>NC_137327.1:42608574-45099609 GCF_965287045.1 Carcharhinus amblyrhynchos | reverse complement strand
TATCTGATCAGCTGAAAATATCAAGGTCCTAGTTACCGTATCCTTAATTATAGACTCCAACAACTTTAGACAAACTGGTCTATAATTCCCTCTTTTTCACTTTCACCTTTTTGAAACAGTAGATTGATACTGAACTTTTCAATATCACAGAATGGTTCCCGAATCGAGAAATCTTTGGAAGGCTGTAACTGGACCATCTGCAATGTCTCACCTACTTCCTTTGATACCCCTTGAAGGGGAACCAGCTGGTCCTGGGGATCTGTCATTCTTTAAACTTCTAATTTCTTCATTACTGTTGTCTTATTGACATTAATTTTGTTGTGTCCCTGTCTCTGATTCAATAATAGTTTTCCAGGGACATCTGGCAGGTTGTATCTCTGTACCTCTTTCTCCATTGTAAATAGTGAAATTAAGTAATTATTTAGCCTGTAAAGAACAGAAGGACTTGGGGTTATATGTACACAAGTCATTGTAGGTGGCAAGGCAGGTTGAGAGGGTGGTTAAAAAAGCATATGGGATCCTGGGCTTTATAAATAAGGGCACAGAGAACAAAAGCAAATAAATTATTATAAATGTGCATAAAGCACAGGTCTAGCCTCAACTGGAGAACTGTGTCTTGTTCAAGGCATCACACTTTAAGGAGGATATGAACGCATTGGAGAGGGTCAGAAGAGATTCATGAAGGGAATCCAGGGATGAGGAACTTCACTGGAGAAGATGTGACTGATCTTGAAGAAGAGAAAGTTGAGAAGAGATTTGACGGAAGTATTCAAAATCGTAACAGAGTCTGGGCAGGGAGAAACTGTTCCTATTGGTGGAAGGATTGAGCACCAGGAGGCACAGGTGTAAGATGATTAGCAAAAGGAAAAATATTTTTGTGTAGTTGGGATCTGGAATGCACTGCCTGAGAGTGTAATGGAGGCAGATTTGCTCGTGGCTTTTAAAAATGAATTGAATCATTACCTGAACGGAAAGAATCTGCAGGACAATGGGGGAAAAGGCAGGGGAGTGGCATTAAGTGAATTAACCTTGCAGAGAGCCAGCACAGACACAATGGGCTGAATGGCCCCCTTCTGCGCTGCGCTGCAAACATTCTATGCCCCTCCCCCCCACTTCCTTATTTTCAGCGACAGAAACATAATAAATTTTCAAATGGCCAACACTATTTCTGGTCACCCTCTTTTCCATAGTGTAATCACCAGGTTTCACTGGGTATACAGGAATATGGCGTCAAGCTTACTCATAGGCCCACTGACGGCTCACACCCTTCCCGTTCACAAAGCTTCTATCTCCATTAGGTGGCAGTGTCTTCATCAATGGGAACATTTAAATAATCTCACCTACATTGAGGTGGAAAATTAAACCTTGTTGCTTCCATCACATAAAGTACTTAGTTACAGCTGAAAGATATCGTGGTTTATAATTCTTCAGATAAACTATACAATTTGAGCTATGTTAGAGAGATAAAGGAACTTGATTTTTCAAGTTGCCTTCCCACATCCCCAAGACATCTCAAAGTCCTTCACAGCCAGTGTGTTGTTTTAAGTGCAATCACAGTTTTTACACAGGTTGATGTGCTGATAGAAGTTTCCGTGCAGTGTCGTTAGGGTGGCTGCAGACTCTGGAAAGCAGAAACTTCAAATACTCTCACTCTCTTTTCAAAATGAGCTTATCTCTTACCAGTTTCATCTTCGGTTCAGAGTGCATCATCTTCAGACCTGCTCTATCTAGAGCCCGGTGTGTGTGCAGCTCTGATCTAAGCAACTGACCTCCTTCACACAGCTCAGACTGAGGTTCCTGTGAGTGGACAGAATGATAGAGCTCTAATATCAATTCACCAAATCATAGCTTTCAAATGACAATGGATTATTCAATTTAGACAAACTTCACGCATTACTAGCTCTTTACACTTAAGGCATGAAAAAAACAATGCAATTTTTTTTTCACTGTTAATATTTGGATCTTCTTTCCTTTGTGCCTTCTCCTGATATTGTTAACTCAGGCTGATTACTGGTCCATAGGTACTGGCACTCATGCTGACCATATAGCGCATCACTCCCAAGTTTGATCCTGTCCTAACACAGCACATCTATGTGTCACTTCACACCATGAGTCCACATTAATCCTCTTCTCTTCTTGTCAAGATCCAGGGTGCCGAGGCCAGCAGTAGACCCTGACTTTCACTCTACCTGTAATCAGCTAACTGAGCAGAGAATGCGATGAAAAGCTTGAACCTTCTGGTTTGTAGGAGTTAATTATTCTACGCAATTACCAATTCAGCCAAAGGCGCAATTAGGGTCTTAATTTCTCTCTTTCTCTCCAGCCATAAATTCTCTCCTCTCCAGCTATTCCAACTCACAGCCTTGCCATTTCATTCAGCCAGACTGGTCCTCCCCTTAGTACTGCTAAAATTTTGTTGGGTTGTGCAGAATCCACATCTGGAGAGATGCTGGACCTTTATTTTAATTCTTTCACAGGATGTGGATGTCACCCTTCCTAATTACATTTATCAAGGAGGAGGTGTGCTGCCTTCTTGGATCACTGCAATCTATGTGGTGTAGTTACACCCACAGTGCAGTTACATAGGGAGTTCCCAGGATTTTTGCCCCAGTGACAATTGGGGTGTGGCATGGAGGAGAACTTGGAGGTGGTGGTATTTCCACACTTCTGCTGCCCTTGTCCATACAGGTGATAAAGATGTTGTAGGTTTGGAAGATGTTGTCACTACTGTGTTGCTGCAGTGCATCCTATAGATGATACACACTGCTACCACTGTGCACTGGTGAGTCTTATTTTTCTGATCTCCCACAGAAATATTGAAGTCAAATATGGTGCCAACAAATCCCTCAGTTGGTCCTTGACCAGGATGAACTTGGCAGCAGAATTGGAGACCTGTCCTGAATTTCAGAGCAGTTTTGAGAGTCTGGGGACTCCCCAGATCCATACAGCCAGGTAATGCTGAAGTGTCTGAAGTTGGGGTGAAGAGTAATCAGAATAATGACAATGTTATTACAGACGAAAGGTGCAACGCTTAAACAGCGTTGTTATCCATTAAAAAACAGAAAATGCTGGAAGTAAACCACAGTTTCACCAGGATCTGAAAAGAGGAAAACGGATTAATGTTTCAGTTGTAGCCCTTCACCAGATCTGGGCAATGCACAAAGATTCATTTCATATCAGAATTCCAGCATTGGCACTTGTTTTTATTCTGTTAGCCCATAGTACATAAGAACATAAGAAATAGGAGCAGGAGTAGGCCATCTAGCCCTTCGAGCCTGCCCCGCCATTCAATAAGATCATGGCTGATCTGTCGCTGCTCAGTTCCACATTCCCGCTTTCTCTCCATAACCCTTAATCCCCTCTCTTATCAAAAGCCCATCAACCCGTGTCTTAAAAATATTTAGCGAGGCAGCCTCCACCACTTCAACGGGCAGAGAATTCCAGAGATTCACCACCCTTTGAGTGAAGAAGTTCCTCCTCAACTCCGTTCTGAACTGCCCCCCCTTTTATCTTGAGGCTGTGCCCCCTAGTCCTACTGTCTTTTTTAAGCGGGAAGAGTCTCTCCACCTCTATCCTATCCATCCCATTCATCATCTTATACGTCTCAATGAGATCTCCCCTCATTCTTCTAAACTCTAACGAGTACAAGCCCAGTTTATTCAGCCTCTCCTCATAGCTCAACCCCCTCAACTCCGGTATCAGCCTAGTAAACCTCCTCTGCACTCCCTCCAAGGCCAAAATATCTTTGCGCAGGTGCGGCGCCCAAAACTGCACACAGTACTCCAGCTGTGGCCTCACCAATGCCCTATACAGCTGCAGCAAGACCTCCCTACTTTTATATTCAATCCCCCTCGCTATGAAGGCCAGCATCCCATTCGCCTTCCTGACCACCTGCTGCACCTGCAAGCTGGGTTTTTGCGACTCATGCACAAGGACCCCGAGGTCCCTCTGCACCGTCGCCTGCTGCAGTTTTTTGCCCCGTAAGTAATAGTCCTTCCTACCATTATTCCTACCAAAGTGGACCACCTCACACTTGCCAACATTAAATTCCATTTGCCATTTCCTGGCCCATTCGCCCAGCCTATCTAGATCCTTCTGCAGACTCTCCACACCCTCCGCACAATTTGCCGTTCCCCCAATCTTGGTGTCATCAGCAAATTTCGACACCCTACACTCGGTTCCCTCCTCCAGATCATCTATCAATTTGCTGAAAGCTTTTAAAGTATGCCCATTGTTTTTGACACACCTTGCCACGTATTGTCAGCTGCATTGACAATTCCTCAACATCCTTACTTCCTGGGAGTAGAATTAATGAGCGAGCTTTGACATTTCTTAATGATGACTTGTGCCCGGGCTTATGTTCTTGCTTGGCTTGTTCTGCACTGCCCTCTTGAGGCTTAGCCTGGCCATGCGACTCCTCAGGTCTATTCTGGAGTTTCGTGATGTCCACAGACAAACTTTTCTTTCCTTTCTGTTGGTTTCCTTCAAAATCTTTCTCTGCCTTTTGCAGTTTAATAAACCTGGTTTTCTTGAAGATAAACAAGTCACTGAGTTTGGGATATCTCTTCTTTGTCTTTGGGAGAGTCGATGATGAGGTGCTCACATCTTCTTGCTTTAGAGGTTGGCCTTTTCTGCAAGAAACAAAGAAATAAGTTAAAAACTAACCAGACATCAGTGATACAGCTCCTGGGAGAACAAACACCTTCTCTGGTTTGGATTCCTCAGTCAATAGGCTTCTTAAACCAAGGTATTATATCAGATTTCTAACTAACAAAAATGGAGGTGATGTATTGTTTGAAATCATAGTTATAAGTGAGGAGGGGGGGTGAGTGTGTGTGAGAGAGAGGGAGATGAGTGTGTGAGAGAGGGAGGTGAGTGTGTGTGTGAGAGAGAGGGAGGTGAGTGTGTGAGAGAGGGAGGTGAGTGTGTGTGAGAGAGGGAGGTAGGTGAGTGTGTATGTGAGAGAGAGGGAGATGAGTGTGTGAGAGAGGGAGGTGAGTGTGTGTGTGAGAGAGAGGGAGATGAGTGTGTGAGAGAGGGAGGTGAGTGTGTGTGAGAGAGAGGGAGATGACAGTGTGTGAGAGAGAGGGAGATGAGTGTGTGTGAGAGGAGGAGGTGAGTGTGTGTGAGAGAGGGAGGTGAGTGTGTGTGTGAGAGAGGGAGATGAGTGTGTGTGAGAGAGAGGGAGGTGAGTGTGTGTGTGAGAGGGAGGTGAGTGTGTGTGTGAGAGGGAGGTGAGTGTGTGTGTGAGAGGGAGGTGAGTGTGTGTGAGAGGGAGGTGAGTGTGTGTGAGAGGGAGGTGAGTGTGTGTGAGAGGGAGGTGAGTGTGTGTGAGAGGGAGGTGAGTGTGTGTGTGAGAGAGGGAGGTGAGTGTGTGTGTGAGAGAGGGAGATGAGAGTGTGTGAGAGAGAGAGGGAGGTGAGTGTGTGAGAGAGAGGGAGGTGAGTGTGTGTGTGAGAGAGGGAGGTGAGTGTGTGTGTGAGAGAGGGAGGTGAGTGTGTGTGTGAGAGAGGGAGGTGAGTGTGTGTGTGAGAGAGGGAGGTGAGTGTGTGTGTGAGAGAGAGGGAGGTGAGTGTGTGTGTGAGAGAGAGGGAGGTGAGTGTGTGTGTGAGAGAGAGGGAGGTGAGTGTGTGTGTGAGAGAGAGGGAGGTGAGTGTGTGTGTGAGAGAGAGGGAGGTGAGTGTGTGTGTGAGAGAGAGGGAGGTGAGTGTGTGTGTGAGAGAGAGGGAGGTGAGTGTGTGTGAAAGGGGGAGGTGAGTGTGTGTGTGAGAGAGAGGGAGGTGAGTGTGTGTGCGAGAGAGGGAGGTGAGTGTGTGTGCGAGAGAGGGAGGTGAGTGTGTGTGCGAGGGAGGTGAGTGTGTGTGCGAGAGAGGGAGGTGAGTGTGTGTGCGAGAGAGGGAGGTGAGTGTGTGTGCGAGAGAGGGAGGTGAGTGTGTGTGTGAGAGAGGGAGGTGAGTGTGTGTGAAAGGGGGAGGTGAGTGTGTGTGTGAGAGAGGGAGATGAGAGTGTGTGAGAGAGAGGGAGGTGAGTGTGTGTGAGAGAGGGAGGGAGGTGAGTGTGTGTGAGAGAGAGAGGGAGGTGAGTGTGTGTGAGAGAGAGGGAGGTGAGTGTGTGTGAGAGAGAGGGAGGTGAGTGTGTATGTGAGAGAGGGAGGTGAGTGTGTGTGAGAGAGGGGAAAGTGAGTGTGTGTGTGAGAGAGGGGAAAGTGAGTGTGTGTGAGAGAGAGGGAGATGAGTGTGTGTGTGTGAGAGAGGGGAAAGTGAGTGTGTGTGAGAGAGAGGGGAAAGTGAGTGTGTGTGAGAGAGGGAGGTGAGTGTGTGTGAGAGAGAGGGAGATGAGAGTGTTTGAGAAAGAGGGAAGTGAGTGTGTGTGAGAGAGGGAGGTGAGTGTGTGTGAGAGAGGGGGAGGTGAGTGTGTGTTAGAGAGAGGGAGTGAGTGTGTGTGTGAGAGAGGGGGAGGTGAGTGTGTGAGAGAGAGGGGGAGGTGAGTGTGTGTGAGAGAGAGGGAGTGAGTGTGTGTGAGAGAGAGGGAGGTGTGTGTGAGAGAGAGGGGGGTGAGTGTATGTTAGAGAGAAGGAGTGAGTGTGTGTGAGAGAGAGGGGGAGGTGAGTGTGTGTGAGAGAGGGGGAGGTGAGTGTGTGTGAGAGAGGGGGAGGTGTCCCTTCGCACATGTTGGCACTGCCAGGTTAGCATGATGCCAATCTGTGCTAGGGCAGTGCCGGGGGCACTGCTAAAGCACTGGCTGGCCATCTGCCACTCCCCTGGGGGCTATACTTACCTTTACACTCACGGGGGAA
Source organism: Carcharhinus amblyrhynchos (assembly GCF_965287045.1). NCBI lineage: Eukaryota > Metazoa > Chordata > Chondrichthyes > Carcharhiniformes > Carcharhinidae > Carcharhinus > Carcharhinus amblyrhynchos. The sequence goes on along the minus strand of NC_137327.1, from coordinate 45,092,813 downwards.
TCCCCACGACAGAGCCATGACGAGGTGAACCTGTTGTAAATCGGGCCTTGCGGTGGGGGAGGGAGACTTCTGGCTTTGAGTCCCCCCACCATCAATCCTGCGGACGGTCAATGTGGATTCAAACCCCCCACACCCCCAAAACCCCCCTGCATATTCTCATTGTTATTACAGAAACTGGGTGCAGGTGTAGACCATTCGGCCCTTTAAGCCTGCATCACTATTCAATATGATTATGGTTGATCATACGGAGTGTTTTATATTCTTACAGCCCTGTAAAAAATGGTAACTTATTGTAGTGTTCATTACCCAGGAAGCAGAAACGCAAATGATCCTTCTGTACCTGCAATAATAACTACGGACAACCATTAATCCTATTAATAGCAGGGTGTCTGCTGTAACTAATCCAGTTTTGACTGGTTGTGCTAATTGTTCATCTTTAGTGCTGTGATAACACAAACAAGCAAAACTGACAACCAAGATTGACACTGGCAACATCATACCCACTATCACTTGATGTTACACATTAGATTTTTGCAAGTATTCATCAAAATGACATGTTGTTATTTGGAGCTGCAGAGAATGATAACCTTGCTTTCAACCTGCTTTCTATGACTATCAGCCAATGCCTTCTGTGCAACTGATGCTGTCAAATTGCAGGTGGAAACCTCAGGTTGAGTCAACATTGTTCAGTAATCTTTTATAATCTTTTATAAAAGATTACTTCAGGTTGTCGTTGGTCTCAGGTACAGTACCGGAAGATTGGAGGATAGCGAATGTTGTCCCATTGTTTAAGAAGGGGAACAGAGACTTCCCTGGGAATTAAAGACCGGTGAGTCTTACTTCTGTTGTGGGCAAGGTTTTAGAAAAAATTATTAGGGATAGGATTTATAGTTATTTGGAGAGTAATGAATTGATTGGAGATAGTCAGCATGGTTTTGTAGCGGGTAGGTCGTGCCTTACTAACCTTATTGAGTTTTTTGAGAAAGTGACCAAAGAGGTGGATGGGGGAAAGGCAGTTGACGTGGTATATATGGATTTTGGTAAGGCGTTTGATAAGGTTCACCATGGTAGGCTTCTGCAGAAAATGCAGATGTATGGGATTGAGGGTAATCTTGGAAATTGGATCAGGAATTGGCTATCAGATAGGAGACAGAGGGTGGTGGTTGATGGTAAATATTCATCATGGAGTTCAGTTACGAGTGGTGTGCCTCAGGGATCTGTTTTGGGGCCACTGCTGTTTGTAATTTTTATTAATGACCTGGATGAGGGTATAGTTGGGTGGATTAGTAAATTTGCTGATGACACCAAAGTCGGAGGTGTGGTAGATTGTGAGGAAGGGTGTCATAGTTTGCAGGGTGACTTAGACAGGTTGCAGAGCTGGGCCGAGAGGTGGCGGATGGAGTTTAATGTGGAGAAGTGTGAGGTAATTCACTTTGGTAGGAATAACAGATGTGTCGAGTATAGGGCTAACGGAAGGACTCTGAATAGTGTGGATGAACAGAGGGATCTAGGTGTATGTGTACATAGATCCCTGAAAGTAGGGAATCAAGTAGATAAGGTTGTTAAGAAGGCATACGGTGTCTTGGTGTTTATTGGTAGGGGGATTGAATTTAGGAGTCGCAGCGTCATGTTGCAACTGTACGCAACTCTGGTGCGGCCGCACTTGGAGTATTGTGTGCAGTTCTGGTCCCCACATTATAGGAAGGATGTGGAGGCTTTGGAGAGGGTGCAGAGGAGGTTTACCAGGATGTTGCCTGGTACGGAGGGGAGGTCCTATGAGGAGAGGCTGAGGGATTTGGGGTTGTTTTCACTAGAAAGAAGGCGGCTAAGAGGGGATCTTATTGAAACATATAAGATGATTAGAGGTTTAGATAGGGTGGATAGTGATAGCCTTTTTCCTCGGATGGAGAAAGCTAGCACGAGGGGGCATGGCTTTAAATTAAGGGGAGGTAGTTATCGGACGGATGTCAGGGGTAGGTTCTTTACCCAGAGGGTGGTGAGGGATTGGAATGCCCTGCCTGCTGCAGTTGTAAATGCGCCTAGTTTGGGGGCGTTTAAGAGATCCGTGGATAGGTTTATGGATGAAAAGGGATTGGTTTAGGTTAGAGGGTCATTGTTTTTTAACTGGTTGGCGCAACATCGTGGGCCGAAGGGCCTGTTCTGCACTGTAATGTTCTATGTTCTATGTTTATTGAGTTATAAGAGGAGACCGGATAGACTGGGGCCTTTTTCCCTGGAACACAGGAGGCTTGGGGTATCTATGGAGGTCTATACAATAATGAGGGTCATAGATCAGCTAGATAGTCAATATCTTTTCCCAAAGGTAAGGAATTCTAAAACTAGAGGGCATAGGTTTAAGGTGAGAGGGGAGAGATACAAGAGGGAGCAGAGGGGTAATTTTTTCACACAGAGGAAGGTGAATATCTGGAACAAGCTGCCAGAGGTAGTAGGGGGCGGGCACAATTTTGTCTTTTATAAAGCATTTAGATAGTTACATGGGTAAGATGGGTATAGAGTGATATGGGCCAAACATGGACAATTTGGACTAGCTTGTTGGTAAAAACTGGGGGGCATGGACAAGTTGGGCTGAAGGACCCAACTTTGTTGTCCTTCTCTTTCACCTGTGTCTGAGACTTTCAGTACTGACTTTGCTGCTATTTCCAGCTGGTCCAAGAAGAGTTTTACAGCATGGAAGAGGTCCTTCAGCCCATCAAGTCTCACCTCCTCACCATAACCTTCAGTTGCAGCACCATCACTGAATTCCTCTTCATCAACAATCTGGGCATAACCATTGACCAAGGACCAGCTGAAAAAGCACTGGACAGGATTTTCCTCCCTCTCTGCGGTGTGTTTTGTGGCAGCAGGAGGCAGTGTGCCACTTGTTGGAGACAGGATCTTATGTCCTGCCGTTATCAATGGTGTTTCCCATTGAATGCATCTCTCACCATTGGGAAACACGCTGCAAGGGTGTGCTATCAGCGGGACCATAAAATCCCACGGTGTAAATGGTAGCAAGATTTTGGTGACTGTGGTTACTAGAGTAAGTCACTGGCTGGATACTCCACAGTGAGTGCCTCAGCTTCTGATATTTCAATTCTTTTACTCAAAGTTCAAGTTTGAAATATGATAGAACATTTGTCACTCACCTGGGTAGCGAATCGTCCAGAGGAGCAGACACATAACCCGTTTCTTCCTTAATGGGCTTCTTGGTGAAGAATTCTTCTAGTCCTAGATCTAGTTTGCTCTCAGTTGCACTGTCTCCCTTCTCCTGCTCCATAGGCTGTACACGTACCAGGCACAAACAGAACACAATCAACAGCCCAGTCTGACACTATTCAAACATCAGAAAACGCAAATGTTTTTAAAGCATTTCCTCACAGAATGAGCTACTTGCAAATTCATGTTAATCATAATTGGCAATCATTTGTATTCTGGTAAGAACTCCAAAAACAGTAAAACCACCCTTCACTCGAGTTAGTGTCGTGTTTAGAGGCACGCTCAGCACTGGGTTTTTTGATGCATTCAAACTTGAGGTCTAATCTCTCCTGACCAGGCCATAACCCCTTGTATTTATCCTGCTAATCCCTCTTCACTTAAGCATTACAGTCAAAGGAGAGTAGGCATCAGCAGAACAGTACAAAACCCATTAGACTGTAATGGAAAACGATGCTACAAGACAAACAAAACAATGACTGCTCGAATGACTTACTCAGCTGATAGTGACTCCTTTCCAAACAGTGACTCCAGAATCTGGGAACAGGGAGGAACAGAGCTAATAATATGCAGTGCGGGTCTGATCTTTTCATTCCCAGTAAGGCTTGGGTTGCTGAGACTGAGTGCACATGAGAGGCTGGCAGCAGCAGGAATGGCCAATTTCACAGTCTTCGAGTAGAAAACAGAGGATCTTGATGATGCAGAGGTGAAAAATGTGTTTATATTTTTAGGCCTCCCCACCTTTGCTGCCTTACCCTCAGGCTGTCTAATCTGAAAGCGACCCCGAGAGAGGCCTCCACCAATATTTGGCACATTGGCAGCTTTTATATCATCATCACCTGGGTTTCCTCCGGGTGCTCCAGTTTCCTCCCACAATTCAAAGATGCGCAGGTTAGGTTGATTGGCCATGCTAAATTGACTCTTAGTGTCAGGGAGATTGAGAGGGTAAATATGAGGGGTTATGGGGATAGGACCTGGGTGGGTTGTTGTCAGTGCAGACTCAATGGGCTGAGTGGCCTCTTTCTGCGCTGTAGAGATTCTATGAGATGGACAGAGCGATTACTATTTGTTATCACAGTTTTTGTTTAATTGTTGCCAATTGCAAATTGAATAACTAAGTTCCCACCCTCAGAGGAAATACCAGCTCTGCTGGGAGAACATCACAGGACAGAAATCTTTTTTTTCCTTTTACTCCTTCTTTGTGTCTCCAGGCATATCAAAAAGAAGAATTAGCTGCCAAATTTGCAACAGCTTGCCCCACTCCATATTGTTAAATTGTGGATATTATTGAGGAATTCCCTTTCAGCCTAACTCCGATCCCGAACCTTATTCAAAACTCTCTTCTCCAATGTATTTCTATGAATGCCTGCTGGAACTATTTAAATGTGATTGACTGATATGCCAGTGGAGGGCGCAAAGTGGCCAGTGTCTGACCTCTGTCACTGTTACATTAATTTTGCACTATTATTTAATCCTGCAATTTACCTGGACAAGGGAGAGACAGAGAGAGAGAGCTACACACACACACCCCGACAGACAGATACACAGATGTTTCCTTTCACGCTGCCCTTTGATCTCAGCTAACAACGCACGTTTAAAATTAGTCCAAAATTAATAAAAAGTTTAACAAAGTCTCGAGTATTGGAAATGTTGGTTTAGTATTAATAAAAACTCTGCAGGAGGCCAGACACTAACAAAGTTTATCCAAAAACTGGAAAACAGCTTGGGATCTAGACCCTCGGCTTTAGTCTACACTGGTCGTAATGAGGCCTGGATCATTCAATTCTTTGACACTGGAACAAGTGGACTGACAAGATGAACAGGAAGAAATGAACTATTTTCATGATCGTTATTTAGTTTTACTTCTCCCTGATCATTTTTGCTGATGAAGTAAATGATTAGCAAGTAAACCAGTGGATTGTGCAAAGTAAGCGACTGGCCAAATGTTCTTTGGCCGCAGTGTTAGCTTGTCTCTATAAACAATGCTTCAGAAACTTACACTGAGTTTGGAAGGTGGGTGTTTTCTGGTTCTATTTGGTCTTGGCCGGTTCCTGGTGCAATGCCTCAGTTTCAGACCTTCAGTCGGTAAGTCTGTAACAATGTCTGCAAAAGTTGTCTCCACATTTGTAAGTCCGTCGTTTACAGCAGTTGTATCAGCAGAGGCTGGACGAGATTCCAGAGAACGACTGCCGATTGTCAACAGTTGTTCCATTGCTGCAGAATCTGTTTCATCGGCTTGTCTTTCTATCTCTACGTCTGAGACTCCTGAGGGAAAGAAGATGACAAGATTTGGGTTTTCTCCGCAATTGTTCATTTCAGCAAGTAGCGAATTTGTTGCTTATTCTCTGTATTCTGTTTCTCATCACCGCCCTCGCCCTTCCTCTATTGAAGCTGCTGACTTGAGCTGGGCTACACTGCTGTCATCCAAATGACCATTCCTTACCTGAACATCAATAGACATTTCAATTCTTGGAGTATCACATTCAATTCCGTGTTAACTCCATTTGGATGATGTTGCTGCTTTCTAATCCCCAGGTGATGTCACCAATTCTGATGGCCATTCTGAACTGAGTTCGATAAGCTTAGCAAAGACGGAACTGAATTTGGGACTTTCCTGCTCTGTGTGGCTCTAGTGGACAGTGCATTTACTTTTTGGAAGAAAATGCATTTCATAGACTTATAGAATCCCTACAGTGTAGATGGAGGCCATTCAACACATTGAGTCTGCACCAACAACAATCCCACCCAGACACCATCCCCACAACCCCACATATTTACCCTGCTAGTCCTTCTGACACTAAGCGGCAATTTTCCCTGGCCAATCCACCTACCCTGCACATCTTTGGAGTGTGGGAGGAAACCAGAGCACACTGAGAAAACCCACATTGACACAGAGAGAATGTGCAAACTCCACACAGACAGTGACCCGAGGCCAGAATCAAACCCAGATCCCTGATGCTGCGAGGCAGCAAACCACTGTGCCACCATGCCATCCGTAAAAGTCAATCACATTGCTGTGGGTCTGTAGTCACATGTAGGCCAGATCAGGTAAGGATGGCAGATTTCCTTCCTAAAAGGAATTGTTGAGTGAGTTTTTTTCATTAAACAAAGATCGGTGCCAGCTTCATGGTCTCCATTACTGAGACTCCAATTTGAATTTAAATTCCACCAGCTGCCATGGTGGGATTTGAACCTATGTTCCCAGAGAATTTGTGTGGGCCTCTGGATTATAAATCCAGTGACATTACTACTACGCCATCAGCTCCAATTATGCTAATGTAAAGGCGAATCATATTCCCAGAAATCTAGGGGATCTTTTCCCTCTCCTACATTGTCACAATACAAATCAGATGATGTGAAACTCATTCGAACTGAACACAGGTGAACCCTGTTCAATGTTTCTATTCTGAAGGCTGCTCATATTGGACTCAAAATATTAATTCTTGTTTCTCGCTCCACATAGGCTGAGTTTCTCCAGCATTTGCTCTTTTTATTTTAACGCTTTTATTCCTAGTTATTTAGTTAGGGTGGATTTCACACTGATTGGGGGTTGGGTGGGAGCTGCACCAACACAAGCTCCTATCCCAGAAGGAAAATAGTAAAAAGGGGGAAATAAGAATACTGATATGAGCTGATTTTAACTATAGTCTATGCATTCTAAACCTCTGGCTAATGTCACATACAGATACAGGTGACTTCTGGACACATTTTCCACTTTGAAGACCCACTCCCCACCAACAGGAATGTTACACTTTTTGTACCACAGTTTCTGAAGAAGTTACAAGCAACCCTTACTTATATCCTCCAATATGGACAGATGGATAACAAACTTCACTGGGCATTCTCAAACTTCATTGAACTAAATTTGAGTTCAACAGCTTTAAATTGTGACCTTTCTTCTCCATCTTAACCCCTTTTTGAATATCCCACGCATTTCTGTCTCAATGCAAAAGCAATCCTTCCCCCTCGTCCTCCCTCACCCCCTGTACCTGGTTACCTATTTCTTGTTCTTAAGCTTGCTACACATTTGTTGTATTTTCTTCCAGTTACAGTACAATATCAAATAGATTTTTCCTCTCTCTCAAGCTGATTTGAAACATTAACACTGTTCTCTCTCCTTATTGATGCTGCCTGACCTGCTAAGTATTTCCAGCATTTTCTTTATTTGTTTCAGATTCCAGCATCTGCACTATTTTCTTATTTTATGTAACTACTCCTGCCTGTTTTAGGCAGTTTTCTGACAACAAACTATAAAAAGAAACACTTAACAAAATATTGACATGCAGTAGTACCCAGCCCAGCATCAGTGCATGGTAACAATATTATAAAACTATTAATTTAATTATACATCGGCGTAGTTCGCCCTATTCCAAATATCCCACTGAACGATTGACTTTTTTAAACAAAAAATCACTTTCTCTCTTCTGTTTCTGTTAAGGTGTCGTGAATTAGCTTTTTTTTAATTAGAAAAACTCACATCAGCATTTCAAGCTAAGGGGATACATTCTTAAAGCACAAGTTGACGACAGCAATCTCGCCCACCTCACAGACTATGGAAAATGTGGGGCAAATATGGGCAAAAAAGTTGCAGTGGGACTCAATGGAAAGGTAGCACCCTTAAGCTAGGAAACTTTATCTAAAAATGACTTGCCCAAGGAGCCTTGACTTGTTTGGAGTTACCAGTAATCACGAGATAATGGGAAGGCTACCATGGTTCCTATTGTCAAACACATTGTAAGATTATACCCTCACTACATATGGGTAGTTACTACAATCATACACAGTAAGATGCATGCTTCCTTTCCTTTGAATGTGATGCTCTTGTAGCTAATATTGGCTTTAATTGTTTTCCTAGGTCAGAAATCAACAGCAAATCAATTCAAATAAATATGTTAACATCACCTACGGTTCATGGCTGTGGTTGGTCTGATTCTCCTGGTATGTACTGTCTTCCTGCGAAGCAGAGTCACACTCTATAGAAGGTGCATGACAGAATCACAAAAATGTTATGGCACAGAAAAAAGCCATTCCACCCCATATTACATCTGTAAATATCACTGATATTTATAACTGAAAGAATTATACTATTATTCTGACATTCTTCATACTTTGCATTGGAATTCGCAGTCAGATATCCATTACTGATTCAAAACTGCCACTAATACATCCAATTGTGCACCAATGTTAGTTGCTGATTGAAAGATAGTTAGTTACCTCTAAACATGAACGCCCTAATTAGTGTAGCACCTTTAACATAGCAAGATGCCCCAAGACACTTTACAGGAGCATTATCAAACAAGTTCTGAGCCAGAAGAGAAAATATTGGGGCAGGTGACCAAAGCCCTGGAGCAGCTTGAAAGATGGGAGGGAAGGAGGGAGGGAGGGAATTCCAGGGCTTAGGGCCTGGTGGAACAATTAAAATTTGGGATATCCAGAAATGGTGGAGTGCATATATCTCAGAATGTTGTAGGGCTGGAGGACATCAGAGAGATAGGGAGGGGCAAGGGGATGGAAGGATTTGAAAGCAATGATGAGAATTTTAAATTCAAGGTACTACTTAATTAGGGGCCAATGTAGGCAAAGTCTTGCTCAACTTTAACATGGTGATGACTTAATTTGTAAACACAATGGCTGGAATTTTACTGGTACGCCTGCTTGTAAGATCGTGCCCAAGGCCAACATGGAATGCTGTTCTGCGAGTCTTGCCCACCCCAATTTCAGGGCGGACGTGCCGGTAAAATCAGGGCCAATATTTGATATTGAATCTCGGAGGCGCTTTTGAACAGGTTCCTTATTTTTACAATTCATCTTTCAAACAGATGCACTCCAGCCTCCAATGCGACTATTCATCCGGGAAATTAGATTGAACCTAAAGGACAAACTGAATTGACGACTGAGTGTTGGTCTGAAACCTGGTTTGAATTATTATGTATCAAACTCTTCTTATGTTCCCTGGAACCAAAATCTTTCTTTGTTTACACTGTAAAGAATACTTAACTAAAGAAAACAACCTAATTGACAATCCTTCAAGTCTTTGGTGAGCCATGAAAAGAAACAATATACTAAATTATTGTAGAAATCATGAAATAGACAAGAATTTATTACTGTGTCAGCTCAAAAGCACATGTGAAGATCACAAGGACAAAAAGGCATCAGAGAAAAAAGTCAAATCCCAATCTGGACAGCTGCTATGAACAATACCTCTATTGGTGCCAAGACATTATTGGGAAAATTCATTGAATCCTTGGTCTCGTTGGTGATGTTTTCATCTTTTGAGCTTTCTGCAGTTGCTTTGTCTAAGGATGATGTTCCATTTGTTGGTTTTGATGCATAAGAGGCCTAAATAGAGAAAGACTTAGTTCGTTGTGTGTAATTGAATAGCAGAAACAAATACAATTATGAATCAGAATTTAAAGAACAAAAACCTCATTAAATAACAGAGAGGATGATTTAATAATGAGCATAGAATCACTCCTGAATGTATTATAGTTCTTGTGACTAGACAATGATTCCTGCTACTTGTTGAATTCCACTGTTAAGGGCTATATCTCATATCCTGGTGGAAATGTTTATTGTCTTCCTCCTTGAACACTGTATCAAACATATTGGCCAAGAATTTTCTTGAAGCTGTTTCCACTCCATCACTATAACTACACCATAGATCAGCTGGCTATCTTGCACTTTGCTCAGATTGATCACACAGTGCAATGGGAAATCATGTGAGGTATAAAATAGTTGGCTGACATGATCTTGTTAGTTTTCTCCCAGGTGGGTAAGGTTAACCTGAATCCCTTAGATTTATAAATGCACTCTTGTCCATGTATACATCACTGAAAGTCTAGTAATAAAATGTGTCTTTTTTTTCTCATTTTCTCCTCTCTCATTCTGTAACTGCTGATAGTTGTTGGCTGTCTTCAAGGATTAGCCAGTGGCCATTCTTCTCATAGGGGCCATCATGCTATTTGGACACAGATGCCAGTATTTTACTGCCTCGCCCACCTGAACTCATAAGATCCCATCCAAGACCAACAGAGAATGCTGTTTTGTGAGCCTCGCCTACCCTGATTCTGGGATGGCCGAGGCGATAAAGTTCCAGTCACAGAATCACAGTTAAGGATGATTCTATCTTCAACTGATGCTCATAGACACTTGCTAGCAGGAAAGTTGTTAGGAAAGGAAGTTAGGAACCATTATCTAGAGTACTGAGGTAGACATTAACTTCCACAGCCAAGGCCTGGCATCAGATTCAAGGAAGAAACTTCCAAAATTAATGTTACCACATTGTTAATCTCTTAGAGCTATCCAGTAGGCCTTAGCTAAACAATTACAGAGCAATGCTAATTAGGTTATCAGTCTTAAGTGTGTAGAGAAGCCTTACACTTTTATTTGGTAACATGAGAACATTGAATAGTTATGATTAGAAACTCAAAAACCTAGATTAATGATCTAGAGAAATGAGTTCAAATCTCACCACAGCAGCTGGGAAATTTAAATTAAGTAAATCTGGAATTGAAAACTTAATTTTCATAAAAATCCATCTGGTTCACTAATGTCCTTCAGGGAAGGAAATCGGCCTCCTTTCCTAGCGTGGCTGACATTTGACCCCAAACTCATTGCAGTGTGATTGACTCTTAAATGCCCTCTGAGATGGCCTTGCAAGTCAGTTATCAACAAGAGAGCTCAGCACTACCTTCTCAAAGGCAATTAGGGACGGACAATTAGGGGAGCAGCGATGCCCACATTCCGTGAATGAATGAAAAAAAATTCTGTACGTTTTGCTTTCACGTTTTGAGAATTTATTTTTTATTCATTTGTGAGGCATGGGCATTGCTGGCTGGCCAGCATTTATTGCCCATCCCTAGTTGCCCTTGAGAAGGTGATGGTGAGCTACCTCCTTGAATCGCTGCAGTCCACACGCTGTGGGTTGACCCACAATGCTGTTAGGGAGGGAATTCCAGGATTTTGACCCAGCAAGTGCGAAGGAATGGTGATAAATTTCCAAGTCAGAATGGTCAGTGGCTTGGAGCAGAACTTGCAGATATTGTTGTTCCGATGTATCTGCTGCCCTTGTCCTTCTAGATGGAAGGGGTCGTGAATTTGGAAGGTGTGGCTAAGGATCTTTGGTGATCCTTAGCCAGCATCAAAGGATAGTGTTTTGGTGCTGGCTAAGCACTATCCTTTGTGCTTAGCCAGCACTAAGATAGTGCACACTGTTGCTACTGAGCGTCGGTGGGTGGAGGGATTGAATGTTTGTAGATGTGGTGCTAATCAAGCGAGCTGCTTTGTCCTGGATGGTGTAAAGCTTCTTGAGTGTTGTTGGAGCCATCCAGGCATGGGGGGTATTCCATCACACTCCTGACTGGTGCCTTATAGATGGTGGATAGGCTTTGGGGAATCAGGAGGTGAGTTACTCACCGCTGACCTGCCTCTTGTAGCCACTGTGTTAATGTGGTGAGTCCAGTTGAGTCTCTGGTCAGTGGTAACCCTCCATTGACAGTGGGGGATTTGGTGATGATAACACCACTGAATGTCAAAGGATGGTAGTTAGAGTCTCTTATTGTGATGGTCATTGCCTGGCATTTGTGTGGCGCAAATGTTATTTGCCACTTGTCAGCCCAAGCCTGTAAATTGTCCAGATCTACTTGAAAACACAGGGGTGAAAACCAGGTTAGGCACTTAGGGCGACTCATTAGATAGAAGATGAACATTGATTGGGCCAATTGGTTTGTTTTGCTGTTTCAATTTCCCTTAATTAAATCTTGTATGTAATCATTGCATCAGCAGTTCACTTCCTCAGTATTATTGTGTATGTTGGAAATCAGATTGACCTTCCTACAATGATGATTAGTTTGGGAAAGTTCCCTGGTAAAATAGGTTATAAAGCACAGAATATTAAATGGCAACATGAGGAGCGGGAGAGCGTCTCCATGGTAACTAGGGGAAGGGACGGTAGAGAATGGCTCTCTGAGAGGTTAAAGGTGAAGTTAGAACCCGTATATGCTTGGAAAAAGAACAAAGTAGCTGCACAGTGGTGTAATGGATTCCTTCAGCAGACTAGCAAATGGGGAGGATGGTCCTTGTGAGGTGTTGAGGAATGGGAGAGGGCCCCTGTGGGATGATGGGGAACAAGGGGTAGCTCACAAATGGGAGGGTTGCCCAATGAGGGATGGGAAAGGGGTAGGTGTGGTGGCCCCTGTGGGTGGTGGGGGTGGGAAGAAGAGAACTGAAAACTGGTTCCTGTACCAGAGATCAGTGTGAGGGAGGTGGGAAAGATCTAATGATTCCAGTGCGGACTAAGGAAAGGATGAAAGTGTCCCCTGGACAGGCAGATTGCATAGAATTTGACCTTTACATTAACTGTACTATTAGTTTGCTATGAGATTTGATTCTATTATAGTAAATAAAAACTTAGAACACAATGGAGCACAAAGCAACACTCACAAGCTTCTGCTGAGCAATGGTCAGGTCCTTCAGAATGTGGTCCACAAAGTGGTCAATTAGAGCAGCAGTGACATGAAGCTTCACTTCACTGTGTCAACACAAAACAAACACTCTTTGTTATTTATTGAAGCTAATCAAGAATCTTCCCTGCCAGTGAGATAATTTTAGTAACAATGCTACAAGTGAACACAAATTCCGTGGGACAATTTTACTTTACACTGTGAGCTAGTTAGTCTTGACACTAATGTAACTGCAGCTCAATTGGACAGGAATGGGTCGATAGAGAAATGATATCAAAGGGTCGTTACTACCTTACTTCCCCTGGGGAGGTAGTGGCGTAGTGGTATTGTCACTGGACTAGTAATCTGGAGACCCACATAATGCTCCGGAGACTTGGATTTAAATCCCACCATAGTAGATAGTGAAATTTAAATTCAATTTTAAAAATTGGGAATTAAAAGTCAGTGATGACTATCTGTTTCACTAATGTCTTTTGGGAAGGAAATCTGCCATCCTTACCTGGTTTGACCTACATGTCACTCCACATCCACAGTATTGTGGATCATTTTTAAATGGCCCCATGCAAGAGCAATTGGGGATGTGAAACAAATGCTAGTCCAAAGAATAAAAATGAACTTCTGTAAATTTAGAAAACGCATTTTAAAAAGTGACAGGAAACAGCTACAAGATCTCCAGCAGAAACCGTCTATTTCCAAAACAAGAAGCAGAGTGCAGAGGCACCAGCTCTGAGCTGTGCTGTAAATGATTTAACATTGCCCTACTGCTGTGTGGGTATAAAAACCCATGCCCTCCTCACCTATACCAGGGTATTGGCATGGTTACAATTCACAAACAGGTCAGCTTATAAGTGACATTTGCTTTGGCTGGACATTCCCTCCCTACTATGTTTATGAAGAAGCCATTAGTTTAGTACTTGATAAAAAGAATAGCGATCAAAAATTTTACTTTTTGATGTAATTCCATGCTTTCTGCGCTGTTTGAAAAATTGAGAAGAAAAGACGTCATTGGTTTAAACTAATGATTTCACAATGACTGTCTGAGGTCAGTATTTCTCATGTTACCCCTAACAACAAATTTTAAATCCCAGTTTCAGTGGACTTTCTGTCACCCACAAAGGGTTTGACATTTCCAGCCCAAATTCTCTTTCTCTTTTTTTTAAGTCAATTGCCATCAATTAGGTAGCTTGATGTTCTTAATATCTGTTGTATATGGGATGGAGACTTTCACAGTTCATTTCACTTTTGATCCAAAGCCAAGAGAGACAAAGATTATTCGTTAACACGTTTAAGTTGTTATTTTAATTGATAATTTCCATGTTACAATGACCAGGCATTGAGAAGGTAAAATCCATCAAATATCTTAGCCCTTGTTTCTAAAATTAATAATGCTAAAATTAATAATGCTCAGGTGGACAATGCTAATGCATCCCATATACAATAGATATTAAGAACATCAAGCTACCTAATGCTAAAACATTTAAAAATTATTTGCCTTTTGAAATGAGATTTTTATTATTAAACAGAGACAAAAACGTTCTGGCAGAGAAGGCTCAGGGAAATTTGTATTAGGGTTAGGGTTCATTAAAAGGTAATTCGGGGGACCATTTTTCACAACGAGCTAAAAATGACCCCATTCTAGACTTTATGCTCTCCATAGTTCTCATTGTCCATTCATACATTATGCATTGATAAAAAGATGATGAGCTTCTACTGAGATTAAAACAAATTACTTTGAAGAAAAATATTAAGTTGTATCTCATTGAATATTCATGGGGCCAGAGACACTTTGAACAAAAATCTCCTCTGTTTCCCCATTAGTTAATGAAAAGCCAGAGTAACTGTGAGGTGGAGGACTGTCCAGACCTGAGTTTGTTCACAATCTCCAATCCAGCCTGTTCAATAATCACACTCCTTGTAAAGTTCTTGGGAATAACGATTTTGCCAAATACTTCGTTAACAATCTGTTCCTCTATGTTGACTTTCTGCAGCACATTAGGACAGAGGATGCTGGTGGATTTCATGAGAGATTGAATAAGTGTCTAAGAATAGAATCAAAAAGAGATAATTAACTTTATAAAATGCTTGTGAGAACTTGCAAATAATTTAAAGGATGACTGAACTCTTAGAATGTATTTGTGCTGTGACACCCTTATGGTCATATTAAGACCATAAGACTATAAGATATAGGAACAGAGTTAGGCCAGTTGGGCCCATTGAGTGTGCTCCGCCATTCAACCATGGCTGATATGATTCTTATCCCCATTCTCCTGCCTTCTCCCTATATCCCTTGATCCCCTTATTGATCAAGAACCTATTTATCTCTGTCTTAAAGGTACTCAATGATCCGGTCTCCACAGCCCTTTGTGGCAATGAGATTAACAGATTCGCCGATTCACCACTCCGGCTGAAGAAATTGCTCCTTATCTCAGTTTTAAAGAAGCGTCCCTTCACTCTGAGGTTGTGCCCTCAGGTTCTAGTCTCTCCCACTATTGGAATTATCCTCTTCACATCCGCTCTATCCAGGCCTCTCGGTATTCTCTAATTTTCAACTAGATTCCCTCTCATCCTTTTAACTCCATCAAGTACAGACCCAGCCTCCTCAATCGCTCCTCATATGACAAACCCCTTATTCCTGAGATCATTCTTGTGAACCTCCTCTGAACCCTCTCCAAGGCCAGCACATCCTTCCTTAAGTATGAGGCCCAAAACTGCTCACAATATTCCAAATGAGGTCTGACTGGAGTCTTATACAGCCTCAGCAGTACATCCCTTCTCTTGTGCTCTCACCCTCTAGAAACAAATGTTGAAGTTGCCTTCCCAGCTGCCAACTGAACCTGCCTGTTAACCTTAAGAGAGTCCTGAACCAGGACTCCCAAGTCCCTTTGTGCTTCTGAGTTCCGAAGCCTCTCCCCAGTTAGAAAATAGTCTATGCTCTATTCTTCCGACCAAAATGCATAACTTCACACTTTCCCACATTGTATTCCATCTGCCATTTGTTCGCTCATTCTCCTAGCCTGTCTAAGTCATCTGCAGCCTCCCCTCTTCCTCAACACTACCTCTCCCACTACATAGCTTTGTATAATCTGCAAACTTAGCAACCATGCCCTCAGCTCTATCTTCCATCTGCCAGATGCTGTCTCTGGAATGGCATACAGCTTTTGTTTACATTACCAGAAAAAGTAAACCATGCTCCAGGTAACCCTGGGAAATCCTGAGCAGTAGAGGCACAATGCTTTGGGTCAAAGTTAATCTCAATTGAAAAAGGGAAAGTCAGAAGGACCACATGTATAATTTCCCACAACAGCACTATCAGTTTTTGCCTCTGTAAATGAACATTCACAGCCTACATCGGACTACAGTCCTTTTATCATAAAATACCCTCATAATCACAAAGATACACTTGTTCACCATCTGTTCACATGTCTAAAACCCAGAAGAGAAGCAATCAAAGGATCAATCAATCAAATCAATCAATCAAAGAATCAACTGCCTGCAGCAGTTGTGGACTCACCAACTTTAAGGGCATTCAAATGGTCATTGGATAGGCATATGGATAATATTGGAATAGTTTAGATTAGAGGGTCATTAGATTGGTTCTACTGGTTGGTGCAACATCGAGGACTGAAGGGCCTGTATTGTGCTGTAATGTTCTATGTTCTATATTACATTCAGTATATTACAACTAAAAGACAACAGTTTTCCCACAATCATAGAAAATAGAAGCGGGGTGGACCATTCAGCCCTCCGAGCCTGCTCCACCATCCATTTTAATCATGGCTGATCATCAAATGCAATATGCTGATCCGGCTTTCCCACCACCCCCCAATATCCCTTGACTTATCAGCGATGTCACCCTCTAGAAACGAATGTTGAATTTGCCTTCCCAGCCCTATTCAGTGATGTCCTTCCCAGCCCCATTCAGGTCCTTGCAAACCCTATTCAAAGCAACAGCATTTTGAGTCTCTGAGGCTGTCAGTCATTAAGGGCTCACTGATCAACAAAGTGAACCAGTTTTCTTCTGCCTTCACCTTTCAATGGCTTAGATAGAGTCTGCTGTTCTGACAGAAATCTCTTTCTGGAGCTGCTTCACACAAGAAGAGGAAACTAATGTTTAGCGTAGCCACACGCCCTTCTGCAATCAGGTAGCCTAGAATTGACTTGCCAGGAGCATCCCTCCCATTCTCCCACATTCTTCCCTATAACTGGCCTTGGAATTTGTGGAGGCAGGTCTTAGTTACTCTGCAATTGATGTTTTGTGCACACAGAATACCAGCAAACCACACATGGCATTTCACCCCTAGGTTTCTGAGTCAGCAGCCAAGCCTCAGGTGGACACCAACTCTGCTTGGCTAAGAGAACTGATGACAGCAAGTCTTGAGGTGGTAATCCTGAGGACAGTGTCCAGCTATCAGTGAGTTTTGACTTACCTCAGGAGCAGCCAGCTGAATGAGTCATGACTCAGAACCTTATATCATTCCCTTTCAACTACATTGCTCAAATTAAGCCTCATTTAGTGCTGGATTCAGCTTAAAACTTAATATATATTTGATTTTGAATGTGATTTGGGATATCAATTACATTGAAGATGATATGTTTACTCAGAATCTATCCACATTTCAAAAACCCAAAAGTGAAGAGTTAGAAGAATAGTATACCCAGTACAAATGAACTAAAACACAGCAGTCCTGCCACAATCCTTCTCCGAAGGACATTGAGAATGTCTTTTCTGCTATGAGCAATATCCTTCTGATTCCTGTGTAGCCCCTCACCAACATCCAGTTTTAGGAGCGATTGACTAAACTTTCAGAACCGAAGAGCAGTTTCACATGACTGAAAGTGCTTGGTGCAAACAGAGGCGGATCAACAGGGTCAGCACAGTAGTACAGTGGTTAGCAGTGCTGCCTCACAGCACCAGACACCCAGGTTCGATTTCCGGCTTGGGTGACTGTCTGTGTGGAGTTTGCATGTTCTCCCCTGGTTTCCTCCGGGTGCTCCCGTTTCCTCCCATAATTCAAAGATGTGCGGGTTAGGTTGTTTGGATTGGCCATGGTAAATTGCCCCTTGGTGTCAGGAGGAACTAGCAGAATAAATACATAGGGCTACAGGGATAAGGGTTGGGTGGAATTGTGGTCGGTGCAGACTTGATGGGCCAAATGGCCTCTTTCTGCACTGTAGAAACTCTATGATTCTAGATTTATGGTTCTGTGTACACAGGCTAGTTAGAGATTCCATGCATCTGTGCACAGGCCAATCACATTTAAGCTTCACCCTCTGTCTAAATTCCCTGTTTGGCTATGAACTAGGCAAATGTTTGGAGCCACATTAACATATCAGCCTGAATATCTGATGAGAAGATTCTCAGGAAACCTGCCACTGCTACACAAATGTCCCACCGGATAATAACTAGTAAATGACAGGTGAGACATTTCACAGGCGAGAACTCAAATGATGTCAACTCATTGCCATATTTTTGAGCTTCTTGGGATCAGTTGAATAAGTCAGCATCGTGATTTCCCAGATAAGGGCATATTATAAACACTGGATAAACACAACAGGACCCGAGTCTCCCCAGAGGAAACATCAGCACAAAATCTGTGAGGGGGAAACGGTGACCGGAGCTTTTAAAGACAGAGATTAGCTGCTTCCTACCTGGATTTCCTCACTCACAGCCTGGGAGATCTCGTCAGCGGCCGACTCCAGCTTGTGCTGCACTGTTCTTAGTAAAGGTGGAGTGTTACCCACTTGGTAGAGGGTCGGTAACACCTGTAAAACAAGAAGAGTTGCAGTTGGAAAGAGGGAAACTTGGTTAAACTGTATCAGGATGGGTGAGAAAATTGAAATTTGCTTCAAGATCTAGTGAGAGGAATACACGTCTGGTGTGATGAGACCAACATGGCCAGATTCTCTTTAGTGTTGTTAACTTATTAGAACATGAGAAAAGATGAAGGTTAAGAAAGATCATTCAGCCCAGCAAAATATTCCTATTTTAAATGCCCAGAAGGCTGTTTCATTACAACCCTTATCAGCTGGTTACCAGGAGTTGGAAAAACATTATATACTTGTCAATTCTGTGAACATGGGCAATTTCATAACCAAAACACTATTTAGAGCGAGTGCTAATGGATTCATTATACTTCCTGTCTTCCTAAGAAAAACTTCTCGAAAACTATTAAGATATGGCAGATGTTAACTGCCATGCAAATCAAATCCCAAAGGGAAACTTATATATCACAACTCTTTTCTTTATGTATTTCAAGAAGTCACAAATTCCATTACCATTTTTGGGACTTTAAACATTAAACTAAAGTCTATTAGCCAAAAGAAAAGAAAATTTAAAAACACATTACATTTACATTGTTAAAATTAGTCTTACAGAACAGTCCCCCAAAAAAGGCTTCCTACTAAGTTGGACTCACAAACATAGCTTACTCTAGGCAACAATCCCTTGTAAAACTGGTTTTACTGTAAAAATTCCAGTAATATTAATACAAGGCAAATCCACTGTTACTGTAGGGAAAATATGTCTCAGGACTTTTCACTCTCTCCCACTCTGCTGTGGAAAGACAAGAAATTTCAAAACAGAACTCTGTTTTCTGAAAAACACTTTTCCGGGTTAGTTATAAACCCATCTCATTTTGCTTCTTCACAGTTCTTTTCCAGAACAGAACAGCATCCCAGGAAGTCTCACATGGCCACTCCCTAAGCACCAAGATTGGGGGAAAGGCAAATTGTGCGGAGGGTGTGGAGAGTCTGCAGAAGGATCTAGATAGGCTGGGCAAATGGGCCAGGAAATGGCAAATGGAATTTAATGTTGGCAAGTGTGAGGTGGTCCACTTTGGTAGGAAGAATGGTAGGAAGGACTATTACTTACGTGGCAAAAAACTGCAGCAGGCGACGGTGCAGAGGGACCTCGGGGTCCTCGTGCATGAGTCGCAAAAACCCAGCTTGCAGGTGCAGCAGGTGGTCAGGAAGGCGAATGGGATGCTGGCCTTCATAGCGAGGGGGATTGAATATAAAAGTAGGGAGGTCTTGCTGCAGCTGTATAGGGCATTGGTGAGGCCGCAGCTGGAGTACTGTGTGCAGTTTTGGGCGCCGCACCTGCGCAAGGATATTTTGGCCCTGGAGGGAGTGCAGAGGAGGTTTACTAGGCTGATACCGGAGTTGAGGGGATTGAGCTATGAGGAGAGGCTGAATAAACTAGGCTTGTACTCGTTAGAGTTTAGAAGAATGAGGGGAGATCTCATTGAGACGTATAAGATGATGAATGGGATGGATAGGATAGAGGTGGAGAGACTCTTCCCGCTCAAAAAAGACAGTAGGACTAGGGGGCACAGCCTCAAGATAAAGGGGAGGCGGTTTAGAACGGAGTTGAGGAGGAACTTCTTCACTCAAAGGGTGGTGAATCTCTGGAATTCTCTGCCCGTTGAAGTGGTGGAGGCTGCCTCGCTAAATATTTTTAAGAAGCGGGTTGATGGGTTCTTGATAAGAGAGGGGATTAAGGGTTATGGGGAGAGGGCGGGAAAGTGGAACTGAGCCACAACAGATCAGCCATGATCTTATTGAATGGCGGGGCAGGCTCGAAGGGCTAGATGGCCTACTCCTGCTCCTATTTCTTATGTTCTAAAATCTCTCCTTAAGTAGTCTCTATGTTCTTTCACCTTGATTCCATTGTCTTTATCGCTTCTGTTACTTAACTCTCTCAGAATATAAAATCTTTTATGTTCTCCCTATTACCTCCAGTTTAGGTTAAATAAAATTTAATGACCTTGCTTTATTGATGACATGTTCAAAGTTGTAAATTTTTTAAAAATCCTGTTGAAATTTAACTGCTCAAAATCCAGACCTTCACATATCTCCAAATGCATGGTTTATTTAGCTGCAGAAAATTCAACTTGACCGTATTTACTTCAAGTGCATATTTTTCACACCAAGACTTATTTGATGTCCTGAACACTGTAGACACTCAGTCACGAGCTTAATTAAATTATGTTCACATACAGACACGTACACAGCCACAAACCTGTTTTACATAGTAACACAACAAACCCCCAAAATATTAAAAATAATAACATATGTGGTCATATGACATTGAAACTTTAATTGGTTTGAATTTATTTGAGCTGTACAGTCATGCAAAGTGGCCAAATGTGGACAAATTCAGAGTTATGCTGCAGGTTTGTTCATATTAATAATGTACTCATAAAAGTCCAAGGTAAAATTCACCTTACAGTGCCAAAATGTCTGTCAAACATTAGCTGTAATATATATTCTTAATAAATATATTACGCTCTTGATAGCTAAGTAAATTATAACAATGCTATATCACATACTTTGCAATGGTTGTTATCTAAACCATACTTCTCAATGCATCTCCACATTGTCATAGTGGAGTGGCTTGTGCGCTCTGATTATCTCTTGAGTGATGCCACCAAGAGCTCCTTGCTCCTTGTAGGACCCATCCATGGTGGCATGGTCAGGGAGCGGCGTCAGACAAAATGCAGTCCAAAAGTCCTCGGCAGCAGAAGAAGATGATTATACATCTCACTGTCTGTGAAAGTAGAACATGGCTGCAGTGGCAAGATGGTCCCAGTCATTGTGGCTTGGCACATCACTAGAGTTTGATTAGTAACCTGTCAAAGTCTTGTGGACAACGATGACATCCTAAGATCCCCACATTAAACAAAGTCATGCATGGGTTTCTACTAGTGTCCATTTGTCAAGTCCTATGGCAATAGAGAATTGGAGACAGGGACAGGGCTTTGGGGGAATTTCACTGGGGGAGCCTTAGTCCCTCAGTAAGACCTGTTTTCCTGAGGGGCAGCTGAAAGAATAAGCAACTTCTACTAGAAAAGAAAAAACCAACAGTGACCCTTTTGTTCACAGTTGCTTTAGTCATCAAAAGTAAGATATTGGATGCAACCCCAGAATTCAGCAAGTGTATAAATGAAAGATTCTTTACACTTCCCTGATTGCTCAGACCAATATGCCACTGAAATCAGTGCTTATGCCCCAATCCCTAACACCAATGAAAATGTCAAGGAAACATTCTATTCTGACCTTGCTTCTCTGTCATCTCCAAAGAAAAGATCATCCTTCTGGTGGAATATTAATTCCAAGGTTGGCAGTGACTCCAGTGTCTGGAGCAGAGCCATTGGGAAAAACAATGTGGGGAAGCCACTGCAAATGGCATCCTCCTACTGACAAAACGTGCTTATTATGGTCTCAATATAACAAATGCCGCCTTCCGCCAAAAGGACAAATACGAAACCACTTGGAGTTATACTAGATCAAAGCATTAGCACTTCCTAGATTATGTCATAATTAAGGTCAAAGATCAAAGTGATGCCTGTTTCACTCAATCCATGCAGGGGGCTGGGGACTGACTGGGAGGAGCTTGCTACTAAACATATAAAATGGTGACAACTTGTCTATCAAGCTGCATTACTCTTTGATTCCAAATGTCTTAATGATGAGGCAAAGAGGCGGCAGTGAAGGAAAAAAAAGGAAGCAAATCCTGCACTCTGGCTCCCACTACCTCATGGGACATCCTGCTCCAGCCAGCAAGGTAAGACTTGCAATTGAGGACTGGCCTGCTCAGTCACATGAAGATCCATGGCAGAAATCTGTGACCCTGAGTAGACGTCATCCTTGAATCTAGGAACAGGTGATGTATTTAAATACATATCTCAACTAATATTCCAGAACAGAGATATGCCATTCCAGCAGGACACAGAAGTAAGAGGATAGACTTTTAGATGTTTCAGGTACTCACAGTGGTTAATGTCTTAGCATCCTTTATGATTTCTTCAGCAAATGCTACATCTTCTTGTCTTTCTTTCATGGACTCACTGTTAATGATGTTCAAGTTTTCTTGTACCCTTTCACACATACTGTCCACCATCTGCCCAAAAAGAAAACAAGTTACTGTGGATTTGATCAATTGCTTGACACTATACCATATTCCATGTCCCAAATAGGATGTGAACTTCCTGACCACAAATTCTGCTTCCTGTTGTCACAATTTTTGACCACATTTTTCTATCAACATTTACCATTGTAAATTTCTATGTCAAAAATTTTCATTCAACTTTGCTACATCAACTGTCACAAGTCAGTTGTGGATTCTGGCCAATGGTTACCTCTAACAGTAGGCTTCCAAAATCTCTTTTCCAACTCCAGCACAATCCCTATACAAAAGCAGTCTGGGTTTGTATGTTCTCCCTGTGTTGGCATGGGTTTCCTCTAAAAGCTCCGGAGCCCTCTCACAGTCCAAAGATATTCAGGTTAGATGCATTGGCTATGCTAAATTGCCCCTTAGTGTCCAAGAGTAGGTTATATAGACTGGCCCTGGTAAATCTGTGGGGTTACAGGAATAGGGCAAGGGAGAGGGCCTGGATAAGATGCAGATTCGATGGGCCGAATGGCCTCTTCTGCACTGTAGGGATTCTTTGATTCTATGGGAGAGCAGGAAGATAATGGGCTCATCGGATGGTGCAGAATTCAAGATGAATTTTGTCAGCATATATGTGGAATGTGGCCTCATGTTTATAGACAATGTCACTAAGGGGCAGCATGTAGATAAAGAAGAACATAGAGTCGTGGACAGATCTTTGAAAGCCTTCTGAAATCACAGCCTGGGGACAAGGAAAAAAAACAATTTAGCTATTGACAGCTAAAGATAGCCATCAGCCCAGTCTTGGTTATATATTTCTGCATCATACATGCATGGGTGGTAAGCGGATTATTGACATGAAGAATATGTTAGGTGAGAATTAACAATAAATTATGATTGCCTTGTCAACAATGAAACATCTTCTCACCTGTTGTGTGGAGCTAGTTACAATTCTCTCTTGCAGTCGAAAGGCCTGTTCTGGAGAAAATTTCTTCACTTGATTGTTCCGGAGGAGACATGACTGTATCTAGAAATCAGAAATGGACCATTTAAGTTTTATATTTCCTGTTATACGTTTCCAAACCAGTGCTAAACTATATGCAGATCCAAAATCACAACACAGTCCGTGGTAAGGTGCTGTCACAAGTTGGAAGGTGGCCATTGTTACCTTCTGCAGGGCTTCCTCTGTTTTCTCTGGATTGCTGCGATAAGCCTGGGATACATCACTCATTGGTAAAGGCATTGATCTTAGCGTATAATTTCTGAGAAAAAAAATTAAAGCAATGACAGATCTCCTTTCATTCATGTCACAAAATAATAGCAAAAGGAACTTGGGGGGGACTAATGCTGAACAAATCAAAACCTTTCAATCACCAGTACAATTATTTTTACTTCACCTCATTATCATGGACCTGACCCATTTTGGGTGACCAAATGTCAGGCTTCACAGTTACTCAGTTTTGTTTATAGTTTTGAATTTGAAATGTTTAAATATTTGTTTGATACAATATGTAACCCTAATTCAAGATAAGCTGTTGAATGTTTAATCTATTCATGCCTGTTCCATCTACTGCTTATTTCAAAGCCTTTATCATAAACATTAGTAATGGCGACAGATTATTAGATCTTAGACTAAACTGCATGACAATGATCCTCCAGTCTTTCATGTTTTAAGTTGTTTGGATTTTGATATTTAAGGATTTTCCTAATTTTTTCATCATTTGCCCTTATAAATGGTAGCAGTTGTGGATTTGGAAGGTATTATCTAAGGAACCTTGGTGAGTTCCCGCAGTGCATCTCTGGGGAGTCAGGAGGTGAGTTACACACTGCAGAATTCCTAGACTCTGAACTGTTCTTGTAGCCACAGTATTTATATGGTTAGTCCAGTTCAATTTCTGGTCAATGGTAATCCCCATGATGTTGATAGCGGAGGATTCAGTGATGTTAATGCCATTGAATGTCAAGAGGTAAGGGATAAATTCCCTCTTGTTGGAGATGGTCGTTGCCTGGAACTTGTATGGCGCGAATGTTACTTGCCACTTTTCCAGACCTTGTTGCATTTGGACATGCACTTCTTCAGTATCTGGGGAGTCATGAATGGAGCTGAAACTGTGCCGTCATTAGTGGCTGTCCTACCTCTGACCTTATGATCTTTGATTTGTTTTAATCTGGTCAACATAGACAACAAAAGCCACATTTTCCTGTCTTCTGACATTTTATTACAGAATGAAATAGTTACACAAGATAAATATTAACACCATATTTTTTCCCCAATTACCTCTCCAGAGCACTTGCAACATCCAGGAATCCCACAGCTGTAGTGTTGTTTCTGTCCCAAATCACGGTTCTGCCATTGAGAAAGTCAGAACTGTTATTAGCTGCTTTACACCTGCTCACTACTTCCGTCATTTCAGCTCTGAGTGGAACTGGTCACAGATGAAGCAAGTGTTACACAGGTAAAAATATCATTTACACTGTACCTCAAATACAGTCATTGATAATTGTGATCAGCTTATATAAATGTAATATTCTTCAAACAATACCATCTTTTGTTTAGTCTTTAAGGCAATGACGACTATCGCACCAAAATTACAAGTCCACAGAAAAATTAAGGCATCATTTTCAGATTTTTACACACCCCTAGTCTGTGACCACAATTTGTGACCATTGAATGAGATCATCCCATGTGTCTTATTTTTAAATAACATAATACTGTGAAAGTTAGGGGGGGATTTCATATTGAATACATATAGCCAAGCATTGGATATCACAGATGTTGACTTCCACATCAAAGTACTAATGATTATGATGATAATCAGAGTTCGTTTGTTGAGTATTAAAATCATTTAATGACTGGAAAACAATGAGGTCGCAATTGTGCACCTATTTTTTACACAGACAGTTGTGGGTGCCTGGAATTTGTTGCCGGGGGAGGCAGTGGAAGTGGATACAGTAGTGACTTTTAAGGAGCGTCTTGACAAATACATGAATAGGATGGGAATAGAGGGATATGGTCCCCGGATGGTAGGAGGTTTTAATTCAGTCGGGCAGCATGGTTGGTGCAGGCTTGGAGGGCCGAAGGGCCTATTCTTGTGCTCTAATTTTCTTTGTTCTTTGTTCAACGTATGTTAGATACTGGGATCCTATCTGCCTGGCTATATTGTGAAATTTCCACCCAATAATGCCTGTAGTAACCATTATGTATAGAATGAGCATTGTTAACTATGATATGAATGCCTGTGTCTGTGATTAGATTTCCTGCCTGCAAATGAAACAAAAGATTCTAATTACAGTCCCTGAGAGAAAGGCAACACTATATTTGATGTTCATTTTCAGTGTATTCCGCCCTGAATATCACAAAGCACGCAATACCTTAAACGTTACTGGGTCTGTGGAGAAAAAGTGTGGTATGGCCTGACTCCCAGCTATTTTGAGTGCTCCCTAAATTACTATCACCACCTTTGAAAGACTGCCAAAAAGACCAAATCACAAATGAATATCATCTGCAAGCTTGCTGGTACAGGGGTGCAAAAACCACCATGCTTCATACTCGTGCCATAGCTCTGGTCTTCTCTACAGCTGAGTACTGTGCACCTATATGGACCTCAAGTCATCACACCAAACTCATTGACACTCAACCCATTGTTGAGGATAATCTTTGGAACTCTGAAAGCAACTCCAGTTCAGGGGTTCTCAGTCCACTCAAATATCGCCCCTCCCTCTATTCAACAGGACTCAGCATCATGCAGAAAAATAACTCAAATCAGCAGCAATGTGAACCCTCCCATCCAGAAAGAGCTTCAATGTCCCACCCAACTCACCACGTGGCTCAACAAAACCCAATCTGGACTTAAATTGAACATTTCCAATTCCATTACACTGATGGAACTGGAGGGAAGCTTACACAGAAAATGCCCGAACATCCAAATAAACACACTGGCCGGAACCCTCAGGCTGTTCTTCCGGTCTCGTCGATCTCAAACCCCTACCATGAGTTTCCGGGAGGTGGGAGGCATGAAATAGAATGGAAAACCCTGTGGACATTCTGATCCCACCGCTGGTCAATGGCAAGCTGCCTCCGCCACTGTGAAACACGCTACGGTATGCTTGGAAACTCCCACCCAGTATCTCCAACTGAAGATCTCAACAACCAAGCCTCAATCTACCCCAGACCATGTGGACGACCACCAGTAGATTACGGACTGGACATGGCTGACATGGCCACCTGGTGTAGAAGCAGCATCCAAAACCTCTCTTGGCTGCAATTGCGGAAACCCTGGCCAAACCATGGAAATGTAATAACACCTTTCCCTGACTCATGTTCAAGGGCAACATTCTGGAAGTATACTTGCTCTCCAGCAGGACATTGAACTGGTTAGGGAAATTGACATTAAAGCTGATGCTATATGAAGGAAGATCATGGAATGTGGCAGTTTTATTCACTTTACGGACTCAGCTTGAAATTAAGAAACTATGTGTTCCTAGCTCAGCTTGTGCTATGCTCATGGTGCAGTTTTGTCTTTTTGAGCAGCTTTGCGTCCCTGTTGTGGGAAACCATTGGCTGCAGACCTTCACATTGTTGCTGATTCGAGTTATTTCTCTGCACAATGCTGAGATCTGTTGAATGGAGGAAGGGGCAATATTTAGAGGACTGAGAATTACTAAACTGGAGTTGCTTTCAGAGTTCCAGAAGTTATCCTCCTTTCTGAGTGAAGTTTGTGTCACCGCGACATGACTGATATTAAACACACACCACACGTACCCAAGGCTTGTGTTAATCTGTAAAGCTTTGGCCAGCATCTTTGCTCCCGTATCTCCCATAGCGTTGCCACTGATATCAATATTCTTCAAGCAGGTGTTGCTGCCCAGAGCATTAATAAGAACATTGGTTCCAGATTTTAATCTTGAATCGGCTACCGACAATGACCGCAGGGGCTGAAAGAGAAAGCAGGAAAGATTTGTTTCAAAAATTACATTAAGATGCATTTAACACATTTTGTCCCCTTGCCTCTTCTTTGCCTCCCTACATGATCCAAATCAGCAGAAAGTGATAGCAGCTGGGGTTGTTTGAGCTTCAGTTAGTATGGGTCAGTGAGCAACTACAAAGACAAGACATCACTCTCTCTATCTCATGGAGGCCCTGCCTTCCACTTTCAACTCCGTCTCGCAGGAGTGTGAAGAGGAGGCACTCACTCTGTGAGGAACCTGGGCTACCAGCTCTCCAATGGATACTCTAGTGGAGTAGCTAACTAGAATATTGACTGTTCCATGCCACTGCACCAAGCAAAGTCACACCATTATCTCAAATAACAATCATATCTAAAATCTGTCCTTAAATTGACTATTTCCAAGCTCTCTGAATCTGTGTGACATTTAGCCAACAATTTCCAATCTGTCCTGTGAATCTAGGTACCTGGCGGCTGAGCCTGTTGAACTGCTCAAATCAAAGCTTCGACTGGCATTTTCCAAAGGCAAGATTTTTAATATAAGCTGTTGTAATATCTTTGCTGGAAGATATTATCAACCTGCAACTGCAGCTTTCACCAAAGATCCTGAAAATAGTTCTCTTCAAACTGAAACTCTATCAGGATCCAAACTGACATTAGTAGCTTCAACACACATCACTGCATCAGATTAACACAAACTGAAGAAACAGCAACAAAAACAAAAAATGCTGCAAATGTGCTGGTGTTCTGGCAGCATCTGTGGAGAGAGAAACAGTTAACATTTCAGATCTGTGAGTATTCATCAGTTGTGTACCATTAAACCTTGTGTTGTTTAATCTCTCCCTGTCTTGTATCCTGTCACAGAGCTTTTGTTCTTTTCAGTTGCTTAAAACATAAATTCATAACTTCCACCAGTTCAGGTGAACATCACTAATCTAAACTATTAATGTGAACTGTTTCTCTCTCCACGGGCCTTTCCTGACCTGCTGTGTGTTCACAGTAAGAAGTCTCACAACACCAGGTTAAAGTCCAACAGGTTTATTTGGTAGTAAACACCACTAGCTTTCGGGATTATCTGTTGGACTTTAACCTGGTGTTATGAGACTTCTTATTGTGTTTACCCCAGTCCAACACCGACCTCTCCACATCATGACTGCTGTGTGTTTCCAGCATTTTCCATTTCTGTGCTTGTTCTCCAGCAGTGGCAATATTTTGCTTCTGAAAATGTTGTTTCTGCTGATGAGGTACTTTACAATCCCCCAGTCTCAACATTGAGTAAAACAATTTCAGATCATGACCTCTGCTCCCATTTCCTCAGAGGGAAGGTGCTACTAATGGTTTCACTCTAACCGCTTGCACCTTCTGTAGACCCAAAATCTGTGTCTGTATTGTCCTATCACCACTCTCTTTTTCTTTGCCCCATCATTTATTTTGTCATTTAATTGTGCCTGCCCTCTACTCCATCATGGACATCCAATTTGTTCTTCATCTCTCTCCGATATCTCCCCACCCCCTTCTCTGCATTTGCTTATAAACCATTAAATTTCTAACATCTGGTTCTGTCAAAAGATTATTGACTTGAAATGTTAACATTATTTCTATCTCCGCAGATACTGCCTGACTTGTTAAGTGTCCACCATTTTCTGTTTTAGTTTCAGTTATTTTACTACTTCATAATAAACTTACACACTCTTCATCCTGGATGAGTTGAACAATCCTGTGGAGAACATCAGCCAAGGCTCTGAAAATATTAACACAGATGTAAGACAACTGATTTAAGTTAGTCATGATACGGGCACAAATGCTTTTTTTCCCAAAGACGACAGAACATTTTAACCTGTTCTTCCACCACTGAACTGATTTCTCCACATCTCGGTTCCAATTTTCTCGCAATTGTCCAGTCTCTTCTCACCTACCTTCATGACTCTTGAGTTTCCAAACCACCTCCCTTACAATACAGATAATTAATCTCTCTACACCTCTATATTCTACGAGGATGATCTAAAAGCCTTCAACTTCCTTCTGGAATGGAGACCCAATCATTTCCATCCACTACTACCCTCTTCTGCTTGGCTGTAATCATTCTCCTATTCATCAACTTCTTCTGTAACTCCACTCACTTCCTCTCAAATAAAAAGTGTTGCTTGGATATTCACACAGGTCCTAGCTATGCCTAACCTTTTTGTGGAGTATGCATTGTTCCAGTCCTGCTGTAGTCCCCTTCCTTATCTCTTTTTCCAACACATTGATAACTCCAACACTGCTGTTTCTGGCTGTCATCCCTAACTGGAAAATTCCATAGAATCTTCTTCCAAACTCCATCCTTTTCTCACTTGCCCGTGAACAACTTAACTTGACTGCTCTGTCTCAGTTTCTGGGGTTAGGCTAATGTTCACATTAAGCTCACTGGCTCCCACAGCTAGCTTCACTATGTTTCCTTAGAACTTACTTCCCATAAGGATTCTATACTATTCCCTAGGTTTGCCATCTCCGTTGCATCGTTTGGATGTTGCAACCTTCTATATTGACACTTCCGATAGATTTTCCTTATTTCTCAGCCAAGGATTCCACCCACTATGGTTGACAATGCCTCATCCATGTCCAACCCATTTCATGCACTTCAACTCTCACCTCTTCTCCGCCCCCCCAAAACCGCGATAGTGTTCCCCTTGTCCTCATCTGCCACACCACCAGATCATCCTTTGTCATTTCTGCCATTTCCAGTGGGATGCCAGCATCAAAGACATCTTCCCCTCCTCTGCCCCTTGCAGCATTCTGAAGGGAGAATTCCCTCATGACACTCTGGTACACTCCTGAGTCACCCAACAAACCCCTCCATTCCCACAACACCTTTCCATGCAAACACAGGCAAGGTGCCACTTGCCTTACATTTTTACCTACTCCCTTCTCACATCCAAAGCCCCAAATATTCCTTCCTAGTGTTTCTTTCAATTTAGTTTACTGTATTCGCTCCTCACAATGTGGTCTCCTCTGCAGCGGGGAGACCAAATATAGACTTGCGGCTCTGCAGAAATTTGTTTATTTCACAACCATGACCCTGAACTTCCAATCAATTGTCATTTTAATTCCCCATCTTGTCCTCATGCTGATTTCTCTGTCCTTAATAAAACAAAGAACAAAATCAGCCCGGGAAACAGGCCCTTTGGCCCAACGAGCCCACGCCGCCATCTCAACACCACCAGTCCCCCTCTCCACCCACGACCCCTGTCTAATGTTTTATGGCCATCCAGATTGAGGGAATCTGATTTAGGGACAATTTATTCCTGCCAATCAGCCTAACAGCACATCTTTGGGGTGTGGGAGGAAACCGGAGCACCCGGAGAAAACCCACGCAAGCATGGGGAGAATGCGCAAACTCCCACAGACACCGGCCCAAATCCATATGTGTTTCAATGAAGTTCAATGTAAATTCAGAGAACATTATCTCATTTTAGAAACTTTAAAGGTTTCCAGATTTAACACGATGTTTAACCAATTTGCCTCCATTTTGTTTTATTTTTCATTAAATAATCATAGAATGGCATAAGCACAGAAGGAGGCCATTTGACCCATCATGTCAGTGCTGGCCCTCTGTAAGAGCAACCTAGTTAGTTCCATACTCCTGTCCTAATCCTGTAGCCCCTGCAAATTTTCCCTCTTCAGGTGCTTATCCAATTATCCTTTAACAACTGTAATTGAAGCTGCCTCCATTGGGGTGTCTCAGGCAGTCCATTCCTGATGCTAACCACTTACTGCATAAAGACACTTTTCCTTATGACACCATTGGTTCTTCAGCTACTCACTTTCTGTTGGATTCCCTCTAGATCCTGGTTAGTTTCTCTCTATCTACTCTGCCTAGACCCCTCATGATTTTCAGTGCCTTATCAAATCTCTTCTCAACCTTCTCTTCTCTAATAAGGAGAGCCCCAGCTTATCCAATCTACCCACACAACTGATGTCCCTCACCCCAGAACCATGCTTGTAAACCCTTGCTGCATCTTCTCTAAAACCTTCACATCCTTCCTGAAGTGTGATGCCTAGGAAACTCCAGTTGAGACTGAGGGCCCAATTTTACCATTTTGATTCTAAAGTGCTGAATCTGGACTTGGCGAACTGCTCTCAGGAAAAGTGCCCCCATATGCACTCAGCCTGAAAATAAAGTGAGTCTGAATTGTGCTGTGGGCAGGGCTTATTGCACCCGAAACACTGCAGCGCCGATTGGAGCTCTGAACTGCTCATGCGCAGTGAGAAAAAAATTTGTAAAAACACGCCCCTGTCACATTGCTCCAGGCCATAAAAACAGATAAAGTGGCCAGGGAGCGAAAAGCAGGCGCAATTGTCCCCACAGATATTGCCCCACCCTCACAACATAACTGTCCCCCTTATCCACCCACCCACCCCCCACCCAGACCAATTGTGACCCCCTTGCCACTCTTTTCACCCCACTGATTGCCCGCAGAGTGTCAGCGGTCCCCTCCCATTCCACAACCAGAGATCCATCGGACCACCCCTCCGCCACCCCCACGAGAGATCCATCTGACCACTCCCAACCCCCCATCAACCAGTGAACGGTCGGGCCTCCCTCCTCCTCCCTACCAGAGAATGATTGGACCCTCCTCCTCTCCCCCCCTCACCACAGAATGATCTGATCCACCTCCCTTGCCCTCCTCCCCACACTGATCTGAGTTAGAGAGTTGTTGGAAGCTTTGAACTTACCTCTTCAGAAGCTGCAGTGCCCAGAACAGACCTTTGCCGAGCTGGTCTGTTTCGCACCAAGTCTGGACGGGCGAATGCGATGGTAAAGGGGGAAATGCAGGTAAAGTTGGGTGGGCAGCCCATTAATTCAATTTAAGTGCATTTAAATTGCCGTTGCACCTGTTTCAGGCAGTGTTCAGATCACAGTCATTTTCAGGCCTTGGTAAAATGGGCACCTGTGCAGACACAGGTGCAAATCACACTAATCGCCTCATGCCCAACTTCACCAAATTTTTGCGCCCAAAAACAGGCATAATGCAATGGTAAAATCGGATCCTGAACCAATGCTTTACAACGGCTCAACATAACTTACTTACTTTTTACTCTATGCTCTGTTTATAAAGCCCAAGATCCCACATACCTAATTAACCACTTCCTCAATCTACCCTCACACCTCCAGTGATTTGTGCACATATATCACCCGGTCCCTCTGCTCTTGCACCTTCTTTACAATTGCACCCATTATTTTATACTGACTTGCCTTGTTCTTCCTACCTAAAAGTTTTGCTTCTGCCTTCTCTGTGTTAAATTCCATCTGTCATGTGTCCACCCATTCCACTTCTTCAGAACTATCTCCATCCTCCTCACTGTTCACATTACTGACCAAGTTTCATGTTATCCACCAATTTTTGAAATTATGCCTTGCATACCCAAGTCTAGGTCGTTAATATAGATCAAAGAAAGCAATGGCCCACTACTTACAGAATCCGTACAGTGCAAAAGGAAGCCATTAGGCCCATCAAGCCTGCACTGATCACAATCCCACAAAGGCACTATCCCTGTAACCCCACATATTTACCCTGCTAATCCCCTCACATTAAGGGACAATTTAGCATGGCCAATCAACCTTACCTGCACATCTTTGGACTGTGGGAGGAAACCGGAGCACCCGGAAGTTTGGGTGGCATAGTGATTAGCACTGCTGTTTTACAGCACCAGGGACCCAGGTTCAATTCCAGCCTCAGGTCACTGTCTGTGTGGAGTTTGCACATTCTCTCTGTGTCTGCATGCATTTCCTCCAGCTACTAAGGGACTAGCAGGGTAAATGTGGAATTCCAGGGATAGGGTCTGGGTAGGATTATGATTGGTCCAGATTCCATGGGCTAAATGGCCTATTTCTGCACTGTCGGAATTCTATTCAATGATTCTATCAAACCCACGCAGACATAAGGGGAACATACAATCACCCGAGTCCAGGAACAAACCTGGGTCCCTGGCACTGCGAGGCAGCAGTGCTAACCACTGTGCCACCATGCCTCCACTGATTCCTGAGGAACCCTAGTACACAGTTTTCTCCAAGCTGAAATACAGCCACACAACATAACTCTGTTTTCTGTCACACTGCTAAGTTTTTATTCATGCTGATTTTTCTGTGACCTTTCTCTCTAATTTTTCTCTTTTTTCTTTGTTTATAGATGCCAGCTATTCATGATCCCTCCAGGCACATCTTTTGCTTTTTTTCA
Source organism: Carcharhinus amblyrhynchos (assembly GCF_965287045.1). Lineage (NCBI taxonomy): Eukaryota > Metazoa > Chordata > Chondrichthyes > Carcharhiniformes > Carcharhinidae > Carcharhinus > Carcharhinus amblyrhynchos. Next base: position 45,059,083 of record NC_137327.1, on the reverse strand, counting down.
CTTTTCCTATTACCTTTCCCTTTATTCTTGCACCATTTTGCCACATAATCTCACCTGCCTTCTACCCCATCACAGACCTTCCCTTTTGTTCTTTATCCAACATTCTCCCCTTTCACTTGCTTAAATCCTATCACACCTCTGACTTTTCCCAGTTCTGATGCAAGGTCACCAATCCAAAATGTTACATGGAATTTTCTCAAAATGGGGTAAATCACAATGCTGGGGCTACTTGCTGGTGTCAGGCTCCAGTGGGTGGGCAACAGGACTGCAGCAATCTTCTCAGATGCAGTCTCTTAACTGGTGCCGCAGGACTCTCTGTCGGTTCGAGGATGATAGATGGGCACTCCAGGTAGTCAGTCCAATTAGGTGATCACTCAGAGAGGTGATTGCTCAGGCAGCAGCAGTAAGTAGAGGGCTTTGAGGCACGCTTGCAAAGGAGTTAGTCATTTTCTGCTGTAGTCAAGCAGGCAGACTCCAACATTGGAGGTGGGTTCTGTCCAACACCAGCATTGGAACCTTTGGGATAGTCAGTGCCATAGGAAGTCATCTCCTTGGCTCTTGGAGCCTCTGGCTCGGATAGCCCCAATTTTCCCAGGAGACCACCTTCCAAGCTGAGAGCGCAATTGCTCCTTTGTTGCCAAAATGGCAATCGCCTGGGAAGATAACCCTCACTTTGACCTTGGCACACAACACCTCCTCCCACCCCCGCCCCAAAAGCAGGCATTGAACTGCTGCCATTGGGAAAATTCCTTGGTGGTAAGACTTTATCTGGGCACCATCCTGAAGTGGCGCCTGGTATTAGCAGCCACTAACCTCCAAGCTTATCAACTGGGGAGCAGTAAAATCTTGTCTGGCAACACTTTCTTTCTCCACAGATTCTGCCAGACCTAGTGAGCATTTCCAGCGTTTTCTACCTTTATTTCATATTTGCAGCATCTGCTGTATTTTATTCACTTAAACTTGTGGGCGTCCCTGAACTTACTTTGACTTTATATTAAAATTCTTGCCAAGTGCTACATGTCGGATGGACTTGCTTCTTCCAATAGACAAGACCAGCGTCACCATGTCCGAGTCAAATCCTGCAAAAGATGAAAAGGATTAACTAAACACTCTTCTCTCCTTGTCGCCAGTCAAAGTGCCTCTGTGGAGTGTTACCTACCATTGTCTGATAAGTCCAAGCTGCTGATAGCATTGGCATCGATGATATGATCCTGAATCACCTGGGCACCTGCTGATCTCAACTACAAGAGAAATAAAGTGAACATATCGTTCTAAAATGCTGCAACTATTTCATTCTGTCAACCAGGATCCAATACTGAACATGCTGAACCACCCAACAGGGATGGCAGCTGATGACCCACCTGACAAAGACAATAGGTGGAAATCAATTCATCCTACAGGAGGGAATGAACCCTGAGGGTGGTTCCCTTTCCCTCTGGGACAGACACACAAATCTCAGCAATAGTGTTGCTCAAGGGCCGTGCTTGAAGAGGTCTAACTTGTCAATCTGCTGCAAATGCATTCTTTTGTTTTATTTTTAAAATTTATTCCAAAATGAGTTAAAGATCTGCATTCCCCGTAACAGATGAACCCCTTAGTTAGGCACATGGGCTGCTTAGGTGTTGGATCTATGTCAACAGGAAGTAGCAACATAAATAGATGTTCAATGAGATCACGACTGAGCTGTGACCCAGCTCCATTTACCCTCCTTTGTCCCATATCTCTCAACACATTTTGATAACAAAGATCTATCCATCTCCATTTCAAAATTCCTATTTGATTAGCTAGCGTCAGTTGCTATTTGTGTAATAGCTCCAAACTTTTACAACCCATCGTGTGTGGAATTGTTTCCCGGTTTCCAAAAGGTCTGGCTGTAATTTGTAAACTGTGCCCTGAATCCTAGACTCTCCAAACAGCACAATTAGTTTCTCTCTATCTGCTCGCCCTTTGCTTCTCAAGATCTTGAAAACTTAAACCAAATCACCTCCTTTATCTTCTAAATTGCTGCGAATAAACACTAATTTATGCAAATTCTCCTTATAACTTTGAAATCCAGGTGTGATTCTGATAAATTTACACTGCATTCCCTCCAAGGCCAATATCTCCATCCTGAGGTGTGATGCCCTGAGCTGCTCACAGTAATTCCAGATGTGGTTGAAACCAGGGTACTGTATATCTTTGCATGACACCCAATGCCTTAGAGGAGAAGATAATTCCACTTCCCTGCCTGTCACCCTTTATCCCTCTTGTAATGAAGGCCAATGCTCCATCTGTCTTTCTAATTACATGTTGTACATGAATGCTAACTTTTTGTGATTCATGTTTGAGGACACCCAGACACTTCTGTGCTGCAGCTTTCTGCAACCTATCTGCATTTAAATAATATTCTGCTTTTCAATTCTTCTCACCAAGTTGAGCGATCTCACAGTTTTCTTGGTATTTTACTCAATCTGCCAATTCTTTTGTTGACTCACTTAATCCATCTATATCCTTATGAAGACGCTTTGTATCCTCCTCACAACTTACTTTCCTACCACTATTGACAAGAAATCTGGTGACAATACAGTTGGTTCCTTCATATTGGTTCCTTCATACAAGTTATTAATATAGATTGTAAATAGTTGAGGCCCCAATATTAATCCTTTTAGCACCTATTTACAGTTTGCCAACCTAAAAATGACCCATATATCCTGACTCTCTCCTATTAGTTATTCTATTCTCTATCCATGCTAATATATCACCCCCAACACCACACATTCTTATCTTGTGAGAAAACTTCTTTGCATGTTATTGAATATGTTTTGAAATCCAAACACATTACGTCTACTGTTTCCCCTCTATCCACCTTACTCATCACATTCTCAAAGAAGTGTGATAAATTTGTCAGAGGATGGCACAGTGGTTAGCACTGCTGCCTCACAACACCAGGGATCTGGGTTCAATTCTGGCCTTGGGTGACTGTGTGGAGTTTGCACGTTCTCCCCATGTCTGCGTTTCTCCTGAGCTCACGGTTTCCTTCCACAGTCCAAAGATGTGCAGGTTAGATGGATTGGCCATACTAAATTGCCCATTAGTGTCCCAAAATGTGTAGATTTGGGGGATTAGTGGGGTAAATACACGGGGTTGCAGGGATAGGACCTGGGTGGGATGTTCTGTCAGAGAGTTGGCGCAGACTTGATGGGCCAAATGGCCTCATTCTGCTCGATAGGAATTCTATGATTTCCCTTTCTAAAAACCATGCTGCCTCTGCTGATTGCAGTATGATTTTCTAAATGTCTTACTATTGCCTCCTTAATAACGGATTCCACATTTTCCCAGTGACAGATGTTAGGATAACTGGCCTTTAGTATCCTGCTTTCTGTCTCCCTCCCTTCTTCAGTAAGAAGTGTTACATTTGCAGCTTTCCAAACATTAGGATCTTTCCAGAAATTAGGGAATTTTGGATGATGACAACCAATGGATCCACTATTGCTGCAGCCACTTCTTTTATGATCCTAAGATATAGACCAGGAGACTAGTCAGCCATCAATCTCATGAGTTTTCCTAGGATTGTCCTGGTATGAAGGCGACATTCTATTTGCCTCTTTGATTATTTTCTGGACAATCTATTTGTTCTGAGCACAAAATCTCAAAGAATCAAGGGCAATTCTGAAGCATTTTTGCTGATTTTGCTAAGATGTTTTTCACTGGACTTCCTGGGAGCAGGTTGTATGGCATTCTCAACCATTGCTGTATTATAAAGCAGCAACTTAGGAAATGTGAAAAGGGATTTAGGGTGACATCCCCAGTCTTCATTTGTGAGACACAATGTAACCGTTGCTCAATAATTGCTCAGAGGAGTATCACTGGGGTCAAGGGCATACCATAGGAGAAATTGGACAGACTTATACCCAATTATATCCTTGTGGAGCAAGATCAAAATTTTTTTTTTTTATAAAGGAAAATAGTTGGGTGAAATCTCTACAGGAAATACAGAGTTCTGGTCTGATAGTGCTGCTTTTTGTTCATTACCTCACAGTTACTAAGGTCCAGATGTACCCCACTGATGTGAGTGTTACAGGCTAGGCTCTGAAGAATGGCTCTGTAGAGTGAAAAAGAAAGACTATTAACAAAACAACTCAATCAAAGCACTGTCTGAGAAAACAGCAGGGGTGCTACTATAAATGTTTCCTGGGGTGGATTTTACAGCGAGGCGGGGGGGAGGCAACTTGTAAGATAAGTTAGATGTCCAGCCCACTAACCACCTCACACCGTTCCCCTCCACCCCCACCCACTGGCCTGTCCCCATATTAAGGGAAGATGGGTAAGGATCTGGCAGCCCGTCCAGCCTATTTTGGCTTTCACATGGCTGATTATCTACCAGCTAAGGGCCTCATTCCTCCTCTGCCAAAATTCTGCGACGTTCAGGAGAAGACATCCAGCTGGGAAGCTTTGACAATGTGAGATGTGGGGAATGTAGCCACTAAAGCATGATCCCCCTCTTTCCCTCCCCGCCCACCACCTCCCCCGCCCCCACTTCCTCCCCCCATTGGGGTCACCAATTTCTGCCTGGCCAAAATGTCTACACTTTTTTATCTTTGAGACATCTTCTTGCTTCCTGGGACAGCTTGTAGTCCCTGTACTGGCCACTACTCTCTTCTGGCACTGCTGGGACTACAGAGCTGTCAATCAATCAGATTGCTTGGCAAGCCTGGTGAGCTGGACTTCTTCCCTGATGGGGGCAGGAGTCCCACTCTCAAGTAATTAAGGCTGTCCCAGTGTCTTATCATCGTAAAGCAGCAAGGTTTCAGTCAGTGCAGTGTTGACTGACTTTTAGTGGGTGGTGGGGAATTTGTTTGTTTGCCTTTGGCAGCTATATTGAAATTTTACAGTTTGTTCATAAATTTGGCTTCATACTTTCTTTTTTGGTTTTCTCAATGTGAATGAGTAGGATGATGATGGTGTTCAGAAAGCATTCCAAAGCAGGATGAGATGGGCTTCCATGAATTACTTCATCTATATCTGGTCAGCTTTTTATCAGATGTTCATATTACTCAAATGCCAGTAGAATGAGAGCCAGATTTTGTAATATCTATTTAGGCAGATTTCTCAATTGATTTGGGTTTGGCCTGATCAAGGTGTATACTGGCGGCACAGTGGCACTGTGGTTAGCACTGCTGCCTCACAGCGCCAGGGACCCGGGTTCAATTCCTGGTTTGGGTGACTGTCTGTGTGGAGATTGTACATTTTCCTCTGGGTGCTCTGGCTTCCTTCCACAGTCCAAAGATGTGCGGGTTAGGTTGATTGGCCATGCTAAATTGCTCCTTAGTGTCAGGTAGACTAGCAGGGTAAATATATAGTGTTATGGGGAAAGGGCCTGGGTGGGATTGTTGTTGGTTCAGGCTTGGTGGGCCAAATGGCCTCCTTCTAACTATTTAGGGATTCTAACTATTTCCACAGGATTCTTACTACAAGATCATGAGGGTCATGTATAGAGTGTTCCCTTCGTTGAAGGGTCAGTCACAAGAGGACATGATTCAAGGTGAGGGGCAGGAGGTTTAGAGGGGATGTGAGGAAAAACCTTTTACCCAGAGAATAGTGACATTCTGGAATGGCTGCATGGGAGAGTGGTAGAGGCAAGTTGCCTCACGCCCTTTAAGAAGTACCTGAATGAGAATGGCACAGTAAGAAGTCTCACAACTCTAGGTTAAAGTCCAACAGGTTTATTTGGCAGCATTAGCTTTCGGGGTCTCAGGCTCTTTCATCAGGTGAGTCCAACTCCAGTCCAACACCAGCATCTCCACATCGGAGCATGACATGTCATAACATTCAAGGCCATGGGCCAAGTCCTGGTAAATGGGATTAGGTGGGTGGTCAGGTGTTTCTCGCGTGTTGGTGCGAACTTGATGGGCCACAGGGCCTCTTCTGCACTGTATGATTTCATGATTGCATGATTCTACTATAATAATCTAATTGAGGCATCAAAATAATAAAGGGGATCATATACAGAGAGCCTAGTCCTCGGTGGAAGAATCCAGAATTAGATGGCATCATCTTAGAATAGGCCCGGGTGAATATTGGGCAGGTGAATGTCTGGATGGGATGGAGGAACACAGGGCAGGGGGAGTTGCTGGGCAGGATTGGGGAGTGAGGAGATGTCCTGGCGTGGGAGTGCGAGGGCACTGAGAGAAGGAAGTAACTCTTGGCAAGGAAGGAGAATTGCTGAATGGGAGACTGTTCTGAACCTGCTTGTACTGTCTCCAATCTTGTTGCTGCCTCTCTTTAATTAAGCTTATAAAGAAAATGAGTGTAGGTTCAGCTCTCAGAATTCAGCAGTTTGCCTGCCCTGTTGGCCGTCTGTCACACTCAGGGACACTGACTACCATCAAGTAGAGGCATTGAAATGGAAATTCAGTTGCTGCTTTCAGAAAGACATGGACATTTATTACAGTTTCACATTTCAGACCACTGAAACATACCTCACAGCCTCCAGTGGCAGCTTGATACCAGACAGTGTGATGCACTTTAATGACAAACAATTGCTGAAGAACTGTTTCAGTGAAAGAGGCACTTCCCTGGTTTTCCTGTAAGAAAAGACATTGCACTGATTGTAACTGATTGTACTGAACCACAGAGAGAGGGGTAAATGTTCCAACATAGAAGCCAGGTCGTAAAACTGGCATTCACCATTAAACACCCACTAGAGAAGTCAATGCAAATGAAAATTGGGCAGTTGTTATAATTGGCAACAACGGTCTAATAACAGAGCAGCAGGTGGAAACTCAACCCCAACACAGATAAGATCCGAAAATCAGACAGAGTTCAGTGGAAGCTTCACAAAGAAACCACACAGGTCTGTCTGTAGGAGATAGGGGGATGTGACGAGAGTCAGTGTGAAGTTATGAAGAATGTTAGAGTGAGAATGTGAAAGTGTTGGCATGAGGGTGAGGGAGTGAGGACTGTCAGACTGAGACTGAGAGTATGAAGAGCTTTGAGAGTGAGGGAGTGAAGAGAGTCAGAGCGAGGGAGAGAAGAGTATCAGAGTGCGGGGTTGAAAAGTCAGATTGAGGCAGTAAAGAGTGTGGGAATGAAGGGGTGGAGTGTTAGAGTGAAGGTGAGAGAGTGAAGACTGTCAGAGTGCGGGGGAGTTGTCCTAGTTGAAACCGGAAGGGAAATAAATACATAATCGATGTCAACCAGAATAGTCTGCAACAATTATCATTTTTTTACTTTTAAAAGTGGACAAGGTTTACCCTGATTAGCTCGGAGTGAAAGGCAAAGGGTTGAGGGGTGAGGGAGTGAGGAAGTGAAATGGTGACGAATATGTCTGTGTCACCACACCAAGATTTGAACAACTTAACAATCAGTTTGAACCACAGAGAATATGAATACACAGCATCTCTGTGAAGTCTCTGTATGGAATGAAATAAAATCCCTCACAATATGCCACAGGCTCCCCCAGTTGCTGAAATGGTCAGAATGTTAATACTTAATGCAAGTCTACGCTCTTCTGCATTTTCAGTATAAGTACCAATGTTGGTACTATTTTGAACTCAGAGTTTTTACAAATGTATCAGCTGTGTTTCTGGCTTGACATTTATGTTTCTCTTCCAGGGAATCCTAGTTCCATGAATCATCCCAGAGTCAACAAGCAACAGACATAAGTCCACAAAGAGATGGAACAGCAAGTCTGTTGAGATGCACAGCTAACTGAGAGGTGGACCCTCTATTATAGGCAAAATCCATGACCATGACTCCACTTGTGACGTACTCCTGATCTCAAGATCGGGGGGTGATGAATAATTTAAGGAGTGACTTTGAGAAAGTCACTTCCGTTACTTGTTTATTCTAGCTGGGGTTTGGTAGGAGTTCCAGTCTAAATAACATCAGGAGAAACAAGTTCAGAGTAAAGAGAAGACAAAACCCGCCCTGATTATATACATACAGGTTACAACAGCACACTTGGGTGTGATAATCAGGATGTTTTCATTTGCTGAAGCATTTTGGGAATTAAAAGTGAGTTTTCTTCACTTTCATAACTTGATTTCACAGATTTTTAATTAAAGTTTAATTGGCAGTCACCACGTGATTTGGTTTTAGCTTTGCTCTGAATCCTGTGAGGATATCTGTGCCTACTGGGGTCACATGAAATCAAATGACTTGGGATCAGTATTTCTGCCAGTTAGTCAGTCCTGTTTCCCACTATATCAATGTTTTGAGAAGTCAGCTAAAGAATTTTAAAAAAACAGAAAATGCTGGAAAATCTCAGCAGGTCTGACAGCATTGGTGGACACAGTAAAAAGTCTGACAACACCAGGTTTAAGTCCATCTGATTTATTTGATAGTACACTCACTAGCTTTCGGGTTATTCCGTTCATCAGGCGAATGGAGAGTTCTGGCCTCAGACAGAGCATATAAAGCACGGACAGTTTACAGATTACTGATTAGCATTCTAATCAGTATCACCTGACGAAGGGACTAACCCGAAAGCTAGTGAATGTACTATCAAATAAATCGGTTGGACTTAAACCTGGTGTTGTCAGACTTTTTACTGTGTTTACCCCAGTCCAACGCCGGCATATCCACAGCATTGGTGGAGACAGAATAACTTAAACTTGTTTCACTTCAATAGGTTTGCACTTACTTGTGTGAAAATACATTTCGGCTGAGGATTAGAGAGGTCAGATGTGTACAGCAGCCACGATTCAATGCTCCAAAAAGCTGAGAGGGGGACAAAGGGAAAATTGGCCATGGAAAACCAGAATAGAAGTTGTGACGGACACCAATTTATCTTTACATAAAACCCCCTCACAGAATTTTTTGACATTTCCCAACTTCTGATATAATAATGACTGTCATGGTTCTTCACTAATTGAGAATATATAATTGCTTCTCCCCTCAGAAGGTCTTTAGAGGACACACCTACACTGCAACACACATCAACCCTTCCAAAGCCAGCCTCTTCACTGGGGAATGGAAAGCAGAGAAAAGTGCCACTGTGGCTGTATCACAGTTTTAACCAATTCTGACAAATACATAAATTGTTTTCATGAATTCAGCTTTCTAAGTACTGCTAAAAGTCTGAAATATACTATCCAGCTGTTTCGAAACGCAGTTAGGTCATAGAGATCCTGTGGTGATGCACTGGTGCCGTCTGTTGGTGCCTTCATATTCTCAGTGCGGGGGGTGGGTGGTGGTGGATGGGGAAGATAGAATTTTCTTCATTAATTACCTCAAGATGTCCCACACGTTTCACAGCCATTGAAGCATTTTGAAGTCATGTCTCAATTGCATTATAGGAAAATGCAGCCTATTAACTTGCGCACAGCAAGATCTCATAAATAGCAACGAGATGAATGGCCAAATGGGCAGTATGGTGGCACAGTGCCTCACAGCATCAGGGAGCTTGGGTGACTGTCTGGTGGAGCTTGCATGTTCTCCCTGTGTCTGTATGGAATTCCTCCAGATGCTCTGGTTTCCTCCCACAGTCCAAAGGTGTGCAGGTTACATGGATTAACCATGGTAAATGTGTAGGATTACAGGGATAGGACAGGAGTGGACCTGGGTAAGATGCTCTTTTGGAGAGTTGGTGTAGACTCAATGTGCCAAATGGCCTCTTTCTGCACTGTAGGGATTCTATGAATAAACAGTTTTTAATGATATCGTATGTGGGAAGGGGACAGACGAGTAGAGATTAAATGTCTCAAACGCAAAGTTGTGAATCTGAGTTTTGCTTATGTAGGGACTTAGGGGCAGGGACAATAGAACAAGGCAGCAGGGGATCACAGCTGCAGGCTGGCTGGTAACATAAAGGCAACAGCAATTGATGCTGTAAGGGAGGAAGCTAGCCCTTCAATTCTTAAGGTGCACAAAAAAAAACTTAACTTGTATTTATATGGTACTTTTCCGTAAACACTGGATGGATCTTTCTCTACGCCCTAGATATGAATGTAACATGACATTCTGCACTTTCTCCTTTCCTTGTCTATGGTATATTTTGTCTGTACAGCGTGCAAGAAACAATACTTTTCACTGTATGTTAATACACGTGGTAGTAAATCAAATCAAAGTCTCAAAATGCTTTACAGCCAATGAAGAATCTTTGAAGCATTGTGGTTATGGGAGAAATGCAGTAGCTAAATTGTGCTCGTTGAACTCCTGTAAACAACAATGTGATAATAGCCAGATAATCTGTCTTTCATGATATTGATTGAGGGCCAGGAGATCAGGATTCATTCCTCTACCCTTCTTCAAAATAGTGCCCAGGGATCTTTCATTTCATCTAAGAGGGCAGGTGGATGGGGAGAAGATGGATGCGGGATTGGGGGTGAGGGGGTTGCTGGAAAAACACAGTTTTGTAATTAAACTCTGTGAAGAAATGTCTCTTTTACTGGTTTTGTACTTTAACACAGCTAATAGCATCTTCATTTATTTCCCTCTCTTCATTTCAATTAAAGAAAAATAATCTTTTGGAAAAGCAGTCTGATATGACTCGCATCAGAGAAAATGTATTATGTTGTGCAGCTCCTGAAACAAGACTGGAACTACTACAAGAGATAAGCTGACAGCCATTACCTAGTTCTGGGAAGGTAGGAATAATGTTAGAGAACTTAATCAAAAGAATGCAATACTTACAGAATCCAGGGCACAGTCTGTACCAGCCAGATCAAGGTGAACCAGGGCATTCGGTTGGGAAATGAAATTATAAAAATTCTGACACAAAAAGAAAGCAGAAGCCACTTTTATAAACATTTTGTCTGAAATGTTGAGATGTGTTTAAGTGATAAATATTAATCATAAGGCTGAATCTTTGAGCATAAAACAGCACCATATTCCTTCCTTTATTTGCCTTTTGCCTAACTAGAGATCAGATTAATGCCTGTGAAATCTGACCTCGTCATCCTAGCTACAGTTTCAAAGTTGGATGCAGTGACATAGTTTTTCACTGTCAGATGTCAAACACAATTCTGTTCAGCGTTGTGCCTGAGTCATTGAGAGAGCCGGCACTGAGTGTTTTCCAATGCAGTTATTAAAGTGGAATTGCTAAGTGAGGAGAGGTACCTGGTTTGATAGTGATGTGAAATGACAGCACACAATTGTATTGCTGGCTCCCCTATAGTTCTCAGGGATAAAATGAAAGCATTTCCCCCAGCAGGTTTCTTTCCTTTTACAGTCACAATGGGAACTTGCTAATCCTTCAACAATAATATCTGCAGGACCCAGGTCTGAAAGGTTATTCAATAACAAGATTTCATAAATATTGACTTACTGCAGTATTATAATACAACTGTTTTTGGACCACATTAAATGACAAGTAATACAACCTGGTTCCTAAGCTCAAGGTGATCAGTCTTGACTTCTGCAAACTGCCTGCTTGGCTTTGGATTCCAACCTCTGGAGAATGTTAAAAATCACTGACTACCAACATTATAATTACACTCAGTAAACCAAGGTTTTATTATGTATATTCTGGCCTTGTCCCTGATCTTGCTCTGTTCTTTGCAAGTGTCTGGCTCTTTTGTCTACAAGTGCAGCCAGTGTATCAAGAACCAACACATTGTAAGGATTTTAATTTGCCATCTGATAGACATTAGTTATGGTAGATTTCTTGCAGGTCTCAACTTTCCAAACTCAAGGGGCTACAAACCAGATTCATGCAATCTGCCCTCATCATTATCATCCTTAAGTTTTGGCATTGTTGATGAATAAGTGATATCTCTGCTGACAAGTTGTCTTTGCTCATAAGTAGAAACAACAATTATCCCTCACTGACATCCACCCTCTTGTTAAAATGTTTGGCTTTAAGTAAGCTTGACTATTGGGTTTACATCAAATCATTAACGTTTACTAACTACATGTGAGTAATACAAACACAGAGCTCCATTAACCAATGGTCTAAAGGTTAGTAAAACTTCTAATGTTAACGGAAAGCTGACCATTCTGGCACTTACTTAATGATAATTAGACGCAATGGAACAGACCTCTTTGTTAAAGTATATCAAGCATTGGGGCCTGTCTCAACCCCAAAACTGAAACCTGGGTCAGCTACAGTTATCCTGTACACTTTATAATGACTATGAAAGCAAATCTACTCCACAACAACACAAAATGTGCAATATAATCTTTTGTTGTCCTGTTTTACTGACTTAAAAACAATCTCCATTTGCTGTTCAAGGTGAGGATTTCCTGCAATTATCACTCAGGTTTCAAAATGCCTTCCACTGCTCAGCAATTGAAAATAATAAACCGTGGATTTTGTCTGATCTTGATGATGGGAATTGGGTTTATATTCTTCACATCAGCATACAAATTCAACTGTGGAAATTATCTCCAAAATCTAGTAAAACGCACAAGAGAGAAAGCTTGAGGCAGAAAGGCTGCTAAACAAACTTGGAGATGGCGCTTTGATCAATTTTCCCATCAGTGGTTGATTGAGGTTAATTCTTCCTAGAAAATACCAAAAAGTCTACAGATAAGGAAGTGTTGAAATATTCACTGCGGTTTTGTGCAACATATTATTAGTCATTAGGGGTGAAAATAGAGATCCTAAAAGATATAATGCGGCCAATTTGCTGTCATCAATTTTACACTATCACGCAGAGTCAACATTAGTCCCATTCACTTTCAAACAGATCAGCTTAAATCAATGTGGAAAGTTGGACGCCAGTGTGCAAGTAAATTCAGCAAATTTTGTTGGTGAGATTCCCAATAATTAACTAGCATTCGTAAACTGGAACTGAGAGTGGGAATGTTTTTTGAGAAGGAAGTTGCTTGGGCCTCAGTAAAAAGTATTTGTATAAACAGGAACCTGAAAGTTTTTCAGCTTCAAGTTTAATTGTAAAGATTACTAATTCGCAACTTTTGAAACCAAGTAGCATACTAATAGTGTGCTGAGTTGCCATTTTCAGAATAAGAAGCAAGCCATTTAAAACTGAGATGAGGAGGGATTTCTTCACTCAAACGGTAGTGAATCATTGGAATTCTCTATCCAGAGGGTTGAGGAAGCTCAATCGTTGAGTATGTTCAAGACAGAAATTGATAAATAATCGACATAAAGCGATATAGCGATAGTGAGGAAAATTATTATAGCGATAGTGAGGAATTTACTGGAGTTCTATGAGGATGTGTCTAGTGCGGTGGATAGAGGAGAGCCGGTGGATGTGGTGTTTCTTGATTTTCAGAAGGAGTTTGATAAGGTGCCGCACAAGAGGTTATTATAGAAGGTTAGGGGACATGGAGTTGGGGGTAGGGTGTTAGCGTGGATAGGGGATTGGCTGTCAAATAGGAGGCAGAGAGTGGGGGTCAATGGGTGCTATTCAGATTGGCGGTTGGTGACTAGTGGAGTGCCCCAGGGGTCGGTGCTGGGGCCTCAGCTGTTTACCATTTATATAGATGATCTGGAGGAGGGAACCGAGAGTATGGTGTCGAAATTTGCTGATGACACCAAGATTGGTGGAACGGCAAATTGTGCGGAGGGTGGGGAAAGTCTGCAGAAGGATCTAGATAGGCTGGGCGAATGGGCCAGGAAATGGCAAATGGAATTTAATGTTGGCAAATGTGAAGTTGTCCACTTTGGTAGGAATAATGGTAGGAAGGACTATTACTTACATGGTGAAAAACTGCAGCATGCAATGGTGCAGAGGGACCTCGGGGTCCTTGTGCATGAGTCGCAAAAACCCAGCCTGCAGGTGCAGCAGGTGGTCAGGAAGGCAAATGGGATGCTGGCCTTCATAGCGAGGGGGATTGAATATTAAAGTAGGGAGGTCTTGCTGCAACTGTACAGGGCACTGGTGAGGCCGCAGCTGGAGTACTGTGTGCAGTTTTGGTCGCCGCACTTACGCAAGGATATTTTGGCCTTGGAGGGAGTGCAGAGGAGGTTTACTAGGCTGATACCGGAGTTGAGCGGGTTGAACTATGAGGAGCGGCTGAATAAACTAGGCTTATACTCATTAGAGTTTAGAAGAATGAGGGGAGATCTCATTGAGACATATAAGATGATGAATGGGATGGATAGGATAGAGGTGGAGAGGCTCTTCCTGCTCAGAAAGGACAGTAGGACTAGAGGGCACAGCCTCAAGATAAAGGGGGGGTGGTTTAGAATGGAGTTGAGGAGGAACTTCTTCACTCAAACGGTGGTGAATCTCTGGAATTCTCTGCCCGTTGAAGTGGTGGAGGCTGCCTCGCTAAATATGTTTAAGACGCGGGTTGATAGGTTTTTGATAGGCAAGGGGATTAAGGGTTATGGGGAGAGGGCGGAAAAGTGGAACTGAGCCACGACAGATCAGCCATGATCTTATTGAATGGCGGGGCAGGCTCGAAGGGCTAGATGGCCTACTCCTGCTCCTATTTCTTATGTTCTTATGTTCTTAAAATGGCATAAGAGGTGGATGATCAGTTTTGATCCGTTAGAATGGTGGAGCAGGCTCAATGGGCTGAATGGCTTACCCCTGTTCCAATATTCCTATATATGATCTTAGAGCCAATACTATATGTTGTTTGTCAATCATCGTCGATGAGGACCTCAACACCATTAATCAGTTTGAGGCTGGATGCGATGTGTCAGAAAATGACTGATTAGGCCAATTTGGGCACGGAATGTCCTGGCACATATTGGACAGACTTGTGTAGACACTGTAGTAGTTGTGCTGGTGGCGCTGGACTTGCGCAGCTCACGCTCAAGTTGTGCCTCAGCAATGCACCTTGCTTCGTAAGCTTGACAGCCCTCGTGGATGAGGCAGCGCCAGGTAGGACGGTTTTTTGCCAGCGTTTCCCAGGTGGTCGTGTCTATGTCAAGCGACTTCAGGGAGGCCTTGAGTGTGTCTTTGAAACATTTCTTCTGCCTTCCATGCGAGCATCTTCCAGCAGAGAGTTCCCCAAAAAGGAGCTGTTTGTGTATGTGCTCGTCTGACATATGGATGACATGACCTGCCCACCGGGTCTGTGCTCTCATCTGCAGCGTGTGGACTGATGGTAAACTTGTTCTAGAGAGAACTTTAGCGTCTGGCACTTTATCTTGCCATTTGATGCGTAATATTCTGCGAAGACAAGTCATGTGGAAATGATTGAGTTGTCTTGCATGCCTTCAATACACAGTCCATGTTTCACAGGCACACAGGAGGGTAGTGAGTACCACAGTGCTGTAGACCTTCAGTTTTGTTGCTGGGCTGATTCCTCGATGTTCCCATACAGTGGAGCGCAGTCTACCGAAAGCAGAACTTGCCTTTGCTATTCTACAGTTAACATTCTTATCAATAGTTACTACTTGGGACAGGGTGCTGCCAAGATAAGTGAACTGGTCCACTACCTGTAGTTTCTGTCCTTTGATTGTGATTATGGTTTCTGTGTATGGTGCATGAGGAGCAGGCTGGTGCATGACTTCGGTCTTTTTAATGTTGATGGTGAGTCCAAAGTTGTCACAAGACATGGAAAATTTGTCCATTCTGACTTGAATCTCGGGCTCTGAGCCAGTATATAGGCGCAGTCATCGGCAAAGAGGAAGTCTCTCAGAACAGTCTCCTTCACTTTCGTAATAGCTTGAAGTCTCCTCAGGTTGAAGTGCTTCCCATCCACTCTGTACTTGAGGCTGATTCCAGCAACACTCTCCTGGAAGGCATCATTCAGTATGGCAGTAAACATCATGCTGAACAATGTACATGTGAGCACACAGCCCTGTTTGATGCCATTGGTGACTGGGAATGCCTCAGAGGATTTCCCGCCATCCAGTACTCTGGCCAACATGCCATCATGGAACTGGCGTACCATCTGAATGAATTGGGGGGGCAGCTAACCTTGACATGGTCCTCCACAGGCTTGTTTGAAAAGGCAAGGCAGCTGGTGAAATTTAAATTGAATTTAAAAATCTGGAATATAAAGCCAGTCTCAGTAATGGCAGCCACAAAACTATCATCGGTTGTCAGAATAACCCACCTGATTCACTGTAGGGTCTTTATCTGGTCTGGCCAACAAGTGATTCCAGACACACAGCAATGTGGATGACTATTAACTCTAACAGTTCAAGGAAATTAAGGCTGGGAAGAAAACGTTGACTTTGCCAGCGATGACCACATCCCATGAAAAACTATTTTATATCATCACTTACACAGGTATCTTCAGCAGCTAAAATCCCAGGGTTTCCAGAGAGGTCCAGGTGAACAAGAGAGGATGTAAAAGTTTCATTAGCAATAAATGATTGAGCCAAAGAGTTAAGACCTGAAAAGTCAAAGGGAAAAGGTGAAAAGGTAATGTAGACAATGGGATTGACAACAAGAGATTTAATATATTTACTGAACATAGAATTTTATAATAAACAGATAAGCAACACTCCTCGCCAGGAATATTCGAGGCTGTAATTTGCTCCTACAGTATTGGCATTAGGACAGTAATCTATATCTGAGTTATTCCCATTGAGACAGTAATCTATGACTGAGCTAATTCCATTGAGACAGTAATCGATAAGTGAGTTATTCCCATTGAGACAGTAATCTATAACTGAGTTATCCCCATTGAGTTAGTAATCTATACCTGAGCTAATTCGTTGTGACAGCAATCAGTAACTAAGTTATTCCCATTGAGACAGTAATTTATAACTAAATTATACCCATTGAGACAGTAATTTATAACTGAGTAATTCCCATTGAGACAGTAATCTATAACTGAGCTAATTCCATTGAGACGTAATCCATAACTGAACTAATTCATTGAGACAGTAATCGATAACTGAGTGATTGCCATTCAGACAGTAATCTATAACTGAGTGATTGCCATTCAGACAGTAATCTATAACTGAGTGATTGCCGTTCAGACAGTAATCTATAACTGAGTGATTGCCGTTCAGACAGTAATCTATAACTGAGTGATTCCCATTGAGACAGTAATCTATAACTGAGTGATTCCCATTCAGACAGTAATCTATAACTGAGTGATTGCCATTCAGACAGTAATCTATAACTGAGTGATTCCCATTGAGACAGTAATCTATAACTGAGCTATTCTCATTGAGACAGTAATCTATAACTGAGCTATTCCCATTGAGACAGTAATCTATAACTGAGTGATTCCCATTGAGACAGTAATCTATAACTGAGCTATTCTCATTGAGACAGTAATCAATGACTGAGTTATTTCCATTAACACAGTAATCTATAACTGAGTGATTCCCATTGAGACAGTAATCTATAACTGAGTGATTCCCATTGAGACAGTAATCAATAGCTGAGTGATTCCCATTGAGACAGTAATCTATAACTGAGCTATTCCCATTGAGACAGTAATCTATAACTGAGCTATTCCCATTGAGACAGTAATCTATAACTGAGTGATTCCCATTGAGACAGTAATCTAGAACTGAGTTATTCCCGTTCAGACAGTAATCTATAACTGAGTGATTCCCATTGAGACAGTAATCTATAACTGAGTGATTCCCATTAGACAGTAATCTAGAACTGAGTTATTCCCGTTCAGACAGTAATCTATAACTGAATGATTCCATTGAGACAGTAATCTATAACTGAGCTATTTCCATTGACACAGTAATCTATAACTGAGCTATTCTCATTGAGACAGTAATCAATAACTGAGTTATTTCCATTGACAAAGTAATCTATAACTGAGCTATTCCCATTCAGACAGTAATCTATAACGGAGTGATGCCCATTGAGACAGTAATCTATAACTGAGTGATGCCCATTGAGACAGTAATCTATAACTGAGTGATGCCCATTGAGACAGTAATCTATAACTGAGTGATGCCCATTGAGACAGTAATCTATAACTGAGTGATTCCCATTGAGACAGTAATCTATAACTGAGTGATTCCCATTGAGACAGTAATCTATAACTGAGCTATTCCCATTGAGACAGTAATCTATAACTGAGTGATTCCCATTGAGACAGTAATCTATAACTGAGTGATTCCCATTGAGACAGTAATCTATAACTGAGCTATTCCCATTGAGACAGTAATCTATAACTGAGTGATTCCCATTGAGACAGTAATCTATAACTGAGTGATTCCCAGTCAGACAGTAATCAATAACTGAGCTATTCCCATTGAGACAGTAATCTATAACTGAGCTATTCCCATTCAGACAGTAATCTATAACTGAGTGATTCCCATTCAGACAGTAATCAATAACTGAGTGATTCCCATTGAGACAGTAATCTATAACTGAGTGATTGCCACTGAGACAGTCATCGATCACTGAGCTAATTCCACTGAAACAGTACTCTATAACTGAATGATTCCCATGGAGACAGTAATCTACAACTGAGTATTTCCATTGAGACAGTAATCTATAACTGAATGATTCCCATTGAGATAACTGACTGATTCTCACTGAGACAACTGAGATAACTGAACTAATTCCACTGAAACAGTAATCAATAACTGAGCTAATTCCACTGAAACAGTAATCAATAACTGAGCTAATTCCACTGAAACAGTAATCAATAACTGAGCAAGTTCCATTGAGACAAGTAAAAATGGAACTGTTCCCTAAACTTCACAGATAGCTAAAAATAGCCATTTGTTCTATTTCCCTGGGAATGTTGCCAACCTTCTACCTGGAGTCTGAAAATTCTGTGGGAATTAGGTGCTGGTGTCTATAAATTGGAGAACATGACTTTTTTCAAATCACTAGCCAGTGAGCCCAGTTGGGAGAATGTGTACGTGCGTGTTAATGACAGGTGAGGATGTATGGTTGAAGAACCTTTTGTCACTCACATACAAGCCACTGAACAAGCTACTTGACTGTTCCCACCTCCCCTCACCTGTGCCCATCCCCCACTGCCCAGCATTCACTTCTGAAGAGGACAGAAGACGGAGAAATGCAAGTAGTATTACTGGAACATTTTAGCTGCCAAGTTTAGATTTGCGGATTGAGGTAAGATACAAATTTCTTTTCCTAAATATTTCCATATTATGAGTACTGCATTTATATAAATAGCCTGAGTGACAGGTTTTGTTTATTAATATTCACATCTAGCATACCTGTGCTTTATCATAGTGATTCTCTTCCTACACTTGTTATGTATCCTGTCAATCCATCATTGAGAAACAGTGTTGTTATATCGATTCAACATACAGATGCTCAGCCCATTACGCCATGATGTATCACATAAGGCAGCACAAAGTCTTGTGAAGAAAATAATGAGTTTGTTCTTATGCAGTATAGAAATTATTTGCTTATGTTAAATTTAAAGCTAAGTTCCTGAGGGGACTCCAGGTGCCATGAAGGGAAAAATATAGCTATTAATATGTAAGAATTAAATCATTGGTGGGTGTTAAGAGTTATGTAGAAAATATTTCATGTTTAAAAATGGTTTATTGTTTTCTCCATGACACTTTAATGGTTACAACAAATTATAAAGTTCGAAATCTAACATTAGCCGTCCTTGGTGTCTCTGATCTTGGAATGGAATGTCTCTAACTCTGAAGGAAGTTCATGATTGTTGCTCCCTTTCACTCACCTAGCAGGTGAATCATTCCAAGAACACAATGCAGGGATGTATTATTCCATTGTCACATCGTAAAGCATGCAAATTTGGCATGCAAATGAAATGCATCATCTGTCATGCTTGTTTTCTAAACCAAGAGTTGTTTTCAAGGTTGCAAATTGAGCCTAAACATAGTTCAAATGAGGTATTTTTGCAAGTTATTCCTATGTGCCAAATACTGTTATTTTCCGCCATCATTTTGTACAGCAGGGGTGTATACTGTGGCATTGTGGCAATTTATTTTTCAAGAGCTTATGAGGTCCACATACAAATTAAACTTGTAGCTGACTGAAACTTGGTGGCTGGCTGAAGACTTACCTTTTGTAGTCAGTGATGTTCTGGAGAGGTTGAGGTGCTTCAGTCCTTTGGACAGTTTTTCAAACTGCTGACTGAGTGCTGACACTCCTGTTGAAGGCAGGAAGGACTGATATTACAATATATTATTGATCAGCTTATCTTTATTAACTTTTTATGTTCCCTCCCTGTTTCATGGACCTTCTCCATGCTGGAGAGATCAGGGAAGCTACCTGCTTGCAGGTCCTTTCTCCATTTTGGAGACTTCTCCATTGTTTTCTTCTTCCTTCCTTTTGTGTTTGGAAATATTCAGTCTCTTGCTTGCCACAATCCATTGCTCTATTCAGAACTCAGAGGATCATGTACTTTATATTACCAGTTGATAGCATAGTACTTGCTTCATCAAACTGTTATACTACCAAATCACATTTTAATTAGCTAATAAATGGTGTAGTTAATGAGTTAAGTGAATGCTCATTTACCTTGCTGGGTTTGTTTTAGTTCTTACTCTTCTTGTCACCAGCTGTTTGACACATGCAGAGTCAAGACAATAGGGGCACCCAAGTTTCTATAGAAATGCTGCGGGGGTTTAACCATCTGAACCTAAAATATTGCATTCGGGGCAACAGCATCCTATTTCATTAGTTAGCCTATTGTTCAAATCAGTAAGTCACATGTATTACAGATCTAGGAGAATCCATTATCCAGACAACCTCATTCTTGAAAGGAAGCATTGTAACTCTTTCAAAAGGGCCTGGAAAGAGACACTCGGAGGGACTTTACAGCTTCTCTCATCCTGAAACCGTAAAATCTCACCCAAATCAATGGACCTTTCCATTGTCCGCCCCTTGCGCGCTCTGATTCCTGTGGCGGGCAGGACGATAAAATTCCGGCCTCATTGTCACCCCTTATAATGCCATTTGATAAATCATTAATGAGGATATTGAATAGGGTAAGTGATAATGAACAATTTCACTCTTTCTTAATGATGGATAGGCCAAGTGAGGACTTCATCTACCCTTATGTCACTCTTGACATAAGATTGCCCATCTTAGATTTAACCATGTACCATCATAGTGCCAGCTTTCTTGTGAAATACAATGAAAGTCATATCTGAAGTCAGTTAAAACAACAAGTAAGATTTCCCTGAGGTGTTATGGGACTCTGTGAACTCATATGAAGCCACAGTCTACTGCTTACATTTTTTGTAAGACTAATGTCCAGCCTGTTCTTTGTTGATAATGCTACAGGCCTCCATCACATCCACAATGACTCAAAAAAAAATCTAAGAACTACTAATGAGCAAGATCTCTCATTAGTTTTTGGTCTCACTAGAAGTTCTCTTATTGCAACTAGACCGTGGTCTGAAATGGTGCATGTATCCATGTCTCGAACAGAACCCTTTTTCTAATGTTTATATATGCCACCAGAAAACTGTGAGAAGCACTGAAGCTGAACATAAGGTCACTGAGAAAAAACAGAAATTCCATCAGAGAGAAGAACATTTTTCAGGATGGGGATATGTGACAGTTAATTAAACACTAATGCAAAAGCAATACATCATGCTCAGTGGAAATCTGAGATAAAAACAGAAATGATTTGCAATTAATCAAGTGGAGAAGACTGATTGACAGAGGACAACATTGGGACTGACGTTGTCCAGTTTGACCTGAATAGCACATGGTTGCTATTGGCAGCTCCTAAGGTATTTTTTATGGTGTGTCTGATTCATGCTGGTCAGTTTGTTTTTGCATTGGACGAAAACTGGAAAAAAAGCAACGGAATTTTACTGCCTCGCTCCTCCCGAAATCGTAAAATCCTGCCCGAGGTCAACAGACCTTCCCATTGTCCATCCCTCGCCCACTCCGATTTCCTTGGTGGGTGGTGTGGTAGAATTCCGGCATCTATCTCAAAATAGCTGTGTAACAATTTTACCCGTAAAAAATAAATCAATGAAGTGAAGATCTTTACCTCTGTCCTCCAGCTGGTTGTTTGACAGATTTATTGTGTGAAGCACAGGGTGCAAATTCTCTTCTAGAGCAAGTGCTATTTTCTGCCCAGCATCACTGAAACAGTAAGACACAATGCAACATATACATTGATTGACTGAAACTCAACATAACAGGATTGGCATAGAAATTGGGGGTCTGTAGCCTTGGATCACTCTTCCCTTATTTAGAATAGAATTATGACAGGGCACAGTCAAAAATGAAGGAAAAGGACTCACCTCCAGTTACTGCTAGATCACAAGACTAAAAATTCTCTAGAATAAACTCAAGGAGTTACCCAGGGAGCACAGCAGAATCAGTTTATCCCATGCACTTGTCTTTCTGACAAGTTCAATCACGGAAGGTATTTTGGGCTGAAAATTGGATACATCTCATTTGCCACTATAAGTATCCCGCTGTGACTGATTTGAGGTGATGGAGGCAGCACACAAATTCAAGGCCTGGCATTTCAATATTTGAAAGAATTTTTCCCCAGCATTTTAACAGCATTACCCATTTAAGGCACACTTCGCATGACAGTGATGTAAAGAAGTTCATTTGTATAAAGGAACAATTAATGTTTTCAACAAATTAACTAAATTAAATGTAATTCTACTTCAAGCTAAAATCAAAAAGCTAGTAAATAGAGTAAATAGATTGCTCCAGAAATACTTGGATTGGGCACCTCAGTGAAATTCCTTATAATGTCATTTGATACATTATTGATGAGAATATTGAATAGGGTGAGTGACAGCTGACAATTTCACTCTTCTTTATAGACGGAGCGGCCAAATGAGTATTTCGTCTGCTCTTTTATCACCTCACCTCATGAATGAGATGTCCATTATTTCTAACATTTAAAGGTCTTTACCTTTTACGGTTCAGGGTTACAATCAGCTGGTTAAGAGGGTGAATAGCTGGACCATTAAAATCAGAATAGTCTACAGATTCAATCCTTTCAAGCATATCAACCAATCATCATCCACAATCTCTGCCAGAGTGGACATGTATGAATGTTACATGAGGAACCACCACCCATGGAACTGTATCATAAGAAGAAGAAATTTACTAGATAAAAGTAGGAAGAAAAAAATGCATGAATAATTGTTAATATGATGGAAATATCACCAAAATCGACATTCTACTTACAACTTCATTCCAGCATTTTCCAAAACCAGCTCTTCCAGTTTGCTGGATAAACTGATCACATAGAGGACCTGCTCTATCACATCGGGGCTCTGAAGAAGACAGAGAATATGAGAAAGACTAAATCATTTGCAATGCCATCAGGTAGCTCCTTACTGAAGTCTCCCTTTCTTTGCTCTCTTCTATGTCATCCGTATTTAGGTTAGTCAATTGCCAATTTTTCCGATGGATTGGCAGTTACAGGTTGTCCAAAGTATTGACAAAGGCTGGAACTACATTTTCCATAAAGTGGTAAATCTCTCTCTTCCTCAAGAAATGAGAAAAAAACAATTTAAAGCAACAAAAATGACTGCATTAAGACTTGGAGATCTGAATTACACAGGGAAGAAGACCAGCAAATATTTCCATGTGTGGACTGTATAATCAAACATCTTAAATTGCACGTCTACACTGCATGGTATTGTGGTTGTATGTTGTTTACTGATAATGGTAAAAGCACAAGAAATGATACTCTGAGCAATGCTGAACATATTGTAACTATAGGTTTGGCTCAGAAGGTATTCAAAAGCAAAGGTCTGACAACGCGGTGTGCTAAAGATGAATATAGGAACATAGGAATTGCTCGAAGGGAAATAAAAACAAGGTTCACCTAGATTACCATCTACTATGCTAATAGTCACCTGATACGATGATAATGGAGTTATTGACTAATCATAACAATCAATCTTAATTTACAACAGACTCAGACATGAGATAAGGAAAACCCCATTGGTGGAAGATTTTAGAAACCATAGACTGAAACCGGTGCACCATAGTTTTTGAACATGGTGTCATGCTTCAGAACCTGCCCATTTCCGTTTTGATCAAGATGGGCAACACGTATCTTGATGTACCAATCTGATCTGAATGGTTGCTGCATTGGCCTGCATGGCTCCACCCACTCTTTTTTCTGCACTGCAGCTTCTGTGAAGAGGACCCCATCTGAATTGCTTGCAGACCAAATGGTTCCACCAGCCTGCTCTTCTTAAATTCAGGTTGTACATTAAAAGGAGTACATTATTGCTGCAATGTAAATTACTGTAAAGTAAACATCAAGGCAGATACAGCAACACAATGGACTGCATTTAATGCAGAGGCAGTGGCTCCAATCCTGCCCATTTAAAAGTTGGGAGCAAGTTGCCTCTGGGTTGCCCCATGCTCATTTTACAGCCATTCCAGCATTCATTGGCTTGCAGTGGGACTTTCACCCTTGCCTCTTAGAACTGAACAAAGAACAAAACAGCATAGGAAACAGGCCCTTTTGCTCTCCAAGCCTGCACAGCTCATTGGTCCAACTAGACCATTCTTCTGTATCCCTCCATTCCCAGTCTGCTCATGTGACTATCCAGATAAGTCTTAAACAATCCCAGTGTGTCCGCCTCCACCACCCTGCTTGGCAGTGCATTCCCCACCACCCTCTGTGTAAAATATATCCCTCTGAGTTAAACCTCGCCCCCCTCACCTTGAACCTGTGACCCCTCGTGTTTGTCACCTCTGATCTAGGAAAAAGCTTCCCACTGTTTACCCTATCCGTACCCCTCGTAATTTTATACACCTCTATTAGGTCTCCCCTCATTCTCCATCTTTAAGAACATAAGAACATAAGAAATAGGAGCAGGAGTAGGCCATCTAGCCCTTCGAGCCTGCCCTGCCATTCAATAAGATCATGGCTGATCTGTCGTGGCTCAGTTCTACATTCCCGCCCTCTCCCCATAACCCTTAATCCCCTCGCTTATCAAAAACCCATCAACCCACGTCTTAAAAATATTTAGCGAGGCAGCCTCCACCACCTCAACAGGCAGAGAATTCCAGAGATTCACCACCCTTTGAGTGAAGAAGTTCCTCCTCAACTCTGTTCTAAACCGCCCCCCCTTTATCTTGAGGCTGTGCCCCCTAGTCCTACTGTCCTTTCTGAGCGGGAAGAGTCTCTCCACCTCTATCCTATCCATCCCATTCATCATCTTATACGTCTCAATGAGATCTCCCCTCATTCTTCTAAACTCTAACGAGTACAAGCGAACTACCCCAGTTTATCCAATCTCTCCTCATAGCTAAGACCCACCATACCAGGCTACATCCTGGTAAAATCCAATCAAATGGCCAGCACCTCTTTAGTCCCAGAGATCCACCTGGAGATGAATAACCTCTGCTATGATGACAGTTCCCAATGTTAAGAAGCCAAGAAGGCCTGAGTCAGAAGTGAGTAGGGGGATTTTGCTTGAGCCAGTCTGGCAGGTCCTGGTTATCAGAGTGTGGAGGACCAGGTTTAGGAGGTGGGGAGTACCATGGTGAGGGGCCTCTGCAAAGAAAAACCATCAGATTTCACCATGTACATACGCACTCCCTGCCACTGACAAAATATTTCTGGCAGTGGGAGGGGGCCCTTAATTGGGATGTAGGGTTGTGGCATTACATCTGTCAATTCAGCTATCAGGATAGCGTCCACTGAATTGGGTAGGTTTGCCTGTGCCATTCTACTGCAGCAATGGTACTTCAGTAATGCAGAAAATGGCCAGTGGCGCATTACATCCGCAGGAAGCAAAGACAGGCCTCAAACACTGCTGGGCAACACATTTCTAGCCCTGTAAGTCCAGTCACCTATTCTTCCTAAGTCTGTTATACTGTCCATATGTCATGCCTCATAATACTCATTCATTTTATCCCAAATTAAACCTATCTTATTTGGATTTGAATGAACCAATGCTGTTTCCATTGTCTCCCTCACACATTGTCGGCATGCTGCACTGAACAATCTTCCCTCTGTTAAATACCTTTCACACACAGCCATGGTGGCTGGTCTGTGATACAGTAAGAAGTCTCACAACACCAGGTTAAATTCCAACAGGTTTATTTGGTAGTAAACACCACTACCAAATAAAACTGTTGGACTTTAACCTGGTGTTGCGAGATTTCTTATTGTGTTTACCCTAGTCCAACGCCGATATCTCCACATCATGGTCTGTGATATACAACCCCTGGCCAGTGGTTTCCTGACAGCTGACTGGAAACTGACTTACAGTTTTTAAACTTAAAAAAGGCTACATTTCAGTTTGATGAAAACACAATTAGTATACTACTGAGTTCCCACTCTCACCAAATCCCTGTTTTAGAGTCCTCATTCACTCCATTATGCTTTGTGCTTGAATTCTCTTCATGACAGAACCTACCAGATCAGATTTTTAGCAAGTTTCAGTATTAGCCTGACTGCAATAGGCACAAAACAGACAGTGTCTGGACTCCCTGGTATTTAGTCTCATGTGTGGAAACTCAAGGATTATGTAAACTTGAGTATTGCTGACAAAACAACATTTTATCATGTAAACATTAGACTGACATTGATAAGCTGTCATAGGAATCAATCATAATCACATTGACTAATCAATTACCACATGTCAGTCACTAGGATCGGGATTACATTTTCATTCAAATTCAAATAGACTCAGGAAGCACTTGACTATTTCCCTGCTAGTGAGGATCTGGTGGCCCAACCCTGCTGGAGTGAAAGGGGGCCATGGAGGTCAGGGATAAGGGGGGGGGCGGGGGGGGGGGGTGGTGTGCCCTCGGGCCTTGCCAGACTTGCAGTGTCAGCATGGCCCCCTGGCACTGCCCAAGGGGCAAACTGGCAATGCCTACCAGGCATCGGACAGCCTGTGGAGGTTGGGGGGAGGGGTCGGGGCTGGCCCAGACATGTCCGGGAGAACAATGATCCGGGGAGGTGGAAGGAAGTCAGAGGGGCAGGGTTGTGGGGTCCAGGGCTGGCCAGCAATCAAGAGGCCAGCAGTGTGGTGCTACAGCGCATGCAGTGATATCAGCTCTGACAGATCGGTGCATGCGCAATGATCCGCTCAGCAGTATGCTGCCGGCCTCTCCAGCGAAATAGGCCCAATCCACAGATTTTCAGAGTGATGCAATTAGGGTCCTCTGTGATTCAGGGAAATGTAAGCCTTTTTTTAGTTTACAAAACTGCTAGTCAGCTGTCAGTAAACCACTGTAAGAAGTCTCACAACACCAGGTTAAAGTCCAACCGGTTTATTTGGTAGCAAAAGCCACTAGCTTTCAGAACGCTGCCACTCCGTCAGGTGAGTGGGAGTTCTATTCACAAACAGGGCATATAAAGACACAAACTCAATTTACAAAATAATGGTTAGAGTGTGAGTCTTTACAGGTAATCAAGTCTTAAAAGTACAGACAATGTGAGACAATGTGAGAGAATGTTAAGCACAGGTTGAAGAGATGTGTATTGTCTCCAGACAGGACAGTCAGTGAGATTTTGTCCAACAGGTTTATTTGGTAGCAAAAGCCACTAGCTTTCGGAACGCAGCACTCTGAAAGCTAGTGGCTTTTGCTACCAAATAAACCTGTTGGACTTTAATCTGGTGTTGTGAGACTTCTTTCTGTGTTTACCCCAGTCCAACACCGGCATCTCCACATCAAGTAGTTCATTGGCCAGGGGTAGTGTATCTGCTTACTCACTGACCAGCCATCAATGCTGTGCGTGAAAGATATTTAACAGAGGGAAGATTGTTCAGTGCACTATGCTCACAATGTGAGTGAGGGAGACAATGTGGGAGATTCATTTTGAAAATCCCGCTGAAAAAAGCAACTGGATTTACTCCAGTTTTTTTGCAAATTTGGCACTTAGGATTTCTTTGGGGGAATGCCACCCCTCTTTGAAAATCTCACTCCCCAACTCCCTCCAACACAATGCTTATGTTGATACAAGAGGAAATGTTTTTGTAGGATGTCTTCCAACTCGGCGGCAGTTACAAATGTTAATTTGTGTAGAATAATGATCACTGGACATCTGGATTTAGAAGAAGCACAAAGTTTTGGGAACATCACTGAGTAACTCTGTCTTTGGTCAGATTTCTTCTGTTGCTGGCATACACCATTGAGTGCCAGCATTCTATTTCTTTGAGTTACGAACAAATCTAACTTCTCAGATTAACCTGGGCATTGGAGAAACAGAACACAGTAGAGCCACATGGATCAGTCTCCTACAAGAGACTGGCTCGCCATTATTAACATGCTGAGTTTTGTAGTGTGTATTTGTAGCATTGACATCAACCAAATATCAGTTTTTTCCTTCACTATAATGGATCACACACAGGAAATAATTTGGACTACAATACGCACTATATTTAATTGCAGTGAAGTCAGATTTAAAGCCACTAATAATCAGGCTATAAACAAGACTTGACAGTAATGCCACCTGATTCTTGGTGTAAAACATCTCATTTGTTCCAATAGGGACTCACCAGGCGTAAATCCTTGGAGAACAGCTTTGTAAACCACTGGTTAAATGCCAAGGCCGCCACACTCAATGCCACATCCCTGTCAGACAGAAAAGTTAGTCATGTTTATTCAAGACAATAAACATCATTAAATTCAGAAAAGTCGATGGATTCAATCATTTCAGAGGATTGCAATTAATTTCCAATCTACTTAAATGTAATTTCACCAGAAATCACTTCCCCCCTCCCAGAGAGTGAAGATATGATAATGGTTAAATGTAAAAATATGGAGCAGCTTGGTGGAGTTTTGTTAAGGTTTTCTTTCTGTTTGGTGTTTTTGGTCTTTCTACTCCTACTGCTGGTACTCATGAGAATGGCCTTCTAGTACGCTTCTTCTGGTTTTTCTCCCTCCCTCAAGAGAGTGCCTGTGATCTCCTTAAAATCTTCTCCATCCTAATGACAGGAGTAGGTCATTCAACTCCATTCATAACTCACCCAATGATGAAAATACCCAGATCAGCCTATAGAAGGATCTGGATAACATATCATCTTAGACTGACAAGTGGTAGATAACATTCTAACTGCGAGGTGATACATTTTGGTAAATCGAACCAGGGCAGAACCTACTCTGTTAATGCTAGGGCAATGGAAGGAGTTATAGAACAAAGAGATCTAGGGGGTTCATAGCTCCTTGAAAATGGAGTCATAGTTGGATAGGGTGGTGAAGAAAGCATTTGGCATGCTTGGTTTCATTGACAAGGACATTGAACGCAGGAGTTGGGATGTCTTGTTGAAATTGCACAAGGCAATACTTGTACTATTGTGTACAGTTCTGATCACCCTATTATAGAAAGGATATTATTAAACCAGAAAGATTGCAGAAAAGATTTACTAGGATGCTACTGGAACTTGATGATTTGAGTTATGAGGAGAGGCTGGATAAACTGGGACATTTTTCCCTTCGAGCATAGGAGGCTTAGGGGTGACCTTACCGAGGTCTATAAAATAATGAGGGGCATAGATAAGGTAGATAGTCAACATCATTTCCCAGAGGTAGGGGAGTCTAAAACTAGAGGGCATAGGTTTAAGAGGAGAGGGGAGAGATACAGGAAGGTCTAGAGGGGCAATTTTTTCACATAGAGGACGGTGAGTGTCTGGAACAAGCTGCCAGAAGTAGTAGTAGAGGCGAATACAATTTTGTCTTTTAAAAAGCATTTAGACGGTTATATGGGTAAAATTGGTATAGAGGGACATAGGCCAAACATGGGCAATTGGGACTAACTTAGTGGTTAAAAAAAAACTGGCATGGACAAGTTGGGTTGAAGGGCCTGTTTCCATGCTGTAAGACTCTATGAATATAATAAAGGCAAACTATTCCTGCTTGTTTTTTTAACACACCTGCAGTCTTCAATATGGTTAACTACACTATTTTCCTCCAAAGCTTCTCCACTGTCATCTAGCTGGGCTACATTTTTATCTATTTCGTTGGACCTAAACTATTGCTTACAACAATTTATTTTCCTGCTCCCACCTGGTTATCTCTGGTGCCCCCCCCAAGGATTTATCACAGAATCCCTACAGTGCAGAAGGAGGCCATTCGACCCATCGTGACTGTACCGACCATAATCCCACCCAGTTGTTATTCCCATAACCCCACCTATTTACCTTGTTAATCCCTGACAATAGAGTCAATTCAGCGTGGCCAATCAACCTAATCCGCACATCTTGGCACTGTAGAAGGAAACCGGAGCACCCAGAATAAACCCATGCCGACATGGGGAGAATGTACAGACAGTGACCTGAGGCCTGGATTGAACCCGGGTCCCCGGCACTGTGAGACAGCAGTGCTGGCTACTGTGCCACCCTCCTATTGTATTGATATTTATCCTTGGCCCTCTCTTACTTCTCATCTACAAACTGCCCCTCAACATCAGCTGAAGTCAGTGTTAGTTTTCCTGAATGCTGATAACATTCAGCTCTGGCTCATCATCATCTCTCTCAACTCTTCTACTGTTACTAAACTATCAAACTGCTTATCTGACATTCAATACTGGATGAGCAGAAATTTCCTCCTATTAAATGCTGGGAAGACTGAAGCCATTGTTTTCAGCTCTAAACTCCATTCCCTAGCTATCGACTCTAAACCTTTCCCTGGCAGCAGTCTGAGATTAAGCCAATTTGTTCACAACTTTGAGTCACATTTGATTTCAAGATGGGCTTCTGATTTTCCCACCATCACTAAGGTCGCCTTTCCACTTCCATATCATCACTCAACTCCAGCCCATGTCTCTGCTCAGCTACTCCTGATACTCTCATTCATGCTTTATTTACTTTAGACTCAACTATGTGACTTTGTGAACTACTTTGTTTTATAATGCTTCTGTGAACATCTTGGGACATTTCAAAAGATTCAGGCTACATAAATATGTTGTTGCTCACGTAACATTAGTGCCAGTGAATTGCCATCACAAACAAGAGTAAGTCCAACCATGACAGCACTCAGATAGAATGGACATTGAGGATAGCCAGCATCAAAGGAACTGCATCCACAACAAGAGTATATTTAGGGGAAAGATGGTGGTAGAGCGAAAACTATTCTCATAACGATTAGCTGTTGGAAATACACTTGTGCACCTTTAATTTTTGCTAATATTCTCCTCGATTTTAATTATTTTCCATTCCAGTGTTGACCACCCCATGATTATGTGATGCCCAGTATCCACCTAGAGTGAATGGAACTCCATATGGGGTGAGACCATTTTGAGCTACGAACAAAGACAAATTTCTGCTCCTATTTCTGAGTTGAGCCCATTGATAGGAGTTTTGCTTTTAATTTTAGTTCACCCAAGTGAACTGAAAGGGAGACGTGGCCTTCACTCACCGAGTGTCCAAGTGGCTGAAATCTAGCAGATTAAACTCCTTGGTGTTCTGGCTGTGGTAGATGGTATCTACATCCTCAAGAGAGAGAGAAAAAGAGAGAAACCAGTTGATTGGTCACATTTGAACTTGTCACTAAAAGCCACAGTGCTGAAGACAGGCTAATTGTACACATTGGCTTCAAGAGAATTTACTTTCTAAAGGTCACATTGAAGACAACTGAGCTGGAGAAATAAACTAGGAAGTTACAGATGCATTAGTCTAACGACTGTAATGGTGAAGTTACTAGAATCAGTTATTATGGACAATCACTGGGCATGGGACAAATATAAGTTGATCTCAGATTAATAAAGGGTAAACCACATCTAATAAGCAGAATTTTGAGAGGCAGTAAATAACATGGTGGACAAGAGATTGTGTTTTGATGTTATTTATATGGGCTTCCAGAAGGTATTCAACCAGGTTCCTAACAAAATTGGAATTAGAGACCACCTATTGAGTTGGGTAAGAAAGAAAGCAGACAGGAGGGATAATATTTGATTTGATTTACTATTGTCACTATATTAGCATACCAGTGAAAAGTATTGTTTCTTTCATGCTATACAGACAAAGCATACCATTCATAGAAAAGGAAACAAGAGAGTGCAGAATATAGTGTTACAGTCATAGTTAGGATGTTGAGAAAGATCAACTTAATGCAAGGTAGGTCCATTCATAAGTCTAATAGCAGCAGGGAAGAAGCTGTTCTTGAGTTAGTTGGTATGTGATCTCAGACTTTTGTATCTTTTTCCCTTCGGAAGAAGGTGGAAGAGAGAATGTCCGGGATGCGTGGGCCCTTAATTATGCTGGCTGCTTTGCCAAGGCAGCGGGAAGTGTGGACAGAATCAATGGATGGGAGGCTGGTTTGTGTGTTGGTTTGGGCTACATTCACAACTTTTTGTAGTTTCTTGCAGTCCTGGGCAGAGCAGGAGCCATACCAAACTGTGATACAACCAGAAAGAATGCTTTCTATAATGCATCTGTAAAAGTTGGAGAGGGTCATAGCAGACATGTCAAATTTCCTTAGTCTTTGAGAAAGTAAAGGTGCTGGTGGGCTTCCTTAACTATAATGTTGGAATGGGAGGACCAGGACAAGTTGTTGGTGATCTGGACACCTAAAACCTTGAAGCTCTCAACCCTTTCTACTTTGTCCCTGTTGATGTAGATAGGACATGTTCTCCTCTACGCTTCCTGAAGTCAATGGCAACCTCTTTCATTTTGTTGACATTGAGGGAGAGATTATTGTCACTTCACCAGTTCTCTATCTCATTCCTGCACTCTGTCTCATCATTGTTTGAAATCTGACCCATGATAGTGGTATCATCAGCAAACTTGAAAATCGAGATGGAGGAAAATTTGGTCACACGCTCATGGGTGTATAAAGAGTATAGTAGGGGGCTAAGCACATGAATTGAAATTGGCAGGATATGTATGACCAGTGGTTTCCTGCAGGAATCTGTATTGGGGCCTCAACTTTTCACTGTATTTATAAGTAACTTGGATAACTTAAACATCTTCCCAAGAAAGGCTTCAATGCCGAAGAAGGGAGATTCTTCTGCTGAAGAAATTAAGATGGCAATCCAGCTAACTGGACCTGTCATGCCAATCAAGAATACATAACTTGGAATAGCCATGCGTCTGAATTTACCAATGACACTAAAGTGGATGGGCACAGTAAATTATATCAATAGGAGCTCTTCTTTTAGATGGTCCCTTACAATCAAAGATGACTTGCTTCCACTCTGGTTCAATGGGTTCTGAAATGACAGATAGGTCTATTTTGAAATCTGCAGATGGTGCTGTGTGGTAGGTAGTGCTTGAAGGGTTGCTTGGAGATTTGTGTGTTCCCTCCAACACCTTGACTTTGTTTTTACACGTTCCCAGTGAAGTATTTCAATGTGTTCAATTCTTTCCCAAATGAGCCTTCTCCATTTTGGTCAATCACAAGCCAGAGTCTCTCATGAGTTGACAGGGATGTTTGATCTCTTCAAGGGTGTATTGAGGACATCCCTAAGGCCTAGCAGAATTTTTTAAAGAGGTAAATAACGTGGTTAATAAGGGATTGTCCACTTATGTTATTTACATGGACTTCCATTAGGTATTCAACCTTGAGTCCTCCTGGGAACCTCTGGCCATGACTGAGTTCTGAGTAGAGTTTGGTGTCAGGCATAT
Organism: Carcharhinus amblyrhynchos; assembly: GCF_965287045.1. NCBI lineage: Eukaryota > Metazoa > Chordata > Chondrichthyes > Carcharhiniformes > Carcharhinidae > Carcharhinus > Carcharhinus amblyrhynchos. Next base: position 45,025,821 of record NC_137327.1, on the reverse strand, counting down.
GACCAACATGTCCTGTCCAGTGTAGCTATTTTTGAGAGACTAACATATCAATAATGGGCAAATTAGCTTGGGAGAGGACATTGCTGTTGCCACCAGATTTGGAGGATTTTACATAAGCACCACTGGTGATACTTCTTCAGTCTGTGCAAATATCTAGTTCATGGCTCATGTTAATAGTTTGGAGGGTACTTCTAAGTTCTGGGAAGATTGAAGTTATAAGATAATTAAATGTTGTACTTTACAGATCACTAGAACTTCAAGAAATGACAATTGGGGAACAATGTCAGTCTAATAAAGGCAGAATAGAAGAGATAGATCTATAAGACAGCAGGAGGGCTTACGTAGCTGAAGAGATGGAGGTGTGATGTCTGCAAGGCTCATAAGTAGTACTGTCCAAAGAGATGTTTTATTTTTAATTTGGGACTGAGAGCTAACTTAATTTAAAAACATTCTGTAACCTTAAAAAGTTGAAAAACCCATTTATTTAATCAGATCAAAGAAGAAACTATAAATGAAGGATAATCAATATAAAGATTGGTTTAGGTTCGTCCCAGAGCAGTGTACATCTTTGTGAAGATGGGCAGAATTTTGGAGGGTTTTCTGTTTTCAATTTATCTGGGTATTTGCTGGAAAGGTTAGTTGCAGTTTAGACCTCAGGTGGTTTGCAGCTCACTAAAAGAAGATAGCCAAAGTAAATGACAACTAGATAGACATGCAATGTAATCTGAATAAAAACATAACTTAAAGGGAGGAAGACGCTGGTGGGTGTCGTCTACAGGCCCCCGAATAATGATCTGGAGGTGGGGCGGGCTGTTAACGCGCAAATAAGTGCGGCATGCAGGAATGGAACGGCAGTAGTTATGGGAGATTTCAATCTGCATATTGATTGGTCGACCCATGTTGGACGAGGTGGGCTCGAGGAGGAGTTCTTGGAATGCTGCCGGGATAATTTCCTTGAACAGTGTGTGTTGGAGCCGACGAGGGAGCGAGCTATCTTGGATCTGGTGCTATGTAATGAGGCGGGTAGAATTAGGGACCTTGCGGTGAAGGATCCTCTTGGAGAGAGTGATCATTGTATGGTGGAGTTTCTGTTGCAGATGGAGGAGGAGAAAGTGGGTTCCCGGACACGCGTCCTTTGTTTGAATAGAGGGGAGTACGGTAGGATGAGAGAAGAATTGGCGAATGTGGACTGGGGGAGTGCGTTGGAAGGTAGGTCTGCTGAGGAGCAGTGGAGGATCTTTAAGGAGATCTTTCTTGGTGCTCAGCAGAAATTTATTCCGATGGTTAAAAAGGACAGTAGGAAGAGAGGTAATAAGCCGTGGATAACGAAGGAGGTGAAGGAAAGTGTTAAATTAAAAGCGGAGGAATTTAGAGTAGCTAAGAGCAGTGGGCGAGAAGAGGATTGGGAAAGGTTTAAATGTCAACAAAGATTGACAAAGAAGTTGATAAGGAATGGTAGGAGAAGCTATGAGGCTGGGCTAGCACTTAATATAAAAAAGGATAGCAAGAGTTTTTATAAATATATAAAAAGGAAGAGGCTGGCTAGGGTGAACGTTGGTCCTTTAGAGAATGAGAAAGGGGAGCTAGTGGTAGGGGATGGGGATATGGCTAAGGTCTTGAATAACTTTTTTGTTTCTGTCTTCACGGAAGAGGACGTGAATAATTTGCCGGGTGTTAGCGATGGAAAGGTGGTAGGAATGGAGGGTCTTAATGACATTACTGTTACTAGAGAGGTGGTGCTCGACAGACTGGAGGGGCTGATTGTGGACAAGTCCCCAGGACCGGATGGAATGCATCCGAGGGTTCTGAAAGAAATGGCGGAGGTGATAGTGGATGCCTTGGTGGTTATTTTCCAGACGTCGCTGGATTCCGGGGAAGTGCCGGAAGATTGGAAAACGGCTAATGTTACGCCGTTGTTTAAGAAGGGTGCCAGGCAAAAGGCGGGGAATTATAGGCCGGTTAGTTTAACGTCTGTGGTAGGTAAAATGTTAGAATCCGTCATTAAGCAGGAAATTGCAAGGCATCTTGAAGGGAATTGCTTGATAGGGCGGACGCAACACGGTTTCATTAAAGGGAAGTCGTGTCTGACAAATTTACTGGAGTTCTATGAGGATGTGTCTAGGGCGGTGGATAGAGGAGAGCCGGTGGATGTGGTCTTTCTGGATTTTCAGAAGGCATTTGACAAGGTACCTCACAAGAGGTTATTGCAGAAGGTCAGGGGACATGGAGTTGGGGGTAGGGTGTTAGCGTGGATAGAGGATTGGTTGTCAAATAGGAGGCAGAGAGTGGGGGTCAATGGGTGCTATTCGGATTGGCGGTTGGTGACTAGTGGGGTGCCCCAGGGGTCGGTGCTGGGGCCTCAGCTATTTACCATTTATATAGATGATCTGGAGGAGGGAACCGAGTGCAGGGTGTCGAAATTTGCTGATGACACCAAGATTGGGGGAAAGGCAAATTGTGCGGAGGGTGTGGAGAGTCTGCAGAAGGATCTAGATAGGCTGGGCGAATGGGCCAGGAAATGGCAAATGGAATTTAATGTTGGCAAGTGTGAGGTGGTCCACTTTGGTAGGAAGAATGGTAGGAAGGACTATTACTTACGTGGCGAAAAACTGCAGCAGGCAACGGTGCAGAGGGACCTCGGGGTCCTTGTGCATGAGTCGCAAAAACCCAGCTTGCAGGTGCAGCAGGTGGTCAGGAAGGCGAATGGGATGCTGGCCTTCATAGTGAGGGGGATTGAATATAAAAGTAGGGAGGTCTTGCTGCAGCTGTATAGGGCATTGGTGAGGCCGCAGCTGGAGTACTGTGTGCAGTTTTGGGCGCCGCACCTGCGCAAGGATATTTTGGCCCTGGAGGGAGTGCAGAGGAGGTTTACTAGGCTGATACCGGAGTTGAGGGGGTTGAGCTATGAGGAGAGGCTGAATAAACTAGGCTTGTACTCGCTAGAGTTTAGAAGAATGAGGGGAGATCTCATTGAGACGTATAAGATGATGAATGGGATGGATAGGATAGAGGTGGAAAGACTCTTCCCGCTCAAAAAAGACAGTAGGACTAGGGGGCACAGCCTCAAGATAAAGGGGAGGCGGTTTAGAACGGAGTTGAGGAGGAACTTCTTCACTCAAAGGGTGGTGAATCTCTGGAATTCTCTGCCCGTTGAAGTGGTGGAGGCTGCCTCGCTAAATATTTTTAAGAAGCGGGTTGATGGGTTTTTGATAAGAGAGGGGATTAAGGGTTATGGGGAGAGGGCGGGAAAGTGGAACTGAGCCACAACAGATCAGCCATGATCTTGTTGAATGGCGGGGCAGGCTCGAAGGGCTAGATGGCCTACTCCTGCTCCTATTTCTTATGTTCTTATAACTTCATCATTCACAGGGTAGAATCTTTTTGAAGCATTGGTGTTTCTTTTGATGGGTGGAGAGTCAGTAAGAGACACAGTCTGCCTCTTTTCAGGAAAACGCACCAAATCACATGCTAATTAGATAGTTCCTTCTCCTGGAAACAAAATCCTGGGGGGAGCAGAAATCTTGTCTACCTAGAACTGTCAGCCAATCAGAGACCAAAATCCCTTATGCTAAAAGTGCTATTTGGGAGGCCATGTCTGCTGCCAGAAAGACAGACAGACGGGTGTTTGAGTCCCAGGATCATAGAATGACTCAGGCCACAAATAAGTAATATTGGGACGGGGCGGTGGGAAGTACTTTTGCAATATGGGGTTCGTGGGGAGAGTGGTGCATGGAGGTTTGGCCAGCAAGAGCAGGGAGTGGGTTCTCTACTTCTCAATGCCCAGGTGTCACGTCCAGGCACTGGGTTCCTTTGATTGTGACACCACCTCTTCGGAGATGATAAGTTTGCCACATGAGTGCATACGCAGTTATGAACCATATTAAGTTAATAGTTTTGTTTTAGGTCTTTTATTGCTGATGCATTCTTCATGACAATGCCTCTACCAATCAGAGTTTACTTGCCACTCTCTTTTCATGAAGTATCAATCGTTGTTCCCTACATTTGGTTTTCTTGTGAATTGTCCTGATGAGTGCAAGATGAAAACCTTCAACAACATGAATCCTTTTTCAACAATATTGATGTTCTGTATTATCAAACAACTATTTATACTTCTCTAATACGCAAAAAGGGTTTATGTTTTGTAAAAAAAATTGGTTAAAATGAGTTGTTTAGGTTTCATTTTGATTGCTAATGCTCTGTAATAGAATTGTAACAGGTGCTTTGAAGTGCCTACTGTAAGTTATTCAAATCTGCAAAGCATATAGGAGCACAGGGATTATGTTGCCCAGACCATGACCTTAGTTTCGGGTTTGAGATCTTAGTCCTCAAATACTCTTTTCCTCAGTGACCAAAACCTGTGCTGGCACATTGGAGATGGAAGATGGAACAGAATTGATGGAAACTGAGTGAGTAAAACTGTAGCCAATGGAGCTCAGTCTCTGGTTATTCACTGTTGACCTAAGAAACATAGGTTAGAATATCTTCAAAATGATGACAAACTGTCTTGCAACCAGAGAAGTTTTGGGTGTTTAGGTACAAAAATCATTAAATGTTAGTGGACAAGTTCAAAAAAGAATTCTCAAAGGCTAATGGAATGTTGGTCTTTATTTCAAGATTAGTGGAAAGCAAAGGTGACAGTTATGGGCAGGGTTTGTCTTTTGGGTCAGGCCCCTAACGTCAGGGTGTAATAGGGGTCACAACAGTGCACTGAGTGGGAGAATAGTCAGTGATAATGATTTCCTGCAAATCGATTAGTTAGCAGCCAGAGGGCAGGCTCACTATCTAAATAAGATCTGAGTTAGAAGCTATGAGAACAAGTGTCATCCCAGAAACTGAGCACAAAAATCAAGGTCGGCACTCTAGTGCAATACTGAGAGAGCGCTGTATTGTTGGGGGTGCTGTCTTTCAGACAGGATGTCAATCCAAGATCCTGTCTGCCCACTTTGTTGGAGATAGAAGATCCCTTAGTATTACTTTGAAAATAAACAGGGAAGTTACCCTCAGTGTTTGGGCCAGTATTTATCCCTTAATTAACAGCATAAAAACAGATATTTTGGTCATTATCACAAGGCTATTTGGGGGGGGGGGGTTTGCTATGCATAAATTGGCTGACGTGTTTCCCATATTACAAGAATGACCTTACTTCAAAAAATCATTTTGGGCTGTTATGTGGTCCTGAAGGATACTATATAAATACAAATCATGTCTTTTATATGACCATGTCCATCTGTAACAGGAGTAATATAAAAGGATAGTTTAACCTTCCATTCCCCAAGCTTCCTGACTTTTCTTTTACTGCAACAAATTTCCTTTTGGTCCGGCGGTACAGGAGATTGTAGTGGTAATTGCATGCTGTACCACGTAGTGTTTCCGTATGTGTCATGCCAGCATTTACATCGTCCTCATTCTCCTCACTTCCTTCACAACATGATTGTTGTACATTTGCATTTGTTCATGTGGCTCTGGTGGTCAGTTAGAAATGCTTGTGTTTAATGTCAGCTTACCCACTGGATCTCTTCCTTGAAGGGAAGCCCATTGTAATCACACAACGCAGCGTAGGTCTCTGAATAGCCACCTGCAATTCAAATTGAACTGTGAAACTAGCTGGTCAGTTAATTCAGCACAAAGCTCTGTGCTGAATGGACACAAATTAATATCCTTGTTCCTCCAAACTGCCAATCGAAACTTGGTCAGTGCAGCAGAAATTTGGAGCAAAGCTACTGAGCTGACTGGAGACAGGAATTCCACCAAGTGAAAGTTAGGCAATGCAAAGGGAGCAGCTAGGAGGTGAATGGAAGCAAGTAGAATGGCCATTCTCCACCCCCCGCCCTTTCATACCTTTCACGCCACACGCTGATCTCAGCTGTATTGGCAGGAGCAACAGCCATTACAGGCAAGGTACTGAGCTGAATATAGGCTGGGGAGAATTCCTCTTACACCCAGTAGTGATGCAACGGATCAGCATTTATTGGGGAAAGTTAATAGGTTAAAGGAGAAAAAATTGGAAGGGTGTGGACTATTCTTCACCATTACAACATCCTCAAAGTGGAGGTGCTATCAGGGAAACACCAGTCTTAACTGTCCAATTTGGTGCAGAGAAGCAGATCTATTATCAGATCTCTTCTCAGCTGTTTAATAAACTTATTACTTAGTCCCTGAAATATACATTCTGAAAATGTATACTTTTGAAATGGAGATCGAGGCCAAGAATACAGAGTCACATATTCATGTTGTTGGCCTCTTTGCATCTCAGTTTTTCCAGTTAAGGAGTCATGATCAAGATGGAACACGAACTGTGCACTCTTATCCCCCTCTCTATTCTGAAGACATTTTTTAACAAATTGCACGAGCAAGATTTTCTTTTGAATATAAATGCACTTTCAAGCCTCTATATCAGTAAAACATAATGATAATATGTTGCAGCTTTAAACAATTATTGCTTTAGGGATTATCTTTGTCCAAAGCTTCTCAAAATACAAATACAAAATAAGGTGACGGTGCCTCTTGCTTTGCAATTCAGAAGACAAATTTGGCTTTAATGAGATGCTTTCCTTTCTCAGGAAACTTTCAAGCACTGCTCTATCAGTGCTGGTCGATCTAGAAGATTCTTTCCTTTAAATTCTTAGAATTTAATTGGACATATGTTTGTTGGGCCTTCAATTTAGAACTGTTAGCTTTGCAGAGGATGAGCTCATTACATACCACATGGCCCCTGATTAGCGTCAGTCTGTTCATCCAGTGCTAATGTGATTTTTTTGATTCTCTCTTGTAGCTCCGGGGAATTCTTTTTGAGTAACTTTCTAAGAAAATGGATTTAAAAAAAGACGGGATTCATCATCATGCTCATGTCACATTTAATCTTGTCATTGGTTACCTTAAAGTAGCCAAGTGCTCTTTGAATTTATCAGAAATTTACATTAATCATTACATGTAAAATAAGAGGATTAGAATGTGATAATTTAATCAAAGATCAAGCAATTTGCAAAAGTCATTTGAAACTTTAGCTTACTGCCTTTTTATCAATTAGTGTTCCACTTTCCATAAGGTACTGACACCTCACTTAAGGGGCATTATCAAATTCAGGAGTTCTACAACCTTTTTTGAATTGTCATGATCTAGTTTGACCCTAGTAATCGGCTCAGAAATAGGAACGACAAAGGGGCCTAGTGCCCTTTGCAAAATACAATTTACACCAATTTTGCTCCAGCAAGGAAGTAGAAAGTAAAAAGTGAAATACACTATCTGAAGGATAGTATTCGTCTAAAACATTTTGAGCTGGAGTCAAGTGAAATACCACAGAAGTGAAGACCATGGCACCCCACACATAGAACACCGCAGACAATTATCTCCCTGCAACAATTTAGCATAATTATAACTATCAGCCAGGCTCCTACACCCACTTATTTTTCCTCTGAAACCCTTGATGGTATCAATACCATCGCAGAAAACATTGACTAAAATTAATTAAGCATTAGACTAATTCACACCAGTACTGGGTAAACTATGATTTCTGTAGCTAAACAATTAAATCAAACTATCTTCAAGCTCATAGGGGAGTGGGAAGGGGTCACTTTGCCTGCTTCTCTTCTGGATTCTTGTCCAAGCCCGCACGGTCCTGGGGATGTAGCTTGTATTTTTTTAAAAAAATATTCATGTGATGTGGGCTTTAATGTCTATACCAGTATTTATTGCTCAACCCTAATTGTCCTTGAGAAGGTGATGGTGAGCTGCCGTATTGAACTGCCAGAGTCCATGTGGTGTAGGTTCATTCGCAGTGCTGTTGGGAAGAAGATCCAGGATTTTTATCCAGTAACAGTGAGGAGAAGGGCAATATATTTCTGAGTCAGGATGGCGTGTGACTTGGAGGGAAATGCTCAGGAGTTGGTGTTCTCATGTATCTGCCGCTTTTTAATATTTTGGGGGTTTATTGAATTATTCAATGAAGCAAGCTAGTGACTGTGTGTGTGCGTCCTTACATGCACCTATGCATGTCTGTGACTGATGTAATTACGCTGAGGACTGGGTGTCTACAGGGTTGAGTTGTGAAAGGCAGGCACTCAAAGTAACTATGGTCAAGTTGAATTTTCTATAAGCAAAGAGGCCATGGGTAGAAATTTGCATTAGAAAATAAAAGGAGGTTTGTTGTGTTCAGTTGTTACATTTCAAAAGGGAATAAAAATGGTTTAAAATTTGGAAAAGGTTATAAATATGGCATGATTATTAAATTTTATTTAACCCAAAAACTGGAAAAACATAGAAGATTTTTGTATTTTGTGGAAGGTAAATTTCAAAGTAAGATAAGGACAATGGAATCAAGATGTAAAGGCAGGAGGCAGGGGGCAGGGGGAGGGGGGTGGTGGGTAAAGTAATTAAGGAGCGATACTGAGAGCTTAGCAGGAAAGGCCATGTAAGACCTCCTGGAGTTTGCTTTTTGCTAAGGACAGAACTGTAAAGAGGCAGAGTGAGGCAGCTTCCAGCCAACCCAGGAATGTGGCTTTTTTAAAATCAGAATTTAGACAGCACAGTGGGAGAGGGAGGGAGAATAGCCCTGTGAAATTCCCCTCCTACACCAATAATGGGGTTGCCTTGCAGCAATATTACTAGAATTTTCGAATGGATTAAATACCTATGAGGAATTGTTGTCTAAAGGGTTTTTTTTCCTGAATCTAACCAACTAGGAAATCTTCTTGGGAGTAATATTCTGTAAGACTAATTTTAACTTTGTATAAGAACATAAGAAATAGAAGCAGGAGTAGGCCACCTAGCCCTTTGAGCCTGCCCCGCCATTCAATAAGATCATGGCTGATCTGAAGTGGCTCAGTTCCACTTTCCTGCTTTCTCCCCATAACCCTTAATCCCTTTGCCTACCAAAAACCTATCTACCCGCATCTTAAATACATTTAGCGAGGTAGCCTCTACCACATCAACGGGCAGAGAATTCCAGAGATTCATCACCCTTTGAGTGAAGAAGTTCCTCCTCAACTCCATTCTAAACTGCTCCCCCCTTTATCTTAAGGCTGTGCCCTCTAGTCCTGCTGTCCTTTCTGAGCGGGAAGAATCTCTCTACCTCTACCCTATCCATCCCCTTCATTATCTTATACGTCTTTATAAGAACCCCCCTCATCCTTCTAAATTCCAACGAGTACAAACCCAGTCTATTCAGCCTCTCTTCATAGTTCAACCCCCTCATCTCCAGTATCAGCCTAGTGAACCTCCTCTGCACTCCCTCCAAAGCCAAAATATCCTTGCGCAAGTGCGGCAACCAAAACTGCAGACAGTACTCCAGCTGCGGCCTCACCAGTGCCCTGTACAGTTGCAGCAAGACCTCCCTGCTTTTATATTCAATCCCCCTCGCTATAAAGGCCAACATCCCATTTGCCTTTCTGATCACCTGCCTCACCTGCAGGCTGGGCTTTTGTGACTCATGCACAAGGACCCCCAGGTCCCTCTGCACCGTAGCATGCTGCAGCTTTTCGCCCTTTAAATAGTAATCCTTCCTACTATTATTCCTGCCAAAGTGGATAACCTCACACTTGCTAACATTGTACTCCATCTGCCAGGTCCTCGCCCACTCGCTTAGCCTATCTAGATCCCTCTGCAGGCTTTCCACACCCTCCGCACAATTTGCTTTTCCACTTATCTTTGTGTCATCAGCAAATTTCGACACCCTACACTCAGCCCCCTCCTCCAAATCTTCTATATAAATGGTAAATAGCTGCATGGGTTTCCTCCTACAGTTCAAAGATGTGCAGGTTAGGTTGGTTGGCCATCGTAAATTGCTCTACAGTGTCAGGGGAAATAGCAGAATAAATATGTGGGGTTAAGAGAATAGGATCTGGGTGGGATTGTGGTCAGTGCATAGTTGATGGTCCGAATGGCCTCTTTCTGCACTGTAGGGATTCTATAACTGTGTAAGTATGATCTTGTGTTTTCTTTTGTTAATAAATGTTTTAACTTGATAACGTTGTTGGTGGGTACCTGCAGTGTATTTTGTTGATGGTACACACTGCTACCATTGTGCATCAGTGATGGAGAGAGTGAATGTTTGTGGATGAGGTTGTTGGAACAACACTCATTTCGGCAAGTAGAGAGCTTTCCGTCACACTCTTGACTTGTGCCTTGTAGATTATGGTCAGGCTTTGGGAGTCAAGAGGTGAGTTACTTGCCACAGAATTCCTTGCCTTTGACTTGCTCTTCTAGCCACAATATTTATAAAGCTAATCCAGTTCAGCTTCTGATCAATGGTAACTTCCAAGATGTTGATGGTGAGAGATTCATGATGTTAATGTCATTGAATGTCAAGGAGTGATGGTTAGATTCTCTCTTGTTGGAGATGGTTATCATTTGGTACTTGTGCGGCATAAAATATCACTTGCCGGCCCAAGCCTTGAAATTATTCAGATCTTGCTCCATTTGTACATGCACTGCCTCAGTATCTGAGCTGTTGCGAATGATGTGCAATTTTGTGAAATCATCAGTGAACTTCCCCACCTTTGACGTTCTAATGGAACAACAGTCATTAATGAAGCAACTGAGGATGGTTGGGCCTAGGACACTACTCTAAGGAACTCCAGCATTGATGTCCCAGAACTGAGATGATCGTGGCAGAACACAAACTGAGCATCAGTGAGCAGGTTATTGCTAAGTAAGCGCTACCTGATTGTATTATTAATGACCCCTTCCATCACTTTTCTGGAGATTGAGAATAGACTGATGGTGTTGTAATTGGCCAGGCTGGATACTTCCTGTTTTTTGTGTACAGGAAATGCCTGGTCATTTTTCCACAATGCCAGGTAGATGCCAGTGTTGTAGCTGAACTGGAATAGCTTGCAAAGCGTGCAACAAGTTCTGGAGCACAAGTCTTCAGTGTTATTGTCAGAATATTGACAATTCAATAGCCTTTGCAATATCTCATGCCTTCAACAATTTCCTGATATCATGTGGAGTGATTTAGAGCTGAAATGACCAGTGGGCATGGTAGGAATCATCTAATAGGTACACACAATAACAGTATGATATAGTTTTACAAATTTCTTTTTGATTCTATTGAAATTGGATTTTATTTTTTTTTTATTCAGTACAAAAGAGGCATGTGCAAATTTGTTTCTCTGATGATATTGGAGCAAAATCCAATGTCATCATTATGGATCAAACTTAAATAAGCAACTGAAGCTCAACTTACTCTTCCAAATTCTTATTCAAATAACAAAGTCAATGACATCGTCAGACAAGGTTACACACAAATGAACAATCAACTGTCTAGCACTAAGCAATTCTCATGAGCTGCCCAAAGTAATGATAAGTACTGAGAAGGCAGAGAGTAATTGTTACTGAGATCTTTGGGGAAGAGATAGCAAGAAAAACAAATCAATCTCAGCATACAACACTGACAATGCAGCTTACTGGTACTCGGTACTTTATAGAATTGTAGAATCCCTACAGTGCAGAATGAGGCCATTTGGCCCATCGGGTCTCCGACAAAGCATTCCACCGTGGCTCTAACCCTGTAATTCCACGTATTTGCCCAACTAATCCCCCTACTCTTGTATAGGGAATGATCAATTAATTTGAATATGAGATGCACTTAGTAGTTTGACAAAGAATTATCCATGGGTTTTTGACATAGGTTTGGGAGCACCATCTCATCAAACACAAATCTTCAATATCAGCTGCCTGCCAGGAAAGCACTTAATGAAAAGAGATTCTCCTCACAGTAATTGAGGGAGTTCAACACATGATCAGTTGCATCCATCTATAAATCCCTTATTATTGCTTTGAGTTTCCATAAGTAAGTGGTGCCAACAAGGCAGGGAGGGAGTGGCAAGGGGAAGTTGAAAATATTCATGCCTTCTAGCAGGGATCCTCCTGCTACTGCAGGGTACAATCAACAGCACTAGGAGTTACACAAAATCAGTTGCACATGAATTATCATATCAACGGCCTCTGAGAAACAAATTAACCATTCACCCGTTTCATAGCCAGAACATGTGGGGACGGGCTGAGGGGGTGGCAGCTGTCTGACGTGTGTGACTGCAATGCTTCCAGAGCAGCCGTTGCCCGCAGCCTCTTGATGTGGCTTTTTGCTTCTCCTGCAACAGCAGCACTGCCTTCATTTACATTACAGCCCTGCAGCCGACATCAGGGGGCTCTAGCAAAGCCACCACTCTGTGTATTGTAAATGGGTTTATAGACCGCAGTGTCTGTTCCAACGTAACGCTGCTGTGAAACACAAAACAGTGTAGCAAAGCTACAAAAACAAAGCAAACATTTGGGGGCTAACTTACCCTGGTGATGAATCTGGAAATATTTTTTTGAGTGATGTAGTGACATGACTAACCACCTGCTCCAGATCTTCAAGGGACATGAGTTTCAAATGGTGCGAAATTTTCTCAGTTTCTATAACAACCTGTGGTGAGAGGACAGTTCACTCAATTTCTGTTTAATTGTTAATCAATTTATCAGTTCCCTTAAAAAAAACTTCATTCTGGGATTTTGGAACAAAAATTCCATGGGCACAATTAACATAAGAACAAAAGAACATAAGAAATAGGAGCAGGAGTAGGCCATCTAGCCCTTCCAGCCTGCCCCGCCATTCAATAAGATCATGGCTGATCTGAAGTGGATCAGTTCCACTTTCCCGCTTTCTCCCCATAACCCTTAATTCCCTTGTCTATCAGAAATTTATCTACCTATGACTTAAATATATTCAGTGAGGCAGCCTCCACCACATCAACGGGCAGAGAATTCCAGAGATTCACCACCCTTTGAGTGAAGAAGTTCCTCCTCAACTCCAATCTAAAACCAGTGCCCCCACCACCCCCTCCCCCCACCACCCCCCCACCCCCTACCACCCCCCCTCCCCCCACCACCCCCCCCCACCACCCCCCCACCACCCCCTCCCCCCACCACCCCCCCACCAGCCCCTCCCCCGACCCCCCTCCCCCCACCAGCCCCTCCCCCCACCCCCCCACCCCCCCACCAGCCCCTCCCCCCACCAGCCCCTCCCCCCACCAGCACCTCCCCCCACCAGCACCTCCCCCCACCCCCCACCAGCCCCTCCCCCCACCAGCACCTCCCCCCACCCCCCACCAGCCCCTCCCCCCACCAGCACCTCCCCCCACCCCCTCCCCCCACCCCCCACCCACCACACCCCCACCACCCCCTCCCCCCACCCCCCACACCCCCACCAGCACCTCCCCCCACCCCCCCCACCCACCACACCCCCACCACCCCCTCCCCCCACCCCCCCCACCCACCACGCCCCCACCACCCCCTCCCCCCACCCCCCCACCCACCACGCCCGCACCCCCCCCAACCCCTCCACACACCCCCACCCCCCCACCACCCCTTCCCCCCACCCACCACACCCCCACCACCCCCTCCCCACCACGCCCCCACCACCCCCTCCCCACCACGCCCCCACCACCCCCTCCCCACCACGCCCCCACCCCCCCACCCCCCCATTTTGAGGCTGTGCCTTCTAGTTCTGCTGTCCTTTCTAAGCAGGAAGAATCTCTCTACCTGTACCCTATCTATCCCCTTCATTATCTTATATGTCTCAAGAAGATCCCCCCTCATCCTTCTAAACTCCAACGAATACAGACCCAGTCTATTCAATCTCTCTTCATAAGCTAACCCTCTCATCTCCGGCATCAGCCTCGTGAACCTTCTCTGCACTTCCTCCAAGGCCAATATATCCTTCTGCAAATGCGGCGACCAAAACTGCACACAGTACTCCAGTTGCAGCCTCACCAGTGCCCTGTACAGTTGCAGCAAGACCTCCCTGCTTTTATATTCTATCCCCCTCGCTATAAAGGCCAACATTCCATTCGCCTTCTTGATCACCTGCTGCACGTGCAGACTGGGTTTTTGCGATTAGTGCACAAGGACCCCCAGGTCCCTCTGCACCATAGCATGCTGCACCTTTTCGCCTTTTAAATAATAATCCCTCCTACTATTATTTCTACCAAAGTGGATAACCTCACACTTGCTAACATTATACTCCATCTGCCAGGTCCTTGCCCACTCACTCAGCCTATCCAGATCTCTCTGCAGACTTTCCGCACCTTCCACGCAATTTGCTTTTCCACTCATCTTCGTGTCATCAGCAAATTCCGTCACCCTACACTCAACCCCCTCCTCCAGATCATCTATGTAAATGGTAAACAGTTGAGGTCCCAGCACTGATCCCTGTGGCACTCCACTAGTCACCAACTGCCAACCAGAATAGCACCCATTGATTCCAACTCTCTGCTTCCTATTCGACAACTAATCCTCTATCCATGCTAACACCTTACCCCCAACTCCGTGCACCCTAACCTTTTGCAGCAACCTTTTGTGAGGCACCTTATCAAACGCCTTCTGGAAACAAAGGGTAAACATGTAACTGACAGAGTTGCGTGGTTTAGATTTGTCCAGACTTAGCCATGGTATGTCCTTGATTTTGGTTCAGATGATAAACCCTCAATGACAGAAATGCAAAATGTCATCATATATGCTATTGCCTGAGTAATATAAGGCCGCAGATTTCTTTCACTGATTATTCTCCACTTTTTTCCCCTCTTCTGAAGCCACTGGCTCCTTGCTGTTTCTTGGATCAACAGTCATTGAATGTCTTGTTCAAGTAATCATCATTCCTGAGTGATCCTTGGGAATCATCATTGATAGTGCATTTGACTGTGAAGGCCCATTACAGACAAACCCACCTCTAGCTCCCCTAACATCAATGGGTCCTGCTGGATGGTTGGCTGGGGAACAATCAGGAATGGTGCATGGGTCAATTTTTCTCTCTCAACACAGGTAAATTATAACATCCCTACTGCTGCCCTGGCTAATATCAGTGAGGAATGACTAAAATCATCCTCATATAAATTGCTCAGTTACGCAATGAGTAAACTCACAGGGCTACCAAGGGACCAACACATTCCTTGAACAGTGGCACCCGAGCACAATAATACATTGACTATACATCTGTAATTTTAGACATGGTGGAAAAATTGCCATATGTGTTTTTTGAAGAATTGAAACAAACAAGTCCATAGAATATTTAACACTCTGAAACTGGGCTAAAAATACTTTTCATCCTGTTTTGAGAAGATATTGCCATTAATTAATTTATGTTCCTTGCCTATGCTTAATCTAAAACATGTCAATTTAGCTGACGTGAGGCCTTACATGACAGCTAGGTAACTGAACAATATAGGACAGGAAGGTCTGGGTGCATTTGTGAGGCTATGTTGAGATAGCTTATTGCGTCTATATGGAAATAAGTATGATGCTACACTGCCCTTGAGCTGAAAAATAACAAAAGGTCAAGATTTCCCAAACTTAAATGATATCCTGTTGTTCCTGCTAGAAGATTCATATGTCTGGGTATCAATGGGATTAGACCTGGCTGCAGTACCACCAGAGGTTAAATACCATTGAACATTCACTGACTGAACTCTCAGAACTGTGGCCACTTGGGCAAGCTAGTGATCTGTGGATGGGCCCAAATGGACCAAACACGAGCAAGGAGTCAACACCCTCAAGAGATAAGACTTAAATGGGGAAAGAGGAATTTAAAGAAAATTCCAATATCTTAAAATTGCCTGGTGAAAGTAGAATACAAAATGCTCTCAAGCGAGCGGGAATCAATAGTAAACGTCTCTTGTTTAATGCTGAGTCATCCATCTCCAAAAGAGACTGATAAGAGTTGATTTTACACACAAGATCAAAGCAACTTACTGTGGATGCTGGAATCTGAAACAAAAACAGAAAATGCTGGAAAATCTCAAAAGGTCTGACAGCATCTGTGGAGATAGAATGGAGCTAACGTTGAGTTTGGATGACCTTTTGTCGGAGCTGAAGAAAACTGGAAACAGGGTGAGATTTATACTGCTGTGAGGTGTGTGTGTGTGCGTGTGTGTGTGCGTGTGTGTGTTTGGGCAGGGGGGGAGTGCAGTATGGAGCAGTAGGGACTGACTGACTATAGGGCCACCATAGGTGGAGTCCAGGGAAAGATTGACAAAGATGTCATGGACAAAGAGACAACGGGAATGTAAATGACTAAGAAGGGTGCAGATAGTGTCACATTAAGAGATCAGAATGTGTTAATGGCAGAACAAAGGTAAGCAGTGTGTCAAAGATCAACCTCAAAGAGTTAACAGGCCCTCGTGGGATAGTGGAGAGGGGGACACTGGGAAGGAATAAAAAGGAAAGTGGGATTTTAAAAAAAGGATGAAGAAATAAAAATAAATTTCTAGAAATAAAAAATGGGATTAAGGTGGAGGAAGGAGTTCACAGTCTAAAGTTTTGAACTCAATGTCAAGTCCAGAAGGCTGTAAAGTGCCTAACTGGAAGTTCAGGTGCTGCCCCCCCAATTTGCGTTGGATTTCACTGGAACATTGCAATATGCCAAAGATGGACATGTGGACATGAGAACAGGATGGCGTTGATATGGCAAGCAACAGAAAGGCCTGGGCCCTGCGTGCGGATGGACCAAAGGTGTTCTGCAAAGCGATCATCCAGTCTGCATTTAGTGTCTCCAATGTAAATTAGACCACACTGGGATTTTATTCATGCTTGAGTGTGCCGGAAGATGATGAGCTGCATACAACATGCACTCCAGCAAGCAAAGGAAGTGCAACTTAATAAAACAGCCCCCAACATTCTACTCTTGTTGTCTCAGTGTAAATTAATTGTCACATTTGTAAACCTAGAGAACTTTATTTTAGAGAAGAAATTAATTTGAGTGTAAGTTACAGAATCAGCAGCCTGTACTACATATTCAAGGATACATCATCCAAAGATCAAGGGGAGGTGAATTTTTAAGTAAAATTAGTGGTTATGCAAAACAGGGTGACGCATGTCTGCCCAAGAGCTCATAAGTCTGTTTTCCATTGTGTAAATGATAAAATCTTTTGACCCGAGCTCAGAGCTTCCTGCTGCATTTTAGATTGAGACCTACAGGTCTGTGTTGCCATTTTAGTGGTTTCACTGCTACATAAATGTCATTCTGATCAATGATCTTGAACTTTGTTTCACAACTTTTTAGTCCTTTACAATTTGAAACCACAAAACTTGAATGTTGTAGCAGTTTGACAGGATTACATGTCACTTGAAAGTGCCCATCAGTTTGGCATTAAAAAAAATTCTCTGCAAATTTTCCACCCTTCCTTCAGGGTATTGACTCCTTGGCTGGCTATTCTTTCGTGTGGACCAGGCATCCTGTGGCCCATCGGTGTGGACCTGGTACGTCACCTCAATAGCTATTAATTATGTGTGAGATTTTTGAGTGCAGGCTGTTCCATTGCGAGGTGGATGGGAGATCACAGTCAAGCGAAACTACTATGAATACATCTACAGCTTCCTAGGGAGGGCTGACAGATAATGATCAGAATTTATTAAAGCGTAGGTACTGAGGTCAATTAGGGCTAACTCAGCAGAGACCAGGTTTGAACTTGATATTTTCCTAGTCTGTACGACTCAGCTGCTCCCTTTGGGCTGCTGGGTTAAACTGTAATGTCCTCAGCATCACCACAACTAAAATCTATTAACTCTGCACATGCTGGGGGTCCGGACTAGAATTCCATTTTCTTTCTAAATCGCAAAGAAAAACTGTATATTATTTGCAATTTTCGTATGTTTATATTAGGTGACCAAAATGATACTGTATTCCAAATGAGGACAGACCATTATCTTATGGTGCAACAAGATAAATATTGTACAGGTCATTTCTTTTTTACTGAACTAAACATTTTCACCACAGTTTCTTAAATTTATCCATTATGACCCTTTTTCTAGTCAACATATACCTTCACTTAACACAAATTGTCTTGTCTTGTTTCATAATTGTTATTTTATGCTTATGTTGAACAGTATCTTGTTACCTTCAAGATCTAAATCCTTCTTAATGTATACAGGTAGATGAGTAGGTTACCAAAGACAACCAATGCAGGTCACGATTGACAAATTTAAAAGGTGTTTAAGAAGTTCCAAATTCCTTAGATAAAGGGACTGCAGTCAATATAATGTTTGTAAATTTTCAGAAGGCAGCTACAATAAGATGTGCTGGAGGATGTTACAAACATCTACAACTGCGATACAAGAGGAAATGTAGGATCATCAATAGAAAGTTGGTTAAAAGACAGGAAACACAAAGTTAGAGGTATATTCAGAGGGAACAGGGCAAAGGAATTATTTTTGGATTGTTTTAGCAGACAGCCAGCCACCACAGACACATTGGTGAACAACCTCTTTTTGCACATTAAACCATCGATAGTTCCTTAAATTCTGGTTGGTTGAGTCCTCATTGTTGACCTTCTCCTGCTCATCTTGTGTCAGCTACAAGTTGAAGATTTTGCTTACTGTGCCCTTCTCTATGACGTCAATTATTCAGCCTATAAGTTTGCAATCTATTGATTGCAGAATTTAGACGAAATCAGGATTGTGACTCAACATTGACCTCCATTGAATTACACAGGAAAGTCCCATGATTCAGAGGATATTAGTGATTGCCCGCACCACCAAGGGTGCATCCAAGATATCTACTTTGAAATTTGCTGCAAACTGTGGTGTAGGCCAAGACCTGGAATATCAGCGTTCCAATCTATTATCAAATCCTTTCAGCATCCTTTTATCAGAATTACAGATTCTTGATCCCACTAAGAATGGTAAGGGTCACAAGACAAATTGCTGGGATATGCAATCTTCTTCCAGCATCAAATGATTACACTTATTGGTATTCTATGGTTATTACCTTTGGAAAAATGATCCAATGCTCTATGTTAATCTCTTCCTGTTCACTCCTTATCTCAGGCATTGATCAGTGAGTTCTGAAATTGCTATATCTAGATGATGCATTATAAAGAGCTGGAGTGGGGAAGGATTTACAGCCTATATATGGGCTGAGCTGATAGAATTTGTGAGTAGTTTAGTATGGACAAGAGCATTTACACACTCTCCGCAAAACTAGTAAAAGAAAATCTAAATCTAATAGCTAGAATGTGACAGATCACCATGGAATGTGAAATCATATTGAACAAAGACTCTTCAGTGTTCAGCGTAGTGTAAATACATGCCCAGCTCAGTGGACCCCTGACTGATAAATGAGTGCATTGGATGCTACTCTTGGCACATTGTTGACATTTGACTGCACTGAGTCTGTGACAATGTCATTCATCAATCAGCCTTATAGATGGCTATGAAAAATGAATGTTGGAAACTGTTTAATGCCTGGCATTTTAAAATATAAACAAAAATAGAAATAAGTAAATTAGATAGCAAACTGTAAAAATGTAATTAAAACAAAAATAGCAGCATGACAAACAAGGCACAAAGTGAATCGTGCAAATTTATTGTTCATTAAGTATTTTTATATCAAAATGTTGCACACTTTGTAACAACCAGGAAAGCTCCAAATTCTATCCCTTTCTGTTTGCTGATCTCAGCCGAGGGAACCCTCAGACTATTTTAATTGGTCCCAATACCATTAGGTACCAGCGCAGCATGATGGCACATTGGTTAGCACTGCCGCCTCACAGTGCTAGGGACCTAGGTTCAATTCCAGCCTTGCCTTACTGTCTATGTGAAGTTTACACATTCTTCCATTGTCTGCATGGGTTCCCTCCAGGTGCTCCGGATTCCTCACAAAATCCAAAGATGTGCAGGTTAGGTGGGTTGGCTGTGCTAAATTGCTCCTTTGTGTCCCAAGATGTCCAGGTTAGATGGATTAGATAGTAAATGTGTGGGGTTACAGGGATAGGTTGGGAGAAGGGTCTTGGATAAGATTCTCTGTTGGAGAGTCAGTGCAGACTTGATGGGCTGAATGGCCTCTTCTGCACCGTAGTGATTCTATGACAGAAGAAGCTAGCCAGGGCTATTGTTATCCAACAATCCCTCGTGGAACTTCACGGGTGTAGATGCCATGTGAGAACAAGATCAGGCTCAGCTGTGATGGCACCTGCAGTTGGATAGCTGAGTGATACTGCTAAGAATCACACACAAACCATGGCTAGGTAAAAAGATACCAGACGGTCAAAAGCATTTCTCAAACTGTACCTTAATAGTTTCAAGGGAAAACTGGAAGGGACATTAGCAAGACAGAGAAAAGATGCAAATGATTTTTCTTAATATGAAACTTATTTTCTGTTATATGTGTGATCAACATGACAGGTTGGTTTCTAATTCTCAACTGGAGAAATGTACATTTTTGGTGTGCATTTTAAAAAGGACACTTTCCACTGGAGCAAATACTTTAACTACTAAGTAATTGGTCTTGGGTGATTACCATTAATTTTTGAAAGCTTCTAGAACAGCACTTTAACAAAGATATCAGAAGCATCCAGCCATGTGCACCAAGATATTTGGTTCAGTTCCTCCTCTGTTAACTTCTGAATTAACTAATCTCAGTTGGGATGGCATTTTTAAATGTTGACATTTCAATAACGTTTGTGCTATAACATTAGTGTTTGTTTTCATATAATATCAAATTGGAAATTTAGGATCTGACTGGCCACGAATTTTGGCACTTCTTTGGATCTGCCAGCAGTCTAATGATAAAATTACTAAACACCAGTTCCATCCAGGCCATTCTTATAGCTTCTGTAATTTTATGACTTCACTATGCTCCATGATACTTATATCAGCTCCAAAGAAGGTTCACTCGATTGATTGCAATGATGAAGTACTTGCATTATGAAGAGAGATTGATCTATACTCACTGGAGTGGAATAAGAAGTGATCAAGTAGAGGTATATAAGATGCTAAAGGGCATTGACAGTGTAGTAGCATTGCCTTTTAAAGTGGCGGGGATGGGTTTCCAAGGGCCACGTGAGTGGTAAGGCCCTGATGGATTGTCCCAGCAGGAGGCTGAGCTTATTGGCAGGTCGGTACATACCACAGGTTGAGGACAGACTCATAGTTGGAGCCAGGGAGTCGAGTAGAGCTGCCGTGTTGTAATCTAGTTGGCCTTATTGTATATATATTATTTTTTACTTGGCAATAAAGCCTTTTGTTGATTCAAGCTACTTCGAGTCACCCTTGATCTACTGTAGACAGGGTAGATGTAGGGAGGATGTTTCTCCTTCCTGGGCATTCTAAAATGAGAGACCATTAATTTAGTCTAAAGCTGACAGAGCTAAAAGGAAATGAGGAAGAATTATTTCACTCAAAGTGTTGTGAACCTGTGGAATTCTCTACCTAAGAGTGCAATGGATGCTGAAATACTAAACAAATTTATGGAGGAGATAGATAGAATTTTAATTAGTAGCGGGATGAAAGGTTATGGGGAATGGGCAGGGAAGTGGAGTTGAGGCCGAGATGAGATCAGCTATGATCATATTGAACGATCAGTAGACTTGAGAGGCTGAATTGCATGCTCCTAGTTCTTATGCAAGTCTGTTCTGATTTATAATTCCACATTGTTTAATATATCTGGAATAAATGAGTTCTATTTGCATCCCAAGAAAGAACAAAATAAAAGCAAATATTGAGCATTATTGATATTAAATGACATCTTGTGCATATTTGTCCAGTCCATCTTTTGGATGAATACATATGTAACAGTTCTCCAATGTATATTCTTATCTATTTCCTAGTGTCCATTCTAAGTCAATATCATATGTTTAATTATTTCTGAAACATAATTGGAATTTTAATATTTGCTTCATGGCAATGAAAGTAAAACTATATTAAATCTACTAAACCTCTAATTCTTATATAATTCTACCTTATGACCACAAGACAATTATTCCATCGGTACGTTGACACAGTGGTTAGCACTGCTGACTCACAGAGCCAAGATCCCAGGTTTGAATCCTGGCTTGGGTGACTGTCTGTGCGCGGTTTGCAGATTCTCCCCTTTTCCTCTGGGTGCTCAGGCTTACTCCCACAGTCCAAAGATGGTTAGGTGGACTGGCCGTACCAAATTTCCCCTTAGTGTGGGGGGTGGCTAGCTGAGGTAAATGCATGGGGTTATGGGGATAGGGCCTTTGTGGGACTGTGGCTGGTGCAGACTTGATGGGTCGAATGGCACTGTAGGATTCTATGATCCTCATGTGTATCAGTTCCTTTGCTGTTAATGAATCAAAAACCCAGAATTCCTTCCCTACCAGCACTGTGGGTGTACCTACATCATATGGACTACAGCAGTACAAGGCAGAGGCTCACTACCACTTTCTCAAGGACAATTAGGGATGGGGAGTAAATATTAGCCTTGTCAGCAATATTCACATCCTATAAAAGAATATTTTTTGAAAGAAGCTAACATAAAAATTACAGAAACTTCCAACAGTCCATGATCCTTCACTGTTACTTTTTTCACTGAAAAAGCCACTTGTATTAGATAAAATATGATTAAAAATGGAATGTAATTTAAGATTAAAATTCTTGTGGCATCCATAATGTGCAAAGTTTAGTCCTGTGGGTAACAATGTCATTTGAGTTCTTGGAACAAAAATCAACCTTCATCATCAGTATTTCAAATAAAGGTTGGTGGTCTTGTTGTTGGAAGGGTATACACTTCCCCACAGAGAGGAAGAGCAAGTCAACAAACACTCTACTGGGTCTTTTAATTCAGAATCAATTTACCTTCCTGAATAGCTTTCTTGTTGCTTTGCACAAACTCTAAATTTGTTCAATCAGGTTTATCAGAATATTGTTCATAGCAATTACACCAAGCTTTGTTGAGACACGATTACACACACCGCTGTGCACTGCAGGATCTACATAGAAGGCACAATCTCTTTATAGTCTTGCCTTCAGAAACTTCAAGAAAGTGAAAATTATTACAACAGCTGGACAATCTTTTGGATGGCTTCTCATGTAATAAACACAATTGCAGTTTTCTCCTGGCTTGGGCCTCTTGTCATCTTTTACCTTCCATTCAGGTTTATCCCATGATACAGTAGCATTAAACATATAATATATTTATGAAGTAGGGAAGTAAACAAGGCAGTAGACAGTTTACAAGGCTACCTGTAAATTGCAACAGTGGTTGCATGAATCATCAAATCATAGAACCCTACAGTGCAGAAGAAGGCCCTTCGGCCCATTGAGTCTGCACTGAACACAATCCCACCCAGGCCCTACCCCCATATCCCTACATATTATACCCACTGATCCCTCTAATCTACACATCCCTGGACACTAAGGGGCAATTTCTTAGCATGGCCAATCAACCTAACCTGCACATCTTTGGACAGTGGGAGGAAACTGGAGCACCCGGAGAAAACCCACACAGACACAAGGAGAATGTGCAAACTCCACACAGACAGCCACCCGAGCCGGGAATTGAATCCAGGACCCTGGAGCTGTGAATCAGCAGTGCTAACTATCGTGCCGCCCAAGGTTATAGCCCACATAGAGATCTATATAATTTATCTGTCCTAATAATATTTTACATTAACATTTAAAGATAAACGCGAATTCCCTTACCTTGTAACAGTGTCTAGACTATTGCAACCCTTCTCTTGTATTCTCAAAGTACTTTATACCTTCTACAAATTAAGTCATCTTAATTTATTTACACGAATCGGAAACTGCAATATTTCTAACAGAAACATGCAAATTCTCTTCCTTTATTAACAGCACTCAAAAATCCACCACTTCAGACTGCAAGAAGTTGGCCAATGTTGCAAAAAGCATGTGAGGTTAGTGCATTGGTTGATTGAGGAAATGCAGTAAGTAGGAAAAGCCGCAATATCTTGCAGCTCAGAACATCATTTTACGGTAAAACATTCTAAACCCAGCAGGTTATTGTATCCATCCTACAATCATATTACTATGTCATATTTAATTTTAACAAGGAATTACCCTTGATAGTTTTAAGTATGAGCGACAAAATATACTTTCTACCTTCGATAACGTGGAAAAAAATATGCAAGCAAAATTATCCAAAACTTTCTGTAAACACCTTCTGAGAATGTTTCACAACTTTAATGGTTAAGATTAAAAATGTGATAACTAGTGTATTGTACAGGAGGTATTTGCAAACTCTTACATAAAATGCATTGAACATTTTGAGGACTGACAAAAAATCTGAAGTGTTATCTTTGCACCTTTCTGCTTTTTTGTCACGTGCTTTACAGGGTTTGATTATTATTGATACAAACACATTGCTGTGCTTCAGAACCCCTTCAGTGTTCATAGTGAGGAGTAACTTAGCAACATTCTACATTATGATTAATGTGTTTACCTGAGTGTAGTCGATGGCATTGATTGCGTTGATCTCCAAATAATTGAAAGAACTTTCCACCTAGAACCACAGGCGAATGCATAAACTGTTAGCACCAAGGGCAGAATACATCAGAGAGAATCGCTGAGGTGTGGATCATTTTCACTAAAACTACAAACATCATGAGGGAGCACAGGTTCTAATGGATCATTCAACACGCTAAGCGTCTCACAACAACTGCTACCAGCTCAAACCAAAAACTGATCACGGTTGGTATTTACTTTGCATGCAGATAATTAAACAAATTAAGAATGAGATCATTTGTTTATAAAAATAGCATTGCCCTATAACAACCTACATATATTCAACAAGTGGACAAACAACATAGGGGAAAATTTGGGAAACAAAAAGGGTTACCCGACTTCTTTCAGGTTGAAACTATAGGTTTCTACTTCATCATTTCAAATACATAGTGAAGGAAATAGAGGGTAGAATTTTATCAAGGGATGTTTTGGATGGGCAGTAGGCAGGTCAAAGGGACCACCTGTACAAAGTCATCATTTTAGAGCTGTACCATTTTAATGTTGAGGTTTAATAGTCAAATTTCCCGGGAAAACCCAAGTGCAAAGATGCATCTGTATAAACAAGACACAAAAGTCTGCTGAGCTTGCTGCTTGCTTGCCCAGAAGGTTAATTAAAATACAATCAATTGAAAATTCTCAAATCTGGAGTGTGAATAAGATAAATTTTGCCATGGGCTTTGGGACTTTGATTATGGTCTTAAAAATGGGTCTCAAACTCAAATTAAAGTTCAGGATGGTCAAGGGCGAAGGCCACATCAATCACTACGTTTCCTGCCCCTGGGCTCTGTATTAGGCATGGAGCCTCAGGCTTCTATGCTGTCCCCAAATTGCTGCAGGGAGCCACCTCCAACCTTCCCATGTGGCAAAGGGCTGCAACTGTCAATAGTTTCGTAAAACAACCCTTAATGGGGCTTTTAATTATCTAAATTGGTTGCCCACCTGCTTGGAATGGGTGGCCAACTTGCCTGGCTGCCCGCTGCCAGCACAATTCTGTCCAACATTTCAGGTCTATGAACTTCGAACAGAACTGGGAGAAGTAGAAATGCAATAGATTTTGAGCAAGTGAAAGGGGAGAGGGTGGAGATAAAGGAGCAAAGGAGAAGTTCTGTGATAGGAGAAGAGCAGGAAAAATTAAATAACAAAAGAGTTCATAATGCAAGGTGAAAGGGAATGTTAATGATAATGGGACAAGCAAAATAACAAAAGATGTGTCCAGGGAATGAGTGAAAAGCAGGATATTAACAGTTGCCATCTGTAAGCAAAGGAAAGGAAAAAGGAGAGAAAGAAGTGAGAAAATATGAAGCAAAAGAAGAGAATGAAATGGGAACAGAGATCGCAATCTAAAATTGTTAAAATGAATGTTGAGTAAATGAGGCTTAAAATTGAAAGATGAGGTACAATTCCTTGGGCTTGCACTGAACCTCACTGGGACACCGCTGGAGACAGAAGATAGAAAGATCAGAATGGGAACAAAGTGGAGAATTAAAATGAAAGGCAAAACTACCGAAAGTGGAATGGAAACTGTCTTTGTAAATGGCATCATGCTTAAGTTGGCAGAAATGGGCCAGGATAATCTGCTGAATATTGAAGCTGGCAGGGGGAAGACTTGGATAACAGAAATCTATTGTGGTTCTAAGAGGGAAGGGAAGAGTAGGAATAAAAGTGTGTGAAAGGAAATGGACATGGTTTTGGACCCAATCAACAAAGACAGGGGGAATACTTGGTTGAAGGAAAAGGAAGACATATTGGAAGTGTTAGTATCAAAAGTTGTAACATGAGAACAGATGTAATGAAAATGTAAAAATTGGGATAATGGAATAGAGACCTTCCAGAAACTAAGTTATGGGATAGCGAAAGGCTTTTCTTTGAATATTGGTTGATAGCCAATCTGCAGAAATAGTGGCAGAGAAGGGAAGGATAGAATCTGAGGCAGACCATGTGAAGGCGAGAAAAGAGTGAAAATTGGAAGCAAAATTGATTAAATGTGCCAGTTGAAGGTGAGAGCAGGAAACACCACTGATCACAGGTGAAGATGCTTTTTCAGAGAGTCAGTGCAGACTTGATTGGCTGAATGGCCACCTTCTGCATTGTCGGGATTCTATGGAAAAGACACCAACGTAGGCAGGAAGAGTAATTAAAGCAAAAAGAAAGAACTTGCATTTCTATAGCATCTTAGGATGTGTTATGGCTACATAAGGAAGGGTAATATTGACTCTTATCTTGAGTTAAAAACATACCCAGGAAAAAATAGCAAAATATTTTAAAATGATAAACATGCCCATCTTGAACTTTTATGATCCACATTCACACACGCACAGGCAAAATTTACAAGTTAGATTGCAGATCATTGGTTTCTTGGCCAAATTAAAGTTCAATGCTTGAAGATAAAAACTTGAGAATTCACTGTTTTATGAGTTCTTGGCCAGTTACTGTGGCTGCAGCAGAAAACTTTCCAATTTCTTTATATTCCAGGAGTTGAATCGAAGACCACGTAACTATAATTGCCAGAAACAATTTCTCCTAATCCATATTTGGTCTCTTCCAGAAGTCAACTAATTTTGCACCTGAGGTTCTGGTTGATGGAAAATTCACCATCTGTATGCTGGAGTTTGAAACTGTAATTTTACCAGCACGCCCACCCGAGACTCGGAAGATTGCGCCTGAGGCTAATGGAGAATGCCCTAGCTAAGCTCTTCCAGTACAGTTATAACACTGGTACCTACCCAACAATGTGGAAAATTGCCCGGATATGTCCTGTACACAAAAAAAAGGACAAATCCAACCTGGCCAATTAGAGCCCATCGATTATCAGTAAAGTGATGGAAGGGGTCATCAACACTGCTATCAAGCAGCATCTGCTCAGCAATAACCTGCTCAGCAATGCCCAGTTTGGGTTTCGCCAGGGTCACTCAGCTCCTGACCTCATTACAGCCTTGGTTCAAACATGGGCAAAAGAGCTGAATTCCAGAGGTGAGGTGAGAGGGACAGTCCTTGACATCAAGGCCGCATTTGGCATCAAGGAGCCCTGGTGAAGCTGGAATCAATGGGTATCAGGGGGCAAACTCTCCGCTAGTTGGAGCCATACCTGGCACATAGGAAGATGGTTGTGATTGTGAGAGATCAGTCATCTCAGCTTCATGACATCTCTGCAGGGGTAGTGTCCTAGACCCAACAATCTTTAGCTTTTTCATCAATGACCTTCCCTCCATCATAAGGTCAGAAGTGGGGATGTTCACTGATGATTGCACGATGTTCAGCACCATTCACAATTCCTCAGATACTGAAGCAGTCCATGTTCAAATGCAACAAGATATGGACAAAATTCAGGCTTGGGCTGACAAGTGGCAAGTAATATCTGTGCCACACAAATGCCAGGCAATGACCATCACCAATAAGAGACACTCTAACCACCGCCCCTTGAAATTAAATGGAGTAACCATCACTGAATCCTCCACTGTCAACATTCTTGGGGGTTACCATTGACCAGAAACCCAACCAGACTCACCACATAAACACAGTGGCTACAAGAGCAGGTCAGAGGCTAGAAATACTGTAGCGAGTAACTCACCTTCTGACTGCCCAGAGCCTATGCATTATCTACAAGGTACAAGTCAGAAGCGTGATGGAATCCTTCCCACTTGCTTGGATGAGTGCAGTTCCAACAACACTCAAGAAGCTTGACACCATTCAGGAAAAAGCAGCCCACTTGATTGGCACCACATCTACATCAATCCCTCCACCACTAACGCTCAGAAGGAGCAGTGTGCATTATCTACAAGATGCATTGCAGCAATTCACCAAAGATCCTTAGACAGCACCTTCCAAACCCACAACCACTTCCATCTAGAAGGACAAGGGCAGCAGACAAATGGGAACACCACCAGTTGCAAGTTCCCCTCCAAGCCACTCACCATACTAACATGGAAATATATCACTGTTCCTTCGCAATCGCTGGCCCAAAATCCTGGAATTCCGTCCCTAATGGCATTGTGGGTCAACCCACAGAACTAGGTCTGCAGTGATTCAAGAAGGCAGCTCACTGCCACTTTTTCAAGGACAACTAAGGACGGGCAGTGAATGCTGGCCAGCAGCGACACCCATGTCCCACGAATGAATAACAAAAAAGGTAGATGCTATAATTGTTTGACCATTAATCCCCTGAATGAGAAGATTATCCTTCCTAATTAAATAGGCAGATCATATTTCCATATAACCACTGTCCTTGCCGACTCTCTGTGACCACTGGAGAGGTAGTTTTTATAGAAATGCAAATGCTATGTCCAATACATTTCAATAAATCCTCCTGAAGTGGTTCTTCACATCCTTAGCTAAGTAATTCCAGTAAAGGATGTTAACAGCCAAAAATGTATTTTTAAAGTGTTCTTGCAATTGTAAACTAAGCAGATTCGCTAATAATGATGACAATGGTTTTGGGATTGGAGTGGGAAGAGAGCTCTAAGAACAGTGTCTCAATTTTTTGCCATTTCCATCCTATTCACGTCAGTTGGAGAAAGTTAGAATTGCTTCTTATAGTTTGAAATGCACTATGCATATCGAAAGATCTGTGCAAATGGCGATCTACTATGAAATGAAGGTAGCTGTTTTACAGTTACACTGTGGAAGATTGGATATTTGCTTATAAAGTTATGACTGACATAATTGACAATGGGGCCTTATTCCCTATAATCCATCTTTCAGATTCCAAAGGTTCATTCACTGCAGGAGACCAAAGTTCATTCTGGTCTTGCAGCATATCCGCATGAAAACAAGCAACTAAAGGTGAGGGTGATTTAGTAGTTTGGATCAGGCATTGGCTAGCTGATAGAAGACAGAGGGTGGTGGTTGATGGGAAATATTCAACCTGGAGTTCAGTTACTAGTGGTGTGCCTCAGGGATCTGTTTTGGGGCCACTGCTGTTTGTCATTTTTATAAATGACCTAGATGAGGGTGTAGAAGAATGGGTTAGTAAATTTGCTGACGACACCAAAGTCGGAGGATTTATAGACAGTGAGGATGGATGGTATAGTTTGCAGAGGGACATAGATAAGCTGCAGAGCTGGGCTGAGAGGTGGCAAATGGAGTTTAATGCGGAAAAGTGTGAGGTGATTCACTTTGGAAAGAGTAATAGGAGTACAGAATATAGGGCTAATGGAAGGTCTCTTGGTAGTGTCAACGAGCAGAGAAATCTCGGAGTACATGTGCATAGATCCCTGAAAGTTGGCACCCAGGTTGATAAGGTTGTTAAGAAGGCGTACGGTGTGTTAGCTTTTATTAGTAGAGGGATTGAATTTTGGAGCCGTGAGATCATGTTGCAACTGTACAAAACTCCGGTGCGGCCGCACTTGGAGTATTGCGTCTAGTTCTGGTCACCTCATTATAAGAAAGATGTGGAAGCACTGGAAAGGGTGCTGAGGAGGTTTACCAGGATGTTGCCTGGTATGGTGGGAAGGTCTTATGAGGAAAGGCTGAGGGACTTGAGGTTATTTTCGTTAGAGAGAAGAAGGTTAAGAGGTGACCTAATTGAGGCATACAAGATGATCAGAGGGTTAGATAGGATGGACAGTGAGAGCCTTTTTCCTCGGATGGTGATGGCTAACGAGGGGACATAGCTTTAAACTGAGGGGTGGTAATTATAGGACGGATGTCAGATGTAGGTTCTTTACTCAGAGGGTAGTAAGGGCGTGGAATGCCCTGCCTGCAGCAGTTGTGGACTCGCCAACTTTAAGGGCGTTCAAATGGTCAATGGATAGGCATATGGATAACATTGGAATAGTTTAGGTTAGAGGGTCATTAGATTCGTTCCACTGGTCGGCGCAACATCGAGGGCCAAAGGGCCTGTACGGAGCTGTAATGTTCTATGTTCTATGTAAAGAAACTGCCTAGAAAAATGCAGGTTTTCAGCAATGAACCAATCCACCTGACTGTGTTTTGGGCATTTTCACTTGGCTTTGGGATGTTTATTCTTTATTGCGTTTTCTGCACTGCCGGTAAGTCTCTTGCACTTCATTGTATTTGTTACTGCCAACATCATATTTTACTTAGAATTGTGTTTGGTAGCTAACTTTGACCCAGATCACTTTGTTTGCTAGCATTCATATAAATAGAACTGTGGTCTGTATAAAGCATACACACCTGTCTACTTTGTACTGTGGTTAATCAGAGGTATTCACTTTTTGCAGCAATTGGGCAATTGCAATTTAGCATTATATTTGTCAGTATTTGTAGAAAAGTAAAGGAAGGATCTTTGATCAGCCATTTCCATTTGAATATTTAAAGATCAAAATGGTTTGCTTCTGCATTTTCTAATTTGTAGATATGATGGTGGGAATTTTATCAGCTGTTTAGAAACCATAGAATCCCTACAGCGCAGAAGAGGCCATTCAACCCATTGAGATAGGTCTGGAGGCAGGAAGGATGTTGAAATGGCAATAAATGGCATCAGGAGGGAAATTCAAGATGTTTCTGCCACCAGGATATATTCCTCAAGATAGTAAGGAATTCCTAAGTAAGGTTTTCATTTTAAACTAGGATGAGGGGCGACCTTATTGAGGTTCATAAAATTATGAAGGCCATGGCTAAGGTGAATACCCAAGGTCTTTTTACCAGGGTATGGGTGTCCAAAACTAGAGGGCATAGGTTTAAGGTGAGAGGGGATCTTGAGAGGCAATTTAAAAGGGACTTGAGGGGGAATTTAAAAGGGACTTGAGAGGCAAAAGACATTTGGACAAGTACGTGGATAGGGAAGATTTAGAGGGATATGGGCCATACACAAGCAAATGGGATTGGTTCAGGTTTGGAAACCTGGTGAGCGTGGACGAGTTAGGCCAAAAGGGCCTGTTTCTGTGTTATATATCTCTATGACTCTAACAGCAACAGTTCTGGTGTCTACCAACTGGAGACCGAAGACCAATTCATTAGCCCAAAGTTGGTCCTTAAACTGGGCGTAAGGGATTTGAATGGCAGAACCCCCTTCTTGTCACATGATAAGTACACTAACTGCATCAGTGACTTAGATGAGGGGAGCAAAGGCACGGTAGATACATCTGCAGATGATACAAAGATAGAAAAGCACATTGTGAAGACATAAGGAA
Organism: Carcharhinus amblyrhynchos; assembly: GCF_965287045.1. Lineage (NCBI taxonomy): Eukaryota > Metazoa > Chordata > Chondrichthyes > Carcharhiniformes > Carcharhinidae > Carcharhinus > Carcharhinus amblyrhynchos. Next base: position 44,994,493 of record NC_137327.1, on the reverse strand, counting down.
TTAGCAGACGTATAGATAGGTTGAGTAAGTGCCAAAAATCTGCCAAATGGTGTGTAATATGGGAAGATGTGAAGTTGTTCACTTTGGCAGGGTGAATAAAAAAAGCAGAGTATTACTTAAATAGAGAAAAATTGCAGAATTCTGAGATGCAGAGGGATCTAGATGTTCTCGTGCATGAGTCGCAAAAAGTTGGTATGCAGGTACAGTATGTAATCACAAAGGATAATGGAATGTTATCCTTCATTATGAGAGGAATTGAACACAACATAAAAGATGAGCCAATTAGTTGGATTGGCTATGCTAAATTGTTCTTTGTTAATTCAGAAAGGCAGCTCACCACCATCACCATTGTGATGGGCAATAAATGCTGGCCTAACTACATACCCCATAAATTATATTTTTTCAAGTCACATGATTTAACCTGAAGACAGAAAAAAAGGGGACAATTTTAAACCATCTTTCCGAGCAATGATTGCATAGTTCAAATCACTTCTGGGAATTTACACATTTTCACTCCATGCCACTACCTTAACTGGTCCTTTCTGAAGTGGTCTAGGTGCCTGTTTGATACAGGCTCAGTGATATTTGCAAATGAAAGTCCAATGACTTGTAACTGTTTTCATAGTAAAAAGAATGGTGGAAAATTTAAGTGTTGAACTTCCCTCCGTGGTGCGACAAGGAAGGAGACTGCTTTCCCAGTCTCTACATGCAAGGCTGGTCCTCTGTTACCCCGGCCTATCTCACCCACCAGACCCTATTGTCACCCTATCTCTCCCCAGCTTCACTCAGTGCCAGCCAGCCAGCATTAGATGTTGCCTTGAATGCTGCCCTAGTTAAAATCTCCATGACTTAATGTTCCAGCTCTCGGTTTGGTGGGAAACATAGCTGATGTTTGCAGCTGTTGCGGCTGATTAAACACAGGTGAGGGAGAGAGGAGCAGCTTCGAGCTTAAGGTGCCCTTTCAAACAAAAATATCCACAGCTGCCAGATAGACATTGTGGAGAGGGCCAGAGAGGAAAAAAAGACTGTTTTTGTGGGGATTTTCCCACCCTTCGTGGCGGTGGGACAGGCAAGCCAAGCAAGAAGCTGCAGACTTCAGCGAGACTGGGAGTTCACTGGCGGCCAATGGCAAACCACCTCCGCCACAGGAAAACACGCTGAAGAGGAGCTGGAAGGTGTATTCATAACGCAGCTATTTCTTATTTTCTGCTGAAGCTCCCATCATATTAATTTAACAATCTGGGGTCAGGTAAATAACCAGACTTCTATAAATATAAATATATACAGTAGTATAAAACAACCGTGACCCAAATAATACCACAATACTTATTAATTTTACCAGATTAATCATGTAAAACAGAAGTAAACACTTTAAAGTATTGAAATCAGTGAAATAGCCTTTCCTACATAAGAACATAAGAACATAAGAAATAGGAGCAGGAGTAGGCCATCTAGCCCTTCGAGCCTGCCCCGCCATTCAATAAGATCATGGCTGATCTGTCGTGGCTCAGTTCCACTTTCCCGCCCTCTCTCCATAACCCTTAATCCCCTCTCTTATCAAAAACCCATCAACCCGCGTCTTAAAAATATTTAGCGAGGCAGCCTCCACCACTTCAACGGGCAGAGAATTCCAGAGATTCACCACCCTTTGAGTGAAGAAGTTCCTCCTCAACTCCGTTCTAAACCGCCCCCCCTTTATCTTGAGGCTGTGCCCCCTAGTCCTATTATCCTTTCTGAGCGGGAAGAGTCTCTCCACCTCTATCCTATCCATCCCATTCATCATCTTATACGTCTCAATGAGATCTCCCCTCATTCTTCTAAACTCTAATGAGTACAAGCCTAGTTTATTCAGCCTCTCCTCATAGCTCAACCCCCTCAACTCCGGTATCAGCCTAGTAAACCTCCTCTGCACCCCCTCCAAGGCCAAAATATCCTTGCGTAAGTGCGGTGACCAAAACTGCACACAGTACTCCAGCTGCGGCCTCACCAATGCCCTATACAGCTGCAGCAAGACCTCCCTACTTTTATATTCAATCCCCCTCGCTATAAAGGCCAGCATCCCATTTGCCTTCCTGACCACCTGCTGCACCTGCAGGCTGGGTTTTTGCGACTCATGCACAAGGTCCCTTTGCACCGTCGCCTGCTGCAGTTTTTCGCCACGTAAGTAATAGTCCTTCCTACCATTATTCCTACCAAAGTGGACCACCTCGCACTTGCCAACATTAAATTCCATTTGCCAGTTCCTGGCCCATTCGCCCAGCCTATCTAGATCCTTCTGCAGACTCTCCACACCCTCTGCGCAATTTGCCGTTCCACCAATCTTGGTGTCATCAACAAATTTCGACACCATACACACGGTTCCCTCCTCCAGATCATCTATATAAATGGTAAATAGCTGAGGCCCCAGCACCGACCCCTGGGGCACCCCACTAGTCACCAACCGCCAATCCGAATAGCACCCATTAACCACCACTCTCTGCCTCCTATTTGACAACCAATCCTCTATCCACGCTAACACCCTACCCCCAACTCCATGCCCCCTTACCTTCTGCAATAACCTCTTGTGAGGTACCTTGTCAAACGCCTTCTGAAAATCAAGAAAGACCACATCCATCGACTCTCCTCTATCCACCGCCCTAGACACATCCTCATAGAACTCCAATAAATTTGTCAGACACGACTTCCCTTTAACGAAACCGTGCTGCGTCTGCTCTATCAAGCAATTCCCCTCAAGATGCCAGCATTGTGTAAGGGTTCAGATAGATTAGAGTACTTCCTGCAGTGGACAAAGGGCTCTTATGCATTCAATGAGAATCAGATATTGTAATCTACATCCCATGCTTTGATTTTCATGCTGATTTGAAGCCTAGAAAATAGTTTTTCTTTTGAAAAGAAACTGACCAAATGGCTGGCCATTTTTTTCAGACAACTTTAAAGGCTCAAGTTTATTCAACTCCACAGGGATTGTTTATAAATTGTGCAGTGGAATCTCTCTACGATTGGTTTGCTGAGTTAAAACATCCACTAATGGATTGGACAGTAAATAAAGGTGTCTAACCGTCCCTGTCTGGGGGCGGTTAGACAGCTATCAAAGGAGCTGTGAGCTTTCTGATAGTTTTATGACCGTTTACTGTTTCTTCATAGTTGATTGTTTATTTTGACAGATTTATGAGAAGGGGAATAATTGTTTTCAAGTGGAGTTTGAATAGTTATGTGTTTGACAGTTTATGAGCTGCAAAGTGAAACAATTGTTTTAATTGAATGATTATTTTGATGGTTTCATGAGCATTTTAATGGACTTCCCAATGTTATTTTAGAGTTTTGTTGTTGATTATATTTACAGTTAAAAGAGACAGTTTTTGGTCTTTCAGGGAATCGAGAGATTGGGGGAATGGGTATAAGTGGAGTTGAAGCTCAAGGTCAGCCATGGTTGTATTGATTGGAGAAGCAGGTTCAATGGGTTATATGCTCTACTTGTGCTCCTGTCTTGTGTCCTATGAGTTCTATCCATTCTGGATACTGGATGAGTGGGTACAGAGGGAACATAAGGTTATGGATGGGATGTGGGACATAGAGGATGTGTGGATGGTATGCAGGGGGTATGGTGGGTAGTGGTGGATGAGAGGCATTAATTAGAGGACTCAACAGTCATGAATAGAACTGGGCTCAAGTCCCATTTAACGGAAGCAGACCTTCTAACCTGCCAGTCTTGGCATCTGCCTGCTTCTGTTCCCACCTCAAGCTTGCCACAGGAGGCAGCAGCCTCAACTCTAGCCTGATCCCAATTCTGAAGGGGTGGGGAAAAAAATCACATGTGCACGGATTTATACAGGAGGTGGGAATGGAACATTAGAAAACAGCTTGACTTGTAATTCCCGAATCTGACAGGAAAAGGGCCCTATGCTTCCAGCTTTAACATGTTGGCTTTGTCAAACAAAGGCTGCTTGTGAATTTTAATAACCTTCACGTTCATCTGGCTGGATATTTCTTGACATAGGGAGGTTAACCAAACGTGGCTGACCCTCTGTCAATTGCAGTTGATCAAGATGACACACCAGTGTGTGATGCAGGTCACCTTACAACATTGTGTTGGTTCATGAGGCACCCTGGAAGTTCTTCCATGTGCACTTGAGTGAGACTGAGATGGATTTCCAATCTGGCAGTTCAAGGAGAATCCATACGATGTCAGTTACTATCACATCAGAACAATGACATTAAAAATAAATAAATCTTTGGCCTATTGACTGTCAGTAGCTTAAAGGTTTAGAAATGGTTTCCAAATGTGAATATGATTGAAAACATTTGAGTGTTGTAAAGAGGACGATGATTGAGAAGTCTCCAGGGCTTACCTTGGCAGGGAGTCGAACAGGCAGCAGAAATGCTCTCCACAATGTCAAGGCCTGAAACATAAAAAATACTAAATAATATACCAGTCACCTATGATTAAGAAATGGCTTGCGCTTAATTGAAAACAGCTTTTTGATGTGCAAAATATATCATGCCCTTTCTATGGCCTTGTGGAGTCCGTGGACCATGTCCATGTTTCATCTTATAGATTGCACACCCTTTTTGATTTTCTGAAGAACCTCTCACAGACGTTTTGTTTGCACTTCAATCCCATGCTCCTGATCTATGGACACCTGGTGCGGAGAGGGGAGGGTCAGGATGCCAACCTCCTCGTGAACCTGCTCCCAGGTCTGGCAAAATGCGCCATCGATAGGTCCAGGCAGCAGGCAATCGACAGGTCATCCATCCCGACTGTCTGCCCCTCTACCGCGGCTACATTCATGGCCAGGTGTCCCTGGAGACGGAGCATGCGGAGTCCGCGGGCGCAGTCGACACCTTCTGTACCTGCTGGGCATGGCAGGGGCTGGGGTGCATTATAGACCCCGACAATCACATTTTGATTTGATGTGTCTTAAATTTCCTTTGTACTTTTCTTTTTATTTGGGCTGTTCCCCTTCCTTTTGGGGAGCTGCCCCTTTTACTTCGTCCTAATTTAATTTAAGTTTATCTATTTGGTTTGACTTTGAAAGAGGACAAGCCATTACTGCCTTAATCTGTGATCTCGTATTCTGAAGAGGTCCACATCATGGACCTTGTTAAAGTCATTCCAGTTATAAACAACTTTACCACTCTATCCATTGTTTTAAAGCTAACTCACTACCCAGCAAAATGGCCTCTAGAAGCAATCACTGATAGGGGTATGACTTAATACCAATTAAACAAAAGCTGAGACAATCAGCTCAAGATATCAATCATGGGGGCATGAATAGCATATTTCCTTCTCTCTGAACAAATGAGCAAGGAAAATATCCTGAAACATTATTTTACCTTCACAAGAAGTAACGGAAACAAACTTTACTGAGAGGGATGGTCCCATGCATAATTTGCACCTTAGAGAAACATCAGGGACAATGGTTTTCCAAGTACCATGGTCATCTATTGATTTTGTTTACCAATCAGAAATTTATCACACACTCCGTCAGCCAATTGGGGAATTAGCCTTGCCTTATTTAGGCCAATCAAAATGCAATAACAACATTGACCATGCTGTGCGTTGTGGTTGAAACCCATGTCGACAAAGGGCAAACATGCAAACTCCACACAGGCAGTCACTCAAGGTTAGAATTGAACCCAGACGCAATGAGAAGTGCTAACCACTGTACCATCATGCTACCCAGTGCAAGACAGCTTTGGCAAAGTGGTCACTGTCAGTGTCTATGCCATAGTTATCCTAAATCTAAAATCCAGGATCTGCCTAAAATGCATTGAGATTGTATTAGTCAATATGTGACTTTGTCACTAGAGATACTAGGTCTTGCAAAGGAAGCTGAATTTCTCTTAGTTTTTTTTTACAAAGCTGTGTTGCAACTGCAAGAAACCCAGAGATGGCCTACTTTCAAGGACATGCTTTATGACCTAGATATTAATGTGGTGGAAATACATTTTTGCGCACATTTCCAGCAAATAAATCCTTCAAGTAACAACACTCTGTTGTAATGCCCACATTAAGAAGCAAAATTGAATTTATCACAAGCATGAAGACTGTTCAATTAGCGTTATGGATATGTTGTTAACTCGACCAATCTTTACTATATAAGGGAACATCTGAGAAGGAAGTGAGATCATAGGTGGGAACTGAACTTGTACCCCCTACTTTTACCATCACACCATCACTTCCTGACCCTTGTGAAATGACACGGTTCAGGAAACAGATCCATTTCTCTGATATTTGCAGTACAGTGCATAGTGCTCTTGTTGCCGAGGGTGTATGTATTATACAGGGGTTTACAATATTGAAAAAACAAGGTTCCATTAAAGTTTCATAATTGAATAGTAAATGCCAGTTTCAAGAAACTGCTATTTCAGAATGGGATTACAAGAATTAAAAAAATCTACAGTTTACCAGCATGGATCTATGGTACATTTCATACCATCAATTAATACTGAAGTGCTAATTTCTGGTAATGTACAAGAACTTTGTGTTTGGGGGAAATGGTGGAAGAGGGAAGCCATTGTCTTTAATCCTGTACTATTCTTAATTGGGTAGAATAATCCATTTAAATTGTTTAGAAATTGTCAACACCAGGACCTAACTACTCTTTGAGGGAATTTCTCCTGAATTCCTTATGGGATTTTTGAATGGTCTACAAGTGAAAACTTCAATGGTTTATCCTATTGGACTCCTTGGAAACTTCAATAGTTTATCCTAATGGACTCCTTGATTGTTTAGAGATCTCATCTAGCTCACCTCTTAGCCTTCTCTTTTTTTCGAGGCAAGAGTTCAAGCCTGAATAGTCTTTCCTGATAATATAACCTATTGGTCTGAAGACTGTCCTTGTGAATAATTTGTGCTCCTTATCCAATGGGTGTAAACTTTCCACCCACCACGTGAATTGTGGACCATTGAAAGGTCCATCGACTTTGGGTGGGATTTTCTGGTCTTGGAACAAGCACAGCCAGAAAAACCCTTTATGGCCTGAAATTCCCACCTGGGGTGAATGGAGATTTCTGCTGTTCAACCCTCACCCGCTCCAAGTCCGTGGTGGGTGAGGTGGCTGAGTTCCAGCCAATGTCTGTGCATTATTTTTATGAGATGGGGACCAGAACTGTGCACGTGTGGACTTATCAAGTTTTCATCCCGGCTTTTCAATTCTATCCCTCTAGAAATGAATCAAAGTAATTGGTTCGATACTTTGTGGACCTTGTTAATTCACATCGCTATTTTTAGTGACTGTATTCGAGAACCTCTGTTCCATTTAGCCTTTCAAAGTCTAAGCAACATGACTTTATTCTTCCATCCTAAATGCACGACTCCAACCTGAATCCATATTGAAATTTATTTGCCAATTAAATATCCTTTCTGTGTCTTTCAGTATTTTGTCACAATTTTACTTTATCTTAACTACACCCCTTGTTTTTGTAGTTGCAAATTTTAGCTACTACAAGTCCAAATTGTAAATATAAATATAATTCCAGCAACAACCTCTACAATACACCACTTCCTGCCATAGGGGCAGTCTGGGTTGCTGCCTTTAACTGTTTTCTGTTTTGCTATTCATTTTGTTACTTGTCTCTTGATTTCATTTCTTTTTGGCTGTCATGAATCTACTTGCAGGTACCTTACTGAATTCTGAATACTGAAATAGGATCTTTTGCATTCACTTGAGATTCCAGAAAGGACCTGAACAATTCTGATGAAAGATCACATTCCTCAAATGTTATAGGCAGGATTTTCCCAACCCCTGGAGTGGTAGGCTGGTGGATAGAGGTCTGGAAAAGTAGTGGGGAATGCTCCCCAATTCCAGGGAAGTTTCCTGGGAGTGGAGCAGCATGACGACTGACTGTCCACTCAACAGAGGCAGACAACCAATTCAAGTAATAATTAGATGTGACTTGTTACACAAGTCAGCATTTTGCTGGTGGCAGAGTGACGACGTGGAGGCTGCCAGCAGCAGTCCAGGGACAATCAGATCCAGAGGCCACAAGCCCCAAAGAATAGGTAGAGAAGGCTGCTTCCACAGTCCTATTGGGCTATCAGAAGAGTTTCCCCCCAAGGTTGAGGGCTTAGCCCACTTGATCCTCTGTACATTTAATTTAACTTGCTTCTCCAGGGTCACCTCAATGTTGAGGAGCCCTCCTGATCATTAAATTGCCTCAGATAGTGCTCACATCTCAGCCGGTTGAGGTTTCAGAGATACCAGTTCTCTGGTCAGGGAACATGAGGGCCTGCCCATTCTCCTCAATTGATTGATCAGAGATGCCTGCAGGAAATAACTCTTCCTGGTTGGCTCCAAGTAAGAGTGAACTCGGGATCCTCATTTGGTCCTAATATTGGGTTTGTGGAACCTATGGTAAAAGTCAGCCTGCTAACTTTGTTTCTTTCTCCACAGATTTTGCTAGACTAGCTGAGTATTCCTAGCATTTTCTGTTTTTCTTTCAGAATTCCAGCATCTGCAATATTTTGCTTTGGCATGAATTTAATGTCTTCATTTATAAACAACACCTCTGATGGTGTCGCGATCCTTCATTACTGCAGTGAAATGTCAGCCCAGATTGGTTGTTCAAGTCTCTGGTCAGGCTTTATAACCACAACCTTGATACTCCGAAACAACAGTGCTACCACTGAGCCTAGACTGACACTGTAACCAGTAACTCCCAGGCCAGACCATTCCAGAATCAAAGTAGATGTTTTCAGTGATCTGCCAGTGAGTGTTCATGTTCAGAATGCAATACCAATCTGATCTTATACCACCGTGGATGACCCACTTACTTTGCCAAAACATCGACTGTGTGAGATCCATTGATCCAATGAACTATGAATGGTATAAAATTGTTTCAGAATTCAAACATGCTTTTGAACTCAATATTTAAAAATGCTTTTAAAATTAATTTAATTACCAGAAACATAATTGTCTAAAATGTCTCTTACAACTATTTATGTCCCTCAGTCTCACTGCCATGTGGTAATGTTTCAAAGGCAGCCCACTCCACACCCTGATCTTTCCAACTATTGACCTGGGAACAGTTGTCCAATAGAAATGGGAAGATACATGATGGGAGCAATCAACTAAATTACTGCAAAAATAATTTTGACTTGGGAATCAGAAGATTCGGAAATATTGGTCAGAGTATTGGCATTGTAACAGTTGACTTGCCACATAACAAAAGCATATGCATTTGCAAGCGTTGCATATATCTGCGACCACTGGGGTCGCAGATAAAGATCTCCAGATTCAATGTTGCAGACACTCAGATTTCAGTCAGTATTAATTTGCACTGGAGCTAGAGAAGACCAAAACATATTAAACAGGAAGGGAGTTGGCAGACCCACCCTTTAACACTACTAGAATGCCTCTATTCCTACATGGCAAATCAGAAATTAATAACACTCAATAATAGCAAAAATGTTAATTACAAGAGGTTTCCTGTAGGCTATCTGATGACACTGGCAAATTTGAATCACTTGCAAACAGAAGTTGTCAAATATTATTAAAGGTTCAAGAGAGGAAGGAAAGGATGCAATAAGTATTATAAATTGAAAGAACTTAAATATGTTCTTTAAAAAAGAACTTCCCTCTTCTACTATTCCCTAATCGAAGAGGCAATAGAGAGACACAATTTTAGGCTTCTGGCAATTAAAGTCACTTCTAAAGAAGTGGTGGGAGAGCAAATACTGGTGATTCAATTGTTTTTCTGTGTAAGAACATCATCTGTACTTGTTCCAAGTCTTCCATTTGCCCACTTCCACCAACTGAACTTTATTATGTTGCATATGCAACAATGTTCTCTCATCTACTGCTGAAATGCCTTTTTATTTTTGCTGTAACTCTGGACAACTAAGTGCACATTATCTGCCACGTTGCCTCAACCATGTTCAGAGTGGTCTTCGACACACAACAGCACAGAGACTGATAGCCATGTCCACACACGAGGACTGCCTCAATCAGGATCTTGGGTTCATGTTACACTATCTATAACCCCCACAACTTGCCTTGGCTTGCAAAATCTCACTAACTGTCCTGGCTGGAGACAATTCCTACCTCTTCAATCTGTGCTTAACCCTCTCTCCATTCTGTACCTGTAAAGACTTGATTATCTGTAAAGACTCGCATTCCAACAATTATCTTGTAAATTGAGTCTGTCTATGTATGTCCTGTTTGTGAACACAGCTCTTCACTCCCTTGAAGGAGTGACACCCAAAAGCTTGTGCTACCAAATAAACTTGTTGGACTTTAACCTGGTGCTGTGAGGCTTCTTAGAGAGGTTAAAATCAAAGCTTTACAAGCAAAGATTATAGGTATCCACCATCATGAAACAATTAAATCTCAGTAAACATATTACCTGCGCCATCAAACCTCTCAGCTCTTGCACACAAATTCAGATCACAAATGTCAGCATACTGTTATGATCCCAACTGGTTTTAATTCTGGACAAAACAGATCCCAGAGTGAAACCTGGCATGATAGATCATGACTTTTATTTTTAAACTGTGGAGGGTAGTTACTGCACAGATTCACATGAGTCTGCTGATGAACTTTCCACAAAATAATAAAACATTTATTAAATGAGAATTGAACTATTACGCTAGATGAAAACGTTCAATCCAGATAGCAGGAAATTATTCAGAGTCACACTTGGACACAACCAACCCCACCAACCCCCCCCAACCCACCCACACCCCCCAGTGAAGGTTTATCACTGGCACAATGCCATTTTTCTTACTTGGGTTAACTCTTTTCTGGCAGACTTCTGTGTACTACCTAGATATTTCCTTTAATTGAGATCTCTCCCTGCATCACCAAAAATTGAAATCTTAGGTCGCTACTGCTTTAGTTGCAGAGCAGATACATGACCTTAGTTTCTCAACAAGCTTTTGTCAGGTTTTCTTATTAGAGGGATTCAGACCTTTCCAATCTGCATGCGCTCATGGTTCCCAGAATTTTTTCTAACCCAAATACATGAGCCCCCCAAACAGTTCTTGAGCCTCATCCTGAATCCCAGTTGAGCAGCCAGCCTGCAGCATGCTTACCCCTTGGAAGCTTTTCTCTGACTCCTTTCTTTTTTCTTAATCTAACTGGGACATGTTTCTGTCCACTGACTTTGTCCCTTTATCTGGGATGTCCTTTTGAGACCTTTTTCTGACCCACTCCTTTCTCTGTCTCTCTGGGACTCATTAATTTTGTGTGCTACGTAAGTTCACCATCTACAGACATTGTGAAATTTTCAGATGCCGCATGTTCCAATGCTGGTACTGAGGTTTCTGCCAGTGACAAGGATGAGACTTATTATGTGTTGATAGGCTCCCCAGATCAGTGCCAGGATTAGCACTGAGCAGTTTAGGAGTGAGTCAGCCTTCATCTAAAGAGAAGTGTCCGGAAGGGGATGAGGGAAGTGGACAGACAGAAGTCTGAAGAAGCACCTCAAGAACTCTTGCAAAAAATCTTGATGAGGAACTGAATTTGAGGAAGTTAAAGTGATTATGAGTTGAGATTTCAGTATTGGATATCCCAAAGAAAGATCTTAACTAAGGGAGCACCCATTGAATGCTCAAAAATCTGTCATAAAAAACAATTTGAAACGAAGTTAACCCAAGCAAGAAAGCTTGGTGTTTCGACAGTGGTAAATCTTCACTGGGATTGTGTGTCTGTAAGGATTGCTAACATAAAAGGAATAGTGAGTTTGAATTTTTTGCTAGCTGAATTGAAATCTTTCCAACTTTTTAATCTAATGTAATATAGTTAATTTTTCTTGTTAAATATATGTTATGTTCTTATATGAAAAGTTTATCAGCAGATCCCTGTGCAGCATCTGCTCTTCACAGTTTAAAAATAAAGTTATGATCTCTCAAGGCTCCACTTTGGGTTCTGACTTGTTTAGTAATACCATTAGCTGGCAGTATAAAAAATTGGGTACAGCTCATTTAGGAAGACAATGTGAGTTCATAGTGCTTAATCTTACATCAATTGCATAGCTGTTTTTTAGAAGGAAAAACAAAGAACAATATAACACACATTAATTTCCCCTTGTTACGTATTCCTCCTCAATATCAGAAGATTTTGGAAAATACTTGTTTGTGTTCAATTCTTGAACACCAGCCAATTTCCAGTCACTTGACCATATGTAAATAGTCATGCATGAGATTTGATAATGAATATTATCAGACTATCACCAAAGCACAGTTCAGTCTTGTTCACCAATGCAAGCTTCCAGCAAAACAGTTTTCATCAGTGATCAGGCATATCCCCAACCTTCCCGAGCTTAGGGTAATGACATGCATGGTAATATCCCTATTGTAGTCCTGACTGAGCTCAGTGAACTCAGTACAGACTGGAGATGAGTCTATGACCTCCCTGGTCTTTATGGTTCAGTTACTTAATGGTGAAACTCTTGTCACAATCAGCAGAGACTGCATCTGCTTTTTGAAGGAAGTTTCATACAAATTCTAAAATAGTAAATACAATTAAATACTTGTGGGTATTCTTGGAAGACTTAAAAAAAAGGCATTGAAATATCTTTGGAGCCTTTAGTGAACAAATTTGCAAATAAAATATCTTTAGGCTCCATAGGGATCACTATTGAAGTTCTGTTGCATTATATTACATTAAAACACAATCTTTAGATAATATTTTCCGCTGAATAGTTGTCTTTAGCCCTTTGTATTCTAAGTTTAATGGAGACGAGGAGTATCATTTTGCATCCTACAAATGGTAGCAATCCAACAAAGAACATCAAAATTCACTTCAAGGCAAAGTTCCTCTGTTCTACTGGCAAGAATTCTCACCACATCCTGACATTGTGGACAACAATCAATTGGATAAATTGAGCATCAAAGAGAAGTTCAATTGTGTATTGGTGTCAGTGCTGGGTTCATCAGTCCCAGGTGCATTGCATTAACTGGGGATATTGTATTATAACTAAATAACATTCAGAATAAATGTCTAATCCCTGTATGTGAGCAGAAATCTCTCTCCCTCAATTTTTGCTAATCATTCTCTAAGGGAATGATTGTACACTAATGAACAGCCCACCAATTGTCACCCTTATGACTGAAGTCAGACAGTAGCAAGTTACTCAACTTTGAAGAGCATTGAAGCGGAACCATGCCTTTATTTTCCCCATTGTTATTCTGGAGTTTAGTTAACTGAACATAAGACAAAATTCAAACTTGGGACATTTCTATAAATGTTGCGGAGTTACATGTTTCCTAATGTTACTAGTTAAGGTAAAAGATAGTTTTAAATGTCATTTGCTGCCAACCAAACTCCGCCCCCCCCCACCCCCACTCCCTGCCCCCCGCATAAGCGATTTGCAGCACATACCAATATTTTCTCTTCGGATTTACACTTTGTCGTTAATCTCACTTTCTTCATAAACGCTATTTTCTTTGGTCGCAGAATTCTAGTTACATGTTCTGTAAACAAACAAAACTCTTTGAAACGTTGATGTTTAAATTAGATGTCCCAATACTATGAGCACATTAACAAACCTGGTCAGAGAAAAAGACAGTGTCGAATTTTTTTTTATATATACACTTAGAATGGAATCAGAAGTGATCATTCAGCCATCAGATATCCTCTTTTTGCAGACCTCATAATGATTTGCTCCCAACACTTGTGGAACATTAAACACAGACCGGACCAGTTCACTTATTTCTGTGCTGTACATTCTGTGTAATTCAGCTTAAAGCTTGTCTGACTCACAGCCATAAATATTTTTCCACCATGATTAAAAATGTTGGTGAAGTTGAGACTTACCAAGCCACTTAATCTTTGAAAGAAGAGGCTACTAACTATAAGTTAAACATTAAAGATAATAGGTCTGTGAAACTTCTTTTCAACGTCCGGAAATATAAAGCTATTAACCCAAATAGATTTCTTTCAGATCTGCAGGTTAACCAAGTCCGGGAGCTGTGCATGAGTTGCTGCAGGTGAAGTGTATTTTCTATTTTTCCTGGACAGCAGAAGCAGACTCATTGTGATGGCTCAATTCAGATCAGAGGAGCTCCAAACAGGAAATCAAATGCACAACATGGCAGTGGCGGGGAACTCTGTACAATCTGCTAATTGTCAATTGTCTGGGGCGAACAATTCCAGGTTAATGTCCAAAGCTGTGGACTCCAATATAATGAATGGAGATGTCTCAGGTCAAGGTCTCCATCAATGCCAGAGAAGGAGGCCTGAAATTCTAATTTGTTATTGAACAGTAATGTTGGATTTTTACAATAGTAATACATAAACATTGTCTCAACAGGATCAAGTAGTGAGTCATTGAGCCTTACAATGGAGTGACTCCTGGGTCTGGTTTCTGCGATTGCCAGACCTTAACCAAGCTGGTGGGTTGGATGCCCTCATTTAGCTTCAAAGCTCATGAGTTTTAGTGATTAAAAGATGTCATTTAGGCTTTTATTCTCACCCAGTGTTCAGTTAGCATAAAATATGTTATAAGTTGATTACACTAACTTGGGGCTTTTCCTCTCTAATTTCAAAGTAACAACACACTATAAAATCCAATTACTGCAGAAATCTGAATTGAAAACCAAAAATCCTGGAAAAACTCAGCAGGTCTGGCAGCATCTGGAAAGAGAAACAGAATAAATGCCACAATTCCTTATGACACTTCAGCTTTCATTATAAGGGACATACTATGCTGTCTTCTATAGGAAATCTGCTAAATGCAGAGTAACATAATATACTCAGTCTGTATTGTCAAATGTGGCATATACATTGTTATAAACCTTCTAGCTGCCATAATTACAAATTTGGTTTAGTGTACTACTTTGGTGTCAAACTATTGAAGAGTACATACAGTAACTTCTGTACTTGTGTACTGTATACGTAAACATCATTCAGCTGAAAGATTTGATAATTATTTGGTCTATGGATTGTTCTTTGATTCCACACATTCTTCAGATATTTTAGTAATTTCATCCTTAAAGACTTATATTTTCTTTCTAGGACTATTTTAATATTGATTGTCCATCTGTTACAGGCAGCAGTGGGTCTCATTAAAATGCAATAGTCACACTCCCTACATCTTGTGTTGCAAAGGGTAGCCTCCTTACTTCCGAGCCAGAAGCTCTGGGTTCAAGTCCCACCCTAGACTTGATGGCCAAGGAAGGTGCATTCATAACGGGCCAACAGGTTGAGTATCAACCTGCAAAATCCTTCCAATGCCACTAATCGAAGATGCTAAGAGTGGGTGAGATTCCTTGGCTTGGACTGGTGCCCCTTGAGCTATAAACCTTTGGTGACAGACTAGCAACCTGTTCCAGGTAAAAGTTGCGATGGAATCCAATAAAAGTCTGCCTTCATAGAATTATAGAATCCTTACAGTGCAGAAAGAGGCCAGTCAGCCCATCAAGTTTGCTCCAATTGTCTGGAAGAGTAGCTTACCCAGGCCCTGTCTGTCACCCTATTGCCGGAACCCCATACATTTACCATGGCTAATCCATCTTGGGACATTAAGGGGCGATTTAGCATGGCCAATCCATCTAACCCACACACCTTTGAACTGTGGGAGGAAACCGGAGCACCTAGAGGAAACCCACACAGACACTGAGAGAACATGCGAACTCCACACAGTCACCCAAGGCTGGAATTGAATCTTGGACCCTGGCACTGTAAGGTAGCTGTGCTAACCACTGTGCCAGCACACTGCCCTTGTGCATGGTGCAGGAAGAGAGACAACAAATAACAACACTCCAATGACATCATCCAGAATCAGACAACAATTTAAGTCAAAATACTGGAAGACCCACTTGGTCTCAGATCCCCCAGGAAAACATAGTGGGATTGATTCATGAGAGCTGGATAATAAGTGGCTTTCAGCTGCTGAGGGAAGGAAGAGTGCAAATTGCAAAGATCCTAGCCATGATCTCCCAATTCTCCTTCGATACAAGGATATTGTGAGAGGACTGGAGAATTGGAAGGACAAGGAAAAAGACTGACGATTGGAACCACCTGAATTGCCTATGCAGACAGCTGGCAGTGACATGATGTGCCTATGCTGTAATCATTGTAATTCTAACACCACCTTTCGATGAAAATGTATTCAACGTTTCTGCGATTTTTTTTATTGAAAAAACTTCTAGTCTGCAAGAACAAAGAACAATACAGCACAGGAACAGGCCTTTTGGCCCTCCAAGCCTACTCTGCTCATGTGCCCAACAAGACCATTCGTTTGTATCCCTCTATTCCCAGTCTGTTCATGTGGCTACCTAGATAAACCTTAAATGATCCCAGTGTGTCCGCCACAACCATATTGTTTGGCAGTGCATTCCAGGCCCCCACCACCCTCTGTGTAAAATATGTCCCCTTGACATCTGTGTTGAACCTTGCCCCCTTAACCTTGAACTTGTGACCCCTTGTGTTCATCACCTCCGACCTGAGAAAAAGCTTCCCACTGTACACCCTATCTATGCCCTTCATAATTTTATACACCTCTATTAGGTCACCCCCCCATTCCCTGTCTTTCCAGGGAGAACAACCCCAGTTTGCCCAATCTCTCCTCACAGCTAAGACTCTCCATACCAGGCCACATCCTGGTAAATCTTTTCTGTACTCTCTCCAAAGCCTCCACATCCTTCTGATAGTGTGGCGACCAGAACTGGACACAGTATTCCAAATGTGGTCTAACCAACTTTCTATATAGTTGCAACGTCATATGGCAACTTTTATACTCTATGCCCTGTCCAATAAAGGCAAGCATGCCATATGCCTTCTTCACCAGCATCTCCACCTGTGCTGCCACCTTTAGGGATCTGTGGACTTGCATACCCAAGTCCCTCTGTGTGTCTATACTCCTGATGGTTCTGCCATTTATTGTATAGCTCCTCCCTACATTAGATCTACCAAAATGCATCACTTCGCATTTATCTGAATTAAATTCCATCTGCCATTTCTCTGCCCAATTTTCCAGCCTCTCAACATTCTGCTGTAATCTCTGACAATGTTCATCACTATCCGCAAGACCAGCAATCTTTGTGTCGTTTGCAAACTTACTGATCACACCAGCTACATCTCCTTCCAAATCATTTATATATGTATCACAAACAGCAGAGGTCCCAGTACAGACCCCTGCAGAACACCACTAGTCACAGACCTCCAACCAGAAAAAGACCCCTCCACTGCTACCCTCTGTCTTCTATGGCCAAGCCAGTTCTCCACCCATCTAGCCACCTCTCCTTTTATCCTGTGAGATTTAATCTTTTGCACCAGCCTGCCATGAGGGACCTTGTCAAACGCTTTACTAAAATCCATATAGACAACATCCACGGCCCTTCCCTCGTCAATTGTTTTTGTCACCTCCTCAAAAAATTCAACCAAATTTGTGAGGCGTGACCTTCCTCGTACAAAACCATGTTGTCTATCGCTAATGAGATGACTCAGTTCTAGCTATAGAAGTCATTTCAACCATTCTCTGTAGTCAGGAGTTCCACATTCTTACTGCTCTTTGGGGTGGCACAGTGGTTAGCACTGCTGCCTCACAGTGCCAGGGACCCAGGTTTGATTCCCAGCTTGGATCACTGTCTCTGTGTAGTTTGCACATTCTCCCCACATCTCTGTGGGTTTCCTCTGGGTGCTCCAGTTTCCTCCCACAGTCCAAAGATGTGCTGGTTAGGTGAATTGGCCATGCTAAATTCTCCCTCAGTGAAACCCCAACAGGCGCTGGAGTGTGACGACTACAGGATTTTCATAGTACCTTCATTGCAGTGTGAATGTAAGCCTACTTGTGACTAATAAATAAACTTTAAACTTTGTAGAAATTTCTTCTGAATTCCCTGTTTGGATTTTTCAGCGAGTTTCTTATATTGATGACCTCAAGTTATGCTCTTCCCCATCAGAGGGGACATTCTCTCAGTATTCACTCTATTTTAAAGACTCCCAAACTTTTGAATTCAATAAGCTTAGAGTTTAAATTGCTTTTTTAAAATGCCCTTGTAACCTGAGGCACAACTTTTAATGGCTGACTTCTCCCTTGGGAAAGCAATAGTCATCTCCATGGAGCTCAATGTGGTAAGAAAGGGAATTTTAAGCCATTGTAGTCAGTGGATTTGCTCTGTACTCACATCAGCAACATTTATATTGATCACAGACTCACTGCACCCCAGGGGTTCCTATTACTGCATTTAATCACACCTTATTCTCATCATATGCACACATTACAAACCTCCCTCACTCAGAACTCATATCTTATGCATAGACTTTCAGCTATTACTATGTAACAGGTGCATTCTCAGGATGCTTCACAAGGCTTTCATTAACATGCACCCATCTTTATTGCAGGAGAGCTCCACCCAGCAGACTGAAACCAAAGGAGTAAAAGGCTGTCTGCATTACCCTCTTCCCCTTCAAAGGAAGCTTGTTTGTCATCATGGGGAGAGGTAGAATCAAGGTAGTGACAACTAGCAATGCTGGAGGAAACATTGTCCCATTGTGTTTCTTGTCCCATCTGGTTTCTATCACACTTCACATGACAAGATGCAGACACTCACATCATCCACCTCTCTCTCTCTCTGCTCTCGTTTGTTACCCTAGCTAACCCCAATCTCTCTCCTTCATTCCAGGTGCTGAAAATGTGGAAAGTCCAGTTGCCAGTGGAAGTGAGTCTTCAGCAAGATGCATTAATCATTTGATCTGAATCCCAGAAGCATTGGCATTCTGTGAATTTTG
Source organism: Carcharhinus amblyrhynchos (assembly GCF_965287045.1). Taxonomy (NCBI): domain Eukaryota; kingdom Metazoa; phylum Chordata; class Chondrichthyes; order Carcharhiniformes; family Carcharhinidae; genus Carcharhinus; species Carcharhinus amblyrhynchos. Next base: position 44,975,816 of record NC_137327.1, on the reverse strand, counting down.
GAGGTTAGATGAGAGGAGGTGCCTATATGTGGTGAGCCAGCATGCAAAACTTTACAGGAACTAGGGGAGGAGGTAGATTGCTTTCTTATTAGTTCTGCTGCAGAGGACTCGAATGCTTGCTTTTTATTATTCCTTTCTTCGAGTTATGAAGTCAGCACATAGAGTGGACAGGGCAGGCCCGAATCCATCTCCTTGATTCCTCCAAAAAGCAATTCAGACTCAAATTGAACCCAATTCATGGTTTCCACAAGAGAGGAATACTGGATCCAAGCTGACAAGAAAAGGCATTGCACCTGATCTTGGACTTGATCTGACACTTGGATCTTAGCCAAAGGGCCGAGGAGTGAGTCAGATGTTTATTTAAAAGGGCCTAGTACAAAAAAACAATAGCTGGGATCTGCCAGGTAATTCTAGGCACACTGGGCAACCTATCTTACACATGTTAGCATGGAGGAGTCCAGGTCTAACTTGTCTCATGACTTTTCAGCATGGAGATTTACTCATGGGAATGTGGACCAAGTGATCAGCTCAATTAACATAGTGATACCTATGTTAAGGGGCCTTCTGCTGGGCTCTGACAGATTCCGAAGGACCAATCATTGCCATGGAAACTCAAATAGCAACAATGTCAGTTTTCACAGCTGCCATACAATGAGATAGTTTCCATCTTGGATCCGATGGTCAACATTGACAGGGGCCTCTCAAGTGTCCCAGCAACCTGCACTTAGTTGTCAGACAGAACTACAGGAACGCTCAGGCAATGTTCCAGATGACAGTTTGACTGCTGTGGAATGGCATAGTCTCAGGAAGACAGCCTGCTCTGCCAGACACTCCCCCCAAGTCCAAGCTGTTAGTGCCACACGGTCAGCAGTGCAAGGCTGCTCTGACCCATGTCACAATGCTGTAATCTGCAGCCATGCCCAATTGACCCAGAGCTGCTCAATGTTTTCCATGCCCATCCTGGATCCTCGTTGGAAGCTCAGCAGCCTGCCATCTCCCAAGCCCAGCCACTGAGGGAACATCTTGAGGATATGGGAAGAAAGGCATTACAGGCTGATACAAAGATGATTTTTAATTATTTCTAATAGAATTGATTGATCAACTTGGTTTTTGTTCTGGATTTGCTGCTTATCTTTATAATTAGGTAAGGGCAAGATCCATAAATCTGAATTAAAGGAAAGCAATCAGTTTATAAAGACCAAGATAAGGATTTATAGAACTGTTTGGTGTACTGGGGGTTCTCTGATTCAGGTGCAGTTCTGAATTCCTCAATGAATTCAGTCAAGCAGGGCAAAGCACAGCATTTCCTCCTCCTTCAGTTGTTGCTGCCCAGTGGGTAATGGCTCAACCCTCATGATGCTGACATTGTGGATCATGGAATAGACAACCACAAATCTCAGTACTCACTCAGGGGTGTACATCAAAGCTTCCCCAGGACTGTCCAGGCAATGGAAGCATTGCTTGAGCACAGCAAATGTTTGCATGATAAATAGTTCCTGTTGCAGCATGATTCTCATTGTAGGCCTGTTCCTGAAATAAGCCATGTCCAGAGTAATAATCATTGTCGAATAGCTAGGCTGGAACCTGGCAGCCTGGTTGGCATAAAAACAATGTAAAGGACTGGCACAGGATGATAGAGTCATGAATGGTGCAGGATAGTGGACACTTCCCATTGCAAAAGATCATGCACTTTCAACCCACTGAAATGAGAACTTTAGTACCCAAAAGACAGCTGCTACTCAGGCAGCGGTTAGTACTGCTGCCTCACAGCACCAAGGAAGCAGGTTCAATTCCTGGCTTAGGTCACAGTATGTGACCCCATGTCTGCATCGGTTTGTTCCGGCTGCTCCAAATTCCTCCCACAGTCTAAAAGATGTGCTGGTTAAGTGCATTGGCTGGAATGTAACGATTAGGGGAATTTCACAGTAACTTCATTGCAATGTTAATATAAGTATTACTTGTGACTAATAAACTTTACTCAGATTTCGAGGTCAACAGATTAAAATGTGATTGCATAGCTATTGCTATTTAAAAAAATAAACTGAGTGTAATTAGGAACAGTAAATATAATGCACGATTTAAAAATTAAACTCCAGTCTTCCCAAAAGATGGTAATGAGTCAAATTACATAAAACTTAAATTGTAACCATTTTTCTTTAAATTTCTTTTGTGATCATTCATCATATACATCACCAGCATTGTTTTCCAGGGCCCATTAGTACAGATACAACTTGACAGGCATTATCTGCTCAGCAACAGGGGCAAACAATCCCACATTCTAGATAAAGTGACTATTAGAGTTAATTAAACAATGTAACCTTCAAACTAATAATGTCTTCAAAATGCTGACAAAAACTTCATGTCAATATCTCTGTCTCACCAAGTGAACTTTGTATTGAAGCATATTTGCTAAGGTTTCAACAGTCTTCTCATATTTTTACTACAGAACAGTATACATAGATACACCCCAGCTGAAACAAAACTGAATAAGAGGTTAGTTCTTCACACTGAATGCCACTTCGTTTAGGTCTTTAGCTAGATCTACATAGTTCAACAATGTTACAGGTGTTACTTGTGCACGATACAGACGAAATCTTAAGCCACATGCTCAGTCTTGGTTAGCTTTGTGTTTTCAAGTGACGTTCTGCACCAATAAAACTGAAATGTAGCACTGCATAGGAATCTACAGAGGGCACAAGTAAAAATGTAGTTTTCCTCTTAACAATAATCAAAAACCATTACCTTGCAGCTCTTCTGGAATATCTTGACTAGAAGTAGCCATTTTTTGCAGTGACAGCCTTTAGTGATTATGCAGGTACTGAGAATGAGAGAAATATCAATTTGAAGCAGTTGCACATCCTGCTGCAGTAACCACACCATACTAAGAGGAAGCAGCTTTCTGGAAATACAATAAAAAATCCAACCAGAGCGCCACAAAGTATCATTTGTGTGTTTTAATAACATGTATCCATTATTATTCAAAATAATATATTTACTGCCATCGTTGTTTGCATTTAACTAATTGATTTTTTTTAACCTGCAAGTATTTAATACTAATGCAAAACAGAAACTAGAGCCACAGCCCCCCAAAGTGAAACAAAATTAAGTTGTGTTGTAACAGTTAGTGACATCTGTCCGAACTATTACAGATTTGTTTTTGACTTTTTTTTTCAGTTGGATTGCAGGAAATGTTCTCCACTGAAACACCTTGCAAAGTATGAGACATAGCTGGAGTTCGATTCCATTTGATATGGGCATAAACTGCAAACAAATAAGGTGCGATCGTCTAAACAATAAAATCACACGGTGAATGGATAGGGTTAGAAGTGAAATGTGTGCAGTATAATATCTTGTACAGTATAATGGTTACTTTGAGTTATATTGTACAGCAATAAGCTAATCATTCACGACAAACATGATTAAAGGTAGGTTTTGGAGGGTGGGGTTAATTCCTTGGTGCTGATGAGAGATTAGAATATCCAAGTTATCATTGAGTTTCGCAGCCTTGACCTATTCATAACACAGTAAAAAGTCTGACAACACCAGGTTTTAGTCCAACCTATTTATTTGATAATATACTCGCAAGCTTTCGGGGTTAGCCCCTTCGTCAGGTGAATGGAGAGTTCTGTCTGAGGCCAGAACTCTCCATTCACCTGACGAAGGGGCTAACCCCAAAAGCTTGCGAGTATATTATCAGATAAATAGGTTGGACTAAAACCTGGTGTTGTCAGACTTTTTACTGTGTTTACGCCAGTCCAACGCCGGCATACCCACATCATGACTATTCATAACAACCATGTTTTGCCAATTCAATACTTGGACATTCTAGATAGTCCTTTACGATATTCACATGGTATAATGATGAGATTTTGAATCTTTGTTAACCTTTTCCCTGTTGGCCTACCTAGCAAGTGGTTCACAAACCTTTTTTGTTTTCAGAGTCTCTTTCGGAACATATTGTGGGGATCAGTTAGCAGGATATGGTGCAGGAGGAGACAAAGCTCTGGGTGCAATTCCCGTCTGTGGTAGTTCATGGAGAGCTGACTTCTTGCTTTGCTCCAAGCTCGGTGCGGAGTGTCGCCCCTCAAGCTATATAACTATTTAGTTTCTTTCGGGGACATGGTGTAGTGATAATGTCACTAGTCTAATAATCCTGAGGCACAGGCTAATGCCCAGGAGAATGGGTTCAAATCCCAGCAAGGCACCTTGTGGAATTTCAATTCAATGAATAAAATCTTGAATTCAAAGTCTCCTGTTGTGGTGACCATGAAATCATCATCAACTGTTCTATTGGTTTACAAAACCAATTCTGGTTCACTAGGAAATCTGCCATCCTTCCCTGGCCTGGCCTACATGTGACTCCAGATCCACATCAATGTGGACCTTAACTGTCCTGCAAAATGGTCTAGCAGTTCAAGGGACATGAGAGATGGGCAACAAATGCCCACCTTACCAGTGATGCCCACATCTCATGAAAGAATAAAGAAAAAAGGGCAGAGTGTGATATCTACGGTTCATTGTGGAGCTTTCAAATAGATTAGTAATCACAGTTTGGATTTCACACTCCCTTGCTAATGGCTTTGAAGGTAGGGAGCCAAGCACCTGAAATTACTGCACTATTTATACATAAATAACAATGAGTACGTTAGTCTCCCCACTATTTTGACAGGAGATCTGGGCCTACACATTAGAATTAGTAATTGTGCGGTGCTTTATGTCTGCCATGAAACTCTGCACTATAGCACCATCTAGTGGCAAAGTGTTTTCACAGCATATGAAGAACAAACAAGTTGGAAATCCACTTATGAATTTGTTCCAATGAAACTGGAAGTGCATTCAAATCATAAGAACATAAGAAATAGGAGCCCTTCGAGCCTGCCCCGCCATTCAATAAGATCATGGCTGATCTGAAGTGGATCAGTTCCACTTTCCCGCTTTCTCCCCATAACCCTTAATTCCCTTGTCTGTCAAAAACCTATCTACCCGTGACTTAAATATATTTAGCGAGGTAGCCTCCACCACTTCAACAGGCAGAGAATTCCAGAGATTCACCATCCTTTGAGTGAAGAAGTTCTTCCTCAACTTTGATCTAAACTGCCCCCCCCCTTATCTTGAGGCTGTGCCCTCGAGTCCTGCTTTCCTTCCTAAGCAGGAAGAATCTCTCTACCTCTACCCTATCCATCCCCTTCATTATCTTATACATCTCTATAAGATCCCCCCTCATCCTTCTAAACTCCAACGAGTACAGACCCAGTCTACTTAGTCTCTCTTCATAGACCAACCCCCTCATCTCCGGTATTAGCCTAGTGAATCTCCACTGCACTCCCTCCAAGGCCAATATATCCTTCCGCAAGTGTGGCGACCAAAACTGCACACAATACTCCAGCTGCGGCCTCACCAGTACCCTGTACAGTTGCAGCAAGACCTCCCTACTTTTATATTCTAACCCCCTCGCTATAAAGGCCAACATCCCATTTGCCTTCTTGATCACCTGCTGCACCTGCAGACTGGGTTTTTGCGACTCGTGCACAAGGACCCCCAGGTCCCTCTGCACCGTAGCATGCTGCAGCTTTTCGCCTTTTAAATAATAATCCCTCCTACTATTATTTCTGCCAAAGTGGATAACCTCACACTTGCTAACACTATACTCCATCTGCCAGGTCCTTGCCCACTTGCTTAGCCTATCCAGATCCCTCTGCAGACTTTCCACAGCCTCCATGCAATTTGCTTTTCCACTCATCTTCATGTCATCAGCAAATTTCGTCACCCTACGCTCAGCCTCCTCCTCCAGATCATCTATATAAATGGTAAATAGTTGAGGCCCCAGCACCGATCCCTGCGGCACTCCACTAGTCACCAATCGCCAATCAGAATAGCACCCATTGATACCAACTCTCTGCTTCCTATGAGACAGCCAATCCTCTATCCATGCTAACACCTTACCCCCAACTCCGTGCACCCTAACCTGTTGTAGCAACCTTTTATGAGGCACCTTATCAAACGCCTTTTGGAAATTGGGAAACACCACATTCACCAGTTCCCCTCTGTCTACCGCACTAGTCACATCCGCATAGAAATCCAATAAATTCGTCAAACACGACTTCCCCTTAATGAATCCATGCTGCGTCTGCTCTATCAAACCATTCTTTTCTAGGTGCCTCGCTATTTCTTCTTTGATGACGGATTCCAGCATTTTTCCAACTACAGACATTAAACTAACTGGCCTACAATTCCCTGACTTTTGTCTGCTACCTTTTTTAAACAGTGGCATAACATTAGCCGTTTTCCAATCTTCTGGCACTTCCCTGGAATCCAGCGAAGTTTGGTAAATAATTACTAAGGCATCCACTATCACCTCTGCCATTTCTTTCAGAACCCTGGGATGCATTCCATCCGGTCCTGGGGACTTGTCCACCTTCAGTCCTTTTAGTCTATCAAGCACTACCTCTTTAGTGACAGTAATCGCATTCAGGCCCTCAACTCCTACCATCCTTCTATCTTTAAGATCTGGCAGACTCTTCGTGTCCTCCTCCGTGAAGACCGAGGCAAAAAACTTATTTAAAGCCTCAGCCATTTCCTCATCTCCCACTGCTAAATCCCCCCTCTCATCCTCTAAGGGTCCAACATTCACTCAAGCCAGCCTCTTCTTTATATATTTGTAAAAACTTTTACTGTCCTTTTTTATATTTAGTGCTAGTTTAGCTTCATAGTCTATCTTTCCTTTTTTTAATCGCCGCCTTAGTCATTCTTCGTTGATTTTTAAATTTTTCCCAATCTTCTAATCGCCCACTACTTTTAGCCACTCTGAATGCATCAGCTTTTAATACTGTCCTTTATTTCCTTAGATAACCACGGTTGGTTATCCCTTCTCCTACATTCCTTCTTTGCCATCAGAATATATTTCTGCTGAGTACCGAGAAAGATCTCCTTAAAAATCCTCCACTGTTCCTCAGCCGTCCTACCAACCAATCTGCACCCCCAATCTACATTTGCCAATTCTGCTCTCATCCTATCGTACTCCCCTCTGTAACAATCATTAAATCATTAAAGCAGACTTCAATTTGGTGTTGTCACTGTGCATGAAAATATAGTAAAATGTGCATCTTGGTACATTCTGTATAAAACAGCCTTAAGAATGTCAATGGTGCTCGACTCATCAATTGACAGTTCCGACATGCCACAGCGAAAAACTGCACCGACCTCCTCAGAAGACAAACACGGGACACCGGTGGACAGAGTACCCTTCGTCGTCCATTACTTCCCCGGAACCGAGATGTTATGACATCTCCTCCGGAGCGTTCAACATGTCATTGATGAAGGCGAACATCTCACAGAGGCCATCTCCACACCCCCACTTCTTGCCTTCAAACAATCACACAACCTCAGACCATTGTCTGCAGCAAACTACCCAGCCTTCAGGAGAACAACGACCACGACACCACACAACCCTGCCATAGCAAGACGTGCTGGATCATCTCTCGTCTCATGTGAGATCACTGTCCACCAGGTACGCAATACATACTCCTGCAACTCGGCCAACGTTTTCTACCCGATACGCTGCAGGAAAGAACGTCCTGAGGCACGGTACATTGGGGAGACCATGCAGATACAACAACAACGGATGAATGAACACTGCTCGACAATCACCAGGCAAGACTATTCTCTTTCTGTTGGGGAACACTTCAGCGGTCACGGGTATTCGGCCTCTGATCTTCAGGTAAGTGTTCTCCAAGGCGGCCTTCACGACACAGCAGAGTCGCTGAGCAAAAACTGATAGCCAAGTTCCGCACACGAGGACGGCCTCAACCAGGATCTTCGATTCGTGTCACACTCTGTAACCCCCGCGACTTGCAAAATCTCACTAACAATACACATCTCTTTAACCTGTGATTTAATGCTCTCTCCACTCACATTGTACCTTTAGGACTTGATTAGCTGTAAAGACTCGCATTCCAATCATTATTCTGTAAATTGAGTTTGTGTCTTTATATGCCCTGTTTGTGAACAGATCTCCCACTCACCTGACAAACGAGTAGCGCTCCAAATGCAAGTGGCATTTACTACCAAATAAACCTGTTGGACTTTAACCTGGTGTTGTGAGACTTCTTACTGTGGGAGAGAACCAAAGCACTCAAGGCTGGAATCGAACTCAGGTCCCTAGATAACCATTTCCAAGTCTTTTCTGCAGCATACAGCAAATCGAGAGACAGAAACAGGTCTGTCATAATTTATTCCAATGTAGTTCAGTGCAGAAACAGGGTCTATTGATTTTCTGAGAAATCCAGGAATTTGAAGGGGGAATGGAAGAGAAAATCCCAATTTCAGGTCTTTTCCAAATCTTCACTAGAGTTCACAAGGTACTGGTGGGGAAAGGGATTTGCACTATTAATTTTATACTTAACTTGAATTTTGGGCTAAAATGCATCCACAGTAAAAACAATGGGGGGGGGGGGGTGGGCATAGGGAATTTAGGGAGGGAAGGGCAATGAATGGCAGCAGATGGCCAGATAGTGGAGTATAGTGACTGTCCTGGAACCATCTTGAATGGCAGTCTTCATCCTATTCAACTGAAGCATTCAAAATTGCACTGAATAGCATATTTTCTCTTTGCATTTTCAGGTATAGGGTCTGTATGGAGTTTGCATGTTCTCCTGTGTCTGCATAGGTTTTCTCTGGGCGCTCCAGCTTCCTCCCAGTCGAAAGATGTGGTTAGGTTGATTGGCTATGCTAAACTAACCCTTAGTGTCCTGGGATGTGTATGTTAGAGGGGTTAGCAAGATAAAAATGTGGGGTTTTGGGGGAGAAGGCCTGGGTCAAATCGTTGTCCGTGCAGACTCGATGGGCTGAATGACCTCCTTTTGCATTGGAGGAATTCTATGGATGTTTTGCAAATCTACAAATTGACAATTTTCTGTCTTCATTTTGCACCTTTAATGTATATTTTTCAGTTTTCTTAGCTAAGCACGTCATTGTTTCTGCACTGGTTTAATTATGTGATCTTACATTTACTATGATAATCATTTATGACACCTGTTGGCTTGCTTTTACTTTCTGAAGTGCACCAGAAGAAATCTCTTTCTTTTTGCACTCCCAAATCAGTGCGGATGAGGAGGAATAAAAAATATGCACCAATCTATATGCATGATAGAACTAAACAATCATTCCTTAAATATATTTTTAAATTTGTAGTTTTTTGACCAAAAAAACATATGATTTGAATAACTGTAGGAAAGGTAACATAGCGGTAGCATCACTGAACCTGGATCAATGCTCTGAATGTACAATTTCAAATTCCGCCATGTAGCTGAATCTGGAATAAAAAGCTTAATGGCAACCACAAAACTACCAAATTTTCTTTAAAAAAAATACACCCGGTTCACAAACATCCTTTAGGGAAGGAAATCTGTTGTTCTTACTGGATTTAGTTTGTATGACTGCAGATCCATGGCAACATGAGACTCTTAATTATCCTTCAAAATAGTCTAGCAAGCCATACAGTTGTATCAAATCGCTACAGAAAAGTTGAAGAATAAAACTGGACGGATTCCCCCAGCTTTGAAATAAAAAACGAAGCAGTGGAAAAACTCAGCAGATCTGGCAACACCTGTAGCAAGTGCTAGAGGAAATAAGGATAGTCTGACACTGAAAGATTAATAAAAATCAGGGTAGATTAATGTAGGGTGCGTGTCCAAAAATCCCTGAAGGCAAGAGAGATAAAGGTAGTTAAGAAGGCATATAGGATACTTGCCATTACTAGCTGAGGGATAACAATACAAGTGCAGGGAAGTTATGAGGGAACTGTATAAAAAGTTAGGCCACAGCTAGAGAACTGAGTGCAATTCTGGTCATCTCACTATCGGCAGGATGTGACTGGCCTAGAGAAGGTGCAGGAGAGATTGACTAGGATGCTGCCTATGCTGGAACATTTCAGCTATGAAGAGACTGGTTAGACTGTAGTCATCTTCCTTTAAGCAGATGGGGGACCTGCTTGAAGTACAAGCAGTAAAAAGGAAGAAACTTTTCCCCTTAGTAGAGGAGTCAATAACCAGGGGGCATAGATTTAAAATAGGAGGAAGGAGAGTTGGAAGAGATTTGAGTAAAAATCTCTTCACCCAGACTAGTAGAAATCTGGAACTTACTGCCAGAAAAGGTGGTAGAGGCAGGAACCATCATAACATTTAAGCATTGAGTTGAGCACCTGAAATTCCATTGCACAGAGCCTCTTTCTGTACTGTAAAGCATTATGGGCAAAACCTTGTAAGAACTTAGTGGTGTTAGTTCTGGAGAGAAAACAGGCGTGGAACTCTATAGATCCACTGGCCAGTTTCCTCTCCAGGTCTTATCCCTTTAGCAGCCAAAAAAAAGTGGGCATGGTTTGCACCATCACTTTGGCAGGGTAGAGATGGTTACAGGACTAGCTCCACTGAGATGGGCACCCTTCTGATCATTGTAACAAAAAAAATCTCCACACCACTCCCCCGATCATTGCTGCCCCTCCCAATCATCACTGACATTGTACCTCTTCCATCATTGCCCCACTTCGACCCTTACTCCTTGCCAGCAATTCCACATTCCCAACGCCATCACTGGCATCCCCACCATAAGTAGGTAAGTCTCCGCTCTGTAGGTTCCCCCTAAGGCCCACCCTGGTACAGGCTGGCACTACCCTCGTCAGGCTCACATCTGGGTAACCTCACCAACATGATGTCACATCAGCAATATATAAAAATCTTGTGAGGGGGAAAATCTGGCAAGGGGTCTTTAATTTGATTTAAATTTATTTAAATGAATGGGCGCAAATCTGATTGCATCACCAGTAAGGGGCAGTGAAAACCAGATCACGATTTCAGTGGCAAGATTTGCAATTCCAGGATTATGCTCCAAGATGTTTAGCACAAGACCACTAGCAGGCAGATACTTGACTTACATGGGAGAATTAATGGCACACCCTCAATGTATGCACCCTCTTCTGCAGCAAGATTAGGGAATGATCTCCCTCTGACAAGCTGCTTAAACCACACTAACCCTTACTTGTGTCCCTCCATCAGTACCTCCAACATAACACAGGGTGTCCATAATGTTCCTCCTGTGACAGCTTTGTCCACAATTCTACTACAGTTCCTTGCACATTGCCGTTAAATAGGCAGCAATACAGAATATTGATGGGTCCCATTCAGAACTTGCCACTGAATAGTAACAATGGCAATCATTGATTAAGGATCAATTTGAGATCATAGTTTTATCCACATGCTTGAAGCACAACATCCATTCTGCACTTGAAAATGTACCTGATACAATTTCTACTCTTTTTCTTGGTTAGGGTTGTGAGTATTTCATAGCACTCAACTTGAGCTAGAGAATTTGCCATCCAAACCACTCTAATACAACGTGGGCACCAAACTGATGGCAAATAATCAATTCTGTTTAGCTCCATGAGGTACATAATTTTTCCAGGTCTGGATTAAAACAGGTTGAGAAAAATGATTTATGTTTATATCGAGCCTTTCACAATTTCAGGACATCCCAAAATATTTCACTTATTTCAAAATAAGTGCACCATTAGCACTTATGCCCTGTAGTCACTAACTGTTGTTCAGTTTGAAGACAAAAGATCTTGGAATCACATTTAAAATCTTGCACTGCAAAATGTCATTTTTACCAAAATGGAAATAGCAATTTTGTTCTATCAAGACCTAAAATAAGTAAATACTTTAATTGCACACATCTCACAACTACTAACATAAATTGCAGAGCTAATCTGTTTGGAGAGAATTCAATTCCAGCAAGGATAAACCCTGCAGATAAATGCAAAATGCTGTAGATGTGGGAAAACAAATAATAGAACACATTGCAAATACTCAGCAGGGCAAACAGCATCTGTGGAGACAAAGAGTCAATGTTTAAGACTTATCGGCACTGGAAAATAGAATTTCAAATACAGACATAGAGAAAGAGTAAGATGTTAAGTAATCTTTCCGACCTTCCATCTTATCACATACCTCCCCTTTTGTTCTTCTCTACCTCTTCCCCATCTCTGTACTTGTTTAAAGCTCATCAGATTTCTGAATATTTTCTAGTTCTGATGAAAGGACATCGATCAGTTCTCCCTTCACAGTGCTATCTGATCTGCCGAATATTCTCCAAATTTCCCTAACTGCCACAAAATAGATTCTGATGGACCAGGTCCTGACCCTTGATTCTGAATGTCCAGCACAGGACCCAAGGAGCTGTGTCCAAGTCTGTTAGTATTTAAAACATGTGCTCTGTAACCAAGGATCTCTGAAAAATACTTGACAATTGTACATCCAAGTACTAGTATCTACATTTTAGGATTTTAACTGCACATGTAACTACAGACCAGAGGCAGCAGCACGAATTAAAATGTGAGGCATCAGGAATTCAGCAATGACTAAATCTGTAGGCAGTCATGTAGACAGTATTAGACTGAACAAGTCTAAAGTTGTTAAAGCACTTCTGAAGTGCATCTTCATGCATCAGCAGCACATATAGGAATATTCATTTCAATGACACCCAAATTCTTAATATATACCAAGGTCAAGAATCATGACCAACAAATCATGATAGTCACAGTATAATTTTACTATAATTAGTTTCAAAATTTAAAAGTGACTTGCTTTTACAAATATTTCACAAACATAATTTCCTGCTTCCCTAGACAGTTCTTCATTCCTTAAGCACTAACAATTATAAGACTGCCAACTGGCAACAACGTCCTTTAAGTTTAGTTTGAGTGCCTTAAAATTGTGTGCTCTGCTTGTAGAGGTGGTACCTTGTTTGGAAATAAATGGCCAACATTAATGGGGAAGCGGTGGTGGCAGTGGTATTGTCACTGGATTACTAATCCAGGGAAATGCTGAAGACTCAGATTAGAGTCCCATCATGGCAGAGGATGAAATTTGAATTAAATAAAGATATAAAATTAAGGGTCTAATGATAACCATTGTTGAAAAAAAAAACCCAGCTCACTAATATCCTTCAGGGAACAGAATCTGATCAGGCCTTCATGCAACTCCAGATCCACTGCAATGTGAATCACCTTTAAATGCTCCCTGAAATGGCCTAGAAAACAACCCTATAAATGCTCCCTGAAATGGCCTAGAAAGCAACCCAGTTGAAGGGCAATTAAGGATGAACGATAAATGCTGGTCCAGCTAGCATTTCATTTATCACTTTCTGTCTTGCACATACTCAACGATTGAGCTTCCACAGCTCTCTGAGATAGTGAATTCCGAAGTTACAGCACCGTGAGTGATGAAATTCTTCTTAATCTCAGTCCAAAATAGCCTTGTTCTGAGAATGTGTCCCATTTCTAGCCTCCCATCCAGGCGAAACATCCTTTCTCCATTTACCCTACCGCGTCCTTTAAGAATAAATTTCAATAAGATCACCTCTCATTCTTCAAAACTCTAAAGAATACAGGCCCAATTTCTCCTTATAAAACAATACCAACATTCCCAGGGATTATTCTGGTGGACCTCTGTTGCACCCCTTTTATGGTAAGTAAATCCTTCCTTAGATAAGGGAATCAAAACTATACACAATTCTCCAGGTGCAGTCTCATAAAGACTCTATACAAGTGCAGTAAGACTTCTTTACTCCTGTACACAACCCCACCCCTCCTCATGATAATGGCCAAATTACAATTTACCGTCATAATTACTTGCTGCAGCAGCATGCTAGTTTTTAGTGACTCAGGAACAAGAATAGCTTTAGATATCAACGCTTCCCAATCTCTCACCATTTAAAAAAACTCTTCGTTGTTGTTTTTTCTACCAAAGTGGAAAACTGCATTTATATATAATCAAGGATTCAAATTACAAAGGAAAATATCAAGTGTTGATGAGTGAATTGCAAATGTAGTGTAGTTCCATTAAAATGAAGACACACAGGTGAAAGGCAGGTAAATGGTTTATTTACCAGCTGTACAGCACTACATTAATTAAATGCTTTTACCCTAGCTCTCACAACCCCATTGAAAGAGTATTTTTACATTGTTTCCTCATCAGCTTGACTCCCTTTCCTTCACAAACAGTACAGCTAAATATAAAAAAAACAAAATCAACCCAGAGTCAGCGCTAAAAAGGGGGCAGAAAGCAGATTTAATTGCAATTCACCTAGAACAGAAAAAGAATTTCATGTTGAATCAGCAAATAAAGCTTCTGACATACTCTTGTGGCACAACTTTCTCGTATCTGCAACAGCGCAAACTTCTTTTAAACTTCACATTACTTTATTTTGCAATACAAAGCACATGGATATACTCACTCTTCAAAACTCTGCCTTGTCCTAGTTTTAAAGGATTAGTTCCATTATGCCCTCTTACAAATACATCAGATACATAATATGAGGTTCAGAGAAGCAAAAAAATATATAGTTAGGTGGGAGACAGCCAACCTATAGTGGAAATATAAGTAATTAAAATTTACAACATTAAAATCTGCAACTTTAAAGGGATTTGTAGTATGCTGTGAATGTGCTCATTACAATTTGATATTTTCTGCTCTGAACAGCTCAATTTGCAAATTAATTTTTACATGATTCTGCACATATTCACAAACACTGAAGAGTTTGACTCTTTGTGACAAATGTAATTTGTAAACGTCTCAAGCAGTGGTTAAAATGTTACTCTCCTGCACTTTGATACATAATCACTAGAAAAGATTAAAATGTAAAAAAGTTATCTACAACAAGCATGACCATTTTTTTTGAGATGCCCTGTACAAAAAAAAGGAAAACACACAACAACCGTCAGTGTTACTATGGATGGTCAGTTGTAAAATAATTCATGTGGCTTCAACTTAATTTAACAGTAACACAATGATTTTCAATCAGTGATTTGCATTCTGAGACGCCCAACTATAGCGGAAGAAACCAAAGTTGTATATTATCATTTACAATTGGGTTGCACAAAAACATGACTATACGTCCAAAAATTCACAATTTTTTTGTATTTAAAGTTTACTACAAGTCAAATCTCCACCTGCTCAGCTCTTGAGTATAGCAGGGTGTTATGGTAAAAATAGCCTATGTTCTTTGCAACATATATATATATATATCACAATGGTTCGTGCCACTGGGAAACAATCCTCTTATGCAAAAAGAGCTACGGCACAGATACTGTACACAACTGTTATTTATGGGCAGGAACTATTTTACTGCTGTGTACAAATAGTGTACAAAGCATCTCATGGTATACCATTTTGGTTCTGAGAAATCATTCAGAGAAATTGTATTGGGTACAATTTTTTGTAACAAATAAAATAACAATTTCTGATTCATAAATAGCATTCTATGCTATAAAAAGGGAACCTAGTCTAAACTTATTTTAGTTTCCTGGATGAGAAATTCTCTCTAGTACTCAGAAGGTTAAATGGTCTAAATCATTTCATATAAGCATGTGTCAAAGCAAAAATACACGTAATCTTATTCTGCAGGGCCGTATTATTAGCATGCCTGGCCTTCCTCCATCACCGGTCCATCATACTAAGGATCATCTCAGGTGTGATGTCTCCATTCTGAGCCTCAATTCCTGATTGCACCTGAACATCTTCAGCCTCAGGCTCTTTCTTTATCTCAACAATGATGTCTTCAATTGTCGTAGTCCCTGCTTCTTGCAATTGTTGAACTGCTCCTGCTGAGACGGAAAAGGAACAAGCTCAATGTCAAAGTTAAAATAAATTGAATAATCTAAAATGTATTTTTCAAGTAGCAGGGAATTAAGTTCTGGTCAAAATTTCTCCATTCCAACTAAAAACTGGAAAACAAGAAGCAAACAATATTGCAAAAACACAATTCTCTCTGTACTTTAAAAGCAGACTTGGTTCTGCTACAGGTTGCTAAAAAGTTAGTTTACTCCATGTACTGAATTGATAATCTTAGCTATATGTTTCATATTTATGACAAAAAAAATCCGAGGGACAGCCATTTCCGATCTATTTCCTAGAATCCAGCTTCAGTATAATATTGTTGGCCTAAAACCAAATTTCTTCTTGAAGGTTATTTCTATAGATAACTAACAGGCATTTAAGGACTGAATGCTTTGCAATAGACAACTCAACAACTTAAATCAACTGACTGCCTATTTGTTTTCTAACCTTTCTCTTCTGGTTTCACAGAATCAATGAATCCCTACAGTGCAAAAAGAAGCCATTCAGCCCATTGAGTCTGCACCAAAAACAATCCCACCAGGCTCCATCCCTGTAACTCCACACACTTACCCCATTAATCCCTATAACCTACACATCTCGGAACATTAAGGGGCAATTTAGTGTGACCTAACCTGCACACCTTTGGACTATGGGAGGAAACCCACATTGATACAAGGAAATGTGCAAACCCCACACAGACTGTGTTCCATCATGAATCACTAATTTTTATGTTCAACTTAAACATGTTAAAACAGTATGAGATTTGATCAGAATCGTCATTGTTTTAAATATACACAAACATTTAATTATGCCTGATCAATACTAAAACATACTCGGGATCCCACAGATAGAACAGCCTCTACAAATAGAACTGCTCAATAACAAAGCCCAATGCAAAGTTTTATACAAGTTACATCAAAATTCAGGTACTGTTCCACCCCTAGCTCAGCTTAATGGATAACCATACTAACTTAATGCAACACTGAGCAAAACAAATGAAGCTTATCTTGAGTCAGGTGCCTCATTTGGGACAGCAGTCCAAAGCAATTTGACATCAATAACACTATGCTAGGAAAAACAAAATAAAAAAAGATACAGTTAATCATGGTTTATACTCTGCTATTATTTATTACTTGCTGAAAGTACATGGTGAGCACTTAAATAAGGACAAGGTGTAAAGCCCCTACTGTTAGAATCATAAATTGGACCAAAAGTGCACCAAAAACAAGAAGTGGATTTAGGCAGAACATGTCTTCTTGAGTGAATATATAAAATGTTACACTACCAGTATTTTTATTTGATTGATTAGCTTTGCCAGGTGGTCTACCCCTTCGCTTTTTGGCTGGTGTAGGTACAGGTATGACTTCTGCAATAGGCGGCTCCTCTTCATCAGGTTTACTCACAACTGGCTCGTCCTCTTCATCGCCATCTAATTCAGGTTCAGCATTATCTTCATCATCTACAAAAGCAGATAAATACACTGATAAAAACACAATTAATTTAACCCACCCAATACTAAAAATCCAACTTAATATTCTGTTATAGAGCACAGACAACTCATCTTTCAACAATTATCGTTCTTTAATAGTGTCTCCTTCAATTCCTGTCACATCATGCTTTCCTATTATAGACAGTATTAAACTGTCACTTGCTGTGAGAAGAGCAGAAATGACCTCCCACAGACTTCTTTACATTGAAAGAGTCACTGAACCACACTAAGCATTGATTAACATTCAACTATCTTGGAAACACGTCAATAAGACATGACAAAAAAAGTCAAAATTGTATTTTTGTGTGATTTTAGAATAGACATTTGCTGAATCAAAAGATGGCTGCTCCAGGTCACATGACTCAAGATTGGCCATCTGTTCTGGTTTCCAGCAACAGTTACACCTTCTGACTTGATGTTTGAGACTCAAAATCAGCTGCACTAAGTCATTTCTATATTGTTTTACTGCATTCATTGTTGTTAAAAATACCCTTTTTTCTATCCCCTTTGTGTGCATGCGCATGTGAATTCATGAACATCCTCCCCGGCCCCCTCCCAGGTTTCAACATGAATTAACTGACCTTCTGAGTTAATCATAAAGTTTACTGCATGTTATTTATAAGACTGGACCTTAAACTGAGAGACACCACAGTCAGCTTTAATTCAAAAATACCTATACTAATGGACAGATGATGAGAGGATAAAGTAGTTCAGTTTTCCTCTCTCTCCTTTTTATACCAGGACACCAATGCCATCCCAAACTAAAAGAGCACAAGTGAGTTAATATTGAGTATTCAAACCTGCAACACATTTTGGAACTTGCAAAATGTTTTAACCAGAAGGCCCAAGGTCTAGTGAAAGATGATGCTGAAGAGGACAAGACAAAAACAAAACGTATAATGTGGCAAAAGATTACACTGCTCACTGAAGTGAACCTTAGAGATGACCCACATTAGTTCCTTTTATCCAATTTCATGACCATTTGCTGAATTGTTTATAACCCTTCCTTCAAGTATTCCTGTTGTTAAATAATTCAATCCTTTTACCCCCTACTCAACTCTGAGGACTGTAACCTAAATTAACCCAGTCACTCATAATACTCGATACATGAAATCTTCATTATCCCTGTTGGTCCAGTATTAGCACCAGCATTGGGGCAGATGGGACCTGTTCAGATGGGATAGTCATAGTCTGAACCGTGCCGGCACCAGAGTCTTGGCGAATCGTATAACTAGGACTGTAGATAGGGCTTTAAACTAAATGGGGGGGGGGGGGGGGGGGGGCTGTGTGTGGTGGTGGTGGTGGCATGCAGGGGTGGGAGAAATTACAAAATGTAAAGTAAAGGAGAGGGTACGGGTGAGGGGAAATGTTGAGGATGTCCCAATAATAAAAGGAGTAGGGGGCATGAGAGAGGTTAGTATGTTCCTTCAACTAAGGTCCAGATAAAGGCTGATATAAAGACACTTCAACTGAATGCACGAAGCATTCGGAACAAAGTGAATGAGCTGATGGCGCAGGTCAGCACAAATGGATATGATCTAGTGGCCATTACGGAAACATGGTTACAAGGTGACAGGGACTGGGAGCTGAATGTCCAGGGGTATCAAGTGTTTAGGAAGGATAGAAGTGAGGAAAAAGGGGGTGGGGTAGCTCTGTTAATTAAGGATAATATCAGGGTGGTAGTAAGGGAAGATATAGGCTCCAAACAGCAAAACATGGAATCGTTGTGGGTGGAGATAAGGAATATTAAGGGGAGAAATACGCTGGTGGGTGTGGTCTATAGGCCCCCAAATAATAACTTAGTGGTGGGGCGGGCTATAAACGAGCAAATAAACGATGCGTGCAGAAACGGAACGGCGATAATTATGGGGGATTTTAATCTACATATTGATTGGATGACTCAAGTCGGACGCAGTGGGCTTGAGGAAGAGTTCTTGCAATGCTGTCAGGATAGTTTCCTTGAATAGTATGTGATGGAACCTGCGAGGGAGTGAGCCATCTTAGATCTGGTGTTGTGTAATGAGGCAGGTAGAATTAGGAATCTTGTTTTGAGGGATCCTCTTGGGACAAGTGATCATAGTATGGGTGAATTTTTGATGCAGATGGAGGATGAGAAAGTAGGGTCCCGAACCTGTGTCTTCTGTTTGAGCAGAGGGGAGTACGATAGGATGAGAGCGGAATTAGCAAATGTAGATTGGGAGCGCAGATTGGTTGGTAGAACGGCTGAGGAACAGTGGAGGATTTTTAAGGAGATCTTTTTCGGTACTCAGCAGAAATATATTCCGATGGTAAAGGAGGAATGTAGGAGAGGGGATAACCAACCGTGGTTATCTAAGGAAATAAAGAGTATTAAATTAAAAGCTGATGCGTTCAGAGTGGCTAAACGTAGTGGGCGATTAGAAGATTGGGAAAAACTTAAAAATCAACAAAGAATGACTAAGAAGGTGATAAAGGAAGGAAAGATAGACTATGAAGTTAAACTAGCACTAAATATAAAAAAGAACAGTAAAAGGTTTTACAAATATATAAACAGGAGGAGGCTGGCTAGAGTGAATGTTGGACCCTTACAGGATGAGGGGGGGAATTTGGAGGTGGGAGATGAGGAAATGGCTGAGGCTTTAAATAAGTTTTTTGCCTCGGTCTTCACGGAGGAGGACATGAAGAGTTTGCCGGATCTTAAAGTTAGAAGGATGGTAGGAGTTGAGGGCCTGAATGCGATTACTGTCACTAAAGAGGTAGTGCTTGATAGACTAATGGGGGCTGAAGGTGGACAAGTCCCCAGGACCGGATGGAATGCATCCCAGGGTTCTGAAAGAAATGGCAGAGGTGATAGTGGATGCCTTAGTAATTATTTACCAAACTTCGCTGGATTCTGGGGAAGTGCTGGAAGATTGGAAAACGGCTAATGTTACACCGCTGTTTAAAAAAGGTAGCAGACAAAAGGCAGGGAATTATAGGCTGGTTAGTTTAACGTCTGTAGTTGGAAAAATGCTTGAATCTGCCATCAAAGAATTGGTGAGGCACCTAGAAAAGAATGGTTCGGTAGAGCAGACGCAGCACAGATTCGTTAAGGGGAAGTCGTGTTTGACGAATTTATTGGATTTCTATGAGGATGTGACGAGTGTGGTAGACAGAGGGGAACTGGTGAATGTGGTGTTTCTCGATTTCCAAAAGGCGTTTGGTAAGGTGCCTCATAAAAGGTTGCTACAGAAGGTTAGGGTGCATGGAGTTGGGGGTAAGGTGTTAGCATGGATAGAGGAATGGCTGTCTAATAGGAAGCAGAGAGTTGGTATCAATGGGTGCTATTCTGATTGGCGAATGGTGACTAGCGGAGTGCCGCAGGGATCGGTGCTGGGGCCTCAATTATTTACCATTTATATAGACGATCTGGAGGAGGGGGTTGAGCGTAGGGTGACGAAATTTGCTGATGACACGTAGATGAGTGGAAAAGCAAATTGCGTGGAGGGTGTGGAAAGTCTGCAGAGGGATCGGGATAGGCTAAGCGAGTGGGTGAGGACCTGGCAGATGGAGTATAATGTTGGCAAGTGTGAGGTTATCCACTCTGGCAGAAATAATAGGAGGGATTATTATTTAAAAGGCGAAAAGCTGCAGCATGCTACGGTGCAGAGGGACCCAGGGGTCCTGTGCACGAGTTGCAAAAACCCAGTCTGCAGGTGCAGCAGGTGATCAAGAAGGCGAATGGAATGTTGGCCTTTATAGCGAGGGGGTTAGAATATAAAAGTAGGGAAGTCTTGCTGCAACTGTACAGGGTACTGGTGAGGCCGCAGCTGGAGTACTGCGTGCAGTTTTGGTCGCCGCACTTGCGGAAGGATATATTGGCCTTGGAGGGAGTGCAGAGGAGATTCACTAGGCTGATACCGGAGATGAGGGGTTTGGACTATGAAGAGAGACTAAGTAGACTGGGTCTGTACTTGTTGGAGTTTAGAAAGATGAGGGGGGATCTTATAGAGACGTATAAGATAATGAAGGGGATGGATAGGGTAGAGGTAGAGAGATTCTTCCCGCTTAGAAAGGATAGCAGGACTCGAGGGCACAGCCTCAAGAGGGGGGCAGTTTAGATCAGAGTTGAGGAGGAACTTCTTCACTCAAAGGGTGGTGAATCTCTGGAATTCTCTGCCCGTTGAAGTGGTGGAGGCTACCTCGCTAAATATATTTAAGTCACGGGTAGATAGGTTTTTGATAGACAAGGAAATTAAGGGTTATGGGGAGAAAGCGGGAAAGTGGAACTGATCCACTTCAGATCAGCCATGATCTTATTGAATGGCAGGGCAGGCTCGAAGGGCTAGATGGCCTACTCCTACTCCTATTTCTTGTGTTCTTATGGTCACCACTAGGATTGTTCCAAGGCTACGATATCATTCCAAAAGTGACACACCCAAAAACTGTGTATATTACAACAGGTGACCAGAAGTCAACTATAGCAGTATTTCCTTGATTTCATTCATCTTGCAATGAAGCCTATTGGCCCTTCAGGGTGCTTTTCGCACCTGTAAGCATTGCTAAATTTAATAGCTGCAAGTACATTCCAATGTGCCTGTTGCACTTTTAGAGTCAATAGAGCACTGTTTAGAACATAAGAACATAAGAAATAGGAGCAGGAGTAGGCCATCTAGCCCTTCGAGCCTGCCCCGCCATTCAATAAGATCATGGATGATCTGTCGTGGCTCAGTTCCACTTTCCCGCCCTCTCCCCATAACCCTTAATCCCCTCTCTTATCAAAAACCCATCAACCCGCTTCTTAAAAATATTTAGCGAGGCAGCCTCCACCACTTCAACGGGCAGAGAATTCCAGAGATTCACCACCCTTTGAGTGAAGAAGTTCCTCCTCAACTCCGTTCTAAACACCCCCCCCCCCCTTTATCTTGAGGCTGTGCCCCCTAGTCCTACTGTCTTTTTTGAGCGGGAAGAGTCTCTCCACCTCTATCCTATCCATCCCATTCATCATCTTATACGTCTCAATGAGATCTCCCCTCATTCTTCTAAACTCTAACGAGTACAAGCCTAGTTTATTCAGCCTCTCCTCATAGCTCAATCCCCTCAACTCCGGTATCAGCCTAGTAAACCTCCTCTGCACTCCCTCCAGGGCCAAAATATCCTTGCGCAGGTGCGGCGCCCAAAACTGCACACAGTACTCCAGCTGCGGCCTCACCAATGCCCTATACAGCTGCAGCAAGACCTCCCTACTTTTATATTCAATCCCCCTCGCTATGAAGGCCAGCATCCCATTCGCCTTCCTGACCACCTGCTGCACCTGCAAGCTGGGTTTTTGCGACTCATGCACAAGGACCCCGAGGTCCCTCTGCACCGTTGCCTGCTGCAGTTTTTCGCCACGTAAGTAATAGTCTGTTTGACTGCATATCACGTGGGAGACATTTAAGGTATTAGAGTGTAACATCTTGCAACTGAGCGTTACAATCCATTACCCAACACCCAGAATATTCACTAACCAACATCACATATTCTTTTGAAGTAAGAGACACAACTAAGATGCAAAGTCCATTACAATAAATAGCTATAAAGCTCAATAAAGGCTTACAGTTTAGTTGCCTTATAGCTAACAGAAGTGGAAAGACTTGCTGCAACTACTGATATTCCAGTAGAACATGGGAATGGCTGTGAAAATATTGAGAGAGGCTGGGCAACAAATGAGCTCAGCAATTAAGTTGAAAGGCAAAGATCCAAATAAGAAAACCTAGGCAACTGATTCAATAGCTTACTGTCTTGTTGGAATTGGACTTTTGGTGGTCTCTAATTGGTTCTATTTTATAATCACTTAAGAGACTGGGAATTAATGGTTCACCAATATTCAGAGTTATTCACCCTACTTGACTGAGGATTAGAAACATAGAAACTGGAAGCAGAAGTAGGGCATCCGGCCCTTGGAGCCTGCTCCGCTATTCCTTTTACCATGGCTGATCATCGAATTCAACGTCCTGACACCCCATCTCCCAACCCGTTCCTCCCACCTCTCCACATACCCTTAGCCTCAAGAGCTAGATCTAATTTTTTCTTGAAATCACTACCACTTTCTGTGGTACTGAATTCCACACATTCACCACGCTCTGGGTGAAGAAATTTTTCCTCAGCTTGGTTCTACAAGATTTACCACTTGTTCTCAAACTATAACCCCTATTTCTGGAGTCTTTCTCTGCACCCCCCTCCCAAAATTGGGAACATTCTTTCTGAATCTACCCTATTAGAATTTTATGTTTCCATGAGATCCCCTCGCACTCTTCTAGATTCCAATGAATGTAATCCTAACCAATATAGCTTTTCTTCATATAACAGACCTGCCATCCTAGGAATCAGCCTGGTAAACCTTTGCTGTGCTCCTTCTATAGCAAGGACATTCTTCCTCAGATAAGGGCACCAAAACTTCACACAATATTCCAGGTGCAGCCTCGCCAACACCCTATACAATCGCAGCAAAACATCCCTATCCTTAAATCCTTCCACTATGAAGGCCAACATACTATTTGCCTTCTTTACTGCCTGCTGTACCCGCATGCTTACCTTCAGAGACTGATGCACGAGGACATCAAGGTCTCACTGAGTATCCATCTCTTTCAAATTATACCCATTCAAGTAATAATCCGTCTTCCCATTATTGCTATCAAAGTGGATAACCTCACATTTATCCACATTATATTGCAACAGCCATGCAAACACCCACGCAGTCAGCTATTCAAGTCATGCTGAAACATTTCTGCATCCTTCTCACAGCTCACCCTCCTGCCCAACTTTGTATCATCTGCAAATTTGGAGACAATGTGTTCAGTTCCCTCTTCCAAATCATTAATATATAATGCGAACAGTTGGGGACCTAGCATAGATTCCTGCAGAATCCCAGTATTCTGACAGCCTATTAGAAAAAGACCCATTTATGCCAATATATACAATGGTTCACCTGAGTACAATCAAAAATAGCTAGACAAGCTTTATTCTTCGCGGCTATTCATGCCAATCAATAGCTTACATTGAACATAGGAAAGGACCTTTTTCGCAATCCTACAGCAAGTAACTCATTTCCTGACTCCCCATAGCCTGTCCATCATCTACAAGGCACACGTTAGGAACGTAATGAATGAGTGTTCCACCAACACTCAAGTTTGACAGCATCCAGGACAAAGCAACTGGCTTGGTTAGCATCCCATCCACTAACATACGTTCCTTCCACCAAAGTACAGTGGCAGTAATGTGTACCATCTACAAGATGCACTACACAAACCCATCAAGGCTCCTTTAGACAAGATTTTCAAAACCCTTCAGCACTCTCTTGGAGAAGGGCAGCAGACACAAGGGAAACACCACCCCAGCCCCCCAACACACACACACTCTCATCATTCTGACTTGAAAATATATTATCATTCCTTCATTATTGTTGGGTCAAAATCTGGAACACCCTTGCTAATAGCACTCCGGGTGTACCTACACTACATGGGACTGTAGTGGTTCAAGAAGGCAGCTTGCTGCCAGCTTCTCAAAGGGCAACTAGAGATAAGCAATAAATGCTATTCTAGCCAGCAACACCCACATTCCATGAATCAATATGAAAATGAGTTTTTGAAAACCTCTAATAAAATGACTTATTAGTGTCAAAGATTCAGCATAGAAACCAGCCATTCAGTCCATTGGGTCAATGCCAGCCCTCTTGTATAGCAAAGTAGTCAGTCTTACTACCCCTGCAACCATGCATGCTTATTTCCCTCAAGTGCCCATGCAACTTCCTTTTGAAATCATTGATCACTTCCACATTCATGACTGAACGTGGTAGCATGGTGTCACTGTGGTTAACACTGCTGCCTCACAGCAGTGGGGATCAGGATTCGATTCCAGCCTTGAGTGACTTGACTGCGTAGAGTTTGCATGTTCTACCTTTGTGTGGGTTTCCTCCTGGTGCTCTGGTTCCCGCAATACAAAGATGTACCAGTTAAGTGGATTGGCCATGGTAAATTGTCCCTTCATGTCCAAAGATATGTAGGTGAGTTAGATTTGCAAGATTATGGTTTATGGCATGGGGGTGGCCTGGAAAGATGCTCTTTCAGAGGCCAAGTAGCCTCCTTCTGCACTGTAGGCATTCTATGGTTCTACAAAGCAAATTCTCGCTTTTTATCACATTGCATAAAATAAATTATTCCTCAAATTCCAACTGTATTTCTTGCCCAAAACCTTAAATCTGCATCCCCTAAACCACGGACAATCAGCTAATGGGAATGGCTTTTCTTTGTTT
Organism: Carcharhinus amblyrhynchos; assembly: GCF_965287045.1. NCBI lineage: Eukaryota > Metazoa > Chordata > Chondrichthyes > Carcharhiniformes > Carcharhinidae > Carcharhinus > Carcharhinus amblyrhynchos. The sequence continues at coordinate 44,950,408 of NC_137327.1, read as the reverse complement.
AAACCCATCCTAATCTTGTGTACTTCCAATAAATCTCCCCTAACTTCACCTTTGCACCAGGGAGATTCACCTTTTTCTCCAATCTAACATTGTAACTAAAATCCATCGTACCTGGAACCAACCTAGTAAATCTCTTCAGGACTCACTCAACAACCCTCACATTCCAAGTTTGGTGATCAGAACTGGATGCAACTGTGGCTTAATCAGAACATTATAGAAGTTCTGCTTAACTTCCTTGCATTTGAGCTCAATACCTCTATTTATGAAGCCCAAGATTTCACGTGCTTTGCTAATCATTCTCTCAATATGTGCTGCCATTTTTAAAGATCTATGCAAACCAGCCTCCAGGTCCCTCTGACCCAGCACACTTTAGAACTGTACCATTAGGAATATATTGTCCCTTCCTATCTCTGAATAAAATTCAATCTGCACATATCTGCTAGCTTATTTACATATTGTTATAGTCGATTGACATCAACCTCAGTGCCTCCAAGTTTGGCATCATCTGCAAATTTGAAATTTTGCCCTGCACTCCAATATCTAAGCTATTTACATACATCAAAAAAAAGGATTCCTAGCACAGAACCTTAGAAAACACTACCATCTACCATGCTCCAGTTAAAAACAAAACAACCATTTATAAACAACTCTGTCCTTGAGACAAATTATCCAAGCTGACATGGACCCTCCTGTTCCATGAGCTTCAATATTGTTAAGGAGCCCTTTATGTGGTACCCTGTCAAGTGCTTTCTTAAAATCCTTGTAAACAACATCCACTTACTCAATCCACATGCTTAATTGCTCAAAAAGGCATCAGTTAAGTTTGTCAAACATAATATGCCTTTTGCCAAAAGTGATGCCACCCCCCTGCCATGACTGAGCTCACTTCCTACAGATGCTACAGCAAAACCACCTAGTCAAATAACTGATACCATGACAGAGCAATTAAAATAAAGTACAACATTACCACTATCAGTGGAGTCTCCTTTCTTGGATTGCATTTTCCGTTTCCTTCCACGTCCTTTGCTCTTCTTCCGCTCTGCAGCATCTCCTTCTTCACCTCCTGGCCCACTGCAGTTCTCAGCATGTTTCGTCATTGTATTCTGCAGAAAGCATATCAAAGGCAAAACGTTTATGTAGAAAACACCTGCATTAAAATGTAAAATACTGCCATGCAACATCCTTGGAAAGGGAAATAAAGCTAATTTTTCAGTTTGATAACTTTGCAGGACATATAACTTTTGGAAACAAAATAAATAACCTGACGAAAGAATTTGTGGTGACTTGACAAAATGTGACTCTAGTCAAGCACATGCTTTATAAACCAGACTTTTAAAAATAGGATACCGTTCATGTGATTAAAATCAGGACAGAGGCTCTTTCAAAACGCCTCTATCTTCACTTTTGAGTGAAGATATCTATCTTGGCTCTTCTTTTGTAGTTTTTGGTACAAACAATGTCTAGATCAGGCAGCTTTGTGACAATTATTCCATTGCAGCAGCAGACATCATCATTTAATTTCTCTGGCTATGGTACCACTTTCTGCACTGCTTTGGAATGGTTTATGAAGACTGAACCATAAAAAAGGAAGACCTGGAAAGAATCCTCATGCACTAGTTCAAAGAACTTTAACTTCTGCAAGAAATTATTTTTCTGACCTAGCATAGCTTGCATATCCATTTCTTTCATCATGATATGTGGAATCAATGTTGCCTTCTCTGTGAACTGAAAAGTGCAGTTGAGAAGGAACCTTATCACCACCAAAGGGGGCAATAATCACCATCAAAATGATACAACTATGGTAAGATCCCCCCGCACCAAGATGTTTAGTAATGGTTGAATAAGGAGAATTGAAATTCTCCGTTATCTTTTTCTCAGACATCAAAAACTTCAATGCAAGTTAAAACTAAAGTATAAAAAACAATTAATCGCAACAAAGCAATTTTAAAATTCTGCATTCCCAAGTACCAATTTCTTCTTTCAATCCCATATATACACAATTGCGCCAAATGGATTTAAGGATATTCAAAAAGATATTTTTCTTTAAAAATAAAAGGTCAATTTAATACTCTTAAATCCATCTACAATCTTGGATCTGTCCCACCTCTCTGACCTCAAAACACTACAGCTCTTTTCAAGTTTTCCCTGCCTCGAACTATGGTCCCTTGTATATTTCTTCCTTCTCGACACAATTGGTATACATGGCTTCAGTTACCTAAGCCCCAGCCTCTTGAAATTTCTTCCCAAACGTCTCAGTCTTCCTACTTTCCTTATATACCCAAAACTACTCTTTAAAGACTTCTTTGATCATCCTTATTAAATTGTTTTAATAGCTTGAAATCTGTTTTTCCAATGTTTCCGAAGTATTTCAAGACATTTCAACATTAAAGGCACTATACAAGCACAAGTTTCTATTAACAATTAATAAGCAATTTCCTCTGAATATAAAATATCAGGTACCTTACGAGTGAATGCTTTGCCACATTTTGTGCAGACGAAAGTGGCAGGAATAAAATTAGGATCATGGTAGCGCTTGAAGTGCATGTCCAATAGTTGTTTCTGCCGAAAAGTCTTATCACACTGGCTGCAGGAATAAGGCTTCTCTCCAGTATGGGTTCGTTTGTGCATCACCATGTGACGTTCCTTCAGTGAGAAAAGAGAAAACAAGCAGCATTAAACGAAGACAGCAAGCAATATAGCAAATTCTGAAAATTAAGGTGATTGAAGCAATTGATTCGATGACTTTTGGCCCTTGCCACGAACCCTACTCACTCAATGATATGATCCACATTACCAGTCATTCACTCAGACTTAAACACACCATAGCATCTTGTCTGAAACTTCAATCGTCACTTTCTAACCACCATCAAAACTACTTATTGCCATTTTTGCCTTGAAACACATGATATTTTTAATCACATTATTAGGTTACTTCACCATCCTTCACCCTCCATAAACCTCAACATGCTTAAAATTCAGCTGCCTATATGGCAATCTAGAACTAAATCCCACATCTTTCTTGATTTTAGATTCACAAACTCAAAATATTCATGTCAAATCACTTTGGATCTCCTCTAACCTATACTGGAAAACTCGTCTCACCATATTTCTTCAGCATCCTGTTGTCCTCGAATTTGTACACTCCCCCCAGCACCACTGGTAGTACGCTTTCAGCTGCCTCATTCAGATCTCCGGAATGCCATCCCCAAGTTTCTCTGCTTTTCCATTTTTTTGTCCATTTTTAAAACTTTCTCAAAGTCCTTCTCTTAAAACAAAGCCAGGTTTCAAAATGCCAGTCAAACCAGTAAGTTTGATTGGAAAATTCGGCTTCAGTCACCACTCATATTTTCTGAAACAGCTAAGAATGTTTTCTATGTTAAAAATCACTATATAAAACACAGGTTGCTACTGCATTAGTCATCATTTTACTTGCATCTGTGCTTATATTATAAGCAAGATGTTCCTCATTGTTGTCACATCTGCAAATCCCAGCTGCTCTGAAATCAACAGAAGTTGTTAAATACAGATGCTCTAAAGTTTAAACTGTGGGAAGCAACTGAAAGCTAGAAGTACAATATCTACCGAAATGCCTAGCAGGTCTTAGAATTATTAATGGCAAAAAGCATTTTCAAACAACCAAATCGTTAACTTGTAGACAATTTCAACACTATATCAAAGGAAATATGAACAAAGAAAATAATTGTTTTGGTGAACCTTTCAAATGGAATTTCCTCCTCTCTTGCCATTTTCTGGAGGTGGGGTAGAGAAGTGCTCTATCTACCTATTATTTAACAGAAAACAGAGATAGCAACTACCTCATGGGCAGCATGGTGGCTAGCACTGCTGCCTCACAGTGTGGCAAGGACCTGGGTTCGATTTCCTTCTTGGGTCACTGTCTGTGCAGTCTGCACGCTCTCCCCGTGTCTGCACGGGCATTCTGGTTTCTCCCCAGAGACATGCTGGTTAGGTGCATTGGCCATATTAAATTCTCCCTCAGTGTATCTGAACAGGCACTGGATTGTGATGACTACAGGATTTTCACAGTAACTTCATTACAGTGTTAATGTGAGCCTACTTGTGACAGTAATAACTAAACTAAACAAATCCAGTCTTGTAAATGATTCCTTTTTGAAGTCGAGTCTCAATTGCAATACAAGGAATGCAGAGAATATATGCAATGTATGAAAGAAGAATTCAGGAGACTATCTAGAACAGGCTCACCTAGCATGCAGTTCAAGGGCTGGATGCGATCCTCAAAGACACTCCATGCAGCCTCCAAAGCCAGGTTTCAAAATGCCTGTCAAACCAGTAAGTTTGATTGGAAAATTCGACATGGAGATGCATCTCCAATCATAGGCTGATTCTTTCTACTACTGAACCTACCAGCAGCAAATGCGGGAAAGACAATCTGAATTAGAGGTGCAATGAATATCAGTGAGTTAGGGCTCGAGGCTCTGGAGATGGACATGATGCTGTAGGAATGAGGCCCACTGACATTTGAGTAAGTGAAGGTTTAGAAAGACTGCACGTGTGTGTGTGGGGTGGGGGGAGCAGAAGAGATAGTGGATAGCAGGGCAAAGGAAAGAGTGTATGCGAGGGGAGAATGTGTTCCTAAGTCTGCTTTACTCCCAGGCTCAGGTTCTCACTCATATCTTCACATACCCTCATTCCTTCTCACTGTGGAAGAGGCTGAGAGAGGTTACGTCATAATAAGCAAGTCATAAGGTAAGAACTCATAATGTTGGAGGTGATATACTAGCATGGATAGAGAATTGGTTAATGGGCAGGAAAAGGTGAGTGAGATAAGAGTTCTTTTTCAGGTTGGCAATATGTAATCAGTGGGGCTCCATAGGGATCAGTGCTGGGATAGCAAAAGTTTAGTGGCGTTCCTCAGGGACCTTTGCAGTTTGTAATATGTAAATGATTTAGAGAAAAATGTAACTGGTTTGATTAGTAAGTTTGGACGACACAAAGGTTGGTGGAATTGCAGATAGCGATGAGGACCATCAGAAGATGCAACAGGATACAGATTGGTTGGAGACTTGGGTGGAGAGATGGTAGATGTAGTTTAATCTGGACAAGTATGAGGTAATGTATTTTGGAAGGTCTAATACAAATGGGAAGTATACAGTAAATGGCAGAACCTTTAAAAGTATTGATAGGCTGAGGAATGGGTGTACACATACACAGGTTACTGAAAGTGGCAAAGCAGGTGAAGGTAATCAAGAAGGTATATAGCGTTGAGTTTAAAAATTGACAAGTCATGTTGCAGGTCTATATAACCTTAGTTAGGCCGCATTTCGAATAAAGTGTTCAATTCTGGTAGTCACACTATCAGAAGGACGTGGAGGCTTTAGAGGGTATAGAAAAGATTTACCAGATGTTGCCTGGCGTGGAGGGCATTAGCTGTAAGGAGAGGTTGGAGAAACTTGCTTTGTTCTCGCTGGAATGATGGAGTTTGAGGGGCGACCTGATAGAAGTCTACAAGATTATGAGGGCATGGACAGAATGGATAGTCAGAAGCTTTTTTCCAGGATGCAAGAGTCAATTACTAAGGGGCATAGGTTTAAGGTGCAAGGGGCAAGATTTAAAGGAGATGTATGAGGCAATTTTTTTTTTTTACACAAAGGGTGGTGGGTGCCTGAAACTTGCAGGGAAGATAGTGGAAACAGATACGATAATGAGTTTTAAGGAGCATCTGGAAAAATACATGAATAGGATAGGAATAGAGGGAGATGGTCCCCGGAAGAGTAGTTCAGCTGGGCAGCATAGTTAGTGCAGGCTTGGAGGGCCAAAGGGCCTGTTACTGTGTTGTAATTTTCTTTGTTCTTTGTACCATAGCCAACCTTGCAGACAACATCAAAATAGCTGGAAAGGCAAGTTGCAAGAGGGATACAGTTTACAAAAAGATATTGATAGGTTAAGTAAGTGTGCAAAAATTTGGTAAAGGGGGGAAATATGAAGTTGTTCATTTTGGAAGGAAGAACAAAAATGGAGCAAAACTGCAGAAAGTTGCAACACAAAAAGACTTGGGGTTACTTGTGCACAAAACACAGAAAGCCAGCACACAAGTGCAGCAGGTAATCAGGAAGACTAATGGAATGTCAATGGGGTTGGAGTACAAGAGTAGGGAAGTCTTGCTGTAACTGTCCAAGTTATTGATGCGACCACACCTGGAGTTCTGTGAGGAGTTTTGGTCCCCTTCATTAAGGAAAGATATTATTTCATTGGAGGCATTTCAGTGAAGGTTCAATAGGATGATGACCGGTATGCAGGAATTGTCTTATGAGAAAAGGTTAAATAGACTGGGTCTCTACTCATTGGAATTTAGAAGAACGAGAGTTGATCTCAAACGAAACATATAGGATTCTTATGGGGCTTGACATAGTAAATGATGAGAGGATGTTTTCTCTCACGGGACAGTCTAGGACCAGAGGGCATAGTCTCAGAATAAAGGGGCACCGATTTAAGATTAAGATAAAGAGGAATTTATTTTCTCAAGAGGGTTGAGGGTCTTTGGAACTCCTTGCCACAGAGGCGTGTCCTTGTGTATATTTAAGGTTGAGATACATAGATTTTTCATCAGTAAGGAAATCCAGCGTTACACGAAAGGGCACGTGAGGAGTGTTGGATCAGCCATGATCCTACTGAGTGGTGAAGTAGGTTCAAGGGGCTGAACAGCCCACTCCTGTTCTTTCTTATGGTCTTACTTGAGTGAGCACCAAGCCTGGGAGTGAGCCAGACACATACACGCATTAATTTAGTGCTCATTATATTTTTTGCTCAGCATGTTGTTTCTTTTCATACCTTAAGTTTTTTAAAAAATGATGAATGCTGTGCTGAACTTGATTGTTCCACAATTTGTTCACCTCTCCTTTGAGTGAGCTAACCCCCCCCGCCCACTACCAAAAAGATTGGTCTACCCTGGGCTAGAGTAAGACAGGTATCAATTCTGCATGTATATTCTAACCACCAGCATGGGAGATGGTTATCTAATTATGACAGTTACACAAATATACAAAGCTCAAACGGGTACAATCTGAGGAATGTTAATCCTCTGTGAACAGAAAACAAGGAGGAAAAGATAAATGAAGTGAGGACAGAATAAAAATTGAAATGCAGAATCACAGTATACCTTTTAAATAAATCACTGTTTTGCTCAAATTTTCCAATGCTAGGTTGTACTTATTGCATGTAGAGCTATACGTAATATTTAAAATGTTTTGCCTTTTAATCTAATAACATTTTTATGGTGATATCAAATAGGATTGAAGACCAGATTCTCCTAGCTGAAGAATTTGACTCCTATATTAAATGGCTGCAAAGGGAAAAAAATAATAATAATGGCCAACTAATATGCTTTTGTAGGACACATAATAAGTATTCCAAATTACATACCTGGCTTCCAAATTTAGAGGCATGTAACAGTTTGGTTTATTTTCTCCAATTTGTAAATATTTAATTCATGGACTACGTTACAAGTATATCAAAGATGTGCAGGTTAGGTTTATTGGCCATTGACCCTAGTATCGGGAGGATTGGCAGGATAAATATATGGCGTTATGGAGATAGGGCCTGGGTGGATTGTGGTTGGTACAGACTCAGTGGGCCGAATGGCCTCCTTCCATACTGTAGGGATTCTCATTCTATACTTTTACTTTACTTGCAGATATATCAGATTGTTATATATCAGATTGACACAATAATAGCCCATCAAATCACAATTTACCAAACTTTAAACAAAAGCCATACTGTAATCCCCAAAAATGTAGAATCTACAGAATACACTCCTCAATCATCCACAGCAAAATTGATGATGAGGTTTCTTTTAAAACTATATTACCTGTTTACATGCATAATCACAAAGTTCACATTTGAAACGCTTCTCATTCTTATGAGATTTCTGGTGTTGTATGAGGGCATATCGCTCATGGAAGATTGCATCACAGTAACGGCATTTCTTGCCTGACTCAAGATAGGAATGCTGTTTTCTCAGATGAACACCTGTAAAGGGAAAGAAGGTATATAGACTGAACTCGTACTTTACAACACTATTAAACGCAACAGGAGACTGAATGACACAAAGATATTCCCAAGACTTCTGGGTCACCCTGGATGAGATTAATGCATTTTATTTACAGACTACAAGGAACACCAGTGATGTTTCATGCTATAGATACATAAACCCTGGGATTTACTGTGCATATGTTTATGGCACAAGTCTGCCAAAACACTAAAAACATCTAAGAATATTGATATAAACTAATGCAATGGAGAATGGGACAGACCACATTGCCAGACAATATTCAGTCAGCTTTCCATGCATTTAATACTAAAAAAATCTTGACTGAAGCCAAATTGAACAAATACGTGGAACAAATTTAAGAGTGTGCTCCGCATTCCACTGAAGACAGACCTCTTCTCAAACGAAGAAATACCCTGAAATTTCCTTTCTATACATACATATCAACAAATGGATCAACAAACTGCTCATCAAAATTGAGACCGGAGAAAGTTATGCTGACTAAAAATACGGATGTTGCCATGCAATTAAGTAACACTAATGTGCAAGCATCATTTTACAGCACGGTACAAGAACATGTTTCAGTCACAATTTGCTAATTTGTGAGATTAAGGTATGAACTTGGTCTCCAAGCATCACTTTTTAAAAAAAAACGCTTGTATTGCTCATTCAGTTCCAACGTACTAAACTGATTTTCATAATCTTCTTTCGCCACCCACTCCATAAAAATTTTATACCTTATTAAAGGAAGTAAATGAGAAAAGGAAGCCAATGGGATGCCTGCACACTAACTTCCAGCTGAGAAAGCAAGATGCATCATGACACATACTTGAACCTTGATATTGCAAGTAGGAATCAAAGTAGATTCATTTTTGAGAATCTACAAGAGTTAAATTAATTATGATTCAGCTGGGGCAGAGTATTAGCTTTATGGTTGTTTTTTGTTGTCCTGGTTAGCTTTCTTGGACATGGATATTTTCAATCTCAATCATGGCACAATTGTTCATATTTGGCACAAATTATACAGATAACTGGGAGAGACATGACCTTGGTCTGCTGACAAGTTTTGTAGTGATATGTTTATATTTAAGGGTTTGAAGGTCTAAACACACTTACCTAAATCACTTTTTCTAGCAATAACAGTGTCGCAATGTGGACAGTGGAATTTTGCCACGTTCTCTGTATGTTTCTGTAAAATATGCATCTTCATTGTTCCACTTTGAGTAAAGCGAGCATGGCAGATGTAGCATTCATACGGCTTCTCACCTATTTCAAAAATTCACATTTTAGAACCTTCTGATCACTGAACTTAATGGGTCCACTTTTTGATCAGTATAACTTAAAAATCAAAGACAATACAAGCTACAATCCTAAAGATTTAGGAGTTCATCCCCACACAAGATTTACTTCAATATTAACAAAAAAGTACACCAAAATTATTTTGAAAGGAAAACAGTAATAACCCAGAAAACAAAACTGCATTCTAAAATATAATGCAAGCAACATATTTCATCAACTATAAATATTGGAACTGGTTTGTAAATGTATGGGAATTGAGCATCTACCCCAGTCTCCTAGGTAGATAGATTGCCTAGGATGGTATTAAACCACACAGATCTGAAATGTTTGAACCCTGGTTCCCTTTTTCAAAATACACCAACAATGGCACAGTGGTTGATTCAGTATCAAATAAAATGGCCCATTTTTAGGGTGGCAAAACTAATAAAGAACTAAACCATGAGAAAGCAGAATAAGCTTCTGAACTTAATAATGTTATTGTTGCTGCAATTCAAATGCATGCCTGCTCCTATGGGACTAATCAGCCACTGAAGGCCTCAAACTCTGGCAGATGTCCTGTGCTCATTCTCCAGGGCAAGCTAGATATGGAAAAGATCAGAGAAGGGAGTAATTGGTCAAAGCAAGCACCCTCATGAGTTGCGCCCAACCTGGACCTGTAGATAGCTGCCTCAATCCCTGATGTATGATAGCTTCAGGCAATGATTTAATTCAACTGTTTCAATGAATGAGTATGCAAAGATGTACTAATTTACAATCTTAATTTAATGATTCTCTATTCTAAAGATATGGTTTGCGGTTTTCAGAACCACAGATATCCTACATTGCTTTTTAGCCACCAAATCCTAGAGTGTTGCCACATCAAATTGCCAGAATTTTGTTTAAAACTAATCTTCCTGACTGGTTTATCATTGAGTTTCCTTGGCTATTGCTGGTTGTCTTTCAGGCTAATGATCATCATTATGCTACACATGCATGTTGGCCGAAGTGTTACAGCCGTCCTGTGCATGTGCCAAATAATAGTTCACCTAGTACAGATTTTGCTCATCATGCTCTCCAATACTTTGGATATGTTATATCTCAGAAAATAGTAACTGTTTTAACTATAAAGAGTATAAGGTTATGTTTTTTGGACAGTGCCTTTCACTTATTAGACAATTACATTCTAGGGCTGTCTTTTTAAATGTAGGGTAAAGGAAGGGGGTCAAATGTCCTGTTCTGCACGTTGCCTTATAGTAAGTGTGGGTGGCTGAAAAAAATGAAAAAACTCTGTTTCAATAAGAAGCTGGCGCATGATATTTACATCTAGGGATAATAACCACCTTCTAAATATACCCAAGTCTCTCGAAGTCCTAGAATGGTATCGGTATTGAATTGTAAACAATAGTGCTGCAAACTATCCATTTGCTTCCAAGATGAAAGGTAATAGAGATCAAAGATAGCTAATTTGCATTTCTAGTTAGATACAAAGCTAATGTGCACCACATTATCATGGGGAGGAGAGAGCCATTTTTTAAAATTAGATTCCAGGCTTCCTCTACAAACCCATGAATATCACAGATAGACAGACAACAATTTCATCTTTTGCAGTCTGCAGCCTTTTGGGAGCTAGTGAGCCAGAGATAGAAGCATCCAGGCCTGCACCTTAATCAGAGAAAATGTTGACTCTTATCATTCACCATACAGAATGTGGGTGAGAGTTCACACTCAGGGAAGGCAGTGGCATCGTGGTATTGTATTGTCACTGGACCAGAAATCCAGAGACCGAGGGTACTGTTCTGGGGACCCGGGTTCAGATCCCATCATAGCTGGTGGTGAAATTTGAATTTCAATAAAAATTTATAATTAAAAAGACTTAATGATGGCCACGAAACTATTCTTGATTGTTTCTTTAGGGAAGGAAATCTGGTGTCCTTACCTGGTCTGGCTTACACGTGGCCCCAGGTCCACAGAAACATGGTCAAAGAACAAAGAACAATACAGCACAGGAACAGGCCCTTCAGTCCTCCAAACCTGCGCCGCTCATGCGCCCAACTAGACCATTAGTTTGTTTCCCTCTATTCCCAGTCTGTTCATGTGGCTATCTAGATAAGTCTTAAACGATTCCAGCGTGTCCGCCTCAACCATCTTGCTTGGCAGTGCATTCCAGATCCCCACCACCCTCTGTGTAAAATACGTCCCCCTGACATCTGTGTTGAACCTTGCCCCCCTCATCTTGAGCTTGTGACCCCTTGTGCTTGTCACCTCCGACCTGGGAAAAAGCTTCCCACTGTTCACCCTATCTAAGCCCTGCATAATTTTATACACCTCTATTAGGTCGCCCCTCATCCTCCGTCTTTCCAGGGAGAACAACCCCAGTTTACCCAATCTCTCCTCATAGCTAAGACCCTCCCATACTAGGCAACATCCTAGTAAACATTTTCTGCACTCTCTCCAAAGCCTCCATGTCCTTCTGGTAGTGTGGCGACCAGAACTGGACGCAGTATTCCAAATGTGGCCTAACCAACGTTCTATACAGCTGCAACATCATATGCCAACTTTTATACTCTTATGCTCCGTCCAATAAAAGCAAGCAAGCCATATGCCTTCTTCACCACCTTTTGCACCTGTGCTACCACCTTTAAGGATCTGTGGACTTGCACACTCAGGTCCCTCTGTGTGAATATACTCCTGATGGTTCTGCCATTTATTGTATAGCTCCCCTCTACGTTAGATCTACCGAAATGCATCACTTCACATTTATCTGGATTAAATTCCATCTGCTCTTAAATGCCACTCAATTTAAGGCAATTAGGGATCAGGTAACAAATGCTGTCCTTGCCAGCAATGTCACATCCTATGAAAATAATTTTTAAAAATTTGAGCAGCACGGTAGCACAGTTAGCACTGATGTCTCACAGCGCCAGGGACATGGGTTCTATTCAGGCCTTAGATGATTGGTTGTGTGGGTTTGAATGTTCTCCCTTTGTCTATGCGGGTTTCCCTCAGCTGCTCTATTTTCCATCCACAGTCCAAAGATGTGTAGATTAAGTGGATTAGCCATGGTAAATGCACAGGGTTAGAGGGGTAGGGCAGGGGTAAGAGGAGGTGGTGGTGGGCCTGGGTAAGATGCTCAGAGTTAGTGCTGTCTTGATGGGCTAAATGGCTTCATTTTGCGCTGTTGGGATTCTATGGACAGATAGAAGGCCAAATTTGATAATATTTAAAGAGAGCTGGAAGATTTGTCTAGCTTGCAGACAGAAGAAGGGATCTACAGTGTAACCCTCGCAAGGCAGTTCTGGGATTAGAAGTTACTCAGCTAGTAAAGTAACAAGGAAGGAAGTCACCAGGAACCGAGAATAATTTTAGGACTGGTTCCTGGACGATGAAGCATCCACGTAATGAACATGCAACTTATACTCACAGAATGAGACTTTAGTCAATAGCACTTTTTAATCATAAGTAACAGCAAATGTTTGAAAACTAGAAATCTTGGTGTATCATTATTTCAGCTATTGACTGGAAATTTGAACTACTCTAAGTCCCTTAAGGAGTTAACATAGTTAGAGAAAAATGTTGAAGAAAAAGATACAGAACTATAAATACAGATTGAACACAATATGTTATGACATTACGTCATAACATTACAGCATCTGATAATCCAATATGCTTTAATTTATCTCTGTAGGGCACAACTGATATCTGCTAGCACATTTGCCACCATACAGATGCAGCCACAATTTCAAATTAAATATTACAGACTCAATTGCAAATAAAATTAAGCTGTAGATTGCTGTACCAGAGTGGGTCCTCATGTGCCTTTTTAGCTTGTAGGTGTCCCTGCTAGCATAGCTACAGAGGCTACATTGGAACGGGCGTTCTCCAGTGTGAGAGCGAATGTGGCGCTTTAACTTACTAACCTGTAAAATCAAATGAACAGTTAGCCAGCCTTAATGCATGAGAGTTCAGAACTATTTACATCTCCGATGAAAATACAAAGTTTCACAATTATGTACCAGAATTTTGTCTCAATTATTGTGCATCATTTAGTTATATTACTTGTCTTTTACAACAATTATCTGGCACCTTATATTTCATAAAATATCCTAAGCCACATCTTGGTGTTTTATCAAATAAGTGCGGCGTGCAGGAATGGGACGGCAGTAGTTATGGGAGATTTCAATCTGCATATTGATTGGTCGACCCATGTTGGACGAGGTGGGCTCGAGGAGGAGTTCCTGGAATGCTGCCGGGATAATTTCCTTGAACAGTGTGTGTTGGAGCCGACGAGGGAGCGAGCTATCTTGGATCTGGTGCTATGTAATGAGGCGGGTAGAATTAGGGACCTTGCGGTGAAGGTTCCTCTTGGAGAGAGTGATCATTGTATGGTGGAGTTTCTGGTGCAGATGGAGGAGGAGAAAGTGGGTTCCCGGACACGCGTCCTTTGTTTGAATAGAGGGGAGTATGGTAGGATGAGAGAAGAATTGGCGAATGTGGACTGGGGGAGTGCGTTGGAAGGTAGGTCTGCTGAGGAGCAGTGGAGGATCTTTAAGGAGATCTTTCTTGGTGCTCAGCAGAAATTTATTCCGATGGTTAAAAAGGACAGTAGGAAGAGAGGTAATAAGCCGTGGATAACGAAGGAGGTGAAGGAAAGTGTTAAATTAAAAGCGGAGGAATTTAGAGTAGCTAAGAGTAGTGGGCGAGAAGAGGATTGGGAAAGGTTTAAATGTCAACAAAGATTGACAAAGAAGTTGATAAAGGAGGGTAGGAGAAGCTATGAGGCTGGGCTAGCACTTAATATAAAAAAGGATAGCAAGAGATTTTATAAATATATAAAAAGGAAGAGGCTGGCTAGGGTGAACGTTGGTCCTTTAGAGGATGAGAAAGGGGACCTAGTGGTAGGGGATGGGGATATGGCTAAGGTCTTGAATAACTTTTTTGTTTCTGTCTTCACGGAGGAGGACGTGAATAATTTGCCGGGTGTTAGCGATGGAAAGGTGGTAGGAATGGAGGGTCTTAATGACATTACTGTTACTAGAGAGGTGGTGCTCGACAGACTGGAGGGGCTGATTGTGGACAAGTCCCCAGGACCGGATGGAATGCATCCGAGGGTTCTGAAAGAAATGGCGGAGGTGATAGTGGATGCCTTGGTGGTTATTTTCCAGACGTCGCTGGATTCCGGGGAAGTGCCGGAAGATTGGAAAACGGCTAATGTTACGCCGTTGTTTAAGAAGGGTGCCAGGCAAAAGGCGGGGAATTATAGGCCGGTTAGTTTAACGTCTGTGGTACGTAAAATGTTAGAATCCGTCATTAAGCAGGAAATTGCGAGGCATCTTGAAGGGAATTGCTTGATAGGGCGGACGCAACACGGTTTCATTAAAGGGAAGTCATGTCTGACAAATTTACTGGAGTTCTATGAGGATGTGTCTAGGGCAGTGGATAGAGGAGAGCCGGTGGATGTGGTCTTTCTGGATTTTCAGAAGGCGTTTGACAAGGTACCTCACAAGAGGTTATTGCAGAAGGTCAGGGGACATGGAGTTGGGGGTAGGGTGTTAGCGTGGATAGAGGATTGGTTGTCAAATAGGAGGCAGAGAGTGGGGGTCAATGGGTGCTATTCGGATTGGCGGTTGGTGACTAGTGGGGTGCCCCAGGGGTCGGTGCTGGGGCCTCAGCTATTTACCATTTATATAGATGATCTGGAGGAGGGAACCGAGTGCAGGGTGTCGAAATTTGCTGATGACACCAAGATTGGGGGAAAGGCAAATTGTGCGGAGGGTGTGGAGAGTCTGCAGAAGGATCTAGATAGGCTGGGCGAATGGGCCAGGAAATGGCAAATGGAATTTAATGTTGGCAAGTGTGAGGTGGTCCACTTTGGTAGGAAGAATGGTAGGAAGGACTATTACTTACGTGGCGAAAAACTGCAGCAGGCGACGGTGCAGAGGGACCTCGGGGTCCTTGTGCATGAGTCGCAAAAACCCAGCTTGCAGGTGCAGCAGGTGGTCAGGAAGGCGAATGGGATGCTGGCCTTCATAGCGAGGGGGATTGAATATAAAAGTAGGGAGGTCTTGCTGCAGCTGTATAGGGCATTGGTGAGGCCGCAGCTGGAGTACTGTGTGCAGTTTTGGGCGCCGCACCTGCGCAAGGATATTTTGGCCCTGGAGGGAGTGCAGAGGAGGTTTACTAGGCTGATACCGGAGTTGAGGGGATTGAGCTATGAGGAGAGGCTGAATAAACTAGGCTTGTACTCGTTAGAGTTTAGAAGAATGAGGGGAGATCTCATTGAGACGTATAAGATGATGAATGGGATGGATAGGATAGAGGTGGAGAGACTCTTCCCGCTCAAAAAAGACAGTAGGACTAGGGGGCACAGCCTCAAGATAAAGGGGAGGCGGTTTAGAACGGAGTTGAGGAGGAACTTCTTCACTCAAAGGGTGGTGAATCTCTGGAATTCTCTGCCCGTTGAAGTGGTGGAGGCTGCCTCGCTAAATATTTTTAAGAAGCGGGTTGATGGGTTCTTGATAAGAGAGGGGATTAAGGGTTATGGGGAGAGGGCGGGAAAGTGGAACTGAGCCACAACAGATCAGCCATGATCTTATTGAATGGCGGGGCAGGCTCGAAGGGCTAGATGGCCTACTCCTGCTCCTATTTCTTATGTTCTTATGTTCTTATGCAACATTGTGTCACATAAGAAAATATTAGGGAGATTTCCAAAGCTTGGTTAAAGCAGTATATTCTAAGAAGGCTTTTAATTGAGGTACATTAGGAAAGAATCGAAGAGATTTAAGAAGGGAACTGCAGAGTTTAGAACATTGACAACCAAAGTTATGGCCACCAATGGTGAAGCAATTAAAATCAGGAATGTTCAAAAGGCTAGAATTAAGGAAGTGCTGACACCAGGTAGGAGGATATTAAGAGAGATGTGGAGGAGTGAGGGCATGGAAGGGTGCAAGATAATTTTTAAATTGAAGTGTAATTTAACTGGGAGACAATGCATGTCAGAAAGTACAGAGGTGATGTGTGAATAGGATTTGGTGCAAGTTAAAATACAAGATTCATATCTCAAGTTTAGAGGGTAGGATGCAAGAGCTTGGCCAGAACTGTGTTGGAATAGTCACATTCAGGGGCAATATAAGCATGGATGAGGGTTTCGGTTGCAGTCGAGCTGAGGTAAGTGGGAGTCAGGCAATATTATGGAGATGAAAGCTGTCTGTCTTTAGCAATGGCACAGATATGTGATTAGAAGCTCAGGGTCAAAAATAGTAAAGGTTATGAACAATCTGGTTCAGTATCAGACGGCTGTCAGAGAGACAATGGAGTTGGTGGCTATGGAACAATGACAATGGCTTCAGACGTACCAATATTTTGTTGGAAGAAATTTTTGCTCAGATAAACAGTCTAATAATTTAGAGACAATGAAAGCGTTAAGGGAGATGGGATTGATGTTGTCAAGTGTCTGTGCAAATTGACTGTTTTTGGATGATTTTGCTGAGCAATAGGATAGATGAGAAGTAGGAGGTTACTAATTATTATTTCTACTTATAGACTGAGTGGCAAAGCACAAAAACTTGACATTAACAAATTCTTTCTAAAATGCCTGATTTTTAAAATGGTGTAATGCAGATAATTAACACAAATTAAACTTTATACTAACATGAGCTTTGGCAAGTGGGTCTGCCTAAGCATTTAAAGTGGCTTTCAGAGCATTTACTCAAATCTAAAACAATTTTTTTCAGACTATATAAACCTAGCACAAATAAGATTCATTCTCCCTACTTAAATGATCAATGCAGTCACCTCATTTTTAGGTCTTCTAGCATTGCATAGGAAATATTTAGTTTATGTTCAATCTGCCTCATTCTTTGATGCAGCCTCCACACCAGTGAATACTTTTATCCAAATGGTGGAGTTGATAGAACAAAGTAAGTACACAAAAAAGTTATTATTAAATATTGATCACAGAGAGAAAAAAATGGTAGCAGTTATAGGTGTGCAGGCAAAAGTAATTCTAATACAAAAGCAAAATACTGCAGATGCTGGAAATAAAAACAGAAAACATAGTGAATACTCGGCAGGTCTAACAGCATATGTGGAAAGATGAAAAAGTTAGTGGTTCAAGTCAATGAACAATCACTATGGGGAAAAAAGTTAAGAGATATAATGAGTAAAAGCCTTAAGCAAATGAAAGGGAGAGTGGGGAGGCATGCAGGGAGAAGAACAAATGCAATAGAGGCTGAGGAACTGGGAGAAAAGAACGTCCTTACAGGAGCCATAATGTGAGATTATAGTCAAGGTAGCTGTGTGTGTGTGTGTGTGTGTGTGTGTGTGTGTGTGTGTGTGTGTGTGTGTGGTGGTGTGTCAGTGTGCTCAAGAGTCAATATTGGCTTATAGCCTATCCCCAGAAATGGAGACAGAAAAGTTAAAGAGAAGGGACTGGTGAGTGGGGATGCAGAGGGATTGAAAGGTCGTGACGAAAAAGAGACTGTTAGAGGGCAGGAACCTGCTCAAGTGACAGAAAGCACCAGAAAGCTCGGGGGTGCAGGTGGGAAGTGACTGGGCAAGCGAAGAAAATAAAAGCTGGGACAGAAAGAAATAAGTTCAGTAGAGCAAGAACCAGTTGAAACAGTGGGTCTATGAGGGCACTTCTGTTCATGGATTTTGGAAAGGCGCTATGTGTTCAAGGTTGGAGACTTACAGGCAGTGGAAGGAAGGGATACAGAGATGAAGTCAGATTTCTAGAAACAATCATTTGACTTTCAGTGGTGGGATCACGGTTCAGGGGTGGAAGGGGGAATATTAAGATTTGGCATTTGGCCTCAGCTAGATCAGTGTGCCAAGAAACTACAGCATCACCCTGATGGTGCTTGACGACAATCTTAGGATCAAACCAGAGAGAACTAATGTCATTAGTTCAGAGGGAGATAAGTTACAGGAAGTGAGGGAAGCAAACAAATTTGCTAACTGTTTTAAAAAGAATCCGGAGAGGCTAATAGGCCAGACAGCAACATCCAGTTCGAAAGAGAATAAGATGGGTAAACTGGTCCACTCTACAGGAAAGACAACTTCTGGCCAAAGAACTGTATGCTGAGGCAAAGGTGAAGGAAAAACAGTGTCATACCAAGCTCAGAATTCAGAGATGCAGGCTAAAGGGGGTGACGCTAAGGCCTTTGTCAAGGACAACGCATTGAGGATCAGAGAGAGGAAGGCTTTTGCGAATACACAGCAGTGGGGTCAAATAGATTGGAGGAGAAGAATGATTGAGAGGTGTGTTGGTAACCACGATGATGAAGCTGCCTAGATAAGTACTCATCACTATCTCCACTTATGTAGTGCTTTAGGTTTTTTTTGTAAGCTTAACTTTCAAGAAATGAAGCATACAGTACACTAATTAACTTTCGATTACCACACAGGCATGCATTTGAGAGGCTATGAGGTTCTAAAAGCATAAATATCAAACTGGATCATATTCTGACAGAAAACAGACACCCTCCCACTCTACTTATGCACCAAAGACAGAACAATCAGAGCAGGATGAGGGAGCTTACAAATAGGGCAAGCAACAGCAAGGTCAAGGTCATGGTCATGTCTGCAAAAAGGGTCATATCTTTGTCTTCCTCACTACTCACCTCTTCAACTGCTTCCCCACCTGAAAGTAAGGCTTCTAAAACAAGATATTGTTTTTTCCTTTTAAATTTACTTTGGCACCTGTCTATTATTTATATTTTGCCTCTGTAAGAACCTTGCATGTTTTTCTGTAACAAATATCAATGTGAGCTTCGAGAATTGTATCACATCTTTTGCTGGACATTTGACAGCTTTCTGCTATGTACATAGACTTCAGATTTCAAACAACAACTTGTACTTAGTACTTTTAATGCAGCACAATATGCCAAGGAACTTCACAGGAGTATTACTAAATACCATTTGCCCTTCTTAAGAACAATTAAGGATAAATACTGACCAAGTCCACATCCCACAAACAATTTTAAAAAATGACGACACCAAACCATAGGAAGATACTAGATGCACGGGTAAACGTTTGGTCAAAGAGATAGCATTCTAAAGGTGGAAAACGGCAATAAGGCAAGGAGCTTTCAGGCCTGAATTCCAGAACTTAGAACATTGGCAGATGAAGGCACACATGAACATAAAAATGAATTAAGAGTAGGAATAGGCCACTCAGCCCCTGAGCCTGCTCCACCACTCAAAAAGATCTTGATTCACCTGATTGCGACCCCATCACCACATTCTTGCCAACTACCAATAATCTTTCACCTCCTTGATCTAGTTAGTTCTGCCTTAAAAAATATTGAAAAATTCTGCTTCCATTGCTTTTGAGAAAGAGTGTTCCAGATCCTCTGAAAAAAAATCTAATTTCTGGCTTAAGTAAATGGCCCCTTATTTTAAAGTGACCCTCTAGTTCTAGATTCTTCAACAACAGGAAACATCCACTTCACATCCACCCTGTCAATGTCCCTCAGGATCTTGAAGGTTTCAACCAAGTCATCTCTTACTTTTTTAAACGCAAGTGGATATAAACCTAATCTCACTCGTTCCTGGTATTAGTCTAGTAAATCTTCTCTGAACTGCTTCTCGTGAATTTACATCTTTCCTTAAATAAGTAGACTAATACCGTACATAGTACTTCAGATGCGGCCTCACCAACGTCCAGTACAACTGAAGCATAACATCCCTATGTTTGTAATCAATTCCCCTCACGTAGAAGACAATATTCCATTAGATTTCCTAATTATTTGTTGTCCCCGTATACTAGTCTGATTCATTCATTCATTCTTCCCATCATTATACCCACATTATATTCCATTTGCCAATTTTTTGTCCACTTATTTAACCTATGTCCCTTTGTAGCCTCCTTACATCCTCTTCACAATTTACTTTCCTATCTTTGTGTCATCAGCAAATTTTGCGACATACCTTCAGTCCCTTCATCCGAGTCATTTATATGAACTGTAAAAAGTTGAGGCCCAGCACTAATCCCTGTGGCACACCACTTGTCACACCCTACCACCAGAAAAAGGCCATTTACATCAACTGTTCCCTGTTAGCTAGCCAATCTTCAATCCATTCCAATATGTTACTCCTGACACCTTGAGCTTTTATTTTCCACACTTAGCTTTGATATGGCACCTTATCAAATGCCTTCTGGAAAATTAAGTACCAGTACATCCATCTTTATCCATAGCACATATAATTCCATCACCAATGGAGTGATTAAAACTGGGGATGCCCAAGAAGCCACAATTGGGGGAGTGCGGATATCAGTAGGGCTGGAGGAGTTTAGAGAGACAAGGAGGGATAAGGCCTGGGAGGGATTTGAAAATAAGAAAGAAAATTTCAAAAGAGACACTGCTCAACCCTGACTCAAAGTAGGACAGTGAGCAGAGCGATAATGGGTAAATTGGAATTGATGAGAGTTGGGTTATATATAGTGGTTTTGGATGACCTCACCTTTTGGAAGGTGGAAGCCAGCCATAAGCACCTTGGAACAGGCAAATTTCAAGGTAACAAAGGCATAGATGAGGGTTTCAGCAGATGAGCTGAAGCAGTGGCAGTCAGGCAATGTTATGGAAGTGAAAATGATTGTACCTAGTGATGGTGCATGCATGTGACTTGAAGTTCAGCTTAGGATCAAATGACATCAAGATTGCAATAACTCTGGTTCAGCTTCAGACATTTGCAAGACAGAGGGATGGGGTCTGTGGCTTGGGAACAGTTTGCACTTGGAACTGAAGATAATTGTTTTGTTCTCAATACTTGGAGAAACATTCTGTTCATTCAGAACTGGATGTCAGGTAAGGTATATTGATAGTTGGGACAGTGGCAGTATTGAAAGAAATGGTGGTGAGGTTGAGCTGGGTGTCATTAATGTAGGTATAGAACCTGATGTTATACTTTATGATGATATCCCCAGGAACAGCATATACACAAGTAAAGGACAGATGTTAGGGGCACTGTCCAGGAGGAGGAAGAAGAAATTACATTGCAGGCCATTTTCTGGCAACGAGTGGATAGATATGAATACAGCCAGGAAACACTCATTTGCCCATTATACTTTCCTTGCTGACAGATATGCGTTTTAGGTTCAGGGCCCAAACAACTCAACTTTAATATCCTTATTTCCCTACCTGAATGTAATAAGCCCATCTCTATTTACCTAATGTACCACTCCAATCTTTGCTTTAATCACCATTGGTTAAGAGTTTCAGCCATCTAGATTCCATGCTCCAGAAATTCCTTTGTATGTTGTCTCTCGCTTCTTGTAACATCAATGAATACAAGATCTGAAAAGGCCTACAGTGATCTATAATGCACATCATTCCCCAGTTGGTAAAATTTACCCCCTATTGTCCTAACCTAGGTCAATGGAGTCACTTTCTGACAGTATTCCAGCTTCTTAAAAGCATTGATCAGAGCATCACTAATAACAGAGGGTGCAATACAAGAACACATTGCAACAATTGAGTCAAGATAAATGGTGATGAAGGCTGCCATTCTGAAGGTAAGAAGATAAGGAAAGGATATGGGGTTATCAGCTCAAAACAAGTAAGCGAAAGATTTGTGCTCCTACACTAATGTTTCAAAAACAAATATAATCCAGTCAAAATTTCTAGCTGATTTTAAGTATCAGTTTAATTTCACATTCCTATGAATTTTACTCATATAAATTGAACCTCGTGCTGGTATTTGCTGCAATTTCCTAAAATTAATAAAAGTTCTAATCATTCTTTAGCATTTAACTTCTTACCTCCACACTAGCATAGTCGCACATTGAGCACTTGAATGGCTTCTCATGGGTGTGTTTGTAACGTCGATGCCTCACCAACTCCCCACTGGTTACAAATGCCATGTCACAGTCAGGACACTTGTGTGGTTTAGTACCTAAAAAGTTTACAAGGATATTATTGATTCCCATTTCATGTTTTTGTCAATTTGGTGTTGAATGGCACAGTCTAATCTTATGCTTTATTGGATTCTAGATTTAGAAACATTCAAGCTATTAATCACATTGTTTGAATAAAATGACAGTTTCAGAAGAGTCATCATTTTTCACATCAGAAAAATTTCTCCCAACTAAACTGATTTTGAAATATAAGCCTTGTACTTCAAAATAAACATTTGCAGTTGCACTTTGTGCAATGGAACTTATGACAATTTGGAATATTTTTAACCTTTCTTACAAATAAAGAGCAATAATTAAACTAAGCATCAATCTCAATGACTGCAAAAATAAGGATGCATGTGACTTGTAGGACTTTGTCCATTTTGAATGGAAAGAAGAGTTCTGTTGAGTATGTTTCAACAAATCCATTTTTTCTTTATCCCAAATGGGTACATGAAGAACTCCATTTACTAATCTTAGGAAACCTCAGCACGTTTGTCAACATCTGCCTTCTATTCTCAACTCCGCTTACTCCCTTCAAAATACTACCTACGATCCCTGGATCACCTTCAGGTATTTGAGAGTTCTTAGGATACCATGCAAAGGCAAACTGCCTGTGAACGAGTCCTGAGCACTTAGGGATTTGAGCAAGCATGTACCCCTCTCCTTTCCATTTGTCGTTAATATTATAATACAGGCTTCTCCATACTCTCCCTTCCTTGAATATGCAGAGACAAGCTGGACAGCAGTGAGAACTGAATTGACTGGCTTTGCACCTCACTGTCACAAAAGACAATGTCACATTCAATATTTCAGCACTCAAAAATACACAGGCTTTATTTGGGAGAGGGGGAGGAAGAAATGTTATTTCCACTGTAACAGAGGAAGAGTAATTTTCAAGTGTGAACCAATTCAGGGAACTATAGACAGCAAATGGATAGTCAGCTGTGGTGTGGCTTTTTCTTTGACAAGAACATAATCATCCAGCTGTTTTTTGCATCCAGGCTGTAGTTAATACCTGTATGGGGTAGACAGACACGTGAATGAATTCCTGTTGAGCTAACTGGCCAGCAGCAGGCCTGAGGATTTGTGGGGGCCTGGATGCACACTCCTCTTTTGTATGAGGTAACACTTCCACTGCTTTACATCCAACAGATCATGCTCAGGTCAGTTTCTACAAAAACGTTCATTTTATATGAATAGATTGTTAGCTTGACTTACAAATCCCTTACAGGAAAATTGGCTGGATGCAACGGGCATTAACAACCCACTTCAATCGGACATGAATATCCTGTTGGATACGAATCTAGCAATCCAAGTTCAGAACTCTACTCTCTGCTCACGGGGTTGTCTAGAATGGTGTTCAAACCCGTAATCTTCTGACTCAGATGCAGAAACACAAAGGTTGAAAGCCCTGTGCATCCTGGCCCCATGAGAACCGCTTGAAAAAATGCATCGTTTCAGAGAGGATGCTAGCTTCCTCACACCTGGAGAAAATTGAATCATCCTGCAATATTCGTGTTGTCAGTTCTCCATGCAAACTGCAAGCAAGGTCTTATAATAGTGTAGATATTCCTCCATCAGTTACCCATTATTCAAATTGGAATGATGGAGTGAGTAATTGAAAATCTTCTCATTCTTCTACATTTCTCCTCATTCTCCCACTTGGAAATAACTTGAAGTATTAGCGAGAGACAACGTGGTTTTGTGAAGGGGAGGTCATGTCTCACTGACTTGATTGAGTTTTTCGAGGAAGTGACGAAGATGATTGACGAGGCTGTCTACATGGACTTCAGAAAGGCCTTTGACAAGATCCCCCATGGCAGACTAGTGCAGAAGGTGAAGCCACATGGGATTGGAGGTGAGTTGGCAAGGTGGATACAGAACTGGCTTGGTCATAGAAGACAGAGGATAGCAGTGGAAGGGTGCTTTTCTGAACGAAGAGTTGTGACAAGTGGAGTTCCTCAGGGATCAGTGCTGGGACCTTTGCTGTATATACACATATGATTTGGAGGAAAATATAACTAGTTTGATTAGTAAGTTTGCGAACAACACAAAGGTTGGTGGATTTGTGGACAGTGATGAGGACCATCAGAGGATATAGATTAGTTGGAGACTTGGGTGGAGAGATGGCAGATGGCATTTAATCCAGACAAATGTGAGGTAATGCATTTTGGAAGGACTAATACAGATAGGAAGATATATAGTAAAAAGCAGAACCCTTAAGAGTATTGATAGCCAAGTGGTCTCAGTGTACAGATACACAGGTCACTGAAAGTGGCAATGCAGGTGGAGAAGGCAGTCAAGAAGGCATACAGCATGCTTGCCTTCATCGGCCAGGGCACTGAGTTTAAAAATTGACAAGTCATGTTGCAGCTTTATTGAACCTTAGTTAGCCCACACTTAGAATATAGTGTTCAATTTTAGTTGCCACACTACCAGAAGGATGTGGAGGTTCAAACTACGAGGGACAAGATTTAGAGGCAATGGACAAGGCAAGTTTTTTTTTACACACAGAGGGTGATGGGTGCCTGGAACTCGCTGCTGGGGGAGTTAGTGGAAGCAGATATGATAGTTACTTTTAAGGGGGCTCTTGACAAATAATAAGAATGGGAATAAAGAGCTACGATCCCCAGAAGGGTAGAGGGTTTTAGTTCAGTTGGGCAGCATGGTTGGGCCAAAGGGCCTGTTCCTGTGTTGTAATTTTCTTTGTTCTTTGTATTTACAATGTGAGGGCTGCAGTTACCAGTATGTTGAATGCCCAATGGAGTGAAGATCCAGTGCTGTAATGACTAACATGTTAATAGTGTTTCATCTTCATCTCCTTTACTGGACCATTATTCACCCAATTTTATAATTTTCAGCCATCAGTAAACTAGAACTTGTTAACTACTAGTAAAGGAGAAGGCTACCCAACAACTAGAAAATATTAATATTTCCATGACCCTTGCACTAACCAACAAGTTGGAATTCCAGGCAGGGATTCTACTTAAAACGTCCTGCACAAATGCATCAAGTTGCGGCTGCAGTGAACATAATTTGATTACTTTACCCATTTACCAGACTTATTTTGCTTTAGTATATGAGCTCACTTCGGCAGTACATATACTAAAATTGGAACGATACAAAGAAGATTAGCATGGTCCCTATACAAAGACGACACGCAAATTCGTGAAGCGTTCCACATTACCTAAAAGAGGCCAGACTTATTTCATACAATGCAAATAATTGCAATCATTTGGTGGAACAAAAACTGAAAGAAGAAAAACTCTGGAATGCAATCTGGTTTGTAGGTTTTGGAAGTGAGAATTTTAAGAGGATTTTAAGTCCTGAAAAAACTCTTGGGACAAAGTATGTTTGAATTTTATTTTTGGCCGTCAAGTAATTAAGAAAGCTAACTGAATGATTGAAAAGGGAATTGGATATAAAAGTAGGGAGGTTATGCTACAGTTGTATGGGACACTGGTGAGACCACATCTGGGGTATTGTTTAAAGTGTTGGTCACCTCAATTAAGGAAGGATGTAAATGTGTTAGAATTAGTTCAGTAAAGGTCTATTGGACAAATACCACGAATGAGCAAGTTGTCTTACGATGAGAGGTTGGACAGGCAAGGCTTGTTCAGAATTTTAGAAGAACAAGAGGCAACTTGATTGAAACCTTTACGATCTGGAAGGGTAATGACAGGGTTTGAGGGGCATCAACATGGCGGGAGAATTTAGAAGTAGAGGCCACTGTTTAAAAGTAAGGGATTGCCCATTTAAATCAGAGATACGGAGACATTTTTTCTCTTGGGGGTCATGACTGTTTGGAACTTGCAGCTTCAAAAGGTAGTGAATGCAGAGTCTTTGAATATGTTTTAAGGCAGAGCTAGATAGGTTCTTGATAAAAAAGTGGGAAAAGTTATCCATGGTAAGTGGGAGGTTAAAATGAGATCAGCCATGATATTATTGAATTGTGGAGCAAGCTTGAGGGGCAGTGTGACCTACATCTGTTAATTTGTATTGTTGTATGTCAATTTCTGTATTTCAAACCCAAGGTCACTCAGGGATGAGCCATAATTTAAAGTAAGCTTCCAGTTTGTCTAACCTTATCTTGAAATCGAAATAAACTTGTACAAAGGCAAAAACTAATGTCATTTGGTAATTAGTTTATGAACTGGACGAACATAATTCTATAAAAGTGATATATATCAACATTGCACAGAAATTTGGTTTAAATTTAGACATCAGCCATTGCTCAGTGGTTGCTCCTGGACAGGAAGCTTCAAGTCAAACGTCAGAAATAGAGCATTTCAGGTGGCATTCCAGCTCAGCAATGGAACTGATTTGCTTTTAGGGGTTGCTGTTTTTCCAGAGCTCGGTAGTTCTACTGCTGTCCTGGTCAACATTTATTCTTCAACTAGCTTCACAAATATTTTAATGACATTTATGTCATTGTTAATTGTGGGACCATCTTGCCTCCAAATTAGTTACCACACCTGTCAACCTGTAACAGACTATCTTAGACCTCAATATGCAAGCAGGCAAGGTTAATTAATTACCTCATAATAAACAATCTTCTAAAGAAAAGTGATCATAAGAGAATTTCACCTTCAACGTCAGGTTGAGAAATTTGGGTCTGAAACTATTGTCTTAAATAAAGGCAATCACAAGCATATGAAGACAGAAATGACTCAAATAGAATGGAAAATAGGTTAAAAGGTAATTCACTAGAGAAGCAGTGGCAGGCATGCAGGGAGACATCTCATAGCTCTCAACAAAAATATATTTTGTTCTGAAAGTTAAGGACAGTATAAAATTTAAAAAAAAAAGACATACAATACTGCAAAGTCAGTGATATGCCAAAGGACTGGGAAAATGTCTTCACTCAGGCGGTGGTGAGAGCTTGGAATGCACTGCCTGGAAGGGTAATAGAGGCAGGAAAACTCACAACCTTTAAAAAGTATATGGATGAGCACCTGAAAAGTCATGACATTCAAGTTGTGGACCAACTGCTGGAAAGTGGGATTAATGTAGTTTTGTCAATGTAAACTCGATGGGCTGAAGTGCCTCTTTTGTATCGTATACAAAAATCTTAGAAACCAGTGAAAGGGGATGACTACACAATAAAGAGGGAGAAATTGGATTTTAAGGGAAAACTAGCAATAAAATTCAAAATAGTAAAAGTCTCTAAGTATATAAAAACAGAAAAGAGTAGCTAAAGTTCAAAAGGGGAAGAGGCTGGGAAATTAATAATGGGAAACAAGAAGACGAAGATTTGAACAAATATTTTGTATTTGTCCTTAAGTAAAAGGCATAAAAAGCATTCCAAGAATAGTAGAAAAGCAAGATACAAAAGGGAGGGAGAAATTTATAGAGTCTTAGAATCACAATCAAAAAAGTACTAGAAAACTAATATGCCTAAAGACCAACAAGGTGTCTAGACCCGATGGCTGGCATAGGGTCTTAAGAGGTCATACATATAATTGGAGCACAGAAGGAGGCCATTCTGCCTATCAAGTGATTCTGTCAGTGCCAAACCATGCTCTAACCTTGAAACATTATTTGGCTAAGTAAACATCAAATTTCCTGTGAGATTATTGATTGCTTGGCCACAGATAAAGTGGATGCATAGACTGTACTCTTTCAAATTCTTCTGATTCTGGGGGAAAGGTCCAAGTGATTTGGAAATGTAACACCACTATACAAGAATGAAGGAAGACAGAACACAGAAACTGTAGTTAGTCATTAATCTATAATGGGAAATAATGAGAATCTAACAGACATTTAGGAAAGCATATAAAATTAGGTAGTCAACATGGTTTTGAAAAAGGAAATTTCTGACAATTATGAAGAGTCCTTTGACAGGTAGAGTGGATTCAGGGGTACCAGTAGGTGTAGAGTATTTGGATTTGAAAAGGTATTTGATAAGATGTTACATAAAAGGTTACTGCACAAGATATTGGGGATGATATATTAGCATAAAGGCTAAGTTAATAGAAAATAGAGTTGGGATAAATGGATAATTTTCAGATTGGCAAACCGCTACTGGTGCTGTGCCACAGTGATCAGTGAACTGTTTAAGACTTGGATGAGGCTACAGACTACATTATTGTCAAATTTGTTGACATGACAAAGATAGATAGGAAAGCAAGTTGTGAGGAGGATACAAGTCTGCAAGGGACAAAGAAACATATGTTAAATGCATTGCTAAAAAATGACAGATAAAGAGTATAATGTAGGAAACGTGAGGGTGATATTCACTTTAGCAAGAATAGAAAAGCAGAATATCATTTAAATAGAAAGAGACTAACATGCTGCAGCATGGGAGTTGAGTGAATCATAAAAAGGTATTAAACAGATAATTAGAAAGGTAAATGGAACGTTGACCTTTATTGCAAGATGAATGGAGTATAAAAGTGGGGAAGTCTTGTAACAAATGTACAGGGCATTGGTTAGAATACACTTTGAGTACTATCTAGAAAGCAGTGTAGAGAAGTTTCACTGATTTCTGGGATTAAGCTATTGCCATGTAAGGAAACACTGAGCAATTTAGGTCTCTAGTCATTGTAGTATGGAAGAATGAGAGGTAATCTTATTGTAACGTATCAGATTCTGAAGGACTAGACAGAGTAAATGCTGAAAGGGTGTCTAACCTCATGGAAGAAATGAGGAACTAAGGAGCACAGTTTAGAAATTTGAAGTTGCAGCCACAATAAGGTCTTAATGGCCTACACCTGCTCCTACCTCTTTCATGATTACAATCCAAAAGTGACTGAAGTATGTTCAGATGATTCCAGGTTGTGGAAAGGCACCATAGAAATGCACAAATAGAAATAAGAACATAAGAACATAAGAAATAGGAGGAGTAGGCCATCTAGCCCTTCGAGCCTGCCCCGCCATTCAATAAGATCATGGCTGATCTGTTGCTGCTCAGTTCCACTTTCCCGCCCTCTCCCCATAACCCTTAATCCCCTCGCTTATCAAAAACCCATCAACCCGCGTCTTAAAAATATTTAGCGAGGCAGCCTCCACCACTTCAACGGGCAGAGAATTCCAGAGATTCACCACCCTTTGAGTGAAGAAGTTCCTCCTCAACTCCGTTCTAAACCACCCCCCCCTTTATCTTGAGGCTGTGCCCCCTAGTCCTACTGTCTTTTTTGAGCGGGAAGAGTCTCTCCACCTCTATCCTATCCATCCCATTCATCATCTTATACGTCTCAATGAGATCTCCCCTCATTCTTCTAAACTCTAACGAGTACAAGCCTAGTTTATTCAGCCTCTCCTCATAGCTCAACCCCCTCAACTCCGGTATCAGCCTAGTAAACCTCCTCTGCACTCCCTCCAAGGCCAAAATATCTTTGCGCAGGTGCGGCGCCCAAAACTGCACACAGTACTCCAGCTGCGGCCTCACCAATGCCCTATACAGCTGCAGCAAGACCTCCCTACTTTTATATTCAATCCCCCTCGCTATGAAGGCCAGCATCCCATTCGCCTTCCTGACCACCTGCTGCACCTGCAAGCTGGGTTTTTGCGACTCATGCACAAGGACCCCGAGGTCCCTCTGCACCGTCGCCTGCTGCAGTTTTTCGCCACGTAAGTAATAGTCCTTCCTACCATTACTCCTACCAAAGTGGACCACCTCACACTTGCCAACATTAAATTCCATTTGCCATTTCCTGGCCCATTCGCCCAGCCTATCTAGATCCTTCTGCAGACTCTCCACACCCTCCGTGCAATTTGCCGTTCCACCAATCTTGGTGTCATCAGCAAATTTCGACACCCTACACTCGGTTCCCTCCTCCAGATCATCTATATAAATGGTAAAAAGCTGAGGCCCCAGCACCGACCCCTGGGGCACTCCACTAGTCACCATCCGCCAATCCGAATAGCACCCATTAACCCCCACTCTCTGCCTCCTATTTGACAACCAATCCTCTATCCACGCTAACACCCTACCCCCAACTCCACGTCCCTTGACCTTCTGCAATAACCTCTTGAGGTACTTTGTCAAACGCCTTCTGAAAATCCAGAAAGACCACATCCACCGGCTTTCCTCTATCCACCGCCCTAGACACATCCTCATAGAACTCCAGTAAATTTGTCAGACACGACTTCCCTTTAACGAAACCGTGCTGCGTCTGCTCTATCAAGCAGTTCCCTTCAAGATGCCTCACAATTTCCTCCTTAATGACGGATTCTAACATTTTACCTACAACCGACGTTAAACTAACCGGCCTATAATTCCCCGCCTTTTGCCTGGCACCCTTCTTAAACAACGGCGTAACATTAGCCATTTTCGAATCCTCCGGCACTTCCCCGGAATCCAGCGACGTCTGGAAAATAACCACCAAGGCATCCACTATCACTTCCGCCATTTCTTTCAGAACCCTCGGATGCATTCCATCCGGTCCTGGCGACTTGTCCACAATCAGCCCCTCCAGTCTGTCGAGCACCGCCTCTCTAGTAACAGTAATGTCATTAAGACCCTCCAGTCCTACCACCTTTCCATCACTAACACCCGGCAAATTATTCACGTCCTCCTCCGTGAAGACAGAAACAAAAAAGTTATTCAATACCTTAGCCATATCCCCATCCCCTACCACTAGGTCCCCTTTCTCGTCCTCTAAAGGACCAACGTTCACCCTAGCCAGCCTCTTCCTTTTTATATATTTATAAAAACTCTTGCTATCCTTTGAAACTGAAAAAGTGGACAATTGAACTGATACAATCTACATTAAAATTTAAAATGCTGACACTTTTTGATCATTTCCAATTGTCACAATCTTAGGTGTGCTTTACTGTCAACTTTCATGAGTATTCTTCATGTCTGTCATCAATGAGTTGTTACAATAGGCTCCAACCAATAGGTGGCATTGTCAGCATCTGTTTGTCTCAACAGCTTTGAATGTTTTTACTTCATATTCGCTGTCCTGATGCGGCCTTTCCTTTTGACCTCTATGCAAATTCTTAATCTTTACAACCACTTTTAGAAATTATGTTTTGTTTTGAATTAACACAGAAGATATATTGAAATTCTTTATTTACACATTGCCACACTGAAGCTAATTTTCATTTCTTCTGCCAGGCAGATACATAGCAGTGACAAAGCTAATTTCCCTTTTCCCACGTGATCAGGCCACCACAATTTAGTGGGAACTTTTGTATATTAAATGCAGCAAGCCCATCAAATTGGATGTGTGATGTACATAGCATCCAGATGCAATTTTGAGGTTTCCCTTCACATAGAATCCCTACATCTTAGGAGGCCATTTAGCCCATTGGCTGTCTGAAAGAGCATCTTACTCAGGCCCAACCCGTAATCCACACATTTATCCTATTAATTCCCCCTAACCTACACATCTTTGGACACTAGGGTAACTTAGCATGTCCAACGCACCTAACCTGCACATCTTCGGACTGCAAGAGGAAACCCATGCAACATTAGGAAAACATGCAAACTCCATATAAACAATCACCTGAGCCTGGAATCAAACCCAGGTCCCCGGTACTATGGGGCAGCAGCGCTAACCATCATACCACCGTACTGGGCAGAATGCGCTACATAAAACTTAGCACAGCTGATGTAGTGTGGCCATTTTAAAAATGGAATTAGCAAGTGATTTTAGTGAAGTGGGAGAAAAGAAAAAGTGATGACGCAGGGATGGTCAGAATTAGTAATCCAGAGACCCAGGGTAATGCACTTAAGACTCGTGTTTGAATTCCACCAAGGCAAATGGTGAAATTTCTATTCAATAAAATAAATCTGAAATTAAAAGTCTACCGATGACAGTGAAAACATTGTCAAAGGTCGTAAAAAAGCCAACTGGTTCACTAATTTCCTTTAGGAAAGCAAATCTGCCATCCTTACCTGATCTGGCCCACATTATTTTTATATGTTCATTCATGCAATGTAGGCATCGTTGGCTGGGCCAGTATTTTAAGTCAAATCCTAAGGGCATTTAAGAGTCAATCACATTGCTATGGGTCTGGAGTCGCATAGGCCAGACCATTAAAAAAGCTCTTGAAATGGCATAAGGGCAATTCAGGACGGGCAATAATGCTGACCCAGCCAGCGACACCCACATTCCATGAATTAATTTGAAAAAGCATAGCTGCACTTTTTAGCCTGACAGAAATAGCTCTTGGATCTTTATCTCACCCAAGAAAACTCACATCATCTCGGCTCTGCAGAGAATCTCCTATGCACACTCTCAAAGTTTGGGAATCTCACTGCTACGTTAATAAGGCCCCTCCACAAAAATTGGTTCTTGTTGGTGTCACTGGGCAGGCAGCAGGTGTGGTCTGCCCACACAAGTTGAAAGCTCAATGATTTTTCAATTTCTGCCTGTGCACGAAAATGCATAAATATTGATTAGTACTAAATGAGTACTAGAATAGAACATGTTTTGGTGGCAAGAACTGAACGTAACCTTTGCTGCTAATGGACAAAAGATAAATCTGACAATCACTTTATGTCTTCTAATTTTCTGGGAAATGTTATAATATTGCATTCAGAACACAGCAAAGTAGTATTTGACATTTCAACTTTAAAAAAAAATCCTGACTACCATATATTCAATTGAAGCATTTGTTTTTGTTACCTGTGTGTGTGTTGAGATGGTTTCTCAGAAGCGTAACTGTTCGAAAAGCTCTCCCACAAAGATGACACTTATGCGGTCGCTCATCAGTGTGGCTTTTCATGTGGCGGTCTAGGTTAGAACGTCGGGGACAAGTATAGCTGCACAATTCACACTGGAATGTTTTCTTTACTCCTAAAATAAAATCAAACATGGTAATTGAAAATCTATTTTTGTTACAAGCGATGCTGTGATCCCCAAAACACAGAAAATTGGTACACAGATAGAA
This sequence comes from Carcharhinus amblyrhynchos, assembly GCF_965287045.1. Taxonomy (NCBI): domain Eukaryota; kingdom Metazoa; phylum Chordata; class Chondrichthyes; order Carcharhiniformes; family Carcharhinidae; genus Carcharhinus; species Carcharhinus amblyrhynchos. Next base: position 44,917,364 of record NC_137327.1, on the reverse strand, counting down.
GATACTATTCATGCTCCCCCCCGCCAAACTTCAATTTTATACGAGAGAGAGAGAGAGAGAGAGAGAAAGAGAGAGAGAGAATGAACATAGAAATCTAATCATTTGCAACTGGCTTTGTATAATCTAACTTTCTCATTCTCTTGTTCGCCCCTATTTAGGAAAGAAATTGCCAGGTACCTACCCCAAAACCTAGTGAACTTGGAGCACAGCAAATGAATCCGCATCAAGTTTAAAACAATACTTTATATTTCAAAATATACAATTCTTTTGACTCTGTGACCAGGCTTAATAATGTCAAATCAGAAATAGTAATTTGTAAATGATTCACAAATTGGAACACTGCATAAAATTATAGGTTATCAGAATAAATATAATAAACAGCAAATATATAAATCAAGGTTCCAAATTAAGGGGAGAGGAAATCCTACTTCAGTCAAGTAGTTTACCAAAGAAAAATTAAGTAGGAACTTCTTTATGGGTAAACATTATTAAAAATAACACAAGCAACAAATTGTACCTTAAAAGGACTCCTGTAAACTACCTGCTGTCAGTTCCTGCATGGTAACAGAAACTAACTTCATGTTGTAAGAGAAAATGAATCACAGAAGTATCAGCCAAGTTTACCTTGTATCAATCTATTGCTAGCATTATGATTATAGATTCTCTAGCCTAGTCATCCATCTCAGGTAATTTCTATTTTCAGCACAACAATCTCCTGGTTAAAAGGGGCAGTGGATGATACCAAAGAAACCAAGAATATATGTGACTAAAACGTGTGACAATGATTAATGTTTGTAACATCAAATTGGAATTGTATTCCTCAACAAGTAGGGCACAACATTTTATAGCACACTGAATTTACACATAACTGTATATTTCCTTACTCCACAGTGGAACTCAATACAAAAAGACATTTGTAAAAGCAAAGGTTAATAACGGTCTCTCACAGGAAAATAAGTCACCCAGGAAACAAGATGAAAATTCTATGATCCATTGGAAATTGGTTACAAAAACATGGAGAACACATTAATTTGTAGTTCTCTCCATCAAAACAGCTAACAGTCTAAAAGAGTTAAATCTATTATTTATTCATATTACTTATTGCTATTGGCATTAACGGATATTTGAACAATTCAGCTGTTATTCTGCCAGATTTAAGCCTAGGCTCAAACAATGGACAGAGGAACATTATGTGCTCGTCTGTTATTGTCAGTAGTAATTTCCATGAATTTCTATATCATTAAGATTCTGATCTTTGTAGCATTACTGTGGGGAGGTAAAATTGCCTGAAGCACCACCTTTGGGTTGCTCTTATCTTTATCGCAGGTCTGAGAGCATAGCCTAAAGACCATGAAAAAACCCAGCCATGTCTGTTTCAGATTTATCTTTCATCAAAAGAAAATCTGGATTATGTACCCAACTATTTAGTTATGAATTAACAAAATATTTAGACTGCATGGGTAAAGCAGCTTAAAACAAGTTTTGTGCAAAAAATCCTAATGGTATTCTTCTGTAATACATTTTGCTAGAACGACAATGGATGGTTTGAATTTGAAAACCAAATTTGAGCAACACCTGTCTGTAACACTTATTTTACTGTAGGGCTTTAAAAAAAAGGCATGCTAGATTCCATCACATTTCCAACAGATGAAGGGAAAATGATAGTCTCCTCTTGTAAGCTTTTCTCTATCCATCAATACACATTAAAAGTACTGTTGCAGGGTTGGGCTTTTCCCAGTTTTATCAACTAGCACAAGCATTGTCAACAAGCAAGATCATTTATTTATGCAGGGGCATGCTCCCTGAAACAACAAGTTGGTGATCTATCAACAGATCTGTCATATTCTGACTTCCATTTCTGAACTGCTCATTCAGGCCACTACAAGGTTGAATTATCGAAGACACAAGACAATTCAATGCTTTTGAATCATCTAGCACCACAGTCAACTGCAATTAAGATCGAGGGGACGAGGTTTCAGAAAAAAGAGGCTAATGAGATAGGAAATATTGTGTCAAGCTTATTTGGAGGAAAGATGATTTGCATGAAGGTTACTATTTAAATACAAGATTCATGGCTCAACTTAAGCTGTGTAGTTCTAAACAGTTATATGCCACTATATGGACCCTGCTGTGTCATACCACCAATCTCACCAAGGCAAGGATGTCATAACAATTCACCTGACTGAAAGAAAGATGAATTTTTATATATCGCTTCATACTCGGTAATAAACTACTTTGAAGTGAAGTGATGGTTATATATGCAAAACAAGCAACGGTATGAAAGGAAGGAGGGAAAAAGTAGCTGCTTGGCATAGTCTGATCACTATCCCCGCTTACTCAACTTGGTACCTGAAAAGGTAAACCATGATGCAGAATTTTATTCTCAATCTTTATAGCTGAGGAATAGGAAGCTTTTCATTCAAAGTTTCCTTCAGCAAATGAGTCAAGACTGGTTTGAGATGCAATGGTCAAATAGCCTCTCCTTACTCTTCAGGTTCACACAACACAAGTCACTTAGCAATATACTGGCAGCCACACATGCAACCATACCAAAACATGAAACACTGCTTTCAGGAGAAAGTGTGATGTCATTGAGACAGGAAAAATGAGAGAGGGAAGAGGATTCCATTCATCTTCTACTGAAATATTACATAAACAACATAACTAAAAAAGTGACCATTAAAGTTTTGTTAATTTTAAGCACTTTCTGGGCTTTGTCATCTATGAGTTTAATTCATTAAGATTTGAGTAAAATACTGAAGTTACTATACCTTTCTTTTTAATCTTCATTGGTTTTGGAGGCTTCATGGTACCAACTGCCTTCTCTACATTAACTTCTGAAAGTAAACCTTCCTGTTGCTCCTCTTCAAAATCATATACAGACAAGTCAACATCTTTGGAATCATCCACCTTGTAGCGCAGTTTGTTCTTTTTCTTTTTGACTTTTTTGACTGGTGGCTGATAATCAGGATCTTTCTGCCAAGCAGCAGCAGCATCCTCATCCTCCCGCACTTCTATTGCCCCATCTTCTACTGTCTCCACTTCACCATTGGCACCTACTTTCACAACTTGAAAACCTTCTGGCAGTGGAAGGGTGTGACAGATTACAGGATCCCCTTCCTGAAGTTCATCTTTGGGAGCTTCATTCTCATAGTTTCCTTGCAGTTCATCAATGCTACTTTGGGCTACCTGCACTAGTTGCAGTTCACCAAGGTTTATTGGCTGCTCTTCCATATTCACCACCTGCAATGTGATAATCTGTGTGTCATCTACAGTGTCTGACTCATGAGCTGCACCCTCTATTGGTTGCTTCATTTGTAGTAGTGTAGGGTCCAATGGTTGCATCATCACCACTTGCATGTTGCTGTTCATTTCTTGTGCAGCTACCTCAGCACCATCTGATTCTTTCTGCTGCCCATCAGCATCATCCGGTTGCCCACTTTCTCGTCGTCTTTGATAAGTTTTGTGCTCTTTGACCTTCGTAAACATTTCCGACTCCTCCACAGCCACATTATCTGACTCAGTCGCCATGGCAACTGAAATTTAAGCAGAAAACCATTAACTGTAATGACCATTTACAAATCAGGATTACATTATTCATAACCAGATACCTTTTCACTCTGAGTATCACCAAAAACAAGTTCCTGGATTGCTTTTCAACTCAGGCAGTAAAATTGCATTAAAGAAAAAGCACGTTACCAATAAACTTTCCTGGATGTTTCTGTCATCTGATATTAGGCATAGTACTTCTAATCAAAAACAAAAGTAGTATCATAGTGTTTGTAACAGTTGCATTTCCCTATTTTGGAAGGAAACAGAATGTGACAGGGTGAAATCAAATATTTGGCAACTTGTCATCTTAAAAGGAATCATAACTGACACAAAAATAGAAAAGGAGGGAGAAAAGAAATGGGACAATTTTGTTTTAAATGAATAACTTAATGAAAACAATTTTTAAAAACTAAATTCAAGATTAACAAAGATCTTGTACAATGGCCCATCTAGCTGGATTAGAGACACAAAGCCTGGAAATTACAAAGTTTACAACAGATCGTTTATGTTGTTTTCAGTAATAAATATTCAATTATAGAATGAGACAACATAGGAAATTGACATGTACCTGCAATGGTTCTTTGGGAAAGCTATCCCATTAGTACTAAGAACATAAGAAATAGGAGCAGGAGTAGGCCATCTAGCCCCTCATACTAGTCCCCTGCTGTTACCTACGGCCCAGTCACTTACTACACTTCCCTTCTGAAAGCCACGGTTGAATCTCCTACCACCACTCTTTGGCCATTCTAAATCACGAAGTTTATTTATTAGTCAGAAATAAGAGCTCACACAAAATTGATTCGAGTCACCTTCTAATCCACCCCCTTCCCAACTATACTTCATTCAAAAAATGTTTAAAAATGCAAAATTAATGTTTCTTCCAATATTATTACTCACTGCATTTACAATTAGAGTTAATAATTCCAATGTTCCTTAGATGTCAAACATACTGCCCCTTGATGCGTATAGTTGAAAGGCCTCAAGACCATGGTCTTTCCCGCTGTGCCTTTGTGGCAGCTGCCCCAAACCTTTGCGCATTGTTCAGTGCTTAATTCTAGACTTTAGAAAAAATGCTATCCTTGTTTACTTACTTCATGATTTTGAAACTCTTTTTAACCTGCTTTGATCTGAGTACTACAACTTTGTCAAGTCTCTACACATAGGTGAAGTCCCTCATCACCAGTATCATTCGAGCAAATTTCTTTTGCGCTTCTCCAAGTGTCCTGCCTCCTTCTTAAAGTGTGGTGTTCAAAACTGAACACTGCAGTGGAAGCTTCACTACTGTTTCATAAAGGTTTAGCTTAATTTTCTTGCTATTACGTTCTATGCAGCTATTAGTGAAGCCAAGGATCCCAGCATTCTCAAATTGTCCTACCACCTTCAAATATTTGTGTAAATAAAGCCCTAGGTGTCTCTGTTCCTGCGCCCCTAATAATTTCACATTGCTTCTCCAATCTTCCTACTAAAATCTTTGAGCACGTCAAACACAATTTGCTGTTAACAAATTTGTGCTGTTATCTGCATTTAATTTTCCAAAGCCAATGCATTTTGTCCTGAGATTTAGGTAGATTAGCCTGTACGTGCCCCCTTTTTTCACAAGGACATGGTTAATACATCTGCAATACACCACCTTTGTATCCAAGGAGAATTGGAAGATTGTGGCTAGAGCCCCTATTTCTACCCTTTTCACTATAACCTAGCATGGATCCCTCCTGGACCAGATAACTTTTCTACTTCGAATACTGCAAACCCTTTACCTAATTTAGTCCTATCCAATGTCACTATTGTCTCTTCCACAGCATTCTGTTCTCTAGTGAAGCCCATTTAATACTTTAGCCCAATGCCCCTTCTCCACAAGAGGAACTCCTTCATGTTCCCTAATTAGCTCATCTACCGTTGACTACTATTTTACTATTCATGTGCTCATAAAAATATTTTCGGTTCCCTTTCATGTTAGTCAAAAATCCTTGCTCTCTGCCCCAATCACTGACTCTCTTTAGTTCTTTTAAAACTTATTTTGTTAAAAGTCTCATTTCTGTTTCACAACTCCAAATCTCTCAAGTCACCCAGGCATTTTGGATGCCCTTCCTTTCCCCCCCCATGGGAATGTATCCATTCTAATCTTGAACCACCTCTTTTTTGACAGTCTCCTTTTTTTGTTTTGCTTACCAATTTTGATTTCCACAACCACCCCTCCCACCCACGAAGAATATAACCATTTTCTCCTCGTAGCTCATCCTTTTAATTGATAATTGGTCTCATTATTCTCCTCTGCCATTAAGAAATGGTTGCCTGCTTTTTAAGTTGCAACCAAAATGACATATAATACTGCAGGTGCAGCTACAAACTGGCTTAAAGACATCTTCTGGGATTTGACCTAATTCCCTATTCACTTTGTTTGTTTCAGCCTCATCATATTTTTGCATGCTTGGTGACAGCTCAACCAATCCCTCGATGTCTCATGATTTTTAGAAAGTTCACTGCTCAAGGAGAAACTTAGCCAGGAACTTGGGGTGTCTATTTTCCCCCAATATACAAAGTATTTACTTTGAATGTGTGAACATTGAAATTCAGTTGCCACCAATTAACTCAAGCACAAATCGAAACATAAAAAATAAGAGTAAGCCATTCGGCCCCTCACACCTGCTCTGCCATTCAACATGATCATGGTTGATTCTCGATCTCAACTCCATAACCCTGTTTTCTCCCTATACTCCCGAGTTCCTTTTATGTTGAGAAATATATCTCCTTCTTAAATATATTCAATGACCTAGCCTTCACAGCCTTCTGCAGTAGAGAATTTCACAGGTCAGAGTTGGAATCTATATGTAAAATCTAAAATTCTAGTTACCGCGTGAACCCATGGTCATTCCTCCTCGAGTTTAGTATCAAGTATGAAATTAATCACTCAACATGCGAACAGCAGTCTGGTGTTAAGCTCATCCCCTGACAATATAGCTCATCATTCAAGTCTTTCACGCACATGCTGAAAGTTTAGTTTCAGCCAACCATATCTGAAGACGGTTTTGAAATAATTTTGTTCTCTTGTAAGACTAGAGCTCACTGAAATCAAAAATTTACTGAAGCAAATTCACTTACCTGTCTATTCCAGGCCACTTTTGTTCTCTTGTAAGACTAGAGCTCACTGAAATCAAAAATTTACTGAAGCAAATTCACTTACCTGTCTATTCCAGGCCACTATATCATGTTTTAGGAATTCAATCACAAAACGTAAACTCAGCTACCCTGGAGGTTTAAGTATATTATGCCTCAATAACTAGTCAGCAATTTCACTGTAACCTGCCATTTCATATCATACCAACTGTTCTTCACTTGCACAAAGCCATTATTCAGTCATGACATTAACTTTCCACATGTATTTATTAAAGAGTAACAAAGAGTGGCAGAACTGATTAGCAGCCTGCTTTTACAGCTCTGCCACCAGGATTGAAATCTAACCATGGATCATACTCATCAGTTCTTGTGAAACAGATCCATGCGAGTCTTATGTAAGAGACTCAACTTATTATTTGAACAAATTGGCAATATTCAATCAAGAATGAACATGTAAAATGCACGATGGTGTAGTACAAAAATATTATGTGACATCTGAGTTAAGATAAACTCCTTGGTATTGTAAAATAAAACTTGCATTGTATCTGGCCTGGATTCTGTGACCAATGAGAAAAAGTATTCCTTTCTTAAGCATCAATATGCCTCACTTTAATGAGCACATAAGTCACTTCATGTAGGCACCCTCCCATGAATACAGATTGTCATCTCAGCATAGCCTGTCCTCATGCATGTGATTACAGCTTTACAATCCTGCCAAGGTATCTGTCCATTATTTAAGATATTTTTCTTTAAAATTCAAGCATCATGAAATTGGGGAAAATACATTAACTCTGTTTCCTTGGCCATCAAAAGCCTGACCTAATTTTGCATATAGGTAGTTGCTTCAGATGTATGACACCTGGATTATCATTAAATCAGTGTGTTCAGCTGACGTGGAAGGAGATTTTAATCATACAGATTTGGAATACTCCCAATTTTCTTCAAAGTCCAAACAAAAAAAGGCAAATAAATTTTTCAAAATTTACAAACGGTTGCAGAATTTCCTCAACCCCAGTCCAAAATACATAAAGATAGATGTTGTACTAAACCTGCAGGCAACATCAGGTCACACAACTAATAGATGAACATGTTACCTCACTTATATTGTCCAAACTTTAATAAGGTATATTACAACATTGTAAATTTGACAAGTAAACAGTTCCAGAAATGATATTTTGCTCATTTCCAGTTGACAGTCAAACTGCACTTTTAGTTTTACAAACATATCAAGATACGTGTTGAGCAGCTCCAAAACAACGACCCAGATCATCTTCAGTAGCGTTTGTTTCTCAAGGCAGGGCTGTGCACTAAAAACGCTAATATAGTCAGCACATTCTACCAATACTCACCACTATAATTCCACCCCCCTCCCCTCCAAAGTGGCGGAGTATCTACTCCAGTCATAAAAAAGTCACCTTAAAGAGTTATAAAAGTTCGCTGGCAGCACAACAGTGCCTGTTTTTCTACTCTCAAATTAGTGGTATTTTTCTAACTGAGAGAAATGAAGACAAGTTTGATCTCAAGAATTGAATTTGACTTTTATATTTGTAATAGTTGGAAGACAAAAATATTTAAAGTAAATGCGAGCTTCAGCTAATCGCAAAATAGTTTTGTCTGCCAGACTCGGCCGTAGATGCATTTAAAATGTGGAACGATCTCTACACGATGACAGCTTACTGGAATTTTTATTATAGTAAAATATTCACAAGCCTTCAACATTACTTTTTTTTTACTGAAACACTGGGTTGCATTACAGCAAATTTGCTTAGGTTAGGCTTAATACCGAGGCGACAGAGTCAGGGCCACATTCTACATGCTACTTCCTTTTCAAAGGCACTTGACAGATTGCATTTGCAAATAATGGAGTCGCTTGTCTGGTCTGATTCGTTTTAGAACTCCAAAGTTTTGCGAAAGATAGTTTATAAGGGCGAGGGGGGAAGGAGGGAAAAGGGGGAGTGGGGAATCCTGCGGTCGAATCGGTTGCCACTGCCTGCTGGATTAAGATTGCAAAGCTTCATTAAAAATGTGTCCGGTTTGCTTAAAATGGCGACGGGATGGGGAGGGCGAGAGAGATATCTTTCCAGCCCTCTACCACCCCCCCCGGACCATCTCCCGTTAGAAATAACCCGCCACTTTGTCCTGCCGAATGCGATCAGCCCGGTTATAGAGGGAGCTCTTTGCAATTTACTGCCACCGAGCGGGCCCTTGCGATAGACAAGAGAGAGGGAGACACAGGGGGAAGGCGCTGCTTGGAGCGGCTGCAGCCGGGGGAGCTGAGCCGCGAACAAAGAGGAAAGGCCCGGCCTCGCCTCCTGCACGCCAGGAACTAGCCCCGGGGAGCAAAGAGCCGCCGGGCCGCCCCTCCCCCAGCGAGCCCTCGGATGGCGAGGTGAATTTTATTTTTGGGGGGACAGCGGTTTCAGGGGTTTTCTTTACTTGCAGGATTGCAAGTTTTTTTTCCCCGAGTATTTTTTTTCTGTCTGAATATAACGATAGAGGGAGACAAACACACCCAGCGCCGACAAGCCCCATCGTGACACCTAGAGGCGGCACAAAGGACCTGCATTTGGCCCCTCTAACCGCTCTCACTTACATTTTCACCGTCTTTTCTTGCAGGAAAAGTCCCTTTCGGTGCCTCCCGATGCCCGCGTGAGGTGCCCGGCTGCCCGAAACACCCTGAAAGCGCGGCGCCAATCGGTTAAAACGTTCCCATTAGAGTAGGGAAGAGAAAATGGCGGCACCCACCCTGACTGCGCATGCTCGGCAGCGCCACAACTGTGGGGACGTGCGCGAGGCACTGTGGGTGGAGGGCAGAAAACGCGCGAATTTTTCTTTTCGAAAAGAAACGGTTTAAACGGTCGCCAACGGAAAGGAGAGCTTGCAGGCCGGGGCAAGAGCCCACACGGACATGACGTCTGCAGTGAACAATATGGCGCCTCCTTCGGCATGATTCAGCAATTACAAGGTCGTGGATTCCCTACCGAAGTTGCTGCAGCAGACTTATCAGGTTGTCTCATTAATGCTGTCGTGTGTGTAACTTATTTTAATGTGTGGGTGAAACAAATTGCTGTTCCGAAATTAAAGTCAATTGTTGGAAATCCAAAAATAAAGTCAATCGGCATTGAAAAGAGATCATCTTTGGACTGAGGTACTGTGAGGGATCCTTATCCCAAAACATTTATTTGAGTCGCTAAATCTGGCTGGACATGTTCCTGGCGATTTCGTCACCTCCAACTGCCCCCACATCTTAGTTGACAAAATCTTTTATTCCCAACCTCAATATTATAATAAAAATAAATAAACTGAAGAAACGATCAGACTCATTGTAGATTAAATTGAATAATATGTGAAGCCTTTTAGTAAGAAGATTGCTGAATGGCAATGTAATTTGCATGGTATAATTTTGAGGTGCAGGTACATAGACATTGAAGGTAGCAGGATAAGTTGAGAAATTATTTAAAAACATAGGACCATACATTTTATAAACTGAAGCATAGATTATAAAAGCAAAGAACTTATGCTATACTTTGACAAATTGCTTGTAATAATACATCCAGCAATGAACACCAAAGTTTTGGAAGGATGTTAAGGACATAGAGAAGGTGTAATGGAGATTTGCTTGAATGGTACCATGGATGGCAGACGCCTGGAAAGACTCTAGAAACTGAGGGTGTTCTTCTTGGAGCAGAGAAAATTAAAAGGATATTTTAAATTGTGAAGAGTTTTGAGAATGTAAATAAAGAAAAACTGTTGCCAATGGCCAAATGGTTAATAACTAAAGGACACAGGTTTAAGACAATTGGTGAAAAAAGCAAGGGTGAAATAGGAGTCAATTTTACATGTAGCAAGTTGTTATGATTTGGAATGGACTGGCTGAAAAATCAGTGGAAGAAGATTCAACAGCAATAGATTTTGCTTTACGACTTTTAAGAGGAAGTTGGATGAAAAGTTGAAGAGGAGAAATTGGCAGGGCTATGGGGAATGAGCAGCAGAGTGGGACAAAGTGAATAGATCTATCAAAGAGCCCACAAAAGTACAGTAAATGTCTCTGTTATACCATTCTATGATGAAGTGCTCAAAGAAACTGAAATAGTTTCTTTTAATGCCTCTATGATTTTCTCCTGTGTCATTTGCAATAGTGTCCAATAAATTAATCTTTAATTCCTGGAAATGCAAGACATTCCTGAATGAATGTATATCTTTATTTTGATACATGCTGAATGATAGTGATCATCTGATAGATGGATTTTCCCCTCAGTGACTATTTGTATATCCTTAAATGTAGTTAAAATCTGCCCTCTTTATTTAATAAATCTCATTCTTTGAAGTCTCTTAAGATGATGGCTCTGTAGTTACTGGACACTCAACAATGTCAATCCAACCAGTGCTTCCATTATATAAATTTTTTTACACATTTCATTTTACTTGAGTAGTTTTAGAACCTGCCTCCTCATTATTTGTCAAGATTAAAAAGGTGTGGAACGCCACTATGCATTCCAACAATTATTTTAGTAATTTCAGGTTTGGAAATTATATCTGGTTGTAGACATCACTTACATCAGAGAGAATTTGAAGATAGCTCCAGTTATTGTTTAAGCTCCAGTTATTGTTTAATCTCCAGTAAAGTGGTAGAACATACAGATCAGGAAGACTTTGACTTGTGCTTTTAGTTGATCTCAGCTAGGATACCATTCATTACAAATGTTGACTAAGAAAGGAAAGATTGGGTGGGTTCACTTTCACAATTGCTGTTCCATCACCTTTCCTGGAAAGATCATATTAATAAGCTGGCTGTGATGTGCTTCAAGAATGAGCAGAATACCAATTTCACTGACTAAACTTGTATGAATATGGAGTTCTTGGGCAATACACTTGTGAAACTTGGTTACTAAAGTTAAATCATAGCACGAGTCCAAACCTTCAAGCTAGGATGGAAGAAAATTCAAAACAAAATAGATTAAATATGCATAAACCCAGCTGAAATTGAAACAAACAAATTAATCGGCTTAAAAAAAGCTGAATATGGAAGAGCTTTCATTATGGACCTCACTGTAATAAGTTTAATGGTGCAATAATTTTTTAGTTATTTTTCTACATCGGTATTTTTCCTATCTTTCTCCAGAAGATGTTTGGAACCTTGCTGGGGGACATTTCCACAGGCATATCACCAGCTATTTCTTTACTCAAGTTGTCATCATTCATGCACAAGCCTTCACAGTGAATAGCGGCAGTCTATCAGAACCAGTCCGATTTACTCTTTACCCCATCCACGCGAGAGGCTTGAGTTCAGTTCCTGGCCAATGCAAAGCTCCTTCTTTTGAGCGGCGTGGTAGCACAGTGGTTAGCACTACTGCTTCACAGCTCCAGGGACCTGGGTTCAATTCCTAGCTCGAGTCACTGTCTGTGTGGAGTTTGCACATTCTCCTCATGTCTGTGTGGGTGCTCCGGTTTCCTCCCACAGTCCAAAAATGTGTGGGTTAGGTTGATTGGCCATGGTAAATTGCCCCTTAGTGTCCTGAGATGCATAGGTTAGAGGGATTAGCGGATAAAATATGTAGGGATATGGAGGTCTGGCCTGGGTGGGATTGTGGTCAATGGGCCAAAGGGCCTCTTTCTGGACTGTAGGGTTCTATGGTTCAAATATCCACATTCTTACACTTAGGCATGACTTGGGGGTGGCGGGTTACCTTGTATTATTTCCCCAAACTTTTTATTGGTGAAGCAACTCAATTCTCATTGATAAGTAGTATTGCTGAGGAAATGTTTGAAGAAAGATAGCCCCTCTTTAAATGTCATAAGAACATAAGAACATAAGAAATAGGAGCAGGAGTAGGCCATCTAGCCCTTCGAGCCTGCCCCGCCATTCAATAAGATCATGGCTGATTTGTCGTGGCTCAGTTCCACTTTCCCGCCCTCTCCCCATAACCCTTAATCCCCTCTCTTATCAAGAACCCATCAACCCGCTTCTTAAAAATATTTAGCGAGGCAGCCTCCACCACTTCAACGGGCAGAGAATTCCAGAGATTCACCACCCTTTGAGTGAAGAAGTTCCTCCTCAACTCCGTTCTAAACACCCCCCCCCCCCTTTATCTTGAGGCTGTGCCCCCTAGTCCTACTGTCTTTTTTGAGCGGGAAGAGTCTCTCCACCTCTATCCTATCCATCCCATTCATCATCTTATACGTCTCAATGAGATCTCCCCTCATTCTTCTAAACTCTAACGAGTACAAGCCTAGTTTATTCAGCCTCTCCTCATAACTCAATCCCCTCAACTCCGGTATCAGCCTAGTAAACCTCCTCTGCACTCCCTCCAGGGCCAAAATATCCTTGCGCAGGTGCGGCGCCCAAAACTGCACACAGTACTCCAGCTGCGGCCTCACCAATGCCCTATACAGCTGCAGCAAGACCTCCCTACTTTTATATTCAATCCCCCTCGCTATGAAGGCCAGCATCCCATTCGCCTTCCTGACCACCTGCTGCACCTGCAAGCTGGGTTTTTGCGACTCATGCACAAGGACCCCGAGGTCCCTCTGCACCGTCGCCTGCTGCAGTTTTTAGCCACGTAAGTAACAGTCCTTCCTACCATTATTCCTACTAAAGTGGACCACCTGTGTTTTTACTCAATATTCAAAGTTAAATAAACGCTATGCTTGCTGCTGTGTGCTGACAATAAGTGGAACCTTGCAATTATGTTATTTTCATAAATAATCTGTATATGAATACTTACTTAGAGGCGGTAAAATAGGGAAAAGTGCTAAAACTTGTCACCTAAAACCTGTTTCACAGGTTGTGTGTTGGGATCATTACGATAAATTACACCATTGGTCTCTCCTGCTAACCAAGAAGTAAGTGAAACCATCTGAATTAAGCTGTATTTAAGTTATAGCTGTAGTCCTTGGAGAGTCTGTTAAGTGTGTCACTCCTTTACATTTGCATCAAAAACTCGGCCTGTCTGCCTATTAGTTGGTTGCAAAGTGGTTCCTGATATTTTGGTTATGTGCAGACTGGTTGTGACAGATAGTAAGAAGTCTGACAACACCAGGTTTAAGTCCAACCGATTTATTTGATAATAAACTCACAAGCTTTTGAGGTTTGCCTCTTCGTCAAGTGAATGGAGAGTACTGGCCTCAGACAGAGCATATAATAGCGCAGACAGCTTACAGATTACTGACTGGAATGCAAATCTTTACATCTAACCTGCTGTTCAAGTCTTAAAGTGGCTAATGATGTGAGTGGAAGGAGTATTGAGCACAGGTTAAAGATTGGGTTTGCAAAACCTCACTTCCTGTACTGTCTGGAGACAATACACATCTCTTTAACCTGTGCTCAATGCTCCTTCCACTCACATTGTTAGCCACTTTAAGACTTGAACAGCAGGTTAGGTGTAAAGATTCGCATGCTAATCAGTAATCTGTAAACTGTCTGTGCTGTTATATGCTCTGTCTGAGGCCAGTACTCTCCATTCACCTGATGGAGAGGCAAACCTCGAAAGCTTGTGAGTTTACTATCAAATAAATCGGTTGGACTTAAACCTGGTGTTGTCAGACTTCTTGCTGTGTTTACCCCAGTCCAATGCTGGCGTCTCCACGCTGTGACAGATAGACCAGGGTGTGAGCACACAGTTTCAGTCTAATTAAACTAGCAACATCTGATGTCATGATATTAGTACACCTTAAACTTATAAATCATATTGTAAATATCAGGATTTGCAGTCTCACCTTCAAGATAGCCTGTTTGCTGACCAAGGTAAAACAGCAGCAGTCAGGGAAGCCCACTAAAAAATTATCTTGATTTATGTAGTTTGAAATTGCTGTCAGGTGTGGAGAACTTGTATGTCAGGAGCCAGCAGTACAAGAGTGGTTAAAAACAACTTTACAAAAGCATTACCGTAAGAGACCAGGCTAATTTTTTTCCCTCGTCAATAATCAAGATACAATAATTGCAAATTTCATTCCTGCACTTTGCAGGCCTAATTCCGTGCTCCCTGCACAATGTGATGTGAATGGAGTGGCATACGCAGGTGCAACTTGTGAGCCATAGTCAAAAGGGCAAGATTTTGATGTCATAGATACCAACAGGCTGCTGCAACATAAAAATAGTAAGATTGTGCGGGGAACGCCTTCCTCATTCTGTCCTGAAGCAACAAGCATTAGCAAGCATAGCTCTGGAGCTACTTAAAAGACCATTCAACAAGTTAACCACAGCTAAAGTACTCAAGCAAAATTAGTGGAAGCATTGTGGTGAGTTGCTGAAGTTTGAAGATTTCTGCTGACCATGGATTGAGAGGGTTACATGTGTTGCATTACTGGGTGGGGGAAATAGTTGCAGTGGCACTTGCTATGCAACATGGCCAAATGCATTGGAGGAGAAGGTTGTGAGGGGAAACTCTGTAAGAAAGGAGGAGAAGGTGAGCTCTCCTTTGAAAGCCCTAGCTTTAGAGGGTATTCTGGGAGCATAAAGTTAAAGTTTATTTATTAGTCATAAATAGGCTTACATTCACGCCGTAGTGAAGTTACTGTGAAAATCCCCTAGTTGCCACACTCTAGTGCCTATTCGGGTACACTGAGGGAAAATTTAGCATAGCCAATTCACCTAACCTGCACAGCTTTGGACTGTGGGAGGAAACCTGAAGAAACGCACACAGACACGGGGAGAATGTGCAAACTCCACACAGACAGTGACACAAGCTGGGAATCAAACCTGGGTCCCTGATGCTGTGAGGCAGCAGTGCTAACCACTGTGCTGCCATGCCACCACCAAGCATCAGCCTGATGTCAGCAGCAATGTTTCAAGAGGCTTCACTTTACAAAGGAGGTAGTAATAGAATTCTGTCACCTCCTTCACAAAGATCTGGAGGCTCTAGCTAGGGTGAGGATAGCCCTCCCAGCTCCAGTGAAGATCACAATTAGTTTCTCCTAGGTTGCAACTGCTGAAATTAACAGCATTATCACAATCCACTGTTCATAGTAGTATTGGGAAGTGACAGACCTGCTCTACAGGAGGAGAAGTGACTTCATCCCCTCCTCCCTGAAGAGAGGGTACATAAATTTGTCAAAATAGCAATACAGGTACAATCAACTTTGCACGTGGCTATGCAGGCTGCCCATATCAGAGAATGATACTGTAACTGAGCAGATCGGGAATTACTTGTAAGTGAATGCGTGTCTTCTTGAAACATTCATGATGCTTTAATCTCTTGACAATATTAATCAATTTTGGGCCTCTGAGACAGACAACTAAAAAGCTCCACACAAGGTTTGTAACCCTCTTCTACCATCCCACAAACTTGGAGGGCCTCAATAAAAGCCTGGAATCACCTGCAACACTATGGAGTAACATTGGTCCCTGCTTAGATCACTTGGGGAGCTCTGTCACACATGCCTGACAGAGTCATATAATCATAGAATCCCGACATTTCAGAAAGAGGCCTTTCAGCCCATCGGGCTCTATTCTCGCAACCCCACACATTTATCTTGCTAATGCCCCTGACGCTAGGGTCAATTTAGCACGGCCAATCAACCTAACCCGCACATCTTTGGACTGTCAGAGGAAACCTGAGCACCTGGAGGAAACCCATGCAGACACAGGAGGAAAGTGCAAACTCTGCACAGAGTTGAACCTGGGTCCCTGGCACTGAGGCAGCAGTGCGAATCACTGTACTACTCCACTGCCCTAAGTCTCCATGTTTGTGTGCATTCTCCACAATCATGAGGGCTCAGCCACTACCTCCTGAGAATGATGAGGAGGAGAAAGGGAGGAGGCCACATGCATCGCCAGAGCAAGAGGGACTGTATAGCAAGACTTTGCTTCAGACCTCTGCATGGACTTACCATCCCATTATAAAACATTGATTTCAGATTCCTCATGACAAATTCCCCATAGGCTACATTACCAATAACATCCTACAGTAAGAACCTTTATTCATCAACTTCATCCAGCAATACATCAACTTAGAAAACGAAATAACTAATTACCTTTGTGCATTCCCTTCCTGTATGTCTTGTTAGTGCTTTTGCCTGGCCAAGTGCTTCTATGCAGTGATACCCCAGTGGTTGCAGCATGGCTGCTAACTGGTGGCTGGTTTCTGATAGACAGGGGAATTAAGGGTTATGGGGAGAAAGCGGGAAAGTGGAACTGATCCACTTCAGATCAGCCATGATCTTATTGAATGGCGGGGCAGGCTCGAAGGGCTAGATGGTTACTCCTGTTCCTATTTCTTATGTTCTTATGTTCAGTGGTTAGCACTGCTGCCTCACAGCTCCAGGGACCTGGGTTTGATTCCCAGCTTAGGTCACTGTCTGTGTGGAATTTGCACGTTCTCCCTGCTTGGATTTCCTCTGACTGCTCCAATTTCCTTCCACAGTCTAAAGATGTGCAGATTAGGTTGATTGGCCATGCTAAGTTGCCCATACTGTTCCAGGATAGAGGGATTAGTGGGGTAAGTATGTGGGGTAATGGGGATAGGCCCTTTGGTAGGATGTTGTTGGTGCAGGCTTGATGGGCCAAATATCCTCCTTCTGCACTGTAGGGTTTCTATGATGATTTCTAACTTTCACTGACAGAGATGAAAGATGGCCTTGGAGGCCTGGTTTCAGATTGTACCATCTCAGCATGCATGGCAGCAGCATGGGCTGTCTTGGAGGCAACAGTAAGGGCTCTGACAGAGTGGTTGTGGTGGGAGCATAAATTTAATCCTGAGAGATGATAGCAAGTTTCTGTTACAAAATGCTTCTACTGCTGCCATGGGACCAGGAAGCACTTCACCTATTGGAGCATATTACTGGATTGTTGTTTAAGACACTGGGATCTTAATCCCAGTTGGGCACTGAGATCTGCAAGCACAATGGTAGCTCTCTGTGTCTGGATAGCAGCAACCTCAGCCTGCAAGCTAGCAGCCAGGGATCTTGTGACTCTGCCTGAGCTGTCACTGCAGCACTAATACATCGGCAGGACTCTGCCTGTGCTACTGAGAAAGCAGACAGCAGATGCTCCGTCATCGATTGGTCTGACAGTAGGAGAACTTCCACGTGCAAAGGATGGTCCTCAAAATCTGCGTGCTCTCTAGCACAGTAAAGCCTGCTAGTGACTCCCTGGCAAGGCTGTCAATGCCCCAGCATCTTGTGCATGTTCATCAGTATTTTTCTATAGTCTGACCCAACATTAGTTGACCCTAAGTGGTCAAACAGCAAGCCCATACATGAGCTGACTGATCCCTCTGACCTGCTGCAACTCACTTGGGGCTCAGTGACTCCCCACATGAACATCTCGACTCTAGACCAGCCTCTTAAGGTTTGCCACTTTGCTGCTGGCTGCAAGTGTTTCATCAAGTGATGGTGCTTCTTTTTGTTGGGCTAGTTTTCTCCTCTTGCTCCTCAATTTGCTTCAGTTACCAGCAGTTCCTGGCTGTGACAGGAAATTGGAGGGTCCACAATCAGTGAATTTGCAGTTTCCATTTCATGACACCTTTCAGGATGAGGGTGAGGTGTCACTGGAGAAGGTGCAGATGTGCCACCTTGTCCTGCAAGAAGAAGGGCAGAATGTCAGTGAATGAATGTCAGTATGTTTGGGAGCGCCTGCTATAGTTCAATAGGTGGGGATATATGGAGGCATAAAGAGGTGTGTGCACAGCTTGTATGTTTCAAAGATGCCTGAGGGTAAGATGTGGTATAAGGTTGTTAAGAGTGAGTCTTGATTGACAGGGTATATTGCAGGGTGAGTGATTGTGCATGAAGCAGTGTGAGAGGTCTATGTTGTGTGATATGATGTACAGATAGATTTATTCAACTTAACCACCAGAATAAGGTCATTTTGTGACACTGCTGCCAAGTTCATGGTGCCATGCTTTGGGCATTCACTACCCTTGCCGCATGTTCCCATTCATTTCACAGGCTCACTCTGAAGTGTTTCTCGCCTTCTGTCGGAAACACGACCTTCATCTGGTTTCAACCACTTGACAGTGAGTTCAAAGCAGCGCTATGAAATATGGGAGCCCTCTCCTTCCTTTGCTGCAGTGCGAGTGTAAAATAATTATCCACTATATCCTGCAGTACATTTTTACAGATGCACCGTAGAAAGCATTCTTTCTGGTTGTATCACAGTTTGGTGTGGTTCCTGCTCTGCCCAAGACCGCAAGAAACTGCAAAAGGTCATGAATGTAGCCCAATCCATCATGCAAACCAGCCTCCTGGCCATTGATTCTGTCTACATTTCCCACTGTCTCAGCAAAGCAGCCAGTATAATTAAGGACCCTATGCACCCTGGACATTCTCTCTTCCATCTTCTTCCGTTGGGAAAAAGATGCAAAAGTCTGAGGTCACGTACCAACCGACACAAGAACAGCTTCTTCCCTGCTGTCATCAGACTTTTGAATGGACCTCCTTGCATTAAGTTGATATTTCACTACACCCAAGCTATGACTAACATTATATTCTGCATTCTCATTTCCTTCTCTATGAGCGGTATGCTTTGTCTGTATAGTGCACAGGAAATAATACTTTTCACTGTACGCTAATACATGTGACAATAATAAATCAAATCAAATTGGGGTGGCACGGTGACACCTTGGTTAACACTGCTGCCTCAGTGCCAGGGACCCGGGTTTGATTCCCGGCTTGGGTTACTGTCTGTGTGGAATTTGCATGATTGCATGGGTTTCCCCCCGGTGCTCCGGTTTCCTCCCACAGTCTGAAAGACATGCTACTTAGGTGCATTGGCTGGAACAGGTGTCAGAGTGTGACGACTAGGGAATTTCACAGTAACATCATTACAGTGTTAATGTAAGCCTACCTGTGACTAAAGAATAAACTTTAACTTTTTAAATCAAAATTTAAAGGGATCTTACCTTTATAATGGAAAAGCTGTCTGGAGCTTGCAGTTTTTAAAGTACACTGTTTGAGCTTGGAGTGCCTGCACAAAAATGGACAGCAGGGCTATATGGAGGCTGTATCTTTCCATGTCACAATCATGGAAATTAAGTAGGTAGATCAATTTTCTCTCTTACCCACTTTGTTTCCAACAGGAGGGGGAGCTCATGAACCACAGCCCAAAATCAAAGCAGTGATACAGTTCCAAGTCAGTATGTTGTGTGACTTGGAGGGGAACTTGCAGATGGTGGTGTTATCATGTGTCTGTTGCCCTGCCCTTCCAAGTGATAGAGGCAGTGGGTTTGCAATGTGCTGTCGAAAGAGTCTTGGTGAGCTTTTGCAATGCATCTTCAAGGTAGTGCACACTGATGTCATTGTGCATTGGTGGTGGTAGGAGTAGTGATTGTTGAGGTAGTGGATAGGATGCCATTCCAGCAGTCAGGCAAGTTGAGAGTATTCCATCACATCTGATTTGTGCCTTGTAGATGATGGTTAGGCTTTGGGGATCCAGGGATGAGTTACTCACCCACCTCTTGTAGCCTGCTCTTGTAGCCAGAGTACTTCTGTGGCTGGTCCAGTTAAGTTTCTGGTCAATGGTGATTCCCTGAATATTGATAGTGGGGAATTCAGCAATGTTAATGCAAATGAACATCCTCTCTTGATGATTAGATCCTCTCTTGTTGGAGATGGTCATTGTTTGGCACTTGTGTGGCTGAATGTTTCTTGCCACTTGTCAGCCCAAGCCTGGATATTATCCAGGTCTTGCTACATATGGACACAGACTGCTTCAGCACTTGAATAGTGCTGAATATTGTGCAAACATCTGTGAACATTCCCACTTCTAACCTTATGATGGAAGGAACGTCATTGATAAGACAGCTAAAGATGGTTGGGCCTAGGACATTACCCTGTGGAACTCTGCAATGATGTCCCATGATTGAAATGATTAACCTCCAACAATCACAATCATCTTCCTTTGTGCCAGACAAGACTCCAATCATTAGAGAGTTTTCACCCCGATTCCCATTGTCTCCAGTTTTGCTAGGGCTTCTTGATGCCACACTTTTCAAATGCTGCCTGGATGTCAAGGGCAGTCACTCTCACCTCACTTCTTGGCTCAGTTTTTTTGTCCTGGGTAAATGAGACCAGTATCTCCAGCAGAACCCAACCAGTGAGCAGATTATTGCCGAGTAAGTGCTGCTTGATGGCATTGTTGATGACCGTTTGTCATTTGCTTTAAACTTTTGTACCATCATTAATATCAGCATAGCAATGACAGCAATATCAAATCAACTTTGACAAAGGGTCATTTGGACTCAACGTCAGCTCTTTTTTCTCCTTAAGATGCTGCCAGACCTGCTGAGATTTTCCAGCATTTTCTCTTTTGGTTTCATTTGACTCTAATTTTTTTTCCCCATCCTCCATGTTCTCACCATCGCTGGCTGCTAAGTCAA
This sequence comes from Carcharhinus amblyrhynchos, assembly GCF_965287045.1. Lineage (NCBI taxonomy): Eukaryota > Metazoa > Chordata > Chondrichthyes > Carcharhiniformes > Carcharhinidae > Carcharhinus > Carcharhinus amblyrhynchos. The sequence continues at coordinate 44,896,383 of NC_137327.1, read as the reverse complement.
CTCAGTGAGAAGTCTGACAACACCAGGTTTAAGACCAACTGATTTATTAGATAGTAAACTCACAAGCTTTCGAGGTTTGCCTCTTCGTCAGGTGAATAGAGAGTACTGGCCTCAGACAGAGCATAGAACAGCACAGACAGTTTACAGATTACTGATTAGAATGCAAATCTTTACACCTAACCTGCTGTTCAAATCTTAAAGTGGCTACAATGTGAGTGGAAGGAGCATTGAGCACAGGTTAAAGAGATATGTGTTGCCTCCAGACAGTACAGTAAGTGAGGTTTTGCAAACCCAGGCAAGTCATGGGGGTTACAGATAGGTTCATGACACACTATCTGTAACCCCCATGACCTGCCTGGGTTTGCAAAACTTCACTTACTGTACTTTTACCATTTATATAGATGATCTGGAGGAGGGAACCGAGTGTAGGGTGTCGAAATTTGCTGATGACACCAAGATTGAGGGAACGGCAAATTGTGCGGAGGGTGTGGAGAGTCTGCAGAAGGATCTAGATAGGCTGGGCGAATGGGCCAGGAAATGGCAAATGGAATTTAATGTTGGCAAGTGTGAGGTGGTCCACTTTGGTAGGAATAATGGTAGGAAGGACTATTACTTACGTGGCGAAAAACTGCAGCAGGTGACGGTGCAGAGGGACCTCGGGGTCCTTGTGCATGAGTCGCAAAAACCCAGCTTGCAGGTGCAGCAGGTGGTCAGGAAGGCGAATGGGATGCTGGCCTTCATAGCGAGGGGGATTGAATATAAAAGTAGGGAGGTCTTGCTGCAGCTGTATAAGGCATTGGTGAGGCCGCAGCTGGAGTACTGTGTGCAGTTTTGGGCGCCGCACCTGCGCAAAGATATTTTGGCCTTGGAGGGAGTGCAGAGGAGGTTTACTAGGCTGATGCTGGAGTTGAGGGGGTTGAGCTATGAGGAGAGGCTGAATAAACTAGGCTTGTACTCGTTAGAGTTTAGAAGAATGAGGGGAGATCTCATTGAGACGTATAAGATGATGAATGGGATGGATAGGATAGAGGTGGAGAGACTCTTCCCGCTCAAAAAAGACAGTAGGACTAGGGGGCACAGCCTCAAGATAAAGGGGGGGTGGTTTAGAACGGAGTTGAGGAGGAACTTCTTCACTCAAAGGGTGGTGAATCTCTGGAATTCTCTGCCCGTTGAAGTGGTGGAGGCTGCCTCACTAAATATTTTTAAGACGCGGGTTGATGGGTTTTTGATAAGAGAGGGGATTAAGGGTTATGGGGAGAGGGCGGGAAAGTGGAACTGAGCAGCAACAGATCAGCCATGATCTTATTGAATGGCGGGACAGGCTCGAAGGGCTAGATGGCCTACTCCTGCTCCTATTTCTTATGTTCTTATGTTCTGTCTGGAGGCAATACATATCTCTTTAACCTGTGCTCAATGCTCCTTCCACTCACATTGTAGCCACTTTACGACTTGAACAGCAGGTTAGGTGTAAAGGTTTGCATTCTAATCAGTAATCTGTAAACTGTCTGTGCTGTTCTATGCTCTGTCTGAGGCCAGTACTCTCTATTCACCTGACGAAGAGGCAAACCTCAAAAGCTTGTGAGTTTACTATCTAATAAATCGGTTGGACTTAAACCTGGTGTTGTCAGACTTCTTACTGTGTTTACCCCAGTCCAACACCGGCATCTCCACATCATGCTTTGTCAACTGTCAGGATTTCCTTCCCTAAATCTCTCTGCCTACCTCACCAGGCTGGGAGGAGGCAGTAGTTGGGAGAACAAAAGTTGGACTTGGTTGAGTTGTTGTGGGCATGGTCACTGGTGCCAGGATTCCCCTTCTGGAACCACCTGATGAACTTATCTCTTACCCAGGAACATTCCTATGAGTCTTTGATGGATGATTCTTGCCACCTGAATTCCCACTCCCACCTATCAGTCAGACTGCATATTCATTGGATTTGGGCGGGACAAAGAACAATACAGCATAGGAAACAGGCCCTTCGGCCCTCCAAGCCTGTGCCGCTCATGCTTCCAACTAGACTATTCACTTGTATCCTTCCATTCCCAGTCTGTTCATGTGGCTATCCAGATAAGTCTTAAACGATCCCAGCGTGTCCACCTCTCCCACCTTGCTTGGCAGTGCATTCCAGGCCCCCACCACCCTCTGTGAAAAATACCTCCCTCTGACATCTGTGTTAAACCTTGCCCCCCTCACCTTGAACCTGTGACCCCTTATGTTTGTCACCGTTGACCTGGGAAAAAGTTTCCCACTATTCACCCTATCTATGCCCTTCATAACTTTATACACCTCTATTAGGTTGCCCCTCATCCTCCATCTTTCCAGGGAGAACAACCCCAGTTTACCCAATCTCTCCTCATAGCTAACCAAACTTGTCCCTTGTAATGCAGGCTTCTTTTCCTTCCTGTTGGTGGTGTAAGCCTGAGCCTGGTTGATAGGTCTTTGAGTTTCTATTACGTTGCTCCATGAAAGGGGATGCGCCCTGTAGTGCCATGTTTTGTGGTCTTATCCTGTTGTCCTGATTCCCCACTCTTTTCCTGTTATCCTTTCAATATCTAAACAGGAGGCGGTGCTGACTATAGCAGTGGGGATTGGGAATCTGATTCTTTGAATTATTTGTATTGATCTGTACTGATCTTCGCCATGTATATGTACGAAGTGATGATCATTCTTTGCATGCTGAATCTAGGAATTTGTTGTGTATCAAGCCAATATAAATTGAAAATTCACAATAAAAATATTATTTTAAAAGAGCCAAATTCAGTCATGTTAATGTGGGGAATTTTCTCACAAATGCCCACCTCTGGCAAGATAAATTGCTTAAAAATCATCTCATTAAAATATCTGCTTTTCCATTGAACTAGCTGAATTCAGCCCAATTTTGTTAATGGAGGCAAAATTTGCTTCATTATATTTGGGCAATCGTGATCATCCGCTCAACTGGTGGCACTGGCATCTGCATCAGAAGTATGTAGATTCAAATACCACTCCAGAGACTTGAGCACAAGAGGAACGTCAAGCTGACACTGCAGTGCAGTACTGAGGGAGTACTGCACTGTTGGAGATGCTGTCTTTCAGATGGAATCAAACCAAGACCATGCCTACCCTCTAGGTGGGCAAAGAAGGTCCCACGGCACTATTCTGAAGAACAGAAAGAAAGTTAGTCATGACCATTATTTGCTGTCAATCTCCATCACTAAAAAGATGATCTAGTCATTAATATATTGCTTTTTGTGATCAAAAAGGAATGTCAAAGGAGTTTGATCTTCCTAAAACCTGAGCAAAAATTACTCAGCATGAGTATTGTGGCACCTAGACGCTCATCCCTGTCCTGAGCTACCATTAAGCTCAATATCTGAAGTTAGTATAAAGTGTGATCAATATTTGGAATGGGTTTATGGTAGTGTAATTAAGACAAAAACAAATTGGAATCATTTAAGACAGTTTGAATGTCATGAGTGGAAAATTGTAGGCTTTTTCTGCTTTGATTAATTTAGCTGGGCTAAATGACCTCCTCATCGGAATTTAGGTTGACCAAGATTGAATCCTTGTCTGTTAGAAAATGTGAAAAATGAGTACACATTTGTTTTCTTTTACTCAGGATGTTGATATATTTTTGTGTTGTTCAAAAATACTGAATCAATTATTGTGTTTCTTTCATTCTATGCATTTAACGTAACAAAAATATTTACATTTCTGTCATCGTTTATTATAAACTGTTATTTAAAATAAGTAACTGATTTTCAATCCTGAAAACCTTCAAGAGCCTTGGCAAGGAGTACCCAGTGTACTTTAGCATTTGGCAGAAGGTTTCTTTAAACATTGTGTGAAAGAAAGTATGCTCCTGTAAATATTTAAAGGTTCTTTATAGAACCTTGTTAACCAGAGTTGACAAGTTCTGGATTTCACCATGATTATTTTTCCAGCAATAATAATAGGAAAATATCTAGTCAAGAAATCATTATTTTACTGCACAGTATTCAATGTTTAAGCCCCTTCTCTGCATATGTTAGTTCTGTGCTCTGCCTATGACATCATCTAAATAAGTCAATCAATGTCAGTGCACTAATGTGGTCAGTGGAGCTTCAGCATGTGGTACAGGATGGGCCCAAAATCAATACCTTATTAGTGTACTAATTTCAACGGCTCTACCCTGACAAATGTTGAGCACAGGCTAGGCATTTGCACAACATCAAGTTACTCTCAATCCCCTTTTAGCAAATGGTTTAAAATAGCTTTAAGGATACCTGAGGATAGCTCATCTGCATTCTGTCTTGGATATCGATGGTTTTAAAAAAAACTTTTACTCCATTCTTAGTTACGAAGTCAGTGCGCAAAAGGTACTGCGTGAACTCTTAATCTATCTCCTTGCTCCAAAAACCAATTCAAGTTGAATCCAATTCTGGGATGAATCAAAAAGAGACTGAAAATCACCTGAAAAAATAGAGGGCTACTCACTCTTGTCAAAATAAACAACATTGATGTGTCCTGAGCCTAAAGAAGCAATATGGACATAATATCATTGCTAGAATATTAGTACCATGGGAGTACTGAACCAACAAGTCTAATCTTTCGTATAAGATGTTAAACTGAGGCATTGCTTGTTTGTGCAGGTGGATATAAGAGATCTTCTGACACAATTTTAAAAAAACAGCAGTGAGCTCTCCTGTCATTCAACTTATTTTCTTTTTGTACTATCTTGCCATGTACAAAAAGATTGCCAACTCCCTAGCCTATGACCCTCATGTTTTTGACAGTTAATAAAGTATATAGTATTCAGGACTTTATTAATAGGGGTAAGGAGTACAAGAGCAAAGAGGTTATGCTGAACTTATACAAGATACTAGTTAAACTTCAGCTGGAATATTGTGTACAGTTCAGGGTGCTACACTAAGGGAAAGCTGCGAATGCATTGGAGAGAGTGCAGAAGAAGTTTACAAGAACAGTTCCAGGGATGATAGACTGGGGAGGTTGGGATTGTTCTTGGAGAGGAAAAAGACAAAGAGGAGATTTAATAGAGATGTTCAAAATCAGGAGGGGGCTGGACAGAGTAGATAGGGATAAACAGTTTCCACTTGTAAAAGAACAAGAAGGCTCAGATTTAAAAGTGATTTGTAAAAGAAGCAAGTATGATGTGAGAAAAACCTTTTCACACAATGAGTGGTTTGGCTGTGGAATGCACTGCCTGGAATTGTGGTGGACATTTATAATCGAGGCATTCAAGTGGGCTTTAGATGAATTCTTGAATGTAAACAATGTGTAGGGGTACGGGGCAAAGGCAAAAGAGTGGCACTATGCCATAATGCTCATTTGGAGAGCAGGGTAGATATGATGGGCCAAATGGCTTCCTTTTGCGTTTAAGAATTCTATGATTCTACATGAAGCCTTAGTGATGAATGCAACGTTTTATCCAATCTAAAAATCATTATTTCAGTTGAGTTATGGGTGGCCATTCCCATTTAATGTTGTTACCCTTTAAAATATGACCTTGCTGTTACAAGGCAATGAGAAATGTATCTAAGTAGACAGGCCAATTATAGAGTGGCTTTTGTAGCAGTGGGGCTTATTTATTCCTCCCTCTGTAAGGCCAGTGCTTATTCTAGAAAGTAATGTGTGGCTTCACAGTCAGCACTTTAAATTGGATACCTTTGAAACATTTTCCTAGGCTGCAAATGGCGTGACTGTTCATATGCTTATTGTTTCCTCATCAGTCAGTCTTAGAAATTTTTCCCATTAAAAGATGTTTCTGTGAAGCCTATTAATTTGGGAGACCGAACCCACATTCAGAGAAGGATAGTGTTAGAAAAGATTGTTACTGATTAGTGATTCGGGTCTGCTTTCCCTGATTATGATTTATCTAACTTTATAAATAGAAGGCAGTGGATGTGATAGATTGATCTCCATCAGGAAGTGAGTGCCTAGCGGAGGAACCTGACCCACTTTAGAATCATCCCTCAAATGCATGTTTGAGGTGCTTGATTTATTTTGATACTAGAGCAGTTGTGGGCACCCTGCGACCTGGGGCCACATTTAGGCTTTGAGTGTGGCCCACAGATGTTTTGTTGACAGTTGTTCCTGCACACTGATTTCCATCCACATCATTTTTTTCCTACTGGTATGAATGAAGTGATATGCATGTACATCAAGGACAAGTGAATGTATGCTGATGGCACACAACATTGACTGAGTGCTATGCACTGCCTTTGCATCATATATAAATGATTAAGCATTTTTTATAACTTGTTATGAAATATTTGGTGTGTATTAACTGTACTTAATCTTATGCATGGGGTCATTGTTAGTGAATAAACCTGATTTCAATCTTCTGCCCACTGAGATGAAGGAGGACCATTTGAGGTGCCCTCCTCACTAACCTAGAATGCCCTTTACAGCAGTTGGGAGGGGTAGGGTTGAACTAGCATTTTGTGTAATCTGGCAATGTGATTCTTGCTGAGTCCAGTTTATCCTGGCTTTCTATTCTACAGAGGGCCCTCCTGTGATGATCAAGTATTTTGAAGAAGATTTTGCAGTCAAAGTTAATAAGACTGTAAGGCCAATTCTTCCTAAAATTCAGGCAAAGATTAATTAAGAGAATGTCGGGGTCCTGATAGGGACTTTCTATTTAACTAAAACTTAATTAAAATCTGTAGCATCAAGGGAGAGTGGAACGAGACGAGAGAGCCTTGGAATGTATTTATTTTAAATAATTCTTAGCCTCACAACATTCACTGTACTGGAACAAGACTGTTGACTTTTTCTGCTTCTTTCAGCAGGAATGGCTGTCTTTGAACTCTAGTTTTGGGACAGTTGCTCTGCTTCAGATATCTATTCCAGGTAAAATGCCCCTGTTTACTCCTGTAATTTGTCCAGCTTGTGTTGAATTCCTTGGAGGCCCCATTAGTTTCCAATTCCAGCTAATTTTAATATTTTCGTGTCTGTTCAGCTGTTGTTTCCTAGAAGGTGTGCCAGAATGACTGAGGTAATTCATGATATGATATGATGGTCGGATTCTTTAAAGTTTTGATGATAAATAACAAAAGTCCAAGGTGTCTTGCCATAGCTCAGCTTCCATATTCCAAACTGGTCCCCTCCCTTGCCTACCAGTCTGCAGATTTAGTACCTGGCATGTGCCACATGTTCTTAAGGCTGGCATCACCAACACAATTGTTCTCTGGAATTCTCAATGTCCTACTCATGTGCCATTAACCCAATTATTCAACAGCATGAATAAGGCAGTGTCTGCATAGAATTATATCCATCATGGAATCCAACAGACTACAGTTTGGCCCAAAATAGCAGTTACTGCAGGGACAACCTGGTAAGAACATCCAAAGTTTGCATTCCATTACATGTTCCCATTTCGTTTCCAAAGCTTATGGTCAGATCCAGTCATACTGGGGCAAGTTGAACAACAATGAGCATAGAGTCTTCCCACAATTGAGAGTATGCACCATTCATGAGATGGTGAGGTTGTTGCCCACATTTTGGTGAGCATCAGGCTAGTTAAATTTGGAGGTGCCAAAATTGTGGACAGGAGTTCTGGCAGCAAGTAAGTTGAGGCAGCAGTTGAGACAGATGATGATACAGAAGGGGATATAGTTGATCTTTATGATAAGGAAGATATAGGGTAAGCTTGGAGCCAATAACTCACTCAGGTTGGAAACGGTCTGGTTCAGTCTGATATAGTGGCCAAGCTGGAGAGATAGAATTGATGGTGTGGAAACAGAGTTTGTGGCAGAGGCCAAAGATAATATCAGTTTGCTCTTCTCGATGTTTAATTGGATAAAATTGTGGTTTATCCAGGATAAAGGGCAAGTAGTCTGAAACCACAAAGAAAGTCGGGGAGTCGAGCGTAAGGCTGCTGGGAGTTCAAGAAGGATGAGGCCGGGCTAATTTACTATGGTCACAGTGGCATAGCATGTGTTTTGTGATTTGATTAGCGATATTGCAAAGGATAGATTTGGAAGGCAACATGTTCATTTGGAAAGAAAGTGGGTGCCAGAGATGGGGGCAACAAGTTAGCAAGGACTGAGACTATAAATTCAAATCATGTGTTACAATTTATAAAATTTGTGATTTGTCTTTTATGCATCAGTTTGATACGTTAATTACATTCACACTCTTTGCATTACATAGCTAGCTTATTTGGTCATTCATTAATGCCGCAGGAAAAGCTCCTCTTGTATCCTGTGAACCTGTCATGAGATACAGTGAGGAAAGGCACAAAATGGTAAAGAGCCGTCTCTAAGATTTGTGAATGCTGGATTGGAAATGGGTGGAAAGGAGGACAAATAACTTGAATCCACAGAGGCTCAAGAGTCTCTGCAGGCATACGCTCAAATGGCTGCTGAAACCATTTGGAAAGATTCAGTTTAATCCGGGATAGTCAGCACGGTTTCGTGAGGGGTAAGTCCTGCCTCACAAATTTGATTGAATTCTTTGAGGAGGTAACTAAATGTGTGGACGAAGGTAGAGCTGTTGATGTTGTAAACATGGATTTTAGTAAGGTTTTGATAAGGTTCCCCATGGTAGGCTCATGATAAGGAGGTGTGGGATAGAAGGAAATTTGGCCAATTGGATAAGTAACTGGCTGTATCATAGAAGACAGAGGGTGGCGGTGGAGGGAAAATTTTCAGACTGGAGGCCAGTTACCAGCGGTGTACCACAGGGGTCAGTGCTGGGTCCTCTGCTTTTTGTGATTTTTATCAATGACTTGGAAGAAGGGGCTGAAGGGTGGGTTAGTAAATTTGCTGACAACACCAAGATTGGTGAAGTAGTGGATGAGATGGAGGGCTCTTGCAGGCTGCAAAGAGACATTGATAGGATGCAGAACTGGGCCAAAAAGTGGCAGATGGAGTTTAACCCTGATAAGTGTGAGGTGATTCATTTTGGTAGGACAATCTTTGAATGCAGGTTACAGGGTCAACGGCAGGTTTCTAAGGAACGTGGAGGAACAAAGAGATCTTGGGGTTCATATCCACAGATCTCTGAAGGTTGCCACTCAAGTGGATAGAGCCGTGAAGAAGGCTTATAGTGTGTTAGCGTTTATTAACAGGGGGTTTGAGTTTAAGAGCCGTGGGGTTATGCTGCAACTATACCAGACGTTGGTGAGACCACATTTCGAATATTGTGTTCAGTTCTGGTCACCTCATTATAAGAGGGATGTGGAAGCAATGGAGAGAGTGCAGAGGAGATTTACCAGGATGCTGCCTGGGTTGGAGGCTAGGTCTTATGAGGAAAGATTGAGGGAGCTGGGCCTTTTCTCTTTGGAGTGGAGGAGGATGAGAGGCGACTTAACAGAGGTTTATAAGATGATGAGGGGGATTGATAGAGTGGATGTGCAGAGACTATTTCCTCAAGTGGATGCAGCTGTTACTAGGAGGCATAACTAAAAGGTTCATGATGAGAGATATAGGAGGGATGTCTGAAGTAGATTCTTTACTCAGAGAGTGGTTGGGATGTGGAATAGACTGCCTGCTGTGATAGTGGAGGTGGACACTTTAGGAACTTTCAAATGGTTATTAGATAGGCACATGGAGCACTCCAGAATTATAGGGAGGGGATAGCTTGATCTTGGGATTGGACATAACTCAGCACAACAGTGAGGGCTGAAGGGCCTGTACTGTGCTGTAATGTTCTATGTTTCTATGTTTCTAAGCAGATGGCTTTGGAGGTCAATGCCTGAATGTAACACCAAGGACCTACCTGCAGTGCCACAAGAGAAGTTCAAAGACCTCACAAATGGAGTTTCCAGGACCTACAAATTGTCAACAGTGAATGCATCTTCAAATTCTTTATCCTACCAACTGCACCAGTATCCGCTCTGATTTTGCAACGCTATACAATTGCATCACTCATCCACCAACAATTTCTGTCAATCACAACACATACCTAACATAGAAGAACATAAGAAATAGGAGCAGGAGGAGGCCATCTAGCCCTTCGAGCCTGCTCCGCCATTCAATAAGATTATGGCTGATCTGTCGTGGCTCAGTTCCACATTCCCGCCCTCTCCCCATAACCCTTAATCCCCTCTCTTATCAAAAACCCATCAACCCGCGTCTTAAAAATATTTAGCGAGGCAGCCTCCACCACTTCAACAGGCAGAGAATTCCAGAGATTCACCACCCTTTGAGTGAAGAAGTTCCTCCTCAACTCCGTTCTAAACCACCCCCCCTTTATCTTGAGGCTGTGCCCCCTAGTCCTACTGTCCTTTCTGAGCGGGAAGAGTCTCTCCACCTCTATCCTATCCATCCTATTCATCATCTTATACGTCTCAATGAGATCTCCCCTCATTCTTCTAAACTCTAACGAGTACAAGCCTAATTTATTCAGCCTCTCCTCATAGCTCAACCCCCTCAACTCCGGCATCAGCCTAGTAAACCTCCTCTGCACTCCCTCCAAGGCCAAAATATCCTTGCGTAAGTACGGTGCCCAAAACTGCACACGGTACTCCAGCTGCGGCCTCACCAATGCCCTATACAGCCGCAGCAAGACCTCCCTACTTTTATATTCAATCCCCCTCGCTATGAAGGCCAGCATCCCATTCGCCTTCCTGACCACCTGCTGCACCTGTAAGCTGGGTTTTTGCGACTCATGCACAAGGACCCCGAGGTCCCTCTGCACCGTCGCCTGCTGCAGTTTTTCGCCATGTAAGTAATAGTCCTTCCTACCATTATTCCTACCAAAGTGGACCACCTCGCACTTGCCAACATTAAATTCCATTTACCAGTTCCTGGCCCATTCGCCCAGCCTATCTAGATCCTTCTGCAGACTCTCCACACCCTCCGCACAATTTGCCGTTCCCTCAATCTTGGTGTCATCAGCAAATTTCGACACCCTACACTCGGTTCCCTCCTCCAGATCATCTATATAAATGGTAAATAGCTGAGGCCCCAGCACCGACCCCTGGGGCACTCCACTAGTCACCATCTGCCAATCCGAATAGCACCCATTAACCCCCACTCTCTGCCTCCTATTTGACAACCAATCCTCTATCCACGCTAACACCCTACCCCCAACTCCATGTCCCCTGACCTTCTGCAATAACCTCTTGTGAGGTACCTTGTCAAACGCCTTCTGAAAATCAAGAAAGACCACATCCACCGGCTCTCCTCTATCCACCGCGCTAGACACATCCTCATAGAACTCCACTAAATTTGTCAGACACGACTTCCCTTTAACGAAACCGTGCTGCGTCTGCTCTATCAAGCACTTTCTCTCAAGATGCCTTGCTATTTCCTCCTTGATGACGGATTCTAACATTTTACCTACAACCGACATTAAACTAACCGGCCTTTAATTCCCTGCCTTTTGCCTGGCACCCTTCTTAAACAACGGCGTAACATTAGCCGTTTTCCAATCTTCCAGCACTTCCCCAGAATCGAGCGACTTCTGGAAAATAACCACCAAGGCATCCACTATCACCTCCGCCATTTCTTTCAGAACCCTCGGATGCATTCCATCCGGTCCTAGCGACTTGTCCACAATCAGCCCCTCCAGTCTGTCGAGCACCGCCTCTCTAGTAACAGTAATGTCATTAAGACCCTCCAGTCCTACCACCTTTCCATCTCTAATACCTGGCAAATTATTCACGTCCTCCTCCGTAAAGACAGAAACAAAAAAGTTATTTAAGACTTCAGATGTACCCCATCCCCTACCACTAAGTCCCCCTTCTCATCCTCTAAGGGACCAACGTTCACCCTAGCCAGCCTCTTCCTTTTTATATATTTATAAAAACTCTTGCTATCCTTTTTTATATTAAGCGCTAGCCCAGCTTCATAGTTTCTCCTACCCTTCTTTATCAACTTCTTTGTCAATCTTTGTTGACATTTAAACCTCTCCCAATCCTCTTCTCGCCCACTACTCTTAGCTACTCTAAACGCCTCCGCTTTGAATTTAACACTTTCCTTCACCTCCTTCGTTATCCACGGCTTATTACCTCTCCTCCTACGGTCCTTTTTGACCATCGGAATAAATTTCTGCTGAGCACCAAGAAAGATCTCCTTAAAGATCCTCCACTGCTCTTCAGCAGACCTACCTTCCAACGCGCTCCCCCAGTCCACATTCACCAATTCTTCTCTCATCCTACCGTACTCCCCTCTGTTCAAACAAAGGACGCGCGTCCGGGAACCCACTTTCTCCTCCTCCATCTGCACCAGAAACTCCACCATACAATGATCACTCTCCCCAAGAGGATCCTTCACCGCAAGGTCCCTAATTCTACCCGCCTCATTACATAACACCAGATCCAAGATAGCTCGCTCCCTCGTCGGCTCCAACACACACTGTTCCAGGAAACTATCCCGGCAGCATTCCAAGAACTCCTCCTCGAGCCCACCGCATCCAACATGGGTCGACCAATCTATATGTAGATTGAAATCCCCCATAACTACGGCCGTCCCATTCCTGCACGCCGCACTTATTTGCACGTTAACAGCCCGCCCCACCTCCAGATCATTATTCGGGGGCCTATAGACGACACCCACCAGCGTCTTCCTCCCTTTGCTGTTCCTAATCTCTACCCACAACGATTCCACTTTCTGCTCCTTGGCTCCAATATCATCCCTTGCTACCACCCTGATGCTGTCCTTAATCAGCAGAGCTACGCCTCCCTCTTTTTCCTCCCGCCTATCCTTCCTAAACACTTGATATCCCTGTACATTCAGCTCCCAGTCCCTGTCACCTTGCAGCCACGTCTCTGTAATGGCCACCAGATCATATCCATTTGTGCCGATCTGCGCCACCAGCTCATCCACTTTATTCCGAATGCTTCGTGCATTCAGATAAAGTGCCTTCATCCCAGCCTTCACCTGGACCCTATTTGCTGTAACGCCACCAACCAAACTCACGTCCCCTACTCCTTCTATTATTGGGACATTCTCGGCCTCTTCCCTTACCTGTACCCTCTCCTTAACTTTTGACCCCGTAATGTCACCTACCCTCGCGCGCGCGCACACCCCCCCCCCCCCCCCCCCGGAATTAGTTTAAAGCCCTGTCTACAGTCCTCTACTCGATTCGCCAGGACTCTGGTCCCAGCACGATTCAGACCCAACCCATCCCGCCCGAACAGGTCCCACCTACCCCAATACTGATGCCAATGCCCCAAAAATGCAAACCCATTCCTCCCACACCAATCCCTGAGCCACCCATTCACTTCCTTAATCCTATCAACCCTACGCCCGTCTGCACTCGGTTCAGGCAGTAGTCCAGAGATAACCACCTTGTCGGTTCTACTTTTTAATTCCATTCCCAGCTTCTCATACTCCCTCCCTGAACCTCAGTTCGCATTTTGCCTACGTCGTTGGCACCCACATGTACCACAATGTTGTATATGAACATCTTTTCATTACATTGATGTAGCAGAGAATGTTGAAACCCCTGCTAATGAAGGGGCTTTTAAACCAAAGCAAGTTAGTTTAAAATAAGGACCATAATGTGCCTTATACCCTAACCCTAATGCCTCCCACATATATTGTGAAGATATTGTTTATATAATCAATAGTAGTGAATTACTAAAAAATATTGTACTTTTAAAATTTAGTTTTGAAGGTCTTGTAAGCTTCCAAAGGTGGCCTACTCTAAAAGCATAATGGGAAAAAGCAGATCCAGGCACTTTTGCTAGAACAACAAAGTATAGAACCTAATCAGTGAGGCTTTGGAAGACCTTGCAACTGGAAGGCACTAAGATAGTTGTATGAATAGAAGGATTTAATTGCTAATTAAAATGAATAGGAGCATTCTGCTCCTTGCTCTTGGCCTGGCTGTGGGGGTTGTGTTGATAAAGTATAGCTAGTCAGGCAGAATAACTCCCTTTCAGTTCCCACAGCCTGCGAGTGGCAAAGGGGAACCTTGAACCTGTCAGACGTGCATAGCTAAGGTTGCTAGGCAGCAGGGGGGAAGATTTCCAGGTCCAGTTAACCAATGAGTGCCTAATTATGCTAAGGGGTAGAATGCTGTTGGCTGAGCTAAATAGTGTGTATTAATGTAATTGGAGCATCCAGTTTGGATGATGGGGTGCAGGGAATTTTCGAAAATAGCATATCAGAAGTGTTCATGTGATGTAATTTCAGAGACTGAGGCTGGAAGCCATCCTGCATCTCTCTCTCCCAATATGTACTGGTTATATAAAGAATGTCTTTAACCACGTACTGTCTCTCACAAGTCTTTGTGTTTAGCTGGATTTGGCGACATGCAGGACCCTCTGGATTGGAGGCCCTGATGAATTCCTGTAACAACATGGTGTAGTCAACTGAATTGGTTACCAGAATTCAGATGCAAGATGTGTTTCCCAGAAGTGGGTGAATACTCATAAGTAGCACCCAGTGGTTAGCAGTCACATGCCTGGCATCTGGAAGCTGTAAGTTGAGCAATCTGAACTGGGGAAGGGGTTTGAATACGGTCTGACTGTATAAAGAAATAGCACTCAATGCAGAGACCAGGGATGGTATCCTGGATTGTTCTGTCAGCAGAGCAAAAAAAAACTACGCTGTAGATAAAGATGTTAAGGGTTAGGCTACGCTTAATGCAAAGGGTCAGGGTTACAGATTCTCAAACCCCCAGCTTGTGGAGCAGAGCAAAAAAAGCCACGTAGCAAGGAAAGGAGTCAAGGGACTATACTGTACAAAAGGGTTAGGGATAGCTGGGCGTGAGGAATCTCCCATAAAGGAGGATTGGCGGCCCCAGTGAATTACAATTAATGACTACATTGGTGCTGCTTCATGCTATTGTTTGATCTGGAAAAATGATCAATTTTCCTTCCAACTTCCACCCCTTTTTCACCTTCGCATGCATTTCCAACATGTCCCTTCCCTTCCTTGACCTCTCTGTCTCCATTTCCAGTGATAGACTGACCAATAATATTCATTATAAACCCACTGACTCCCACAGCTATATCGTCGCAGCTCCTTACACCCTGCTTCCTATAAGGACTCCATCCCATTCTCCCAGTTTCTCCATCATATCTGTTCTAATGATGCCACCTTCAGCAAATTACTAGGACTGCTAAGGCACTATCTTGGAGAAATGGCAATGGCTCCATGGAGCACAAATCTGCTGTCTAGCTTGATTTGTACTAGCGTAAGAGAGGGCAAAGCTGGCACGTGGAGCTTAAAATGGCACCACTATCATCAAATCAACATTGCATGTTGATTGATGTCATGATCTGCCTACTATGCTTTTGCAGGGAGTTAGCTAAATGTCGTAATGCCTTCAACTGATGCAATTCGCTGCTAAGATTTGCACATTTACAATGGACACTATTTTCGTTCCTGAATGATATCCGTAGTGTTAAACAATGATGTCTGTTGAACTCCAAATTTCATCCCTTTTTCTCAGCTCTGTAGATCTATGATTGGAAAGACAGGCAAGAGATGCTTTCAGGAGCCCAAATAGTTAGATTGTTGGTCCACGGGAGAGTTTGGATTATCGACTGTATTAACTTTACCATCCTTTGTGTTTTCATTATTAATTTTTTAAAAACAATGTTTGTTCAGTGACTGCTGATAATGTAAACAGTCTTAGAAGACAGTTTGAGTTTGAAGGAACTGAATTAACAGTTCTGTTGAAATATTTGAAAAAACACACCGGCACCCATAGTAAATGACTACTAATGAACATAAGAACATAAGAAATAGAAGCAGGAGTAGGCCATCTAGCCCTTCGAGCCTGCCCCGCCATTCAATAAGATCATGGCTGATCTGTCGTGGCTCAGTTCCACATTCCCGCCCTCTCCCCATAACCCTTAATCCCCTCGCTTATCAAAAACCCATCAACCCGCGTCTTAAAAATATTTAGCGAGGCAGCCTCCTCCACTTCAACAGGCAGAGAATTCCAGAGATTCACCACCCTTTGAGTGAAGAAGTTCCTCCTCAACTCCGTTCTAAACCACCCCCCCTTTATCTTGAGGCTGTGCCCCCTAGTCCTACTGTCCTTTCTGAGCGGGAAGAGTCTCTCCACCTCTATCCTATCCATCCCATTCATCATCTTTTACATCTCAATGAGATCTCCCCTCATTCTTCTAAACTCTAACGAGTACAAGCCTAGTTTATTCAGCCTCTCCTCATAACTCAATCCCCTCAACTCCGGTATCAGCCTAGTAAACCTCCTCTGCACTCCCTCCAAGGCCAAAATATCCTTGCGTAAGTGCGGCGACCAAAACTGCACACAGTACTCCAGCTGCGGCCTCACCAATGCCTTATACAGCTGCAGCAAGACCTCCCTACTTTTATATTCAATCCCCCCTCGCTATGAAGGCCAGCATCCCATTCGCCTTCCTGACCACCTGCTGCACCTGCAGGCTGGGTTTTTGCGACTCATGCACAAGGACCCCGAGGTCCCTCTGCACCGTCGCCTGCTGCAGTTTTTCGCCATGTAAGTAATAGTCCTTCCTACCATTATTCCTACCAAAGTGGACCACCTCGCACTTGCCAACATTAAATTCCATTTGCCAGTTCCTGGCCCATTCGCCCAGCCTATCTAGATCCTTCTGCAGACTCTCCACACCCTCCGCGCAATTTGCCGTTCCACCAATCTTGGTGTCATCAGCAAATTTCAACACCATACACTCGGTTTCCTCCTCCAGATCATCTATATAAATGGTAAATAGCTGAGGCCCCAGCACCGACCCCTGGGGCACTCCACTAGTCACCAACCGCCAATCCGAATAGCACCCATTAACCCCCACTCTCTGCCTCCTATTTGACAACCAATCCTCTATCCACGCTAACACCCTACCCCCCAACCCCATGCCCCCTTACCTTCTGCAATAACCTCTTGTGAGGTACCTTGTCAAACGCCTTCTGAAAATCAAGAAAGACCACATCTACCGGCTCCCCTCTATCCACCGCCCTAGACGCATCCTCATAGAACTCCACTAAATTTGTCAGACACGACTTCCCCTTAACGAAACCATGCTGCGTCTGCTCTATCAAGCAATTCCCCTCAAGATGCTAACTAAATTCCTTCACGTTATGTAAAGATTTCAGAGCTCAGCGTTAGTTTTTAAATGAAAGAATCATCTAAAAAATAGAAATGAACTTGGATAGAAGTAGACCAGTGAAAACAATTTTTTTTGTATTAGTTCTTGGAATTATAAGTGTTTCTGGCAAGCTGGGCATTTAACGCCTATTCCTTAGTTATCCTAGAGATGGCAGTTATACAGCTGAATAGCTTACAAGCCCACTTCAGAGGGGAGTTAAGAGTTGACCACTTTGGTGTGGAACTTGAGTCATGTACAGGCAGACAGCTAAAGCAGGAGATGTACCCTTAAAGGACATTAGTGAACTTGTTGGGTTTTTACAACAATGAAGGCTTCCAGCATTACTTGGTAATCGGGTCATGGGCGAATATTTGTTGCTCTTGTGGACTACCAGAGCCTGACAAGTTTCCACTAAATGTACTCTCCCAGATTCCATGTAGAAAATAGTCAATTGTTTCTTGGATCATAAAGTTGTGCACAAAAACGTTAATGTTTCTTTTATTGTTTAATAAGTACCTCTATTTGTAAATACTTACAGACAATGATACCTTTATTGTCCTTATTTATAGTGTTCATACTGCATGCAGATACAACCCACCCACAGTCAAACATTGAGAATGGTCATGTTGCTAATTTTACATTAAGTTCATCCTGGAATAGGAGTATACTTTTAGCATCCATTAATTTCCAAATCTTCTAGTTCATAAACGAGCCTGCATTTTTTTTTTTATTTCACAGGTGGGCATTGCTGGCTAGGACAGCATTTGTTGACCATCTTTAATTGCTTTTCAGAAAGTGGTGGTGAGTCGCCTTCTTGAACCACTGCAATATATGTGGTGTAGATAGACCTGGTGCTGTTAGGAAGTTCAGGATTTTGACTGTGACTGAAGGAACAGCAATAAATTTCCAAGTCAGAGTGGTGTGTGGCTTGGAAGGGAACTTCATGGTATTCCCAAGCATCTGCTTCTCTTTTTTCTCCTTGGTGGTAAATTTTGCAGGTTTGGGAGTTGCTGCAGTGCATCTTGTAGATGGTATACATAGCTATCATGTGTTGGTGGTAGAGGAGTGGACAGTCTGCCAATCAGGTGAACTGCTTTGTCTTGGATTGTGTTGAGCTTCTGAAGTGTTGTTGCAACCACACTCATCCTGGCAAATGGAGAGTATTCCACCACACTCCTGTAGATGGTGGACAGACAGACATATTGAGGGGAGGTGGGGGGGGGGGGGGGGGGGGGGGGGGGGGGTGGCCAGGCAATTGCGTTACTCACTACGGAGTTTCTAGCTTCTGACCTGCTACAATATTTATGTGGCTGGTCCAGTTCAGTTTCTGGTCAATAGTCGTCAATAGTCATTCCAGCATGTTGATGGTGGGAGATTCAGCAACGTTAATGCCATTGAATGTCAAGGATAATGATTAGATGCTCTCTTGCTGGAGAAGGTCATTTCCTGATACTTCTATAGCACATACCTTACTTGCCACTTCTCAGCTTTAAATTATTCTAACTTTATACAACAGTGATATGTTTTCATTACCTGATCTCCAAGCTAGAATGGGATAGCCTCATTTAATATTTAATTGCAGTTTGTGCTACAAAAATGAGTTATCAGCATTCAAACAATTCATTTTTCTTCCATTATAAGAACAAAGAACAACACAGCACGGGAAACTGGCCCTTCGGCCCAACTAGTCCACGCCGCCATTTTAACAATGTGCTTTTCCTCTTTCACCTTTGACCCGTGTCTATGCTTATGGCACCCACATTGGAAACCACATTGAGGGGAGAATAATTTGGGAAAATTGTTACATCAATCAGCCCAAGAGCACATCTTTGGGGTGTGGGAGGAAACCCACACAACCACATGGAGAATGCGCAAACTCCCACAGATACTGGCCCAAATCCATGTATCTGCACAGCAAACAGTGATAGTCACTGAGCTGTTGTGGTGCCCATCTGCTGGTCCAGTTTAAGCGTACACAAACGACGCAAAGTACTAGGCTACTCTCGAAACATCCAAGAGCAGCCCATGCACGACCCATCACGTGTATGCCCCGCGTTAGACAACAAGGTGGACCGACGCACCTATGGAGTAAAAGAGAAAAACATCAACACATGTAACAGTTGATTTCCAGGAACGTCCCAAGGCTGTGATCCTTATTTAAAACAGTCTCCTATATCCCTCCATCCCTATTTCGTTCATGTGTCTATCTAAGTACACCTTAAACAAGTCCAGCGTGCCTGCCTCCACCACCTTACTTGGCAGTGTATTCCATACCCCCACAACCCTCTGTGTGAAAAACCTCCCTGTAGCATCCAAATTATACCTCTCCCTCCTCACCCTAAGCCCGTGGCCCCTCGTGATGTTTGTCTTCCATCCAGGAAAAAGCCTGCCACTGTTTAGACCCTTCATTATCTTATACACCTCTATTAGATCCCCCCCCCTCAATCTCCGTCTTTCTAAGGAAAACAGCCCCAATTCACCCAATCTTCCCTCATAACCCAGTCCTTCCATACCAGGCAGCATACTGGTAAACCTCGTCTGCACTCTCTGCAGGGACGCCACATCTTTCCAGTAGTAGGGTGACCAGAACTGGACGCAGTACTTCAAATGTGGTCTAACTCAATAAAGTTGAGTTCATCCAAAACTCTGCTGCATATATAGTCCTATGTGGACCAAATCCCATTAACCCATTTTTTCTATGTTTGTTGATCTCATTGGTTAAAGATTTTGATATTAAATTGTTTTATCATTATCTTTGAATCGCTTCATCATTTCATCCCCTCCCTATTTTGCTGTAATCTTCTCCAGTCCTACAACAGTCTGAACATTCCTCTGACTCTGGCCTCTTTTATATCCTCCACTTTTATTGACCACTATTGATGATCACACCCTCAACTGTCAAGGCCCTAAGCTCTGGATTTCCCTGCCAAATTCTCTCCGACTATCATTACTTGTGACCTACTCTTTGAATAAATGTGATCACCTGGCTGTGGCTCAGAGATAATTTTTGCCTGATTATACTCCTGTTGAAACACCTTGGGGGTGATTCCCCATCCCACTACACTGATTTCTTAGGGCAACGGGTTAGGAGAATTGCGCGTTGGCTGATTTGTGGGATTCATAGAACATTACAGTACAAACAGGCCCTTCGGCCCACAAGTTGCGCTGATCACATCTATAGCTATGAAGCTATAGAACCATCTGTAACTTCCAATGCCATTAGCTCCCAGATACTCATCCAGAAATCTTTTAAAAGAGCCCAGTGAGCTTGCCTGTATCACCACCGATGGCAGCCGATTCCACTCACCACCCTGAATGAAAAACTTACCCCTCACATCTCCTTTGTACTTGCTTCCCAGCACCTTAAACCTGTGTCCTCTCGTAGCGACCATTTCAGCCCTGGGAAATAACCTCCGAGAATCCACCCTATCTATTCCTCTCAACATTTTATAAACCTCTGTCAGGTCGCCTCTCAACCTTCGTCTCTTTAGGGAGGAGACCTAGCTCCCTCAACCTATCTGCATAAGGCATGCTTCTTAATCCAGGCAATAGCCTTGTAAATCTCCTCTGCACCCTCTCAATAGCTTCCACATCCTTCCTGTAATGAGGTGACCAGAACTGCACACAGTACTCCAAATGGGGGGTCTGACAAGGGTCCTATAAAGGACCCTTGTTAGACCCCCACTGGGAACATCCATGCCGCACTTGTGTTTCCCAGGCCCGGATTTCCAGTGGTGTCTGTGTGGTGCCAGAAATTAGCTATGAGGTAGGGCTAGGATTCAAATAATATTTAACATGCTATTAATGGGTCCGGGACTGAATTCTCTGGGCTCGCTAGCATCTCCCACTCTGCCAGTGTTTCATGCCAGTGGGGATTACAATAGTTCCCCACTTTTGGGGAACTAGCAGATCGAACTCTGCTGGGATGAAATGGCAGCAATCAGCTCCCCCCCGCCCCCCCAACCCAACCACCCACCCACCCACCACCGGGGGGGTCAGGTGGCAGGGTGGTGCCCTCTGTGCATGGCCACCCTGTGCCCTGGCACTGCCCATGCCAGGGGCAGCTTGGCACTGCCCATCAGGCATGAGCAAGTGCCAAGAGGCAGGGCCTGGGGCAATTAGTGGGGTGGGGGATGCAGCTGCCACTCTGCATTGGGATCCAGTCAGGGCTCGAGGGAGGCCAGTGATTTTGGGGGGGCGTGCGGGGGAGGGAGCTGGCGATGGGGGCAAGATGGGATATTTGTTTGGGGGGGGGGGGGGGGGGAGAGGAGGTGGGGCTGTGATCAGGACATGATGCAGGGGGCAGCAGTGTGGGGGTCCTGCGCTGGCTAGCAAACAAGACTGACACTTCACAGCCACTGCACATGCTGGTTTCAGCCTCTCCAGTGGGAATAGGCCCTGCCCACTGAAATTTAATGATAGTCACGCTGATGGCCTCTGCATTGCATTGTGTGGCAGATTCTTCTCTGAACTCCCACAGAAAAAATCAACATGAATTACTCAAATTTTCCCACAAATTTGACACTTAGAATCCTTTTGGTAGAAAGGATTCCACAATGTTCCCCCCACAATGTTTTACTACATTAAAGACACTGGCTGGAATTCTCCCCAAAAAAAAGTCCAAGTCCCCAATTCACATGGAAACAGGAGTGACTTCTACTGGTGTTTTCAGCATGAACCTCCCACACTCTGAGCACTGCAGGATGCATTCTTAAAATCAGGTTTGGGGCCTGTTCCTACTAGAGAGGCTGGCAATATAGTGCTGAGCAGGCCATTGTGCATGCACTGACCTGTCAGAGTGGAGATCGGTGCATGTTGTTCAGTAGCCCCATAGTGTAAGTCTCCCAATCGCCAGCCAGCCTTGCAACTCCCCTTGCTGCCCCTCTGACCCCCCCCAATCGCTGGCTTCCTGTATGTATCTGGGCCAGCCCTGATGTCATCCCAACCACCCCCAATCCCTGGCCAGACCCTGACACCCACTGGGTGGTGCCAGACTGCCCCCTGGTCAGTGCCAGGGGTCCAGGCTGGCACTGCCCAATCCTGGGTGAGGGACCTCCATTCCCTCCAGTGGGGTTGGGGCACCTGCTCCCCATTATTGGGGAGTTATTGTAAAGTTTGCTGGAGGGAACCACTCCTGGTAGTGCCTACCAACTACAGTCCTGAGCTCCATAATCTGATGGAAAGCCATATTGAACTGGAAATCAGCATAGAGCTAATTACACCAAAAATCTTTGCCTTGGTGACGTGCAGGAACTGTGGCACACATCAGGGAGCTTGCAAAAAGGCCTCTGCTGATGTCTCCCAGCCTGTTGCACTGCCAGAGCACACAGCAGGCTGGGAGAATCACTCCCACGACATAAATGGCAGTTGTAGTTTTTGTTTGACAGGAACTGGTTTAATTAAATCTAACTTTGCTGAATCTAAATTCAAATTCCAGATGTGACAAAGGTTTTATTGTAACAATGATGCAAAATATTATTCTTGTGTAGCACCGAGACATTTTAATGTGTTAATGATGCTATAGCTTTATATATGTGTGCAACGGTGATAAAACTGTTGCAAATAGTACATTAAAACAGAAATTATATTAACTGTTAAAGGGTTGCTTCATTGTTGGCAATTTGTTCAACAACCCTCTCAACTTAATGGCGAAAAACTAGGTGGCATAGACATATTGGGCCAAAGGGCCTGTTTCCATGCTGTAAACTTCTACGACTAACTCTAATCTTTAATGCCCATGATCCCTGACTTCATCCTCTTATGCAATTAATTTGTTCCTGATGAGGCCTCATTTTTTGCAATACCCACTCTAATACTGTCCACCTGCACATGGCCCTTCCTTAAAACTCATCCCTTTGACTAAGATTTTCAAGTATGTTCTTTGGTTCAGCCTCCATCATTAATTCAATCCTCTGTAAATGCCCTAGAATGTGCTTCCTCTTTAAATTTATACAGTATCGTTAAATAGTTGTTGACAATAATTATGCACGATTCTTTGGGTGCTGGATTAAATTTTGCTTATCACACTAGAAGCCTACACATTGAAACAGGTGCAAAGAACAGCAGCAAAACAGGTCCCTAATGTAAAGATGAGCTGTGAGGAAACTAAAGCTCTATGGCATAGTACTAAAACAAACAGAAATGAGATTTAGGTCTACATTTTAAAAAAATGGTATGAACAAAACAAACCTAGAATATTAAAGACAGTAGTGCCAAAATTTTAACTTCCAACAGGCAATTCCCCTGTTTGTCAGGATCCTCCGAAAAAGTCTCAGAATTAAAAGATGGAGACTTCATAGGGTTCCAACTCACCTGGATAGTTTACCCAAGAAATATTAGACAGAAAAAATGCTACATCTTAACTCCTGGGTAACTATTCCCCACCATACCCACTTAGCTGAGCCACACTCGCTCACTAACATACTGAAAAGTTATTTAAATATTCTAAAGTTTTTCATGTGTTAGTGAAGACTTACCGGAATATGGCAGACAATTCCATAAAAAGGGGGCGTGGTTTGATTTCCCCGAGGTCCAGTTCAGAAATCTGAGCCAGAAGTGTGGAATTCCATATTGTGTAAATAAAATTGGCGCAGAATGACAGTTCAATAGTGATTACCGCTCCTCAAAAAACTTGGTTCAATTGTTATTGGGACAAAATTGTTATACTAGAAGTTTGGCCAGACCCTATTTCCCTGACACCCTTTAGAAGTTTGGCCACCCACAGACACATGCCACTTAATAACCTTTGCCATGTATAATCCATTGGTAGTCTGGTGTATAATATGGCATGTAAAGACACACTGTACGTCCATCATCTTTATTTGTTCAAGAGATTCAATCCCCTTGCAAGGAATTGAATGCAATCTAGACTTACATTCCAGTGTACATTGTCAGAGGTGCCATTGTTAGTATAACACGAAGTAATTTGGGAATATGTTAAGATTTCATGGCACTATTTAAACACAAAGGGTTTCTCTCCCAGTGCCTGGCTGATATGTTTCCTTCAGTCAACATCAAAACAAGTATACAAGTTCACCATTCATTTAATTGTTGGTTCAGTGTACTTATTGCATTTCAAAATAATTGGATGCAAAACTCTCAAACACCCGAGAAAAGATGTTACATAATGTAAATGTAGAGCTGTATTTTTGATTTGCAGAACCAAAAATCACAAACTAAATTATTTGCATTTTGGTATAATACAGCATTGCATTTAATGAAATTTTATTTATGATCATAATTCACTTTTACTTACATAATACATTTATATAGAAAATCAAAGTATATCTTTTTACTGCACCATGTGGAAAATAGTAAAACAGGTTTACAAACTCAAAGCTGCTGCAGTTATTCTCTTTACTGCAACTGTAGTCAACATTAAATAAAAAAGTGGACCTTTTTATTGTACATGTAATACTTGTTTGCTCTCCACCATAACACTAGGCACTTGGACGTGAAGCAGCACTTTTGTTTTCTGCCTCCGAGCAGCAAGACATGCAGAATTGTAGGTAAATATTTCAGCTGTGGCTTTTGGAAACATATGTCTGTCAGGATCATCCCTCCGTCAAGGATAACCAGTCCTATGTGGATCATTCACACATTCAATTATTCAAAGTGCATTTCCACCAACAGTCCCAATCTGGTCACGGTTTCTTTCACCGGGAGGCCTTCTCCTCAAGTTGGTTTCTGGGCTTTTTTTGTCAAAACGTGCATTCATATGTGAAGTACAGGCATTATAGTGCCAACATTTCCCACACTGGGAAATTCAAAGTGACTCACCCATACGGTAGCATTTACCCCTTCCCCCAAACCCTACTCCCTGGTCAGGAAAGTTGCTACATCTGAAATGTTCAAAGCTATAAATTCGGACAACAAAAGCCACATTGCTTCAGAAGCTCTCTTCATTTTTCTGCTGAATGGAAGCATTCCTGGTTAAAAAGCTGTACTGGCCATACTGACTGATCCCAGGAGCCTCTGCATACCATCCAATGATTCTTCCATATGTTTGTAGGCAATTTTACCTTCTTCACCTGTCAGGGCATTGAAATAGTAACAGTTAAGTGTTTGTATTAATAACAACAAATCATGGTAAGTACAGGTCAGATTGGTGTTATGTTTAATAGCTTGTCCATTTCAATTAGGTAGAGATGATAAGACTTTTCAAAACATAATACTAAATCTGGAGAGAAGTCTACCCAAAAATAAGATCATAATTTCTTGTTATTACCACCACCAGGAAGCTGAGAAATATTAAAAATAAATCACTTTGAGAGTCTGTCTCTTAAGAATGTATAAATGCATCATCAGTCAGATAGATAATCCTCTCCTCTAACCTGTTGTTGCATAGGGAAATATGGCAGTGAATTTGCACACAAGGTCCCACAAACAATGAGGTATATGACCAAATAATCTGCTTGTGTTGTGGGCTATATATTGGCTTGGACAATTCCCTTGTTCTTCAAATATAACCATATGACATGGCTTCAGTTTAATGTCTCATCTGGAAGATAGCATTACAGGCAGTACAACACTCCCCAGTATTGAACTGCAATGTTGAGAATACATTAAATACATTCTCAGCAGTGAAGTCTTTAGATTGGGATTTAGATACATGATCTTCTAGTTTAGAGATGTTAGACACCAAACCAAAGTTGACACTTCAGCTTTGACAAAGGGTCATCTGGACTTGAAACATCAGCTCTTTTATCTCCTTATGGATGCTGCCAGACATGCTGAGATTTTCCAGCATTTTGTCTTTTGATCTCAGATTATGTTTTGGAATTCCCTTTCCAATACCCTCTGCCTCTCCATGGTGGTATTATCGGGAGGACAGCTATTTAATGGGACTGATCAGAACAGAACCAAAATAATTCAAGCAAACTATAAAACTGATACTAAGCAAATTGACAGGGGACATTGGAGTTACTAAACTTCAGTTTCAAATCCAGTGCATCTATAACCAAGAAGACACAATCCACTTACGTTGAGTGAGAGTCAGCAGTGCACAAGCTTAATATGAAAATAGAATCCTCACTGTGCAGAAGAGGCCATTCAGCCCGTTGGGTCTGCACCATCTCTCTGACAGAACATCTCAACCAGGCCCTCTCCCCACACCCATACACATCTACCATGGCTAATCCATCTAACCTATACATCTCTGGATATATTTTAGATAAGATGCACTTGAGTGTGGTCCCAGCAATGGGTTGATCTCTTCCTGGCACAAATAGAGACATATGGGTATTATTTGGTGGGGATTATTGAAACATGGGAACTGAACGTCCAAGGGTATGCAGTATCCAGAAGGATAGACAGGATGGAATAGATAGTGGAGTTGCTTTAATGATTAAAGTTGACATTGACATTGGCACCAAGGACCGATGTGTTGAATTGATCTGGGTAGAAATAAAAAGGGGAAAAAAACATCTTGGTAGGAGTAATTTACAGGCCCCCAAGCAATACTTCCAGAGTGGGGCATAATATAAACCAACAAATAATGAGGTCTTGGGTGATTTTAACATGCATGTTGACTGGATTAATCAAATTGGCATAGGCAGCCTCGAGGGAGATTTCATGGAACATATGACGGATTTTTTTTTAAGAGCAATATGTTATGGAGCCAACCAGGGAGCAGGTATTTTAGATTTAGTATCATGTAACGAAAAAGGGTTGATAAATAGTCTTGTTGTTAAAGATCCTCTTGGAAAGAGCGATCACAGTATGCTAGAATTTCATATTCAGATTGAGCAAGACAGAGTGCCATACTAGAGTTTTAGCATGGGACAGAGGTAATTATACAGGCCTGAGGAAAGAGATGACTCAAGTAAACTGGGCACAAATAATTGCGGGCAGGACAGGTGAGGAACAATGGCACATGGTTCAGGTTGATATTGAAGACCTCGCAATTAAAGTATATTTCTGAGAGGGAGAGGAATTATAAAGAGAAAAACATTCCATGACTAGACAAGGAAGTCAAAGAGGACATAAAGGCAAAAACTAGGGCATACCAAACTGCAAAAGCTAGTGGCAAGCTGAAGGATTGAGGAAAATTTAAAAGAGCTATGAACTATGAAAGGCAACTAGCAAAAAACAAACTCAGATACCAAAAGCTTCAAGTATATAAAGAGGAAGAGAATAGCAAAAGTAAATATTGGCCCTTTACAGGGTGAAACTGGTGAGGCAGAGGCACTAAAGCAATTTTTACCTCAGTCTTCATGGTAGAGCATAAAGATGATTTTCCAAAAAACTGTAGTTAATGCAGGCCAACTTGGTGCAATAACCATCACTAGGTAGAAGGTATTGAATAAACTAATGGGATTGAAGGCAGGTAAGTCTCCAGAACCTGATGGCCTGCACCCTAGGGTATTAAAAGAGAATGGCAGCAGAAATAGTGGATGCACTGGTTGTGATATTTCAAAATTCCTTGGATTCTGGTAAGGTCCCGGTGGATTGGAAACACGCTGATGTGATGCCCCTATTCAGAAAGGGAAAGGAGCAAAAAGGTAGGAAACCGTAGGCTGGTTAGCTTGACCTCTGCAGTGGTGAAGTTGCTAGAATCAATCATTTAGAACATGTAGAAAGACAAAGCTCAATCCACCATTGTTGGCATGGTTATGCAAAAGGTAAGTCATGCTTGACAAACTTGCTCGAGTTCTTTCGGGACATAACTAGCAGGGCAGATAGCTGGGAACCTATGGATGTGGTATATCTGGACTTCCAGAAGGCATTTGACAAGGTGCTGCATAAAAGACTGATCCAGAAGATGAGATTGCAGAAGATGGGGGTTAGAGTACTAGATTGGATTGAGGATTGGTTGACTGACAGAAAGCAGAGGGTTGGGATAAATGGGTCCTTCTCTGGCTGGTGAAATGTAACTAGCGGGGTGCTGCAGGGATCAGTTTTCGACCTCAACTGTTTATAAGCTATATAAATGATTTGCAAGTAGGGACAGAGAGTAACATAAAACAGGTGGGAAAGCCAGCAGTGAAGAGGATATAAAGATTTCACAGACAGATAGATAGGCTAGGAGAATGGGCCAAAATTTGGCAGATGGAGTTTAATGTGAATAAGTGAAAGGTTATCTACTTTGGCAGAACAAAAGACAAATTGTTACCTAAATGAAAAACTGATTCAAAATGCATTGAGGCAGAGTGATCTGGGTATGTATGTTCATGAATTGCAGAAAGTTGGTATGCAGGTGCAGCATGTAATAAAAAAGGCAAATGGAATGCTGGCATTTATTGCAAAAGGACTGGAGTATAAAAGTAGAGAAATGTGGTGCAATTGTATAGGTGTTGGTGAGACCACATCTGGAGTATTGTGTTCAGTTTTGGTCTCCTTATTTGAGGAAGAGTGTGGTAGTATTGGACAAATTCAAAGAAGGTTCAACAGATTGATTCCAGGGACGAAGGGGTTGACATATGAGGAGAGATTAAACAGTTTGGGCTTCTACTTGCTGGAGTTTAGAAGGATGAAAGGGGATCTGATTGAGGTATATAAAGTTTTAAAAGAAATTTATAAAGTAAACGCAGACCAAATGTTTCCTCTTTAGGGGCAATCTCAAAGAAGTCGTCACAGGTATAGGTTGAGAGGAGGTAGATTTAAAACTGAAATGAAGAGCAACTATTTCTCGCAGAGGGTGGTGAATTTGTGGAACTCACTAACGTGGTGGAGTTTGAATTAAATTGTTTCAAGGAGATACATATATTTCTAATAAAAAGGGATAAAGGGATATGGGGGAACAAGTGGGAAAGTGGATTTGAGACCAGGGAGAGGTCAGCCATGATCTGATTGAATGGCACAACAGGCTCAAAAGACTGAATTTGCATACTTCTGTTCGTAATTCCTATGCTCACCTGTCTAAAGGTTGAAGGTTTGAGGAGTTAGGCATGTTTTAAATGAGGGGAATGAAACCGGATTTGTTTAAATTATTCTTCTTTAAAGTATCACTGCTATGTTCCACGATTCACTATGGATATATTTGGATCTAACCGCCTTTTGCCTGGCACCCTTCTTAAACAACGGCGTAACATTAGCCGTTTTCCAATCATCCGGCACTTCCCCGGAATCCAGCGACGTCTGGAAAATAACCACCAAGGCATCCACTATCACCTCCGCCATTTCTTTCAGAACCCTCGGATGCATTCCATCCAGTCCTGGGGACTTGTCCACAATCAGCCCCTCCAGTCTGTCGAGCACCGCCTTTCTAGTAACAGTAATGTCATTAAGACCCTCCAGTCCTACCACCTTTCCATCGCTAACACCCGGCAAATTATTCACGTCCTCCTCCGTGAAGACAGAAACAAAAAAGTTATTCAATACCTTAGCCATATCCCCATCCCCTACCACTAGGTCCCCTTTCTCATCCTCTAAAGGACCAACATTTACCCTAGCCAGCCTCTTCCTTTTTATATATTTATAAAAACTCTTGCTATCCTTTTTTAGCGAGGGGAATTGAATATAAAAGTAGGGAGGTCTTGCTGCAGCTGTATAGGGCATTGGTGAGGCCGCAACTGGAGTACTGTGTGCAGTTTTGGGCACCGCACCTGCGCAAAGATATTTTGGCCTTGGAGAGAGTGCAGAGGAGGTTTACTAGGCTGATACCGGAGTTGAGGGGGTTGAGCTATGAGGAGAGGCTGAATAAACTGGGCTTGTACTTGTTAGAGTTTAGAAGAATGAGGGGAGATCTCATTGAGACGTATAAGATGATGACTGGGATGGATAGGATAGAGGTGGAGAGACTCTTCCCACTCAAAAAAGACAGTAGGACTACGGGGCACAGCCTCAAGATAAAAGGGGGGCGGTTTAGAACGGAGTTGAGGAGGAACTTCTTCGCTCAAAGGGTGGTGAATCTCTGGAATTCTCTGCCCGTTGAAGTGGTGGAGGCTGCCTCGCTAAATATTTTTAAGACGCGGGTTGATGGGTTTTTGATAAGAGAGGGGATTAAGGGTTATGGGGAGAGGGCGGGAAAGTGGAACTGAGCAGCGACAGATCAGCCATGATCTTATTGAATGGCGGGGTAGGCTCGAAGGGCTAGATGGCCTACTCCTGCTCCTATTTCTTATGTTCTTAAACCTGTTCATGAGATCCACTAAGTTCAGTTGATGAGTTTTGTTTGACAACCAGAGCCTTTTCAGTCACTATGAAATCACCAAAACTAGTTTTCTCAAGCATTGGAAAGAATTTTTGGATTAAATAGCAAAGGAGGGAGGAAAAAGAATGGAATTAAGAGATTTTCCTGCAGGATGTAAATTTCATAAAAGTGACAATCTCTTCATGAGACTTCCCTTCCCAATGACATACGTCATACAAAAAGATCAAAACCCTATCTAAACATTTCAAATTCTTGTTATGTTTGCATTTTTATATTAGCTTAATACAAAACAAAAACAAAATCAGACAAGACGTCAGCACTTCACAGCTCCTCCAATTATTCAGGAGATATGGCCAAAGGTGAAGTACCCATTAAGCCATTTCATCTGTACTAAAAAAAAATCAAATTCAACAAGTAACTTGCAAGTAACTTGAATTATGCAGTACAACAATTACCAAGACTTACCAAAAGAAAGGAGGGTTTGTTTAGCAACATCACGGACTTCTTTATCAGTCTGGCAAAGGTAGATTAATTGATCAATACTCTCTTTGGCCTGAAGAAAACAAATGAAATCAAAGAAAAATAGACACAGAATTCCTAATCTCTGCTGTTCCTGGAATTAAACTAATTACCAGTTTCTGCTGAAATAATTTTGCTAAGCCAGTGCTATTAACCTGTATACAATTTGGATGAAGGAATAGAGTATTGTAGTCAAAATTGCTAACAGCATAAAGATAGAAGGGAAATCAAGTCATGAATAGGACACAGAATTTTTTGGGGAAGAATTCTGCCCTAAGTATGGAATTCGCAGAAAATTAGGGTAATACACACTGGTGTTCAGAGAAGAATCACTCACTCCGCACTGCAAAGGCCACCAATGTGAATATCATTAAATTTCAGGGGGCGGAGCCTATCCCCACTGGAGAGGCTGAAATCAGTGCGCTGAGCGAGCCACTGCACATGTGGCGATTTGTCAGTGCCGAGATCAGCGTGTGCGCAGTGGCCCTGCGCTGATGGCCTCCCGATTGCTGGCTAGCTCTGTGACCACCGCAACACCATTCTCTGCCTGCCCCATGGCCCAATTGCTGGCCCCCTGACCACTCCTGGGCCCAGCCTCAACTCCCCCACAGTGCTGACCTCCCAGCAGGCTGACTGAACACCCCCCCCCCCCCATGACCACTCCCCTCTTTCCCCCACTGATCCCTGTGCAGAGTGGAAGTGGGACTCCCCTCATTCACCGATCATCCCCTGGGCTCTGCCTCCATCAGACCCCACCTCAGGCTCCAACCCCCTTGGTGCTATTCCATGCCCAATAGACAGTGTAAGGGTGTCAATGCCCAGGCAAATCCCCCCCTGTTGCCCATCCCTCTGAGGAGCCCTGATTGTTCCCCCCCCCGCTTCATTCCAATGGAAGTTGGTCTGCTAGCTCCCCAAAAGTAGGGAGCTACTGTAATCCTACTACTAAAACAACTCTGGCAGGCTGAGGGATGATGACAGAGTCATCAGTCCCAGCCGCGCGAATCATGTTAAAATTGTATTAAAATGACCATGTTAATTGTCTTTGAGCCTTCTGCCAATTTCTGGCGCAAAGCAGACTCTGCCAGAAATCTGATACTGGGAGATGCTAGCGGGATACGAATGTGCGTAATGGAGCCTGCGAATTGGCTGACACGACATTCTTCCAGCCTGCGGTGCTAAAAAATTAGTGCAGCGGGACTGGAGAATCACGGCCATCGTGTCTGCAGAAGGAAATTGATAGGTTAAGTTAGTGGGCCAAAATTTGGCAGAGTATAATGTGTGAAAATGAGATATTATATCTTTGGTAGGAAGAAGAGAAAAGCAAGATATTATTTAAATGGACAGAGTCCACATAATGCTGCAGGATAAAGGGATCTCGAGGTCATCATAAATTAATTACAAAATGTTAGCAATGCAGGTACATCAAATAATAGGAAGGCAATTCAAATGTCGAGACAATTGCAAGGGATTGGAGTATAAAAGTAGTACATTTAGCTGCAACTGAACAGAGGCTACATTTCGAGTACTGCATACAGCTTTAGTCTCCTTATTGAAGGAGGGGTGCACTTGTGTTGGAGTCAAGTCAGAAAAGGTTCACTGGGTTAATTCCTGGGATGGGAGGGTTATGAGGAAAGGTTCAGCAGGTTTGGCCTTTACATATCGTCCTCAAGAAGAACGAGAGGCGATCTTACTGAAACATAGAAGATTCAGGGGAGACTTGAGAGAAAGGATGCTGAGAGGATATTGCCCCTCCTGTGGGAACCTGGAACTGGGGCTGTTTTCAAAACAAGGGATTGCCTATCATGGTGGAAATTAGAAGGAGTTTCTTCTTTCAAAAGAGGGTCAGTAATCACAGAGCAGTGAAGGCTGATTCACTGAATATATTGATAGACAGATTTTTGATCTACAGTTTGGGGGGGAGAAAGAGAGAGAAGAGAGGCACAAAGGTGGAATTAAGACCACAATCTTTTAAGCCTTAACCTTACTGAATGTTAGAGGAGTCTCAAAGGGCTCCAGCGGTCTATTCTTGCTGCTGTTTTTTAGCCTCTTTTATAGGGGCTTGCTCTTAGTGCAAGACCATGGGAACAAACTCGTATCCAACTCTGTAATGGAATATGGCAGCACAGTCACTCATTCTCCCAACATTATTTGAATACAAGGGTGAAAACTCCAAAATATTAGAAATACACAGCAGCTGAAAATGTCTAAAGTAGGGAAAGAAGGTAAGTTTTCAGTGTCTTCTGCATTGGAACTGAAAGGCAAGTTAGTCAAGTATTTTCAGGACGTTGGAACATTGAATTGGAGAACAAACATATTTACCAACTGGTCTATTTCATTCCATTTAAAGTCGACTGCTAAATCATGTGACATAACCATACAGTAATTCATGATTTAGTGACAGCAACAAAATGACTTTTGAGGGGCCTTCACTTATAGTAATTTCAGAGCAAACTAAGACAGCGATTATCATGAGTTCAAGTGTCATGATTTTTTTTCCACTCACTCACCTTTAGATGTGCCAGTGCAGTACAACCTACTTTTCTCAGCTGTCCATCCTCATCCTCAAGCAGCTCCAAGTAACAAACCAGTGCCTGAAAACAAACGTACACAATTAGTCTGTCAGACAAAACAAATCATCTTCCAACATTCATATACTAGCTGCTTCCAGAGTAATGCTGATATACTATAAACACTGCTTTTGGTGACACAGCAGGGCTGTCTGGGGTGATGTGCTAACAAGTACTCACCATGTCTCACTGCACTTTGTGAAGGATCTACTATATTCAGATAAACCCTTGGGGTAATGTTATCAAGCCAGCTGATTCTCTGTTTCATTCTGATGTCTGGTTAGATTCAAAAACTGGATTTGACTGTATTGTTACAACTGCAATGATACATAGGAACAGAAGTGGCCCTTTCAACCTCTGAAGCCTGTTCCACCATTCCATTAGATTACTGTTGACCTATATTGCAATTCAAGTGATCAGTCTTTGCTCAATATTGAACAATCGATTTCAAATCAAGATCCAAAGAACCCAGCATCCAGTCTTTTGGGGACAGAGTTCCAGATTTCTACTATTTTTTGAGAAAAAGTGCTTCCTGATTCCAATTCTGAAGACCAAGCTTGAACTTCAAGATTATATCCCATTTTTTCACCTGAGGAAATAGTTTCTTGTTATTTACTCAATCAAATCCTTTTAACATTTTAAATACCCTAATGAGATCACCCCTAAATTTTCTATACTCAAGGGAATCCAGTGTCAGGTGACACCACACTGTACCAATGCAAGTGGGTTGGTGCAATACTGTCAATGGCCTCCTCTGCTTATGAACCATCACCACCAGCAGCCTTGCCTGCTCAGGTATAATACACTCGCACTGCCAACAGGCCAACTCCAAGAGATACAACACACACCTTCACAATGATCTCAAACACGGCTCTATTCAGTCTACATTATAAAATTTCACGTCTTATTAAACTAAATTTCAAATTAAAGGGCTCCTAATTTACAAAGAGTCTCTAAGCATTGGGCTTTTATCTCTGTCCCCTAAATAGACATTTAAGTATCTGGAAGAATCAGCCAAGATAGCTGTGAGGGAAGTACACTTACAGATCTTTTCCTACCAACCTTTTCTCGGAATTTGGAGTCTTCTGCCAGGTTTTTCAGTACAGAGGAAGCAGTGTTGCAGACCTTAGTGTTGTCCTCCAACAGAAGCAGGCCTACAGCTTTCAGTCCATCTTTCTGGAGCTGAGCCCCTGAGAGATGTTTTAGAGTCTTCAGGACCACATCCCTATCAGAGGACTGAAGATTCTGAACTAGGAATACTGCAAAGAATGGAAAGTATGACTTGAGTGGCTATTCACCATTTTTGTAACTGAACAGGATTGTAGATGGTTATTTGATGTGAATCTAAATCAAGATTCTTCCCGCATCATTACATCATTCCAAGCAGAGGGGAGGAAGGGAGAGAGTGGGAAAAAAATCCTCAACTAACTCAGAGATGTTTCAGCCAGTGCAAGATACGTATCAATGCACATATGCATCACAAGGATAGATATGCAAGCATACAGCATACAAAGAAAGACACACATTCTACACCTAAAGATTCATCAAAAGATTTTAATAAAATCAACAGAGCATGTTTATACGTCATTCTAAACCTTCAGCAACCCTAAAAAAACCCACACTACAACATTCACAATTTGCATAAACATGGAATTATTTCAGGAAAAAGTCAGTGTGTTGAGATACATTTCCAGCTTCCTGCTGGATAAAATGGTGTGCTAGCCTTGGTTAATAGGATCCTGCAAGGAACTGTCAGAATAGTGGGGACATTGGCTGGATGATGGCTACACAACAACATCAGTCTGCACTAATGGAAAGGGTCAGTCCAGCATGCTGCTACCAAGAGGCTTCCTAGGGGCATTCACCGCACTCATTATCCCTCCACTGACCTCAAGGCGACCACCTAGTCAGCCAAGTTGGTACAGTCTTGGCTGCTGCCCGATACTGAACGGTGAGTGATACAAGAAAAATAAAATCAAGGACAAAATGTAGAAATGGAGCAGCAGAAAAGAGGTGGTGTGAGGCTGAATTCAAGAGACATTAAAGAACAGTAGCAAAGTACCTTCATCTGCCAGCTCCATGATATAAGCAGGTAAAGAGGGCACGTTCTGCTCCTCAATGTGACTCAAGTATTGGAAGATCGTCAGCAGTTCCACATTTCCACTGCGAGCACGTTTTGGCAATGTTCTGTCCAAGCATCTTTCCACTAATTTAACAAAAACTGAAAGAAAGAGCAGATTAAATAACTTTTACTGAAGGAATGATTGAAGTCCACAAGCAATGTAAATACTGCTAAAGCTAGACTAACCTAGAAAGTTAAATGTATTTCTGTGCCGTTTTAAAAATCACTTTACATTTAAATTCATGACCATGGCATTAAAAGTAATAACTTGTTCAAATGGCACATCCTATTAAATCTCGAGTTCAGCAGCACGGCACAATAGAACATTTTCAAGACTAATCATCTGAATCAGTGATGTATCAAACAGCATATAAAGCACATCATCCTCATTCATATCTGCATATCCATGCCAATGTTCACTTAGAGGGCTGAATCTCAGGCTGCTTGTAGAGTGAAATTAGCTCTGCGGGTGTAAGGGTCACCGTGCTGGGAGAAAAAGTAAACTCATGAAATGAGAGCAGCTGGATAGCCCATCATTCTCTCTTCAATACATAAATAACATTTTTAAAATCCCAGC
Source organism: Carcharhinus amblyrhynchos (assembly GCF_965287045.1). Lineage (NCBI taxonomy): Eukaryota > Metazoa > Chordata > Chondrichthyes > Carcharhiniformes > Carcharhinidae > Carcharhinus > Carcharhinus amblyrhynchos. Next base: position 44,860,530 of record NC_137327.1, on the reverse strand, counting down.
TACATCTGTTTGGTTGGGCAAAATTTCAGGACATCTCGATAAACTGTTTGGCTCTGGTCCCTCTGCAATTTGGAGGTCTGAAATACATTTAGCATTCGAACAGACAGGTAACAGATGAAAATCAATGTAAAGAAATGGAAATTCCTTCACAAAAATCTAAGGAGGGACTATTACTTAAAGGAAAATGTTAATGAAAATGAGAACAATTGACAACATGAAGTAATTGCAACAACGTGCAGTGACAACAAGCAAAATAAATCAGATGTTAGGTCTTAATAAAAGATCAACATTGAACCAAAATAACAAGCTCATCTTGTATTTCATAAAACATTGTGTCGAACAAAGTAGAAAACGATACAGTTCCAGCTGCCGCAGTATATAAAGGATATTGTAGTTATTGAGGATAATAGAAGAGGGTAATCAGAATGATTGAAGGAACAGAGGATTGGATTACAGGATGTGATTATGTAAATTGAGCATGTTCTTACTGGGGAAAAAGGATGGTTAAGAGGTGATATGATTTCTGCTTTCAAAATTCTAAAGGGACTAGATATTGTATTTCTGTGACAAAGTGTTTCACTTTATTCAGAACTGTAAAATCAAAGGAAATAGTCTGTACCTGAAGGGGGTAAACTTAAAACTAATTTGTGAATTTTTTTTATCCAGTGCTTAAATCTATGAAACAGGCCTCTTGGAAGATGATGAAAACAGTTAATACTAATTAATTAAAATGAGATTAGATCAATTTATTTCAGAAAGTATTTTGGGATATACTATAGGAGTAATTTAAGACTTGAAACATGACTTGGCAAATATGGGGGGGCCTTCAAAGAAATGGTGACTTTGAAGCTGTGGTTCTCAAAGCTCTCCACATTATATCTGGGTCTGTTATAGACTATTGCTATTAGTTGTAGTCTGTGACCATAAGGATGGTGTATGAATGACTGTGATCTTTCACCTTACATTCCTTTTTCAAATCTTTCCAGCTAGAATTTGGCTAAAACAGATGCAGTTATGTTAGGTCTACAGCACAGAAGAAGTGTGATGCAGATTGATGCTGGCCTTTATGCTCCACATAAACCTCCTCCAACCCACTCTTCTTTATCTAATCCCATCAGTATAATTCCTCCATTTCTGTCTCCACTTCCTATCTTCATGTTGTAAACGTATCTCCACTTTTAGCCCAACAGCTCCACGTGATATCAAATTCTAATCATCTAACTCTGGGTAAAGAAATTTCTCCTCAATTACTCCTTTATAATTAGTGACCATTTTATATTTATAACTTTGAGTTTCTGATTTTCCCACAAACAAAAGCATTTTCTTTACATCTATCTTCTTATACTATTTTATCATATACCTCTAACAGATCCTAGAGGCATAGAGTTTTACAGAACAGAAAGAGGCTCTTCAGCCACTTGTGTCTATGCCAGCCATCAAGCACCTATTATTCTAATTCCATTTTCTAACACAGTTCTTAATCTTGTAATGCTATGGTTTTTCAAGTACATGTTCCTTATTTCTAACTCTCACTCCTCAGCCTTCTCTTTTCCAGAATATGCTCTGCTTTTTCTGATAAGTATATCCTCTCAGTTCTGATATCATCCTTCCAAATTTTTGTTTTGCATGTTTTCCACTGTCCCTTTGGGGTAGAATGGTGCCAGGCACCTGGGTTCAATTCTGACCTTGGGTGACTGTGTGGAGTTTGCACACTGTTCCCATGTCTGTATGGGTTTCCTCTGTTTTCCTCCCACAGTCCCGTTGTTTAAGAAGGGTCAGAGGGATAACCCAGGGAATTATAGGCCGGTGAGCTTGACTTCAGTTATAGGCAAGCTAATGGAGAGGATCCTCAAGGATAGGATGTATGAACATCTGGAGCGCTGCAATCTGATCAGGGATACGCAGCATGGCTTCGTTACAGGGAGGTCGTGCCTTACGAATCTAGTGGAATTTTTTGAAGAGGTGACAAAAACGGTTGACGAAGGACAAGCCGTTGATGTCGTCTATATGGATTTCAGTAAGGCGTTTGACAAGGTCCCTCATGGTAGGCTGATAGAAAAGGTGAAGGCTCATGGGATACAAGGCCAGGTATGTAGATGGGTGGAGAACTGGCTTGGGAGGAGGAGACAGCGAGTAGTAGTGGAAGGCTCCTTTTCCAATTGGAGGTCTGTCACCAGTGGTGTGCCGCAGGGCTTGGTACTAGGACCTCTTCTATTTGTGGTATATATTAATGACTTGGAAGAGGGGGTAGGTGGTGTGATCAGCAAATTTGCTGATGACACTAAGATGGTTGGATTGGCGGGTACTGAGGAGCAGTGCCTGGCAATGCAACAGGACATAGACAGGCTGGTAGATTGGGCAGATAGATGGCAAATGGAATTTAATCCGGAGAAATGCGAGGTGATGCACTTTGGCCGGAATAATGTGGAGGGGAGTTATACGATAAAAGGTAGAACTATCCGGAGTATAGATACGCAGAGAGACCTGGGGGTGCAAGTGCACAAGTCCCTGAAGGTGTCGGTGCAGGTGCAGAATGTGATGAGGAAAGCGTATGGTATGTTAGCCTTCATAGGAAGAGGTATAGAATATAAGAGTAGGAGTCTGATGTTGCAGTTGTATAGAACGTTGGTTAGGCCTCACTTGGAGTACTGCGTCCAGTTCTGGTCGCCGTACTACCGGAAGGATGTAGAGATCCTGGAGAGAGTGCAGAGGAGATTTACCAGGATGCTGCCTGGTATGGAAGGGCTGTCTTACGAGGAAAGATTGAATGAACTTGGGCTGTTTTCCCTTGAGAGACGTCGGCTGAGGGGGGATCTAATAGAGGTTTATAAGATTATGAAGGGGATAGATAGAGTAAATGGTGGTAAGCTTTTTCCGCTATTAGAAATGGATAGAACGAGGGGTCACGGGCTTAGGGTGAGGGGGGCTAGGTATAGGACAAATATTAGAGGGCAGTTTTTCACGCAAAGGGTAGTGGGGGTGTGGAATGCACTGCCGAGTAAGGTGGTGGAAGCAGGCATGCTAGGGTTGTTTAAGAGTCACTTAGACAGCCACATAAGCGGGCTACATATAGGGGGATATAGTAGGCCTTACTAAACATTGTAGGCTTGGGAATACGTTTTGTCTCAGGGATGTTACAGTCTTTGCCTGTTTAATAATGAATTTTTTTTGTCTCCACAGGCATTTAAGTCCAGCAAGGGGCATGCATGCGGCAGGTTGTAGTGGGCTGCTCTTGGACGTTGCTTCGGGAGTTGCCTATTGCTTCATGTCGTTAGTGTGCTTAAACTGGACCATCTCGAGGGCAACATGACAGCTCAGAGACTATCTCTGTTGCTGTGCGGACACATGGATTTGGGCCTGTGTCTGTGGGAGTTTGCACGTTCTCCCTGTGGTTGCGTGGGTTTCCTCCGGGTGTTCCGGTTTCCTCCCACATCCCCAAAGATGTGCTTTTAGGCTGATTGATTGGGTACTAAATTGTCCCTAAATTGGACCTCCCTGATCCTCGCACATTAGGTGTAGACTAAAATCATGAATAGGACACTGAGACAGTGGGACAGCGGCGCGGGCTCGTTGGGCCAAAGGGCCTGTTTCCCGTGCTGTGTTGTTCTTTGTTCTTGTCCAAAAGACATGCAAAGTAGGTAGATTGGGCATGCTAAATTGCACTTTAGTGTCCCAAAATGTGTAGATTAGGGGATTATTAGAGTAAATACGCAAGGTTGCAGGGATAGGGACTTGGTAAGAAAAAAAAGGTGGGTCAATGTTGACTCGATGGGCCAAACCTTCTGCACTGTAGGGATTCTATTCTCTTTCTAGATTTTATAATATGGAGATCAGAACTGTGCATTGTACACAAAAGGTACTGACCAAGATACAAATTTTACATAACTACTGCTTTTCAAATTTGTTCCCCAAAAATTAACCTGTGTTTGATTAACTTCTTAAAAAGAAAATGGCCCAATCAACCTGCATTGCTACTTTTAGTAATTAACAAATCCCCAGATCATCGTTCCTCTACCCTTCTTGTTATCCACACATTAGTTTTGACCAAAATGCACCATCTCACTCATTTATATTAAGTTTACTAGTAATTTGTCAATTATGCATCCGTTTCACAAATTTAACGTCATCTTGTATTTTGTTGCATTCTTCCTTTGTGTTAATCAATTTGGTGTCATCACAAACTTTAGAAATCAGAGCACAGATCACTTATGTAAATAGTAAACAACAGTGCTATCAGCACTGATCCCTGTCGAACATTACCCAACTTTTATCAATCTGCATAGTTGCACTTAACCCCTACCTCTGTTTACTGTTTTGTAGCCAGTTTGCTTTTCATTCTGTTACTTGTCTGCTGATTCCCAATGCTTAGTAACATGCCTATTATGAGGTACCTTACTGAAGGTCTTACCAAAATCTTTTAACAGTTTTTGCTTAAAATGCATCAAAAGTATAATTATATTGCTATTTATTTCTTCAGCAAAAATATCCACACGTAGAAACTATCCAGCTGAATGTGATCACTAACCTGCTTCTGCTGGGCCAGAGTGCTGCTCATTCACTCTGCTCCCAAAGCTCAAGTTCAGCTTTTGCAGAACGCGCTCAACTGTGGCACTGAATAGGTTCGGGCTCTCGGTGCAGTGTGTCCAGAATGAAAAGACCGTTTTATCTTTTAGCAGTGGCATGACTGAAGGGGAGCATTTTTCAAAAGAGAGACAAAATAAACACCAACTTATACAGTTGTAAGGTTTTAAAAATACAAAACAAGATTTGCAGTGAAACACTCGACTTCTAGAAAGATAGCTGTTATGTGGCATCACCTGGAATCAGTCCAGCCAGAGGTGGCAATCCTCACCCAAACTTGCCTAATTTAGAGATCAGTATGGTTATTCCGTTAATTTATCTTTTGACGAGAAAGACAAAAATCAATTGACATAGAGCTTTTAATGACTTCAGAACGTCTCAAAGCACTCAACGGCCAACTAAATATTTTTTGAAGTATGGGCACTGATGTAGGAAAGATGGTAACCAATTTGGACACAGCAAGCTCCCTTAGCCAGTGACAATGATCAGATCATCTATGTCCAGAGATAAAGACTGGCCAAGCCACTGGGAATAACTCCCTTGCTTTTCTTTGAAATAGTTCCATGGGTTGACTGTATCCACTGAGGGACATTTTAGGTTTTGGTTTAACATCTTATTGAAAAGGCATGACATCCAACAGTATCACAAGTCCTTCAGCACTGCAGTAACATCTAGGATTTTTGTGCTCAAGTCTCTGAAGTGGGACTTGAACCCATAACTTACTGACTCAGAAAAGCACGAGTATTATCATCCAATTACCATTATACTTTCTCATTTCTCCCTTGCAATTGTGAAAGGAAATCAGATAGTGTGAATAGGAATAGGCTTCAAAGAGACAGTACATTAATGTTGGGTGATATTTCATTTGAGACAGCTCACTCACCCTCTTCAGCAGTGCTTACGTTCCCAGATTTTTCCTCACTCAGTCTGGCAACTACCTTTAGAACATGGGCCTCTCTCAGAAGCTTGTCCAGTGCGTAGATCTCTCGACATCGCAGCGGTCCATATATACCCAGTTGCTACAACATGAAATATTGGTGATGTGCATAGGAAAGATTAGACAACATACATGAATATAATGCACTTATATCAATAAAATGCTCTAAGCTGCCTAACAAAAAATTATAAAATATTTTTTGACACAGAGAAACAGATGGTGATATCAGGGCAGATGACCAAAAGCTTGATCAAAGAGATAAGTTTTAAGGAGCATCTTAAGGGAAGTGAAGATGTTTGTGCGAATTGCAAGGTAGTTGAAAGTGCTACTTCCAGGAGAGCAATGAAAATCAGACCTGTGCAGGAGATCAGATTAGGTGGAATGCCAATATCCATGAGGCTCAGAGCTGGACAAGGTTACAGATATAGAAAAGGGTGAAGCCATGAAAGGATTTGAAACAACAATGAGGATTTTTAAATTGAAGTGTTATTGAACAGGAAGCATGCGAAAATCAAATAACAAGTGATGAACGAATGATAGTAGAAACAAGATAAGATACAGGCGGCAGAGTTTTGGAATGAGCACAGGTTTGTGGAAGATGGGAGGCTGGCCAAGAGAGCATTGAAATAAACAAGTCTAGAGGTAACAAAGGCAGGGTTGAGAGTTTCCAGCAGCAGATGGACCAAGACAGGATCAGATGTTGCTGTAGCAGAGGTAGAAACGGTAATTAGATGGATATGTGGCTAGAAAGTCATCTCAGAGATAACTTAAGTTCAAGGTAATCAGGAATAGAAATGGGGAGGTGATGGCCTAGCTATTAATTCAGAAACTCAGCTAATATTCTGGGGACCCAAGTTCAAATCCCACCACGGCAGATTTTGAATTCAATAAAAAAATGAATTAAAAATCGATTGATGACCATAAAACCATTGCCGATTGTTGGAAAAATCCATCTGGTTCACTGATGTTCTTTAGGGAAGGAAATTTGCTGTCCTTACCCAGTCTGGCTTACATGTGACTCCAGAGTCACAGCAACGTGGTTAACTCTCAACTGCACTCCAAGGGCAACAAGGGATGGGCAATAAACGCTAGCTAGGCATGACACCATGTCCCACGAATGAGTAAAAAAAATGATGGGCAGAGAACCAAATTTTTGGCCGCAACCAAAGACAATGGCTTCAGTCTTTACATTATTTACCGAAAGAGAAAACACTAGAAAATTTCAGCAGGTCTGACAATAAGTATAAGGAGAGAGAAGAGCTGACATCAAGTCCAGATGATGCTTTGTCAAAGCTTTGACAAAGGGTCATCTGGACTCGGAACGTCAGCTCTTTTCTCTCCTTAACAGATGCTGCTAGACCTGCTGAGATTTTCCAGCATTTTCTCTTTTGGTTTCAGATTCCAGCAGTAATTTGCTTTTATTTCACATTATTTAGTTGGGAGAAAATTTCTATTCATCAGCAGAAGCAACTGAATGGATGTCAGACAAGCAGCGAGGCCAGAGACAGTTGAGGGTCCAACAAAATGGTGGTGTGATAAAACCAAGTGCTGCCAGCTCTCATTAGAATTAGAAGGACATCAGAGGTAACAGTGCAAAGGTTCAAAGAGATACCATTACAAATGATTCTCTGATTACAATCAAATTGGAGCAGAATCAAGGTAGTGCAGTTTCATCCAGCTGGACAATGGAAGTGTGGTCAACTAAGTCAGTACTTTGACTGGGCTGAAAACCTGATTGGGGGGTGGGGGGGGGGGGGGGGGGTGGCGGTAGCCGAGCATGGATTTGGAAAGCAACTTGTTCAAGGACTTTGTACAGGAAAGGGAGTTTGAAATGGGACAATAGGAAGCACGTCCAGCTGGATGAGTAGTTTTTTTTGAGGAGAGGGGTGATGACAACAAGTTGAAGTGATGGAGGGGAAGAGGATTGGAAAATGGGAGCTGAGGAGAGAATTGTTAACTGTATCGGCTAACACACTTACAAAGGGATGTTGGGTTGTTAACAGTTTGGTTGGATTAGAATTTCGTGGCGAGGGGGTAGGTGTTATAGACAAGATAGGGTTGGGAAGAATGTTGCAGGAGATGGGAATGAATTCAGAGAAAGATGCAAACTCAGGACTGGGGCAACTTCAGGAAAGTTTGTGCCAAAGGGCTAGGGGAAGGGAGGGAAGCAGCAGAGGCAGCTGAATGGATGATTTCCATCTTTGTGACAAAGAGATTTGTGACATCCTTGCACTTACTATTGGAGATGATGGTGAAGGAGGCATCACAGTACTGACCCTTCTCCAGTGCACAGTCTCTGACCAGCCAGATAAACTTCATGACCAGCTTTGTGCTGTACTCCAATTTCACAGCCATCAAGTTTAAAAAAGAATCAGAATGAACGTGCTTCACTTAATCAAAGTTGTGTAAAACAATGACAAGAGATGTGCATTCGTGGAGTGACTTCCACAACCTCAGGAATCCCCAAGGTACATTACATCCAATGAAGTATTTTTAAAATTTCATCACTGTTGCTAATAGCAAAACTAGCAGCCAATTTGCACACAGCGAGCTCCCACAAACAGCAACTAGATGGTCAATTGTAGTAATGCAGATGTAGGGATGAATATCAAATAGCACATTGGGAGAACCCTCCTGCTCTTCTTCAAAATAGTACCATGGGATCTTTTCCAGCTACCCAATACTGCAGACAGATTTTAGGTTTAATGTCTCATCTAAAAAATGGTACCTCTGATGGTGGAGCACTTCCTCAATGCTGAACTGGAGTTTCAGCCTGAGCTACGTGCTGAAGCCACTGAAGTGGATCTTGAACCCACAACTTTCTGATTCAGCGACAGAAGTGTTATCACTGAACAAATGTTGACATCCAAAGTAGGACAAAAATCAAGAAAACGTCAAGGTGACAAAATTTAGTCCCAATTTATTTGCACAGGGTTTGTGCTGAATTTTGAACCATGACTGGACCTGGCTGGAGCAGGGCAGCATATTATAAATATTTTTGCAACCATCAGCTGAAAAAAAATTAGCAGTGTAATTTTGAATAAGTGGAAGCTGTTAATGGCATGGTCAAGGCAACTGGGACTTTAGTGAACCACGTGCAAATGCTACTGAGATTTAAGGATTGAAAAAGAACAGACGAAGGACAGAAAAGGAAGATGAATTACAGTCAAATCAGATAAGAAAAATATAGACAGCAAGAAAGTTTGGGGATTATGAGAGAGAAAAAGAGACCAAAGGAAAAGAAAAAAATTAAAATGAAACAAATTGACTGCACACAGGAATGAGATTGAGCGCTTAAAAATTATTTCCATCCTGAGCCAGACAGGTTGATTGCTATGCTTTAACAATTATCATATTGTGAAAAGGCACTAATGGACCTTAAATTATCAAACTTAAGGTGCTTGAAAGGCAATTCATGTGTAAATCCAACAAGTTATTGAAGATGACAGGGATATAAATGCGAGATGCTGTTTATGTAAATCAAATGGCAATTAGAGTAAATCTACCAGAAGGTACTGGAGATTTGCAATACATGACAGATCTCCTAATTGTCAGAGCTTGCTGGCCACTTGGTCATAAAACCGTCCACATCATTAACATAACATTACCTATCCTTCATTCATACCATTTTGGTCATTCCATGCCAAAGGAAAATTGTTTTGATTATAGATCAGCCATAAAAAGTGAAGCTATATTCTGAACTATGAATTAAATTTTCAATCAGTTTCTGCAACACCACGTTACTCTCCACAGATGGTGATGTTGCACTTTTGAACTTGATTTATAGTGTGCCTGTGCCATCAGCTGACAGAAAGCAGTACTACAAGACAGATTCAGAAAGACAGCTTCAACTCAAAACTGGAACATGCATTTGGATTCACTTATTCTGCCCCAGTCTCCTTACACTAAATCAGCTGGGCTATCAATGAACAAACAAGATAATGTAGTAAATAGTGCTGCAGAAATCCAATTTAATGTTGTATAATTAAGAATTTTCTGTTATAATACGAAGGAAGCTGAACCACTTATTTATAAATTGTAGCCAGTCAGTGAGTACAGATTCTATACAGCAGGTACTGCATTTCTGGAAGTAAATTAAACAAATTTCTTCTTGATTAGGCAGTAGTGCTGGAAGTGTCAATTTCTAGCAGATGCTAATTTATTGATTCAATGTTTATTTGTTAGTGTCACAAATAGGCTTACATTGATACTGCAATGAAGTTACTGTGAAAATCCCCTAGTTCCCACACTCCGGTGCCTGTTCGGAGACACTGAGGGAGAATTTAGCATGGCCTTGTCTTATGGACTGTGGGAGGAAACCGGAGGACCTGGAGGAAACCCTTGCTGACATAGAGAGTGCGTGCGGACTCCACACAGACAGTGACTTTAGCTGGGAATTGAACCCAGGTTCCTGGCATTTGAGGCAGCAGTGCTAACCACTGTGCCGCAATGCTGTATTATCTTATGTGAACGTCCACAGAAGGAAAAACAAATGGTTGGGCTATTTTGACTTATAAATAATTGTTAAATAAGTATAGTTTTGCCCCTTCCAATGGGAAGCTTTAATTTGCTGTCATTTCTGAATTAAACAGCAACTTAACTATATATAGAAATAGGGAAGATCATATGGATCAACACCCAAGTTTCAGCAAGATTTTCAACAGGCATCATCTATCCCTTTTCACAAACCCTCCCTCAAAGCATCAAAAATCAGGATTAAACTCCTGTAACTACTTTAATAACATATCCTACCTCACAAACAGTCTATGCTGTTCATCAGCATAAATTAGCACAATGCTACTTTAACACAGTGTTGTGATAGACCCACAGTTTCAGAAATTGCCAGTACTGCAGATAACGTAAAAATTTGACTATGTTTACCAGTAGAAGTCTGCTGCAGTTATTCAAGTGTACAATTAGAACCTGGTCCAAGTGTTCATTCCCTGTTGTCATTGGAACCAGACTCCCTTCAGAGCCACTGCCGACTCCAGTATCCTCCGTTAGTGCTTCGCTAGGTCCCGCAGCAAGTCCACGCACTCTACTGTTGTGTCTGCCAGAAGAAGCAGAAATAAATTCACTACATAGTTTGAGACTGCTTCAGTTACACATTTAGGAGATACACAGACAAACTGGTCTTTCCATGCCTGTGTAATCTTCAAACATGGCCAGAGGTAAATAATGGTGGGTTTCATGGAGTGCAGGTGGTGATAGAGGGGACTTGGCAGCAAGGGCTAGGGTGAGGCTTCCTAGATCCTTTGATCAGACACTGAGCGCCTTAGATCAATGGACCCCTTCTCAGGAGATGACAAGCATGGTTTGTATGTTCTGCTCCCCTTGTGATGACAGTCATTGCCCATTTAGGGGCCTCAGTTGGTGGCAGGGCGGGAAGGCCAACCACGGGTTGTCCTGTCCCAGATCTAATTTTGGCAGAGGCGGGAAGATGGCGAGAAGATGGCGAGGTACTCACTCTCTACCTTTCTGCCAAAAAGAATAGGAGATTGTTCAACACAAATGCTCTCCCATTTAAGACAGAAATTAGAAAAAATCTTCTCTCAAGAACTCTCTTACCCAGAGAGATGGAAGCAGGATCATTGAATATTTTTACAGCAGAGGTAGATGGATTCTTGATTAACAAGGGAGTCAAAGATTATGAAAGATAGGTGGAATGTGGAGTTGAGGCCACAGTCATGATCCTATTGAATGGTGCACTAATAATGTTCCAAATATGTTCAGTTGTACATAAACTGTCACAACCTACAACATGCATTGATGTAAAATGACTTGCATTTATATAGTACTTTATAGCCAATTTCATTCTTTTTGAAGGATAGTTATTGTTGTGACGTAGAAAACATGTCAGCTAATTTGGTCACATCAAACGCCTACAAGTGGCAACGAAATAATGAACAACCTGTTACCTTATTCAGCTCTGACAAAGGGTCATCATGATTCAAAATGTTGGCTCTATTCTCTCTCCACAGATCCTGTCAGACCTGTTGAGATTTTCTAGCATTTTCTGTTTTTGTTTCAGATTCCAGCATCTGCAGTATTTTGCCTTTATTTGTTATCCTGTGATGTTGAGAGGGGGACAATATTGGCCGCAGTGGATAACTTCCCTGCTCTTTCCAAAATGTCATGGGATCTTTTTATATCCACGTAAGCAGGCAGATGGGGTCCCTGGTTTTACATCTCATCTGAAAGATGGCACCGCTGGTAATGCAGCACTCCCTCAGTACTGCTGAGATAAGAACATAAGAAATAGGAGCAGGAGTAGGCCATCTGGCCCTTCGAGCCTGCCCCGCCATTCAATAAGATCATGGCTGATTTGTCGTGGCTCAGTTCCACATTCCCGCCCTCTCCCCATAACCCTTAATCCTCTCGCTTATCAAAAACCCATCAACCCGCGTCTTAAAAATATTTAGCGAGGTATCAGACAGACCACTGTTGTTGACTGTCAGCACAGATCTTTATGCTCAAGTTCTGGAGTGGAACTTGAACCTGGAACCTTGTGACTTAGAGACAAGAGTGTTACCAACTGAGGCACAGCTAACTAGACAGTGCCTTTAAAATGGACAGCTACTTCACAAGAGCACCCATTGACAAACAATGACACTGGGCTACACAAGGAGATGTTAAAGCAGATTGCTTAAAGGCTAGCTCAATGACAAGGTTTTAAGGACAGCTGAAGAACAGCCACCAATGGTGGAGCAATTAAAATCAAGGATGCTGAAGTGCAAGAAATAAGAACTCTCAACAGTGTTGTATAGTTCAGGGTACACTACACAGATTGGGGGGGGCGGGCAGTGGTAGGAGTTTTGGGGTATGGTAAGAGGTCTCTCTAAATAAAAAAGTATAAAATGATCCAAAGTTTCAGCTCCATCAGCTATTCCTCCATGAGTCTATTTACTGATTTTCACATACCCCAAGCAAAAGCCCTCTTCCACACCAGTATAAATGTGTCAATGTTAAGTAGCTAGTCACTGAAAGCTAGACGATAGTTATAAGCTTCAGTACGATGTAGATAGGATGGTGAAATGGACAGTTGCACGGCAGATGGAGTTCAGTGCAGGTAAGTGTTAAGTGATGCACTTTGGAAGGACTAATGGAAAGTATAAATGGCATGATTTTGCTAAGTGTAGTTGAGCAGAAATACATTCATTATTCCTTAAAAACAGTATGGCAAATTGGTAAGATGGTTAAAAAGGACACGGTTTTAAATAGAATATAAAAACAATAAAAGCTAAACCTTGTAAATCACTGGTAAGACCTCTATTGAAGTACTGTGGATAACCCTAGACACTGCACTTCAACAAAAATGCAAGTGCCAATAGAAATGCTAAGAGAAGGTTTACTGGAGATACTAGTCTTCACTTATGAGGACTGGTTAGGAAAATTAGGACTGTTCTCTAAGGAGCAGAGATGGTTAAGAGTTGACCTAGAGGAGACTTACCACACGGTGGGAGGTTTTGACTAAAAAAGGCTGTTCCCTCCAGTAGGTGAGTCAATACCCAGAGGTCAGATTTTAAAATTAGGGCAAAGATTTGGAGGGGAGATTAGGATAAATATGTTTGGGATCTGCAACATTTTCTAACTGAAAGCTAGTTCCATAAATAATTTTAAAAGGGAGTAGGACAGTTAATTGATGAGGAATTTGCAGGGCTATGGATAAAAAGGATGTGACATGAAGCATGGGTACGTTTCCAAACAGCCAGCTGAAGCACATTAGGCTCAATGGCCTCTTTCCGTGCTTTTAATTTCTATGATTTCAGTTTGCTAGATTTGCCATAAGAAATGGGTCGAACCTTCCTATCTTCTCTGCTTCGTCTTCTGAGAATTCAGAGTCTTCCATGTCAGATGTGTTGAGGAAGTCGAAGCTCTCCAGTGCATGTTCAACAGTCAGACTGATACTTGATGCTCTGCTCCTGTTCACACCCTGCCTCTGCTGCAAAAAGACAAACTCTACATTAATTTTATTTATTAGCATCACAAGTCTTACATTAACACTGCGATGAAGTTACTATGAAAATACTTTATCCAATTAGTGCTACATAATTTGTGAGCCATTATGGAAGATACTTTAAATGGAAGTTAAAACTATAACCAAATGTTCCACAATCCAAGTGTCATTTTACTGCAAACCATTTAATCATTAAAACAACCTGGCTCTAGGAATATAGCTGTCTAATTCTTACCTTCTCCAACACATCAGAAGAGGGCTTCAAGGACAAAGAAATCTAATTAAAATCATTCCAATTTATTGAGACAAAGTGGGATTGAAATCCAGCACAATTAAGGATCAATCTGGTGTCTGTCTTTCACTGACTACTACACGAATTGGGCTTCAACAGGGGTGAAATGAAGATCTCCGATCCAAACCACTGAAAATCAGATCTACTTACAACTGAAATGCCACTCTCTGTATTCGCAGTCACAGTAACATGGTCAGTACTAAAACTGATGAAGACACTTCAATCCTCCAATACACACATTCACATAACGAAAATCTCTAGAGATTGCAGCTGTCTCTCCCACTTCCTCAGTTGTCACACAATATGCTGGCAATAGGTGGCAAACATAGCAAGTAGTCCCATAAAACCAGATTAAAAGTCCGGCAGGTTTATTTGGTAGCAAAACTCACTAGCTTTCGGAGCTCTGTTCACAAACAGGGCATATAAAAATAAAAATTCAATTTACAAAATAATGGTTGGAATGCAAGTCTTTACAGGTAATCAACTCTTAAAAGGTACAGACAATGCGAGTGGAGAAAGGGTTGAGCACAAGTTAAAGAGATGTGTATTGTCTCCAGACAGAACAGTTAGTGTGATTTTGCAAGTCCAGGCAAGTCGTGAGGGTTACAGATAGTGTGACATAAACCCAAGATCCCAGTTGAGGCTGTCCTCATGTGTGCAGAGCTTGTCTACCAGTCTTTGCTCAGTGACTCTGCGTTGTCATGTGTCGTGAAGGCTACCTTGCAGAATGCTTACCTTAAGATCAGAGGCTGAATACCCGTGACTGCTGAAGCGTTCCCAACAGGCAGAGAACACTCTTGCCTAGTGATTGTCGAGTAACGTTCATTCATCCGTTGTCATAGCGTCTGCATGGTCTCCCCAATGTATCATGCCTCAGGACATCCTTTCCTGCAGCATATCAGGTAGACACCGTTAGCCATGTACCTGGTGGATGGTGTTTTCACGTGAGATGATACCATCTGTGTCAATGATCTGACATGTCTTGCAGAGGTTGCTGTAGCAGGGTTGTGTGGTGTAATGGTCACTGTTCTCCTGAAGCTGGGTAGTTTGCAGTGGACAATGGTCTGTTTGAGGTTGTGCAATTGTTTGAAGGCAAGAAGTGGGGGTGTGAGGATGGCCTTGGCAAGGTGTTCGTCTTCATTAATGACATGTTGAAGGCTCCGGAGGAGATGTTGTAGCTTCTCCGCTCTGGGGAAGTACTGGACGATGAGGGGTACTCTGTCCATCATGTCCCTTGTTTGTCTTCGGAGGTGGTCAGTGTGGTTTCTCGCTATGGCGCATCAGAACTGTCAATCGATGAGTTGAGCACCATATCCTGTTTTTATGAAGGCATCTTTCAGCGTCTGGAGGTGTCTGTTGCAATCCTCCTCATCTGAGCAGATCCTGTATATACGGAGGGCTTGTCTATAGGGGATGGCTTCTTTAATGTGTTTAGGGTGGAAGCTGGAGAAGTGGAGCATCGTGAGGTTATCTGTGGACTTGTGGTACAGTGGGCTTCAAGATGCCTTCAATGAAGCCGGAGAGAGAGTCTCACACAAAGGTCCCATTGCTCGATATGATGGGACAGCCAGGTGTGTTTGCCTTGGGGGTCTATTTTGGTGATGGAACACATCAGTCTCGCAGCAGACAGAGGAATTCATCAGGCAAATGAGGCAGCGGGAGTTCTTCCACAAAACCCAAGGGGTCAACAGCGAACACAATGAGACAGCCAACGAACCGAAACAGCTGACAGAAAGATCCACAATGCATCAACCGAAGAGGAAAGAATCGAATTGGACTCCTCTGAAAAGCAACTGTCTTTGACTTAGCTTGGACATACATGTTATCAGAAGGTGCATCAACACCAGATTCATCAGCCGCACAGCCCCGAACATCACCCAAGCACAACACAATGCCATCGGTGCTCTCAAGACCAACCACAACATTGTCATCAAACCAGCAGAGAAAGGAGGGGCCATCGTCATACTGAACAGAACGGATTACAAGTGGACTGTCAACTGAACAACGAGGAACACCACAGTTACCCATAGATCCAACCAAAGAACACACCCATCAACTCAGACTGAACAAGACCTTTGATCTGGACCTCCCTTCTTGCTCTCATCTCATGTAATCCCCGCGAAGGAAATCTCTACTACCTCCCGAAGATACACAAGGCAAACACACCCAGTCGTCTCATCGTATTGGGCAATGGAACCTGTGCAAGGACCTCTCCGGCTACATTGAAGACATCCTAAAACCCACTGTATAAAGAACCTCCAGCTTTTGTCACGACACTACGGACTTCCTACAGAAGCTCAGCACACATGGAGCAGTCGAACCAGGAGCACTCCTCGTCACAATGGAGGTCTCTGCACTCTATATCAGCATCCCCCATGACGATGGCATTGCTGCAACTGCCTCAACACACTATACCGGCAACTGCCAATCTCCAGATGCAATTTTACAACTCATCCATTTCATCCTGGACCACAATGTTTTCACCTTCAACAACCACTTCTTCATCCAGACATACAGAACAGCCATGGGGACCAAATTCACACTTCAATATGCCAACATCTTCATGCACAGGTTCGAACAAGACCTCTTCACTGCACAGGACCTTCAACTGATACTATACACTAGACACATTGACAACATTTTCTTTCTTTGAACTCATGGTGAACAATCACTGAAACAAGTTCCATCCCACCATCAGACTCACCATGACTCTCCAGAATTGGTTGCATTCTTGGACACACGCATCGCCATCAAGAACAGTCACCTCAGCACTTCACTGTACTGCAAGCCCATGGATAACCTCACAATGCTCCTCTTCTCCAGCTTCCACCCCAAAACACGTTAAAGAAGCCATCCCCTATGGACAAGCCCTCCGTATACACAGGATCTGCTCAGATGAAGAGGATCACAACAGACATCTCCAGACCCTGAAAAATGCCCTCATAAGAACAGGATACGGCACTCCACTCATCGATTGACCGTTCTGACATGCCACAGCAAAAAACCGCATCAACCTTCTCAGAAGACAAACACAGGACACGGCAGACGGAATACCCTTCATTGTCCAGTACTTCCCCAGAGCAGAGAAGCTACGACATCTTCTCTGGAGCCTTCAACATATCATTGATGAAGATGAACATCTCGCCAAGGCCATTCCCATACCCCCACTTCTTGCCTTCAAACAACCGCACAACCTCAAACAGACCATTGTCTGCAGCAAACTACCCAGCCTTCTGGAGAACAGTGACCACAACACCACACAACCCTGCCACAGCAACCTCGGCAAAATGTGCTGGATCATCAACAGGGATGGCATTATCTCACAAAAGAGCACCATTCACCAGGTACATGGTGCATACACTTGCAACTTGGCCAATGTTGCCTACCCGATATGCTGCAGAAAAGGATGTCCTGAGGCATGGTACACTGGGGAGACCGTGCAGACACTAAGACAACGGATGAATGAACACCGCTCAACAATCTCTGCCTGCTGGGGAACACTCCTGCGGTTACGGGTGTTTGGCATCTGATCTTCAGTTAAGCATTCTCCAAGGCGGCCTTCACGACAATGCAGAGTCGCTCAGCAAAGACTGATAGCCAAGTTCCGCACGCATGAGGACGGCCTCAACTGGGATCTTGGGTTCATGTCACACTATCTGTAACCCCCATGACTTGCCTAGGCTTGCAAAATCTCACTTACTGTCCCAGCTGGAGACAATACACATCTCTTTAACCTGTGCTTAACCCTCTCTCCACTCACATTGTCTGTACCTTTAAGGCTTGATTACCTGTTAAGACTCGCATTCCAACCATTATTTTGTAAATTGAGTTTGTATCTTTATATGCCCTGTTTGTGAACAGAACTCCCACTTACCTGATGAAGGAGCAGTGCTCTGAAAGCTGGTGGCTAGTGGACTTTAACCTGGTGTTGTGGGACCTCTTATTGTGTTTACCCAGTCTAACGCCAGCATCTTGACATCAATAGGTGGCAATGTAGAATTGGGCTCAGCCAATTCCACATTAATCACTACAAAACTCCTTTTAAAATGGAACTTTTGGTTTTCTTCCATTAATGATTGTGGAAACCTTACCAGCTTCTTAAATAAAATTCACTTTGTCAAAAAAGGCTTGTTAAATTTGAAATGTGGACTGAGGGAGCGCGTTGGAAGGTAGGTCTGCTGAGGAGCAGTGGAGGATCTTTAAGATCTTTCTTGGTGCTCAGCGGAAATTTATTCCGATGGTCAAAAAGGACCGTAGGAGGAGAGGTAATAAGCCGTGGATAACGAAGGAGGTGAAGGAAAGTGTTAAATTCAAAGCGGAGGCGTTTAGAGTAGCTAAGAGTAGTGGGCGAGAAGAGGATTGGGAGAGGTTTAAATGTCAACAAAGATTGACAAAGAAGTTGATAAAGAAGGGTAGGAGAAACTATGAAGCTGGGCTAGCGCTTAATATAAAAAAGGACAGCAAGAGTTTTTATAAATATATAAAAAGGAAGAGGCTGGCTAGGGTGAATGTTGGTCCCTTAGAGGATGAGAAGGGGGACCTAGTGGTAGGGGATGGGGATATGGCTGAGGTCTTGAATAACTTCTTTGTTTCGGTCTTCACGGAGGAGGATGTGAATAATTTGCCGGATGTTAGAGATGGAAAGGTGGTAGGACTGGAGGGTCTTAATGACATTACTGTTACTAGAGAGGTGGTGCTCGACAGACTGGAGGGGCTGGTTGTGGACAAGTCCCCAGGACCGGATGGAATGCATCCGAGGGTCCTGAAAGAAATGGCAGAGGTGATAGTGGATGCCTTGGTGGTTATTTTCCAGATGTTGCTGGATTCCGGGGAAGTGCCGGAAGATTGGAAAACGGCTAATGTTACACCGTTGTTTAAGAAGGGTGCCAGGCAAAAGGCGGGGAATTATAGGCCTGTTAGTTTAACGTCTGTTGTAGGTAAAATGTTAGAATCCGTCATCAAGGAGGAAATAGCGAGGCATCTTGAGGGGAACTGCTTGATAGAGCAGACGCAGCACGGTTTCGTTAAAGGGAAGTCGTGTCTGACAAACTTACTGGAGTTCTATGAGGATGTGTCTAGGGCGGTGGATAGAGGAGAGCCGGTGGATGTGGTCTTTCTTGATTTTCAGAAGGCGTTTGACAAGGTACCTCACAAGAGGTTATTGCAGAAGGTAAGGGGGCATGGAGTTGGGGGTAGGGTATTAGCGTGGATAGAGGATTGGTTGTCAAATAGGAGGCAGAGAGTGGGGGTCAATGGGTGCTATTCGGATTGGCAGATGGTGACTAGTGGAGTGCCCCAGGGGTAGGTGCTGGGGCCTCAGCTATTTACCATTTATATAGATGATCTGGAGGAGGGAACCGAGTGTAGGGTGTCGAAATTTGCTGATGACACCAAAATTGGTGGAAAGGCAAATTGTGCGGAGGGTGGGGAGAGTCTACAGAAGGATCTAGATAGGCTGGGCGAATGGGCCAGGAAATGGCAAATGGAATTTAATGTTGGCAAGTGCGAGGTGGTCCACTTTGGTAGGAAGGATTATTACTTATGTGGAGAAAAACTGCAGCAGGCGACGGTGCAGAGGGACCTTGAGGTCCTTGTGCATGAGTCACAAAAACCCAGCTTGCAGGTGCAGCAGGTGGTCAGGAAGGCGAATGGGATGCTGGCCTTCATTGCGAGGGGGATTGAATATAAAAGTAGGGAGGTCTTGCTGCGGCTGTATAGGGCATTGGTGAGGCCGCAGCTGGAGTACTGTGTGCAGTTTTGGGCACCGTACTTACGCAAGGATATTTTGGCCTTGGAGGGAGTGCAGAGGAGGTTTACTAGGCTGATGCCGGAGTTGAGGGGGTTGAGCTATGAGGAGAGGCTGAATAAATTAGGCTCGTACTCGTTAGAGTTTAGAAGAATGAGGGGAGATCTCATTGAGACATATAAGATGATGAATGGGATGGATAGGATAGAGGTGGAGAGACTCTTCCCGCTCAGAAAGGATAGTAGGACTAGGGGGCACAGCCTCAAGATAAAGGGGGGGCGGTTTAGAACAGAGTTGAGGAGGAACTTCTTCACTCAAAGGGTGGTGAATCTCTGGAATTCTCTGCCCATTGAAGTGGTGGAGGCTACCTCGCTAAATATTTTTAAGACACGGATTGATGGGTTTTTGATAAGAGAGGGGATTAAGGGTTATGGGGAGAGGGCGGGAATGTGGAACTGAGCCACAACAGATCAGCCATGATCTTATTGAATGGCGGGGCAGGCTCGAAGGGCTAGTTGGCCTACTCCTGCTCCTATTTCTTATGTTCTTATGAAAAGTACTCCAACGCAACAAGTGAAGGGCATCAAAAAAAGCAACAGAAAAGAGGGACTGAATAATACAGGGTAATTAGTGGTTGACATAGTGGTTTGCAAACCAGTATTCAAACTTAAATCAAAAAAGGCAAAGGAGCTTGGTGGACTGCTATCTTCTGAATCCCAATGTTGGTTTATTGTTCATTCCTACAAAACACCCATCAGTTAAAGAACACCCACACTCCAGTAATGATGAGACAATTTCTCTCTATACTAATTAATGTACTTTAGAACAACAAATGATATATATTGGATATCTGGCTCTGTGCTAGAACGCCAAAGAGTAATCAATTACTGCACAGAAAGCTCACTGAATGACAGGATTCAGGCAGAGCCAGTACTTGACAATGGTAATCTGCAGCCCACAATTAGACTCATTTTACAGGATGTGTAGTATTTCAGATTGATGTGTTTATTGTGTTGGCAGCCGATCTATGGGCAGCCGTCAGAGTTGATTAATTACGGGCAGCAGCAAAACAAATTGATCAGCTTCACTGAGGAATTAGATGGCCAATGGTCAGGAAGTACTACAGCCATCACCAAATAAAAGCTTCCTTATGAGCACACCCATCTCTTATTCCACTTCTCTCACTCAACATGTAACTTGCAAGGGTATTTGGTTGCCACATGGTTTTGGTACTTGATCAGTAGTTCAGTGTTCAAATCCCACAATACCAGTTTACATCCAGTCCTTTCACTACTCACCTGGTTCATATCGCCTTTAATCCCAACTAAACTAGTGATAATTCCAGCCTTGCCAATGTTCAGATTAAAAACTAATGTTCCTCTACAGGATTTCACATTGATAAAATCCTGGTTGATCCTCAAAAACACCAACATTTTAGAGTTCTGGTAACCAGAACTGCACAGCACTTGAGGATAGCCAAAGCCTTATACAATGCACCAAGCTCAAGAAGATAAAATAGGCACTGGTTTTATTACAGTTCTAAAACTGAATCATGGTGTGGTCCCAACTAAAAATGCTTTTAAACTATTTGCAAACCAGCTACTTGAACTCCCATCACTCACCACCAGCCCCTCAGAGGCTTATTCACATCACATTTGGCCAGCTCTACTATTCTTTGAGAATGCCAGAAGCAACATTTCTGCTTCAGTCAGTAGAAAGCACATCACAATAAACAACATACACTCACAGTTACTAGCAATCTGGCACCATAGACCATAAGATTTAGGAACAGAATTAGACCATTTCATCCATCAAGTCTACTCTGCCAATCAATGGCTGATAAGTTTCTCTA
The DNA here is from genome assembly GCF_965287045.1 of Carcharhinus amblyrhynchos. NCBI lineage: Eukaryota > Metazoa > Chordata > Chondrichthyes > Carcharhiniformes > Carcharhinidae > Carcharhinus > Carcharhinus amblyrhynchos. Next base: position 44,839,165 of record NC_137327.1, on the reverse strand, counting down.
CCCCATTCTCCTGCCTTTTCCTGTAACCATTGATTTCCTTACCAATCAAGAACGTATCCATCTCTGTCTTAAATGCACTCAGTGACCTGGCCTCCACATTCTTCTGTGGCGACGAATTCCATATTCACCACCTTCTGGCTGAAGAAATTCCTCCTATTTCGGTTCCAAAGGGTTGTCCCTTTAATCGAAGGCTGTGCCTTTGGATACTAATCTCTCCTACTAATGGAAACAAATATTCCAAATGTGGTTTGACTAGTCTTATAAAGCCTCAGCAGTACATCCCTGCTTTTCTATTCTAGTCTTCTCAAAATGAATGCTAACATTGAATTTGCCTTCCTAATTGCCAACTCAAGTTAACCTCAGAGAATCCTCAGTCACTCCCAAGTCCCTGACAGAATTTCTGAATTCTCTCCTCATTTAGAAAATATTCAATGCCTTTATTCTTCCTACCAAAATGCATAACCTCACACTTTCCCACTTTGTATTCTATCTGCCACTTCTTTGCACAGATTTTTAGTTGTAATTAGAACTGCCCACGTGGGCAGCCTGGGTTTGAAACAGGCTCCTCAATCACCACCAAAGGTGGTGAATAAAGAACAAAAGAAAATTACAGAACAGGAACAGGCCCATTGGCCCTCCAAGTCTCCACCGACCATGCTGCCCGTGTGGACTAAAACTCCCAAATTTCTGCTATTTGTTGACTGAGTAGTTGGTTAGGTGAAACATCTTGATGTGACATGGCCCTTTGCGGTGGGGAAAAGAGAAAACAAGAGCATGGCCTCTTTTTGCATTTTTCTGCTTTGTCTTGGTATAGAATGCAGAAACCACTTTCAACAGGGTTGATCTACGTAAAAAGCCAAGCAAAAGCAAGTTCCAATTTCAGTGTTTCACACATCTGACACGCCCAATCCAATCAGCCACAGCTGCAGTACATTCCAGACTCCTGAAGCAATGGTCTACTCAGGACTCAGACATGGCAGGAGACTCACAGGATGACAGAGGAAACACTTTAGGGATGCCCTCAAAGCACCCACGAAGAGGTCAAACAGCCCCACCAACTCATGGGAGACCCTGGCTTATGACCAACCAAAGTGAAGATGAAGGGAGGATCATTTGGGAAGGTAATTAACTCATTGAGAGACTTTAAAACGTGCAGAGGCGAAGTTGAGGTGTTAGAGGGAGCACACAAATCTCCAATCCATTCACGCAACCCTTCAAGCACCACTTACCCTACATGTGGCAGAGAATGCAGATCGTGTAGTGGACTTAACTGTCATCTCAAAACCCATCAAACAGAAGTGGAAGCAAGTCATCCTCAATTCCCAGGGACTGCCCGAGATAGAGACATTTCAAAACCCCACAAGATACCTCAGGTATTGGAAAATGCTTGCTTCATTCTCTCTATTCTTTTCCAACTGTCATCATATTGGAAAGGGATGAGGGGAAACGTAAAGAATAACTGAATAATTCTTGGATTTTCTTTGTAACAAAGTGCCAACTGGTTCTATCCTAGCAGCTGGAGTTTCAGTTGTGACTCTACTGCTTATAATTTCAGGGCATCATTCAGTCTGAAAAGTTCACACCCACTCACTTGATCCCTAACACAAGGGCTGTAATTTCTCAAGAGGCCACTACATCCCAAGTATTTTTATTGCCTCTAACTTATGCAATATACTAATTAACCACTGTCCCAATTCCTCCCACTTCTTCAGTTAAAACTTACTGAACAGCCCACAACAGACCAATGACATCTCTCATTCTGACTCCTAGACTCTACAACTGGTATAATAGCCAGTCTGCAGTTATCTCCTCTGACTGTCCTCAACCCTCTTACTAGAAAGCACATGAATTGTCAACACCAAATGGAAATCTCCTTAATATTTTTTCTGAGTGTGTTCTGAGACGTTTTAGCCCCATGTCATAGTGGGAGTGAGGTATTTAGAGCTGGGGAGAGGGGAGTTTATTTTCCCTAGCATCCTGATCCTGTTTGAGAGTGTGCTCACACAACATGAGCAACTTGCCACTCGAGGGCAGAGATGAAATTGTATATCCTGTAACCTCATTTGGAACAATAGCTGACTGATCACTTTCTGACGGGGGAGGGAAGGGAAGAGGAGTTGGCCAGTGGGTAGGGGCGGAGTTGTGTCGAACAAGCAGAGCTCGAGAGGAAAATGGTCAGCAAAAAGCTATAACAGCAGTAAGACACTAAACTACCAGGGAATATATCTGTGTTTCAGCCAACAACCTACACACATCATGCACTTTTCCTCAAAAACAGAAAATGCTGGAGAAACTTAGCGAGTCTGAAAGCATCTGTGGAGAGAGAATAGAGCCAACGTTTTGAGTCTGGGTGACTCCCCCTCTGTCAGAGTTCCACAAAAGGTCATCCAGACTCAAAATGCTGGCTCTATTCTCTTTGCAGATACTGTCGGACCTGCTGAGTTTCTCCAGCATTTTCTGTTTTTGTTTCCGGTTCCAGCATCTGCAGTATTTTGCCTTTATGCTCTTTTTCTCAGTTGGCTGAAGGCTAAGCTGCCACACTAAAGGCAATTCACCATCCATGTATGTTTATGTTGAGAGGAGGCACTCACAATACAGAAAATGCACCCACATTTTCGAGGATCTTGCCACTGATTTAAACTGTTGAGGGAGTCTGTCTGTTTGGTGAAAGGTCTATTTTTTCATTTGCATCTGAGGAAAAGTCTATGATGAGCTGGGAGTTCAGTTTCTGAGTGAGCGCAGACATAAATGTTATCGGCATACTAAAGCTGGAGTGGTTTTGCATTGAAGGCGATGCAAGTTGAAGCTTTCTTATCTGTTCTGTAGATTATCCCCACACCTCTGGTTCATTTGCTGGAGATGAGGAGAAAAAAGTTAGTGTGGAATAGAATATTTGAATAAACGATGGGAAAGAATATTTGAGGACCTGGATCTCATGTTCACGGTTTACCAGACAGCAGCGATGCCTGCACTTTAAGCTTCAGAGTCTTGGACAATCTATGGCAGACACCACAAAGGAAATACCACCAGCAGTCCCTTCACAGGATCCTGCAAATCCGGTCACAAGAAAGGTAGTCCAATCGCAGCATGTGTCCCAAGCCAAATTGCCCAGCGTCCAGGCGCTAATCACTCAAAACACATCGCTGGGCAGCACATGTAGTTCGAATGCCTGACACCAGACTCATTAAGCAACCCCTCTATTCAGATCTCACTAGTGGCAGGAAATTCCCAGGAGGATAGCAGAAACACGTTATGGATATCCTCAAAGAGGTCAAATCCTTGTTGATTCATGGGAGACCTTAGCCTAGAGAATGTTAATTTGGGAAGGTACCAAACACAGTGAGAGACTGCTTTGGGAGCACACAGGACCATCGGAGAGAATGCTCAAACACCCAAAATGCCTGAAACTTCAAGCGCAATCTGCCCTGCATATAGCAGTATCTGCAGACCACTTATCTCAGCACTCAATGGATTGGAGTGGAAGCAAGCCATCTCCAATCCCAAAGCATGGTCCAAGATGAGGTAGACCTCACGCACTTGGATAGGTAGCTAGCCCAAGGCTCAAAGCCTCCAATGGATTGTGCATCATAACTACTTGGTGGCCACATGACATCTTTCAATTGGTGGTGGTAATCCATAATATGACCCATTTCTGGTCGCACTTCACCTCTGACACATTCCCTTCGCCTCCCCAGGGACTGCTCCACATAATCTCTAAATGTTTGTCCAGGCGAGCTGGAATGTTGTGCCTTTCCCTCCTGATATCCAGTGAAAGCAGATAGGGAAATGTCATCAGGAGGAATGAGGCCCTATTGAGATGAGTGGCCGAAGCCAAGGTTTTTACTGTTCTGTTTGTGCCAGTTCCCCATTGGCAGCTGCACACCAGAGAGACAATTAAAATCAGGAGTTCACACAGAGTGCAAGGGTTACAAATTCATAGATGTTTACAGCATGGAATGAAGCCATTTGGCCCATCATGGCCATGCCAGTCAACGAAGATCTGATGACACTAATCCTATTTCCCAGTGCTTGGCCAATAGCCCTGGAGATGATGGCAGCACAAGTGAATATCAAAAGATTCCTTAAACGTTACAAGAGTTTCTAGCAGAGTTCCAGACTCCCACCACGCTCTGGGTGAAAATGTTTCTTTTTAATCCTCTATTAGTCTATTACCGCCTGCCTTAAGTCTATGATGCCTGATTACTGATCCCTGTACTAATGAAAAAGTGCTTTCTTATCAACCCTATCTATGGCCCTCAATCTTAAACATCTTTATCAGTTCTATCTCTCAACCTTTGCTGCTCCAATGAGAGCAGCCCCAGCATATACGAACTTTCCTCATAGCTCAGACCCTCTAGCCTGGCCCAGTGAAAATTCAACTATACTATGCTGTCTAGTGTAACAAAGAATAACTTCCACAGCCACACACTGCACAGGACCTCAACATATGGAGGTCAATAAATGAGCCTCCACCACCTGTCCTTTTGAGCACCTGCAGCAGATTTAGGGATAATAGTGTTGCTTCCTTATCATTGTTAAACGTTTTTTGAAGGAGGAGATTGTGGAAGCCCCATAAAATGTTATGGCTACCTTGATTGAATTCAAGAGATGCTAGACATTGATTAACCCAGTCAGAGTTTCATGTTTCGCAAAGCTGCCATTCACACTACACTCACAACATTATTCAGTCTCAATGCAGTAGGTACATGAAGCACTTTCAGATGATTCACCAAGAGGTTTATCAGATGATCTCAGCCAGCACAATATATGTAATATATCACATCTTAATTTTAGTACCAAATATTTCCAGAACAATTCAGACAAATTCACCCAGTCAGTCAGGTAGTTGCGTCATACAGAGAAAGGGTCCAGGTCCATGCTCAAATCCCTAATGAAATTGCTGAAATAGCTCAGCTGGTCAGTGTTAAGGAGAAGGGAGGCGTTGGATAGAGGATTTGAACAAATAGGTCAATCAAAGACCTTTTTAATGTGTGTGGAAGACTGATTTGTGTACTTAGCTCTCAACATGGCTTTTGGGACTACGTAGGCTCATCATCTTTCTCTTCAAATTCACCCTACACTATTGCCTGAGGAAGCTAATGTGCAAACTGTTTTCAGGTCTCTGATCGCACCAAGAGGTAAATGATGCAAACTTTTCAATCACCTTTCTTGTAGGATAAAGGGAGAGGGAGAAGGGAAGGGAGAGGGCAGTAGGAAAGGGTCAGGAAGGAAAACAGAAGAAATGTAACTTTTCCACTTAACTTCTCTGCAAACAGAGAAAAGCTAGACAAACTTTTATTTAGTCATTTAGTGCCTGATGTGTTTACAGACATGCATCCTTCCATTCCTATAGTGGAATGTGAAATCCAAGTTGTTCAGTTATCCAATGCTGCTGAGTTTAACTTCCCATCCATCCCTGGGAGTATTTCCCCAAAACATTCACAGCTTTAAACATTATTTTTGAAAACAAAAATAAATCCCAGAATAATTTCAGTAAGAGTTAGCAAAGTCTTTTGCACAAGCAATAAAGATCTTGCTGACCACGATGAGCCAAAGTCTCTGAAGCCATTTTGCTTGTAACTCTTGGGTCTGCTGCTAACTCCCCCTTCATTACACAACAGCAGTGGTTGCTGGTTTGGAGTGAACTAAATTGCTTCTGTCTAAAGAGAGAAAGCTGCCCTGGCGAGGATTTAATAAACAGAACATTGCCAGATGCATGATAAACATTGAATGACAAGCAGGATTTCATTAACCTCCTCAGGTCAAGCCAGGCCATGATCTCGAAAAACTGCATCCCCACCCCAACCCCAACCTGCTCCGGCACATCAGCAGAGAGAGAGTCAGGCTCATCTTCAGTGACATTTCCCAGCCACTGCCCCTCTCCCCCAAACACACGCCCTAGCATCCTACGCCAGCCATGGGATATTTTTCTGTTTGTAACTGCCAGCTGCTGCATTCCTAGTCAACCTCTCACCTTTTATAAACTTGAGTGCATTTAAAAACTCTAAGTAAAGATACAGGCAGCAGAGTTCTGTTCACCCATCACCTCAGTGCTTGCTGACCTTCATTAAGCTCCTGGTCAAGCAATGTCCAGGTTTCTCATCCTTGGTTTCAAATCCCTCTGTGGTCTCAGCCCTCTCCTATCTCTGTAACCCATCCAAATCTCCAAGATATCTGCCCTCCTCTAATTCTGGCCTTTTGCACATCCTCAATTTTAATTGTTGCATCATTGGCAACTGTACCTTCAGCTGCCTCAGCCTGAAGCTCTGGAATTCCTTCCCTGAACGTCCCTCCCCTCTAAGCTTTTTGTCATCTGTCCCAATATTTCATGCGGCACACTGTCAAATTTCATTCCTATGAAGTGCCTTTGAATGTTTTATCATGTTAAAGAAACTGTATAAATGCAAGTTGTTATTCTGAGGTGAAATTCTTCACAGAAATACAACTGTATTTAAGCCCAGACACATTTTAATTTAGTGACCTCAGAGAAAAATATACATCTGGTTATTTCAACTTTGTGGGGCCACGAACCTCCAACTATGTAAAATAAACAATGCGCACGTGACAGGAATTGCAGACCCATTCTGACATGAATAAAATGACATCGAGGAACTGCGCCAGAGAGTAAGGTGAGGACAAGGAGGCTAAAAGACAAACAGTTATACAGGATGTCTTACCATAGCCAGCCTAATAGTTTAAGTTGGAAAGAAATGTACAAGTAATGAATTCACTTTACCACACAGAGGCACAGGAAAAGTCCAATTTTGGGGCTTAACAAGTATGCCAATGGTCAGAAAAACAGCTCAAGATCTTTCGGTTACTGTTGAGCACAACAAGTAGGAATGGTGGAACTGCATAAAATAGGAATTTAAATTTTTGTAATGCTTTATAATTCTAAGAAAAATCTTTGCATTTCCAGCTGGGGTGTATATCTAACTTCTACAACCTCTCCCCAAATTTTTAGAAATTTATTTCACTACCCAGCATACCACACCTCCACTACAAATTTGTTTTTGTTTCCTCCTCATACTGCCCTTGACTAAGATAAGTGCGTTAACAAGTAATTGTGCAGTATCAGTGAACACTGCCTGGTTTATATTGAACAGTAGATTATTAAATCGTTCAATACTGTATAGACTAGGAGAGTGGGTAAAGAAGTGGCAGATGGAATACAATGTGGAAAAATGTGAGGTTATGCACTTTGGAAGGAAGAATGGAGGCATAGACTATTTTCTAAATGGGGAAATGCTTAGGAAATCAGAAGCACAAAAGGATTTGGGAGTCCTTGTTCAAGAATCTCTTAAGGTTAACATGCAGGTTCAGTTGGCAATTGGGAAGGCAAATGCAGTGTTAGCATTCTCCTCAAGAGGGCTAGAATACAAGAGCAGAGATGTACTTCTGAGGCTGTATAGACTCTGGTCAGACCCTGTTTGGAGTATTGTGAGCAGTTTTGTATCTAAGGATGGATGCGCTGGCCTTGGAAAAAGTCCAGAGGAGATTCATAAGAATGATCCCTGGACTGAAGAGCTTGTCATATGAGGAACAGTTGAGGACTCTGGGTCTGTACTCGTTGGAGTTTAGAAGGATGAGTGGGGATCTCATTGAAACTTACAGGATACTGCGAGGCCTGGAGTGTGGAGGTGAAGAGGATGTTTCCACTTGTAGGAAAAACTAGAAGGCAGCACAACGTCAGACTAAAGGGTCAATCCTTTAAAACAGAGATGAGGAAGAATTTCTTCAGCTAGAGTGGTGAATCTGTGGAATTTTTTGCAGCAGAAAGCTGTGGAGGCTAAGTCATTGAGTATCTTTAAGACCGAGATAGATAGGTTCTTGATTAATAAGGGGATCAGGGGTTTCTGGGAAAAGGCAGGAGAATAGGGATGAGAAAAATATCACCCATGATTGAATGGTAGAGCAGAACTGATGGGCTGAGTGACCTAATTCTGCTCACGTGTCTTATGGCCTTATAATACAATACCACATTGGTAGAGAATTTCACCCCTATAAAAAGATCTGCAGATGTAGCTCCCTTAAATGTCATGCTCAACTTCCTCACACCTCTGTAGGGCAGTGAGCCTGCAGAAAGAACGCTCTGAAAGTTTGAATGGTCAGGCCCAATTCTTCAGCATAATGAGGGATGGGAAGGATCTAGAAGCCTTAGGAGCAGCTACTTTCTCAGGTGGATCTTTGTAACTTGGGGTGGTTTACTATTTATTTTGCCATCTTTCAGCTGGAGACAGGATAACATCAACATTACGGTAAAACTAAAGGGCATAAAGACAGTCAGGCATGTGACTACAAAACTGATCTGCTGATCCAACTTTGCGAGAATGATATTGCTTCTGTCCCCAATGATCCAGCAGATTCACAGGTTGAAATCTTGGACTCAACAAGTGGTAAACCAGCTAAGGAATTTCACAATAAGAGTGCACAAACCTTACAGAAGAGCCGTTGTGCCAAATCCACATTTTAACTTTTACTGAAAAAGTAGTTTTGGTCTGGTTATGTTTTCTATTGATCTCAGAATACTGGTAACCTGGCGCCATTCATAAGTCCTCTGACAATGAAACAGTACATCCTAGCCTACAACAGGACCTGCATAAGGCAGACTTCAGTTGATTAATAGCAAGTGACATTCATACCGCGCAAGTGCTTAATAAAGATCTTAGATTGAATAGCCATGGTAAATTGCTCCTTAGTGTCAGGGTAAATATATGGGGTTAGGGGGATAGAGCCTGGGTGGGATTGTGGTCGGTGTGGACTCGATGGGCCAAGTGGTCTCCTTCTGCATTGTAGGGACTGAGATTCATAAACAAGGGAACAGCTGGTCATTTCCCATGGAATTCACTGGAGCACATTTACCAACCTCCCAATCTTGCCAGGAGTTAACCAGACCCATCATATCACTTCCACAGCCTCAAGAGCTGGACAGAGGCTACATACTTGGCAATAAGTGACTCATCATCTGAGCACAAAATTTCTCCATCATTAATATGGTTCAAGTCAGGTGGATGAATGAATATTCATTCATCTGTTACCCACATCAGTGCAGCCGTAACACTCCAGAAGCTTGATGCTGTTCAGGACGAAGCAATTTACTTGATTGATACCCCTGTTACTGGACTAAGTGTACACTGTGGACTGTGGTTAGAGCACATATGATCTGCATGGTGTAGTACAGCAACTTCAACATCATCTTCCTTTGCTGCAATATGTCACTGAGAAAAGCAGAGCAGTAACACTAGGGAACCACAGTCCAATCGAAGTCATATCCCCATCTTGTTTTGGGCATATTCCCTTGTATTTAAACAGCAACAAGCACTGAGAAATGTTTCCTAAAATTGCAGGGTGAAACATTGCACTCTAAGGCAATCAGTGTAAGAGGTGATGACGTTAAATGAACAGTTATGAATCTCACTCAATGTAATGGAGCTTTACTTGTTTAGTCATCAGACATTGGGCCCAAGCTGGAATGAGCACTGTTCATGCCACTGCTGGTGCTACCATGCTCTGAATAGGTACAATCATGCTATAGATGAATGTCTCGTGTGGAATTTACTATTCTATCACAGCATGGGCAACAAAGGCCCAGAGAACCAAGGAAGCCAATTTTGTGCGCCTTTAGGAAGGAAGTGAAGGCTTTTGAAAGGGCGCAGATAAGATTTATGAGAATGGTTCCAGGAATGAACCTGGGATCGTTTCCCTTAGAGATGGAAAGGTGTGGAGGAGATTCGATAGACCTGTTCAAAATCGTGAGTTGTCTAAACAGAGCAAATTAGGCAGAAACCATTCCCATTGTTAGAACCAGAGGACACTGATTCAAGGTGAATATCAAAAGAACCAAAGATGACATGAGGAAAAAGCTCTTTTACATAGCAAGTGGTGAGCAACTAGTTCCCCCTCCCTTTCCCTATAGCCCTGCAAATGATTTTTCTTAAGATAATTATCTCATTGCTCTTTGAAAGCCATGATTGAATCTACTTCCACCATACTGTATTCTGCATCCTCACCACTTGCTGCATAAGAGAGCTTTTTCCAGAGTTCCAGATTTCCGCTACCCTTTGTGTGAAGAAGTGCTTCTTGACATCACCCCTAAACTGTCTAGTTCTAATTTTAAGCTCATGTTTTCTTGTTTTGAATTCCCAAAGAAATAAATAGTTTCTTTCTATCTACCCTGCCAAATCCCACAATCATCTTAAACACTTCAATTCATTCATCCTTTAATATTCTACACTCAAGGGAAGCCTGCTTTTGACATTTACCAGTGAGAGTTATGCAATGCACAAGGCAAGGATACTTTTCAGATCAAGATCCTCAGCACATTGAGGTAACTACTACTGCCCTTTCCCATTAGGCGAAAAAAATCTTACGATAAAGGAACGGATCAAATAATTGAAAGTCATTTGAAAATGATAACATGGCTGGACAGCACTGAAATGGGAATAAAGGCGGGACCATACATTAACTGTCAGATTTACACGAACCTCAAAATATCACCACAGCCAACCAAAAAGAAAAAGATCAACAACAGAATGTATTCACCTTCTTGAGGGAACAATATTAAGAGTTTTCAGAATAAGACTGAAACAGGTTTAAAGATTTCACTTCTGAAAAATTGTAAAATGCTAAAAACCAGCATGCAGTGTTTGATATAATTAAAATGTACCCACAGCATGAAGTTACTGGGTTTTTAAAAATATAAATAGTTCATAAATTACCAAACCACTCACATTGAAATAACACAAATCCAAACAAAAAAAAACTTACCATCAGCACTTCTTCTAAATGTTTGACCTCCTGCTCTAACTTCTGGAGCTCTGGGAACTGGCCGCGATAATCATCAAGTGTTGAATTTAATGTCATCAGGGCTTCCTCTATTCCTGGGTCTACAGGCTTCACCTTTCCGCTCTCAGTAGACACAATTTTAGCATCATTCGGTTTGGTTTTCTCTTCTGTAGAGGCAACACACTGAACCACTGAGACAGCAGCAAAAGTTTCACCTCCTGGTGTCGCTGACAGACTACATGCGTTTTCTGGGATTTTTGACTTTTCTAGAGGAGCTTCAAATGATAGTGCCCCATTGACAGTCTCTTTAGTCACAGGTTGATCAGCTTCTGCCTCTGAGATTTGTGAAGACTCCACTAAATTTGATATGGCATTGACCTGCAGTTTGGACTCTGCGCTCGTTGATGCATTCAAGTCCATTTCAGCATCTATACTTGCTTCACTAATATGGCTGAGAGTTCGGGAAACTGGCACATTTCCATTCAATATTGCAGGTTTTATGGTCTCCTTCTCTTCTTCTGCCTCTTCCACTTGCTGTCTGACAGCCTCAGGACTAGCTGCCTTAGCATCCTCAGTTTGTGCAAATGTTATAGTGATTCGAGGGACTGTTCCCTGTATTTCCGGCTGTACCAGTGTTTTTTGAGAATGTCTAACACTAGTTGACAACTGTGGACTGGAAGAACCATCTGAAGAATCAGAGGAGATGGACCATGCAGCACCATTCTCCAGTTCTTCCTGTCTGCGCAACATATTCTATACAAGACAAAAAAGTACAAGTTACAATCTGCTCAGTGGCCAAAGTACATGTTCAATCAAACACTCCTTCAGAACAGCATTCCTCACCATAGAGATGGCATCAAGACTCTGTGGAGATGATTTGTAAACTGACTGAAGCAGCCCTAAAGCAGAGCTCAAAACTCAAGAGTGGATAAGCATATCACTGACACATTCAATCAGTCTATGCACTAATACTGCATCTTGCGATAAAATGTTTAACCTGTTAGTGTGAATTCAGTAAGAAGTCCAACAGATTTATTTGATAGTAAACGCCACAAGCTTTCAGAACGCTGTTCCTTTGTCAGGTGAGTGGAGAGTTCTGATCACAAACAGGGCATATAAAGGCACACACAGTTTACAGAATACTGATTAGAATGCAATTCTTTAAAGCTAATCTGCTATTCAAGACTTAAAGATGCAGACAATGTGAGCGGAGACACCCGGCTCACAGTGTGAATTCAGCCAGGACTCCAAGCCAGACAAATCAAAGAACAATGCCCCTGGCTTGTTTTAACTTTACTTTGAAAAGTAAAGTAAACATTGGTCCTTTAGAGAATGAGAAGGGGGATGTAATAACTGGAAATGAGGAAATGGCTGAGGCATTGAACAGGTATTTTGTGTCGGTCTTCACAGTGGATGACACAAATAACATGCCAAAAATTGATGACAAGGCAGCTATGGCAGGTGAGGACCTAGAAATTATCACGAAAAGGGTAGGGTTGAGCAAGTTAATGGGGCTAAAGGTAGATAAGTCTCCTGGTCCTGATGGAATGCATCCCATGGTACTAAAAGAGATGGCAGGAGAAATAGCAAAATGTACCATTGATAATTTACCAAAATTCGCTGGACTCTGGGGTGGTTCCCGCAGATTGGAAAACAGAAAATGTGATGCCACTGTTTAGAAAAGGTAGACAAAAGGTGGATAACTATAGGCCAGTTAGCTTAACATTTATAGTAGGGAAAATGCTTGATTCTAGCATCAAGGAAGAAATAACGAGACATCTGGATATAACTTGTCCCATTGGTAAGACGCAGCATGGGTTCATGAAGGGAAGGTCATGTTTGAACTAATTTGGTGGAATTCTTTGGGAACATTACACGTGCAGTGGACAATGGGGAACCTGTAGATGTGGTGTATCTGGATTTCCAGAAGGCATCGGACAAAGTGCTGCACCAAAGATTGCTACGTAAGATAAAGGTGTGCGGTGTTATGGGTTATGTATTAGCATGGATAGAGGATCGGTTAACCAACTGAAAGCAAAGTGTGGAGGTAAATGGGTGTTTTTCTGGTTGGCGATCAGTGACTAGTAGTGTGTCTCAGGACTGCAGTTGTGTACGATTTACATAAGATGATTTAGAGTTGGGAACCAAGTGTAGTGTGTCAAAATTCACAGATGACACTAGATGACTGGCAGAGCAAAGTGTGCAGAGGATGTTGAAAGTCTGCAAATGCCTACAGATAGTCTAAATGAGTGGGTGAGAGTCTGGCAGATGAAGTACAATGTTGGTAAATGTGAGGTCATCCATTTTGGTAGGAATAATGGTAAATGGACTATTATTTAAGTGGTAAAAAATTGAAGGACCTGGCCATCCTTGTGCAAGAATCACAAGGAATGGTTTGCAGGTGCAGCAGGTAATTAAGAAGGCAAATGGAATTTTGTCCTTCATTGCTAGAGGGATGGAGTTTAAAAACAACGAGGTTATGTTGCAGCTGTATAACATGCTGGTGAGGCCACACGTGGAGTACTGTGTACAGTTTTTATCTCCTTACTTGAGAAAATATATACTAGTACTGGAGGGGGTGCAGAGGAGGTTCACTAGGTTGATTCCAGAGTTGAGACAGTTGGCTTATGAGGAGAGATGGAGCAGACAGAATTCAGAAGAATGAGGGGAGATCTTGTAGAGACATATAAGATTATGAAGGGAATAGATAGGATAGAAGCAAGGAAGTTGTTTCCACTGGCAGATGAAACTAGAACTAGGGAGCATGGCTTCAAAATAAGGGGAAGCAGATTTAGGACTGAGTTGAGGAGGAACTTCTTCACACAAAGGGTTGTGAATCTGTGGAATTCCCTGCCCAGTGAAATAGTTGAGGCTAATTCACTACATGTTTTTAAGGCAAGGATAGATAAATTTTTTAACAGTAAAGAAATTAAGGTGAGCAGGTGGGTAAATGGAGCCGAGTCCACAAAAAGATCAGCCATGATTTTATAGAATGGCGGAGCAGCCTCGAGGGATCAGATGGCTTACTCCTGCTCCTGGTTCTTATGTTCTTAGTAGGTTCCACCTCCTGGATGTTAAAAGGGTAAGGTTGGGGGCCTTGTAGTCAGACAGATCTCACTACAACATAGAACAAAGCAAACCAGATGAAATATTCACTGCATCTTTTTCCACAGATGATGCAATGACCTGCTAAGTGATCCAAAGGGGATGCAAGGAGGAGTTAGTAGTCTAGATTTTGTACTCAGACAAAATCTTGAATGGAAAAGTAACGAGATATAGTTTTGTCTAATTGTAACTGATCACCTCCATTGCACTCCCCCCCCACTGTTAGTCAACAGGCGCAGCCTTCTTCCTAACACCCTGCAAAAAAGGAAATCTGCTAACCTTACCTGGTCTGGTCCAAATGTGACTCTGAGCCCATAGCAATGTGATTGACTGTAATTGCCCTCTGGTGTTGCCTAACAAGCCACTCAATTGACACAAAGACGGCTCAGCACTACTTTCTCAACAGCAGCTAAGAAAGAGTAATAAATGCTCTTTGCCACATCCCATGAATGAATCAAAATTTAGTTATAAAGCTGAAGAGATCCCTTTTCCTGCATATACATGCCAACTATATTTCCAACAAAAATCAAGAAATTTATTGCCACAAACGTGAAAAAAAACTATGTTTAAGGCTGCACAATCTCAGAATGAAGTCTCAGATTTCAGGCTGCATTTTTCAATTTCTAAAGGTTAGAAATTAGGCAGCTAAAGAACTGTTTATTATGCATGAGTTGATGCTATTGATGGACAAGAATGTTTCTTCACATACTACTTTCTGGAAGGTACAAAGTAACTAAACAGCTATGGGCTAATAGCCGGGGTGGGGGCACCATTCTAATCATCACAGAAGCTACCAGACCATGAGCCATTTTCAGAAAGTGGAAGTATTAAAGCCATTTCAGAAAGTGAAGAAAGGATGCAGACAGTTCCTTGGAGGGGCCTAAACTAAACAATGGCTTCACAAACTGAAATTAAAGCAAATCAATAAGCTAAACATTCTCAAATGATGCTCAGAGACAAAACAAATGGGACAGGAAGATCAGAAGGTAGGTTAGGCTGTTTCTAATAGGAATAACCATGCATACAGAGGCCAGTAACACCTGTGCCACAGCCATTAGCCCACAGCTATTTAGTCGCTTTGTACCTTCAGATAATAGTATGTGAAGTAACATTCCTGTCCATCCAAAGCATCAACTTGTGTATAATAAATAGTTCTTTAGCTGCTTAACTTCTAACATTCAGAAACTGAAAAGTGGAACCAAGAAGTTCAATTTCAGTTCTCTGATATTGAAGACTTTAAACAGAGATTCATTTTCTAGCATTATCTGGTGAGAGTACATCTCTAATACCATGAGGCCAAGAAATAAAATGGCAACCTTACAACTTAAATAACTGGTTAAAAATAGAGAATTATGATTTGCGGCAGCAGTCAGTAAACATGTTAGCTACCTCCTGAATTACACACCTTAGTGTCTCTGGCTGCACAAGTAGATCCGACTGTTGTAATTTATTAACAGCTTCAGTCAGAATATAGCTCTCTCTCTCGTGTCACTCTTCTCTGATACTGCTTTTCTTTTGTTAGCCAGCCAGCCCTTTCCTCCCCTCTCTAGTTCCTCCGTCACTATGACAACTTGGAGCTAAGAATGTGCAAGCCATACAGCCAGAGTGAAAGGTTCTCTGTTCCTGAGGTGCATTGAAATCGTAGACATGTTTATGAAGGATAATCAATGATTTTACTGTGTGGAGTATACATGAGGATGACTCTTTCCCTTTTCTTCCATAAGTGCGCACACAGTCCTTTTCAAACTCTGTCATAGCTGTTGACCCTACTCCACAGCAGGTCCATATTAATACTAAGCTGCCCAGAGTCAAATCTGAACCAAGGCATTGGTCTTCAGATTGTAAAATTAAAACAACAGAACGACTGGGTTGTACTAAGCAAGACTGCAGTTTGGATCACAAGGAAAACACTTCACACATTTCAAGGAATATACCAAACTGGGCGATTGTGCAAAGCATCCTTACATTCAGGATATCCACAACAGAATACACTTGTACAGAGACTTACATAAAAGGCCTGTTCCCGCAGGGATGGGGTATCTGGTGGACTTTGGTTGTAGGTGGAGAATCGCTTGTTCACAGTGGGCACTTTGTTGACAGTACTTGCAGCAGATGTTTGATCATCTTTGTCAAATGGACTAAAAGAGAACACAAGGTAAATAAGACACGATACACAGACATCGCTGGCATTTAAGACATAGTAGAATGACTTCCTTGCTAAGATATTTTCCACACGTTCTAACCTTGGGATTCAGAACATGGTAAGCTGCTCTGGGATTAGTGCAGGTGTCTAATATTAAACAAACTGTTGCTTCCTTCTACCAGTAATTAATGCTGGGTAGCAATTCCACTGGAAGATGCAGAAATATAATCCTGGGTGACAGCATTAATGGAGAATGGTTAGAGTCAGTACATGTAGTACCTGGCCATGGGAGTCAGACAGTTGTGGGTTTAAGCTTCACTACAGTTGAGTACATTATGCTGGACATAATGCTTCATGCAATGCTGAAGGAGAGTTCTGTTGTCCCAGGTACTACCTTCCAGATGATTTGCCAAATCATTTGCTGTCTCAGGACATATGAAGAATCAGGGAGCCCTGCCAGTATCCTGACCAGTATGTGTTCCTCAAACCATATCAGTAACAGCTTAGTTAGTCATTCACTCCACTGAAGTTTCTTACTGAGCAACTGATTGCCATGATTCCCCTACATCAAAACAGTGATTATACTTTATGGTTATGAAGTGTTTTGAGACATTCTGAAACTGTGAAAGGTGCCACAAAGATCTAAGGCTCTCTTATTTATGACAATAAGATCCTTTTTTCAATATTTTACTGAGTATGGAATAAAAAGGAAGAGTTTCCTTTTGTTTTCTTACTTCCTGTACTGAAGAGACACACACACACAAACTCTCACCAGCATGGACTGTCAATTCCGCACCCTCTCCCCATTCAGCTCGTTCTCGCTAATCCAGGGCCAACTAGAACATGCTGAATACTGCTTTAATGAAGCTCATCCCAAATATGACACAGATCACGGACTGACTTGCAGTTTCCCTAGATGAATGGCTCAGTTACACAAGGGAAAACATCTTAAAGGCATGGAGAAATTCATACATTGAAAGAAAAGTGAAAGACTGAATGCGACATTTAAACCTGAGCCTTTTGAAGGGGCAATATCTGCTTGCAAAGTCATGGATTCAGTAGTGTAAGTAGCATAGTGATTATGGAATATTTCTTGTATTCACAGTGAGATGTGTAAATTTCTGAGCATGTTTTAGCAGACCTTTGTCCAGAGTTGGTTTGTCAAGCTTGATCAAACTCTTTAAAAAAAGTAACTCAAGGGGGGAGGCAGGAATATACATGGACATAAACATATCAACCAATCCCAACACACCCATTAATAAAAGGAAAAGTTAGTCACATCCTCACAAAGAGCTGATGCCAATCAGAGCAAAGTTGATAACAAAGTTAAGCAGAGCTATGCTGAATATTTTAAATTATTCTGTAAGTTCACAAAAGTCATTTTTTCAGTACTTTAATTTCTCAAGTAATCTTTGACTAATAGAGTGTTTCAGTTCAAATAGGATACAAAAAAGTGTGTGTAGAGATTGGGATTTGATTGTCTAACATTGAATTCAATGCACTCAGAGTTGGAAAGTCTTCTGAAAGTGGCCATTGCTCTGCAGCTAACAACTGGCACAAATGAAGTGGTTCAGCATATTCCCTAGGATTGGCCATTTGACCAACACTAGGTCAAATACAAGCACTGGATGCTCTGTCACATCTGGGGGAAAAGAATTCAACTTATGCTGATTAAAGGATGATTATGTTTTTGATTTTTTTCTGCAACAAACTACGCCACACTGGGATCTAACTAACTGCAAGATTTACACAACTTACCACAGGAACGCGGAAATAAGCAAGCCATTCAGCTCCTCAAGCTTGTTTTGCTACCATCATGGCTGATCATGTAAACTAATTCCACATACCCACCTTTGGCCAACATTATTAATTCTAGAATCTAATTTCCACATCAAAAATTGAAATTTCAAAGCCACAGTGAGGAAAGCATGTGGGGAGCTAACACAGAGGCAGAATTTTACAAACCCACAAAATCAGGGGAAAGTAAGTGGTGGTAGAGGATACCAGAACATTTTTCAGAGGGCCTGCCCACCAGGTTCCCACCTATCCTAATGCAATTTGATATCCCCAACCACACTGCACCTCCCCCACCCCCATTTAAGTTGTTGGAAGAAGTTCGGGGTTGGGCGCAGGTGGTCTGACAATTAACCCCATTTAGGCCTCAGGCAGGAAGGAGGTGCAGCTCCATCAGTATTAGGCATCCCCATTTCCACAAGGTTCGACTCTTGCATGGACTCCTTCCATTACTCCCTGCCAGCCCCTCAGTCTCTGCCCAACACTCTAACCGCACTCTCTCCCCTCCCCCAGGTCTCACCTATCTTCCCCATCCTGAAACCCCGCCAGGATACCTGGTCATGGACTCCTGGGACTGCTTCTACTTCCAGTCTTATATAATCCAGCTTCTGGTGCTGCAGGGACTAGAGAGATTCCAACCAGATTGGCCGGCAGTTCTTCAAGGCATGACTTTCTCCCAGGGGGCAGAACTCCTGCCTCTAGCTAATTAATGTTCCTTGGAGCGTGAAATAGCCATGGGGCAGAAGTGCTTGCTGCCAACTCCTCAAATGGCAGGAAAGCAAACCCTGCCATCCAAAATATCCTGGCATGTAATACTAATCCCAAATACTCAAGACTGCTTCAATTTTGTTAAAGATTCCAAATTACGAGCCAAGGAAACCCATGAACTTTCAAATAAACATTCTCACCAGCACCAAGATTCAGTGTCAGTGCCAAATGACCCCTCCCCCCACCCCCGTGCTTTAGTATTACATTTCTACCCAGAGAGTGAGGGAAGGCACCATCTTGCCAAAAACAATTGGCATAGACCCCCAGCAGCCGCCATGGGAAAGGTGCAGTTAATTATTCAAAAAGGTCCTTACTTCAACCCTACACTTAGAGAACTGCCGCCAGTGATGCAGATTGTAACTGATGAGCCTTGTATATAAAAGCACTAAAAGTAATATTACAAACAAATGACAGGAAGGGCAATAATAAATAAATCGGTCTGAACTATTCAAGTAAGGGATATAAGTTACTTGCAAATGGAGGTGTGCGGGGGCGGGTGGCGTGCAGTCAAGCATTTTCTTCAAAGCTTTTTATTTAACAATGCAACATTGTCACATTGTTATGAACATCATAACAATGAGCATCAATATAGACTGAAACACAATGTTTGGAGAGAGTATTGGAGGCCTTTATAAAAGGACACATAAATCTTTATCCGCTTGAGTATTGCTTAAATTCTCTCAGACACAGAAAGAAGCTAATATCTATAGTTCTTATTCGATTCATATCAGAGGGTCCTCAGGCCACAATTCCCAAATCTTAAAGTCACTTTAACAACCAACTCTCATTCAAGATCTAATCTAAATGTTATGGGGCTAATCAAGTGTTAACTATAAAAGAAGCACATAATGACTGAAAAAAAAGCAGAGATAATCCATGTCAGGAAAGCAAGGCAATAAAACCTTGCACTTCACAATTAACAGTTTTAGTGAGTGGAGTTCAGAAATCCCCAAACCCACAGCCATGCCATTCTTAAGTGAACTACTTTATTAGCTGACTGATGTTCACCAAGTTTAAATTTACAACATACAATTCCTAACAGGAACACATGTCAAGTTTATCTAGTTAATAAATGAATGGAAAAGTCCTAGGTTCAATCCCAAATCTAGTACTCAGTGAACTGATATAAACCAGAAACAAGAGGGAATAACAATTGGCTTAAAATCGGGGGTGACGATGGCAACAACACAATTGTATCCTGACAAGGCACGAGGAGAGAAGAATATTACACTTAAATGAAATTATTCATATTGCAGGCACTGGGGTTTAAAAAATGTCTCTGATAATCTTAATGTTTATGTACTTGTAACATTTGAATAGCTCCATATTTCAAATTACCCTATTCCATTTCCCTCATGCACTACCTGAGCCTGCTGGCATAAAGTCTTTTTGGTCAGTTGATTTAAGTCCCTTTCCTTAATGCACTTTAGAACAAAGCAAAAATAATCAATAATGTTCAGCTCCTCTTCTGCTTCTAAAATCCCTGAGCAATTAAATCTAGTACCCAAGAAAAGCACTAAGAAAAGCTTGAGTAAAGCCAAAGTCATGGATTGCTCTTGAATAAAGTCCCAAAGTATTGAAGAGCAATTATTAACTGGGCCAAAACAAAATAGTGCAAGTGCTGGAAACCTTAAATAAAACAGAAAATGCTGCAGACGGCAGGTCAGACAGGGCTGTGGAGAGTTATAGTTCTAGTCTGATGAAAGGTCAACTAGAAACATAACTCTTTTTCTCCATGGATGCTGTCTTTTCTTACTGAGTGTTTCTAGCAATTCCTGTTTTTCTTTTTAATTCTGAATTGGGATTTGATTACAAAGTACTGAAAATAATCTTGATCTCGGTGAGTTGAAAGGTTTACAGTTGGGACTTTTAGTCCTATTCTTATTGGAGCTGCTCATTACGCAGCTAGATAGACAGTACTGTAGTGAAAGTGAATGTAGTATTAGAATGCATAGGTAGGACAATTAACTATCAAACTAGAAGTCCTACTCGTACCTAGTGTAGCCACCTTATAGTATATGGTTTTGGGTCCTTTGAATTATGGGGATAACAACATTATGGAAAAGGTTTGAAGGAGGGCCACCCAATTGGTTAAGGACTTTTAGCCCCTAGTTTAAGGGCCGCAAATTAGCAGGACAGATTTGAAGAGATGGGGCTTTTTATCCTTGGAAAAATGTAGGCTTCAAAAGAGGCAAGATAGAGATACTTAAAATTATGAAGCAATTTAGTTCTGCCAATGTGGACTAAGTTACTAGAGATTGATAAGCAAGGTCGGGGACTAGCCACAATACTTATGCTGGATGCCAGGGTGTTACTTTTTTTTCACAAGAGTTATCAGCTTCTGGAATAAGTGGCCAGTGCATAGAATGAAAATTGTGCAGCAAATCCACAAAGTGGAGCAGGAAGATTTCCCAAGGGTGGAAATTCTCGCATCATTAAAAGATAGGTGGGCTAGCAGGAAAGAGTTGGGGTACCAATCACTGCTGTCTTCTCAACTTTGCACGATTTCCCAAGGGAAGGGGTGGTAAGGCAAGGCTTTTTACTTGTATGACTGCAGAGGAGGGGTGCACCATGCATTGTCAGTGTGGGGAGAGCAACCGGATTTTTTTTTTAGCCTTTCTTTACATGTTCGGCAAGAGTTTTGTTGACTTGTGGATAAATATGCATCATTCTATTTAAAACTGCATAAAACAAGTTAAACTCTAACACGGGTCCTCTGCAGTAGTGCAATAATTCTGAATGACACACTTTTTGTAAAAATCAAAGCAGAGCTTGTAGCAGAGTGCAATTGAAAGGGTCCATTGTAGCCAGATAAAAGTAGTCCTTTGATTATCTAATATTCTTACAAGTTTTGCTGTGGACAAAGCATTTTCCGTGCCATGAACATGCTACAAAAGACTAATCTCATCTGATTTTTAAACTATGAAAGACTTACTTCCAAATGACCTCTAGACTGAGTTTAATAGTTCCCAGATCATTGATATCCACAGCAACAGACTGAGGCAGGGCTGCAAACAAATCTTTTGTTTCACAGGAGACGTTGCCAACTATGACATGATTTGCCAGGCTTTTCAGCTCCGTTACCTGCAAAATTAACAGATAAATGTTGTTGATGCTTCACAACTTTCCAGAACAGTTCTTACTAAAACCAAAAATGTCCTGTGCAATCCCTCCCTCTTTATGGATGAAGCACTGCATATTGCTATTGCTGCTTTGAGTGCTGTTTTGTTCACTGTGTTAATACATAGACAAAAGCACTGTAACGCTGAGTGTTTTTGAAGCTGTAGTAGGGCAACAGAATGACTCAACCATCGTGGAAACCCAGATTAAGATCTGCTCCTGAAATTTCTTTCTTCCCTAACCTCAAATATTTCTTCTTGCATCTTTAAAAAAAAGAACATTTTCCTTGTCCTTCATTGGAGGGGGAGGGTGGGGGGGGCGAATACAAATTTACTGTGGGTCTGCCTTCCCTGATAATGTTAGAAATGCATATCCCTTTAAGAGTAAACCAGGTCTTGCTTGAGAGTGAACTGAGAGCAGGTGATAGTCACTGAAGCTTATACTTATGAGCTGTTTTTACCCCCAGTAGACATTTGGCTTCTGGACAGGAAGAGGATCCAAAAGGGAAGAGTGGAAGCCAGTGTTTACACTGAACTTCAGTATCAATAAAACAGTTGTGAATCATCAGAATGTTTTCTGCTACCTAATTTGGTAACTGGATATTCACCGATAAAACATTCCCACGCCATTAAGAGATCATCAGAAAATGAACAGCTTGACAACTAATCCTTAGATGTGAAGGTGCTGTTTGACGTTAAAGACTAGCAAATTTACTAAGGTGCAGAGGGGCTCTTTACCACCTACTGATGCTCTTATCTTTCCTGGTAAGTTCAAACAATTAGTACCTGTGGGACTTTTACCCCAGCAAGAAATCTAAGTTTTCTGTAAAGGAGAGTACCATCATACTGTAAGCAACTAAGGTGAGATGTACAATATGCTGGATGATTTCGCCCCATCACCCCCAATTTGGTTCTAATGTTCTGAGTTTGCAATATGTCCAATTTTCATTCTGTGCAGCAGTTTTTCATTACTTCCTTTTATGCAGAGCCCAAGTTTGACATGATTTATTCATACCACAGGTCAATAAGCACCCATACATCTTGGCACTGCATCTCTATCCACATGATCCAGGCAAAATCATCACAATCACTGAAACCATTTTAAGATCTGGAATGGAACCAAACAGTTTTGCTTGGGCTAGCGCAGTGTTGTACCAAGACCTGTACATAGGGTGGAAACCATGTGGCAATGCAGCTGAACAGTCAGGTGGGGGAGAGCAGTACATGAGGCCTTAGAGGGTTAGGAGGTCACTTGGACAACTCTTCTGTGAGAAACATTGTGGGTTGAGGAGATTGAGACCAGAAAAGGACAATTTTGTCTTCCCGTCTTTGTTTACACTTCAGTCTTTGTTTAAAATGGTTTTATTTTTAGTAAAGTCAAGATTAATGGTCAAAGGCTTGAATTTAGACCCCAGGATTCAGCTTTGTAAGTCAAGCAACTTGTGGAAATAAAGGTTGTACAGTCACTTCTTGCAATAGTTAACTTGAGAGCTCTCAACATATGGTGACCTCCCGCTGGAAAGCTTCTCTTTGTAAACAGGAACATGTTAAGTAACAAAAAAGTTATGTAGTGTGTCTCCTTGTGTCATCTAGAAACACATGTAGCCACTCTCTCCAAACTGATATTATTTCAACGAATCTGAAGAACTGGAAGGTGAGAAATTAATGTTGTTTGTGAGTGAACCAGAGGTCCTTACCTTGATCGAGAGGAACTCTGTAACAAGAGGCTGAAATACCATCTCCTCACCATCCCATACTTGCTTCCCGTTTGCTTCAATGCGACCTTTCAACTTCCACCGTTGGCGACCATATTTCATGAATATCTGCCAATAGATATTAGATAGATGTATGACTCATCAGAAATATATTCATCCCTCTACTTCCTCTCAGACCAAAACTTATAGCAAGGCTGTGGTCAGGCTGCAACATCTGGATTTTTCCACAGCAGTTGTATTAAAACATTCATTGCTTAGAGTCTACCACTTAATACATTTTACAATTTTCAGCAATTTGTGTTGCAGCGCACTATTACCAAACATCTCCTGCACTCATAGCTGTTTAGAATGAAATTGTAAACTTTGCTGCAACTGTGCTTTCAAGCAAATTCCCCAATGCATATTTATCCAGTGAGGAACCAAGCTAAGCACATACAAAAATCCCATGAATGATTCCCAGTTTGTGCTGAGGTAGCAGTGCTACAATAACCTCACCACCTGGATCACAGAGAAATAAAACAGGCTTGGGGGCCCAACTTCACAAATATTTTGCATCTGTTTTCACAAAAAAAGCAGATGAAATAGACATAATCGTTAAGAAGCATGAAGTATTAGATAGGGAAAACATAGTGAGGGAGTAAGCGTTGAGATGCTTAGTATCTTGAAAGTGGATAAATCATCTGGCTCAGATGAAATGTATCCTCAATGAAGGAGAAAAAATAGTGGAGACTGTGACCATCGTTTTTCAATACTCTTCAATTACAGGCATGGTGCCAACAGCTAAGGTTGTACAATTACTTTGAAAAGTTGGAAGGGATAAGCTGAGTAGTTACGTGAGTGGTGGGTAAATTTACCCACCCTATGGTTGGTAAATTATGGAAAAAAATTCTGAGGGACAGTATGATTCATCATTTGGAAAGTCACAGATTAATCAATGATAGTCAGCATGAATAAGGGAAGAGAAGGCCATGTCTGACTAACTTGACTGGGAGTTTTGAGAGGGTAACAAAGGTGGGGGTTGATAAGGATATAGTGTTTGATTTGTTTATGTGGACTTTAGTAAGACTTTTGACTTGGCAGACCTGAACAAAATTAAGACGTCATGGGTTCTAAAGGAAAGTTGGATCCCAATCAGTGGCAGGAAACCAAGAGTAATGAAAAGTTGCTTCTAATGGGGGCCCACAAGGCTCAGTAGTGAGTCCTTAGTTGCTCAGATTATATATCAATGATTTAGACTTAATCATAGTGGACTTGATTAAGAAGTTGGCAGACAATACAAAAATTGGTCGATTGCGAGGAAGAAAGCTGTGGCGAGCAAGAATTCAGCAGTGAAATAGTCAGATGAACAGTCTAGTAAATTAAATTCCATCTGGAAAAGTGTGGGGGTGATCTCTTTAGGAAGGACAAACAAGGCAAGAAAATGTACAATAAATGGGAGGATTCTGGGAGGTGTAGATGAGCAGAGTGACTTTGGAATGCATGTCCATAAGATCACTGAAGGTAGGAGAACAAGTCAATAAAGTGGTCATGGCATTGAGGATAAGAGCAGAAAGGTAATGCCAGAACTGTGTAAAACACTAGTCAGGTCACAGTGAGAGTACTGCATACAGTCTGGGTACAGCTTTGCAGAAAGAATGTGATTGCACTAGAGAGGGTACAAAGGAGATTATGAGGATGTTGCCAAGAATGGAGAATTGCAGCTATGAGCTAAGATTGAATTGGCTGAGGTTGTTTTCTTTTGAGCAAAGGAAGCGGAGGGGAGATTAAATGGAATGACATAAAATTCAGGGCCTGAATGGAGTGGATAGGAAGGGCCTTTTTCCCTTAGCAGAGAGTCAATAACTTGAGGCAAAGACTTAGAGTAGTTGGTAGAAGGATGAGAGGGAAGTTAAAGAGAATTTTTTTTTTAGAGGGTGGTTGGGGTCTGAAACTTACTGCTTGAAAGGATGATGGAGGGAGAAACCCTCAAAACATTTAGAAAATACTTGGTTAAGCACTTGAAGTGCCATAACCTACACAATGATAGACCAAGAACTGGAGTTGGATATGGTTCACAGTTGCTGCTTGATGACCCTAGGCTGGAAGCAAGTGCATGTGTGGACATTGGTTAAAGACAGGATCAAGCTTATGGCCCTGCCTGCTGAAGCTCACAAGAACAATGGCTCTTTTGGTGAGGTGTGCTACTAATGGATCCTTACTCCAAGTCGCCAGCACCTTCAGATGAGGAGGCGATTTCTGACAATTCGAAAAATTGCCAAAAATGGTTACCATTTGTTTTGCCAATCAGGAAGTTAAGAGAGCTCCTTGTGAATGCTCCAAACTATAGGGAGATTGCAGGACAGGTTGATCTTAAAGGATGAAGAACTTCACCACCTATGTAATGATATATTTCAACATCCTGCAGACAGTGCCTAAAAACATATCATGTCAGAATAAGTGATACTTAATGTGGTTAAAGGAGAAAATTTTAAATCTTTGAGATTTGTTTAGGTTAAAAAAATACTTCTTCTGTATTTCCTCACCTCATACTGGTCTCCTGGGCAGAGACGTGCAAACCCTGCAAGCCCTGAAACAAAGACACACAAACTTTATAAGAAAAAATATGTATAGAAACTAGCAGACAGGAAAGAAAAAAACACCGTGATTTCTACAGTAATAATCACTGTTGCTGTCAACAATATTACATTATGCTTAAAATGGCTACAGAAGGTACAGCCTATGTAGGAAGGCTGGATTATAATGGGAGAAGTTGTCAATGTCAAGCTCCATTTGAGACTGTGGCCAAGCAATGAACCTTCTAACGTCAAACTTCAGAAGGCTCCTAAGGAATTCTCAGAAGGCTCCTAAGGAATTCTCAGAAGGCTCCTAAGGAATTCTCAGAAGGCTCCTAAGGAATTCTCAGAAGGCTCCTAAGGAATTCTCAGAAGGCTCCTAAGGAATTCTCAGAAGGCTCCTAAGGAATTCTCAGAAGGCTCCTAAGGAATTCTCAGATGACTGCCCCCTCTCTAAACTTCTGCTTGTGAACAATCATTTCAATTAGATCACTTTGAACCAAACTACGTAAGATTTTTAAAATGAGACGTTAAATTACAACACTCTTTTTTTTATACATGAAAGAAAACACAAGAGATAAAGAGGTCAAAGAGCATTCAAATTGCAGGAACAGATTTCAAAATTTGAATTGTTGGGAGATCAGGATGCTAATGTATCTCAGCAAAGATGGGGCACTGGAACAAACAGCAGAATGTTAGATGAACTGAAGTTGAGAAATCGGGGAGGATGGGAGGCCAGTCACATCAGCATTAGTATAATTAAATCTGAAGGTATGAAAAACTTAAACGAGAATTTCAAAGGCAGATGGGTTGTGGTCAGGATAGAGGCAGGTGAGATCACAGAAATTAAATAGGGTAGTCTTTGTGAAGAAAAGGATTGGGGGCTAAATCCTAAATCGACTTTGATTTGATTATTGAAAGTGAAAACTGCCTGGTGCTTACCGAGAGTGGCCAGGGAATTGGTGGCAAGAGATCTTGGAAGAAAAAAAGACTCAGATTTGGCCTCGCTAATGTTCAGTTGGAGGAGATTATAGTTCATCTGAGACTAGGTGTTGAAAAAGTAGCCCAATAGCATCAGTGGAAGGGTCAAGAGGTGAGTGTCATCAGCATTCACATAAAAGCTAACCTCTCTGTGTCAAAGATTTCCCAGCACATATGTGAAAAAGATCTAGCAGTCTGTGCTCAAAGGGGCAAAAACATATCTGAATACACCAAGATAAAGTTCAGGGAAGACGAACATAGGGAAATTACAATAAGTTGCATAAGAAAAGAACATTAAAGATGAAATGGAAGTTAGCAAGGATAGATTGGTTAAAGATAGATTTTATTTCAGAACATAGGCAATGATAGTGATTTTGAAAGGAGTCATTTATAACCTTGGCCTTTATGAGAGACAGAAAGGGACATGGGATGGTCAGCAGTTTAGTGGGTATTGCTTCCAAGTAGCTGCAGTAGAAACATTTCAACAAGCAAAGCATCTCCAGCCTCAAACTACTACACTTCAAAATATGTGTACAAAAAAGGTCAATTAATCACTAGATTCAGCCTGTCAATCAAATTGTGATTGACCTGTGACCTGCCTCCATATTCCTTCAATACCTTTAGTTAATAGTTGCTTGGCAATACAAAGCTCGAATCTTGCTGAGAGAGATACATTTTGTTAAAGATTTTCAGCTTGCACTCATCAGGACAATTCGCAAGAATACCAGTGTCAGGAGAAATAATAAATTTATATTGTATGAGAAGAAGAGTGCTGACTGGCAAAGAAGGTGCCGTGGAGATATCCGTTCAACGTAACTGGCTGTTAACTACTAAGTGTTGTTTGAAATTTAAACCAGGCAGTTTGGCTCTGATTGGCTAAGATATGACCCTGAAGAATGATTGTCACTTATCTTGTTCATCTGAAACAGGTGCAATGTGTATACCTGTTCTTTGTTTGCAAAAAACAGGGCCCTTTATATTCATATACGTACTTGGAAATGTGCCAGAGTAAGGCTGACAATCTTAAGTTGGTTGTCAGCATAATTTTTTTTAGCACACCAAGGATTATTCGCAAACGTTGTTCAATCGCAGAATCATATCTAATGTTTGACGCTGTGCTTTGAATTTTGCAAGCAAGGATTGGTTGGATATGGTCTGTACCTTGTAAAAAGCATGCAGCAGCATGGATACAAATTGTCTGAGTGACAGGAAACATAGTGCAGTGCTAAATAGTTGTTTTTCTGGAGAAAGATACATAGCAAAATTCCCCAGGCGTCAGTGCTTTTCCTGAACTAAACTTGGATGTACAGGGCACAAGATCAGAACTTAGGGATGATACCATGCACAATACTTGCAAATGTTGTAAGGAAGATACAGCTAAACTTCAAAAAGACATGGACAGTCTGGTAGAATAGTAAACACATGGCAGGCAAAAGCTAATGCAACAAGATGTAAAGCGATTCATTTGGGTAGGAGGAATGAGGAGAAGCATAAAAAATAAAGGAAATGCAGGAGCAGAGGGACCTAGGAGTATACGAGCACAGATCCTTGATGGTGACATGGCAGATTGAAAAAGTGGTTAATAAAAGATAATGGATCCTGACTTGCACAAGTCGGAGCATACAATGCAAAAACAAGGAAGTTACATAAACCTGTACATACTGGTACAGCCTCATCTAGAAAATTGTGTCCAATTCTGAGCATGACACTTTAGGAAAGACGTAAAGGAATTAGAGAGGATACAGAAATGATTCACAAAAATTTTTCCAGGAATGAGGAACATTAATTATGAATAGCTGAGTTGTTCTTCTTGCGAGACAGGAAGACTAAAAGGATAGTTGATGAAGGAGTTGAAAGTCATGAGGAAGCTGGACAGAGTAGAGAGGGTGTAATTGTTTTTGGCAGAAGGGTAGAATACCAGAGAGCACAGATTTAAGACGAATGACTAAACATGCAACGGTGACATGAGGAAAAACATTTTTATGGAGCGAATGGGCAGAACCACCTAAGAACATGGTGGAGGCAGATTCAATTGTGGTTTCAAAAAATTGAAGAATTATTTGAGGAGAGAAAACTCGTAGCACCATGGGGGAAAGGGTGGGAGAGTGTGACTAGGCAAGCTGTTCTTGCAGAGAGCCTAACACAGACATGAGGGACAAGTGATGTGCTGTAACCAATTTATGGTTCTATGAAATTATTCTTCTACAATTTGCATTTAGATACAAGCCCAAAATGAAATGCTTACAACTCAGTTTTCCATTATGGTCTCACTAGCTCTAGACATATTCTGAAAGGTTATCATGCTGCCAGCACTTATAAATTCACAGTTGCTGATGAGGCATGAAAGTACATTCCTCAGTTCAATTCTTTGTGCTAACACCCACAATGGATCATTCAAACACACAGTCCTTTTCAGGCCTATTTCCAGCTCAAAATAAACCAATTGTAAATGAACTACGCAGCAAGCGTATGACTCTCTTTACTCAGATAGTCAGATTTTACTCAATAAATACACATTCATAAAAGTAATGAAAAACCAATGAGAAAACCAAAGATCATGCGAGTTTTCTGAAAGACAAAAATATGAGCAGGAGAGAATATGGCTCTTTCTGACATGAGGTAAGTGCAGCATAAATAAGCTGTGGCAGGGGATGAGAGATTAATCATCAACTCTTAGTTAAAACCATAATCAATATTATTTACATACTCCATTAATAGAGCAATCACTAAACTCTTTCTATAGAATGATTGAGTGCTCCCTGCAAATTTAATCAGGCTGCATCACTGTCAGGGAATCCATCTCTTTTAAATTTGGTCTGTAGGGTTTCCTTGGGGGGGGGGGGGGGGGGGGCAATTCTAGTTAATGGATGTCAGAGGATGGATCAGCAATGAGTCTACGCAATATGCAGTACTAAAAATTGATCATGTGACCAGTGTCTAGTGTGAAAACCTAACCATGGGACCTGAGAGGGATGTGTATGCAGGTGTCTGTATATGCATGTCTGTCTGCACATGAAAGAGTACCCACAAGACAGAGTCAGGATCAAATAAAGAGGAGGATGAGCTCCATGGTACTGAAGTGCTGTCATTAGCTCCATGCTGCTGAGGGAGCTGGGGCTCACAGAAGTCCCAGGAAATGTTGATAGCCCTGTGCTGCTGAGGACTTTGGGCTTTATGAAGCCCTGGAGAAGTAGTTAAAAACAAAAAAAAACAAAGAACAACCCAGCACGGGAAACAGGCCCTTCAGCCCAACGAGCCCACGCCACCCCTTCAACAAAGCATTTTCCTACACCTACCCTGCCCTGTGTGTATGTGAATGGAACCCCTAATGTAGCCAGATTCAGGGGAGAATAGTGTCAATTTGGTACACCAATCAGCCTAAGTTGTTCAGAACAGCTGAGAGTTGGAGTACGGAAGAAGGTTGGCAGCAACACAGCTTGGAAGCAGGAATTATGTCCGAGTATAGACTCTGCCGCAGCCTAGCAAATACTGTGGGATGCAGTCTCGGACTAAGTAATTGAGTGACTGGGAGGTTGTTGGGGCAGGCCGAGCTGGAGTCCAGCTGTCTTACTACTCATTGCAGGCACAAGAAGCAAAAAAGGGCTTTCAGGCCAAGTTGAAGCTGCAACTTGGGGAAATTAGAGGCTATATTCTCAAAAGTGAGGCGCTGAAATCCCTCATGAGAAACAGAATTTAAAGTTATTGAAACTGCCTGTTCCATGTGTTTTACAGTTTGGAGACTCTCTCAAAGCTGGGAGACAGTTACACATGCAAAGGGTAAATGCAGTAATGTCATATGGTACCTTATTAAATCATGATAATTCAACTAATCAAAGAGTTAGGAATGTGTATTCCCACCAGCCTTCCCCTTTACACAAATCAACATTGATATCTGTGATCACCCACCTAATCTTACATATCACATACTTCATCCATTCCTCAACTGGAATTATTGTTGACGTCACTCTCACCTTCTCCATTATATAAACACACACACACCATCCCATTCCACACCACCTCCCCAATACTTGCCATATGAAGTGCCAGGGCTCTCATATTGGATATGAATAAGTGGATGGAGGGAGCTTAATTTGCCACTCCTCGAAATTGTTCTGCTTCATAGGGAAACACCTGTACTACGCAAGCGTGTACTTACAACAGGCCAACCAAGCAATCCAGCAAGTGACCATCTGGGATACAAAGTGAGAACCAATGCACCAATAGTTCTAACATACAGTGCACAACAGTATCCTCATGCTTCCAAACAGAGCTACAGCGGATGCTAACACAAACAAAAGATTTTTAAAAAGTAACTACACTTAACTACATTTGCTATCTAACCACCATTTATGTACCATTATAGATGAGCTTTGTACAGTAGAACAGGTTACATTTTAATTAGCAACAGAACTGAACAAAATAGCAGCTCCATTTTTGAAGCATTCTGAATTGGATGTGGGCAGCATGATTTAATCTTCTATATAAATCCAGGGCATATTTCCATCCTGGCTCAAGGAAATCTAAGTTACATATTCCACAGTCCAAATAACATGTGTGTGAATCACTTGGGGCCTTTCTCTTCAATAGCTATTGCATTTCCGCCTCAAAACAGGTCACAGAATCACAGAATTGTTATGGCACAGAAGGCAGCCATTTGGCCCATTGTGTTGTCTCTCCAAACGAGCATCATGACTTGCTGCCATTTCCCTGCCTTTTGGCCACACCCCTGCATATTGGTTCTATTCAAGTAATCATCTAATGCCCTCTTGAATGCCTTGATTTAACTTGCCTCCACCACACTTCCAGGCAGTGTATTCCAGACCTGAACTGCTCATTCTGTGCGAAAGCTTTTTCTCACATTGCATTTGCAATCTACACAAACCGGAAAGTTAATAACGGGCAAACTTTCACATTTCAATCAGACCCAGAATGACCGACTGCAGAGGTGGAAATGCAATACTAAGACCTAGCTGCTGCTTTTCATGGGTAGAAGCACACATTGGTTTAAGAAAAGAGTATTTCTGTAACACTCTTGTACTGGTGAACTTAATTAGAAAAACATAAAGCTTGGTTGAAAGCATTGCTCTATTTCCTGCTGTGTCAGCCTCCACACTAACGTCGTCTCTCATGAATCACATTTCAACAGATTTGCAGCATATGTTTCCCTTGTTGATACAAAATCCCAACCCCCACAACAA
This sequence comes from Carcharhinus amblyrhynchos, assembly GCF_965287045.1. Classification (NCBI taxonomy): domain Eukaryota; kingdom Metazoa; phylum Chordata; class Chondrichthyes; order Carcharhiniformes; family Carcharhinidae; genus Carcharhinus; species Carcharhinus amblyrhynchos. The sequence continues at coordinate 44,807,005 of NC_137327.1, read as the reverse complement.
AAATTGAAGATGTTCTCATGCCCTGAAGTAACTCTCTAGAGACAACATAGCCTAAGTTTAGAAAACAAAAGAATCCAATCTGTTAAGTAAACACTTGGAAAAATAAATGTTTGGTAACCATTTGAGCTCAATTAAACAATAAACTTAGTGACTACATAAAGATTCTGCCAAATTGTTATCAATACAATCCCATAACATATCTAAAGTTTTCTGAAGGCAATCAAATTGTTCATGAGAAGGAAAGCCAGCCATCATCTCAAAACTGGACGATTGGTCACCCTTGTTGGTAATTCTATAGTTGACTGCCAATTGTCTTCAGTCCCTGAATACAGTCTTCAGTCCCCTAAGAAGCCAGCAGTTTTATTCAAAGTCATATCACGATCATGCTTTTGACTGTGCAAAAAGGCAGTAATCCTATTACAAGACATCAATGATAATATGACGTAACTACTTTGCTATACAGTACAAAGTATAATCACCACTTTGGGCTTGGTTGGTCAGGTTTAAAATTAGAGTTGTTTGCATCAAAACAGATCTGTAAAAATGCCAACTATTCGAATAGAAGGGTCTGTGCTTTGTTAATCAAATGCTTTAGGGGGGTTGGGCAAGAACCTAAACTTAGTAACTGATTTTAAAAAGCAGTGATTGGTATTAGTTGGTTGGTTGGACAAATTGATTTTCATCACAAAAACAAAATTTGTATTTCAAATCAACACAAATGCAACTGCCAAGCACCTCGACAGGTCCCAAGAGCCTGTTTCCATGATGAATTTTATGGTTACAACACCAACAGAGTACCAAGACATATTATATCTCAATCTTAAAAGCAGCTTTCAAATGTGATTGTACTTCTGTGGATGTGTATTATTACAGAGACAAAGCTGTGACAAATACAATGCCTACTTATACTGCAAGATGAAATGTTGTCTGACAACTCTTATACATCAATTTCACCATTGAGATCTCCATCTTTAATGTAAAGCTATTCTCCTGCCGCCCACAACCTGTCCCCTCCTGCTGCCCACAGGCATAGACTTGGGGCCTCCTGGCACCCACAAGCCCGAACCTGGGGCCTCCTGCCACTCAAGGCCGAACTTCCTGCTGCCCACAAACCTGGAGTCCCCTGCCACCCACAGTTCCAGCATACAAGGAATGCCCAGTTAACCAGAACATTGAGTCGCAATCATTTCTGAACAAGTAAGCATTTCACATCCAGTTAAATATCAGCTGTAAATGGAGACAATCACAAAAGCGACTGTAGCTTCACGGCAATGCTGCCCTTTCACTGCAGCTTTCTTTACATAAACAATTGGAATTTATATCTGAAGATCTACAGTGAATGACTTTACAATGCTTCTCTCTCTTCTGATGCACTACACATTTCACTTTTACTTCAAATCTTTTTTCTTTCAGTTACACACCAGTAAAAGGAAGTGACTGTCAGTGTTTTTCATCCTCATATGGTAATCTTTAGCCACTGACATGTTTTCCACCCACAGCTCCAAAAGATAATGCAATTATCACTGTTGCCTAGTAACCCACATTACAGCTGCCAGAGCCAGCCTAGTACTGCTGATTCTTCTTGCACATTTCACAAGATGTCTAGGTGATGTAATCTGCAGTCCCTGTTGCACATTGCTCATCAGCAGCAAGTGTTATAGCAGGCAGTCACCACTTTATGAAGTCAAGTTACTGGTTCAAATGCAACTGCTGTATTTTAAGAGCAAAACCATTCCTATGGGGCTACATAAGAAACAAAAAGTATTGTGAAAAGTACTCAGCAAACTGTAACAGTAAGAGCAGAAAAATGAGTCATTGTTATCACTTCAAGTTCAAAAGTACAATGATCTCCTGCCATAACAGACACCTTGTTCTGTTAACAAAAATGAACTGGGCATTTTAAATCAAAACAATACTTCCAAGACTGAATGAGGCTCTTCTTTAAGGCATTTGTGATTTCATTAAAAAAGCTTGTGCTCTTTCAAAAAATACTTTTAAAGCAATATTCATTTGAAAACGGCCTTGCAAAGAGATTGACAAAAGAAAGGGAGATTCAGTCTGGCCTGCGTGTACAGGATAGGAAATTAAATGAGTCCAAACTTAGCACTGGTCACAACTTTTAAAAGCTGCAATGGGTTTTTCATGATATAGTATTACTCTAGGGCACGTGCAGACAATCCACTTTTGCATAAAAATGACACTTCCATTCAAAATCACAATCTTAGTGCCAAAACTGACACTGTTCAGTAAAGTCAAATCTGAATACCATCCACATGATTTTGGACAACATAAAAGATATTCTACCTCAGTAACACAAGTCATATTCAGAACTGGATTTTCGCTACCAAGGCAGATAGTTCAAGTGGAGAAATTTTCTACCAGACCTGTTTTGGTAAAAGGAACCCCAAATCACATGATTTCCACTCCGGGATGATAGGGACGGGTCAGGCCTGAAAGCAGAGCACAGCACTCATGGAGGTGGGTGAGTGCTGAGGCTCGCTTGTTTGAAGGCTCACTCACCTCAGTTTTCTGTTGTCAGCTTGTTTCACAAGCTGTTAGGCCCTCACCCATGCCTCCTCATACATTCCATGCCAGCTCATGCTCCTCACCACCACATGGCCCCTCATACCTTCTGTGCGCACTCACCCCACCTAGCCCTCATAACCTCCACTCCCCCAACCACTCCCATGCATTTTCATACCACTTTCATAGCTACTCACTGTTATTCACCATGGGCAGACCTCAGGCACCATCATAGAATCCCTACAGTGCAGAGGAGGCCATTTAGCCCATCGAGTCTGCACCAACAATAATCCCACCAATGCCATATATCCATAACCCCACATATTTACCCTGCTAATCCCCCTGTCATTAAGGGGCAATTTAGCATGGCCAAATCAACCTAACCTGGAGTGTGGGAGGAAACCAGAGCACCCGGATGAAACCCATGCAGACATGGGGAGAACGTGCAAACTCCACACCAACAGTCAGAGTTACTAAAGGCTGGAGTTCATAACTGGACGCCTGCGCCGTGAGGCAGTAGTGCTAACCACTGTGCCACCATGTGGAGATAAAAAAAATTCTAATGCAGCTTACTTTTGCACACTTAACAGTGAGAAAAAACTCATTCATAAAACCCAAAGATCTTAAATTTCAAATGGTTAATCTCTTGTAAAAACAAACATCTATTCTTCTATTCAAGGCCCACATCAATGACTACTAATCCTTTAGTAGCCTCTTTAAACTGTCAAACCATGAACTCTAAACCCCCAATGAACAACTTGTAGATTTTGAAGTTCAACCAAGTAATCATAATGACATAATAATAGCCCTTGAGGAAATGTCAACACAGAACTTTACTGATACTGCATGACTAGATGCTACTTTTTTTTCCTAACCTGCAACGGATGGCTTGTCACTTATAGCACCTACAGTGCAACAGGAGGCCATTCGGCCCATTGAGTCTGCACTAATTCTCCAACAGAGATCCTACCCAGGCCCAATCTCTGTGCTATTCCTGTAACCCCAAGCATTTACCCCACTAATCCCCCTGACCTCCACATTTTGGAATACTAAGAGGCAACCTAGCACGGCAAATCCACCTACTCCCACAGCAGTCCATCAGGAGTTTTTTTTTTAAACTCAGTGCATGAAACTGCAGCACACTTTGCTTAGATATTGAAAAGTAAGGGATTTAAAAATCATCACACCTTGATGGTTTTCAGATTTCATCTGGAGTTTTTATGCCCACGCCATCAATTTGTGACACACTGCAGGTCAAGGCCCTTACAACAGCCAAATGGGATCTGTTTGAACTAAATACAAATTGTCCTACTGAGTTCAGGTTTCCCTTCTAGCTGAATCACACCCTGCTCTGCTGGCAAAAACTGGATGTCAGAAACGGGGCCGGACTTCTAGATCTAGGTTCCTCCTGCCATTTTTAGTGGTCCACAAAGTCTTCCCTATTCCCCTAAGATCTGGTTTCAGGACACATTAGTCGACACAACAGCAACAAGACTCACAAATTGGTTTATAATCCCATATTCAGCATTACAATTATTAATCTCATATCATTTGGCATGTACCAGAACTAAGTCAAATAAATGCATTCTTCATGTTCAAGCAACTTTAAACTTGCCTATAATAATTGCAGTAATTCAAAAACATTTAAATCAAGCTGTCTCATATAAAATCAAAATAAACTCATCAGATGATAATTATATAAATACATGTGTGAAACACCTGAAAGCATAACATGAAAGATCACCCATTATAAAACTAAATTAGCTTTGAACAACAATTCCTTAAGGAGGGGAAGGATTGTACAAACGGCGAGGAGATTCCAATCCTGACAGATCACCCCACCAATCTCAGGATCTTAAAAAGATTAAAGTTTTGTAAAGAATGTTACTCACCTTTCATTTTGACATGGAATTCTCCTAACTGGTTCTCCAGCTCACTCTCCATTGTGCACATACTCTGGGTAAAAGAAAGGGGCCTTTTCACTTTGGTCCGATATAGAATATTTGGATTTCAATGTTAACAACAAAGCCAATAAATTAAGACATTGCATGCCTCAGATTTGATTTTCAATTCAGGCCTGGGAATCCAATGTCCAGATTATTTCTAGATCGTGAGACCACATTATATCTTCGCATCTCAGGCATTGCGATCTACAAATGATCTACAAATCACTGGGCCGCAGGCCAATTGTTGCTCAATTACTGGCACTAAGCTCTGTGTGGAGGTGGGTGATGCCTGTTGGATCAGAAGTGTCAAGAGTAGATGGCAGCCATGACAGATCTTTTTTTCATTCATTTGTGGGACATGGGCTTCGCTGGCTGGTCAGCATTTATTGCCCATCCCTCGAGAAGGTGGTGATGAACTGCCTGTAATGCACAGGACAGGGAAATTCGGAGGACCAGAAGTCTTAGTGCTCAGAGGTTGCATCAAATGGCCAACTAAACTATACTGCATCGAATCTTGCAGCAAAACCACTGATGGCAAAAATAGTTCGAGTCTGAACAAAAACTTCACAGCTCTCTACATTAAGCCTGACAGCTGTGAACTAACATGCACCCAGACTGTTCAGGTTTGGGAACTTCCAATTTGAAAATCGCCACTTAGCTCTCCTTGGGTCATTAATTGGCGGTGAATGGGTTCACAATTCCATCCTCTGTAGGTGTTGGGATTCAGTGACACACTCCAGGAACATCATTTCCAATGTATAATAAGAGGGAGAGCTGTAATAGTGGAACTGCCATCTTTTGCATGTCATGTTAAACTATAGCCCTGTCAACATTGTTCTAAACTGTGGAGGAGCACAGCAAACTTTAAAACTCTGCAGTCAAGCAAACTAAAATTAGGGGGAACCCTGCTGTTTGCCCTCTCAGGTGGGCACTGATGATCCCACAGCACTGGTTTGAAATAACAGGGAATTTTTTTTTTCACTCGTCACGGGACGTGGGTGTCAGTGGCTGGGCCTGCATTTCTTGCCCATTCCTAGCTGCCCTTGTTAAGGGGACATTTAAGAATCAACCACATTGCTATGGATCTGGAGTCACATGTAGGCCAGATCAATTAAGGGAGGCAGATTTCCTTCCCTAAAGGATATTAGTGAACGAGTTTTTATATATATAATAAAAAAAAATAGGCAATGGTTTCATGGTTAAACTTTTAATTCCAGATTTTTGTTGAATTCAAATTTCACCACCTGCAATGGTGGGATTTGAACCCAGGTCATTCCCCTGAGTTTCTAGATTGCTCATCCAGTGATATTACCACTAGTGCTTTCACAGTTAATATTCATCCCTTAACCAACATGACTAAAACATAAACTGGTCATTTATTTCATTGCTGTTTTGGGAACCAGCTGTGTACAATTAGTTACAATACCTTCATTGACTACACTTCTAAATTCCTTTGCAAAGATTGCAAAAGTGCTATATCAATGCAAGTTTATTCTTTTGTTTTAAAAATTAACAAAAGTTAAAATGTACCAGTCAGACCACACTTTAAGTTCAGTTTTGACTGCCAATGGTGCAAGATTTACAAGTATCAGAGAAGACAGATAAAAACAGAAAGGGCTGGAAATACTCAGAAGTCCTGGCAGTGTCAATGGACTGAGGAATAGATCTAATGTTTCAAGTGATAGCTCTTCAGAACTGGAACTTCCAGTTCTCAAAAAGAGTCATATTTGACTTGAAACATCAACCCCATTTTTCTCTCTCCACAGATGCTGACAGGACTTCGACTTGAAACTTTAAAACATTTTTACTTCATATTTCCAGTACCCACATTATTTTACCTTTATTAGAGAAAACAGTGTGAAAACAGTACTGATCCCCAATGGAAAGGAGATGAGCAGTGAATAAAATAGCACTCTCGTGGCCATTTGTGCATGTATGTATATATGGATTAAAGCAAAACCAGGTTAAAACAGTTCAGCTGGGTACTTGAACTCAATGCAGCATGAAGTTTCTTTTTATCCTGCAAATATATCAAAGAGAAAATTCAACTTCCAAATGTGAAAGTTGAAAATCTCTTAAAAATAAAGACAATACTAAATGGTATCAATAAGGGAAACAATTTCAAGAAGGTCGGCTAGAGGATATAGAATTAAATTAGCAACATGAAATTTAGAATAGCTGTGAAAATAGTTTGCATTTCTTTTGTACATGATCTCAGTATATCCCAAAAACTAGTTTAAAAGCTTTGTCATTAGCTTTGAAGTGTAGTCACCATTATCAGCTAACAGTACAGAAGCAGGGCCAGTCCTAAGCTGTACATCTCAATAACACAATATGTAATGACTTTCAACATCACAGTATCAAGGAAATGCTATTGCACTTATGCTTCAAAAGATTCAGCCACCAAGCTCAGTATCATTTTCTTATTTCCCAGTTACAATCTTTCAGTTCCTAGCTTTACCTCCGTATATTCTTTGTAGCCCTTGTTGGCTTCAGCTAAGCTTTCCCTTGCTTCTTTGCTGGTTTGAGACACAGAATAGGCCCGCACCATGTTGTTTGCGCCATCTCGTAATCTTCGCTGGATGCAGTAAGATTCATAAAGCTCATCAATCTGCAACAAAAATAAACCAGTCATCTACTTGGCCAGAATGATGCTGTAGACGCAGCCACATTTGGACTTTATTAAGCAGACAATGTAGTGCATAGGTCTTCAAATCCAGGTTCAAGGAGGCTTTTATATCTAGGAGCCTACTGATAATGCACTACTTTTTATTTATTTTAAGCAAAATTACCCATATACTTTAGAAACATGAGTTTCTCAGGAACCTACAAAAGGTCTTATATTTTACACATTTCATTGATAAATGATTGAGCAACATATTTGAGGTTTGTTTGGACTGGAGACAGAGTTTACTTGAATGTCAATTCATGAGATCCATAGCTGAGGTACGAAGTATTCTACTAACAGTGATGCTCGTATAATGGGACTGATCTTTTGCCTCCCTCTGGCCCACAATTTAACACCCTCCTCTTCTGAAGACACTGATTGATGGAAGTTCAGCTCTAACACCACCAGGTACTTTACAGTTCCTTGTCAAAAGTGGACATTCTTCATGTGCATGTCTAGACAGTAAGTGACGACTGGCGATTCCCACAAGGGAACCTTACAAGCCACAGCCGATTCCTTCCTCCTTGTTTATATGAGACTCGAACAGAATCAAAGCAGCTGACAGCACACTTTAAACTGAGAGACTGTGGTACTACCCGAGATGCAGACTTCTGGATTCAACATTGGACCATAGCCTTGTCTGCCTACTCTGGTGGATGACCAAAATTCCATTGTGGTATTCAGAAGAGGATAGAGGAGTTCACTCAGCACCCTGGCCATGATTTGCAACAATCCAACACTAACAAACTGGAAAAGCCAGTCAGTTAGCTCATTTCAGTATCAGAGATTTCGCTGTGCACAATCTGGTTACCACATTCACCTTACATAACATGGAAAAATCAATTATTTACCTGTGAAGCATTTTCGGATGGCCCAAAGACATACAGGATACTACATAAATGCAACCACTGTCATTGATGTGCACTGTCTAGTGCTGAGCATCAGAATTGTGATGGGGCAGAAAATTTGATCTATTTTGCTCCGACTTCAGGAAGCGTAGGGGAGAACATGCCCCTGTCTACATCAACAGGAACAAAGTAGAAAAGGTCGAGAGCTCCAAGTTTTTAGGTATCCACATCACCAACAACCTGTCCTGGCCCCCACCATGTCAACACTATAGTTAAGAAAGCCCACCAACCACCAACGCCTCTACTTTCTCAGAAGACTAAGGAAATTTGGCATGTCAGCTATGACACTCACCGTCTTCTACAGATGCACCATAGAAAGCATTCCTTTCTGGTTATAATCACAGCTTCCTGCTCTGCCCAGGACCGCAAGGAACTACAAAAGGTTGTGAATATAGCCCAATCCATCACACAAACCAGCCTCCCATCCATTGACTCTATCTAATATTTCCCGCTGCCTTGACAAAGCAGCCAGCATAAATAAGGACCCCACACACGCCAGACATTTTCTCTTCCACCTTCTTCCTTCGGGAAAAAGATACAAAAGTTTGAGGTCACGTACCAACTGACTCAAGAACAGCTTCTTCCCTGCTGCTGTCAGACTTTTGAATGGACTTATCTTGCATTAAGTTGATGTTTCTCTACATCCATCAATGACTGTAACACTACATTCTGCACACTCTCGTTTCTGTCTCTATGAACAGTATGTTTTGTCTGTATAGCATGCAAGAAACAATACTTTTCACTGTATGTTAATACATGACAATAATAAATCAAATCAAATCACTAGCCACATTTTTACTAACCAAATCATACAGCTTGCAATAGACTAGATTTAGAGATTTTAAAGAGTTCCAATTTCTTATCTAAAAAGAGAAACATTAAATGTAGTAAAGTTTTTATGACACAGATTGTTGCACTGGGTACTGCCCCCCAACAACATCTACAATAAACTCTTAGTAGTTAGTGACAAAGGTTAATGGACACACATTGCCTGGATGAAAGAGCTCTCATTGGCACATGTATCGTCATATAGTTCATTGGAACATACCATTTAATGAATCTTTTTTGAGTTAGCATTGTGCTGCCTCTATTGTAGAGGCTTGGTACAAACTAACAAATAAATCTTTCCACAACACAGAACTTCACATAACATAGGGCAGCATCCTGGAAACTACAATTATTGGAACTTTCACATAATTCTTCACTTAGAAAGAGTTTTTATTAAGTTTAAAGTTAAAGTTTTAAAGTTCTAAAGTTTTTTTAAAAGTTTATTTATTAGTGTCATAAGTAGACTTACATTAACACTGCAAAGTTACAGTGAGAATTCCCTAATCGCCACAATTTGGCGCCTGTGAGAGTACACAGAGGGAGAATTGGGCACGGTCAATGCACCTAACCAACACGTCTTTTAGACTGTGGAAGGAAACCAGAGCATCCGGAGGAAAGCCACATAAACACGGGGAGAACATACAAACTGCACAGAGACAATGACCCAAACCGGGAATCGAACCTGGGTCCCTGGCGCTGTGAGGAAGAAGTGCTAACCATTCTGCTACCCATATTTGTAAGCTATTTGTAAGTTGACTGGCTCTGCTCAGCCTTCTCTTGTATTTGGTTTTAAAATTGTTGCTCAGAACTAATCAGGAAATAGACTCTCAAACTGTTCTCTGCGACAAAAGTAAATGGTGCAAAATCATGTTTCAGTCAGATCATGAATTAGAGTATTAGGAGTGGCCAGCACAGCTCAAGTATCTGAAGCAGGTCGATTGTCACTGAAGGAGCACGGGAGTGAATCCCAGAGTATGTGACCTAGGCATCTGAAGGCATTCTTTGGAGAAGCCGTGAAGTCCACAGCTGCCTGTTCTGTACTGTGGCTTAACATAGTCATGTGACCAGAGTCCTTTGACCCCTGATATCATTCCTTTGAGTGTAAAAGATTCAAGCCAAAATCATTTTGTCCACCACATGGAACACGGTGTCAGGAGTGTGTTGCTGAAACTGAGTGGATCTTGATCACTGAAAAAGGGCCAGCTGTCATAAAGAATAATTCAAATTTCAGGCTGCAATTTTGTACAGATGTTGGATTACAATGGAGATGGGATTTGAAAATTAATTGAAAATTCTCAACACAATAACAGAATAATGAAATTGCCAAGAAGTGAGTGAGCAAGCGAGTCAAAGAATATTATGAGCTGTATTGTATCCCACAGCACCTCCAGGATCAGTGGATCAGAAGGGCCAGTCTTGTGAAATATTGGAGGCCTTGAAGACTCAATTTGAACCCTCTATTGATGTTACTTATAAATGCTGCGCATTCAATACCAGTGCTCTGGAAGACGGGGAAAATACTGATCAGTGTATGATTGCATGGAGATGTATAACTGAGTCTTGAGTTTGAATAACTGAAGAATGATCAAAGATAAGCCTGTCTTGGGAACAAGGCCCCTCGCCCCCCATGTGGGAATATCTGTTGACAGGAGAGAAACATACTCTCAAGAAAGCTACTGACGTACGCAGAAGATCTTAAGTGATTATTCATTAAATAAACAGTATTTGCACTGTGCAGAGAGGAAGATCAGGCCTCCAATCACAAGAAAAGGAGCATTATTTTCAGAGGAGCCTGTAGAAAGATCAAGGCCAGTGTACAGGATGTAAATATTGCAGTGGTCACCACATTAAAAAAGGAAGCATGTTCAGTGTGGGGAATGCAGTGTTCCAACTGCAAGGAGCTGAATCAGTTTGCAGGCAAGTGTTTTGCTGGAAAGAAAAGCAAGCGCATAAAGATGGTTGCTAGAGAAATGTCAGACACCGTTTCTGATGAATCACCCTAGACCCTAGAAAAGGTGGCACCTTCAAGTCTCCAGGTAAAAAATGGTTTGTAACCATTGGAATGCTAACTTCAGGACAGCATCAAGTTAATGCAAGGTGATAGAACCCACGCTCCATGCAACATCATAAGCATTGTAGACGTATGTGAAGTTGGTCAAGATGGTTACAGGAATATGAAACCATTTGAGGTAAAGTTCAGGCTTCGTGTTAGAACAATGCTATCCCGAGAGAGTAAACTAGGCCAAGAGCCCAATGCAAGGGGAGGAAAGGAGATCTCCAGTTCTAGCTCATAGACAATGGGCAAAACCTCTCATTTCAGAAGAAACAAAATCAAAAGCACACACATGGGAATACCACCACCTGGAAATTCCCCTCCAAGCAACTCAGCATTCTGACTTGGAAATATATCACCATTCCCACACTACCGCTGGGTCAAAATCCTGAAATTCCCTCTGTAGCGTACAGTGGGTGTACCAACACCACTTAGGCTGCAGCGGTTCAAGGAGGCAGTTCACCACCACCTTTTCAAGGGTGTAGCTGAAATGCAGCAATCAACATGTGAAGGCAGTTCCATGATTTGTAGGATTTGTGAACTACCAACCTATCTTGCCTGTTCGTGTTAGAGTGTGCAACTCTGCAAGTTCACTGCAAAGAATGATCAGTGTTCCTGGGGCACAGAACAAGGAAGCAGACATCACTTGCATCAAACAACTAGTGACGACAAGGCAAGTGCTAAGGTACTATGATGTCAAAGACAAAGGCACACTGCAGTGTGATGCCATTGCAACAGGACTTGAAGCAACCCTCGTGCATCAAGGACAATCAGTTGCATTTGCATTAAGAGCATTAACACAAACTGAACAATGCTACACAGAGATCAAGAAGAATGCCTTGCCTGGCTATTGTCTTTGCTTGTGAGCAATCATTTTAATCTTTCTATCTGGAAAAAAGAAAGTAATGGTTGAGCCTGACCACAAACCACTTCAAAACATCTTTATTAAACTGCATTTATTTGCTCCAAAGCATCTACAAAAGAATGTTACTTTATTTGAAGTGATATCATTTTAAGTACAAGCAGCAGATTAGCAGCAATACTCACTGACAGTGAAAGGTGAAGTCACCCAGGAACCAGCAGACACCAGACAAACAACAATAAAAACTTGCATGGCTACCATTAAAGACCTGAACTCTTTAAAGATTGTATGCAGTGCATGTGTAGAGACAGATGAAAGTGAAACAGGCTAGGAATGAACAATTTTATTTGCATGTGATAACTTTCTTCATAGACCATGTATGTGTGTAACTTGCAACTACAAGTACCTTGTGATTTTTCCTCTTTTTACAAACTGGGGAATGTTTGGAGAAATGCCTTTGTGCACAGTTGCCTGGTGTGTACTGTGGTTTGCCATAATCATGTGACCCATGTCAAATGACCTCTGATATCATTCCTTTGAGAGCAAAAGGAGGCGGCAGAAGCCACTTTACCCATTACCTGAAGCAGGCTTGCCCAATGGTGGGATAATTAAAATCAAAGATGCACAAAAGCAGCCCTAATGGAAGGGGCACAGATATAGAACCACAGAACACTACAGCACAGAAATAGGCCTTTTGGTCCTTCTTGGCTGTGCCAAACCATTTTTCTGCATAGTTGCACTGACCTGCACCTGGATCATATCCCTCCACACCCCTCTCATCCACGTACCTGTCCAAGTTTTTCTTAAATGTTAAAAATGAGCCTGCATTTATCACTTCATCTGGCAGCTCATTCCATACTCCCACCACTCTCCGTGTGAAGAAGTCCCCTCTAATATTCCCTTTAAAACTTTCCCCTTTTCACCCTTAATCCATATCCTCTAGTTTCTTTTTTCTCCCTTAGCCTCAGTGGAAAAAGCCTGCTCGCATTCACTCTATCTATACCCATCATCATTTTATCCACCTCTATCAAATCTCCCCTCATTCTTCTACGCTCCAGGGATTAAAGTCCTAATCTATTCAACCTTTCTCTGTACCTCAGTTTCTCAAGTCCCGGCAACTTGCTTGTAAATCTTCTCTGCACTCTTTCAATCTTATTAATACCCTTCCTGTAATTAGGTGACCAAAACTGCACACAATACTCTAAATTTGGCCTCACCAATGTCTTATACAACCTCACCATAACATTCCAACTCTTATACTCAATACTTTGATTTATAAAGGCCAGTGTTCCAAAGGCACTCTTTAGACCCTATCTACCTGTGACGCCACTTTTAGGGAATTATGTATCTGTACTCCCAGACCCCTCTGTTCTACCACACTCTTCAGTGTCCTACATCTTATTTATTAATATCTTAAAGTTGTAAGAACTCAGTGTTACAAAGAAAGGGAAGGGTGAGGCTGTGAAGGGACTTGAAAACAGGATTGAGAATTTTGAAGTTGAGCCACTGCTGAATTGGAACCCAAGGTGGGTCAGCAAGTACAAGGATGATGGGCGAAAGGAACTTGGTTTGAGTTAGCATACAAGCAGCAGAATTTGGATGAGCTTACATTTATGAAGCATGGAAGATGGAAAGCTTACCTGGACAGCAGAATATAGTCTAGTGGTTAGAAAGCCATGGTGAAGTTTTTAACAACAAATGAAGAGTCAGAGGCAATGTTACAGAAGTGGAAGCAGCTGGCCTGAGGATAAAGCAAATATGTGGTGCAAATCACGAGGTCAAACAAGGCACCAAGACTTTGGTTTAGTCTCAGACAGTGGTCAAGAAGGGGGATAAAGAAGGTGGCCAGAGAACATACAAGTGAGACTAAGACGTTTAAAGTGGGAACATCCCTGCCTTTACGTTTTATGAACTTGGGGCACTATTTAGATGGAAGTTGTTTTTGGTGGAATTCCTTACTCTGATGGCAACTAAACCATTCTGTTAATTCTTCAAAAGTTTGGTTTATATTGATTAGGCATATTGATAAAACGGTGCAGATTGGCTTTAGTAGATTAAATTTAGTTTCAAAAAAAAAGTGAGATGGTGCATTTTTGATATAAAAAAGTACTTGCAGTAAACTCGATAAATGGGATTGGTGCTGTGGCAAATCAAAAGGACTTCATGGAGACAGGAGATTCAAAGGAGATTAAAAACAGTGCCTCAGGTCCATAAGGCAAAATTGGGCTTTTTTGCAAAGTATGGAATATAAAAAAGAATTAATGATAAGTTTATGTAAAGATTAATGAGGTTGCATTAATACAAGATTGGGTTTGCACCCATAGCCAGGATATTAACACTTTAGAAAGATACAAGACAGATTCACTGATTGCACATTGCCTGTGAGTAAATACAAATACTAAAAACGAAAAATAATCATTAGATAATAGACATTACAGGACATTATAACTGAAGTTCTTAAATTAGATAAAGTTGGGAATGGGTAGATAAAAGCCAACTGCTTCCAGTAGTTAAGGGAAAAAGAAAAGGAGCCATAGATATGAGATGATGTAAGAAATTTAGAAGAGGGCAAGAGAACCTTCTTTAAAAGGAGATTTGAGAGGTTAAAAGAAATCATTTTCAAGGTTTGTAATGAAGTAAAATCTTAGGCAGGTTTATGCCTACAGACTTCTGAACCTTACTATCAGGCTCAAGTGGATGTTAAAAGCCCACACTCTGAGGAGAACAATGTGATTTTCCCCAGAACAGCCAATTAATGGCCAGAAGGCAGGCTCATTGTGCAAAATGGAAGGTGGGCTGGAGCTTGAAGGTGGAGGGCCAGAGGCCTTCCAACTCAAAGGCAGCATCAAAAATACAGTAAGTCTCACAACACCAGGTTAAAGTCCCACAGGTTTATTTGGTAGCACAAGCCACTAGCTTTCGGAGCGCTGCTTCTTCATCAGGTAAGTGGAAGTTCCCACTTCCCTGATGAAGGGGCAGTGCTCCAAAAGCTAAGGTTTGAGCTACCAAATAAACCTGTTGGACTTCAGCCTGGTGTTGTGAGACTTCTTACTGTGTTTACCCCCAGTCCAATGCCGGCATCTCCACATCATAGAATCGGGAATGCCATAGCAGGTAGGTAGGGAAAGGATACTTCAAAATGGAGGCATCCTCTCTCCACCTCCAGGTTGGGTTCGTAACGAGTGTCCAAACTAAACTTAAAGTAACAAGCAATAAAAGGCAGGAATGAATTAACAGTTTGAAATCAACAGTTGTGCTTCTGTAGCGCAAGTCAGTCTATAATTGCTATGCTTTCAGCCCAACTCAATCACATAAATATAACTTAGCAATAACCTGTGCACCCCTCAGCCATCCACAAGTGCTGAAAATCATGTGACACCAACTGCATCTGAGACAGAGCTGAGCCCAAGGCCCTTGGATAAAAGACCACAGGAGTCAAACCTGAATGTTTATTATATGCAATTAACATATAAACAATTAATGAGCTGGCTCAGCAGCAGTATCGATCAGTCTGGAACAATACACACTTGACACATATCACTTGAACATACTTCATCCAGGGGCTAAGCGTGCCAAGGTTCAAGATAAACACGTTTCACTTATTTGACCACACTCAACTTCCCAATATCTCAGCTCAGTGGCCAATTACAACTCAAATAACTGAATAGTGCAAGGAACAATTTTTTTTGAAAAACAGACAATATGACCCAGTAAACCACCTTATTGAGATTGGTTCCTTGTTTATCCATGAAGTTTCTGATACAAAAAACTCAGCAAGGCATAAAAGACAAAGTCAGTGCATTTGTTAATTAGGAAGACCAGTGGACGTCTGGACTCTTGAATTTGCTCACAATGTATTTTAAACAGTGATGCACCAAGTGTGTCCCTAAAGTTAGAACGAAAAGAAACAGATTCACTGAACAGATTCTACAGCTGCTGGAAACAAGCAAGGTTTTAGTATATATGCCACCTATAATGCTATAATTACAAAATATCTTGGATTAAGAATAAATCACCTGTAAGTACACATAGCTGCAATTTTTGGGAGAAGATTTCAAGTGCGTGTTGTGGCCCTCATACAAATCAATCTTTTTTTTCTGGTGTGTGGTCTCGACTTGGCAGCATATTCAGTAATTCAGGGTGGACACATCAGTGTCGTAGCCAATTGCGTAAATGAGCCATAAACCCTCTAAGTACTTCCTGCTAGCTGTAAATACAGTGCTATGGAGCAAAACATTGCACCAACTGTTTGTAAATTGGCATATAAACAATATAATTTTACCATGCACAGATTTTACTACTTTGACTTATATTCAGAAGCAGCATGGACCATGAAAAGAAGCACTGTGCAGATTACCATCAAAACAGCTTTGTCATTGCAGGTTTTTACACAGCTTCCTCAGCCACTGAGGAGGCCATTAGTCCCTGGGAAATGACCGTTGACTGCTATTTTAAAATGGCACATACACAAAGTTTGTACACACACTTGTTTTAAAGCACATCTGTAGCACATTTTAAAGCACTGTAGAAACAGCTCACATGGTGAATGAAACAGCTTTTACATTTATAAGAGCTACCGACCATATGCAAAACCACATCAAGAGCAATACTGCACTAAATGTTCCACAAAGCAGAAGTTGCAGCTGGAAAGACAGGTTCGAAGAATTTGGGGCATTTGTGACCCCTCTGCTATGGAAATGTTGGGGAAGGCCAATGTTGATTTACAAAACAGAGATTTGGAGAGGGAAAATACTAAGAAAAACTCAGGATTATGACTGGAAGACATTTCCTCTTCTCAAAGATCTGCTAATGGATCCCACAACTGACAGGAAGACTCCATTGTGCATGTGCTATCTGTCATTTTAAGACAGGAAGAAGTCTCTCAACACCAGGTTAAAGTCCAACAGTTTTATTTGGTAATAAACACCACTAGCTTTCGGGGTTTGCCCCTTTGTCAGGTGAATGGGAGTTCTGATCACAAACAGAGTACATAAAGACACACTTAATTTACAGAATACTGATTAGAATGCAAGTCTTTACAGCTAATCAAGTTTTAAAGGTGCAGACAATGTGAGTGGAGAGCGCATTAAGCATAGGTTAAAGAGATGTGCATTGTCTCTAGACAGGACAGTAAGTGAGATGTTGCAAGCCCAGGCAAGTCCTGGGGGTTACAGATAGTGTGATCTGCCACACTGTTACAGATACTGTCCTGTCTGGAGACATACACATCTCTTTAACCTATGCTTAATGCTACCTCCACTCACATTGTCTGCACCTTTAAGACTTGATTAGCTATAATGACTCGCATTCTAATCAGTATTCTGTAAACTGTGTGCGCCTTTATATGCTGTTTGTGATCATTACGGCATCTCCATATCATTTTAAGGCAGGACAGTGGAAGTTAGTCACCTGACTTGAGGGACCAATGGGAACTGAGCAAGACATATCACACTGAACAGAGTGTCCTCTCTCAAGCATTTGACTTCTGGAACTATGTTGTAAGAATGTAGAACTGGCTCTGCCCCAGGGCAGCCATTGTGCTGAATAAATCTCCTTTACTAATTTTCTCATCAGTAAAACCTTTTGTTCCTAGCAAAATCTGAAATCTCTTGATGACGCCATAACAGCCGAAACATAACAGAGACTAAGGGGGTGATTTTATCACCACTTTGTGCCTGTTTTTTGGGTGTAACGCTGTGGTAATTTCAGGCATAAAGCACTTAAGCGTGATTGCCACTGGTTTTCGCAACTGGCGTCGTTTTACAAGTGCAGCATTTCCGACGCGGTCAACCTCACACTGGAAATGGGCAGGAAGTAGGCTGATACATGGAACTGTATTATGGAAATATTTTGCATCTGCTTAGCAAGCCCAGTCCTCAATCATCCAGCCCCACCCACCTTATGACCTCGCAGGGAAAGATTTGCACTAGCGGGGAGTAGACATGATCCCCATGAATGAGGAGACGTCGACTTGACCACACCGGTGGAACCAGAGGCCATTGAGGCACCCCCCCTGGGAGGCTGAGGGCAAGGGAAGGGTGCCCCTTAGGCAGTGCCAGACTGGTATTGCCACGCTGACACCTGACCAATGTCCACTGGGTACTGTCAGTGGAGGCAGAGCCAATGGGATGAGGCAGGTTTACAGCAATTGTTTGGGGCATGGGGCTGCTGCTGCACTGCAGCAGTGAGTGGGGTAAAGATGGCAGGTCCGCAAATGGTCTGGGCAGCAGCGGGGGCTATATCTTGGGTCGTGGGCCCCTGCAATTGTGGGGGTGGGGTCAAGATGCTTCAGGCAGCCTGCGGTAGCAAGGCCTAACAGTTCTCTCTTTTCTGTCAAACCCTGCAACTGCTAATGTGTTTGTGCAGCATCAGAGGCCTGCACTTGCACACTGCCTCAGGCTTGCTGACATTTTTGCAGGCAGAGTGTGCATGGGGGGACCTGAAAACACACCCAGAAAATGGATCTGAAACACTCCCAGTTTCAAGTCTGCCCAACACTTAGAATAAAAATGGCAAAATAGCAGCCTAAGTATTTGACAGTGAAGGGTACAGGGAATAGAAGCACCAACTGAAGAGCTAACAGATGTGGTGTACCAAATGTGCACTAAACTCTATGATTCATTAAGCGACTGGAATATTAATGCTAATTCACTCAGATATTAAAACTATCACTATTTGGTGAAGTCTTACTCTGACATTTCAAGGATGTAACAGCAATAAACAGCATGCCCACTCTTCCAAACTGGAGGGAAATGGATTTTCATTGGTAACATCAGAGGCAACTGGCAATTTTATGGAAAAAAAATTGATAAGCAAACTCTTAAGATGCTGTCAATATTCTTCAATGTTAAAGAGCCTTGCCTTATATTAAAATACTAATAAGATCACTGCAATTGAAAAGAACAATCCTAGGTTGGGAAAGGAGAAGAAAAAGAGACTTCATGTATTACTGTTGGTCACTAGATATTAACCCTTACTTTAAAGTGCTTCTGGGAATACAGTTCAGCTTAGCTGTGCTCCATGGTCAGTCTTGTCAACAATCATTGTGAGGTGAATGAATAATGACCATTGAGCTTCTGCAAGAGATAACCAGACTGCATCAGAAGACTTCTGATCAAGTCACTGAAGGCTGCAGTGACTCTGGGTGCGAATTTTCTGAAATGCCAACAGAGAATTTCCTCAAACTGCTTACAAACTGCACACAGGAGGGAGGCAAATCTGCTG
Organism: Carcharhinus amblyrhynchos; assembly: GCF_965287045.1. NCBI lineage: Eukaryota > Metazoa > Chordata > Chondrichthyes > Carcharhiniformes > Carcharhinidae > Carcharhinus > Carcharhinus amblyrhynchos. The sequence continues at coordinate 44,787,993 of NC_137327.1, read as the reverse complement.
GACTCATCACATCAAAGAAATGGCAGCACAGTAGCACAGTGGTTAGCACTGCTGCCTCAGCTCCAGGGACCTGGGTTCGATTCCCGACTTGGGTCACTTGTCTGTGTGGAGTTTGCAGATTCTCCGTGTCTGGTTAGGTTTCTTCTTGGTTTCCTCCTACATCTGAAAGATGTGCGGGTTAGGTGCACTGGCCATGCCCCTTAGTGTCCCAGGATGCGTAGGTTAGAGTGATTAGCAGGGTGAATATGTCAGGTTATGGGAATAGGGTCTAAGTAGGATTCCTGTCGGTGTGGACTTAATGGGTTGAATGGCCTCCTTCTACACTGTAGGGTTTCTATGATTCTATGAAACAGCCAAATAAAATATTGTTCAGATCAAAACTGATGATCAAAAATGTAACTCAAACATTGTCCCAAATGTTAAATAATTACATTTGTCAGGCTCCCATTATGAGAGAACACATTTGGCAGATGTTAACTGGGTCCTTGATCTGGAACAGTTTAGACCTCCAGCTGCAAGCTGTAAAACCTGTGGCTATCTACTGCAAAGGTCAATTAGATGTAGCAATAGACTAGCAGTGATTGGAGTGTCAGATTCACATTCTCTCACTCTACCTCCATCTCCCTGCCCGTCCCTTCAGGAAGCTGCCACTATAACTGAACTGTCTGAGCAAATTCACTGGTGAAAGCTGGAGTAGGTCCAAACAACCAGCTGAAACTAATTAGATCATAAGGAATGAAAATATTTAGCAGAATTTTCATTATTCCCGAACCAAGGGGGAAGGATGAACAAAAGGAAATGATTAACTCATTGTGCATTACAAACATAAATTCTAGCAAAATGACAACATCCATCTCTATGTTGTCTCATTTTTAATTGGGATTCCATCAAGTTGTTGGCAATTATTGATAGTTACCAGTGTTAAGTCAGCAGGATGATGCAATTAGTCCACATATGCTGCTGACTAGGAATGTCTCACTGGCACAAGAAACTTTACAGTGAGCAAGCCAAAGAGCATATGGGCAGGCGAGAGAACACACAGGTGAGTTTGGAGGAGAGGGGGAACTTTTTGTTATGTGTATGTTTATCCAGGGTGCCACATTAACTGTTGCATTAGTGAGGTACCAAGTAAGACTGCATCAGTCAGCAGTACGTGCTGCATCTGTGAAACACATTTTAAAGGAACAGTCTGCATTGTGTGTGTGTAAAATTGTGATTCTTTCAAACTTGGACACCAGAAGACATATCGCGTGGGGATTTTGTGGCCTTGGTTGTCCTGAAACCATAAAATCCTCCCCGCGTCAACGAACCTTTCCACGGTCCGCCCCTCACCCACTTCGATTCCCAAGATGTGCGAGATAGTAAAATTCCAGCCAACATGTCTGCAGCGGTGCGATTCAAGCTCACACCATCAAAATGAGTGGAGACAAAGAAAGAAGATGGTGAAGAAGTTATCAGAGGCAAAACAATAAGTTGAATGGGATAAGTGACCAAAACACTCATACCCCTGAAAGATCGCAAGTGGTTTGAGGACACAACAGAATAGAAAGCATACAACTGCATGAAACAACTCCCAGAGAACAGAAATTCTTACAATCATTTAAATCAAAAGAAACGTGGGAAACAAGTCCACTAACGTAAATAGAAACGTCAGAATCTAGTAGCAGGCATAGGCCATACGGCCCGTAAGCCTGCCCCACTATTCAGACAGATCATGACGGATTACTGACCTCAACACCATCTATTGATTTCTAGCTTGAACATGCTCAATAAATGAGCTTCCACAGCCCTTTGGGCTACTGAACTCAAGATTTACATCCTCTGAATGAAGAAATTTCTCTTCTCAGTCTAAAATGGCCTGCCTGTTTTTCTGAGACTGTGTCCCCAGTTCTAGACTGACCAGCCAGGTGAACAGCCTAACCATATCTACCTTGTCACGCCCTCTAGAAATTTTTAGGAGTTTCAATGAGATAACCTCTCATTTTAAAAAACTCTAGAGAATACAGACCAAATTCCTTCAATCTCTCTTCATAAGACAAATCCTCCAACCCAGGGATTAGACTGTCCCTTTATTTTTCATAAGATAGTAGATAGAAATATAGGTGGCATTGTAACTAAGTTATAATCAGTGGCTGCCCAATGATATCCCACAACATATCCCATTAATAGCAGACAACAAACACAACTTTTCTACCGCATGCTTCATAGCCATTCACTGATTCTGCTGTAGCAAAGAAAACCACCTCTTGATTTGATTGTAAATATTATACAGAGGGTCGGTTAGTTCAGTCAGCTGGACAGCTATTTTGTAATGTAGAACCCCCAAAAGTGCTGGTTCAATATCTGTACTGACTGTTATTCATGAAGGTCTGCCTTCTCAACCTTGCCCCAGGTGTGCTAATCCTCAGGTTACAATTACCAGTCAGCCTATGGTCATGTGGGACAATAGCAACTTTACCTTTTACCTTAGTTCACCATACAAGCAGTATTATATCTACCAGATATCTTTATATTCAAGAAACAGTATAATGCAACAGGTTTAAATTGTTCCAATAGTAACTATTGGATTGCTTAACTACAGATCTACCAGTAGACAAATTATGGGAAGCTAACAAACATTAACAGAAGGATGAAGAAGCAATTTTGTTTTGAATGTACCCACCATGCAGATCAGCATACACAGCAAATACTAATAATAACAGCAAAGTGACAAGTTAAAATTAGGCCCAGCCACGTCAATGGTATACAATCTATAACTTCAGATTAAATAGACAATTAATTCACGAGTCATGGCGAGCACCCCGACTCAGATGGGTGCCTGTACCCATATCAGATCCTTTGATATGCAGTAAGTTGCCATAACAACTTTCAAGTCAAAATGAGTATATTGTGAGAACACAACAAAATGATTTGGGTCCAATAAATATTTGGGATGCCTTTCCAATAGCCAACATCTGGGGATGAAGACAAGAACATAAAATGGTTTATTAGTCATATCAGCATCACAAGAAAAAACCTAGTAAATTATCTGAAATCTCCAGCCAGAACATGTTATCATTGTAAAGCTTTACTCAAAAGAAAAATCTTCAAGTATTGATTTGATTCTGCGAAATACGTTTTAAAAGGAAATAAAGTAGTGTCACTGTTAGGTATTGTGCCATCATATAGTTTCTTACCTTACTAACATGAAATTCCAGTCTGCGAATAAACCTTTCAATTGACTTAATTTGCTATCAGGAGGAGGAGTAAACAAAGAGAAAAGGAAGTTAAATACACTTGGCAAGTTCTCTTTATTGGAGTCACATTAAACAAATTGGAGATGCTTTCATGCTTAAATCAATTTAATGATTTATTCATATTTTCCAGTACACTCTGTGGTCAGAACCAGAGATACAGCCAAAACATCAAATACAAGAAATTTTTCACAGGGAGGTACAGATTTGCAACAATTCTAGAAACCAGTTCCAGGTTTCTGCTGGATGGGATGGCTGAGAATATTCCCATAGCAAGTCTACTTGAAAAGAGTGGGGGAAAGAAGACAAACAGGAAGGGTCAGTTAATGCCAGTACTTACTATGCATTTAGCAAAGCCCAGTGAGAAAAATCGGCATTTGACACAGGAAAAGGGGTAAAGCTGTTTATCAACAGTAAAAATTAGATGGTTTCCTTCACTGAATTATCAGTAGTTTATACTTAATTATCAAGGCTCTCCCAGTTAACTTGAGATTTCAGAGGTTGAGAATTTCTATCCAGTCACACAATAGGTGGCCTTAGCCAGGATAACAAATGAATTATGTGCAATCTAGTGACTGCGTCAAAGGATGGAGAATGAAAATAGCAGAATCCCAAAATCACAGAACTGCCCGTGTTGGTCATTCATACAATTTTTTGAACAATGTAAGTAGACTTCACAAGTTTCTACCTTGGCCTTTATCAAATCATCAAAGTTATTTAGAATAATCCAAAATATCCAGTTCTCCATGTCAACTCATGTTTGAGTGTGAAGCAATACTGAAAATTCTTACCTTGTCAAGGTCATACAGAAATCCCTGAAACCAGAAAGGAACAAGAGTTACAATAGGCACATTGTAAAACTTAATATAACATCCAATAGTAGAAACAGGCAAAATTCAATATGCAAGTAAAACAGAAATAAATGCTTCAGAGAGTCTCAATTTTCATTTTCCAGTAATTCAAACATGAAAATTTTAGGAAAATCTCAATTTTATAATTTGTTTGTATCTTGTTCGCCTGATCTTTAAAAATCAAAACGGAATTGGTGTCAAGTAGTCATGTACTGCAAGTGTCTATATTTTGCAAAATATGGAAATTTAATCGATGGGATACATGCAACTGGAACTGAAAGCCAAGAAACCAATCCACCTGTATTGCTGATCTCCTCGCATCCTATTGCACCCCAGCTTCAAATTAACAGAGAAATTACAGAATAGTTGAAGAATTTGCATTGAAATAATCATTCAAGTCTTTCATGAATCTACTGTGACACAAGATTAAAAATGCCAAGATCTACACGCTGCATTAAGATTCACATTCTTCCATATAATTATTGAAATTGGACAATACAATGAAAGTAGTCAGAATTTCTGAACTGGGATGCCACTAGAGATCCTGCTTAGTCTTTAACTGAAGATTACCAGGTTCTACAGACTCACGTTAAAACTACTAATCTTTGCACAACTTCAAGTGTTACTTAAGCAACGTTTCTTACCAGTCTGGAATTTCTTTTCATATCTTTGAGCTGAGCCGTTAAGTTGTCAAGCTCCAGCTGATGAACTTGCAAGTATGCACTGTAAGAATAGGACAAACAACACTTCCTTAGAATCATCAGAACAAATGCAGCAGACATTATTTCAATAATACAGTAACAGGTATCAGTGAGTGCATGTTTCAAAATGGGGTGCCTCATGTTATAAGCAAACAAAAGTCATCTCAACTCAATTCAGTCAGAAATTTAGCAGTACCACTTGTTGATTTAGCTTTGGTCCATCCAGATGTCTAATCTCTGACATTTGGTGTCCATTGTAAATTTAATTTTGTTTTCAAATACCCCATTAATCCAGAAAATGTCACTTGTATGGAATGCTAAAGGATTAGTGTGTTTAGACTGGAATTCCAAATTACTTTATTTACTTTCCATTTTTTCCCCCAAAGCATAGTGGTCTTTGTTTTTTTTTGTAATTAACCATTACTTTACAGTTAGTAGAAAATAAGACTCAATAATTAGTTTTGCACCACCATATGTATAAATGTCTGCCATCTAATGCATTTGTATATCTTATGAAATGTGCTAAGTCTGTACTCCATTAAAGTTTTCAGAGAATCCAGTTCAAAATAAATAGAATAAATATAGAATAAAATCCCTACAGTGCAGAAGGAGGCTATTCGGCCCATTGAGTCTACACTGACAACAATCCCACCCAGGCCCTATCCCTCTAACGATCTGGTACTTAAAGGTTTTCCCAATATGCCTATCCCCTATTAGCTGAACTGTGACTTATGGGCACGCCTGCATAAGTTGCTGGATTGGCCCTGATCCTAGTGATAGGATGCCAAGTTAGGGAAAATAATTGGAATCAAGAAGAAGCAAGGAACTCAAGTTAGAGCTCCTGCCTGTATTTCTATAAATTGAGTTCTTGCAAGTGATGCAATACAAAACGTGCACATAGTTCAGATAGTTGTTACGATTACAATATATTTTCAAGGACCTTGTACTGGGTTACATTGTAAATCTAATGAATACCTAAAGTACAGATTTATATCTGGCAGCTCGGATCAGAATGCAATTCAGTCTACATCCCCAAGTATCCCTATGCATTACACATCATAGAAAGGGGCTAAAATGTTCAGTCAGAAACATCCTGCCAATTTCCATCCTGTCACAAGAACCTCAGTGATTATCGATCAACCTCTCACTGCTCAGTGACAAACCTCAGGGTAAGTCACTACTGTATCTTTACCTTCTTTACCTTCTCAATTTCAATGAAAAATGAACTTAATTCCAACTAACAAACTGGATGTTGAATAAAACAGAGCATCATATAAAGTCATGTTGAGGAATATCACTGATTACAAACTGATTAACATTCACTTGGAAAGTAGATTCCCTAGCTATATCAGGATTCACCCATGTTGTATTATATAATTGGCACAAGTCTGTAATAAATACAAAATCGTATCCAGAAGAACTCAAATTAATTTTGAGTAATTGTTAGAATGATACTTTCAATACAGCAAATGCCTAAAGGCAACCACAATGATGATCCAACTGAAAAGGCCAGATTTTGGTGAAGCAAGCATATGACAACTCATTTAAAATGATTTCATTAAGAATACAGAACTATGGAATCCTTAATGCACCCAAACTTAACTTTAAAAATGACAGTAAAACAAATAAATAAAAAACCTCTTAGCAGATTTTTCTTCAATCAATTAGAAAGTTTCATTTCACTAGAATATACTCCAGTTGTTTTTAGACAGAGCAGGAATGGAACAAAACTGGTTTGAAAAGTTCAACCTGTGCTACCTAGCATGCAAAATTCCTTTGATCTAATGTTGTAGGACACATTAGTTTCCCCTGCAGCAATCATATCGAATATCCTATAAAATAGCTGTCATTTTATTTGGACACCACAAATTTATATTTGAACGAGCAGGATCACAGTAAGTACTCACAGAATAAATCCCAAAGTTTAACAGATTTTCATGAGTCAACTTTTTGCATTTCTGTAACTACTGATTATATAGAAGTGAATGACTTCGAAAATACAAGGACTGTTTATAGACAGACAGTCTCTTTTATGTAAGAAGGGAGCAGAGTAAAAATATTTGCAAGTACAGCTTTTATGAAACAGCCATAATTCATACCCTGGATGATGTGTTATAGCAAGCTAACCAACAGGTGAATGTTCAAAAAGGCATTGCTTTCGAGACACAAGCATTTTCAAGATCTGATAAGTGATTAACTAAAGTACTCAAATTTAAACAAATTGATGTCCAGTTTTTTTTAAACTGACCTTCACTTGGACTCCAACTGATCAGCATTGGTAGTTCACATTATTTACAAACTGTCAGCAAGTTACAGGAGCAAGGGTGGGTGATGGGATTTATTGATTTGGTAACTTGGCTAATAATTGGAAATCAAAATTGCTGCTGTTCTTTCCTACAGAGGGGAAACCATGAGAAATAGTGGGGAAAAACCTAGGCATGTTTTCCAAGATATAGTGCTCATTTTTTTAGCTGTTACCATTCACATCTGGTGAAATCAACACAAACCAATCTTTACAGAGAAAACCATCCATCCTTAAGATCACACATGCTACAGAAAACTACTTACTGTGTCAAAAGGTATCTTAGAATCCCTACAGTACAGGACAAGGCTATTTGGCCCATTGAGCCTGTATTGACAACAATCCCACCCAGGCCCTATCCCCATAATGTGTTTACCCTGCTACTCCCCTGACATTAGAGTCAATTTAGCATGGCTAATCCATCTAACTCGCACATCTTTGGGCTGTGGGAGGAAAGTGGAGCACCTGAAGAAAACCCATGAAGAAAAGGGAAGAACGTGTAGACTCCACACAGACAGTGACCCGAGGCTGGAATTGAACCCAAGTCCTTGGCGCTGTGAGGCAGCAGTGCTAACTACTGTGCCACCATGCCACCCCAAATCATTTTTGATCAGAAAAGCACCCATTTACAAATTGAGGCAGTTTTGTTATGATAAATGTATCATAAGTGAGTGTTTAAAATCTTGCGACAGTCCCATTCTTTCAGAATCACTTGCTCGCAGAGAGTAAGAACTCCTTACTTTAAACCCTTTTTCAAAGCTTCATAAACCTCATCCAGCCGTTCAGGCTGAGGGTTCTTGGGTGGGAGTGATTTATGAGAAATGTTGAACATTTTGCCAGCTCGAGGAGAAGCTTTCCGCTGTGTTGATGGGGTACTGAACACCTTTAGCTTTCTGGAAGACAAAAATTCACAATATCAATTAATGAAAATTAGCAACCTTCAACAGCACAACTATGACTCACTATCACCAGCAGGGAGAGAAATACATCCATCACCAAAATGGTGACCACGTGGTTGTAACTGTCCCAAAAGCAGGGAAACTCAGTTTTCTTTCCAATAGCCTAGAAATAAAACTTAGTTAGGATTAACTGGGATCTAATGCTGGATGCATTGGTAATCCTGCACAAAAACTTTCAACCCTTATCAATATCAGCAGATCCTCTGGTGTGCGTACCAAGACTTTCAGCATATACAGTCCACTCCTCATCAACTTCACCAACTTTTAAGTAGCAGTCTAAACTCCACAAACTTCTACTAACCCAGCAATAGCCAGTAGAAATCTGTAAGTGATCTGAAAGTTAGCCAGATCTTACCTTTAAATATCACTGATGTGAGATCCTACCTGTTGCTGAGTGCATGCTCATCTGTGTGTGGTTAAGGAGTGCATCAGCTGAAACGCCAAGATCAAAAATGGCACTGGAAGAGTTATATACTGATTGATATCTCAATTTTCCTACTCGCCATGCTTCCACCACCACACTAACATCAGCAGTGACATCTTCATCAAAATGACAGCCTCACCAAAATGCTGTCTTGTCCACCAGAAGCTTGCTATGGCCATCTTGCACCCAAAACACCAGGCACCATAGAGCCAAATATTCTGACCTCAACCTTTCCAGTAACACAACTGTACTTTGGACAGCTTAGCAGGAAAATGTGTGCTTTTTACAGTGTTTATTACACATTCATAGAATCCCTGCAATACAGAAAGAGGCCATTCGGCCCATTGAGTCTGCGCCAACAACAATCCTACCCAGGCCCTATCCCTGTAACCCCATATATTTACCTGGTTAATCCCCCAAATCTATGATTTTCAGACACTAATGGGCAATTTAGTATGGCCAATGCACCTAACACGCACAACTTCAAGGCAAGAAGAAAATTGTGGGGGGAAAAAATCCTCTTATGGAATATATACAGATCAAGATCTTGGGATAAGGTTGGTATCTACAGTTTATTACTTTTATAGGGCCAGAAGGGTCACATCCAGAGCACAGTATAAATCAGATCTTGGAGGCTGCTGGAAAAATGCTAATTCACAAGGCAGGTTTCTTACCTGTAAAGATACCTGTTCTTGCACAGTATTCTCCACTTAGCATGTCAAAGTAACGCTCCAGAAAAACAGCTGCATATTTTATCTTTTACCTTAAACATTCATCACACTTCTGAGGGACAGTTAGGGACAGGCAATAAATGCTGATCCAGCCAGTGACATCTGCATCCCATGAACAAGTAAAAAACTACCTGTTTAGTCTAATTTTCATTAATGATTAATTACATCGTCAAATCTTTTTGGTCGTTTCTTTACAGTGAATTGATGGCCATCAGCAAACAATCCACGTTTCATGGATCTAATCAGACATGTGGGTATGCCGGCGTTGGACTGGCGTAAACACAGTAAAAAGTCTGACAACACCAGGCTTTAGTCTAATCAGTAATCTCTAAACTGTCTGTGCTTTATATGCTCTGTCTGAGGCCAGAACTCTCCATTCACCTGATGAAGGGGCTAACCCCAAAAGCTTGTGAGTCTATTATCAAATAAATCAGTTGGACTAAAACCTGGTGTTGTCAGACTTTTTACTCTAATCAGACAATCAGGTTTCTCCTTAAGTTTCCTGCCAATAAACGAATGCCACAGCTGAGTAGACAACAGCCTTTGCATTATTCAGGTAAATCAGCGACCAGAATTGGTGAGTCTGACAAGTTCATGCTTATTAACTGATGGCCAAAAGAATTTAACTCGCATTTATGATGCTAATTAACATTTGGGTAAAGAAGCTTTACAATCCTGTCAAACCTTTGCAACCCTGAATAGTTACCGAAATTATGCTTTTGGTTTTCTGCCACAAACAGATCAAAGAGAGAACTGGAGAAACCAGAAATCCCACCTGTACAAAACAACGATGCAGCAAAATGTTTCTACTTCTGCTCAAGGGGTTGACTCATTATTTATAATTTAACGGACATCAAAGATCCATTGAGATCTGATTCAAGCAGCCTCAGGCTTGCTGATAGCATTCTTGTCCTTATCTACAAGTTGCAGGATTAAGTCTCACTCACCAGAGACTTGAAAACACTATCCAGACAGTTCTGAAGGGGTGCAGCACACAGTCAGAGGTAGTGCTTTTCAGATGACAAGATAAATGAAGTCCCTGTATGCCCTCTCAGGTGGGCATAAAATATCAGATGTTGCTACTTCAAAAATGAGCCAGGAGCTTTTCCAGTGTCCTTGCAAATAGATCAGGCCATTATCTCAGTATTATTTGTAAGGCCTTACATGGACAAATTGTTTGCCAGTGATTACACTTTCAAAAAAAAGTAGTGCATTTTGTTGGCTGCTAAATATGGTGGGAGGTTGCAAAAGATGCTATACAAATACAAATTTTTATTTGATTCAAAGGATATGGAAGTCATTGGCTAGGCCAGCATTTGCTGTCCATCCCCAATTGCCCTTCTTCTTGAAGAATGGTTGCAATCCATGTGGTGGTATAAAGTTAGGTTGGGAGGTTCTGAATCTCTCAGAATTTCAACCCGGGGAACAGTTGTTTAAGGGATTCGTCAGTTCTGTGGGTAAGAGGTTGAGGTTGTATGTTCAAGAACAGCAGCAGCAACATTTAACCACTGATCTTCTTGCCATCCCAGGCGCGGTTATCTGACATGGAGCAAATAATCTGTACCATTAGTGTACGGGGCAGTGAGTACACTGTGTGTGTACCAAATCTTCAGAGCACAGCCCTACAATATTGACCGATTCTTTCCATATGCTTAAGAAAAGCGTTGCAATTCTGGCTCAGTGGGGAAAATAATCCATCAAATCATCAAGGCCCAGTTTGATTTGTAAACATCACTAACCTGAATGCTTTGTCCTGTGGTGAACTGACTCCAGCAAAAGACTGACTCCTAGTAATTCCAGTAAACAAAATGCGGCGCACAGGCCGCATGGAGAGCGACATTGTGGATGGTATCCTGGCTGGGAGCCCTGTCAAAATAGAGAAAAGACATCAGTATACGACTGTCCTATACGTACACTAACGTATGCTTCTAATGAGCCGAGAATGGGTCATTATAATTATAAGTGCTTCACTGCATCAAAAGTATGTGAAAAGGGCAGTAATTTCATACTGTAATTTTCCTCATCTGGAGATTTACAAGCACCTTGCAGTCTACAAATTTTCCTCAACAACACAACAGTTAAATTCTAAGTGATCTCAGGTGCTGTTTACTTGCAACAATTAGAGCTCAAATTATTTCTGCCTTACCAGTAGAACAATGTGTGACAAGGCAGAATGCTCTCATCATAAAGTAATGTAACCATCATCCTACGTACCACAAGAAATCCCATGCCCAGTCAGCTTGTAAAGTTACTTGGTATACTAAAGTATGGCACGGATGAAGAATTAAAAGTTAAAGATTCCAGGCTCAGTGAGAGTATCCTTCCCGATTCGCTCTGTTCTCATTTTGTCGAATACCAGCAGCAATATACCAGCTTATGTTCTAATGGTTAATATAACTTTAGTGTAGTCAGAATGTAGTCACATTATTTTAAAATAATGACACAAGTATTTTTGCAAATATACTTGGGATGTAATACTACACCTTCTCAAAAACAAAATTAGGTTGGATGACAAAATCTTGTTAACTATTAAAGGTATTAGAGCTATAACATTTCAGACACGTCTCTAAATGAAATACATTCAAATAGCCTTTAACTGTTCACTTTATCCAGTTGGAGGCCACCCAAATAAGCATGCAATAAGAAAGATCAATACACTAGTCACAAACCATTATCCTTAACCGGCAAATTATTTCATAAATTGATACAGTGCATCAAACAACAGAGAAATTAATTCTGAGAGGAGGTAATTATAAACCCTATATACAGGTTACTGGAGACAACTTAGTGTGAATTTTACTAGAATCTTCACACCTGCTCAGGAGACCAGTACCAACAAGGGTGATTCCATAGTGAATTTTCCATTTTTTTATTTACAAAGCTTCATTGCTTCTGGGAAGTTTCTCATCTAAAGAGATTGAAGATTTTTTGAACAAGTCTGCCTATTGTCAAATCACATTGTGCTACAGCTGTACATAAATTAAAGTTAAACCTTTTCTGGACTGCTGCATACCATTTGGGCATCACATCTTAGTACGGATACATTGCTCACAGAAGGAGTGCAGATTCACCAAAACGTCATCAGAGCTCGAAGGGTTTACATAAACCAGACCTTACTCCCAGAATATAAAAGTCAAGAAGGAATTTGGTTGAGACTTTTAAGATTTTGAAAGGAACTCATTAGATTGAAATTATTGGGAATCACAACCAAGAGAACATAACTTTCAAATCAGAGCCAGACCATCCAGTCAGGATAAAAAGGTAAAGGAACACATTCATGCAAAAAGTGCAGAACACTACTACAAAAAGCAATAGATGCTCGCTCAATTAGTAATTTTAATCTGAGATGGATAGATTTTTGTCAGTGAAGGGCATTAAAGAAATATGAAGCTAGACAGTTAGATGGAGCCAAGATACAGGTCAGCCATGATCTCATCGAATAGCAGAACAGAATCAAAATGGGCTAAATGGCTAACTCCAATTCTTACCTTCCATCATCCTGTATCAGACCATCACAGGGGAATTACATCCAGTAATATCTGACAGGGAAGATTTTAGTATTTGGTGTTGTGGTTGGAACATTCATTTCTCACACACCAGCTATATACTTATCTTGAAAACATATACTGGTGGCCAGTGGATTTGCATCAACACATATCCCAACAAGGAGTCAATGTCATCAGGAGAGAGGCAAGAGAAACATAGTGAGAAAAGAAATTCACTGCTCTGAGCAACTGTTTAGTGGCTTGCACTGTTCAGAACTGGAGACAATCACAGCAACTCCTACACGTAGCTGGAAAGCACATTATCCGTTATACACAGAGCCTTAAAACTATTCAGAATATTCACCAAGGAATCAAAGGTGACTCATAACTCACTTAAAAAGAATAAATTACATATTGCATAGTCCACCATAATAATGCCTAGTCACTGAAGAGTTCACTGGCTTGAAAGATTCTGCACAACCACTTCACACTTAAAAGTTGAAGTTGCAATATTATTTTTAATCAGACTGTTAAAGTTTGTGTTAACTCACAGGCTGCATCTGGACAGACAGCAAACCATTAGGTTACTGTCCAGGAGACTTTAACCCCTGGCTCTCATCTGTATAGCTTCCATCATCTCTCACCCAGCTCCATATGGGAAGGTGTCAGCAGGCAGCAGTAGCATTTCAGGATCAGGAGGCCATTGTAAGAACCCTGAAGAAATGGTCTCTAGTACCCAGCTAAGTGGACAGAGGCTATTGGGAAGGCATCACGTCAGGGAAGAGAATAGGAAGCCGATAGTAAGAGAAATGCAAGGTTTCCTTATGGGTCACAAAAAAAAAATTAATTTTCTGGATCTCTGCTAGACTTGGCCTCTCTTGCTGCTATACTGGCCTGACAAGGAAGCTACAACAGCTTCTGTGCATGCATCTTTTGTCAGAAAGTTGGAATTCACTAATGTCTGAGGGAGTGCTGTATCAGAGGTCTTGTCATAAAGATGAGATATTAGTTGAAGGTCATAGCCGTCTGTTTGACAGGATCTTGATAACTAACCAAAGCTGTGCAGAGAGACCTCTCAGTCCCTGGAAAATATTCCCCATCACTCAGTGGGTTGAGTGTCTCTGGCACACTCTTCCTCACAAGGCAGTGGAAGCAGAATCTTTGAATATTTTAAAATGGATTCTTGATTAACAAGAAGTTATCAGGGTAGGGAGGAATCTAGGGTTGAAATTACAATCAGATCATCCACGATCTTATTGAATGGCAGAGCAGACTTGAGCAGCTCATCTCTCTGCTTCTAATTCGTAGGTTTGATTTCACTAAATAAGGAGGCTACACTTCAAAAATCACTCACTGGACACACAGGATTTTGATATATCGCAAGAACGTGAGGACATTACAGAAATAGAAAGTGTTCGCTCTTTCATAAAATCTAGCAGTGAAGTTTGACATTTCTTAATGAATGAAGTTGTGTAAAATAAAACTGTTTTACACACACAATCATTAAGATTATTTACATTTATTTCTTGATATCTCAGTGGAACCTATAAAAATCCAAAAACTGAGAATGACTTCGAACTTCTGAGCACTCAAAAGCTGAAGAGGTCTATTTAGCCTGTTTCACATTGCTGTAATGCTTCATGCATCATGTCAGGAGACTCCCTATTCCCTACATGTCAAGATGTGGTCTCCCAGCAGAGTCCAAATAAGATGACATCAAAAACCCATAGTCAATTAGGTGAAACAATTTTGCTATATAGTTAGCTTTGTGTCTCCCCCGTACACCCTCCTGCTCTATACACTTAACCTTGAATTCCCTCCCCGTTATCCTTCAACATGTTTAAAGGGGAGCCGATTCAGTTCACCCGGTTGAGTGATAATGGTCAAATGAGAAGTTTAGAATTTGACACCAAGTACAGCAATACTAGATGAACCAAGTTGGAATCAGAGCTAAAGATGACAAAACTTGGCTGAGGAGAGATTTCCAAAACTGACACATTTGAATCATCACAGCTTATGCTGTTTTCTCATTGCCTGTGTAAATGACTAAATGTAGAACATCAAAGGAGGTAGCAGGCACAAGGTTTCAGCTTCGTAAAAACACAATCTCTACACCATAGCCATCAGAACGTGCATTTATCCACAGAAATGTTTACTGAGTTGAAAGTTTGAAAAAGATCTGTGGTTTTAAATACATTGAACTGGAGTTAACATGTTAGTTTATAATTACAGCTTAAGAACAACTTGTATTCTTAAGCTTCACTTGCTCTTCAATGATTTTCAAAGCTTGAATGTCAGAAACATTAGAGAGCTAATGACTTACCACAGCACAGAAACATCTGCATTTTGTACCTTCTCCCCAGCAGAGCTCAGAAAATACATCATTATTCATTTTAACGTCATGCTGCACTGAAGTCTCATCACTATAACCAGAGTAGAGTTCTAGAAGACAGCTATTTACTAAACACAAAAAAAGCATTTCAAAAGCCCACACCTTGTGTGCGCACGCATGCATGAATGAATGAATGAATTTACAGCTGCTATCAGTTAACACACAGACAAATGTATTTGCCCCTTTCCTATGTCTTCTTCGGACCCCCACAAATCAACTGTGTTGCAAACATATGCAACAGTCAGTAACTGGTACAGGCAAATTATGGAGCATCACTGCCAACTTGTATGTGGAGGAGTCAATGTTGCAATGCATCAAACATGGCATTTATTTTGGTGCTTAGAGTTGTGGAAATGTGAGAAGGCAAAGCTATCAGCCTGCCCCAATAGAGCTTTGCAAAAAACCCTGCAGCACTGACTTATCAAAGAAAATATTTGTGAAGAACAGGGGAAAACTATTCAAGGCAGAAACCAAAGGAAATAATTTCATATCACTAAAAACATGCCTCAAATAAATCAGTAAGAAGTCTCACAACACCAGGATAAAGTCCAACCAGTTAATTTGATAGTAAGCCCACTTTAACCTGGTGTTGTGAGACTTCTTACTGTGTTTACCCCAATCCAACGCTAGCATCTCCACACCAAGTAAATCAGACAGAGAAACTGATGCATATTATGCAAGGTTTAATTGCATAAAAACTACAGGAAATCTTGATGTATTAATCCATTAGGGGAAAAAACTGCCCATAATAATCTTCCTTTAGTCTTTGAGGTAATGAAAATTTACTGAGAGAGAATCCACCCTGCCACAGAGAGACTGGGTTCCATCTTAGTCCTGCAAACATCCCACTGAAGTCCTCAGGGTTAACGAACAGCTTTCACCAAATTATTTCCATTCGAGGAAACATCTTGGGAGGAGATCACAAGGTCACATATGTAGGAACATTCTAAAGAATGCTGATACTGTCAGAAGCAGAATCACTGGAGTTCAAAGTTTATGTTGTGACCCAATACTATTTATACATATACAAGACTGGCGGGTAAATCCAACTTATCTAACTTGGCAGGAGCAAAGGTTTGGTTTCAGTTCTTCTGGGTTAGAAAGGAATAATTAGATTATAAAGTTAGCCAAGACCTTTCATCTGATCGCTAACCCTGTTGATAGCCTGATACCATTCATAGTCAAGCACATGTACAAATTTCCTGCTGCTGGAAGGTTAACATTCTCTTTGAATGAGATGAAACTGCAAAAGGAAATTCAATAAAAAGTATCAGGTCATTTTTAAATTTAATTTACAGGATGTGGGAGTCAAGGACAAAACCAACATTTATTGTGCTTGAACTGATTGTAGTTGATTCCCAGCAAGCCACTGTTGTGGATCTGGAGTCACATATAGGCCAGACTAGGCAAGGATGGCAGATTTCCCTCCCGAAAGCGTGAACCAGACAGATTATTTTTCCAATGATCAACATGCAAGTCACCATTACCGGGACTAGCTTTCAATTCCAGATTTTAATTGAAATTAAATTCCTCCAGGCGTCTTGATGGGATTGAACTCATGACCCCAGAGCATTGCCGAGGCCTCTGGATTAGTTCAGGGAGATTACCATTCACTGCCCCCTCCCCCCTTTGCTTCTTCCAAGCTCAAATATCCTACATTTGTCTATTTTGTGTATTACCTAGCACAGATCTATTCATCTGAAAATTTCACCTAGGTCCTTCTATAATTTCATGCCCCCTATCATTGCACTGAATCAACAATTTTATTTATATAGCAGCTTTAAACCCTAGACAACCGAAGACACACTCACTGACTGTGAAGTAATGGAAATCAGGAATGCTTAAGAGGTCAGATGATTTGGAGGAATGCAGATAGTTTGGCTGTCGTGGGACTGAGGATTATAGAGAGGGAGATTGAGGCCATGGAAAGATGTGGAAACAATGATAATTTACAATCAAGACATTGTTTTCTGGCAGCCAATGTTTTGTTAGCAAGCAGAGAGATGCTAGGAGAATGGGACTAACTGTGAGCCAAGACATGGGCAGAGTTTTTGGATGACCGCAAGGAGAATAAAATGTGGGAGACCAGCTTGGAGTAGTCAAGATTAGAGGTAATGAAGGCATGAATGAGAGTTTCAGCAGCAGATGAACTACAACAGGGCATTTAGGGATGGGCAGGCAACAAATGCTGGCCCAGCCTGCAATGCCCACATCCCATGTACAAATAAAAAGTTATAGGAAGTGGAAGTTGGTAGCAAGGGAATTAAGTTTGGAGTGGGGACTAATGTAGCTTCAGTCTTCCTAATATTTTCATGGAGGAAACTTCTGGTCATCCAATATGGAATGTTGGATAAGTAATCTGATAATTTAGCAACAGTGGAGGAGAGGGAGGTTGCCATGTATGCAGATTATTAACACCTTTCCCCTTCCTCCCAGAACCATGACAGAATTACCCCCCCCATCCCAATCACCCACATTTAACTGAACATCCTATCCCATGCCACCACTTCCTGTGTGATGCCTCTAAACAAATCTCCCCCTACTCTTTCAGCATTCGAAAGAAACTGTACCCTTCCTATCATTCTGATCCACTTGTCAATTCTCCCCAAATCTCCTCTTGTTCCTCTGGTACCAAATTCAGGAGATACAACAGCTGCCCTTTCACCTACTCCCTTCCCATCATCTGGAGTCCAAAACACTCCTTTCAGCCATAAAAGCAATTTATTTGTGCTTCTTCCATGAATTACTTATTAAGGTATAATTATGCTGGCAGTGTTGGCTAATATGCACAAAATTAAGTAAGTTATAGCTAATAAAGAAACTGTATTCAGAAGAAGGCGACTGCAGAGATGTACTGACGATGGTTGATCACATTGCCCAGGCATTGTGCTGCACTGTTTATTGTAGTTCAACTGTAGTACTGTTTGGGACTATTCCTATCACAGGAGGCCATTGAGACAGGCTATTAATGTCTGTAGTTCTGGGAGGTAGGGGGCATTGATGGTGTTGGTGGCAATATGTGCACTTAATTCCTTTGCACAGTGATTTTGGCTGCATCTAACAAACAGGCTCCAGTGTTCACACTGATGAGACCAAACACAGATTGGGTGATCACTTTCTTAATTTCCCTAATCAGTCCAAGAGCATGAACCTGAGTTTTTGATTATCATTTTAATACGCTGCTCCTCTCCCCTCTGACCTCACTTCTGAGGTCTCCCAAACTATTTCAATTAAGTTGGATTGCTTGGATGCTTGAAGAGCAGCATCTCATACCTCAGACAGGCATTTACAGCTTTTCCAGCACTAACTCAAGGCCTCAGATCATAATCATTGCTCCCATTTTCTCTGACCGCTGATAATTGGTGTTGCCATTCACAAATCTTTTGCTTATTTACTTGTCCTTTTAGCACTTCCTTTTGCCTTGCACCATCATCCATCCCTTTTGTTAACCTATCTTTATCCTCCATCCTATCACAGGTCTACCCTTCAGTTCCGCACTGTCTTTAAAAATGTTTTGAAAACGGCATTCACTGGATGTGACAAGCAAGGCCAGCATTTACTGCCTATCCTTAGTGCCCTCAAGAAGGCAGCAGTGAGCCATCTTCTTGAACCTTTGCAATCCATGTGAGGTGCTCCCAAGATACTGCTGGGTAGCGAGTTCCAGAATTTTGACCCAGTGATGAAGTAGTAGTGAGAGATTTCCAAGTCAGGACAGTCAAATCTCTAATTTCTTCCAGTTCTGATGAAAGGTTGTCAACATTAACTGTTTTCCTTGCTCCACAGATACTGAATGACTTGCCGTGTTTCTTCCACTTTTTAAATTTTAGATTGGGACTAACATGGACCACTGCACCAATCGCAAACTGCTCTCCCATTCAGTATTTCCCCAAAGCCAGATATCACCCCTACAAAAAATATTTGCTGTTTAATCCTGAGCTAATTCTTTATTTGAATAAGTTTTATTTTTGATATCCATTCCCTAAACTTGTGCAGCAATCTTTCATAGACTTGATCATTGCCAATTTGGGACTTAAAACTACAAGTAATAATCTCCCCTTCTGAAACTGTCAACTACCATTTCAAGGTTATTTATGTACAGGTAAATCTTCTCACTAGCTCCTGCTCTTGGTTAAGTAAATGAACATCTAATCATTTGAAAAAATGCACGCAATCTCACTGTACAAGGTAAAAACAAGCAACTTTCATAGCAGGTTTGAATAAACTGATCCTCTGGAGTTATAAAACATGTTGTTCTGGTTTGCTCACTGTGAAAGCAACCCATTATTTTAACCTTGTTCAATATTAACAGTTCATTAAAGTGCATTGCAACAAAAAAGTGTGATATAAAAATGATCGAATTAAATAACAAAACTGGACATTCAGCAGTCAACTGTACATGCAAAATAAACTTCACCAAAACTACAATAACTGAACTCACTGCAGGAAAACAAACCATCTCAGGAGACACAAAAAACATCATTCCAAACGCTGAAAAGCCCATCATATGCCAGTGATTAGATATACCGAGACAACCAACCCCAATCAAAATTCCCTTAGCAAGATAATCAACAAAACGACAACAGAATAGTCTTTGTAAACTGGCTAATAGTGAACTTCTTTCATGCCGGAATACATGTGTTCATACAGTTTTTTTATACTATCTTCACACTGCAACACAATATGCACAGTGTAAGAGCCATGTTTGTTGTAGAAAATTGATCCCAACAGAAAAAAATCACCACCGCACACCTTAGGCAAGCAACTGGCATTAGAGACGAGGCCTGTGTAAAATGAAGTTCTATCGGCTGATATGTACAGGATCTGGTACAAAGCCAAGATTAGATATACAGAGCAACAAAGAACAAATTAACTTGCAATGTTGCAACTTTTTCCAAGTTCAATTATCATATTGGGTATGATGAGAAGATATTCTCCACATGCCAAATCCCTCAAGCAATGCTTTCTTTGGCAGGAGGGGGCACAAGACGCAAGAAAGAGGTTGGAGGGAATGTCAGCTAAGGCTTGGTTTTCTGCATTCCTATTGGATCAGTTATGAATGGTAACAGTAAATCTGAGGAACAAGCCACCTGTCCATCTCTTCAGCTGGAAAATAGGCCATTTGTCTTTAAATCAAAGACATATATTTTAAAAATTTAAAGGAAGACATACAATTCTTAATCACCAGATAGAAGGCACAACGCACAGTGTAATAAATTGTCAGCAGCACTGTAGTCCCAGTTACTGGAGCATTCAATTTTATTGGCCACACTAAAACAGTGTCTTTGTAAAATACTGCAGCTGTGCCAGTGTGCACAAAACTGAAGAAAGCACTCTGATCCCATGCAGGCTGCACAATATTTAAATTGGCCCAAAACAATAAAGTGATTAATTGACCCTTCTGTAAAGTAACTTTGGTAATTTGAAAATAAAAGCCTAGTTTAGTAGTTGCAGCAGTCATCATTGTTCAAGGGAATCAAGTACACATAATGCCATTAACCCCATCCCCTTCCCCACAAGAACTTGAGATATCAGCCATCAAAGCTGTGTGACAGGAATAGTCCCAAAGCTGTGCTACCATTAAACTACAACACACAATGCTTGGATTGACAACAGGGCCAACCACCTGTACATCTCTGCAGTCCCCATCTACTGAGTATGGTTTCTTTATCGTTACAATTTAATTAATTTTGTGCGCATCAGCCAGCACTGGCAACTTACTTATAGCTAAATGAGTGTAAGTTCTAAGAAATTATAGTTCTCATAACCCAATGGTTAAATACATCACTTGGTGAGGTAATGCACCAGGTAGGTTAGAAATGGTCTCAGCTTTAATTCCTAGTTGTTATGGTAGCCAATCTCAGCCAGTGTTGAGTTCCACCTGCAGCTTTTGGACCCACTGTCGAATTCCAGAGGCAAGAGGCACCTGATTCTGAAGACAAACATCAGCTGAAAACAGTTAATACCAATTTTCCATAGAGGGCATCACTGACACAGAACAGATTTTAAACCCACGCACCATTTATTTAAAAGGGCAACATTATAAATGCATAGAGAGAAAAACAGTTGACTCGCACTCACACAGTCATGCTTAGGACCTGAAATGCAAGTTCTCTCTCCGCTCCTTTTCAGCTCAAAGCCAATGCAACAAACAAAGAACAGCACAGCACAGGAAACAGGCCCTTTGGCCCTACAAACCTGTGCCACCCATTTTAACACTGAGTACCTTATTCAAGTCTTTCATCCAACATCGACGTTTTTGTCTACCTCTAGTGGACTCCACAATAAAGGGGTGCAAGTTTAGGGAATTATACGTGCGCCATGCCAAGTTTCACAGGAAAAATTGGACAGCAAAGATAGAACTGCAAGCGTTGCATAATAGAGAGGCAAGAGGGGTTTCAGGACTAGGACAGAGCACCACATTTAAAGGCAAACATTTTTGAGCTGGAGAACACAGAGGTTTGGAATGCTGTAGAAAAAGAGCAAGACAATAACAATGCAGGCAATAATAGCTGCAGTGTGATGCAAAGGGACAAAGCACACAAATATGATTTGGTTTATTAATCGCCACATGTATTGGGGCACAGTGAAAAGTACTGTTTCTTGTGCGCTATACATACAAAACATATGATTCATGGAATACATAGGGGAGAAGGAACGGAGAATATACAAGTGTACAAACAAATAAGGACAGTAGGGAAAAATGGTAAAAAGACAAAAATAAAAGCTTATTTATCTGAATGCATGCAGTTTTTGTAATAGGATGGAAAATTGATAGCACAAATGGGAATAAATGTGTATGGTGATAGCCATTACAAAGACAGTTGCAACTGTGGTTGCAAAGTGACCACAGTTGAGATTTGAATGTTCAAGCAAATTTAACATTTTGAAAAGGCAGGGGTGAAGGAAAAGGGGGTGAGCTGACTCTGCTAATGAAGGATGAGATCAATAGTGAGAAATTATCTTGATTTAGAGGATCAAAATGTAGAATTAGTTTAGGTTAAGATCAGGAATAGTAAAACAAGTCATTAGTGGGAATAATTTATAGTTTCTCAGACAGTAGCTACATTGTAGGTTCCCTACAATAGCTACACTGCAGGACAGAGCATAATTCAAGAAATAATTGAGGCTTATAAGAAACATACTACAATAATCGTGGGAGATTTTAATCTTCATAAGGATTGGATGAATCAAATTAGCAAGAGTAGCCTGGAAGATAAGTTCATAGTGTGTATCCAGGACAGTTTCTTAGAAGAATACCTTCTGGAACCAACCAGGGAACAGAATGTTTTTAACCTGGTAACATGCACCAAGGCAGGATTAATTACTGGCCTCAATAAAGCATCCTCTTAGCAAGAGTGATCATAACATTACAGAATTTTGCATTCCATCTGACGACGAGGAAAGTGGATCTGAAACTAGTATTTTAAATGTAAATAAAGGCAATTACAATGAAATGAAAACAGAGTTGACTAATTTGAAATGGGAAAATATGTTAAAAAGGGTAGAGAAGCAGTGGCAGACACTGCAGAGATTTTTCATATCTCACAAGGATACATTCCAGAGAAAAAGACAAGAAAGCTGCACCAACAATGGAAGTTGATGATGATGATATCAAATTGAAAGAAATGTACAATGCTTTCAAGACTAATAGTAGACCAGAAGGGGAAAATTTAGAATCTGGCAATGATGAAATTAAGCATGAGAGAAAACTAGTGAGAAATACAAAAACAGGCAATAAAAGATTTTGCAAGTATACAAAAAGGAAGAGAGTAGCTGAAATAAACATTATTTCCTTAGGTTGAGTGTCTTTGGAATTAACAGGAAATAAGAAAATGGCAGATACTTTTAACAAGTATTTGTATCTGTCTTCACAGTAGAAGATACTAAAAGCATCCCAAAAAGAGTAGAAAATCAAGAGGTAAAATGGGAGGGAGGAATTTAAAATAATTAAGAAAAATGTAATGGGAAAACTAGTGAGACTTAAGAGTGGAAAGTCTCCTGGATCTGATGGCCTTCACTGTGGGGTCTTAAAATAAGTGGCTGCAAAGATCGAGTGTGAATGCTATAACTTGCCAAAATTACCTGAATTCTGGAAAGGTCAAGCAGATTGGAAAACTACAAATGTAACACTGCAATTTGAGGAAGACAGGAGACAGAAAGCAGGAAACTATAGGCCATTTAGTCACATCTGTCATTGGGAAAATATTAGAATCCATTATTAAGGAGGTAATAGCAGCATATTTAGAAAACCATGCTTCTATTAGCCACAGACCACATTCTTTTGTGAAAGGGAAATAGCATTTGACAAATTTATTACAGTTCTTGGAGTATGGATAAAGGGGAAACCAGAAGATGTAATGTATTTGGATTCCCAAAAAGGCATTCGATAAGGTGCCACATAGAAGGTTGCTACACAAGATAAGAGCACACGGTGCTGGGGGAAGTTACATTAACATGGACAGATTGGCTATCTAACAGGAAACAGAACCAAGATAAACGGGTCATTTTAGGGTTGGCAAAATGTAACTATTAGAGTGCTGCAGTGATCAGTGCTGGAGCTTTAACTATTTATGGTCTGTATTAATGACTTGGATGAAGGGTCAAGAATGTATTGTAGCCAAATTTGTTGACATTACAGAGATATGTAGGAAATTAAGTTGTGAGGAGGGACTTTGACTTGATATAGGTAGATAGAGTGGGGAAAAACCCAACCGATGCAAGAATAATATGGGAAAATAAGAGGTTGTCCACTATGGCAGGGACAGAAAAACAATGTTATTTAACTTGGAGACTGTAGAATACTACAGTACACAAAGAATCTGGATGTTTCTGCACATGAATCACAAAAAGTTCATATGCAAGTACACCAAGTAATTAGGAAGGTAAATGAATGTTGAGCTTTGTTGCAAAGGGTATAAAGTATCAAAGCATGCAAGTTTTGGTTCAACTGTACATGACATTGGTGAGACTGTGCCTTGAGTATGGTGTAAAATTTTGGTCTCCTTACTTAAGGGTAATATGCTTGCATTGGAAGCAGTTTAGAGAAAGTCTGAGAGGCTGATTAGTGGGATAAAGGGGTTGTCGCATCTGGAAAGCCGATACCCATTATGGCAGTTGGAGTGAGGAAAGAAGAACAGTTTACCTGTCGCTCTCGTGTCAGTAACAATGGTAACTTGCTGCAATTTGGAGTTCAGAAGAATGAGGGGTGATCTTATTAAAACATTAAATCTCCTTAGGTGGCTTGATAGGGTGGATGTAGGATGTTTCCTTTAATGGGGAAATCTGGAATCAGGAGCATAGTTTAAAAATAAGGGTCAACTACTTAAGATTAGGATGAGGAGGACTTTTTTCACTTAAGGGTATTAGTCTTTGGAATTCTCCTCCCCATATATTCAAGGCTGAGTTAGATAGATTTTAGATCGACATGGGCACAATTAGATCGGTGATAGTCTTATGAAAGGCAGAATAAGCTGAATGACTTATTCATGTTCCTATTAATTACTATTTTATAATCTTATGATCATAGAATTTAAATAAAACCATGGGCTAATTTTCTCAAACTGAGTATATTTTAAAGGTAGCTTTGCATTTATATAGCATCTTTGACTAAGATCAAATTTGCTGATAAGGGCCTTCTTTGAATCAAACTGCTGTAGCCAGTTTCATCTAGCTGTGTAACTTAAAGTTTTATGACTTTCCAAAAATTGTACAAATATTTACATTTTCCAAAACTCATTTATTTTCACCAATGCCAGATACAGCAATGGGTCATCATGCTATTACTAATATTATTGCAACTCTACTTTCTCTTTAAAAGAAGATTTATTCGTGTTATGATTCAGTAACTCCCATTGGCCTCGTGCCCAATCTCCAACGGCCAGTTACAGGAATTTTTCATTTTGTCCTGTAAGCCACCTGATGGCATCCATCAATCCACAACGGTTGAGGCTATTTTCTATTGGCTCTCTTCTGGGTGGATATACTTATTTTGTGGATGTTTAGATGGGTGGTATGCTAATATATGATGAGTATTCCACCTCATTTTGTTCATGAGGAGGTCACCATTGTGGCTGCATGTGTTGTTAATCTAATGCACAAAAACGTAGCAAAAATACTAATTTATAAGGAGGGTATGGCTACGGAGAAAGCAGCGATTCTTGCCATCTGTTTAATTTCTCTTACCAAGTGCTGCACTCTCTCTGCTTCAGAATCACTGCAATGTTTCCATTTCTTTTTATGGAATAGAAAAGAGTTTCCAGGTCTTGCTGCTAAGCAGATGGCTATAGATCTTTTTACATTTCTACGTAGGTTATTTTTCCTCTTTTTCTTGCTGGACTGCAAATTTCTATTGAAGGAAGAGTTGGTATCCCTATGGTGTGTGCAGGTTTGATAGTTTGGATGTAATTTTAATAAACATAATTGTTTGCAAATTCATTAGCTGCGCCAATCTTTTGAAAAAAAGAACAACTGCTCTGCATGGCATTCGTCACCTCCATGTTCCAGACTTCAACCCATCTCCTACTGGAACTTACTGATACAGGTGTTAACTGACTCAGCATTCACATTTCTGCTGATAGTGGGTTTAAGTCTCAATTTCGAGCATATATTCTAGGCTGATAAGTGCAGCACTGGAGGAATGCTGCACCTGAACTGAGGTCCTTTGAATGAGATATTAAATCAAAACTCCTGTCTGCCCCCTCAGGTAGAAGTAAAAGATTCCATCCCAATGGGTGGCATAGTGGTTAACACTTGGATGACGGTCGGTGTAGAGTTTGCACGTTCTCTCAGTGTCTGCGTGGGTTTCCTCTGAGTCCTCCAGCTTTCTTCCACAGTCCAAAGATATGCAGGTCAAGTGTTTTGACTATGGCAAGAAAAATGCCCCTAAAGTCCCAAGATGTATACGTTAGATGAATTAGCCATGGTAAATGTGTGTGGTTGCAGGGAAAGGAGGAGAGTGCTGGGGTAAGATATTTTGTCAGAGTTGGTGCCAACTCAGTAGGCCAAATGACCTCCTTCTGAACTGTGGGGATTCTATGAATAGCAGGGGTGTTGTGTCTGATGACCTGGCCATTCACCTCTCAACTAGCATCACTAAAGATAGGTTTAGTTGAACGTTGTGACATAGCTATTTGTTGCAGCTTGCTGTGAAGCAATTGGTTCCTCAACTACAACAATGATAGCACTTCAGAAAGTGCTCTGTCAATTATGAAGCACTTTGGGATGCTCCAAAGGGCATGAGGCTATATAAATGCACGTCTTTCTTTTTCAAGAATGGTAGCATGTGAGCCAATCAGTATTCAGGCCATCATACTACACTGCATACTTGTGATCCTGACCTGTTTCATCACAATTGAGAGATAGCACAGGAGCTGAAGAACATGAATACATCAGGCACAGAGTAGCAGGTTATGGCCCTATGCAAAGTTTCCACACATGGGAACATTTTCACGTGTCAACAGCTATACTTGTTGGGATTAAGGAGCTGATTTAGGAACATAAATGCACGGAATCTGCATACAGTTCTCCTGTGACAGAAATACAAAGTGCTACCATCAGCTTTCTTGGTTGGAAATGATAAACTGATACAGGGGAAGCTCAAAAAAGGGAATCAAAACTTGAAAGATAATTTTTTTTCTATTTCTTTAGATACTGAAAGCAACCACACGATATTAAAACCAAATAGCTCCTTCAGAAGGCAGCTTCTGACCAAGGAGGAACAGAAAAAAGGTTAACCTCCTACACAACATATAAGGCTACATTATTTTTAGACATTAGAACAGTGAGTAAAATATCAAATCTCAATTTTTCACAGATCAACCTTTTTTCCTTCAGGCACCAATCATTTCCAGCTTCAGCCAAATCCTGAGCAATTCCTTTGTTTTGTTTCCACTGGGAATTTGATAATTGTATTCAAAAGGGTCATTGGAGGGAGGGATACAGGAAAGGGAAAGGGTTGGGCAGCTCAAAGAATAGGTGGAAGGCATCCATTTTTTCCCAGAAGCAGGGTTATACAAGTCTGGTATTTATAACCTGCGATTCATGGGTTATTCCAAATAAATTAATCCAAGCTCACAACCGGGAGATGTGCTGAGATAACCGCTCTTTGAATGAATCACGTGATGACTCATTCAATGTTAAACTCAGTGCTCAGTGAGCATCTTTCAGCACAGACCAGTCTTTCTGGGTGGCTTATGTTGACACTTGCTCTGCAGTCAAGGGTTTACAATTGACATAGCACTACAGCAGTACAGACTACAAAGCTCAAGGAGTATATGCTATCCAATCACTCACCCTCTCAAAGGGCATGACATCCAATAATCACAGCCTCAAGAGTTAGAAAGATTAAAAGGCAGATGAATGAAAAGGGACATAGTATTCAGAAAACTTGGTGTGAAGTATGAGCCAATATTAGCTCCCACAATGAGAGATTCATGCTTAATTTTAGCTGTTGTTCAGCAGCATGTTTTGTGATTTTACGCAGAACAAGGTAGCCAATTCATTTGGTCTAAAGGAGCCGGAATTGGAGCAGTACTGAATGATGCCTGGGGCAAGATGAGGTTCAAGATACTGAATCTGTTTACGCGTTGACAGGCATGCGACTAATGTGTCAAGTAAACTGAATTAATGTACCAGGCCTGAACTCACAAAGAAAAAACAAAAGCTGCAACTGCCCTGCGGGATCTTCACCCCACATTCAGGGGAACGGGTGCAGAGTTTCTGCATGCATCATATGGAACGGAGTCTTTTGATTCTTTGGGAACACACTTCATGACACCAAACTTCAGAAGTCAACCATGGCTCAGGTGATATCCCTTTCACTTCTGGGTCAGAAGGTTTCAGGTTCAAGTCCCACTCTGGAGACTGGAGCACACAAAGACTGGCACTTCAGCCAAATATTGCAGCAATACTCCATGGTCAGAAGTGCCATCTTCTGGAACAGACATTTAATTGGGCACTCCTTCCCCTCTCAAGTGGATGTAAAGAAAACACCCATGGCACTATTAGAACACAAATTGAGCAGGGGTGGGGGGGGTTCAATATTTATTCCTCAACCAATATCCCAACAAATTATCAGATCTTTACCACATTCATTGCTGCTTGTGGGATTTTGCTATCCCTAAATGTACTGCCATGTTTTCTATAGTAATCACACTTTGAAAATACCTCAATATCCATGAACTGCTTTTTAATGCTTTTCTAAAGACCTTTCACCTTTAGGTCATGAAAGATGCTGTATAAATACAAGGCTTTTGTTTTGCTTAGTTTCCTGGAAGACTCTCAGAACAGCTTCTTCCCATTTAAAAACAACAACATAAAAGCTAACCTAAACCATTCAAATGTCAATATTTGAAGCAATTTAACAAAAAAAATGAAATTCAAACAGGGATAAATAATGCTGAGTTTTGATTCAGCCAGTAACCATTCCCACCAGAAACAATATCTTCCATTTAGCCAATACTCTACCACTTCACTCAGTTGAGCTTCAGTCAAAGAATTGACAAAGATAGCAAATCACATTGTCTTAGATCATTTAAGGCCTACCTTTTGTGTTTCAGTACAATCCCAATCCGTATTCTTCCACATCTCCCATTGCTCAATTAAGAGATTCTCCACCAGGTAGAATACTGATTTTACTCAGCATTCTGCTTGACATTAATGCTAAATGCAATGAACAGTGAGAGCCAATATAGCAGTAACCTATATAACATGGCCATATATAACGTACCACAAAATGACTTCAGTGTTATAAGCAATTTTATTCCTAGAATTTTGCACACAGTATTAATGAGACTGAATTGATGATTAGTGTCCGTCTCAAAGCAAGATTCTTGACTAAACTACACTACACTATCACGTTGGAAATCTGCTGAGAAGCATCAAATCACTGCACTTACACTCGGACACACGTGCACCCAAATGCACATTACTGTTGTGCCATTTGCCTGTTACTGATAGTTTTTCTTTTAGGTTGGAGGGGAAATTCAGCTTACTGGAACCAACAGTGGTCAAAAGTTCATAAAAATTCACATCAACACAAAAAACTCAAATAATCCACACTGGAAGTAACAGCAGTACCACCACTGAGGCAAGGATCACGGTACAGCAGCATAGGCACCATCACGGCACAGCTGTACAAAGCCAGCTTTCAACCACACATCCAAAGAAACACTGCTTCAGTCTCCCAACATAAGAATGGGCCATCAGAGTCAAAGGCTTAAAATATGACCGCCAGCAAGTATAATGGTTAGAATTCTTCTTCCATGAAGGAAGGAGGGTAACTGCACGCAACGTATCTACCCAACTGAACAGAGGTCAGCACGACAATGAAGTCAAGGTCACAAACAACTGCACATGTAAGCATCTCCAGATAGGAATTAGGGTAGCTTCAACAATGAGACTGTCATTGGATGCAATTCAGCTGCCTGGAAGTTAATTTCTATTATATACCAAAATCCTGAAATAATTATAAACTATTTAAACTTCAGCATTCAAGAGACAGTCACAGGAAAAACACACTAATCTCTTAAAAACATCGCCTACCACTCCCTCAACAAACAAAAAGGCAGTTGCTTGGTAGCTGTGGCTATTGATGACCTAATCTAGTCAGTAAAGCAGTGAGTATACATCTATATAAACCTGCATCTTTATACCCTGTATTACACACAAGAATCATGAAAGATTTATACTAGAAGTAGAAAGGGGGCCTGGAAAAGCTACCATGGTCTTTTTGTTTATATGTACAGTTAAGATTACATTAAGTTTTTTTTACATACATAGTTTTTCTGTTTTCTATGTTCTATATGTATAAATACATCAACTGGTTCAGAGCCAGGATGACTAAATAAGTCAATTTTTCTGTATGCCAAAGTTATGTTTCAACTTTGCACATACAGAATGGAAGTGCAGTCATAATGGAATGCCCAATCTCTTGCCCAGTATGCTAATCAATCTCATTAGTTCTTTATTATTTCCAGTAGTTACCCCTGTTTAGGGTTAGTCATGAGTAAACAGAGATGATACAATAACAGGAGCCTGGACAGTTTTCAGTAGGGTCTGATGCACATAAACTCATGCTCGGGTGTAACTTCTCACCTAATTAACTGCCGAAGTTGGTTTTCAGACAACTCAAAGATTGGTGTCCTCATCACAGAACTAAATGTTGAAATGATGTTTGAAAAAATCTTACGGAGACTCATTGCAAAAGTACTGCATGACATAACTTGAGTCTTAATCTGGCAATTCCTACAAAGTATGAATATTTACCAGGTGTTATACAGGAGCCAACACTGATACGTTTTGGGGATTCTGATATCTGCAATCATTGTATGAGTGTTTGCAAAGCCACCAATTATTACCATCGAATTCCTACAGTGCAGAAAGAAGCCATTCAGCCCATCAAGTCTGCACCGATTCTCTGAATGAGCATCCCACCCAAGCCCTCCCCTCCACTCAATCCTTGCAACCCCGCATATTTACTATGGTTTAATCCACCTACCCTACACATCTTTGGGCACTAACAGGCAATTTAGTTTGGCCAATCCATCTAACCTGCACAACCTAGGATTGTGGGAGGAAACCGGAGCATCCAGAGCAAACCCATGCAAACAGAGAAAATGTGCAAATTCCACACAGACAGTGATTCAAACTGAGAACTGAACCTGGGTCCCTGGTGCTGTGAGGCAGCAGTGCTAACCACCGTGCCACTACTGGATACAAATATCTTCAGGGTATTGGGAAACATAGCCTCCCACTTATCAGTGGTAGCTTCTTGAAATCAGATAGTCGAGGTTCAAGTCACACTCCAGGGATTGGGACATATAAACTAGATGACACTTGAGAGAGTGCTGCACTGTCAGAGCTGCTGACTTCTGGATAAGATATTAAACCAATGCCTCTGCTGTATTCATAGGATCCTACAGTGCAGAAAGAGGCCATGCAGCCCATCAAGTCTGTACCAACCACAATCCCACCCAGGCCCTATCCCCATATCTCTACATATTTACCTACAAATCCCTCAAACCTATGCATGCCAGGGCACTAAGGGGCAATTTAGAATGGCCAATCAACTTAGCCTGCACATTTTTGGACTGTGGGAGGAAACCAGAGCACCTGAAGGAAACCCACACAGACACAGGGAGAATGTGCAAACCCCACACAGACAATGACCCGAGCCAGGATTCGAATCCAGGTCCCTGGAGCTGTGAAGCAGCAGTGCTAACCACTAGGCTACCGTGCCGCCCAATCTCAGGGGATGTAAAATATCCCACACTACTATTTGAAGAGGAGTGGGAAATTCACCCAGCATCTTAGCCAGTTTATTTCTCAACCAAGTTTACTATCAATCTATCACATTGTTATTTGTGGGGCCTGGCTGGAATTGGTTCCCATGTTTCTCTGTATTACATCAGTGACTACAATTAAAACAAGTCATTAGCTGCAAATAATGGTTGAGACATCCCAAGGTGATGAAAGGTGCTTTCTTAAGGAACACACACTTGCAATCATACGACACATATTACCTGTATTACAAGAATCATTTTGTGATAACTTATCACAGAAACAGATCAACAAATTTGAATGCACATGTCTGAAAGAACACATCTAAGCATTCCTAAAGGGTAATGGTAAGCCCTGATCCCCAGTATTGTTTCTGCTGGTATCAGGCATGAGATCTTCCTACAGCATCCCTGTCTTTATTCTTCTAAACTTCACTATTCTGATCTGCTCCAGGCTGGCCTCCTGGGTCTGCCCTTCGTCATCTTGAAGTCATGCAAGGCTCAGCATACCCTAGCTCACCCCAAGTCTTGTTCACTTACCAGCTATGCGCTTGCTGACCTACACTGGTATTCATTAAGCAGCACCACAATTTTATAATTCTTATCCTTACTTTCAAATAGCTCTATGGATTTGTCTCTCCCCATCTTTGCAAACTGCTCCTGCCCTGTAACCCTCAGAAGTACATGTCTTCCTCTAATCCTGGTGTCTTGCACATACCTTATTTTAATTGCTCCACCATTGGTAGCCATGCCTTCCAATAGGAAGTGTAGGCCATATGACCCCATGAGTCTGATCTGCCATTCAGTAACGTCATGGTTGATCTAATCATTGTCTCAATTCCATTTTCCTGTCTATTCCCCACAAACCTTGAACCCCCCCCCACATTGTTCAAAAAAATGGGTCTGTCTCAGCTGCGAATGTAGTCAATGATTTGGCCTCCACTGCGCTCTGGGGTAGAGAATTACAAAAAATTTTGGCCTTCTCACCTCTATCTTAAAGGGTTCACTCCTTATTCTGAAACTATACTCCCAATTTTTAAATAAAAGAAAACATCCTCTCAGCATCTATAATGTCAAATCCCCTCAGAAACTTTTTCAGCAAGATTACCTCTCATTCTTCCAAACTCCACTGATTTGCGGTTCAACCTGGTTAACCTTTCCTCACAAGACAGCCTCTTCATCCTGGAATCACCTGAGTGAAACTCTCCGAACCATCTCCAATGCAAGTATATCCCTCCTTTAAGGAGACCAAAACTACATACAGTATTTCAGTGTAATCTCAACTATGTCCTGTACATTGAGATTTTCCTACTTTTACACTGGGTCCCACTTGCAAGAAGGAGGAAGATTCAATGTGGCTTCCTTCTTACTTGCTGTATGTACATGTTAATTCTGTATTTCATATATGAGGAGATCCAGATCCCTTTGTCCTACAGCATTCTCTAGTCTTTATTTTAAATATTTTGCTTTTCTATTCTTCCTACCAAATTGGACAACTTCACATTTTCTCACATTATACTTCATCTGCCAAATCTTTGACCACGTGCTTAAACTACATCCCTTTGAGTCTCCATGGGGGTGATTCTCTCACGCTGCCACCCACGAGGTGGGAGAATCTCATGTCTGGGCATGCACAGGATTTGGGCACACGTTCCCACCACAAGTGCGTCTCTGAGCGCCAGATTTCTGGTGCCGCCAGAACTGCACTGGAAACCGGCAGGAAGACAGATAAGAGATTTTAAGCTGTTTTTAATACAAGTTAAATGTAATTAGTGGGCCCAGGACTGAATTCTCTAGGCCTGCTGGCCTCTCCCAACTGAGAGGAAGGAGGAAGAATGTCAGGAGTGGCCAGCAATTGAACTGGCCAGCAAACCAGAGGCTGACAGTTCAGGGACATTACGCATACACAGAAGCTTGCTGGTTACAGCCTCCTGGGTGGGAATAGGCCCCACCCCCTGAAATCTAATGATATTTGCGCTGATGGCTTCTGCTTTGCACAGAGTGTGGGAGATTCTGGTCTGAAAAAAACCCAACGTGAATTACTCCAGTTTTCCTGTGAATTCGACACTTAGAATTTTTGTTGGGAGAATTAAAAGATGTTAATCCTGAAAGTTGTAAGAATCCTGAGCAGTGTACTTCCTACAGACCCATTTCTTTATTAAAAGTTAATTTGAAAGTATGGCCTAAGGGTCTGGCAATGAGCCTGGAGAAAATCCTTCCTATTATTACTCAGGGTGAATTATTACGGGTCAGAAGAAATGTTAGAAGGTTGCTGAATATTATCCAGGTCTTCCAAAAGCATACTCTGGATGGGTCAGTGGTCTTCCTGGACACCATTGGTAGGGCAGACTGGAATTATCTATTTGAAACCTTGCATAAGTTTGGGTTGGAGGAGACTTTCTGAAGTAGATTCGAGTACTCTATAAGAGCCCAACGGTAATGGTCCTTACAAATAGTTATCGGTTGCAGAATTTTGGCCTTCAGAGAGGGAGTAGGCAGAGACATCTCCTGTCTCCCCCTTTGTTTGTTTTAGCTATTGAACCTTTGGCTGAGGCCATTAGACATGATCGCCCTGTTTATGGGTTGTTCAAAGGAGATAGAGTGAAATTTTGTGCTGTATGGATGATATGGTGCTGTTTGGCTCCAGGCTGAGTGTCTCTGCCCTTGCTCTCTTTTTCTAATTGCCCCCCTTATGTCCACTTCACAAATTGCTTTCCCATGTAACTGAAAATTTGATAGTTCAGGGACATTACGCATACTTTTGGTTTCTTCCTTGTAAAAATTGCAAGTATTTGAGACCCCAGCCTGATCCCTGTGGCACTCCACTAGTTTCAGTTTGCCAACCTGAAAATGAAGCACTCTGATTCACATTAGTCAACTAATCCTTAATCAATATAATTGTTTCATCTGCAACACAGTGGGCTCTTATCTTTTATCTAGCACCTTATTGAGTGCCCTTTGGAAATAAAAATACACATCTACTGGCTCCACCTCACTTAATCTGTTCATTAAGTTCACAAAGAATTCTTGAAAGATTCATCAAAAATAATTTCCTTTCACAAAACCATTTTGACTCTGCTCAAATGTATTATAATTTACTAAATGTCCAGCTACAACTAACTTGATGTTAGATTCTTGCATTTTTCCAATGATGGATATCAAGATAACTAGCCTATATTTTCCTGCTTTCTGACTCACTCTTTCCATTTTATAAATTGGGACATTACATTTTTGATAAGCGAGGGGATTAAGGGTTATGGGGAGAGGGCGGGAATGTGGAACTGAGCCACGACAGATCCGCCATGATCTTATTGAATGGCGGGGCAGGCTCGAAGGGCTAGATGGCCTACTCCTGCTCCTATTTCTTATGTTCTTATTTGCAGTTTTCTCATTCACTGAGGCATTTCCAGAGTCTAGGGAATTCTGGAAGAGTATGACAATGCATCTACTATCTGAAAGCATTTATTTCAAGACCTCATTATCATTGAGACCAAAGTCAGCCTTTAGTCCTGAGAGTTTATTTAGGACCTTTCCTCCAAGTTCCTCTCCCCCTTTGCTGCCCGATTTCCTCTTACTATTCAGAAACCAGCCTCCCATCTATTGACTGTCTACATTTCCTGCTGCCTCAGCGAAGCAGTCAGCATTATTAAGGACCCCACGCACCCCAGACATTCTCTCTTCCACTTTCTTCCGTCAGGAAAAAGATACAAAAGTCTGAGGTCAAGTACCAACTGACTTGAGAAGAGCTTTTTCCCCTGCTGCTGTAAGATTTTTGAATGGACCTATCTCTCATTAAGTTGATCTTTCTCTACACCCTAGCTATGACAGTAACACTACATTCTGCACTCCTTTCCTTCTCTACGAACGCTATGTTTTGTCTATATAGCACTCAAGAAACAATACTTTACACTGTATGTTAATACGTGACAATAAATCAAATTAAATGCTTTTACAGTCTTCCACTATGAGTTCCAGAACACCACACCCATCCCATTCCCCTACTCCCTGCCTCTCTACTTCTCTTCCTTAAAAAAAACTTAAAACCTGCATCTTTGACCAAGCTTTTGATCATCTGCTTTAAGATCTCATGTAGCTTTCTGTCAAATTTTGATTCTCAACACTCCTGTAAAGTATCTTGGAATGTTTGATTATTTTAAATTACAATAATTAGATGAGGGTCATGGGTGGAGGGGGGGACTGGTGGTGTTAAGGTGGCAGTGCGGGCTCGTTGGGCCGAAGGGCCTGTTTCCTGGGCTGTTTTTGTTTTTTGATAATCATTGAAGCTATTCCTCAAAAAAATAAATTTTACTCATTAAATTTCTTTAAAAACTATAACACAAATTGAAAGCTGCAAAAAAGTGCAATAAAATTGAACTTTTCTTCAGACAGAATGTCCCACTCTGAAGTTTCAATATTCTTAATATTTGCAATGTCCATTCCACGTCAGGCATACAACTCGAGGGGTTCTGCACAATTTCTAGTCTAGTGTACTGTGTCTGAAAGGCCTCAAGACAGTGGCCTTTCCCCATTGCGCTATAATCATAGAAGATGCTGCCGCATAACTGCCATCTATCTCAGTTCTGTTCTCACCCTGCATAAGCAATGGTCACTGTATACATACATAGTTGACAAATCTTAAGGTGGCGACGCTTGAAAGTCATTAAACAAGTCAACTTCAGCCAAGGACATCTAATCCTCATGCATCTCTCATCCACAATGAGGAAAGTCACCAAGAATACAGATGAGCTTCTCCTGACAACTGACTTGTAAGATGCTGTTTTTCCAAGGGCAGCCACTGTATGTCACACCTGATCTACAATGTACAGACAGAGGGACAAAAAAAAATTTCTGCAGGCTTCTTCCTGAGACACTTGGAAGAACCTACTCTATGTTTAGCAATACCTATTCAAATGTGGCCACTA
The DNA here is from genome assembly GCF_965287045.1 of Carcharhinus amblyrhynchos. Lineage (NCBI taxonomy): Eukaryota > Metazoa > Chordata > Chondrichthyes > Carcharhiniformes > Carcharhinidae > Carcharhinus > Carcharhinus amblyrhynchos. The sequence continues at coordinate 44,751,716 of NC_137327.1, read as the reverse complement.
GGGAGGAGGACAAAGGGATCTCTGTTTCATTGAAGGAAACAATGTGGCCTCAAAATGGCAAAGTGTTAGTCAACAGTTCATTATTCTTCACACAAAGGATTGCATAAGCATGCAGTGCTCCAAAAGAACAAAACAGTAAAACAGTAAGCTTTAGTCAAATAAGCAGTGATGGTTGAAGAAGAATGCAGATACTTTGCACAACTGGCAAAGGGAGAGAAAAGACAGACAATGCTGAAGGTAGCTGATCCACAAATCCTAGCAGGGGAGAGTTAATGATAGGTAAGTTGATCTCCTATACTAGAGTCAATGATCAAGGTAGCCAATCAAGTCTAACCGAGGTGTCATCTAATGCAATTTTTCAAAGCCACCTTGGCCTTTTGGCTATGACAAAGCATCAGATCAAGCCCAGGATAGGGTGCAGTGCTTCATCTTGTCATACTGGATCTTATTTGTCCCTCTCGTGGAGACTATGAATTGGATACTCTGTCAGAGGGTCGGTGCAAGCTTGATGGGTCAAATGGCCTTTTCTGCACTGTAGGATTCTATGAATTCGTCTTCACTATACTAAATTAACAATATCAAATTGATTTTGTCTCAATACTTGCAACCGTCATAAAGAAGCAACCCTGGGTTTGAAAAGAAATATGCTACATTTAAACACATTTCAAAGTAAGTCTGTTAATGAAGTACAGGTAATATATGGGATTAAAATGGAATCAAATAGCATCAGTTATTAAATTATAGATTTTCACACTCCTGAACAGTTTGAACATCCAAACACCCTTGACCTTGATGGATTACCATTAAACAGAGCAATTTTCTTCATTGAAGGCAATGCAGTAACAACAGTTTCATGTTAAATGAATGTGATACCATATAGAAAGGTTTTAACATTGATCTAAGTTATTACTTGGTGCTGGACTTTCAATTGCTGGTCGTGTTGGGATAAGGTGTGGAAGGCAATTCTGGGGCCCCATTCCTCCACCACTATTTTCAAATGGAAAGCAGGAAAAGGGTAGTGAGAAACAATGGGGAACCACTTACCTCCATTTAATGGCCCATTAAGCTCCGTAAGAAGTTTGCTAACAAGTCAAGGAGGGCAGGGATTTTCTGGTGCTGTCAGCTTCAAGATGGAGAGAATTGAAAACTTGTTTTAGTTCAAAGTGTCATTACATGGGCAGGGGGCAGAGAATCTTGTGCCAAGGCATGTGCATTAACTTTACTTTGGCCACATGGACACTTTGCGGTAAATGTTGCTAGCCCTCCGAGGAACTGCCTACTCTCTTCAGCAAGGCAGTGACAAACTCCATCATCGTTGTCATCTTCCTTTGCTACTCTCGCTTTACAGGCAGCTTACAAGACCTGGTTACACGCAGCACCACGGATTGGGCTGGATGTGATCTCAGCACACAATTAGGGCATTACCACTTCAAAACAGCATGTGAGTGACACAGCAATGAGATAGGTCCAGGACTCCTGAATTATCCCAGCATCAAACTCCCTACCCATTTTGTAAATCTTCCCTTCAGCTCATCATGAAGAGGGAATGGGAGGGAGAAAACAAACAACACTTCATATCAATGCACATACTTGTGCTGTGAAGTGCAAATGAACATTAGTTAGAGCAAGATTAGTTTCACTGGGATGTTCCCCATAACTGAAAAGCCTTCCAACACTATAGGTCACCTATGAAGAATGCTACTTGCAAGATTGCTGGATATAAAAAGTACCACTAGGCATCACCACTGGATACATTGATGCACTCACTCCTTTAACAGAATCTCGATTTTCTCACTGATCAAGTTATACTCTCATTTTGTAAAACTACTGCTTCTGGTTTATGATGTGGAAGCAAGATCTTCTTGATGTCCGTGATGAGCATACAGATTATTTTGCTTTATTTACTCCTCTTGCACACTAATGCTCTTCCACTGCCGTACTGGAGAGAGTCAGATGTTTGTGGAATTATTAGTATGAATGTATTAGCACAAGTCATCAAATCAGCACAGCCCAGGACTGAAGCAGAAACCTTCTGACCTGGTTCAACTCTGTTTCTTCTCATGATGATTAGGCTCATTTTCATTCTTCCTACTCTGTACAAACAATTCTCAGAAAATTAGGAATCTAGATAATTCCAAAGCACCTTCTGTTTACAGATGGACCAAATCGAGGGACCAAGCAACTGGCTCTCAGCTGAGCAATCACCAGTCTGTCCACTGCTCAATGTTTCTTGTCTAATTGAAGTGAATTTTATTAGTTATTTGTTGGCCACTGGACTGCTTACACAAGTTTGTCCTTCCCACTGTTTGCACAAAGAACGAGCATTCATAAACACACAGCTCAATGAGTCATTCCAGGCTGTACTGAATCATATGGACAAGACAAATTTTCAGTTCAATTCCAGGACTGCGCTCAGCTAGAGCAGGAACACTACAAAAGGTAAAGGACCAGGTTACACACGCCTGAACAAGTGAGTGAAAAATCAGTGAGGAATATCAGTCTTGGCTTCAGTTGGAATAGCCCAAGCTGACATTCACCAGCTAAATTCACACAGAAATAAGAACCATTTTACTTAGCATTGCCAGAAAGGGAGGAAAGAACACATACCATTTAAAACTTAAGCTACTGATTTAGGTCCTTACATCACGCACAATAACCTCACTCCCATTAATTTGACAAGAAACCACTGTCCAATAGAAGTGAACTCTGCTGTAACTAAACAGACAGCATGCTTTCGCTTTTGTGCTACAATTCTGGAGAGCGTGTTTTCTCAAAAGATTCCACTTCTCAACCAAGTGATTTATCAATCTAATCTTTCAACAAAAAAATGATACTTCACTGAAAGCATTTAAAGTCTAGTTAAAATTCCAGGCTATTCACAAAATCACAGTATAATAACTTTGAAAGGCTTATTTGACTTCACAAAAGGAAATGGTATTTAGTAAGCTAATGACACAGGTGGCAATGTTTAAGTACAGATAAGAAAAGCATTAAAAACAATCCCGGAGCACAGGATGGGGCACGACACAGCCAGAAGGACAACGGCAGAGTCAGACGCAGTTGAAAGCTGTAGGAATGACCTAGTGCTCAACCGAAGCAGTCAAACAAGACTTTTACCTTTCATTAACGTATCACAAAGACTATGATCCACATTTACTCAGCTCCTGTCTATTTAGTCAATTTTAGTCAACCAATAATGTACAATTTCAATGAATGGAACATTTACCTTCAACTTCACAAAGACTGACCATTAAACAACAGCTTTGTCTCAATCAACGTCATACAGCTCCAGTTTTTGTGTTCTCGTCCACTCAGATAAAACAGGAATGAAGCTCAAGCCGTGGAGCTTTTGGGATCCCTCCCACCCTGACATCATGCATTTCCTGCTGCTCCCAATAATATCCTGAAACGTAGTTTTGTGTAAGACATCTACACACATTTGGCAATACTACACCCCCCCCAGATCTGACAGCAGGCTTCAAAGTAATTTATATGAACCAGCTACATACCTCTGTGATTATTAACGTAGGAGAAAAAAAACAAAAAGATCATTAAGCTTGAAAGCCAAAGGAATTACTCAAAAACATAAAGAATATATTTGGAAGTAATTATGGTTTTATTTTGAGGGGATGGAAAAAGAGGGGAGAATGAAATTGACGAAGGACAATAAATTAAGTGTACTTCTTATATTCTCAGGCTCTTCAAGAGGGGATTATTACCCATTATTCATCTGTATTATTATAAACGGCCAAAGGATATATCAGGGTTCATTAGGTTAAAGCATTAACTACAGACCTCTTAAATTCACTTGTCATTATTCATTACCCTCGCAATTGTACATCACTGGAGGAACTCAGTGATCCAGAGAGAAAGCTCGCCACTATTAAATACCATCCTCCAGGACTTCACTTCAACAACATAGCCATCCCACGTAGATCACTTTCTATCCCAGAATCTGAAATCCCAGACCTATTCACTTGGATACAAGTGCCCTTTTACTGCATCACCTTAAACAATTAGTGATTGGACAATTAGTCATAAATGCTCTGACATAAATCTGAGTCTATTGCACCAGGGAGGAGTTACTGAGTCACCAGGTTCCCACCGAGTTAGAAAATACCCCAGACTAATATGCAGCAATAAAATAAAACACAAATGTTAAATACGCGCTCTGCAGACACACACACAAACTTTTCATTTTGGTTCAGCGACAGGAGAATGAACAAGGCCCACTGGCAGGTTCAAATACAGAGGCCAGCTTCGAGGCTAGGATCTCTGCAATAGTCTGGAAACAAATATAATTACCTAACTTGATTACCTCATTGTGATTTGAGGTATTGTCACCAGTTTTTTGTATGATGCAACGTCAAGAATTAGTTCTCAAAATTTGCTTCTGCCCTTTAGAGACACATTAAATTTCTGCTTGACATCCATTATTGAACACTGGGCATCAGGATAAGTCTGTGACTCACTGCTGTAGATCCAAAATACTGCATTCTCAGGTTAATATCCATTTCTTTTCATCATTGTTATATTAATTATATTGTTAGCGAAGAGTTAGGAATAATCATGTTATATGTATCCAGGATGCCATATTGCTCACTAATCCACAACAATCTGTACTGAATAATAAATTAGTCCGCAGCAAACGGTGTGATCTGAGAAATACATTCGATTAAATTCAAATACGGGAGCTTCAAAGTGCTATTATCTTGAACTTCTGGGTTCCACCAGACATGGTAATTTCTGACTGAAAAGAAAGGCTTATTGAGCCTTCTATAGATCCTTTGGCTTTTCTTTCTTCTACGCTCTGCTGAGTAATAAGAATCCTTGCTTTTATTATGGTGCATTAGTCAGCAGCTCCGTTAATCCGCAACCTTAAATAAAAAAGTACAAGTGCAATCCTGTGTACCGTAGGGTACAGGACCACACACAGACTGTAATGCAAATATAAAGTAATGGGGCATCAACTAGATCAGATAACATTAGATGACAAGAAGCCCACAGACACATTATATCCTAAAATATAGCCATGTTCAATTTTAGCACATTTACTTAGAGTCTGTGAGGCTATTGCTACCATTAGACAATGGCAATCGTTAAGCTCTGTAAACTGTTTACAGGATGTAAACAGTGGCGATCCAAGGGTTTACACTGTTTATATTGTTGCATGTCATAGTACAAAAGATGTAGGTTTGAGTCATTCTTGAAACAAAAATACTCTAGACTTAAAGCTTTCATTGCACTATATCAAAAACCATCTTACAGCAAAACCCACACCATAGACCTGACCACAATCTCCACTGAAACCACAATGCCAAAGACAGGACAGCTTCACATGGAGTACAACTTCCGAATTCAACTGGAAAGATAGGATAAAATGGGAAAGAAATCCCTAGCCACCTTCATAAAAGTAAAGCCAATTTCCTTATTCAATACCTTTTAAGTATTGAAATAAAAGAAAAATGTGATTCCTGGGTTGAGACAGAAATGAGATGAACATCAGGTTATACTGAGTGGCTCAGAGACTAAAATCCCCACAACGCCAGTGTAGAATTTGCTAAATCAGATATGACAAGTACAATATCTTCTCTGGAAGTAAAAGATGGGGTGGTCCAGTGAACTTTAAAAGGATGGACTGATACCAGAAAGTTTACTTCTTTCCACTTGTGCACTCACAATACTTAAAAAAAGTGACAAAAAAGAGGAAGGGCCATTTGCACTAACCCTGTTTTCCCCAACAGATAATTCGAGGTCAACACTCAGGGATCATCTTTGTTTGCTCATTCACTCAGCCTTACTGGATTGAAGGGGGTATTGCCCTACATACTTACATTCCCAAGAGAAGAAATAAAAGGTTTACAATAACATGTTCAACCTATATTCTTGACTACACCACCCACGAAATAACACAGCAGGAAAATTCTTACAACTATTAATGGAGACCTTGAATTGGTCAAACTTTGGGTTGACTTAACAGCACTGGTTTGAGACCAGGACATACAAGGATTGAATAAAGCAATGAAAGGAAAAAATATTCTGAAAGACAGAGCTGTATTTAAGCCATCTCACCAAGAACCCATACTGGAAATCTAAGTCATGAATATCATGAGACCCTGTGAAAGCCTGTACCGTTATAATGCAGCTATCTGACATTTCAAAGAGCCAGATATAGGATTCCAATCCCAATCCAGATGGAAATGAAGTTTAACAGGATTTAACTTGAATACATCCAAAGAAACCTGCCACATGTATTGAGGTGCTGCAGGAACAAAAGATTATGTGGAAAAGCAGAATCATCTGACAACAACAATCAAGTCACATATACTTGTGGTTCTGACACACAGCTTGCCAAGCTGTTGTGTTCAAATCATCGGCTCATCCTTGATATTTACAGAATTCAGAATCCACTTCCATTCCTGGGGCAAGACAGATCATTTATCACTGCATAAAATTTACACCATTAGCTCACATAGGCCCAACAACTTTAGCCCCACCCCCACACCCAAAACAAACACAGAAGTACAACCACATATTCGCTGATGCTGCGATGCAAGAGGCTCTGGAGGATAGGTGGACTTCACTCGTATCTACTTTCAAGCTAAGGGTTGAAGTATTTATCTTCACACACAGCAGACAACTTGACTGAGGTCTGGAAATCTTCATTTCATGGGGAAAATGGGATGAGGAACAGGTGGGAAATGAGCAGCAAAATGAACCTTAGCAGCCCTTACAGACTGTTTTAGCTCAGATCCCAGGAGACTAGGTGTCCAAGAGCGAACGCACAGCACCTAACATACCCTGGTACAATTCCCTTATCCGAACATTATGAGAAACTGGGAGTAACGGTGGCACAGTGGTTAGCACTGCTGCCTCACAGCGCCAGACGCTTGGGTTTGATTCCTGGCTTGGGTCAGCATCTGTGTGGAACTTGCATTGGTTTCCTCTGGGTGCTCTTTTCCTCCCACAATCTGAAAGATGTACTGGTTAGGTGAATTGAACGGAATAGGCACCAGTGTGGCGATGAGGGGAATTTCACAATAACTTCTTTAAGCTTTAATGTAAGCCTTACTTGTAACTAATAAATAAACTTTAAAACTTTTCATCTTGAAAAGAAAACTGGATTTAGTAGATTAAATAGTGGATACTCCAAACGCAAACAAACAATTTAAAGTTTGCTTTTATATTAATACTAGTAGAGTATTTGAACTGCTGATTTCAACCTGCACAATTTGAGTCGCCAGTTTCAATCACATTTTAAACTACCAGATCTTCCACAATCAACGCCCCAGAACACAAGTGCGTCAGGAACAATAATCCAAACATTCCACTGACCCCAATATAAAACTGATTTACACTGGCCTGGAACCTGCGTCTAGTACTATACTACCAATTTAGCAACTAGCAATGAGCAAGCATCAAAGCTCATTTAAGCTTTTAAGCCATGTCTTTGGTCTGCAATACAAACACAAATGCCCTGGCACAAAGTCCAACTCAATACTGTTTGCAGTTCCAGCAATGCATTGGTCCTCAGCATGGGTATGCAACAGTTGCACAATAACAAAGCAACTTGAGAGGGTACAGAGGAAGCCCACTGGCTCTCTGATATACAAAGTGTCTATTAAAAGCAGAGTTGAACAAAATAGAATTCCATCTGTTCCATCACTAACATCTCAATAGAGGAGCCAAATGTTATTTGGCATTCGCCACATCCAGCAAACTTGACCACACCCTTGCTCAGAGGTTTACTGAAAACTTGCCATATAATCGCAACTCCTTTTTCATTCTGTGCATGTGCCTAGCTGTGCTTATGGCATCCCTAAACAGGACAGTGGGCTGAGCATAGGAAGAGCCTGCAGTTCATTATCAGAGCAGAAACAGAGGCAGCCCCTTATTTCAGTTCCTCTCCAGAACTCATCACTGTCAGGGTGAGGAAGGAAACTTCAGATCCCTGAAAGATAGCACAGCATTTCTCAGAACTTATTTGCTTAACTTTAATCAGTGTTTGGAATTGGGGACATTTTATATAACGCAGAAACTATCTAAATGGGTACTTCTTATTTGAAGTAACCCTGAATGACACACCAGCCGTAACCATTTAGGGGGCTGCAGAGTTCAGAGGTCAACCCACTTTCTGAAGTGAAGGCAGAAATTCCACTGGCAGAGCGACAGTCAGGCTGACCAGAATCGAGGGACTTGGGAGGAAAAGGAACTATAAACTTTTGTTTACTAATTTGATCTTCTGAGCCCACGACAGGAGACTGGGGGTGGATGAGCGATCGGCTATCAGACCAGCATCTGTTCTGTTCAGTCAGAACCTCACTTCCTTTTATAGTGCAAATGTATCTCCCATTTCCTGTTGCAGGGCCAGCATGCAGCCAAGAAGAAAGACAAATCTTGGTGAGAGCACTACGGTATGGTAAGAAACTTGGAAAATGGATCCATTAGGAGTCAGTTTCAGCCCAACTCAGGACACACTGGAAATACAAGCTGAAATGAGGGAAATGCTGCATTATTGCAAGTGGTCCAGCAAGGGGAGTGCCAGTGCATGTCCAAAAAAATCTTTACGGTGACCAGATAAATTCACAAGCCTTTTTGAGAAAGCATATGAGGGCCTTGGCTTTATTAACATATTAACTGCATTTCTTCAACATAGCATAAGAACTTAAGAAATAGGAGCAGGAGTAGGCCATCTAGCCCTTCGAGCCTGCCCTGCCATTCAATATGATCATGGCTGATCTGTCGTGGCTCAGTTCCACATTCCCGCCCTCCCCCCATAACCCTTAATCCCCTCTCTTATCAAAAACCCATCAACCCGCGTCTTAAAAATATTTAGCGAGGTAGCCTCCACCACTTCAACGGGCAGAGAATTCCAGAGATTCAGCACCCTTTGAGTGAAGAAGTTCTTCCTCAACTCCGTTCTAAACCGCCCCCCGCTTTATCTTGAGGCTGTGTCCCCTAGTCCTACTGTCCTTTCTGAGCAGGAAGAGTCTCTCCACCTCTATCCTATCCATCCCATTCATCATCTTATACGTCTCAATGAGATCTCCCCTCATTCTTCTAAACTCTAACGAGTACAAGCCTAATTTATTCAGCCTCTCCTCATAGCTCAACCCCCTCAACTCCGGCATCATCCTACTAAACCTCCTCTGCACTCCCTCCAAGGCCAAAATATCCTTGCGTAAGTACGGCGACCAAAACTGCACACAGTACTCCAGCTGCGGCCTCACCAATGCCCTATACAGCTGCAGCAAGACCTCCCTACTTCTATATTCAATCCCCCTCGCCATGAAGGCCAGCATCCCATTCGTCTTCCTGACCACCTGCTGCACCTGCAAGCTGGGTTTTTGCGACTCATGCACAAGGACCCCAAGGTCCCTCTGCACCGTCGCCTGCTGCAGTTTTTCGCCAAGTAAGTAATAATCCTTCCTACCAAAGTGGACCACCTCGCACTTGCCAACATTAAATTCCATCTGCCAGTTCCTGGCCCATTCGCCCAGCCTATCTAGATCCTTCTGCAGACTCTCCACACCCTCCGCGCAATTTGCCGTTCCACCAATCTTGGTGTCATCAGCAAACTTCGACACCATACACTCGGTTCCCTCCTCCAGATCATCTATATAAATGGTAAATAGCTGAGGCCCCAGCACCGACCCCTGGGGCACTCCACTAGTCACCAACCGCCAATCCGAATAGCACCCATTGACCCCCACTCTCTGCCTCCTATTTGACAACCAATCCTCTATCCACGCTAACACCCTACCCCCAACTCCATGTCCCCTAACCTTGTGCAACAACCTCTCGTGAGGTACCTTGTCAAACGCCTTCTGAAAATCAAGAAAGAAATCAAGAAAAAAAAATCAAGAAAGCACAACGGAATCTTTCATGCTCTCGGAAGGCAGAGGGGCTGTCAATTTAACATTGTCTCCAAAAGGTAGTGTCCTCAATAGTACAGCACTCCCTCAGTACTGCACAGGAGTACCTACCTAGATTTCAGTCCTCAAGGAGGACTGGAATCCAAAACCCTCTTACTCAGAAACAAGACTGCTGGCAAAGGAGCCATGGCTGACACCAAAATATAAAGTGTTCAAAATCATTATGGGTTTTGACTGTTTAGACAAACTGTGCAATGACATAATGGTTGATGGCCAGAAGACAGATCTCAGAAAGCTGAAGAAGTGACAGGAGGAAACTTTTTTTTGACCAAGTTAGTTATGAACTGGAATATGTTGCCTGAAAAAGATGGTAGAAGCAGATTCAATGGTAATATTCAAGAGGATAAATATTTGGCAAAGAAAATTGAGGAGCTGCAGAAAGAGGAGGGGAGTTGTTAAATTGGACAGATCTACCAAAGCTCCAGCATAGACAAGAGCAGCTTCCTTCTGTGCTGTATCCTTGTGATATTAAAATGAGGTGCTGTCCATTTCAATTCCTTCAATTCAGGTAGCACTGTTCAAAGCAAGGTGTGGGTTTCCACCCCACTTCCACATCAGATTGCTCATTTTATCACTGACATCTTAGAATGTACCGAAGTTGCTGCAGTTGCCTGTTCACCTCCCCTTCCTCTTTTAAAAGGCCCTTTGAACCATGTCTTCCATATCTTCCTGACCAAGTCTTCAGCTTCATGTCTCTTCTGGTTTTGTGCCAATTTATTTGCCAAGTGTTCCCGAGACTGTTTACTTTGAATTTTTAAAGTGCCTCTAATGCAATAATGTCACATTTGCCTCTTGCTATATATTTCTACAACAAAAATCTCTCAAGATTCAACACCCTCGGAATTGAAACCATGCAGTGCTCCGTCCCCTTGTGTGGCAAAATCAGTTGTATTTGTAACATAAAAAATTTTTTTCAAATTCTTAGAGATCATAGTGTAACACAATACTTCAGTCCCTGGAGTTTAAGTTATTATACTAACTTCACATGGCTGAAATGTCATTGTATGGTTAGGATGGCCCAGTTCCTAGAGTTCTTCACGTTAATGGATTGTCTCCCGATTGATACCATCGCAACTTTTAAGACATTACAAACTGAGAAAAGGCCTTTAAAAAGGTGATTGGAATTTTACAGAGACTCTTGTACTAAAATCCCAACGTAAACAAATTTAAGAGCTTTATCATGTAGGGGTATAACCAGTAGATAATCATTAACTGTGGCAGTTTGCTGACGCTAGTCCACCTTCCCAGATAAATTATTTAATACAAAACTGATAGGCATGCCATGATTCATCCAGTTTCAGAATTCTATTATTGTTTAGATTTCTAAAGAGATAATAAACCTCATTCACATCTGTAAAATGATCTGGGTTATATTTACAAGAATTACAAATCCATTCATTGTTAGTCATCAGATAGCAATTTACATAATTAACAAATGATGATTTGATGTTAATCACAACAGCAGCAAGGAGTGACTAATATCTTTCCTGCATGGTTAGTACTTGTGACACAGTGTAAGTAGACTTAGTACGTTCATAGAGTTTACAGAGGTCATCGCTGATGTACACACCCATAGCTGTGTACCACTCCACATTCCAGAGCCAGAGGTATTACAGAAAGCTTTGCAGTTATTTATTTTCTGGCGGAGGACATGCTCTCATGTCCCTCTCCTTGCACTACTCAATCAAGCAGGAGGAGGGTACTTCCATAAGTGAGGCCACTTTCCTGCTTAACAATCTTCCAATGAGCAGTCATCATCCAACTCCCTGACCTTCATGTGCAACACAACATGGAATTGGGTCTTGAGGGAGAGTTAATGGCGAGAGGACATGGTCAGAGGAAACAAAAAACAACTTGTGTATTTCACAACAATTCATTCAAAACATAGCATGTCGTATGCTTGTCATCAGATGTATAAAACTTGAGTAACTTAAAAAAAAATTCGGTGCTGGAAAAAAAAGGAGCTTATAATCGTTTTTGATAAGAGAGGGGATTAAGGGTTATGGAGAGAGGGCGGGAATGTGGAACTGAGCCACGACAGATCAGCCGTGATCTTATTGAATGGCGGGGCAGGCTCGAAGGGCTAGATGGCCTACTCCTGCTCCTATTTCTTATGTTCATAATATCACAACTTTAAATTCAAATTAGCATTTTTTCTAAAATATTTCTTCCTTCAAATTTTTCTTAGGATACTACTGATCTTACACTGTGTAAAGCTGAATTTTCCACTTAACTGTCTGAAGTTCCTGACCAACCACATTATGAGTCTAGGGCAGGGCTGAATCTTAACGAACAGGGGCTGCTGTAACCTATTCAAGACAGATAAGAATGATAGCTGTTCAGATTTTGGAAACAAGTGATTCAGTCTCGACTGATAACGAACCACAACTCCTGGGCTAATTTGTTTTTAATTCGGTCACGGACATGCTGCATCACTGGTGGGGCTAGCATTTATTGTCCGTAACTTGTGGTGGCAGTTGAAGGTCAACCACATTGTTGTGTGTCTGAAGTCACATGCAGGCTAAACCAGGTAAGAATGGCAGAGTTCCTTCCTGAAAGCACATGAACCAGTTGGGTGTTTTTTTTAAAACAATAATTGACAATGGTTATTATTTGATTTTTAATTCCAGAATTGTATTCAATTCAAGTTTCACCATCTGCAGTGACAAGATTTGAACCTGGGTCTCTGGATTACTAGCCCAGTGACAACACCACTATGCTGCTGCCTCCCCTAGTTAAGATGTGGAGATGCTGGTGTTGGACTGGGTTAAACACAGTAAGAAGTCTTACAACACCAGGTTAAAGTGCAACAGGTTTATTTGGTAGCAAACGCCACTAGCTTTCGGAGCATTGCTCCTTCGTCAGGTGAGTGGGAGATCTTTTCACAAAAAAGGCATATAGAAGGCACAAACTCAAATTACAGAATAATGATTGAAATGCATGTGTTGACAGCTAATCAAGTCCTAAAGGTACAGACAGCACAAGAGGAGAAAGCATTAAGCACAAGTCAAAGAGATGTGTATTGTCTCCAGACAGGAAAGATTTTGCAAGTCCAGGCAAGTCATGCCGGTTACAGATATGTGACATGAACCCAAGATCCTGGTTGAAGTCGTCCTCACGCGTGCAGAACTTGGCTATCAGTCTTTGCTCAGCGACTCTGCGCTGCCGTGTGTCCTGAAGGCCGCCTTGGAGAACACTTACCCAAAGATCAGAGGCTGAATGCCTGTGACTGATGAAATGTTCCCCAACAGGAAGAGAACAGTCTAGCCTGGTGATTATCGAGCAGTGTTCATTCATTCGTTGCCACAGCATCTGCATGGTCTCCTCAATGTACCATGCCTCGGGACATCCTTTCCTGCAACATATCAGGTAGACGTTGGCCGAGTTGCAAGAGTATGTCCCGTGTACTGATGGATGGTGTTCTCATGTGAGATGATGGCATCCATGTCGATGATCTGGCACGTCTTGCACAGGTTGCCGTGGCAGGTTTGTATGGTGTTGTGGTCACTGTTCTCCTGAAGGCTAGGTAGTTTGCTGCAGACAATGGTCTGTTCGAGGTTGTGCGGTTGTTTGAAGGCAAGATGTGGGGATAGCCTTGGCGAGATGTTCATCTTCAATGGCATGTTGAAGGCTCCGGAGCAGATGTCATAACTTCTCCGCTCCGGGGAAGTACTGGACAACAAGGGGTACTCTGTCCACTGTGTCCCATGTTTGTCCTATGAGGAGGTCAATGCAGTTTCTCACTGTGGCACGTCAGAACTGTCGATCGATGAGTTGAACGCCATATCCCGTTCTTATGAGGGCATCTTTCAGCATCTGAGCAGATCCTGTGTATATGGAGAGTTTGTCTGTAAAGGATGGCTTCTTTAATGTATTTAGGGTGGAAGCCGGAGAAGTGGAGCATCGTGAGGTTATCTGTGGGCTTGCAGTACAGTGCACAGGACCTTCAACCGATCTATCTAGTGTATAATACCAGTTGAAAGTCCTGTGCACTGTACTGCAAGCCCACAGATAACCTCACGATGCTCCACTTCTCCAGCTTCCACCCTAAACACAGTAAAGAAGCCATCCTCTACAGACAAACCCTCCATATACACAGGATCTGCTCAGATGAGGAGGATTGCAATACACCTCCAGATGCTGAAAGGCGCCCTCATAGGAACAGGATATGGCGTTTGACTCATCGATCGACAGTTCCGATGCACCACAGCCAGGAACCGCATCAACCTGCTCAGAAGGCAAAACACAGGACACTGTGGACAGAGTACCCCTCGTCGTCCAGTACTTCCCCGGAGCGGAGAAGTTATGACATGTCATCGAAGAAGACGAACATCTCGTCAAGGCCATCCCCACACCCCCACTTCTTGCCTTCCAACAACCACACAACCTCAAACAGGCCATTCTCCGCTGCAAATTACCCAGCCTTCAGGAGAACAGTGACCACAGCACCACACAATCCTGCCACAGCAACCTCTGCAAGACGTGCCGGATCATCAACACGGATGCCATCATCTCACACGAGAACACCATCCATCAGGCACATGGGACAGTCTTGCAACTTGGCCAATGTTGTCTACCTGATAGATGGGGGGAACATGCAGACGCTACGGCAACTAATGAATGAACACCGCTCGATAGTCACCAGGCAAGACTGTTCTCTTCCTGTTGGGGAACATTTCAGCGGTCACAGGCATTCGGCCTCTGATCTTCAGGTAAGCATTCTCCAAGGCAGCCTTCAGGACACACGACAGCGCACAGTCGCTGAGCAAAGACTGACAGCCAAGTTCTGCACACAAGAGGATGGCCTCAACTGGAATCTTGGGTTTATGTCACACTGTCTGCAACCCCCATGACTTGCCTAGACTTGCAAAATCTCACTAACTGTCCTGTCTGGAGACAATACACATCTCTTTAACTTGTGCTTAATGCTCTCTCCACTTACACTGTCAGTACCTTTAGGACTTGATTAGCTGTAAAGACTCGCATTTCAAGCATTATTCTATAAATTGAGTTTGTGCCTTTACATGCCCTGTTTGTAAAAAGATCTCCCACTCACCCGAAGGAGTAGCAAGCACTCCGAAAGCTAGTGGCGTTTGCTACCAAATAAACCTGTTGGATTTTAACCTGGTGTTGTAAGACTTCTTACTGCGTTTCCCCGTGTCAATGCATGGACTTCAGATTTACCTGACACCAGCAACACTTCTAAAACAAAAAATAAAACAACTCAGTCCACTCCTTCCATTGATCTATATTCTAGTCTATTGAGGGACAGTAATAAATGAATAAATCTCCAAATTAATAAATATTGATCCAATATCACAGATGAACTCTGATTGCCTCTCAGTATTAAACCAGAGCATTTCAAAGCACCCAGAAGATTTTAAGTTTAAACCATTCCTCCCACAGCTTCTGCTCCTCCGCAGGAGCTGCCAAGGGTACGGTTCAATGGCCACCACATTCCTCAGATACCTTTCCCAGTTAGTCATTCTACAGGCATTAGCCTAAGCAGGAGGCTTCTACAGGCTATTTAAGAATTAAGGGCACACAGCCAGACACAATCTTGCTATAATGCACATGCTTTCCAGTGGGAGCAACTCAGCAGCAGAAGCTACTGTTAAATCTTCCACTTAGTTGCACTAAGACCAATTTTCGAATAAGAAAAGCTCACTTGGAGCCTCTAGGTCAACTTTAAGGGGGAGTAAGAATAAAATTAAAAATCGAGTGAATGGTTTTCCATTTCATGCTCCTCTACTGGTATGTTTTTGGTCGGGGAGGTGGCAGATCAGCATGAAATTAATGCAATGACATTCCCTCCAGTTTCTTGCCCACCCGACCATGCAGCAATTTTAGGGTGGGGCAGACAAGGCCACCAACAGTGGCCTCCACACTTGCCTCCCCACCAGCCTGTCCCACACGGTCCTCCCAAATCTTCCCTACCCTCCCTGCCCTGGAAGCCCTCAAGTGTACCCTGACCTCCAGAGTTCAGTTTTAGTCTGTGACATCCTTATGCATTTCCTCTTCAGCCCACCACAATTCTTGGTGCTGCTGAGACAAGTGTCCTCCCAAGTGAGGGGTGGAAGTCCCACCTGCAGCTAATTGATTCTCATTGGAACATAAGCTTGCTGCGGAGCACTCAGCAGGCATGAGTTCCCTGCCAACTTTTCACTTGGCAGGAAAGGAAACCCTTCCATCTGAAAAATTCAGGCTGAGGGCTTTGTATGGTAGAATATAGCCATCAGCTACTTTGTCACAAAGTATGAGATCATTCACTGATCTGGTTTCTTCCTCACTTGGTTCAAATTCCAAATGTTAGTTCAGTACACAAAATCCTTACAATAGACTAGAGAGGGGGAAAAACTCGACCTCCTCTTGGGAAATAAGGAAGGGCAGGTGACAGAAATGTTAGTGGGGGATCTTTTGGTGTGCTTTAAGATTTCCAGCACCACCTCTCTGTAATATGAACACTCCTCAAGACATCAATATTTATTTCCCCAAGTTCCCTAACATCCATGCTTTTCTCGAGAGTAAATACTGTTATCTTTTGGGATCAATGATCCATAATTCTATTGGTTTTAAGATAGCTATGGAGAATGATAGGTCTGGCCCAAAAGTTAAAATTCTAAATTGGGGCAAAGCCAATTTTAATGATATCACGCAGGAACTTTCACAAGTTAATTGGGGGAGTCTATGGGAAGGCAAAGGGACGTCTGGGAAGTGGCATGCTTTCAAAAGCGTGTTATCCCAGGGTTAGATTGTTCACATTCTTCTTAGAACGAAGGGTGAGGCTGGCAGAAGTAGGGAACCCTGGATGACTTGGGATATTGATGCTCTGGTCAAGAAGAAGAAAGAGGCACATAACATGCATAGGCAGCTGGGATCAAGTGAATCCCTTGAAGAGTATAGGGGGTGTAAGAGTAGAGTTAAGAGAGAAATCAGGAGGGCAAAAAGGAGACCCAAGATTGTTTTGACAGATGAGGCAAAAAGAGAATCCAAAGAACTTTTACAAATACATAAAGGGCAAAACAGTAACAAGTCAGAGTGTAGGATCTCTTAAGGCTCAATAAGGTCATCTATGTGAGGATCCACAAGAAATGGGGGAGATCCTAAATGCATGGACGTTAGGGAACTTGGGGAAATAAATATTGATGTCTTGAGGAGTGTACATATTACAAAGAGGTGGTGCTGGAAGTCTTAAAGCACATCAAGGTAGACAAATCTACCTGATGAAGTGTATCCCAGGACATTGCTGGATGTAGGGAGGAAATTGCGGGTCCCCTAGCCAAAATATTTGAATCACTGATAGTCACGGGTGAGGTGCCTGAAGATTGGAGTGTGGCAAATGTTGTGCCTTTGTTTAAAAAGGGCTGCAGGGAAAAACACGGGAACCACAGGCCAGTGAGCCTCACATCTGTGGTGGGTAAACTGTTGGAAGGTATTTTGAGAGACAGAATCTACAGGCATTTAGAGATGCAAGGACTGATTAGGGACAGTCAGCATGGCTTTGTGTGTGGAAAATCATGTCTCACTAGTTTGAGTGAGTTTTTTGAATGGTTAACTAAAAAGGTAGGTGAGAGCAGTGCAGTTGATGTTGTCTACATGGACTTTAGCAAGGCCTTTGACAAGGTAGTGCATGGTAGGTTGTTGCATAAGGTTAAATCTCATGGGATCCAAGGTGAGGTATATAAATAGATACAATATTAGCTCCTTGACAGAAGCCAGAGGGTGGTTGCAGAGGGTTGTTTTTCAAATCAGAGGCCTGTGACTAGCAGTGTGCTTCAGGGATCAGTGTTGATCCACTGTTGTCATTTATATCAATGGTTTGGATGAGAATATAGGAGGCATGGTTAGTAAGTTTGCAGATGACACCAAGATTGGTGGCATAGTAGGCAGTGAAGAAAATTATCTCCAATTGCGGCGGGATCTTGATCAATTGGGCGAGTGAGCTGATGAAGGGCAGATGCAGTTTAATTTAGACAAATGCGAGGTGATGCATTTTGATAGATTGAACCAGGACAGGAGTCACTCAGTTAATGGTAGGGCATTGGGGAGAGTTACAGAACAAAGACCTAGGGGCACATGTTCATAGCTCCTTGAAAGTGGAGTCAGAGGCGGACAAAGTGGTGAAGAAGGCATTCAGCACGCTTGGCTTCATCGGTTAGAACACTGAATACAGGAGTTGGGATGTCTTGTTGAAGTTGTACAAGACATTGATAAGGTCACACTTGGAACAGTGTGTGCAATTTTGGCCACCCTATTATAGAAAGGATATTATTAAACTAGGAAGAGTGCAGAAAAGATCTGCTAGGATGCTACCAGGACTTGATGGATTGAGTTTAAGGCAAGGCTGGGTAGATTGGGACTTTTTCCTCTGGAGCATAGGGGGCTGAGGGGTGATCTTATAGAGGTCTATAAAATAATGAGGGGCACAGATCAGCTAGATAGTCAATATCTTTTCCCAAAGGTAGGGGAGTCTAAAACTAGAGCGCATAGGTTTAAGATGAGAGGGGAGAGATATTAAAGTGTCCAGATTTTTTCACAGAGGTAGTAGTAGAGGTGGGTAGAATTTTGTCTTTTAAAAAGCATTTAGATAGTTACATGGGTATGATGGGTATAGGGGAATATGGGCCAAATGTGGGCAATTGGGATTAGTTTATGAGTTTAAAAAATAAAGGTCGGCATGGACAAGTTAGGCCGAAGGGCCTGTGTCCATGCTGTAAACCTCTAGGACTCTATGACTTTAATAGCTGAAGGAGGGGGAATACATTCCTGAAGTCACTTCCTCCACAAACTATTGTTTAATGTCATTCCTCTTACTTCTTGGCATGGAGCAAGAAAACTTTGGCAATGTTACCGTTAGTCTAAAAATACACACAAAAGATGAAGTTTCATGTGCTGAAGGCACAACCCAACTCCCAGGGTAGGTCACCAGATACCTAGCCCAGCCTTTTGGGAAGTTGTCACACACCGTTAGCTACTCCATTTTTAAAATAAGCTCCAACATTTTGGCATGATTCTTTCAGTAAGAAAGGAACCGTAGCGCTACTATCTGTCCTCCAGCTCTTCTTCACATTAATCTTGAAATGTAATTTGCTGGTTACCCCCACCACTGAACGTAGATAATAGTTCATCCCTGTTGGTCTGTAAAACAGTTAATCTCCAAAATCAACGGGCAGTTTTCAACAAACGTGGCATGCAGAGAGGATGTGACCTAAAAAAGAACTAATTTAAAAATTCTAGGATCTGGATCCAAGCCAAAGAGTCCAGTAAAGTTGGGAGATGAAGTGAAATTATTATTTTTAAAAAAACATTGTGGGGTGTTTTATTTAGAATGTTGTGGTGGATTGTCTCAGCTGTTATGGTGCAATTTGTCACGGCTGTCAAAATGTGCAAAGTTTTCTAAGCAGGTTGTTGATGTGGATTTGCCTCAAGTACAATGGAAGCTGTTCCTGAAAAGATTTTATTCAGCTTTATAATTACAAAGCATTAGCAGACCAGAAAAGGCGTCAGGCATTATCGTAGTAACGATGAGTTAACACAGCGTGGTGGAGGTGTACGCACCTCTTCATTTGGTAGAGATTTTTAAAGAAAGCTCTGCTGCATGCCTGCCAAAATCAAAAGAGTTATTCTGCTGGGAAAACACATCAGTAAAGTGGTAAAGGTTCTATTAACCAGTGACTGGAGGTAAATATCGTACTTTTTAGGATTGATTTAAGAACACAATACCCATTCTACACAGTAAAACAAGAATAGAAGAATGTTTTTGCACCATAATGTGTAGAACTGCATGATAACACATATAACTTAATTCCAAGCATGCTGTTACTTTACCACATTAGATCTTATAGTTTTGTTTCAGGTTGGTTTACAAGCTGCTGCACTCAAAGAGAATGATTAACGTTAAAAATATTAATCACAGGTTGGTGCTCACCTCTTGGAGCTAATGCACAGAGACACAGGAAGTGTGAGTAGGTAAATTGATATACTCAGGACATTAAAGCTCAAGTCGGAATTAAAAACAAAGTGCAATAATCCACAGGCTCGGAGAAATGAAAGATGCGAGAAAAGAAAGGGGACTTGTATCAAAATATAAATATAATCACACAATTCAAGTTCAAAAACAGAGGTACAATGTCTTGAAACCAGCAACCTTGGGGGCCAAGACTGTCTAATTCAGATCTCTGTGGATTTCAGGTCAGGTGGTTCAGGTCAAGTGTCGCTCAGAGCGCAGGATCAGACCAGTGCACAAGGAGCAAGGGGGTAACCAATCAGGTGCCATACTGTGCCAATGCAGCACATTGTCCAGGTTTTTTTTTTAGTCAACTAAAATTGATGCATAATACTTTCTAAAAATATTTTCTGACAACTCCAGTTTTTGGACAGCCAGATTTGAGATACTGTACCTATACGTGTCAGTAAAAGAGAGTCATGTAATATATAGCTGATCAATTGCTTTTTCAACTAATTTGTATGATTTTCATATTATTTAGTTACAAGTTTATATTCTGTAAAATATGAAATTATCTTAAAAATTTTAAGCAAATTAGTTTGCTTCATAAGCAATAAATCTTACCTTCATTATTCTTGTTACAATTTACACTTAATCTCATTAAAATTGCTTGCTCGAGTTTCTTACCAGAACTATAGGAATGTGTCATTGGGATATAGTCTTCCTTCCACGTCATGCCACCCTGTCGGCTTAGCATCCAGGAAGGGCAAGCCAAGGGATGGGAAGCCTGAGTTAGTCAGGTCAAGTTGCTTCTTCAACCTCTCAGCTTGGAAACTCCCAGTCTCCCAGACATCCTCTCAAGCAGTTTACCAAATGCTCTGATGATTAGGTGAACTGGGAACACACAACACCCCAAGCCCAGTCCGTCACAAAGCCATGATTTCTACACTGCCAACACCCATCAGCCAAGGAGTAAGTTACCAGCAACGTAACTTTTGTCTTTGACCTTCTGCTCTCTCTTCCCAGCATTCTAGAATTTTCTGCTCACAAGCTGGGATGTATCCCCAAAATAAGAAATAGAAGCGAGAGTCAGTCCTTTGAGTCTGCTCCACCATTCAATAAAATCATGGCCACTTTACTACTTCAACTCCATCTTCCTGCATTATCCTCTTTTCCAGTGATTCTCTTTGTATCCTTAAACCTATCAATCTTCGCCTTGAACATAGCCAACGTCAGAGTATCCACAACCCTTTGGGACAGATAATTCCAAAGGTTCACTACCCATTCGTTGAAGAATTCTCTCCTTATCTCAGTTCTGTACACCCACCACCCCCAACAATTACTACACGTGAACAAAACAGACAAAGCAATGTGCTCAGATACTGTGGAGGTATTATATTAGAGCTTCATTGCAAATTGCTTCAAGAAAAAGAAAATCTTCCTGAAGAGAAAATAATTGAGAGATAGGAGAAGAATTCCTAACAGCCTCAAGTTGATTAAAGGTGCATCATAGGACTTGACAGATTGGGAAACTGGGAAGCAAAAGGAGATTGTGCATTAAAACATGTGTTTCCTACAGCTCTTTGATGTTGGCATATTCTGGGAACTTAACTAAATGCTTTTATGCAATAATGGTCCTTAAGTAATTACTCAAGTTTTGCTGCTACAGAAGTAAATCCATTTGCTTAAGGGGCATTTCATTAACTTCACTGCAGTGTTAATGTAAACCTTGGGCATAGGTTAAAGAGATGTGTATTGTCTCCAATATATGTGTTGACGAACAGAGGGATCTAGGTGTATATGTGCATAGATCCCTGAAAGTTGGAAATCAAGTCGATAAGGTTGTTAGGAAGGCATACGGTGTCTTGGCGTTTATTGGTAGGGGGATTGAATTTAGGAGCCGCAACGTCATGTTGCAACTGTACAAAACTCTGGTGCGGCCGCACTTGGAGTATTGTGTACCGTTCTGGTTCCCACATTAAGGGAAGGGTGTGGAGGCATTGGAGAGGGTGCAGGGGAGGTTTACCAGGATGTTGCCTGGAATGGAGGGAAGGTCCTATGCGGAGAGACTGGGGGATTTGAGGTTGTTTTCGTTAGAAAGAAGGCGGCTAAGTGGAGACCTTATTGAAACATACAAGATGATTAGAGGTTTAGATAGGGTGGACAGTGATAGCCTTTTTCCTCGGATGGAGAAAGCTAGCACGAGGGGACATAGCTTTAAATTAAGGGGCGGTAGTTATAGGACGGATGTCAGAGGAAGGTTCTTTACCCAGAGGGTGGTGGGGGAATGGAATGCCCTGCCTGCTGCAGTTGTAGATGCGCCTAGTTTGGGGGCGTTTAAGAGGTCCATAGATAGGTTTATGGATGGAAAGGGATTGGTTTAGGTTAGAGGGTCATTGCTTTTTTCTTAATTGGTCGGCGCAACATCGTGGGCCGAAGGGCCTGTTCTGCGCTGTAATGTTCTATGTTCTATGTTCTTACTTGTGACTATTAAATAAACGTCTACTTTAATGATCAGCCAATGCTTTTTAAATGCCTCCTTCAGTGATCACATTAAACATTTTAATAACCCCTACAGCATTATATTTCAAGTTTAGTTCATTCTTGGACATTGTAAACAAGGGTGACATGAAGGTTTGGTTTTACTCAGTAAATGTCAAGAACATAAGAACATAAGAAATAGGAGCAGGAGTAGGCCATCCAGCCCTTCGAGCCTGCCCCGCCATTCAATAAGATCATGGCTGATCTGTCGCTGCTCAGTTCCACTTTCCCGCCCTCTCCCCATAACCCTTAATCCCCTCTCCTATCAAAAACCCATCAACCCGCGTCTTAAAAATATTTAGCGAGGCAGCCTCCACCACTTCAACGGGCAGAGAATTCCAGAGATTCACCACCCTTTGAGTGAAGAAGTTCCTCCTCAACTCTGTTCTAAACCGCCCCCCTTTTATCTTGAGGCTGTGCCCCCTAGTCCTATTGTCTTTTTTGAGCGGGAAGAGTCTTTCCACCTCTATCCTATCCATCCCAATCATCATCTTATACGTCTCAATGAGATCTCCCCTCATTCTTCTAAACGCTAACGAGTACAAGCCCAGTTTATTCAGCCTCTCCTCATAGCTCAACCCCCTCAACTCCGGTATCAGCCTATTAAACCTCCTCTGCACTCCCTCCAAGGCCAAAATATCTTTGCGCAGGTGCGGCACCCAAAAATGCACACAGTACTCCAGTTGCGGCCTCACCAATGCCCTATACAGCTGCAGCAAGACCGCCCTACTTTTATATTCAATCCCCTTCGCTATGAAGGCCAGCATCCCATTCGCCTTCCTGACCACCTGCTGCACCTGCAAGCTGGGTTTTTGCGACTCATGCACAAGGACCCCGAGGTCCCTCTGCACCGTCGCCTGCTGCAGTTTTTCACCCCGTAAGTAATAGTCCTTCCTACCATTCTTCCTACCAAAGTGGACCACCTCACACTTGCCAACATTAAATTCCATTTGCCATTTCCTGGCCCATTCGCCCAGCCTATCTAGATCCTTCTGCAGACTCTCCACACCCTCCGCACAATTTGCCGTTCCCCCAATCTTGGTGTCATCAGCAAATTTCGACACTCTACACTCGGTTCCCTCCTCCAGATCATCTATATAAATGGTAAAAAGCTGAGGCCCCAGCACCGACCCCTGGGGCACTCCACTAGTCACCATCCGCCAATCCGAATAGCACCCGTTGACCCCCACTCTCTGCCTCCTATTTGACAACCAATCCTCTATCCACGCTAACACCCTACCCCCAACTCCATGTCCCTCGACCTTCTGCAATAACCTCTTGTGAGGCACTTTGTCAAACGCCTTCTGAAAATCTAGAAAGACCACATCCACCGGCTCTCCTCTATCCACCACCCTAGACACATCCTCATAGAACTCCAGTAAATTTGTCAGACACGACTTCCCTTTAATGAAACCGTGCTGCGTCTGCTCTATCAAGCAATTCCCTTCAAGATGCCTCGCAATTTCCTCCTTAATGACAGATTCTAACATTTTACCTACCACAGACGTTAAACTAACCGGCCTATAATTCCCCGCCTTTTGCCTGGCACCCTTCTTAAACAATGGCGTAACATTAGCCGTTTTCCAATCATCCGGCACTTCCCCGGAATCCAGCGACGTTTGGAAAATAACCACCAAGGCATGACACATTTTCCACAAGGTGGTACAAAAAAGGTCATTTTTCCCCATTTGTTAGACAAAAAGAATTCTTCAAAATTATTTGTGATTAAGCAAAACTTCCAGTGGCTGAATCAGAATGAGGATATGACTGAATCATTCAGCTAAATTAAATTAAAGCAGCAGGAATAAAAATTGGGACCCAACACTGTCCACAGCCATTCTAAGCCATTTTCCACAGACTCCATTTGCAATCAAATTAAACTTGATGTGCGTTTTTCAATTCTGAAAAACATGAATTTTGTTTCTAGTCTACTGAGATCAAGTATAAATCATGCAACTGAAAGAATCAGTTTGCACTTTCTTCAGATAGTCAATTCCAATATTGACCATTTAATTGTTAAACTTTTTTGGGTTATCCAGGCAATTAGTAGACAGCACTAAATTGCAACAGATCACATTGACAAACATTTCATTTGCACAAGAATTCTTAAGTTAACAACCTCCTTCACATTTTTGTCATGTGCTGTTATCATCTGGACTGCTTTCATACTTCATCTCACACTTCAGACTGACATCACTGGGGAAATAGCCAGGCAACAACTCAGGATACAGTTCATTATCGAGAGAGGACATTTATTTCTGACTGGGAGGGATAAAGTCAATAAACTAAAATACTACCATTTTTGTACTCAAGAGTAATTAATAGAATGAAGCAAGGCATCTGGAACCAACTGATCATTCACTCACAAGAACAAATACATTTACATTTACTTGATTGCTAGTTCAGTAAATTCTTTGTACTGCAAAACCAATTCAAACTATTGCAGCATGTAAACATTAATTCATGCTTGAAAATACATTCAATTGGAATTAAAATTTATAGAAACGAATCAATTTATCCTCAGAGTATCATCACAACTGTTGAATTACTTTTGAAGTGGAGTCATTTGTGTAGATAAACATGAATCAATTAAATGAGTATGCATTTAATAATGAGACCACAGGAGTAAGAACATCGGAAACAGGAGGGATATGTGGTTTGGCTTTTTGAGAATGCACTGTTATTCAATAAGATTATGGATCAGGGCTTCTATCACAAGCCCTCCTCCTCACACTATCCACATAGAACATAACCACCGTACAGACCCTTTGGCCCTCGATGTCGCACCGACCAGTGGAACCAATCTAATGACCCTCTAACCTAAACTATTCCAATATTATCCATATATCTATACAATGACCATTTGAATGCCCTTAAAGTTGGGGAATCCACTACTGCTGCAGGCAGGGCATTCTATGCCCTTACTACACTCTGAGTAAAGAGCCTACCTCTGACATCTGTCCTATATTTATCACCCCTCAATTTAAAGCTATGCCCCCTCGTGTTAGCCATCACCATCTGAGGAAAAAGGCTCTCACTGTCTACCTTATCTAATCCTCTGATCATCTTGTATGCCTTAATTAAGTCACCTATTAACCTTCTTCTCTCTAATGAAAACAACCTCAAGTCCCTCAGCCTTTCCTCATAAGACCTTCGCCCCCCAATACCGGGCAACATCCTGGTAAACCTCCTCTGCACCCTTTCCAATGTTTCCACATTTTTCCTATAATGCAGCGACCAGAACTCTACGCAATACTCCGAGTGTGGCCGCACCAGAGTTTTGTACAGCTGCAACATGATCTCATGGCTCCGAGACTCAATCCCTCTACCAATAAAAGCTAACACACCATACGCCTTCTTAACAACCCTATCAACCTGGGTGCCAACTTTCAGGGATCTATGCACATGGACATCGAGATCTCTGTGCGCATCCACACCACTGAGTCTTTCCATTAGCCCAATACTCTGTAATCCTGCTACTCCTTCCAAAGTGAATCACCTCACACTTTTCCGCATTAAACTCCATTTGCCACCTCTCAGCCCAGCTCTGCAGCTTATCCATGTCCCTCTGCAAACTGCAACATCCATCTGCACTGTCCACAACTCCTCCGACTTTAGTGTCATCTGCAAATTTACTAACCCATCCTTCTACATGCTCATCTAGATCATTTATAAAAATGACAAACAGCAGTGGCCCCAAAACAGATCCCTGCGGTACACCACTAGTAACTGAACTCCAGGTTGAACATTTTCCATCAACTATCACCCTCTGTCTTCTTTCAGCTAGCCAATTCCTGATCCAAACTGCTAAATCACTCTCAATCCCATGCATCCGTATTTTCTGCAGTAGTTTACCATGGGGAACCTTATCAAGCGCTTTACTGAAATCCATATACACCACATCAACTGCTTTACCCTCATCCACCTCTTTGGTCACCTTCTCAAAGAACTCTAAGGTTTGTGAGGCACGACCTTCACAAAACCGTGTTGACTATCAATAATCAAATTATTTCTCTCTAGATGTTTATAAATCCTCTCTCTTATAATCCTTTCCAAAACTTTGCCCACCACAGAAGTAAGGCTCACCGGTCTATAATTTCCAGGATGATCTCTACTCCCCTTCTAGAATAAGGGGACAACATTTGCCATCCTCCAGTCTTCTGGTACTGTACTTGTAGACAGTGATGACCTAAAGATCAAAGCCAAAGGCTCTGCAATCTCCTCCCAGAGAATCCTAGGATAAATCACATCCGGCCCAGGGGAATAATCTATTTTCACGCTTTCTAGAATTGCTAATATCTCCTCCTTATGAACCTCAATCCCATCTAGTCCAAAAGCCTGTATCTCAGTATTCTCCTCGACGACACTGACTTTTTCCCGTGTGAATACCGACAAAAAAATATTTATTTAGTACCTCTCCTATCTCTTCAGACCCGACACACAACTTCCCATTACTGTCCCTGACTGGCCCTAATCATTCCTTTATTCCTGACATACCTATAGAAAGCTTTGGGGTTTTCCTTGATCCAACCTGCCAAAGACTTCTCATGTCCTCTTCTGGCTCTTCTTAACTCTCTCTTTAGGTCCTTCCTGGCTAACTTATAACTCTCCAGTGCCCTAACTGAGCCTTCACGTCTCATCTTTACATAAATCTCCTTCTTCCTCTTCACAAGAGATTCAACTTCCTTAAACCATGGTTCCCTCGCTCGACCACTTCCTCCCTACCTGACAGGTACATACTGATCAAGGGCATGTAGTAGCTGCTCCTTGAACAAGCTCCATATTTCAATTGTGTCCGCCCCCTGCAGTTTCCTTCTCCAACCTATGTATCCTAAATCTCGCCTAATTGCCTCATAATTTCCTTTCCCCCAGCTATAAAACTTTTGCCCTTCGGTATATACCTATCCCTTTCCATCACTGAGGTAAACGTAACCAAATTGTGGTCACATATTCCTTTGCTCCCAAAACAAAATCTTCAAATCCATCCGCTCCCAAAAAGCTACTGACCTCTGGCTTGATATACTCAGTGACTGAGATTCCACAACTCTCCAAGTTAGAGAATTGCAAATATCCACCAGCTTTTGAGCAGAGAAATTCCCTCATTTAATTCCAAATACTCAACATCTTATGCTGAAACTATGACCCCATGTTCAAGATTCCCCTGCCAGGTGAATCATTTTCACAGCATTAACCCTATCAAGCCTCTTAAGAATTTTGTGTTTTGATTCAATCACCTCTCACTGATCTAGGGATATTAGACCTAGTCTACTCTATATTTTCTCATCAGACAATCCCCTCAGTCTAGTTAACCTCTTCCTGAACTCATTCTAAGACAGTTGTGTCCTTCATTACATATGGAGACCAAAACTGCACTTAGTAGTCAGGGTGTGACCTCACCTATGTCCTGTACAATTGTAGGAAGACTTCTGTGCTCTCATCCTCTAACACAAGTTGATATACCATTTCCCATCATAATTACTTTCTGTACCTGCATATTCTGTATCTGTACCTGGTTATTCATGTACAAAATGAATGCAAATATTTCATAGAATCCCTAGATCCAGAAATAGGCCATTTGGCCCATTGAGTCCACAACAACCACAATTCACCCGGCCTTATCCCCATAAGCCCCTCCCTAGCTAGTCCCCCCAACACTAAGGGGCAATTTAGCATGGCCAATCCACCTAACTTGCACATCTTTAGACTGTGGGAGGAAACCCTTGCAGGCACAGAAAAAACATGCAACTCCACGACAGTGACCCAAGCTGGGAATTGAAACCAGGACCGTGGCGCTGTGAGACAACAGTACAAACCACTGTGCCACGCTTCAATCTTTCATCATTCAAAAAAATTCCACTTCATTCTTCCCAAATGGGATAACTTTGCACTTCATAGAAACAGGAGTAGGTCATTTGGCCCTTCAAGCTTGCTCCACCATTCAGTATGATCATGGCTGATTCTCTAATTTAATGATGTGGAGATGCTGGCGTTGGACTGGGGTAAATGCAATAAGTACCCCAGGTTAAAGTCCAACAAGTTTATTTGGTAACAAACACCGCTAGCTTTTGGGGAGCTGCTCCTTCATCAGGTGAGTGTTTGTGATCAGAATTCCCACTCACCTGACAAAGGAGCAGCCCTCCAAAAGCTAGTGGCGTTTGTTACCAAATAAACCTGTTGGACTTTAACCTGATGTTGAGAGACTTCTTACTGTCTCTATCTTAATGCCATATGTTTGCTCTCTCCCCAAACCTTTTGACATTTTAACTTCTAGGAATTGATCTACTTCTTTCTTAAATGCAACTGTACCTTGGCCAGCACAACCTTCTGTGGTAGAGAATTCCACAGCTTCACCACCTTGTTGAGTGAAGAGATTTCTCCTAATCTCAGTCCTAAATGGCCAACTCCATATTCTGAGATTGTGACCCCTTGTTTTAGGCATCCCCCAAGCCAGAGGAAACATCTGCCTCCAATCTGTCAGCCCTGTCAGAATTTTATACATCTTAATGAGTTTCCCCCCCTCATTCTTCTGAACTCCTGACAACCCAATCTCTCCTCATACAACAATCCTGCCATCCCAGAGATCAGTCTCATGAATTTTTGCTGCATTTCCTCCATGGCAAGTATACCCTTTCTTAGATAAGACCACCAAAATCGCACACAATATCCAGGTGTGGTCTCACCAAGGCCTATACAGCTGCAATAAGACATCCTTGCTCCTGTACTGAAATCCTCTTGCACTGAAGGTCAACATATTATTTGCCTAATTGCTTGCTGTATTTGCATGTTTGCTCTCAAAGAGTGGTGTACTAGGACACCAAACTCCCTTACCATGTCAACATCACCCAATCTATCACCATTTAAAAAATGCTTAACTGTTTTTCTCTACTGAAGTGGAAAACTTGACACTTATCCCCATTATACTACATTGCCATGTATTTGTCCACTCACGCAACGTGTCTAAAATTATCTTGAAGCCTCTGAATATTCTCCTCACCACACACATTCCCACCAAGTTTCGTACTGTCAACAAACTTGTAATTATTATTCAGTTTCCCTCACCTAAATCTTTGGTGAATAGCTAGGGCCCAAGCATTGATCCCTGTCAGAACCCACTGGGTATCACCTGCCACTCCAAAAAATACCTATTAATTCCTACTGTTTCCTGTCCATTAAACAATTCTCAATCCATGCCAGTATATCACCCCCGATCCTATGTGCTTTAATTTTGCACACTAACATCTTATTTGGGACTTTATCAAAAGCTTTCTAAAAATCCAAATACACCAGATTCACTGGTTCTCCCTTATCTATCCTAATAGTTATATCCAGTAGGTTTGTTTAACACGATTTCCCTTTCATAATGGGATTAGACAAAGTCAACATAGATGTAATATTTTCTCAGTGTCCTGTTATTGCCTTCTTTAGAACAGACTCTGGCAATTTCCTGATTACTGATGCTGGGCTAACTGGTCTGCAATTTACAGTTCTCTTCTCCACCCCCCTGCCCCACAACCCCCACCAACTTTTAAAAAAAAATAGTGGGGTTTCATTTGCCATCCTCCAATCTACTGGGAATGTTCCAAAATCTATAGAACTTTACAAGATGACAATCAATGCATCTATTATTTCCACAGCCAACATCTTTAGTTCCCTGGGGGTGTAGATCATCAGGGCCTGAGGACTTGCTCGCTTTCAGTCCCATTAATTTATCCAGCACTATTTTTTGAGTGATACTAATTTCCTTCACTTCCGCCTGCTCACTTACTTTCTTGATTCCCAAGCATTTCTGGGAAGTTACTTGTGCCTTCCTCAGTGAAGGTAGAACTATAGCAATTGTTTAATTACTCTTCCATTTCCTTGATCTCTAATTATAAAAATTTTCCTGAAGCAGACTGTAAGGGACCTACACTTGTCTTCACTAATCTTTGTTGTTTTGCAAACTTAAAAGCTTTTATGGTTCACTTTTACATTCTTTGTAAGTTTACACTTGTACTGTATTTTTCCCTCCTTTGCTGAATTCTGAACTGCTCCCCATTGTCAGGCTTGCTACTTTTTCTAGCAACATTATATGACTTCTCCTTCACCACATGCTCTATGCCTGCCCACTCAGCCAAACCCATCTATATTCTCTGTAGCTTATTTGTGTCTTCCTCACTGTCCTACTAAACTTTGTACAATTAGCAAACTTGGATACACATTTCACTCGGTTTCCTCATCTAAGTCATTAATATAAATTGTAAATAGCTGAGGCCGAGTACTGAATCTTGCGGTACTCCATGGCGTGCCACCTGCAACCTGAAAACAGCCCATTTATTCTTCCTCTGATTTTTGTCCATTAACCTTCCTCCTTTCTTAAATAAGAGGGTTAGGTTTATTACCACCCAAGTCTTCTAGAAAATCAGGAGTTTTGGAAGATCCAAACCAATGCACTCACTATCATTCCAATTGTCCTAGGGTGCTAGTCATCACGTCCGAGAGATTTGTCACACTGTAATCTCATTAATTTCTCAAGTACTATTTCTTTACAACCTTAGTTCCCAAATATTTCCAGAACGCTTTGTGTGTCTTCTACTATGGAGACAAGTACAAAGGACCATTGATGTCAATGTATAAACTGACCTTTGAAGCCTTGAAGATCCTTTCAAGAATAGGGGATAGCGTTAATTTATATGCCAGGTATAAAAGTGAACCAGTGTGGTGGTCACTATTATGTACGCTCCTATGGACTACGGTTGCATAAGGAATCACAAGGTAGGCTTGATAATGTAACACTGGAAGCTCTTTATTTAAGTTGTATGCTCAGCCAGGTCTAAGACTAACCAACAGGTCCCACACTGGGAGGAGCTAATTACCCAGGGGTCACCTGACCCACACTCTTAAATGGACAGTCCACACCTCAAACCCCAACGTACAATATAAAGAAATATATCACAGTCACCATCTTTATTATTTGCCATATGGGGTCTGCTCTGTGTAGAATGTCTTAAACTCCCACACACTTCACAATGCAGATCAAATTGCTTGCTTGATCTCTTGCACCAAGTTAAGATACATTAAATAAGACCTCCATCGGAAGGATGAAAAATTAAGGTCGACTATTAACGCATGTATAGCATGTTGTAGCTGAGGTGCTGGTGGTGCAGGGGCTGGAGTTCAATTATACAGCAAGTTATGCAAAAACAAGATTTTAGAGGTTAAAAAAATCTTATATACTGGGTTGATTTGTGTGTCATAATCCATAGTATTTATTTAGTGTCTCTGCCATTTCCGTACTCTCCATTATAAATTTATGTGTTTCTGCTTCTAATGGGCCCAAGTTTACTTTAACTAATCTCTTCCTATTTACATGTCTAGCAAAACATTTACAAGTTATTTTTATGTCTTTTGCTGACCTATTTACATTTCGTTTTCTTTTGTCATCAACTTCTTGGTCCTCTTTTGTTGTATTCTAAAATCCTCCCAATTCTCAATTTTATGACTCTTTCTGGCAAGATTGACTATCTTCAATCGACCTAATACTATTTTTAATTCCTCTCGTTAGCCAATTTGATCACTTCTTCTGTGGGTCTTTTTTGTGCCTTTAAAAAAATGTATGGTTGATGCAAATTATGAATTAATTAGCCATTGTTCAGTCTACTGTCATATCTTTTAATGCAGTCTCCTAATCTGCCTTAGCCAACACACCCTTCCATAACTACATGGTTTGTTTTGTTTAGATTTAAGACTCCAGTTTCAGACTTGGAGCACTTAAAACTCAAAATGTAGACTTCATGCCATTTTCTGCGTCAAGTCTGGTCTCAGCAGTATCCTCCAATAAAGCTCTCTAAAAGTACAGTACTAATTCAACTGCCGGTCTGTCCAGCGAGGAGGACCGGTCAACGCGACGGTCTGTCCAGTGAGAGACAAGAGTTGCAAAACAACTACATCATATCAGGTGCTGCTGGGAAATCACACAGCACTAGACAGTTTAGTGCCTAAAAGAACATTTGGAAAGGTTGATCACAAAATTGGGTAATGGAAAGAAATGGACATTTTACAAATTGATTCAGACATTCCTAGGGGCCATTTTTCTGACAACTGCTTCCTTTAACAGCAAAGAAAAGCTGTAATACTGTCAGATACTTTTAGCAGGGTGACTCCTGAAAATACTGTCGACCTCCGCACTGAAATTTGTGATACTTTTTAAAAATGTATTTTTAGCAGCCCCAGAGACACTCAAAGGGGTGGGGTAATGTGAGGAGAACACTGAATAGCTTCCCATTCGAGTCTATTTCAGTCCATTTCACAGGAACAGAGGCAATATTTATTTGGAGAACCAATCATGCTTCCAGTACAGATACTACAAATCACTTGTTCAAATTGAATTCTGCCTGTCGCAGATGCAATCAAAATTTGCAGCCAGGCTCAATAATTTCACAGTATCTCAAACTTTTGCCCTTGGAGATCAACTTCAACTCCCACCTATAATAATACAAGGTGAAAATCAAATACAACTAGATTTTTGTCATATCTTGATGCTGGACTCTGACAAGTATTTAGCCCCTATAACCTGGAGCATATCTTTGACAGCACTATTTCTGAGCACTTGGTTATGAGCCCAGAGATGGAGCCCTCTTAACAATGTTACTGCTTAATGGTTATGCGGTGTGCTCTCAAGGTTAGTTTCCATAACTGCTAAAGGGAGCAGAATTATCATTCTACTAACAATCATTCTGTAATCATTCTATTGTTGGAATAACTTCCAACAACATCTTTCATTTCTATAGTGCCATTAATAGAGAGAAGTCCAAAGATGCTTCTGGTGATTTTTTTTTTGATTTGTTCAAGGAAAGTAGGCTTCACTGGCTAGGTGAGTATTTTTTGCCCATCTGGACTGCAGCACTAAAAAAAGTAGCTCATTATTGTCTCCTCAAGAGCAATTAAGGATGGGCAAAAAAAAGTGGCCTCACCAGCAGAGCACACATGCCTAAATGATTAAAAAAGAAAACTCAGCAAGTCAACCCTGGAACAGGAGGTCTTTGTTCGGCAGAGAGAAGAACTGTCCTAAAGAGCACAGGAACCTAACTGGATTTGACATCAAGCCACATAAGAGAAACAGAAAGTGGGGTGGGGTGGAGCGGAGCGAGAGCAAAAGCGGACAGACAGATAGTCCAAAAAACCATTTTTACAATTCAATCCTTTCTTCTCAATCTTACCATTTGCTTAGAGAAAAGCCTTGATTTCTTCTATAACTCCTTCTTACACTATCTTCAGTATGAGAGTAGAATAAATACCTACTTAAGAGCTCTTGTTAATAGCTGAACCAATTCTGAGCTTTGGCCTGTTGCATACGCCAAAAACGGGAGACAAAATCTGGACTCATAATAAAAATAATGCAGAGGTTATCAGTACTTGATCATTAAAGTGAAAGTCAGGCAGCAAATTCCAGCGACTACACAGGCACAATTAAAAGCTGAAATCAGGAGGTTGCTATCCAAGTTATCCTCCTTCTTTAGGAACTTCTCAACAACAATATCTCAATGAGAAACTCTGCATTGAAGCATATAGAAAAATGTGAAGGTGTAGCACTTGCAATAAGACACCCAGTAAATGCCAGAAAAATCAGAACATATCCATTCCAGTGCAAGAGACAAATCTTGATACTGCTAAACAAATTCTCTGGACCTAAAATGAACTTCTAAATGTATGAGGGCTCATTCTTTCAGATTTCAATCGTGGTTAGAGATTTTATTAAAATCTTTTAACTCAACTGGTTATCTCCTTCGTAACTCCTTTTTCTTTCCCACGCTTTATTTCACTTTCTGTATATAATTTACACTTACTTGGTGCTTCAGATTGAGAGTGGCTCTGTGATAGGTTCTTCAATTTGTTTGGAGATATGCAGTTGCTGCCTTGTTTACACAGGTCCCAGATACTATTGAGGGTATCACAGTGAAATGGATTTCAAATCATTGCAAGCTCCAATGTAAAAGCCCATACAGCAGTAGGTGAACAGTTCTAAAGTGTAATGAATGTCGAGTTCTGATCATCTGCCACTGACCACAAAATCCAGGCCAGTGGTTTGATTTGATTTATTGTCATATGTATTAACATACAGTGAAAAGTACTGTTTCTTGCACGCTATACAGACAAAACATACTGTTCAAACAGAAGGAAACGAAAGAATGAAGAATATAGTTTTACAGTCATAGCTAGGATGTAGACAAAGATCAACTTAATGCAAGCTAAGTCCATTCAAAAGTCTGACAGCAGCAGGGAAGAAGCATAGAACGAGAATAAAAGATAGAATTAGAAGTTATGCTGGGCACAACTTACAAGAAGTCGCCTTGTTCCGGCACTAATCCAATTCACACTATCTAATCATAGGATGACATCAGCGAAGGAGACCTGTAAATAGCTCTTCAGTAGACCTATCCAATTTGTCTCTTTCCTCACAACCTTGCAAATTATTCCCAATCAAGTATTTATCTAATTCCTTCTTGCAAGTTATTGTGGAATTTTATTCTTCCATCCTTTCAGACAGTGCAATCCATGATCTAAACTAGATTAAAAACAGTTAATTTTTTGCCAAATACATCAATAAGTACACTTCCACCAGCTCTCCAACAGAAGCAATATATATTACTAAAAGGCTTAGTGGAAAAGCAGCACTGTTTTCAGTCTGCATGACAAGCAAATGTGTTGATGCCAGCATGTTGCTAAACTGTTCAAGTTCTGTCATTATGTGTGCAGCCTGACATAGTCCAGACCTGTTGGGATATTTGTTGCTAAAGGTAGAAGAAAGCCCAAAGGTCAGGGGAAGGGAGACAAACATGCAGCATCAATAAATCACTTTCAAAAAAGACTGAAGTGTGGCCAAAATCAGATGGAATGCCACCTCGAACACAAATTCTGACCAATTACCTTTGGTGCACTGTGAAATGACCAATTACCATTTGTTGCATTTCCCTCCCTCCCCCGATCAATGAGAGCCCAGGCAAGTTTCACTTGTCATTCTGATGGCCAGGTTGCAAGATGCACATCTCCACCGGCTAACACAAGTGTCTCTGTCAGTCTCAGTAACAAAAATAATGATCAGATCACAGTGCAGATTCTAAGACTTTTGTAAACAGAAGTTCCAATTTATAATAATTTCAACGAATACTTGCAACTGAAAAGGGTATTTCTTAAACTAGATGAAAACTGGATTCTTCACTGCATTTTTCCACAAGTTACAAGATTAAATCATGATTCTGAACCCAAATGGAGCTTTGACCACTTAAACTTTACTTCTTGTTCTGATGCTTTTAAGATGCTCTGTCTAAATTAAAACTACAGCAAGTCGTCCCTCGTCATGGGAGAGAGAGCATAGAAGACATAAGATTTCTTGGATTTATCATGAGGTGCTTAGGTAAAGCAAACTGAAGCTTTGCTGCAAGTGGAAGGATTTTCCCCATGTAATCCTGTTATTAATGCTGCCTTGATGGAGGGTGGTTGGGAGACTAATGGTTGCAGGCTTTGTCATTTACTGCTGCCAGAGCGTTTCAAGACTGATAAATGAAACCAGCCTCTATTTACACTGCTACAATGTAAGCGATTCTACCAGAGTCACAAATCCTAAATTCAATTACACAATTATTTTTCAAAGTAAAAGGTTTTCTATCTCCTCTTATTAATTCCCTATTCAAAAGTCAGTTTGGCATTCAACTCTAGACTGCACACAGCTATTACAAAGAACATATCTGCAGATTTCATTTGGAGTGGGAGGGAAGAGACAGAATGTAGCAATTATACATGAAAGCCCTTCCACAAACTGGCATCTTGGATGTCTACTGTAAACACAACTCAAAAAGGGAAGAGAAATGTTTCCAGGCCCTAAGTACAGTACAGCGCTAAGCACACTGTACTGTACTGGCTTTCATTTTAAAGTGAAGGCATCTCTGCCCTCTTTGGTGGGTGTAAAAGATCCCATGATCTTTGAAGAAGAGTAAGAAGTCTCACAACACCAAGTTAAAGTCCAACAGGTTTATTTGGTAGTAAAAGCCACTAGCTTTTGGGGTTTGCCCCTTCGTCGGGTGAGCAGGAGTTCTGATCACAAACAGGGCATATATATGCACTCAGTTCACAGAATACTGATTAGAATGCGAGTCTTTACAGTTAGTCAAGTCTCAAGGGTGCAGACAAGGTGAGTGGAGAGAACATTAAGCATAGGTTAAAGAGATGTGTATTGCCTTCAGACAGGACAGTAAGTGAGATGTTGCAAGCCCAGGCAGGTCATGGGGGGTTACAGATAGTGTGACATTAACCCAAGATCCTGGTTGAGTCCGTCCTCATGTGTGTGGAACTTAGCTGTAAGTTTCTGCTCAGCAACTCTGTGATGTCATATGTCGTGAAGGCCGCCTTGGAGAACGTTTACCCGAAGATCAGAGGCTGAATGCCCATGACCGCTGAAGTGTTAGCCAATAGGAGGGGAACAGTCTTGCCTGGTGATTGCCGAGCAGTGTTCATTCATCCGTTGTCATAGCGTCTGCATGGTCTCTCCAATGTACCATGCCTCAGGACAACATCTTTTCCTGCAGCGTATCAGGTAGACAACATTGGCTGAGTTGCAAGAGTATGTGCCGTGTACCTGGTGAATGGTGCTCTCACGTGAGATGATGTCATCCATGTCGATGTTCCGGCATGTCTTGCAGAGGTTGCTATGGCAGGGTTGTGTGGCGTTGTGGTCACTGTTCTCCTGAAGGCTGGGTAGTTTGCTGAGGACAATGGTCTGTGTGGTTGTTTGAAGGCAAGAAATGGGGGTGTGGGGATGGTCTTGGCAAGATGTTCGTCTTCATCAATGACATGTTGTAGACTCCAGAGAAGATGTTGTACCTTCTCCACTCCGGGGAAGTACTGGATGATGAAGGGTACTCTGTCCACCGTGTCCCGTATTTGTCTTCTGAGGAGGTCAGTGTAGTTTTTTGCTGGGGTGCGTCAGAACTGTCGATCGATGAGTCGAGCGCCATATCCTGTTCTTATGAGGGCATCTTTCAGCATCTGGAGGTGCCTGTTGTGATCCTCCTTATCTGAGCAGATCCTATGTATACAGAGGGCTTGTCCGTAGGGATAGCTTCTTTAACGTGTTTAGGCTGGAAGCTCCCCACATTGGAGATCTCCACTGCCTCCCAAAGATACACAAGGCAAACATACCCGGCCGTCCCATCGTATCAGGCAATGGGACCCTGTGCAAGAACCTCTCCGGCTACACTGAGGGCATTCTGAAACCTACTGTACATAAAAACTCCCATCTTTTGTCGCAACACTACTGACTTCCTACAAAAACTCAGCATACATGGAGCAGTTGAACCAGGGGCACTCCTCATCACAATGGATGTCTCGGCAATCTACACCAGTATCCCCCATGATGATGGCATTGCTGCAACTGCCTCAGTACTCAATGTTGACAATGGTAAGTTTCCAGATGCAATTTTACAACTCATCTGCTTCATCCTGGACTACAATGTCTTCACCTTCAACAGCCACTTCTTCATCCATGGGGACTAAATTCACACCTCAAAATGCCAACATCTTCATACACAGGCTTGAACAAGATTTCACCGCACAGGACCTTCAACCGATGCTATACGTAGATACATCAATGACACTTTCTTCCTTTGGACTCATGGTGAACAATCACTGAAACAATTATATGATGACATCAACAAGTTCCATCCCACCATCAGACTTACGATGGACTATTCTCCGGAATCAGATGCATTCTTGGACACATGCATCTCCATCTCCAGAGTCTTCAACATGTCATTGATGAAGACAAACATCTTGCAAAGGCCATCCCCACAGCCCCATTTCTTGCCTTCAAACAACCACACAACCTCAAACAGACCACTGTCCGCAGCAAATTATGATGTGGATATGCCAGCGTTGGACTGGGGTAAACAGTAAAAAGTCTGACAACACCAGGTTTAAGTCCAACCGATTTATTTGATAGTAAACTCACAAGCTTGCGAGGTTTCTTTCTTCTTCAGGTGAATGGAGAGTTCTGGCCTCAGACAGAGTATGTAAAGCACAGACAGTTTACAGATTATTGATTAGAATGTGAATTCTAATCAGTAATCTCTAAATTGTCTGTGCTTTATATGCTCTGTCTGAGGCCAGAACTCTCCATTCACCTGAAGAAGAGGGAAACCTCGCAAGCTTGTAAGTTTACTATCAAATAAATTGGTTGGACTTAAACCTGGTGTTGTCAGACTTTTTACCGCAGCAAATTACCCAGCCTTCAGGAGAACAGTGACCACAACACCACATACAACCCTGCCACAGCAACCTCTGCAAGACATGCCGGATCATCGACACAGATGACATCATCTCACGTGAAAAACCATTCACCAGGTACATGGCACATGCTCTTACAACTTGGTCAATGTTGTCTACCTGATACGCTACAGGAAAGGATGTCCTGAGGCATGGTACACTGGGGAGACCATGCAGATGCTACAACAACAGATGAATGAATACCGCTTGACAATCACCAGGCAACACTGTTCCCTTCCTATTGGCAAACACTTCAGTGGTCACGGGCATTTGCCCTCTGACCTTCGGGTAAGCATTCTCCAAGGCGGCCTTCACGACATATGACAGCGCAGAGTAGCTGAGCAGAAACTGATAGCCAAGTTCTGCACATATGAGGATGGCCTCAACCAGGATCTTGGATCCATGTCATACTATCTGTAACTCCAATGACCTGCCTGGGCTTGCAACATCTCACTTACTGTCCTGTCTGAAGACAGTACACATCTGTTTAACCCATGCTTAATGCTCCCTCCACTCACATTGTCTGCACCTTTAAGACTTGACTAACTGTAAAGACTCGCATTCTAATCAGTATTCTGTAAACTGTGTGTGCCTTTATATGCACTGTTTGCGATCAGAACTCCCATTCA
Organism: Carcharhinus amblyrhynchos; assembly: GCF_965287045.1. Classification (NCBI taxonomy): domain Eukaryota; kingdom Metazoa; phylum Chordata; class Chondrichthyes; order Carcharhiniformes; family Carcharhinidae; genus Carcharhinus; species Carcharhinus amblyrhynchos. Next base: position 44,712,372 of record NC_137327.1, on the reverse strand, counting down.
CCTGACGAAGGGGCAAACCCCGAAAGCTAGTGGCTTTTACTACCAAATAAACCTGTTGGACTTTAACCTGGTGTTGAGAGACTTCTTACTGTGTTTACCCCAGTCCAACGGCAGCATCTCCACATCATGACTTTTGAAGAAGTGCCAGAGTGTTTCCCTGGTATTCTGACCAGTACTGATTTATTTTTGTTACATGTATCAGTATGCAGTGAAAAGTATTGTTTCTTTTGCGCTATACAAAGTATAACATACATGGAGTAAATAGGAGAGGGTGCAGAATATGGTGTTACAGTCATAGCTAAGGCGTAGAGAAAGATCAACTTCCAAATCTGTAAGAGATTGAAGTGGACATCAGAGTTAATATCCAGTTTTAAAAGCATAGAATGACAGTGAAAGACAGAGTTAGAGGATATTTGGGGACAGGTCGCAGACTCCGGCATTATCTTGGTCCCTCAGCAGAGTGATTATGACCAGATAATCTGTTTTTTGTGATGCTGACTGTTTGTGGGAGTTTGCTGTATACAAATTGGCTGTCACCATTTCCTACATCACAACAGTGACTACATTTCAAAAGAACTTTATTGGCTGTAAAATGCTTTGTGATACATTTCTATAGTGCTTTGAGGACCGTGGGGTAAATCTTTCAGATTAGAGCAAATAACTGGCCGTACAAGGGTATTTTGAGTGAGGACTAAAATAAAAGCAAAATAATGCAGATGCTGGAAATCGGAAAACCAAAATAAAAACAAAAAATGCTGGAAAATTTTAAAATCGGTCTGGCAGCATTTGTGGAGAGAGAAACTGAGTTAATATTTCAAGTCTGTATGACTTCTTTGGACTCAATGTTAACACTGTTTCTCTCTCCACAGATGCTGCCGCACCTGCTGACTTTTTCCAGCATTTTCTGTTTTTATTACAGAAACAGGCACATGTGTGCTGCAGCCAGTTATTGATAGGTCCACAATTCTCAAACACATTTAAAACTAGTCTTGCAGATTTGTCACAAGATTGCACTCCATCCACAGGTGAGAATCTCTATCTTTGATCAAACTGTTACAGCTAAAAATACTGTAAATCTCATACTGAATATAAATTAATTGAACTGGAAGTAGAACATATGGCATGTCTGCGCAATCATCCACTTACAACATCATCTTCAAGAGTTAAAGTCTCTGGACTGATCAACTTACTTCAATTTCTTAATACCTGTGCTTACTTGCAGTGCAATAAGAGCTCATGTCTAATTAGAAGTGACAGCAGTTCAGTGTCAAAAATACATCAGGTCCTGGCTTTATGATCTGTCTGGGGGTGGGGGGTGGGGTGGCAAAAATTGATTTCAGACAGAGTGGGAGCATTGGCAATGGGAGATTGGGAGATTGGGAGATGTCAGCATACAACTTGGCCTTTTAACTGAAAGAAAAACTCTTTTTTTAAAAGACCATAAAGTAGGAACAAGACCTCCGAGTTATCTCTCATCACCTACCATCGATTTGGTTTGAACCTGTAACCCCTGCTCCTCACCAAATTAGAGAATGTGCTCACTCCATTATCTAATAACTCAAAATCATCTGAATACTGCAGGCCTTCTGACACTCTCTGAATACCCGACACAGTCAGTGAGAAAAAAAAACTAAAATTAAAATAGATGCTGTTTTGATGATGGGAAATTAGAATTCCCCACCCCTTCGGGGCAGCCAAGTGCATTTCTCATCACTGCAAGGCATCACATGCCACTGACAGAAATGACAATTCATTTTTAAAATGGAAACAAACACTCCCTAAAATAACTCCATGGAAATTAAAAGGGATTTAACAAGATTTAAAGAGTATGCAATAATTAAGTTCTTAACGTACTCATACTATCAATATACTTTCTCGTACCGTAATACCACACCCAATTCAGAATGCTTCAGTGAGCATGAAACCACAACATAGCTAAATTAGTAGCTATCAATAGGGCTATCAGATAAGTACACTGCAATGATAAAATTACAAACACTACCATTGAACAATTAACTACACAAATCCTGATATAAACTCAAGCACAGTAAATTTATCAAAACTGACACTTCAACAACCTTACCATAACTAAACTATCCCAGAAATCCAGTTTGAAACTATACTTCGAAACGATTCCATAGCAGATTTCTGCATTTCAATAACTTTTACATTTTCAGATATATTAAAATGTTTTCATGAGCTCAGCAAACAGGTTTGACACCAGTCCTTAGCTGAGTTAGTTGATTGCAGGAAGGCAGCAATGGTGTACTACAACTATGTCAGTGTGACTTGCTAGATCTGTGGTTAGAAATTCTGCCCTGGCGTCACTACCCTGTCTCCCTCCCCACATCTGCGTATGTTTTCTGTTGGTTAGGACAGTCTTGAGCTTGATACTGATGATGCTATAATTGAATGTCTTGTCAGCACCCTTAGTGAATAACTGTCAAGTAAGGCAAGGCACAGGGTAGCCCTCATCCAGCAATCAGGCTGTAACAAGGAGCCTTCAGGAGGGCAGTGATAAAAATAAATACACTGGAAGGACAAGGAATATAGTAAATATATTTTTGACAGTACCCAAAGGGCAATTAGGGCCTCAATTTAAGGTTTTCGGAAGATGGCACCTCTGGCAGTGCAACACTCCCTCAATATTGCACTGGAGTGTCGGCTTTGATTTTTAATGTTCGCGCCCTAGAGAGTGGGACTCGAGCCTTGTGACTCTGCAGCAAGAAGAGCGCTGCCAACCAAACAGCTGCTCTTCATAATCTGAAGAAAGAGATACAAAATTCACCTGCATTTATTATAAACCTTTCACATCAGTAGGAGGTCCCAAATCATTTTACAGCCAATCCAAAATAGTGAATTGTTGTCATTCTTGTAATGTTGTAAATGCAACAGGCAGCTAGTACACAGCAAGCTCCCACAGGGAACAACGATATAATCTGTTCATTTTACTGTTGGTTGTGGGATAAATATTGGCCAGGACACTGGGGAAAATTCCTCTGCTCTTCAAATGGTGCCACAAGACTTTTGTTTATATCCAACACAAAGGGTAGATGTCCCTTCACTTAATTATGAAAAGCAGTAGCTTTGACAGTGCAGCATTCCTCAGTACTAGACAGGAGAATCAGCCTAGGCACTTCACGGAATAGGAACTTAATTGATTTCCAAACTGAGGTCAGGAATTACAAATCCTGACTAATCCCGGAAGTTTCTTCATATGAGCAAATCGGGAGTGGGCAATGCACGTGCAGTTTTTTGAGCTGAGGACAAGTATTCAGTGCATCAGTGGGAAAAAAAGGCCACAAACCCAATCAAGGGACCCAGTGCCATTATGAGAGGACTCCCAGGATAGTGAGAGGTTCCAGAGGAGTATTCAAAGGAGAGAGAGCAAGGGTGGAACCAGGGAAGGAGCCATCTTGTAGAGACAACTGGGAGGAAGAAATACAGTAAGAACCACCAAGGAGAGGAACGATCGGGGAGAGGAGCACAGGAGGAGGCTCCAAACAGTAAAAGTGCTGCGATTGGCAGGTTCAAAATAGTGAAGGCTTGGGAGAAGATTTGGAGAAGTGAAAAGGCCATGGAAAGTTGGCAACCTTATGCTGTGGCCTGCTAGATTAAAGGTAACCCTTTAGAACAGTGGTGTTCTGCTCAGTCAGGCTGAAGAGCTGGAGTTGAGAGAAGGTGCTGGAGTGGAGAATGGGAATATAGTCTCGGGAGAGGAATTTGAAACCGTGGGAGGTGAGGAGCTTCTGAGACAGCCTGAGTTGGAGCAGCTTTGAGGGAACTCAGAGACTTGACCTACAAGTGTAAAGTTTGGATTTCCTTGTGAGGGAGACAGTGTTTCATCAAGATTTGTTAACTCAGTTTACTGATGGCACAGTGGCACTGTGGTTACTATTGCTGCCTTACAGTGCAGGGCACCTGGATTTGATTCCTGGTTTGGGTCACCGTCTGTGTGGAGTCAGAGTCCTAGAGGTTTACAGCATGGAAACAGGCCCTTCGGCCCAACTTGTCCATGCTGCCCTTTTTTTGAAAAAACCCTAAACTAATCCCAACTGCCCGCATTTGGCCCATATCTATCTGTACCCATCATACGCATGTAACAACCTAAATGCTTTTTAAAAGACAGAATTGTACCCACCTTTAGCAGCTTGTTCCAGACACTCACCATCCTATGTGAAAAAACTGCCCCTTTTGGATCTCTCTCCTCTCACCTTAAACCTATGCCCTCTAGTTTTAAACTCCCCTACCTTTGGGAAAAGATAGACTATCTAGCTGATCTGTGCCTCTCATTATTTTATAGCCCTCTATAAGATCATCCCTCAGCCTCCTACGTTCCAGAGAAAAAAGTCCCAGTCTATCCAGCCTCTCCTTATAACTCAATCCATCAAATCCAGTAGCATTCTAGTAAATCTTTTCTGCCCTCTTTCTAGTTTAATAATATCTTTTCTATAATAGGGTGACCAGAATTGCACAGTGTTCCAAGTGTGGCCTTACCAATGTCTGCACGTTCTTCCTCTGAGTGCTCTGGTTTCCTCCCACAGTCTGAAAGATGTGCTGGTTAGGTGCATTGGTCATGCTAAATTCCACCCCCCCACCCCACTTCCCGTGTACCTGAACAGATGCTGGAATGTGGCAACTAGGGGTTTCCCACAATAACTTCAATGCAGTGTTAATATAAGCCTACTTGTGACACCAATAAACAAATAAACTTTTTTGAAGTCTGGATGAACTGCTTAGAAGTCAGTTTGATCTGTCTTGGTTGCATCTGTCATTCATTGTGCAGCGTGATGTGATCAACTAATTTAAGCATGTGTAAATATACGAACTGCTAAAGGTGGTATTAAAACATCCAAGAACTGCATTTTGTTTGCACATAAAGCTGGGTCAAAGAGATGCAAGATTTCCTATCTAAGATGCAGAGGACAATTAAAAAATATCAAGTGACAGTCATCTGCTGTTGACATTCCAAAAGTGTCACACACAGCTGTGCTTTAAACCAAACAAGTGAATGATAATCATCTGAAAGGCAGAAATGAAATAGCTCATTAAAATGCATTTTTTAAACCCCCCCCCCACCCTTTCACTATCCACACAGTATTCCAATTTAGGAAATGGGAGACAATTTTAGGTTAACATTAATACTTTTCTCAGAAAAACCTCTTGCTCTTAGAACATAGAACATTACAGCACAGTATAGGCCCTTCGGCCCTCGATGTTGCGTCGACCAGTGGAACGAATCTAATGAGCCTCTAACCTAAACCATTCCAATGTTATCCATATGCCTATCCACTGACCATTTGAATGCCCTTAAAGTTGGCGAGTCCACAACTGCTGCAGGCAGGGCATTCCACGACCTTACTACCCTCTGAGTAAAGAACCTACCTCTGATATCTGTCCTATAATTACCACCCCTTAATTTAAAGCTATGTCCCCTTGTGTTAGCCATCACCATCCGAGGTAAAAGGCTCAAAATCTAGTTCAGGTTATAATTTGAAAAACAGTCAAATGTAATCAATGATTTGTTTCAAATGAAATACCAAAGTGATGCATCAGGAGTTCACAGTATATCCATTTTAAAGATTAAATTCTCAAGGGGCTGCAGGAGCAAAGGGGTGATACATGCACAAATCATTGAAGGAGGCAGGGAGATTGAGAAAGTGGTTTAAAGCAAACTGGATCCTGGGCTTCATAAATAGGGAACCTACATTACAAAATCAAAGGAGGTTTATAACAAACGCGTACAAAACACCAGTTCAGCCTCAACTGCAAAACTGCATCCAGTTCTGGGTACCATGCTTTAGGAAGGAAGGCAAGGCATTAGAGAGGGAGTAGAAAAGATTTACAAAAATGATTTCGGGATGAGGAACCTCTCGTTACATAGGTAGGTTGGAGATGCTATCCCCAAAGTTGGTCCCCCATCTACAAGGCAGGAGTGTGATGGAAAACTCTCCACTTACCTGAATCAATGCAGCACTGAAGAAGCTTGACACTATCCAGGACAAAGCAACTGCTCGATTGGCATTCCATCCACATACATTCACTGCCTCCACTACTGACACACAGAAGCGGCATTTACAAGATGTGCTGCAGCAATTCACCAAGGTTCCTGAGGCATCACCTTCCAATGCACAACTACTCCATTTAGAAGGACACAGTCAACAGACACAAGAGAACACCACCACCTGGATATTCCCCTCCAAGCTACCCACCATCCTGCCTTGAAATAGATCGCCATTCCTTAACTGTCACTGGGTCAAAATTTTGAACGCCCTCTAGAACAGCACTGTGGATGTACTACACCAGTTCAAGAAGGTAGCTCACCCTCACTTCTCAAAGGCAATTAGGGTTGGGCAATAAATGCTGGCCTAGCCAGTGATACCCACATCTCATAAATAAATTAAAGAGGGGAGGCTTAATCGAGATGTTCAAAATCATAAGGGTCTGGACAGAGTAGGGTCGGAGAAACTGTTCCATTTGCAGAAGGATCAAGAACCAGAGAACACCAAGTTATGATTAGCAAACTAAGCAACTGTGTTATGAAGAAAAGCTTTTTGGTGTAAATGCAGCATGTGGTTATGGCCAGGAATGCATTGACGGGGTGTACTGTGGAGGCAGATTCAATTGAGGTTGTTAAAAGAGAACTGGATATTTATCCAAGAGAAAAATGGCTGGGGAGTGAGAAAAGGCAAGTTGCACTTGCTAAGAACTGGCACAGACGTAATGCGCAAAGTGGCCCATTCTGTGATTCTATTCTTACCAATTCCTTCACAGCAAATTCCAAACATTCCTATTTTCCAAGAGGAAAAGAGTACACTAAATAAGAAGGTACCCACCATCAAGCTAGGCTGTAAAAGTTGAGAGTTCCCTAATACTGAATGTTAAAAGCACATAGTCAGAAATGATGTGGAGATGCCAGCGTTGGACTGGGGTGGGAACAGTAAGAAGTCTCACAACACCAGGTTAAAGTACATGCTTTCAGAGCTCTGCTCCTTTCTCAGGTGAATCACTCATCTGATGAAGGAGCAGTGCTCTGAAAACTCATGCTACCAAATAAACCTGATGGACTTCAACCTGGGTGTTGAGACTTCTTATTAAAGTCAGAAACAAAAGGGAGATTCAGAAGAAGCTTTATGTAGACAGCTGAGAGAATGTGAAACTTACTAAGTATAGATGTATTTAAGGGAGGGCTCTGATGGAGAAGGAGACAGAGGAGGTGGCTCCAAGGGAGCATAAAGGCCATCAAGTCATGGATTGGTCAAGTTGAATGGCCCGTGCTACATCTCCCATATAAACCTGTCAGCTCCATTATGCCAAATCTTCATTGATTGCTTAAAACAATAAGTATTGGTTCTATTTTTAAATACACATCAAGTTGTATAGCTTCTTTAACTCAAGAATACGCTAAGTGCTTCCCAACTGGAAACAGACAAGGAAATGGATACCAAGCCATGGAAAGATTAAGAGTTATTACAAAAAACAAATCAGTGATATCTCAGCTAACAGAGATGAAATTTAATTTGTTGGCGTGAAACAGGATTGTTTTCTCAAAAACACGTCTTGTGCTTTATTCCAGAAAGAGGATTGAAGCAAGCTTTGTTCTTCAAGTGTCTCCTCAGCATTCTCCTTTAAAAGTTTATGTATACTGAGGAGGGGGAGATACTGATCTCAGCTTGCCTTGTTGGTTGAGCTTGTTAAGTTTAAAGCTTATTTAATGTTACAAGTAGGCTCACATTACCACTACAATGAAGTTACTGTGAAAATCCCAGTAAGCCACTAAGCCAGTGAGTTATAGGATTCAGGTTCATTCTTCATCAATGCTGGCTTAACTGACCTCAACCATGATATTGGTAGTAGCAGTGTGGTGTTTAGCCTCATCAACCCTAGGTTGGATAGGGGCAACTGCTCCACAATTTTCTCTCTCCCTTCCACCAATCACCTTAGATATCACATAACTTGATTTTTAAAAATTCCGTATTCTTCCCCATTCCCACCCAGCCCCATACATACACAAATGCACAACTTCAACTTCTCACCATTAACCAGCTGTTAACTCTTGTTAGATGGAGATGAATATCAGCATCCTTTGATCCAGAATTTTCTCGCTTCAGAAATTAGACAGCAGGAAATGCAATGCAGTTCGCACCAGATAAGCTTTTATCTAAAGTTCTGGTATTTCCCAGAGAGGGAAGAGGACAGCAGCAATGTTCAAGACAACAATTACGGCAACATTAAAATCATGATAAGATCAAGTGGTAGCTAGTATATCTTCTTAGGAATCAAAGAAAACTTTATCTTTAGTTTCAATACTTTGAAAAGAGATGCATTTGACGGATCCCATAATTTTAATAACTAGACTGGATGGTCTCCACATAACTATGAAGACATTGTGGCAAAATACAGAATTCATCACAGTTTTAAGGTGACATGTGCGTTCTTCAATTCAGAATGAACCAGAACAGCTTTATAGATGATACAGTTGCTTTTCCAATCTATATTCCAGGCAGTGATCGAAAAAACATTCCACTGCCTGCCAGTAATGTATTGTACATTCAGAGATACCATGCATCCACGACCTTTTGCAGAATCAATTCTCTAATAATGCCAGTGCAATCAATACATTAAAATTATGGAAATAACATTTATCAGAAAAATGAGTTTACTTATTGGCAACACAAGTATGCTTACATTAACACTGCAATGAAGTTACCGTGAAAATCCCCAAAGTGAAGCATGTTGTTTTCTTTTTAAACATAGGTCATCTATTCTCCCTCAGAAACAGAGAGACTGGAGCCATCTCAAACCACTGAAATTTCCCCACAATGCAGAATCAAAGCCCTATTTAATACCACTGTGGGATAACGTATTGCCTAGACAAAATATTTGAGACTTGGAATAGAAACCATTAATCACAACTATCACTGAAACTTAATTATGCGGGTGTACCAGTGGATATATTTATTTCAGACTTCACGATAATTATGGATGTACCCCAACATGCTCCCATTGTAACATCTAACTGGTTCATACTTGATTCAGGGTTACTTGCGGTCAAAGAATCAAACTTCCAAAACACTTCTTCCACTTCACTGAAGCAAAGATTTTAGAAAACCAACAAATTACAAGCAGGAAAACAAGACTTTGTAGATAAGCATTGTCATTTCAGTTTCCCATGAGAAAACTTTCAAGAAACAAATTTCTAGTAGAGTTATATTTAGAGGTCTCCAGGGACTCTGGGCTATAATAACTTAAAAAATTCACTTCACATCACGCACGTCAGATTGAAATCTGGCTGCATATCAGATCATGGCTCATGTACTATCCAAACCACAGGACTAAAATGGGCAGTGATATCCAACCAGGCTACATTAAATAAAAGACTAGTACTGACATTCAAAGGCAACCACTAATACATTCCAACTGCATTGAGTTATTAGAATCAAGAACAATAAATTGATTTTGCATGTCAGTTTGAGCTCCTAAAGCTAAAATGTTGAAACATGAAGCTGAGAACTGAAGAATTCAAATACAGTAGAATGTTAGGAGTTCCCCTAAGTGTTATTCATTCAAATCCTAAACTTAAAACACCAAATTGTCATCTGAGGGTTTCAGTAGGTCCTAGATTGCTGGACAAAACTGACAAAAATCAACATCTGACTTCAGGGCAAGGAGGCTGCCATTTGTTGGATTTAACCCATCAACTGGGAGGAGAAAATTCAGCAGCAAGAAGCAGAAAGGAATCATATCTTTAAAACCAAAAGATGTGGAGTGTGAAATCTGTCAGCCATAACAAGCTGATCAGCCCTTTATATAAATATTTCATACTTTTGATGTACATTTGAATGTACAAAAGAAAAGGTGTACAAGATCTTAGCCAAATTAAAGCATAACTGAGGAACACCAACTAGAGGGAGGCCTCACTCTAAACACCAACAATAGTATACTCCAAAGCTGAACTTAATAAGCTTGCATTGAGATATGGGGCCTCAGGCCGATAGTTGTTCATTCATGCAATATACGCAAGCAGTTTGGTATAATGAGACTACATATTCCCTGACAATCTTTGGCTGTTGAAAACAACTTGCAGTTATGTCGCAAGACAGAAAATGTTGGCAAAATCTAGCAGCTTACACAGCATCTGGGAAAAGGAAGAGTTGACGGGTGGGATTCTCTGCTTTGGTCCGTGGAGGGACCAGTTGCGAGCTAAAACGAAAAATTTAACTTTCCAGCCAAAACTCCATTCACTCTCAGCAGCACAGGAAAATCCCAGCCACAAACAAGGATATAACATTTTGGTCAATGTTTCAGGTCAAAGATCTTTCATATTTATAGCGTGTTTTTGATAGAGTAAAATTTTCCCAAGGTGCTCAACAGGGGTGGTTAGCAAACACTCAAATCACTTAGTGTTACTAAGACAGGGTACCAAAAACTTAGTTAGTTAGGCAGGTTTTAAAGCAGCATTTTAAAAGGGAAAAAAGTTGAGAGATGAAGAGGTGCTTAGGGAGTGAAATCAAGAACTTCAGGTTGGTGTTAGGAGTGAGGCCTCCCTCTAGTTGGTGTTCCTCCATTATGCTGTAATTTGGCCAAGATCTTGTACAATTTTTTTGTATATTCAAATGTACATCAAAAGTATGAAACATTTATATAAAGGGCCGGTCAGCTTGTTATGGTTGACAGGTTTTGCACTGCATACCTTTTGGTTTTAAAAATTTGATTCCTTTCTGCTTCTGAAGGCTTGATCACCAACAGTGGTGCAAAGAAAATGAAAGCACGACTTTCTTTCTCTTGAAGTTCAGTCCACAGTCACCCATAGAAACCTAGCTGACTTGCAATTTAAAACCTTTTTCTACTGACTGCGGTAAAAATACTAGAGAACTTGGTGACAGAAAGACCAACCAACCCTCTGAACTGAGAGACCAATGGGATGATGGATCTATCCTATCAATCACAAAGGGTTTATGTCAACAAAACATCTGCCACTTTAAAGGGACTCAGGCAGGTGTCAATGTTACAATCCTGAGATGAGAGCCCAGCAGAAAAATACACTTCCTTCAAATATAGTGCCTGCCATGATGGCTGGATATCTCAAAGTGCTTTACAGCCAATGAAGTACATTTGAAATGTTGTTATTGCTGTAATATAGGAAATGTGGCAGCTAATTTGCACAAAAACAATAAAGTGATAATGAGCAGATAATCTGTTTTATTGAGTGTTGATTGAGAGATAAATAAATATTAACCAGGACGTGATGGGATCTTTTATGTCCACCTGAGTGGTGATGAGTTTAACATCAAATCCAAAAGACAACACCTTCAACAGTGTAGCATTCCCTCAGGACTGCACTGGAATGTCAGTTTTGAATTCTGTGCTCCAGTCTTGCGGTGGGGCAAGGCTCTTACCAGAAAAATGTATAGAACCAAATCCTGGTCTATCATTGCTGACCAAAGCCAAAGAGGTTTGATATGATACATAATTATTCTCTGGGATAACTTACCTGTACTTCAAAATCACCACTGCAAGAATGTAATTAGCTCGCATCGACCAGAGTGATTTCAGGCTGCTGATTTATAGATCTTTTTTAAAGAGTGTAGATTTATGAATTAACCCCTTAGATGTAAGATGTAACACTACAGAAATATTGGGTGGTTTTTGCTTTCAGGGGCTCTTTATACTTGTTTTAACAATTCATTTTATTTTTGCTCAATTTCCGCTCAAATATATTTACATATCACCAACATAAAGTCTTCCATCAGAAAAACAGACAGCATGTTAGACTGACTTGGGTGGGATCTTCCACATGCCGCATGGCACGTTTCAGGGCGGTGGAAGTTCCCCTCCGGCTACTCACTACCCTGACTTGGAAATATATCACTGTTCCTTTGCAGTCGCTGGTTCAAATTCCTGGAATTCCCTCCCTAGCGGCATTGTGGATCAACCTCCAGAACATGGACTGCAGCGATTCAAGGCGGTGGCTTACCATCACCTTGTCAAAGGCAACTAGAGATGGGCAATAAATGCTAACCAGCCAGCAACGCCCATATCCCACGAATGAATAAAAAGAAAAGCAACCCACTATTGGCTTGACCTTCTGATTCTGCTGCTGTCAAAGGGGTTTCCTATTCTATGCAACCCCCACCGCTAAAAATCCACAGCGAGAATGTGCCATCGGCGGGACCAGGAGATCTTGCCAGCGAGAACAATCAGAAAATTCCAACCAATGTCTTCTTGCATTAGATCAATGAATATTTCTACTTGAGAGCAGTAACTTGCTATTAAGCGATTAAGGGCTGAAATTGGTTTATTACAGAAAAAACAAAAACATTTTTAATCAGTGGCAAGCCCAACACCTGAGAATAACTAAGAATAACTATACAAACAATTTACTAGTTCCACTGGGGGGCTGTAATCATTTCTAGTCAATAATATTTAAGATGATGTCTATTGGTGACCTGGTGTCTAAGAAAAAGCTGAATTTTAAGAGTCTTCCTGAAAGGCCTGCAAATGGATGCAGTTAGTAGGTGGTCTCCATGGTGATTAATTTGATCTGGAGGTGTGGCCAATTTTGTGGGCAGGGTTTGGTGTCAGTAATGATAGTTTGTAAACCAATAGAACTGTTCATGGCATGTCAATTTGTGCTGAATGTTTATTCACAACCTTCTGCACTTATTTTGGCCAAAATACAGCTGCGCAATCCGAAAAGATACCAGCTCTGACAAAAGATCATCCCCGACTCAAAACACTGCCTCTAATCTCTCTCCACAGATGCTGTCAGACCTGCTGAGATTTTCCAGAATTTTCTGTTTTTGCTGTCAAAAAGATTCAATCCTGACCAAACATATTTAGCTACACTTCCACATCCAAAAGGACAAAAATCATCCCAACTGACTCTCTCCTGCTTTAATGCATCAGTTCAGATGTTCCAAAACCTTTGCAAACAGATGGAAATTATCTAGCCAAATTCCAATGTAGTGCCAGTTATTTATAATTTGCAAAGACTACGTACATACAGCTTGCCAAGGTAGATTTGAATTACAAATGACTGCAAATGTTTTTGTGAAGGAATAATCCCATCTATGGTTTTGCACTAGTCCATTCCAGAAGACGTAGGTACAACTGAAGGGGTGGGGGGGCTGCGGCAGAGAGAAGTGAACAAACCTTTAAGTCATTTTCTTTCCTACTCAGTTTCAAAATATTACAACTCCCACCCCTCCCCATTGTGAACTTAAGAATTGTCCAGTTTGTTCCCACTCCCTGAACATGCAGTTTGCAAAGGTATATTTAAATTACATTTGGCTGCAAACATGTTTCTTTTTGAACAGTAATCCTATTTAAATACATGGTTGCACCTCTGTTCTGAAGTATTTTTGTCACAGTGAAAACAGGGTTGTGCGGCCAAACTCTGCTGGAGAGGTTATTTCAGAAGAATGTGCAAGGCCAAATATCTGCCAATTTGGAACTACTGGTTTAAAGTTACAATAGGCTTTTCTTCTCCATCAAGTAGTTGTGTGTGAAAATATACCACAATGTATCATATTCTTTCTCCTTCCTGTATCATTCCAGCATTGATTGTTCTTAAATTCTGTTGAAAACAAACTTGGCAGCTACAATGCAGAAAACAAGCAGAAACTTCTAACTGGTGGTTTCAATATAATCAGTGTCAGAGGCATCAGCTGAATATGGACAGAGGCACATTCAAACATATCCAACTTGCATTTATATAGCATCTCCAGAGTAAAGACATCCCAGTGGGCTTCACAGGAGAATTAACTGACAAAATCTGACAAAGCCATAAGAGGATAATGAGGTCAGGTGACTAAAAGCTTGCTCAACATATTGGCTTGAAGGAGAAACTTGAGAGAGATAGAGGGGCAGAAAGGCCATCAAGGGAATTCCAGAGCTTAAGCAGCTGAAATCATGGTCCCCATTGGTGCAGCAGTAAAATGTAGGATGTGAGAGTTGGAGGAGCACTGGCTCACAGAAAAGGTCACAGAAGTGCAAGGTCATGGCTGCATTTGAAAACAAGGATGAGAGCTTTTTTTAAATAAAGATGTGGCCAGAAAGAGCCATGTCCATCAATGAGCATGGGTCTGAAAGGTGAACTACTATTTGGAACAAAGTTTACTTATTAGTCACAAGTAGACTTACATTCACACTGCAATAAAGTTGAGGAACAGGTAGCAGTGCTTTGGATAAGGTCAGGAGGTAGATTCATTCAACACAAATAGAGAGGCACGAATTTTCAAGACAAGAGACAACTGTGCCTGAACAGCAAAGCATCAAAAGACTGTTTTCCAATTCTCAGTAAGTCACAATGTCAAGATGAAAATAATGTTCCAGTTTATAATGGTCCATAATCAGTACAGCCCCACAGCAAGGAACTAAATTCAACAATCTGATGAAAAATGTGGCTACTGGGACTCCTCAAACAATGCCACGCTTCACTGACCTCCCAAGGCAACGGCAGCTAAAGCTGTCAATGAAATGAATTTGGAATCAAAATTCAAAAGGACAAATTCAGCAATGTTGCATTCAGAGCATGGATAACTAAATGGTACGATGGCCTTAAAGCACAAACTCCAACTCATGCATCTCCAGCAAGGCTCCATGCTCTTCAGGAGCAAATCATGATGCACAAGTTGTTAAATGTGAATGACCTTCAAAAGGTTTAAGGGATCGAGACCATTCACTGTTTGCTTGGCATGGCCACGCAAAGAAATTAGAGTTTCAAAATTCATCAACTGGCAATGGTAAAATACTGTTTCAAAAACCCTTTGTTTCTGTAATCACCGGAAGTACAGAAGAATTATCACTAAACCAAAAAGACTTTTTTGGATTAATATCTGTGGAAACTACTGTGTTAGGATTAGTGTGTGAACATCACAAGCAAATTTGAAAACAACAGCTTCATACAAGAGGAATTGAGCAGCACTTGGATAAGAAGTGAAGTGCAGAGAACCCCTACACAGAGGTACCACACAGTAAAGGGAAAACAAAAACTTCAAGTTCATTGCATCAAGATCAGCATGTCGTGACTTTAGAGTTAAAGTTGTCCCAGCACAGCGCATTTTATACAAATCCCTGGTCAGTTTGTCTCCTTTCCCATTTTTCAAAGCAACCCGAGGTATTGTGCAAAAAAACAATTTGGTCAGTTCACTGGCCTCAAAGTCATTGAACAGACTCTTGGGATCCGTTTCAGTACATGGAGATGAGAGAAAGCCACATGAAAGATATTTACACTGCAGTGACCTGCTTAATTATGAAGAATTTGCATTTGCCAAATATGTTACAGGAAGAAGATGGGGACTAAGTGAATTGCTCATTCGGAGAGTCGGTGCAGACACAATGGAATGAACGGCTGCCTCCTGCATTGTAATGATTGTGATTCTGCAGGATTTTACGACTTTGATCGGATGAGGCTAGTAAAATCCCATCGAAAGCCAAAGAGAATACCATTCTACGAGCCTCGGCCGCCCTGGAGGGTGTAAAATTCCAGCCTATATGCTATATTCCAGGAAATATGCTTTGCTACACACCCAGATGACCACCTTCAATTTTGTTACAAACTGCCCAATTACCTGTCCAGCATAACAACAATTAAATGGATGTTATGCAGTCATGTAATCCTGTGCATTTCCAATTCACCATTGTAGCAAGAGTCACTGTAATCCTCTACAGGCATATAGATTGTAAAATTATTTGCATAGAAGACTGGTCTCACATATTAATCATCATATTTTTTGACGCATTATTGGCTTCATTTTAATCTAGTTTTCTGCATAAATTAATACCTAAAGAATTGAGACAGCAAGCAGTGTGCAAATGATAAGATTGTAAGCAATTGCCACTTTCAACATAAACAAAAAGACAAAAATGTTTAAAATATTCCCATCTCTAAATTCTACTACTTTGTAACACACAATTGTGCTTTGTGGGAATACAGTAGGTGGGAAGGGTGAAAACTATAAATCAGTTTTTATTACTTTATTATCCTAGTGTCACTAATATCGAAACTAAGCAAAATGAAACAGCCATCAGCTGTTCTGCAACCAAATCCATCAAAACTTAAATACATCCACTTGTTTAAATGTTTGAACACTCAACATGCAAAATCTCTGCAAGTACACAGGGATGCGCTGCCCAAGCTTCTGGTAAGGGAGGTGTTTGCTTGAAGAGAGGGAGAACATCATTTTTATTCTTTCACAGGCTGCAGCAAGCATCCCTGGCTAGTCCAGCATTTATGACCCATCCCCAAGTGCCATTAGGGATGGGCAATAAATGTTGTCTGAGCCAGTGACACCCAACAGCCCATGAAATAATAAAACAAATCAGATTATCCTTGTGTACCTACAGACACGTCTCTGCCATTGACACAACTGGCAACTCCTCTTTCCGCAGTAGAGGATGAGGTCACACGAGGAAGTACTGAAATGAGCTAAAAAGACATTTATATAGTGCCTCTCGTGATAGCAGGATGTCCCAAAGCACTTTACAACGACTGAAGTCATTCTGTAATGTAATCACAATTAGTTCAGTTCAACCTGTTTTGAAATTTTCAACTGACCCAAGCTTTCTGTGAGATGGAGTTCCAGATTTCCATTCTGCCTTATTGATGGACAAAACAATTTATAGTCAC
This sequence comes from Carcharhinus amblyrhynchos, assembly GCF_965287045.1. Classification (NCBI taxonomy): domain Eukaryota; kingdom Metazoa; phylum Chordata; class Chondrichthyes; order Carcharhiniformes; family Carcharhinidae; genus Carcharhinus; species Carcharhinus amblyrhynchos. Next base: position 44,695,739 of record NC_137327.1, on the reverse strand, counting down.
ACAGTGTCTTTAACATAATGAAACTGCCCAAGATGTTTCACAAGACACTAAAACAAAATATGACCTTCAGTCACAAAAGGAGAAATCAGGTCAGATGATCAAAAGCTTGGTCAAAAAGGCAGATTTTAAAAAGAGCGTCTTAAAGGAGGAAAGCAAGGTGTAGAGAGGGAATTCCAGAGCATAGGATCTAGGCAACTAATGGCAAGACCACCAATAGGACAGCAATTGTAATTGGGAATGCACAAGAGAACAGAAATAGAGAGGCAGATATCTCAGAGGGTTGTGCAGTTAGAGGAGATCAGCAGTGAGGGACAAGGTCATGGAGGAATTTGAAAATGAGGGTGAGAATTTTGAAACTCATGTTGCTTGACTGGGAACCTGTCTAGGTCAGTGAGCACAGGGGTAATAGGGAACAGGATTTGCTGTGTTAAGACAGGTAGCAAAGGCTTAAAATGACTTGAAGGTTACAGAGGGTAGAATGTGGGAGACCAGTCAAGAGGGTAGCAGAAATATCAAGTCTAGAGGAAATGAAGGCATCAACAAGGATTTCAACAGATGTTGTGTAAATAGGTGATCTTGGTGATAACACGATTAGGAGGTCAGAAGCTCAACTCAGGATCAAATGTGACACTAAGGCTGTAAACAGAATAGTTTAATCTCAGATTGTTACCAGAGAGCGAGATAGAGTTGATATCTCGGAAACAGTTTGGAGCGAAGACGAAAAACGAATGGCTTCAAACTGCCGAGCTCTAAATTTTGACAGTTATGACCCTTTGTTCTCGACTATTTCACCAAAATTATCAACCCCATCAAATCCTTTAATCTTCTTAAACATCTCAATTGGGTCATTCTTTATTCTTCTTTCATCAAAAATCACTGATTGACATTTTCAAGACATCCAAACCATCCATTCTCTCATACAGCCAATACCACACTATTAAAAAGAACTGTACCATTCAAAACATAGAAAAGCAAATATTTTGTTTAAATTGGGGAGTAGAACACTTAGAAACGTGTTGCATAGGGAAAGGGCTGCTTTTATTTAGCTTAATTACTGTCACAGCACTTCAACCATTATTTGGGATAAAAGCGACATAAATGCAATGATTGTTCAACCGTACACTTTGTTGCATCAAATTTTACAATACAAAAGGAGGCACTGTGGCCCATTCTGCCCACACTGGCCATCAGGCACCTATCTATTCTCATCCCATTTTCCAGCAGTTGGTCTGTAGCCTTGCATACTATGGTGTTTCAAGTGCTCATCTAAATATTTCTTAAATGTTGTGAGGATTCCCGCCTCTACTACCCTTTCAGGCTGACAGCTCCAGATTCCCACCACCCTCTTGGTGAAAAAGCTTTTCCTCAACTCCCTTTTAAATCTATGCCCCCTAATTATTGACCTCTTTCTTCCCGTCTACCCTACATCCCACACAACACACAATTTTGTATACCTCACATAATTTTATGCACCTCGATCATGTATCCCTCAGTCTCCTCTGCTCCAAGAAAAAAACCCAACCTAGCCAGCCTCTTTCCGTGGTTGAGAAAATTTTAAAAAGGGCCATTTTAAATATTTAGTCTCTTATTCTTAACAGATATTAATATACGAGATAATCCAACACCAACCAGTACACAAACTTGAATTAATCACAGTTTGGAGTAAAACACTTGAGCAACTGCATCGAGTGCCATAGAATCCAAAGTGAATGCAGTTTTCTATTATATACATATGGTACTAATCAATTAGAACAGATCTGAAAAGAAGCTTCCAAATGAAGAAAAGGTTTTTAAAAATCCTTTTATCACCCCTCTCATCACCAAACACATACCTAAAAATGAGCAGCTTGCAATGTTGATGTTGAAGAACGATCTCTGCACTTCAGTCAACTTGGCCCACCCATGTGACAGTCTGTGGTATTGTGGGGATAGAAATATTTCTTACAAATCTGCACTCTCAGATAACAGATGTGGCAGTTCTCTTACCTCAGAGTCAGATGTGTGGGTTCCAGATCCACTCTAGAGACCCGAACATAAAACCTAGCTTAACACCCCAGTACAACTTTTCCGATGAGGTTTTAAACTGAGGTCCCACACATCAATTTAGACGAACAAAAAATAACCCACAGCTCTACTTCAATTCAGGAGAAGAATTCTCTAATATTTACCTCTCAACATTGCTGTTAATGGTTCTTTGATATGCACACATTGGCTGTCATGTTCTCATTTTTTAACAGTGAATGCAGTTCAAATAACATTTGGATGTATGGTATGCTTTGTCTACATAGTGCGCAAAAAACAATTCTTTTCACTGTGTACATGTGATAAATCAAATCAAACGTTTACGGTAGTGAAAGATTCTAAACACAAGTCATTCATTTATGAGGCACACACATCCTCTCTCCAGTCTTCAGGCCCAGCTCAGGCCGACAGAAGGTAGCCAAAGCAATCAAAATGACCTCTTCAGATCAAAACACCCTGCAAGCAGTTAACAAAAATAATACTGTTTAAGCAGCATGTGCACACCTGCAATTTACTTTATGGTAACCTGCACACTGAATGGTGAATTCTGGCTGCATTGAATGAGAAATGTTCAACACAATATGCAGGGCACGAGCAACACCATCCAGTAACTGAACTGCATTTTCAACATACCACAGTCTCAACACAAAATCGGTAATTAACTTGGATATCATTAAAAAGGCATGGTGCAATTTACTGTTCTTCGTCTGCTCACAACAAGTTTCCCCGTGAAACACGGTCCTCTGATCCATTTCAATTTACCAGTGAAAAAACATGAAGCAAAACACTGATTTCCTGTCACTAGGTGTAGCAGAGTGTGCCTACCAATAACTTTACAATGCAGGCCAGAGTTATCCAGAGAGAGTAAAAGGCAGCTCAATTTTTTTTTCAACCAGCCTAATGAATTCCTCTCTGCCTGCGAAATCAAACACATTCACCCACTTAACGGCAGTGGTGTGTATTTCCATGGAAGATTTATGTGCAACACAAATCTATGATTCTGAGGTTGGAATCTGTTCTCAATTTAAAAATGGGGTTGTTTGTCAACTTTACACAACTGTGTGCAACAGCCTCTGGTCTGGGATCAAACCCAAAAATGGTAGCAGACATAACAGCAATTCAATCAAGTCCTTCTCTGATATATCTTCGTGGCTGAATGTCTGCAACAATACCACCAAATGGTCATAGCAAATCTTTCATACCTAGCTTCAGAGTGAAAAGCTCAATAAAAGTCAGTCAGAAATATAATGGGAGTGCTCAAGCCTGGTATGGTTCTTGTTTTAATTCACCTGTGGGACGCAGGCATTGCTGGCTAGTCAGCATTTATTACCCATCCTTGACTGCCATTGTTCAGAGAGCAGTTAGGAGTCAACCACATTGCTGTAGCGCCAAGTAAAGAGGGCAGATTTCCTTCCCTAAAAGACATTATTGAACCAGATGGGTTTTTCTAACAATGGTTTCATGGTCATGAGTAGATTCTTAATTCAGATATTTATTTCTGAATTCAAATTCCACCATTGTTACAGCAGGATTCAAACTCAGGTCCTCAGAACATTCGCTGAGTTTCTGGATCAATAGTCTAGCCACAATGCCACTATGTCATTGCCTCCCCAGTAGCAAAGATCTTAACTATTGAAGCACAGTTACCATTAAACTCTTTACCCCTTCCTGCCCCGCTGTCTGTCTTTACCCAAATTGTTACATTGCTATATTGCCTTGACTTTTTTCTCCAAATCTCCCTTTAACTAATTCCTCCCTAGCCCTACTCATACAATTTTCAGAATTAGGGTTAGCACTGCTACCTCACAGTACCAAGGACCCTGGTTCATTTCTGGCCTTGGGTAACTGTTTGTGTGAAGTTTGCACATTCTCTATCTGTGTGGGTTTCTTCCTGGTGCTCCAGTTTCCTTTCACAGTCTAAAGATGTGCTGATTATGTTGATTGGTCATGCTAAATTGACCCTTAGCATCAGGAGAATCAGGAGGGCAAATACTTGGGGTTACGGGGATATGACCTGGGTGGGATTATTGTTGGTACAGGCTCGATGGGCAGAATGGCCTCCTTCTGCACTGTAGGATTCTATGATTTATTCTATGAAATTCCAGGATGCTGATCCTAGCCTGGTTTAAATGGAGCACATCCCAAGAGAACTTCTCCCTCTTTCCCCTATGCTGGTGCTAGTGCACCACGAGTCAAAATCCATTCTTCCCATATCACCCTTTAAGCCAGGGGTTTAATTCCCTAATTTGTTTGACCCTTTGCCAATTGACATGTGATGCAGGTAACAATCCTGTCAGAATCAGTCCTCATTAAAAAAAGAGAGGGTTTACTTTCTATCTACACATACTCACTGGAATTACATACAACCACTACTGGTCTAACATTTTTAAATGGATCACATTACTCACGAGGCAACCACTCCTTCAAAAAAAACATGCACTATTTAACAGCTCTCAGTAAGACTGCAGATCACAGATCAAAAGTTATGTTAGGATGAAATGAAACATTAAAATCTTTTGGTCTCCAATTTCACGGCACTATTTTGGCAATATCACTTCTGAGCTGCTGTTAACAACACTATGTCTGATAAGATGCAGGCTAAATTACACAATGTATAACCAGAGGTCTAAATGCCTTATTTTTATACATCTAGTGCATACAGTGAAACAACAAAAAGAAATACTTGTACACTATTTACATTCACTCCAATTTACATAAGTCTCCCCTAGCAGTAACGTACCTCCATCTTTTCAATGTGCTGTGCAGATCGTCTCACACCACTACACGCTGTAACTTACTCAGAGTTAAGAACTGAAGGTTTTCAAAATTGCAGCCAAACAGTAAGATTGGAATGTACCTCAGCCTAATATTTTCAGCTGTTTTGTTTTAAAGATTACATCTGAACAATAAAATACAGTCACAGCCAGAACTTAAGAATAACTCATCATTGCCCAGTTACTGTATTGTTTGAAATTAATCAGTAGTACTTGATTGAAATCAGTGGTGGCACAATGGCACTGCTGCCTCAGCTCCAGGGACTGGGTTTGATTCCTGGCTTTGGTCACTGTCAGTGAGGAGTTTACACACTGCGTCTGTGTGGGTTTCCTCTAGGTGCTTCGGCTTCCTCCCACAGTCCAAAGATGTGCGGATTAGGTGGATTGGCCATGTTGAACTGCCCCTTAGTGTCCCAAGACGCATAGGTTGGAGGGATCAGTGGGGTAAATACATGGGGTTACAGGGTTAGGGCCTGGGTGGGATTGTTGTTGGTGTATACTTGATGCGCCAAATGGCCTCCTTCTGCACTGTGGGGAATCTAAGAAATGTGTTAAAAGGGGTACACCTGATAAATGGTATTGACCAGCAAAAACTTTTGGATAGGGTTAGTGGAGACATATCTTAATTGCAGCTAAGAGGCTATATGCCATCCAGCTCTCTGACCTAATATCCTGATGGCTGACACGCCACAGACATGTCAGAAAATTCAAGCAATAACCTATCATGAGTTTAAATGACACAACATAATTTCCAAATTTCCAATTTCCTTGCGATGTTTCAACAACAGAACCTCTGAATAAGATGCAAGCCAGACTGTAAGGAATGTAACCAGAGATCCAAATAGTGATTCAGCTATTAGACTTATAGCTAAGATTGTCAGAGAATTGGAAGTTATTACTAAACCTTTGAGATAGACATGTCAATATAGAACTAAAGTATCCACATAATCATCAAACAAAAAGGCAAAACAAATGTGTCATGGTCCTGGCAACTAAAATCGGGCTTAGAGCTGGCTCCAAAATGCATCAATAAATTTTGGATAGCCAGCTCAGACACGCCAACTATTCATAATTTACATCAATAACATTCAGATTCATGTCCGCTTTGGCACTTCAAAAGCCTGCACACAGCCGGATTCAAACTACCTGCATTAAAACGTTAAGATCCTGCATTCCACATCCAAATTACTCATTGCAGTTCCTGGCTCACACATAGCCAAGACTGAACTGGTGTTCCCAAAAATGTAAAGTCGTGTTTTTCTTCTTCTCACCTGGAGGAAGTGCAAGGTGGACAACTTGTGTATAAGTGAATGATCAGACATGTTACCAACATTATTTTAAAACTGGTGATGGGAAACAATGAACTGGTGAACAATGCACTTCATGGAATAGCTGACAAAGATCCCACTATTTTTCCCCAAATTCAAATTTAAAAATTTTCATTTAAACTTAGGGTTGCTTTGAATTTACAACCTCATCCTTAATCACTTCTACTGGTTAATATGGTACCAAGGCTTATATATGGCACTTTACCAAGTCAAGTGGCACACATTACCAATTTTTAAAAGAACTTTAAAAAGGAAATGTCAAGTTCTGGGGGGAGACCCAGGCTTCACAAGACCAGCCAGATTTTTTTTCACAATATATAGAATATTACGTTGATTTCTCTGCATACAATAACTAATTCCAATCAGAATAACGTTGGATACTAATAAAATCAAAATGATCGATGGAGTGAGCAAGTAATTAGTCCCACAGAAATGAACTTCCTGCCGGTCAACTACAAAGCAGCAATGACAGAAGCCAAAAGTTGTCAACACTGCACAGCTCAACCTCCACCGACATTTCACCTGAACAATCTTAGTTAGATTACTCTCACTACACTCTTTCAAATTTCCTGGATTACATACATATATCTCAGATGGAGTGGCTGTGAGTGATTTACACATAATAGTTCTAAAATACATTCACAATTGAACTAATCATGTTAATGTTCAGTCGTTGGCATAAAACATAGCTGAAACAAAGGTGGATAGCAAAATGCATTCACCTCCATTACACTGACATCACAGTACAAAGGTCCAAATCCACACAACACTGGATGGGATAAACATATAAACATATCTGTTTTTAATGATTGCTACCACCGTGCAAGAAGGTGGCAAGAAATCATGTCTCATTAATAATGCAATCCAATACATATTGAGTCACACTACAACGTGTTAGGCACCTTAAACTAATCATTTTTTTCATGGACGTGTTGTAAATGTTTAATTTCAAAAGGCAACTTATTTTGGGAGTGGGAAGCTGGGTACTGAACCTTACAAAAATCACACCAAGTCTGAACACTTGTGGTCATTTCCAACATCCGGCGATTTAAAAAATTGTATTTTTGACAGGGAAAGCAAAATTACGGTCGTGTCTGTACCCCCCCAAAAAAAAATCAATATTTGCCTCTTATCCAGAAAATAAAGCTGGATTCTTCTTCATCACCAAGCTCCCCTGCATTTCTAAAATTGCTATAAATAGCACTTTTGTATTACAGGATCAAAACCACATACAAGTGCTGGAATCTTAGCCACAACATGAATCCCACTAATCGTGCTGTATGGCGTAACAAATGAACTTGTTTTCAGTGACATTTCAAATGTAAATTCAAAGCTAATTGGTTGCCCACTTGTTTTGAGGGCTTTATCAGCATTTTTGTTTGCTATCAACTTTTACTAGTTTGAGGTTATCAAATTTCATCAGCATCATAACAGTAGCTGCAGAGTAATAAATTGTGGGCATCTATAATTTAATTAGAAAAGGTTACTCTTTGTCTGCAAAAATATTTCTCATAAAGTATGAAAATCAATTCATGACAACATGCAAAACGAACCAGCAACCCAGCCAGTTCCTTCATCCAAGTTTCCAGTGTGCACAGACACGAAGGAGGAAACAGATACAGCCGGTCCCCAACAAGCAGCTCAGCATTGTGATGTAGTCTGCTCAGCCGCTGCCACTTTACAGAGAATAATGTACTAAATTACAAATCCCCAAAGGCTATAATTCATGACAAGTGCACCGACCTCCCAGCACCCACACTCACACGTGAGGAATAAAGAAACAGGAAAGGGAGGGGTGAATGGAAAGGTACAGGAGGGAGGAGGTGACCAAACACACACTTTAGGAAGGGGTGGACAAATATTATATGTTGGGGAGGTGGTGTGGGCAAGGCTGTTAAAAGAAAGGGGTTGAGTGGGTGACAGGAGGGGAGGCATGACGAGGGGGAACAGGGGTTCACCATGAGGAAGGGGAAGGGGAGGGTGACCAGGAGAGGGGGCCAAGCCAACCATGCGGGGGGGGGGGGCAGCAATCAAGAGAGTGGGGCAACCATGGGAGAGGCAGGGGTGGAGGCAACTAGGGGAGAGGGCAGAGGGTGGGTATGTGACAGTGTTTATGAAAGGTAAGGGTGCAAAGTCTAGCTTGTTGCCTCCTGCCACTAGCTGTTGCCCCCTCCAATGTTGAAGCTTCTCCCTCTCTCGGTGGCCAATCCTGTTTCCCTTCACTGGCATCTGAGGAGCAAAATGTCACAATCCACTGGCAAACATCTCATTCCCAGCAACTCGCCTCTATCTTCCCCACAATCTCTTCAAAAGAAAAATAAAAACGGAAAGTTTTCAATCTGAACAATGTAACACTGGCTGCTATTCGTGGCAATCCTGTTTCCCCTCCTCAAAGCATTGAATCTGAATCTGCTGAGGACCCAGATTCACAGTCACTCCCAGGGATCACTTCAAATGACAAGAATTTATTTTAACCTCGCCTCTGGATCCCACTCTTTCCAGCTTTTTTTTTTCCACACATTTCTGCTTGGGAAACGAAAACAAAGTCCTGGGGGCCGGAGGCGCCCACGTTCCGTTACAGCAGATTTTCCACCCATTTTACAAAGGCGTTCTCGGGGCAACTTGATGCCAAGAAAATAAATCTTCAACGCAATGTGTGTGAGAAAGAGAAGGGGTGGGTGAAAAATAAAAAAGAAAATCAAGCGAGAATGCAGGAACAGTTCTTACATGGCTGCAATGTAGCTTCAGAGGGAGTCCAGCTGCCAGTCAGTCTGTTAAAAACGAAGCTCTGCAGCGTTTCCTGCGGGCAGGCAGCAGCTTGAAGCGGGAAGGAGTCGGTTTGGCAGCATATCCCGGTCCACAGAGAAGCAGCTCGCTCGCTCGCTCACTTACTCACTCCTCTCAAGAATTTGCTTCCTCCCCTCTCCCACTTTGCTGCTCCTTTTCCCTTCCCTTCCTCTCTGTAGCGCTGGGCGAGCCGGAGCCACCAGTTGTGCACAGAGCTGCTGACAGAGGGTTTTGGGGGGAGGGGCGATCAGCAGCCAGCCTCTCTCTCTGCAGTCTGTGCCTCGCTGTGAAGCTACCACTCGAAGCCAGACTTGTCTCCAGTCCAGCGGCGGCAAGTTCAGGCTGCACAGCCTCAAAGCGCCGCCTGTGCTCACAGCCCAGCCCCTGTCACACATTGCAGCCAGCCAGAGCAGCTGCAGAAAAATAATAATAGCTGCACTCCAAATTGTTTCCCTGTATTTTTCCGAGCGTACGAAGGGAAGCAAACTCTCCATTCCCAGCACAATTTACTGACTTTTTTAAAAAAAAGTTTGCTTATTTTACCATTTACTTACAGCTTGCAACATTTACGGCCTTTTAAAAAGTTAAACGTTGATTTGCTTAAAGAAATGCTAACCTTAATCTCACAGGGATTAGGTGGAAGTTAGCTACAGTTGTATAAAATCTGCTTCAACCCTATTTTAATACTGGGTTCAATTCTGGGACAGTCAAGATATAGATTAATTGGCAGGACACTGAGGCTAGCTAACAGGATTAGATTATCGAACAGTTGCATAGACTCGGTAAAGATTCCTGTGAGGATAGAAGTTTAGTGGATGATCTAATTGAAGTTTTTAAGATGATTGGAGGATTTGATTGGGCAGGTGGAGAGGAACTATTTGCTGTGGTGAGGATCTCAAAACAGGGGCAATAAACCTTAGAAGAATCCCTACAGTGCAGGAGGCCATTCGCCCCATCCAGACTACACCAACTCTCTGATAGAGTATCCTACCTTGGCCTTCTCCCCCTGCCCTATCCCTGTAACCCTATTTATTTACCCCTTCGCCCCTCCTCAACCTACACACCTTGAGACACTGAAGGGCAATTAGCAATAGCCAATCCACCTAAGCTGCACACCTTTGGAGTGTGGGAGAAAACCAGAGCACCCAGAGGAAACTCTCACAGAAACAGGGAGAACATGCAAACTTCAGTCACCCAAGGCTGAGCCCCTGGCACTGGTGAGGCAGCAGTGCTTGCCACCATGCCACCCTTTGAGGGCTGGGCTGTTTTGAGGTAGTGTTAGAAACACTTTCACACAAATGGTGGGGGAAATCCAGAACATTGCCAACAAGCTGTGGAGGCTGGGTTAATTAAAAATGTCTACTGGAATTGATATAACTGAACCCAACAACAGCTTGTATTTATTTAGAACCTCAAATGTAATAAAATATCATTAGGTTCTTTGTGGCAGAATTAACAAAACTGAACAGTGAGTGATAGGAGTTTTTGGGGCAGAGGAACCCCCTAGTCATGGAGGCAGATTTTAAAGTGTCTGAAAGAAGAGAGAGAAATAGAAGAGACAAGAACGTTTAATGAGGAAATCCTGGAGTTTTTAGTTTTGGCAGTTGAGGGCACACTTATCAATAGTAAAAGAATGAACACAAGAATACCCAAAAGGCCAGAATTGGAGAAGAGCAGATATCGTTTTCTTTCCTGGGATGTGGACTCTGGAGGAAGGGCCAGCTACTGTTGCCCACCCCAAGCTGCCCTTCTGAGAAGGTGGTCTTGTGCCCTCTTCAACTGCTATTGTCCATCTGGTTGAAATGGTTTTTATTAAAATCGATTAGACTCCTGTTGTGGCTTGGTGTAACTGTGGGACCTGTTTGATCATTTCAGAGTCAACCACATTGCTATGGGTTTGAAGTCACGTAGGCCAGATTAGCATAGCAATTTTCCTTCCCTAAAGGTCTCAGTGAAACAGATGTGTTTTTACACCAATAGATTACTGAGTCCAGCTTTCAACTCCAGATTTATATTAACTTGATTTAAATTCCATCAGCTGATGGTTATTGAACCCAAGTCCTCACAGTGCTTAACTGCACCTCTGGATTACTAGTCCAATGATGTTACAACTATACCCCCATCATCCACATCTTGGAAAGTTTTGAGCCTCGAGGGCATTACTGAACAGAGAAAGAGGGGGGCAAGGCCACAGGCAGATTCAAAAACATGGATAAGAATTTTAAATTCAAGGTGTTGCTTAACTGGGAGCCAATTGGGTCAGTGAGCACAGGGTTGATGGGCAAGCAGGACTTGATGTGAGTTAGGACATGGGAGGACTGTTTTGGATGACCTCAAGTTTACTTACAGTAGAAGGGAGGAGGCTGGTCTGGAGTGCATTAGAATAGTCAAAGCTAGAGGTAACAGAGACATGAATGAGGGTTTCAGCAGATGAGCTTAAGTAACAGAGGTGGGTAGATGGAGTTAAGATACAGGTCAGCCATGATATCACTGAATGGACAAACAGCCTTGAGGAATTAAATAGCCTTCCACTTATTTATTATACAAAGTACTCAGTCCTCCAGAATAAAACGTAACCAGATTTGAAGTACAAGTTTTTCTCAAAGACATACAGCAATGTAGTCACCATCTTAGAAATTTCCTGAAATACTTAGTTACCAGTTTCCCATTCCCTACAATCTGGAGTGTGTCTCTGCCTAATTTCTAGGTAAAGCTTGCAAACCTGAGCTCAAAACAAAAACCCAGAGACACTATTCTGCTTCACTGAAACTACCACATGATCTCAAGTGATTTTTTTCAATTAGGGTAAATGAAAGAATAAATTTCCCAACAGTGAGAAGAGCGGGTTAGAATGCAATGAACAATAAATAATTAAATGAAGACCATTAAATATAAACAATCGATTTATAGCCTTCTCAATTTTTATTATACTGAGAATATGTAAAAAAAAAACAAGCACCATCCTATCAATGTAAATTTACTCTTGAAACGAGTTCCCTTGTCTGTTGTGATATGGCCATGGAAGCTCTGGCCTGTATTATATGTGTATATTTCATCATTACTGCTGGTAGGCATTATACAGCTCACAATGTTGCAGTGCATCTCGTAAATGGTACACACTGCTGCCACTGTGCATTAGCAGAGGAGGGAGTGAACATTTAAAGTAGTGGATGGGGTGCCAATCAAGTGGGCAGCTTTGTGAATTGTATTAAGATTCTTGAGTGCTATTACAGCAGCAGTCACCCAGGCAAGTGGAGAATACTCCATCACACTCCTGACTTCTGGATGATAGACAGGCTTTGGGGAGTAAAGTGTGCTATGTACCACAGAATTCCTAGCCTCTGACCTGGTCTGGTATACACAGTATTTATACGGCTAGTCCAGTTCAGTTTCTGGTCAATGGTAACCCCAGGATGTTGATAATAGGGAGATTCAGTGATAGTGACACCATTGAATGATATATGGAGATGATTAGGTTCTTTCCTGCTGAAGATGGTCTGGCACTTGTGTGACGTGAGTGCTACTTACCATTTATCAATGGACAGGGACTGCTTCAATAGAAACATATATTTTGAGAAGATCTTTCACCCTCCCTCATTCTCTTTCACACTGCCCCATCCTCTTTTACCCTGTTTCACCTTCCCCCAACCTCTTTCACCCTTCCCCATTTTCCCCCACCCTTTTTCTGTAAAACTTATTCTGTAAAACTCAAGATTTTTAATTGCAGGACATGACATCTTTTTGTGCCTATTTGATACAAAAATAATACCGTAGTCCTCAGATGGTTAGCTATTATCTCTGGCCTACTCCATTGTCAGATTCACATCTCTTTTGTATTAGATGGGTTCCTCAGCAAATTTCCCAAGTAGAACAGCACATCTCAGTTAATTGCTCTTCAACAATTTTTTAGTTGAAACCTTGAAGAGTTGTTCCAGTGTCATCAAGTGTCTCAAAAAAAGTGCCTTCTTTTCAGAGACACAGCTAATTGAAAATACAAAATATACACAAGTTAAAGGAATCATAAATTAAATCATATTATTTCTACTAACAATGATACTCTCCAGTTCCTGCAGTGCTCCTTGGAAGGCCTCAAGCGCGCCAGTGGACACCACACACTCGTCTTCCAAGGCCACCCCGGTATGGACAAGACTGGGGAAGAAAGGCTCACAGCCTCATTATCATATTTATAGTTCCAACACATCTCCTTGAGTGATTGGTCTGTTGCACACACCCTCCAGCATCAGTTAAATTAAGCCAGATATGTGTGGATTGGAGATGGGTTTGGACTGGGAAGTGTATTTTTCAGACTTTAGGGTAGCTAACTTTACCCTGAAAAATACTTTTGGTAACACTCTGCTTTGTACTCATTTTTATGAAAAGCACAGTCCTGCCAACATAAAAGCTATATGTACAATACATAACAGGTAGCTGCAGCTTCACATTCTGTCCTTCTGATGATACCTAATGCAGTTTGCTAATATCTTAGAGAACCATATCCCAATTGAGATAAAGATCAATGTTTTGTCTGCATCATTTCTAAACTAGGCCCACCTGTTTAAAGATATGGTACATTAAGTATTCATTTGTGGGATTGGCACAGGTATGCATTCATTTTAAAGTCATGAAGTCATGAATGGTCAGAAGTCAAGACTGATTTGCATTATAAAGCTTTCCTGATGGCTCTGTAAATTCATTCCTGTAAGCAAAATTTAAGATTTAATTGCCAATCTGTGCATAACTCAGCATGTTGAAATTGACCACAGCATGAGTGTGTCAGGAAGAAAACTTAGTCACTGAGTGCCAGCTTTTGATTACTAGCCATTAATCCCCATTGGAGGTATGCATGTCTGCAAATAAGAAAAGAATTGGACTCAACTGCAATTCTGTCGTCATTAAATAAACTCACAATGAGATACCAGAAAGTGATTGATGCCCATGAAACTGTACATGGAGTCAACCGCATTCAGTAGAGGAAGATGAGTGAAGCAAATTTATGAGAAAGAAAAACGGACTACAGGTGAACAAACATACAGATTCCTTCAAGTAATAACTCCGTATTTTTCCTGTGTATGTCCTTTCATGGTTATTCTGAAGACAATTGTTAGCAAATCTGCCATGAATTTTAAATAATTATTTTCAAATAATCTGCATTGTTAACATGTCCCTTCTGTTATGTTCACCAGAGATCAATAATTTTTAAAAATAAATGAATTCCCCAAATGAGCAATGGAAATAACCAACGGACACTACTTGCATGTTTTAAGATTTCTACTATAACAATCTAAAATCAACATAGACTGAACATTAATTTCCAGACAACAACTACACAGAACTAAAGAAAGGGATGTTTACATTAACTAACTAATACTATTGAAATACATCATACAAACTCTTTCGCTGCGTACCACACTTCTGGCAGACAAGATCAACACTGTTGTTACTCCCAGATCTTCAGAAGGCTCAGTCAAAACTTCCAATGTTCTTCTAACGCCTTTCCACTGATCCCTAGTCTCTCTAATCCAACTTTCACCAGCAAGGCCCACAACAGCAAATCCTTGTTCCATAAATCTGCAAAATTTCCATCTATTCTGTTCTCTTCCTTTTGAACAGAAAATGAATTCTTACAAGCACCTACTTCTCCATAGCAGTATCTGCCTTGTCTCTACCTGTATCTCACAAAACCATCTGTTCATTTACTGAAAGTGTAAAAGCTGTCACTAAATTTCAAAAGGTTGCTATTTGAATTTTACCCCCATGGCAACCAGGCCTGTGTCTGAACTTGGGTGCTCCCAGAAGTCCCAACTTTTAACCTTAACGTAAGGGAGACACTTCAAAACATAGCTACCTTGCAAAATGTTCATAAACAATTCTTCATGAAACTATCAGAAATATTTGACTTTGAACCACTCTTTTGTGCTTCCATGTTCTTTTCTTGCTGCATGGGATAATTCTTCCGTGATTTTCTTTGGTTTTCATGTCCTTTCCATTGCTTCTCTCAAGACATAGGAACCTGAGGAATTACACTCCATCAGGAACCATAGACAAATGTGAGGTAATGCATTTTGGTAGACTGAACCAGGGCAGGACTTACTCAGTTAATGGTAGGACATTGGGGAGAGTTACAGGACAAAGATCTAGGGGTACATGTTCATAGCTCCTTGAAAGTGGAGTCACAGGTGGGTAGAGTGGTGAAGGGATTCAACATGCTTGGTTTCATCGGTCAGAACATTGAATACAGGAGTTGGAACATCTTATTGGAGTCGTACAAGACATTGGTAAGGTCACACTTGGAATACTGTGCAATTCTGGTCACCCTATTATAGGGAGCATATTATTAAACTAGAAAGAGTGCAGAAAAAGATTTACTAGAATGCTACCGGTACTTGATGGATTGAGTTGAGTTATAAGGAGAGGCTGGATAGACTGGGACCTTTTCTTCTGGAGCGTAGAAAGCTGAGGGGTGACTTTACAGACGTCTATAAAACAATGAGGGGCACAGATCAATATATTTTCCCAAAGGTAGGGGAGTCTAAAATTAGGAGGCATAGGTTTAAGATGAGAGGGGAGAGATACAAAAGTGCCCAGAGGGGCAATTGTTTTACACAGAGGGTGGAACAAGCTGCCAGAGGTAGTAGTAGAGGTAGGTACAATTTAGACTTTTAAAAAGTATTTAGATACTTACATGGGTATGGTGGATATAGAGGGATATGGGCCAAACGCAGGCAATTGGGATTAGCTTAGGGGTTTTCTAAAAAAAAACAACATGGACAAGTTGGGCAGAAGGGCCTGTTTCCATGCTGTAGACCTCTATGACTCTTGGTGCCAGGCAGCCTTCACTACCTCTTCATTATGATCCAAGTTGGCCAGTGTTGGCAGACTAATTCCATTCTTGGGAATGGAAATCTCAGGCTGAATTACTCATCACTGACATCAACAGCAATGAGATCAATGATGACCAACCTCGCTACCCCAGTGGGAATCAGCTACCTCAGTATATACCAGGAATCAAACCTGTGATCTTGCAATCTATCTGGTCCATTTATTTATTAGCTAATGCATCGAGATGTTTTTAACTTTCATTTGTATCTGCAGAGAATAATTATAAAAATGTTAGCTTCACAATCAGAATGGAAGCTTGCCAAGTGAAGAAAATATTTCAGATATACCTATTGTAAGAGTTTTAATATTTTGATAATCATACCAGCATTTTGCTTTGATATAACACATACTGAAAATTATATAATCAGGTATCAAGTGAAATAAATAGGAGCTTTACAATGTTTAAATGAGGGCGCCATAAAATGAATGGATACACGTCATTATTGATCAAAGGCAGGTAACCTGAGGACATCCCAACAGACCAGAAGCTTGTTCTTGATGCATTGTTTCAGACAGCAAGATTGGATACATACACTTATTAATATCCTATCCTTTTATTTTAGATTGTTCTAGTGAAAGACAAAGAAATCAAAAAAGGTGAACTTTTCACTGATATTGTTAAAACATTTTTTCACTTCCTTTAGATTGAATTTACTGATAAATATTCTTGCAAATGCATACGAGATGAAGCTCAAGTCCAACTGGTTTCAGCTTTCTCTTCCCCTTACTTATTTACAAGGATAGACTATTTGAGACCAACCCTCCGCCATGACCATAGCTGGGAGTGTCTTCCCCACCATTTTGTCTCTCATCTGCTTCCCATCAGAAAGTGGCAGGTTCCATTTCCTCCAGCAGTACTGAAATGAGCCTGAAAGAATTGCACACCAACACAACCGAGGATAACACTATGACCTGATGATAATCAGTGTATGAAACGAAAGGGAATGACACCCCTTGTTGATTTCAGAAAACTGAAGCTTTGTATGAACAGCGATTCTTATTTAAGGGAATTTCTGATGGAGCAATACCAATAATGGTATTGCTTACTGTAGCTTATTGGCAGCACATGGATGAATGTTCCATAGAATCAAAGAATTCCTACAGTCAGAAGGGAGCCATTTTTCCCCATTGAGTTTGTATCAACTCTCCAAAAGAGAATCTTACTGAGGCCCACAGTGCCCCCAACCCCCAGCCCATCCTATTCCCATAGCCCTACACATTTATCATGGCCAATCCACTTAACCTGTACATCTCTGGACTGTGGGAGAAGTGGAGCACCCAGAGGAAACCCATGCAGACATGGGGAGAATGTGCAGACTCCACACAGACCAGTCACCCAAGGCCGGAATTGAACCCAGTCCCTGGCACTGAGCTATGCTAACCACTGTACCACCATGCCGCCAATAAGCTCCAATCATTCTGACCGTTATCCCTGTCCTATCT
This sequence comes from Carcharhinus amblyrhynchos, assembly GCF_965287045.1. Lineage (NCBI taxonomy): Eukaryota > Metazoa > Chordata > Chondrichthyes > Carcharhiniformes > Carcharhinidae > Carcharhinus > Carcharhinus amblyrhynchos. Next base: position 44,678,506 of record NC_137327.1, on the reverse strand, counting down.
GGCACAGAGTGCAACAATTTGTTGAAATACATCTAGCACAACATCAAGGAATCAAAATTATAGTACAGTCACTGTTTGCTCTATTGTTTCAATGGACAAAATAGCAACAAAGGAAACAATCTTACATTCTCTGTCAACACCTACAGGGAAAAAGTAAAATATCAAACCAGAATTTAATACAGCAAAAGAAAATAACAACAAAGAAATGATTACTTCTATTTAGTTGTATGTCAGGTGTATCAATATACCACACTATGGGATGATTAGATGTTGGGTGAGAGTCTAGGATTCACCACATGGTGAGCACATGCTCCTAGCCTCATTACTGAGGCAGACATGATACATCAAAAACAGGGAGTATGCGGGTTCCTTCTCAATGCACAGAAGCAGCAGCAGATCAGCTGTGCAATCTCTCAGTGTGCAGTGATCTTAGTCATGACTGGGCTCCATGAATGGTTCCAGTGGGCCACCAGTGTTATCTTTTTACCCGAGTCAAATCCTTTGGAGGAATTGGTTCACTCCTAGGACTAGTAATAGTGGTGGGGCAGGTTACATGGAACTCTGAAATGAGGAGCAGTTGAAACCATCAGTGACTGCAATTTGTTTGAAAGGCTATGGTGATTCTTCATTGTCAAAATTTCACATATAATTTATCAATATCTGCAATATTGTCACTAAAACTGTGCACGCAAAATCAATAGCAATCCAAAACATAAAATAACAAAGTTGTCGTGGAATGAAAATAATTTTGTCCTGAAGATGCACCCAGTTTCAATTAAATTAAAAATAGCCAACTTTATTGTAAGAATTTCAGTGGATTAAAGCTGCCTAGTAATTTAAATTCTTTCTGCATAGTGGAACTACTTTGATATTGATTTCTTCAGAGAAAATCATTACTCTGGCAGTGAATTAAACCACAATTCAAAGGTATAGCCTTGAACACCATGTTCACGGAGATTTACCAAACAGCTTAAAGGAACTATGTCTTCTTTCCCACTACCATCAGTTGCTATGGCAACCAGCTCTAGGTGATGCATGCTGACAGTGATGTAATTCAATAATAATCATCCTGACCCATTTTATCCTGACAGACAATTAGGGATTATTTTACCAATCAGCAGTGGGTCAGTAGACACTGACTGACAAACTAGATGTCTCTGTGACTCTCCCAAGAAATCAATTAGTGAAGAACTGGAAGGGGCAGGGTTAAGGGGATTAAAATTGATTTAATCTACACTGTTGACGGTATGGATTTTCAATTGGTTGTAGTCATCTTGTTGGTTCTTATGCATACTTTGGGACAGAAGCCAATTCAAATCAACTATTATGTGAAATACAATGGACAATTCGGCTTTACATTCAATTAACAAATTCCTTTGTGGGAGGTAGTATATGGGCCAAGCAAGCAGTGTCCCAAAAAGAAAGGGAGGCGCAAATAGAAATCCCTCATCTTATTGATGCAATCTATTGCTCTTAAAATATATAATCTCTATAAGTAATGAACAAACAAAATCAACATTCTTAGTAGTGATGATTAACTAGATTGGATTCTTGGGCAATTTGGATATTTTTTAATTCGAGGGGCTATCAAGGATATAGTAATGCACTTAGCCAATCGCAACATATAAATGCATCTGTGCACTAGTGTGCTCTTGTTAATATAATTACACCATTTGTTCTAGACCATAGCTTCCCTTAATTCCTGCCAATTCAAGAGGAACAGTTAACAGTAGGTGCACAAGGCACAGTATAAAAATGGCAGATCACATACAGCAACGAATCTAGAGATTTGTCACTTGTGGACCTTAGTGAGTGATTGCGCTGACCAGAGCGTATCAACAAGCTGTAGCCATGAAAGAGCCAGCATCCAGTAATAGTAAAAAGATTAATAGCTATTCATCTTTTTAGTTGCCCTACATGATGTAAACTAAAGGAGATAGTTTATTACCTGTATTTTTTTTAATTACAGATATTTTCTTTACAAAACAAAATGAACAAACATTAGAAAAACATGATTAGGTAGCATTGTTGATTATCTACTTATCTTTCATCATTGGGAATTGGTTAAATCCACCTGCTGGCTGTGAAGTTCTTGTATTAAATGTATTTAGGTAATCTCAATCCAGTTTCTTTGTGGGTAAAATTGATAATGTTTTAAGGTAGGCTACAAGAGGTCTAGCATAGGAAACCAATAAAACACTACATTGTGACGACATTGTGGCAGGAAATGGATATCTTTGCATTTGAGGTTACCCTTGGAAAGTTCTTGATCCTAGTCTCAGTGTAAGAGATGTGGTTCTGATCCTGGGGTCATGAAATTTGAAGCCTTTTCTCCTTAGTTGCATTGTCTTCTTGTCAGCTGGGTGACCTCTAGCTGGGTGTCTGACATGATGTGGAAATGCTGGCATTGGACTGGGTTAAACACAATAAGAAGTCTCACAACACCAAGTTAAAGTCCGACAGGTTTATTTGGTAGACAAGCCACTAGCTTTCGGAGTGCCGCTCCTTCATCAGGCAAGTGGGATTTCAGTTCACAAAAACAGGGTATATAACGACAAACTCAATTTACAAAATAATGGTTGGAATGTGAGTCTTCACTGTTAATCAAGTCTTAAAGGTACAGACAACTGGAGTGGAGAGAGGGTTAAGCACAGATTAAAGAGATGTGTATTGTCTCCAACCAGGACAGTTAATGAGATTGTGCAAGCCCAGGCAAGTCGTGGGGGCAGATGGTGTGACATGTGTAACCCCCAAGATTTGCCTGGGCTTGAAAAATCTCACTAACTGGCCTGGCTGGAGACAACGCACATCTCTTTAACTTGTGTTTAACATTCTCTCCATTCACATTGTCTGTACCTTTAAGACTTGATTACCTGTAAAGACTCGCATTCCAACCATTACTTTGTAAATTGAATTTGTGTCTTTATGTGCCCTGTTTGTAAGCTGAAATGCCACTCACCTGATGAAGGGGCAGCGCTCTGAAAGCTAGTGGCTTGTGCTACCAAATAAACCTGTTGGACTTTAACCTGATGTTGTGAGACTTCTTACTGTGTCTGACATGTGCAGCTTGGCTTCTGGTGAGAAGGGAACTCCCCATCAATCCTCCATGCACGCTCAACATCATGCTGCACTGGAAGCAACTGTTGGGGGTGGTGGGGGGGGGGGGGGGGGTGTAGAGAGATGGTTGCACACCTCCTTGTGGAATCTGCCTTCTGAAATGTGTCTTTAGTCTGAAGAGATGTAACGGTTTTCATCAAGATTCACACCAAGCAGTTCTGTGACGCAGGATTCTGCTCTGTGGGCTATTTCCGGGGATGCACACCAAGACACACATCCACTGCTGCTGGAGGATCACCAACTCAGTGAAAGATGCTCCTTGGGCTGCCCAACACCTATTGGTCTTTCAATGCAAGGAATTGTCCTCCACTGGATTTTGCAGACTGGCATATTCCAAGGTCCAGGACTATGTGCTGAAGGACGCTCTTAAGCTTGGAACAGCCGTCACCAAAATGCAATGGGGAAAGGTCACAGTGTAAGGCTCTTGAGCCAATGTACACCAAGGGGCTAGTAACCATTGAAACCCCGTGGATTGTGTGCTTAATTCTGATCATATATAACTGTGCTGAAACACGTCTGAGTGCAACATGACCAATGTATATAATTTGAACGGAATTGTACTGTCTAATGAAAATATTGAAATATTTGCAATATTTCAATACTAAATTGAAGCATCTCAAGAGTGCATCCTGATGTGAATATAATTTTACTTTCTTGTGACATTTTGAAATGTTTTGTAATGTTTCTTTCAGATTTTTTTGAATAAAGTACATTCTTGCAAACAAAAATGTGCAGCAACTAAACCTAAATCGAGTTGAAAAATCCACTATCTATTTGTCCAATCTGGAATGTACACATAGGAGCATACATCTTTTTCCCAGGTCCAGAACTCTTTGGTGCAGAGTCAGGATCCCAGGATGTGTCTGAAAGGCTATTGCTGGTGTTTATGTAGTTAATACAATGCAGCTTACTACAGCTTGTTTACCAGAGAATGTGCTATTCTCTGGGGCATTGATTAGTAGAGTTACCTGAAACCTGAGTGAATTTAGTCCTGGGACCCCATCAAATTTAACCTCAGGATTCATTTGTGAGCCAGGTTGGTGAGTTAATTTTTAACAGTGCCCTTGGGTAGTGTGGACCTGCCTGGGTCAGCTATCAGATTACAGAGTCTGCTGCAGAGGATTGACTTCAACATTCCCTCAAAACTGTCTGGCCAAGCAGCAACCAGAAAGTTCCCAAGCAGGCTACGCAAAAGCCTATCCCTTTAAGTTACCACGAGAGCACAATAAACTTTAAAGGACCTCTGTAATTAAACAAATCACTCACATTCAACAAATAAAAATTACAAGCTATGTTGGTTGACTTCATTCTGAACTGCCATTATGAGACACATCATCTTGGATCCACTAGAATTGCAATGTAACCCCACTTTCTCTCCCTTATGAAAGAACCACCTGAACCCCAAGACTCTTATCTCTCTCCCAAGGAAGGTAATCACTAGTTCATCTTGAAACGTCTGTAACATTCCTTTGGCTGTACTGAAGCACCTCAGAATGCAATATGATCTATGTCGAAAGCCTGAACATTATCATACCGTGACAACTATTTTGAAATGTTTGCAATGTTCTTTCAGATATTTTATGAATAAAGTATATATTTGCAACAAAAAGTTTAATCAACAGACAACTGATGCGTGTGAATTTCAGCTCTGAATGCAAATACCATCAGCTCCCAAAAATGACATGGTGAACATCATAACCTTAGAATAACATGTGCGAGTACATTGTCACCATCCTCCCAGCCATAACGTGGGTACACAACATGCACTGTGATTGTACCAGTTGTAAGTGTCTAGTTTCACCAGTAGCTGTTTGTTTGTCTTCAACTTAATCATAGTAAGCAGTGAGGCTTATACGCATGACATGTGTTCTCATAACCTCCCTTCAGATGGCAATTGTTATCACAAGTATTCATTTTTTCACCAGCCACACAACGGACAACTTATTTCAATATGGTGCCAAGGATCTGTACATACCAGCTTGCATTGTGCTGAACCAAACACCTCAATATCACACAAATACAACACCAATGCCAGGTTTGCACATAACCAGCCAGTTCCTGCAGGTGTCTGGCACAATCTTTGCCAAGGACAAAATACACAAAAATGAACTGGAATAGTAAATGTGGACAAACTTAAAACATGTTGAAATTATTAGTTTTGAAAAACAATTATTTTACCCTAGATGGCTTACAATGACTGGTGTACAGTGTATTAACAATGGCAATAACAACTCGTTAAAATATCGACATGGCAAATGCTGAACTTTAAGAATCAACAGTTTAACATTTGAACAGATAGAATAAACACAAAGTACTTAACTAATGATGAAATGTTCCCTCTCAGTAAATTATCAGATGATAAATGATGACTTTACGATGAAAGTTACTGCCATAGTAGTGTAGCTTTTCAAATCCTTGCTGTACATAATGCAAATCCTTAATTAAGATATTGAGACAGAGCTTGAAATATGCAACACAAAAGGAAGAAAAATCCTTCCAATATTATTGTAAACAACAATAACTTATATTTATATGGTGCCTTTAATGTAATAAAGCATTCGAAGGACACCAGAGCATTATAGAGCAAAGTTTCACCCAAAGGAATAAGGAGATACTAAGCAGGTGACCAGTAACTTAGTCAGGTTTTAAAGAGCATCTCCAAGGAGAGATGGAAGTTTGGGGAGGAAATTCCAGAGATTAGGATTGCAGCAATTAAAGGCATATCCACCAATAATGGAGCAATTAAAATTGGGAATGTTCTTGAGGCCAGAACTCAAGAAATAACAGACATTTCAGAAGGTTGTCTGCTTGGAGGAAATTAGAAAGAAAGGGAGGGACAAGGCCGTTGAGGGAGTTGCAAACAAAAATGAGAATTTTAAAATCCTCGTGGCTGAATGTCCCACATAATGCGGCATTCGCCAATGAAACCATTACAAGTGACAAGAACTCATCCAGCTGGGAAAGACAGAAATAAATGATTTGCCTTGGTTCTTGATCAACGATCAGCAATCTTAGCGAAAAGGTCTGTGCGTGTGGATATCACACTCACAATTAGAGAAGGTCAGCTGTGATACCCAACATGATCGGACAGATGAGCAACGTTCCCTGTCCAAGCTCAGCAATCTTAGCTGGAAGGTATATGTATGTGTGTGTGGATATCAATTATAGGTCAGCTGTGATGCCCGACATGGTCATAGAGATGAGTGACATTCTCTGTTTTTGAGCTTGTGACTGGTCCCTTGATTGATGTGTTGGAGGACTGCTAACATCCACAGCGCCATACCCTCCACATGAATCAGCTCCTCCAACAGAGGACAGCAATTACAAAAAAAGCTCATTTGAATATGTGATCATTCAAAATGAAAATCAGATCACCGTTATTGAATGTCAGGAACAGGTTCAATGAGGGCTCACAGGAGGTTAACACTACCACTCATTCTATTTGTTTATAATCAAAAAATAATTTTTGGCTTTTTCAGAAATAACCTCAATCATTGGGTTGCTACTTTGCCACACACGACCAGACAAGCAGCTGATATTCTGTTTTTGAAATGGGTGGAGGGGAAACTTGAGTCACTGAACACCAATTTAAAAATATCAGTGTTGTTGCCACATCAAAATCTTTAAATGCAAAGATGAAGTAACAAATCAAAAGGAATGGGAACATATGGAGCTCAACAGAGTGGACTAAGCCTTTTCACCACACAAGTTTAAAACAGTTACAGCACCATTAGATTGCCAGACAAGGCTGGGTCTTCAGGGGAAGATAATGGGATACAAACAAAATGGGGAATTTTTAGAAACTTGGAAACAGATTAGCTATTCTTGCACAAAGAATGACGCATCATGTACGACCTCAAAACAAGAGAGAAACAAACTTTACCCTGAACAAACACAGAAACATTTTGCATTATTAAGCTCTGTAAGTGAATGGTTGAATTGTTGAAAATATTCTTTTGTGGATGTAAAGTTAAACTCAAGCCCAATCCAAGATTCAAAATTAAAGCAATATCCTGACTCTGAGCATTCAGGGATAACTGGGTAAACAAAGATATGCAAATTATCAAGAATAAATGTCAAATTATCAATAAATGTCAAGTTATCAATAATCATGTGAACTTAGTTTAAATGAGTAATGCAGAGATTACTACTTTTGAGGTCCTGCTTGCTAGTCTTCTACCTAGCCCCCTAAATTCTGACAACAGGGCTTCATCCCTCTTTTTCCCTATCTACTGATGTGGACTTATTCTCCCTTCCCCCACTTTGCATGTTCTGCCTCCAATCTGCAGAAGGAGACGGTGGATCCTGTCAGGTGATTCCCCAAGAGAGAGATTTGGAGGAGAAAACAGAAGACAAAAAAATTACTCGCTAATCATTTGAGCATATTTCCATCAGCACTCTGAACACAAATTATTCTGCATGACTCATAGCAAATTATTTCTTCAGGTGCTGGACGACAATAATTAGTCATCAATGACAATCCTTTACTAATGCAAAATCCTGGTGTTTGTATTGAAAGTGATTGTGTTTTAGTTAAATAAAATAACTCAATTCCAAAGGGGAGTCATTTTACTCAAAATGTTCAGTGTCTCTCTCCACAGATGATACCAAACCTGCTGAGTGTAGCTCCAACACCACTTAAGGGGCTTGACATCATCCAAGACAAAACAACCCACTTGATTGCTACCCCTTCCACAAACATTCAATCCCTCCATCACTGATGAACAGTGGCAGCCTTGTACACAATCGACAAGATTCACTGCAGGAACTCACCAATGTTTCTTAAGCAGCACCGTCCACAACCACTATTATCTAGAAGGATCAGAGGAACAGATGCATGGGAATACCACCACCTTAGGGTCCCTTCCAAGACACTCATCATCCAAACTTGGAAATATATCACTGCTTCTTCACTGTCGCTGTGATAAAACTCTGGAACTCTCTCAACAGTACTGTGGGTGCACCTACATCTCATGGATTGCAGCAGTTCACAAAGGCAGCTCACCACCTTCTCAAGGGCATCTAGGGATGGACAATAAATGCTAGCCAGCCAGCGATGCCCATATCTCAAAAGAAAAATATCTCCAGGAGGATCAGTACTATATCTCTTTCTTCCCCACTTCTCCTTTCCAACATTTATATCCTTGCAGCCCCTTTGAGGAACGCTGACCAACAATCCTCTGACACAGACATCCAAATGTTGCAGTCACTGGTCCTTTCTAACATTATTTTGTTTAGCTTCCCTTTAATAAAAAGTAGAAGTAACAATTGCATCCCATTCTGATATTTAGGCCGGATAAAAAAGAGGCCAAAGGAAACAACCCAACAAAGCTCACGTGACAGGGTTGCCTTTGGTTGGCAGTTGATGGGAAAACTTACAGCTACAGAGATTTAAATACCTTGCACGTATTATAGCAGCAGAGATGGAACCGGGTCCTTATGTGAAGTGGCAATTAATTAGACACTTAAGGGCCTCAATAAGCTTAAGGATGGGAGAGGGGGCTGCCAACACCTTACCTGCCACCTGTAACCTGGGGACAGGTTGGAGGTGGGCAAGGAAGCAATGGGCTGACCACCTGTTTTATTTTATATGCCCCGCTCTGCCTGTAAATACACTGGGGGGGGGGGGGGGGGGGCATTTTTATTTCAGTGACATGATTCAGTAACAATACAGGAAAAATATCAACTCAGTCACTGCAATAAAAGGAGTAGGTTAAGCCCACTACCCACTTTTTCCTACTTCTATAAATTAATACTTTCGGAAAGTGGCATACTTCACAGTGAGAGTGAACACAAACCTTTGTAGTGAGGTCCCAAGTTTAACATTCAGGAACTGTTTAAAACATTTAAGGGGAGAATGCAGGACTCCTACACACAGGAGCTGTAGGAAACTAAACTTTTTAGCCAAGATCACGTTCTGTGCTGGAAGTTAATTTAAAATTCAAATAACATCACTTTTCCCCTTACAACAACATTCCATAGTATGGAGCAGATTTTGCCGACCCTTTATAATTGAGTTAACATCAGACAGCTGTTATGGCTCAGGTCAGAAACTCCAGAGTCTTTTATGGAGCCTGCCTGGATCATAGGTTTTGTACCTTGAATTTGGCCAGGATGATTTGTTTCACTTCAGGAACGATTCAAATGACCCACTCAGGAACCTTATAAAAGGAAGTTTAATTAAGAATATAGTTAACATGTATGGAAAGAAAATTAGCAATAACTTCTATCAATTACAAACAAAAACAAAACAACAGTGTACAACCCTTAAGCAAATATATCTAAGATGTTCCAATCAAACCCCTTTAAACAAGTTCAATACAGCAAAGTCTAATGCTCACATGATACTGGGATTGGGTCCTTCAAATGAATTCAGCAGTTCTCTAATGGACTCAGAACAGTCTGAATGGCTTCCCAGAACCCCAGGCAGAGACTCTGGTCACACCACCAACAGCAGGTTCTCCCCTTCAAAAGGCAAGACCTTGATTTCAGATAACCAGTAGAATTTCCAGATAAAATAGGGAGCAAGAGAAACACTTCTTTTCAGATTGCTATCTCTTCTAAAACCTGCAGCTCCAAATTGAAAACGAAAAAGCTCCTGTCACCTGATCGACAACCAGTTTTTACCCCAACAATATAGAGTCAAACATCCCAGTAAAAATAAACAGAGCCCTGTTTAAGCAGCGATAAAAAGACCCCTCCAGACAAACCAGTGCCATAATGAAAAAATAACTGAAGCCAAAAAGACCTGTTACAACAGCAAAAAACATGATTTAGAAAAGATCTCTAAAAGGTATATGACCGTCACAGCTTTGAACCTTTCCAGTACATGCTTACTAAAGCTCAAGAAAGTTATTTTTATTCTTTCATTATTCTACTCATTCCTTTCCCCTCACAAGTACCACATCACCCCTGATATGGCTCTACAGAGAGTGGTGCTCCTTTGGTAGCTCTGCTGTAACAAGTGTGGTGACTGGAACGTAGTTAATCAGGTGGGAGGGTAACAAGTGGGGATCTTGTGTCCTTCCCACCTCCACACCAATTAGGTCTATGGTGGGAAGGCCCATGAATGGTCTTATGGCCCAGCCAATTGGGGCCCTTAAGTCTGGCATTAATGCCCACTTGACGACTTGATCCCCCAATGAACTCCTCGGCAGGCCCTCACCATGTTGGGAGCCCAACAAGCAACCCATGCAGGGTTGCTTGCAGACTTATGGGGAGGTCCCTTGTTGAAAGGCAATCAGTGCCAAATCAAGGAACCTAACATCAGGAAGAGGGTGCTGCTGAGAGTCACCCCCCTATCCTTGCCAACCTCCCCCATCCCATTCCGCTGTGACCCACTCCCACCCCCTCCTCAGCAACCCACCCATCACTTACCTTTAGCCTGTGATCCAGCAATAATACTGAGCCTCAGGTGGGTATTGTATCAGCTAGTCATAAAAACTACTGGCCTCTGATTGGCCGATGGCTCAACAGGCAGGACTTGCACTTGATCCTGGCAAAGGTCCACCTCTGACTATTAGGTGCCTGATTGACATTTAATATGACAGGCCTTTCTGGCACGGCTTTGCAATATGGAATCTTCTCAGATTGTACAGCTCAGTACAAAGGTTAAATGTTTTGAGATGTAGGAAAGACAAAATTAATCTAAGAATTTGCCTTCTTCAACTGCAGTTGAGAGTTAAAGGGGAAGAAGGAGAAAGGCAGAAGATTAGTCACAAGGAGTTAACTGACAGAATGAGAATGGTAAAACAAAGAAAAAAATACCTGGTCCTGCTGAACCACCAAACAGGAAGGTAAACATCCTGTTGATTGATCAAAGGAACAGAAAATTACTGCACAGAACTGTAGGCCAATGAGCTTGGCCTTGGAAGGGAGTATGGTAGGTGAAAAAGAATAGTGAGGCATCAGGAGAAATATAGTATTATAGGAATCAAATGCCGCTTTACAGCTCTCAATTTACAATTTCATCAAAGAACTGGATAACCATAGAATCATACAGCACAGGCGGCAACCATTCGATCCTTTGTGCTTGTGCTGGTTCTTTGAAGGTGTGGTCCAATTAGTCCCATTTTCCTGCTCTTTCCCCACAGCCCTGTAAATTTAGCCTTCAGTATATATCGAATTCCATTTTCTGGTATGATGGATTTAGTTGACAATTGGGGAACTTAATGCATTTAAGACACAAAGTCCTCATCAAAACCTCTGACACGCGTGGAAGATTACAAGAAAGATAGACGTGAGGTAGAAGGGAAGTCTTTGAAGTGGATAATTAGCTGACTGATATAAAGGATGCAAAAAGCAATTTTAAAGGAGAAATGTATCAATATGACAAGGCAATTAGGCACCTCAAGGAGCTGCTCCAGGGCCAGTGGTGGGTTCATGCATATTAATGATTTGGAAGAAGAGATGGTAACAAAGTTCTCCAATCTTAAATCTATCAAATTGTGTTGGGTGGGGTGGGCGAGGGTAAAAACCACACAGAAATGGTCTAATTGCAAGGAGATCTGTTTAGGTTGGGAGATTTGGGCCGAGGAAAATGTTGTTTAAAGTAGATAAATGCAAAAGAAAACAAAGAAGCTGGAGCAGGGAAATAAACTGTGGGATTATTGGATAAAAGAGATGGAGAAAACAGCACAGGATGGGGCGTGGAGTAAACAAGGAAAATTGTTTCCAGCAGCAGGAAGATCTGTAACCAGAGGACACAGATTTAAAATGATTGATAGAAGATTCAGAGAAGAGATAAGAAGAATTTATTTTAAATTGTTGAGAGTTGTTACTATCATTCACCACCTCAAATGGCAGTGGTAGGTGATTCAACAGTGACTTTCAGAAGGATATACTCTAGAAGGGAAGGTAATTACTGGGCTGTGGGGAACAGAGCAGGGACTAATTGAATAGCTGGCAATGGCACATTTTCCTGTGCTGTCAAAGTCTATGAAATTATAATCAGTTTATATAAAACACTGTCTGCCCTCACTTGGAGGATATCCTAGAATCACACACCCAATGACATCCGGATCTTGGGAGGGAGTACAAAGAATCTAATTTAATAAATGCGACTGCTTATCTGAACTAGAAAGGAAAAGTAAAGTTCACATTGGATAAAAACGTGAATACAGGTGATCTTACTAAGCCTTTTAGGTATTAACAGGACTAGAAAAATTTGTTACACAAAGGCCGGAATTCTCCAAACTCGCTCACGGCTGGGATCCCAGTGGTATTCAACATTAGACAAGCTCTGGGATAGGCTCTAAGGCAAGGAGATGCAGGTTAAAGCTCAGACAGATGAAGGTGAATGTGCAGCTAAGGGATGACATCTTCACACAAGCACTGATGAAGGTGTGGAAATATCTACCCAAAGAGACAATAGATAGAAGCAGAGGGTGCTATAAATGCCATTGCCTTTGACAGACTGGTCTAGCAAAGCACATTAGAAATAAAGTGAATTAGGAAGTTTGTAACTTGTGGGACTGGATTAATGGGTGGTAATGGTGTTTTCCAATCCTGTACACGCCTACTTTTCTTGGACTTTGGGATATACTTGAAGTCCAGAGGATAACTATTGTCTGAGAGACAATTTTCCCAAAGTTCTTCCTGAACTTGGCTTTAGCATTCCCTTTTTGCTGCCTTCCCTAGGAGATGGCGGGTCTCAGATTCAGCTACCACTGTCGAACAGAATTGGTGAACATTGAGAGGTGTACTTGCTCCCTTTCCATATATGGTTAAATTGGGATATTTAATCAAAAATGTTGCCGCTCTTTCCAGGTACCAATGCACAGGAGAAGATAGCTGCAGCTCTGTGCCTACCATCCCCATAAGTAGAGACAAACCGGTTATCAACATGAAACATTTTTTTATTGACAATATTAATTCCATGAAACCTTTTATCATATCGTGTATAGCCATTGGATCAGATTGCAAATGTTATTCCTTTGAAAGTTTGTTTGAAGAGAACTTCAAATAACTTTCTGCAAAAGATGTTCCCATAGCTGAAAGAATGGGAAATAATGATATAAAATATTAAAATATAAAGAGCTTACTTGCTCCTAGAGTTGGAGGTATATTAACATCTGCAATCTGCTGTGATCACAAAACTTTATAAATCTCTGCATATCCTCAAATCATTTTCATGAAGATTTTCTCACATTCTCACAAAGTGCTCACGTACTCTCTGCAAACCTGTGAATTTTCATCTATTCTTACTTGTGCACAAAGGCCGAATCCTCCAAACTCGCCCACGGCTGGGATTCTTTGGTCCTGATACAGTGAATGGAGAATTGACTGAGCGCCAAATTCTCCATTCTGACTGGCAGCAGTACTGGGGCATGCAAAACCAAAGAATTTCGGCAATAGTCTTATTCACATACTGACAGTTGTATGTAGATTTTCTCTTTTACACATTCTCATTCACACACTTGCAATTTTCTCGGAAACTCAGGTTGTTCATTTCCAAAGGATTTCTCCCAATCGTTCTCTGTAATTTCAATGGAAGATACTGTTGAAATAATGTCCACCCTAGAGAGTGTGAGAGAGGGGGAGTGTGTGTCAGAGTATGAGTGAACGTGTTTGAGAGTGCGTGAGCAGGTGCGCATGAGAGCAAGGTTGGAACTGTCTGGCTGTTTAGACTGGTGGGGCCTTTTAGTCCTGTTGATGGTGCATTCCATTGTGGGTTTCCCCAATGGCATGGGGTAAAGCCAATCAAGAGTGTGTGTGCGTGTGAGAGAGAGAGAGAGAGAGAGAGAGAGAGAGAGAGAGAGAGAGAGGGGGGGACTGGGGAGCGAGTGCAGGAGAATATGTAAGAGTGAGTGTGAGTGAATGAGTGTAAGAGTGAGTGCGTAAGATAGAGTGAATGAGAATGTATATAAAAGAATGCATGTGTACGAGAGAACAAATGTGAGGGCGAGTGTGTGTATGTAAAAATGTGTGACATGGGCATACAAGCGAGTGTGACCATGTGTGTGTAAGCGAGTGTGCAAGAGTAAGTGTAAGCATGTGCAAGCAAGTGTGAATGGTTTGCTTCTTCAGAAGCAGTTAAGGGTCAACCACGTTGATGTGGGACTGGAGTCAGGCTGACCAGGTACAGGCACCTGGTTTCATTCTCTGTAGAACATTATTCTTATTCATTTGTGGGACATGGGTGTTGCTGGCTGGCCAGCGTTTATTGCCCATCCCTAGTTGTTTGAGGGCAGTTGAAACTACTGAACCAACCTGGCTTTATAACAACCTGACAATTTAATCACAATTTTTACCAATATCGACTTAATATTTCCCAGTGCTAAAATCCACATTCAAATTCACCAGGCCGATGGTTCACTAAGATAACCACTACACTACCAGACATCAATATAATAGTTTCATTATTACATGTTCCAGCATTGGGCAGTAACATATTTAGAAGTTTCTGAATTATAAATACTCTCAGTTGTGGGAGATCATCTTTCCTATAATGAACTCATAGGCCTGAATAGTCAGGAACTCAATTAAATTTGCCTTTACTCTCCTTAGCGTTTCTCCTGGAGCTTATAGAAACATGCCTTAATAAGGCTACAACAAAATAATTGAAAGAAATTTGAAAAGATACAAGTTGACATTTATAAACGCACATTGGCACTGGTGTGGGATCTAGAGGGGTGAAAGATGTCCTGCAGCAGCTACATTCTTCACTCTCTCCTGTCAGTAAACTTCACCTAGGTGTTCCCAGAATGACACACAAGGGGAAATTCCAAATCTCAGCCTTGGGAACTTCTAGCCACTAGAATTAATGGTTGGAGAAACATAGGCAGGAAGTCCAGGATTTCCTGCCATGTACCTGGAGCGCTGAAGTGGAAATTCCCATCTGTTTACATTACCATTATCATTTACGGGTGGAACAAAATATTGATCACTTAGTTCAAACCTGTTTCTTTGTATATCAAGAATTGCATTAAAGCACCAGCGGGGTTAAAATTTACAATTCAAGCCAGGAGCAAGGGCCCGAATCTCAGCTTTCATGTGGTACCTGTACTTGTCTGTCAACAAAAGCTACCCTCGACACTTCAGGGTGCAAGGGTTAAGGAGGCCACAGAGGTCACCACTTGGGAAACTTTAACTGAGATGGTGCTCAAAAAGCCAAAAATCTATCGAAGCAATTAATGGAAACGTGAAAGTTTTCAGTGGGGATGTAATTGCAGAGAATTGTGGTTTCAAGACCAGAAGTTGGTCTGCTTTCTGATTTGAGGTTTATTGTTATTAATCGTTGTAGCTCATATTCTGAAAATCCTTGTAAAAAGCACCCCATTAATAAACAACAGCTTCAGCTAGAAACTTGCAGTTAACACATTATATTCACTGACCAATCTGAGGTTGAATATCTGTGGCTCTTCCTGTCCCTTCTGCTGTAATTCCAGCCAGAATGCAGTGTAAGGCCTATCTTTCTGGAAAATTTGGGCCTTAGGAGGAATTGGTACCTCTATCCTCCCAAAAATAGAAAGCAGGATTGGAACATGGTGGGAGGTGGGAAATCCCAATTCTAAAGCTGGAAACATCCCGACTCGGTGCAGCATTAATGTGGAGCTGGTATACCACCAGAGCAGGTATAAAGAAGGAAGTGGGAATAAAGGTGAACTCCCAGCATACAATTGTAAAAACCGAACTGGGAAGAGGGGCCTGTAAGATATACCCCTACTGCTCCTGCACAGCATCTTCATGGTGACCTCCTCCTGACGCAGCTAATTCCGAAGAGGCATCAACAGGGAAAGTCTAAGGTGGTCACATTTGTGCACTTAAGCTTGGAGCTGGGCCATGGATTTTTGGCCTACTTTGGTATAATAGTCTAGTTCAGGGAATGCCCAATTCAAAGAAATGTTGAGTAGTTTTATTTTTGGGCACCATTTCTGTCAATTAATCTTTTGCAGTCAACCAAGCAGAGGGATTTTCCAGCTGATGTATTCTGGAAACACAAATTGCAGTAAAGTAATTGAAACCTGAAGCAAAGCTAAAATGCTGATGTGTAATGCTGAACCAGCATCCCCTGAAGAATGTGAATCCTTAATCACTTAGAGACGTGCGCAGGATAATGAAGCATTTGCAAATCTTTGAAACAATTTGATGTGTGGCCATCACCTATTTCCCCCATCCCCATCATTGCCACTTCTCCAGTGCTGATCCTGGTTCTGGATCCCACTTTCAATGTGCTGCACAATAAATAAGAACCAAAAAAGCTCAACTGTGCTGCTGAACAATGTTGAAATAATTTGTGTGGACCCTCACTATGCCCATCAACCCCCTAGCATTAGGTTAGGCCAACAAATCTCTCCAATGTGTACCCACTACTCCAAGTAATAGGTAACTCTTCACTGGTGCCCATCTCTTCCTGTATGGGTTAAACTTCAGAGACACAAAAACATTTGGCTCTGGATTTAAGCAATGAGCAAATTCTCCTCCCCTGCCAAATGTAAAATGACTAACATCAGCCAGTGGTCAATGCAAATAACTTCTTTAAGATGTTTCATAGATTGGGATTGTATCTGAATTGTGGCAGGTGTGTGTGGAGATCATTGACAAAGGAATGGTGAAAGAACTAGGTTCAAGGTGGACTTTGAAGATGAAGTAATCTGCAGCAAGAGAAAAGACTTTAATGAAGTGAGATGTGTGCAGGAGTGTTCCCAAGGCTGAAGAAATTGGCTGAAGGCCCACCTCATGCTGTTATTAGTTAGTTTCTATTTTTTTTATTAGGATAGTTTCCTCGAACAGTGTGTGTTGGAGCCAACGAGGGAGCGAGCTATCTTGGATCTGGTGCTATGTAATGAGGCGGGTAGAATTAGGGACCTTGTGGTGAAGGATCCTCTTGGGGAGAGTGATCATTGTATGGTGGAGTTTCTGGTGCAGATGGAGGAGGAGAAAGTGGGTTCCCGGACACGCGTCCTTTGTTTGAATAGAGGGAAATACGGTAGGATGAGAGAAGAATTGGCGAATGTGGACTGGGAGAGCGCGTTGGAGGGAGGGTCTGTTGAGGATCAGTGGAGGATCTTTAAGGAGATCTTTCTTGGTGCTCAACGGAAATTTATTCCGATGGTCAAAAAGGATAGTAGGAGGAGAGGTAATAAGCCGTGGATAACAAAGGAGGTGAAGGAAAGTGTTAAATTAAAAGCGGAGGAATTTAGAGTAGCTAAGAGTAGTGGGCGAGAAGAGGATTGGGAGAGGTTTAAATGTCAACAAAGATTGACAAAGAAGTTGATAAGGAAGGGTAGGATAAACTATGAAGCTGGGCTAGCGCTTAATATAAAAAAGGATAGCAAGAGTTTTTATAAATATATAAAAAGGAAGAGGCTGGCTAGGGTGAATGTTGGTCCTTTAGAGGATGAGAAAGGGGACCTAGTGGTAGGGGATGGGGATATGGCTCAGGTATTGAATAACTTTTTTGTTTCTGTCTTCACGGAGGAGGACGTGAATAATTTGCCGGGTGTTAGCGATGGAAAGGTGGTAGGACTGGAGGGTCTTAATGACATTACTGTTACTAGAAAGGTGGTGCTCGACAGACTGGAGGGGCTGATTGTGGACAAGTCCCCAGGACCGGATGGAATGCATCCGAGGGTTCTGAAAGAAATGGCGGAGGTGATAGTGGATGCCTTGGTGGTTATTTTCCAAACGTCGCTGGATTCCGGGGAAGTGCCGGATGATTGGAAAACGGCTAATGTTACTCCGTTGTTTAAGAAGGGTGCCAGGCAAAAGGCGGGGAATTATAGGCCGGTTAGTTTAACGTCTGTGGTAGGTAAAATGTTAGAATCTGTCATTAAGGAGGAAATTGCAAAGCATCTTGAAGGGAATTGCTTGATAGAGCAGACGCAGCACGGTTTCATTAAAGGGAAGTCGTGTCTGACAAATTTACTGGAGTTCTATGAGGATGTGTCTAGGGCGGTGGATAGAGGAGAGCCGGTGGATGTGGTCTTTCTAGATTTTCAGAAGGCGTTTGACAAAGTGCCTCACAAGAGGTTATTGCAGAAGGTCGAGGGACATGGAGTTGGGGGTAGGGTGTTAGCGTGGATAGAGGATTGGTTGTCAAATAGGAGGCAGAGAGTGGGGGTCAACGGGTGCTATTCGGATTGGCGGATGGTGACTAGTGGAGTGCCCCAGGGGTCGGTGCTGGGGCCTCAGCTTTTTACCATTTATATAGATGATCTGGAGGAGGGAACCGAGTGTAGAGTGTCGAAATTTGCTGATGACACCAAGATTGGGGGAACGGCAAATTGTGCGGAGGGTGTTGAGAGTCTGCAGAAGGATCTAGATAGGCTGGGCGAATGGGCCAGGAAATGGCAAATGGAATTTAATGTTGGCAAGTGTGAGGTGGTCCACTTTGGTAGGAAAAATGGTAGGAAGGACTATTACTTACGAGGCGAAAAACTGCAGCAGGCGACGGTGCAGAGGGACCTCGGGGTCCTTGTGCATGAGTCGCAAAAACCAGCTTGCAGGTGCAGCAGGTGGTCAGGAAGGCGAATGGGATGCTGGCCTTCATAGCGAGGGGGATTGAATATAGAAGTAGGGAGGTCTTGCTGCAGCTGTATAGGGCATTGGTGAGGCCGCAACTGGAGTACTGTGTGCATTTTTGGGCGCCGCACCTGCGCAAAGATATTTTGGCCTTGGAGGGAGTGCAGAGGAGGTTTACTAGGCTGATACCGGAGTTGAGGGGGTTGAGCTATGAGGAGAGGCTGAATAAACTGGGCTTGTACTCGTTAGAGTTTAGAAGAATGAGGGGAGATCTCATTGAGACGTATAAGATGATGAATGGGATGGATAGGATAGAGGTGGAAAGACTCTTCCCGCTCAAAAAAGACAATAGGACTAGGGGGCACAGCCTCAAGATAAAAGGGGGGCGGTTTAGAACGGAGTTGAGGAGGAACTTCTTCACTCAAAGGGTGGTGAATCTCTGGAATTCTCTGCCTGTTGAAGTGGTGGAGGCTGCCTCGCTAAATATTTTTAAGACGCGGGTTGATGGGTTTTTGATAGGAGAGGGGATTAAGGGTTATGGGGAGAGGACGGGAAAGTGGAACTGAGCAGCGACAGATCAGCCATGATCTTATTGAATGGCGGGGCAGGCTCGAAGGGCTGGATGGCCTACTCCTGCTCCTATTTCTTATGTTCTTATGTTCTTATTAGTGGAAAAACTAGGACTCTGGATGTGGGGCAAGTTGCCGAGTCTTACATGGAGGGATTTGTTGAGGAGAACAGGTGGAGGCTGGGAAAGTCTACAGTGATAAGTGAGCGAGACACGTGCAGGATAGTTTGTGGCAGTGACATCCTGGGTGTGTTGAAGGTGCAGTTCATAGGATGTGAAGGTACAGATGAAGGATTCAAGACAAATCAGGTTTCTGGTGGGGGTTGAACAGGACACCTAGTCTTGTCATTACTAAGCAGCAGAACTTTCTAGTTAATACACAAAATGATGTTAGATATGCAGTCAGGCATCACAGTTACAATGTGATGAAGCTGACTATTACAAGCATAAATATAGAAGCTGACCCATTCTACAAACATGGGGCTGGAATTTTACTGTCCCACCTGCCATGGGAACCGAAACTTGCGAGGAGATGGACAATGAAAAGGTCTGTTGACCTCAGATGGGATTTCATGATTTCAGGACAAGTGAGGCCATAAAATCCTGTCACCATGTTGACAACTGTAATGTACGAATCAGTAGTAGTTGTGAGCCAAAGATGAAACCTTGTAATATACTTAAGCCAACTGTCATCCATACATGGAAGGAAAGACCATTGCGCACGTTCTGGTTGTATTTTTACAGGTGAAATGCACGCGAGAGTGGTACAACATGGATAGACTGTGGAGAAGAGTTTGCAAAGGAAATAATATTTCTGGCTATGTCAACTACGTTAAGAGCAAGGGCTGGGGGAAAGGATGTAACACACCAGAATATTTGCGATGATTTTGAACAGGATGATCTCAGCCAAATGGAGTGGGGGCAGGGGGGCAGCTTTGAATGACAATGGCATGTTCCAAAGCCTTAAAAAGGCACCACTGAGATGGGGCAGTAGTTCTGAAGGCATCAGGGTTTGGGATAAGAATGATGACAGTTTTGAAATATGGAGGAGTGGGTTGATGATGCTAGTACCCCCTATTGAGCTAAGGAGAAGTTGAGCAGGTTATAGTAGATAACAAGACACAGTTTACACATAATTGATATTGCTTAATTTAAATGATTTGGTAAGTCAAAGAACTGTTGTTTATTAGATATTTACTTTGCTGTGTTGTTTGCATAGCTGAATTCAAATAACCAGACAATACATTGTTTTAAAAGAACATATACAACTTGTTCAAGAATAGAATAGTAACACCTATGCTTTAAAGTGCAAGCTTAAAAAAGTTAACATGAAATCTGAGATTGATTTGTATCAGAGACTAGATGAAAGGCTAAAGTTCAGACATTGCATTTAGAAAGTTGGCCTGGAGCCCATCCGTTGCAAAGTCTAGCTCTGTGGGTTGCATTTAGCCTTTCTCTGTAATTCTATTTACAGGTCAATGCTCAGTTTGTCGTGCATACAATTTCAATCACATTCCACAGCTATACTTCTTTTGGGTTCTGAACAAAACTGGGCTTCTCGCACACAAATCAGACCACCAACACACACACATTATATGGAGGAGGTCTGGTGATGTTGCTCCCAATATTACACTTATTTTGTATTACCTAAAGGTTTATTTTTCATTTAAAATATACAGAACATAACCAACCTAAGGAACAAAGAACAGCACAGGAACTGGCCCTCCAAGCCTGCACCGATCGTGATACCTGCCTAAACTAAAATTGTATGCACTTATGGAGTCCGTATTCTAAAGTAAACTGCCAATGTCAATAGAAGGGTTTTACTTCACATTGTCTCCACGTGTCAGGTTAAATAATCATCATCTGACGAAATTTGACTTTTATTTCTTTTTTGTCCTTCCTCCTCTCTTGCATCTCCACTGTTATATTCTTGATAGGCAGTCAGCCAGTGAAGGGAGAAACAAAAGCCATTCCTTACTTGTGTCACACATAAAATTTGTCTCTTTCCTTTTTAATGCCAATAATGGATATGTTTACATTTTCTTACCCTCAAGTGATGATCCCAATTTAAATAAACTCAGCAGCAAACATTTATTTTTGAAAAAAATCAGGAAGTCATTTATTGTCACATACTTGAGCCAGACAATGCAAGATCTCATTCATTAGATTCACGTACACTAATCACACACACACACAAAAGATTAGATATAGGTAAAGGTAAGAGTAAAATAATACAATTACAAATTATGATGGTCTCCATCTCCTTTGTAGCAGGCTTGTAGTTTCTTAGATGAGTTTTGTTGAAGTGAATGTCTTGTAAAGCAGGGGATTCTCAGTAGTCTGTGAGATTTCTTGTAGTCAAATGGTAGAGGTTGGTTCTCAGCTGGACTCAGGTTGGGGTCTCCTGCTTTCAAGGTACTGCTGTTTATCACATTGCTGCTTGTATGACTCACAGCTGGTTTGATGATGTTTTACTGGAACTCTGTCTCTGCAGAAAAGTTTTCTGGCTCCTCTGCCACCCTCCCCACAATCCAATGGGTGGCTGCATCCTGTTCCTGACTGGCGGCCCCCTATCCTCCAGCTGCAGCCTGGGTTGTCCTTGCTGCAGGATGCCATCTCCCTCCTCCGCTTCAGTAGCCACGAATATAACTGTCAGCTCAACTGGCTCTGAAGTGAAATCCATATTTGCCCTGGGTGTGGGGGGGCGGACAGAGAAAGGAGGCAGAGACAGAGGCAGCACAGCTCATAAGGTTAATCCATCCCAAGCCCCTCACTCCCTCCCAGCAACGTGTCCCCACGAGTCTGGATGCTGGCAATCCAACAGCATCCCCAGTGCCATCCACCACCTCAATGGACTGCCGACCATTGGCACATTCTCACCATGGTGGGCACGGAAAGCATAAGGGTGGCTGTGAGGGGGAACCCCTCGAGAACCCTTGAAGCATAAACCTGCATGCACCCTCCTGAATGTCTGGTGTAGTGGCTTCCAGGAATGACGTTCAGATCAGACAGGTGGTGGGGAAACACCCTCGTGAGTTTCATGCAACTAATTGCTATTATAGGGAGCACTGAAGAGTTAATGCAGCGTGAGAAACCTTGTTAACTCCTGCAGAGCTCCTGTGATTGGGGCAACAACTGCCAGACCTGGTGCTCATGACTGTTAGTGGGGCCTGGGATGAAATATCTGCAATATATCAGCCAGTCCAGCAGACAGATAGCAGGGCAACCAGTGACATTAGTGGGGTTGGGACTCAACCTAATATGCAACTCCTTGGGGGAAGGTCATCCAGTGGGCAGGGGGAATGTAGGCAACATGAGCCCCAAACCAGCAGCAATCCCCGACCTGACGATCCTCAGACTGGCATGAGCATCCCCAACCCCTGCATCCATGAAAGCCCCCGCCCCATCCTGCACCATGGCAGTGGCTGAGACTGCACCTCCTCTGCATATCGGGGGGTTGGTGCTCAGTGGTACTTCTCACTCTCCTTCATTACTATTTGCCTGATATAAACTTTGAGACAGCAGTATTGTTCCCACCAGTGTGATGTCATGCTGGAGAGGTGGAAAGCTTTCGGAGGGGGAAGCAGGCGAGCCAAGCTCACCAATGATATTGAAATCCATTCAATCTCACGCTAATAAGCTTCATACTCTTTCTGATCGCAAAGAAGTTTGCGCCGTTCAAAAGGTTCCAGGAAGATAGCAAACTGTTTTGCGCTTGGCATTGGATTTTATACCTCGTATGCTATTTTTCCCAGCTCACCACACTGATCGCTGAGCATGCTAAGGTGGTAAGATCATACCGAGGGTCTCTGCACGCATTGGTGCAAGGGAATGCTATAAAAAAGATAACATTCAAAACGGCCTTGACGTTTTTGATCTGACGTGACCTGTATCTGATGCTCCATGATGAGTATGATGCTATCTGGTGGGTTTGGATGACCGTCAGAGGAACAGAGTAGTTAACTGTTTTATGAATGAATAGGTTGAGCCAAATGTTTTGATTCTGTGTTGTAACCCCTCTGCTGGGAAATGAAACAGTTTTCCATTTCAAGCATTCACCATTAAGATTAAATAAATCTTGATGATTTCTAACATAAATCTCCTGTATGCTTGTTCTATTAATGGTCCCCAATCCCAAGGTCAGGAATCTAACCCAATTCCACCAAATATTTCTCATGTTCCCACAACAATTCTGGTCCCTCGTGATCAGAATGCCAATTTGATGCGATATTTCTTCTTTGGCCAATCAGGAATAAGGTTCAGATGAAAAAACATTGTGAAAGCCCAGCTCCATATGTAATGACTTCAACAAGACACATGAGCTCGGCTCTTGCAGTATGAGCTCCCTGACTGAGGTAATTACTGCCTGCATTATTGCCAAAAAGATTGATAATTATTGCCTGCCCAATCAGGGAGCCTCACTTGTATATAAAAATGGGATTGTCAGGTTCACTGACATGCCAGATTCTGACTGCGTGCCTGAAGTGGAATATGAGTGGAACAGAATTTCTAAATAAAAGGAATTTGGTGAAGGGAAACTGGCCTCTGAGGAATTATTTCACCACATTTTGTTTTCTGTTTCAGGTCTGGCATAACCACAAACAGGAGTAAACTGAGCTAGGCATTGTATGTTACAGCGATCAGAAGTAAAATTGACATTGTAACATTGAATGTTCTGCATCAATGAGCTAATTTTCTTACATTTAAATCTTACCTTTTTTTTAAATGGACAAAACAGAACTAAGCCTTAACTTGTACAAAGAGTTTCCAATAAGCTTTCACCTTTGCAAGATGACATTTGCCAACAAATCCCTTGCTTTGCTTCAAACAAAAGTCAGAATTGCACAACACAGGAGACTGTTGGGCTCATTTGCTGAGTCAGCACATGCACAATGAGCTAATTAGTCCCACAGCCACTCTTTCTCTAGAATACCATAAAATCAAAAAAAATTTGGAATAAAACATTCTAAAGCTTGTGCAATACTCTTTAATGTTAATTTATTCAAGGACCATTGAAGCAATAACATAAGTATTGTAGAGATGTTAAACAGCCTGTGCACACTTGTGTGTTTATAACTCTGGCAGGGAGGGAAGGTAGAAAGTGTTTGGTTAGGATGCCCAGGCCACCTTGGTGAGGGGCAGGTCGGATCAACCAACTGCCCATCAGTTTAGTGATTTGAAGTGGGCAAAGCTCTTTGTGTGATAATCAGAGTGATGATAAACCAGAAGGTCTTTTTCACCCTGCTTTAATATGGAAAAAGCATTCCATGAGTGTAGAAATTCATTATGGATTCCTTTGAAAAGCTCACCTTGGAATCAAGTTAAAGAATTTAAAATTGTATCTTTGTCTTATTAAATTAGGTGGTCAGGTTTCTTGAACATGATTTTTATCCCCCTCAGTGCAAAAGACTGAGGGGTGATCTGACTGAGATGCTTGAAACATCACAAGGATTTAGTCGGATAGGAACTCAGAAACTGCTTCCTCTGGTGAGGGAACCAGGGACAAGGAAGACATAATTTTAATATTAACGTCAGACTATTTATGGCATCAAATCTAGAAGCAAATTTTCACACAGAAGTATACTTTGGGAATTCTGTCTCTCAGAAGGTTATTGGACAATTGAAGATTTCAAGTCTAAGACTGATCCATCTTTGGTAAACAAGTTATCAAGGGTTACGTGAAGGTAAAGTGAAAAGGGCAGAAGTACAGATGAGACATTATCTAATTGAATGAGGGGACACATTTCCACATCTGTAAAAATTCATTACATTCAAAGGCACTATTCTCTGCTGGATCTATGTCACTCACTCAAACAATTTAATTATTTTACCCAGTCAGATTCACTCTGTAGCCTGAAGAATACCAACAGTGGGGTTTTCTGCTGTATATCAGCTTTCTGCTTTCTCCGTTGCATGGAACAACCCACAGCTTCTAAATTGCAGTTATAAAGCTGCAAAGCACCAACTCAATTTCCTGCTTTCTTCTTGCACAGATTTCTTGTTTCTTCAGTTTAATATTCAGGATGACAGGCACTATGTGATCTCAGGGAGTTCCAAAAACCATTGAAAAAAGTGGTGATAAAAGGGAAAAGAAAATAAACTAGAAAAAAATCTGGAAATCAATTTCAAAATAAGAACAGAACCATGGAAAGAGGAAAGACAGGTGAATGTTTCAGACTGATGGTCAGAAATTCAGCCTTTTCTCTAATTAGATATTGGCAAAATACTGTATATTCACAGAAGCTTTTGTATTTACTGTATGGGACCAGTCCTAATAACACTATGTTAAGATGAAATGATACTTCTGATGCCAACTTACTGAAATCAGCATTGGACATAGTGAGTGAAGTGCTCCACGGGACATCTCAGAGATGGTTTCTATGGTGAATCATAAAAGCAAACTGGCTTTAAAAGACAATGGCCAGAGTTTAAATTGACAGAGCATTTGGCAAACATGTTGAGTGCCAGTCTTCATGAGGAATTTTGAGCAGAATTATCTCAAAACCAGTCAGATCAGGAGAAAATAGAGGGTAAGAAATTAGTCTTGGGATGGTGCAGTGCAGCCGAATATTAGACACTGCATGTAATGTGTGGAGAATCCGATACTGTCCAGTTTGCACCCCAGAATATTCTAGGAATCACACTTCTAGACAGCAGTAACAAGACCGGTGACATTAATCGCACCATTTTAAAGAATAGCAGCTAAGGAGAGGGGTAGTAAAGTATTTTAATATCAATATAAACATAAATTCATTGTAACAATGAATGCTGGTAACTTTAATTCTGCAGGGAGAAGATTTGATGGAGAAATTCAGGTAGGATTTTGTAACATAAGAACATAAGAAATAGGAGCAGGAGTAGGCCATCTAGCCCTTCGAGCCTGTCCCACCATTCAATAAGATCATGGCTGATCTGAAGTGGATCAGTTCCACTTTCCCGCCCTCTCCCCATAACCCTTAATTCCCTTGTCTGTCAAAAACCTATCTACCCGTGACTTACGTATATTTAGCGAGGTAGCCTCCACCACTTCAATGGGCAGAGAATTCCAGAGATTCACCACCGTTTGAGTGAAGAAGTTCCTCCTCAACTCCAATCTAAACTGCAGCCCCCCCCCCCCGGCTTATCTTGAGGCTGTGCCCTCTAGTCCTGCTGTCCTTTGAGAGGGAAGAATCTCTCCACCTCCACCCTATCCATCCTTTTCATTATTTTATACGTCTCTATAAGATCCCCCCTTCATCCTTCTAAATTCCAACTAGTACAGACCCAGTCTATTTAGTCTTTCTTCATAGTCCAACCCCCTCATTTCCAGTATCAGCCTCGTGAACCTCCTCTGCACTCCCTCCAAGGCCAAAATATCCTTCCGCAAGTGCGGCGACCAAAACTGCACACAGTACTCCAGCTGCAGCCTCACCAGTACCCTGTACAGTTGCAGCAAGACCTCCCTGCTTTTATATTCTATCCCCCTCGCTATAAAGGCTAGCATTCCATTTGCCTTCTTGATCACCTGCTGCACCTGCAGACTGGGTTTTTGCAACTCATGCACAAGGACCCCCAGGTCCCTCTGCACTGTAGCATGTTGCAGTTTTTCGCCCTTTAAATAGTAATCCCTCCTACTATTATTTCTGCCAAAGCGGATAACTTTGTGGATAACTAACAGAGTGTCTGCCAAAGTAAGCAGAACAATTAATCTAACCGTCACTTGTTTTCCAGAACATTAACAATGAATCGAATTATTGTAAGCCATGAGGAGTGAAAAACAAAATATTTCAAGTGCAATTCATGGGAGTTTTTGCCTTGGCTGCAGAGTAGGTTTTCATTGTTAGTGAAACTTTGGACAAGGTCAACAAAGGGGCCTCTTTCTGTGTTTTAATTTATTCAAACCTTCAATGCCATGCCAGGACAGTCCTGTTAGTTTGGAACCAGATTTTTCCAAATTACACAATTCTCCAATAGAAGTAATCCCACCCTCCCATTCTCCTCTCTTCCTACCACTTTTGCTGCTGTTGAAAGAAAATTCAACCATATTGAGTAGAGAGTTGGGGCTCAAATTATGATAGACATTGGAAGGAGCCTCCATTTGGAAAAGGAGGCCCGTGAAGAAGGCATCTCCCCTTTCCCGGCCAATCCACAAGCTGGCTTACCTGCTGGGCTTCTAGCCTGTCCACTGACCACCCACCCCACTTCCACCAGCCAGGGCATTTCAGTCAGGCAGGAAGTGGCCCTTGAATGGGCATTAATTGGCCATTTCAGGACCTCAATTGGGATGAGGATGGGTGGATTGCCCAGGGCCTTGTCCACCTCCCCCCACCCCCCACGTAGTGGACCACAAAATTTTATCCACAGTCTCCAAAAATAAAAACAAATGCATTGTAATTGTTGCACACTCTTGTTTCCTTTGATGACAAAAACAGTTTCAGCTTTACAAATATGACCTGCATTCAGAAAAATACAACCAGAAGCCAGGAGTGCAACAGATTAAACTTGCACTTTTTCCCTAGGAACTGTACACAATACAAAAAGCTGCTCCATTGGTTTGAGAGACATTGCCATTGACCTGCACAGCTACCTGCAATATCACAAAATTGCACCTTACCTGATCAAAACTGACTAAAGTTAGTATGAATTTGGTGATTTGAGGAATTTTGTATTATTTACTCAAGACAAATAGGAAGCTGAGGAAAAATAAAGGCAATATAGAAAGAACCAATGGCACAAGGGCTTAAAGCAGCCACAGATTAAATATCCCTGCCCTTGGAATCATTTCAATGTCTAAATGAAGAGGATTAAATACTTCTGTTGCAGTTTCTCCAGGAGAATCATAGTGTCTGTGTGCAGATGATCCGTTTAGACAATTTGTTTATGTGCCGAATTTGGATGGTCTCAAAGCTGAACTTTTAAGTGGTCGAAGGGTAACTCGGAATCAGGAAATGTGGGTTCTCATTGATGAAGCCTTGTCCTATTTCTGTGTCAGCATTAAATCTCTCTCTGTTTCACATCCTGCTTAAAGGAACCCAACTTGTCCTACTGAATGAAATTTCTGGTTGCAAGCACTTTCGACATGAATAACCCTGTCTGCTTCTGGGAGCTTTCACAACAGTTTTAGTTCAGCTATCTTCTGGAAGGATGTGCACTAATCTGTCTCTGCATACGAGAATGGGGTAAGGGTAATTACATCTCAAGTGCTTAAGAGATAAACAGACTTGCTCTAAATTTATCCTCTGATCATGCTTCTGAACCAGTATTGTGGTGCCCGGTGGGATATCTGTGGAATTCCATTGGTCAACAACCTACATTACAACAGCGAATTTACTTCAAAAGTATTTAATTGCTTATAAAGCTCTTCAGGATGTCGAGTGTCATGAAAGGCACAGTATAATGCAAATTCTTTCTTCAACCAACAGTTGGGAGACTTAAGAGGAGAAAGAAAGGCAGACACTTCACATTTCACTGGTGTAATCAAAAACAGTCCAGAAATTGACAATTCTCTCATTGAGAGCAAGAAGATAACTGTGGTAACTATCAAACACAATCCACTTTGAGAAGTGACCATAACATGATTCATTGACTCCAGCAATAAACAGCCTGGCTGATTGGAACGTTGTTCAGAGATTGGGAGTCCATTATGAAGCCATCACTTCACTTAAATAATTTTCAGGTCCTTGCCAAGACTGTCATTGTGCCGTACACAGGTCCTAATGGCATGATGCTTTGCCAAGTGAAAACAGTGTGGAACTTGGCCATGTACTAATAATCTGCTTTATGGTCCCACTTCAGTTTCTGCTTTTCTCATATTAATATGATTTGTTCCATTTTGGGCTTTCAATATGGTTGAATGGGTGAGCAGCTGTCTCAGCAGCTTTTGTGGGGGTGCGGATGTGTGTGTGCGCACGTGCAGGAATCATCGCAATATTTCCTCTCATCCCATTGGGCTCAGGTCAGCAATTCAGCAAACAAAACTTTATAAGCATCACTGTCACAAAAATGAAGCCCTTTTGTTCATGGCGCACCATGTCAGGCTTTCTTCTTTAACGGCGCAATACATAATGGGTTAAAAATTGACTTACACAGCCTATTTGTTGTGATAACTGACAGCTTCAGAACAGGTGTCATAACTCTGACAGGTATTGAGGAAGGAACAAACCATTGTATTTTAACAAAGCCTACCGGATGCTAATATTTGAATTAAATGTAATTGGCAGTCCAATATGAACTTGAAATACATATTTAATTTTATTTTGTTTCTTAAAGTTACAAAGCCAATGCATAGAGTGGACATGGCAAGTCCCTAATCCATCTCCTTGCTAGCTCCAAAAACCAATTCAAATTGAATCCAATTCATGGTCACCCAAGAAAGACAAACAAAATCCAAGCTGACAAGAAAATGCATTGCACCTGACCTCAGGCTTTGTCTAACACTTGATCTTAGCCTGAATGCCGAGTTACTGCATGGATACGTGATGAGTCAGCAATGTTAAAAAACTAGTATCACTAGAGAGTCATAAACCTAGAAAACAATCAGGTGCTGATGGCAAGCATTATAATGGAAGGAGGAACTTGCGCAACGTACTTAATTGCTGGCAACTCAGCGATAATTGTGCATCTGGCAATACAGTGATTTGGGGGGAGGGGGGTAGATTTTCCAGTCCTTCCTACCAGTGAAGTTGATCTCCACCATGGGTTCCCTAGTGGCAGGATGGTCAGGCCATGCAAAACATCAGACTTCAGCATGATCGAGGTCAATGGCTTGGTGGCACAACGATTAACACTGCTGCCTCTCAGTGCCAAGGACCCGGGTTCAATTCCAGCTTCAGATCACTTTGTGTGGAGTTTGCACATTCTCCGTGCGTCTGCATGGGTTTCTTCTGGTTGCTCCAGTTTCCTCCCACAGTCCAAAGATGTGCGGGTTAGGTTGACTGGCCATGCTAAATTGACCTGAGCATCAGGGGATTAGCAGGGAAAATATGTGGGGTTACGGGAATAGGGTCTGCGTGGGATTATGGTCATTGTAGACTCAATGGGCTGAATGGCTTCCTTCTGCACTGGAGGGATTCTATGATTCTATCCTGCTAGTGGCCAATAGTGAGCCACCTCCAGCTCAGGAAAACCCACTGTGGGGAAAAGGGCTAGAAAATTCTGGCCATGGTCCAATTTGAACAGGGATTTGCACCATTTCCTAGAGTGGCTGCCAAGTGCCTCCAGGAGCAGTTGGCAACATTACTGGGAGTCTTACAAAATTTACTAAAGTCACCCCAGGGTCAGCTTCTCCCTGTCACATTTAGACAATGGCTCTGTTCATGCAGGAGCTGGGTAGCTCAGTTGGCTAGCTGGCTACAGTCTGGAGAAGAATAACGCCAACAGCACAGATTCAGTCCACATACCAGCAGTGGGAGTTCACAGAGGCCTTACCATAAGCTCACACTTAACGTAGAATGATGTCCCCCAAGCTATATAACCAACTGTCTCTCTTTCTAATGGAAAGAGATGCCTATGGCTCTTTGTGTACAATGGCTAATTACCTATATGTTATAGGTAATTCATACCTGAGCATATCTTCCTCCCACTGGGTAGCCCATTTGAAGCCTAAAACAGGCAGGTCAGAGACTCATGTAAAAAGTTAGTGACTGAACTGCAACATAAGGTTGACACAGTAAGAAGTCTCACAACACCAGGTTAAAGTCCAACCAGTTTATTTGATAGTAAACCCACAAATAAACAAGTAAACCTGTTGGACTTTAACCTGATGTAGTGAGACTTCTTACTGTGTTTACCCCAGTCCAACGCCGGCATCTCCACATCATGACATAAGATTGAATCAGGACTTTTGTGTCAACTCCACTTCACATGGAACAGCAGAAGATACCATGTACTATTTTCCATCTTTTGGAGAGTAGAAAAACAATAAATTTTTAATAGCTCAGGATTTATATAATGTGGCTACTTCCATTGGAGCAGAGATGGCTAATAGCAGATTTAGAAGAGATTATTAAATTTGATTGTGTGAACAGAGAAACATGATTTGGGGTGTGAGCCAGCAATAACTTCTTGGGGGATACCATTGACCAGAAAGTGAACTGAACCAGACATATAAATACTGTGGCTACAAGAGCAAGTCAGAGGCTAGGAATCCTGTGGCGAGTAACTCACCTCTTGATTTCCACCCCCCTCTCCTCCATCATCCCCCCCCAAAACCTGTCCACTATCTACAAGGCACAAGTGAGGAGTATGGAATACTTTCCCCTTGCCTGGATTAATTTTCAGCAACATTCAAGAAGCTGAACACAGCCTACTTGATTGTAGGAGGAAGGAATATCTTTGACCCCTTCCACAGCATTTTAATCCTGCCACCACCAACGTACAGTGGCAGCAGTATGTACCATCTACAAGGTGCACTGCAGCAACTCATCAAGGCTCTTTAGGCAGTACCTTCCAAACCCACAACTGCTACCGTCTAGAAGGGCAAGGGCAACAAACACATGGGAATATCACCACCAGGAAATTTGTCTCCAAGCCATTCACCATCCTGACTTACAAATATATAACCATTCCTTTAATGTCACAGGGTCAAAATCCTGGAACTTCCTCCCAAGCAACATTGTCGGTGTACCTACACTGCAAGGATTGCAGCCGTTTAAGAAAGCAGCTCACCACCTTCTCAAGGGCACTTACTGACTAGACTATCCAGGGAACCTCACATCCCATGTATGAATTTTCAAAAAAACTATCACTAAGTGTGAAGAGAGGAGTTAGAAGAAATTGCTTCACACACAGGATTGTTGAAACATGAAATGCTTTGCCTCAGAGAAAGAGGCAAAAAATTTCCTTCCCTATAGGACATTAGTGAACCAGATGGGTTTTTCCCGACAATCCACGATGGTTTCGTGGTCATCAGTAGATGATTAATTCCAGGTTTTTTTTATTGAATTCAAATTCGATCATCTGCACGAGGGATTTGAATCCACATTTTCAGAACATTAGCTGAGTTTCTGGATTAATAGTCCAACGGTAATACCACTAGGTCATCACCTCCCCAGTGGCTTTACAGTACAGTGCAACATTGCTGTCTTATTTACTTCTCCATGCAAATAATACTCATTTTTCTTGAAAATTGGATAAATAGTTAACTTGGAAGAAGATATCAGTGTTCAGAGTACTCTAGTGAAGAAACTGCACAGATATGAGAGTCAATTGCCTCCCTCTGTACTGAATATACCATTTTTTTAAATCTATTCATGGACATGGGTGTTTGTTGCCCACCCCTAGTTGTCCTTGAACTGAGTGGTTTGCTAGGCCATTTCAGATGGCAGTTAAGAGTCAACCATGTTGCTGTGGATCTGCAGTTACATGTAGACCAGACCAGATAAAGTCAGCAGATTTCCTTCCCTAAAAGGGCTCTAGTGAAGCAAATGGATTTTTGTGTCAATCAACAATGGTTTCATGGTCATCAGTAGATTATTAATTCCAGATTTTTTTTATTGAATTCGAATTCCACCATCTGCCACGGTGGGATTCGAACATGCATCCCCCGAACATTAGCTGAGTTTCCGGATTAATAATCCAGCGATAATACCACTGGGTCATCACCTCCCTGATGGCTTTACAATAGTGCAACATTGCTACCTTATTGACATCTCCATTAATAAATAATTATTTAATAGTTTTTAGTGCAAGCTCCGGTTTAACAGATTGTTTGTTCTACCTGTGCAAGTTTGAGAAGAGTTGTGTGGGGTCATATATATGGAGAGATTACGGAAATACAATGGCAAGAGTCTTCTTCTCAAGTCCTAGGTTATAAATAACCTAATATTGGACAAATAAAGATCCAGTCGGGTTTGTAGGGAGCAACGACTTGTCTACAGGAATGTTCTAAAATGTAGAATCTGTCTGAACTACTTGAAGTCAAAGCCCCTGAAACCCAACACTGACATTGAATCCTCAGGTAGTTTTAATGATCACGTTAAAGGCAATTCATTTATTTAATTAAATTTTCATTTTATCTTCAATAATAAGTTACTCTCTAGTCTTCAAGGCTATTTGTGAGGTTGAAGATTTCCTCTTCTTGAAGTCTGTCTATAAAAGTGTTAACTCTGGCACACTTAACAGATCTCTCCTCAAAAACAGAAGATGGAATTCTCCCATTCGGGATGAGGTCCGTGGTGAGGTCGAAGAGAAGGCTGATGGGAAACTGCGTCACATCTTCCAGTCCTGACTTCATTAGTTTAACAGCCCGGGGTTAGCGTCTTATTCCGTGGCAGTGGTCACGACGGAGCACATATCACCATCATATCTGGGTTCCATATTGAAAATGGGCCCAGCATCACTGAGCCACCGTTGTTGACAGAAGATGGACCACCTGACAAAGATGGATCTCCAGGAACGTTCTGGAGACTGGAGGATGGACTTCCTTGATGATGTTTAATCTGGAAGATCTGCCTGTAGCTGCTCCCCCCATCCACTACTGTTGTGTTCTAGAGTCCAGGGTTGCTGCTGGCCCCCATCACAAACTTCTGCACACCATGTTGTTCCAGATGTGTCCTGAACAGGTATGTTTTCCGCTAGCATTGTGGAGAGTCAGGCGTGGGTGGAAGATTCTGGTTGGGCTCTCATCTGCATCCCATTAGCAGTATGCAATCAATCTCACACCAGCCTCCGGCAGGTTTTCTGATTCTTCATGGTGGGCACCAACGGAAGATCCCACAGGAAACTCAGGCTGTCATGAAGCCAAATTCTTCCCCTGCTGCTTGCCATTGAAGCTGCTAGTAGGGGCATGGGTGAATTCCACCCAAAGTGTAAAAGCAAAGGTATTCATTTCCAACTATTGGAGCTGAATATTTACAAACATCTGCTGATCTGTAAATTTACCTCAGAAATTATGTAAATTTTTAAGAAATTAACTCTTCAGCAGCACTGTTTGATATAATGCTCTGGTCAGTGTAAAACTGCTGTGAACATTACAGAATCATAGAGTATTGAACTTTACAGCATGGAAATAGGTCCTTCAGCCCAACTTGTCTATGTCGCCTTTTTTGTAAACTCCTAAGCTAGTCCCAATTGCCCGCATTTGGCCCATATCTCTCTATACCCATCTTGCCCATTTAACTGTCCAAATGCTTTTTAAAAGACAAAATTGTACTGCCTCTGGCAGCTTTTCCAGACACTCACCACCCTCTGTGTGATTGCCCCTCTGGACATTTTTATATCTCTCCCCTCTCGCCTAAACCTATGCCCTCTAGTTTTAGACTCCCCTATCTTTGGGAAAAGACATTGACAATCTACTTTGTCTATGCCCCTCATTAGTTTAGAGACCTCTATAAGATCACCCCTCAGTCTCCTACGCTCCAGAGAAAAAAGTCCCAGTCTATCCAGCCTCTCCTTATAACTAAAACCATCAAGTCCCAGTAGCATCCTAGTAAATCTTTTCTGCGCTCTCAGTATTCCAAGTGTGGCCTTACTTATGTCTTGTACAACTTCAATAAGACGTCCCAACTCCTGTATTCAATGTTCTGAACCAATGACCCTAAGCATGCTGAATGCCTTCTTCACCACTCTGTCCACTTGTGTCTCCACTCTCTCGGAACTATGAATATGTACCCTAGACCTCTTTGTTGTGCAACTCTCTCCAGTGCTCTACCATTAACTGAGTAAGTCCTGTCCTGGTTCAGCCTACCAAAATGCATCACTTCACATTTATCCAAATTAAACTCCATCTCTCATTCGTCAGCGCACTGGCCCAACTGATCAAGATCACAATGCAATTGGAGATAACTTTCTTTACTGTCCACTGTGCCACCAATCTTAGTGTCATCTGCAAACTTACTAACCATGCCTCCTATATTCTCATCCAAATCATTGATATAAAATGACAAATAACAGTGGACCCAGCACTGATCCCTGAGGCACACCGCTGGACACAGATCTCCAGTTTGAAAAACAGCCCTGTACAACCACTCTCTGGCATCTGTCATCAAGCCAATTTTCTATTTAGCCACC
Source organism: Carcharhinus amblyrhynchos (assembly GCF_965287045.1). Lineage (NCBI taxonomy): Eukaryota > Metazoa > Chordata > Chondrichthyes > Carcharhiniformes > Carcharhinidae > Carcharhinus > Carcharhinus amblyrhynchos. The sequence continues at coordinate 44,643,366 of NC_137327.1, read as the reverse complement.
TCACCCTGGATCCCATGAGACTTAATCTTATGCAACAACCTATTGTGCAGTACCTTGTCAAAGGCCTTGCTAAAGTTCATGTAGTCAACATCAACTGCATTGCCCTCACCTACCTTCTTGGTTACCCATTCAAAAAACTCAATCAAACTTGTGAAACATGATTTTCCACTCACAAAGCCATGTTGGCTGTTCCTAATCAGTCCTTGCATTTCTAAATGTCTCTCAAAGTACCTTCCAACAACTTACCCACCACAGATGTGAGGCTCAGTGGCCTGTAGTTCTCAGGCTTTTCCCTACAGTTCTTTTTAAACAAGGGCACATTTGCCATCCTCCAATCTTCAGGCACTTTACTCGTGACTATCGATGATTCAAATATTTCTGCTATGAGACCCACAATTTCCTCCCTAGCAACCCACAATGTCCTGCGATATAGTTCATCAGGTCCCAGGGATTTACTTACCTTGATCCAGCATCTCCTCCTCTGTAATATGTACAGTCCTCAAGACATCAATATTTATCTCCCCAAGTTCCCTAACATCCATGCTTTTCTCAACAATAAATACTGATGAGAAATATTCAATATCATGGAAGATCTGCTCGTTGTACTAAAATAGCAAATCAATTCTGTGTAAATGTGTTTCTGACTCTCCGACTTAGCTCACAGACAAAATCTGGTGGTAGGTTTGCAGTCGCTGCCTGGACCACCACTCTCAAATTCTTATGTCCTTCAGCTCACAGGCATCAGGAAGGAAGAGTCATGTCAGATAATCTCCCTGGAACCAGCTGAAAAACAGCCTTGGGAGAGGTTGGGAGCAGACTGCCTCTCATTGCCGTTTATTTCAACTATATTTTTTAGTTTATTTGTTTCACAGGTAGGCTTACATTAACACTGCAATGAAATTAGTGAAAATCCCCTAGTTGCCACACTCCAACACCTATTCAGATACACTGAGGGAGAATTTAGCAAGACCAATGCACCTAACCAACACGTCTTCCAGACTACAGGACGAAACCGGAGCACCTAGAGGAAAGCCACACAGACATGGGGAGAATGTGCAAACTGCACAGACAGTGATCCAAGCCAGGAATCAAACCCCAGGTCCCTAGCACTGTGAGGCAGCAGTGCTAACCACTGTACCACAGGACAGTACATGGTAATCAGAGTTTTAAAGGTGAGCTGTAATGTTTTTGCAAAAATCAATTTACCACAAAGGTGACAGACATACAAATAAATGTTAATCTTGTGCTGGTTGCATATTTGCATTTAGCTACATTCTATGTGTTACTACCATCATATTTATCATCGAACGTTTTGAGGTTGAAACACAGTGGCTTTTCTAACACGATTCACTCTGTTGTGATCTCGATGTAAAATGCACATAGTGTAGTTCTCATATTAAAACAGCTCTACCTGAAATAGCCATGCTGTGTGCACCTTGCTGGGATGTGCTATTGTTCGAACTGGTATTTCGATATACCCTTGCACATGCCTCTATTTTCATCTGACACCTTTAAAGTGTAAATGATTACAGGACCTGGTTTCATCAGCTGAATAATGCAAATTAGCCATAAATCACGTGATCATAACTCTTGCTCTTCACTGTTGTGAGACTGTCTTTATATACTAATTACAGCAACTCTCCCTAGTCTAAAGCAAAACAACTATTTTTCCAAGAAATCTTCCTCAAAAGATTGCTGTACACCAAAGAAAAAACTTCCTGCTTCCGCATATGACAACCAAGGTTCAGTTGAATTCTAAAATGGACTGCTAACGAGGCATAAATTCAAGTTGGTATGATTGTATTATTCCAATCCCTTTCACAGAATCATAGAATGTACAGCACAGAGACAGGTCCTTTGGCCCAAACTGGTCCATGATGACCAAAAAGCCATCTAAGCTAGCCCCATATCCCTTTAAACCTTTCCTATCCATATATCTGTCCAAACACCTTTTAAATGTTGTCAATGTCCCTGTCTCAACCACTTCCATAGGCAGCTCATTCCACATACGTATCACCCTCTATGTAAAAAAGTTGCTCCTCAGATTCCCATTAATTCTCTTCCCTCTTAACTTAAACCTATGCCTCCTAGTTCTCGGTTCCCCAACCCTGGGAAGAATACTGAGTGCACTTATCCTATCCATGCCTCTCATGACCTTATACACCTTTATAAGATTACCCCTCAGTCTCCTACGCTCCAAAGAAAGTAGTCCTAGCCTGTCCAATCTCTCTCTATAACTCAGTCCTTGGAGTCCTGGCAACATCCTTGTAAATCTCTTCTGCACTTTCTTCAATTTAATAACATCTTTCCTTCAGCAAGACGACCAAAACCGAACACAATACTCCAGTTGCAGCCTCACCAACGTCCTGTACAACTGCAACATAATTTCCCATTTCGCCCTGACAGATGAAGGCCAGCATGCCACTGCCCTATCTACCTGTGACTCCACCTTTAGAGAACCGTGCACGTGAACTCAAGGTTCCTCTGTTCCACGATGCTTCCCAAGGTTCAACCATTCACTATAGAAGTCCTACCTTGATTGAGCTTCCCAAAATGCAATATCTCACACTTACGTTTCAACAACCACTATCACGTTTTATTTTCCTCTACCCATCCTCCAGCAAAGCAGACTTCTTAACACTTCTGAAAGTCAAGAATCATGAAGACAAGATTCATTCTGGATATTGAAATTTTAAAGCTATCTTTACTTTGTGGCTCTTGGATCATTGTCAGTCATTTTGGGTTTTGACAAATCATTGGTAGTTGAAATCTTAGGAATCTGATTCTAAGCTGAAAGTGGGCAGTAAGGGATTGTCTCCAGGAAGCCACCTCATCCTTCATGATCTTATTCAAACTGGGGTCTTGGAGCTGATGACCTTTGCCAAGCTGACACCTTGGCTCTTGGTGATGTTACCAGTAACACACATCAAAATCAAGGATCCAGAACAAAATATTGATGCACCTTCATGGACCAGAGTTTTCCCAGCATGCCCATCCCAGGATTCACCATTGGCCTCAGGTGGGATTTCATGAGCCTCGCCCAAGCGAGCTCATAAAATACCAGATGGAGTCTGAAGCTGGCGACAGGAGAATTCTAACTGCAGTCTGAAGATGGTGATAGAACAAAGCTCTCTGTAGGGCTGTGGAATTGTCACCCTGCATTCAACTGAACGGTGAAAGACTGCCAGGATCTGGATTTGTGTTGTGTTTGGAAAGGGCAGTTAAGCTATATAAAAGAGTGAAGCACTGGCAGTTCCAGATGTGGAGCCGACGAGGGAGCGAGCTATCTTGGATCTGGTGCTATGTAATGAAGCGGGTAGAATTAGGGACCTTGTGGTGAAGGATCCTCTTGGGGAGAGTGATCATTGTATGGTGGAGTTTCTGGTGCAGATGGAGGAGGAGAAAGTGGGTTCCCGGACACGCGTCCTTTGTTTGAATAGAGGGAAATACGGTAGGATGAGAGAAGAATTGGCGAATGTGGACTGGGAGAGCGCGTTGGAGGGAGGGTCTGTTGAGGATCAGTGGAGGATCTTTAAGGAGATCTTTCTTGGTGCTCAACGGAAATTTATTCCGATGGTCAAAAAGGATAGTAGGAGGAGAGGTAATAAGCCGTGGATAACAAAGGAGGTGAAGGAAAGTGTTAAACTAAAAGCGGAGGAATTTAGAGTAGCTAAGAGTAGTGGGCGAGAAGAGGATTGGGAGAGGTTTAAATGTCGACAAAGATTGACAAAGAAGTTGATAAGGAAGGGTAGGATAAACTATGAAGCTGGGCTAGCGCTTAATATAAAAAAGGATAGCAAGAGTTTTTATAAATATATAAAAAGGAAGAGGCTGGCTAGGGTGAATGTTGGTCCTTTAGAGGATGAGAAAGGGGACCTAGTGGTAGGGGGTGGGGATATGGCTAAGGTATTGAATAACTTTTTTGTTTCTGTCTTCACGGAGGAGGACGTGAATAATTTGCCGGGTGTTAGCGATAGAAAGGTGGTAGGACTGGAGGGTCTTAATGACATTACTGTTACTAGAAAGGCGGTGCTCGACAGACTGGAGGGGCTGATTGTGGACAAGTCCCCAGGACCGGATGGAATGCATCCGAGGGTTCTGAAAGAAATGGCGGAGGTGATAGTGGATGCCTTGGTGGTTATTTTCCAAACGTCGCTGGATTCCGGGGAAGTGCCGGATGATTGGAAAATGGCTAATGTTACGCCGTTGTTTAAGAAGGGTGCCAGGCAAAAGGCGGGGAATTATAGGCCAGTTAGTTTAACGTCTGTGGTAGGTAAAATGTTAGAATCCGTCATTAAGGAGGAAATTGCGAGGCATCTTGAAGGGAATTGCTTGATAGGGCGGACGCAGCACGGTTTCATTAAAGGGAAGTCGTGTCTGACAAATTTACTGGAGTTCTATGAGGATGTGTCTAGGGCGGTGGATAGAGGAGAGCCGGTGGATGTGGTCTTTCTAGATTTTCAGAAGGCGTTTGACAAAGTGCCTCACAAGAGGTTATTGCAGAAGGTCGAGGGACATGGAGTTGGGGGTAGGGTGTTAGCGTGGATAGAGGATTGGTTGTCAAATAGGAGGCAGAGAGTGGGGGTCAATGGGTGCTATTCGGATTGGCGGATGGTGACTAGTGGAGTGCCCCAGGGGTCGGCGCTGGGGCCTCAGCTTTTTACCATTTATATAGATGATCTGGAGGAGGGAACCGAGTGTAGAGTGTCGAAATTTGCTGATGACACCAAGATTGGGGGAACGGCAAATTGTGCGGAGGGTGTGGAGAGTCTGCAGAAGGATCTAGATAGGCTGGGCGAATGGGCCAGGAAATGGCAAATGGAATTTAATGTTGGCAAGTGCGAGGTGGTCCACTTTGGTAGGAAAAATGGTAGGAAGGACTATTACTTACGAGGCGAAAAACTGCAGCAGGCGACGGTGCAGAGGGACCTCGGGGTCCTTGTGCATGAGTCGCAAAAACCCAGCTTGCAGGTGCAGCAGGTGGTCAGGAAGGCGAATGGGATGCTGGCCTTCATAGCGAGGGGGATTGAATATAAAAGTAGGGAGGTCTTGCTGCAGCTGTATAGGGCATTGGTGAGGCCGCAACTGGAGTACTGTGTGCATTTTTGGGCGCCGCACCTGCGCAAAGATATTTTGGCCTTGGAGGGAGTGCAGAGGAGGTTTACTAGGCTGATACCGGAGTTGAGGGGGTTGAGCTATGAGGAGAGGCTGAATAAACTGGGCTTATACTCGTTAGAGTTTAGAAGAATGAGAGGAGATCTCATTGAGACATATAAGATGATGAATGGGATGGATAGGATAGAGGTGGAAAGACTCTTCCCGCTCAAAAAAGACAATAGGACTAGGGGGCACAGCCTCAAGATAAAAGGGGGGCGGTTTAGAACGGAGTTGAGGAGGAACTTCTTCACTCAAAGGGTGGTGAATCTCTGGAATTCTCTGCCCGTTGAAGTGGTGGAGGCTGCCTCGCTAAATATTTTTAAGACGCGGGTTGATGGGTTTTTGATAGGAGAGGGGATTAAGGGTTATGGGGAGAGGGCGGGAAAGTGGAACTGAGCCACGACAGATCAGCCATGATCTTATTGAATGGCGGGGCAGGCTCGAAGGGCTGGATGGCCTACTCCTGCTCCTGTTTCTTATGTTCTTATTATGGTGCCACACAGGAATTCAGGCAAAATCAATTCTGGTGGATGGAATACTTTGTGGGAAGATTGAAAAACATCTCACTGGTCAGATCTTGTTTTCTCAACTCAAAATGGTCAATTTTTCAGGGAGGGACAAATCAATGTTACTACATTTTAAACAGAGCTTCAGAATTCAGACATTCTGAAACTCTGTTTGAAAATCAGTAACACTGACAATAATGACTGGGAGGAGCTTGCTATGAATCATTCAAAATGGTGACAGCTTGTCCATCAAGCTGCCTCACACTTTTGAGTCACTATGCCTTATTGATGAAGGCAGAGAAGTGGAGAACAGCACTCCAGATCCCACTACTTTGTGGGAGGTCTTGCCCCATGTGTCGAAAGATCTGGGGGGCAAGAATGGACCTGTTCAATCAGATGAAAATCCATGGCAGAAACTCACCATCTTGAGTCAACATCATCCTCGAATTGAGGGATAGCTGATGATGACATAACTGGTAACAGCATATTGACATAGTAAAACACATAGATAACTGCACTTTTGTCATTGTACTTGTACATTACAGAAATCTGGTCGGCATATAGTGAAATGTAACATTTCACTTCAGCTCGCCTTTACTGCTGCTGAAAATGCGGATCGCTCTAAACTGCTGCTCCCATCTCGTGTTATAGTACGTACAGACAGATGATCTTCTTTCAGATAAAGCACAGGACAAGACAGGGCAATGTTGCAATTTGCTTGTCATATTGTGTGATGCAATACTCTTCCTAAATAGCAACTTGAAATGACAGGTCTGCGCAGTATTTGTTTAAATTTCCTCCTTTACAACTATTCATCAAGGGCCATATGGCAAGAATTAGCCCCAGCATGAAACTGCTGCAATAAATTTTAGTGAACAACCTAAAAGATTTTTAAAAATTCTGTTCTATCAGAAGATTTTTAAACGCAGAAAGCTTTGCTTGATTGAGCGCACATTCAGAAAGCCAGTGAGAAAGGTTAAAAAACATTACATAAAGTCTGACGTGTCAAGACTAGTTTTGAAGTAAAACCTTAAGCTAATCTACAATGCCTCGATTAATGCAATAAACACTGTAATCAGCAACTTCTGCTTTTAAAGAAACATTAAAAGAGATACACAAGAATAATGCAGCAAATCAAAAACAATTCTGGTTCCTATTTAATTATTTCTCAGAGGGAGACTCTGATTTATGCTGTTTTCCTGCAACATACACCATCTGGATTCACAAGTGCCTGAGTGGCTCACTTACCCTCACCCTTCAGATTATAATCAATGGAAACTTCTCCACATTTCTCTGCCTCTGGGCAAAAACTGCTTATGGTTGGAGACTATCCATGATGGCGTGACAGATTGGACACTCATCATGTGTTAGCCATGATTGTATCCAAATACACAAGATTACTTCACACATGGATGCGTCAATATTCTGCATCATTGTACAGTCACACGTCAAAATCTAATGTTTAATTAAACATCAGCACGGAGGTTTTATGGCGTGGGAGCAATTTTCAACATGATAATGCATTAGCGAGAAAACCTTTTAGATCAGTTGAAGACCTGTACTCAAAGGGTTAAACTGAAACTTAAAATTGCAAAACACTCAAGGTGCTGGGAACCTGAAACCAAAGATGCTGGAAGCATGTCGGACATTACGGAGAAGACAGAAAAAATAATGTTTTGAATGTGGACTCTCCCTCAGGGCAACACCTTTCATTGCAGAGGAAGCGAGAGCAGAAATATCTAATCTTTTGATCTCTCCAGAGAAGCTGAATGAGCTGCTGTGGGTCAAATCGAAAGTTAATAAAAAGGACCAAACACTGACAAAGGCAACAAGGCGGCAATCGGAAAACGCTGGGATAAAAACAGAAAATGCAGGAAACGCTCAGCAGGTCGGAAAGGTGAAAGAAATAGTTAACATTTCAGGTTTGTGATCTTTCAAAGGCCACGGTAGATCTGAAGCATTAATTAGGACCAACATTTTTACAGAAACAGTAGCAGTTCCACCACTGGCTGAGAAGCCATGATGATTTTACGGCCTTCTAAGTGGTTGAGGCTATTGCCCCAATCTGGGAGGATGACCTACTCAGAGTTGCCAACCAGACAGTGGGCAGCTGCCCAGTTTCAACAATGCCCTTCCCAGTGTGGGAGTACTGCAGTCCACCACAGGGACACCATGAAATCCAGATTCAAAGATGAGTCAAGGTGGCTTAATTGAGGCCAGTCAGGGAGGGAAGTGTGGAGGGCCACTATCACGAGATGGGGGGGTGGGGGTGGGGGTGGGATAAGTGAGGGTGACAATCATCATTTTGAGGAGTTCAGCACAGGGTGCCTAAATGGAAGGAATGGGCCTCTTTTACCCCTTAAGCCCACACCTAGGCTACCAGGTTTACCTGACAGCTTGCTACATGGCCTGGGCATCCTGCCACTGCTAAAATATCAGTGCTGCAGGAAGAGATCCAAAAGTTACCATTAAGAGCCCGAATTGGCCTGGGATAGGTGGATCATCTGAACCCACCCTGCTGCTGGTAAAATACCTGTGGCGATGGCTAGACAATGGGTATGACTTACCCCACCATGCCATTTACATTATGCCCTCCACTTGCCATTTGCTCCCAGACTAGATGTGAAAAATGTCCACCCCTGTTTCTCTTTCCACAGAAGGTGCCTGATCTCCTGATTATTTCCAGCATTTTCTATTTTTGTTTCAGATTTAAAGAATCTGCAGTATTTTATTTTTTGTGTAGGGTGAGAATATGCTCAGGCCTGATTTTGTTTAAAAGTTTGTTCTTGAGATGTGGGCATCACTGGATAACCCAACGTTCAATGCTCATTGCACTTGAAAAGGTGGTGGCGAGTTGTGTTCTTGAACTGCTGCAGTCACTGTGGTGTAGGTACACTCAGAGTGCTGTTTCAGAGAAAATTCCAGGATTTAGATCCAGCAACAGTGAAGGAACGGTGATATATTTCCAAGTCAGGATGGTGGGTGGCTTGGAGGGGAACCTTCAGATGGTGGTGTCCCTGTGTTTCTGCTGCCACTGTCCTTGTACATGGCAACGCTCATGGGTTTGAAAGGTGCTGTCTAAAGAGACTTGTGAGCTTGATGATTACTACTATTTATTCACTAGGCTGATACCAGAGATGAGGGGGTTGGACAATGAAGAGAGGCAGAATAGACTGGGTCTGTACTCGTTAGAGTTTAGAAGGATGAGGGGGGATCTTATAGAGATGTATAAGATAATGAAGGGGATGGATAGGGTAGAGGTAGAGAGATCCTTCCCGCTGAGAAAGGACAGCAGGACTAGGGGGCACAGCCTCAAGATAAGGGGGGGGGGGGGGCAGTTTAGAACGGAGTTGAGGAAGAACTTCTTCACTCAAAGGGTGGTGAATCTCTGGAATTCTCTGCCCGTTGAAGTGGTGGAGGCTGCCTCGCTAAATATATTTAAGATACGGGCAGATAGGTTTTTGGTAGGCAAGGGAATTAAGGGTTATGGGGAGAAAGCGGGAAAGTGGAACTGAGCCACTTCAGGTCAGCCATGATCTTATTGAATGGCGGGGCAGGCTCGAAGGGCTAGATGGCCTACTCCTGCTCCTATTTCTTATGTTCTTATTATAAATGCAAGGTTTTACAAAATGATTGTTTTGGACAGTCTCTTTGAATCAAGGTAAAATGGAAGAATGAAGGGGGTCATGTCATCTGCTTCACATTGTAGCCAACGAGACTGGGTGACTTAGTTACCAAGGAAATGGAGCAGTCCAGCTAAGACCAAGGACAACATGCAACACCTGAAATCAACAGCAAGAGTAGCTGAGCTAAATGTGGACAGACTTCCAGTTTCCATGTTTCTGTACATAGAGAGGAAGCGAAAGAGAGAGAGGTCTCGTAGACAAAAGGCTGTAACCAATGTAGTCAGCAGAGAGGGAGGCAGCTGTAGGTTCTGAGTGCTACCAAGCAGACTTTGGGAGGAAGGATAATCTCTGGTCAAAGAGACTCATCCCATGGAAAGACTCTGGAAGATTTACCCTGGCAAGGTTGGGAGGAAACATTGCCAGAGTGTACCTTAGTACTGATAGTTTCAAAGTTCTCTGAAAACTCAGGGCAGTGTCTTTTGATGGTCACTCAATGTTATGACTCAGTGAAGTGGAGAAATGTTAACCCCTTGGAAGCAGGGAGTGACTGTGGGCTCTTTCCTGTAAAGACTATCCCATGGAGAGCATATATATATATATATTGTGGGATTATTGGTCACAATAAAATGTTAATAAGGGTTATCTTTCTGTAGTTTAGAATATTAGTTGCCTACTTGTTAATGGCTAGTTGATGATGTTTTTAGTTGGTTTGTTACAGTAAAAGCTTAAAACTTGAAATCTTATCATGCAATTCCTTCAAAATCGCTCACCATGAATTCAAATATCGTTTAAACAGTTATTGCTCTCTATAGCAATTGTAACAACTTAAGGAACAGAAACTTGTAACTTGCATCCTTCAAATGATGGAAGGAATACATCAAGTTCTCATTTTTGGAAATACTATAAATCTTAACCAGAAAGATTTTGCACTTGCATAGAGTCAAAGAACTTTACAGCATGGAAACAAGTCCTTTGATTCAACTTGTCCATGCTGTCCTTTTCTTTTAAGCCCCTAAGCTAGTCCCCAATTGCTCATATTGGCCCATATCCCTCTATACCCATCTTACCCATGTAACTGTCTAAATGCTTTTTAAAAGACAAAATTGTACCCACCTCTACTACCACCTCTGGCAGCTTGTTCCAGATACTCATCATCCTCGATGAAAAAAATTGCCCCTCTCTCCTTTTTGTATCTCTCTCCTCTCACCTTAAACCTCTGCCCTCTAGTTTTAGACTCCCCTACGTTTGGGAAAAGATTATTGACTTTCTAGTGATCTATGCCCCTCATTATTTTATAGGCCTCTAAGATCACTCCTCTGCCTTCTAAGCTCCAGAAAAAAAGGTCCCAGTTTATCCAGCCTCTCCTTATAATTCAAACCATCAAGTCCTGGTAGCATCCTAGTAAATCTCTTCTGCACTCTTTCTATAATAGGGTGACCAGAATTGTACACAGTATTCCAGCCTCACGCCGGATCACAGTTAATTGGCCAGCCAGTGTGAAATTGTGATCTGGGGCTGACTGCAACTGCAACATGTTTCACATTCACTTCTGGGCCCATCGAGTGCACGTGCCTTACGGGCAAAAGTTTCAGGTCATGACATATAAATTGATCAGGGATCAATTTATATGTCATGGAAAAACTTTAATACAGCTGACACCATATTTATATTAACTGATTCAGGACGCTGGTCTATAATGATGGCTCCTGAAGCTGCAGAGTCTACCCTTTAATTTATGCTGCTTTTACAGGCTATTCATGTGGCACCTTTAACATAGAGACCATCCTGAGGCACTTCATCAAATGGGAGGAGACAGAATGCAATGCTGAGCTGAGCTTAAGGTGGGGGAATTGGGGGCTTGGGCACAACGGTGGGCATTGAGAAGATTTTCAAAATAGGAAGAAGAGTTAGAGCATTTTGAGCAGGGAGATCGAAAGAGCATGGTCTATGTCATTCAGCTATGTTAACAGACTTTTTTCACAGAATACAGAATGCCCTTGCCTCCATTTTTATCAGTTTGTACAGACTTGTATTCAATTGATGTAAAGGGTCTACGTTGTTTTGTTTCAGACAACCCCATAAAAGAGAAACTCTAAACAGACAATGCATTGGTGTTTAATACACTGTTGATTAGACTCTTCTGTGATATAGTTGTTGTAATGTTTTAAAAATTGTATTATTTAGTTCTAAAGGCACTGAAGAATACAATTAAAGTTAAGCAAAACTGAGATTTAATGAAAGTACCTCTTGTATTTTTTATTCCAGCTCTATCTTTCAATAAAACAACTTTCCCATCATCTAATATTACCAACTTGGCTGCTTCTGTACATGGGCTTAGGCCGTGATTGCTAATTAGAAGAATGGGACAATGTAATATCAATACACAATTATAAATGATTTCCTGAGGTTAATTCTAATCAGGAAAAGATGTTATCTTTGCTTATGCATCCATATAAAGTCTTGAGTGCAGCCAACAAATGCTTTGTGTTATCCAACTTTGAATGGAATTCCTTTTTGCTCTTATCATTCAACATTGACCCAGCACCATAAAGATGAAGGCAGTTGCCCTGCCTCGAATGCAAATAGACTGAAGGAGATAGACAGAAATGTAGCAAAAATTACTGCATTGGCCCAAGGCCTAACAAATGAAATGGATAGGGTAAGGGATAGGTTTTAATACTGGATGAGTGCGCAAGACTAGATCCAAATTCCTCTGATGGCTCAGATCAGGAACTCAATAGGCAGCATACGTGTACATGAAGATGATGTCCACGGAGATGCCCGATGAAGAGCATGGATGCTTGCAGCTGCAACTTGGCTGAGGATATTACACAAAGCTTGTCCTCTCGCAGTCTCTGTTCCATCTCCCTGTTGTGCTGCAGATCCAGAGGTACTGCAGCTGCTGCCTGTGTGTGGTGTGTGTGGACACGTAACCAAATCCTGTGCCTCCCCCTGCGAGGATGCAGAAACATATTCTGTCTAATCCAGGAATTCACCACAACACCTCCAAAGACACTTGAGTAGAAAAATTCCAAAGATTTTGGAATAGCAACAACTATGGTAAAGTCACCTTACCAGAAAGTCTGGCCTTTAATAAAGCTGGTGAAGGGTCTCCCTCGTAGCTATGTGAATGTTTTTGCTAAATGACAGGTGAGTATGCTGAGTGGATCTGCAAGCTCCAAGGTTGTAAATTGTGTGTCAAATTGCCAAGTACAGTGTTTTGGTATTACAGTCCGATCAGTATGCACACCTTCCTAGCTATGAGGGTCGGTGGCAGAAGCTGTTGCAGATGTTATGCTCCCCATTTGGAGGGCTCTGGCTTCTATTGTACCATGAGAAAGAGTGCAGAAAAGATTTACTAGGATACCACCAAACTTCATGGTTTGTGTTATAAGGAAAGGCTGGATAGACTGGGACTTTTTTCCCCTGGAGCGTAGGAGGCTTAGCAATGATCTTACAGAGGTCTACAAAATAATGAGGCACATTGATAAGATAGACAATCAACATCTTTTCCCAAAGGTAGGGGAGTCTAAGACTAGAGGGTATAGGTTTAAGCTGAGAGGGGAGATACAAAAGGGTGCGGAGGGGCAATTGTTTCACACAGACAGTGGTGAGTGCCTGGAACAAGCTGCCTGAAACAGTGGCAGAGACGGGTACAATTTTGTCTTTTAAAAAGCATTTAGACAGTTACATGGGTAAGATGGGTGTAGAGGGATATGGACCAAGTACCGGCAGTTGGAACTAGCTTAAAATGGTAAAAACTGGGCAGCATGGACAAGGGCCTGTTTCCGTGCTGTAAACCTCTATGACTCTGACTTGCAGCCAGTACTCCAGATTGGAATTTCACACCTTATAACTCCAGTATACCTACCTAGAGCAAAAAAGTTAAATCCAATCCAGTTAGTGTAAAAAAACAGCCAGTCAGTCCCAACTGCTCGTGATCAATCACAAGCTTGCCCACTGACATGACTTCCAAAAGCCTTCAAATGAATTCTTCTGTCACATCACTTACTCAGACGTGAGTCAGGTTTCCTGTACTACGGGTCATGATTGAAAACTGCTTCCAAAATGGATGAAGGACAACAAACATAAAATAGCTCGAAATCAATAATTATCAAATCTAACAATGTGATCAGAGAGGAAAACATAATTCACTCCACCTGCCAACACAACACATTCCGAGTCTTATTCTACAATAGAGGGTCCACTGTTGTATGAACAATCGTTCAATCAAACTGACATATTTCAAGGTTTTCATTTTTTGCAAACTGCTGTACTTTGACACTAGCATTCCCAGCTCATACATGTCCTACCCTAGCTCTACAGCGCAGAAGGAGGCCATTCGGCCTATTGAACCTGCACCGACAACAATCCCACCCAGGCCCTATCCCCGTAACCCCAAGTTATACCCCACTAGTCCCCTGACACTAAGGGGCAATTTAGCATGGCCAATCAACCTAACCAGCACATCTTTGGAGAGTTGGAGGAAACCAGGGCATCTGGAGGAAACCCACGCGGGGAGAATATGCTAACTCCACAAAGACAGTGACTGGAGGCAGGAATTGAATCCAGGTCCTTGGCGCTGAGGCAGCAGTGCTAACCACTGTGCTGCAATCAAGCATTTCATTTCCCACACTCCAGAGGATCCACCCTTCAATAAGAGAAGGAAAAGCTTGTATTTATACAATGATTTCATGTCCAGTATCTAGAATTGGAGTAACTCTTGTAATGCAGAGGAAAGCAGAAACCAATTTTAACACAGCAAGCTCCCACAAACAACAATAAGGTAACGGCCGGATGATTTTTTTTTAAGTGATGACTGCTTGAGGGAGAAATATTTGTTGAAACACTAGTAGAACTAATGCTGCTTTTTTTTCTCCACACAATACCTTGGGACCTTTTCTGTATTGTGGAGATGCTGGTGTTGGACTGGGGTAAACACAATAAGAAGTCTCACAACGCTAGATTAAAATCCAACAGGTCTATTTGTCAGCACTAGCTTTTGGAGTGTCAGGCTCCTTCATCAGGTGAGTGGGAGTTCTGTTCACAAACAGGGCATATATAGATACAAACTCAACTTACAAGATAATGGTTGGAATGCAAGGAGACACTCAGAACATTTTTATAGAACTGTATTTCATCTCTTCTCAGCGTGGGTTCTAAAATCTGCCCACGGTGAATATGGGGTGGGTTGGCATGGTAGGTATAGGCTTGGGTCGGTAGTAAATTGGCATAGAGGTTGTAAAGGGCCATAGGGTGAGTGGAAGGGCACAGGGACTATGAAGAGTCCTGGTGGAGGGGCACAGGGGCTATAAATGGCCATGGCAGAGGTTGATGTGGAGAGTATGGGGCTCCCTGGGGGGTGGGTGAGGAGGCATACTTTGGTGCAGGGGGCATGATGGGCCATAGGGTTAACTCAAGGTGGCATATCTTGGTGTAGGGCTATGAGGTGGCATGATGGGGCATGGAGAATGTGTGTGTGTGTAGGGGGAATGAGGGCTGGAGGGATTTTTCTTTTAACTTTTGGACACAGTGTTAGAACCCCAAGACAGGTTTTCTGCTCATCCTGGCTCCACACCCTCCACATTTTCTCCAAGTTAGATTGAAAATCTGCTGTTTGGGCAACCATTTTGAAAGCTCAGGATCAGAAATCTGGGAATTCCCCCATCCTGAGCAAGGAGCAGACATCTGGGTTCCTCTCTCTGCTCTCTTCACAGCTATTCTGGTCAATTAGACCATGTTTTTAGGAATCAGGTTATCCTGGGTTGGGCATTTTTGTTTGTTTTTGCTCCTGGATACTTGGAATCATTGCATTATTACCTGTCCACTTGCTGTCATCTCTTGTTTAGTCATGCTTCACCAAAGGACGTAAAGATTCTTAGCTTCTAAAAATGTTCACTCCATTGTGTTTGACTCCATCTTCAGATGAGGCATTAAACTGAGACCCCAGCTTGATGTTACAGTAGGTCAGCTGGTTATTAAAGAATCCCTGAAGAGGGTGATTTCCCTCTCCCTTAGACCGACATTCCTCCTTTTCACCAACAGTATCAAAAGGTCTAGTAGCTAGTCATTTATCTCACTGCTGTTCGGAGCTGTAGACTATCACATTTGACTATACTTGGATTGTGGGGAATGTTTTGGACTCAATCTCCCCCACCCCTTGTATTTTAAATAGAGCTTCTGCAGGAATCTGCTGACCACCATTCTCACTGCTCACTATAGCACACTTGTTGCCATAACACTGAATATCAGGTGTACATGGTAATTAAACTGACCATCAAACATTCCTTTGGAAAGGCAGCTGGTTACAGAGTTCTCACATATCGTGAAGCACATTTACAAGAAGCAGTGCGGAAACCAGATATCATCACTCTAGGCAATTACTTGCTTCGCTGGGCATTTGTTAACTATGATGTGGGTATGCTTAGTTTGTTAACTAAGCAGATTACAGTGAAAACCTACAGGATCTCTACATTAAGGTTTATTCCCATTGGCAAAAACATGGATAAATAAATAGTGTTACAGAGCAATTTGCCTGTTTTTGAAACTGCGTTAGAAAATGATAGATGTATGAATGATAGGGCTAAGTACAGATTATTCATAAAATGACCCCTCAACTTCCTCCCCCAATCTTTAATTAAGCTGGCAAGCATACATTGAATAGAAAACCCATGGAAACAGTATTTGAAACAAAATCACATCGAAGTTCATTATCCTTTAGTCACATGAAAGGAACATTCAAAAGATTTTGGGAAGCTGTAGTTCTGCACACACAGGCAGGGATATCAACAAAGGACCACAATATTCAATTCTGCGCAGTGCTTTGAACCATTTCCTCTTTGATCCACACAGTTATATCCTGTCCATTTTTTCCTTTCTGCTCATTCGACTCCCACCTGATTCTATATGATTTGGTTCATCCATAGTTCTAACATGGAAGAATTATTGAGGGCCAAAAAGCTAGGAGCTGTTAGATTTTGGCAGCACAGTAAATTAAAACAGATCAGAATTTTAAACTACAATGAACTGTTGTTGCTTCTAATGAGTGCCATGTTTAGCTGGTGCAATCCACTGTTTGTAACTAGCAGGCACATACGCTGACCCCTGCCACTTCACTTTCAATTCGTGCATTGATTATTACTCTTGCCCTGCAGTTTAAGATCAACTCCAAAAAGTCAAACAGTGAGATAAGACCAAGACTGTTAATGGAAAGCTGCAGGATGAGGACAACCATTGAAGGATCTCCATCAATGGCCATCCTGAAATTAGGAGACTGATGTGGCCAATCCATAGAGGATAATAAAGATTTTCACAGAATCCCTACAGTGTAGAACATAGAACATAGAACATAGAACATAGAACATAGAACATTACAGCGCAGAACAGGCCCTTCGGCCCACGATGTTGCGCCGACCAGTTACAAAAACAATGACCCACTAGCCTATACCAATCCCTTTTCGTCCATAAACCTATCCAGAGATCTCTTAAACGCCCCCAAACTAGACGCATTTACAACTGCAGCAGGCAGGGCATTCCAATCCCTCACCACCCGCTGGGTAAAGAACCTACCCCTGACATCCGTCCTGTAGCTACCCCCCCTTAATTTAAAGCCATGCCCCCTCGTGCTAGCTTTCTCCATCCGAGGAAAAAGGCTATCACTATCCACCCTATCTAAACCTCTAATCATCTTATATGTTTCAATAAGATCCCCTCTTAGCCGCCTTCTTTCCAACGAAAACAACCCTAGATCCCTCAGTCTCTCCTCATAGGACCTCCCCACCATACCAGGCAACATCCTAGTAAACCTCCTCTGCACCCTCTCCAACGCCTCCACATCCTTCTTGTAATGCGGGGACCAGAACTGCACACAGTACTCCAAGTGCGGCCGCACTAGAGTAGTGTACAGTTGCAACATTACACTGCGACTCCTAAATTCAATCCCCCTACCAATAAACGCCAAGACACCGTACGCCTTCTTGACAACCTTATCTACTTGATTCCCAACTTTCAGGGATCTATGTACACACACACCTAGATCCCTCTGTTCATCCACACTATTCAAAGTCCTCCCGTTAGCCCTATACTCGACACATCTGTTGCTCCTACCAAAGTGAATTACCTCACACTTCTCCGCATTAAATTCCATCCGCCACCTCTCGGCCCAGCTCTGCAACCTATCTAAGTCTCCCTGCAGACTATGACACCCTTCCTCACAATCTACCACACCTCCAACTTTGGTGTCATCAGCAAATTTACTAATCCACCCAACTATACCCTCATCCAGATCATTAATAAAAATTACAAACAACAGTGGCCCCAAAACAGATCCCTGAGGCACACCACTCGTAACTGCACTCCATGATGAATATTTACCATCCACCACCACCCTCTGTCTCCTATCTGATAGCCAATTCCTGATCCAACTTCCTAGATTACCCACAATCCCATACATCTGCATTTTCTGCAGAAGCCTACCATGGTGAACCTTATCGAACGCCTTACTAAAATCCATGTATACCACGTCAACTGCCTTACCCCCATCCACCTCTTTGGTCACCTTCTCAAAAAACTCAATAAGGTTAGTAAGGCACGACCTACCCGCTACAAAACCATGCTGACTATTTCTAATCAATTCATTACACTCCAAATAACTATAAATCCTATCCCTAATAATTTTTTCTAAAACCTTGCCCACAACAGAAGTAAGACTCACCGGTCTATAATTCCCGGCAAAGTCTCTGTTCCCCTTCTTAAACAATGGGACAACATTCGCTATCCTCCAATCCTCCGGGACTACACCAGAGACCAATGACGACCTGAAGATCTGAGCCAGAGGCTCTGCAATCACCTCTCTAGCCTCCCAGAGAATCCTAGGGTAGATCCCATCCGGACCAGGGGACTTATCTATTTTCAGCCCCTCAAGAATTTCCAGCACATCCTCTTTATCAACCGTAATACTGTCTATTTTACACCCCTGCAACCCAATGTCCTCCTCAGCTATATTCATGTCCCCCTGCGTGAACACCGAAGAGAAATATTGGTTCAATACTTCTCCAATCTCCTCCGGTTCCACACACAACTTCCCCCTGCTGTCTGTAACTGGCCCTAATCTTGCCCTGACCAACCTTCTGTTCTTGACATACCTATAGAACGCCTTAGGATTCTCCTTAATCCTATCAGCCAAAGTCTTCTCATGTCCTCTTTTAGCCCTTCTCAACTCACTCTTCAACTCCCTCCTAGCCAATCTAAAGCTTTCTAGTGCACTATCTGAGCCCTCCAATCTCATCCGAACATAAGCCTCCTTTTTCTTTTTAACCATCGACTCAACTCTTTTAGTGCACCACGGTTCCCTAGATCTACCAAATCCACCATGCCTGACAGGGACATACCTATCAAGGACTCGCAGTAGCTGCTCCTTGAAAAAACTCCACATTTCAGACGTTCCCAGTCCCTGTAATCCCCTAATCCAATCCATGCTTCCTAATTCACTCCTGATAGCCTCATAATCGCCCTTACCCCAGCTAAAATTGCTGACCCGAGGTTCATGCCTATCTCTTCCCATCACTAAGGTGAACGTAACCGAATTGTGGTCACTATCACCAAAATGCACACCAACTTCCAAGTCTAGCACCTGGTCTGGCTCATTTCCCAGCACCAAATCCAATATAGCCTCACCTCTAGTTGGCCTGTCTACATACTGAGACAAAAAACCTTCCTGCACGCTTTGTACAAACACTGACCCCTCTAGCGAGCTAGAACTATAGCAACTCCAATCAATATTCGTAAAGTTAAAGTCCCCCATAACAATTACCCTATTACTTTCACTCCTAACCAGGATTGTCTCCGCAATCCTTTCCTCAACCTCTCTAGAACTTTTAGGAGGTCTATAAAAGACTCCCAACAGGGTGACCTCTCCTCTCCTATTTCTAATCTCCGCCCATACTACCTCAACTGACAAGTCCTCATCAAACTTTCTCTCCGACACTGTGATACAGTCCTTGACTAGCAATGCTACCCCACCCCCCCTTCTACCTTCTTCTCTACTCCGACTAAAGCATTTGTACCCCGGAGGCCATTCGACCCATCGAGCCCACACTGACAACAATCCCACCCAATCGCTATGCCTGTAACCCCACATAATTATCCTGCTAACACTAACGGTCAATTTTGCCTGACCAATCCATCTAACCTGCACATCTTTGGAGTGTGGGAGGAAACTGGAGCACCCAGAGGAAAGCCACACAGCCGCAGAACGTGTAAACGCCACACAGACGGCCACCCAAGGCTGGAATTGAACTTGGGTCCCTGGAGCAGTGAGGCAGCGGCGCTAACCACTGTGCCACCGTGATACCCACTTTTTTCATATTTTGTGATACAATGCAGTAACATGCAACATCGGAGCTAGATTAATTTTCACTGTGATATTTAGCAATCTATAAAATGGAAGAAAAATACACTTGGATTTATCAACCTCCAGGTTAAGAAAGAGGTAAGAATATGAAAACAAACATTACTAGGACAAATATCTGCGAGGACTCATTTATAAACACAAGATCTAATTACCTATCCATGGGATATTCTGTACTCCATTTCTTACTATCGGGATATTCTATATTCAATGACAACAAGTGATTTCCCACAAGGGTGATCTCTGTACACCAGAAGTTTGGTAGTGCACAAACTATAATGATGCTGCCCCCTGGCAAATCCCATGACACTCTACACTTATTGTGTGTGGTACAATTAGCACCCAAAACATCATTTTGTATAAAAAGCCCAAAACAACAGAAAAATGTGATATCTGTGGTGTTGGAAGCAATGCTTATTTGCCTCAAAATAGTAAGCTAGCAGACCAGCTAACATCAACAGGACAACAACTATATTTATAAAAGGTGAAAAGGACTATCATATTTTCTGCATCTTTATGTGAAGGAGTTTTCACCTTTTCCAAGCTATTTTCATATGGAAAATCCGACAAGCTGGGGGTAAAGTTGGGTTCAAATATCTAGTTCCACGACCCTTCGGACATTGTACAAGCTGTTGTAAGTACTTCAATATGTACTACCTATGTTAGCAGAAGTTATTGGCAGTAATGTCATACTCATTTAGCTCCCTCCCTAGACGTTGGTCTAGTGTCCAAGGGGGACAGAGATCTAGGTGACCTGTTCAACCTCTTGGTCAAGAAACTATGGTCGGGGAGGGAGATGGACAAATTCATTTGAAGCAATTTTTGCCCTGTCATTGAAATTCGTCATGATGTGGGTATGCCGGCGTTGGACTGGCGTAAACACAGTAAAAAGTCTGACAACACCAGGTTTTAGTCCAACCTATTTATTTGATAATATTCTCACTAGCTTTCGAGGGGACAGCCTCTTCGTCAGGTGAATGGAGAGTTCTGGCCTCAGACAGAGCATATAAAGCACAGACAGTTTAGAGATTACTGATTAAAATGCGAATCCTTACACCTAACCTGCTGTTCAAGACCTGAAGTGGCTGACAATGTGAGTGGTAGGAGCACTGATCACAGTTTAAAGAGATGTGTGACAATGTCATCACCTTCAACAACCAGTTTTTCATCCAGACACATGGAACAGCCATGGGGACCAAATTTGCACCTCAATATGCCAACATCTTCATGCACAGGTTCGAACAAGACTTCTTCACTGCACAGAATCTTCAACCAATGCTGTACACTAGATACATCGATGACATTTTCTTCCTCTGGCCTCATGGTGAACAATCACTGAAACAACTATATGATGATATCAACAAATTCCACCCCACCAGACTCACCATGGACTATTCCCCAGAATCAGTTGCATTCTTGGACACACGCATCTCCATTAAGGATGGTCACCTCAGCACCTCACTGTACCGCAAGCCCACAGACAATCTCACAATGCTCCACTTCTCCAGTTTCCACCCTAAACATGTTAAAGAAGCCATTCCCTATGGACAAGCCCTCCGTATACACAGGATTTGCTCAGATGAGGAGGATCGTGACAGACACCTCCAGACCCTGAAAGATGCCCTCGTAAGAACAGGATATGGTGCTCGACTCATAGATCGGCAGTTTCGATGCGCCACAGCGAAAAACCGCACCGATCTCCTCAGAAGACAAACACGGGACACAGTGGACAGAGTTCCCTTCGTCGTCCAGTACTTCCCCGGAGCGGAGAAGCTACGACATCTTCTCCGGAGTCTTCAACATATCATTGATGAAGGCGAACATCTCGCCAGGGCCATCCCCACACCCCCACTTCTTGCTTTCAGACAACCACACAACCTCAAACAGACCATTGTTCGCAGCAAACTACCCAGCCTTCAGGAGAACAGTGACCACAATACCACACAACCCTGTCACAGCAACCTCTGCAAGACATGCCGGATCATCGACATGGACACCATCATCACACGTGAGAATACCATCCACCAGGTACATGGTAAATACTCTTGCAACTCGGCCAACATTGTCTACCTGATACGTTGCAAGAAAGGATGTCCCGAAGCATGGTACATTGGGGAGACCATGCAGACGCTACGACAACGGATGAATGAACATCGCTCGACAGTCACCAGGCAAGACTGTTCCCTTCCTGTTGGCGAACACTTCAGTGGTCACGGGCATTCAGCCTCTGACCTTCGGGTAAGCATTCTCCAAGGCGGCCTTCACGACACACGACAGCGCAGAGTCGCTGAGCAGAGACTGATAGCCAAGTTCCGCACACATGAGGACGGTCTCAACAGGGATCTTGGGTTCATGTCGCACTATCTGTAACCCCCGTGACTTGCCTGGGTTTGCAAAACCTCACTTACTGTACTGTCTGGAGACAATACACATCTCTTTAAACTGTGATCAGTGCTCCTACCACTCACATTATCAGCCACTTCAGGTCTTGAACAGCAGGTTAGGTGTAAGGATTCGCATTTTAATCAGTAATCTCTAAACTGTCTGTGCTTTATATGCTCTGTCTGAGGCCAGAACTCTCCATTCACCTGACGAAGAGGCTGTCCCCTCGAAAGCTAGTGAGAATATTATCAAATAAATAGATTGGACTAAAACCTGGTGTTGTCAGACTTTTTATTGAAATTCGTGTCAACATTCAAACAGAAGGTAAATTTAACCATCTCCTCATGAGTTCATAAGGATCAGTTGTGGTCTGAAACTCAAACAAATGAAGGCCTCAGTTGGTGTCAGTTCCAGATCATCAGGTGAATAACTTGCACACCTACCATACCAAACTGGGTAATTTCCTCTTGGTTGTTAAAACTGAGTAACAGACTCCAGCACAGACCAGGAAAGACTGAGAACCATTTACACAATGTACACATTTCCCCACTACTCCAAGTGTTAAAAATTAAAAAGCTAAACAGAATATGTTAACAGTATATTGTAGGTCAGACAGCAGCGGTAAAGCGAAAGCTTTACGACAACTCAGTTTTAATTCTGATGAAGGGCATCAAACTCTCAAACCTGAACGTGCCTCTGATTTGACCTGCCATACATTTCCAGCATTTCCTTTTTATCTTAAGGCAGAGATCCTGCAAAAAATAGTTTTAATAATTTGTTTCAATTTAAAACTTTAAGTCAGACTAAAAATGCCTGACCAGCAAAGGTATCATTTCAGGACAGGGGATGATGTGGTGTAATTCCACACAAGGTAGTCATGATGCTACACTAAGGACAGTTTCACATCATCATTTCTGATGATGGTTCTGTGAAACATCTTTGAACTGAATTGCAAATTCTCATTAGAATATGTAGCCTGGAAAGTTACAGTCCAATTGCTGCATTGAGTTCAGTATTGCAGCTTCAGCAGCAATCAACATGAAAAATGGATTTCCAAAACCTCTTCCTCAGCTTTGTTTTGTCATTCAATTTGCAGATGCTTCTTTCCCTGCCAAGCAATCATGCCAAGTGGTAAGTTATTGATGTACTCAGAGCTTGAATTTTACTGTTAAAAATTAAAGGCCAGGATTTGGAGATGCTGGCATTGAGCTGGGGTAAGCACAGTAAGAAATCTCAACACCAGGTTAAGGTCCAACAGGTTTATTTGACAGTACTAGCTTTCAGAGCCTTAAGCTCCTTCATCAGATGAGTGAGGACTTGTGTTCACAAACAGCGCATGTAACGACACAAACTCAGTTTACAAATGCAGACCATGCAGATGCTGCGACAACAAATGAACAAACACCGCTCGGCAATCACCAGGCAGGAGTGTTCCCTTGTAGTCAGGGAACACTTCAGCAGTCACAGGCATTCAGCTTCTGATCTTCGGGTAGGCATTCTCCAAGGCTGCCTTCACGACACACAACGCAGAATCACTGAGCAGAAACTGATAGCCAAGTTCCACACACGAGGATGGCCTCATGTCACACTATCTGTAACCCACAACTTGCCTGGGCTTGTAAAATCTCACTAACTGTCCCGGCTGGAGACAATACACATCTCTTTAACCTGTGCTTGGCCCTCTCTCCACTCACATTGTCTGTACCGTTAAGACTTGATTAGCTGTAAAGACTTGCATTCCAACCACTGTTTTGTAAATTGAGTTTGTGTCTTTATATACCCTGTTTGTGAACACAAGTCCTCACGAACTTGATGAAGGACCTTGAAACTCCGAAAGCTAGTGCTGCCAAATAAACCTGTTGGACTTCAACCTGACGTTGTGAGACTTCTTACAAAAATTAAAGGGACAGCAGGTTTATGTGGCCTCAGACTAAAACTTGAATGTACATAATGCACTGGGTTTGGTCTACTGTCAGATCTTCATCAGCATTTAAATAACATGGCAACCTAACTACCACTGGTACCCCATGCTGCAGTGCGTACCATCTACAGTGTGTACCGAGCCACAGCATGTACTACCTACAGTGTGACCATGCCACAGTGTGACCATGCCACAGTGCTTTCTTCCTATAGTACATACTGTGCTGCAGCACATACCATATACAGTGTATGACTGCGGAAGCATCTTTACCACACAGACTGCGGCAGTTCAAGAAAATGGTAACTGATCTTGTTGAGGGCAACTAGGGATGGGAATAAATGCCAGTCTAGTCAACAACATCCATATCCTCAAAATAAATAAAAATAAATACTCATGACTGCAGCAGTATTTCATCCAGCTAGCAGCTGCATCTGCATGAATTTCTGGGAATTTACAAAATCATCAGCTACAAGCAAATCCATAGAACATGGGTAACAAAGGTTTGCACCACTGACCAAAATGACCTACATGCTGAATGTAGGGATTTAAACAGTGATTAAACATACTCCACAAGGATTTGTCACATTACTTTCCCCATCCTCTAGCCATCCATTCTCATGATGCACTGCCTTCCTACACCAACTGGAAAAGATAAAGACTCACTAGCCAAACAGATGATTCTGGACTGTCAGACAAACAGCCTTTCCTGCATCACCCCATCCTATGTTTTCAGTATTTCTATATCCAATAAAGAGAAATGCTCAAAAGAAAACTTTTTACAATCCTTATGATTATTCTTCAGCATTGCACACAACCCAGTGTCTGCTGGAGATTCCAGCCAATCCTGGATGGTTGGCAACCTATCTGAATGGCCAGTAATCAGGAAGACAACATTGGAGAGAGCCTCAAAAAAGAAATAATTTTCTGGCAGCTGAAGAGTCACTGTTTGTTATTTTTGTAAATGACTGGCAGATTTTCCATGGCAAAGCTCTTGAACTGGCAGGTGATGCATTGGTTTATAGAGACAGGATTGTTACATCTTGCAACATGCTGCATATTATTCTGCTGCTAAGGTGACGTCCTGGGGACTGTCCTTGTAGACAGAGTCTGAATTATTGTCAGAGCTTAATTGCTGTTTGGTGAGAAACGTCACAGATTGGAAGGTGGTTGCACAATTCCACTTCAGAAAGAAGCGTGAACTAATCGTCTTGCTTTTTTTTGATAGTCAGGTGCAAGTTTGGAATTCTGACATCCTCACACGCCGTCGGTTTTATGAGTCTGCAGTACACGTGCCTACATTCCAAGACCAATTAATTGGCTGAGATCTCCCCAAGTTGTGAAAGGTGTCACATAAATGCAATGCCTCCTTTGCATAGCAGCCAATAAGTAGTTACTAGGGGGGGACAATATTTACACTGACTATGCTGCAGGTACAAAATTCTGATGTAAATGGTTCATCTCTGTGCCGCAGGGCTGGCTTGAATTTGTGCCAATTCAGCAAGGTTTAGGGGCTTTTTACAGGACCTCAGAGAATCTATCATGAGGTCAGAAAACTCCCAGGCATTGTAGGAGATGAAGGATTATGCCTCATTCTGTCATAACAAGAATCTGCAGCAAAGAACAATATGTGAGTCATTTAGAAAATCTGAGAGACCAGCTCAGTTCCCAGCATTCATCATGTTTCCCATCAGTACCCAGCATTCACCAAATCTCGTTTGTATTCTACATGGGGGTGCAACAAACTATGAGCATCTGGAAAGAAGCCAAGGGAAATATTTCAAAGCCTTTTCATACAATGCCCCAAAGTCTCTTTTTTCACTCTTCTGAAGTCCTTGGAGGGAAAATAAAAACAAAATACGTCAACTGACAGACTGAGCTGCAGTCATACCAAGAATGAAATGAATCAAATAAATTCTCCAAAACATAATTGTGCCTTTTTTTGCATAAAGGAAAAGTTCTTCCCCTTTACACACCTTTTCTTAATAAATCTTCAATACCACAAATATGTCTTATATGTAATAGGTCAGATTGCTTGTTAGTGAGGGCAAGCCAGTCATTCAGGAAATTAGAAATTGGTTACAGAATTCTTAGACCTCTTTTACCTCCATCCAGGAAATTGTTGTGAAAAGATATGTAATTTTGCTACAGAATTTCTACAAATGCTCGGGAAACCAAAGCACCAAATTTTTCTCTGATAAATTGATTGTGAACTGGGAAGAGACACACAGAAACTAAAATTAAAAAGGATCAATGTATCTAATGAACCAACACTCGTCTGAGTATCGATCAACTGAGCAATGGCTGGGAAACAGCAAGGATTTATTGAGAGTACACACTGTATATTGTCTACTTTCAAAATGTATGTAGATTCTCTCACCACTAGCTCTTTGCATCTCCTACAAGTCTCCTTTGCACCCTGATAGAAAGCGAGGAGGGCATTTTTATTTGTGTCCTGCAAGCACATTTGAAAGGAGCACAGGATGACTTGTGTTCTGAATTCCCTTCCCTCTGTAAGGGGATTTCTTACTTGGACAGGACATCATTCCAGACAGAGATTCATGCATTGTGTGACACACAAAGAGATGGGGCGCTGTCACCCTATGGCCCCTTACATGGACATACTGTGTTCTACACCCAGTTTGAAACTGCCTCAGTTTCTGAGATAAAACATTCCCTATTAATTTTTTTGCTTCACTATAAAGTTTACAGCAAGGGTAATTCTTGCTGACATGATTAATCTGACAGTCAGTAAGGCAGTTTTACATTTGCAAATGTGAGTCCACTATCAGTTTATTAGCTGAATTCCACACTTCATTTGGAGTGGCTGCTGGAATCTAACTTTTGTAAACTTTAGAATCCACAAATTCATAGAATCATAGAATAGAATCAAAGTCCCCACAGTGCAGAAAGAAGCCATTTGGCCCATTGAGTCTGCACTGACTCTCCAACAGACCCAGCCCCTGCCCTATCCCCACAACCCCATGCATTTATGCTGCTAATCCCCCCCACTAACCAACACATCTTTGGACATTAAGGGTCAATTCAGTATAGCGAATCCACCTAACCTGCACATCTTTGGACTGTGGGCAGAGCACCCAGAGGAAACCCATGCAGACACAGGAAGAATGTGCAAACTCTACATAGTGATCCAAATGCTAACCACTGTGCCACTCTTTTCTAGAATGATTCAATTCAAGTGAAACCGTAATTTGTTCAAACACGTATCACATACTGAGGGGGGATTTAATGCAGCCAACATGTGTGGGAAACATAGTGGGTGCTGAAATTTCAAATTCCCAAAGGTGGGGTGAAATGCAGATGATGTCAATGCCACATTTGCAGCGTGTCTGCCCCTTCGCTGCTCTCTCAGGCATCCCATCCCTCGCCACATCCAGCCCCTTGCCACCCCTGCCTCACCACGTCTGGCCTCTCGCCACCCATTTGTAACATACGTACTTGCCATGTCTTTGACGCTCAGTAGCATCCAACTTTTTACAATTACATCCTACCTTCGGGATGCAGTCAGCAGTGCATGAAAATCTCACAGCATTGGCATTCGTTTAAACATGGCATGAAACAGTTGGCAGTTGTGTTTGATGTCAATAGTTTTCTTTATTGGACTATGCAGCACAAGTGAGGGAAGCAAGAGAATGGCAACTTGTAGTGAGATTTGGGTTCAGCCAGGGTGAGTCACTGTGAAGGCAGCATGGAATGGAGTTGAGGACCTGGAGGAATGGAAAAGGGATCATGGAGGGTAATGTTAGGGACCTGGAGGAGAGCAAGAGAGGGGGGCCTGGCATCCTGGATGTGGGGTAGGGATAGTTAGGTAAGAAAAATGAAGGGCCTAGAGGCCAAGATCAGTATTGTCCAAATCTCTGTGCATCTTAGAGTGCTGGCTGAGTTCTTACAGGCCTTTGAATTCACGTAAACCCACAGTGAGAGTGATCCCAGCCAATATCCTTTACTGTGCATAGAAAGGCAGGCCATCTAAACTGTTCAGCCATATTCTATGGAGTGGAGAGTACAACACTGGGCATTAACATGAGTGTTCAATAAAGAGAGAAAAAAAACACAACATTGTTTATCCTAATGAAGAAAATGTCCCTAACTCCCCTGTAACCAGCAATGCCTGCATGCATGAGGTGTGCCAGTATGCTTAGCTCTCCAACTACGCCAGTCAATAATAGTGATTCATATGTGAATAAAGAGAAACCATTGCAATGTGTAATATTTATAAGTGAAATTTAAATGTGAAAAAACACCCTCACCATCTTTGCTGTTAACGTAAGCTTTTTTGAGAACAGAGGGGAGTTGGACAGGAAAGTTGTGGCCTTGATGGATGGAGATCCTCCCTATTTGTCCAGGAGGGTCTTCTATAGCCTGTACCTGCTGCATTATCAGCTGACTGCAGGTTTCCCAATGTAAACCTTCCCCATGTGGCTCCTGAGCACACCACCAGCACATAACATTTCAGTTGTTACCATCTGGGAATCAGCAAAATGCAAGGAAGCAGAATCATAGAATCCCAACAGTACAGAAAGAGGCTATTTGACACATCGACTCTGCACCAACTCACCAAAAGAGCATCTTATCCTGCTTCACCATGCCTCCCTAACCCTGTAACCCTGCACATTTACCATGGCCAATCTGCCTAACCTGCACATCTTTGGGCTGTAGGAGGAAACCGGAACATCCAGAGGAAACCAACTCAGACACGGGGAGAATGTGCAAACTCACATGGACAGTGACCCAAACCGGGATACAAACCTGGGTCCCTGGCACCGTGAAACAGTAGTGCTAACCACTGTACCATCCAGAAGCGATGCTCAGTCCCTGTTCCGGCATTGGGATTGGCAGGCTCTGGATAAAATTCCTCCTAATCCGTTTTGTGGCATTAGCACCCCTGCCACAGGATAAATGGTTGTCAGCTCAAGCCCAGGCTAACAACACAAGATCCTGTGTTGCCCCATTGTCAGAGGTATTGCCCTTCAGATGTGGCCACACTGCTGTAGTTCAGGTGAATGTCGAGGGTCCCATGGTCCCTAGTCAACAGCACCAAAAAATCAGGCGAAATTGGTCATTCAGCTTCTTGCTATTTGAGGGATCTTCAATTCATGAAATGGATGCCATACTTGCCTACACAACAGCAGTCATAGCATATTAACATACTTAGTGGTTTGAGGGGTGTCTGAGGTGTGATAGGCATTATATAAATGCAAGTTTTTTTTGTCACTTAGTTTTTGAACTACAGGAGACCATTAAGCAAGTGCACTTCTGACAAGTAGTAGTATGGGATGCATTTGTGATATCAGGGTTGTCCTGTATTCCTAGTGCCAAACAGTATCACAAGGCTGCCTTTCCCTGTGCTACTGTGTATTCTCTGGATAATTTGGAAGTTTTGCACACACAAGCCAAGAGAAACACCACTCTCAGTCCAGCTTTAATTCTACTCAGTGACTAAATGCTAAATACTGCTGACCCCAGGGGATAAATACAAGCAGTTTAGACAGAACTCTGAATTTACTTCAATTTATAATGCGTGCTTTGCCCCAAAGGGAATCGGCAATGACACTGCTTATAATAAACAGAGGGATAGCTGCGGTGAAGTGATTTGCAGTGATTGACAAGGAGAAGATTGGAGAGTGAACGACGAAATGCTGTCAGGTTTTCTCCTCGTTTTGTCATTTCCCGAAAAGAATTATTTGTCCATTGCTGAATTAACATGAAAATGAGAACTTGAAAAATAGCATTAATTTAAAACCTAACCTTTTCTATCCTAAATCCCAATGTTTTTGGTACATTAAGTTGAGCCCCTGGACTAGGGGAGCAGTTTGCATCTCCACTGGCTTTTTGAAAATTCTACCAGCATGTTGCTGTGAAATCATTTCTGATGAAGGATCACACACCGCCTGTGACACACTGCAGCAAATATGTGCAGCTCTATCTACTGTCCTGCCTACAGCACCACTCTGTGGTGGACTGGAAATGAACAGGTCAGGATAAAATACCTGTTCTTTCAGAAAGATGATTTATAACAACAATAGACGATGTTGCAATGCAGGCTGCAGGGAAGTGTGGCGAAGAATATGCACTGGGTGGTAACAGTCAGCTATGCCTGGCTTCCCACAGGCCATCCTCATGGGATCACATCAGTGTTTTGACTGACAGTGCAGAGGTGGGTGTATTGTGTAATCTGGCGGAGGAGAATAAGTATAGCCTAATAATCGGTCTCTGTCAACCAGGTAAACTGGCTGTCATCACATCTCTGCTTTGTTGCTTAGTACCTGCTTTCAAGAAAAATCAAATCACACTCACCGGTATCATTGGGACAATGAGTGACACCTAGTGATGTAACGCTCTGGCGGTCTTTGCTCAGTTGTAATATTCTTGCTCCCGATTGAAGGCCTCAGGTTTAAGCACCACTATAAGGACGTGAGTGTTAAATGTAGGCTTTTTGCTTCAGCCAATTCCTGAGGCAGCATTTCACTGTTGAAGATGCTCTGATTTTTTGGATGACGTTCGAACATTTCACCTTCCCTCTCAGACAAAGGATTCCCTGGCATGATTTGGGCACGAGTCCTGGACAACATTCATCCTTTACCCAGCACCACTGATACAGATGCCAAACTCTGGAAAACCATTACAATCCCAAAACATGACACTGGCGTAAAGTTGCTTTGCTGCCAGGAGCAATTCAAGGGCAGTGGAGTGTAAACGGTGGGAGGTTGGGATTGCCAAACGTCAGGAGGTGGGATTCAGGTTCACTCACTATGGTGTAATAAAAAAAAGGAGCATAATTCAGAGGTAAGTCAATCGAGCCTCCTTAGAATGAGGAAAATTAGTCCATGAAATTACAACATAACCACAGTCTTACTAGAATCTTTCCACTTATAAAGGGTAAAGTTACAAAAAATTACCATGGCCTTGACAAGGCCTCAATTATTCCACTGAGCACAAGTTACCAACCCACGAAACAGTCCGAAATAGAAATTTGCTGGTTGTGAAGTGAGAGTGTTGTAGTTGAAGGATCTGGCATATAATAGGTTCATGTGGGACCGATTGCAGTACAGCCCACATAATGGTGGAACAGAGCACATGACCCAAACTTAGCAGTCAGTATAGCGTGGGATAGGAGAGATGTGTAGAAACAAGCATGGAAACAGCTCCAGTTTAGACCTTTACTATACCTATGTATATAGTTTCTAGGAGTCAATAAATTCTGACTGTTGAACTACCCAAGACTATGAATACCTTACTGGACGATGCCTAACACTATTCCAGTCATTACTCAAACTTCATGATAAGTGAAATCTGGTAGCAGTGATTTGATCAAGGAGCTCTGAGTACCAAGGAGTTATTAGGCTGCTATTCATCTGTCTTGGTGGTGTAATGGTGAGGGGATTGCCAAACAGAGGAAGGGAGGATAGAAGAGAAGGTTGACTTCCCTCATGCAGCTCTAAGAACCCTGGTCTTTCTGCAGCTTTGACAGAAGCCTGGAAGACGGTTTCTTGTTTGGCACAGGAGTGATCTGAAGAATGCAAAAGAGGGGGAAACATTTTTTAAAAAGTTAAAGCAAATAAATCACAACAAAGCCAGTTTAGTTTATCACTGTGATTTCAAACTGAATTAGATTACACTCTTGAAATAATTCCCAGATATTTGTAAAGAAAATTTGTTCAGCACTACTGCCTCACACCGCCAGGGGCCTGGATTCAATTCCAGCCTCAAGTCAGTCACCGTGTGGAGTTTGTACGTTCTTCCCACGTCTGGGTGGATTTTCTCTGGATGCTCCAGTTTCCTTCCACACTCCGAAGATGTATGGGTTAGGTAGATTGGCCATGCTAAATTTCCCCTTAGTGTCACGGGGACTAACAGGGTAAATACATGGGATTACGGGTATAGGGCCTGGGTGAGATTGTTGTCAGTGCAGGTTTGATGGGCCACCTTCTGCACTGTAGGATTCTATGATTCTATAAGCTTTACATTTTCTGAGGGTTTTTTTGGTGAACAACTCTCTACAGTAAATGCTAAAGCCCATCAAAAAAGTTCAACTCCCTTAGTCACAGCTGATGCGTCTGTCCACTACTGGGGACTGTAGCCAGCTTTGGCAAACACAAATCCTCAAACACACTCCTGGTGTAACATACAACAAGCTAACCTTTCACTGTGGGAGGCATGGGCTGGGTCTTTAACACGTTAGCGTTTACTACCAAATAAACCTGTTGGACTTAAACTGGTGTTGTGAGACTTCTTACTGTGTTTACCCCAGTCCAACACCAGCATCTCCACATCTGGGCCTTTAAAGCAGTGAGTTATACAGCACTTCTAGGGAGGAGAACAGATTCCTTCTCAGTTTTCAATCTGTATCTGACCCTGCAGCAATTGATCCAGGTCAATTACAGGCACGGACATTCACATTGCAATATTATAACACCATTTCTGCAAGTTAAACTGAGAAATAGATTGCAGTGCTCTGGATTACTGGAGAAAGGCCATTTCCAGTACAATTCAGTGAAAAACAAACATGTAATCAACTTTTATGGCACAAGAGCAAAGCAACATTCAAACCAAAACCTTTCCAAGCAGTTTTGTATCAATTACCATATTTTGAAAATAGCTAGCACGCAGAGGTTTAGGTGTAGAATTCCATATAAGTCAGAACACCGTTGAGCAGTAGAGTCTGCTGGGCTGCAGAAGCTATTGATATAGAAACCGTGTCAAATTATTTTAACATCCAGGTCATTAGCTCGCTTAGCAATATCTCATTCTAAGCAGTCTGCGTAGATGTGGTTCCTAGCTCTCAGCATTAACAGACTCCTTTGAAGTTAAGTTCTATCTCCTCACAGATCTGAATGGGTTGATTAGAAAGATAAATGTGATTCAGTAGAAAGATGTGTGTTCACTAGTGTGACTGACCCTGTAAAGGGTCAGTGGAGTGTTCGTATCATAAGCTGGTTAACACACATGAGTACGCAGAAAAAAAATGTTGCAAATAAAATGGAGATTGGGACGGTTACAGCAAATAAAATTTTACTTCAACCATAGCAAATTGAGGCTGACAAATGCCAATAATCTTACAGGCCTGCAATTGTATTTTGTATGCACAAACAGGGAATCATAGAATCCCTACAGTCTTGAAGGAGGTCATTTGACCCATTAAGCTGGCACCAACAATCCCATCCAGGCCTTAACCCACTTACCTTGCCAATTCCCCTGACACTAAGGGGCAATTTAGCATGGCCAGTCAACCTAATCTTCACATCTTTGGACTGTGTCAGGAAGTCTGACAACACCAGGTTTAAATCCAACCGATTTATTTGATAGTAAACTAGTGAGTTTACTATCAAATGAAATCGGTTGGACTTAAACCTGGTGTTGTCAGACTTTTTACTGTGTTTACCCCAGTCCAATGCTGGCATATCCACATATGTGTCAAGAAGCCAGAGCACTCAGAGGAAACCCAAGCAGATGTGGGAGAACGTGCAAACTCCACACAGTAACCTGAGGCCAGAATGGAACCAGGGTCCCTGGTGCTGGGAGGCAGCAGTGCTAACCACTGTGTCACATCTTTTGCTCAGTTAGATCGCTTCCACCTTTGTCACCTGTTTTGCAAACATGGTGAATCACTTCCACCTATCCCTTCTTTCACTGGGATGTGATAATAACCCATTAATTTATTCCAAGTTTCCAGCTCCAATTGCAAATACAAGGCAGCTGATAAGGGACCTGTTTACTTTGGCAAAGAGTGCAGTTCTAAGAGCTAATGTTAATAGATATTCTACCACACATCTGGGCCACATATCCTGTTATACCAGGTATTGAATCACACATCTGGTATCGGTATCTCGATACTAACAGGCTTTGTAGCAGACATCTGGGTTGAATGTTGATGATATTCCTGGATTCCCTCGCTTGAACCTTAGCTCTTAATTCCATTTTCTCCACCATCTTCTTACTTCTTTGCATCTGCTTTCCATGAGAATGACTGTCTTTCACTGAAGGGCCATAATAATCAACTCAATCCACTAGCTCCATCAACAGCCTGGCATCTGCTGGCTGATCTGACTCAACAGCTTAAACTTTTCTCTCTCATGAATAAAACTATCTTAGTCACCTTGCTCCACTTCCATCCCCTTCCACCACATCAGATAGAGGAGCTCATGGATTTTTTTGTTGTCTCTCAGATTTGTGGCTGTTTGGCTGCCTCAGCCTCTCACTCCATAAACAATGTGCTCCCTGCCAAAACTTTATCCTCTCCAACAATGTTTAGGGCGGAGATAAGGAGACCCTATTAGGTTGGATGATTATCTTAATAAAGACACACAGATCACAGGCATTGATTAATTAGGGATAGAGAGATGGCAGACACAGAGTTAGTAGTTAGGAGGCCAAGGTAAATAATGTTGCATTCTGTGAATTAATCTACTATCAAGGAAAATATCTGCATCTTGTTTCATGCTTCACTATCTGACTTGGACCCAAATATCAGACCTCACCAGTTCTTCCACTTGATTTCTGCTTCTTTGGCTTCTCTTGGAGTTTTTCTCCTAGGGAGGAATCTTGTTGAGGCATTGTGCCTCCTGCAGGTAAGAGACCCAGGGCTGTCTCTTTTCACTAAGGCCAATTGAACTACATGTCAATCTGACAGTGACAAGGCTAGCAGCAGGCCTTCCCCTGGAATCAAGACCATGGGATGGATGTCCTGCCCACCAAGAGCTACCAGACAATCTGAGATTGGCAGCTCTTGTGCTCAGCAGCACCACAGGGGAGACTGTGGCTGCTGACAGGATAGGCACTGGAGTCCTAGAATCACCAAGGGACCGAGGCCATAGGTAAGTAACAGCAGTGGAGAGGGTAGTTTTGTGGTGTGGAGGGTAGTTTTGTGGTGTGGAGGGTTGTAGAATAAGGGGATTGCTGCTGACACCATCCCCCCCTGAGGAATGACAGAGGGGGGGATGGTGTCAGCAGCAAGGGCAGGAGAAAGTTCAGCAGTCACCCACCTTCCCTTAGTCCAGTGTCCTGGTCAGAGGCACCTAGCGCAGTTGGGTTCATAGCAGAGGCAGCAGGATAAAGCCCTGAAGTGGTCACCTGATGTTCCTTCCTGGAGGTGGGGAGGTGGTGGGGTTCCAGTACATCACCATCCCACCTAATGGAGTGCTCTTCCCACCTGCCAGCTGGCCAGTTTCCAGTACTGATCACTAAATTAGTCATCCCTGGTCAGGTGCACATTGATATCGTCAACTGCTCCCGCTCTTGAGATATTGCTCCTGCCAATTCCACAAATGACAAAACCACCTTGCCGTCTTCTTCGAGTTCCAGTTCATTTCCCAGCTCTCCATCTTCAAAAACGTGTTAGGATACGACTCCATTTCCACCACTCTTGCCACTCCATGTTTGAATCCTTTCCATTCAGAGTATGAAGATCCCCTGGTTGAAGTTACTGCAGACATTTTATGTAACTGTGATTATGCCACATTCTCTATCTGTTGGCCTGTCTTTCTCTGCCATGTTGCAGTCGTTGATTCAGCAGATCACAGGATTCCTCCTGCATCACCTCTCCTCCAGGGTACAGGCACAAGAACATGCTGGAGGATAGGAAGTCTGCAAGGGATGAACGGATTAGGATATAGATCAAGGAGTTCATGTAGAGTGCGGCTTAAGAGACCGACAAGGAGGCCATTGGAGAAGTCATGTTTGGAGGCGAGGTACGCGAGAAGAAGGTTTCAGCAGCAGGGGATCAGACAGTGATGGAGGATGGCAATATTGATATAGTGGAAGCAGACAGTCTTTGTGATAGACTGGATGTGGAGTTTGAACCACAGCTCAGGGTTAAGCAGTACATTATCCAGATTGAGATTAAGTTGCCATCCAAAGGAGGGAATGAGATTGGGGTACAACGCATGGAGTTTCTGGTGTTGACCAACCAGGTTGGCACTGTTCTCACCCACGTTGAGCTGCAAAACATGTCGACTAATCCACACTCTAATGACAGAAATGCAGTCAACATGTCTAGAAACAAGGGCAGTTTGGAGAATATTTTTAAAAACTGTATTCTTTCGCTGGACGTGTTACTGTCCACTCTCATCACCCTGACAATTGCAGATTTCCTATCCACCAGCACACTAACTTCAAAATCAATCACATCTTCACATCCCACTATGCCCTCGCTTTGACGCTTCCTACATCTCTGCTTGTTGAGTCCTGGTTCACTACCACTCCCAATCAAAGATATGCAGGTTAGGTGGATTGGCCATGTTAAACTGCACTTAGTGTCCCAAGATATGTAGGTTGGGAGAAGTTGTGGGGTCAATGCATGGCGGTATGGGGAAAAGGTAGGGGGTGGTGAGCCCATGTAAGATGCTTTTTCAAAGAGTCAGTGCAGATTCAATGGGCCCAATGGCCTCCTTCTCCACTGTAGGGTTCTATGATTGGTGAGAACTGCATCAGTGGCAGAATCATTATTTCCACAAATTCAAGCTTCATGTCAAATCCTTCACCTTGCTACATTTCTCCTCACCTTCAAAATCCAAAACGGGTGGTGAGAAAGAAGAAATTACAGCAAGTGGATAAGCATTTAGGAAAGGGAGAGACAGAAAAACAGTTTCAAAGCTAATTGAGACTTTATGCATTACATCTTGAATCTCAGTTAAGTAAACATTCAATTAAAATGTGATGTAGACATGGATTGGTATGTAATGTAGCTTCTTTGGATATATAACGAGCTGTGTAGACTTTTCACAGGGATATACAGCTTTGAATTGACTCCAATATCTGCTAAGGGGATGAAGTGCAGCTTTGGCTCAAATCCATAGCTATGAGATTATAGTGAGACAAATTAGTGTGTTCTAACAGTGAGGCACAAACCCATTTTTTGAGAACTTCACTGGAATAGGAAAGATCATCCAGTTATTTAGTTTTCATAAATCCTTTTGGATTAACTGGGCAAACATCTCACCACGGTCTGTGGATCTAGCTGTGTACATAAGGATTGCTGCATTTGGCCACAGAACAAAAATCAGTGCACTTCAGATATTTAATTACAAGATGGGTGAGCTCTTTTTGAGACATCAAAGTGCTGTATGAATGGAAGTCGCTTTTTTAAGTAAAACCTGTGTCAAATTGATTGGAAGTTGATGAACATCCCCTCAGAGGATTACAAACTCCTGATCCCACTCATGGTGCACATATCATAAAGCATAAAAATAAAAAGGACAATGTCATTTTTGCCTTTGGAACCCTACAACCAGTTTACTGCCTTTCACCTTTTGCTGACTGCCTGTACTTATAACTTGTGAATTTTCATCAAAAATAGCAAGAGAAAGAGAGATATCTATTACCAAGCTTGCAATAATATCAGATTTGTTCATTTTGGAAATTATAGAAACATTCACCATTTTTTAATCTCAAAACA
Organism: Carcharhinus amblyrhynchos; assembly: GCF_965287045.1. Classification (NCBI taxonomy): domain Eukaryota; kingdom Metazoa; phylum Chordata; class Chondrichthyes; order Carcharhiniformes; family Carcharhinidae; genus Carcharhinus; species Carcharhinus amblyrhynchos. The sequence continues at coordinate 44,605,955 of NC_137327.1, read as the reverse complement.
TTTTATTCCCAAAATCGGCCCCCATTCATTGACTCTCATGTATGGCAATCTGAAATAAGGGGTCACATTAAAAACGTTAACCTATGTTTCTCTTTCATTTCTCAATAATGGGTGTTTCAGAAAATACTCGGTACATCCTCCAGATACATTCCAAATTCATTCTGACAACCAGGGAAATGTATGCAGAAGACACCTCTTCAACTGGAAAACACAAAAATTAAAACAGCCCAACTTGGATTCTTGCACCCTTTCTTTATTGTCATGACAACATCCTGAAGCTCCTGTTCTAACAGCACTAACAGATGGGCTGCAGCGATTTCAGAAACAGGCTCATCGTAACTTCTCAATGGCAACTAGAGATGGACAATAAACGTTTGCCTTTCTCGTGATGCTCATATTCAATGATCATTAAGAAGCTAATCCTCTCATTACCCACTATTGAGAGGCTGTATTAGTTCCTTTTTGGAATTGGCAAATTTCTCTCAAATGTTTTTCTGTAGTTTAATGCCTCTGAGAAGTCAGACTGCATACAGCTGGTTTGAGACTGGCCTTTAAACAGAGGTTTCACTGTATGATTTCCTCCCTTAGGCAGACCAATGCCATTTCCATGAACAAGGTTGATGTCAACTCAGTTTGAAGTACATCTGTTCCAAGTCAAACTGAACTGTGCCAGCACCTTGAGAGCTAATGCTCCTTTTCCAACAGACTATGATTGCACTCTGATTTTGTTTTTCCAAAAATACTTTTGCTAGTTCCATTTGTTAAAGCTACAACACAGCTGATTTTGGGCTAAATGTTGTAGTGATAGCCAGTTAAAGCTTGAAGATTCTTTACTTGATGCCTGGGTGTAAAACTGGCATTGTGGATCAGCCATTAGTGGAAATGGCAACCAAGCTGTTTCTATAATGTGCATCTGGTCTGCAATGTTAGCTTTCTGTCCCAATGCCAAGTTCAAAATCCAGCCTGGAGAGTCAGAAGATTGATAACTACAACAAAGAGTTTAACAAAAAACACTTAAGGATCTGCTAAATGAGGAGACTCAAACTTTTCATTTCTGGCACACCATGCTATATCCCTGGAAAATGGCTAAAGCAAAGGAGAACAGTGTTATGATGAATGATAATATTGACAGAAACCGGCGTTTATATAACATCTTTAATGTAGGAAATATACTAAGGAGTTTCAAAAAAACTGAAAAGGGAATATTAATTCTCCCTGCTGGAAAGAGATAGTGGGTGGAATTCTTCCATCTGGAGATAAGTCCCACGGTGGTGGCAGAAATGTGGAGTGTTTCCTGCTGCAGAGGCTGTGGGAAACCACATCATATCTTCTGACCCCATTAATTATGCAGTGTTTTGCATGTTGGAGCATGCTTGATGCCGCATAGTCTGCCATCATATCTGGCTGCCATATTGAAAAGGCACCAAACATCACTCACCCACTACTGAAGAAAGAAGATGGATCAAGAACATTAAGGTTGGAAGATGGACCTCTTTAATGACACGGAACCTGGAAGATCCACCTGTATATGCTTCCCCCACTCACGGCTGGGGTGTTCTGGAATCCAGGTCATCTCCATTCTAAACTCTGGAGAGAGCCGAGGCATTGTTTTGGTAAGTCCCGACATCGTGCCACGTTGTTCCAAACATGCTTCAAACTGGCATGTTTTCCCACCAGTGTCGCAGAGAATAGGAATGAGTGTGTCTCTTCGCTTGCATCCCTTTACACAGGATGTAAATCAGTTTCATGCCAGTCTTCAGTGGGTTTCCCAATCCGCCATGGTGGTTCTCAGCGGAAGATACTTGGGGGAAATTCACAATTGTGTGAACCCATTTCTGCACTCCAGCTGAATTCTAAATATCCCCTGCCCCCTCGTCATTGAATCTGCTGACTGAGCCATGGGAGAATTCTGCCCAATATTATGAAGAATGACTGAAACAGTCATGTCTGGGTGAAAGAATCAATGACCAGGGGAATAGTATAACAACTGAATGTTACACTAGCACCAGGTTATCCTGCAGGCAGGAACAGTTACCATCTCATTCATATTAACAGACTAACAGGAAAGGATACTCCAGATGCATTCAAGCCTAGCACTCTGGGGGTTGTGGGTCACTGATCAGAAGTGCTCCAGAATTGGATCAGAAGTCTGTAATCCTCACAAACAGGAAAGCTGAGTTACAAGACCTAGAATCCAGAGAATATCTATTGCTGCAAACCAACTGGATGCATAATTGTTGTTGAGACAGCAAACATTTGTGGGAACTTTATTCCTGTTTGAACTTCCACAGAGGAATGTAGATCAATGAACCAATACCTATTTTTTGATTAAAGTTCATGAAAGAGAATGGTGAATATGTTGAGACATTTTTTAAACAAAGAGGAATGGAGGATTCAATGGGATAGTTATTCAACTTACCATCTAGGTCATAAAGTTAGAAACATGGACCAGTTGTTTCTAACAGAATTACAGAGAAACGTAGAAAATAAAAAACATAGAAAATCAGCAGGGTGGCACAGTGGTTAGCACTGCTGCCTCACAGTGCCAAGAACCCAGGTTCAATTCCGGCCTTGGGTGATTGTGCAAACTCCACACAGTCACATTCTCCCTGTGTCTGCGTGGGTTTTCTTCAGATGCTCTAAATACCCAAAAGATGAGGGTTAGGTGGATTGGCTGTGCTAAATTGCTCCTTAGTGTCAGGGGGTTAGCAGGTGAAATACATGGCATTACGGAGATAGGGCCTGGGTGGGATTGTTGTCAGTGCAGGCCCGATGGGCCAAATGGCCTCCTTATGCACTGTAGGATTCTGTGATTCTTTAGGAGCAGGAGGCCATTCAGTTCTTTGAGACTGCTCCACTATTAATTATCACAGCTGATGGTCCAACTCAGTAACCTGTTCCTGTTCCCGTGCCCCCCCCACCACACCCTATCCTTTGATCCCTTTGGTCCCAACAGCTATATTTAACTCCTCCTTGAAAATTTATAAATGTTTTGGCCTTAAATGCTTTCTATGGTAGTGAATTCCATAGGTTCACTACTCTCTGGGTGAAGAAATTTCTCTCCACCTCAGTCCTAAACAGTTTACCCTGAATCCTCAGACTGTGACCCTTGGTTCTGGACTTCCCCACCATTGGGAATGTCTTTTCTGCATCTACCCTGTCTAGCCCTATTAGAATTTTATAGGTTTCTATGAATTTCCCCCTCATTCATTTAAACTCCAGTGATAAACCTATTATCCTGGTTTTTACTGAAATCAATTTAAATTAGAATAGCACGGCATCTATAATGGCAAGCAATTCACTCTGCCCAGGATTAGAAAATCTATCACTGAAATGTTCGATATAAGTGCAGGTCTTGTGGCAAAGTGGGCAGGAGCCCTGCCTCACAACCGAAAGACCTGGGTTTAAGTAGTACAACAGGATTGATGGTCAAGGAACATGCCATTTATTGGAAAGAATATTGGAGCCTCCACCATCAATATCTATAGATTCAGATTACAACATGAGCTCATCGCCACAATAACTCAGACTCTGAGTGAAATGTAACATACCATCACCACTGTTCTGTAAAAGTAATGGTTCAATCCAGTAGAGGGAGTGTTGGCTTCCAGTAAAGGTAGAGATATCTTATATAATCTGATTTGGGGTGGTGCATATTGTAGAGCTGTTATGATATTGAATTTCAAAAGAAGCAGGTGAAGATGTAATTAAACATATGATCTGAAGATCCTTTGTATTTGTGTCCATTTGAAGAAATTTCATAACAGATCAAAGATAGACAAGCACTCAGAATTGTGGGTTGAAGTCCCACTCCAGTACTTGAGCACAAAATTCCAGGCTGACACTTCAGTGCAGTACTGAGGGAGTGTAGCATTGTTGGAGGTGCCCTCTTTTGGCTAAGATGTTAAACAGAGGTTCTTTCTGCCCTCTCAAATGGATGTGAAAAATCCCATGGCACTCACAAAGGCAAGAAGGGAAATTATCCCTGGTGCCCTCGCCAATATTTACCTTTCAAATAACCATCATTAAAAAAAAGACTATCTAGTCATTATCACTTTGTTTGTGCGAGCTTGCTGCATGCAAATTCCTATACTGCAACAGTCATTACACGGCAAAAAATACCGGGCAATGTAACAAGCAGACAACTTGCTGACAGCAGTGCAAAAAACCCTCACCACAACAGAACTGGAGAATTGATGACCCAAAGAAGGGGCTGGGAAGGCAGGTCCTATGATCTTCCTGGAGGAGAGACCTTGCCTCCTGACCTTTTTCGTTTTTTTAAAAAATAACCTGCGGCCTCAGCATCAGGAGCATGCCGATTGTCCTTAACTGGATGATGGGCCCTGCAGACATCCAGTTAGGAGACTGCCTGTGACAAAATACAATTCTTCACTTACCTGAAGAAGGAACAACACTCCGAAAGCTTGTGTTAGACTTTAACCTGGTTTTGTGAGACTTCTTACTGTGCTTGCCACACTCCAATGCCGACATCTCCACATCATGGATAAAATTGTCAAGGCAGTCGTATTACCACCTAGTGAGGGCTCAGAAGTCCTTTTTGCCCAGAATCAGGGTCCTGACTTACCCACTCCACAACCCTCCCCACCACATTCCATCTCCCCCCCCCAGTAAAATTCAGGCGAAACTGCCCACAATTTATTCAAACTCTGCAAGTTTAAAAGAATAATTAGAGAATCACAAGCGTTTCAAACCATTTATGACGTATTCTGTTGGACAATGTACCCTGTGGCACAGGGACAGAACTGGATCGTATCTGGTCAGGGCTGACAACGTTAACTATAAACCCAGGTTAGTATCCTTCAGCTTTAGGGACTAAGGAGAAACTCCACAATTGCTCTCCCTAAAAATGTACTTATACAAAGGTGAGGAAGAGGCGGGGCTGGGAACATCCAAGTAGCTAAAACTTTAACATACCCATTTCTGTGAAGGTGCAATGATAATATGGCCAGACAGATGCACGGTACTGTTACACTGCATCTCTAGGTTCAAAGTCATCATCAATGGCATCATATTCAATGATGCACAAGGCTGCATCCAAAGCAATACAACATAGAATACATTTCATAAAGGTCAATGAGTCCTTTCTTAAATAAAATAGAATAAGACTGGCCAGACAACAGGACGTAGCTATGTTGTAGATGGAGAAGGTTTGGAAAAATATCTTATTACTTGTTTGTTTGACTTCATCCTTCCTGTGCTGCTTCTTAGTATCTCCCAGTAAATCTTCAACCGCAAAGAAATCCACAGGTGGCGTGAATACAATGCTTTTTGAGATTTACTGGGCCTTAGAACTGCAGCAGGAAAGCTCATGGGACAATGATTCAGTGTTTATCCTGAAAAAAAAAACTAACTAGAGCTTTCAGCACACAGATTCTCACAATTTATTCCAAGGGGATGGGGGTGACAGTGATATCTAGAGCCTTTCAATAAAGAGTATCAAGTACCTTACGTTCACTTAGATCCGAGGCTGGTACCAAGTGTCACTGATTTCTGGATGAAGGTTGAGCCAGAGACTTGCTGAAATGTTGAATTAGTGCCTAATAAGCATTGCACTGCTTGGATTTTTATGTGTTATGCTCTTTTGTGTTTAGAATTAAAAGGAAATAAAGCCAATTGCTTTGTCAGAAGACATGCTTGAGTTTTATGGTGAATATTGTGGCAAATAATTATCATGCTCAGAAACGAACATCATTTTGCACTTTATGGTTTGATCATTTGCCAATTTAGTATCCACTCAGGTTTACACACACAGTCAGTTCAAGGTTAAAGTCATGATAGATGTAACAGAGCAATTAAGTTAAAAATGATTATTTCATATCCCCTAGAGTATAACCCTACTGTTACATCCTCCCTCCAATTCGAGTCACTGGATAATAAGTAAGGTTGGGGACACTAATCAACTTGCCTCTCCCTTCCAGACTGAACATCGAGTTCAACCACTTCAGAGCGTGAACTCTCCCCTCCATTGGCACTATTCTCTCTCCACAGATGCTATCAGACCTGCTGAGATTTTCCAGCATTTTTTTTGTTTTTGTCTCTCTCTCTGTTGGGAGCACTGAGACCCAGTGGAATCCCCCATCCTGACTGCTTAGATTAGTACCTGACTTCTTTAATCTCCTCAAGGTGAGCACCGCAAAAATACGACTTCCAAGAAGTATAACTCAGAAATTTTGGTAAGTAATCAAACAAAACTGCAGGCTATCACTGACTTTAGTGAGAATGTTACAATCCTAACTGGTGCTGATTCACAGTATCCTTGCAGGAATGGAAGCACACTGTTGCACAGAATATCTGATCATTTGTTTTTCAGTCTTGGGCTGAACCAGGATTTAATTTGCCTTCAATTTAAAACAGTTGATTGGTACAGTACTTTCAACAGTTGATTCCTAATATCAAGCGCTCTCACTCAAGTCTTGATTTGATTTGTCACGTCTTGGGATATAGTGAAAATTATTGTTTCTTGCACACTAGAATACGTAGAGGAGGAGGAAAGGAGAGGGTGCAGAATAGTGTTGCAATCACAGTCCAAAGATGCGCAGGTTAGGCTGATTGGTCATGGTAGGGTGCATAGTTTCTATTGTGGAGATAGAATCTGGGTGGGATAGTTGTCAGTGCAAGCTCAACAGGCCAAATGGCCTCCTTCTGCACTGTGGGGATTCTATGAGGATGTAGAAAAGATCAGCTTAATATATGGTAAGTCTATTCAAAAGTCTGATGGCAGCAGAGAAGAAGCTATTCTCATTACATTCAACTTCTGTGTATTGGTATTTAAAGACGTTTCAAAGAAAATCATAAAAAGCTCAGAGAATTTGCAAAGGAGGCAGCAAAGAGTAGAACTATAAGGAGTTCAATGCTTTGTGGGGTTTGCATTGTGATTGCAATTAGTTCTGCGGATTTTGTATTGTAGTGTTCCCACTCAAGTCTTGCCAATACTGTATTCAACTTCCGTATATTGGCATTTAAAGGCATGGATCTATAGGCTTTCATACACTTAACTATTATGCCAATAAGTGATTAATGGAAAAACAACTTGTATACAAGACATATATGTATAGTTTACGAACAGCTAAATTATTTGCTATTTCTAGGTTATTAGAAGTCTTTCATATGGCATACATTGTTACAAATGTATACACAACTCCCAGTGAATCATAATTTAAAAGAATGCAAAATTTTCCATATAGATGTTGCTGAACATGTTAAGTGCCCTCTTTTCATAGAATCCAAGCCTGTTGGTGATGCAGAAACCAAGACACAGCTTTTCTTTGTCAAGAGAGATTATTGACTTTGTTCAGTCTCACAGCTCTCCTTTTACCCCTGTCCCCCAACCCCGTTGTCCCAACTCAAAGTACTTAGTTAAACAATGCCCTATGTATCTTAAGATAACATACAATCATCACTCTCTATCTGATTAGTTAGTTATCCAAACATTTAACAGGTTAGGAAAGCGATGGCTAACAATCACAAACTACGCAAATTGCTAAATTTTGTTCCTCACTGCTGCAAAATAAACAGATCAAATTGCTAAGCTGCTTGTGGTTGCAATTTTCTCCCTCACTCAGGTCAACATACCAATGCCTTAAAAAAGCACCTAGAGAGTCAGGGATTTACACTGGATCTTGTCTAATGTCCTCTAGCACCGACCTTGCCAGAGTTATGAGGTAAGCACAATAAGAAGTCTCACAATATCAGGGCAGTTTAGAACGGAGTTGAGGAGGAACTTCTTCACTCAAAGGGTGGTGAATCTCTGGAATTCTCTGCCCGTTGAGGTGGTGGAGGCTGCCTCGCTAAATATTTTTAAGACGCGGGTTGATGGGTTTTTGATAAGCGAGGGGATTAAGGGTTATGGGGAGAGGGCAGGAATGTGGAACTGAGCCACGACAGATCAGCCATGATCTTATTGAATGGCGGGGCAGGCTCGAAGGCCTACTCCTGCTCCTATTTCTTACGTTCTTATGTTCTTAAAGTCCAACAGGTTTATTCGGTAGCACAAGCTTTTGGAGCATCGCCCCTTCATCAGGTGAGTGGGAGTTGTGCTCACAAACAACATATATGCCCTCTTTGTGAACACAACTCCCATTTTAACCTGGTGTTGAGAGATTTCTTACTCTGCTTACCCCAGTCCAACGTCAGCATCTCCACATCAAGAGTTATGGGCGTCAGTGGAAATGCAATCAATTCTTGGCTAGGCTGGCACAAATACCTTTATTGATGGAGCATGCAGCCCAGAATGGGCCCCCTGGAAACTTAAAAAGAACCGGACCTGAAGTATCCAAACCCTGTCCAGTTTCCCTTTGGAATTCTATACACATTCACCAGGGGTCCAGCAGGAGACAGGAGAAGGTATGCGCGTTTTGTGGACAATATTTACGACCCAAACAAAATACTTTAAAAAGAACAAACAATACTAAAAAGCAAGAAATATACAGTGCCACAGGAAAACAAAATGGGGCAGGGGGATTTCTGAAAGCAAAGACATATGGGCCCAAATGACGACCTCTTGTGCAATAAACATCTATGACCCCGTCACTGAACTAGCAGAGAAACACAAGAAATGAGAAAAGATGGCGCAAATAATTGGCATTGTGAAAAGATATTGTGGAAGGCCGCACATATAGCTAGGAAAATGTGGAAACGGTAAGAGAAAAATGATTCCAAATGCAATGTGACTGAGTGGAAAACACTGGCAATGACAGGAAAAATACATCTCTTTATGCAATTATGAATCACAAAGTGCTTTATTCATAGAAATGCTACAGTGCAGAAGGAAGCCATTCAGTTCATGGAGTCTGTACCAACTCTCCATTACTGTATCTCACCCAAGCCAGGCCCACACCCTCCCCTATCTCTGTAACCCCACAGATTTATCCTGCTAATTCCCCTAACCTACATATTTTTGGACACTTGAGGGGCAACTTAGCATCCAAAAGAGAAAATGCTGGAAAATCTCAGCAGGTCTGGCAGCATCCGTAAGGAGAGAAAACAGCTGACATTTCAAGTCCAGATGACTGGCAATTTAGCATGATTGGTCCTTCTAACTCACACATCTTTGGACTGTGGGAGGAAACTGGAGCACCCTGAAGAAACCCATGCAAGCACAAGGAGATTGTGCAAACTACTGTCACCCAAGGCTGGAATTGAACTTGAGTCCCTGACGCTATGGGGCAGCAGTCTTACCCACCATGCCACCTTTGAATTGTAGTGTGGTGTCCTACCTAATTCACTATTGCGTAAAGTATGTTGATAGTTGGCATTCTGTATGGCTTCCTACAAAATATTTTCATTTCCACGTGTCTTTTCTCTGAAGCAATGGGAGACAAGACAGTTAACGTTAACCATGCTGGGATTTCAAGGTGGGGATAAACATACACAAAATTTTAGGTCCAGATGTTTATACTTCTGGGCCTGGTTTACTCCTCCCACTCGGAATAGAAAAGGACACATGGCAGCTACCGTGAGGGATAGTCAGTGGGTGACTGACCACCTTCTGTGTTACAGGTAAGTGGGGAAGAGGGGGTTTTGGAAGGAAGGGGAATCGCAGGGTAGGGAGGCTGCAACTTTCCTTGTAGAGTCTCGAGGAGCAGTCCTGTTCCTTATGGCTCCACCGATCAAATCTTAAGCAGTTAATCAAGACAGATACTGCTGTGCAGGATCGAGTATTGTGTTTTTAATGAGAAGTTGAGCCAAGGTCCCATGTATGTGATTGGGAGGAGTAGGTGAGTGGCAAAGAATTACTATGTTGGAGCTCCCATGACAATTTGGGCAGCATCGTGGCATAGTGGTTAGCACTGCTGCCTCTCAGCGGCAGGGACCCAGGTTTGATTCCTGGCTTGGGTCACTGTCTGTGGCGTCTGCATGTTCTCCCCATGTCTGCGTAGGTTTCCTCCCACGGTCTGAAAGATGTGTTGGTTAGGTGCGTTGTCCATGCTAAGTCCTCCCTCAGTGTACCTGAACAGGCACCGGAGTTTGCCAACTAGGGGATTTTCACAGTAATTTCATTAGTGTTAATGCAAGCCTACTTGTGACACTAATAAGAAAAATAAATTCAACAACTCTCTGCATTTGTCTAGAGGGTGTCTTCATCATTTTCACCAGCTGTCAACCTGCTTTAGCCTTGGGGCCCTAGCCAAAATGTCACTGTTCCCCTATTGGCATCCCAAGACCTACCTGAATTCAGCAGGCATCCCTTATGTCACAGACATCTGGGATCAGGGAAAAGGAAGTGGCAAGTGAGGCTGCTTTAATTTAGTCTTTTCCAACCCAGTGGGGACCTCAGATTGCTCCCATAGGACCTTTCCTTTTCATTTTAATAGGACAAACTTGCATGTGGATTATAGGGTCAACAGCAGGGTTCTGAGGAATGTAGAGGAACAGAGAGATCTTGGGGTTCATATCCACAGATCTCTGAAGGTTGCCACTCAAGTGGATAGAGCCGTGAAGAAGACTTATAGTGTGTTAGCGTTTATTAATGGGGGGGGGGGGTGGTTTTTTTTTTTAAGAGTTTAAGAGTCGTGGATTTATGCTGCAACTATACCGGACCTTGGTGAGACCACATTTGGAATATTGTGTGCAGTTCTGGTCTCCTCATTATAAGAAGGATGAGGAAGCATTGGAGAGAGGGCAGATGCTGCCTGGTTTGGAGGGTGGGTCTTATGAGGAAAGGTTGAGGGAGCTGGGGCTTTTCTCTTTAGAGTGGAAGAGGATGAGAGGCAACTTAATAGAGGTTTATAAGGTGAAGAGGGGGATAGATAGAGTGGACGTTCAGAGACTATTTCCTTGGGTGGAAACAGCTGTTTCTAGGGGGCGCTCATGGTGGGAGATAAAGGAGGGATATTGAGGTAGGTTCTTTACTCAGAGAGAGTGGTTGGGGTGTGGAATGCATTGCCAGCTGTGATAGTGGAGTCGGGCACTTTAGGAACTTTCAAGCGGTTATTGGATAGACACATGGAGCACACCAGAATGATAGGGAGTGGGATAGCTTGATCTTGGATTTGGAAATAGTTCGGCACAACATCGAGGGCCGAAGGGCCTGTACTATGCTGTACGGTTCTATGTAGAATTTTTCTTCTGTGAAATGCTCCAAGTGCTGGTCAAAGGTCAGCGAACCTTACCCACTGAAGAGAATCAGATTTTAATAGTCAGATTTTTGATTTGATTTATTGTCACATGTATTAGCATGCAGTGAAAAGTAGTGTTTATTGTGTGCTATATAGACAGAGCCTACCATTCATAGGGAAGGAAGGGAGAGGATGCAAAATGAAATGTTACAGTCATATTTAGAGTGTTAAGAAAGATCAACTTAATATAAAGTAGGTCCATTCAAAAGTTTGATGGCAGCAGGGAAAAAGCTGTTCTTGAGTGGGTTGGTATGTGACCTCAGAAGGTGAACGGGAGTATGTCTGGGGCACGTGGGGTCCTTGATTACGTTGGCTGCGGGAAGTGTAGATAGAGTCAACGAATGGGAGGCTGGTTTGTGTTGTGGACTGGGCTTCCTTCACAACTCTTTGTAGTTTCTTACGATCTTGAACAGACCAGGAGCCATACCAAGCTGTGATACAACTAAAAAGAATGCTTTATATGGTGCATCTGTAAAAGCTGGAGAGAGTCATAGCTGACATACTAAATTTCCTTAGTCTTCTGAGAAAGTAGAGGTGTTGGTGAGCTTTCTTAACTATAGTATCAGCATGGGGAGATCAGGACAGGTTGTTGGTGATCTGGACACCCAAAAAACTTGAAGCACTCCACCATTTCTACTTAATCCCCATTGGTGTAGACTTCCACTATGCTTCCTGAAGTCGATGACTGTTGCCTTCATTTTGTTGACATTGAGGGAGAGATTATTGTCATTGCATCAATTCACCAGATCCTCTCTTCCCTGTACACCGTCTTGTCATTGTTTGAGATGCAACCCACTACAGTGGTATCATCAGCAAGCTTGAAAATGAAGTTGGAGGGGAATTTGGCCACACAGTCATAGGTGTAAAGGAGTATGGTAAGGGCTGAGAACACAGCCTTGTGGGGCACTAGTGTTGAAGATAATCATGGAGGAGGTGTTGTTGCCTATCCTTACTGATTGCCGTCAGTGGTTAGGAAGTTCACGATTCAGGCACAGAGGGAGGAGCCGAGGCCCAGTCCAAGGAATTTAGAGATGTGATTCATAGGAATAATGGTGGTGAAAGCTGAGCTATAGTCGATAAATAGGAGTCTGACAGAGGTGTCTGTTATCCAGGTGTTCCAGGGTTGAGTGTAGAGCCAGGGAGATGGTGTCTGCTGTGGACTTGTTGCAGCGACAGGCAAACTGTAGTGGATCCAGGCAATCTGGGAGGCCAGAATTGATTTGTGCCATGACTAACCTTTTGAAGCACTTCATACTGATGATGTTAGAGACACTGGACAACAGTCATTAAGGCACACAGCCTCGCTTTTCTTTGGTACAGGGATGATAGTCATCTTTTTGAACAGATAAAGATCTCAGATTGGTATAGAAAGAGGTTGAAGGTGTCTGCAAATACCCCCACCAGCTGGTGCGAAGGGTCAATATGCTCATCCAAGCCAATCACTTTCTGTGGGCTAATTTTCAAGAAGGTTGATCTGATATTTGTGATGGAGACCTTGGATACGGGTTTGGTCGAGGCTTTTACATGCCTTCAACTTGTAGCCTGCTATGTCTTGCAGACCTTGCCATAGTTGGTGGGAGTCCATGTGGCTAGCCTGGGACTCTAGCTTGGTTTGGTCGTATCTTTTGGCATCTTTGATGGACCTCCATTGATCAAAGACTCGGATTTTAACTTGAGGACAATTACATATGGGCAAAAAAAGACCTGGCCTCACCAATGACACCCACATCCCATAAGTGAATAAAAATACAATTTACCACCTCCATAAACTTGCAGTCATCTGAAACTCTATTGCCTATATTCTTATTAAAAGCCATTCAGCCATCACCTCCGTGAAGTGGATCCAAGCCAGGTGGTAAATTACGAAACAAGACAGATCTTTTCCTTGTTTGTAGGTTTATTCACAGGATGCAGCATTACAGATCTCTGCCTCCAAACTACCAACCCAGTGTCCCACTCTTTAGTACCTCTCTCTACAGCTCTTTATAATTCCCAATAAAATAAATTAACTAATAAACTAACAGAAAGCCCCTTAAAAGGGGTGCTGTAACAAAAAAGGCAAAACTTCAAAGAAAACTTTTCCAATTAAATTAAAATGTTGTTTCTGGGCTGATGATACACTCTCACCCCACTGCACCCACTGATCATGGAAGGCCTCAAGTTTATCAGTCTATACCATGTGTCTCCTCTTCAGGGACAGTCAGACGGGAACGTAGCCACAGAAGGAGGACAGATAGTCGGACTGAATGACCTGCTTTCAGTCCATCACCTATGTAGCTTTAACAACATGGCCAATCAAACATTAACTTGATGAGCTTTATTGGTTCGAGGTTAAGTATCTTCTCAATTTTGACATGGTCATTCTCGTGCTTAAATTGATCTATGGGCATTACCCCTCTCAATCTCTGTACTTTCCTCCAGGTCCATAGTCTCATTCTAGCCTCTTGAACACCCCCATTTTTAATTACTCCACCATTACTGGCTGTGCCTTTAGTTGCCTGGGCTAAAGTCTAGAATTTCCTCTTTATACCTGTCATCCCTTTATCTGACTTTCCTTCTTTAAGGTGATCTTTCAAATCTTCTTCTCTGATCAAACTTTTGGCCATTTTCTCTAATATGGCCTTAAATGTCTTGATGTCAAATTTTGTTTTCTAACGCTCTTTGGGATATTTATTATGTTAAAGTGCTACATAAAAACACATTGCTGTTATATAACATGCCTCTTGTCCATTATCCGAGTGGCAATATCAAGCTGTTAGACTGAGAAATATTGTACAAAAGTGGTGAATATTTGCTCATTAGTATCACCAATACTAATTTCTAGGTTTATCTCATGGTTCACTATCAAGTCCAAGCTGCCCATATGCTGACAATTTGCCGCAATCAGCTGCCAAGAATCTGCTTAAATCTGCATTTAATGTGTGGGGATTTGACCAAGTAAAATAGCTCAAAAGGAAAAATGAATCGTACAGCGCTTAGTCAAAAGGAACACACAGTGGAGGTATTTGAGGATGTATTTAATTTAGATTTGCTTTCAAAGTTAAGCTCGGCTGACCTTCAGAAAGGAGTTAGTCATGGCACAACACATTTCACAGCGTTGAGACAAGTTTTGAATTTGTGTGAAGACATCTCTGTCTGGAACACCTTCTCCAACAACCCCATAGTTTGCCTCAGCCACAGTCAAGAGGTCCCTGTTTACCTTTATCTGCTCCCCCTTCTTAGTTTAAAAGGAAATGTCAAGATGAGGAAACTTCAAATGAATGAATAAGGGCAGGGGATACTTCTTTTAGATGTAATTGAATTTTAATTTAGAAGTATTTCTAATCATGATGCAATTCAATGGTCAATTGTCAGCTTGGCAGTACAGTCAACTCTTGAATTAAAGGTTCAATCTTAAACCAAGTCCAGAACCTGTGCAGGATAGAGTGTTACTTTTTCGATCAGAAGTTGAGCCAAGATCCCATGTGCATGATTGGAAAGAGTGGGTGGGTGGCAAGAGGTAGGGAATTAGTGTGGGAGGTTGGATCAGGAACAGACTGATCACAACTTTAATGCCCTTGTGGTTGAACATCTAGTGGATTAGATGTGGAACAGCTGCAATGGACCATAGCCTTTCACAAAAGGAGACCAATAGTGGGGGGTAAAATGCAGTGAAAAACAGAGTACAAATCACAATTATGAATAAAAGATGGGAGGTAAGCAGAGAAAAGATTAAAAATTGAAAACTATTATTTAATTTTATCCAAAGGTTACATGGAGAACTTTTGATCAATTAAGAAGATTGATGCAATGGAACCAAGTGGCATATATGGCAACACCTGTCAACAAGGGCAGCACAATGGTTAGCACTGCTGCCTCACAGCACCAGGGACCAAGGTTCAATTCCAGCCTTGGTGACTGTGTGGAATTTGCATATTCTCCTTGCATTTGTGTGGGTTTCCTCCAGGCGCTTTGATTTCCTTCCACAGTCCAACGATGTGCGGGTTAGGTTGATTGGTCATTCTAAATTGCCCCTTTGTGTCAGGGGATTAGCAGAGTAAATATGTGGGGTTGTGAGAATAGTGCCTGGATGGCCACTGCAGGCTTGATGGGCCACATGGTCTCTTCTATGATGTATCAAACTTTTAAAATTTCAGAGAGACTTGGGCATACTTGAACACAAAGTTAGCATGTAGGTTAGCAAAAGCAAATAGTAAGGGAACAAGCTTGGTATGAAGTGTGCAGTACTGGTTTTCATATTTACAGAAGGATATTCTTGCATTGGAGCAGCAGCAAAAAGGTTCACTAGGTTGGTTCTTTGTGAGGGGGTTATCCTATGATGTGAGGTTGACTTAATTAAGCCATACTCTGGAGTTTCAAAGAATATGGGAACTGATCTCATTGAAACGTACAAGATTCTGAAGGGTAAACACTGTTGGAAAATCTAGAACATGGGGCACAGTTTTAGGATAAGGGGCCCATCAATTCAGACTGAGATGAGGAGAAACCTCACAGAAAAGGGTTGTGAATTTTGGAATTCTCTACCCTAGAGAGCTGTGAAAGCTCCATTGTTGAGTATATTTAAGGATGATTAGATAAATTTTTAGGCTCCAAGGGCTAAGGACTATAGGGAGTGAATAGGTAAGTTGAGTTGAGGCAGAAAATTAGAAATGATCTTTTTGAAAGGAGGAGTTGGTTTGAGAGACTGCACGGTCTCCTTTTGCTTCTATTTCTTGTATGTTTCGTCACCAGGCAGCATTTTTAGCGTTCCATCACTCAGAGTTTGACCAATTCTTCAAAAACTGAATACAATGCATCAAAACATTGACTGGACAATGTGATATATTATGCCAGGAATGAGTCAGAGAAAAGAAAACACACAATGTCAAAGAGGTCATGGTTCGCTCATTGAACCATTCATTCCCAATCTCTGGAGTGTTTATTTGATATCTTCATGCTGACTGTCTTTCCATTGCGAGCAAAAAATTTCATTATTGTTGGCAATTGTCCACCATGAAGTGTTAACTCCCGTTTCATTAATCAGTTTGCTTTGGATCCAGGCATATAAAAAGAGACTGTACCCACAGATTAGTGACTAAATCAACATATAATTCAGTGAGGAGAGGTAAGATTCCCAGAAAATCAATCACCACATGTAATATAGTACATGCCACTGTAAAGGATAAGGTGACCTTTGATAGCCCCAAAAACACAAGGACACAAAGTTCATGATGAGCAACTCACACAAACCCAATGCTTCCAATGCCAACTTAGTGCTGCCTGCTAATTTGCATGATTGCTGTGAGCAGGCAATGCTAAATGCTACACAATGCAGCAGGGGGCCAATGTTCATATGAGACCAGCACCTGTGGTGGAATTCATGGTTTCAAAGCTTTTTGAGACAGGCACCAAATTGAAAAAGGAAACTCACCATTTCAGTTTCTCAGGAAACTGAGATTGGAAACCAAAATGTCTGGAGAGTCTGGAGCTGATTGAAAGTATCTAAAAGGACACAGAAGCATCAGAACTCAGATGGTGATCCCTGTGTGCAGTACAGGGAGGTTGAAGAAGACACATTCTAGATTTAAAAGCTGAGAATAGGCTGCAGCTATTTCTGTTACATGAAGATAACAGACCAAAGATCGTGTCTATGGAATTCAGGCTGGTTAAGCATTACTGTCAGCTGTGGCTTGGATTAAATCCTCGAAGGGGAGCTGAAATTCTTAATGAGAAAGCCAAAGTTTTGGAAGACTCTGGGGGCTTTTCTCCCAAAAAAAATTCTAAGTGCTGAATTCTTAAAGTTTTTAAAAGTTTTTTTTATTAGTCACAAGTAGGCTAACATTAATGTTGCAATGAAGTTACTGTGAAATTCCCCGAATCACCACATTCCACCTCCTATTTGGGTCAATGCACCTAACGAGCACATCTTTCAGACTGTGGGAAGAAACCAGAGCACCCAGAGGAAACCCACGCAAACATGGGGAGAATGTGCAAACTCCACACGGACAGTGATCCAAGCTGGGAATTGAACCCGGGTCCCTGACGCTGATAGGCAACAGTGCTAATCATTGTGCTACCGTGCTGTTTTCGCGTGAAAACTGGAGTAACCCCTGTTGAGTTTTTCTTTAAGAAAAAAATCTCCCACACAGTGAGCACAGCAGCTTGCAGGATTCCCTCTGAATTTCAGGGGCCAGGGCCGATTACCATTGGAGAGGCCAGCAGCATAGCGCTGAGTGGGCTGCTGGGCATGCACCAATCTGTCAGCACCAAGATTGGCATATACACAGTGGCCTCGCACTGCCACCTCCCAGTCCTGTGACTCCACATTGCTATCCCTCCAACCCCACTTTCCAATCGCTGGCCCCCCAGCATTCTTTTAGACAAGCCCTGATGGGCAAGCCTCACCCACCTACACATACCCAGATGGCCAGCCCCAGTTGGCTTCCTCCCTCCCTCTGCTACGCATCTTCTGATCCTTTTGCAAAGTAGTATTGGGGACCCCCCCCAACCCCACCAATCACCTTTATAAACGCCACTCTCAATGAGCCCTGCCCCTCTGGCTCCACCATGCCCAGTGGGCAGTGCCAATGTGCTCCTTCAGCATTGCCGAGGGGGGGGGGTGGCACACCTCCCTGGCCTCTGTTCCCTCCGACTGTTCCCCATTAGTAGTAGTGGTGGGGGTGGGGGTGGGGGTGGGGGTGGGGGAATGGACCTGGGCCCGCTAATGATAGGGCAATCGCAATAAGGTAAAGATAGATAGATTTTTGAACAGTAAAGGACTTAAGGGTTATGGTGAGCGGGTGGGTAAGTGGAGCTGAGTCAACAAAAAGATTGGCCATGATCTTATTGAACGGTGGAGCAGGCTCGAGGGGCCAGCTGGCCTAGTCCAGCTCCTAGTTCTTATGTTCTTATATCTAACAATCTCTATTAACCATAGCCTATATCTAACATTTATAGCTTCACCTAATCCTCACACACTTAGCACTGACTTAGGTCTCACATCCACACTTCCCAGCTTGTATGCACTGCTGGTTAAACCATGACAGCCAGATCACCCAAAGAGATTGCACAACATTCACTGTCATATTTCCCCCTCTTTTACGGCACTAGTCCGTGCACAACTAGAAGAGGCAGCAGCTAATGGGCAAGGGACAGATGTGACTTAATCCCACAGAGGTGATGGTACTCACAATCATAGGTGCTGAGACTGTGTCAGTGTTGGGGCCAAAACCATTGACAATGACAACAGCATCATAGATAATCCTCTTCCTCACATCCCGCTTCCCTTGCATCCCACTATTGCCTTGGAATCCCAAACTGCAGATTGTGGAAACAGGCATTTCTCTGCTTTCCCCCTCCTTCAATCATTACAACCTTATCCTTGTGCCTTTCTCATTGCAGATATCCAAGAAGTAAAGAATGCCCAGGTAATGGTGGGAAGCAAATTGGAAGAGCAGAAAGACACATGAAGAAGAAACACCATCACTCATTCTCACAGTCACAAGTTCTAACTTAGAGGGTAGCTTAAGGACAGGATCTGCGTGTGATGAGACACCGCTGTGGATGGCCTGAAGCCAGGGCAAGGGTCAAAGATATTACAGATGTCAGTTCACCAGAGGGTTAGATCACACACAATTTCTATTTTGGAGGACTCAGAGAAGCACTTCAATGGGGCGAGTGACAGAAGGGTGATGGGTATGTGTAACAAAATGTGGTGCATTGATGGAACTACTAGAATACCTGTAAGCAAGGAACATGGAGGAGTCAGGCACCAACTTGGCACAGGGGTTTACACAGATCTCGGAGCCTATTACTATCAGCATGTACGTGGCAGCCAACTCCACTAACACAACTGTAGATCAAAGCACGATGTCACGTCTGACATCTCAGCTTCCGTTGCAGCACAAGCAGAAGCCACTCAGAGTATAGGTGTTCGTGTGGAAGCCAAGACTTCTGAAAGTCAGCTTGCTGCAACACAAATGAGATTGCTGCCATCCTGACTGTGGGGAACAGTGTTCAAAGGGGCTTGCAGGGTATATCAGCAGTATGGTGATCTGACCTTTAACAGACTACTAGGACTGCTGAGGAACTTCCCAGGCAAATACAGTATGATGGTCTGGCAATAAGAAGGGTTGACATGGGACTGGCCACAATATTGCCTACACTATGGTGTGGCATAACCCCAGTTTAGAGAGCAGTCTTATACCGGACAGAATCAAGTATAACTGCAGCTCCTAACTTAGACCTTTGTCTGTATATAGTTGCAAGTAGTTAATAAATACTTATTGTTAAACTACATAAAAGCCAGAATCTCTTCATGTGATCTATTGAACTACACACATCATACAACAGTAAGTGGTAGTGGTTCCATCAAGCATGAACCAGCCATCCTCTCTCAGAAAGGCAGCGTTCATCCTTCCAGCCACTGTCACTCTGCCAATGCCCATGCTATTGCATGCCAGCCAACTAGTCCAGATTTCTGACGTCAATACTGAGGTGACGTAGACTGAAGCTGGGCCTCCAAGAGCCAGAACTGTTTAAGGCCATCCTCCAGTGTCCTCCATTAAAGTCAGCAGCCTTCCATCAGCCATGTTGCAGCTACAGGAGAGATATGGTTTAGGAGCACCAGGACAGGCATAATACAAATAAGACACACATAAGACAGGTACTAAGGCAATACACAAAGGTGATTAGTTGATATTTCTTTGCAATATGGTTGTCTTGATTTATAAATTTGGCTTGAAATGTTTGTGTTGGCTTTTAATCTAGTTGTGACCGAGTGGATGCTGGGATGGTCAGTGGAAGAGGTAAAATAAGGTGGGACTGTTAGTGAATGAGAAATTGAGGTTGTGTTTAGTGGTATCACAGTTGAATGAGCGGTCACGGACAGCTTGGACAGAAAGGGGGCTGTCTAGGTTCCATTTCAGAATATTTACCTGTGCTGAAGATAGTGCTCCACACAATTTTAACAGTTGCGCAGCCGTTTCCCACTGGCCTTGACTCTTTTGGTTGGAAAGTGATCAAGCGTCAGGCTACCAAAGCTCCAGTCACTTAAATTGCCTGGATCTGCCTGCTGCCTCTTGTAGGATGACCGGCTTTCTGCATTGCCATCCAGGAGTGAAAATCAAAAATCTCTTAAATGATGATTCAGATAATCAGGTCACAAGGAAGCTCTGTTACATCAAAAACTTAACTCTTCAACAGACTGGCTTACCTGTCAGTTATTTAAAGCTAGAACCCAGTTTAACGAACTGACAATCACCAATCTTACAGCAAAACAGGCCTTTCTGTAGGACTGACTGTGGGGAACAGCATTCAAAGGGTTTATCAGCAGTTTGGTGATCTGTCCTTTATCAGACTACTAGGACTGCTAAGGAATTTCCCAGGCAAATATAGTATGATGGTCTGGCATAGAAAGGGTTAACATATGACTAGCCACAGTATTGCCTACACTATGATGTGGCATAACCCCAGTTGAGAGGGCAGTCTGGTACTGGACAGAAAAGTAGAAGGGTCTGGGCTGTAGCTCATACCAAGGTTATTCAGGGGTATATTCACACAAAGTAACATTGCCAATTCCTTATCAACAGATAGAAGGGAGGCCAGAAATGTCAAATGCTTCATAAATGTTGTCCAAGGCAAAAATTTATAAACAAGAGTTAAATCAAAATTCAGAATTGATTTCACTATGTTCTTTTGCATCAAAATTATTATATTGCACGACTTTGAGATCTGAACATTGGAAGAGGTTGTCGATTGGCTTAATTAAGGCTGCCTATTAATGTTGAGCTATTCGTGATTCCTAAGATACAGAACCATTTGTACCCACATTGGGCTGAGTAATGGCAAGAAACATTTGCATAATACAAGTGTTAGATAATGTATGACTATTTCCAATGAGAGAGAAACTAATCATCTCTCCAGCTGAATCATCTCTGGCAGCATCTGTAAGGAGAGAAAAAAAGCTGATGTTTCAAGTCCAGATGACCCTTTGTCAAAGCTCACTGAAACCTTCTTGTCTATGTCTTAGTATATTTATAGTCACTGAATCAGGAGTGATCACTTACAGTTCAGGCATATCTTCAATACTCTCCATGTTCACACTAAAAAAGGTTGTTTCAAGATGCATTCCAAATTCCACATGATCCCAAACCTGTGTCATTATTCAGAACCGAAGGCTGTGCACAGAATGGTTTATCCGAGTAACAATTCCCTCTATTTGTGGTTTAACTGGAATGTGTGCTGACTGTGGTCTCCTTACTTCTTAAAACACTACATCATATCTTTTCATCAAACCACTGCATCTACATGGCAAAACTGATAGATTTACAGTCCGCATGGAGTTACCAAATCCACGGTGCAAATTCAAATATACAGTCGGAACTAAAGATGTGAGAATTTTCTGACACTTCAACGCCCAAAAGCTTCTGAAATCCAAATCAGTTCAATTGTCTACAATCAAAGGCATAATGATGCAAACTACTGCACAGGATATTGTCCTGATCTCATGTGCTACTAATCAAAACAATGTATAATTTAAACTGGAACTAAGACAAAATCCCTGCATCTTAAACTCATTTCCAAAACAAATATTTCAACCGTATTTTGTTTCCCAGCTTCCGTTTTAAAATTTGGGCAATGAGGAGCGACAACTTTCATTTTAGTTCAAGTTATTTTAAAACAAAGACAGATTTTTCTCCAATTTGCCTCCATCTATATACATGATCTGCATGTAGGAACAGAATATAACATAGTACAATTTGTGGATGATAGGTGGGAAATCAGGCAGTGAAGAGGATATAAAGATTTTACAGATATATATATATATATATATGTATAGGCTTGGAGAATGGGCCAAAACTTGGCAGCTGGAGTTCAATGTGGATCAGTGGGAGGTTATCCATTTTGGTAGAAAGAACAGAAAGGCAAATTATTAATTAATTGGAATGCAGATTCAAACTGCACCTGGGCAGAGGGATCTGGGTGCCTATTTTCATGATTTGCAGAAAGTCAATGTGCAGCATCTAATAAAAAAGACAAATGGGGAATTGGCATTTATTGCAAAGGGACTGGAGTATAAAAGTAGAGAAATGTTGTAGAGACCAGTATTGGCCTCCTTATTCAAGGAGGGATGTGGTATCATTGGAGGCAGTTCAGAGGAGGTTTTTCAGATTAATTATGGGGTTGACACAGGAGGGCAGATTAAACAGTTTGGGTTTATACTCACTGGAGTTTAGAAAGAGGGGGAATCGGATTGAGGTACATAAAATTTTAAAAGAGATTGATAAAGTAAATGTAGACCAAATGTTTCCTCTTCTGAAGCAATCTGGGACAAGAGGTCACAGGTACAGGTTGCGAGGCGATAGATTTAAAATTGAAATGAGGAGGAACTATTTCTCAGAGGGTGGTGAATTCATGGAACTTGCTGCTCCACAGTGTGATGGAGTCTGAATCATTAAATGGTTTCAAGAAGGAGACAGACACATTCTAATAAAAAAGGGATAAGGGGATATGGGGATCAGGTGGGGAGGTAGATTTGAGACTGGGGAGAGATCAGGCTCGAAGGGCTGAATGTGTTTATTTCTGCACCTAATTCCTATGTTCCTAACCTTATTCCAGTGTTTCAGAAAAGAAATGCAATACAAGTGAAGATTGTGTAAAAATTCAATTTTACCAATTGATACCCTTACTATGTTCTTTTCTAACAGTTTTTTTTGCTTCTGATATTTGAAATTGCATGAATTTGTATCATGTCTTGGCCAAAAGCTAGTTAAATGATCAGTTCTTCCATTGTCCAACAAGGAACAGGGATAGAGGGGCCTGGCTGATCCTCCTTTTAACTGATTTCTTGCTGACTCTCTCCATTTTCTTTCCCTCATTGTCTCTGATAGCTGAGATATGGCAAAAATCACTTGTGATATCAAGTCATGTTACTCTTTGACATTCTACCTTGTTAGTGGACTATTTTAAAAAATGTAAGTAGATAATTCTACAAGGCTTTACAATCTGTTGTTTTTTTCTGTAGCAAAATCTCCAATTTTGAAAACTCTTTTTTTTGTAGAATTACTTTCATAGGAAGGAAGTCAATCAATAAGAATGCATGGCAGGAATTAGCTTCCTGTCTGGAAGATCCTGCAGATGCACACTGATGTATGATGCCAAACAATAAACAGTGTGGAGAAGTTCAATGCGATTTCCAGTAAAGTAAACTAAAACATTCACTGCACCGCTGGAAAATTTAAAATCAAAAAGGCAAGGAAATAAACATGTTTATGTCCCAATTAGAAGGTAATAAGTTCAAGTTCATGGGCTGCCTGCCATTAACAGCCACTGGTTCATCAACTCTATTGCAGGTCATTGAACTTATTCCTACGTGCAGTCCAAGCATTCTAGAAAAAAAAGGGTAGGGTGGAAACAAGCAACAAATATTTGGAGGGGTGCCAATTTTCATCAGTATAATTGTGCCTGCCACATGCCAAATACGATGCATCTTGGAGCAGGACCACTACAGGGGGCCACAGCACAAACTGTCCCAGGACCGCCTACAGAACATGGCAAGCAGCACTGCATAAGACTGAAGTATCAGAGTGAAGGAGCATGATGAATGTGAATAAGATGCTGCAGCAATACTTGCATCAGATGCATGTCCAGAGACATAAACCAGAGGACTTTAAGAATAGTTTAATTTTACTTATTTCAATAAATGTAGTTTGACGACTTCAGGGCTCAGTCAGTTTGAGTATTTTTCACAGCATGTTGAATTGAATTTTAATATTTCATGGCTAGTACAGGAACCATGTTCACTGCATGTTCCTGCTGACAACAAAAGACAAACAATGATGAAAATACATTGTTATTTATTTGCCAATGAAATTACAGTAGATAGTGGATTGGGTTTATCAGGCAGCATTGAATCTCATCGTTAACCCTGAAGGAAGTCTCCCTGAAAAACCTGGGATCTATGTGGCCAGAACCTTGCTGCTCTTGGCGTGCAATGGATGTCCAGCATGGAGCTGTAGCAACATTATAAAGCAGTCCAGGTAGCCATACCCACATGATAACTTAATGGGGCCAATTTGAGTGCAGTCTGTCTGGGGACCTTTGGATTGCTGCACTGCCATGCTTAGAGGAAAAACTGAACATAACTGAGCATATGAGAATCAGGATATCTGATCTCCAGGGGTTAAATTTAGGAGGAAAGATTAAACAGTCTCAGGTTGTAGTCCCTGGATTTAGAAGGTTAATTGGTAATTTGATCACAGTTTTCAAAATATTAACAATAGATAAGGTAAATTGGGAGAAACTATTTTTAATAGCTGGGTAGTTGATTGGGAACACAGTTTAAAATTAGACCCATACATTTCAACAGTGAAATTAGCATGTACTCTTTCATGATAAGGACGGTAAAAGTTTGGAACTCTCGTCTGCAAATGACAATTGACATTAGATCAATTCTTAATTTCAGATCTGAGATCTAATAGAGTTTTGAAAATTCATGGGAGACGCCAAAAGGTATTAAGGGATGTGGGGCAAAAGCAAATACAATGAGTCACAGGTCAGTCATAATCCCTTTGAATGACAGAACAGGTGCGAGTGGATAACTGGCCTACTCCTGCTCCAATATTCTTAAGTTTCTAAGTCAATGGCTTGGAGTATGAATTCAGCAAATTTTCACCATACTTAATGCCACTAGTATATCCTTAAAATGTCATTAATATCACAAGTTGCTGAACTTTCACAAATTGAAGGACAGATTCAAAAAGTGTGCAGGTACAAAGGGATCTGGGTGTCCTTGTATACCAGTCAATGAAAGTGGAGAGGCACATGCAGCAAGCAATTAGAAAGGCAAAAGGAATATTAACTTTCATTGCAAGAGGATTTGAATTCAGAAGTAGAGACGTCTTACTGTAGTTATACAGGGCCTTGTTGAGAGCATACCTGAAGTATTGTGTGCCTCGTCTCCCTACCTAAGAAAGGATACACTTGTTATACAGGGAGTGCAGCAGAGTTCACTTGGCTGATACTGGTGTCGGCAGGACTGTCCTACGAAGAGAGATTGGTTTGACTGGGCCTATTTTCACCCGAGTTTAGAAGGATGGTAGGAAATCTGATTAAAATGTCTAAGGTTCTAATAGGGCTGGATAAAGTAGGTGCAGGAAGGATGTTTTTCCTAGCTGGGGGAAATCTAGAACTAGGGGTCACAGTCTCAGAATACAAGTAGACCATTTGGGACCAAGATGAGGAAAGACTTCCACTGAAAAGGTAGTAAACTTTTGGAATTTTCCACCACAGAAGGCTGCAGAGGCCAAGTCACTGAATGTATTCACTAATGAGATAGATTCTTAAAAAGATTTTAATTGCATCAAGGGGTATGGGAAGAAAGCAGGAATATGGTACTGAGATTGATCATCAATCCTAATCATATTGAATGGCAGCTCTGGCTCGAGAGGCTGAATGGCCTCCTTTTGTCTCTTTTCTGGTGGAATGTCAGATTTGACCAGTCAGGAATTTTGTGACAGATATCAGTTATAAGCCAAAATCTGACATTCATCAAACAGCAAAAAAGCTGGATGGTGTGTCATCACTGGTTATTCTTTCCCCAACTGTCCACCTTTCAGATATTTTCAGAGCTATGCTGAGGGGGCCCTGCGAACAACATCCCTCTCTATCCTTATCCGTTTGGTAAAGAGATTAATGGGAAGATAAATCAATATCTGAGGGTCACATGTAATCAGGTGATACAAGGAAGGATTCAGTATACTCATATTTCTCTGAGTAGCAATGTGCTAACATTTTTCAGTTCAATACCAGTGGTAGGTCTGTTTTGCCCATCTAATTGTAAAATTATTTTGGAAGTTAATTTTAATACGTCATTTTGCTAGTAAACAACCAATAGTCTATCTGAGACCACATCGAAATGTTGCAAGCAGACAAATGGACCTCAACATTTTTTAAGCTACTTTATTTCCTCACCTTCTAAGACCTTCCTGTTACACAACATTCAGAGACCAAAGGAGATAATTGCCTCCTGCTTTCCATTTTGTAATTGAGTGAGGGAGCAGGCTCCATCTTAACACTTAACCACCTGGCAAACAAAACAAGGATGGGATGGAAATTCAGTGTTGTCCATCCCAGTTCTAAGTGTACAGGTAGTGATACAGGCAAAACATGTCCTCAAAGCAGGACATTCGAGGCCAGCCTGAAATTGGGCCGTGGGGCCTCATTTATATGAGCTGGGTGAAGTGCTGATACCTCATTCCTCAACTCACCTTATCCGAATGAAGTGAACATTGAGCCACTGACTTCAGCCACAACAATCTGTAGTGAGATTGGGGAAGGGGATGCTGGGATACTGTGGAGTCAGGGGGAAGCACTCTACTCCTCTCGATACTACAGTAACACTTCTCATGAAACCATTCTTGATCGTGGTGAAAGCTGCTTTGCCTGATGCAGTCACTGAAGAGTCTGAACCAGAGCAAGCCCTTGGAAACTAATTTGCAACACGGGACCTGAAACAGGCTTTCATTATGCTATGCAAAGTTCCTAAAGCCTGTTTTCAGTGACCATCTGTGAATTCTGTGGCAAGTATCTTATCTCCTGACTCCCCAGTGCCTGTCCATCATCTACAAGGCACAAGTCAGAGGAGTGTGATGAAATGTTCGCCATTTGCCTGACTGTAGGTCCAACAACACAAGAGTCTCGAAGTCCACTAGGAAAAGCAGCTAGCATGAGCAGCACCCCAC
The DNA here is from genome assembly GCF_965287045.1 of Carcharhinus amblyrhynchos. Classification (NCBI taxonomy): domain Eukaryota; kingdom Metazoa; phylum Chordata; class Chondrichthyes; order Carcharhiniformes; family Carcharhinidae; genus Carcharhinus; species Carcharhinus amblyrhynchos. The sequence continues at coordinate 44,579,095 of NC_137327.1, read as the reverse complement.
CCACCACTTTAAACATCACTTCTGTCATCATCGATGCACAGCGGCAGCAGTGTGCACCATTTATAATATTCACTGTAGCTACTCTCCAAGCTTCCTTCACCAGCACCTTCCAAACCTCTGCCAGCGAGAACAACAAGGGCAGCAGATACATGGAAACACAATCATCTACAGTTTCTCCTCTAAGCCACACATCACCCTAATATGGAACTATATTACCATTCCTTCACTGACTTTGGATCAACAGCACTCGGTGTATCTATAACAGATGGATTGCAGTGATTTATCACCACCATCTGAAAGGCAATTAGGGCTGGGCAACATATGTGGCCTTGCCAGCAATACTCACATCTCATGAAATTATTTTTAATGGACCTGGTGAATTAGCAGTGGTCTGACTGCATGACTGGCCCTGGGCTGTTGTGCTGTTAAATTTGACACCATTTTTATCCCTGAAATACTGTAACACAGGCTGCTCTTTTGCCCAGGGAATCCTATTTTTGTGAGCATGACATTACAAAGTTCCTCTTTAACTCCTGGTTGGTCCTGAGAAAGATTTCAAGTAATTCAATATTAATTCTGTACATTTACTGCAAAGTGCTCAGAATCTTACAAAATGACTGCCAGATTTGGACAACTCCACCCATCCCCCTCCCAATAACATGCCAAAAAATTGATGGTGATATAATGATGTTATTCTTCACGATTAAAGATTCACAACAGCAGTTGTACCATTACAAGAGCCATTATTATTACTGCAGCTAAAGCAATGTTTTTAAAAAGTAAGCTCTCTCGGGGAAGATTCCCTTTGTGTATTATATATTGTCAAATCATAATTATTTTAATAAATAATTTATGATTGCACTGCACAAAACGCACACAGGAAATTTCCATCATGTGGTTTCGAAAGTTGTTTGTCTCTTTCTTGTTTTTCCATACCAAATACTGTCCTCAACTACAGATAGTTGATTCTTAATTTGTTCCGAAGCACTGACCGACATCACTCTGTGGCAGCATTTCAGCAGAGATGTCTTTCTGATTCTGTCTCATTTCCTTCCTACAGGGAAGCACCTGGGCTTCACTCAGTGCTTCCTCACGGAAAAAGTGCTGAGACCAGCAATACAACATCTTAGGAATAGGTCACAAAGCTCTAAATGGCCATGAATAGTTCTGCCAACATCCTGTGCCACCTTGGCACCTTCAAAAGATTAAAGTGTATATTATTTAAAATCATAGGATCCCTACAGTAGAGAGGAGGCCATCTGGCTCAGTGAGTCCACACCGACCACAATCCCAGCCAGGCCTATTCCTGCAACTCCGCAGGGCAAAGCACATTTTACCCTGCTAATCCCCCGAACGCTAACAGACAATCTAGCATGGCCTATCAACCTAACCTGTACATGTTTGGAGTGTGGAAGGAAATCAGAGCACCTGGAGGAACCCACATAGGCATGAGGAGAATGTGCAAACTCCACACAGACAGTAAACCAAGGCTGGAATTGAAGCTGGGATCCTGACGCTGTGAGGCAGCAGTGCTAACTACTGTGCCGCCCACATTTAATTTGTACATTTGGCGTGTTTTGCAAGGTGAGATACTGGGGAGCAGAATGCTTTGAATTTCAGGTAGGTAGTCCTAGATAATTGATCGCTCCCAAAAATGGGTACACAGGAGGATGTTACACACTGTACATGCCTGTTCCTGTGGTTCAAGGACATGTTAAACTCAGGCAGGGAACTTCACTGCTTTGGAGTTGCAGCCAGCTCTACTTGCACTACTCATTCACTACGTGCCTGTTTGGGGGTGGGGAGAGGGGCAAGTAGATGTCCCTGAAGTGACTCAAAGACAATCAACACCACTTAATGAGTGCAAGCAAATGGCTGGAAATAGTTGAGACAGGGCAGTCAGTTTGTCTGATATCTCATCGGACGCTCTGTTGGGCAGTGAACGAAAGGAGAAAGGTTCTTGTTCCCCCGGTCAGGAGAAAACCTTTCTGACAACACTTCTGATGCCAGTGGGAAGAGGTCAATGCCAGGAGTTTAGCTGCCAGGACATGGCTGCAATGCAAAAAGAAGTTCAATGTCCTCACAAGAGTTGTCAAGGTAAGAATACTGGTCTTCCACTTTCTCGGGCTTTCATCACCTCCAGCCTCACTCTTCTCCATTCTACCATTACACCAATAGCTAACCCACATCTTTCTCTTTGACTTCAAGTGATGAGAAAGTGAGATATCTTAGCTACTTATCAAGAGGACAGTCTTCATAAAGACAGACCATCATTTAATCTGATCTTAGAAAGCACCTGTTTGGAGACTTACACCACACATACTTTAGGCACTAGGTTAGGAGAGGGGGCGTTACATGGTGGCTCACTAGGTACAACTATGCTCCAGCTAGGGCAGGAAGATAGAGCATCACAAGAGCCAGCTTGCAGCTGAATGTGATCTCATACTAACTCCGCCACAAAGGATTCAGATGCAGACTTCAAGGGGAAAACATGGCGAAGACTGAAAGACATGTAAAAAATTCTAGGTGCACTGGGCAGATTGTGCACAACCTTGCTGCCAATGGTTCAGGGATTAGAAGAGTCCAACTGCAACTTGCGTCAAAGCTTCACACCTAACATGGAATAACTAATCAGTTGCTTGAATTAGCTTGGCTCTGAAGACCAATATTGGCAGGGTTTCCACAGTGTCACATCACATCACACATGCAATAGATTCTCTTCAGACTCACAGCAGTGCCAAAGCACAGTTCCAGGAGGATTTTTTTTTAAAAAGATTATTATTCAGTCAGGGCACGTGGCATCACTGGAAGGACAATGTCTATTACCCATTTTACCCATTCTTAATTGTCCTTGAGAAACTAGTGGTGAGCCACTTGTGTGGTCTGCTCATTTCAAATGTTGAAATTAGGTTATACTGAATAACAATGACAGATTTCTTTCCCCAAACCAACATTTGAGAACCGGATGGACTTTTATGACAATCCAATTGTTACATGGTCACCATTTTACAAAGAATATACAGCATAGAGACAGGCCATTCAGCACATGTTCCATTCAAACCTCATCCATGTTTTTTCATCTAGATATACAATCATAATCATCTACTTCCTCTCCCACGAATGCTACCATATTTAGTTAATTAACGGAATTCCAGAAGCCATAGTGGGATTCAAACTCCTACTTTTGGATCATTTGATCAGGTTTCTGGATTATTAGTGCAATAATTTAATCATGATGCTACTGTTCCCATTCAGTCCCAGGAAGCTCCAGGGAAAAGACACTTTTTGTCCCATCTCACATCCTCTGGAAGGGGACTAAAGACATTAGAGTCCTCAGCATCATCAGTGCGGAAGTTCCAGTATCTTAAATAAACTATTTGTACCTTCTGTGTCATGCAATTGTCTTGCTTTATACAAACCACATCTTTATAAAGGCATACACAGAAATTTGATACCTATTGACACACCCAGAATCTCTCTTCTCACCTCAGGCCATCTCAAAATGATGGCAATACTCTCAAACAAGCCGTTTTCCCACCCATACATTGCATTGTTTCTGAAAACAGCATAACTTTTCCAAACAGCTACTTTTTCAACTAGTTTAAAAATTTGTTAAAACAAAAATTGTGCACTTTAGCTTTTGAAGAGGAAAACGTCAGATTGCAAAAGAATATTTCTTCCCAAATGTTTTGAAAGTTCTGACTGAAATCACAATCTATCCTCAGTGACTAGTACAGAGCCCACATTCAAGTTACACCATGGAGGAATACTGTGGACTTACTAATAATTTGAAAAAAACATACTTGATACTAAAAGAGGAAAAAACATTTCTTGCATTACAAACCAAACAGACTCATTAGAGGACTAGGAATTTCTTTGGCTACTCAAAGGGGATATTCATTAACATTTGGTCGGGTGAAAAGGTAAATAAAAGATTACTGCAAAGAAAACAGTTTGGAAATAGAGAAAAAGGATAGAAGTACTGTTCAGGTGGAAAAAAAACTGCAGGCTGCTTTTGCTACATCTAATAACAAGATTTGTTGAAAGCAAATGTTTTCTTAAAGGAAATCTGTAGAATGGCGGATTTTAACATCTTTTATTCGCAGCTCAAACTATCAGTAAAATAACAATATTCCGAATGGGAGCTTGAGACTCCTTGAAAGCCCTCTCATCCCCATAGCAACCAAACTTTCCAATCCAGGATAGAACACCATTTCTCCACAACCTGAACTCCAAGAAGCTAATTAAGGGTTCAGAAAGGTGCAACAAAAATGTTCCATTTACTTACAAACAAATATTTATTAGAATAAAAATTACATTTTAATTTTAAAGTCTTACAAATTTTAATCATTTTTAATTGTTGTGTTTTGGGTATGGGGGAACCTCTTAATGCCCAAATGAAGTTTGCGTTTAGGCACAAACGAGACACAAGAAACATTTGACTGCACCAAGGAACTTTGTATAAACCCCGAAGACCTTCCTTCAAGGAGTAAAACTTTAGAAACAAACAGGATATGATATTAGTTTTTTAATTAACTAAACCCAGTCATAGCGAACCGGTTTATTGCCTAATGTAATCCCGCTAAAATACTGAGTTATTGCTCTGTAAAATGCAAAGAGCTCTAACTCTCACGCACAGTATGGTCACAGAGTCAGCCAAAGCTCACTCACTGGCAACCTTCGACGGTCATTCCTAAGTAAGACAAATGTGTCACAATTATTTTCACGGCTGAACAAGCAGCCCTACCTTCCACTTCCACACGGGAGGGGTCTGTAGACAGACAGTTCAATGGGGACGGCACTCTCTTCAGTTTTCACTAATAAAAGGAAGGCATAAAATCGGTGTCTTCAGCAGAGTATCTCTGCAGCTGTCAAACTAAGCGGACGGCCGGGAATGAGCAGGATAGTGTGTCCGGAGAACCTCTTCCATCAGCGGCACGCCCCGCCGCTCTTCAACTCCACCTCCTTATTCCTGTACCAATTCAAAATAAATAGCTAAACACACACGTTTAAAATGCCGGTCGGATATCTGTGTTATTTCTTTATGACCATATTCAAGCTGGATAAATAGGTGGAAAAGCAAATTGGAGTGGGACATAATTTGCAAAGAGATATTGATAGTTTAAGTGGGCAAAACGTTGGCAAATGAAATATAATGTGGGGAAATGTGAATTTGTTCGTTTTGGAAAGGAGAACAAAAGAACAGAGTATTAATTAAAGGAACAAAACTGCAGAAAGCTGCGACACAAAGAGAGTTGGGGACACGTGCACTAAATACAGAAAGCAAGCACAAAGATGCAGCATGTAATCAGGAAGACGAATGGAATGTTAGCCTTTATTTCAGGAGGGTTGGAGTATAAGAGTATGAAATCTTGCTGCAGCTGTACAAGGTATTGGTGACACAACATCTGAAGTACCATGAGCAGTTTTTGTCCCATTATTTAAGGAATTATATTATTTTATTGATGGCAGTTTAGAGAAGGTTCATTAGGATGATCCCAGTATGGAGAGATTGTCTTATGAGGAAAAATTAAACGGGTTGGAACTCATTGGGATTTGGAACAATGAGGAGTGATCCCATTGAAAGAAATAGGATTCCTATGGGGTTTGACAGGGTAAATGCTGAGAGGATGTTTCCCCTCAGGGGAGAGTCTAGGACCAGAAGACAGAGACGCAGAATAAAGGACACCAATCTAAGACTAAGACTAAGATGAGGACAACTTTCTTCTCTCAGCATTGTGAGTGTTTGTAATTCCTCGCCATATAAAACTAGGTGGGCAGAGTCAATGGGCGGACTTTTCCCAAGACTGGAAAATTCTGCCAGAAGTCAATGGACCTTTGTATGGTCTGTCCCGTCCACCATGATTTCCATGGTGGGTGGGACAGGAAAATTCTGCCCAACGTGTATATTTAAGGCTGAGATAGACAGATTTTTGATCAGTAAGGGAATTAAAGATAATGGAAAAAGACGTGAGGAATGTTGGATCAGCCACAATCCTATTGAATGGCAGAGCATGCTTGCTTTATTCTATTTCTATTTTTTATTGTCTTAATAGACTAGGTAACCATTTGTTCTAAAATCTGTTGTGAGCAGATTCTTAAAAGTACAAAATTTCCATATTAAAATTGTGAGCACTTAGAAATGAGCAGTTTAAGAAAGGACCACCAGCTTGGATATGTTAAAGGAAAGGTTCAAAAAGACCTTTCATCTTCTTGGGACAACCAGAAATGAGCTTTAAATACAGATTCAATACAATCCCCCAGATCCTGCCATTGTTATAATTAAAAGGACAAATCTAACAGTTTTTTTTTGGAAGGAGTTACTGTACAGATAATGGAGTAGAATCAATAACATACAGATTTCTAGAAGGCATTGGATAGGATGTGTTACATAAGAACATAAGAACGTAAGAAATAGGAGCAGGAACAGGCCATCTAACCCTTCGAGCCTGCCCCGCCATTCAATAAGATCATGGCTGATCTGAAGTGAATCAGTTCCACTTTCCTGCTTTCTCCCCATAACCCTTAATTCCCTTGTCTATCAGAAACCTATCTACCCATGACTTAAATATATTCAATGAGGTAGCCTCCACCACTTCAATGGGCAGTGAATTCCAGAGATTCACCACCCTTTGAGTGAAGAAGTTCCTCCTCAACTTCGTTCTTTCTCCATTGCAGAAAGCTTGTGACTAAAACTCCTTAATGGGTAGATTCCTGACAAGACAAATCTCCAGGTGTTCTCTGGGAGTTTGTCCAGCTCAGACACACATAGTTTCTGTAGTGTGTACGTTAATTTATAGTTTAGTTATTGGCATTCGTCAAATAATTGAAGTATGTCAACCCAATATGATTTTATGCTGAATTCTGGGACAGTAGCTCATCACATGACTTGACCTTAGCATGACACTCACATTATTTATTCTCCCATGTCAAGTGTATGGCCCTTAAACCAATGATGCAAGACTTCAAGGTTGAATGATTACTGAGGTGGAACCATCCACCTCCCTAGCAATTAAAATTATCAATAGCATTCTTTAAGTTCAAAGACCTATTGTGCAAAGCAAAACAACTTAAAACATTTAGCCTTGTGCAATAAATTAGTAGAGTTTAACTTCTGATGTTAAAGAGAAAAGCTGACTTGCTTTCACAATGTAATCACCTTTGATTTTGTTTGAAACATAGAATCCCTACAGTGCAGAAAGAGATCAACTGGCCCACTGAGTCTGCACTGACTCTCTGAAACAACCAGCGAGGCTCTCCCCTCCACCTTATTCCCATAACCCATATTAATCCACCTAACTTACACGTATTGAGACACTACGGAGCAATTTAGCAGGGCCAACCACCTAACCTGCACATTTTGGACTGTGGGAGGAAACCGATGCAGACATGGGAAAAACTCACACTGACAGTCACCCAAGGCCCATTATCAAACCCAGATCCCTGATTCTGTGAGGCAACAGCATGAAACACTGTGCCGCTGTCACAGTTAATTTAGAATTAAATTCTGCAATTAGCTTTTGTAATTCTATAATTCTTTTATATTTTAAATTGTATTAGTTGAATGTGTTGTATTTTATTTAGTACACCAATCACTTTCAAGTATTGAATTTATATCTATTATACAGACTGTGTAATTTCTATATCTTTGTGAGTTTTGTAAAGCTGTAAAGCTGTTCTGTGTTATTAATTGACCTAAAACAAGCAATGATGGATACAACAAAAAGATCCAAGGCAAAATATTTCTTTCAGTAAAAATACTTTGATAAGTATTTGTTTCAATGATAGGATGAACTCAGACGGGTAATTTGTTTGCACAAAATCAAAATAGAGATCAAATGTTGCAACACAGTCTCCTTTTACACTCATACAACAAAAGGATGGGGAGAGTACAGAAGAAAGGGGTTTACAGGGAAAAACCACAGAACAAAGACTTATTGTTTCCCGTCAGTAAGGTCTTAGTGCCCTGACACAAGAATAATCTTTGTGGTGGTTTCACTAATCCCCCTGAACATCCCGCCTTACTGAGGTTGCCTAGGACCTGTTCATTCCAAACTCATCTTCTTAGGGTTGTCACTTCTTATTTCAATTGTTATCGATACTGCAGTCATAATTTCCTCCTGAGGATCAGGGTATACAACCCATCTGACTAATGGCTTCTGTTCATCGAAATCAAGGTATTCTTATTTCTTTGGATGATACTGGTTTCTGTCTGGACACTGTATGATTTTGGTTACTACAACTTTTGGTATCTTCTTGCTGCTGGCCCTTAATCCATATCATCTCTCTCTTTTTGAGTGTAGCACGTTGTGAACCATGTGTCATTGGATGTGAGTGTGGGCTTGGCCTGCTCTTTATTCTGGGTAGTTGGTGGGCATCTGCAATAGGGTGTCAGCTGTAGTCTGGTAATTTCCCTGCACATACTCTGTAATAGAACAGTACTGCATTAGCCTCAATCTGACTGTCTGGATTTGGAGTGGCATCATTGCAATTTTCAGTAAAGTTACAAACAGTTTGTGATCAGTTTTGATCTTGAACTGTAGACATAAGATGTAGTCAGAAAATATTTCAAAGACCTAAGTTGCTGCAAGGGCTTCTTTCTCTATGACAGCATTGCACTGTTCACAAGAACATAAGAAATAGGAGCAGGAGTAGGCCATCTAGCCCTTCGAGCTTGCCCCGCCATTCAATAAGATCATGGCTGATCTGAAGTGAATCAGTTCCACTTTCCCTTAATTCCCTTGCCTACCAAAAACCTATCAACCCGTCTCTTAAATATATTTAGCGAGGTAGCCTCCACCACTTCAACGGGCAGAGAATTCCAGAGATTCACCACCCTTTGAGTGAAGGAGTTCCTCCTCAACTCCGTTATAAACTGCACCCCCCCCCCTTATCTTGAGGCTGTGCTCTCTCTAGTCCTGCTGTCCTTTCTGAGCAGGAAGAACCTCTCCACCTCTACCCTATCCATCCTCTTCATTATCTTATACGTCTCTATAAGATCCCCCCTCATCCTTCTAAACTCCAACGAGTACAAACCCAGTCTATTCAGCCTCTCTTCATAGTTCAACCCCTTCATCTCTGGTATCAGCCTAGTGAACCTCCACTGCCTTCCAAGGTCAAAATATCCCAGCGCAAGTGCGGCGACCAAAACTGCACACAGTACTCCAGCTGCGGCCTCACCAGTGCCCTGTACAGTTAGAGCAAGACCTCCCTGCTTTTATATTCTATCCCCCTCGCTATAAAGGTCAGCATCCCATTTGCCTTCCTGATTACCTGCAGACTGGGTTTTTGCGACTCATGCGCAAGGACCCCCAGGTCCCTTTGCACTGCAGCATGCTGCAGCTTTTCGCCCTTTAAATAGTAATCCCTCCTGCTATCATTCCTGCCAAAGTGGATAACCTCACACTTGCTAACATTGTACTCCATCTGCCAGGTCCTCGCCCACTTGTTCAGCCTATCTAGATCCCTCTGCAGATTTTCCACACCCTCAGCACAATTTGCTTTTCTACTTATCTAGGTGTCATCAGCAAATTTCATCACCCTACACTCAGCCCCCTCCTCCAGATCATCTATATAAACGGTAAATAGTTGAGGCCCCAGCACCGATCCCTGCGGCACTCCACTAGTCACCAACCGCCAATCAGAATAGCACCCATTGATACCAACTCTCTGCCTCCTATTAGACAACCAATCCTCTATCCACGCTAATACCTTACCCCCAACTCCATGCCCCCTAACCTTCTGAAGCAACCTGTTGTGCGGCACCTTATCAACCGCCTTCTGAAAATCGAGAAACACCACATCCACCGGTTCCCCTCTGTCTACCGTGCTAGTCACATCCTCATAGAATTCCAATAAAATCGTCAGACACGACTTCCCCTTAACGAATCCGTGCTGCGTCTGCTCTATCAAACAATTCTTCTCAAGGTGCCTCGCTACTTCTTCTTTGATGACGGATTCAAGCATTTTTCCAACAACAGATGTTAAACTAACCGGCCTATAATTCCCTGCCTTTTGCCTGCTACCTTTTTTAAACAGTGGCATAACGTTAGCCGTTTTCCAATCTTCTGGCACTTCCCCGGAATCCAGCGAGGTTTGGAAAATAATCCCTAAGGCATCCACTATCACCTCTGCCATTTCCTTCAGAACCCTGGGATGCATTCCATCTGGTCCTGGGGACTTGTCCACCATCAGCCCCGCTAGTCGATCAAGCACTACCTCTCTAGGGACAGTAATCGCATTCAGGCCCTCAACTCCTACCATCCTTCTATCTTTAATACCTGGCAAACTATTTGCGTCCTCCTCCGTGAAGACTGAGGCATAAAACTTATTTAAGGCCTCAGCCATTTCCTCATCCCTCACCACTAAATCCCCCGTCTCATCCTTTAAGGGTCCAACATTCACCCTAGCCAGCCTCCTCCTCTTTATATATTTATAAAAACCCTTACCATCCTTTTTTATATTTAGTGCTAGTTTAGCTTCATAGTCTATCCTTCCTTTCTTTATCATCTTCTTCGTCAATCTTTGTTGATTTTTAAACCTCTCCCAATCTTCTACTCGCCCACTACTTTTAGCCACTCTAAACCCATCAGCTTTTAATTTAATACTTTCCTTTACTTTCTTTGATAACCACCGCTGATTATCCCTTCTCCTACGATCCTTCTTTACCATTGGAATAAATTTCTGCTGAGCACCGAAAAAGATCTCCTTAAAGATCCTCCACTGTTCCTCAGCAGTCCTACCGACCAATCTGCGCCCCCAATCTACATTCGCTAATTCCTCTCTCATCCTATTGTACTCCCCTCTGTTCAAACAGAGGACACAGGTCCGGGACCCTACTTTCTCATCCTCCATCTGTATCAAAAACTCAACCATACAATGATCGTTCGTCCCAAAACGATCCCTCACAACAAGGTCCCTAATTCTACCTGCCTCGTTACATAACACCAGATCTAAGGTAGCTCGCTCCCTCGTAGGTTCCATCACACACTGTTCAAGGAAACTATCCCGGCAGCATTCGAAGAGCTCTTCCTCAAGCCCACTGCGTCCGACATAGGTCAACCAATCAATATGTAGATTGAAATCCTCCATAATTATCGCCATTCCATTTCTGCATGCATCATTTATTTGCGTGTTTTTAGCCCGCCCCACCTCCAAGTTATTATATGGGGGCCGATAGACCACACCCACCAGCGTCTTCCTCCCCTTACTGTTCCTTATCTCCACCCACAACGATTCCATGTTCTGCTCTTTGGAGCCTATATCTTCCCTTACTACTGCCCTGATATTATCCTTAATCAGCAGAGCTACCCGTCCCCCTTTTTCCTCCCGTCTATCCTTCCTAAACACCTGATACCCCTGGACATTCAACTCCCAGTCCCTGTCACCCTGCAACCACGTTTCCGTAATGGCCACCAGATCATATCCATTTGTGCTGATCTGCGCCACCAGCTCATTCACTTTGTTCTGAATGCTTCGTGCATTCAGATAAAGTGTCTTTATCCCAGCCTTTAGACCCTATTTGAAGGAACGCTACCAACCTTTCTCATGCCCCCACTCCCTTTATTATTGGGACATCCTTGTCCTTTTCCCGTACCTGTACCCTCTCTTTTACTTTAGACATTGTAATTTCTCCTACCCTTGTACCCTCCCCCCCCAATTAGTTTAAAGCCCTATCTACAGTCCTAATTATACGATTCGCCAGGACTCTGGTCCCAGCATGGTTCAGACCAAGACCATTCTATCTGAACAGGCCCCACCTACCCCAATACTGGTGCAAATGCCCCATAAATTCAAACCCATTCCTCCCACACCAATCCCTCAGCCACCCATTCATCTCTTTAATCCTATTTACCCTATGCCCATCTGCACGCGGTTCAGGTAGTAATCCAGAGATAACCACCTTGTCGGTTCTGCTTTCTAATTTCATTCCCAGCTTTTCATACTCCCTCTGCAGATCCTTAGTCCCCAATTTGCCTATGTTGCTGGCACCCACATGTACCACAACCACCAGATTCTCACCTTCCCACTCCAGGTTCCTCTGCAGCCCAGATGAGACATCCTGGACCCGAGCACCAGGCAGACAACACACCCTTCTGTATTCCTTATCCCTGTCACAAAGGACAGTGTCTCTGCCCCTAACTACACTATCCCCAATTACCACTACATTCCTCTTTGTCCTATGTCTGCACCATTGTAACGTGGGCAGTTTGCTCATCAGTTTCTGTAAAGGACCTTGATGCATAATAGACAGGTCTTCTTGTCCCATTACTCTAAGTCTGAAATAAGACTATTTCCAGTACTGTTGTTGACACATTCTTCACTACAGTAGTTGGAATGAATCGGAATTGGAGTGAATTGGAGTCAGGATCATGTATCTTTGAAGATATCAATATCTTTTTATTTGCTCAAATGATTGCTATTGATTCTCAATCCAATAATGTGCCTGGTTTCATCTCAAAGGTTGTTTTAGACATTAGCTTACTTGAGCTGGGTGGGGTAGGAATTTTCTTAGTTCACCATACTTAATAAACCTTTGGAGTTCTTATGGCTTTTTGCCCCTGCAGTGAGTGCTCTTTCCTGGATAATAAGGTCTAAGAATTTTATTACGAGCTTTGAAAACTCACTTCTCATTTGGTGTAAGTCCATATTTCTCTTAAATACTTCTTTTACACTTTTGTCATCTCCTTCCTTTGTTGAGCCATAGATTAAATTGTCGTCCATGTAGCAATCAACACTAGCATTTCCCCCCCTCCCATAATCAACTCTCCCACCCTGCAATCAACACTGGTATCTCCCCCGCCCCCAACAATCATCATCTGCAACACCCTCTCTCTGGAAGAGGGAAGGTAGAATTCATTCTCATTGTGCACTGAGGTCTCCATTTCCCACGCTGCTTTGTGTTAGTCACTGTGCTGCCCTCATGGTTTCCCTCTCTGGTTCAATTAGTTGGTAAACCTCAAAAGTTCTTCACCTGCTGCTCTCTGCTGTTGCTGTGCTTTTCTGGGGTCTAATCATCACTGCCACCATGTATTATCATCGGGTTGTCTTTGAAGGTGTTGGGTGTCTTACTCGTAGCCAGACATAGTTAAATATGTAAATAAAGGTTATTATAAAAAACAATGTACCATTAATAAAAAGCACTAGGACAGAGCTACTGTTTGTCTATTAGGTTGTCCTCATCTCTTCTGTGTGGCATCATTATTATATAGCTCCCTTACACACGTGCCCAGTAGCTATTGTTAGTATTAGAGCTAGCCCTCTAATTTACTCAGGTTAAGCTTTAGAATAGCATCCACAGCAGAGACGTTTCAATGTGTAAGCCATCCAAAAGGTTTGACAGAGTTGTTTGCCACATGGATGACATGTTGATATACAGGCCCATTCAAATGAAGCACGACATGACTGAGGACAGTGCTCAGCCAAGAGGCAGGATTGACACTCCACAATAAGTGCGCGTTTTCAAAGCCAACAATCAGGTTTCAAGGTCACTTTGTGAGAGCATCAGGAACAAAAGTTGATCCACTGAAGAAAATAATTCATAAAATCACTTCCAGCTCCAAGGAACAGTGCAGAGTTACAGAGGTTCATGGGAATGCTGAGTCAACTGGCAAGATTTCTTAAAAAAGCTTAACAGAGCACAAAAAACCACAATGTCAGTTGTTATGCCAAGGCAATGAATGGTATTGGGAAGAAGCACAGCAGAAACCATTCAATAAAATCAGAGAGGTTGATGACATCAGAGATATCAGTACATTAGTTAGCACTGCTACCTCACAGCGCCAAGGACCTGGGTTCAATTCCAGGCTTGAGTCACTGTCTGTGCTAAGTCTGCACGTTCTCCCTGTGTCTGCGTGAGTTACCTCTGGGTGCTCCGGTTTTCTCCCACAGTCCAAAAGAGATGCTGGTTAGGTGGACTGACCAAGCTAAATTGTCCCTCGATGTACCTGAACAGGTGCTGGCATATGGTGACAAAGGGATTTTCACAGTAGCTTCGTTGTAGTGTTAATGTAAGCCTACTTGTGACACTAATAAAAATAACTTTAAATACATTACGATCTGGAGTTACCTGCTATAATAGCAGTGGACTCAGGCTGTACAGGACTAGACACTACTCTTTGCAGGTACAAAGATGGAAAACACAGACCAGTCTATTTTGCATCATATAAATACGCAGTAATTGATAAGAAGCATTAGCAGCAAATTAGCAGAAATTTGCTGACTACATTTTAGGTATTCACATTACAATGGAAACAGACCACAAACTTTGAGTCACTTCATTATATTTGAAAGAGCTTGCAGCGAATATTATTGAGAGTTCAAAGATTTAAATTAATATTTGAGGTTTGATACTCAGATGATATATTTTCAATGGAAACAATAGAGCATAGCAGATGTATTATCATGTATTGATAAACTGGGAATTCAGAAAATTGTGGTATTGAATTTGTGGAAGACGACAAGGAATTTGCTGTCATAATAATCCATACACTACCAGCAACTACAGGAAGCTTGGGTAAAATCAAAGAACCTGAAATTTCAGACGAAGAACATAAACAGATACTAGAGTTTTGCATGAGAGAATGGTTAACATATATCCACATAGTCCTAATTTTAAACTGCATTTTCAGCAGCAAACACATCTGACAATGATCAATGATTTACTGGTGTACAAAGATAGAATAACAACTACAAGAGCATTGAGACTTAAAATCTTACAATGCCTACAGTAAAGGTCATTTAGATGATGATGTCAAGTGGAAGCCAGAGAACAGTATTTAGTTTGGTGACCCAGTCTCTCAAAGTCATTGGAAGAAATGATATCCAGATATATCTTATATACAAATCACAGAACAAAAACATTATCAGATCTTTGATAAGGAGAACAGGTTTGGATCAGAGATCAGTTGAGACTTGAAATCTGACATTGTCCAGATGGAACAGGGTACAGTAAGCCGAGGCAAAATAACTTTGATTACAAGTGAGCAATGAATGATAAACACAGAACAGAGAGCACAATCATCATAAATGAAAGAAAACCCAAAAGCAGGTGAAGCTGAACCACGTACTACAGTGTTTCTGTTCAACAGTGTCCAGAAAACCAACAGCAGAATTAAATGCCTTATTCTCTATAAGCAAAAAGAGAGTAAAGTATGATAGACTAGTGAAGGCACCAGAATGCTTATCAATGTGCGGGAAGGGGAGAATCTGAAAAAAGTGTTATCCCTGACACCCTGAGCTTCTGTTTTCCACAGTTATTTTTGATGTGGTACTTTATCAAATGCCTTCTGAAAATCTCAGTACAGTACATACACAGGTCCCACTTTATTGACAGCATGTGTCACTCCTTCAAAGAACTCTAATAAATTGGTTAAACATGATTTCCCTTTAATAAAACCGTCTCGAGTCTGCCTGATTGTCTTGATTTTTTTCCTAAGTGTCCTGCTTTAACATCTCTAATAAAAGCTTCTGACATTTTCCCTATGATAGACATTACGTTAACTGACCTACAGTTTCCTGCTTTCTGTCTCCCTCCCTTTTTGAATCAAGAAGTTGCATTTGCTATTTTCCAATTTAATGGAACAATCCCCAAGTCTAAGGAAGTTTGGAAAATTTAAAATAATGCATCAACTATCACACTAGCCACTCCTTTAAAGATCTTAGGGTGAAGTCCATAAAAATCTGGGAATTTGTCAGCCTGCATTCCCAGCTATTTGCTCAATACAATTTCCTTGGTGATTGTAATTTTTCTTCCCTCCCTTCCATTTCCTGATCGAGTTATTTCCAGGACCTTTATGGCTAAGGCCAATGCAAAATAACTGTTTAATTCATTCACTACCTCCCTACTTTTCCATTATCATATTCCCATACTCCAACCTAACAATGCAACAGTATAGAAAAAAAAATGCAAATTGCGTTTTGGCTTTCTGTTAAAAAAACATTACTGGTCCATATTAGGGCAAAATGTGTTTTATTCTAAAAAGAATTTTTTTACGCTTAATTTCTAAATTTGACAATCTAAAAGGATCAGTTTACCAATAAGTTGGGATAAAAAGGATTAAGTAGCTGGGCTGCTCACTCACAATCTCAATATACTCAGTGGCACAAGAAAGCAGAACCTGGAATATCTTTCAGTTTGTCATGGGGGGCGGGGCGGGGGCGGTAAGGATGTATCTGAACTCAGAAGAAAAAAGAAGCTCCGTCCGAATCCTTGGAAGCAACATCCAAACACAACATTCAAGGATATAAATCCTTTGTAATGTGCAGACTACAGAAATAATAAACAAATCTCGATGTGTTAAGGATGTGGTACTATTTATCAGCAACATTTTCTCAGAAAGGTTAGAAATTTAACTTAGTTTTAGTCACTTCATTTAATTGCATGGTTAATATTTTCCCACATTTTATTTCAGTGCAGTTTACTCAAGAAAACAGCAACAAAAGTCTGACTACTAAAACAAAATAATTTGATGCCTAGAACAGATCCAAGTTAAGGATCCAAAAGTGACATTGAAAATGTACATTATCAGTGTGCAGTGTTATGTCTTGTGGTTGACAGAAGTTTGAAATAGTCAAACTTTTAGAAACAAATGCTGGTCCTTTCGTCATGAACTGTGTTGATGATATCTATGAGGGTGTCCCAACTTGAAACACAACTTTGTGTATAGCTTTTCTTTTGGAATATTGTGAGGAATTGCATAAAACCCTAGTGAAGAACCATTTCAGTCATCGTATAACAATTAAGGAAGATTTATTAAAAGACAAATACATTCAAAAAGGACTACAATACTTTAAGACACTTAAGCACATGAATAATTAAACATTCATACAGTTGATGTAGAAATTACCCCTTTGATCCAAAATATGTCTATGATCTCTAAACACATTAAGATTTCCTTTTCACAAACAAGATCCAATTAAATAAATCAATAAGTCAAATCCAGCTTATATAGTTATCACACAGTACCGGATGATGATCAAGTCTGGAAAACATCTTTTCCTGGTCCAGTGAAGATATTTAAACTGCCTTTACGAAGGTTTCATGCAATATCTTGGCTCTAAGACTTAGGTGAAACACTGTAGCATCTCTGAGAAATACAAGATGTTACAGGATCCCTTTTGGCTGTGAAATGAGTCCCAGCCTCCTTGTTGTGCGAGTGCTGGATTGTCCCTGGCTGTGAGGTGTGGACTTATCTGTCTGCTTAAGAGGGGTAACAGTTGTATTCAAGAGTCGGCTGTCAACATATCAGATTCTTTCCTTTCGTGGAGCTTAACATTTCCATAGCCCTGAATTGCCTAGCTATATAGGTAATCTGTTCCTGCTTGTGGTACTTAACATTTCTATAGCAGTCATCTAGGTAATCTGTTTCTACTCCTACAGCAATTCACACCTGATCATCTTTAGATGCTTTCACAGCTTTGAAATGCCCTGACTACTTTTAAAGTCTTGCCTGCTCTTGGAAAAGTTGACTGTTACTGTGCTACAGTAAGGAGTCTCACAACACCAGGTTAAAGTCCAACAGGTTTATTTGGACTTGCAAAATCTCATTAACTGTCCTGTCTGGAGACAATACACATCTCTTTAACCTGTGCTTAATGCTCTCTCCAATCACATTGTCTGTACCTTTAAGACTTGATTAGCTGTAAAGATTCACATTCCAATCAGTATTCTGTAAATTGAGTTTGTGTCTTTATATGCCCTGATTGTGAACAGAACTCCCACTTACCTGAAGGAGCAGCGCTGCAAAAGCTAGCGTGTGAGACATCTTACTGTGTTTATCTCAGTTCAATGCCGGCATCTCCACATCATGTTACTGTGCTAGGCAGATTTCTATTTTCAGGTCTTTTTAATTCTTGTTACTATTACGGCTAAACAAATCCTTGACACTTTCAGTAAATGTATTTTTACATATTTCACAACGTGCTGCAGAATGATCGTGTTGCTTTGGTACACTGACAGTCATGCAGTAGTAAGTAATGTGGCAAACTGGATACTTATGTATACATAGCAACATAGTTCCCAACTTTTTTCGAATACATCATTCCTCTATCTTTAAAAAAATATAATGCCCTTATATATCAATATAATTGTTCCAATCATTGACATATTCCTAAAGATAAACCATTTATGAATGTTTCTGGATTCCAAAGCTTGTAATCAAGCAAGGGGAAATCACTACCCTGCTGCAACATAGAAAGAGATCATGCCAGCACTGGCTGGGAAAAGGTTTTCAGCAACCTGATGCTAGAAATAGCGATTGGAGAATTAAGGTTGGTGAGGAATCTTCACCGTCGACAACATTCAGCAGTTCTTTGGCTGGTACAAATTACTGCCAGTTTTTGGTCTTAAATGAGCCTGGGTGTGGTCCAACAGAAAATAGATAATACACACAACATCCCAAGAGTCTTTTATAGCTTGTTTTCTTTTCTCAACAGTATTTTTCACAATATTGTTCAGTTAGTATAATGTTGTGCCACTATCTTGTGGATTTGGAATTCATCACTCTGTCCTTTAGTAGGAGCATTGATTTGTGGATTTGTAGAGGGGGAGGTATCTTTCTGTTGTAAAATGACAGCCATGTCTCCTTGCATACTATTGCTTTTAGTTTGTGGAAACTTTGTGCATGTGACACTGACCACTGGTCAGCTCTGGTCACCATCTCTGATCAACTGTCATAGATTTGCAATGTGCTCTGACCTGAGATATGACAGAACTTGTAATGGATCAAGACAAGGGCCCTTCATGATCCTTTCTCGCCTCTTGGAAATTTCATGCCAGAGAGATCTGTGACTTTTTCATGATGGAGCCAAGCTGAGTTGTGTGTATAAACCATTCTGAAGAGGTCACATTCTATCATCTTCACAATGCATCTATCTGAATTTAGCTCAAGTTCCCAGTTTTCCAGTTCCCTCCATGGCTTCATGTTATGATCGTCATGGTCTTTTTATCTTCACATTAGGCCTGGTTATCATCAGCTATGCTGCCTGTTCTTTTGCATCCCTTGTGTTATTGTCTATTTTCTGTTGGACCACATCCAACAGAAATGTGTACGTTTCAAGTTCTAAACCAATTTTATCATTCAGCTCAATTTTATGTCATGTATTTATGAATTACAGTGAAACATATTGAAAGCTGTCAAGGATGCAGTAAGTCACTTGACAGAACAAGCTATTGCTTTAGTGAAAGTTAAGGAAATATACTAATAAAGTCAATGTACCCATCTTTATTCATTGTTATCCTTTGCCCTGAAGTTTTGCACCAGCACTTGTAATGAGGATATTTTCTCAGTATTGAAAACAGACCAATCTGCAATTAACTAGGCATTATGCCCCTTGTGTTGAAACATTGCTAGGCACCTCAAAATGGATTGAGCCAGACATCTCGTATAAAATCCTTCATTGTTGCTAGTAGTCCCTCAAAATTGAGGAGGACATCCCTTGGGCCTGGTGAGTCTTCAGATGACTGAGAAGCCCAATTATGGATCCACAGCTTCTTCTACAGTGGGGGCATGTTACGTGGACAGTGGAAATTGCAACCGTAGGTTGGCGTCCCTCTGCCATTCTGCCTCGTTGTCAGGTCACTGAGCCTCAAAGCTGCTTGCAACTTGATGGACCAAGTAGAGCCATGTTGAGCAGTCCTCAGCTTTCTTCTCCCAGTCAGTGGTATGAATGCCTCAGCAGTTTAAGTCAGTTCTGAATATATTCTTTGTTAAGGACCAGATCAGAAACTCCAAGGTGCTTTATGAAGTTAGCCTAGATCCTAACTTTTATATTTGATTTGGGCATTAGGATGAGCATAAGGGGTTTCATTCTGGATAATGATTCAAGTGATCCACCAGGAAGCTTTTATCAAAAACAAAATTTAAGAACATAATTAGAATACAAAGAATTAGCATAATCTTTACCAGTTAAACATAATTAACAACTATCTCTATTGTGCTAATTTAGCAGCATCTCTCAGTCATATGTCCCTTCTTTAGAACCAGTTAGCACGAAAACCAAAAGTGCTTCGGTAGGTATTAGAATTCCAGTCTTTTGAAAGTGATTCAGACACTGATCTTCTAATTCTCATGCAGCAACTTCAAGAAAGCTCCATCTCAAACAGTAGAATCTCAAAAGGAAAAGGCTCATTTCTTGGCAGATTCCAGTCTCCCCACCTGAGAGGGGAAAAGGCACATCTTCAAGTTGTGTGTGTAAGCCCAGCTGTACCCAGTCATATGGCCTTACCTGTCAATCAGCCTGATCAAGCCCCTTCTGAAATATCCCAAGGGAAAACACAAACTGAACCCTGCATTAATTAAAACCAAAAACAAACAATGAATCAATTAAGATTCAATTATATTGCTGCATTCATCTGTAAATCCACTAAGTGGAATGCTCCTTCAACATGACTTTTTTCCTTTTGCTACTGGATTACCCTTTTACACCTTGCTTGAATCACAATTATATAACATTCACCAAAAAGATCCTAATCCCAACCCTTAGGGAATTCCACTCACCTTTCCCTCCAGTTTGAAAACAAATGTTTGTTTACCACTCCTCACTGTTTTCTAGCCATGCCACCTTTAATTCAATAGGCTAAATCAATGTTAGATTTGCTAACATATTATATACTTTGTCAAATGCTTTTTCAAAGTCCATATATGCAACAATCAGAATATTAAAGATTGAGAAAACTGTACAAAAGTATTTTAAGTTTAATTTTGCACAAAGTGTAGTTCTTGGTGAGTTAACTGAAAACAAAATGTTTTTCACAAATGCCCCACATCCAAGGACTGAGATACACCTCTCTCATGATAGGTACCAGCCAGCTGCTGGGGTACACCAATGGCACTACTCCCAATAACAATGATTCATCTGTATGATAGGTTAGATGGTTATTTAAGAAAGGAATACATCACAATCAAGTTTCATTCTGTATACATGCACAGAGTAACAATCAAGATTCACAATTTTATTTTGTTTTCCTTTCCTTAACTCAGGGTGTACGCCCAGATATTTGTGGCGTTAGACACGAGTTGACTATAACTCGGATCCTAAAAAGGTGAAAAAGCAGGTAGTTAGTAATTCTGAAGTTATTTATAATTCCACTTATAACCTCCTGCTACCCCAAGTGATACTCAACATAAACAGTGGATTGAATTTCCAAATTCCTTCTTTGTGTGTCATGACATGATAGTTACTGAACTCTCAAAGGGCTGGCTTTCTACTTCAAGCAAGGAAGAGCATAATATCTCACAAAATAAAAGGCCCAGCCTGTATAATGAACTCGATATAATGCAATAACATTGTTCTAATCTCAAATGAGGGAAGATTGCACTGTTTATTAACGTGCTTAAGTGTCTCATGAACATTTATAATATTTTGTGAACTTCGGGTTAGCAAAACCTCTGTTCACGGTGTGGATTATACAAAACAGATGTTGTCATTTTTTTAAAAAAATGGGTGCCTACTTTTAGTGCTCATACTTATTTATTGTCTTATATCAATGTTTACTCACCCAGCTACTAGTCTCCAGGATTGGGGCTCTTCTGCCCCTCCAGTTTTTCCAGCAAGTGTTGGTTGCATTGATGTAGATAAAGTCTATATCAGAAGCATAAAGGGAAAAGTAGACAGAATATCTTCTGCAATCTGCTTTTGGACCAAGCCATAAATTAACCATCAGTGGGTGGTCCTCAAAAAGTCAGCAAACATGGTGTGTTTTGTATGCTCACGAGTCTCTCAACTTTACAGTTCTGATCTTCTGCATCACCTGGTCTAATCTGGTTGAGGTTTTTTGGGTTGAACGATTTCACCCTGAAGATGTTGACTCAAGCGCTTATGAACAGAAGTATAGAAGATACATTCAAACGCTCAGGAGTTCCAATCAGACCTTCGTGTCCCCACTCCCACAGGAACAGCAATTTGTTGCACCTGATTTGAACTGTGGTCATGCTTGCTCCCTTATCATTCTCTTCCGTCAAATTCATGGTGAACAAATTGCAAAAATTATAACTTCAGATGAAATTTTTATCCACTAACCAAAACTGAATGGATATTTGAAATTGCATTGAGCCTGGTGCATAAACAGTTTGGCTCAGTAAAATTACCATCTTTATGAAATGCATTCAGATAAACTCCACACAATTTAAACAAATTATATTTGTAGACATTTTAAATCGTATGTTGTCATTACATCTGCTAAGAGAGTTGCTGATCATCTCAGCCAATTTCAATGAGGCTGCAAACTGCTGGATAGTTGTCTTTGTTTGATTGCAAGTAGAAAACTGCTGCAGAAGTAAATTTAATTCATGCAAGAGACCAAAGGCTGCTGATTACTTAAATAGTTTATTTATGGGCAAACATGTTACCCAATAATTGTGAGGCGTGGCAGGGATGGAAATGATCAGTTGCGCAGTGGGGTAAATTACTGTAATGTTTTAGTGCAAAATACTATAGTTAAGAAACAGCATAAAAATTCCAGCTAAAAAACAGCTTCTCACCAAATTATCATCCATTTTATTTAAAAGCACCAAATATAAATCTTGAAACATGAAATACACACAAGCAAGCATTTTCCCACAAAAAACTTCTAACAATGGAACTACTGCTAAAGAGCTATAAAAAGCATGATTTTAAAAAATACAATGCATCTTTCAGGTATATGCTTCAAAACTGATCTCAACATGATCATGCTGGCGTTACAGTTGGTTACTGATTACTTTCAAATCTGGGGAGGAAAAAAATTAAAGATGTTAGTCACGATTACACACTACACCAGTACTTTGAGAACACAGATACAACTCTGATCCAACCAGACAACTAGAGAAAGGAAACCAAGCTAACTTCCTCCAGTTTGTTCAATGACTAGATTTCTGTAAAAGACACTAAATTCACCGGCAGGTCGAACTTTGTCATGGCTAACAATTACTGGCACCATTTCATTACCAAAATACATTTTTAAATACCAAGCAATGGATTTCCAATGATAATAACTCAGCTAAGACCATAAAGCCTGGAAACACCAAAGGAATTAAATTTGGATTTTCCAGCTGCATCATTCTAAAAGTAATTAAATTACAAGAAAACTAAAACTCAAACAGACCTTCTGCATGAATTGCAGTCCTAATCCTAAATGCCTGCTCTGTTTTCATATTCCTTTAACACGCTGCCCCCCCCCACCCCAACTTCTTTGAACCACTTATCCAACTCATTCTTCAATGTTGAAATTTCTCTGCTTTAATCACTAATTCTGGTAGTGTATTTTGTATCTTGTATAAAAAGGTTTTTCCAGCTCTAATTCCTTGATTTGATCCATATCATGCTTGAAACCCCTGAAATTAGTAGATATGGTTTCTTCCTGCTCTTGCTCATCCACTCAATTTTAAAACATCACTAATTACCCATCAATCTCTGCCATTCTATCAAAAACAGCAACAATTTTCCAAGGGTTTTTTAAATCCATGTTTATTTGGAGCAGGCATCATTTTGATGGATCTATTGCCATAACTTCCTTCCTATAGAGGAGGGGTGAGACTTTACACGATGGCCAAGGAGTTTAAGGTTTTAGATATCATATATTTTTGTGTAAAAGTTGACCTTGTGTAAAAGTCTATCGCATCATTTTTGGCCTAAACATCATGGTTTTTCCATATACCTCATTAGGAATCGTAGCCCCAAAATTTCAGAACTAAAATAAATGGGTGGCACATTGGATAGCACTGCTACCTCAGTGCCAGAGATCCAGTTTTGATTCTGGCCTTTGATGACTATGTGGAATTTGCATGTTCTCCACGCATCTGCGTGCTCCAGTTTCCTCCCGCAGTCCATAGATTTGCAGATTAGGTTGACTGGCCATGCTAAATTGATCCCATGTGAGAGAGTGAGCTTAGCAGGGTAAACGTGGGATTATGGGGATAGGGCTTGGGTGTGATTGTTGTCGATGCAGACTCAATAGGCCAAATGGCCTCCTCTGCACTACAGGGATTCTATGCTTTTATGAAAGTATAATCTCTACAGTCACATCAAAACTCTCAATTCATTATTCATTAAAAAAGTTACACTTGGCACATTTTCTCTTGTTCCAACCTGCTAATTAAGGCAGGCAGTGTATAGATTGATTTTGAATTTGAGGAGGAGAAAATGACTCCCAGACTGAAATGGACTCCCTAGGCTTGTGTCCCTAATTATCATCCTCAGTCTTCTTGGGAGAGGAGACAAGGTTCTGGCCTTGCCAATCGAGTCTGTGACTGTCAACTTGCAAATTCCCTGAACTAAACTCCATGTCAAGGACTGGGAGCCATCAGTTGACATTTTCTATAGGTATAGCCTTTCCTTTGGCTCCAAGCAGCAAACTCAACTGACGCACAACTTCCTCTCCCAAGGTGTGGGCGAGGCTCCATATTAACACAGAGGGAAAAAGGGCTGGTGTAGGCACCACTTCATTTATTCTTCTTTGTCTCTGTTTCTGTGCAAACAAAGATTCAAACTAGAGCACAGTGCCGGAGGTAGTTCTCTGAATCAAACTGAGCTCTTATAGTCAAGGTGGAGATAATCCTTATCCAAAATTTACTTACAGTAGTTATTCTAAGATCCATTGGACCATTAGGTGATGCGCCCAACCTTTTAAGACCATTTCTTAGTTGTTTCCTAAGTTCTTCATAATCTGGTTCCTCATCATATTTTAGCAACACCACTTGTTGCAGGTATTTCTTCAGTTCATCTGAAAGTTAATAATATTGACTTTTCAAATTAATGAGGGAGGAGGAAAAGAACACAACACACAAATATTTCATCCCATAAGAATAACAACTTTTAACTTTAAATAGCTTCTCTTTAAGCTGGGGAAAATAATAAGTTCAGCCAACAATTTATTATTTAGTGCTTTAACACAATAAAATGCCCCAAGGTGCTGCACTGGAGCATTATGAAATGAAATATGACACAGCCATTGAAGGAAAAATCATCAGATGACCAAATATTGGTCGAAGAGGTATGTTTTTAGAAGTGTCTTAAATAAAGTAGAAAGGCAGTTTTGTGAGAATAGGGTCAAGGGATCACAAGATAGGTCCCATAGACAAGAAATGGCATGGCAGAAAATAAGCAGGGAACAAGGAAAGATAAGCATACAGATTAGGTAAACAATTTCAAGGAGGTTGGGGAAAAAAAATAAACCCACCATTCAGGTCTTACCTGGGCATTTTCTTTTCCCAAAACAATATTTGAGAAGACTTGGTAGGTCATCCTTGTATCTAGCAAAAAAAAATTAACTGGTAAGTCCATTTTAAAATGATTTGTTTTTGGACAAAATGACATCTATGTTATAAATCTTAATGCCTACAAGCATATCTTGCTTGTTGCACTTCAGATGCTACATATATTCTATCACAAGTATGGAGAAGCAATAGTCATTTCCAGCATGGAGAAAAGATGTCCATGAGCATGGGATACCAGATAGTATCTGCAGGCTTTTAACTGACCTTCCCATAACACAGGGGTTCTGATTTGATTTATTATCACATATTAACATAGTGAAAAGGTTTCTTTTGGCGCATGATGCAAAGCATACCGTTCATAGAGAAGGAAATGAAACAGTGCAGAATATAGTGTTGCAGTTATAGCTAGGGTGCAGAGAAAGATCAAGTCCATTCAAAAGTCTGACAGCAGCAGGGAAGAAGCTGTTCTTGAGTCAGTTGGTATGTGACCTCAGACTTTTGCATCTTTTTCCTGAAGGTTTATTTGACAGTAAACGCCACAAGCTTTCGGAACACGTTGTTCCTTTATCAGGTGAGTGGAGAGTTCTGTTCAATAACAGGGCATATAAAGGCACACACAGTTTACAGAATACTAACTGAACACAATCTTGGACACACGCACCCCCATCAAGGACTGTCACCTCGGCACCTCACTTGTACTGCAAGGCCACAGATAACCTCACGATGCTCCACTTCTCCAGCTTCTATTCTAAAATGTTAAAGAAGCCATCCCCTATGGACAAGCTCTGTATATGCAGGATCTGCTCAGATGAGGAGGATCACAACAGACACCTCCAGACGCTGAAAGATGCCCTCATAAGAACAGGATATGGCGCTCGACTCAATCAACAGTTCCGACGTGCCACAGCAAAAAACCGACCTCCTCAGAAGACAAACACAGGACACAGTGGACAGAGTACCCTTCGTTGTCCAGTACTTCCCTGGAGTGGAGAAGCTATGACATCTTCTCCAGAGTCTTCAACATGTCATTGATGAAGATGAACGTCTCGCCAGGGCCATCCCCACACCCCCACTTATTGCCTTCAAACAACCGCACAACCTCAAACAGACCATTGTCTGCAGCAAACCACCCAGCCTTCAGAACAGTGACTACAACGCCACACAACCCTGCCACGGCAGCCTCTGCAAGACATGCCGAATCGACATGGATGCCACCATCTCACGCGAGAACACCCTCCACCAGGCACACGGCACATTCTCTTGCAACTCGGCCAACGTTGTCTACCTAATACGCTGCAGGAAAGGATGTCCCGAAGCATGGTACACTGGGGAGACCATGCAGACGCAAAGACAATGGATGAATGAACACCGCTCGACAATCACCAGCTAAGACTGTTCCCTTCCTGTTGGCACACACTTCAGCGGTCACGGGCATTCGGCCTCTGATCTTCGGATAAACGTTCTCCGAGGCGGCCTTCATGACACACGACAGCGCAGAGTTGCTGAGCAGAAACTGGTAGTCAAGTTCCGCACACAAGGATGGCCTCAACTGGGATCTTGGGTTCATGTCACACTATCTGTAATCCCCATGTCTTGTCTGAAATTGCCACATTTCACTTACTGTCCTGTCCAGAGACAATACACATCTCTTTAACCTATGCTTAATGCTCTCTCCACTCACATTGTCTGCACCTTTAAGACTTGAATAGCAGATTAGCTGTAAAGACTCACATTCTAAAATCGGTATTCTGTAAACTGTGTGCACCTTTATATGCTCTGTTTCTGAGCAGAAGTCTCCACTCATCTGAAGAAAAGCGTGTTCCAAAAGCTTGTGGTATTTATTATCAAATAAACCTGTTGGACTTTAACCTGGTGTTGAGAGACTTCTTACTATATTTTCCTTTAAGCCAAGAT
The DNA here is from genome assembly GCF_965287045.1 of Carcharhinus amblyrhynchos. Taxonomy (NCBI): domain Eukaryota; kingdom Metazoa; phylum Chordata; class Chondrichthyes; order Carcharhiniformes; family Carcharhinidae; genus Carcharhinus; species Carcharhinus amblyrhynchos. Next base: position 44,551,988 of record NC_137327.1, on the reverse strand, counting down.
TTATGTTCATTTATTTAACTCAAGGAAAGGAGCAGCAAGATTACCTCTCCTGCTCTTTCCCTTGCAGATCCTCTACGTTTCCCTGCTGCTGATGCAGTCAGTTGATCAGTTGCTCTGGACCAAGCAATACTTGGCCCATTTAATTAAGTTGTGGAATGACAGGCACTCCTTTGCTGTTTTATTACAGCATCAACCTATTTTTGTAAAAAAGGATTAACACTACTAAAATTTCAGATGAAAACGTTAAACAATTGTGTTTATTCTAATGTAGTTTCATGGCCTTTGCAACAAAATTGAGGTCAGGGAACAACAGTAGAAGCATAATGCCACGTAGAGAGCACCAAAATAACTACTCCAATCTCAGAGTGAATTATTTTTACCTGTTAACTTTTGAGCCTGATCCTTATCAAGTGATGCATGCTATGCATCATTTCACTTAGCAGGAGCCCTTTAAAGAAATTCATGGGCATTGTTTTTATTTATAACAAAAACAAATAGAAGACTCAATTTTCCCTCTTGAACAAGCCACATTATACCATTTATGACGACAACTTCAATTTAAAAATCACATGCTCCAAACATTTAAATATCCTTGCCTTTGAAAACTCTACTCCTAACCATTTACATATTTCACCATGCACCCCAAATTTGTAAATCATCATGATTTCTTCCCAAATACTGCAATTTCAAAATGTGTTACTTTCAATCCTAAAATATAATTGAGGACAAATTTAAATTGTATAAATGCAACATTTAGATTGCATGCTTTATCACATAACCAAAAACACTTACTTCTGTTTTGAATCCATGACAGAATGAGGGAAGTCAATATCATCAGACCATGGCAGGGAACCACACAATGCCTTCAACATACAGTAACCCAACGTTTCAAGATCACTACGTCTGGAAGGCCCTATAAAATAAATGTGGATTTGTTCTTCTTTTTGGCCATTCTGTATGCCACGACTAAAGACAATACTTAAGATAACAGAAACTGCAGTGTTTTATTAGATCAACTAAGAAGGACCCAATGCAGTAATAATCCTCATCTGTCAAATTGAAAAGGTCTCTTTCCAATTTTTATTTTTCTCCTTCCTTCTGTATTACACTAAACTAGGTGGGCTAACAAACTTTGTGTACAGCATCTACAATCACCCCTTTGGGTTAGGGTAATTGAACACGTGCACAGGATCATGAGTTAAAGTTTAGTGCATGATGCAGGAACACTCTCCTCAGTACCACTCCTGACTATTAGTCAATTTCCTTCACGCTGCATGTTGAATTGTTTTTCCATCAACAGACAGCATATTTTACTGAATATTGTATTAGTGATTTTAAAACGGATATACTACAATCTACTATTGTGATTAAGTCTGCTAAAACATCCAAGCTCTTTTTGAAAGATAATACTTGAAAAGTCTGAGTGATTATTGTCCAATTCAATCATGATCATCAAAACAACTAAATCTGACCCTGAATTGCATCTGAAAACCCACATATCCACTTTCCTACAAGTGCATCTGGGACAGTGATTGAATCCAGTGTTCTTGTTCCCAATCAGTATTTTATAGCGCCTTTAGCATATTAAACATTGCAAAGCATTTCACAGGAGCATTATAATTTGATATCAAGACAAGTAAGGGGTTATTGGGGCAGGTGATCAAAAGCTTGGCCGAAGTAGTAGATTTTAAGAACCACATGAAAAAGGAAGAAAAGAGCAAGCTAATGTACCAGGCAAAATCTTCAGCTGCTTCATCAATGACCTTCCTTCCAATACAAGGTCAGATGTTTGTTGATGATTGCAATGTTCAGCACCATTCACAACTCCTCAGATGCTGGAGCAGTCCATGTGTAAATGCAACAAATCCTGGACAACATCCAGACTTATGCTGACAGGTGGCAAGTAACAGTACAGTGGCACAGTGGTTAGCATTGCTACCTCACAGCACCAGGGGCTCAGGTTCAATTTCCGGCTTGGGTCACTGTCTGTGCGGACTCTGCATGTTCTCCCCTTGTCTGCATGGGTTTCCTCCCACCATCTGAAGGACATACTGGTTAGGTGCATTGGCCAAGCAAAATTCTTCCTCTGTGCTGGAACAGACACTGAAGTGTGGTGACTACGGGATTTTCACAGTGACTTCATTGCAGTGTTAATACAAGCCGACTTGTGACTAATAAACTTCAAACATTCACACCACACAAGTGGCGGGCAATAAACATCTCCAATCATACAGAATTTAACCATCTCCCCCTGATATTCAATGGCCTTACCGTCACTCCCCCCACCATTTAGATCCTGGGGTTACCACTAACCATAAACCAAACTGCACTAGCCATATAAATACTGCTATAAGCTCAGGTCAGAGGTTCAGAATTACGTGGTGACTAGCTTACCACCTGAGTCCCCAAACTTATCCACCATCTTCAAGGAACACGTCAGGACTCTGATGGATTACTTTCCACTTGGCTGGATGAATGCTACTCCAACAACATTCAAGAAGCTTGACGCTATCTAAGGCAAAGCAGCCTGTCCGATTAGCACCCCATCCGCCACCTTAAACACAACTCCCTCCACCACTGATGCACAGTGGCAGTGGTGTTTACCATCTACACGATGCACTATAATATCTTACCCAGCACCTTCAAAATCTGCAACCTCTAACACCTAGAATGAGATTGATAGATGCATGGGAACACCAACACCTGCTAGTTCCCCTCCAAGCCACACACCACCCTGACTGAACTATATCACCATTCCTTCAGTGTTGCTGGGTCAAAATCCTGGAACCTCCTTCATAGCAGCACTGTGGGTTTACCTATATCAGACTACAACAGTTCAAAAAGGCAGCTCCTACTATCATTTCACAAGGACAGTTAGGCAATAAAAGCTGGTCTAACCAGCAGCATCCCCATCCTGTGAATAATAGAGGGTAGAAAGGTTTACAGATTTAATTCCAGATCTTAGGACCTTAGCCATAGATGGTCAACTAAGTACAATTCGACATGCTAAGAGACAGGAATTGGAGGAGCAAAGATATCTCAAGAGAGCTGCAGAGCTGATTGGGTTTACAGAAGGGCAGCCATGAGGTCAGTGATTTGACAATAAACAATTCAAATGATTTTCAAGTTAACTGGAGGCTGATGTTGGTTAGCAAGCACAGGAATGATACACAAGTGGGATTTGATGCGAACTTGAAAGTGGGCAGGCGAAAAGTAGAAAATGGGAAGCCAGCCAGAATATGTTGAAATAGTAAAATAGAGGTAACATAAGCACAGCTAATGGTTTCCAGTTGCAAGTGAGTTGAAGCAGAGATGGAAATAGATAGTCTTGGTGATTGGAATTCCATCTCAGGATCAAATATGACATTGAAGTTGAAGCTGGGAACTATCTGGTTCCTCTGTGACCAGGGAGAATATACTTAGACTTTCTCAGTGCAAGTTACATTGTAATTTAACTCCAGGCTGCAAAAGTGTTTAAATAAAATGACATTATTTGCTGTCATGCAATCTTCAGTATCTATTACAGAAAGTGGGATGGCAATTCAAGTTGAAGGACTGCTTGAACAACAGGGAATATATAAAACGACTACAAGACACGCACAAACAGCTCACTACATACAAGGTCTTACCAGCTCCTTTGTGTATATCTACACTGATCAACTCCACAGTGCCCTCATGTGGAGTTCTGCTGCCTTCTCTGTATTCAACATGCTTACCATCAGGGCAGTATCTGAAAGCAGAATAGTAACCTGCCAAGTACACCTGAAAAGAAAATCCATGATCATTTCTGCTATAGTAGACCCAGAAGGTATGTATCCAAAAGATTTTTTTTAAATGTACTTGTCAAGTAACAAAACATTAAGAGCAGATTCAAACTCAAGATCACTGACTGAATGTAGTACATAAAAACAAAATAGCTTCTTGTCACATTCGTGCAGTGACATGTCACTAATTTGACAGACAATTCATTGTGACTTTTCTGAAACACATGGGTGCTCTCTCTCAAACTAGTTAAAAGAATAAAAATGCTTAACTTGTGACATTTTGTTAAAAACACTACTTGATAAAATGTATGGAGACACTTTCTATTTTTGTTCATAGGATGTGGATGTTGCTGGTTGGGCCAGCATTTATTGCCTAACCCTGAGGGAATTTAAAGAGTCAACCACACTGCTATGGATCTGGAGTCATATGTAGGCCAGACTAGGTCAGGACAATAGATTTCCTTTCCTAAAGGATGGTAGTGAACCAAATGGGGTTGTTTTTAAAACAACAATTGACAATGTTTCATGGTCATTATTAGACTTTTAATTCGATTTTTATTTAATTCAAACTTCACTACCTGCTACGGTAGGATTCAAACTATTCTGATAATTATCAGATAGCGATGTTCAGACACCCTCGTTAAAAGATAAAAGATTTATACAAGATTGCTGTCCTTTGTTTCCAATTTTCTCTCCAGGTTTGAAGATCTGGACTTTGATTTCCCACCGGTGCTCAGATCCACAAGTCACCATCTGATATTTGATTGCAGGCTAGAACTTCATCTAGTGACTGTTTTAAGACCTATATACTCAAGACCTATACTCAAGATCAAACTTAAATTCTCACATGAGAATCATAAAGACCCTACAGTGCAGGGGACCATTTAGCCCATCCAGCCTGCACCAACAAAAATCCCACCCAGGCCCTATTCATGTAACCCCACAAGTTTACCCCAGACAATAAAGGGCAATTTATCATAGCCAATCTACCTAACTTGCACATCTTTGGACTGTGGAAGGAAATCAGAACACCTACAGGGAACCAGACACAGATACAGGGAGAATGTGCAAGCTCCACACAGCGACCCAAGGCCAGAATTGAATCTGGGTCCCTGACACTGCCAGGCTGCTAACCACTGCCATCCCAGAGAACGCAGGTAGAAAAGTAGCTGTTAAAAGGTTAGTATTTACATACTGATTGATAATTACTCAAGTCCAAAAAAATTAGTTATATTACCAGTCTAGGAGTTTGAATGATTTAGAACATTCAGCACTTTACCAATCCATTTGGTAACAGAGTTTATAACACAAGATAATGGGGAAAAAACCTGGGTTTGAGAAACTGGTATATAGAGGAGAAAATTATGGACCATTTTTAAAGAGGTTAAAATTAGAGGTTTGAAAACAACAATAGGTGGCTCTTTTCTAGCTTTCTAATGGAGCCAACAGGTCTGGCATGATTGCAATTGTTCCCATTAGAAAACTTTGCACGTAATTTCAACAATTGGTAAAAAAGGAAGGTCTTAAAGTACCTACATACTCTTCAGGTCAAAGGACATGCTTAGGCATAGTGGATGATGAGTTTGAATCTCTATCTGGGACATGTCAGGTGTGCCACATTGCACTTCTGTTTTGTGTTTGTATGTGTTTTTTCACCTGGACTTGGAACAGCTTAGAAAACAGGCAAAGTGAGAAAGATGCTAGGACCTATAGACCATTAAACAAGAAGGCAGTGAAGCTAAGTGAAGCTGAAGTGTCATCAATTGCAAGGTAAGGGTTGCCTAGGTGAATGCTAGTGGAAGGACTCCAAAAAATCTCAAATTTCAGAACAGCAGGAACAGTGAAGAGAATCAAAGAGGATTCCTGAGAGTTTTAAACCCAGAAGTATAGAAACCCTCAAGATTGTGGAAAGTACGAGGGAACTATTGGGTAGAAATAAAATAGAAGTGGTCAGTTGAGAATTGTGGGCTTAGATTTACTATAGTTAATAGTACTTGCTTTGCTCGATTCTTGTACAGTAAAACTTTTGTTTGAAACGTGAAATGCTGTGGTACAATTCTCAATTAATAACTTCAAAAAAAATTGCCAGTTAATGGTTTCCCTTGAGATCATAACAGTTCGAGACACTTCTTGCTTACCCAGGTACTTAACCAATTGACTCATCCTCTCTGTTGCAGCAGATCATACTGACAACAAATGTTTCAGACAAGGAACATCTTAATCAATGCCGTTCACGTGCCCAAGTTTTCTCTTGGTGCAGTTCTAACAATCCTGGATCCCATTTGTTGGCATGAACCTGTCAAATTTATTCTTGAAGTCCACTGGAATTTCTGGTTCTATTATCCTAATCAGTAAGCTGTTTTGTAAAACATCTGGGGAAAAGATTTCCACTTTTCATTGTCCAAAATTTGTGAACATTCTGGCACCAACAGAATTTGTGCTATCTCCTGGTAGTGTACAGTCAATGACATCAGTGGATCATTTTCCAGGTAACAGTAATTATTACGAAAGTTTTAACAGTGCACTCAGAACACATTGAATTCATCTGTTTATACTATGTGATTTTATGAAACAGAAATTTGTGTATGTCAAATTTATTAGAACTTTTGAAGATGTAACTGGTAGGCAGATAAAGGGGAACCAGTAGACTTTCTATACTTGTCCAAAAGGCATTTGACAAAGTGCCATTCAAAAAGTTAAAACACAAGACTGACCAACAGACAAAAAGCAGTGACTAGGGGTAAACAGAGCATTTTCAAGTTGGCAAGCTGAGTAGTGGAGTGTCACAACATCAGTGTTGGGGCATCAGATATTTTCAATTTATATAATGACAGATTAATTGGGAATGCAAGCTATGAGAAGAACTCGGGTTGTATTGAGGTACAGACAAGTTATGTGAATTGGCAACGAGGTGGCAGATAAAGTACAAGAATGTGGGCAAGTGTGAGGTTATTCGAGAACAAAGAATAAAGAAAATTACGGCACAGGAACAGGCCTTCGGTCCTCCAAGTCTGCACTGAACTAAAACTCCTACCCTTTTGGGAACTATATCCCTCTATTCCATCCTATTCATGAATTTGTCAAGACGCGCCTTAAAACTCACGATTGTATCTGCTTCCACTACCTCCCCGACAGCGAGTTCCAGGCACCCACCACCCTCTGTGTAAAAAAAAAAAATCTGCCTCGGACATCTCCTTTAAACTTTGCCCTTCGCATCTTAAACCTGTGCCCCCTAGTAATTGACTCTTCCGCCCTGGGAAAAAGCTTCTGACTATCCACTCTGTCCATGCCCCCCATAATCTTGTAGACTTCCATCAGGTTGCCCCTTCAACCTCCGTTGTTCCAGTGAGAATGAACTAAGTTTCTTCAACCTCTCCTCATAGTTAATGCCTTCCATACCAGGCACTATCCTGGTGTATCTTTTCTGTACCCTCTCCAAAGTCTCCACATTTTTCTGGTAGTGTGGGGACCAGATTGAACACTATATTCTAACTGCGGCCAGACTAAGGTTCTATAAAGCTGCAACGTGACTTACAATTTTTAAACTCAATACCCCAGCCAATGAATGCAAGCATACTGTGTGCCTTCTTGGCTACCTTTTCCACCTGCATTGCCACTTTGTGACCTGTTTATCTGTACTCTCAGATCCCTCTGCCTATCAATACTCTTAAGGGTTCTGCCATTTACTAGTATATTTTCTATCTTATTAGACCTTCCAAAATGCATTACCTCACACTGGGTTGTAAGAACAGAAAGGCAGAGAAAGATGTGAAACATTTCAAAATGTTCAGGCTTAGATGCACTCATGAGAGTCAACTTACTATCAAAACTTTAAAAAAAAAATCATTCATGGGACATGGGCTTTACAACTGGCCAGTATTTATTGCCCATCTCTAATTGTTCTTAAGGAACTGTTGAACTGCCTTCTTGAATTGCTGCAGTCTGTCTGATGTAGATACAGATGTAGAGGGTGTTCCAAGATTTTAACCCAGTGATACTGAAGGAATAGCAATATATACCCAAGTCAGGATAGTGAGCAAGTTGGAGGAAAACTTCGAGATAGTGACATTCCCATGTATCTGCTGCTCTTGTCCTACACAGCAGTGGTCATGGTTTTGGAAGGTGCTAAGGAGACTTGGTGAGTTCCTGCACTCTTGTAGATGGTACATGCTGCTGCCACTGTGTGTCAACAGTAGGAGTGAATGCATATTGAAAATGTTGGACGGTGTCAAGTAGTGGGCCACTTTGTCCTGAATGGTGTTGAGCCTCAAGATGTTGCAGTAGCTGCAGTCATCTGGGCAAGTGAAGAGTATTCCATTACGTGCCTTGTAGATGGTGGACAGGCTTTGGGAGTCAGGAAGTGAGTTATTTGCCACAGAATTCTTGGCCTGACTTGCTCTTGATGCCACAGTATTTCTACGGCTAATCCAGTTCAGTTTTCAGTCCAAGATAACCTCAAGATGCTGATAGCAATAATGCCCAGGAACGTCCAAGGATGATGGTTTGATTATCTCTTGTTGGAGATGGTCATTGTCTGGCACTTTGTGGCAGAATGTTACTATCCATTTGTCTGCCTAAACCTGAATATTATCCAGGTTTTGTTGAATGGGGTGCTTACCTTTGTGCAATCAGTGCACATCCCTACTTTTGACCTTATGATGGAAGGAAGGTCTTGAATAGGTCACAAAGATGGTTGGGCTGAGGACAGTGGCATGGTGGCAAAATAATTAGCACTTCTTGTCTCACAGCTCCGAAGACTACAGTTCAATTAAGGCCTGGGTGACTGCTTGTGGAGTTTGCAAGTTCTCCCCATGTCAGCATAGGTTTCCTCCAGGTGCTCTTCCGCTGTTCAAGTGTGTGTTAGATAGACTGGCCATGCAAAATTGCCCCTCAGCATACCAGGATGTGTAGGTTAAATGGATTAGACATGGTAAGTGTGTAGAGTTATGGGGAAAAGAGAGCCTGGATAGGATACTCTGTCAGCAAATTGGTGCAGGCCCGATGGGCCAGATGCTCTCTTTTGCACTGTAGGGATTCTGCAACACTGCCCTGCGAACTGCAGTGATGTCTTGGCACTGAGGTGACTAACCTCCATCAACCACAACCATCTTCCTTCATCCCATATATGACATCAACCAGTGGAGAGTTTACCCCTGATTCCTACTGACTCCAGTTTGCTAGGGTTCGCTGATGATTACACATTGGTAAGCATAGTTGGTCAAATAATGTTGTGATGTCAAGGACAATCACTCACCTGAGTTCAGCTCTTTTGACCACGTTTGAACCAAGGCTATGATAAGTTCAGGAGGTGAGTGATCCTGGCAGATCCTAAATTGAGCATCAATTTAATGTTGCACTGATAATGATTCCTACCATTTTACTGATAATCAAGAGTAGACTGATGGGACAGTAATCAGCTGGATTGGATTTGCCCTGCTTTTTGGTACAGGACATACCTGGGTAATTTTCCACACTGCTGTGTGATGCTAGTTTGCTAGTGTTGTAGTTATACTGAACAGCTTGGCTGGGGCACCAATAAAAACCCCTGTATGACATGTTTCTTTCATGCTTTTGTAGAGGTGGATTATTCTTAGCAAAGACTGATCATTCACTTAAGTCACAAATGCATTTTGTGATGAGTGCCATTGCTGGTAGAACGACGGAAGGTTTTCTTCACTTGTGCCTAGAGAAATCATTTTTGCGATGAGAATTCAATCTTCTCCAGCATGAATGGAATACTCAGTGGAAATCAACATTATCTTTGATCTAAACAGCTCTGATGGATTCATGGTGTTTGAAGTTCTTCTCATCAGAGTGCCCATTACTCATGCAAGCCTCACCAGGAAGCACATGTAGTTACATGATTGAGGTAAGCATTTCAACACAAGTTAAAACAATTTCAATAAATATACTTCCAATAGGAAGGAACAAAAGGACCATTAGCAATTTTGCCAGCTCTGCTGATATGCTTTGCAGTGGCTGAGATTTGCTAGCTCAACATACTTAAAGACGAAAAGTGAGACTTCCCTCCTCTGTATAGCACAGCAGTTTAATGCTAAAAACCCAATGAGCAATCCTGTCACCATTTCTGTTATACTTTCCTTGCTTTGCAGGCCTAGGAATTACAATAGCCATAAAATAAAAAAACAAATTTACCAAATGAACCCCCAGTGAAGAAACTGCCAACTTGCAAACATATGAATTGAGGGCAGGTTTAGGCCATTTGGCCCCAACCCTGCACCACCATTCAGTAAAACTATGGCTGATCTGACTGCAGCCTCAAATCCCCTTTCCGCCGACCTCATAACCTCAGACTCTCTTGTTAGTCAAAAATCTACCTACCTTAACATTCATTGAACCTGCCTTCACCGTTCTGGAGGAAGAGTTTTCCAAAGACTCATGACCTTCAGAGAAAAAAAAATCTCTTATCTTAAATGGGACACTTTTTTTAAATTAAGCTGTGCCCGCTAGTTCTAGTGTCTCTCCACAAGGGGAAAACATCTTTTCAACATTCATCCTGTCAGGTCCCCTCAGGGTCTTGTATGCTTCAATAAGATCACCTCCATTACCTAAACTTCTAATGGATACAGGCCCAACCTATTCAACCTTTCCTTGTAAGATAATCCACTCCGTACCAATAAGATTTCACTTTTTGGAAATTATACTTCAATAGAAATCAGAATCAACACAAAGTAAACATGAGTCAACAGGCGAACAATATTTCAAATGAAAAAACAAATTTCACTTTAAATAGTCAATACAACAATAAACATCTAACACAATCAGCACAAATGACTACAATTCCACAATATACCATTCTTTATTCAAGCAAGGTAGGTCAGAGACCTATTCAACAACAGCTTTCACTCCAAGTTTCACCTATACCATTATCAGCAAAGCATTGATCTACGAGCCCTCTCCTGATGATGCAGCTGTTCAGAAATCCTTTACAACTGACTGACCAATAATATTCTGGCTCAGTTTGGCCACTTCCAGAGAGAAAAAAACAGCTCTTGAGCATTTCCAAGCTATTTACATAGTTTAAGGTTCTAGCCTTTTTAGCCCACTTGCACAGTATCTCCAAGGGCTTGAGTATCTGTGTGCTGTGTGCCACACAGAGACCATATCTTAACTTCTGTCCTGTTTATTGCTTCCAGGCCAAGGGTCACATAGACCAATATTTGTTATTCAAGTGAATTACAACTGATGCAAACTCAAGTCCTTTTCAGATATTCTTAAAAAGCAATTCGAGTCCCTTGACATTTTAAAGAAACTTTCCTCACCATGCTGCCTGTGGGTCAAAAGTAAGCTTTTGCAAAAGTTTAAATTGTTCTATATGAAGAAATGTTTCCTACCTCTTCTAGATTATTTGGATTCACATATATATTTTCTGCTTTGATGTCAGCATGCACGTATTCATTAGTATGAATGTACTCGAGCACATCAATCTGATAAAGACAGGAAGTTTATATTAATTAAAATATATAACACTGACCCTAACCTAAGAATGTTTTTCGAAACACTCACCATTCTGTAAGATAGCTGAAGTACTGCTTTCTCAGACAAAGGTTTCTTTGTTTCTTCAAGAATTGAATGCAGACTGTTACCCAAGTGTGGGAATACCAGAAACCTATAAAAATCCATGTCAAACAGTTTAAATTAACTTCCAGATGACAAACTTGATAAAACATTAAAAGTATAACATGTCTTACATTCAAATATTTTCCAAAATGTGCAATACAGCTGTGACAAAAGGGTCATCCAGACTTGATACACTGGCTCTATTCTCTCTCCACAGATGCCGTCAGATCTGCTGAGATTTCCCAGCATTTTCTGTTTTTGTTTCAGATTCCAGCACTCAGTATTTTGCTTTAGAATTCATACAGTACTGAAGCTGTGTTCCACACTATACTAACCAATAAGATGTGGCCTTTGAAGTTGTGGTGCCACATTTATTACAATACGCACACAATTATTTTTGATGCAAAGACAGCCAATATAATTTTATCCTAAAATTCATTAGACTCAGCTTATAAACTTTCAGACAGCAATTTAACGAAGCTAATTGGCCATGTTCAATTTAGCCACAACCAACAAACTCAATTTCTTTTAGGTAGTTCCCTTAATAATAGATCTACTTGGAGTACAGTGAATATTCAATGCTCTTTTTCCAGTCCAATCTAAATTTCAAGATCTTGACCTTTCATTCTTGTTGCTAAATGGTTGTGTTTGCTTAGTAAGATTTTAAGCCCAGAATGGATTTTTGTTGCTGTTGTGTCAAAAGCTATATTTTTCATGTTTTATGTTATAAGATTACTTATTTCCCTGCAAATTTAGTGTCTCATGATCAGCAGTCTAACTGTTGCAAAAGATTAAGATTCACATTCTACCCCAACTGTATTAATGTTGATTTAATTCTTGTTGATGAGGCGGTGCTGAAGGCTTCACCAGCACGTTGACCTGAACAGTGTTTAGAGCTGAATTAACAGTGTATACAGTTAATGAAGCGTTCACACACCCTACTAATGATTCAGCTCTCTTACAAAGTTAGTAATTTCTCCAAACTAACAGATCTGACAAAATCATTAAAAAAGTTAACATACAGAAGAGAATAAGAGGATTCTAATTACAATTCTTTATAGTTACTAGATTTTCAGCTTAAAAAAGCACTCCTGGTTAGACTGTTGAAGGTCATAGGCATGATTTTCATTCTGACCACACTTGTGCACTAACCTGTAAGTATTTTCATGGAACCCAAAGCCAACACATGTCGGAATTCCCAAAAATGCCATCATACGAGACTTCATCCATTTTTCAACTGACAAGTAAAAATCAAACATGTCACTGACACGATTGAACTGATGTTTAAAAATAGCACCACAGTAGCTTTCAACTTATTTAGTTGTTTTAAAAATTTGTAGGTTACTTGAATGAAGTTCTAAAGATGGTATTTAAATCATCTGTCTGGTAAGTGCTTAAGCACAATTATTTTAAAATCAGCAACTGAATTGCATGACAGTGAGAAATACTCTGCTATGTTGAGATCACTTCCACGATATCAAACACAAGCTTTTCTGGCCAAGCTGGGAAAGTGGAGTTAAGACCGATGATCAGCCATACAGAATGGTGGAGCAGACTCAAGATCTCAAATGGTCTACTCCCACTTTCCATGTTCAATCCATTTCACCAAAAATTAACTCTACAGTAAGTCTGAAGTTGTGGCAACTGCTACTATGGATTAGTAAAAAGTCTGACAACACCAGGTTTTAGTCCAACCTATTTATTTGATAATATACTCACAAGCTTTCGAGGGATACCCTCTTCGTCAGGTGAATGGAGAGTTCACCTGACGAAGAGGGTGTCCCTCGAAAGCTTGTGAGTATATTATCAAATAAATAGGTTGGACTAAAACCTGGTGTTGTCAGACTTTTTACTGTGTTTACGCCAGTCCAACGCCGGCATACCCACATCATGACTATGGATTAGTCCATTTGTCGGATGTGAGCGCTGCTCTTAAATTTGATACTTGTAATGGATTGCAGCTCTGTTCAGTATCATCTGTGGCACTTGAACAATGGGAATTTCATAAGGACAGGCTACACCCCACAATTGGGACAAACTGATCACATAATTTTGTACATTTCTGCCCAGCTGAAACAGAACTTTACAAAGTAAAGCATAAGAGTACAGCATAAGAACAGGCCACCCATCAAGATGCCTCTTGAATGTCGTTATAAAATCTATTTCCACTACCTCCTCCAGCAGTGCATTCCAGGCACTTGGCCACCGTGTATGTGAAAAACATGCCCCTTGCATCTCTTTTAAACTCCCCCCTCTTACTTTCAACCTATGCCCTTGAGTAATTAACCCTACGATCCTGGGAAAAAGACTGATTATCTACTCTACCCAAGCCTGTCAAAGTCTTGTAAACCTCTATCAGGTCCCCCTCATCCTCTGATGCTCCAATGAAAACAATCCAAGTTTGTTCAACCTTTCTTCATAGTCCATATCCTCCAAACCAGGCAACATCCTGGAAAATCTCTTTCGCACCCTTTCCAACGCATCAATGTCCTTCCAGTAGTGTGGCGACCAGAATATACACAATACTCCATATGCAGCCGAACTAAAGTCTTATACAGCTGCAACATGATTTTCCAATTCCTATACTCAATGCTCCAACCGATAAAGGCCAGCATGCCATATGCCTTCTTGACCACTTTGTCCACCTGAGTTGCCACCTTCAGGGGAGTGTGGATCTGCATGCCTAGGTCCCTCTGTATGCTAATATTTCTAAGGGCTTCACCGTTTATTATATATTTCCCCTCTGCAGTAGACCTTCCAAATCATATCACCTCAGATTTATCCAGGTTAAATTCCATCTGCCATCTTTTGGCCCAGGTCTCCAACCAATTTATATCTTGCTGTATCCTCTGACAATCTTCCTCATTATCTGCTACTCTCCCAATTTTTGTATCATCTGCAAATTTACTAATCTACATTTTCCTCTATGATTTATCTATATTACAAACAATAGCGATCTCGAGCACTGATTCTTGTGGAACACCACTTGTCACAGGCCTTTAGTTAGAAAAGTATCATTACACTGCTACTCTCTGCTTTCTATGCCCAAATCAGTTTTGTATTTATCTTACCAGCTCACCTTGGGGCCCATACAACTTCACCTTTTGTAACAGCCTGCCATGAGGAACCTTATCAAATGCTTTACTAAAGCCCACATTTTCAACATCCACTGCCCTGCCCAATTTCTTTTGTCACTTTCACAAGTTTGTAAGACACGAAACCCCTTCCCCTTCACAAAACCATGCTGCCTATCACTAATAAGCCTATTGTCTTCCAGACCTGAGTGCATCTCATCCCTAAAAATCTTCTCTAATAATTTCTCCATGATTGATGTAAGGCTCACAGGCCTGTAATTTCCCAGATTGTCTCTTCTACCCTTCTTTAACAGAAGAAAAACGTTAACTACTCTCCAATCCTCTGAAACCTCACCCGTGGCTAAAGAGGATACAAAAATTTTGGCCAAAGCCTCCTTTCTTCCTCTGCCTCTCAGTATTCTGGGATAGACCCTATCTGACCCTGGGGACTTGTCCACCTTAATGTTTTTTTAAGAGCTCCTCCCTTTTTATCTCACCATGTCCTAGATTGTCAACATTCTCCTTTCTACCATTGCATTATTCTCCTTTGTGAATACTAATACAAGTACTCATTAAGGTTCTCACCCACTTGTGGTCAGATGAAGTAATTTTTAACCCCTTCATTTCTTTAATAAGTTAGTTCAGCGAGGATGAATAGAGTGCTTTAGGCAATTTTCAGATCATATTTAGTTCTAATTTGTTCTTAGTGGGCAATAACCGAGACAGTTTAGTGAGTAATTAACTTGGTTGACTGACCAACTCAATTTAGTTATTACTTAAACAAATTTTAAGTATTTAACTAACGGAGGCCAATGTTGGTCACACCAGTCCTATGCTCCATCTGTGACACGAGTAATCCTGGACAGTCCAATTGTCCTGGAGGACTACGTTTGCAGAAAGTGCATACAAACAAAGCTCCTAATAGGTTGCTTAGATCAAGTGGAGCGTCAGGTGGACACACTTGGGAGAATGCATATGGCAGAGAGCATCATAGACAGAAATTTTAGAAGGGTGACCACATCCAAGGTTGAGGAAGACAGATGGGTGACATTCACAAACATTAGGCAATCAGTGCAGAAACCAGAGGCTGTCCCCCTCTCTCAAACAGATACATCGTTTTAGATGTCACTGGGGAGGACAGCATATCAGAGAATGATGAAAGCAATGGCCAGGACAGTGGCACCACTGCTGACTCTCTGCTGTACAGCAGGGTCAAAATGCAGGGATATAGTTGGGGATTCAATAGTAAAGGGCATAGTCAGGTGCTTCTGAGACTCCAGGATGGTCTGTTGCCTCCCTGGTGCCAGGGTCAACAATGTCTCAATGGGCACAGAGCACTCTGAAGCAGAACAGCAAACAACCAGTAGTCATGGCCCATGTTGGAACTAACAACATAGGCAGGAAAGAAACTGCGGTCCTGCAAAATTAGTTCAGGGAGTTGGGAAGGCAGCTGACATGCAGGACCTCTGGGGTTGTACTCTCAGGAACATTCCCTGTGCCACGTGTTAATGAGGAAAGAAATAGGAAGATAGTATAGCTTAACGAGTGGCTTGAGAGCTGGTGCAGGAGGGCAGGCTTCAGATTTTTAGACTACTGGGATCTCTTCCATGGCAGATGAGACCTGTACAAAAAGCATCTTAACTGGAAGGGCACTAACATCCTAGTGGGGAGATTTGATAGTTTAAATCCACTGGAATTGCACAAACAAGGGGTGGGATCTGTAGCAGTAGATCAGAGTGTACAAAGACTGTGGAGAACTCAGTGAATGAGTCCAGTAAGCTTAAGAGAAATAAAACACGTGGAGCATATAAAACATGACAAATAATTTTTGCTTTAATGCAAGGAATATGACAGGGGAGAGAGATGAACAAAGCTTGGATTACTATACGGAATTAAGATGCTGTGGAAATTACGAAGACTTGGATGAAAGGAGGGCAGGATTGGCACCTTAGCATTCCAAGATTTAGATGCTTTAAACAATGATCTCAAACAATGACAAGGCAGAATACAGGAGGAGATAGAGAATCTGGTTAACTACTGCGGCAACAATAACCTCTCCCTCAACGTCAACAAAAGGAAGGAGATTGTCATCGACTTCAGGAAGCATAAAGGAGAACGTGCCCCTGTCTCCATCAATGGGGACGAAGTAGAAAGGATCAAGAGCTTCAAGTTTTTAGGTGTCCAATTCACTAACCACCTGTCCTGGTCCCCCCATGCTGATACTATAGTTAAGAAAGCCCACCAACGCCTTTCTCAGAAGGCTGAGGAAATTTGGCATGTCAGCTACAACTCTCACCCACTTTTACAGCTGCACCATAGATAGCATTCTTTCTGGTTGTATCACAAGCTTGGTATGGCTCCTGCTCTGCCCAAGACTATAAGGAACTACAAAAGGTTGTGAACGTAACCCAATCCACCATGCAAACCAGCCTCCCATCCACTTACTCTGTCTACATTTCCCGCTGCCTTGGCAGAGCAACTAGCATAATTAAGGACCCCCCGCACCCCAGACATTCTCTTCCACCTTCTTCCTTCGGGAAAAAGGATACAAAAGTCTGAGGTCACGTACCAATTGACTCAAGAACAGCTTCTTCCCTGCTGCTGTCAGGCTTTTGACTAGATTTACCTTGCATTAAGTTGATCTTTCTCAACACCCTATTTATGACTGTAACTTTACATTCTGCAGTCTCTTGTTTCCTTCTCCATTAATGGTATGTTTTGTCTGTATAGCACGCAAGGAAACAATACTTTCCAACGTATGTTAATACATATGACAATAATAAATCAAATCAAAGCAAAATAGAAAGGGTGACAAGAGAGGTTGGGGTGTTGCTTCACTGATTAGAGAGAATGTCACAGCTATACATAGGGAGGACACCTTGGTGGGATCATGCAGTGAGGCTATAGGGGGTACAACTCAGGAACAGGAGTACAATCACATTGTTCGGGTTATACTATTGACCTCCCAACAGCCAGCGTGAAGTGGAGGAACTGATATGTTAGCAGATTATGGAAAGATGTAAAATCAACAGGGTTGTCGTGATGGCTGATTTTAACTTCCCCAATATAGACTAGAATTCCTTTACTGCCAGGGGCACTGTTTATTTAGTGTGTCCAAGAGTGCTTCTTGAGGCTATATGTAGTTCAACTCGGGAAGGAACTACCTTAGACCTGGTTCTGGGATGTGAGCCCAGACAGGTGGGGGGGTCATTTTGGGAACAGTGATCACAATTCTATGAGTTTCAAGACACTTGTAGAAAAGGATAGAAAGTAGCCCCGGAGTGGAAGTACTAAACTAGTAGAAGGCTTTACAATTGCAATGGTTCTTGTTTTTGTTATTAACAAACCAAGATTTCACGAAGCTGATCTTGCTGGTTATTGACTGCAAACATTATAGTTACTTTGGCCTTTAAATGCTTCAAGACTAAGGTTCAAAATGAGCAATGGTTGAGATCAGATTTGTTTTCCATCTAATACTGGATACACAATCAACAGACTCCAAACAAGCAGTTTATTTGACATGAATGAGATTGGAAATTTAAGATTAAATGATAGATCCATTCTGAGATGATTGTCTAGTAATGTAGGATATTCAATAACTCTGAGCTAGTGTTGCCTGGTTGGGGGGATATCAATCTTTAGATGGTCAGGGTTGCATCATGGAGATGGAACGATCAATAGTCTGGAATTTTGCTCCAAAACTTAGTAGGGAAGATGTGGGAGGATTGATGACATTAATAGACCGAGTGCATGGTGGAATAGGTTACACAGTTTAAAGAACGGCCAGCTCTTTGAACTCCTTGATGTTCAAATAATTTACTACTAGCTCTATACTCCATCAAAATGCATTTGCAAATTGACATGCTCCATAAGCGCTATTACCTTTACTTTGCTTTGCAGCACGCTGTAGAAAGTTTTGTTCATTGAAAATTCTGCCATCCTTTGCATCCTGAAAACATTTACGTGCACAGTACCATTAGTATACAATAATAGAACTCACATTATACGTGTTAAATCTGGAAATTCAAAATTACAACTTACCACTTTAACAATGTATTTGCACGGTTGTGATGGATCAATCCCTTGTTGTGCTGTAATAATATAACACATTGTGGTTAATCAAAATAAAAATGACTTCTTTTATCAACAAATCGGTCCTTCAATTCAAATCAGGAGAATTAAGAAACTCCAAAAGCCAGCATTTATTTTGAGTCTTTAACATAGTAGAACATCCCAGGTACTTGACAGGCACGTTATGAGAAGAAGTTTGATGCCGAGCCGAAGGAGGGGATATAATAAAATGAACGGAGTGTGATCAGGCCAAAGACGTAGGTTTGAGAAGTGTATTAGAGAGCAGAAAAGGCACAGAAACTTAGGGAATTCCCAGAGCTTAGACAACCGAAGGAACGACCACCGATGAAGAGGTGAAGGATGCACAAGAGGCCAGAACATAATTTTTTTTTGAGGGTTGTAAGGCTGAAGGAGATCACAGAGAAAGACAGGACTGAGGTATAGTGGGATTTAAAACACAAGTAGCAAACTTGGGGCATCAATAGCGTGGAAGCTAACATGTCAAACACAGGGCTGAGAGGTTAATAGGACTTGGTGCATATCAGCAAATGGGCAGCAAGCTTTAGATCAGCTGAAGTTTGAGGATGACAGATGGCCAAGATGACACAAGATAATTAACATCGAAGGTAAAAATAAAGCTTAGATGAGAGCAAATGGGCTGAGGCAGGGCAATAATAGATAATATAATATGGATGAAAGTAGACAGCCTTGGTGATGGAGAGAATATGGGATCTGAAACACAGCACAAGTTCCAACAGGATTGCGAACAGTCTGATCCAGCCTCAGATGGAATTGGTTATTACAGAACGGAGATTGTGGCAGGAGATGTCAGCTTCAGATTGGGCTCTAGCCAAGTAATTCCAGTACAATTATAACATTGATGTCTTTTGGGCCATTAAAAAAAATGCCCAATTACAGCCTGCCCACAAAAAGGACAAACCCAAACCAGCAAATTATTGCTCGATCAGCTTACTTTCAATCACAAAAGTGATGGAGAGTGTTATCAACAATGCTATAAAGCAGAACTTACTCAATCTGTCCACTGATACTCACTTTGGAACTACTTGGCTCTGGATTTCACTGCGGGCTTGGCCAAACATGGACCCAAAAGCTGAATTCCAGAGGCAAGATGAGGTGAAGTGAGTGTGACTGACTTTGAAATTATGGTAGCATTTGACAGTATGGCATCAAGGAGCCTTAGCAAAACAAAATCCACTGAAGATCAACTGCAGTCACATCAAACACAAAAAAGAGTGATGATTGTAGTTTATTGAAGGTCTTCCCATCTCGTCCCAGGACAGTGCTGCAAGAGTTCTCAGAGCAGTGTCCTAGGCCAATTATCTTCAGCTGCTTCCTTCCACCTTCAGGTTTGAAGTGAGCATATTCACTGATGACTGTGCAACTTGAAGTTCCATTCATAACTCCCAAAATAATGAGGCAGTCCATGCCTGCATGCAGCGTGACCTGGCCTGGCCAGATAAATGGCAAGTAACATTTGCCCTACATATGTGCATTTGCTGATTTCTCCACCATCAACCATCTGGGCATCAATGACTAGAAAACTTCAACCGAATGAGGCACTTAAATACAATTGTTAAGGAATAGCCAAGAAGCTGGGTATTCTGTAGCAAGTGATTTATCTCTCAACTCCCCAAAGCCTTTCCAGTATTGACAGGAAGCCAGGAATGAGATGGAACACTATTCAATTGCCTGGATACGTGAAGCTCCAACAACATCCAAAGAAGCTCCATCATCCATGACGAAGCAGCCCATTCCAATTGGCAGCTCAATTATCATTTTAAAAGTTAACTCTCTCCACGACCAGCACACGTTACAAATAAGTACTATCTATAAGGTAAACTGCAGCAACTTGCTAAGGATTCTTAGAGAGTACCTTCTAAACCCACATCTTCTATTAACTAGAAAGGCAACGACAGCAGTGTACAGAACACCCAAACTTCCAAGTTGTCCTCCGAGTCATAACACTGACACGGAACTGTATCATGTTCCTTCATTCTCAGTGGGCCAATGGAACAACAGCGAGAGAACACGTTTATCACAATGACTACAACAGTTCAAGAGCAGCAGACCACCACCTTCTCAAAAGGCATTTGCTGCTGGGCAATAAATGCTGGTCTTGCCAGCAATGTTCATAGTGAATAAAGAAACTAATTTTAATTTTCGCATTTCTGACAGATCAAAGTTTCTTTCATTGTTTTTCAAAAAGGCATGACGTCTCCCACTAACAGATAACTGGGGGTTAGTGACATTTACAAAACACAAATGCATCCAATTCAAAAGGCCAACTGATTTTCAAATCCTACAGACTTGCCAGTATTTCTATTTGGAATATTAAACTTTTGTTGTTACTTCTGCAAGCTGCTGCAGAAATACATCCATAACATAATACAAAATCACAGTTAACCTTGAATTATAAATCAGAGGCACTTTAGTCTGTTCCCAGTTTCTTGATGAACCATGAAATGAAAAGGCATTGCAAAAAGACACCTCGCAGTAAAAGGTTGCAAGTAATCAAGATTTTAACAATGCATTCCATAAAAGCCCTGGAAATATTTTTGCACGTTTTGATAAGAGTCATGGAAAGATTTTCAGCTTATATAAAAATATTTCTATCAGAGCTATAAACCTAAAAAAGTTTCAAAAACTGAAAGCACCTTAGCGTGCTTTAATTTGACATGAAATAAACTTCAAAATTCTTAGTGTGTTTGCTGTCTACAATAAATTTCAATATTCTTAGTGCATTGGAGACTTCAAATATGTAATGAAGGTACCTGAATAGAGCAATCCAGATTCAGTTTCACTAGGAGAGAGAAGTTCGACAAGTTTCCATTTTTTATTGTTTTGGTCAGACAGGATAGTTTGTTCTGGGATTGGTTCCAATGGATAGTTTTTATGGCGTTTTCCTTTGGGGCTTTTCGAAGCTAAAAACAAAAAGGGAATAATAATACTCATTCAGTACACTGACATTTATTTAAATGGAGGTAAACAAATTTGAGATAGAACAGTACATTTTCAGATCCTTTTAAAACAAAGCTCATAATGGCACCATGCAGGTATACTTCATGAAATCTTAAATGTTTGCAAATACAGTTTAAAACACAAAACACTCCAAAGTTGCTGACCTCCAGGGCAATTTGAAAAAGAGCAGTACTAATGTATGACAAAAGTTCTCAAGTTGACTTGGAAATCTACCAAAATGTAGAAGGATTGTAGGCAATTTCTGTGTGCTCAATTAGAAATTAATTGTTCTATAGTCCTACAGCCATGTTAAAAACCAGGATGATGTTTTTCTATGACATTTATGAGCAGAAATTGAAATATTTACACAGAATGAATCTGTTTTCCAAATGCTTATATCACATAAATGTTTTGCTTAGTCACTGACTCGAAGCCTTCCTTGTGTAGGTAAAACTGGTATGAAAAATAGCCTCAAGCTAATCAGAATTATTCAATGAATTTCTGAATCCTGGTACTCTCTGCAGATTCAACCACTTTATTTGATATGACCATTGGATCTGATCTCTTTCACAGTGAAAACTTACCTGGTGACATTTTTGTGGGGGACCTTTGAAAGCTTATTTCAGTTTCACGTTTTCTCTTTGGGGAAGCTAATTCCTTTTTGGGGTAGATTTTCACAGGGGTGCGCTTTGTTTTGGGTGCCTCTGCACATGGCACAGTCTGAGCTGAAATGATAATTAAAATGTAAGCATTCCAAACCCTGGAGCAGAGTGTAACAAAGTGATCTTTAAGACTACAAACAGCCAAGCGCTTAAAATGTTCAAACTTACAAGCACAACATAGTTCAACTTGTAGGAGTGTTTGTTCGACTGAATCGTGTAAACTCAAACTTGTTTTGTTGGCTCTATGGACAATACTCTGGAAAGCAAATATTTACTTTTGCAGGTAGAGTGGGAGCACACAATGCTAACTAACTGTCCTTAATTAACTAACAACCAATTACCAACTGCACTTATAATGTAGTAAAATACACCAAGACACATTAGAAAGAAAACAGGCAAAGAAAATGGGTAAAGGGGAGGTAACCAAAACCACAATTGAAGAGTTAAGTTTTAAGGACAAATTTGAAAACAGGTCAAGATGGAGAACTCCAGCAAGAAAACTCTGAACTGCTTGGACATAATAAAACAAAGTATTGTCATCATGGTTGAGTGACAGAAGATGCACAGAGTTTAGGTAAGACCTGGAACACAGCTCTCAGACCCCTCCAATCCTAAGGTACAACAGTTTCATGGAAAAACATATATACAATAAGAAAGATTTAAAAAAAAAATCAACGTATTGGGCAAGGACAGGAGTAACAAGGGAGTGGTAGTATGGCATAGGATAGAAATGAAAGAGTTCCAAATGAGTTGGAATTTGTCAAAGTGGGAGCCAGTGAATGTTGCAGTTTGGAGGTGGCAATTGTAAAGATAGATTTTAGCAGATAGAGATGGTGAGAAAAACATAAGAAAGGACGCATGCATGCACACACAAAGTTGACATTACAAAAGTAGCACACATTTAGCTTTTATTTCTCTGTTGCACCTTTCCTGGGGTGAAGACTTGAAGTGATGCAGACCTGTTATCTTTTGTATCCACTGAAGAAAAAAGCTTTGGTAGTTTTAGAAGGGCTGATGTTACAGCAGCAGCTTTCTCTTGTTCCACTTCAGCCAAGATTCAATAGCGAAGCCCTGATAGCATTACTCAGGTAAAAACCTCAAGGCCAACCCAAGATTCTCCCTATTGGTGTTTTCATAGATGGGTCTTTTTCCTTTACTGATCTTGACAATTTTGATTTGTCAGCTCAGAATATGCCTAGTAAATTTAATCAGAAACTGCGTTTATCATTTGACCAGAGCATCTCTTTCCATCATCTTCAAATAGTTTCTGCTGGTTAGACAATGGGATATAGGTATCACATGCCATTTTGGTAAAAGACAGCTTTACAAGCCCATTTTCTGGATTTCAAGTTCGGAGTTGAAGAGTCTGTAACAATTTTGTGAATCAGTTGGAGAAGTGCAGCCATTAACCACAGGAAGGGTCATTTGTGTTTTGATGACTGTCAAAACTTATTCACATATGAAGATCAGCTCAGGGTTTTGTAGTTTCATGTGTATTGGCTGGAAAAACAAAGCTACTTGACTTCTAAACTATTTTGTTTTACAGCAAGGTGTCCATTTTGGGTTTACACTTCATAAATTCATACTTACGGCTCAAGTTCATATCGCATGAATCATTGAATCCACAACATGGAGACATGATCTTCAGCCCAAATTCGTGCATGCTGACCAAAATGCCCATCTAAGCTAACCCTATTTGCCTACATGTGGCCCATATACTCTAAATCTTTCTATTCTATGCATCTGTCTAAATGGTGTTTAAATGTTGCCAACGTCCCTGTCTCAACCACTTTCTCCAGCAGCTTATTCCACATAAGCATCACCCTCTGTATAAAAAAAGTTGCTCCTCATTAATTCTTTCCCCTCTTAACTTAGATGTACGCTCTCTAGTTCTCGATTCCTCAACCCTGGAAAAAGACTGAGTGCACTCATCTGATCCATTCCTCTCACGATCTCTATAAGATCATCCCTCAGCCTCCAACGGTCCAAAGAAAAAAAGCCCTAGCCTGTCCAATCTCTGCTTATAACTCAATCCCCAGAGTCCTGGCAACATCCTTGTAAATCTCTTCTAGACTCTCTCCAGTTCAATTACACCTTTCCTACAGCAAGGCGACCAAAACTGAACACAATACTCCAGGTGCAGCTTCATCAACTTCTTGTACAACTGCAACATAACTTCCCAACTTTTATACTCAATGCCCTGCGTGATGAAAGCCAGCATGCCAAAAGCCTTCTTCACTGCCCTAGCTACCTGCGACTCCAACTTTAGAGAACCGTGCACCTGAACTCCAAGGGTCCTTCTGTTCCACAATACTCTCTAAGGTCCTATCATCCACCATGTAAGTCCTACCTTGATTTGACTTTCCAAAATGCAACACCACGCACTTATCTGTATTGAACTCCATTTGCCATTTCTCAGCCCGCTTCCCCAGCTGATCAAAGTCCTGCTGTAATTTTTGATTATCCTTCTCACTGTCTACAATACTATTTCAGTGTCATCTGCAAACTTACTGATCATGCCTTGTACATTCTCATCCAAATCATCAATAAAGATAACAAACAGCAATGGGCCCAGCACTGACTCCTGTGGCACACCATTATTCACAGGACTCCAGTTTGACAAGCATCCTTCCACCATTACCCTCTGTGTCCTATCATTAAGCCAATTGTACATCCAATTTGCCAACTCCCCTTGGATTCCATGTGCTCTAATCTCCCAGGGCAGCCTACCAATGTGAACTTTATCAAAAGCCTTACTGAAGCCCATGTCTCCTGCCCTGTCCTCATCAACCTTCCTGGTCACTTCAAAGAACTCTAACAAATGTGTAAGGCATGATCTTCCACACACAAAGCCATGCTGACTAATCCTAGTCAAACCCTGTCTTTCCAAATGCCTGTCAATCTTATCCCTCAGAATTGTCTCTGGTAACTTATTCACCATATATTAGGCTTACTGATCTACAATTTCCAAGTTTTTCTTTGCAACCCTTCTTAAAGAAAGGCAAATTTCAACCAGGGCTCCCACAATTCCTTCTCCAGCCTCGCGCAGTGTTCTTGGATATACTTGGTAAGGGCCAGGAGATTTATCCACCTTCATATATTTTAATATGTCCATCACCTCCTCTATTGTAATGCAAACTGTCCCCAATATATCTTTGCCAGGTTCAAGTCTTCATGTCTTTTTCCTCGATGAGCACAGAGGAGAAATATTCAATGAGAACCTCACCCATTTTCTGCAATTCCACACGTGTGTCCACTTTGGTCCTTGAGGAGTCCTGTTCTCTCTCTAGTTATCCTTTTTCCTTTATTATACTTGAAGAATCCCTTTGGAGTCAGCTTAATCCTCTCAGTCAAAGCTATGTCATACCCACTTTTTGCCCTCCTAATTTCATTTGCAAGTATACTTCTGTATCCCCTATATACCTCCTGCAAATCCCCTGATTTCAGCTGCTTGTACATGAGCCATGCTTCCTCCTTTTTCTCAACCAAAACCTCAATATGTTTTGTAATCCAAGGTTCCCTACTCCTGCTAGCCTTGCCCTTCACTCTAACAGGAACATATAGACCTTGAACTTCAGCTATTTCACTTTTAAATGCCTCCTACTTGCCAGGAGTCTCTTTTGCCCTCAAACAAGCTATTCCAAATCAAAGCTTGCAAGCTCCTGTCTAATTCCATCAAACTTCACGTTGCCCCAATTTAGAGCTTGCACCTGTGTACCAGTTCTACCCCTTTCCATAACTATATTAAAGTTAATAGAACTATGGTCACCGGTCCCCAAGTGGTCCCCCACCATCACCTCATCCACTTGCCCTGCCTTATTTCTCAGGAGTAGGTCAAGTTTTGCCCTTTCTCGAATAGGACCCTCCACACACTGCCTGAACAAACTTTCCTGAATACACTTAAATTCCACCCCATCTAAGCCCCGAGTGCTTACAGTGCGACAAGAAGTTGGAATTAAACCACTGAAGTGAAGCATTCAAGAACCTTAAATAAGAAAGGATGTGCTAAACTTGGGTCAATAATTGGAGACAAAGGAAGCTTAAGTAATCAATAATGCCAAAAATAAGTAACAAAGAAATCGAGATGAAGGAGGGCATCAGTGCAAGGCTTTAGAGAAAAATGTTGATGACACTGGACGTTAGAAACATTGGCAATGAATAATGCTTTGGACTTGTGCTGGGAAATGATAAGCAAAATGAACAGCAATTGTAAATAATACCAGATTTTAATCTGGATTGGCGGTTGGTGGCTAGTGGAGTGCCCCAGGGATCGATGCTGGGGCCTCAGCTATTTACCATTTATATAGATGATCTGGAGGAGGGAACCGAGTGTAAGGTGTCGAAATTTGCTGATGACACAAAGTGGAACGGCAAATTGTGCGGAGGGTGTGGAAAGTCTGCAGAGGGATCTAGATAGGCTGAACGAGTGGGCGAGGACCTGGCAGATGGAATACAATGTTGGCAAGCGGGAGGTTATCCACTTTGGTAGGAATAATAGTAGGAAGGACTACTACTTACAGGGCGAAAAGCTGCAGCATGCTACAGTGCAGAGGGACCTGGGGGTCCTTGTGCATGAGTTGCAAAAACCCAATCTGCAGGTGCAGCAGGTGGTCAGGAAGGCAAATGGGATGCTGGCCTTCATAGCGAAGGAGATTGAATATAAAAGTAGGGAGGTCTTACTGCAACTGTACAGTGCACTGGTGAGGCCGCAGCTGGAGTACTGTGCGCGCTTTTGGTCGCCGCACCTGCGCAAGGATGTTTTGGCCTTGGAGAGAGTGCAGAGGAGGTTCACTAGGCTGATACCGGAGTTGAGGGGGTTGAGCTATGAGGAGAGGCTGAATAGACTGGGCTTGTACTCGTTAGAGTTTAGAAGGATGAGGGGAGATCTCATTGAGACGTATAAGATGATGAAAGGGATGGATAGGGTAGAGGTGGAGAGGTTCTTCCCACTCAAAGGACAGCAGGACTAGAGGGCACAGCCTCAAGATAAGGGGGAGGGGGGCAGTTTAGAACGGAGTTGAGGAGGAACTTTTTCACTCAAAGGGTGGTGAATCTCTGGAATTCTCTGCCCATTGAAGTGGTTGAGGCTACCTCGCTAAATGTATTTAAGACGCGGGTAGATAGGTTTTTGGTAGGCAAAGGGATTAAGGGTTATGGGGAGAAAGCGGGAAAGTGGAACTGAGCCACTTCAGATCAGCCACGATCTTATTGAATGGCGGGGCAGGCTTGAAGGGCTAGATGGCCTACTCCTGCTCCTATTTCTTATGTTATGTTCTTAATCCATCCCAGCTATGGCGAGTGTTGAAGCCCTTAAAAAATCTACAGAGAAATAAATGTTTAAAAAGTTACATTTGTGGGTGTTTTGCTTCAAATGGCAAAAATTGGTTGAAAGAAAACTGAACAGATTCCATTTCAAGCATGTTTTCATACCCACACTGTTTTGTCCAACAGTTCCATTGACAGCAATTAATTATCCTCTGACTTTAGATGGAACATCAATGACAGGCTGAGGAGAAATCAGTAAAATAAAAACCTGGAGAAGCTGTGGATGAGGCAGTAACAGGCTGCACTTCAGTCTCTTCTTTAGGTATCTTGAAACCACAAGATGGGCAAAAGTTGAAAGCAGCTTCCATCTTCCGGCCACAGCCTGGGCAGAATTTATAGACCATTCTGAAAAATTAGAAGGACAGAACATTAAATTCACTATCCAAATCAGTAAGAGGCACTATCCAAATCAGTAAAACTCATTAAGATGTGTAAAATTCTGACAGGGCTGACAGATTGGAGGCAGATGTTTCCTCTGGCTTGGGGGGGTATCTAGAACAAGGGGTCACAATCTCAGAATACGGAGTCAGCCATTTAGGACTGAGATTAGGAGAAATCTCTTCACTCAACAAGGTGGTGAAGCTGTGGAATTCTCAACCGCAGAAGGTTGTGCTGGCCAAGGTGCAGTCTCATTTAAGAAAGACGTAGATCGATTTCTAGATATTAAAACGTCAAAAGATTTGGGGAGAGCGCAAACATAATGGCCTCCACCAAGCCCACCAGTGCACATTCTCAACCATGCTGTGCAAATATTCAGTGTTTTTACACATCAGTAAGATAATGTAGTACTTCCAAAACATGCTTCAGCCACAACGTAGCTCCTTTTAAAGGGACCTAGGCTGACTTTTCATGCAAACTAGCTTTTACGGGAGTTGGTTAGTTGAATGGTTGGTTTGTGATGCAGAGTGACTCCAGAAGTATTGATTCAATTCCTGTACCGGCTAAGGTTACTCATAAAGCCCCTGCCTTCTCAACACCTAAGGCGTGATGATTCTCAGGTTAAGACATCACCAGTCAGCTCTCACCCTCAAAAAGGAAAAGTAGCCTGTGGTCATCTGGACTTATGACGACTTTATCTTTAACAAATTAGCTTCTCACGTTTTCAGCTATCCCTGTTGAGGCATGCAACACACTTAGCAAAAAGCTACATTTTATCACCGTGTAGGCACATCACACTCAAAGGGCAGAAGGAAATCATAATTCCCACACCTATTTTTGAGAGTGACCCAATTTAGCCCATAACATCTGGGAAGGTTGGAACCGTGAAAAGGCCATGAAAACAGTTGTGAGCAAACATGTGCATTTTGAATTCAGCTGGTTGTTAGAGAACGAAAGTGAGTTGGGCAATTTTAAACAATTTCCGCTCTAAATTCGCAGCCTTTATGTTTTGAAGTTCCCGCTTTTGGTTTCGTAAAACGTTTCAAGATCGCGCGATGAAACAAAAATCAGACCTGAAATAGGTCAGTGCTTCTTCCAGCAAAGTTCTCGAACTAGAGAAAAGACAAATGGATTTTGCCACTGAAATTTAGTTGGGGTGGGGGGTGTTGCTGAACGGGATCATTACACCGACACAGCAAACTGGATGACCGAATCAGAGAGGACATAACTCCCAATGGATAAATCGAGCTCCAGGCTCCAGCAACATTAGGCCGCACTCACATCGCCGGGTCGGTGGATGGGGTGCCGTTAGTCAACAGCAAGCCGTTCACCTACCTGACAGCGACACCTTCCCCGCAGTCACCGGCTTCTGGGCTTTTCCGAGTCGCTGTGTGAGGCCAGGAGAGAGGCGGTGATTGGCCCTCCCGCCTCTGGGCGGAGCCGCCCGCCCGGGGCCGCAGTCGCCTCTCGCGCTCCAGGTTTGCGCGTGAAGCGAGTTCGGCTCGCCTCTGCCGCGTGCTCCCTCATCAACTGTCCCCTACCCACCACGCATGCTCCCTTATCAAGTATGCCCTGCCCCGCCCAACGCGTTCCCTCACCATCTATTCTCCCCCTCCCGTGCGCTCCCTCATCAACCGACCCCTCTCCCCCCCCCCCGTTCCCCATCAACCGTCCCCTCTTTCCAGCGCACTCCCTCATCAACTATCCCTTCTCTCCACATGCTCCCCCACCACCCCGGCTCGCTCGCTCCGTTCCGTTCCCTCGTCAATTCTCCTGAGGGAAAGGGGCTGCGTGCTTTAAATTTACTACTAGGAGGCGGCTCTTTCAGGTCAAACCAAGTAGAGAAACTCAAATTACATTAGGACAAAGTAAAATGGGCAGCTCCCCAAAAGGAAGGGGAACTGCCCAAACAAAAACAAAGTATAAAGGAAACTTAAGACACATCAAATCAAAATGTGATTGTCTGGATCTATAAACGCACCTCAGCCCCTGCGGTGCCCAACGGGCGTGGAAGGCGTTGACCGTGCCTGCGGACACCGCGTGCTCCCTCTCCAGGGACACCTGGCCGCGAACGTAGCCGCGGTAGAGGGGCAGACAGTCGGGACGGTCGGCCCCGTTAATCGCCCGCTGCCTGGACCTGTTGATGGCATGTCTCGCCAGGCCCAGGAGCAGGTTCACGAAAAGATCGGCATTCCGACCCTTCCCTCTCCGCACCGGGTGTCCGTAGATCAGGAGCGTGGGACTGAAGTGCAAACAAAACATCAATAAAAGGTGTTTCAGAAAATCAAAAAGGGTGCACAATCTATAACATGAAACTTAGACGTGGTCCACGGACTCCACGAGGCCACAGAAAGGGCAGTCTCGGAGCCCATGAACTAGTGAATCCTACGGTTGTACAGCACCACTGCGTACAGCAGCCTCCACCCCAGGTCCCTGATGTAATTGGGGGAGATCCCTCCGTAGAGCGACCTCCATTGGGGGCCTCCACCGCCTGGCGGCAACAAGGCCCACCAAGGTGTATCCGGACGGTAGGCGAGTACGCGGTAGCGGAAGGTGTACAGCAGCAGCCCGTACAGGAAACGCGCTGGAAAAAGGCACGGAGGACATTTCTGCGAGACGGCTCATGCTGTGGGGCACCTGGCCTGGGGAGGGGCGTCCAGGCTTCGGGCCAATGGGGAATTCTGTGCTTTATATGCTCTGTCTGAGGCCAGAACTCTCCATTCACCTGACGAAGGGGCTAACCCTGAAAGCTTGCGAGTATATTATCAAATAAATAGGTTGGACTAAAACCTGGCGTTGTCAGATTTTTTACTGAATTCTGTCCGAGCAGGGGAGTGCTCGGACGGGATCCCACCACACGCCTGAGCCGCCTTGAGCTCACGAGCACTTTCGGGGCCCAGCACGACCATCCTAAGGTCTTGGATGGCTTTGGCCGCGGGCTGACTTTCCATGCAAACTAGCTTTTACGGGAGTTGGTTAGTTGAATGGTTGGTTTGTGATGCAGTGTGACTCCAGAAGTATTGATTTAATTCCTGTACCGGCTAAGGTTACTCATGCAGCCCCTGCCTTCTCAACACCTAAGGCGTGATGATTCTCAGGTTAAGACATCACCAGTCAGCTCTCACCCTCAAAAAGGAAAAGTAGCCTGTGGTCATCTGGACTTATGACGACTTTATCTTTAACAAATTAGCTTCTCACGTTTTCAGCTATCCCTGTTGAGGCATGCAACACACTTAGCAAAAAGCTACATTTTATCACCGTGTAGGCACATCACACTCAAAGGGCAGAAGGAAATCATCATAATTCCCACACCTATTTTTGAGAGTGACCCAATTTAGCCCATAACATCTGGGAAGGTTGAAACCGTGAAAAGGCCATGAAAACAGTTGTGAGCAAACATGTGCATTTTGAATTCAGCTGGTTGTTAGAGAACGAAAGTGAGTTGGGCAATTTTAAACAATTTCCGCTCTAAATTCGCAGCCTTTATGTTTTGAAGTTCCCGCTTTTGGTTTCGTAAAACGTTTCAAGATCGCGCGATGAAACAAAAATCAGACCTGAAATAGGTCAGTGCTTCTTCCAGCAAAGTTCTCGAACTAGAGAAAAGACAAATGGATTTTGCCACTGAAATTTAGTTGGGGTGGGGGGGTGTTGCTGAACGGGATCATTACACCGACATAGCAAACTGGATGACCGAATCAGAGAGGACATAACTCCCAATGGATAAATCGAGCTTCAGGCTCCAGCAACATTAGGCCGCACTCACATTGCTGGGTCGGTGGATGGGGTGCCGTTAGTCAACAGCAAGCCGTTCACCTACCTGACAGCGACACCTTCCCCGCAGTCACCGGCTTCTGGGCTTTTCCGAGTCGCTGTGTGAGGCCAGGAGAGAGGCGGTGATTGGCCCTCCCGCCTCTGGGCGGAGCCGCCCGCCCGGGGCCGCAGGCGTCTCTCGCGCTCCAGGTTTGCGCGTGAAGCGAGTTCAGCTCGCCTCTGCCGCGTGCTCCCTCATCAACTGTTCCTCTCCTCCCACGTACTCCCTCATTACCTGCCCCCTGCCCACCACGCATGCTCCCTTGTCAACAATGTCCTGTCCCCTCCCCTCCGTCACGCGTTCCCTCATCATCTATTCTCCCACCCCCGTGCGCTCCCTCATCAACCGTCCCCTCTTCTCCCCCCACACCCTCCCTTATCGATGTCCCTTGCCCCCCCCCCCCCCCCCCCGGTTCCCACATCAACCGTTCCCTCTTTCCAGCGCACTCCCTCATCAACTATCCCTTCACTCTCTCCGCGAGCTCCCTCATCAGCTGTCCTGAGGGAAAGGGGCTGCCTGCTTTAAATTTACAACTAGGAGGAGGTCATTCAACCGATAAACCCCTCACAGAAATGCCCATAACTATAATAGGAAAATTTAAAAGCAAATTCGTCAAATTAAGTACCAATGTTTGTCCAATGCCGCTCCCAGAGCCTGGTGATGTCCGCTCGCCATGGAAGGCCTCAAGCGAGTCAGTGGCCAGTACATGGTCCTTCTATGTCCAATCCAGGGCACTTGGGTGCAGATAGTACTATGCACGAGAACTAGATCTATCCACTGGAACATAAAGAACTGGAGCTGGAGTAGGCCATTTGGCACATTGAGCCTGTTCCGCCATTCAATAAGATTATTGCTGATCTATTGTTATCCAACTCTAATTTCCCACTGGCTCCCATAACCTTGAATCCCTTGTCTATCCACCTAACTCAGCATGGAATATATTCAATGACCCACAGCCTACAAATGTGAGGTAATGCATTTTGGAAGGTCTAATACAGATGGGAGATATACAGTAAATTGCAAAACCCTTAAGAGTATTGATAGGCAAAGGAATCTGGGTGTATAGGTACACAGGTCAGTAAAGTGACAGCGCAGGTGCAAAAGATAGTCAAGAAGGCATATGGCATGCTTGCCTCCATCAGCCAGGTCATTGAGTTTAAAAATTCATGTTGCAGTTTTATAGGACCTCAGTTTGTCCGCGTTTGGAATATAGTGTTCAAGTCTGGTTGCCACTCTACCAGAAGGATGTGGAGGCTTTTGGAGAGGGTACAGAAAAGACTCATCAGGGTATTGCCTGGTACGGAGAGCATTAACTGTGAGAGGTTGCAGAAAGTTGATTTGTTCTCATTGGAATGACAGAGGATGAAGGGCGACCTGGTAGAAGTCTACAAGATTATGAGGGGCATGGACAGAGTGGATAGTGAGAAGCTTTTTCCCAGGATGGAAGAGTCAATTACTAGGGACCATAGGTGCAAGGAGCAAGGTTTAAAGGAGATGTACAAGGCAAATCTTTTACACAGAGGGTGTGGGTGCCTGGAACTCGCTGCCGGGGGAGGTCGTGGAGGTAGATACGATAGTGACTTTTAAGGGGCGTCTTGACAAATACATGAATAGGATGGGAATTGAGGGATACGGTCCCTCTATTCCCTTGATGGGTAGGGGTTTTAGTTCAGTTAGGCAGCATGGTCAGTGCAGGCTTGGAGGGCCGAGGGGCCTGTTCCTGTGCTGTAACTTTCTTTGTTCCCCATTATGCTGAAATAGAGTTCCAAAAATTATTGACTCTGAGTGAAGAAATTCCACCTAATCTCTGTTGTAAATGGGAAATCCCTTATTTTGAAAGGGTGACCCCTAATTTTACATTACTTGTAAAGGGAAGATCTTAGTATCTATCCTATGAACCCCCCTAAGAATCTTACTTGTTTACATAAG
The DNA here is from genome assembly GCF_965287045.1 of Carcharhinus amblyrhynchos. Lineage (NCBI taxonomy): Eukaryota > Metazoa > Chordata > Chondrichthyes > Carcharhiniformes > Carcharhinidae > Carcharhinus > Carcharhinus amblyrhynchos. The sequence continues at coordinate 44,518,414 of NC_137327.1, read as the reverse complement.
ATGACTTCTCATTTCCCTTAACTCCAATAAACTAGGCTCAACCTTTCCTCACAAAACATGAGTCAATTTTGTGAACCTTCTCTGAACTTCTACCGAAGTAAATATATCCCTCTTTACATAAGGAGACCAAACTTTACACAATACTCTAGTTGCAATATTACCAATGCCCTGCATAATTGTAGCAAGACTTCCCTGCTTTTATACTTCAGTTCCCTTTCAATAAAGCTCACCCATGTCTAGTGCACATTGGCCTACCATCTTTGGGGGAGGGCAGCAGGATGCACTAACAGTTTACATGTTTGAAATCACAGGAGATTCTGTACCTGATCAACGAATAATTAAATCTGAAACATTTGATGTAGAGGGGGACAATCAGTGTTGTAGTGACCTGTAATTAAATGGGAAAGCCAAAAGAAGAAGAAGAAAGTACGAGGTGATGCCAACAACCTTAATGTAGTGACTTGTATTCTCAAATTTTCTCGCCAAAATATGTTTTGAACAGTGTTTTATAGCCCAGGTAATATTTGTGGCAGTTTTACAAATCCCTGCAAGTCTTTATTTGTTATCACAATGGTAATCTGTGGTTGAATAAATAGTGATACACTTTTATTTCAATGCCTTTAAAAGACAGAAAAATGTTCTTAAAAATAAATTTTATTCACAGGTGTTTAATGAGACACAGGTCACATCAGTCACTTTTCAACTCAAATATTACAATGCAATGTTTCCCTGATCAACATCCCATCCTTCAAATAGACCTCAGCTTAACCAAAGTTCTGCCTGTATCCTATCCTGCACTAATCCAGCATTTGCTAAACTAGATTGGCTTCTGGTTTCCAATATACTGTTTGATTTGAAATGTGGAACTTTCCCACAATTACTACTCCTGCACATCATCTGAGCTAGTACTAACAGACATCAGTGCACCCCCATGCTAGTAGACCAATGTATCTCACCTTTTTTAGGGCTACCAAGCCATGGACTCCCTCACACTGGCAGATGCTTGGAATTACTCCTTAACCCAAAAGTCCATTTAATTCTCCAGTGCTATCAAACCCACAATTCAATCTTTACTTCAGAACTAACCCTCAATGCTACCAAAGCCCAACATCTTGCAGAACTGCTTTTACTTCCTACAATATCCCATCCTAACACTGCTGTGGAGTAAGCTGCCAGTCTGCGTCATTATGTGTCTAGGATGTGAAAAAGGCAGAGGAAAAAACATTATATGCTTTTGCAAAAAAAGTTATATTACGGGTTCAAGGGAAAATGGAAACTCCCGAGCTATGAATCATTAACTACTGGTGGTAAAAATGGAATTTGATTTATTCAGTCACTGCAAATCGATTGTCCAGAAAATAAGATATCGTGGGAGAAAAATTTGGTAACCTCTGAAAACAGGCACAGGGACTGCGATTGTCAAGAAACAGAGGTAGTTTTGAGTGATGTATAATTTTGTCGTTAAATATTAGAAATAAGGCATAGATTTAAATGGACTTAATTTATGTTTCTGTGTAAGATGGGATAAAACCCCAGTTAGATTAATATTAAACAAAGATTTTGCATGTATGGGTTTCTTTTAGTTTGAGTTCAAACTGTGGCTATATTGTGCTGAGTTTATGATGTGAAAAGGAAACATGAACATGGGGAAAGAGTAAAATGTTGCTTAACAACCAGGAGCAAATTTAGGAGAGACAGACCTTGTGATTGTTCCCTATGTGAATTCATAGGAGATGGAACTTGGAAGCTAGAGAGAGAATTCTCTCCACTCTGCCAGAAGCAGAAGCAGGACAAGAGAGCTGCATAAAGGCAAACTTCCCAAAAAGAACACTGGAAACTAAAGAACAACTAATTATGGAACTAGAAAATGAAAAGAGATGTTGCGGGAAGTTTGAAGTCAAAGAAATAAACAGAAACTGGATTTGGAACAGGATTCATTGAAGTTAAAGATATAACTGAGAAGTGAAGCAACTGGATGATGTGAAAAAAACTTTTTCACACAACAAGTGGTTCATGTCTGGAATGCACTGCCTGGAAGGGTGGTGCAGGCAGGTTTAATCAAGGCATTGAAGAAGGCATTAGCTGATTACTTGAAATAGAAACAATGTGCAGAGGTATAAAGAAATGGCAAGGAAATGGCACTGAGTCATGATGCTTGTTTGGAGAGCTGATACAGACTCTGTATCAGCTCTCCATTGCATGATGGGCCAAATGCCTCTTGAGACATAACAATTCAGTGATTCGGTGATTCAGTAACCACCATTTGATTTGTTATGGTGGCTCACATGCAGATAGCGCAGAGGACTGCCACAGACATTAACTTCCAAGATATAATTGCACACCAGGTGCACATTGAGGGAGTGAAATTTTTCAGTTATGGTATATCCTTGACATGTGGTGCCTGCAAAGTGCCCTGCACATATTCAAACGCCGTCTACACCATCGGAAAGCTATAATCCTCATGAAGTTGCACTTTTGCTTCTTCCGTCTGCTTCTCTCTGGCAAGAGAATGAACTATATTCAAGTGCCTTGGAAAACAGAGTCTCAATGACCTCTCTTGCATGACAGTTGTTGGCAAACTTGGAAATACTGCAAATATTTGCTTGCCCCAGCAGAAAGGCACATGCCATTTGGAACTTCACGGTCATGATTTTCTTTACAGACACTGACAATGCCATCCTCACCCTGCACTGAGGCTGAAGTTCTGGCTGTTGCAGGTGGCAGATTTCAGTGAGAATGTTGCTACAGAAGGTCAGACACTTTGACATGTTGTTATTTGTTGAGACTGAATACCCATAGTAGATATAGTCTCCTGCTGAAAGCCTTCCTTGTTCTCCCTTTTCTTCCTCTGTCAACAGCTTGTCCTGCTCTGTGGATCATCCTTTTATTCTCCCTGTCATGCTGTAGTCTAAGGGAAACATATACTTCTGCAACTGTGGTTTGTGTGGAAACTCTGCAGTCATGACAAAGTCCTTCAGACACTCTCTTTAAACATTAGCTGTTTTATAGAACTTTATAAGTACAATCAGACACTTCTGCAATCACAGCAATAGCCAGTAGAAATCAATGAGCAACTAACTTGTAAGTGGTTAGTGATCTCTTTAAATAGAGATGGTGCTTATTCAGAAGACAGCACTACTTGGAGTGTTGAACTCCAACATTGCAGTGCTGACGTCAATTCAACATTACATGCTGGTTAATTCTATTCTATATATTTGTAGTTGATGCTCCCTGCATTTGTTGCATGCCCTCGTGGTATCTTGCATGGCTTGAACCAGAGTGTACACATTTGTCGCAGACTTTATTCTGGAGCCAAATTATGTGACCACAGTGTTTCATAGAACTTTAGAACTTTGCAACCAGAAACATTCAGCCTTTGCAGTTTTCACTAGTGTTTTTTCCACATAAGTCAACCACCATGGATTTGGGTCGGATGCATGTAGTTTCTGAGGCTCAGTGGCATTTAGCACTCTCAGTGATGGGAATTTTCTCATATTACCCTATATCTCTTCAGTTCAACACAGTGATGTAACAATAACAATTATACCCCCTTGTGACTTGCACTGAACATTCAGGTTTTTTGTATTCTACATGAATTCCGATCTCTATGAAGGAAGATGAAACAATCACAGTGATATGAGGCTCAATATGAGACTATCATATTTCACAATATAATAACATACAGAAGAACAGTTAGGATGGGATTCACTTGCTTCAATTCATACAATTCGCACAAGTTAATACAAATTTAAATGTATCAGTAGTCATCCTACTTGATTTAAACAAAACCACCTTGTGTTCTTTTGCCCAGACAGTACCTTTTCTCTCTGAGGTCTTTTATCTTCAGTCTGACCTGGCTTTTATTAGAACTGACAACTCATCCATCTAAGGGCAGGATCCTCCAACTGATGATAATACCTCTGATCAGATCAACTGAACTGAGTTACCACATCAACAATTAATGTGAAAAAAATCTAGAATGTTAAATTACCTACCTACCTATTGTTGTCTCCACATGTCTTCAAAATTCTACATTCTAACAACAACCCATGTTAAAGTTTACATCTTATGTTACGACTGACGAGTAAGCACTTTAAATAAAATAGAAGAATGTTGCTGGGAACCTGCTGTTTTAAACCTGGTAATCTGTAATGAGACAGGATTAATTAATGATCCCATTGTAAAGAATCCTCTTAATCAGAGTGATAATAACATTAAAGATAAAGCAAGTTTCAGTAATGATAACCATTAAACCATCATTGTGGGGTGTTAAAGAACTTCAAAATACTCTTCCAATATTCTAATAAAGAATGTTGGACCACAGTGGATTAATTTAGGATAAGAATCACAGACTGCCTTATATATATTTTACAGAGGTACTGTCTGCATAGAAACATATATAACCACATTTAAGAAAATTTAAACATGTATTTTTGAAAGTGTATTATTGAATAGGCATACATCTTAGCTAATGGCAGAGGGTTCTAAGGCATCATGGGAAATCGGCCAGTAAAGTGAACCACATTCCTTATAACAGTATATCTATAGAAGCATAGCTCTTAACAGCATGAGTACCAGACAGCTCACTGAATGAGACATTCATTGAACAAGGACAAGCTAGTGATTTCAGACATCTAATGAACAGCCCACGAATTATACCAGGTAAGAGTTTAGACCAGGTGGCCATGGTAAAGTCAGGCAGAAACTGCTAGAACTTATTGTTTTCATGCCGTCAAACAATGTCTAATTGGTCAAGGCATGTGACATATACTAATGATGATGGACTTGTAATAATGATGATTGGCTCATGATGAGCTAAAAGGTGGGTAAAATGTCTTTTGGGCTCATGATGAGCTGGAACGTGGGTAATATGTCTTTTGGGAATTGTATAATTGTATTGCCACTGTGATGTAACTTCAGAGAAGAGTTGGACTGCCCAGCCCCTCTCTCCCAGAGTGTGTTGGTCAATAAGGAAACATCTTTCATCAGGATACTGTGTCACGAGTCTTTGTATCAGCTAAAGTTAAGCTCAATACCTAGCCTCTGCAAAAACCCTTACAGTGGGCAAGTCAGATCCTAAGGTGGAACCTGACTTGATAGATCCTAACTTTTATTTTTTGTTTAGATACGTGGAAAGTGCTACTGGACAGAGTCACAAGAGTCAAATGATGATCTTTTAACAAAAAAAATTAATAAACAAAAAAAGATGAATTATAATACTCTACTCACCCCAATTATAACTTTACAAATATATACAGATTTGTAAGGATAACACAAGTTACATAATCTATTTCATACTTCAGTGTTTTGAGTAAGTACACTGTCCATGTAAGTTAACAGGTGAATAGCACCACATTCTGAAACCAAGTGGCAGATGCCACGCAAAACAACTTATGGAGATTTCACATCAACTCCCCCCAGACACTTGTCATACTGATAACCAATTGGTGTCACTGGAACAGAATGCATTCCAGAAATAATAGAAAATCAAGAGGCAAAAGGGAGGGAGGTAGCTTTTCACACCACTGAAAATCTATTAATAAATTATATGGAATTGTGCTTTCCTGCTGCTGCTGACATTGACCTATCAAGTCCCACTCATTTTACATTCTATGAAATTGTGGTTGATGTAACTCCCAGTTCTTTGTGGCAATTTATTTGCAATTTATCCCGCTCTTTTTGATCAAATATAAAAATCCTAAGAGTTCTGCTAAAAGAAGATTTTTTTAAAAACCCACAAATTCTAATCATTTAAATGATTCCTGTCAGAATTGAGTGCCAGCTTCATAGATGAGTGTGTTACCATGTATCACATTACTAGCTTTTGTTTGCATTGAATGACTTTGAAAGGGTAGAGTCAAGAGCAGATCTTCCAACCTCACAAATATTTCATAAGGGTGAAGACTCAGCCAAATGCTGAAGGCAGGAGTAACTAAAGGTGATGAGAATGCAAACTTTCCTTAGGTTAATATCTGCTGTTTAATACAAAATGCACCAGTAACTTAATTAATGAGACAATCGTGCATATTGTGTATTAAAAACTGTCCTGAATTAAGGAGGAAATGACGGAGAGCCACCAGCACTGTAATGATTGCTGCAAAGTGCCTGCTGTGAACTTATTCTGAGTTGTTCTCCCCGTCCAGAATTGTAAGAACTTGTGACTCGTTCTTGAAGCAGCGTGCCTTCTATTGTCCGTCTGATGGAAACAAAGGAGAAGCAGGTAACTTTTTGGAAAAGGAAAACTGGGGGAATTAGTTAAAAAAAGGCAACAGATTAGACAGGAACTGGATATACTGGATATACACCGTTCTATATGATCATGACTGACCTTTGTCTCAACTCCACTTTCCTGCCAGCTCCCTAAAAACCTATCTCAGTCTTAAATATATTCATAGCAGAGCATCTAAAAATCTCAGGCATGGAGAATTCCAAAGATTAACCATCCTTTAAATGGAGAAATTTAGTCTCATCTCAGTCCTAAATTATCATTCCCTTATCCTGACACTGCATATCAGTCCAGGTTCCCCTGACCTGGGAAACAAGCACTCTGTCTGTCTTGTCAAGCCCCTTCAGAATCTTGTATGTTTTAACAAGATTGCTCCTCATTCTTCTAAGCTCCAGGTCAAGGAATGAAGGAAATCAGGGAGCAACAATGAAAATTGTTGGGAGGAATTAAGAGAAAATGAGAAACTAACTGGATTGGGAATTTTCCTGATTTTAAAAATTAAGAAACTTGTCATTTTATGACAAAATGTTTTTTTCAGTCAGGGTCATTATATAAAATTTGAAGTTAAAGTGTTAAAAGTTTATTTAATCTATTTAGTTAAAAATCACTATGTCTGGGATGCATCTAAATGCAATGGTAGGGTAAAAAAAATTAACAACTAATGACAGTGTATTGGTGGCACAGATGTTGGCGCACTGTATATACTTCACACATTTGTACGTCTATTTTGCTTTTCAGGAAGTCTCTTCTAGTGAATGGCTCTTCCATTTGATGCAATGCTCTGAGCCATCCAAGTGCAACAGATGCCCCATTCCTTACTTATCTCTCATGTTGAGCCTCCGGTCTCTGATGTTTCATCCAATCTCAGTTCAGTCAGTCCCCTTTATGTCAATAGAAACGACATGAACAAAGCTCCATCAGCATGATGTTGGGGCAATCCATATTTTAAACATACATCAGAGGATCATAGCACATGATGTCATGAGTATTAAGTTCGGAAAGTCTTTTATTATCTTGAGGCTGTTGCACTGAAGTCTGTTCACTACCTATGTGGTATGTTTTACTGGTGAGCCGCTTTGAAGCTAGTCTGTCCCAGTGCATGTTTCGATGGCCTCCATGTAATATCTGCCTGGTTTGCATATAGGATATGTTTCAAGTAATAGTATGTAACTTTAACCATTCATGGTGGTCTGCAGTGTGATTTTGTAACTATGTTTATGGCCAACATTAGCCCGATAATAGTCCCACTTCCCACTTATGATGCAGAGCTGTGGACCTAGCTTGTACTTGGTAGGTAACTCCTGAAATGTCTGTTAGACAGCCACATCAGTGCAATGTTATAGGTGTGTATCTAGCCTTATGATGCTGGCCTCGATGAGGATGCTGGTTTGCACCTGGAAGTCTGACTAGCATGACTTGACAGAAACGCTGTGCTAGCTTTGAGAATGGTAATCAACATAGTTATCTGATCCTGATAGTGCTCCTACTATCCTAAGCTTCCTCTTGTATATCTTAACCTGCCAGAAGATGGAAGCTTCTAATGGAATAAGAATGAAGCTCCAGTGCATATGCTGTGTTCTCTTTATTATTAGAGGCCACGACATTGTTGGACATGAACCTGGAAAGCTCCAGACAAAGGTGGGGTCATGTGTGCTTGCCAATGATCAGATGGCAGTGCTGCTGAAGCTTTCTCTGTGTACACAAAGGTGACCTGACTCATAGGCTTACATCCATCATTGACAGTGACAGGTCAGAGCATCCTAAAGAACAATCTTGTGTTGGAGTTTCAGTGTGCGGATGAGGCCAGAACATTATTATTATATGAAAGATGGCCTTTGGAGAAATGCCAGAGCCTGGATTCAGCTCAGTTCTGAGATAGTCAAACAAAAACCAGTAATTGATGACTGTCCTTCTTGAGGCATCTTGCAACACTCCATGCATACTGATTTTTGCAGTGCTTTCCTTAAAGGCTGCCATATTCAGTGAAGTGGTTACTGTAGGATGATTCTGACCTTTGCATGCTTCTATGAGAAGGACAAATGATCAGCCTCCCCTGACTGTGACTGCACCATCTGCCAACCGGTACCAAGCCATCAACCACCAGAATCAGTTTATAGGGAGGCGGTGGCATAGTGGCATTGTTACTGGACTAGTAATCCAAAAACACAGGGTAATGCTCTTGGGACTTGGGTTTGAATCCCACCACAGCAGATGATGGAATTCAAAATCAATTTAAGAAAACGAACTGGAATTAAAAGTCTAACGATGACCATGAAACCATTGTTGATTGTGGTAAAAACCCATCCGATTCATTTATGTCATTTAGGGAAGGAAATCTGCCATCCTTACCTGATCTGGCCTGGGGTGGCATGGTGGTACAGTGGTTAGCATTGCTGCTTCACAGCGCCAGGGACCTGGGTTTGATTCCCAGCTTGGGTCACTGTCTGTGCGGAGTCTGCACATTCTCCCCATGTCTGCGTGGGTTTCCTCCGGATGGTCTGGTTTCCTCCCACAGTAAAAAGTCTGACAACACCAGGTTTAAGTCCAACCGATATATTTGATAGTAAACTTACAAGCTTTCGGGGTTTGTCCCTTCGTCAGGTGAATGGAGAGTTCTGGCCTCAGACAGAGCATATAAAGCACAGACAGTTTACAGATTACTGATTAGAATGCGAATCTTTACACCTAACCTGCTGTTCAAGTCCTAAAGTGGCCGACAATGTGAGTGGAAGGAGCACTGATCCAGGTTAAAGTGACCTCTCCTGAACTCTCCATTCACCTGACGAAGGGACAAACCCCGAAAGCTTGTGAGTTTACTATCAAATATATCGGTTGGACTTAAACCTGGTGTTGTCAGACTTTTTACTGTGTTCACCCCAGTCCAACGCCGGCATATCCACATCATTCCTCCCACAGTCCAAAGATGTGCTGGTTAGGTGCATTGGCCATGCTAAATTGCCCCTTAGTGTCAGGGAGATTAGGAGGTTAAATACATAGGATTACGAGGATAGGGCTTGGGTGGGATTGATGTCGGTGCTGACTTGAAGGGCTGAATGGCTTCCTTTTGTATTGTAGGGATTCTATGATTCTATGGCTTGCATGTGACTCCAGATCCACAGCAATGTGGTTAACTCTTAACTGCCCTCTGAAATGGCCTAGCAAGCCATTCAGTTGAAGGGCAATTAGGAAAAGGAAATTAATGCTGGCCTTGCCAGCGATGCCCAAATCCCAGGAAAGGATAATGAAAAAACTGATTAAGGTGCCTCTTCAATCCGCCCAAATGTGTAATACAAAGAACAAAGGACAACCCAGCATGGGAAACAGGCCCTTCGGCCCAACGAGCCCGCGCCGCCGCATCACCCTACACCTATTCTACCCTGCATGTCTACGAATGGAACCCCTAACTTAGCCAGATTCAGGGGAGAATAGTGTCAATTTGGTAAAACCAATCAGCCTAAGAGCACATCTTTGGGGTGTGGGAGGAAACCGGAGCGCCCGGAGGAAACCCACGCATCCACAGGGAGAATGCACAAACTCCCACAGACACAGGCCCAAATCCATGTATCTGCACAGCTAGCAGTGCTAGTCACCGAGCTGTTGCGGCGCCCATCTACCGGTCCAGGATCAAGCACACACACCGACACGAAGTACTAGGCCACTTCCGGAACCTCCAAGAGCAGCCCACGCACGACCCACCGTGTGCATGCCCCTCGTTTGACAACGAGGTGGACCTCCACCTGCGGAATAAAAAGACAAAAACGTTAATCTTACACGTCTGCTTTTCCGGTGTCTCCCGAGGTTCTAACCTTATTTAATAGCCCCTACCATAATCCTCCATCCTCGTTTCACTCATGTGTCTATCTAACTGAACCTTAAACGAGTCCAATGTTCCTGCCTCCACCACCCTACTCGGTAGCGCGTTCCATACCCCCACAACTCTCTGCGTAAAGAACCTTCCTCTCACATCCAAATTATACCTCTCCCCCCCACCCTTAATATTTGACTTTTCCCGGAAGCCCTCAGATACTTCCCCCAGCGATTTTTTTTCCCAAGGTATTTTTCAACTGCATAATTACATAAGCTATTGAAATAGTATTGCTCTGCTTCTATTATGAGACCAGTTTCCAACCAGCTCTGTCACTATCCAAGCCCCTTCTATTATCACGGGGAACAGCATCATGTATAAGTTTCCCTCCATCTGATAACTCTTCTGCCTTCTTCTTTAATGCACAAGCTCATCATTATTCTGATAGATATCCCTAGCCTCCCCAAATCATTACTTGTGTATGTCCCATGCCCCAATGTCGAATTCACTGCTCCACATCTTGAGGCCCTATGCACAGTGACAGATTGAGACTCACCTCATGAGACAATTGAGCAGTCCCTTTTTACTTACCAGTTCTCCATTAACAGGCTGCAGAAGCCCCCTCATTGACTGCCATTGGTCACCAGATACCAAATCACCAATCTCCAGGTCCCAATGTGTGAGGGACTGACTGTATCCTGCAGTCATGCTGTGCATGAATGTTAAGCAAAGACATACCCACATACATATGTCAGGCATACCCTTGTAGCATGGTGCGCACTGCCACAGAACTGCCTTAGCTTTCTGGCGTAGCTACCTGGTGTGCACTTCCAATAGGACTACCTCAGCCTTGTCCTGCCACCTTACTTTAAACTGCTCCCCTCTTCCCCATTCTCAGCCATGTGCTCCTTTCTACTCCTCTCCTGCGCTCCATTCAGCACCCAGCACCCACTAATGATTTTGTCTCTGTCCATCCATTCCCTCTAGGGCTCCAGTCACCACCTACCCTCTCTTGTCAAACATGTGCCTTCCAGTCTTCCCCTTGCCTGTGTGCAATCACCCTCCCCCTAGTCAAGCATATGCCTTCCAGCCCCCTTCTCTTCTCACTGGTCTCACCTGAGCATCCTTGATATGGGATCAGAGTCGCCATAAGAGCAATGCAGTGAAAGATAGGCATGCATACAAACCTTTAAGTTGTGAGTGAAGCACAATTCAGCAGATGCATATCAATTATATCCAGTCATGATTCACACCAGTCTAATAATCCACTAGTGTGGCAATTAGATTTGGATTGTGAATGTGATTTGTGAACCTGTGAGCTGAGTTTTTAACAAGCATTCATGAGATGCAAAGGAACACTAATGCATTTCCTGACATGGTGCAGCAGCCAATCCAACCCACCATGAAGCCAGGTGGGGAACATTACAACCCGTTTTTATGCCAAGGAAAACTGGCTTTTAGCTGCGCTCCAAAGTTTTTGATCCCACCTACCAGGGACCAAGAAATCCCACCCAAAACTTTTGCTACAACAAAGAATGTAAAAACAAATTACTGCGGATGCTGAAAGCTGAAACAGAAACATAAAATGCTGGAAAATCTCAGCAGGTCTAACAACATATGTGAAGAGACATCAGAGCTGATGTCTCTTCACATATGATAAAAATCAATATCACCTAAAGACTATTTATTAAGTAATACCTAAATTGCAGACAATATATCACCCTCAAACACAATTAAAAACCTCATGCCATTGTTACTCTGTACTACCAACTCTGCAGAACTGCAGTTTTTAGGAACCAGTCCAACATCACGCCTAACTTCCTTGGGTTTGCTTCTTCCTATTTTGCCAAGTCATAACATCAAGTGACTGTCAAAAGGTACTTCTCACAATTTCCAGAGAAACTCCAAACCAAATGCCAGCAGTAAGGTACATCCCAGCAATTCTTTCACTCCTGACAACATCAGGACCAGTCTTGTGCATTAATTAGATTGCCATGGGATGCAATATTTTGATGAGGGTCCATCTTCTATCCTGCATTCTGCTAAGCATCCCAAAGAAAAGCTACACTTTCTGCTCTACTGACCACACTAGCTGCAGCCCTTCATTAAATGGATTTAAGCCAGATGATGAAGTGCAAAACATGACACAGGTCTTTTGAGAATAGGTTTATTCCCAGATGCAGCCTTACAGATTTTTGTCTTGTAACTACTACCCTAGCCAAAGAAGGTGCATTCATAATGCAGCCAAAGAGGTTGAGTGCCAACCTGCAAATCCTTCCAACATGCTAATTGCTGGCAGTAAGAATGGGACAGACCACTGGTTAGCCATGCTTGATGCAGAGTGATGCCCTTCAAAGTATAAACCTTTGGTGACAGGTTAGAGACCTGTTCCAGGAATAACCAACTATGCAAACAGATGAAAATCTACCTTAGTGCACCACTAGATGCAGGACAAGAATTGGAGTTGGAACTATTACCCCAGTGTCCCAGTTGACTCCTTTTATACTTTTTTTGAGTACCAAATAGATGAATTAACAAATAAAATTAACAACTCATTAAAGGGATCCTGCAACAAAAAGTCAAAACTTCATTGTAATTTGGTTTGATAAGTTTCATTTAAGGTGTCTGAACAGATAATGCACTGCAGCCTCTGTGGTGGCCACCGGTCATGGAAGGTGTCAAACGTGTGTGTCCTTCACTTGTGTGCAAACATCCCTGTGGAAGACAGGCAGACTATTGGACCCAACCACCCCCTCAACTGCCCACTGCCTGTACCTGTCAATGGCCCACTTGACCATGCCTCGGAGCAAGCCTATGAGGAAATTCTCCTCCCTCTTGCCCCCACCTCTCCACCAGGAATAACTTCCTTTATACGTGACCCTAGTCCTAAGTCAAATATGGCTCATCATCATTGTATCTTTAACAACATTATCAACAAACCATCAACATCCTTTCTCTTTCTATGACATCTCTCTTTTTCTTCTGAAAACTTGGAAACAAAAAATCTGCCACTCTCAGCCCTGTTTGCTTTTGCCTTTATTTTAAATTTGAAAATTTTGCATCTTATTTAAATAAACCTTGGGCCCCCTATTCTGATGTTACCAAGCTATCTGTCTGTTGCCAGGCAAAACTCAATAGACTACATGACTCTCGCCATTACCCCATTTTACCTTAAATTGAAAAGTTGGTTTAAAACATAACAAACTTATAAACCTTCGCAGTAAGAATACATAATTCATATCAACTCCCATTCGCTCATCACCCCAGTGCTCTCAAGGCAGCGTTGGTTCCTGGTTAAGTAAAGCCTGGACTTTAAGAATCTCATTCTTGTTTTTAAATTTTTCTCCCACTGCTCCCCAAACCATAATCTCATTCTAAAATTCTCCAAGATATTTGTATTCCTCCAACTCTGGCCTGTGGAGCAGGAGTGTCACCAATTTTAACCACCCCAACTACGGTAGCCTTGCTTACAGGTGCCAATGCACTAAGCTTTAGAGTTCCCACTTTAGAAATATAGAAGATAGGAGCACGAGGAGGCCCTTTGCCCTTCGAGCCTACTCCACCATTCACTGTGACCATGGCTGATCATCCAACTCAATAACCTAATCCTGCTTTTTCCCCGTAAACTTTGATCCCATTTGCCCCAGCCACCAGCCAACTCTTAAATACATTCAATGTTTTGGCATCAACTATTTCGTGTGCTAATGAATTCCACAGCTCACCACTCTTTGGGTGAAGAAATTTCTCCTCACCTACGTCATAAATGGTCTACCCTGAATCCTCAGGCTGTGACTACTTCTGGTTCTGGACTCCCCCACCATTGGGAATATCCTCCCTGCATCTACCCTGTCTAGTCCTGTTAGAATTTTGTAAGTCTCTGTGAGATCCCCCATCATTTGTCTGAACTCCAGTGAAAACAATTCTAACCTAGTCAGTCTCTCCTCATTCATCAGTCTCGCCATCCCTGGAATCAGTCTGGGAAACCTTCACTGTACTCTCTCGAGATCAAGAACATTCTTCCTCAGAAAAGAAGACCAAAACTGCACACAATACTCTAGGTGTGGCCTCACCAAGGCCCTGTATAATTGCAACAACACATCCTTGCTCCCGTACTCGAAACCTCTCGCAATGCCATTTGCCTTCTTCACCGTCTGCTGCACCTGCATGCTTACCTTCAGTGACTGGTGCACAAGGACACCAAGGTCCCATTGCACACTCCCTTCTCCCAATTTACAACCATTTGGGTAGTAAACTGCCTGTTTGTTTTGGCTTTCAAAGCGAATAATCTTACATTTATCCAAATTATATTGCATTTGCCATTGATTTGTTCACTCATCCAACCTGCTCCATTGATTTGTCCACTCACCCATTCTGATGGATTTCTGCATCCTCATCACAGTCCATCCTCCCACCCAACTTGGTATCATCTGCAACTTTGAGGTGTTACGTTTTGTTCCCTCATCCAAATCATTAATATATATTGTGACTAGCTGGGGTCCCAGCACTGATCCTTTGGCACCCCACTAGTCACTGCCTGCCAGTTTGAAAAGCACCCATTAATTCCAACTCCCCCGTGTCTCTTCTTCTCATTCATTTTAGATGCTCTTTAAAACCTACCTCTTTTAGAAAACTTTTGCTCATCAGCCCACACATCTCCTATGTCCTCGGCGTCCAATTTGGAATAGGTACTACAGTAGCAGGCAATCATCTGCCATTGGTGTTGTTATAATATAGAAATGCTATAATTTGAATCAGCACCATCCTCTAATGTGCCTGTTTGGAACTCAGCAAATCCACACAGGGCAGGTTATGGTCTACACCAATAATGAAGATGGGAAACAATTGAATGTACGATTGTGGATGCATCCTAGACCATGGGACATATATCAATATGCCCACTGAGATTTGTTTTGCAAGGCACTTTGTTTCTTCATTCTGTACTTTAAAGCAAAACCCAAACTAGACAAGTAAAAGCAAAATACTGCAGATGCTGGAAAGCTGAAATAAAAACAGAAAATGCTAGAAAGGCTCAGGAGGTCTGACAGGACCTGTGGAGAGAGATTTAACATTTCAGGTCCAATATGGCTTTTCTTTGGAACTGAAATCAAATTAGACATCCCATATAAGTTTTTCTGGCCATACAGTGGTATTACTAGTACTGGACACCAACCCCAACATCGGGGGAAATATATTACATCCATAACACTGACACATTTACCTTGATGGAAATATTTACAAATGAATTAAATTTCCCTATATTGTAATAAAAATCTCTACCTTGCAATGTATTGTACTGTGTTGCAGCACAAGCTAAGAGAAGAACGTGAAGCTAAACGGACACAATTAGATAGCAGACATGAGTATGTTTTTGATATTGTGGCGACCTGTGTCCATCTGGAAAGATCTGATATTGAAGATTTTATGCTGGAAGGGGATCAAGTAAGCAAAATGTTTTGTTTGCACATAATTTGTATTTAGTTTTATTTAGGAATCAAATCTCAAAATTGTACAATATGTAGGATTACAGGATTATTAGTATTTGTTACAAACACAACATTAAGATAGACTGTATGACTTAGAGTCATAGAGGTCTACAGCATGACCCTTCAGATCACCTTGTCCATGCCGCTCAGTTTTTACCATTAAGTTAGTTCCAATTGCCTTTATTAGGCCCATGTCCCTCTTTACTAATCTTATCCAAGTAACTCTTTAAATGCTTTTTAAAAGACAAAATTGCACCCATCTCTACTACTACCTCTGGCAGCTTGTTCCAGACAATCACCACCCTCTGTGAAAACTTTGCCCCTCTGGACCTTTTGCATCTCTTGGTGGTGGAAAATATGTAACTGACTAGAATGATATAGGTTAGTTAGCATGACTGCTCAAATCAAGTAGAGCAGGGCTACACATGACCCACAATGGAAATTTGGTGCTTTATTGTTTGAGTTCAGAATTTGTGTGACTCAATATTGGATCAATCTGAACTGTTAAATTATGAACATATAAAGTTAAAAAACATATTTAGCATAATGAATCACTTTGAAGCAACAAACTAATTAAATTTATTTAGATAACATCTATCAATTAATTTTATTCTGAACACTGAGATCAGATCACTGATTCTAAGTGATTCCTGTGTCTTTTAATTAATATATTTGAAATTCTTGTGGTATTTTTACAATATCTATTGACAGGACATTTTCAGTTAGTGGGTAGTAGCACTATGTTAACCATTGTATTCAGGCAGGGTATGACTTGCAACAGGATTTATTACATTTAGCTGGCACATAATCATGTATTTTGGGGGATAGGTCAGAGGGACAAACTATGATAGATTGGTGGTTAGGTGCCAGTAGAGAAGCTGATTGTGAAGAACTGGAAAGGTTTGAATAACTGGAGAGCTGTAACAACAGTGGAACATGGCAGAGAAATCTTCAGTAAAATAGAACAATTGGTTGAATGTCCAGGATCATGGAGGAAGGGTCATGGACTGGGAGAATGCTGTGTGAAAATAGAAAATAAGAAGGCATGGTTCAAGATCCAGTAATGGGTCAGGAGATGAGTCCTCGTTGAGGAAACATTTACATATGGTGGAAAGGGGCTCAGATTGGGCATATAGTGGATCTAACAGGAGAAGCCTGGACAGGCAAGACAGAAAGAGATTGTAGTTTGACTAGACAACACAATGTAATGGAAAATGCAGCATCATTCCGACAAGCTAATAGAAGCAGAAGTCTCTTGACTGAGTAGTTTATATAGCTGCCGACAAATTTAAAGATAAAGCCATGTGGGAAGCTCAACAGAAACAATTGTGGAGCCAAAATAATTCTCCAAACTTAAATGGGTAGACACAAACCCTTGATAGCCTGACCATTTTACCAAAATGAATGCTTCCTGTGAGAAGTTATTGGTAGTTTCAGAAGAAGGATCCTGATATAAGTCTTGCAAGCATAAGATTTATTTTTCTTTCTTCAGTTCCTTTTCGAAATTTTGACTATAGATATGCATGTGTTTTTTTTTCTTTTAAGGAGGAAGGAATCCTCAGGCAGGAATTTCTCCCTAACTCCACGGCACATTTTGTGGTGGCAGATGCGGCCCTTCATTAGTTGGTGGTGGGATCTTTT
Source organism: Carcharhinus amblyrhynchos (assembly GCF_965287045.1). Lineage (NCBI taxonomy): Eukaryota > Metazoa > Chordata > Chondrichthyes > Carcharhiniformes > Carcharhinidae > Carcharhinus > Carcharhinus amblyrhynchos. The sequence continues at coordinate 44,501,259 of NC_137327.1, read as the reverse complement.
GGTTCTTCCATTGTTAGTGGGGTTTCTCATAGTTTGCATCTGTGGTATGGAGTTGCCATCAATGAGACTGGGTAATCCTGCCAGTGGGAATGACTGGAAGGCTCTGCCCTTACTGTTGCAAATGCTGTGACAGTTAAGTGCAGGCTTCAGTTATGATTAAGAGCAGCTGACACTGTTTGGGGAAAGATTAGGACATATATATAAGAACCAATTTTCACCTGTGTGGAGGAACTGTGTGCAAGAGAAAATAGTTGGTAATTATGTTGGACTCAGTTTTGTGAATAAACCTATGTTGAAGGCAGCCTGCTCCAGCTTCTTTGCCAGATGGATGATCTCTGGAATAACATAATGGATGGTAAAGTGCATCAGTAAGGAACTTGCTTTTTATTGTATTTTAGTGACTTGTTATAAATTTTCCAAAATAAAGAAACTTTCTGGTTTAAAATGAATGAAAATATTTTTGGGCATCACAGGTACATTGGGACATTTGTATTTTGGTCAGTGTAGGGTTGGGGGTGAAAAGGTTGCTACATGTAGATTGAAGTTTCTTTAGAAAAATGGTAAATGCCACGTGTAATGGGAGGCAGGTCCTTTGACTCTTGGCCAGGGATGGTGCATAGCAAACAAGAGGAGAAGAATGGAAAATGCAACTAAATTTCAAAAAAAATGCTTGATTCTGTTTTTCTTTTTCAGCTGGAAGAAATTGATAACTTTTTCACTGTAGATGGCAGACAAAGCCTTCTGTTCTTCTATCAGGAAGTGGATCTTCCAGATGCAGGTTATATTTTATAGAATATGATAATAGTTGCAGTATTTCATTCAAACATTACAAAAGTTACATAAATAATAGTATGTCTTGCAGCCAATCACTGCTTTATTTAAGAAGCTGATCAAAAATTATTCCCAGTTCTTGGCTTCTTATTCTTAATATTGAGAAGAAATATATCACTTCTATTTCAACTTATTTTCTTTTGATTTTCTTTTCTCTCCAAGTGCCTTTGACTCCTCCTCCCTGTCATTCTGCCTCGTTTTACTTCTCCCCCTTTGGGTATTCTGCCTGCCTAAATTCCTGCCCAACTCCACAGTACTTATCAACCTGCTACTTTTCTGCCAACATATCAAGCTTAACTTACTGCCGTAAACCTACAACTTCCCTGAGGGCCTTTCTTGGCCTCCTTCGAAGGGTCCAGTGAGGCATTTGTCACTGCCCTCTTACAAGCAGCAACCTCAACTGTTGCATCCTTCTTTCTTGCCAACCTTCTCACACAGCCCATCCACTGGGGGCTAATCTTACCAATCATGATGCTGTCCAGTTCACCCCTTCAGGTGCTGATCCTGTAGAGTCTGCCCATGGACCAGCTATCACCACCCATTTCCACATACCTCACCAGATGTCTGTTCACAAGTGAACAAACCCTCACCATGTAGAAGCTCTTTGTCAATGTTATGGCCTGGACCAATACCCATCTGAGGGATGATGTCATCCACTAAATGAACCTGTCTGCCTGGGTGTAGCTTCTACCACTTGCCCCACCTATACTGTCAGGTATCAGATCAAACCATGTTCTGTTCCCCTTCTCTGGCACTTTACCTCATTTCAACATACATTGTTCCACTTTCTTCATCGCTTATTTAAAATCCTTGTTTTCTACTCCCATCCTGTTTACCACAAAATATTCTCACTGAGATATTTTCACTGCTCCCCCCCCACCAAGTGATATCCTATCCTCTGTCATCGCAAACTCCATCTCAATTCATCAAGTTCTCTCTCCTCTTGAGTCTACTGCACTCCTCTTCTCCCTTAACCCCTCCCTTCATATAAACTCCCCAATCATTATACATGGCAACCCTCTTAAATTTACCATGAAGCAGTTTCACAAATTTATCTTTGGAAACACAGATAAGACCATCAGTTCCTTGTGTTGCTCTCAATTTACAATAATTCCCCTTCCTAACCCTACATCCTTCTCTGCTCCCCAATTCACTTACAATTGCATGATAGCCTTTGGCCCTCCATTCACCACAGCATTTCTGCAACTGCCAGTTTGCTCAACCACATCCTCACCCTTATTTTTGATGCCCTGAACCCTATTTAAACAATTATTCTTCTTACTATGGCTGCTGTCCTTGGTACAGATCTCATCCTTAGTTCTAAGGGATGCAGATTTAAATGTTCATTGTATGAACTCGGAGGAGAGACAATGATGAAATTTTCCACTCCTTGCCATGATTCCCACAATCATGGCAAGAGGCATGTTGGCAGAAGTCAGTTTCCCTTTGGCATATTGTTCTCTTGACTTTTATGGTGGGTCAACCTGTTGCTGATTGATGTTCGGAATTGCATTTTCATACATTTTCATATCACGAATACTCAACATACAACCAACTCTCTGGAATCACGTTTTGTGTCCAAATTAAGTAACACATCAGCGGAAAATTTAAATAGCCTGATTCACTAATATATATAAGTGGCATGCACTTGGTGATTTCACTTTACCAATGATTTTGAAGTTTGTGGATGCTTCTGTTGCCTACCTTCAGCAGCAATGCTGCCATAATCTCGTTGCTTCTCAGATTCAGTGACCAACAGGCAAAAGTAGAAGGTAGTTTGGTGAGGGGGAAGGTTGCTGTAGAGGGACATAGGCCTGCCTGGGGGAGGGTGACTGGACTGTGGAAGGGAAGTCAAAGGTGTGATAGGTGGGGGTAGGCATCATTGTAAAAGAGTTAAAGGGAGTAGCATGAGACAGTTCTGAGACTGAGCCCACATTGTCAGGGGTGGAATCAGTAGACTCTCATGGAGCTGTGCAGGCCATGCTAGAAGGTCTATGCATGATATGCATGCTTTGGTCTCAGTCATAGGAAGGGGGATGCCTCTCTGGGCAGTGTCAGCTGTGCACAGCATGGTGTGAAAGGTGTGGTCAGTTGTTTAAAGATGGTCCTGGGGGTAGGGGCTTTGTACAGGTAGCATCTGCAGCCTGTAATTTTGGGGCTGGTAAATCATGGGATGGGGAGGTAATGGATGGTGTTGTGGTTGGGGTGAAGGGGTCGCTTGAAAGTTTTTTTACATTTGGTGTCAAAGGGGAGGAAGCCAGGTCGACAGAAGACATTATGATATTACCAAACCTGGGTTCAGTGGGGAGGACAGGAACATCAACTACAATGATGAATGTGCCAGGGTTGAAAGGAGAGGTACAAGACTGATCAGAGGAAAGGAAATTGGATGCAGGAACATAGGTGGGTAATGGGGAAGTTTGGAGCTGGTCTCAAACTGGAACTGAAGCACCGCCATTTTGATAAGGAGCTGGAGTGACGTAGCTGAAAAAAATCACTTGACGGGTTCTGAGGTTGTGGTGAAGGAGTTGACAACTGCAAAATGGTGGCCGATGGAAGGGACATCCTAATAATTTTCATCTGAAGACATGGTGATCAAGGCTCAAATTCCAAATAAAGGCACTTTAATGCATGAAGAACATTCTTAAGAGAGCTATTAAGGCAAAGACAGGCACATGATTTGATTGTCCACATGTCTGTCACAGAGGAATGTAAGAAGGGAAGAAGGATCAAGGGACCATGGTTGCTCAAGGCAAGCTTCCACATGCATGGTCATGACTTAGAGGACACAGTACCTGCAGTCATGAAATTAATGCAAGGCTGGGCTAATGTCCAAGCTAAAGGAGGCAGACTGACAGTAGCTTAACTGATGTAAGAGTACATGGCTGTATTGACCTTCATCAAAGTCACTTTGTGAATGTGCAGTCATGTCAAAGGGGAATTCTCAGCCACTTGAACCTTCAGGATGTGCTTCACTTGCAAGTGATGGCCTGGAGATGCCAGAGGGCAAACTGAGGGCTTTAGACTGATCTCTGGCTGGGTGATGAGAGATAGCATTATAGGGTAAGGTGCAACAGTATGTCTAATCTATTCGTTCACAGATACAAGGAGGAATGCAGGCTGCAGTCAACACTGTTTTCATGATAGCTTTGATACGAGTGAGGAGAAAGGCCCATCACCATACGGCAGAGCTCAAGGAAGAGCATTGCCCTGAAACAAGAGCCAGCAGGGTCCCAGGAAGATCCTGATGCTGGTGAGAAGGATCCACATCTGCTGAGGCATTTGGTCTCAGAAAATGCCTGTTTTATGTGGCGAATGAAAAGCACCTTTGTTGTTCTAGATTATGGCAGATCATATTTACTACAATCTCCTTGAAAATCAAATGCCACATCGACTGGGAGACTATCCATTGCCAGATGCTCTGAGGGTGACTGTGTCAGTGGATTGTTCCAGGGCTCTGCCTTTATAGAATAAGTGTCCACCATAAATGTATCAGGGAGGTGATTGATAATCTTTTCAGTAAAGCATTACATCCGTCTCATCATGGATGAAGTAAACCAGGTTGTGATCTTCTACTTCTCACAAGTTCAGGGCACCAGCGACATGTGATTTTAAGAGCTTCCTGGCAGCAGCCAGTAAGGTTCACTTAATAAATAAGGATTCTACTCTCTAAATTTCCAATCGATGCATTTTTTGCCAAGTACCCTTAGAACCTGGACGGCTATTACACCTTGAGTCAGTCCGAGCTGCCATAGGTCTTCAAGGATATTGACACATTGAGGCACAGTTTTTTAGTGGTAAGGTTAACCCCCTAAGTCACAGCCAATGAAGCCTGTTTGTTATCTCAGTATATCTGAGGACAGACACAATTTGGCATATTCAGAAAGCAAACTGTTGGCATCCTAAACAATGTGCTTTTGATATTTGGACTGATCAGGTGGGGTTCTCCAGTACTCTCGACTTAGGGATTTCCGCATTGTCGTTGTTTGCTACACTCTACACAATCTAGTACTGCCAAGGGAGCGACGAGTTGCCACATGGAAACATGGACGAGCTACACATTTCCTTGGACAAGGAGGACATGGTGAATCTGAAGAGGGCAAGAATGCAGATGTGCCACTTGAGAATGCCATTGCACAGGCACAGCTTAGAAGATATACCCCTGACACCCTCACAATGATAAGGTTCCAGGAGGGATAAAATGAGGATAAGCTAATACTTATTAGTTCTCCTGTTCCTTTTGAGGCAGGAAAGACATCATAACCTTCTTTGTCATCATAGGCAGCTCAATTAAGGTCATCAATCTCCAAAAGAATAATAACAGTTAATACTAACAATGGCTCATCGATGGAAGATTAAATATGTGGCTTTTCACAATGGCTTTAACTCTCGATTCCCAGACTGTTAAAATGGCATCAAAGATATGATTTACCTCTGAAGTCTGCTGTCTCACTTTAAATCTAGTTACTGCAGGTAGTCTTTTTAACTCAAAACACATTGGCCCATAACTTTCTGGTTCCCCAGTGTTGCATTTGGTTGGGGGGGGGGAGGTGGGCGGGTAGCGCATCAATGCCCTCTAGGAAGTTCCCACATAAGGTTTTATCCAGCAATTGTTCAAAAGTACTAATTTCCTCTAGACAATTGGGCTCGAACCATCCCACAAATGCGATTTAAATTACCAATTTTGGATGGTTCTGCATGTGTTATTCGAATAGTTACTCTGAAAGAGTCAGAATGAAAAAAGGTAAATATCTAAACACAGCCTTGCAGGGGACATCTCATGCTCGTACATGGCCCTCACCCATGGGACCCACCACAGCACTCCCCTCCTGATCTGACCCAACTCCTTCTTGGTTCTAACAACCTCCCCCACTTTGACCACTCCCTCATCTCCCAACTCAACCTGCCCTCTTCACCTCCCACTCTACTGTGGCTCCAACCCCATCCACTCTGCCTTTGGCTCAAACTCCACCTTCTTCTGCACCTCCTAGATTCTGAAACCCCCTTGACCCCCCCCCCCCCCCCCCCCCCCGCCCTGACCTCTGACCACCCCCATCTGTGCTAACACCACCTCTGCCGTGAGCCTTTTCCCAGTCTGACCCCCCTCCCTCTGCTCCAACACTGCACTTCTGAGCTCCCCTACCACTTGTCTGTCCCACCCACACAAATCTGTCCCATTCTCTCCGTGGTCAGCCAGCCCACTCCTTCCCAGTCTGTCCCCCTTCCTGGTTCCATCTCCTTTCCCAATTCCCCCACTTTCTGGTTTCCCTCCTCCCACCCCCACTTCGTGGGCACCCCCAACCTTCCCAGCTTCTCTCCCCCCATCCTAGTCTCCAGGCTACTGCTGTAAAAGGGAGCCTTTCTTTCCTTTCTGCGCCCCAGTTATTTTGCAGTGATGCTGCCGAAGGAACGCTGCACTGCTCCTGTCTCATCCAACCTGCAGCAAGAAGATTGGCCGAGACAGAGCTTTCCAAATCCCAGCAGGGTTAAGTCTGTCAAAAATGGCAATCCGACAGAGATTGCTATTCTGTGGAAGTTACGGACATTCGTTTACTCTTCCTTGAATTCTTCTAAGCAACACCTCAGTTGTCTTAGACATCCTTTCTGTTCCAATTTTCTGGTTAACTGGATTGTATCTTGTTTCTTAGGAAGCCTGCATCTTTGTAATTCCCTTATCATGTCCAGCTTCACCTGGCAGAATTGAGAGATGTTCACTCCCCGGTGTCCTGTCTCCAACTGCAATATATCCAGCTTAAACTAAAACATAAAAGCTTTCTCTATCCTAGAAGGGCCTCTCGTTGCTAAGCAATGGCCACATGGTTATGCCTTTTATTTATTTTTCATGCTGTAATCCTTTTCAAGCACAATTCAATCACAGTTGGAACTTATCCAAACCCCCTACATATATAAACACCTTTATCCAGCATGAATCTACCTATATGTTTTACCTTTCCAGGCACAGAATGTTAAACTTAACTCAGTGAATACTATTCCTATTCTAATATTTACCAAAACAATTATAATCCTTTAAAAATTACTTTTATTTTCCTAAAACATCTCATGACCAGTTTAAGATGCATCAGTAGAGACCTGGGAACTAGAGAAATTTGATTATACGAGAAAGCTAAAGAGCTGACTGAAACTAACCTTTGAGGATTGGGGAAAAACTAAACAAAACCTAGATATTGGGTTCTGAGTGGTTAATTGTATTCAAGATTGTTTACAGTTGCATTAATCTTTATCCATTTTGAATGATGTCTGGATGTTACGCAATATCTGTATACTGGTCAAATAAGCATGAAGCACTGGACCACTGTCAGAAATAATGAAATAATTTTAGAGAAGTTTTGTGGCACACAATGTTTTTCAACTATTGTTTTCTTTTGTGACCTAGTTGCTCTTGGAGCAAGTGGACCTGTGCCAGGATCTTTGAGTTGTGGTAAAACATTAAAGCTGTTCCTTGCTGATGGGAAGCAAGCTGCTTTGACTGGAATTTGTATTGCCTTTCTTCGAGGTAATGCCAGCAGAGCCATTACATATGAAAACATATACAGGGTAAATATTTTAATTTTCACTCTCACACTTTAGTCATTAGTGGATTTTGACCCAGATACTGTGATATATCTCAAAGTCAGATTGGTGTGTGGCTCAGAGGGAAACTTGGTGGTGATGGTATTTCCATGTACACACTACCCTTCACCATTTAGGTGATTGAGGTTGCAGATTGGGAGGTGTTGCCAAAGAAGCCTTGGGGAGTTGCGGCAATATATTCTGTAAATAATGCACAGCAACCACTGTAAATTGATGATGGAATGGACAGACACTTAGAACATAAGAACATAAGAAATAGGAGCAGGAGTAGGCCATCTAGCCCTTTGAGCCTGCCCTGCCATTCAATAAGATCATGGCTGATCTGAAGTGGATCAGTTCCACTTTCCTGCTTTCTCCCCATAACCCTTAATTCCCTTGTCTGTCAAAAACCTATCTACCCGTGACTTAAATATATTTAGTGAGGTAGCCTCCACCACTTCAATGGGCAGAGAATTCCAGAGATTCACCACCCTTTGAGTGAAGAAGTTCCTCCTCAACTCCGTTCTAAACTGCTCCCCCTTATCTTGAGGCTGTGCCCTCTGGTCCTGCTGTCCTTTCTGAGCGGGAAGAATCTCTCTACCTCTACCCTGTCCATCCCTTTCATTATCTTATACGTCTCTATAAGATCCCCCCTCATCCTTCTAAACTCCAATGAGTACAGACCCAGTCTATTTAGTCTCTCTTCATAGTCTAACCCCCTCATCTCCGGTATCAGCCTAGTGAACCTCTTCTGCACTCCTTCCAAGGCCAAAATATCCTTGCGCAAGTGCGGCAACCAAAACTGCACACAGTACTCCAGCTGCGGCCTCACCTGTACAGTTGCAGCAAGACCTCCTTGCTTTTATACTCTATCCCCCTCGCTATAAAAGTCAACATCCCATTCGCCTTCTTTATCACCTGCTGCACCTGCAGACTGGGTTTTTGCGACTCATGCACAAGGACCCCCAGGTTCCTCTGCACCGTAGCATGCTGCAGCTTTTCGCCCTTTAAATAGTAATCCCTCCTGCTATTACTTAGACTAATGAATGAAGAGAATTACTTTCTCTTGGATGGCATTGATCTTCCTGAGTGTTCTTGAAGCTGCACCCATCCCCAGTGGAGAATATTGCAAAGCATTCTTTATTTGTGCCTTGTAAGTAATGGAAAGGCTTTGGGAAATTAGGAGATGAGATACTCCCTGTTGAACTTTCAGCTCTATGCTGTAGTAATCATGACATTTCTATGGCTGGTTCAGTAGAATTTGTAGTCAATGGTGTCTTCCAGGATTTTAATGATGGATAACTTGGTAGTGTCACTGATTACAGGGAGATGGTTTAGTGCGCTGTTCTTGAAGATGTTCATCATCTGTGCAACAATTGTTACTCGCTACTTGTCAGTCTAAGATTTGCGGTGGGCAGCATGGAATGCTTCATTTTCTGAACACTGTACAATCACAGAGAACAGATTAACTTCTGACATTTAAACCAAGTGTAAGTAATTGATAAAGCAACTGAACATAGTTTAGCATAAGACACTACCTAAGGGATTCCTACAGCAATGTCCTGGGGTTGAGAAATTTGCTTTCCAAAAAACAAAGCCACCTTCCTTCTGTGGCAGATATGATTCCAGTTTATACTTGATCTTAACTGAATTCAGTTTTACTGGGTCTCCTTGGGGCCACACATGAACTTGATGCCTTAATGTCATTCTCAGTCCTTAAAAATGAACGATTATATGCACTATGTATAATGACTAAATTATTCTTTGGACTTCTATTTGAAGCTGACATCTAAAGACCAAGAAGGCTGTGTTTCTCTCAGAACTCATGAATTTAAATGATATCTTGTGAGAAGTCTACAGATGGTAGATGTGGAAGCCATTATACTGCTAAGTTGAAATTCTTACCAGCATTATTTGTCGCAATCAGCTCACTCATAAAATTCTCCTCTACATAATTTAACACTAATTTAATTTAAATGGGCTAAAGAACGCATTAAAATGTGCTAATAATCTGCACATTCCTTAGAGTTGCTCCTGTTCTGCTGCTCTTTCTTAGCTGGAAGTACAGTAGAAATCGCATTTGCTTGTGTAAATGAGATTTCTCCTAAATATCAGTAAAGTAATGCCAATGGAGTTGGACTCCATTGAATTTTAATTCTAATGAATTTTAAGGTAATTTTAGCACAAAAGCAAAGTACTGCAGATTCTGGAAATCTGAAATAAAAGCAGATAAACTGCAAATACCTCAGAAGTTCAGGTGGCAACTGTGGAGAGGGAAACTGAGTTAATTGCCAGAATTCTACTACCCGCCTGCCTTGGGAGTCAGAGAATGGGAAGGTCCATGGACCTTGGGCAGGATTTTCTGATCTCTAGTTGAGCGAGGCTGTAAAATCCTGCCCAATGTTTCAAATTGATGATCTTTCAACAGAAATGGTACTGCCAGATATGTTGAGGGTAATTGAAACTCTAATGTTACCTAAGTCTGTTTGTGACTCCAGTCACAAGCTTCAATTTTCTGTAATATGCTGTAAATTGCTTTGATTTTATCTTTTTATACTATAAATTTAGAATATACACTGATGACTTGTCGCCATATCTGGGGATAAAGAGAAAAATAAATTTGTCTCTTTCTTTCCTTGTGTAGTTGTTTTTCTGCTCTTCTCCCACCCTTGAATTCTATCTCCTTTTTTTTGTTTGTGTTCCATTCTATATGTCTTCTTCCTCCTTTTCCCTGTATTACTCACAAGTTTCATTGTTCTCTATCTCCAGCTCTTTCAGCCATTTTCTCACTGTTTCTTCTCCTCCTGTCTTAAAGAATAACTTGCATTTAAATATTCTGTTTAACGTTGTGAAACATCCCAAGCGCCTTCTCTTCTTTCATTCTCTTTAAGCCTCAGGGAAGGCTAACCGAACAGTCTTTTTTCAAAAAGGCATAAATTAGCGTGCATTTCTTGTAAAATTTAACGTTGCCTTTTTTGTTTAAGTAAAATGTATTTTCTATTTTCTAGGAAGTAAGTTTCAGTGTTTTGGATGCTGGAAGGACTGGGTTGTTGAAATCTATTGAACAGTTATTGAGTGATGCATTTATACCGGTGCTGAAGAACATGAACCAAGGATGGGGAGTGCTGAACAAACCTGAATCCATGGCAGTTCGACAGGGATTTCTCAATTCTCTAGATGGGTTTGTCGGTGCCCTCTCTACAGCACAACAGAATCTGGCCAAGGAGGTAAAAAGTCTAACTCATACTAAAATTTCTGTCTACTATAATGGCTTTAGAGGAAAAATTAATCCAGCAATGAAATGCTGGACAAGTTTCTACTGGCTGTTTCCATTATAAATAGGAAATGAGAGAGGAAGAGTGATGTGGTCAGGCAAAATAAAGGAAAGGTTGAAGGAACAGGAAGGGAAGAGATACAAACTGGGAGAGGGAGAAAAGGAATATGGTGAAAGATAGAAACAGAAGGGAGAAGTAGAGGGTGAGATTGGAAAAATATAGGGTGGATGAACTCATGCTTCAGGGAATGGGTGAGACAGGTATATGATTTGAAAAATGATGTGGAGATGCCGGTGTTGGACTGGGGTGGACACAGTAAGAAGTTTCATAACACTAGATTAAAGTCCAACAGGTTTATTGGAATCACTTGCTTGAAACTCACCTGATGAAAGAACAGCACTCTGAAAGCTCATGATTCCAAATAAATCTGTTGGACTTTAATCTGGTGTTGTGGAGACTTCTTACTGATTTGAAAAATGGATTAATATTTGAAGAAGAGGATGACATACAGCTTTGGGGAAGGGGTTCTGATAAAATGTGGTGTTCACATAATGGGCTAAAAGGCCATTTTCTGTGTTGAATTATCTACAGTTCTCTCCACAAGTGCCAACTAAATCTATTACAGAAATGTGGTACAGTAGTTCAGTGGTTGTGAGTGGATTAGTAATCCAGTGGACTGCATTAATAATCCAGAGACACAAATTCAAATCCCATCGTGGCATTTGGGGAATTTAAATTCAATTAAATAAATTAATAATTTGGAATGAAAAGCTAGTATCAGTAATGGTGACCATGAAACTGCCAATTGTATTTTTTTACTCTGTTCAATACGTCCTTTCTGCAAGGAATTCTGCCACCTGATGCATTTGTAATTCCAGATCCATAGCAATGTGATTGCTTCCTAACTGCCTTCTGGAATGGCCGAGCAAGCCATTCAATTATACTCATTATCACCTTTTCAAGGGCAATTCGAGATGAACAATAAATGCTGGCCTTCCCAACAATATCCACAACCTGAAATTGATAAAAAAGTCATTCTTACCTAGTGAACAACAAATGATGTCTAACTGGATTATCCCATGTACTCTGTTTAGTGATGCCTCTTCTAGAATTCCTGTTAATGTCATAGACAACTCAGGAGGACATTTGCTTTGTTTTGCTGCTTTCAGATTCGGTTTGAGCAAAGTGCTTCGGAAGAGCTGAGGAACTTGAAAGGCCCATCTGATTTGAGCATTGCTTCTCCAGAAGTGTTGAAACAAGCTGAAGAAAGCCTGAAAATTTGGATGAAGCAAATTGAACAGGTGAAGAATGGGGATATTTAGCATTTGGGCAGATTTTGTCTTTTGTTTTACAAGATATTAGCAATGTGTTTTAGAAATAGAAGACTTTGGCTGGATTTTCTCCTAACACTGACCAAACCCACATGGATGGGACCAAACATGAGGTGTGCAAGGTCATAAAATTTAAAAACAGAGCCTGGATTTTTCACCTGAGTCGGGCTGATTCAGGAGCCCTTTAAAATTGACAGGCAGGTCCTGATTCCAAGCTTCCCAGCCTCTTTGCTGGGTTGTCTAATTTTTGGGCGAGCCTTTAGAAGGTGCAGGCTGGTTCCTGTTGAAAGCTAGCATTGGAAACTCTCAACGGGCTGGCCCTATTGCCAAGAAAGGCCTATCCTACTCCTCTGCAATTTTCATGGAGTCAGGCCAGGTTTTGAGGAATCATGAACTCAAGTGTGCATGAGAGGACATTTAAAAGGCAAGTTCAAAAGGTCACCCTCAACCCCTATGCCAAACTCTACTGTTGCACCCACTCCCTCAGACCCCTCATGGCACTTCCATTTTGATTGACCCACTGTACACTTTCTGGACCACTGAAGAGCATTGTATATAGTGGTATGTATAAAAAAGTTTTGAAGAAATGTAATCCATTAATAACTTTCTCCTATGCTTGGGAAAAGCTATGTGGGCTGAAAGCTATTAAAGGGTCATCCATCCATGCTCTTGGACATTTCAAAAGTCACAAATCTATGAAACTACTGAAGTTGTGTCACCAAACCTTGTGAAATTGACTATAGAGATCAAGAAGACCAGCCTGACAAACAATGTTTTCTCTGAGTGCAGGTAATTTCCTTTTCTAATAGCTGTCTGGGATCTCAGTCAAGCCTCATTATATATGCTGGGCTAAGAATCCTGACAATTTTAGAATATGAGAAAAGCTATTCTCCAGAGGATGTTATTTGATTGACAGCTCACGCTCAGGGGGTTCAGCTCCTATTTTCGGGGGGCAAGTTTGGCAACAGGAGCAGAAAATCCCACCAAAGTCCCAGAATGAAGTTTACACCGGTGAGATGTTCCATTGTGATTGTGCCCACCCCTGCCAATGATGTAATGGGAATCTCGTTTTGAATGTTAGGATTTTCATTTCAATACATCTGAATGTCATTATCAAGCCTTTACCCGTAATAATTCCCCCCAGCCCCATTAGATTGTCCATTCTGTGGGACACCAAGGCAGCAGTGGTTTAAACTTTCTATGCTTGATTTATCCCCTTCCTAGAATTCTTCTTCCTCAGAGATATACCTTTGTTGTGAATCAGGAACTGTTTTGTATAAATGTCTGTCATTGCTGATAAGTCATCTTTTCTGCTAAACAACTTTCCCAATCCACTCCAGCCAACTCTGCCCTCATTCCTTTATAATTACCCTTATTTAAGTGTGGCATGTTTGTTTCTGACCCAAGTTTCTCACTCTCAAATGGAATGCTAAATTCTACCATGTTATAGTCAGTGTTTTCTAGGGGGTCTTTTACTCTGAGATTGTTTATTAAACCTGCCTCATTACACATTACCAGGTCCAAAATAGCCTGATCCCTGGTTGGATCCACAATGTATTGATCTAGGATTGTACCATTTATTATGAGAGAATTGAATACAAAAGTAGGAAGGCTATGCTTCAGTTGTACAGGGCACAAGCGAGACCGCATTTGGAGTACTGTGATCATGTTATTTAAGGACGGATGTAAATAAGCAGTTCAAAGAAGGTTTAATAAACTACTACCTAGAATGGGTGGTTTGCTTTATGAGGTCAGTTTGGACAGGTTGAGCATCTGCTGGAGTTTAGAGTAAGAGGGACTTGTTTGAAATATAAGCTTCAGAGGGGTCTTAACAGAATGGATGCGGAGAGGTTATTTCCTCTTGTGGAATAATCTAGAAGTGGATGTCACTGTTCAAAATAAAGGGTTGTCCATTTAAAATGGAGATGAGGCAGCAATTTTTCTCTGAGGGCAGTGGGGCCTTTGGAACTCAGGTGATGCAAGCAGAGCCTTTGATTTTGTTTTAAGGCAGAGGTGGATGAATTCTTGATAAGCAAGGGGGTGAGATGTTGCTGTGGATAGGGGAGATACAGATTCAAGATTACTACCAAATCAATACCTTATTAAATGGTGGAGCAGGCTGGAGGGGTGGAATGGCCAACTCTTGCTTATGTTCACATCATGTGAAAACAAATGTGAAATGTATTGCTTGGATTTTCATTCTGACTGGTATCCACCTGTGACGGGGAATTAAAATTTGCTGTTAAGTATCTGATCCTGACATTTCAACTTTGTTGAATTTGTGTTGCTGCGGTGGATAATTTGAATTTAAATTGCATTAAACCACCTCTGCATCATTACAGATGCTTAATTTAAATTGTTGCTCAATTCAAATATTTTGCAGTTTAAAATGACTTTGAATTGATTGACTGCTTTTATCTATTTTATCCTGCCTTCTTTGACCTTTAGTAATAAAGATGGTTATGAGCAACAGTAGTTTAGATTTGATTAAAACATTATCTAGCTGAAAGCAGTGCATTGTGTATTAGAACAAAGAACACAGGAACAGGCCCTTCAGCCCACCAAGTCTATGCCAACTTAGATGCCCCTGTCATCTAATATTTTCTTGCCTCTACGTGGTTCATATCCCTCTATTTCCTGCTTATTCATGTATCTATCCAGATGGCTCTTGAGCATTGTTACAGAATCTGCTTCGACCACCTCCTCTGGCAGTCCATCCCAGGCATTTATCACCCTCTGTATGAAGAACTTGCCCCTTATATCTCTTTTGAACTTTCCCCCTCTCACTTTCAACCTCACTTCCAACTTTTACAGATGCATCATAGAAAGCATTCTTTCTGGCTGTATCAACCCCTTGGTATGGTTCCTGCTCTGTCCAAGACCACAAGAAATTACAAAAGGTTGTGAATGTAGCCCAATCCATCATGCAAACCAGCCTCCCATCCATTGACTCTGTCTACACTCCCCGCTGCCTTGCCAAAGCAGCCAGCATAATTAAGGATCCCATGCACCCCAGACATTCTCTCTTCCACTTTCTTCTGTCGGGAAAAAGATACAAAAGTCTGAGGTCACGCACCAACTGACTCAAGAACAGCTTCTTCCCTGCTGCCATCAGACTTTTGAATGGGCCTTCCTTGCATTACAATGATCTTTCTCTGCATGCTAGCTATGCCTGTAACACTACATTCTGCACGCTCTTATTTTCTTCTCTATGAACAGCATGCTTTGTCTGTATAGCGCATAAGGAACAATACTTTCCACGCTATGCCAATACATAAGAACATAAGAAATAGGAGCAGGAGTAGGCCATCTAGCCCTTCGAGCCTGCCCCGCCATTCAATAAGATCATGGCTGATCTGTCGTGGGTCAGTTCCACATTCCCGCCCTCTCCCCATAACCCTTAATCCCCTCTCTTATCAAAAACCCATCAACCCGCGTCTTAAAAATATTTAGCGAGGTAGCCTCCACCACTTCAACGGGCAGAGAATTCCAGAGGTACACCACCCTTTGAGTGAAGAAGTTCCTCCTCAACTCTGTTCTAAACCGCCCCGCCTTTATCTTGAGGCTGTGCCCCCTAGTCCTACTATCCTTTCTGAGTAGGAAGAGTCTCTCCACCTCTATCCTATCCATCCCATTCATCATCTTATACGTCTCAATGAGATCTCCCCTCATTCTTCTAAACTCTAACGAGTACAAGCCTAATTTATTCAGCCTCTCCTCATAGCTCAACCCCCTCAACTCCGGCATCAGCCTAGTAAACCTCCTCCGCACTCCCTCCAAGGCCAAAATATCCTTGCGTAAGTACGGCGCCCAAAACTGCACACAGTACTCCAGCTGCGGCCTCACCAATGCCCTATACAGCCGCAGCAAGACCTCCCTACTTTTATATTCAATCCCCTTCGCTATGAAGGCCAGCATCCCATTCGCCTTCCTGACCACCTGCTGCACCTGCAAGCTGGGTTTTTGCGACTCATGCACAAGGACCCCGAGGTCCCTCTGCACCGTCGCCTGCTGCAGTTTTTTGCCACGTAAGTAATAATCCTTCCTACCATTATTCCTACTAAAGTGGACCACCTCGCACTTGCCAACATTAAATTCCATTTGCCATTTCCTGGCCCATTCGCCCAGCCTATCTAGATCCTTCTGTAGACTCTCCACACCCTCCGCACAATTTGCCGTTTCCCCAGTCTTGGTGTCATCAGCAAATTTCGACACCCTACACTCGGTTCCCTCCTCCAGATCATCTATATAAATGGTAAATAGCTGAGGCCCCAGCACCGACCCCTGGGGCACTCCACTAGTCACCAACCGCCAATCCGAATAGCACCCATTGACCCCCACTCTCTGCCTCCTATTTGACAACCAATCCTCTATCCACGCTAACACCCTACCCCCAACTCCATGTCCCCTGACCTTCTGCAATAACCTCTTGTGAGGTACCTTGTCAAACGCCTTCTGAAAATCAAGACCACATCCACCGGCTCTCCTCTATCCACCGCCCTAGACACATCCTCATAGAACTCCAGTAAATTTGTCAGACACGACTTCCCTTTAACGAAACCGTGCTGCGTCTGCTCTATCAAGCAATTCCTCTCAAGATGCCTCGCTATTTCCTCCTTGATGACGGATTCTAACATTTTACCTACAACAGACGTTAAACTAACCGGCCTATAATTCCCTGCCTTTTGCCTGGCACCCTTCTTAAACAACGGCGTAACATTAGCCGTTTTCCAATCTTCCGGCACTTCCCCGGAATCCAGCGACATCTGGAAAATAACCACCAAGGCATCCACTATCACCTCCGCCATTTCTTTCAGAACCCTCGGATGCATTCCATCCGGTCCTGAGGACTTGTCCACAATCAGCCCCTCCAGTCTGTCGAGCACCACATCTCTAGTAACAGTAATGTCGTTAAGACCCTCCAGTCCTTTCACCTTTCCATCTCTAACACCCGGCAAATTATTCACGTCCTCCTCCGTGAAGACAGAAACAAAAAAGTTATTCAATACCTCAGCCATATCCCCATCCCCTACCACTAAGTCCCCCTTCTCATCCTCTAAGGGACCAACGTTCACCCTAGCCAGCCTCTTCCTTTTTATATATTTATAAAAACTCTTGCTATCCTTTTTTATATTAAGTGCTAGCCCAGCTTCATAGTTTCTCCTACCCTTCTTTATCAACTTCTTTGTCAATCTTTGTTGACATTTAAACCTCTCCCAATCTTCTTCTCGCCCACTACTCTTAGCTACTCTAAATGCCTCTGCTTTTAATTTAGCACTTTCCTTCACCTCCTTCGTTATCCACGGCTTACAAAGAACAAAGAACAAAGAACAACCCAGCACGGGAAACAGGCCCTTCGGCCCAACAAGCCTGCGCCGCCGCATCACCCTACACCTATTCTACCCTGCGTGTCTACGAATAGAACCCCTGACTTAGCCAGATTCAGGGGAGAATAGTGTCAATTTGGTAAAACCAATCAGCCTAAGAGCACATCTTTGGGGTGTGGGAGGAAATCGGAGCACCCGGAGGAAACCCACGCATCCACAGGGAGAATGCACAAACTCCCACAGACACAGGCCCAAATCCATGTGTCTGCACAGCTAGCAGTGCTTGTCACCGAGCTGTTGCGGCGCCCATCTACCGGTCCAGGATCAAGCACACACACCGACACGAAGTACTAGGCCACTCCTGGAACCTCCAAGAGTAGCCCACGCACGACCCACCGTGTACATGCCCCTCGTTTGACAACGAGGTGGACCTCCACCTGCGGAATAAAAGACAAAAACGTTAATCACAAGCCTGCCTTTCCGGTGTCTCCCGAGGTTCTAACCCTTATTTAATAACCCCTACCATAACCCTCCATCCTCATTTCACTCATGTGCCTATCTAACTGAACCTTAAACGAGTCCAACGTTCCCGCCTCCACCACCCTACTCGGTAGCGCGTTCCATACCCCCACAACTCTCTGCGTAAAGAACCTTCCTCTCATATCCAAATTATATCTCTCCCCCCTCACCCTTAAATCATGTCCTCTTGTATTTGTAACCAATCTAGGGAGCAGTCTCTCACTATTGACTCTGTCTATTCCCTTCAGTATCTTGTATACCTCTATCATGTCCCCCCTCAATCTCCGTCTTTCCAAGGAGAACAGTCCCAGTTTCTCCAACCTTTCCTTGTAACCCAGCCCCTCCATGCCAGGCAACATCCTGGTAAACCTCCTCTGCACCCTTTCCAGAGCCTCCACGTCCTTCCGGTAGTAAGGTGACCAGAACTGGACGCAGTACTCCAAATGCGGTCTAAC
Organism: Carcharhinus amblyrhynchos; assembly: GCF_965287045.1. Classification (NCBI taxonomy): domain Eukaryota; kingdom Metazoa; phylum Chordata; class Chondrichthyes; order Carcharhiniformes; family Carcharhinidae; genus Carcharhinus; species Carcharhinus amblyrhynchos. The sequence continues at coordinate 44,482,951 of NC_137327.1, read as the reverse complement.
CAACGTTCTATACAACTGAAGCATTAGACGGCAGCTTTTAAACTCTATACCCCTTCCTATAAAGACTAGCATTCCATAAGCCTTCCTGACAACATTCTCCACTTGTGTCGCAACCTTCATGGATTTGTGAACCTGCACTCCCAGGTCCCTCTGTGTTTCTATACTCCTAATTTGTCTACCTTTAATCACATAACACCTCTCTACATTATTCCTTCCAAAATGCATCACCTCACATTTGTCAGGATTAAATTCCATCTGCCACCTATCTGCCCAATGCACCAACCTATCTATATCCTGTTGTATCACCTCACAATCCACTTCGGTACCCGCCAACCCTGCCATCTTGGTGTCATCAGCAAACTTGCTGATCACACCACCTACGCTCTCTTCCAAGTCATTTATGTAGACTACAAAGAGGAGAGGTCCCAGTACTGAGCCCTGCGGCACACCACTGGTCACTGGCCTCCAGCCGGACAAAGTCCCCTCCACAACTACCCTCTGTCTCCTATTACCCAGCCAGTTCTCAATCCACCTAGCTACCTGACCTCGTATCCCATGCGCCTTAACCTTTTCTACCAGCCTACCATGAGGGACTTTGTCAAACGCCTTACTGAAATCCATATAGATGACATCAATGGCTCTCCCATCGTCAACCGTTTTTCTCACCTCCTCAAAGAATTCCACCAGATTCGTAAGGCAAGACCTCCCTCTAACAAAGCCATGTTGCGTATCCCTAATCAGACCGCAACGCTCCAAATGCTCATACATCCTACCCCTAAGTACTTTTTCCGTTAATTTCCCTACCACCGATGTCAAACTCACCGGCCTATAATTTCCAGGCTTATTACCTCTCCTCCTACTGTCCTTTTTGACCATCAGAATAAATTTCTGCTGAGCACCAAGAAAGATCTCCTTAAAGATCCTCCACTGCTCCTCAGCAGACCTACCTTCCAACGCGCTCCCCCAGTCCACATTCGCCAATTCTTCTCTCATCCTACCGTACTCCCCTCTGTTCAAACAAAGGACGCGTGTCCGGGAACCCACTTTCTCCTCCTCCATCTGCACCAGAAACTCCACCATACAATGATCACTCTCCCCAAGAGGATCCTTCACCGCAAGGTCCCTAATTCTACCCGCCTCATTACATGTGACAATAATAAATCAAATCAAATCTATGCCCTTGAGTAATTATCCCTTTGACCCTGGGAAAAAGACTCTGACTATCCACTCTATCCAACCCTATCATACCCTGTTTGCTGATGACACAAAGATAAGTGGAAAAGCAAATTGTGCGGAGGGTGTGGAAAGTCTGCAGAGGGATCTAGATAGGCTAAACAAGTGGGCGAGGACCTGGCAGATGGAGTACAATGTTAGCAAGTGTGAGGTTATCCACTTCGGCAGGAATAATAGTAGGAGGGATTACTATTTAAAGGGCGAAAAGCTGCAGCATGCTACGGTCCTGGGGGTCCTTGTGCATGAGTTGCAAAAACCCAGTCTGCAGGTGCAGCAGGTGATCAGGAAGGCGAATGGGATGCCGGCCTTTATAGCGAGGGGGATAAAATATAAAAGCAGGGAGGTCTTACTGCTACTGTACAGGGCACTGGTGAGGCTGCAGCTGGAGTACTGTGTGCAGTTTTGGTTGCTGCACTTGCGCAAGGATATTTTGGCCTTGGAAGGAGTGCAGAGGAGGTTCACTAGGCTGATACCGGAGATGAGCGGGTTGGACTATGAAGAGAGGCTGAATAGACTGGGTCTGTACTCGTTGGAGTTTAGAAGGATGAGGGGGGATCTTATAGAGATGTATAAGATAATGAAGGGGATGGATAGGGTAGAGGTAGAGAGATTCTTCCCGCTCAGAAAGGACAGCAGGACTAGAGGGCACAGCCTCAAGATAAGGGGGGAGCAGTTTAGAACGGAGCTGAGGAGGAACTTCTTCACTCAAAGGGTGGTGAATCTCTGGAATTCTCTGCCCGTTGAAGTGGTGGAGGCTACCTCGCTAAATATATTTAAGAAATGGGTAGATAGGTTTTTGGTAGGCAAGGGAATTAAGGGTTATGGGGAGAGAGTGGGAAAGTGGAACTGAGCCACTTCAGATCAGCCATGATCTTATTGAATGGCGGGGCAGGCTGGAAGGGCTAGATGGCCTACTCCTGCTCCTATTTCTTATGTTCTTATGTTCTCATGTTCTTATTTAATCTTGTAAACTTCTATCAGGTCCCCCTCATTCTCTGATGCTCCAATGAAAACAATTCAAGTTTGTTCAACCTTTCTTCATAGTCAATAGCCTGCAAACCAGGCAGCATCCTGATAAGTCTCTTCTGCCCCCTTGGGTATTAACCTGGTTCATGGTGAAACAAAGTACACGGCTCAAGTCTATGCTTTATTCAATATAAATTAGACAGCAGTAGGATCAAAATGATGGCGATTGTGGGAAATGTAAATGATTCATCCTTATGATATGGATAAAGTTGAATTTATCTGAACTGAATGTGTAAAACCAACTTGAACAGTGAAAAAAAATGAGAAAATGTCACAAGAATCAGATACCTCCTGGCAGCCAGTGAGATATCTTCACGTGGCCCTCACATTTGGAGAAGATATCCAGCCTGAAAATAAAATAAATGCAAGGGAGAAAGCAGGGTGTGGGGAAGGAAGAGGATATATTTATCTGAGGAAAAGCCAAGCAACAAGGAATTCAAGTAAAACACCATGGCTGGGATTCTCCCAGCCCTCTGCACATTTTTTAGTGCAACCATCAATGCGCCAGAGATTGGTGTGGAGCTGATTATCATATGGAAATTACAACTTCCATATGATTAGCGGGCCCAGGATGATATTCTCTGGGTCCGCGAGCCTCTCCCCCATCTCTGGGAGTGATTCCCCCAATGGGGTTTACGACTGCTCCCCACTAATGGGGAACAGGTATCCTCACTCCACTGGTGGGGACAGAGGTCATTGAGGCCCACCTGGGAGGTTGGAGGTAAATTGGCACTGCCTTTAGGGCAGCTTTGCATTGCCCACTGAGCAGTGAGCAGTGTCGAGGTGGCAGAACCAGATGGGGTGGGACAAAGTAAGGGAGTGGGACCTATGGGGAGGGTGTTCGATGGGGGGGCCATCCATGCTACTCTGTTGGTGGGATCAGTGGGAGAAGGGGGAGGGTGGTGCGATTGGGACTGGCCAAGTTGGGGGGTGTTTTGGGCCTGGTCATTGGGTGGGGAGTTGGGACTGGCCACTGGGGGAGGGGGAGGTCAGCACTGGCTGTGGGGGAATTGGGGGGGATTAGGGCTGGCCTGGGGAAGTCAGGTAGGCCACTGCACGTGCGCCGATCTCTGCACAAGTTGGAACATGCGCAGTGGCCCACTCAGCGCTATGTTACTGGCCTCTTGGGCAGGAATAGGCCCCGCATCCTGCTTTCCAGAGTGTCGGAAATTCGTTCTGGTAAGTATGTCTAAAAAACGAGTGGGAAATACTTCTGTTTTCCCACCCATTGGGCACTTAATTCTGTTTTGGGAGAATCCTGACCCATCTTTTTGATCTTAATTTTTTTTATCCCTGGAAAGTGCTCCATTAGCAAACAGATATCAGCCTGACTCTGAAATAAAAACAAAGTGCTGGAAATGCTCAGCAGGTCTGCCAGCATCTGTAGAGAGAGGAACAGTGTTACTTTCAAATTGAATATGACATCTTCAAAAGTGAAAAAGGTTAGAATATGATGGGTTATGTGCTATTGAAAGTGGGAAGGAGGAGGAACAGCAAAAGGGAAGGTCTGGGTAAGCGTACAGGACAGGAGTGATTCAATGACAAAGGTGTCATGAAACAAAAGACAAAGGGAGTGTTAGCAGCTTGACTAAAGCAAAAAAGCATTTTCCAAAAATAGCCCTGTCTGCAAACAGAAACACAAAAAACAAGATTCAAACTAACTCATGGCAATAAAACAGAATCAAAATGGGGGACAGAGTTCATGATCTGAAATTGCTGACCCATGTTGAGTCCAGAAGGACCTGAGTGTCTTAACTGGAAGATGAGATGCTGTTCCTTGAGCTTGCGTTGAGCTTCACTGGAAAACTGCAGAAGACCGAGCTCAGGAGCGTGAAAGGAAAGTGGTGAATTAAAATAGCAAACTCGGTCATTCTTGCGTACTAAGTGGAGGTTTTCCGTGAAGTGGATACCCAAGATGCCTGAAGGGAGAGACTGCGTTGTGAATGGTGACTACAGTTTACAAAATTAAAATAAGTACAAGGAAATCATTATTTCACTTGCATGGAATGGATGAGACCTTGGACAGATGAGAAGGGAGGAGGTATACAGGTGTCCCAGCTCCTGCGATTACAAGAGATGGTACCAAGGGAAGAGGATGAGGTGTTGGGATGAGGTGATTGAAGAATGGAGCATGGATCTACAGTCCTTTGGAATGCTGACAGGGGAAGGGTGTGGAAGTGTTTTTGGTGATGCCATCATGCTACAGATCATGGAAATGGAAGAGGATGATCCTTTGAACGTGGAGGCTGGAGGGATGAAAAGTGAGGACAAGAGGAGTCTTTTTGCAGTTCTGACACAGAAGAGAAGTACAGGAAATTGGTCAGGCACAATTGAGGACCCTGTCAACCACAGTTTGAGAATCCTCAGTTCATAGAACCATAGAATCCTACAGTGCAAAAGGAGGCCATTCGACCCGTTTAAGTCTGCACTGATCACAGTTCACACAGTTTCCACTGTTGAGGAAGAAGGAATTTCCATCAGAAGTGCAAGTCTGAGCTCAAATGTTTAGAAATGTTCATAAACCAAGGAAGTAATTAGATGAAAGCTGGTAAGTTATGGTGTTATTCCTTCATCATTACTTGACAATTAGGGGCCGCGATTCTCCCATTGCGACCCGCAACTTTTCTGGGAGATGTGCGTCGCTGGCCTTGAACCGGGATTTGCGCGTGCGTTGGGAATGCTTGCACATCTCCCAGAGCTGGCGAATAGTCGCTGATCAGACCGTGCTGGAAATTGGCAGGAAAGCAGATAAATAATTTAAATCATTTTAAAATGTATTTTAAAAATGTTTATCAGTTCATTATTGGGAGCTTTCAGGTCCCGATTGAATCTCCCACCAGGAATACTTCATTCTGGCGGGGTTCAGACTATTTCCCCACTTTTGGGGAGCTAGTGGGAGACGCCTCTGGAATGAAGGGGAGGTTGGCAATCAGGACCCCAGGGGGTCAGGAGGCAGGGAGGTGCCCCCTGGGCATGGGCACCCTGGCAGTGCAAGTCTGTGCCCCTGGCACTGCCCAAGGGGCAAAACGACCATGCCCAGGGGCACCTTGGCACTGCCTACTGGGCATCGGTGGTGTCAAGGGGCAGGGCTTATTGTGGTGGGGACTAGGGGCGATCAGTGGGGATGGGGGGGTCCCGCTGCCACTCTGCAGGTAGGATCGGTTTGGGATGGAGGGAGGGCAGTGATTGGGGTGGACTTGGGGGAGGTGGTTTGCCAGCGGGGGAGGCCTGCCTCCGGGGGAGAAAGGGTCTGACCTGGGGGTGGGGGGTGGGGGGGGGAGGGTGGCTGTAGTGGAGAGGTGAGGGTGTGGGGCCTGCCAGCGTGAGGGGGTTGGAGGACTGGGCTGTGCATCGGGGCATTCCAGGATGGGGGGCTGGGAGTCAGAGCTGGCCCGGGAATTTCTGTGGGGGCTGCAATTGGGCTGTGGCGGGGCGCTGGAGAGTCAACACGGCAACGGTCAAAGGCAGGTCAGCAATCGAGCTGGCCAGCAAACAAGAGGTTGACAGAACAGGAGGTTGACAGATCGCATGCGCAGAATTCCAGAGCTGTCAAATTCTGGCGCAAATAGGCCCTGCCCCCCTGGGTTTTTAATGATATTCACGACTGGGAGCACTGCATTGCACAAAGTGCGGAGATTCAGATGAGAAGCTGAACTGACAAAACAGTTGGGATTTAGAACAGTTTTTCCGCCAATTCAGCACTTTTGGGAGAATCGCCCCCAGGGTTCCTAAAACATTACACAACACTAGGTCAATGACCATCTATAGTGGATGCTTTGAAAGTTCTAATAATCCCTTTCTCTCAGGTACTGACTGAAAGTGAGCAGGTGCGGAAGGAGGCTGATGATATTGGACCACGAGCAGAGCTGGAATATTGGAAACACCGCCTGACTAGATTCAATTACCTGACTCAAGAAATTCAGCGAGCAGATGTTAAAACCATCCTTGGAATCATCACAGCTGCTAAATCGAAGCTCTTAAAGGTCTGCAGAAAAATACTTTTGCTCATAGAAGCATTTAACTCCTGTAAAGCTATAAAATATTTTATTGAATAGAAGTACAATTGAATTCCTCTGACTGTTTTTGAATATTTTTAGAATGATTGTACTGCTTGAACCTCATACAGTTAATGCAATTACTGTTGGTTGCTGTGATGAATTGATGGGTACAACTAATGCTTTTACCAAAACATGGGAGTAACATCCTCTCATTTGTAGAGTTGGAGACTTACAAACTGATGCAGATTAGGTGAATTGGCAATGCTAAATTGCCCCTTAGTTCAGAGGGACTAGCTAGGGTAAATGCATGGGTTTATGGGGATAAGACCTGGGTGGGATTGTGGTCAGTGGAGACTCGATGGGCCAAATGGCCCCCTTCTGCACTGCAAGGTGCTATGATTCTATATCTTGCAGCTAATTTGCGACCTTCCTTTTGAATTAAATGGCGTGTTTTACACAACAATCTGGGTGAATTGTTTGAAAACAATTTAATTCCTGTTGCAGACCTGGAAGGAGTTGGATAGACGGATTACAGATGTATCTAATGAAGCCAAAGATAATGTGAAGTATCTCTACATGTTGGAACGATTTTGTGACCCTCTCTATAACAATGACCCTGTGAGTCCCTATTTTTTCTTTGATAATGCTATTTCAAAAATCAGTCATCACATATATTTATTTTGAAAGTCAGTTCAGAGATTAATGTATGTCTTTTTCTCCTCATTCCAGATTGGAATGCTTGATGCTATTCCAGGCCTCCTGAATGTTATTAGGATGATACATTCAATTTCCACATATTACAACACCTCTGAAAAGATGACTTCTCTATTTACCAAGGTAAACTTATTTCCTGCCAATATTTGCTAGAACTTCCTACAGTAATAATACCAGTATTGTTGTGGTTACAAATAATAAAGCCTCAATTCTTTTGTACCTGATCTTATTCACTTTACTAGAGCACAGTGTGTGCCTTGAAAAAGGGTTTATATCCAACCCTGGAACAGTCCAGCAAAACACTGCAGTTAACATCTGAAGAGAGAAAAGACTCAATTATGTTTTGGGTGGCGATCCTTCATTTGAACTGGAATTATGTCAGGGATAGGCCAGGCCAGAAGGTTTAACCTGCCTTTTTCCTGACAGTAAGGTTATATTGTAAATTAAGAAACTAATTTAACAAACAGCCTACTTTTAGCAAGAATTGCAATTGTACGGAAGGAAGCCATTTGGCCCATTATGCTTCTGCTTGCTTTTTGAAAGAGGTACCTAATTAGTCCAACTATCCCCTCTTCCCCCAAAGCTCTGCTAATGATTTCCTCAGCCATTTCCATCCGTGCCTGTTTGCGAGGAGAGGTTGTCCACTTCCGATCATCTTGGGGAGAGCTCACCTCACTACAACCTCCTGGAGCTCACAGTAGGACCTTCCATTAAGAATGAGAGACCAGGAGATCAGCCTTCTCAGGTCTCATAGAGATATACAGCATGGAAACAGGCCCTTTGGCCCAACTTGTCCATGCTGACCAGTTTTCCTAAACTGAGCTAGTCCCATTACCTGTGTTTGGCCCATATTCCTCTAATTCTTTTCTATCCTTGTACCTGTCCAAATGTCTTTTAAATGTTATAATTGTCTACCACCTCCTCTGGCAGCTCATTCTATATAGGTGTCATACTCTATGTGAAAAAATTCCTCAGGTCCCTTTTAAATTGCTCCCCTCTCACATTAAACCTATACCCTCTAGTTTTGGACACTGCTACCTGGGATCTTGGATATTCACCTTATCCATGCTGTCATGATTTTATAAACTTCTATAAAGTCACTCTTCATCCTCCCACACTCCAGGGAAAAAAGTCCCAGCCTATCTAGCCTGTCCTTATAATTTCAGTGTTGGTAACATCCTTGTAAGTCTTTTTTCATGTTTTCCAGTTTAATAACATCTGTTCTATGGAAGGAATTGTACATAGTACTCCAAATGTGGCCTTACCAATACCTTATACAGTTGTAATGTAACGTCCCAACTCCTGTACTAAATGCTCTGACTGATGAAGGCAAGTCTCCTTTCCATTCCTGTGGTTACTATAGCCTCAAAAGTCCAAGTAATTGTAATGTCTTTAATTAGAGATCTTTCCTTTGACAAAATAGATGCAATACCTTGCTCACCATCCCTGATTAACCAGAGAACTCTGAATCAGGATGCTAATCTCAGTCAAAGAGCCTTGACAAAGTCCATTCCATCAATCAACATGTTCCCAATCCACAAGTGGTCCCTTTGACCAGGGCCTAAGTTTAGAAAATTCCACCTTTATGCTCTATGTACATTGCTGGATTAGCTTTTAGGAATGAAGGGAAGTTCATGTTAGGAGCTTTCTTTTAATTCAAAATTCTTTTCATTCAAAATTCAATTTGAACGAATGAGTATTAAAATATTATTATTTCAGATCACAAATCAGATGATAACTGCATGCAAGGCATACATTACCAATCATGGAACTGTTACTATCTGGGATTTGCCTCCAGCTACCGTAGTTATCAAGTTGAAAGCTTGTGTTCAGCTTAATCAGGTAACTGATAGGATTTGTAAGAATTCTTTGTATGATTCCAATCACAAACATGTTGCATCTCCTTTAGCCTGATTTGCCACATTCTTCTGTATTTTTCTTTAATTCTTAATTTATTGGTTGTCTACATAAAACTGAATAACCTAATTAAACAGTAAAGAAAAAGCCACTTTGTTATTTCACACTTGCACACTGTGCATGTCCTTGTTCCAATTTTGCTCATGGACTAGTTCCTCCACCCAGCTCTTTCGTTCAGTGAGGTAAGTTAACGGGAAGATTTCCCTGTGCCTACATCTACTCAGACAACCGAGGGCAGTAAGTAATGCAAAATCAAGGAAGGCTGAGCACATACCCATGACAGGAATATGCCCAGTTTTTCTTTCATTACTTCCACAAAAGAAAACCATTTTGAGAAGCAAGATCTATTTTAAATTGATGAACTGTTCATGTGGACAAATTGCGGGTTGTTTTCTTCTCACTGAGGACTTGATAGATAGAGGGTTGCATCTTCTTTTTGATAACCATGCTTGCTATTCCACCTGCATGCCTCTGTTTCATTGCTGTTATCTGTGCATAACCAAGGCAGCATTTGGACAGGTCCTGTAGAGGTGGCCTGCTCCGCCGAACTATACATACTTAGTACGCTTGCAGCCTTTTTTATGATTGTCTTCCTACTTGCAATTCTTCCAGATGATGGCAGTGAAACTGGCCACATTGTGACCAGATTTTCCGCAGGTGCAACAAATTTGGATGGACCAGCATAGACAAGGAAACCTTGGCTTTCCCTGACAGCATAGCTGGAGGGAAGATTGAAGATTACTCCTTTGCTACCCACCTTCAAATTCATCTTGATCTGCCATTTGCTGGTCTAATTCCTGAAGGGGCTTCCTTTACTATCTTTCACCACCACCCGAACAATGTTACACATGTTGGCTTGATGAAAATTGTTCCACCATAATCTATTTCCAAAAGCAGTTAAGTAACACAAAGCTGATAATTCAGACACTTGAGGGGCTTTACAGCTAAATTTATAATGGGATGTAGAACTCCTCATTTTGAAGTCAAAGCAGGGAGACATTAATATGTCTAAAGAGGTTGATATCTCCTGACAATTAACTACCAGGGATAAAACTTGTGGACTTAACTGTGTCACTGTAAAGCTTGGGATTTAATGTAAACTATTTGTCCCTTTCCTTGCAACATTAGGAATACCAGTCTTGCTATAATATTACCAAACAAAAGATGAAGGAGAATCAGAATGAAAAACCATTTGAGTTCAGTGAAATGTACACCTTTGGGAAGTTTGAGACCTTTGAGAGACGACTTAAAAAGATTATTGAGATGCTCGAGACTATTGAAATATACTCCAGCCTGGAGGAATCCACTATTGAAGGGGCTGAAGAGATGGCAAGCAGATTCCAGGTTAGAGGTTATGTGAGAAAATCAGACAATTGTTTATTTTGCCTCAATTTATCTGGGTTTATATATCAATGCCTAATTTATCTTCATTATGTTACAATTCAATTATTTTGAGGAGTACCAGGAAATGGTGTTCACTATTATGTGTGGAATCATTCCCCTTGCATCATAATTTCTGTGGTGGGATGAGAAAGTTGGAGTGGTTCCTGCTGCAGAATGGGGAAGGATTTTATGCACATCTGTGTGCTTTCTGCCTCATTACTCATACACGCGTGCGTTCCTCATCAACTCCTGGTAGCAGGACAAGAAATCAGAAACCCACCATTATGCCTATGTATTAGATTCAAAAGGTACATGGACAAGATTTCACTAATGGGAGGGAGGAGCAAGAGAAGGCTGCAAGCGCTGGCTCCCAGCTTCACCAGCACATTCCTTGAGTATTCCATGAAGGCAATGCAAGAAAGGCCTCTGCCCCAGGAGGGTGCACAAGGCCATCCCAACTGACCATTATGGTCTGGGAGGAGGTAATTAGGGCAGTTCATGCCTATACATTGCAGAGAAGGATTGCCCTACAGTACAGGAAAGGAGTCAACAACTTGATCCATGCTGCTAGGGTAAATGAAACTTCTACCCTTCCAACCCATGTCATCACTCATTTGTTTGTCTCATGGGACCTGGGTGTCACTGACTAGGCCAGCATTCCTTTTGCCCATCCCAAAATGTCCTTGACAAGGTGATGGGCTGCTCCACAATGTGGACCCCTGCTGTCCACGTGTTGCGTTATTAGCAATGCAACGTCAGGATTTTCATTCAGCCGCCATGAAAATGCAGCCATAGGGTGGAGTGCAGAGCAACTTGCAAGTGCTGCTGCTCCCATGCATCTTTTGCTCCTGTCTTTTGTAGAACTCACAGGGTTAGAGATGCTCTTCAAGAAGACTTTCTGAGTTGCTACAGTGCATATTGTGCATGGTACATGTTGCTGCCTGTCTATGTTGGTGGTGGATAGACTGCGTGCTGGATCGATGTCAAGCAGGCTGCTTTGTCCTTGAAGGTGCCAAGTTTCTGGAGCCTTCTTGAAACTACATTCAACAGGGCAACTGGAGAGTAGTCCATCTCACCCCTCAATTGTGCCATGCACATGGTGTTCAAGTTTTGGGGATGAATCAAAAGGTCATTTAGTAGCCACAGAATTAGCAGCCTGTGACCATCTCTTACACCACATATGCTCATAATCTATCTCTGAGTTTGTGCAGGGGAAGATAGCCCACAACTGGAGGGGGAGTGAGAAAAAGGGGATGCCTGAGCTCCGGCCCCTCACACAATTTGAATGGTGGGCCACCGAGCAGGCAGCAGAGGACAATGCCTGTGCCGATGGCAAGGAAGGACCACATGCCTGTGCCAACGTTAGGGGAGAACTCCATGCCTGTGCCAATGGCAGGGGAGGACCGTGTGCCTGTGCTGACGGCAGGGGAGGACCGTGTGCCTGTGCTGACAGCAGGGGAGGACTGTGTGCCTGTGCCGACGGCAGTGGAGGACCGTGTGCCTGTGCCTACGGCAAGGTTGGCTGCCCCCATCCATCCAGTGAAGAAATATACACAATCCAGGCAGCCTTAAAGTCAAGGCGATTGATATGTGTCAATTTGAACCAACCTTGGCTGTCACTCATTCTGTCCATTCTAGGTGACAGCAAGAAGAGGGTGAACTCAACCCCCACACCTGAAGTAAGCCCCAGTCTGCAGGAAATTCAAAGGATGTGGACAACATTTCACTGTATAGCCATCATCGCATTCACCTGTATCCTCAACCAGCCCAGAGACATTCACCTTGGTGGCACATGTATTTTAAGCTCGGCTCACACTCTGGTGGTCATGGCACAAAAATGTAATGTATTCACAGTGGGAGGTGACTGTGACAGCCAAGGCCTTTGGACAGAGGACTGCTAGAGGAGAAGCCTCTGCACATCTGTGTCAGATGACTATCTTCCGAAAGTAGCCATGGAGAAAATGTTGGAAAATCAGCCAGAAGCAGGGGAACATCAGTCAGAGGTGCCAGTGGCCCACACAAGGCTGAGAAGCCTGCATGTTTGCTGATGTGATGGCTCCAACATGTGAATCAAAGTGTCCATAGGGAGGATGGTGAACTCATGGAGAATCTGGTTCAACAGAATGCCCAGTTTTTGCTGGAGATGGGCTCAGACTTGCACTACATCACTGTAACCGTGGGTGAGCTTTTGCAGTGGCTACATGAGAGGGGGTGAAGCACCACCATCTCCCTTCTTATGGAGTCAGGGAGGTGCCCTTGGGCACCCAAAGGGAGGGCAGACAACCCAAGGGCATCTATCCAGGAATTTCCAAGGATGCCTGGGCATTCTCAAACCCCTTTGTCTGTGACTCCATCATCTCCATAGAACCATAGAATCCCTACTGGCCCATCAAGTCTGAATTGACTCTCTGAAAGTGCAGCCCACCCAGGTCCTTCCCTCTCTCCTATCCCACAACCCCATGTATTTATCATGGCTAATCTGCCTAACATGTACATCTTTGGACTGTGGGAGGAAACTGGAGAGCCTGGAGAAAACCCATGTTGACACAGGGAGAATGTGCAAACTCCACAAAAGCAGTAATCCAAGGCTTGAATCGAACCTCAGTCCCTGGCACTGTGAAGCAGTAGTGTTAACCACAGTGCCACCATGCCGCCCTAAGCTACTCAGTCTGAGAAGGATGTACCTGTCCCGAAGCAGGAGCCCAAAGCAGGCCGGAGCCCTCCAGAACTTGGCCCTACAGAGGACACCCGCCATCACAGAAAACAGGGTGTGGTAGTAGCAGACAGATATCAGGGAAATACCTAATTGCAGCAAAAGAAAATGAAGAAGTATCGAGTGAGCACTGGTGTCACAGCTGTTTAATCATTGTAAATCGTTTATGTGCTCTCATATCAAAGTTACGTTGCACTGTTTGGAAATTTCCCGGATTCATTCTTATTACTAATAGTTTCAATGGTCGCATGCGCTCCACTCCCCCCCACCCCAAGGTGGTTGTGGTGATGGGTGGGGGGGTGGTGCGGGCGATCAAGAATGGATCTTCCTCCCCCAATGCATGGCTACATCTGGAGACATCACTCTTTGAAAAGGAGCCATGTGATAGAGGCCCCCCAATCACACAATTCCACTGTCATCCATTGACACTCTCAGACTTTTTCGCAATGGAAAGACTAACCCCAAATAGTCCCTTGTCAGGCAGGTCAATTCTGCTGGAAAGATGGAGGTTTATGGTCACAACTTGACTGCCATTTACCTGCATGCCCCTTCCACCCTACTCCACTTTCTTCCCTAACTCTGCCAGGAGCTAATAGTCAATGACTCAGAGTGAATGGCAACTCCAGACCTTGTTGTTGTTGTTGTGAGAACTCTCTGGGCAGGTCTGCTGCCATGTAGCCTTCACCAAATAGTGAGGAATAGCAAATGGGAAAGCTCTCACAGTCTCCACAGTTGTTAAGCTTCCCTTTTACTTGTCCAATTGTGCGGACTTTTAGTTCCACCCACCTGAGCTGACCCAGGTTGGTACTGCCAATGTGCCACAGGGCAGTGCCAGGCCACTTTCCAGCCATGTGCTTAACCACCTGGGAGCTACAATGGTCTCTGAACCGTCCGGCTTGGTCATTAAGTTTATCCAGAGAACTCAGCAGTGGCTCAGTGAGGAATCCTTATACTTTAATGTCTGAGTGTTGCAGATTTCTTCTACTGGTTAAAATCAGCCTCTGGTAAAGGCGTAGTGTTCAGGTATGAGATTGTAAAAAAACCCCCTTAATAAAATTAACTCAGATTTAATGGCTTAGATTTTGAGGAAGCATTTCAGAGTTATGACGAGCAAGTGTTGTGTAAATAAACAATCATAATCCCTCCTTTGAAGGGGCCAGCAGCAGTCACTCAAGAAGGTTATAAAACTTAATGAGCAAGAGGAGACTAGCCCCTGCAACATGACAGCTCTTCGAAATTGACATGCTGAGAGACAGTTCAAAGCCTTTGAAAGCCATTGAGGGAAGACTAACCACACAACCTCCAACCTGGGGAGACCCCCAGCCTGAGTCCCTTCAGCCCGGCCTGAGCCCCTCGAAGGACCCTCCTCTGCACCCTGGCAGCAGATGCTTTGCCCATAGGTACCCTAGAGATGACGGCTGAGTGGTATTTGTTCTCTCTCTTGGAGCCCACGGCCTCTTGTCCCTCCTTTAAGGGAACTGTAGTGATTGATGCCCAGGTGACTTCCTGCTGTAGGGGTCAGGAGCATGCTGGGAGGCCACTGCATTCGACTTTAATCTCACTAATGAGATTAAAATCACTCCAAATGAGTTTGGATCAAGCTCTCCCTTTTTCTGGGTGAGACCCTGATCATGCTAGGTAGAATGGCTGGGAGCATCAGAAACTGTGTAATGCCTGGTGTAAAAGCATGTTTTCTCACAGCCTGTCACCAAATTCACTGGCCCAGCGGGATTTTACTTGGGGCCAGAGAATTGCCCACAATGTTTATTTGGGATTTCTAACAGTGTGTTTAGTATACCAATAACATTGGTATATTTTATGAATTAGATGAGGGACAGTCTCTCGTATTTTGCAGCTCAGCATAAGGACATGTGTTGGAAGTAAGCTAAACTATAAATCTAGTGTATTGATTGAATAGTCGGCTCGACTTTCTGTCATTTTTATCTTGCAGGTTATTCTGTCTGGAATGAAAAAGCAAGATTATAATATCCTGGATTACAAAAAGACTACTTTCGATGCAGATTATGAGCATTTTACTGCACAGATCAGTGACCTACACGTTTGTATTCATTTAAAGATCTGAATGAGCAATCTTAGCTTCATAATATGTGGATTTATTCAAAAATGCATGCACATTGAATGTGGTCTCAGGACTGGGTTGTACAACCCCTTGTTTTATTTCTGGATTGAATCCAGGGCAAATTGATGGGATAAATATCTCTTGTTCTTGATGTTTATAAGATTTCCAAGTGAATTGTGTTCATTAGAGGACCGGGTACATAGCACATAACTATCCTGAATAAGCTAATTGTCAGTGCCATGTAGACAAGGTGGAAGAGTGACTTTTGTATACAATTAAAATATTACACTGATGCATTAGAATTAATTCTGAGATTGCACAGTGTGAATAGTTTTTACTTTACAGTATGTACCTCACTTATCAGTGCATCATCCTAGCATTTAGTGCACAGAGGGAAAAGTTCCATGGAAGTAGAATATTGACTCTGAAAGATTTGCACTGTACTATTGTGAAAGTGTTCTTGCATGCTAGAAAAATGAAAAAAAAAATAAGCAGAATTGATTAGAATTGCAAATGTTGAACAATTTGTCAGGGATAAAACAATTGGTGCAACAGCATTTCCCTATTCATATGTAACATCACTTAGTATAGCTTTCAATTATATCTAGAAGTGATCAAATCAAAACAATTATTTGGAAATAAAGGCAAATGACTGCAGATGCTGGAATCTGGAACAAATAGAGAATGCTGGAAAATGTCAGCAGATCTGACAGCATCTGTGGAGACAGAATACAGCTAATGTTTTGAGTCAGGATGACCCATTGTTAGAGCTGAATTATTATTTGGAGGCCTGTTTGCTAATAAGAAAACCATGGCAATTGCTTTAACATTTCTTACATTTATTAACAATGATTAGGCAGTAAAAGGTTATTTTTGTTTGAAGCTTTGGATTTTATTCCGCCCTCAGTACTGGTAACTCATCAAGTTTTCATTGAAAAAATTGACTTCATTATTGAGGTGGCTAGGATGAAAGCATGGAACTACAGGCAACAGTCAATAGATGAGAGTGACTGCAAGGCAGTAATTTGTTTGAGTTTGCAAAAATGCCAATAAGTGTCAGCTGAGATCAATGCTTCCAAAGTATTTTAATTTTTTATACTTAATTTAATTTTGAGCTAGAGAATAACATGGGAGATGGTGGTGTAGTGGTAATGTCACTGCATTAGTAATCCAAAGGCCCACGCTAATGCCCTGGGGCCATAAGTTCAATGAATAAATCTAAAATATAAATCTAGCCTCAGTAAGGTGACCATGAAGCTATCATCAGTTGTCTGTAAAAACATCTGGTTCACTGATATTTCCTTCCCGAAAGGATATGTCATCCTTAACCTAGTTTGGCCTACATGTGACTCCAGACCCACAGCAACCCACAGGTTGACTCTTAAGCACCTCTGAATGGGCTAGCAAGTCCCTCAGCTTTCCTGTCACATCCCGTTCCAACACTTGCACTTGAATCTTCAGCTAAAGAGTAAAGCTCCTTGCACACTTCAATTAGTACCAACTTTAAAATCAGCCTTTCATGAGTTGATGCATCATTATCATATTCCAATCTCTGCATCTTCAAGTGAGTTGGGCAAATGGCAAGCATTTTGGGAAATACTTCTGCTGTCGTATTTCATTAGGTCAAGGAAGAGGGTCAAGGTGACTAAAATCCGGTTAACCATGGAAGTAAAAAATTCCTGTTCCCAGTTTCCGTGCTTTCAGCCTAGCTATCATAATGCCACAATATGCTTGAAGTCAGTTTTGTTCTGGGACACCTGGATACAGCGAATATTGTATTGGGTCGCTGGAGTACATTTCTGTAAATTAACCCATCCACTTCTCATCTATTAATGTAAATGGAGAATTGAGTGAGTTCCTTTACAGGCTTTCACTATAGAAAGCCTGATTTTTCAATATTAGCTGCACCCAGGTGATTTAGGACAGCTGGTAGCTGATCCCAATCACCTTTCCTGTGAACTTCACAGATAGAAGAACTTGGATCCCATCACTCTTCATTAAGTCTGAATCTGGTTCCAGAAATGAAACAATGGTGTTAAAACTTCATATAACTTTGTATTAATTTACAAAACCAGTTAATTGGCATTCATACAATGGTTGAATCCCTAAACACTGCTGACATTAACTCTTAGTACAAACATGAATGGTAGAATTGTATAAACTTAGTCCGTGCTGGAAAGGTGGGACTGTTTCTGGGTTAGGAACCCATTTGATTACTTAATAGGCTTCACTGAGGTTCTTTCACTGAACCACGGAAATATCATCCCATCTCTGGGTTCCTCGGCCAATCCTGAAGGTGGGCAGGATGATGTGCCTAAACAAGTAATGGAGAATAACTATTTAAATGGACCCCAGCAGAACTCATAATGGCAACACTAAGTGAGACCCCATTACAATAACACTAGGTGAGGCCTCACAATGGCAGAACTAAATGAGACATTGAAGATACGAATGAGAACTAGAAACTCAGTGTAAAATGGAAACAAGATGTAGGAAGACTGCACTCTAACCCCCCTCCCCCACCGCACACCGCTCCACTGGATTTTAATCTCCGTATGCAGCTAAGTCCTTCTTCCCTTGGCAGATAAAATTCTGCCACAATTGCCTTGTATGTGTATATTGTTATAGATCATTTATATGCTACATGTGTTTTTAATCAAGATAATTTGTTGGGGTTCTGCACCTCTGATCACTCACTTAGATGGGCTGTTTAATCTTGTAATCCAGAATGTATGACTAGTTATTCAAAAATCTAGCTAGTTTCAGCAGTCCAGAATTTGAATAAAAAACCCATGTAGTCAGTTCCCAGCATCATCCACCATCGAGCAGATGATGTGATAAATGTAACAAAGGGGCATTAGCACAAGGTTGGGATCTGGTTTTTTGTTGCTTCTTGTCAGGAGATGGACACCCAAAAGAAATAGAATAAAAGTGAAAAAAAAAGTGGTGTACATTATATCCACATACTTAACTTTAATTTGACAGGCTGAAATCAAACAGCTCATGGAAACAACTCTTGACTGTATCCCAAGCACTCAAAAGGCCCAGTCACTCATGGTGAAGTTTGAGAGGTAATACTAAATATGTCGCTACAAATGTACTGATGCCTTTGAAGAATCTGTACCTTCCCATGTTTCTTTAGAAGGGCTGTAGGCTCTACATTTGGCTCAATATAGGCGTTCTGATGTGAAAGTGGAGTGGGGATATGTTTTTAGTGCGTTCGAACCTCATGATCCATATCATCAATAATTTCACAGTCACAGATTTAGAAGCAATGTTGTGCTAAACCCTTGCTGGATTAACATAGCTGACTGGTATCTTGATTCCACGATTACAAAGTTCTCACTTTGACACTTGTGTGCAGTGGCATAGCCTCTCTTATTCACAGATTTTTTTAGACAAAATCCCTTGCATGTTGTTAGCTGGCAAGAGTTTGAAGCTGGAGGCAATCACATGGGAATTTGAGCCATAGTTGATTTAAAGAAAATACTATGCTTTAAGTAACTGCATTCAGAAGAGGTTTTGAGGTTTTTTTTATCCTAATACATGATCAACTTAATTTCAGGCTTGGAATTCCAGATCTGGGAATTGATAAGCAATTTCAGAAAATACTCCATCGTTACAGTAAGGATATTGACCTGGTATCCCAAATTTACACTAAAGAGAAGACTGACCCTCCAATACCACGTGACTTTCCTCCAGTAGCTGGAAAAATCATTTGGGCCCGACAGCTCTTCAGACGTATACAGGAGCCCATGTTGCTATTTGAGCAGAGGCCTGGTGTTCTGCAGATCGAGGACGCAAAGTCTATCATCCGTAGTTATAATAAAGTAGCCAGAGTTTTGCTGGAGTATGAAGTGCTTTATCATAGAGCCTGGATGCAACAGGTATGCTCTTGTTATATATACTAAATACAGTTTATTTGGTCCTGAGTATTCTCTCCAAATATGCGTATACAGCACTTGTATACAGTCCTGCTTATTGGATGAGTACAAATTTCATATGAGCCTATTAAAGCAACGTGGGGTTGCTTGACAGTATGTTTACCACCAAATTTGCTCAATTAAGCATGAAATATTCCAGAAATATTGTCAGGTTTCTTGCTATTTTGCTACAATTCATTAATTGCAATACAGTCCACCTAATTATGTTAAGAAAAATATCCAAGAGAGATATTATTAAAACTTAACCATCAGATTAAGACTTTTTTTTAGCAAGGCAATTCAAGCAATTTGAGCGGAGATTCACTACTTGTGCAGAACTTTATGTTGTGGGAATTGTTTTGATCTTTGGTCAAATCCGATTTGGGGGAAATCTGGTTAGACACCAATAATGTTTTGATTAAAATAAACAAAATTTGAGATCTAAGCCACTTTCTAATAGAATAACATCCATGTTCCCACAGGAAATGGACCTGGGTGGTCCCAAGTGTGAGATGAGGCTGTTAAAAGCTTTGCAGGCATTATAAGTTTCAGTCTGTCAGTCCATTGGTTTTGTGACCATAATGTCTTTACAATTGATGTGAGATTCCATTATGCTGAAAGGAGGATTCTATTGTTGTTGCAATCCTATTGATAGCTTCTAGAGCAAAGGGAAAAATCTGTGGTCTTGTGACTGACAGCAGCCATTTTTGGTTCAATAGAAAGTCCATTTAAAAATAGCAGAAAGAATAAAACTTTGATACATTCTGATTTGGATTTCTTTTCTTGACACAACACAATTCTGTTTCAGATGGACACTATTCAACTTGGTCTGCAGGCATCACTACTGGTGAAGCATCCAGACACTGGAGAGATGTTTGTGAACTTTGATCCTTATCTGACAGTCCTGATAAGAGAGGCTGAGTGCATGGCTCGAATGGGTTTAGAGATCTCCCAAACTGCAAAGACACTTCTGCAAAAACGGCATGTTTTGAAAAGGATGTACAATAAGCTGCAGGTATTAATGGCTACCCTGAGTTTACACAGTATTAATATGTGGAGGATTATGCTTCTCTTCACAAGATATAGCAATGTATATAGATGAACATTGTCATACAAATTGATCGTGCGTATTGATCTGGCAGACACACATGAACTGTTTTATGACGTTTATTTTTGTTTTAATACATGTCCAGTGTGGAAAGGTTCTCCTCTGAATTTATTCTGTGTGGTACCAATGCAGGGTTGCAGGGCTGGCTAGTGATCAGGAGACCATCTTGTCATTTTGGGCTACTGTTCATGTGCCGATCTCCACTCTGACAGATTGGCACATGTACAGTGGCCCATGCAGCACTATGCTGTCTGCCTCTCCAGCTGGAATAGGCCCCGCCCATAGATTTTCAATGTAAATCTTCGTGAGGCACTCTGTGATGCACAGAATGTGGGAGATTCATTTTGAAAATCCCACTAATGCTTATGTGGCACTTAGAACTTCTTGGGAGAACCCCGGCCAAAACCTTTCTTTCTTTAGCATTGAGTTCCCATACTTTCAGCGCAAAAATAGATCAATATATTTTTCAGGACGCACAGGTGTGTTTTCAAGGCTATGATCTTGTCTAGTTTCTCTGACAGTTTCAAACTACCCCTGTTTCATGTTTTTGTATTACCTGCTCATGAGATTGCTGTCTTCAATTTTTCCTTGCATCAATTACTGATACGGGGTAATTTTAACAATTAGTACACCTTGAAGGGTTTTGCTTGATGAGTATCAAAGAATTGTAACCTCAGTAACTTTATCCTTCTATCAAAATTATAAAGTGAGTTATTCTTTGTGGTTATTTCCAGCTATTGCTAGAAGAGAATTCCAGACTACGTGCAACAATTAAGCCTATCTATGAGACCCTTATTGCACCTCATGTGCACAGGATTGATGAAGCTTTTCAGCCAGGCCTTGTATCACTTAACTGGACATCATTAAACAATGACTTGTTTGTGGATAATGTATACACAAAATTAGGTAATTAATTCTATTGCAGTCAATACCTTTTATGTCAGCTTTGACTTAAGGAAACTCATTTTTATTTGGATTATTGTGCAACATTTGCTTGGCTATCCTTTAAACACTGTGAAGTCAAAGATATGGAATATGGAAAAGGTGTTTATCAGGTGGTTGAACAGATATTGCACATTTTACACTATCTCTTAAAATCAAAATTACTCCAAGTTATTTGATAAATAATGGAGATAAGATACCTAACAGAATTTTTTATTTTGTGTTTCTCACCGCATTTAGTGGTCTAAGTTTTTTGCAGTTGCAATTGTGAGTGTTTGTTGTCATTACTTTTACAAAATTAACAGCAACTTCTGCCATCCTCACATGCAGAATTAAACACAAAAATACAGAAGCGGCTATCAGTTATTTGTTGCTCCTCCACAGGATGTGTTGTTGATGACCTCATTTGTATATATGACTTCGGAGCAGGAGTAGGCAAATCAGGCTCTGAAACCTGCTCTGCCATTTAATAAAATCATGGCTGATCTGATTGTGGCCTCAAATTCTAATTCACTACCCTAGTAACCTTTTACTCCCTTGATAATCAAAAATCTATTTAACTCTGCCTTAAAAATGTTCAGTGGTCCCGTTTCCATTGCTCTCCGGAAAAGAGCATGCACACATGAAAATCTTGGAAATCACAGAATTGTTGTAGCGCAGAAGAAGACCATTTGGCTCATCATATTTGTACTGGCTCTCTGAATGAGCAATTCCCCTATTGGTGTTAGGGTCCCTGTTCTTCCTGATATATGTTAATAACCTAAACCTTGGTGTACAGGGCATAATTTCAAAACTTGGGAATGATATGACATTTGAAAGAATTGTGAACCATGAAGAAGGTAGTATATAAATTCAAATATGTACAGACAGGCTAGTGGAATGAGTGGACAAGTGGAGATGTAATTTATTGCAGAGTAGTATAGAGTGATTCATTTGGTAGGAAGAATGCAGAGAAACAATGGGCTGGAATGCCTCCTATCATGGCATGTTTTCTGGTGGCAGAGGCAACTCACCATTGGCCAGTAGCAGGATCTTCCAAATCCTGAATTCAGAAGCAAAGGGACCTGGGTGTACATGTGCATAAATCATTGGAGATGATGGGATAATTTGAGAGAATGATTTATAAAGCATATGGCATTCTGGGTTTTATTAATAGGGGCATAGAGTAGAAAAGCAAGAAAGTTATGTTAAACCTCTATAAAACTCTATTTCAGCCTCAACTAGAATATTGCACTGTTATAATCCAGGTCAGAAACTCCAAGGTATTTTTTGAAGTCAGCCTAGACCATAACTTTTGTACTTTGAATTTGGCTAGGATAAGTGTAAGATTTTTCATTCTAGTTGTGATTCAAATGGCCCGCGAGGGAGCTTTTATCAAACAAAGTTTATTTAAACATACAGTTAACATATAGAAAGAAAATAAGCAATAACTTTTATCAATTACAAACAAAAAAGTTATATTGTTTACACCTTGACAACTAAATGCACTTTTCTAACCAAACAAACCTCCTTACACCAGTCCCAGGTTTAGTATAGAAAATAAGTATGCTCACGTGATGCTAGAACTGCAGCTCTGCAAAACTTGCTGTGAATTAGTCCTTTGATGGAGAATTGGCTTTTCTGTTCTGGAAATCCCAGCACCTCAAAGTAGAGAAAGTGCTACTGCTGACCTCTAGTTAGCAAATTACTAACAGTAAAGTTTTCATTCCAGGAAGATAAGAAAGATTGCCCCAGCTAGCCAGCAGAATTTCCAATGCCAGAGAGAGCTACAGAAATGCTGCTTTTCAGTTTGGAGTCCTCTAGCTTCTAACTAGCCAGCAACCAAAATTGAAAGAGAAAAAATTCTTGGGAGAGAAAAAAGACTGTCTCACCTAATCTGTCAATCATTCTTCCCATAACAGTTCAAAAGGTCATAAATCCCAGAGAGTGCATTAGGCCCAGATTAAACAAACAAAACCCCATTTAAATCATTTAAGCAGCAATAAAATATGCTACTACAGACCTCACGGTGTCAATAACAAAAACAAAGAGAAAACACAGGCCTGCTTACAAACTGCAGTGAACACGATTAAAAATACATTTCTTAAAGGCACAGTCATGTCACAGTATTCAGTTCTGGGCAGGAGACTTGAAAAAAAAGTTAAGGCATTAGAGAGGGTCCAGAAAAGATTCACAAGACTGGCTCCAGTGATGAGGAATTACAGTTACGTAGGAACATTGGTGAAGTTCGGATTGTTCTCCTTGGAGAAGAGCAGGTTGAGAGGAAATTTGAAAGAGGTATTCAAAATCATGAGGGGTCTCCACAGAGTAGATAGGAAGTACCTGTCCCCATTGGTGGAAGGATCAAGAACCAAAGGGCACTGATTTAAGTTTATTGGCAAAAGAAGCAATGACAACATGAGCAAAAACGTTTTCACACAGCAGGTGATTACTATCTGGAATGTACAGTCTGAAACTGTGATGGAGGTGGCATCAATTGAGGATTTCAAAAGGAAATTGGGTCATCATCTGGAAAGGAAAAAAAATCACGGCTTTGGGGAAAAGGCAGGGAAACAGCACTAAATGAATTGCTCTTTAGAGGGCCAGAGAAGACATAATAGGCTGGGTGGCCTCCTTAGGTGCTGCAACCATCTTATGATTATATGAGTCACAGTTATTGCTAAACAGCCTCTTTGGTGATGAAAACTAATGAAATGACCTTTCAGCTTCTACCTAAGTCCAATGTGAATATCTCAATTTTATTTATCTCGTGCTGTAAAATTATGAAAAAATGAAGGACAACCAGTGCTTTTAACTCTCCAATCTGCTGTCCATGAGAATTCTTCAATGGGATTGACTGCTTAGCTTGCACAATGATGAGAGATCTTCTGCGGCTAATGCCAGGATTAAACTAACGTCGAGAAAGGCATGCAACATCAATTTTCAGTTGACTGTAATATTCGGGCATTGTAACACGATGCATTTATAAAGGCAAAGTATCATTATATGCAACCAGTAAAATAGTATTTTCAAACCCCAGTTGGTTTTGTTATTTTAGGGCAGCATAAAAGCAAAAATTAAAGTTTATTTATTAGTCACAAGTAAGGCTTACATTAACACTGCAGTGAAGTTACTGTAAAATTCCCCTAGTCGCCACCCTACGGCGTCTGTTCGGGCCAATGCACCTAACCAGCACATCTTTCAGATTGTGTGAGGAAACCGGAGTACCCGGAGGAAACCCATGCAGACACAGGGAGAACATGCAAACTCCACACAGACCGTGACCCAAGCCAGGAATTAAAGCCGGTTCTGTGCGCTATGCCACCGTGCCAACCACACAAAGATGGTAATAATCATGAAGACTAATATGTTCAACAGAAATCTTTATATGTTCTAGTTATAGCAAAAGGGGAATTTTATAAGCTCCAATTGATGTGAAAATAGTTCACCCTCCATTCATCATCTTCTTCATAAATTCATTTTCTGAATTTATGATTACAGATTTTCAGGCCTTTATTTGAATTATTCCAATGTTTCTGTCCCAAAGGAGAAATTGATTTGCTGGTTCGCAGAATAAATGATCTTGTTGAATATCGTATTGACTGGATCCTGCAGGATATGAGCACCACATCACTTTGTGAATTTCCTGAGGATACACCATGGTCGTGTGAGGAGTTTTTAAGCTGTACACAGGTATAGTGGCATTGTGTTGGCTGTCCAGGGCCTTTTAAAGCAGAGCCCATTAATGGAATCAGGTCCTTGCGCATTCTATAACAGGGCTGTCTAAACTCTTCACCTGGAGGGGCTACATTTCAAATTTCTATTCACTCAAGGGGCCAATGAGCAAATTTCAGAAAGATAACATCTGCATAGTGCACATGAATTTAAAAAGGGAGGTATGAAAGGAAACAGCTTGCTGAGCAAAGACAAAAGAGTAATAAATAAAAATCAGAATTAAGAGTGTAATATGGTGATTGTGTGTGTTTCCGGTGCACTTACAGTCTCAGACTGGGCTTCTTGCAACTTGCAGGTGGCTAGCCCTGTTGCTTCCCCCACCCACCTTGGGAAAATGACCTGGGAAGTCAGCATTCAAGCCGAAGGCACAAAATGCTGCAGCTGTCCACCACTGCACTTTCTCCTATTGGGGCCTTAAAATTCAGCACTTGCAGAACAATAAGATTTTAGTTAAAGGCTAGACACATTAACACAAGGAACATACCCAAACATCTGTGACCTGCCTCCATCATCTCTTGTAATGTCTTGTCAATATTGACTTTGGTAATATTCCTAACTGCAAGTCTTTCCTTTAATTTTAAACTATGTTAACAAATAAAACATGGGGATGCTCAACTTATCAAAGGCTTAAACCTAGTCAAATGCTTTGAACAACCCCTGGAGCCTTTTTTGTTGAACTGCCTGCACTAAAATCAGTGCTGTTAGCTGAAAGTCTACAACTCTTAATTTGGTAGAAATTGTAACAAGTTGCAGTGAAATGGGAGGGAGTGAATGAGAAAGAGCGAGCAATTGGAGGATTTGCAATTAGGCAATTTCTTTCACATCACTCCAGAGATGTCTTACAAACCTTCCATAGGTAGACATATCACAATGTGGGAACCCTGGGTATACAAAAGGCCAGAATTATAGGAATAAAGAGTTCAAGTATTTCAGGAAAAAATAGTGTCACTAATTAATAATCATGTAGAAATAATATATTGTTGATTAAATGGTGTGAACATTCAATGATTTAAAAACAATTCTTTGTCCTCTTCCATTTTATTTTTACATATCTGTCTTCACTGTATACACACATATACATGTTGAAAAAATTGGAAATTTTTTTTATTTTTAAGTAACACCCATTTTCTAATAGGACATGTGCATCAAAGGAGCCCGGTCACTGCAATGTAAGAGTATGCTGGTGGAAGTAGCAACCAATGAACTCATTAACATGCTGCTTGATGATGATTCAGATGAAGAAAATGATGACATAGAAGGTACAATAGAACTGGAATGAGCCTCACATGTTGCCTTAATAAGGATTCATGCTCTTCTGTTGCTGTAATATGTTATTAATTAAATCAACTTAGTAATATAAAATCAAAGTTGATGGAATATATTCAGATGACAATGCTTTCTCCTTCTCACATTTGAAGGATTCGTAGCAGGGAATAATAGAATATCACTACAGAAGATTAAACCTAAACATCATTGGGTAGTATGCTTTGGCTTTGGGAGTCAGTAGATTTAAAATGTTTCTGAATTTTTCAAATGGCCACACACATAGAATATTATTAACTCTCTTAAGTTCAAGTATACTCATATCACTTTGTAGAGTTACTAATTGCAAAAGATACTTTTTTTGTTGAGAACTTACAACCACAGAAGTAATTATATTGGCATGTAAAGATTCAAAAGTTAAAAAAAAACTCCAATTATGTAAAAAGGTTCAACAATTTATTTTTTAATATTTTAAAGCCATTAAATATTTGAATGTTGATAACAATTTTGTTATGTCTTGTTCTGAAGGACCATGTGCATCATAATTATTCTACGTATATTTATAGAAGATAGATCAGAGTTCTTCCTAAATGGTTGAAAGTTAGAAGAAATTGAGGACCGAAGAGCCTTTCAGGTCCATGTAAATAGATATTTTTAATATCACAGAAAGGTACAAAAAATAATCAAACAGCCAATGGAACGCTGGTGTTAATATCGAGTAGCGAGAATGCAAGGGATTAGAAGGCATGCTGCAGCTTTATCAAGCAACTTGGAAGAAGCACTGAAGACAGAATGGGGTGGCACAGTGGCACAATGGTTAGCGTTGCTGCCTCATAGTGTCAGGGACCCAGGTTCAATTCCTGGTTTGGGTCACTGTCAATGCGGAGTCTGCACATTCTTCCTGTGTCAGTGTGGGTTTCCTCTGGGTGCTCCAGTTTCCTCCCACAGCCCAAAAGATGAGGTGGTTAGGTGCATTGGCCATGCTAAATTCTCCATTAGTGTACCCGAACAGGCGCTGGAGTGTGGCAGCTGGGGGATTTTCACAGTAATTTCATTGCAGGGTTAATGTAAATCTATTTGTGATACTAATAAATAAACTTTAGCATAGTTACATAATTTTTTTTGAACAGACTACCTACAGTACTCTCACAGACCAACAATGGTCCACAGACTTTGAGCGGAATTTTATTGGCATGTCTGCCTAAGTTTCGCACAATCCTGTCAAGGCCAATGGAGAATGCCGTTCTCCGAGCTGAGCCCACCCCCGGAATTGAGGCTGGTACGCCGGTAAAATTCCTGCCTATATATTGGGAACCATTGATCTGGAGCTTGCTGTCTAAGATGGTGGAATCGGACATGATTAATGATTTTAAAAGGAAATTGGATGGTACTTCAGAAAAATAAACTTGCAGGGACAAAGGGATAGAGTGGGTAATTAGGACTGATGGATTGCTCTACTGAGAACCAGCATGTACCTGATGGGCTGAATTAGCTCATTTTATACTGTAATAACTCTAACTCTACTGTTAGTGCAGTTCTGAGCATCACAGTTTAGGACAGTCTTGGGAAAATTTGCTAGAATGGTACCTAGATGCTAAGGGTTAATTGACAAAGAAAGATTGCACAAACTAGGATATTATTCCATGGAATTTAGAAGACGAAGGGTGATTTTATCAATGTTTTCAAGATATCAAAAAGAATCATGAGATCTGTGGGTTAGGTAGATTGGCCATGCTAAATTGTCCCATAGTGTCAGGGAACTTGCGGGGTAAATATTTGGGGTTACTGGATTAAGGCCTGGGTGGGATTGTGTCAGTGCAGGCTCAGTGGGCCAAATGGCGTCTTTCTGCACTATAAGGATTCTATGATATGGTATGTAGAGAGAGACTACTTGTCTTGTTCAGTGAGTATAGATTAGGATGGATTGCCTTAAAATGTAGAGCCATGCCTTTCAGGGGTGAAATCAGGTAATATGCCAAGGGTGGGAGAAGTCTGGAACTCTCTTCCACAAATGAGTTAGCTTTGGGTCAATTGTTAATTTTAAATCTGAGATTTCTTTTAACCAAAGATGTTAGGGGATATGGGGAAAAGGCAGATGTAGTGAATTACAGATCCTGTTCCACGAAACCAGGATCAGGAGTGGCATTGCAGAATTTCTATGTTATGGATGAATCAGACATTTTCCACGATATTTTAAAGGAGAAAATTGCATTTTGATGGTAAGTATTTCTTCTTTTTGGATTAGATTAAACATCCAAAATCAGACAATCTGATCCTAATCAATGTGTTTGGAGGACACAACAGGCTTTGATTAACTCTCCATTTGAATTTCCTTTGTGGGAGAGTTCATTGTTATGATTCTCATCTGCCCTTTGACAGCATATATGAGATTTGGAGCGCATGATACATTTGTGCAAACCTCCAAACATAGATTCTGTGAATTAATATCTTGTGGTCTGCATTGACAAACACAGGCAACGTCACAAATATCTACAATTTGACTGGCGGTGTTGGAAAATTGAGGACTTTTTATTAATTTGGCTGGAAGCATTTACAATATTTTATTCTTCATGACAGAAAATAAGGAAGCAAAAGTATCGGTGCAATCCCCAGTAAACCTTTCTTCAGACGCTCATTCCACTTCAGCAGTAAGGAAATGGAAAGATCTCAGATTCCTGAAGCAAGAGGCAAAGGAACTGCTCAATCACTTCAGCCGCCGAAACGTAGATGCACTAGTTAAGGTCATACGCAATGCTCTTGAAACAGTAAGAAAACGTATGCAGACTTCGCCCAAGGCCTATCATCAGGGTATGATTCTGAGGTTCATAGGGTTTGCCTGTTTGAGATATGTTCTGCCCCTTTTTTGATTTATAAATACTTTGATATGAATGATTTGGTGACTTTGGCACTCTTTAATTCAAGTCATAGAATATTGAAGCTTGAAGTAGTAAATCGGAAGCCTAGTGTTAAAGACATGTTTTACAAACCCATTGCAAGTTACGGAAGAAGCTGAGTATTGAAAGTGATTGGAGGAAATTACATAGCTGTCCTGACAGAAGTATGATAAGGCCTGTAACCCAGTCAAGGCTTCCGCGCTCGGAAAGTCATGCTGAATTATTGTGTTAGTTAATTTTTAAAGAAATTATGTGGTTGTTAGAGATTTTAGGGTGATTTTCCTCCTGTGTCTGCTGCAAGTGTAAACGGCAATGCAGGTGCAAAATCCCGCAAGATGTGGGAAACGAGATTCTACATAAGAACATAAGAAATAGGAGCAGGAGTAGGCCATCTAGCCCTTCCAGCCTGCCCCGCCATTCAATAAGATCATGGCCGATCTGAAGTGGATCAGTTCCACTTTCCCGCTTTCTCCCCATAACCCTTGATTCCCTTGTCTGTCAAAAACCTATCTACCTGTGACTTAAATATATTTAGCGAGGTAGCCTCCACCACTTCAACGGGCAGAGAATTCCAGAGATTCACCACCCTTTGAGTGAAGAAGTTCCTCTTCAACTCCGATCTAAACTGCCCCCCCCCCAATCTTGAGGCTGTGCCCTCTAGTCTTGCTATCCTTTCTAAGCAGGAAGAACCTCTCTACCTCTGCCCTATCCATCCCTTTCATTATCTTATAGTCTCTATAAGATTCCCTCCATCATCCTTCTAAACTCCAATGAGTACAGACCCAGTCTATTTAGTCTCTCTTCATAGTCCAACCCCCTCATCTCCGGTATCAGCCTAGTGAACCTCCTCTGCACTCCCTCCAAGGCCAAAATATCCTTGCACAAGTGCGGTGACCAAAATTGCACACAGTACTCCAGCTGTGGCCTCACCAGTGCCCTGTAAATTGCAGCAAGACCTCCCTGCTTTTATATTCCCCTTCGCTATAAAGGCCAGCATACCATTCGCCTTCTTGATCACCTGCTGCACCTGCAGACTGGGATTTTGCGACTCATGCACAAGGACCCCCAGGTCCCTCTGCACCGTAGCATGCTGCAGCTTTTCACCCTTTAAATAGTAATCCCTCCTACTATTATTTCTGCCAAAGTGGATAACCTCACATTTGCTAACATTATACTCCATTTGCCAGTTCCTCGCCCACTTGCTCAGCCTATCCAGATCCCTCTGCAGACTTTCCACACCCTCCGCGCAATTTGCTTTTCCACTCATCTTCGTGTCATCAGCAAATTTCATCACCCTACACTCAGCCCCCTCCTCCAGATCATCTATATAAACGGTAAATAGTTGAGGCCCCAGCACCGATCCCTGTGACACTCCACTAGTCACCAACCGCCAATCAGAATAGCACCCATTGATACCAACTCTCTGCCTCCTATTAGACAACCAATCCTCTATCCACGCTAACACCTTACCCCCAACTCCATGCACCCTAACCTTCTGAAGCAACCTTTTGTGAGGCACCTTATCAAACGCCTTTTGAAAATCTAGAAACACCACATCCACCGGTTCCCCTCTGTCTACCGCTCTAGTCACATCCTCATAGAAATCCAATAAATTAGTCAAACATGACCTCCCCTTAACGAGTCTGTGCTGCGTCTGCGCTATCAAACCATTCCTTTCCAGGTGCCTCGCTATTTCTTCTTTGATGATGGATTCAAGCATTTTTCCAACTACAGACGTTAAACTAACCAGCCTATAATTCCCTGCCTTTTATCTGCTATCTTTTTTATACAGCGGCGTAACATTAGCCATTTTCCAATCTTCTGGCACTTCCCCGGAATCCAGTGAATTTTGGTAAATTCTAGCTAATTCTAGCTGGCGAGATCTCGTTTCTCGATTTTCCCCTTGCCCCTCATTGGTGATATACATGATGTTTCTGTCCACACTGGGTGGGAACCTCATTTAAATATATTTGACTATATTTTGATATTATTAATAGGCTTTCCCACAATATGACTCCTCCTCACTAAATATCCAAACCTTGCTGGCATGACGTCACGTGATGATGTTCACAACAGGTATTTAAAGGTAGGATGCAGTTGAGAGGATCCTGCCTTAGGCACCAAGATATGTATAGCTTCTGGAGGGGAAAGTGACGTGCCTGGGCACTGCTGCCTGGCATTGTCCCAGCACAGGTTGACTCTTTGTCCGTAGGGGTTTGTGGGGATTGGGGAGTTTAATTCAGCACTGACTGGGGCGCTCTTTAAAGATGGTCCTTCGATTTCTGTGAAGTCGGCCTTGCTGGCTCTATCAGGCCCTTCAAGAGTGATGACATAAAGTACCCCCTCAACCCCTCCCGATTTCTTTGGTTCAGATTGGCTGGAATTTGGTCTGAAAACCCAGGATTTGGAGTGATACAAACCAGTTTTCAGTCAGACCCTGACACTGACAAATTATGGGAAAATTTTGCCCAGCTCTAATCATAAATGACAGTATACCTGAATTCAATTTTACCTGTACTGTTTGATCCTGCTCTCTTACCTATGACTGTTCCAGGCAAGATCCAGGAGGCTGAATTCTGTGACCAAAATAAATAAAATGTGATTAGTTTTAGCAGTATAAAGTCAGCACATAGATTTATTGGTGGCTATGCAATTAATTTGAGACACAATCAAATTAGCCATGACCCTACTGAATAGCAGAGCAGGCTTGAGGGGCTACTCCTGTTCCTGTGTTTGATGTTCCGACCTTTGTGTTCTACCATAAAGAAAATCACATTCTCATACATTTGTAAAAAACAATTTATGACAGAAATTTGAACATGTAAGATATTCAAGTATTCAACATGGTAATATTTAAAGCGTTAAATAAATAATCCAGCAATTAGGATTGAACATAAATTATTAGTCACATATTGGTGGCAATGCAGTGAACATTTTATCTGGTTTTATCTGGCTGTGTTTTCTGACCTTGCTCTGATTCTTTCAGGAAATTAACTCCAGCAGATCTAGAGTAACAGTGATAGGCAAGTATATGGGCTCTGTTTTGACAGGTTCTCTCATCTTAGATGCTAATTCGGACCACCAGAAGCAAATCTTCAGCTCAGTTCTCCATGTTGACATCTGCCTTGCCATACCTGATATTGTGCTGAATCCCTCCTTAGAAGAAATCCAGGGTATTTTGAATAGAATCTGTGACTGCATTATCAATGTTTCCAAAGGAATATCTGTGTGGAACAAGAGAAGAATGACAAAAGTATGTATTATGGACATTTTAACTCTTGCCTACCGTATAGTGAAGTTGGGCAATGCAAAGTAAATTTAAATTCCTTTTTAATCTGTGACATTTTTCATTAAGCTGCTTGCATTAATTGTTTGTCTAAATGTTAGAGAAAATGTTGTTATAACAAGTTTAAAGTGGAAATTTCTAGAAAATGTCAAATTGAACTCTGTGGAGATCAATGATGTAAATGCCAGCAGGCATGAAATACCTTCCTACTTATAAAGCGAGGTAGTGTATAGCATTAAAGAAGCCTCAGCTTGTGAACTTGCAGTAAGAGTGAAATATTAGCCATATTGTGCTATGAAAGCTACCTGAAAAAATACAGTGAAAAGCACTGATGAGCTGAAATGGCTGGTGCACCTGACAATTATTTACAGAGACTGAAATAATTTCATTGACAGAAAAAAATGAGTGACCATCGAACAGCTGAATTACAAAGAAATGAAAAAAAGAGTGATCGCCCCATTGATGTCTTTGTGGATTCTCATGAAGGCAATATAGCAGGTAATTTCCACATTAATGAATGCAGGTACTTGTGCTGCACCAAGACATGCGCAAACTGCAGCAATCACATTACTGACTGAAGGCACCAGGCTTGGAGATGCCTCTTAACTGGTTCCCTCATTTCCTCATTTCTCTTCACGTGCCAGCTCCAACTTGTGCAGAAATTCATAGTTTTCTAATAAGATCATCAGATCATAAATTGGCACCTAGAATGGGACAGTAGTGAATTTTCCTGAGATGTAGTTCTGAAATTTTGAAACTTAGCCAAGCAATCATATGGTCTCAGCCGCGAAAGCAAACATTTACTACTTCAGATAATGGATCCCACAGAAACTGGAAAAAAAAGGTTAGATCTTTTTATAAGCTACACCAGATGGCTAGTCAATTAAAGCAATCCAGGAACAGTTGGCTGCTTTTTATCTGCAAAGTGAAAGCTGCAGACCATTCTTTTCAAATTTTAAACACTGTGGACTGTTAAATCACTTTAGATCATGACACTAGAATTCACAAGCACTGTTTTCTTCAGTTTTGAATGCATTTTATACCTTTTCCAGTGGAAAAATTATTCATAGTACTCTCAACTCTTACACCATGCTGATCAACATAATGGTCAACTTACCTTTCCAGGGTGGAACCGTATGATTAATCACTGCAATAAAAACACATCTAATTTATAATACAGCATCTAATAATGACATGTGAGGTTGCCAAAACATTTAACACTTCCCTGGAAGAATATTCCCAACTTCTCAGCAGCTTTCTCTAACTCACTAACGAGTTGGGTTTTCAGAAGCCTTCCAAAATCTACCGAACCTAATGAAAATATTAGAGATAGGAAAAATGACTTTCTGCAAAGGCTGTCAGTGGTGGACCCTGATATCAAAGGGTTGTGAGTGGATTACCTAACCTCCCTGCCTGTAGGAAATTTGTGTTGGGCAATTTTTTGTTGGAAAATTAAATTTGGAATGTGAAAAAACAAAGTTTTGATGATTCCAAACTTCATTCCTAATTGTAAAATGACATGGAAATCCATCTTAGATTATTTGCTGTTTGATCCCATTGGTGTAGTAGGATACTGCTGTGTGTAAACAGCAATAGGGAGTGCATCTCAAAGTCAGTTGTTTATGCAGTATTTTTGGAAATCCTATGTAATCTGATAAGACACTAATTTGCTCTTCTATGACAGAATACCAGCAAAATTTACTGTCTTATTTTCATGTGCAGATAATGCTGTGCCAGATGTGGTTGCTGTCTATGCCCAGCCTAACAATTACTACAAGATAATTTCAGAAAATAAAGAGATAATTAAGCTGGTTTCTCTAATTTCATCATCTGCAACTTTATTTAGAAAGGTAAAATGATTAGCTTGGAAATTACTGTGAGTGATGTTTAATTGGAGTTGGATCTAATTGCACTTTCCAGTTAGTGAAACATTAATTTGTATGAGTAAAAACCTGTTAAAATAATGGGGAGGGAAACATGGTACGAATAATTGTAAAATAGCTGCTCATAGTAATTTTTCATTTGCTTGATATGTTTATTTCTGAAAGTCATTCCTAAAATGTTTTTTGATGGAACCTTTTATTTGAATCCCAGCCTTGTCTCAACCTCAATTTAATTAGTGGATGTGACAGATTTCAACAGATCTTGGCTGAGCCTTATGGGCGATTGCACAGCAATGAAATGAAACTTCTCAGGGGTGAAACCATGATCACGCAAGGGACGTGGTTAGCCCATTGCACTGGGAGTTATGCAGATGCCTGCAATCATGGTTTCCCTGAGCTAGGATAGTGTAATTTTGATTTTGATTTGATTTATTGTCACAGGTATTAAGATACAGTGAAAAGTATTGTTTCTTGTGCGCAATGCAGACAAAACATTCTGTTCATAGAGAAGGAAAGGAGTGCAACATGTAGTGTTACAGTGATAGCTAGGGTGTAGAGAGAGATCAATTTAATGCAAGATAAGTCCATTCAAAAGCCTGACAGCAGCAGGGAAGAAGCTGTCCTTGAGTTGGTTGGTATGTGACCTTAGATTTTTGTATCTTTTTCCTAAAGATAGAAGGTGGAAGAGAGAATGTCCGGGGTGTGTAGGGTTCTTAATTATGCTAGCTGCTTTGCCGAGGCGGTGGGAAGTGTAGACAGCGTCAATGGATGGGAGGCTGGTTTGCGTGGTGGATTGGGCTACATTCACGACCTTTTGTAGTTCCTTGCTTTTTATCTGCTAAGTGAAAGCTGCAGACCATTCTTTTCAAATTTTAAACACTGTGGACTGTTAAATCACTTTAGATCACGACACTAGAGTTCATAAGCACTGTTTTCTTCAGTTTTGAATGCATTTTATACCTTTTCCAGTGGAAAAATTATTCATAGTACTCTCAACTCTTACACCATGCTGATCAACATAATGGTCAACTTACCTTTCCAGGATAGAACCCTATGATTAATCACTGCAGTAAAAACACATCTAATTTATAATACAGCATCTAGTAACGGCATGTGAGGTTGCCAAAACGTTTAACACTTCCCTGGAAGAATATTCCCGACTCCTCAGCAGCTTTCTCTAACTCAATAACTTGGGCAGAGCAGGAGCCATACTAACCTGTGATATAAACAGAAAGAATGCTTTCAATGGTGCATCTGTAAAAGTTGATGAGAGTTGTAGCTGACATGCCAAATTTCCTTAGTCTTCTGAGAACGTAGAGATGTTGGTGGGCTTTCTTAACTATAGTATCAGCATGGGAGGGGACCAGGATAGGTTGTTAGTGATTTGGATGCCTAAAAACTTGAAGATCTCGACCCTTTCTACTTCATCCCCATTTTTGTAGACAGGGGCATGTTCTTCTTTACGCATCCTGATGTTGATGACAATCTCCTTCATTTTGTCGACATTGAGGGAGAGATTATTGTTGCCGCACCAGTTCGCTAGATTCTCTCTCATTCCTGTACTCTGTCTCATCATTGTTTGAGATCCGACCCACTACAGTGGTGTTGTCAGCAAATATGAAAATTGAACTGGAGGGGAATTTGGCCACACAGTCATAGGTGTATAAGGAGTATAGTAGGGGGCTTATGGGCACCGATGTTGAGGATGATCGTGGAGGAGGTGTTGTTGCCTATCATTAGTGATTGTTGTCTGTGAGTTAGGAAGTTCAGGATCCAGTTGCAGAGGGAGGTGCCAAGGCCCAGGCCAAGGAGTTTGGAGATGAGTTTTGTGGGAATAATGGTGTTGAAGAACATAAGAACATAAGAACATAAGAAATAGGAGCAGGAGTAGGCCATCTGGCCCTTCGAGCCTGCCCCGCCATTCAATAAGATCATGGCTGATCTGTCGTGGCTCAGTTCCACTTTCCCGCCCTCTCCCCATAACCCTTAATCCCCTCTCTTATCAAAAACCCATCAACCTGCTTCTTAAAAATATTTAGCGAGGCAGCCTCCACCACTTCAACGGGCAGAGAATTCCAGAGATTCACCACCCTTTGAGTGAAGAAGTTCCTCCTCAACTCCGTTCTAAACCGCCCCCCCCCTTTATCTTGAGGCTGTGCCCCCTAGTCCTACTGTCTTTTTTGAGCGGGAAGAGTCTCTCCACTTCTATCCTATCCATCCCATTCATCATCTTATACGTCTCAATGAGATCTCCCCTCATTCTTCTAAACTCTAACGAGCCTAGTTTATTCAGCCTCTCCTCATAGCTCAACCCCCTCAACTCCGGTATCAGCCTAGTAAACCTCCTCTGCACTCCCTCCAAGGCCAAAATATCTTTGCACAGGTGCGGTGCCCAAAACTGCACACAGTACTCCAGCTGCGGCCTCACCAATGCCCTATACAGCTGCAGCAAGACCTCCCTACTTTTATATTCAATCCCCCTCGCTATGAAGGCCAGCATCCCATTCGCCTTCCTGACCACCTGCTGCACCTGCAAGCTGGGTTTTTGCGACTCATGCACAAGGACCCCGAGGTCCCTCTGCACCGTCGCCTGCTGTAGTTTTTCGCCATGTAAGTAATAGTCCTTCCTACCATTCTTCCTACCAAAGTGGACCACCTCACACTTGCCAACATTAAATTCCATTTGCCATTTCCTGGCCCATTCGCCCAGCCTATCTAGATCCTTCTGCAGACTCTCCACACCCTCCGCACAATTTGCCATTCCCCCAATCTGGTGTCATCAGCAAATTTTGACACCCTACACTCGGTTCCCTCCTCCAGATCATCTATATAAATGGTAAAAAGCTGAGGCCCCAGCACCAACCCCTGGGGCACTCCACTAGTCACCATCCGCCAATCCAAATAGCACCCGTTGACCCCCACTCTCTGCCTCCTATTTGACAACCAATCCTCTATCCACGCTAACACCCTACCCCCAACTCCATGTCCCCTTACCTTCTGCAATAACCTCTTATGAGGTACTTTGTCAAACGCCTTCTGAAAATCCAGAAAGACCACATCCACCGGCTCTCCTCTATCCACTGCCCTAGACACATCCTCATAGAAGGCTGAGCTGTAGTCAATAAATAGGAGTCTGATATAAATGTCCTTGTTACTCTAGGTGTCCCAGAGTTGCGTGCAGAGCTAGGGAAATGGCATCTGCTATAATCAAGTTAGCCAAGTAGGTCAAAGCCATTTCAACCTTTGGACTAAGATCAAGCCCAGGAGTGGGTGTAATGCCCCATCCTGTTAGCTTGGATCTTGTTTCGATCAAGCCCAAGATGTGATAATACTTTTGTTAACGTTTCATTGCTGTTAAAATTCTCAAGTTTTTGGTTTGTCCTAGGGGCTACAAGAAATTCTAGAAAAATTCAGCAAGTACAAGCATATCTGGAGACAAGATCGTGAAAAAACTCTTGCAAAGTTTATTGATGATTACTCTTCACTGTCTGCCTTTGAATTCCAAATCACATTTTATCACAACCTGCAAGTCCAAATTCAAGCTGAACCTCGGGTCATATATATGGGTGCTCTTGCACTGTGCTCAGGTATTTTCTCCAAAGCTTAATTTATGAAATTCAGTGCTATGATTTTTGCAAAGATAAAAATCAATTAAAGGAGAAAAAAAAACAGTTGGACAAAGTTTTTACTATTTTAAGCATTTGTTTAATAATCCAGCATTTTGTTTAAAGTACAATTTTCATTTACACTTGTAAAGCCTCTGGAAATGTGAGTATTAAATTCAATTTGGCTTCGCATTAATTTGATGGCAGCAAAATAATAGTGACTGCTTCTTTCAATATTTAACATTGAATGTATTACACTTTTTAGCAAAGTATAGACAACAATAACATGGTTGTGATGCTGTAAAGAAGACATTATTTTGATTGCTTGTCTAACTCTGCTATATCACCTTTAAGTGAAGAACCAAATTGAGGCTATTCTGATAACATACAAGGTAACCTTCCAGTTGAAGGGAGGAAATATATCTAAAGGTTTTTCAAAATGACACATTTGAAAGAATTGCATGCCTTTGTGAAGGATTTAGATCCGATTGAGACAAAAGTTTAGCAATATTCTAGATTTCAGAAATAGCATTACAACACATCATTTGGAAATTGGTTTGCACTCAACTTCAATTTGAAGTTGACCATACTGAGACTAATGAGCAAGAGGGTCAATGAAAATGGTCATCCTTTGTCAGTAGGACACAATTGATGTCTCCAAGAGGCATTGTTCTGGCTACAAAAAATAATGAAGGTTGACTAGTGGAGACACCAACAGCAGAGAGCATGCGAGTCCAGATGGGGAGGGAAGGAACCAGGAAAATGGTTCAGGATGTGAATGGCAGTTTTT
Source organism: Carcharhinus amblyrhynchos (assembly GCF_965287045.1). Lineage (NCBI taxonomy): Eukaryota > Metazoa > Chordata > Chondrichthyes > Carcharhiniformes > Carcharhinidae > Carcharhinus > Carcharhinus amblyrhynchos. Next base: position 44,444,479 of record NC_137327.1, on the reverse strand, counting down.
TTAATGTTTATATAGTTTATTGATTTATGAAACCCAATATACAGAGGTAATCAGTACAGCAGAAGCCATGAGGCTAGAAGCAAATTTGCCCATCTGTACGCAATTGCTTGCAAACACTTGGTCTGTTCATCTAGTCTTCCCTCCAGTTTTGAGAAGTGATTTTGCTAATAGGAGACATGTTCCATGTGAGCCCAGCCTGTGTTGCAACATAACCCCACACTGAAACAGCGAATGCTAATCCTCTCACAAGCACCGCACTTCCATGCTTGTCATGGAAGTCAGGACCAGCTTTGTGATGAGCTCACCTTGTTGCAATTTAGCAAATGCTCCGACCGGACAGAGAGAACAAGTTCCTGGTCAAAGGCAACATCTCTACTGCGTGCCCCTTTATCTTCAGCAAAACAAAATAGCACCTGTGGAGTCAAAACTCTTGCTCACGCAAGTAACTAAACAAATTGTTACTTATCTTTTTTATAACAGACTCAAGTGGCCTCTTCAAAGCTCTGGTTTAACTGCTCAATTTTGGCCAAGCCCTGAACTCAGTTAGATTTCCAATCTGCTTAGGTAATGGGTATGGGATTTCTAACCAGTTATAGTTCAATGCTGCCTGCTGAATGAGCTGAACATGCCCTATGCTACATTTTGCCCATCAGCTCCCTTTCCACACTTGGTAAAGGAGTACTGCATGGACAAATTCCTGATTGTTCACGTCGAACTAAAAAGCTCCTGTATACAATTAAAAAATATATAATTGCTACAGTTCTTTCTATTATCAAATCTGATGTCTACATTTATAATGGAACTGCCTCTGCAAACATGTTGGCCAAATTACCACCTTGCTCGCCCAGGAATTGGGGCGGGTGAGGTTCCCAGAACGGAAGTTTCTGTTGGTCTTGGGTGAGATTTTATGATCTCGCCGAGCAAGACCGTGAGCTCCTGATTGTATTGCAATTATATTCTCCCATCAGTGGAAATGCTGCATCACAGTTTCCAGTAAAATTGTGGATAGGAGGGCTGCAAAATTCAGGTGTACACTGCACACCCTCCCATTGTGAGGTGATACAACAACAGGCTGAGGAGAAGGAAGGGAAGAGACAACCAACTTAACCTCTTTTTGACCAGGTTCTGAATGATTGATTCATCTGACTGCTATAGTATTGGTCAACTGTCCCACACCTTGCATTTCCTGTGCCACAGACCATCATTGTGTCTTCCTGGTCACAATAATGTAATAAAAACAACTACAGAACAAACATTTCAAACCAACCTGATAAAACAAATCATCCAGTGTTCCATACCAAAGTCAACTAATCAAAGTCAACTAATTCTGTGTGCCTTTGCCTTTCATAGCACTCTTATGCAGTAACTACCCAAGTGGGTGCAGCATGGCTGGAGGAAGAATGCTGACTTTCAGTGTTTGAGATGGACGATGGCCTTGTAGGAAGACCATGAGCAGTTCTATTCTAGAAGGTCTAGCTTCAAACTATACTGCACCTTGGCATGGGAGGCACAGCCAGTGCTGGCTGTTATGCAATAGCACTGTCATTGGCAGTGGTGGAAGGACGAATGTTCGCTCTCCATGGATCCACTGTAATTCATACCCGGGGCATTCCTCAGCAATCTTTGTAATTTGAAGGATGACAGCTTTCTGGACCAACATTGGTATCCACAGCCATGATGGGGGTAGTCTGAGTTTGTATGCCAACAAGCTGAGCTTGCATGATATTGGCCTGAACTTTCACAGCACCACTCACAGAACCTGTACTGTAATAGATGCTGACACATTGCCAATCTGGGACCACATTGTAGTAGGGACACAACTATGGTAATGGAGTTGACCACCTTTCAATGTTGGACAGGATTGGCTCCAAACAACCTGTGATAAGTTGATGCCAGTCTCCTCCATGCTCCCTTGTAGCAACTGCAGACTTTTTGGTAGACCTGTTAGTGCACTAGTCATTTCTGTGTACATATCCATCAGCCTCTGTCCACAGAGTGCCCTAGCAAAGTCCTCCCCTAAATCCTCTGCAGTGGAGCCTCAGGCCAGCTAATACCTGCACTACCCTTGCCCCCTGGACTGGTAACAGGCCATTTATACCCAGTGATTCACCACGTGCAGATCCTGTCTATACATCTGGAAAAAAAAGGCACAAAGTGGGGTTGTGCAGAGGGGACAGGAGGGAAGTAAGTTGTGCATGTTTAGACCATAAGAGTTTGTTGCAGTTCAGTCAGGGAGCCTGAGTTGCTGTGGTAATATGTAGTTTTTACATGCATGTTGTAGTCTGGAGCTATGGATAGTGGTGCTGGAGGTTCCAATTCTTTATATTACTTGGCTGATCAAGAATCTCTTCTACTCTTATCGCTTGGCACTGGGTGTGTGTTGGAAAGATTTACAGTTAGGTACTCACCTATTTTGGCCATGCTGCAATGCAGCTTCCTTGGCCATCAATTCCTTGAATGGGACTTGACCAAAGAGCTTCTGACTCAGAAACAGGACACTACCCACTGCGCCACAAGACCATCTGCTTTGATTCTCTGCAGCTTGTAAATTAGAATAGGTTGTGTAATGTGGAGGAAGTAGGATGTGACAAGGAGGATTTGGTAGGATATTATGATGCTTTCAGCCATGCTGCTGGCCATGGTCTCATTCCAGTCATACCAATGGTAACAACCACCACTGTGGGGATAAGGACCTGCAATCATGCCTGTCCCTATTCAATGGGATACATAAGAACATAAGAACATAAGAAATAGGAGCAGGAGTAGGCCATCTAGCCCTTCGAGCCTGCCCCGCCACTCAATATGATCATGGCTGATCTGTCGTGGCTCAGTTCCACATTCCCGCCCTCTCCCCATAACCCTTAATCCCCTCTCTTATCAAAAACCCATCAACCTGCGTCTTAAAAATATTTAGCGAGGTAGCCTCCACCACTTCAATGGGCAGAGAATTCCAGAGATTCACCACCCTTTGAGTGAAGAAGTTCTTCCTCAACTCCGTTCTAAACCGCCCCCCCCTTTATCCTGAGGCTGTGCCCCCTAGTCCTACTGTCTTTTCTGAGCGGGAAGAGTCTCTCCACCTCTATCCTATCCATCCCATTCATCATCTTATACGTCTCAATGAGATCTCCCCTCATTCTTCTAAACTCTGATGAGTACAAGCCTAGTTTATTCAGCCTCCCCTCATAGCTCAACCCCCTCAACTCCGGCATCAGCCTAGTAAACCTCGTCTGCACTCCCTCCAAGGCCAAAATATCCTTGCGTAAGTACGGCGCCCAAAACTGCACACAGTACTCCAGCTGCGGCCTCACCAATGCCCTATACAGCCGCAGCAAGACCTCCCTACTTTTATATTCAATCCCCCTCGCTATGAAGGCCAGCATCCCATTTGCCTTCCTGACCACCTGCTGCACCTGCAAGCTGGGTTTTTGTGACTCATGCACAAGGACCCCGAGGTCCCTCTGCACCATTGCCTGCTGCAGTTTTTCGCCACGTAAGTAATAATCCTTCCTACCATTATTCCTACCAAAGTGGACCACCTCACACTCGCCAACATTAAATTCCATTTGCCATTTCCTGGCCCATTCGCCCAGCCTATCTAGATCCTTCTGTAGACTCTCCACACCCTCCGCGCAATTTGCCGTTCCACCAATCTTGGTGTCATCAGCAAATTTCGACACCATACACTCGGTTCCCTCCTCCAGATCATCTATATAAATGGTAAATAGCTGAGGCCCCAGCACCGACCCCTGGGGCACTCCACTAGTCACCAACCGCCAATCCGAATAGCACCCATTGACCCCCACTCTCTGCCTCCTATTTGACAACCAATCCTCTATCCATGCTAACACCCTACCCCCAACTCCATGTCCCCTTACCTTCTGCAATAACCTCTTGTGAGGTACCTTGTCGAACGCCTTCTGATAATCAAGAAAGACCACATCCACCGGCTCTCCTCTATCCACCGCCCTAGACACATCCTCATAGAACTCCAGTAAATTTGTCAGACACGACTTCCCCTTAACGAAACCGTGCTGCGTCTGCTCTATCAAGCAATTCCCCTCAAGATGCCTCGCTATTTCCTCCTTGATGACTGCTGCAGTTGTTTGTCATCTTGTGCTGCAAAAGAAAGGGGAGTGTGTCAGTGAATGTGATGCAATCTGCTTGTGTTATGTGGCTGTCATAGTTGAATTACTGGCAACATGTGCAAGCTTTGAGATGTGTGTGTGTGTGAGGCTTGCAGCAGTGCTAAATGTGTGAGGGAATGAAGTATGATTCTGATTCATGTTTGATAAAGATTATTGATTGGTGAATTGAACAGTGTGATCTGCTCCCCAGCCATGTAAAGGTGTGATATTTGAAGATACATTTACTCATATCGACCACCCGTAAGGCCATTGAACTTCCTTTGGCACTGCATCCAGTCCTTGGGGTTATATTGCTGGCACTGACGCAGTCAATGATGCAGTGTATTTGGCACCTGTTCTTGGAGACTATCCAACTTTGCTCCCAGGAGCATATAATAGCAATGTAAAAATAAAAGTTAGAATGTATGACTTTAAAGTAAAGATTGAATTATGTCTGTGTGACTGAGTACAATTATTCCTTTTTCACCTCACACTGAAACTAGGTCAGACTAAGGTCTGACTCTCCATGTTCAACACCATGGAAGATAGACTAAAAGATCATGGTGACAGTAATAGGACTACAAGTGACTTGATCTCATTCTTTCAATGCTGTTCAAACCCTCCTTATGTCTGTAAATATCAAAAATATTCTTTGCTGTGGTCATGGACATATGAGAAGTAGACTTTCTGCCCTGAGAAATCAGAGATTTAGTGATGATCTGATTTTATTATTTTAATGGTTTTGTATATCTTTTAAAAACAGATGATTTGAAGGTAGCCTTGATTGAAGAAAGCAGAGCTTGGATGTTTGAGTATTCCCACCACTGCAATGAAATTTATAGGACAAATCTGGATAATGTCTTGACTTTCGTAGAAGAAACTTCTAAGAAACTAAATCGCCCAGTCAGTGATATGGATGATATAAGAATAATCATGGGTTCTTTGAAAGAGATCCGGGAGAAACAGATTGACATTGATTTACAGATTGGACCTATTGAGGTAACATTTTTTTCCACTTTTATTCAATCATCTTATCACAATAGTTATTTGTTTGCAATAGTTTTAGGTAATAATACATATAAAATAGTAAACTTCTAAATGCTATCTGGTCTTTTCACCTCTACCTTAAAAGAATCAACCTAACTTGGCAGGGTGAAAATCCCTGTCCAATGACATGAAAATGAATTATTCTGAGAGACTGTTATGTGAAAGAATTTGCAAAATTTAAAGCAGTTCCTGGAGAGTCCTGTGTTTATTCCATTAATTTACCCATAATTCTCACAGCAGAGGCTGTTCTGAGGCTGAACATAATGCAGACATTTTAGATTGCAATTCATCTATATTTATAGAACCATAGAATCCATCCACAGCAGAAACGGGCCATTTGGCCCATCAAGTTTTCTCCACCTCTCTGAAAGAGCATCCCATCCAGGCCTTCCCCTCCATCCTATGCCCATAATCCTGTGCATTTACCATGGTTAATCCAACTATCCAACACACCTTTGGACACAAAGGGGCCAAGCTTCCTAACCTGTACATCTTTGGACAATGAGAGGAAACTGGAGCACCTCAAGGAAACCTATGCAGACACAGAAAGAATGTGCAAACTCCATGCATAGTCACCTGAGGCTGAAATCGAATCCTGGCACTGAGAGGCAACAGTGCTATCCACTGTGCCACCATGCACTATAATTGACCCTAGATTGCTTTATGCTAATATTGGTGACAAAATTTTAGGGCAGTGTTCTGCTCCCCAGAAGTTAACCTAACTGGTTTAATGAGACAAAGTTAACCACTCTTTTCTTACTCTGATATGATGTTTAAAAACAGTACCATGATTTATATTAAATCTCCTTCAACTGCACATTAAAGGGGATATTCTCCCCAAAAAATTCTAAGTGTCAAATTCGTGTAAAAACTGGAGTAAATCATGTTTGTTTTCAGCAGGAGTTTTAAACTGAACCTCCCGCACTCTGTGCATTGCAGAGTACACTAGCGTAAATCATGTGAAAGATCAATGGGCGGGACCTATTCCCGTTGAAGAGGCTGGCAGCATGGTGCTGAGCAAGCCACTTCACATACACCGATCTGTCAGAGCAGAGATTGGTGTGTGTGCGCAGTGGCCCCGCTCTGCCGGCCTCCCGATTGCTGGGCAGCTCAATCACAGGCCAGCCCCACAACCCCACATTTCCAGCCTTCCCACCCCCATGGCCTGATTGCTGGCTCCCTGAACATGTCTGGGCCAGCTTTGAAATCAACCCCTCCATTTCCCCCCAACACCACCCAACCAGCCCCCTGCAGACCTGATCTCCAGAAATGCAGTTCAGTGGGATGGGAGAATCACTCCCTATATCTTAAATGTGGGAAGCTAAATAACATATGAAGGAGAAAAGAATAAAAGGATGTGTTGACAAGGTGCAATTAAGTAAGATGGCTGGTGGCTTAAGTGGATCGTAAACACTCATGGAGCTGTTGGGCTAAATGGCCTGTTTCTGTGCTGTAAAATTATATGTAACATGTATATTGAAACCTCAATAGGCTGATGGATTAGCAATATTGTTCAAAGACCTCAAAATCTTCAAAATAGTGCTAACAATCCCTTGAAGTTGCTTAACTTAACTGGTTGGAAAATCACTTTTCATTTTGAAACAAATTTGATTAAATTGTGTTTGCTTTTGCAAGTTTATTCTTGGCATTCTGCAGTTAACTGTAGGGACAGCTTTGAAAGAGCATGACATGTCAATGAGAACACTTGTCAGGTCATGCTGGTAGAAAATAAAGAAAAAGTTAACAGTAAGACAAAAAGATGCATATATTGAAAGCAGTTTTTTTTCTTTATTGACTTCTCCTTTAAAACAATGCAGGAATTTTTTGCCATGTTAAATAAATATGAAATCCAAGTAGTGAAAGAAGACTCTGACAGAGTGGATACATTGTGTTACACGTGGGAAAAGCTCCTTTTACGTGCAACAGAAGTACAGAATCATCTCATTTCTTTGCAACCTTCATTCCGTGCTGAACTAATCATTGATGTTAAAACATTCATAGAAGATTCTAATACATTTTGTTGTGACTATGAGAAGGTAATATTAACGCTACATTAAACACAGGTTACATTCCTGATAAATGTTTGACCTATTCTGGCTTATAAATCTTTTAAGTGAAATGATAAGTCACTAAATGACTAATTGAACTTTCTTGGCTCATGCATAAGTAAAAATAAACTAATTAAAATGTTAATTTATTTTAGAATAAGAGGTTACATATTTGCACAAAACTCATATAGTTTTAGTTTGAAAAGCAAAATAACTGCAAATGATTTTATAACTATGCTTGTCTCCAGTTTCATTGCAGTAAAGTGTCAATAGAAAATTAAGTCAGTCTTTATTATATTAAGGATTTGCTTTGATGTGGATTTTGCTCATGCAGTGTCTGCCATTCCCTGTGGTCCCATTCATTGCAGTCATGCAATGTGAGTTCAGTACATATTCGATAACATACTGATGTCGACTTGAATTGAATCAATTAAAAGAACACTCTAGGGAAGGCTCACTGAAGTAGCTGTCCTTATTATGGAAGAAAATGGATGTAAGATTTCACAAACAATTTTCAAACATTGCCCACAGGGAGGACAGTATATTTGCAGAATGTAATTGAAATTGAGAAATGGCAGTGGAGCCAGCACATCATTAAATGTCATTACTGAAGTGTTAAAATCAGTATACAAAAATGTGAAAAGTTTGTTGCTTTTCCAATACACACAATTGCTATTGGATTATGAAAATGGAAGTCAAGAAAAAAACCCACAATGAATAGAATATACACCCCCCCCATCCCCATCAGCCCATGTAGCTCAGTGAATATATACATGTTGTGGTACAAGCCAGGAAGATCGTGGGTCTCAGTTTTGCTTTGTGCTGCGTTAGCTGACCTTTGATGAGCTTGCAGTAGGGATTTCACATTTGGCTCTCTAATTCTGGTGTGCAAGTGCTCTGTGAAAGTTTCTATTGAAAATTACAGTTGTATGGATGTGGGTCACAACAGGATGTGACTTGAGTATGGTGTGACTGCATAGTTAAATAGTTTCGCCATTCAATACTGAAAATTTTATTCTTCTGCATCTAATATTATGTAATGATTTCACTTACTAATGTAATGTAACCACTTTTTGAGAACAATAACCCAGAATCTTAAAGAAGATATCCTCTCACTTACTGATTCTATTGAAAGAGCAGATGTTGTCATTTTGTACAGTCACCTACTGCCATACCCCCACCTTCTCCTCATAATCCTGCATATTCATCCTTTTCACGTAACAGTCTAATTCCCAACTAAAGCATTCAAAAGGGAATTAAGTTAACTGAAAATGAAGGATGTGCAGGGTTATAGGGAGAAGGCAGGGGTGGGTTGCTCATTTAGAAAGTCAATGCAGACACGATGGGCCAAATGGCTGCCTTCTGTACTGAAACAATTCTGTGATATGAACATGTTAAGTAGTATTATTACAGAGTATAATAGACTTCTATTCCATTTAATGAAAATAAAGTCTTCAAAAATCACTTGGTGCTATCCAGCACTGACCCCATATGAATTTTCTTGGTAACTGGGGGCATTTTATTTACATAGAATTAGCAGATGCTTACGACAGTGGTCACAATCTTGTGAAGCTCTTGGATCTGGAAGTGAAGTGGGCATGGGCAATTAATTGTGCAGGAGGTCAGTTTCTCGATGATGGGATGAAACTATGGTATTAAGCTGTCAATGGATTGACAGCAGCAGATCAAGGTTCTGATTTGCAAGTGTCAAGATTTCCTTTTTAATAGATTTGATAGATTTGCATATCTGACAGCTCCTATGACCTAAGTGTTTCACAAATGCACTGTCTTGCAAATGGTACAACTTTCACACCATGAAGTAGCTTCCACAAATACAGTCCACATGTTCCGCCTGATTCTGAAGCTTGAAACCCAAACTCCTGTCTGGCCACCTTCTCCAATTGCATATTTATTTTGCTTAAAGCTCCAATGAAAGTCAAGTGCACAAAATGAACTCGCTAAGGTTCCTTTGCTAGTACTTTCAAAACCCACAAGCACTACCCTCCAGAAGGACAAGAGCAGCAGATACCTGGGAACACCATCACCTGGAGGTTCTCCTCCAAGTCACTTACCATCCTGACTTGGATATATATCATCTTCCTTCACTGTTGCTGGGTCAAAATCCTGCAATTCCCTCCCTAACAGCACTATGGATGTACCTACACAATAGGGACATCAAAGGTTCAAGAAGGGAGGGCTTCACCATCTTTTCAAGGGCAACTAGGAATGGTCAATAAATGCTGGCCTAGCCTGCAATGCCCACATCCCGTAACTGAATTAAAAAAAAACGTAGTGCCATTTACACTTGCAGATCACTGGAGATCTTTCATCCTTTTTCCAAAATAGACACAGTTTTGCTTGCGGACACAATAAGCTACTAACTTCCACTGCAATCTCTGTCCAGGCTGCTTTGATCAAGTGGGAGTGTTTCCTGTAACCAGTCCTGGAAAGCAGGACCTCCAGCTGTTCCCAGATGATTAGGAGGAGAACATGCAGGGAAGCAGTGCTGAACCAAGGGATCATTTATTGTCTGCATTGAGACACGATTGATGATGGTAGCAGCAGTAGTTTTCCACTGGCTGAAAAAGTGTTAATGCCTCCAGAAGAACAGCCACACTGATAATTCCATTTGCAGGGAATGAATGCCTCTCCAGGTGCCTTTTTAAATAAGGGACTTGAACATTTAACCTTCTCGACACTGAATAGCTAACTGGCCAGCCGTCCTGCCTATGAGCAGAAGTGTCACGTATTTCTGGTCCTGCAGTAGTCCTTCCATCCTTTTCAATAGAGAGGCCCCATGCAGCCTGGACTCTCTCCACAAGAAGCAGATGATCAATTAGTTATTTATCAGGTGCAGTGATCACAGAACTTGTTCATACTTAACTGCTGCTTGCAAGTCATGTTTTCTATTCTTTGTTGACAGATTACCTAAATATGATAACCTCATTGCTAACAGAAGATTCTGCCATTGTGTGCAAATCTCATGCACCTTGCAAATCCAATAGAGGACAAAATCCCAGAAAAAGTTGTGATTTGGTATATTCAGATCCCTGGCATTCTGTGTTGGGTCTACTAATTTCCCTTTGCAGTAAAAATGGGAGTTCTTTGGAATTCTTGATGAAATTTAAGACTGTCTTTCCCTGCAGGAGTTTGTTTTTGTCATGTCTGCCAGGATTATTTCCTGTTTTCTTCACTTTCCTTTTTTTTTGCTAATGCAAAACCAAATCCTTTCTTCCATTCTTTTCAATAGGGAGGCCCCATGCAGCCTGGACTGTCTCCACAAGAAGCAAATGATCAATTGGTTATTTATCAGGTGCAGTGACTGCAGAACTTGTTCATGCTTAACTAACTGCTTGCAAGTCATGTTTTCTATTCTTTATTGACAAAATATCTAAATATGCTTGTTATTTATAACATAAGTAGAATTTCGGGAAGGTGTAATTTTGAAAGCAATAATTTTATTCATGGAGTTTTAAAAAAAGTGTATGCCCTCTCTAATAATGAATCCTGTTACACTTCTCGATGAGTCACTTAATTGATATAATGTTGAAATGTTTGCTTATATTTGTTTGTTTGCCCAGTATTGGCTTAAGGTTGTGTACTATCAATTTGGAAAAACCCATGAGGGTTCGCCTCTGTGTATCTACTTTGGTCATTGCTCCCATGAGTGAGAAGCAGAGTAATTAAGTAAACTAAGTGGATTCAAGCCATGTCAGTTCATTCAAGTAATTGGATGTTATGTCAGTTCATTCAAGTAGTTGGATGCTTACCAAAGGGCTTAAATGAATCTGAATTGAAGTGAGATGCTGGTGATTAAAAGGTGCTTTTAATGTACGGTACATAGGGTGGCACGGTGGCACAGTATCACAGCATCAGGGACCCGGGCTCAATTCCAGCCTTGGATAACTGTGCAGAGTTTGCATGTTCTCCCTATGTCTGCATGGGTTTCCTCTGGGTGCTCCGGTTTCCTCCCATAGTCAGGTTAGGTTGATTGGCCATGCTAAATTGCCCCTTAGCCTCAGGTAGATTAGCAGGGTAAATGCAGGGGATTACAGGGATCAGGCCTGGGTGGGACTGTGGTTGGTGCAGGCTCAATGGGCAAAATGGCCTCCTTCTGCACTGTAGTGATTTGATGATTCTATGACTTTGGTGTAATTGAAGAGGTAGGGAGTGCTAGTATTACCTCCGCAAATAAAGTAATAAAAGTGCACAGAACCCATCCTATTGACAATCATTCTGATTAACCCTTTAATATCAATAAAAGGAGCAAGAGATATATTTTTTAAAAATGAAATCAGCCAAAGTTAAGTGAAATGTAAACTGAAAACATTAAATAATTTTTCATCTCAACAGTTACCTACTTTCCCTAGATAAGATTGATTACATCTCCAACTTTAACAATTTTATATTTTAAGGACTGTGAAGTATTGGCGTGTGTCTTCAGTTATTTTTGGTAAAATATTGCAAATTTCTGTTCTGAGGGAAATAGAAATGGTTGACAAGCATAGATTTCTGAACACAATTTAATTGTGGGGTGTTTGTTATGTCAATCTAAGCTATACAAGTTGCAAGTTTAATTAGAAGATATCCTATCAAATCATTGCAGAATCGTTTTGACAACCTCTATCGTAAATTCATCACCTACACGGCTGGCGAGGAACTCTTTGGACTGTCAGTTACACAATGTCCCCAGTTGTTGGAGATAAAGAAGGAGCTGAACCTGTTGCAAAAACTTTATAGCCTCTATAATAATGTTATCAACACAGTGAATGGCTACTTTGACATTCTCTGGTCTGAGGTGAACATAGAGAAGATAAACGATGAACTTCTGGATTTTCAAAACAGGTTGGTTAGATGTATGTATTCTACTGAGTTTTCAACTGATGTTACGCAACTCTGTGATTTCATTTTTAATGATTACGCGCATGCAGAACGATTCGGGCAATTATTTTCAATTGTCCCAATTACTTCAGAAAGCTTTGTATCAGAATTTCCTTATCCTTTTTCAGATTGTCTGCTGGGATTGAAGCTTGGATATAAATACATTTGGGGTTGGGAAAAACTGAACTACCAAAGTGCAAAACCAAAGAAGCAGCCTGGGAAATGTCCAACATGAGTACTATTGGTATTGCAAAAACACACATCCCACTGTTTGATCATTTTGGCAATCTTCATCACAAATTCATCAGTGGCACAAGGTGTTTGATTAGCAAAGTTTCACAACTTTTTGAAATGTTCAAAGTTAAGAAAACACTGAACATGATGAAATCAGTCAGAGAGGGAGGGGGTGGGAAGAAGGGAGGGATTGCTGATAATTTTTTTTGATTCCGATTCACTTTCAGTCGGCCAGGCTGGTTGATTGACGTAGTTGCAAAAGCTTGAGGGTTGAATTGATTTGAACTGTAGGATAGGGTTTATTAGGAATAGGTTTGGATGGAAGTCAGTATTTTTGATCTGACAAGATTTTAACATTATCTACCCTCAATGGACAACATTTGCCAAACAATCTGAGTGTGCTAAGAATTAAACTGATAACCAATTTAAGATTATCAGTGCATATATTAATACACAGGATCCTGTCCTTTGCAGATGGAAAGAACATGTACACATATTGCACCATTTTCAACTAAACAAGATGGGTGACAACTATTCTTTGGTTCATTTCCTTGGGCAATGCCTTAACCAATCAGAGTCAACTTGCCTGGTTTGAATTCAAACAAAAGTTAACTGTCCATCATCAGTTAACTGGTGCATTCTCTATGGCAATGTCTCTACCAATCATCAACCAATCAGCACTGTCTTCTCATGCAACGTGAATTGTTTTCTCTTTACATTTGGTATTCTTGCAAATTGTTCAGATGAGTGCAAGATGAAAAACTTCAACAGCATGGACCGTTTTAGCAATACTTAGATAAAAGTATTTTCTTCGTTTGAGCAGTCTATATTGTAATATCAAAGGCAGCTACCTTTTTCTGTATTACTTGCTGGGGTCCTACACTGAGGTTTATTGTCTGCTGATACTGCGTGGGCTTTTCTGGTCATTCCACCTGGTGGGATCGTCTTGTTCTGCCAATGGTGAGTTTCCGCGGGTTCCCGACAGTGGAGGCGCGAACAAAGGGAAACCCCGTTGACAGAGGCAGGACAGGAACTGGAGGCAGAAAATCCCAGCCATTGACTAATTCTGCTGATGAAGTTTATAATGACTTTTCAGACAATTGTGTTTCATACTTTGTCCAATAGTATGTTATAATAAATGTTTTTTTTTAGTTATTTGCTCTTGAGATGTGGATACCATTTAAGGCAGAACTTGTTGTTAATTTTGGTAATGCTGAAGGCAATAATGCGATTAATTCTCATGGGGATTTGGATCTTCCCCACTCTCTTCTTGAGAAGAGATTCTGACTGGACTGGGGTGGCTAGTTCCCTTCCTTGAAGGGCAGAAATCATTTCTTCATTGCCAGATAGAACATTTAATAAAGACGTTGGCCTAGAAAGTGTGTCATAATCATGGTGCAGCACACATCCAATGTGTTCAGCAGCAGTATTATGCAAATTGGTCAACCAGCTTCAACCGTTTAATGTCAGTGAGCTGTGGCATCACAGGTAGATTGACAGTAACACAGGGATTGTGTGGTTTTAATGAAAGAATAGGGAGGTGGCAAGCAGCACTTGGTAGGCTTAAGGTAGAGTCTAAAGGGGTAGAAATACTCTTCTTGGCTTCCCACTGAAGCAAATAAAAAATAGTTAAAGCCTCTTTGGATGACAGCCTCCAGCAGTCCATTTAAGATACCTTTGGCTTGGCTGCTGAGAATCCAAATAAACTTTTAAATTTTTTTCATATGAGATGTGAACATCACTGGCAATGCTGGCATTTATTGCCCATCCCTAATAAATGCTAGCCTAGCCAGCAATGCCCACATCCCTGACAATGTGGAGGTGAGTTTCTTTCTTGAATCACTGCAATCCATGTGGTGTAGGTATACCCATAGTGCTGTTAGGGAATGAATTCCAGGATTGTGATCTAGGGATGCTGACAGACCAATGATATATCAATGAGTAGTATGATAATTGACCTGGAGGTGGTGGTGTTCCCATTGTGTCGACAGCCTTCATCTTTCTTGATGGTATACTTTGTGGATTTGAGAGGTGTTGTCTAAAATTCCTTATCTTTTGAGGTCATTTGCAATCAAATTGTGTGAAGGGGTTTGGAGATAGTTGATAGATTTACAGGTGAAAAAGGTTTCATGCCAGTTTTAGGTATCTGCTCTGGATAGTGATGGAGGAGCCCTAATTGTTTTGATGGACCACACAGCACCTATCAGTTGGGCCCTTAGGAGCCCATTTTATGTTTGTATAGTTCAATTTGTTGGTCATTTAGTTGAACTTTCAATTTGATTGGGATGGAAAGGGGGCAGTAGCAGTTTGGCCACTGGCGTGCTGCCTTTCTGCTTTCTCTTTTGATTGACTTTCAGGGGAAAATTGGACTGGGTGTGTAACAACCAGCTGATCGCTACTTCAAAAATGTCAGCTGAAATTTAAAATACATTGTTAATTGATTTTCAGAAAAGTGACAATTGAAAAGTAATCCATTGTTTTTGTTTCATCTCAACAACTTACTAATGAGTAAATTTGAAAGTCCACTTCCTAGGTGTGCCCTGTCAGAAGTATAGTTTGTGTTGGAGCGGATTACAGCATAATCAGTATTGGAGTAACTGCATTTCAGGTGTCGTAAATTGCCTCGAGGTTTGAAGGACTGGCCGGCCTACCTTGATTTAAAGCAGACTATTGACGACTTCAGTGAAAGCTGCCCCCTGTTAGAGATGATGTCCAACAAGGCCATGATGCCTCGTCATTGGCAGCGTATTGCCCAAGTCACAGATCATGACTTTGATGTTGACAGTGAAACATTTAAATTGTCCAATATTATGGAAGCCCCACTGTTAAAGTACAAAGAGGAGATTGAGGTGAGTCTTGATTTGTAGAGATATAAGAATTTATGCTATTAACTATTGTTATGATCTGGTTAGGGACTGTCAATATTTAAAAATAAATCTGAACCAATAGAACTATGCCACAGGATTTCAATTTTTTAAAAAACAAATGTTATTGTACAATGGTCAGTTTATTACTCAATTTAAACAATAAATTCAAAAGTTTTTTAAACCTCCACATTAATTTCCTTGCATCCAATAGAGCCAACTAATTTTGAGAGTATCCTTGAAGACTTGCAAGTGAGCGCAATTCATAGAAATTCCCAAAGAAGATTTTATCCTGGGGAAGATTTGATTTAGGGGTGGCATGGAGCCATAGTGGTTGCCCTGCTGCCTCACAGCACCAGGGTTTGATTCCCAGCTTGGGTCACTGTCTATGTGGAGTTTGCACATTCTCCCCATGTTTGTGTGGGTTTCCCCCCACAGTCAAAAGATGTGCGGGTTAGGTGGATTGGCTATGTTAAATTGCCCCTTAGTATCAGGGAGCATGGAATTATACAGATAGATCCTGTCTGGGAGCCAAATGGCCTCCTTCTGCACTGTAGGATTCTATGATTCCTATGAAGTGGCTAATTTTGTAAATGGGGCTGGCTTCCAGCATAATCTTTCGCAAACTGGCGCAGAAGATCATTTGAGCTTGGTTGTGCTTAATGTACTTTGCACTGCTTACACTGCAAAAACCAACTTCACTGTGAGCAGAAACTGTACCCCTAGGTGTCCTTGCTCAAATTCCTCCAACATTTTGGTAGACAGACTGACAATTTTTTTGTAATATGAGATGAGATGTGAGCTCCTCCATTTTACAGAAAACTGATGAAAGTACAGAGTAACAAATATAATTAAAACCTACTTACTTAAACTAACATTAAGCTCCACAATGTCACACAGCTGTACATTATACATTTGAGTTTTCCCTTTTCCACTTTCTGATTCCCAATAATTCTTTATTTAATTATAATTTATTATAATTATTTACTTTATTTGAGCCGTGTGTTATTTGATCGAACAATATTTTTACATGAAGCAAAATATTGAGATCCTCACTTATACCCAGCATAAGGGCACAGTGGTTAGCACTGCTACCTCACAGTGCCAGGGACCTTGGTTTGATTCTGGCCTCGGATGACTGTGTGGAAATTGCACTGTGTGTGGATTTCCTTTAAGTGCACTGGTTCCTTCCACAATCCAAAGATTTGCAGTTTAGATGGATTGGCCATGTTAAATTCCCCCTTAGTATCCAAAGATACGTAGGTTAAATGGATTCACCATGGTTAGGTAGATTAACCATGATAAATGTGTGTGAAAAAGATTTGAAAACAGAATTCTGACTATCATGTTTGGGCTTCAGGACATTTGCATCAGTGCTGTAAAGGAAAAAGATATTGAACAGAAGCTGAAGCAGGTCTTAGTGGAGTGGGATAATCGATACTTCACATTTTCCAATTTCAAAACACGTGGTGAACTCCTTCTTCGTGGTGACAGCACTTCTGAGATCATCACTTTTGCTGAAGATAGCTTAATGGTTCTTGGTTCTCTGCTGAATAATAGGTAAGATCTCAATGTGTGCATCATTTATCAGTTGTCAAAGAAAATGCATCCCCAATCGAAGAAAATGGATAGAAGCGAGGATTTGTTTTTGGTATGTTATTTGCTGGTGAGATGACTGTTTAGTCTTCCAGGGGATCTATACTTTGATTTCAATCAAATTTCAGAACATTATAATGCTACCTTCAAAATTTATCATAATTAGAGCATCTATTCAGACATGTACTTATCCAAATTGCAACTTAAGGGCAATCCCATTAAACATAATGCACGATTGTGGATTTCGGCATATCAGGTAACAGGTTGACATAAAAACTAGTTGGATGGTTTGATCTGAAAGCTGCCTTTATTATTTAATTTCGCCATCATAATTTAAAAACAAATGAAGGAGCCTAGATTATGGGTCAGGGTTCAGGATGCAAGTAACTGTCAAAGCTGAAGAGAGTATAAGGAAAAGTTAGATATATCCAGATTTGGTGTTCAGGTGATTCAAAACTTCTTTTTCAAAAACCCATAGATTATCCAAGGTAAGGAAGATTGAGGAACCTGAATGGCTCCACAGTTCTGAGAAAGCTGATTTGGAATAGAAGGATGACACAATAAGTCTCAATTTCAACCTGACATTGGAGAAAGTTTAATTAAATTGTAGAATGAAATAGTATGGATCAACAGGTGCTTGTCTGTACACAGAATTTGGAAAAGACTGCACCAGATCTTAAAAGTGCAAAGATCCTGGCTGAAATGTTCGCCCAATAATTCAATGGGGAGGCAATGGCCTTGTGGTATTACCGTTAGATTATTAATCCAGAAACTCAACTAATGTTCTGGGGACCCAGGCTCGAATCCCGCCATGGCAAATGGTGAAATTTGAATTCAAGTACAAATATCTGTAATTAAGAATCTACTGATGACCATTAAACCATAGTCGATTGTCAGAAAACTCATCTGGTTCACTAATGTCCTTTAGGGAAGGAAATCTTCCATGCTTACCTGGTCTGGCTTACGTGTGACTCCAGAGCCACAGCAATGTGGTTGAATCTCAACTGCCCTCCAAGGGTAACTAAGGATGGGCAATGAATGCTGGCCAACCAGCAACGTCCATGTCTCATGCATGAATTTTAAAAAAAGTATAAGAAACAAACAACACAATTTGGAATAGACCATTTGGTCATTTGAGCCTGCCACACCATGTAACATGATCATGGTTCATGGTTCTACCTCAAGCCCTCCATCCCAAATTATCCCCTTATTCCTCAATTCCCTTAGGATCCAAATGTCTATCAATCTCAATCTTGAATATATTCAATGACTGAACACCACAGCCCTCTGAATTGAGAATTCCTAAGATCCACAATCCTTTGAGTTGAGGAAATTTCTCCTCATCTCAGTCCTAAATGGGCAATCTCTTATTCTGAGGCTGTGACCTAGTTTTACATTCTCCAATCTGAAGCTCATATCGATATAAACTGAATTTTGACAATTTATTCGATTAAAGAGTATCATCAGTATTCTGTTCAGAAAATCACTGCAAAATAATCTACATTTACATTCTGTGCCTTATAATTTCAAATGATTGGATATTTGATTAAAACAACATTGAATTAAGGAGAGTAGACAGTTACTCATTGTCAGAGATGCAGTAAGAGATTTCATCATCGTAGGTTATTAAATGAGTATAAAGATTGATCTATTATGAGATTCATTATTTTTAAGAGCTGCATGCTAACTCAGTTCTTCTACACTGATGAATTCAGCAGTTTGAAAACCCAGATTGTTTCCTGAGTGGCATCAGCATTTGCTAAAGTAGATTTATTCAAAAACAGATAGATACATCAACACCTGAAATGAACTGTAAATGTCAAGATTATTGACAACATCATTCACACAAGAATACATTGAATTTACATTAACAATTCCAATGTAAATTCAACTCAATATCCAAAACTGCAAAAAAAGTACAAAACAGTAAATTCCTCCCGATTGTCAAAGTGAGCTTATTTGACATGCCTATTTTACTCTCTCAGGTACAATGTGCCATTTAAAGCACATATTCAAAAATGGGTACACAAACTGTCCTCCACCACAGATATCATTGAGAGCTGGCTGACTGTACAAAACCTTTGGATCTATCTGGAAGCAGTGTTCGTCGGTGGAGACATTGCCAAGCAGCTTCCAAAGGTCAGCTATCATTTATTTAAAATAAAATTTCCACCTGGAAATGCAAGATCATGCAAAGTATCAAAGTTTTGGATTGATGGGCAAATAAGTGATATTTGGTTTTTCTGACATCAAATGACCTCACAGAAACAACTCAGGGATGGGCTTGTTGTGATGATCAATGCTGGTGTTTTGATGCTTAGGTCGTACAAGTGTGGGTATGCACATATTCAAGTTCCCACTCCCCTCGCTGCCAGCACTGAGTTGCTTCAAGCAAGAAAGAGGCAAGCAAAGGTACAGAATTTCATGTGGGAGTGAATTGGAGGGAAGATCTGATATCTCCAAGATATCAATTATAGTGACAGGAACAGTGATGGGTGGCATGGTGGCACAGTGGTTAGCACTGCTGCCTCACAGTGCCAGGGACCCAAGTTTGATTCCTGGCTTGGGTCACTCTCTATGTGGAGTCTGCACATTCTCCCTGTGTCTGAATGGGTTTCCTCAGGGTGCTCTGGTTTCCTCCCACAGCCCTGATTAGGTGGTTAGGTGCATTGACCATGCTACACTCCAAAAGTACCCCAACAGGCACCGGAGTGTGGCGACTAGGGGATTTTCACAGTAACCTCATTGCAGTGTTAACTAAGCCTTCTTGTGACACTAATAAATAAACATCCAAATATGAAAAGGATGCATACTTGCCTCCTTAATTACAAAGTGGTTACTGATATAAATGGTATTCTAAAACAATGATGCCTCACTCATGCTCGCTTTTTAATGCAGAGGAGCTTCATTCTCTGGAAAAACTAACATAGAATTATGTTTAATCTATATACCACTATAAAACTAGAATCCCTACAGTACAGAAGGAAGCCATTCGGACCATCAAGTCTGTACCGACCACAATCCCACCCAGGCCCTATTCCTGTAATCCCACACATTTACCCCCTGACACTTGGGTCAATTTAGTGTGGCCAATCAACCTAACCTGCACATCACCCTGGTAAGGATCAAATACATATTGAAATTTTGAATGTTAAGAATCGGTTTACAATGTCACTGTTCATTCCAAATGGGAAATCTAAATCAGAGCTATCATGTATATTTGAACTGCACAGTAAAAAAATGATTCTCAGCTTTTTGCTGAAACTGAGCAATAAGTTCAATATACAAAGATATAAAACTGATGGACAGAAAGACCCACTGGTACTTCAAAAATATACCACTACATAAATAGACATTTCTTTCCTCCCTCCCACCTCAATCGTGTAATCTCCTGGGAGAGGCATGAGGAAGAAAACCCACTGACAATTAGGGAAAAACATTCTGGCAAATTCCTCTTTGACCCCCTCACGCATTTGAAACAAGTCCAGGAGACCAATTGTTATCCATAAAACAATATGGGTGAGAAATTGGGGGGTTTTGCAGCAGAGTTTGGGCACTCTGACAGCCTTCAAAGCTCTAAGTGGTGCCTGTAAAGCCATGAACAGGATAAACTGTGACTCTGCCATATTGGTGACAGCATAAGTGTGCTCACGGTGAATCATAACCCCAAGTATACAGAGCAGGCAGGTCATGACATCAATCAGCATATAATACTGATATGATATCAGCATGTTGGAGCTCAATGCTACAGTTAATCCCTTCTATGAACTTCGTACGGCTGAATATGCATTCAGTAACCCCTCAACCCCTCCTGCCAAATTAATTAACATTATTTAATGAGATCATCACAGATCAGTTGGTTTTTTTTTTCTGGCTGTTGTTTTGATGCTGTAGGTTTTTGGAGTTTTGATTGTTGTCCAAAGTTTCACCTGCAATATGGCAGGTGTTGAGGGACTTCAATGATTTTGCACAAGCCAAATTTGCCTACAATCTTAGACATTTCCTTGGAATACTGCATGGCTTGGAAAATGGGCAGAGGCCAAAATGAGCGCAACAACTTGCTGGAAGAGGGAGGAGGAGCAGGAAGAAGGGTTATTACCAGGAAGCCATTATGATCACTTCAAAATTAAGTCTGTGGGCTTCAGATGTTCAAACTAGCAAAGGGCTTTATTGAGAGGATGCTAACACTACAGGCTGCAATATTGCATTGCCTGTTTGCCCACGCATATGATTCATGATCAGTCTCTTAAAGTGCCCTTGTCCCACTGCAAGGCTGCTAGTGAGAAAACATTCGAAGTATCATGAACATACAGCAACCATACACATCCACAACATGTAATTTTCCAATCTGAATGTCAGTAAGAAACAATGAATGAAGATCTTTACAGTTCAGTAAGGATGTTATCACTGAAATCTTCTATGTGCTAGAGTCACAACTGAAACTTTAGAACAGGAGAAAGACTGCACTGTCAGTGGCTGTGAAGGTGACCGTAACATTCAACATTTATGATTCTAGCTCTTTCTAGGCTGAAACTGGGGCTATTTGCAATATCTTGCCATTTGCAATCTGGGCAGTGAGGCTGTCTTGTCGAGGAACTAGAACTATATTTCATTCCCTCTTACAGAATGAAGGAAATGGAGTATGTATATGGCTTCACTGGGATTGCAGACATTCACATGATGCAGGGTGCCATAAACTGCATGCACATTGCTGCATGTCAATTATGTCCTTTCAGACCAAAATAGATTTCGATTCCTCAATGTCAGATAGTGTGAGATCATAGACAACAAATCATGTTGGTGAATTTTTGAAGTCCTGCAGCAAATCATAATGTCCTCCACGTTGTGGCACTCTGCAATACCAGCTACATTTGGGTCACCACAGCAAACCAAAAGGTGACTACAGGGGTGCTTTGGGTAATTTACTGACAACATTGTTGCAAAAGCTTCACACAAAACAACCTGCTTCAATTGCACCCCACTGGCAAACGTTCACTCCCTCCACTATCATTCTTAGAGCCCGATTTTACCATTGCTAACGGGCGCGAAAACATGGTAAAGTCAGGCATGAGGCCATTAACATGACCCGCGCCTGTATCTGCGCAGATGCTCACTTTACGGAGGCCTGAAAATGGTCTCAAACCAATTCGCGCCCGAAATGGGCGCGACGGTGATTTAAATGCATTTGCATGCATTTAAATTGAATTAATGAACTGCCTGCCCAACTTTATTAGCATTTCGCCTTTTACTATCATGTTCGCACGTCCAGATTCGGCACAAAACAGACATGCTGGGCAAAAGGTCTGATTTGGGCGCTCTAGCTGCTGAAGAGGTAAGTTCAGAACTTCTAATGGGGCTCTCTGGCTCAGATGGGTGGTTGTGTGTTGGGGGGGTGGTGGCAGGCAGGCCAGATTATTCTCTGGTGAGGGGGGGTGGGGGGGCAGGCAGGTGGGAGAAGGGAGACCTCATCACTTTCTGGTGGGGGGGGGAGGAGGAGGCGGGTCAGATGTTTCTCTGGTGGATGGGGGAGGGAGGACAGATCGCTTTTTGGTGGATGGAGGGGGGGAGGACAGATTGCTCTCTGGTGGAGGGCAGAGGGAGGCTAGATTGTCATCTGGTGGGGGGTGGGAGGGGAGGCAGGCCTGATCATTCTCTGGTGGGGAGGGGGGGGAGCATGGGCCTAATCATTTTCTGGTAGCAGGGGGAGGGAGAAGGGTAGATCGTTATCTGGTGGGTGTGGGGGGGGGGAGACACAAACTTTCTGTTGGGGGGGTGGGGGAGGCCCGAACATTCTCTAGGCAGGGGAGGCCCAATCATTTCCAGTGGGAGGAGAGGCCTGATTATTCTCTGGTGGAGGGGAGGGGGGAGGGGAGGAGGAGGCCTGATCATTCTCTGGGTGGTGGGGGGCAATCCATCTCAGGGGATGGTGTGGGGGAGACCCGACCATTCTCTGGGAAGATCCAATCATTCTCTGGGTGGAGAGGGAGGCCCATTCCCTGGGAGGGAGGCCCTATCATTCTAGGGGTGGGGAGGGAGTTCATTCTATCCCATCACATTTCTAATTCTGATCACTCCAGTTATAAATGCTGCTTAGATTATATTTCACTTGCCATGAATGTTGTTCTTTTTCCCCTACACCAGCAAGTTCAGAAAAAACAGAAATTATCATATTACCATTTCCCAAATTATCTTCTAAACTTGGAAATGCAGCACTTAGAATTTACTGCAAGTTTTCTGTCGCTAAACACAATCCCAAAGGTTTGTGAATTAACCAACGGTTATTTGTTCATGCACCTATATGTTTTATTACACAACTTCAATAAAGGCCTGGATATGTACCTCAGTGGATTTTGCAAGTACAGGCAGCAGAGAGAAGGGATGCCACAGCTATAATATTGCACATGCACTTAATTAGTGAAGCTGTTAAAGTACTCGGCTGTAAGTATGTGAAATATACTGGGAAGGAGACTAGATGGATCCCTGGTGAAGAAGGTGGGGTCGGGGGAGGGGGGCAGGAGCAGGGGGCGTCCGCTGCCACTCGGTGGTGATCAGTGGGGGGGGGGGGGGGGGGGGGGCGAAGGGGGCAGGGGGTCGCGATTGGCCTGGGTAGCGGAGTGGGTGTGTAGATAAGGGGGAAAGTTATGTTGTAGGGATGGGAGTGATATCTGTGGGGTCCATCGCTCCCAGGCTGCTTTATCTGCTTTTTGCGGCCCAGAAGCGATGTGACAGTGGCACAATTTTCATATTTTTTCTAACTGCTCATGCGCAGTTCAAAGCTCTGATCATTTCAGGTGCTAAACCCTGCCAACAATGCAATTCAAACTCGTGATCTTTTTTTCAGGCTAAGTGCTATTAGGGGTGATTTAAAGCAGATTTCCAAGTCGGATCTGAATGGTGCCTAGATTCAGCACTCAGAATGAAAATGGTAAAATCGGGGCCTTAGTGGCAGCAGTGTGGACTATCTACCAGATGCACTGCAGGAACCAAGCCTTCCAAACCCATGGCCACTACCATCTAGAAGGCAAGGGCAGCAGATGTGTGGGAATACCACACCACGAAGTTCCCCATCGTGACTTGGAACTATATTGCCGTTCCTTCACTGTCAGAGTCAAAATCCAGGAACTTGCTCGCTAACAGTACTGTGGTGTACTTACACCACATGATTACAACAGTTCCAGAATGCAGCTTACCACCACGTTCTCGAGCAATTTGAAATGGGAATAAATACTTCCCCAGCAATGTGCGCTTCCTAAGAATGAATTTTTAAATAATACGCTGAAAGCCATGCTGCCACATGAACAAGGTACTGCAGACCAATAGCATGTTGAAACAATGCCTTGTTCTGGATGAGCCCTACAGTAATCAATAGTGTGGATATGAAGTTCTGTGATGGTCTTTTTTTTATTTCTTCTATGGGATGTGGGTATCACTGACAAAGCCAGTATTTGTTGCCCACCCTAATTGCCCTTGAACTGAATGGCTTTTCGAGGCCATTTTGGAAGCCAGTTAGAGTCAATCACATTGCTGTGCATTGGGAAACACATATAGGCTAGACTAAGTAAGGATGACAGATTTCCTTCCAAGGGCATTAGTGAGTCAGATGGACTTTTACAGCAATCAGTTATAATTTAACGGTCACTCTTACTGAGACCAGGGTTGGGATTTTTTCCAGTTTTGGCAAAGGCCAACGCTAGGTGGGAAAAGCAGCTATTGACAATGATGGTGGTTTTCTCCACCATGTAGTGTGAAACTTTGAAAAAAAACTCAAAGTCATGGGTCACACGACGTAGGGCTGTCAGCGACATAGACGCTCAATGATCCAGGCACCATTTTTAAAAGCTGCTCCAGAGTACAGCAGGCAAACCAATTCATCCAGATGCACCCCCAGCACAATCCTGGTACTACCTTGGTATCAAGCTTGCACCCCCCCCACCCCCGACACTCCTTGGGCATGATCCTCTGAATACTGCACTCACCTGAGCTCCCCTTGGACTACTGCTCACCAGTGCATGCCTTGAGAAACCAGAGGTACTATATTCTGTTCTGCCATCACACCACTGTAGATCGATTTTTTGATGTCAGGGGATGATTCCAGCAAATGGGCCTTATAATTATGTGCAAATTTATCATAATGCAGTTCCCAACATTGAATATCTTGAAATACGGCCTGTCGCTGACGAAGGGAGGGGGCAATCACGACATGATTTCATGACGAAGTTGTCATGAAATGCAACTTTGGACTTTTTGCAATATTTTCCGCTCCTGTTGCCAATTTAATGGACAAATTGCTCAGCTGCTATGATACCCTGCAAGCCCCTTTGCACACTGTAGTCTACAATCATAATGACAGTAATATGAGCTTGCATGACAAGATGTAGGGTGGCTGTGCTGCTAATGCTGCAATAGAAATTTGGCGTCAGCCCTCAGACTCTGCAGTGTTGATGGGTCTAAAATTGTGCAACCAGAGTTGGCGACCACAATCCTGAAAAGAGTAGGCCAGGGGCTCTGCAAAGCTCTACATCAAGTTGTTTGCAGACTCCCTCCAACCTCCTTGATACTGAATGCAGTCTTCTGGGCTTCCCAATATTCCAAGCATTTAGCTGTGCATGGCCATCAGCTTTCTTCAGTCAGCTGTCCCATCAAAGTGCTCATCTGATTAGCTGGCACCTGTGCTATCCTTGTCCACGTCTTTCTTGGTTGCAGTCCACTTGTGCATAGTGTATCACACCTTCCAACGCACCCTCTAAATTGTGCCCAGCGTTAGTATTTGAGCAGGCAGCTGTGAATATGAAGTCAAACGTTGGTGCATTTTTAATATCACTGTCTTGTGTCTATTCCTCCATTATCTGGCCAGGTTGCACAATATTTAAAAGAAGACAAGTTGTGGTTTGGTGAGCAGTGGCGGCAAGTTTGGGGATGGAGGGAGGTTGCATATACGTCAGCTGCAGGCTTTAAATCAAGAGAGAATGTGGAATGAAAGGGAGGTGGAACGTGAGAATGAGGCTATCATTGGCTTTATGCTCAGCACTACTCACAATCTGTGCAATGGACATCACAGTAAAGGTCATTACCATCTCCTCCATGAAGTTTAGAGCCTGTCCCCTTTCAGTTAGTTTCTGTAGCATCCTGTTGTGTACAAGCTTGTCCTATAAGAGACAAGGAAGGATGCCATGCATGTTTTGCAATCTGTTTAGATAACTCAGGCCTTTTCCCCCATCCACCCCATAACCCCACAAATTTCCCCTGGTAATCCACGTAACCTACATATCTTTGGACAACAAGGGGCAACTTAGCATGGTCAATCCACCTAACATCTGTACATCTTTGAACTGTGGGAGGAAACTGGAGCATCCAAAAGAAACCCACGCAGACGCAGGAAGAACCCAGGTCCCTAGCGCTGTGAGGCAGCAGTGCTAACCACTGTGCCATTGTGCCGTTGGATGCTGGCTGGGTTCTAAACTCACTAAAATGGACAGGTCACCCAAAACTACATCACAATCAGCAGGCTTGGGGTAATTGAGTATTACAGTTCCTTGCTGCTTCCTATCACATTTCCTTGTAAGTTCAAGAATCTTGTTCCATTTAATTTTACATTGAGGGAATTTTAAAATATTAAAATCCTTTCATCATAAATATATGTACTCCTTTTCCCCAAGTTTATATTAGCTCCTTGAATCATGTGATTTTTTTTATTCTTTAGGATCTGTCTTGAACGTTTTGCTCATTCAGCAAAAATCAGTTCTGGAACCAATAATTCATCTAGCAGAAAGAAAAATAAAAAGTAAAAATATATAGGAGTTTGAAAGGATTACAAAGTTAAAAGTAGTACAAGGAACAAAATCATGCATGATGATTTTCAATCTTAAAATGTCAATCTGTGTAAAATTGCAAAGGCAATTCTACTGTGTCACAACAGGAAGCAAAGAGATTTTCCAACATCGACAAGTCCTGGATGAAGATAATGAGCCGAGCCCATGAAATCCCGAATGTGGTTCAGTGCTGCACTGGAGATGAAGCTATGATCCAGCTGTTACCACACCTTTTGGAACAACTTGAAATGTGTCAGAAATCATTAACTGGGTAAATGCATAACTGTGAATATATGTTAATTTTGGGCTTATTTATTTACTATTGTGATGGAAAACTATTGAGATAAGCAGATTGGTATTTTCAGCCTATTAAGGTGTGCAGCCAGGTCCAAGAGCAGAGATGCAGCTCCCCATTCCTGTTGTTCAAGTGAGTGATATTTTTTCTATCCTCTGTCCTTTTATCTTTTTCTTCTATTATTGCTCCTTGAATAGTTCTTGCAAAGGCAAGATGGGTCAAAGAGCTTAGTTCTCTGTTGTATGATTCTATATTTCTCACCCATATGATCTCATGTCATGCCTCTAACCAATCAGTGCTGGTTTTTGGTGGGATATAAAATGGTGTTCCTGGAGACTTTCCTCCTATTTTGCTTAGTCTCTATGGCCATATGCCTGAGCTATGATCTCTGCCTTTTACCTGACATGACACAATGTGGCAGGAATGAGTGTCCAATTTATATGCTAGTTACCCTACTAAACAGCAAGTCAACCATAAGTGGTTGACATCTACATATCCATGCTGAATTAGTTTGCACCAATTTGTGGACCTTTAGGTGCTGTGATTTTGCCCTGTCAATACATTGAATCATAGAAAAGCTGCTAGTGCAGTTGCATAAGAACATAAGAACATAAGAAATAGGAGCAGGAGTAGGCCATCTAGCCCTTCGAGCCTGCCCCGCCATTCAATAAGATCATGGCTGATCTGTCGCTGCTCAGTTCCACTTTCCCGCTTTCTCCCCATAACCCTTAATCCCCTCTCTTATCAAAAACCCATCAACCCGCGTCTTAAAAATATTTAGCGAGGCAGCCTCCACCACTTCAACAGGCAGAGAATTCCAGAGATTCACCACCCTTTGAGTGAAGAAGTTCCTCCTCAACTCCGTTCTAAACCGCCCCCCCTTTATCTTGAGGCTGTGCCCCCTAGTCCTACTGTCTTTTTTGAGCGGGAAGAGTCTCTCCACCTCTATCCTATCCATCCCATTCATCATCTTATACGTCTCAATAAGATCTCCCCTCATTCTTCTAAACTCTAACGAGTACAAGCCCAGTTTATTCAGCCTCTCCTCATAGCTCAACCCCCTCAACTCCGGTATCAGCCTAGTAAACCTCCTCTGCACTCCCTCCAAGGCCAAAATATCTTTGCGCAGGTGCGGCGCCCAAAACTGCACACAGTACTCCAGCTGCGGCCTCACCAATGCCCTATACAGCCGCAGCAAGACCTCCCTACTTTTATATTCAATCCCCCGCGCTATGAAGGCCAGCATCCCATTCGCCTTCCTAACCACCTGCTGCACCTGCAAGCTGGGTTTTTGCGACTCATGCACAAGTAATTTTGTTTCTTTCTTAACCACAGTGAATGAGAAGGGTGCATGAAGGCTGGTGAGTGAATTAAAATGTCTATATTGATGGATTGCCTTGTTTACTCTATTGCTGTACCACGGATGTTGGGATTACTGTTCATGACATTGTTGGAAGTAAATTACCATGAATAGTCTACCATTTTGGGTTGTGATCTTGCAACCCACATCGTTAACAACCGTCAGTGACAAGCATGATTTTTCCATCAACTCTGTGCTGTAAGGACCATTGTGGATTTGTGAAAAATACATCCCTGCAGTTCTTTGTTGTTGAATCTCCATAAATGGTATAGATCTGCAGTAAGGGATCAAGATCACAGAGCAAAACCATTTCTGTAACATAGATGGGTTTTAGGAGATTGCAGTTGTACAAGGTACGGGATTACATGGAACTTCATAAGAAGGTATGCTTTTGTCTGATTTGGATTACTGTTGTTTCTTGTTATTGTAATGCAAATTATTTTTACTTGTTGTTTCCCATTGAGGGATAGTCGAATGTGCTGAAATCAAGATATAATTTTAATGATGTATTTCTCACTTTCTCTCCTGCTGCTATTAAATACCAGTTATCTGGAAAAGAAGCGCCTGATGTTTCCAAGATTTTTCTTTGTATCAGACCCTACTCTGCTGGAAATTCTGGGCCAAGCCTCTGATTCCCATACTATACAAGCACATTTGCTTAATGTGTTTGACAATATTAAATCAGTCTTATTCCATGAGAAGGTGAGTTTGAATTGCTTACAAATCTAATATAAGCAAGTAATATGCATTCCTGCCAGAAAGCTTGTAGTATAGTATTAACCCCAACTACTAAAATAGCACAATTATACAGCATGTAGAAGTGAGGGAAATTGAATTAATATAGGTCTCCATGATACAGAGCTAGCACTGGCACAGGCATAATAGTCTTCTTTCTGTAATGTTTTTGATTCTGACATTTTAACAAAGAATAACATTTAAACCTTATAATTCAGTTCATCTTCCTGTTTCTAATTCTCTAATTGTCCTATTCTCAGTTAATTTCTTTGTAATTTTTCCATCACTTTGGATTCTATCTTTCCATTTGTTTTATCTCTAAGAGATTAAGAATTATACCATTAACTATATTTTAAGACCAGAATTCAAAGATAAATATTTTCAATCATATTCCCATGTACATATTATCACCCAACGCCATGTTTTCACTAGAATCGTTTTCCTTAGAGCAGACAGGGATTTAATAGTTTAAAATCATGAAGGATCCAGAAAGAGTAAATAAAGAGAAACTGTTTCTGGTGGTGGGCCAATTAAGATTGAGCACAAACTCAAGGTGGTAGGTAAAAAGAAGCAGAGGTGACTTGACAACAGTGGGTGTATAGTGGGTAACTTGGATAACTCACAGTCACATAGAATCATGCATGTAAGTGACTTTTGTCAGCTTGGAAAAGGGGAGTGTTTGTATGGTTTGTTTGATATGAAAAGAGGGATGTTTGGGTTTTGAAATGTAATCAGTCTGATGTCACACCTGGCTTTCCATTGTCATGTGACTATACCATGAAGCTGTCTCTCTCTAAAAGCATACAATTTAGTTTACAATGCAACTTAAAAAGCCATTCACTGAGAAGATACTGATGAAGCACTGCAGTTCTTAAACATGAAACGGTTGCCTCAACTTCTGAATGGATTTAATTAAGTAAAAGAAAATTTGAGCCCCTTGTAAATATGAAACCACCAAGTTGCATTGAATCGTCTGACCTGTTAGGGAATGTAGGTGCTTTGAACATGCCTTTAATGACCTGGATACCCATCATTCACCAGTCCAATTATTAAGGTAATCTCCTCCTTTGTAAAATGTACTGAGATATTCTTTTACACAAGCAGTGCTATCTAAATATAATTGTTTTGATTGCTGTTTTTACACTGATACCATTTTTCACTTTCTGTGCTGTGCTGTTGCTAACTGTGTTCTGCAGCAGATTTGAATTCCAAGTTATTCAAATTTATTATCACCTGTATGTATGTAATTATCGGCATATCCTTATCTGCATAGCTATTCTAGTTTCACAATCCTGTAACATTCCCCTTTAGTAATTTGATTAAAAAAATACAATGATTTGGAGTAGTTCACTATATTCACTGGAAAATTTTAATGCTTGAAAACTGTCAGGATTGTTTAATGGAAAACATCCTGTGTTTTATGGAATGCACCAACAGCCTCTGGTGGCTGTAAAATAGTATTGCTGGGATTATGTAACATTCAATGCATTTAGTATACAGTGAAATCTCACAGACAGTAATGAGCAAAGATAACCAGCTATCTCATTTTTTGTTCCTGTTGTTTGAGGAAAGGATGTCAACCAAGACATTCTACAATTCCTTGAATAGTGTCATAGGATCATTAATATTCACCTACACAGGGAGACAAGACATCAGTTTAAAATCTCGTCTAAAAGACAGTAGATGAAATTTTCCCAAAAAGTGACCAAAGTTCCCTCCCACCTCATTGAAGGCATGTTTCACCACCCCACTCCCCAACGTAGATTGCTGGCATTGAGGCCCTTCCAATGGATCCTCCTTCACACCCCCCTTCATGACAACTTTATGACCCCTTTATGCACCCCATGATGTTCTTAATGTCCCCCTCAGGCCCCACCCCATTGGCACTGTCTCTGGCACCCAGGCAGTGCCCATCTGACACTAACACCTGGCACCCTGGCAATGCCCACCTGGCACTGCCAGAGTGCCAGTTGGCAATGTCATGTTTGCATTGCCAGCATTTCAGGTGGCACTGCTAAATTGGCACTGCCAGATGGACAACCCAGCCATGTCACTGAGCACCCAGGGATTCATGGCACGGCCATTGTGCTTGATCTCTGTTTGCAGAGACAAATAATGATTCCTGCTGAGTTCCTGCTGTGCCTGAGTCAGAGAATCCTGGGAATAGGAGAATCTGGCTTCAAACAGACTGGACATATTTAAGTGCTGATTTGGTTTCTGCCCAGTGAGTGCGAGAACCAGATTATCTTCGGGCACTGTGGCTGGGAGGATTCCAACAGGTTTTTGTGCTGCCCCAGCATGACTTGTGCTGGATGCAACGCAGCCAGAAAATCACAGCCAGTGTTTCAAAAAATGTACACTGTACTGCGGAACGGCATTTTCTTGTCCCGCCTGCCAGAGAGATCATAGCAGGAAAGGGGGCGGACCATCCCATTATCCGCCCCTCGCCCACTCCAAATCCCATGTCAGGCAGGGCAGTAAAATTCCAGCCACAGTGTCAGACTAAAATTTATGCTCAAACCCTGAATTTGAGCTTGATGCCAAAATCACTGACTTTGTGGCGAGAATACTTACTGATTGTGTCAGGCTGACAAAACATAAAAACAAGAATTACTCTAAGTTCTATTTACAGGAACATTGTGAATGTGTTTGTGAAAACCTCCTTCAATATTTCTAGCCAAGTTGTAAATAGGTTCCTTTAGGATGTATCTATGAATTCACTATTAATATTAGCAATAGGACGGAATTTAGTACCCTCTCCCCAAGGTAGATTTGGATCAGGGGAGTATTTAACTGGCCAGAGGATGCCAGATGTAGATCTCACTACCTTCCTACCTCTGGCACCATTAAGTCCAGGAAGAGAAGACTTGTGAATGGCCTTCCCATCCTGATGCCACCAGTATTTAACCAATGGCAGGTATGGCAGTCCTCACCTGCAAAGCCCAAAAAGCAAACACTGTTGAGTTTGCCCGCGGACTCACAGGTCAATCCCTCATTCAAAGGCATTTAGTACTCGATCAAAGGCACAGGCATTGAAAAGTGGACAGAACCACCCCCCCCACCCCGCCTTGCCCATTCTTCTACACCCTCACCTGCCCTGCAGCCAGCAACCCCCTTTCTTCGATTCCCATGTGCTATCATGCAAGTGGCCTGAGTCTCTTGCTGAGGCTGAGCCTCTGGTGGGTGCATTGCCAGTAGAACCATCCCTCCCTGGTGGCAGTAAGGAGCCTTCAGCCTCTGAACAGCATCTCCTGGGGTGCAGGTTTTCCATGCCCAGTTCTTTGAGCCTGGGCAAGGCCTGATTGGCACTTAATATAGTGGGTTTTTCTTATCTGAGGCAATGTGGGGGTCTCACTGGCTCTCCAGCTGGTGGGCAAGATCCCTGATGCCTGGATTAAATTCCGCCTATCGTAACCAGAGGAATTCTTACCCATCAAAGTACTTGTCTCATTAGTTTGTGTGAACTTTACAGACTACGACATATGGAATGATATTTTTAATGATCATGGAATCAACTTTATATCTTGTATATGATGTGTTAAGCAGTGGAAACATAGTTCCTAGCACAGTGCAATGTTTTGGGTCACTGCTCCACATTTGTGCTGCACAGGTCTATGATCGCATATTGGCTGTGTGCTCCAGAGAAGGGAACACTATTGAACTTGATAAATCAGTTGCCGCAGAAGGAAACGTCGAAGTTTGGTTGAATTCCCTGCTTAAGGAATCTCAAAGTTCACTACACAGCATTATTCGTAACGCTGCCTATGTAATACAAGAAGAACACTTCAATCTTATTGAGTTCCTGAACACTTTCTGTGCCCAGGTAAGTTGGGAAATCATATAATTAGAATGCTGTTTTGTTCTTACCTATTATAAAAATATCTTTTGAAATTATTGTGGTCAAAATTTAGCCCCCAACCTCACCCCTGCAGAGTCATAATACAGATATTAATGAAATTGTTATTATTGCCATCACAGGTTGGCCTTCTTGGAATTCAGATGATTTGGACTAGAGATGCACAAGATGCTTTGAGACTTTCAAAAGCTGACCGTAAAATCATGCAGACAACAAACCACTACTTTCTGGAAATTCTTAATATGCTGATCGATAGGACAACCAAAGATTTGGATCTTAATGAGCGTGTGAAATATGAGACTCTCATTACCATCCATGTCCATCAGAGAGACATCTTCGATGAGCTGGTAATCTTGACAACGGTGGTTGCAATATTCTTTTCCTTTTGTTAATCTGTACAGACTTTTTTTGGTGGATGTCATGTTTGTGTCATACCTTTAACATAGAATTTTACTGTAAATATTTCAGAGACTCATTCTGAAAATATGACTCAAAAACCAGTGGGGCTTACCCCCGTTTTCATGTGAATTGGGAATTTTGAATTTTTTTGACAGAATTCCAGCCCGTCTCATACGATGTAATCCACCAAAAGATTTGGAGACACAAACTTACTATTTTCACAGGTTTTTATGATGTGAAGTTATGTTCATAGACAAGATTGGCAGACATTTAATTTCTCAATCAGTTAATCTGGAAAAAATAGCAAAATAAATTTTGATCATCGATCAAAGGTGTCACCTAGATTAAAAAAACTTACAGCGTTCTTAAATCATTAGGTTTTGTTCCAACGAAATTGCATTTTTTATCCTCTTCCCTTTCTCTTTTTGTTATCTATCTTTTGTAATTGCGCAAGTGTATTTTCTGTGAAAATAGTATGTGCATATCTTCAAATCTTTTGGTGGATTAGATTGTATGAGATGGACTGGGATTCTGCCAAAAAAAATTCAAAGTCCCCAATTCACGTGAAAATGAGAGTAACTCCCACTGGTTTAGTGGGATTTTCAGAATAAGTGTCTGACACACAGTGCATCACAGAGTGTCCTAGCAAGAATCCTTCTGAAAATCTGTGAATGGCGCCTATTCATGTCTAGGAGGCCGGCAGCATAGCGCAGTGGCCACGTGTTGCGGGCCTCCCAATTGCTGGCCAGCCCAATCACTAGCTAGCAACACAACCCCCCTCATCACTGGCCTTCCGACCCACCCTCCAACCCTTGGTCACTGGCCTCCCAGACATCTCCGGGCAAGTCCTGACATCTCCCCGACCCCTGACCAATTCCCCTCTCCCCACCTCCCCACCCCCCACCACCCCCCCCTTACTCTGCCACAGGCTGACACTACCCAAGGGGCACCCCCCTTCTCCCTTCCTCCTGAGGTGGGAGGTGGGCCTCCATTGTTCCCTCCAGTGAGGTCAGCCACCTGTTCCTCATTAGTGGGGGGCAGTAGTAAATCCTGCTGGTGGCAGGGTGGGGAGGATGATGCTAGCAGGGGGTGGGGGGATTGGGGCTGCAAGCGGGCCTGGAGACTTCAGTCCCGGACCAGCTAATGAAGTGGAAATAGAACTTAAATATCGAAATCGGTGTGGAGTTAATGACGCACAAAATTTAAACGCATGGAGGCCATGGGGCCCAACAGGAAGACCGCAAAATGTCATCCGCTAGGGCAGTGCATGGGGCTGGAACTGAAGAACATAAGAAATAGGAGCAGGAGTGGGCCATCTAGCCCCTTGAGCCTGCCCCACCATTCAATAAGATCATGGCTGACCTGATAGTGGTTCAGTTCCACTTACCCGCCTGCTCCCCATAATCCTTAATTCCCTTATTGGTCAGAAACCTATCTACTTGTGACTTAAACACATTTAACGAGGTAGCCTCCACTGCTTCAATGGGCAGAGAATTCCAAAGATTCACCACCCTCTGGGAGAAGGAGTTTCTGCTCAACTCTGATCTAAATTGACTCCCTCTTATTTTGAGGCTGTGTCCTCTAGTTCTTTTTTTCTTTCTAAGTGGAAATAATCTCTCTGCTTCTATCTTGCCTAGCCCCTTCATTATCTATTACATCTCTATAAGATCTCCCCTCAGCCTTCTAAACTCCAAAGAGTACAGGCCCAATCTACTCAATCTCTCCTATTAAGCTAACCTCTCATCTCCGGAATCAACCTGGTGAACCTTCTGTGCACTCCCTCCAAAGCCAATATGTCCTTTCGCAAATAAGGGGACCAAAATTGCACACAGTACTCTAGTTGCAGCCTCACCAGTACCCCCAGGTCCTTCTGCACAGTAGCATGTTATAATTTTTCACCGTTAAAGTAATAGTCCATTTTAGCATTATTCCTTCCAAAGTGGATAACCTCACACTTACCAATGTTATACTCCATCTGCCAGATCCTCGCTCACTCACTTAGCCTATCCAAATCTCTCTGCAGACATTCTGTGTCCTCAATGCAATTTGCTTTCCCACTCACCTTTGTGTCATCCGCAAACTTTGTTACCTTATACTCGGTCCTCTCCTCCAGGTCGTCTATGTATATGGTATACAGCTAAGGCCCCAGCATCGATCCCTGCGGCACGCCACTAGTCACCAACTGCCAACCAGAAAAGCACCCATTTATTCCAACTCTTTGCTTCCTGTTAGACAACCAATCCTCAATCCACGCTAACACTTTACCCCCAACTCTGTGTACCTTAATCTTATGCAAGAATCACCTCCATGCTTTCTCTTGGGGGTGACATTAAGTGCAGTATTAAAGATTGAGAAGTATTCAACTTCTAGTTAGTGGGCTATTTGAGTGTCAGATCATCAACTATCCTTGCAACAATCTCACTATGTTCAGCTGTCAACAAATCATAAAATCCATACAGTTCAGAAGAAGGCCATTGGGCTCATCAAGTCTGCAATGACCGCAATCCCATCCAGATCCTATTCCTGTAACCTCACACATTTACCCTGCTAATCCCCTGACAATAGGGTTAAAGTAGCATGGCCAATCAACCTAACCTGCACATCTTTGGACTGTGGGAGGAAACCAGAATACCTGGAGGAAACCCATGCAGACATGGGGAGAACGTGCAAACTCCACACAGACAGTCACCCAAGCCAGGAATTGAACCTGGGTCCCTGGTGCTGTGAGGCGGCAGTGCTAACCATTGTACCACCGTGCCGCCTGCATGGTGAAAACAAACTGGTCACTAATTTTGATTTAACATAAATTGGAATGTTCTTTGTTTGGATCCAAATTGCAAAGTGAATTCTGTTTTGCTTTAATTTCCTATAGCACTGGATGCAGGTAAAATCTCCGATGGACTTTGAATGGTTGAAGCAATGCAGGTTCTACTTCGATGAAGATGCTGACAAAATGCAGATATCAATTACTGATGTGGATTTTACTTATCAAAATGAGTTTTTGGGATGCACTGACAGACTAGTTATCACTCCACTCACTGACAGGTACACATGTTGCTCTGCCCTTGAATTACACTGCTATCAGTCAATCAGATTTTAGTGTTATGTTAATATTGGAATCCTGTCACAGTGAAATGCATGCTCTAGTTGTAAGTGACAGCAGTTGTTACTAATGATAATGCATTATTCTTAAGTATATAGGAACTGGTTTCCACTGATTTGGGGGGAGAGGAAATGGATGTCTGTGTCTGCATTATGTGAATAAACTAATGTTAAAGAAAGGTTGGCTGTAGCTTCCTTATTTATTCTATGAATGAACAGTGAGTAATAACACATTACTGGAATGCATTGCACAGTGGCTTAGTGGTTAGCTCTGCTGCCTCACAGCGCTAGGGACCCGGGTTGAATTCCCAACTTGGGATATTGTCTGTGCAGAGTCTACATGCTGTCCCCGTGTTTGTGTGGGTTTCCTCCAGATGCTCCTGTTTCCTCCCACAGTCCGAAAGACATGCTAGTTAGGCACATGCTAAATTCTTCCTCAGTGTAACCAAACAGGCGCCAGTGAGATGACTAGTGAATTTTCACAGTAACTTCACTGTAGTGTTAATTTAAGCCTAATTGTGACACTAATAAATAAACTTTAAAACAAAATGCTTTCTTGTTACATATCCTTTGTAGCCTAATACTGCCCTACCTTTTTTCTTACCCACTAATTATTCCTACTTATCAAACAGCAAGAAACTTTCAATGCTGTTACCCAGGATTATTCAAAAGTATTCTGCAAGTGTTGCTAATTCAGATGGAACAACTAATTTGGATTCATATAAGCAGTTTATTCTGAACATGACCATTAAGCTCAAAACATTAAGATTCCTGCCAAAGCTACAGCAGTTGCCGGAATTCAGTTTCAGTCTCTACTCCTGGCATGTCAGTAACTCAGCTATCTGACTCTATTGCCTGATTGTTTTTCGCCCCTTTCCCCTTATTTTTACCTTTGACACTGAGGAAAATCAGAGGTGGTTTTGCAGTTGCTGCATCAGTTGTGAGCACCAATTACCAAACACTCCCAGATCAAGAATCATATGAGCCTGATACAGATTAAAGGTTCAATCTATTGCACCCAAAAGCAAGTGTTATGCCTCTACTCTCTGAGGAATAGTTTCTGTCGCATCAGAATCTATTTCTTTATTTCCACCTTGGCCATGGACTGTCCTCTCTGAGTGAAACTATTCATTTAGTTGATGTGTGGGCTGCTTTGTGCTGTGGTCCGTTCACAAAATGAGATTTCCCAAACACTTACACGAACCGACCCAGTACTTTCCCGTACTTTATCCCCCTACTCCCACACATTTGCCATGGCTAATCCATTTACCCTGCACATCTTAGGACACTATTGGGCAAATTAGCATGGCCAATCCACTTAACCTATACATCTTTGGACTGAGAAAGAAAACCAGAGCGTCTGGAGGAAATCCACGCAGACGCAAGGAGAATGTTCAGACTCCACACAGACAGTCACCCAAGGCCAATAATGAAATTGGGTCCCTGATGCTGTGAGGCACCATGGTGCCACTGTGCTGCCCACTGGCTCTGATTTTATTATAGTTAATCCTAGAGGGTTTCCCTTACCTTGTCAGGAGAAGCTGGGTCATACATCTCCTGAAATACCATGTTAATGGGTGTCTTGATTATTCTTCTTCCTCTTATTAGTGTATAGGTGGGATATGTTTTAAATTCTTTGATAAGGGCAAGCCTGATTGATTCCTTTGATATGGTTGGAGAGGAGGGAAGTTTATTGTATTGTGAGCCTAGGCAAGGTGTATGAATCCTGCTTCCTGCTTCCTATACATGAGAGTATACACTTCCACGTCATATCTTGTACTGATGGCAGTATTCTGATATTTTACCCTCTTCTAAGTTATCCTTTTATTGCTTGGAGATCCTGTGATGCTGAGTTAGGCCCTGCTTACTTCATAAGAAATCCCATATGTTATGTAGCTCTGTCTCTGTAATCCTGTGGAGAAGGGTGCACAGTGTGTGGCTATGTGTTCATGGTTTATCCTGTTATCCTGAGATCCCCACTCTATCTGGTATCCTTTCTTTATCCATAAGAGAGGAGAAGACAACTACAATGATTGCAATGAGTGCTTTTTTGGATTATTGTATGAATTTCTTTTTTATTCATTCATGGTACATGGGTGTCACTGGCTGGCCAGCATTTATTGCCCATCCCTAGTTGTCTGACGGCAATTGAGAGTCAACCACATTGCTGTAACTCTAGAGCCACATGTAGACCAGACCGGGTAAGGATGGCAGATTTCCTTCCCTAAAGGACATTAGTGAATCAAATGGGTTTTTCCGACAACTAATATTGATTTTATGGTCATGATAAGACTTTTAATTCCAGACATTTTTTATTGAATTCAAATTCTACCATCTGCCGTGACAGGATTGGAATCCAGGTCCCCAGAACATGAGCTGAGTTCTGGATTAATAGTCTAGTGATAATACCACTGAGCCATTGCCTCCCCTCTTTTCTGTATGCTTATGTGGAATAATGATTATTCCACTGTTTTGGAGGATTTATTATGTCTTGTGGTAAATGTAAAATGAGAACTTTAAAAGAAAACATCTTTTTTGGAAAATATCTTGGCAATATGATCAACAAACCATTCTTGCAGATAATACTTTATGTGCAGAGTCATTGAATATCTGCTTCATTTCTGATTTCACAGAATCATAGAATCCCTTCCATGCAGAAAAAGGCCATTTGGCCCATCAAACCAGCCAGCCAGCTAATTTTTGATATGATCAAAATAGTGACCTAGAATTTCCTGCAACTGACAACAAACCGCCCAGTTCCTATCCCTGTAACCCCATGTATTTACCCTACTAATTGCCCTGATACGAAGGAGCAATTGAGCATGGCTAATCATAAGAACATAAGAACATAAGAAATAGGAGCAGGAGTAGGCCATCTAGCCCTTCGAGCCTGCCCCGCCATTCAATAAGATCATGGCTGATCTGTTGTGGCTCAGTTCCACTTTCCCGCCCTCTCCCCATAACCCTTAATCCCCTCTCTTATCAAGAACCCATCAATCCGCTTCTTAAAAATATTTAGCGAGGCAGCCTCCACCACTTCAACGGGCAGAGAATTCCAGAGATTCACCACCCTTTGAGTGAAGAAGTTCCTCCTCAACTCCGTTCTAAACTGCCTCCCCTTTATCTTGAGGCTGTGCCCCCTAGTCCTACTGTCTTTTTTGAGCGGGAAGAGTCTCTCCACCTCTATCCTATCCATCCCATTCATCATCTTATACGTCTCAATGAGATCTCCCCTCATCCTTCTAAACTCTAATGAGTACAAGCCTAGTTTATTCAGCCTCTCCTCATAGCTCAATCCCCTCAACTCCGGTATCAGCCTAGTAAACCTCCTCTGCACTCCCTCCAGGGCCAAAATATCCTTGCGCAGGTGCGGCGCCCAAAACTGCACACAGTACTCCAGCTGCGGCCTCACCAATGCCCTATACAGCTGCAGCAAGACCTCCCTACTTTTATATTCAATCCCCCTCGCTATGAAGGCCAGCATCCCATTCGCCTTCCTGACCACCTGCTGCACCTGCAAGCTGGGTTTTTGCGACTCATGCACAAGGACCCCGAGGTCCCTCTGCACCGTCGCCTGCTGCAGTTTTTCGCCACGTAAGTAATAGTCCTTCCTACCATTCTTCCTACCAAAGTGGACCACCTCACACTTGCCAACATTAAATTCCATTTGCCATTTCCTGGCCCATTCGCCCAGCCTATCTAGATCCTTCTGCAGACTCTCCACACCCTCCGCACAATTTGCCTTTCCCCCAATCTTGGTGTCATCAGCAAATTTCGACACCCTGCACTCGGTTCCCTCCTCCAGATCACCTATATAAATGGTAAATAGCTGAGGCCCCAGCACCGATTTGGATGTCATATCTTCACTGTGGATATTTAAATCAGCTTTTAGCAAATGTGAACAGGGTGCATGATCTAACTTACACTGCTCATGGCCCATTTCACCATTGCAGGAAATTCTAGGTCACTATTTTGATGATATCAAAAACTAGCTGGCTGGCTGGTGATTTTGTCTACAAGTGGTATTCCCATGGAATAATTTTTTTGGATTGCAGTTATTGGCTTATCCTTTTCTACATTTCATTCCCTTGAGACCTGAATGCATTAAATTCAATTCATGCTGTGAATGATTTTTTTATTTCAGGTGCTATATCACTTTAGCCCAGGCAATGGGGATGAATATGGGTGGTGCTCCCACAGGCCCAGCTGGCACAGGTAAAACTGAAACTGTCAAAGACATGGGCAAATGCTTGGGAAAGTATGTGGTGGTGTTCAACTGTTCAGATCAGATGGACTTCCGAGGCCTCGGCCGAATCTTTAAAGGTAATGGATGTCGGAAAATTGCCAATCTGATCTGTTGTGGCTACACAATGACATTGAATCAATCTATGCTATTTTTATTCATTATTGTTAGGACTGGCACAGTCAGGTTCTTGGGGATGTTTTGATGAATTCAATCGGATAGATTTGCCTGTACTTTCAGTAGCTGCTCAGCAAATAGCCATTGTCCTGACTTGCAAGAAGGAACGCAGAAGATATTTTACATTTCCAGACAGTAATACAATAGAAATGAATCCAGAGTTCGGCATCTTTCTTACGATGGTGAGAATCAAACACTTGTTAAGCAGCTGGATTTAGTTTATAGATAAAAGAGCCTAATTGATGGGCTATAAATAGTCAACCATTAAATTATTGGTGCAACATTCCCTCTTGGTTAGATTCTCTGTTTATATCTACTTAATCTGTCATGAAGATTCAATGAACAGACCCTCCACTGAACCAAACAACTAGCAGCATCATGATTTGTTCTGGAGTAGTATGTAAAAATTTGTATTTACTGCAAATTTTAGGAATTTGAAGGTGGAATATAGGATGAAAAATAAAAATATGAAGACAAAAGTCGAAGATTGCAGTTTTTAAAATTTTATTAAACGTACCGATTGAAACATGTACAAAGCAAACCTGATACCTCTGCCCAGCCAGTGGATATATTTCAAACAAGAACAGAAGATACTGGAAAAGTACAAAAGGTCTGGCAACATGTAAGCAGAGAACTCTCTCTTCTTACAGATGCTGCCAGGTCTGCTGAGTTTTTCCAGTATCCTCTGTTCTTGTTTCAGATTTCAGCATCCACAGTATTTTGCTTATTTCAACGCGTATGTTTGTTATAATATTACCTAGGAAATATTCACTTGTATGGAAACTGCAGGTTTAACAGAGACAAAATAATTTACATCCCACAGTCATGCTAAAGCACTATAGATAAATTTTCCAAGTCCTTGCCATGGACAAGTATTTCGACCGCTAGCAGTATGTATTGACTGGGGTGATTGGGAGCCGGT
Source organism: Carcharhinus amblyrhynchos (assembly GCF_965287045.1). NCBI lineage: Eukaryota > Metazoa > Chordata > Chondrichthyes > Carcharhiniformes > Carcharhinidae > Carcharhinus > Carcharhinus amblyrhynchos. Next base: position 44,402,787 of record NC_137327.1, on the reverse strand, counting down.
TAGCTCAGAGTGACACCAACAGAGGAGGTTCACTTCCCACGACTGGGGTTATTCATGCAGTCCTGTCTTCTCAACCTTGCCCCTTGCCTGATGTGTAGTGATCCTCGGGTTAAATTACCACCAGTCAGCTCTCCCCTCAAAGGGGAAAGCAGCCTATGGTCATCTAGGACTATGGTAGCTTTACTTTTGTTAGTGTAAAACTGATCTGAATGAAGTAAAGCAGATTGTGAATGACTGGAGAAAGTATTTGCACTCCGTTGTGTTTGACACTCTGGGTAGTGTTAATCCAATGCCGTGTTGAATCTGGTTTGCGAAGTGTCCTGCGTCTGTTTGATGCCTTTCAAACCATTCCTTAGTTAAAATATTTAGAAAGAAAGTTCTGACCTCCCCACTGTCTAAACATTTAGATTTATCAATTGTTGGATTAATAATTCTTTGCATGTGGGCATCTCATCACGTGTATGCATGTATCTGGATACAGACGTGGATGTACCTGGACACACGCACATGTGTATCTGGACAGTCAGCACTCTCTAAATAGGATGGCTAAAGTTGTAGCCATTGGAATTCTGCAATGAAGTCACGACCAATAAATGTTTTTTTTTCTTAATCTGCATGTAATGTATGGTTTTGTGTTTGACTAAAATTTGATTTTTTTCATTCAACAGAATCCAGGTTATGCTGGGCGACAGGAACTTCCTGAAAACCTCAAGATTAATTTCCGGTCAGTGGCTATGATGGTCCCAGATCGACAGATCATCATCCGTGTTAAGCTGGCAAGCTGCGGATTCATAGACAACATAATCCTGGCTTGCAAGTTCTTTGTGCTTTACAAACTGTGCGAGGAACAGCTTTCTAAACAGGTTTGCTGACCAGCTGTAGTGATGTTTCTGAGAATAAGATGAAATGGTGCATTTATGTTTGTGGTCTCTGGATGAGTAGAGAACTTAAAGCTAAATTTAATAGAAGTGTCATATGTCAAATCTAGGGGTAATAATACAAAAAATATCAAGCAGAATAAAAAAAATTAGAGGTAAAGCAAAAAGGTTTAAGCAACTAGAATAAATTAAGGCTAACAAGGAACTTAGGGAAATAATAGTTTATTAACACATATTAAAAATTATACAAAGATCAAAGAAAATTACAGCAGGCCCTTCGGCCCTCCAAGTCTACACCAGCCACGCTGCCCGATTTAACCAAAACCCTCTACCCTTCCGGGGACCAGATCCTTCTACTCCCATCTTATTCATGTATTTGTCAAGATGTCCCTTAAAAGTCATTACCTTAACTGCTTCCACTATCTCTCCCAGCAACGACTTCCAGGCACCCACCACCCTCTGTGTAAAAAATCTACCTTGTACATCCACTTCAGTTAAAGAAAGGGTAGGGATGATTAGATGTGAATTGTGATGAAGGAATTGCAGAGACACCAAATGACTACTGTGCCTCAAGTTTTTACAGGAGATTATGGTGGTGCAACTTAATGATACAAGAGGTGGAGAAGTTAGACAGAAAGAAACTAATAATTAAATAGTTCCTGATAAAGGCACCTGGTCATCTCATCGAGGGAACAATGAGCAAATGGAAAATATAACATATAGGACTGGATGCAATCTTCAAAATATTCTTGAGTATTGAGATTTTGCCACTGGACCAGAAAGTTGCCAATGCTGATGTGAAATTACACCAGTATCTTCCAATACTGCCCACCATGGTGGATCTGGAATCTCACTGGAAGCCAGTGCAAAACCAATTTGTATCCCACCATTGGGATACAGATGAATGCCAAACCCAAATTTTCCTCTCCAAACCCAATTCTTTGTGACACCAGCAGGAAAACACTTTAGTCCACAACATGTCTGGATCAATATGGGGTGCAAAAGTTGGGACTTACCTGAATAAGGCCTGGACTGCATCTGGAGTTTGGGATGGAGACTGCCAAAAATGCTGAACTCTGGAAAATTATGGCAATGGGTAGGGGAGCATCTGTCAGGTGGATCTTCCAGCTTCAATGCCTTTGAGGAGGTTCATCTTCTTTCTGCAGTGGTGGATCAGAGATATTAAATGTAGCATCTGGGAGTGAAGGAATAAAATGGCCATCAAGCCAGCCCCACCATAGAAGATGGCGCAAAAAACCTTGGATACATATTTAATTATGCCAATGTCAGAAGATATTGAATGGTTTCCTGGTGGTCTCCCCATCAGTACCTAACCCTAATCCCACCACAGGACTTGGTTCTGGATGGGAGAATTCTGCCCTTCATTTCTAAAAGCTTTTCCACTCTCAGTGTTAAACTGATTGGGTATATCCTCGCACCCTTTCCTGAACAAGGATATAGCATTTGCAAAGGTAGAGCATCTCCAGTCCTTTCGGACAAGCACTCTATATCTAAAGAAGATTGGAAAGTTTTGGGCTTTCCCTCTGTAATTTCCCCCCGCTTGGGTGCATGACATCCGATTCAGGTGACTTAGCAATGTTTAAGCATAGCCAGCCTGTATAATAACTCCTCTATCAATTTTATCTCTTAGTGTTTCAACTACCTCCTTGATAAAGACAGCTGTAATAATTCATCCATGCCCCTATCTTGAACATCACCCCTTGGTCCCCAGTCAGTCCCATCCTTCATTTTACTACCCTTTTCCATAAATTAAAATATATCACAGCACATAAAGTACTTTGAAATATAGTCTTTTTTTGTACACAAATATGACAAGATATTTTGTATATAACAAATGCCCCAGTAACAACAATGAGATAAATAACTGGATAATCTACTTCAGCGCTGCACAGGACAGTGGCAGGACTTTCTGCTCCTCTTTGTCATATGGGATCTATTAGTAAATCGCAGTATATGTTTACTCAATTTATGGTATAATTTCCAACTGAAGGGTTAATTGCTATAAAGATCCTATTAATCAGATTGAATACTTTCAGTTCAGTTTTGAGATAGCCTGCAGAACATTTCAACTGCTCCTAACTCAGAAAGCTACAGTGTAGTTGGTTTGGGAATTGGAGCTAAATTAATTTGTTTGGGAACTGTCACATTGACACAGTTGTGATTGTTCTTCCAAGGTTGGGACACAGACATATCATCAATTAAAGTACATGGAATATTACTGTACACCTGATTATCCCATGCCTGGTTTGGGGATGCAATACTGGGCCAAGGATAAGTTTGATTCCTCAGCAATAACATCCCTGACATTAGTGAGCCTATAAAATAGAGTAAAAATAATAAGGTAGAATTCAATGTAGTTTAACGTTTTATATGCAATACTTGTCCATGCAAACAGATGAACATTGATAGAATATTCTAAAATTTGGTCTTGAGTGCAAGTTATCAGTAAGAAAATTCACTGCAAACTTTCTCTACTCCATGATTACGGCCCATGGATTTCAGGTTCACTATGATTTTGGTCTCCGCAATATTTTGTCCGTTTTACGAACACTTGGAGCTGTTAAGCGAGCCAGCCCTGAAGATACTGAATCTACAATTGTCATGAGAGTCCTGCGAGATATGAATCTTTCCAAGCTGGTAATTCAATTTTCTAATTTTGTTTTGATGGTACTTAAAATGCTGCATCTTATCCTGGAGAAAATTTTTGTGTTTATAAAGATAAAATATTATAGCCTTGAAATTCAATTCTGCAGGATTTATTAATGAACAATTGTGTGTGTCAGACCTCAGGAGTGATGTTAGAGGAGATTAAACAGTTGATTGAGTTGAATGGAGAGCTTGAGGAGGACAAAGAGGGAGAGTCCATTACTTTTGAAGAGGATATCATTGATGATTCTGACACCATTTTCTTGGTGCAGTGAGCTGGTGAAAAACTGGACTGAGACACTGAAGCAAGGAATTTTGGATGTCATTGGCATATCTGAGGATCTTAGCGAAGAATGTGGGGTTGTAGATAAGTTGATAGTTGGAGATAATGGAAAAGTTGAAGCATTTTGATGAATGGCGCATTGCCAACGGTTTTAATGAGTGAAAGTACAAAGCTTAAAGAAGATAAACTATCATTACATCAATGAGCATTGGGCCAGGGGGTAATGGCTGTGTAAAAAGGAGGTGATTTATCCCTGCCAGCTCCAGGGTTGGCTGTTCGCAGAGCATCACGTGCCACATGTCAGGCACACCGCCACTAATCTGCACCAGTTGTGGGCGATTTCTCCTGTGGGGGCATAATGGGGATTGAAAGCATGGATATATTGAAGTGCATGTGGTGCAATGTGTGCCTGAGTTTTGGAGCTTATGTTGGCCATTTCGGGGAAAAGAGTCACCACTGGGGATGTGTTGATTGGGAGGGTGAAAAGGGGTTGGATGCAGTTCTTGAGGGGTGTGGAGGGCTGTTGTTCGATGCCCTTAAGGTATCTGAGCATGGTTTGACACTGTTAGTACAGCACATGTGCAGGTTTCAGAATGGGATCCATACTCGCCCTTGCTGCTTGAAGAAGGTTGTTCAGTTTCTCCTGACATTGTTCCTCAGATGAAGGTGTCAAAGTCCTGGCATTAACTTCAGTTTCCACCTCCCCCCACCCATGCAGCGCGACCCCTTGGACGACAGCCCTGAGTGGGGAACTGCAGCTGGCACCTCTCCTCCACTGTCCTGCGGTTCTGGTCAGCCTGGTAGAACTTTGGGGAAGGTTTCTTTCCAGCCATCTTCCTGGGGTGACTGGCTGTGTGTTTGTCATTGCAGTTTATATATAGATCTGGCTTGTTAGGGGAGTCCAGGTGCAATCAGTTTGGGCCAGTGATGGGCCGGTTAATTAAAATTTCTTGTGAAAAATGTAAAGGGAATCTGGTTTCAGTAGAGGGTGAGCCATCTCCCAGGATGCTGATTGGCTCTTACTATACAAAGTGCTATATACAGGGAGTGCAATGCTTAAGGCTGTCACTCAACAAGGGGGAATGCCTGTAGGCAGGGGGTGTGCATGGCAGCACAGCACTATTCGTGTGCAAGGCAGCAGTGAGGCCAGTATATGTGAAATTGGAGGGGAAGGGAGGGATGGGAAGACCAGCGATATCCACTGGGGGAGGGAAGTAGAGGCTAGTGCTATCCATGGGAGTGGTGGGTGAGAGCCCAGTGATGTCTGTGGGGGGTTGAGGCCAGTAATCACAATACTGGGAGGTCTTTTTAGCAATCTCAGAGATCTGCGCATGCATGAAGTCCCACTCATCGTGCTACTTTCAGCCTCTTCAGTGGAAATAGGCCCTGCCCCCTGGTTTTTAATGATAATCACGCTTGTGGTGTCTAACATGCACAGAGTGTAGGCGATTCATTTCGGGAAACATGCTGAACAAAACAGTGTGATTTAATCCAATTTTTATGTGAATTTGACACTTAGATTTTTTTGTGGGGTGAATTCTAGCCCTTATTTTCATTCTGAAGCATAGCCAGTCATACCTAATTTATTTTTGAGAAACCCAACAGGGCATGAGAGTGCTGAAATTGCAGTTGTGCATCAATAGTGCTGTGGGACTGTGCTACAATCCAGTTAGGTGTTGTAACAAAGATAAATACAAACACCTTGTTTTAATCAATTGAACTCTGGTGCAAGATTTCACTTTTTAAACAAAAACAAACTCTATTATGGGTAAATGAATTTTAAAAATAGTCACTTCTAACTTAATATGGTTTTTAATTATGTATGCTGTGCACTCAGGTTCATTCCTTACTTTCCCAAGAATTCTCCTATGAGACACATCAATCTTAAAGTTATTTACACTTGTGGGAATCACCCATATGTATGCCACAATTGTCTGAAGAGTTTTTCTTGGTTCCAGCTATTCTCAGAGGTTGGCCTTTTGGCTAAGATCAAGCGTAGTATCGAAATGCTGCACTTGGTTGAAGTCATTAGGTTACATTTCAGCTTCCTTTGAAGCATTTTTTTAAAGTGGCATCTTGGCCTTTTGGCTAAGATGCAAATAAGATCAAGCCTTGGAGGAGGAGTTACACCTACTCCAATCAGCTTGGATCATGTAGATCAAGCCCAAGACAGGAGGTGAGAGTCCTGTCTTATCAGCTTGGATTGGGAATGTCTCAACTTGTTGGGACTCTGAATTGGCTTTAATTTGACTTGATTGGATTGGAGTAAAGTAAACAAAAAAAAACTTTTACCATTTCTTACCTGTGAATGTCTCAATCCCTTCTGCTTGAGTCACTGTCTGTGTGGAATCTGCACACATTCTCCCAGTATCTGTGTGAATTTCCTCTGGATGCTCCGGTTTCCTCCCACAGTCTGAAAGATGTGCAGGTTAGTTGCATTGGCCATGCTAAATTCTCCATCAGTGTTCCCGAATAGGTGCTGGAGTGTGGCGACTTAGGGATTTTCACAGTACCTTCATTGCTGTATTAGTGTAAGTCTACTTGTGTGACACTGACAAATAAACTTAATACTTAAAATACTTTAACAGACTCCAAGATTGCTTTAGCTGCATTTATTCCATTTTCTACAGTTAAGACTTAATTTCCAAAACCAAAAGCTATCCTCTAAAAATACATGAATCATCAACTAGGTACTCACAACAACTGGAAGAGGAAGATAAGCCCTAGTGGGAGGAGCAATATTGTCAGCACTGACCATTGCAGACAAGCACACTTTATATCTTTCCGGTCCACCAAATGTCCCTTAATAACTGCTGAAAAATGTTGCATTAAATCCAAGGAATAATTTTCATAACACAACCAGGGTGTGTATATGAGGTGTTTGTACAAGTAATCCGCTGTTCCTCAGACTCTGAATTCTGGTTCCAGATTGATGAGGATGAACCATTGTTTCTCAGTCTGGTAGAGGATTTGTTTCCTGGAATTCAGTTGGATAAGGCTGGTTATCCACAGTTTGAAGCTTCTATCGACAGACAGGTACAGGTCATTCACTGTGCTAATTCTTTGTTTTACTTCATTATGATTGCAGTTTTTAGCAACACTCCATATCAAAGCACACCCCACTGATGGACTACATGACAGTTACCAAAATTATCATTGCAAAATGGTAAATGGGAGTGATTGAATAATTTATGAGAGGCTCATTCTATTCAAGTAGTGGAAATTAAATGTTAATTCTAGATACAGAAATTATTCAGAACTATTTAGGACTTTGTTTTCAGATTGAGGCTGGAGGTCTAATAAAACATACACCTTGGAGACTAAAGATTATCCAGTTGTTTGAAACTCAGCGTGTCCGACATGGTATGATGACCTTGGGCCCAAGTGGTGCTGGAAAGACAACTTGTATTCATACCCTCATGAAGGCAATGACAGGTAAAGATTTTTGACACAGTCATTGGCAGTCAGTCGCTATGGATAGTGTGAACATGTCTAATTTAATAAAAATCACTAATATATAATAAATTGTTGATGTATAATATGTGTAATAAAGTGAGTAAAAGCAAAATGGGGCAAGCTTCTACTGGTTATGTGATGAGTAATTTACTTATGCTTAAGTTGCAACACGCCTCACAATTTGCAACATTTACTTATTTTATCCATGATGATCTTACACCAACGTTATTTGGAAGTGGATTAGTGTATTTGTTAAAATTGTAGACAGATGAATTTCATACAAATTTGTTTTTACTTTTGTTACCAAATTTGCACAGTACAAGGTCAACCCCTGTGTATTTTATTGCGGAATATAGTCAATAATTAGGAAAGGAAATGAGCAATGGTCAGAAAGGATGTGAAAGATCAAGGGGGCTAGAGCAGTGCAGCAGCATCGGTAGAGGCTGTTTCATGGGCTTCCCAGTAGGCGCCACAGCCTCTGCATGTTTCCTCATCAAAGATTTCTGGAAATCGGGTCTGAATTTTCTGGGCCCGCTATCGCCTCCCCACCCCTGCCAGCAGAGGCTCACTCCAGTGGGGTTTACAACAGCTCCCCACTAATGGGGAATAGGCACCGAGAAGAGAGTACATTAAGGCCCCTTCAGGAGTTCAGCGGTTAGGGAGGTGCCCCTTGGGCAGTGCCAGCCTGATAGATCAGCACATGTGCAGTGGCCCACTCAGCGCTATGCTGCAGGCCTCTCTGGTGGGAATAGGCCCCACCCCCTGATTTTCAGACACTTTGACTCCCCAACGATCATTGGCCCCTTCCCTTCCTGATCATTGGCCCCTTGACCTTTCTCCCCTCCTATGATCATCAGCTCCTTCCCCCCCTCCTCATAGTCAGAGCCTTCACACACACCTGCACGCGCACACACACACACACACACACACACACACACACACACAAACATATACACCTCACTCACATACACAGACACAAACACACACCTCACACACACCCCTCAATGGCCATCATTGGCATCCCTTGCTCTTCTGTCTGCTCCTAGCCCACAACCAGAACTGAATGAATCCACTCACTTCCCCATGAGGCTGAACCTGGTGTTAACTGTGCTGATGTGATGTCACGTCAGCACGGTGTCAATATATGGAGAAGGGCAGGTTAATAATATTAATATTAATTCAAATGCATGTAAAATAGGTTCACGCCCATTATGGCTATTGAGGGGCAGGGAAGATCCATGATTGAAATCTCACTAGCGAGATCTACGATTTCTGGATCTTGAGCTCCTGTCGGCATTTGCACAGACATCGAACACATCACCCCCACTATTATACCACTGGTTGGCATGTACGTGTTAATGCTGAAAAATGCATTGCTTTCTAATTCTTGTCACCCAATGTCAGTATTAAGGATTTCAGGCAATGTACAGTGGATATAGTTACTTATACAATACCCATCTTAATGACAGCTTCAGAAGAGGAACCCCCTCTGCACCAATGGGAATTTCCCATCCCTTCATTGATCATTCTAGTGAGACGATTGTTTTATATCAAATAATGATAGTTTAATTCTGTGAATTTATTACTATGAGAATCGCCTTCAGTTGTCAAAACTGATTTCTGTCTGATTTGTTATATCTGGCAAAGAAAAGGGATTTTAATCACATTGGTGTTTGGACAGTAATTTTATCTCAGTTCCAGAAGTCCAGCTGTATCAGTCAGTTGCTTGGCATACCATTTAAAATGTTCTTACTATTGCAGTCATTGGCACCACTGAAAGATAGTACCTGTTTTGTGAATATTTCAGCTAACCTGTTGCCTTTTGCTGCCCAGAGTGTGGTTGGCCTCACAGAGAGATGCGGATGAATCCCAAAGCAATTACAGCCCCTCAAATGTTTGGCCGTCTGGATGTAGCAACCAATGACTGGACTGATGGAATATTTTCCACACTGTGGAGAAAGACTCTCAAAGTCAAGAAAGGTATGAAAATAAGTCTGACATATTCTATCATTCACCAAAATGAAATGTGAAAGATTTGATTACTCAATGAAAATTAATATTTGTATTTCAAGGAATTTTGCTTGTATTAGAAAATACAGTAAACAGTTGTCTACATGTTATGTTCACTATGAATATTTTAATATTTTTACATATTTTAACTTGAACTCCACACATGAATATTAACTGCATGCAAATATTTACCACTAAGTAGCAGGAAAAATTGAAGTATTTCAGGGAAATGTAATGATTCCAACAGCTTTTCTATGTTATCGTGGTAATTGTGCGATGTTTCCTTTTCACTTAATTCATTGAACATGTTGTAGGTGAACACATTTGGCTCGTTCTAGATGGCCCTGTTGATGCTATTTGGATAGAAAATCTTAATTCTGTCCTCGATGACAACAAGACACTCACTCTGGCAAATGGAGATCGTATCCCAATGGCCCCCAACTGTAAAATAGTTTTTGAACCTCACAACATTGACAATGCGTCCCCTGCCACTGTCTCACGGAATGGGATGGTGTACATGAGTTCTTCTGTGCTTAACTGGAGGCCTATCTTAGAGGTCAGTGACTTGTAGCTTGAACAGGAAACAAGAAGCTTAATTGAAATTTCCAAACAGAATCATGAAGAGCTTATTGATCTTTGCCTTTATTCTTGACATATTTTACTCATAGGGTCCTATTTTACCATTTTGATTCTATGTACTGGGCAGGCTTGAATCTGGGAGTGTTTCAGATCTGACTTTTAGACCCATTCTCAGATACACCCATACGCACTCTGCCTAAAAAAAAATGAGCAATTCCGAATTGCACTGCACAAGCCTGTGGGCAGGGCTTAAGCATCTGAAGCCCTGCAGCTCCGATCGGCTCCCCCAGCTGCGCATGCTCACAAAAAAAGATAGAACGCTGTTTTCCTACCACATTGTGCCCGGGCTGGATAATGCCTCCCCCTGGCCCCCACAGATATTGCCCCACCCCAAAACATTGCTGAGCCCCTTATCCCCCCATCTGCCCGCCACTCAGACCAATTGCGACCTCCTCTCCCTTTCCCATCAACAATCTCAGGCAGAATGGCAGCGGACCACCCCGTTCCCCCTCACTGATCTCAGGCAGAGTGATCCATCCTCCCCCCTGCACCTTACAGATATCAGGCAGGGTGATCCCCCTCATCCCCAACACAGACCTTCATGCACAAGGCCCCCATCTCCTTTGGACTCTGATGGCTGTGTGACACCTCCCTCTCTCTCACCTGAGCCCAATCATTGACCACCTGCCCCCCTCCCCATCAGCACACCTGCAAGTGCTCGCTTGCCTTCCCCTCAATGCACACAAGCAAACTGCATGGAACTTGCTGGAACGCTTTGCCAAACTGCCTGCAGCTGATCTGCCCTAACGAGGGGCAGCTCCAGATAAAAACTCAAGAATGGATAGGCAGCCAGGCATTCCTGCACAAAATGTGTTCACGACCAATTCGCTGAGGGCAACCTGGGGAGGCTGCTGGATGCAGCAGAGGTAAGGCGGGACATCCTCTTCCCCCCAGGAGGGCAACAGATCAAGGGGGACTCGTGGAAATGCATCCTGGGAGGAAGTTACCGCCTCAGCCGGTGCCAAAACACTAGCCCCTTGAACTGGGAAGCAGTGTCGGAAGAATGTCAATGACCTCATCCGTGCAGCAAGGGTGAGCTCTCAACCCTATTTTGCATCTTCCAGATCCTCCCATCTCCAGCATCCTGCATGCTTCCAGTTCCTGACCCTGGGGGAAAAGGAAAGGCTTAAGTGAGCCCCACTGTGCTTCTCTAAGGGCCACCACCTGATACTCTGCAGGAGTCATGCCACCATTTATTTCATGGCTCCTTCTGTCTCCACAGGAGAAGACTGTGAAAAGGCGAAGAGAAAGGGTGGTGAGCCAGACCTCCAGGTCCTCACCCCTTTTAGGAGCAGGTGCTGGAGCTCTACGGAGAAGGGGAGATGCAGGCTATCTGCAACAGCACTGTCGGGCTGCTATCCAGACATGAGCACCTGTTGTTCCTTCAGTCACTTTGAGGCAACTTCTCAGAGGCATGAGTTTCGGGTGTGAGGGTCAAGGTGTAAAGGAGATGTAGAGGCATAGTTATTTGCATAGAGAGGGTAGTGAGTCCCTGGAACTCAGTGCTGGGAGAAGTCATGGATGCAGATACAATAGGGACCTTTAAGGGGCATCTCTACAGCTCTGTGAATGGGATGGGAATAGAGGCAGAGAAGGGTAGAGGGTTACAAATCAGATGGGCAGCCTGGTCGCTACAGGTTTGGAGGGCCGAAGGGCTTGTTCCTGTGATGTAATTTTGTTGGTTCTTTATTCAATGTTCAATGCAGAAATGTGAATCGTGTGTTTGGCATCCTGGATTCCTCTCCCTCCCTTGTACTTAGCCTTGTGTCCTGTGTTGCAGAAAAGATCCGGACACCCCGGGGTCTTCTGGACTACAGGCCCTTTCTGCAGCTCCCGCCTATCCTGGCCCAGATAGCTCGGATGAGTCCTCAGAGGATATGGGTGAAGGGACCTCCGAGGATGGCACTGTTTTGGCGTCAGCTTCCACGTCATAACTCACATCCCAGATACTGACAAGTTGGTGGGTCCAGTTATTGTTGAGGCTTCTAGGTCACTCTCTGGTGAGGACGAAACATCTCCTGATGTACATCGGGTGGAAGAGAGAACGAACGAGGCCTCTGTCATGCGGGGGCCTGCTGGAGGCGAGGACTCAGCTGGCTCCAGGCTACATGCTGGTTCTCTGAGATCACTTCTCCCTCAGCTGCTGGAGATGCAGCAACAGAGCCAGGGAATGCAGGAGGGGCTGATGGCCACACTGGATCGACTGCAAGGCTGTTGGGAAGAGTTTCAGGTGGACCATCTATTGCCTGTCTTGCATGCTTCCCAGGCTAACACTGCAAGGATGACAGTTGCAGTGGAAAGCATGGGGCAGGGGATCTTCAGCATGTGGCAGGTTCCAAGCAATGGCTGAGTCACAGCAGGCTAGAGCTGAGGGACTGAATAGGCTTCTTGATATTCTGCGGCCCATGGCTGAGAGGCTTGAGAGCTTCAGGAGACCCAGTGGGACGGTGCTGAGACCCAACAGGCTTTGGCAGCAACCATTGAGAAAGTGGCCCAATCTCAGAAGGTCATGGCTGAGAGCTTGCAGAACATGGCCCAGTCTCAGAGGGCACTTGCTGTGGCCACTGAGAGGTGGCTCCTGACTCAAGTGGTTATTGCAGAGGGCTTGGCCACCATGGGTAGGATGCAGGTGGTGCTCCAGGGCTGGCAATGCCAAGTGACACCAGAGCTTCTGGAGCTCACTGCAGAAGCACTACCATCCCATGGAATGACCTAAGGGCCCACAGGAACTCCAAGGGAGGAGGAAGTGCTCAAGCCCATGCTGGGGCCTTCCAGCCAGGAGACTGTGGCAGTGGCTATACCTCCTGATTCCCCCTTCCTGACACCGGGGCATCTCAGGGGCAGTGGGATGAAGAGGGTGTCATGAAAACATCCCAAACATCTGGAAGCAGACCAGGGCCCTCAAAGTCCAGGGCCTCCAGAGGACATCTGCCATGCGCATCATAGGCCACGGGGCATGTAGACAGCTGGCCCCTTCCACCTCCAATGTACATTCTGGGGCAGCACTGAGATGTAGTGGTAGGTCACGTAAGGTTAGGAAGTAGTAGTTGCACTAAGATGGCACGGGTGAAGGGCTGCATGACTTAGAAAGATATTTAAGCACCTTAACGTTTTCTGTTCACAAGTTTTTTTATGTTGTAACGTCTTATTTAATCACCTTTATTGTAAATAAATGTTTTTTCACCACCCACCTGTGACTAATTTGTCTCGATTATGAACCCTCTTCCATTGATGTTCGCCAGAGGGATGCTTCATGTTGATGCCAATTGGGGAGGTCTCTCAATGCTCTGTCATTGAGAAAAGGAAGGCATTAGTTCCCCAGACCCCACGAGCGATTCCCTCCCGTTCCACACCCCAGGGCCCTGTATCGGAGTTTCAGATCCCTTACCCACTACACAGACATGGGCCCAGGTGAAGGTGAAGGTAGGGTAGGGGTGGGAAGGGAGGGAGTTGGAGAGGAACACATGTGGAGGTTATGGAATGCTGCTTGCCCCTAGCACATCCATAATCACAGCCCCCCCAATTCCCCCAGCCATATGCTCCCCACAATCACAACACCCCCCCAATTCCCCCAGCCACACGCTCCCCACAATCACAACACCCCCCCAATTCCCCCAGCCCATGCTCCCCACAATCACAGCCCCCCAATTACCCCAGCTACATGATCCCTACAATCACAGCCCCTCCAATTCCCCCAGCCACACACTCTCCTCAATCACAGCCCCTCCCAATCCCCTAGTCACATGCTCCCCACAATCACAACATCCCCATTTCCCTCAGTCACATGGTCTCCACAATCACAGCTTCTTGCAAAGTTGAAAGGCTGCAGCAGTGCAATTTGTAAGGGACTTGTGCACATCCTTCAGTTGGCAGTGAGCTGAGTGCACTAAGACCCAGCAACATCACAAGTCCCAAGGTCAGTGCTCAGACCCAGGTCATTATGCTGCAAGTCAGACATTGGAGACCCTGCATAGCAACAGCCCCTACCTCCCTCCAGGCACACTCACAGAGTCGCTACCTACCTGAGATAGAAAATGTCCACAACAACAGGACGCCTGTGAGTAGCAGAGAGCCGTAGGATGCTACGCATTTACCTCCTCAGTAACCCTCACTGATGGAGCACCCGAATCAGACTTATATGGAGCATGTCTGATTTGTGTTGATTCCCGATTGGCGAATGCGGTGGTAAAGGAGGAAGTGCTGGTAAAGTTGGACTTCCAACTCATTAATTCAATTCAAATGCATTCAAATGCATTTAAATTGCCATTGCACCCGTTTCGGGCATGGTCCCAACTGCGGCCATTTTCAGCCATTGGTAAAGGGGGAACCGACATGAAGACAAGCGCGGATTGCGCTACTCACCTTACGTCTGATTTTACCAGGTTTTCGCGCCGGAAAACAGACGCAACTTGATGGTAAAATTGGGCCCGTCGTGTTACAAATGTGCAAATTCAGAAAATGCATGGAACTGTTTGATTTCGTGGAAATGGTACAAGATGGGGGACACGTATATTCTATTAATACGATTATTGTACTTTTTTTAAGAGCTATTGAGGATTATAAAAATTCACGTTATTTGATGATGTGTTTCGAGTATTAATTGGACTTCCAAGTTTAATTCTTAAGTGGATGGTCATCACTACATTTATACTTAAGGGAAACTGGTAGTCTATGATCTAAAACTCTTCTTTGTTGAGTAGTTCCTACAGCAGACTTTACACAGAACTTAATTAATTTTCTTTAAACAGAGTTGGTTAAAGTTACGCTCATGTCATGAAGCTGAAATTCTCAAGGAATTGTATGCAGATGTGTTCCCGGAGCTTTACCGTTTTAGCACACAGTCCTTAAATCAAAAGATGAAAATGCTTGAAGCCTTGGTCATTATGCAAAGTATTAACATGCTGCAAGGACTGTTACCATCCAAGGTATACCATTTAATCCTGAGTTCTCAAAGACTGGTTGTTAGGATTAAGTATATGTTTTTATTATCCAATTGGGAAAAGGACTATGTTAGTAATCACTGGCCCAGCATTAGTGTACAGGGAGGTGTGTTTTAGCAGGGTTCATTCACCCAGGCACAGTTGCTGTCCCTTAATAATGCAGCATGACTACGCTCCATGCTTGCACCTGCAAATTCAACTTACAATCTCTCATTTCTGTTTTTGTCTCAGATTTCCACATCTATAGCAATTCGCTTTAATCCTTTTTTATTGTTGTACTCTGTGCTGATGAGGATCCATTATTCCCATTTCTTGTGTAGTTCGGAAATAGAACACTTGAAATTGGAACAGAAACTAGACTTACTCCCATTTTAAAATACATGCTTAGTTCCAGGAGATATGGTTACTGGCACAACCACATGTTTCCATTTAGAAAATGATAGGATAATCAGACGGAGGCTGCTGATTAAGGAATTCTGCCATTTACACCATCATTGCATTGATTTCAGTAAATTTTGTACAAAAAAGGGAGAACTTGCCAAACCAGGAAATGATCAATGTAACTTTTGACTTTGAGAGATATCAGTACAACTGTCTGTTATATCTCCCCTTTGCTTTTAATTTTCCCTTCAGCCCTAACAAGCTTCAGAGATTACAAAAGAACTAACCCTAATGGGAAGACACTTTAATATCTATAAAAGTATCCCATTATGTGGCAAGTGATCAACTTTCCAAGTGTTCCTGAAAGATTTTTCTGAGATTGGCACACCCAAGGACCTAACAGGATATCCATTTTATTCAGCTGGTGGTCTCCATCTTTAAGAACTGCTTTCTGATCTATCTCAAGATGTGTTAGAAAAACATACATAACAATTTAGTATTCTTCATTTCTGCATTTATAAAATCAGAATAAAATGTTAAAAAATATTAATGAAAATAAATCAATTTTTAAGAGGAAGTAACTTTATTGATATAGCTGTTAAGAGCTCCAAGCAATCCTTTTGTTCACATTTGTTCTTGTATGTTTCACAAATATGTAGTTTTATTGTTCTCTTTTTTTCAATTTCCAATTGTGACAATAGAAGTTTAGACTTAGAACATAGAACATAGAACATAGAACACTACAGCACAAACAGGCCCTTCGGCCCACAAGTTGCGCCGACCACATCACCTACCAACCTACAGACCTATCTATAACCCTCAATCTCATTAAACCCCATATACTCATCCAGAAGTCTTTTAAAAGACCCCAGCGAGTTCGCCTCCACCACCACTGACGGCAGCCGATTCCATTCACTCACCACCCTCTGAGTGAAAAACTTACCCCTAACATCACTTCTGAACCTCCCTCCCCGCACCTTAAATCTGTGTCCTCTCGTAGCGACCATTTCAAACTTGTTTGTTCCTAAAACAGACCTGCATTTCATAGGGAGTACTGCTGACTGTGACTGAAAATTACTTCAAATAGGGTTGCCAGCTGTTTAGGATTATTTAGAGTCTCTAGGAATTAAGAAATAATTTTCAGGGTACTACACTACTGGGAGAAAGGCCACGGGGGCATAAAAAAGTTGCATTTTATTAATTTTCTTTGAACACTTGCGTTCATCAGTTATTTAAAAAAAATAGAAATAGGATTAAGGCTGCTTGGGCAGTTGATGGTGAAATGGTATACAATGTATACACGCAACTAGAGTTGACAGTCCAAGCTATCAGCAATATCCAGATTAGTAACACTTGAGTTTTATAATTGGTGTCAACATTATTTGTAATCTGGAAATATCAAGGGGTTGTGAATGAACCCTAGTCCATCACTCAAATCAGTCTCCCATCCATTGACTCTGTCTACACTTCCTGCTGCCTTGGAAAAACAGCCAGCATAATCAAAGGCCCCATGCACCTCAGACATACTCACTTCACCTTGTCCTGTCAGGAAAAACATACAAAAGTCTGAGATCACGTACTAACCAACTCAAAAATAGCTTTTTCCCTGCTGCCATCAGACTTTTGAATGGACCTATCTCGCATAAAGTTGATCTTTCTCCAAACCCTAGCTATGACTGTAACGCTAAATTCCCCACTCTCTCCTTTCCTTCCCTATGTATGGTATACTTTGTCTCTATAGTGCGCAAGAAACAGCTTTTCATTATTTCCTAATACATGTGACAATAATAAATCAAATCAAATCAAATCAAAAGCAAATCAAAGATGTATTGTAGAAAATGTTATCAGGTCTCTATCTAAAACTGAACCTAATCTTCACATTTTCATTGTTTCTTTGCCTGATACTCTAGGAACAGATTGGTGAGTTAAATCGACAGAGTCTCGAGAGATTGTTTATCTTCGGTCTCATGTGGAGCGTTGGTGCTACTCTTGAGTTGGATGACAGAAGGAAGATGGAGCATTGGTTGAGAAATCATACTTGTACCAAATTGGATTTGCCTGAAATTTCTTTAGATGGTGAAGGCACAATGTTTGACTACCTTGTAGGACCTGATGGTGAGTCACTTCTAATCAAGTACATCAGAAGAATTAAAAAAAAACTGATAATTATGGTTGAAAATTGTAAATGCCAATTTCCTGGGATGGGAGCTAGTGTCACTGACATGGGCTGCCAACATCAACAAGGTTACATTGCAGGCCTGTCCCTGATCCTTCCAAGCTGGGGCAGAATCCTCCAGAAGTCCAAATGGGGTGAAGAGAGAATAAATAAGTTCCTTGAACAACAGGCACTCCAGTTATTGATGGTGATTAGTCTTCTTTGGGATTAATCACCTTAATCTAAAATTTGAACTTTAGCAGGTCACAAAGTGATGCCATGTTTCAATTTGTATGGGCTATACTGAAGCTTTGCAAGGGAATACAGGGATGGACTTCCTGGAGAATTCTGAGAACCTCCCCCAACACATATCCTTGACTTTGGGGGAGTAGAGACAAAGTGCAGAAAATTTAAAGTGTCAGCCCAAATGGGATAGAATCCTAGCATAGTTATAATCTGGCTCACCCATAACTTAGCCCCTCACCAGGGTAAGTGTGACTTGTACTCACTTGAACTTCTGAAACCTTTGTAAAGACAAAGCAGCCCTGATAATTATTGACAGAAAAATCTTTGTTCAACAGGTCAACCAGAAGACAGCCTCATTTATTTAATTAGTTTATCATAGTGCATGGTGTTTAATACCTTCAATTTATTCTGAAAGCAGCATTAAATGTGTTTCTCAATTGAAATAAATTGAATGTTGAAAAGTTGACATATGTACGATTATGAATAGTCAAAGTACCAATGCTGCTTGTTTAATGTTAGGGTAAAACATCATCATGAACTTATAAACTCTAATTTCCAGCCCTCTAACACCTTCACATGGTCCATTTCTGACACTTCCTTTCCTTCTTTGACCTCCCTCTCTGCGGATAGACTATTCAGTAATATCCATTGCAAGCCCACCAACTGCAGTTCTTCTTGCCCCATGTCCTGGAAAAGCTCCAACTCATTCTCTCAGTTCCTTCACCTCAACCGCATTTGTTCTGATCATGCCACTTTCCAAAATGGCGTTTCTGATATGGCTACTTTCTTCCATAATCATGGCTTCCCATCCACTGTGGTTAACAGGTCAACCATGTCCAATCCATCTCCCATGCCATTACTCTCACCCCTTTCCCTCCCTCCCAGAACAAGCTTACGGTCTGTCTAGTCCTCACTATTCACCCCTTCAACCTCTGCATTCAAAGGATCATCCTCCATCATTTCCATCAACTCCAAGATGATGCAACCACCAAACACATCATCCCCTCACTTGCCCCGTCAGTATTCAACAGGGATCATTCCCTCCAGAATACCCTGGTTCACTCCTCCATCATACCGAATGCCTTACCTCCTCCCCATGGCACCTTCCTGACCCCTTATCTCTCCCTGCTAATCATCTTTTTAGGTGAAGCAGCACTTCATGTGCAACTTCTTTAATCTGATGGTCTATTGCATTTGCTGCTCCCAATGCAGTCTACTCTACATCAGAGAGACCAAATGCAGTCTGGGGTGACCATTTTGCAGACCACCTTCATTCTATCTGCAAGCGGAACTCAGACCTTTCTGTCACTTGCCATTTTAACGTACCATCCTGCTCTCTTGTCCACATGAATGCAGCTATTGCAATGCTCTAGTGAAACCCAATGCAAACTGGAGAAATAGCATCTGATCTTCTGACTAGTCATTTTACAGCCTTCTGGACTTAACATTGAACTCAACAACTTGAGACCATGAATTTTCTCTCCATCTTTACCCCATTTCCATCAATTTATTTTATTTTATTCATTTTTAAAATTTATTTTCATTTCTTCCACTGTTTCATTTCTTAATTTTTTTAAGTCCTGCTTTCCCTCTTTCTTTCCTTACCACTGTCTCCCCTCCCCCCACACCACTAAGGCCATCTGTTACCTGTTTCAGGTGGTCCTTTGACACACTGCTTACCTTTGATCTGCCGTTAACACATTCTAATCTCTTAATGTGATGCTACTCGGACCCTTCTTAGCCATGATTGCCACTATTTATATTCCCTTTGTCTTTTTGTCTATGACATCTTTGTCAATCTCTTCCGTCTCCACCAACTGCTGGCTCTCTATCCAGCCCTCACAACATCCCCCACTCCACTTCCTCACCTATTCTCTATTATCTTCGAAGAGTCATTCGGACTTGAAATGTTGGCTCTGTTCTCTCTCCACAGATGCTGTCAGGTCGGTTGAGATTTTCCAACATTTTCTGTTTTCATTTCAGATTCCAGCATTTGCAGTAATTTCCTTTCAACATGAATTTAATAATTGCTTTTGTCCTGCAAGTCACTTGGGGAGTTGCTGCAACACAATTAAAATGGATTAGTTTCCAATCAAATTGTTGCAGTTGAATGTTTCTTTGTTCATCAAACATTTTGTGCTTAATTACATGCAGCAGTTCTCAAAGATTTTTTCATTTTACAACAGGGAACTGGTTACACTGGAGCACACAGGTGGAGGAGTATATTTATCCTGTAGATACCATTCCTGAATATGGATCCATCTTAGTGCCAAATGTGGACAATGTTAGGACAAATTTTCTCATTCACAATATTGCCAAACAGTCTAAGGTATTGTAAACCTACTGGCTACACTATTTGTCGTACTAGTTTTCAGTGCTCAATGCAGGAAATTATACACAGCAACCACAAAGATTAACTCATTTGTTAAAAATCACAAGTTTGCAAAATAAATACAAATGAGATTGGCCTCTTTCTTTCAAATTACCATGATCTTGCTGGCCATTGACGCCCCTTTGCTGCTGCAGCGAGGATGGAGAATTTGGCGCTGAGCCAAATCTCCATTCGCTGCAGTGGGACCAGAAAATCCCACTGGTGTGAACAGCCGTAAGATTCCGGTCCTAGAATTTTTTTGGGAAGATTGTCCAGTAGACTACTTAAGTCTACTTAAGACTTAAATATTTATCATTTATCAGAATGAGTGCATCATGAGGGCAGCCAGAGAAAGGGGAATAGAACGCTGAGAATGCAGCTAGAATTCTGCCCAAACATTAAGTCATTTGGACTCTTACAAAATAGACAAAGTAAAACAGAGCAGACTCAGTTCTGGGAACTTAAACCCATAACTGTAGCCTACCTGTGTGTTACTTTGGGCCCCTTTTGCACATTGCCTTGGGCCTGAACGACAAGTCCATTCCATTTGCATCTCGGCTTCAAGGATGTGGGAGCTATCTGACTATCTAACTAGCCCCTTTTGCTTCTATCATTCGCTACCTTGTACGAGAGAAACTTTGGCCCAGTCTTGGCCCCTGGAAGAGATCTCTGTGACTTGTCTGCTGACTGATCCTGCTTCATTTTCACTCTTTGCCTATTGCTGTCCTCCCATTTCACTCTCGGAATACCTCAGAGGCTGAAGGAAGTTTATAGCCAAGATGATTTAAGTTGATTTATTTTTATAGGGTGTGCTTTTGACTGGTGAGCAAGGAACTGCGAAGACAGTCATCGTAAAAAGCTATCTGTCTGAGTATAACACTGAGAGTCATCTGCCAAAATGCCTCAACTTCTCCTCAGCCACTACACCTTTAATGTTTCAGGTAAAGAGTGGATGAATGTTAGTTTAATTTTTTTTGTTTTGCCCAACTTTTATTTGGTCTCTTATATACTGGAGGTGGGGGCAGGTGGCAGCCGCATCATTGTGTTGTATTGAACTCTGTCTGCTCTTTATCTGTTTTTGAAATAAAAATAATTTTAAAAGAAGCGTGAATAAATAACCTCCTGCATTGCATTGAAATATGGTGACACTTAACTCAGAAAGAACACAAAGCTTTCTCACAACAAGGAAAATTCTTCCTAGTCTCCTCCATCTGGCTTCCACTAATGAAGCAATTTAGCATATTTCACAACTGCCCACCACCACTAGCAGCATCAGGGATTTGACATCATTTAATATCCTCCACTAATGAAGTACAGTGGGGGTGATCTTGCTAAAACAATTCTAAGTGACAAACGAGCGTGGAAATGGGTGAACTCTCAGATACGATCTCATGCCACTTAGTGCAAAGAAAAGGCAAAATGTGATTCGGGCCAGTAGGGGGAGTGGATGGAATCTATTCTTGTCGGAAAGCGAACTGCTGCCTTTGGTTGAGAGGAGGTGGAGGGATACTATTGCACAAGTGTCTTGATCTCTGTGTTTTGTATACAAGTATAAATAGTACACTGAGAGATCTATCACCCCCCCCCCACCCCCTAGTACTCCCCATCCCTCATGGACATCACCCTCCCCCCCGTCCCGATCATTGGCCTCCCTGCCCAACCGTCACCCTGATACACCGCTGGCCAATCCCCAACTGCAGAGTACACAGCAACCCCCCCCCCATTGCCTAACTTAGGCCCTACCTCTTGGCACTGCCCAGTGCCCGGTGAGCTGTGTCAGGGTATATGGTGTGAAGTGCCAGGGGGCCTGTCTGGCAGTGCAAGGGTCCCACACTGGCACTGCACAAGGGGCACTGTCCCCCTGCCCCCAATCACCTGGGGACCCTCAATTGCCTCCAGCCCACCATCAAAGCCATCACAACTGGTCCCTGTTGGTGGGCAACTATACGTGATCCTCGCTGCTGAGGATCTCCACCGGCAAGGCTGTTAAGGCAAGTGAGCCCAGATGATTGCATCTGGATCTCACTGATAATATTTAAATTAAGGTTTAAATCTTTTAATCAGTGCTGTAGTATCACGAGAGACAAGGAATTGGGGGGAAGCTGGTTTTTTGCCTCTCTTGTGATCTTACTGGTTCGCTATGTTGGTCAACCAGTGGAACTTCTCTCATCGTTTCTCTCTACTCCCTCTTTTCCACCTCAAGTCCTTGTTACCCTCTTTCTCTCTCCCTCCATCTTTGTCAATATACTCACCCTTTAACCTTAACATCAAGCCAGATCACAACCATCCCATCTACCCACTGGAGTTGAACTAATATCACAAACTTTTAGTAGACACACAGTTGAAAATTACAGACTATAATTCAATCTTAGGGTTTGTGTGATCAATAACTTAAATGTGTCAAACATCTTGCAATTCAAGATGAAGTCCATTGGATTACGATACCATAATCTGTTCCCACCGATTCATAACTTCATATTAAACTTATTCATGATCAATTGTTCGTTTTTTCAATACAACTACTTTGATGTTATTTTCATTGTTAATCCTCTTGCACCAAGGTCACTTGTGTCAATGATATAGAAATCATTTGCAATCTTTGCTGACAGCAAATAAACTTATTGGAGACACAGCTCCTCTATTGTAGCTAACAGATATCAGGCCCTAACGTAATGTTAAAATTCAAATGAATGCTCAATGGATAGAATGGCTGACTGTCATATAATCCCTCTCTGATCTCATTATTTTATCTATTGCAGACAGTAACTTTTTTTGTAAGTGATTAACTGTTTCAAGAAAAGCTGCTACAAAAAAGATCAAAAACACATTCACTTTCCAAGTCAAATGTTGACAATGGTTTCACTCATTTTCAAGGTTAGTTAGTATGAGGAACCTAAAAGATTATCAGACTTTTCACATTTCAGGTGAAGTCTATTTATTTTGACTTTTTAACTAGAGAACTATAGAAAGCTATGTGGACAAAAGAATGGGGAATGTTTATGGACCTCAAGCTGGAAAGAAAATAACTGTGTTTATCGACGATGTAAACATGCCCATTATTAACAAATGGGGCGATCAGGTAAATAAAACTCTTCAGTCAATTTACTTCTTTGTTAACATTGTTTATATCAGATTTCCATTAACTTGTTGACTGTATCTAACAAGACTATATTTCTTCAAGCAAAGTAGGTGTTTTTCAATAAATGCAAATTACTGCGGATGCTGGAATCTGAAACCAAAAGAGAAAATTCTGGAAAATATTAGCAGGTCTGGCAGCATTTGTAAAGAGAGAAAAGAGTTGACGTTTTGAGTCCAGATGACCGTTTGTCAAAGGCAGAGATGGTGGGAGATATTTATGTGTCGGGTGTGGGAAAGAAAGATGAGCCATAGCCACAAAAACAAGAGAAAAGGCTGCTAATGGCAGTCCATTGAGAGAATAGAAGGTGTGCATGGTCATTTTCCAATATGTAGTTCCAAGTGGCCAAGAAAATGAAGTGGTCTGTGATCTTTGCATGCTTTTGGCATGAGCCAGACCATTAGCTTAAAGAGAAAACACTTTATTACATTTCTGAGTGTTGATTTCTAAAACAAAACTCTTTGGTGAAGTTGGCAGTGCTGTACAAATATGATTGCATACTTGTGTTGCCAATCCTTCAGGACTTTTGTCTCCAGGAATCAAAATTTAATTTCCAAGGTACTTCTGAAAGTAACCAAAGAGAAAAATAAGACGAACATGAGTTTGAAAAATCAGTATTTTTTATTTTTGTTTATTAAATATGAAAGTATTAGCAATGATTTTGATTTGATTTATTATTGTCACATGTATTAGCATACAGTGAAAATATTGTTTCTTGCGCACTATACAGACGGAATATATCATTCATAGTGAAGGAAACAAGAGTGCAAAATGTGATGTTACAGTCAAAGCTAGGGTGTAGAAAAAGATCAACTCAATGCAAGGTAGGTCCATTCAAAAGTCAGACGGCAGCGGGGAAAAAGCTGTTCAAGTCGGTTGGTACATGACCTCAGGCTTATGTATCTTTTTCCAGATGGATGAAGGTGGAAGAGAGAATGTCTGGAGTGTGTAGGGTCCTTAATTATGCTGGCTGCTTTGCTGAGGCAGTGGGAAATGTAGACAGAGTCAATGGCTGGGAGGCTGGTTTGTGTGATGGCTTGGGCTACATTCATAACCTTTTGTAGTTTCTTGAGGTCTTGGGCAGGGCAGGAAAAGTTGATGAGAGTCATAGCAGACATCCCAAATTTCCTTAGTCTCCCGAGAAAATAGAGGCATTGGTGGGATTTCTTAACTATCATGTTGGCATGGGGGGACCAGGACAGGTTGTTGGTGATCTGAACAGCTAAAAACTTGAAGCTCTTTACCCTTTCCACTCCGTCTCCATTGATGCAGACAGGGACGTATTCTTCTTTACACTTCCTGAAGTCAATGACAATCTCCTTTGTTTTGTTGACATTGAGGAAGAGATTGTTGTCACCGCACCAGTTCATTCCTGTACTCTGTCTCGTCATTGTTTGAGATCCGACCTGCTATGGTGGTGTCGTCAGCACACTTGAAAATCAAATTGGAGGGGAATTTGGCCACACAGTCATAGATGTATAAGGAGTATAGTAGGGGGTTGAGAACACAATCTTGTGCAGCACCAGTGTTGAGGGTGATTGTGGAGGAGGTGTTGTTGCCTATTCTTATTGATTGTGGCCTGTGAGTTAGGAAGTTCAGGATCCACTCACAGAGGGAGATGCCAAGCCCAAGCCACAGAGTTTGGAGATGAGTTTCATAGGAATAACAGTGTTGCAGGATGAGCTGTAGTCAATGAATATGAGTCTGATATAGGTGTCTTTGTTATCTAGGTGTTCCAGGGTTGAGTGCAGGGCCAGGGAGATGGCGTCTGCTTTGGGAAAAATGGCTGCTTGACAGTCACAACTCAGCCAATTAAATAATGAAGACTTTTCTCACTTTCCAATTGGTGTGGAAAGGCAGGACACTGCAAGGTTGGATGTGTCAGGTGACCAATGAAAGGACAGAGCAAAGTAAGGGCAGAGCAGTAAGATTTCTAAAATTGTGAGCTGAAAATTCCAATCAGTGTTGACAACTTGCTCCATATGCAAGATTAATCTTCCGGCTTCATTGCGCTATTGTGATGTAAGAAGAACAAAAGAACAAAGAACAACCCAGCACGGGAAACAGGCCCTTCGGCCCAACGAGCCCACGCCGCCGCATCATCCTACACCTATTCTACCCTGCGTGTCTACAAATGGAACCCCTAATTTAGCCAGATTCAGGGGAGAATAGTGTCAATTTGGTAAACCAATCAGCCTAAGAGCACATCTTTGGGGTGTGGGAGGAAACCGGAGCGCCTGGAGGAAACCCACGCAACCACAGGGAGAATGCACAAACTCCCACAGACACAGGCCCAAATCCATGTATCTGCACAGCTAACAGTGCTAATCACTGAGCTGTTGCGGCGCCCATCTACCGGTCCAGGATCAAGCACACACACCAACACGAAGTACTAGGCCACTCCCGGAACCTCCAAGAGCAGCCCACGCACGACCCGCCGTGTGCATGCCCCTTGTTTGACAACAAGGTGGACCTCCACCTGCGGAATAAAAAGACAAAAACGTTAACATACAAGTCTGCACTTCCGGTGTCTCCTGAGGCTCTGACCTTATTTAATACCCCCTACTATAACCCTCCATCCTCGTTTCGCTCATGTGTCTGTCTAAGTGAACCTTAAACGAGTCCAACGTTCCTGCCTCCACCACCCTACTCGGTAGCGCGTTCCATACCCCCACGACCCTCTGCGTGAAGAACCTTCCTCTCACATCCAAATTATACCTCTCCCCCCTCACCCTTAGATCATGACCTCTTGTAATTGTACCCAGTACAATTGCTCCCAGGGAGCAGTCTCTCACTATTGACTCTATCTATTCCCTTCAGTATCTTATATACCTCTATCATGTCCCCCCTCAATCTCCGTCTTTCCAAGGAGAAAAGTCCCAGTTTCTCCAACCTTTCCTCGTAACCCAGTCCCTCCATGCCAGGCAACATCCTGGTAAACCTCCTCTGCACCCTCTCCAGAGTCTCCACATCCTTCCAGTAGTAAGGTGACCAGAACTGGACGCAGTACTCCAAATGCGGTCAAACCAACGTTCTGTACAACTGAAGCATTAGACGGCAGCTCTTATACTCTATACCCCTTCCTATAAAGGCTAGCATTCCATAAGCTTTCCTCACAACCTTCTCCACTTGTGTCGCAATCTTCATAGACTTGTGAACCTGCACTCCCAGGTCCCTCTGTATTTCTATACTCCTAATCAGTCTACCTTTTATCACGTAGCTCCTCTCCGCATTATTCCTTCCAAAATGCATCACCTCGCATTTGTCAGGATTAAATTCCATCTGCCACCTATCTGCCCAATGTACCAACCTATCTATATCCTGTTGTATCACCTGACATTCCACTTCAGTATCCGCCAACCCTGCCATCTTGGTGTCATCCGCAAACTTGCTGATCACACCACTTACGCTCTCTTCCAAGTCGTTTATGTATACTACAAAGAGGAGAGGTCCCAGTACTGAGCCCTGTGGCACACCACTGGTCACTGGCCTCCAGCCCGAAAAGGTCCCCTCAACAGCTACCCTCTGTCTCGTATTGCCCAGCCAGTTCTCAATCCACCTAGCTACCTGACCTCGTATCCAATGCGCCTTAACCTTTTCTACCAGCCTACCATGAGGGACTTTGTCAAACGCCTTACTGAAATCCATATAGATGACATCAATGGCTCTCCCATCGTCAACCGTTTTTGTCACCTCCTCAAAGAATTCTACCAGATTCGTAAGGCAAGACCTCCCCCTAACAAAGCCATGTTGCGTATCCCTAATCAGATCGCAACGCTCCAAATGCTCATACATCCTACCCCTAAGTATTTTTTCCATTAATTTCCCTACCACCGATGTCAAACTCACCGGTCTATAATTTCCAGGGTTATCCCTACTACCTTTTTTAAACAGCGGTACCACATTTGCTACCCTCCAGTCTTCTGGGACCTCACCTGTGTCCAAAGAAGAGACAAAGATTTGCGCCAGAGGCCCAGCAATTTCATCTTTCACCTCCCTAAGCAGCCTGGGATAAATACCATCAGGCCCCACTTTTGTCCCTAAGAGGACCAATTTTCCCTCTAACTACTCTCTTGCTCCTAATATAGGAATAAAGTGCCTTTGGATTTTCCTTAATCCTACCAGCCAAAGCCATTTCATGCCCTCTCTTCGCCCTTCTAATCCCCCTTTTTAGCTCCCTCCTACTCTCTCTATATTCCTCCAGCACACTCTCCGTACCCAGTTGTTTCGACCTAACATACGCCTCCCTCTTCTCCCTGACCAAGTCTTCGATACCCCCTGTAATCCACGGCTCTCTAATCCTACCTTTCCCATCCTTCCGCTTAACCGGAACATACCTCTCCTGCAACATTTTCATTTTGCCCTTAAAAGCCTCCCACTTGCCAGCTAACAGTCCCTCCCAATCAGTGTCCTGCAGCTCCCTCCTAATCCAGCTATAGCTCGCTTTTCCCCAGTTCAGCACACTCCCGTTTGGCCGGCACTCATCCCTTTCCATTTTTATCCTAAAGTAGACGGACTTGTGGTCACTGTTAGCCACATGTTCGCCTACCTCTACCTCAACCACCTGCCCCGGCTCATTACCCAACACTAAATCCAGTATAGCCCCTTCCCTCGTCGGGCTAGTTACATACTGCTCTAGAGACCCTTCCAAAACACATTTTACAAACTCCTCTCCCTCCGTACCCCCAGCTCTAGGCCCCCTCCAATCCACTCCAGGAAGATTAAAGTCCTTGGTTAAAAAGTCGTGTATAAAAATGGTTTTTATTGAATTGCTCATTTTATTTTTCTTGCATTACAATATTGATTTTTAAAATCCTTTTAAAACTCATCAATGTAATTGTGAGCATTCGGACACAAATGTCATAAATGTTTATGTTACACCCATAAGAATTAAGGAAAATATTTTGCCCTGGCAAGAGCAGAAGGCACAGCTTGTTCTCTCAAAAAATTCAATTTAAAAAACTGGGACAAAAAAAATCCTCAGATATGTGAACAAGTGGTACAGTTTTTCACAATAAATTTTCCACTTTAATCTTTTTTAATGTGTTTTGAAACAGTGGTACACGATTATATGACACAGTTGAAACTTTACGTTTAATTATAATGAGTTCACAACAAGATAATGTACCTTCCTGCAGTGTTGTGATTGGGACCTTTCACCATGTGAATGGAATTGATAAGATTATGACAGGAAGAGTAAAATATTACTTTATTATGCTCTAAGGTAACGAATGAGATCTTGAGGCAGCTGATGGAACAGAGAGGGTTCTATAACCTGGAGAAGCCCGGAGAGTTCACTCACATTGTGGACATCCAGTTTATTGCCGCAATGATCCACCCTGGTGGAGGACGGAACGACATTCCTCAAAGGCTGAAGAGACATTTCTCCATTTTTAACTGTACACTGTATTCCAACATCTCCATCGACAAAGTCTTTGGTAAGTCAGGTTTCATGGGTATGTTGTATTTGACCAATTCTTTTTGTAAAATGTAACCATTATAATTTGCAGATTGTATTTGCCACCCTTCATATAAAATCACATATTATAGTAAATTCACAGCAGGGAAGGGAAATGTAATTAGCATCCAGATATTTTAGTTATTAGTATTCTGAACCTTTATATTTTGTGAGGTAATTCAATATTTAGCAATAGGTTGGAAATAAGTATTTTTTGGGCTAAGAAATGCTACTTTCAAAAGTATAATTAAGTAATTAAGTGAGGTCTTATCCATTGTAACTTTATTTCCTAATGGCTGCAGGTGTGATTGGAGTTGGTCATTTCTGCAAACAGCGGGGATTTACTGAGGAAGTTACAAGCTTGGCAGCTCAGCTTGTTCCCATCACTCGCAAATTGTGGCAAGTTGTCAAACATAAGATGCTTCCAACGCCAGCCAAGTTTCATTATGTGTTTAATTTGCGAGATCTCTCCAGAATTTGGCAAGGCATGCTCAATGCCACTGCAGATGTTATTTGTTACAAAGAGGTAAGGTTTTCAATAATAGCAATGGTGACTGCATTGCCAAAGATAAAGCACCATAGAACATCCTGAGGACACAATAAGACATTTTAAAAATGTGATTCTTCCTTTTATCTTCCCTCCTTCCAAATAAGAGCACCATGATTCATAACATTACTTTTGTTCACTCATCTCCTAAACTTCCTACATTTCACTCCCAGCTTTGGATTTCTTCATAATTGTATTTGTTTTATGCTATGTGTAGCTTGTTTGGATCTGGAGACCTGGGACATTGGGCCCATTTTCTTTCTGGTCTAAGTTAACAAAAAATCAACACAGGAATGGATGGGCTACCTGGACGAGCATTCAGATCCTGTGCGGATCAGCTGGCTGGGGTATTCGCAGACATCATCAACCTCGCTTTACAACAATCTGAGGTCCCTATCTGCTTCAAAAAGACGATCCTCATCCCAAAGACAAGCTAGGCAGCATACTTTAATGGCCATCGTCCAGTGGCTCTGACATCCATTATCTAAAGTGCTTTGAAATGTTAGTCATGACATCAGTTCCAGCCTCCCAGACTACCTGGATCCACTACAGTTTGCCTATCGCCACAACAGGTCCACAGCAGATGCCACCTCCCTGGCCCTGCACTCAACCCTGGAAAACCTTGATAACAAAGACACCTATGTCAGACTCCTATTGATTGAGTATAGCTCAGCCTTCAACTCCATTATTTCTATGAAACTCATCCCTAAACTTCATGTCCTGGGCCTTGGCTGCTCCCTCTGACTGGATCCTGAACCTCCAAACCCACAGAACACAATCAGTAAAGATAAGCAACCCCCAGTAAAGATAAGCTCCCCCACGATCATCCTCAACATTGGTGCCCCACAAGGTGGTGTTCTCAGTCCCCTACTATACTCCTTATACACCTATGATTGTGTGGCCAAATTCCCCTCAATCGATTTTCAAGTGTGCTGATGACACCACCGCAATGGGTCAGATCTCAAACAATGATGAGACAGAATACAGGATTGAGACAGAGAATCTGATGAACTGGTATGGCAAAAATAATCTCTCCCTCAATGTCAACAAAATGAAGGAGATTGTCGTCAACTTCAAGAAGTTTAGTGGAAAACATGCCCCTGTCTATTTCAACAGGGACAAAGTAGAAATGGTCAAGAGCTTCAAGTTCTTAGGTGTCCAGATTACCAACAACCTGTCTTGGTCTCCCCATGCCAACACTATAATTAAGAAAGCCCACCAATGCCTCTACTTTCTCAGAAGACTAATGAAATTTGGCGTATCAGCTATGACTCTCACCAGCTTCTTTCTGGTTGTATCGCATCTTGGTATGACTCCTGCTCTGCCCAAGCTCAAGAAACTATAAAAAGTTGTGAATGTAGCCCAATCCATCACGCAAACCAGCCTCCCATCCATTGACTATGTCTACACTTCCCGCTGCCTCAGAAGAGCAGCCAGCATAATCAAGGACCTCACGCCCCCTGGACATACACTCTTCCACCTTCTTCCATTGGGTAAAAGATACAAAAGTCTGAGATCACATACCAACCAACTCAAGAACAGCTTCTTACCTGTTGCCATCAGACTATTGAACCTCGCATTAAGTTGATCTTTCTCTACACCCTAGGTATGACTGTCATGCTACTTTCTGCACTCTCTCCTTTCCTTCTCTGTGGACAGTATGGTTTGTCTGTATAACATGCAAGAAACAATAATTTTCACTGTAAACTAATACATGTGACAATAATAAATCAAATAAAATGCTGCAGATGCTGTAAATCTAAAATAAAACAGAAATTGCTGGAAATATGTGATGGTCTAATCAGCAACTGTGGAGAGAAAAAAAAATCAACGTTTCAGGACAATGACCTTTTTGTCGAGGTGTAACAAATTATAATACAAAGGCAGGGAAAGAGAATGGGGAAAAAGCACATGGGAAAGTCTGCGATGGGGTGAAAGGCAGGAGTGGTTAACTGGCAAATGGACTGAGGGTGCAAGGCAAACGGAAAGAGGGTAATGGGACAAGTAAAAAAAATTAACTATGAATTTAAAGGAGGTGTAAATGGGAATAGCACAGTCATCACCAACATGTGCCATCTGAAAAAATGGGCATAAAGGTTATTATCTGAAATGATTGCGTTCAATATTGAGTCTAGAAAGCTGTAAAGTGCCTAGTTAAGAGATGAAGTGCTGTTTCTCAAGTTTATTTTCAGCTTTATTGGAACAATGTAGGAGGCTGAAGACAGAGCGTCAGAGATTAAGTGGGTTGGAGGGTTTAAATGACAGGCAATTGGAAAATTAGGGCCACAGTTTTGACTGAATCAAGATGTTTCTGAGAAGTGGTTAAGCAACGTGCATTTAATTTTCCCCAGTGCAGAGAATGCTGTACAATGGGCAGTGAATATAGTACAGTGAAAACAATAAATGCACTGTGGAAAAAATTCCATGATGGGAGTGGCAGGGGTGGGTTGGGGGGAGGGGGGAGGGGAGGTGAGGGGGAGGGGGAGGGGGTTGGAGGGGAGCAATCACATCATGCATTTCCAAGGACACAAAACATGACTTTCTCATGATATTTCTGCCCCTATTACCAAACCAACCCAATGTGAAACATGCAATTTTTGCTCTGAGGGTGGAGGAAGAAGGTAGTGGGTATGGGATGGAGTCAGGCTGCCTGATCCCAGAGGCAGAGTTTAGTGGCCACAGTGGAAAGAAAATGTCAAGGTGCACCTTTAACTCAGTGGTCGGGCTTTTTACTGTGTGCTTGTTAGATCATGTATTTACATTCTATTAAAATGGAGGGAGATTGTGGCTTAGTGAATGCAAAGTTAAGAACTTCAACTGGTATATAATAGAACTAATGGGCGTTTGGACAGTGAAAAATTAAGCACTGTGAGTTCCCAACTCATGCTCACTGCTTTTCTCTGCTCTGGTAACATCTGATTCTGAATCAGCCGATGATGTCACTGTGCTTTTAGTCTTAGGACTGTTCATACAAATTGGCCTGTGATTATAATAGATGTGGTTGTTCGTCAACCAAAATACTGAAACCAGTGCAGTTATAATTGGCAATAAATGTAAAGCATTTCTATATTAATCCTAACTTTATTGCATATATTTTCTAAATAGGTTCTTCTGAAGCTCTGGAGACATGAATGTACACGAGTGGTGGCTGATCGCTTTACGAACTCTGAAGATTGTCAATGGTTTGATAAAACATTAATTCACATTGCTGCTGAAGAACTTGGGGAAGAAATCAAGCATGTTATCAATGTGGAGAATGAAGACCTCTTTGTAGATTTCTTGCGTGATCCACCTGAAGCCACAGGTCTAGACATTATTATTACACAGAATTACCATACACTCAACATATTAAATATGGATGTATGAATTTTGAGCGTTTGTAATTGACCATATTTATCAAAGCAATTTGACTCTTATGTTTGATTTTGAAAATATGTATCTTTTTCGAGAAACAACTTTGCAATGAGACCATGCATCCTGTTGTTTTTTTTCCCATTTTCTCCTCATTTGGGTTCTTCTATTGATCTTGCACTTTTATGGAAAAGAGGGTGGGTAGGGCTGTCGGCTGCTGAAGGCCTTGCCAGTGTTGCTGCAGGCTGGTCAGCAGGAGATGTGTGACAGCAGCATGATGTGCATGTGCCATTTGATTATCTTTTTCTCTAGTTTGTATTCATGGCCCTCACCCAGATCATTTGAGCAACTTTACTGGTATGGCGTTAATATTTAGCACAACGCCATAGCTTTTGAAAATTTACAAAACTGGTCCAGAGAGATTGGAATTTTTCTGGACCTAGTAACAGTCCAAAAAACTTAAAATTGTTCTTCAGATATTAACCTTTTGTTATCTTTTTTGTTTTAGAAACCTCCCTTCTATTGCCTTTCGACCTTAAGTAAACATGATGCAAATATCACTTTTATATTTCATCTCACTTTTATATTTCATAAAATTCACCTCAGATTGTTACCTGTAGTTTTTGGGATTTTGTTCAGTGAAACTTGTAAATATAAAATATGATTAGTTATACTGCTAACATTTTCTATGCTCAATTTATCGAATTGTTTTTAATATTAGTATTCAAATATTAAGGGGGGAATATCTAACATATGAGAAAGTGGGATGAGAAAGTAGGGTCCCGAACCTGTGTCCTCTGTTTGAACAGAGGGGAGTATGATAGGATGAGAGAAGAATTGGCAAGTGTAGATTGGGGGCGCAGATTGGTTGGCTGAGGAACAGTGGAGGATCTTTGAGGAGATCTTTTTCGGTGCTCAGCAGAAATATATTCCAATGGTAAAGAAGGAACGTAGGAGAAGGGATAATCAGCCGTGGTTATCGAAGGAAATAAAGGAGAGTATTAAATTAAAAGCTGATGCGTTTAGAGTGGCTAAAAGTAGTGGGCGAGAAGAAGATTGGGAGAGGTTTAAAAATCAACAAAGATTGACTAAGAAGTTGATAAAGAAAGGAAGGATAGACTATGAAGCTAAACTAGCACTAAATATAAAAAAGGACAGTAAGAGTTTTTACAAATATATAAAGAGGAGGAGGCTGGCTAGAGTGAATGTTGGACCCTTAGAGGATGAGAGGGGGGATTTAGTGGTGGGAGATGAGGAAATGGCTGAGGCCTTAAATAAGTTTTTTGCCTCGGTCTTCACGGAGGAGGTCGCGAATAGTTTGCCGGATATTAAAGATAGAAGGATGGTAGGAGTTGAGAGCCTGAATGCGATTACTGTCCCTAGAGAGGTAGTGCTTGATCGACTAGCGGGACTGATGGTGGACAAGTCCCCAGGACTGGATGGAAGGCATCCCAGGGTTCTGAAGGAAATGGCAGAGGTTGATAGTAGATGCGTTAGGGATTATTTACCAAACTTCGCTGGATTCCGGGGAAGTGCTGGAAGATTGGAAAACGGCTAATGTTACGCCACTGTTTAAAAAAGGTAGCAGGCAAAAGGCAGGGAATTATAGGCCGGTTAGTTTAACGTCTGTTGTTGGAAAAATGCTTGAATCCGTCATCAAAGAAGAAATAGCGAGGCACCTTGAGAAGAATTGTTTGATTGAGCTGAAGCAGCACGGATTCATTAAGGGGAAGTCGTGTTTGACAAATTTATTGGAATTCTATGAGGATGTGACTAGTGCGGTAGACAGAGGGGAACCGTTGGATGTGGTGTTTCTCGATTTTCAAAAGGTGTTTGATAAGGTGCCGCACAAAAGGTTGCTTCAGAAGGTTAGGGGGCATGGAGTTGGGGGTAAGGTGTTAGCGTGGATAGAGAATTGGTTGTCTAATAGGAAGCAGAGAGTTGGTATCAATGGGTGCTATTCTGATTGGCGGTTGGTAACTAGTGGAGTGCTGCAGGGGTCGGTGCTGGGGCCTCAGCTATTTACCATTTATATAGATGATCTGGAGGAGGGGGCTGAGTGTAGGGTGACGAAATTTGCTGATGACACAAAGATGAGTGGAAAAGCAAATTGTGCTGAGGGTGTGGAAAGTCTGCAGAGGGATCTAGATAGGCTAAGCGAGTGGGTGAGGACCTGGCAGATGGAGTACAATGTTAGCAAATGTGAGGTTATCCACTTGGCAGGAATAATAGTAGGAGGGATTACTATTTAAAGGGCGAAAAGCTGCAGCATGCTACAATGCAGAGGGACCTGGGGGACCTTGTGCATGAGTCAAAAAAACCCAGTTTGCAGGTGCAGCAGGTGATCAAGAAGGCGAATGGGATGCTGGCCTTTATAGCGAGGGGGATAGAATATAAAAGCAGGGAGGTCTTGCTGCAACTGTACAGGGCAGTGGTGAGGCCGCAGCTGGAGTACTGTGTGCAGTTTTGGTCGCCGCACTTGCGCAAGGATATTTTGGCCTTGGAAGGAGTGCAGAGGAGGTTCACTAGGCTGATACCGGAGATGAGGGGGTTGGACTATGAAGAGAGACTAAATAGACTGGGTCTGTACTTGTGGGGGTTTAGGAGGATGAGGGGGGATCTTATAGAGACGTATAAGATAATGAAGGGGATGGGTAGGGTCGAGGTAGAGAGATTCTTCCTGCTCAGAAAGGACAGCAGGACTAGAGGGCACAACCTCAAGATAATGGGGGGCAGTTTAGAACAGAGTTGAGGAGGAACTTCTTCACTCAAAGGGTGGTGAATCTCTGGAATTCTCTGCCAGTTGAAGTGGTGGAGGCTACCTCACTAAATATATTTAAGACATGGGTAGATAGATTTTTGGTAGGCAAGGGAATTAAGGGTTATGGGGAGAAAGCGGGAAAGTGGAACTGAGCCACTTCAGATCAGCCATGATCTTATTGAATGGCGGGGCAGGCTCGAAGGGCTAGATGGCCTACTCCTGCTCCTACTTCTTATGTTCTTATGTAACATCTCTCTTCCTTTGGATATGCTCAACTTACAATTGTTATAAAAGGCTTGTTAAAACATAGAAAATAATTTGTTCTTTTTTTTGCCGCTTACAGGTGAGGAACCAGAGGATACAGAATATGAGATGCCCAAAGTGTATGAGGCCATAGAATCTTTAGAAATGTTGAAAGAGAGGCTGAACCTGTTCTTGTTCCTTTACAATGAAACTGTACGAGGGGGGCACTTGGACTTGGTCTTCTTTGAAGATGCTATGATTCACCTAGTCAAGGTGAGATAGGGTTAATTTATTCTATGAACATAATTTTGTCCTAACTTTGAATTAAGTGCTTCTGATCTAAATGTGAGTTTGGATTGATATTTGTTTATAATGAATTGCCAAAACCAATGGCAAATTTTGGAAATCAAGAACTAGAGTTGGTTAGAATGTTGTTTTTGCTGTCCACCTTAGCTCAGTCCTCTGAGTGAGAAAGTTGTGGACTTAAGCCCTATTCCAGAGACTAAGACACATAGATTAGATTGACATTTCAGTGCAGTGTACTGTTGAAAATGCTTTCTTTTGGATGACATTAAATTGAGACCTTGTGCATCCTCTCAGATGGACGTAAAAGATCCCATAGCACTATTCAAAGAGCATGGGAGTTTCCAAGTGCACTGACCAACATTTATTCTCAATCAACACTTGTAAAAACTGTTTATCTTAACATTCATCTTGCATTTAAATTTTTTTTTGTTTATGGTTTTGAGTGGTTTTATTAAGCTGTTTTTTGATACCATCATGTGGCCTCAGAAATTTACTGCAATCTTAGCCATGATGCACCTACTGATCTTGAAGGTTGACTCCATTAGAGTTTGCAGAATCAGTTGTTGGGGGGTTAGTCATTTGTATTGGCCAGCAGATTCTCTGGTATATTGCTGATGAAGCCAGGAAATTGTTCTAAGCCTTCACTGTAACTCAAGCAGTCCTCTTCCCAACCCCCTGCAATGGGTGTTGGAGGGGAGACAATTCTAACATTTTTAAAAAAGTTTAATCTCATCTTTGGCAGTAACTCTAACCTGGAAACATCCACTGTCCCTCCATTCAAGATGGGATTTATTTACAATCTCCTGGAAGCCGATAAATCTCCCTCGACATATTGGTCTCATATGGATTAGGGAAGAGAAAAGTCCAGATTATAGAATCCAGTCCCATTTCTCAACTGGAATGGCTAATCATAGGTAGAGGTTCACGCCCTCATAAGGCAACTAGGATTCCAGATTATATTTGGGATCCAGCATACTTTATCAAACTTTATCCAAATTTCCACCTCTGTCAGGTTTCCTTTTAACCCTTTTTCTAATTGAAGAAGCCTGGCTTCTGTGGTCTCATAACTGAAACCTCCTATCCTAACTTTATTTTTGTGAATTGCTTTTGCTGCCTCTCTATGCCTTGATGTGGAAATGCTGGCATTGGACTGGGAGAAGTCTCACATGAGACTTCTTACTCTCCATGCCTCAACATTCTTCTTAAAGCAGGGTGGAGTATTGTTTCAACGCAATTTTGAATGCATCAACTTACGTTTGTACAGTGCCTTTAACATAGGCAACAAGCATCACTGAGACATAATTTCATCTTGCAATGGATGCTGAGGTAAGAAGTTGGTGTTTGGGGGAAGATGGAGCAAGGGGACGTGGTTTGTGGGCATGACCAATTGCTTGGTCAAAGAGGTGGACTTTAAAGCAGGTCTTAAAGGAGGAAAGAGAAAAGAAGAAACAGTTTAAAGATACAATTCCAAAGATTAAAGGACTGAGCCAGCTAAAGGCACAGCCTCCAACATTGGGCCAAACTAAACATCAATCATTTTACTTAAATTATTGGGGGGGAGGGGAGGGATGCGGTAGTAGTATACAGAAAGACAAGATTTTGGTACTATTGTTGGAATTGATATTAATGACAATTGACACAGTGAAAAAAATGAATTTTATGATGTGACATGATACTATATGATGCTGTTTTACTGTGTAAATCATATTTGAATATTTTACGATTGATATTCACCCATAATTCCAACATCTTTATCTAACTTCTTCCATTGGTGATAAGATTATCATTTTAACCTCTTGGCATTCACTTACAGATATCCCGTATCATCAGAACTCCTCGGGGTAATGCACTGCTTGTTGGTGTGGGAGGGTCAGGCAAACAGAGCCTTACAAGGCTCACTTCATTTATTGCTGGATACCAGACATTCCAAGTCACTCTCACAAGGTAAACTCAGAACTAAAATACTAATATTGCTTGGGATGAACAGCATAGAATCCTAGAATCCACAGTGCAGAAGAAGGCCATTTGACACATCGAGCCTGCATCGACAACAATCCCACCCAGGTCCTTTCCCCATAACCACACATATTTACTCTCCTAATCCCCTGACAGAAAGGGGCAGTTTACCATGGCCAATCAATCTATCGTGCACATTTTTGGACAGTGGGAGGAAACTGGAGTACCTGGAGGAAAGCCACACAGACACAGTCAACACAAGTCAACACATAATAGTAAACTATACATCCAATTGGCATATATTGCGGGAGAGGACTGCGCAATATACATCTCTATATTGAACTAAAAATAATCATTACAATTGGTTGAAAAGCCTTCATATGTAAGAAAGTTGCATTGACTGCATCTAGCTAAATACCACCAAATAACAACTGTAATTTCTAACACTAATCTTTGAGGTGATATTGCATAGCTTGTAGCCCTGTGACATCCTGGTCATTGCCAATGCAAAAGAGACAACGTTATGATTAGCACTGTAGTTAGCACTGCTGCCAGGGACCCAGGTTTGATCTCGGCCTTGATGACCGCCCATGTAGAATTTGCATGTTCTCCCTTTGTCTGCATGCATTTCCTCTGGGTGCTCTGGTTTCCTCCCACAGACCAAAGATGTGGGGTGGGATTCTCCAGCCGCGCTCACCCCAAAACCGAAAAATCCCGCCTGAGGTCAATGGACCTTTGTGTGGTCCGCCCCCCCCGCCCGCTATGATTCCTATGGCAGGTAGGACAGGAGAATTCCACCCCCATGGATTGGCCATGATCAATCAGCAGGGTTAGGGGTTAGGACAACAGAGTAGGCCTAGGTCAAATGATCTTTTGAATGGCAGAATGGCCTCCTTCTGTGTGGCAGGAATTCTATAAAAGTAGTTGAAAGTAAATTTTGCTTTGTTGTAGGGTCATACATTAATGTTGCATTGAAAACGCCTCTGCTACAATATTGAGGTGGCATTTCCATCACTGGGGAATTAGAGAGTGTAAAATAGATTCTCCTTTTGATTTTCAGTCTACATTTGCATTGTATTTGTACCTCTTGAATTAATTTATGTTAAAGGACGTAATAGAGTGTCATAAGATGACCTTTTGTTTCAGAAACAGTTTTGGACAGAAGTTTGTCATTTCAGAAATCCTAGGAGTGATATTCTTGGCTGCAGTCTGTAATCTGAAATCTGCCTTCATTATAATGTAAACTGCTTAATAAACTAGAGTGTATAATCAAAACAAACAGAAGGATTGGAGGTGGGAATGTTAGACTGCAATATCTTGCAAATGATAGAAAAATACTGAAGCACAAGAGAATAATAGTGGAGCTATCTACTTGTAACTTCATGTATATACACTTAGGTCATATAGTGCTTCAAACTTTCTGGAAGATCTGAAGTTTCTGTACAGAACAGCTGGACAGGATGGAAATGGAGTGACCTTTATTTTTACTGACAATGACATCAAGGATGAGGCTTTTCTGGAGTACCTGAACAATGTTCTGTCCTCTGGAGAGGTACGGTGTAGTCATTAACATTCCCAGTGTATTTTCAAAATAGTTATCTATGTTGTGATTATCTGCCTTGTTGAAATATGCTACAGTTTTATTCCTGTACTTGCTACTGAAGATTAGAGCATGCTGCTCTGCGTAGACTTCATCAAACTAAACAGCTGTGGAAACCACCAAACATTTCTGCAATCACAGCAGATCATTTAGCAATCATCCTGAAACTGGTTGATGATCCCTTTAAATAGTTCTGGTAGAGGGTTCCTTCAGTTGCTGGACATGTGTTCAGCTGCGAGAGGTTAAGAGAGGACATTAACTGAGCTCCAAAATTTCGGCACTGGCATCAAATCAGCATTATGCGATGATAGACTCTGCAGTAGCCACTTCTTGCACACCCCAGCACCCTCACCAAAATGGCCTTTGGCAAGAGCAGCATCAGAACTGTGCGCTGGCATCACTGATGTCATTCTGGAGGCAAAGCAGTATTAATAACACCAATGAAACGGTGGCATGCATCCAAATTTTACACCATATATTTTAAATGTTGCCATAACAATAGGAAAGAGTGTGGGGTATGCACAAGAAGCAGGAACAGAGAATTCTGGTGGAGGAGAGAGACAAGTTATGGTTACAAAGATAGGGATCATCAAAGCCATGAAGCATGTGATATCTTAGTAAGAGTGGTGATCACCAAGTGGAATAACAAAGAACTATTTATTAACAATAAACAACAATAAGCCTACAGAGAGTGAGATAGATTCTACCAGTTACGATGACTCTCATTGCTGGACTACCTGGGACAGCCCACGCTTTGGCCCGATTGGCCAAATGGATCACGGTTCTTGAAGGGGTTCACTACTACATTCTTGACCCTTTAAGTCCCTTATTGACACATAACAACAAAAGTTAAATTATTTACAAAATAACACCATAAGTGAATTCTTTAGCACAATCCATTATAAAATCAGTCTGTCAGGGGATTTCCTCTTTCTCTGGGAGTGACGCAGCTCACAAGGCAGTGCCTCCAAGGCATGGGTCATTTAAGTTTGATTTTCTGAAATTAGATTTCCAACTTGTAACGGATCACTTTTCCAGTTCCCACTGGAACACCACTCAACCTTTCCTCAGGCTGACTCATTTTCATACTGCTTTCAACCACAACAACATCACTGGCGGGCATATTCAGAATGGACCATCCCTCTGGTTCTCTATGTGACTCTTCTCGAGTGATCTAAATGCTTCTTCAATATTTTACTTTGAACTTTAACTTCATACTACGTTGGGTCTATCCTGTCCACAATAATCCCTGGGACCCAACTCTGACCAGTCCCAAAATCTTTAGCATATACTAGATCATCCAATTCAAATGTTCTCTCTGGCTTTGTTAAATCATGACATTTCTTTTGCACGCTCTGCTTTGCCTCCACCCTATCTGCCAAATTTGGAAACACCAGGTTCAACCTGGTTCAATCCGCAACTCAGCCGAAGTTATTCCGGTCATAAGAAAGCACACTAATCGGGATGTAGGGATGCTGGGGTTTTTTTTTCATGGTTGTTTTCAAGGTTTGCATGACCCCCTCTGCCAATCCATTCGAGAAAGATATTGCAGTATGTAGATGTTTATCGCCATTTGACAATGTGGAATGCTGGAACTCTTCGCTGGTAAATGCTGTGCCATTGTCCGAAATCAGCACCTCCAGCAAACCATGGGTGGCAAAGGTTTGCCTTAACTTTTCCACCATTTTTCTGTACACAAATCCCTAGCATTACTGCCATTAGTTGTTTCCCTGCAAACTCGGTGGACCTTGCCACTTGTACGCTTGATGTTCCATTATGCAATTTTCTGCCCTTTCCACAGCAAGGGCAATCCCTAACGCCTTCTTTAAGGTTATTTCAGCTTCAGCCAACAGTTTCTTCTGTTTAGCCAGCCTCTTCTCATCACATTATGAGTAGGCCCAAATTCATAGTGTTCAGCTGTTTGTCCCAATCTCACACAAAAGCTGCCTTCATCTCCTCAGGGGCTCTTGCTGTCCAGTTGAACTTATATCTCTGCATAATGACAGATGGCTTCAGAAGACATTGCCCTTTTACTACTGCCATTAGTTCTTCAAAGGTTTTAGTATCAGGGCACTCAGAGAAGTCAAACTTATATGTTTGGGCAGCGCAGGCTGTTAGGAGAATGACCTTTGTTTCTCCTTCCCCCACCTTTCGCCTTTTGCTTTGAAGAAATATTGCAGGCGTTCATTGTATTGAACCCAATCCTCCAGACGAGGGTCAAGCGACTCAAGTGTCCCAAATTGAGGTACTATGATAACTCACTGACTGCTGAATTGATCTGCTTCCAAAGACTTATACACAATGTCCATTCTGCTGGTTTTCTATGGCAAATGGAAAGTGCGCCAATGCAATATCTTAAAATGGCGACCACCAAGTGGAATAACAAAGTGAGTTTCAGCTCGATTGGCTGAATGGGTCATGTGACCCTCTGAACCTTTATCTTTTAAAGAGGCTCACTACTACAAAGGAATTTAAACATCTTTATAAAAGACTTGTTGCATGATTCAAATCCACATGATGGAACATATTGGTTACAAGAAGTAGAAAGAGATAGAAACTCAATAGTAAACCTTCTTCATACAACAAAAGACAGTATGTGATGAATGAAGTATCAAATGGCAGTGATGTTATTACAGGACGTAACAGAATCTTTAGTCCTGAAATGTTGCAAGTTACTCCATGTTACACTAACACTGCCAAGTTTGCAAATTTCCTCACTGATGTACAGCCTTGCAATGATTCTCCCCTCTATATACAGACACTCTGGTTTCTTTTGATCCTATAAATATTTTAGTGTCACAAGTGGGCTTGCAATGAAGTTACATACAGACAGTCTAGATATTAAAATATCACTGCACAATTCTTCAATGTTTCATGTTTGATGCTTTACTGGTGTTAAGGTTTTAGCTTGGATTTCAGCGAAGCCCCTTTTCCTGGTGTAAGGCGGTTTGAGCAGAATCCTCATCCAACTTACCTATTGACTCCACCTCCAATTGTGAGGACATGGTTAGTTGCATAGTCAGGGTGCCTATAAGTATGCATCAGCTGTACATCCTCCAACCTACTGTATAAGACAGAGTGGTCCACAACAACCCAAGGATTAAGTTACTTTCCCTTCAAAGATATTTGCCTTTTCAGAAGGCCTCGGAGGAGTTCAAGCCAGTTCTCAGCAAGTGAATCTTATGTTCCTTATGATCCATAATACTCAATATCTAGATGGGTAATAGCAGGATCAAAGAATTGTAGCAATATACTTTGTACATTGGTTCCTGGAATATGCCATGTGAATTCTCCGCTCAGAAAGTGAACTGAATGTATATTCTTACCAAATAGAGAATAGGCTTTGAACCAACAAGTGGTTTTGTTTCCATGAGGTAGATGAATGAAAATAACCAATTAACTGGGCTCAATTCCTGGCTTGAGTCACTGTCTTTGCAGAGCCTGCACATTCTCCTCATGTCTGCATGGGTTGCCTCCGGGTGTTCCGGTTTCCTCCCACAGTTCGAAAGATTTTGCGTGGTCCATTCCCCACCCATTATGATTCTGTGGTGGGTGGGATGAGAAAATCCTCCCCCCATATGTCTTGAAATGATGTGTTTTCTTGGTGAAATCCATTTCTCTGTTCTTCTCAAATATATAGAAGCTTTAAAGGTGTCACAAGCTTTCTGTAAAAGTATAGACCTTGCTATAAAGTCAATACTGCCTACTTCCATGGTGAGGTGGCTGCAGGTTTTAGTGCCAGTTGAGGTCTTGCATGGGTGAATTTTCTGCTGAGAGTTGGCATGGCAAGTCATTTTTAACCTGTATTTTTTTATATAGGTTTCAAACCTGTTTACACGAGATGAAATGGATGAAGTTAACAATGATCTCACCCTTGTAATGAAGCAGGAATTTCCAAGGAGGCCGCCAACCAATGAGAACCTGTATGATTACTTCATGAGCCGAGTCCGGCAAAACTTGCATGTAGTGCTTTGTTTCTCACCAGTTGGAGAAAAATTCCGCAATCGAGCTTTGAAATTCCCAGCACTGATTTCTGGGTGTACCATGGACTGGTTTAGCCGTTGGCCAAAGGATGCACTAATCGCAGGTAAGATTATAAGCACAGCACATGGGACATTATGATTGATTCTGGGGATGAAAGACTTGTCTTATAAAGAGAGATTGAGCATTTTAGGCCTACAGTTGCTAGAGCATAGAAGAATGAGAGGAGATCTAACCAACGTATAACTTGCTAAAGGATAGATGTAAGGCCCGATTTTACCATTGAGAAATGGGCACGAAACTGGTAAAGATGGGTGTGAGGCCATTAATGTGATCCCTGTCCATGCAGATTGCCACTTTACCGAAACCCGGGAATGGCGGCGATCTGCTTCACACACAAAATGGGCGCAATGGCGATTTAAATGCATTTGCATGCATTTAAATTGAATTAATGAACCAACCACCCAGCTTTAGCAGCATTTCCCTCTTTACCACCGTGTTTGCCGATCCGGGACCACGCTGTAATTGACCTGCTAAATAAAAGTGTGAATTGGTCACCCTAGCTACTGAAGAGCACGTTCAGAGCTTCCAACAGCTCTCTGACTCAGATCAGTGGTGGGAGGAAGGAGGGAGGTGGATCAGATCATTCTCTGCTTGGGGGGAGGAGGGGAATGAGGCCAGATGCCTGATTGGCAGGGGAGGAGAAGGAGAAGGCGGGTCAGATGTATCTCTGATGGGAAGAGGGGGTGGAGGGCCGCTCATTGTCTGGTGGTGGTGGGGGGGTGG
The DNA here is from genome assembly GCF_965287045.1 of Carcharhinus amblyrhynchos. NCBI lineage: Eukaryota > Metazoa > Chordata > Chondrichthyes > Carcharhiniformes > Carcharhinidae > Carcharhinus > Carcharhinus amblyrhynchos. Next base: position 44,358,636 of record NC_137327.1, on the reverse strand, counting down.
GGGGGAAGGGCTGATCATTGTCTGGTGGGGAGGGAGGAGGAGGCAGGTCAGATGTTCCTCGGAGGGGGAGGGTTGAGTAAGGCCAGACCATTTTCTGCAGGGGGTGGGGGATGAGTGAGACCAGATTGTTATCTGGAGGGGACGGGGGGTGGCGGTGAGTGAGGCCAGATCATTGTCTGGTGGGGTTGGCGGGGAGGGAGGCCTGATCGCTCACTGGTGGGAGGAGGAAGCTGATGGAGGGGGAGCAGATGGATGTCTAGTATGGGGGGGCAGATGGATCTCTGGTGGGGGGAGCAGGTGGATCTCTGGCAGGGGCGCGGAAGTGGGCAGGGGGTCTGCTGCCACTCTGCAGGCAGTCGGCAGGGGGAAGGGGAACAGAGATGGTGATCGGTCTGGGTAGAGGGAGGGGTGAGTGGATACGGGGGACAGCGATCTGTGTGGGTAGTGGGCGGTGGATAAGGGGGACAGTGATGTGTGTGGATAAGCGGTCAGTGATCTGTGTGGGTAGCTGGGGGAGGGTGGATAAGGGGGTTAGTGATGTGTGTGGGTGGTGGGAGATGTGGATAAGGGGGTGATGTGTGTGGGTAGTGGGGATTGTGGATAAGGGGGACAGTGATGTGTGTGGGTAGTGGGGCAGATGGATAAGGAGGACAGTGATATGTGTGGATAGTGGGGGTGAGGGTGGATAAGGGAGACAGTGATGTCTGTGGGGACCCTTACTCCTGCTTTTCGCTCCCAAGCTGCTTTCTTCGCTTTCTGCGGTCCAGGAGCAATCAGACACGGGTGCGCTTCTTCAAATTTTTTTCTAACTGCGTGTATGCAGTTCAGAGCTCTGACCGTTGCAGCTGAGCTGAGTGCTGCCCACAGTGTGAATGGGACTGGAGTTGGCTGAGTGCGTATGGGGCACCTGAAAGCAGATCCCCAAGTCAGATCTGCATTACGCCCAGATTCAGCACTTCGAATGAAAATGGTAAAATCGTATCCATAATGTGGATGTTTGCCCTTGCTGGACATTCTAGAACGAGAGGTCATAGTTTTGCAGTGTTATCAGGAACACTGAACAAATTTAAGGTGGAAATAGAGAGGTTTTTAATTAGTAGCGGGATAAAGGGCTATGGGGAACATTCAGGAAGGTCAAGATGAGGCCCAGATGAGATCAGCCATGATTGTATTGCGTGGCGGAGCAGGCTTGAGGGGTTGAATAGCCTACTCAAGCTTCTAGTTTTTATGTTGTTATGTAACTGCTGCCAAGATTGAAAATTAAAAACTTGATGTGCCCAGGTTTCCATCATTTAGCTAATCGTAATTATTTTTAATTGCCTTTTTTTAGATCTTTTTTCTACGTCCTCATCTATAGTGAATTGATCACAAGAGGCATCTTGTTTTCACTAAATGTGTGTCAATGTACACTTTCCAACGAGAGATACTGGAGTTATCAGGATTAAGGATTTTGGTAACTTCCCTTATCCCTCCCTTGAAATCCATGGTGCTGAGGTCAATTGATGCCCTGAACTAAAATATCAGGGAAGCTTCTAATTTTACCTTCAGACTGCTGGGCATCACTTTCTCAACTCAGTGAAATTTATTTAACAGAATAATTGGTGAACTAACTCAGTTTTAGAATCCTTACAGAGCAGAAGGAAGCCAATCGGCCCATTGAGTCTGCACTGACTCTCCAAAAGTGCATCAAACCCAGACCCTCCCCTCTGCCTTACCCCATAACCCTGCACACTTACTAGGTCTAATCCACCTAATCCTCAACCCTATTTGGACAGTGGGAGGAAACCCATGCAGAGACAGACAGAACATGCAAACTCTACACAGTCGCACAATGCTAGAATCAAACCTGGGACCTTGATGCTGTGAGGCAGCGGTGCTAACCACAGTGCCACCGTGCCATCTGTATGGGTGTGGAAGCAATAATCAAATAATAACCTTTTAACACCTGGCAGTATTGCAGAGATATTTTTGTTATAATAACATCATTGTACATTTTTTTTGTTTGTTCTGAATATAGGGTAACTAATTTTCATATTAAAGAAGCAAAATATTTTTGAAAGTATCACAAGTTACTGATACTTTAAAGATGAATGTGGCATTGAGAAACAATGGCAGAATTCTCCAATCTTATCTGTACCCACCCCTGCTGCCAGCGATAATGGGGAATCTGGCCTTCAGCCCAAACTCCATTCACTCAGCGGCGCCAGAGATTTCCGGCCGTGAACGGGGTTGGAGGTTTTGGGCGATCAAATTCATCAGCAAAATAGGATTTAGCTGGCTTGATAAATGGACAGGGATGACTGAAATTAAACTCATATCTTGTAAGTACTGAAGTCTTAAATTTGAACTCAATTTTAAATTAAACTTTATCATTGCTTCATTCCTGGGACAAAACAAAAAAAGATTGTTTCACAGAAATTAAATGGCCAATAAATTATGCAGTAGCCTGCTGTTAAAATACAACATTGTAAGAAGTATCACAACACCAGGTTAAAGTCCAACCAGTTTATTTGATAGTCTATCAAATAAGCTCCATCAAATAAACTGGTTGGATTTTAACCTGGTGTTGTGAGACTTCTTACTGTGTTTACCCCAGTCCAACACTGGCATCTCCACACCACAAATACAACATTGCCAGATTCATTTTCAATGTGATTGTCTTGACAATCTTGACAGTGTCTTCAACACTGATATCAGAAACCATTACGACATTATTTTTGAAAATCCAATTCAATGAGAAATTAATATTTCAAAATAGAGCTATGAGTCATGGAGCTAGGTTTAAAAACATGCTTTGTAAAATTAAACATTGGCCCATGGATCTGTTTGGAATTGAGTTGATGATTTTGTTTCTTCAAGTCATAAATGAAAAGCTCATCTTAACCATTTGGGTGGAGAAGAAAAAGATGTGTCTGAATCAAAGTAATGTATGCTTGTGTTGGAACAGTAACAGTTTTCATTTCAGGCACTTCCCAGTGCTATATATTTCCCCAAAATTTACCCATGTTGGTAAATAAGTGATTAGAATCTCACTTTAGGGTTTCATTATGACACCAAGATAGTAAATAGCCTGGTTTAGCCTCAGACATTTTCCAGGTAGAGGGATAGAGTTGGTGATTGATGGAAACAAAGCTTGTTGCAGGAACCAAAGACAAGGCAGTGGCGCAGTGGTTAGCACTGCTGCCTCGCAGCAGCTGGGATATGGGTTCAATGCTGACCTTGGTGGCTGTCTATGTGGAATTTGCATGTTTTCCCTCTGTCTGCGGGGGTTTCCACTGAATGCTCTGGTTACCTCCCACAGTAAGAAGTCTCACAACACCAGGTTGAAGTCCAACAGGTTTATTTGGTGGCAAAAGCCACTAGCTTTCGGAGCATTGCTCCTTCGCCAAGTAAGTGGGAGATCTGTTCACAAACAGGGCATATAAAAACACCAACTCAATTTATAAAGTAATGGTTGGAATGTGAGTCTTTACAGGTAATCAAGTCTTAAAGATACAGACAAGCTGAGTGGAGAGAGCTTTAAGCACATGTTAAAGAGATGTGTATTGACTAGTGGCTTTTGCTACCAGATAAACCTGGTGCTGTGAGATTTCTTTGTGTTTACCCCAGTCCAATGCCGGCATCTCCACATCATGACTACCTCCCACAGTTCAAAGATGTGCAGGTTAGGTGAATTGGCCATGCTAAATGGCTCCTTAGTGTCCAAAGATGTGTAGATTAGGTGGATTAGCCATGGTAAATGCCTGGGCTTACAGAGATACACTGGAGGAGAGGACCTGGGTGGAACGGATTTTTGGAGAGTCGGTGTAAACTCAGATGGCCAAATGGCTTCTTTCTGCATTGTCGGGATTCTATGGTTCTAATTACTTTGTTTTTTCCAATATTTATAGAATCATAGAATTCTGGAATGGTTGCAGAATAGAAGAAAGCCATTCAACCCATAATGTCGATTCCAACTGTCTACAAAAGTAACTCACCTAGAGCCATAGAGTCATACAGCGCAGAAAAGGCCCTTTGGCCCATCAAGTCTACATCAATAATAGCTATCACTAAAGGTGCACTAATCCCATTATCCTGCACTTGTCCCATATGCTTGAATGTTATGATATTTCAAGTGCTCACCCAAATATTTTTTAAAGGTTGTAAGGTTTCCAGCCTCCATTACCTTCACAGGCAGTGCATTCCAAATTCCCACGACCCTTTGAGTGAAAAAATTCTTTTTCTCAAATCCCTTCTAAATTTCCTGCCCCTTACCCTAAAACTATGCCCCCTTATGATTGACCCCTCAACCGAGGGGATCAGCTACTCTACTCACCCTGTTCATATACCTCAAAATCTTATACACCTCACTTATGTTCCCCTTAGCCTTCTCTGCTCTAAAGAAAACAATCCAAGCCTATTTAGTCTTTCCACGTAGTTCAAATGCGCAATCCCAGGCAACATCCTGGTGAACGTCCTCTATACCTTCTCTAGTGCTGACACATCCTTCCTAGAGTGAGGTGACCAAAACTGCGCACAGTACTCGAGCTGTGGCCTATGGGCCAACACTCTGTACAACTCCAAAATTACCTAATTCCGCTCACCTTTTCCCCTTAACCCTGCAAGGTTTTGCTTTCCTCATAATTATCCAATTTTCTTTTGGAGGCTTCAATTGAGTCCGCTGACATCATACTCCCAGGCATTGCATTCCACATCCTATCCACTCGCTTTTTCCTCATGTCACCATTGTTTCTTTTATCAGTCATCTTTAATCAATGGCCTCCAGTTCTTGTTCTTTATGTCACTGGTTATAGTTTCTCCCTACATACTCTGTCCAGACCTTTCATGGTTTCTTATCAAAGATCAGCGAGACTTTTCTTTCATCTGGGTTGTATTCAGATCCAGGGCCCAAGGATGATGGGCCAGTGAATTACCCACTACCACTTATTCCCGAGTCCCATTATTTAAAAACCTTTGAAAAGCTGCAGGAAGGTATTGCACTCCCAATCTATTTAGATCTATTACAAAGATATAGGGATTAATTTTAATCGTATGGGATGTTAATGTTTTTAAAAATTCAATGTCCTATTCCAACTCACTTCCAGCCAGCCCACTTATGGGTTTCGAGGGACATGGGTGACCACCCTCTCCCAGGAGGTGGTTAGACCATTTAATTATTAAACTGAGGATGCTTCTGTAATTAATTCGTATTCCATTGTGACCCTAGCCAGCTGGGTTTCCCAGGCCTCAGGAAACTGACAGCTAAAGGGAAATGAGAACTGCAGTACGGCCAGGGAGAGCAGGAATGCTTTCCTCCAGCCCCACCAAGCTTACCTTCATTTTTGATATTTTATCATTGACCCCCACCCCCTCCAAAGACCAACTGGAAATCCCTCAGGATCAGACCTGTTTCTGTGATTGGGAACTCAACGCCCTCCGCTTCTCCATAACCAATTGCACTCACTAATACTGTAGTAGGCTTCCTACCTGGTCCTAGGGCTACAGCTTCCTCAAAAGAAACACTGTGGAGTTATAACCAGCATTGTAATAGTTGTAATTGTTTTTCTTTAGTGTCAGACCACTTCTTGTCCTCATTTGAGATTGATTGCACTATGAAAGTGAAACAGCAAGTGGTGGAGTGTATGGGTACCTTCCAAGATGGTGTAGCTGAGAAATGTGTGTTGTACTTTGAAAGGTGAGTCAACCAACTAAATGATAATTGACCAATGAATTGAGAGAAATTATAGGGGGAAAGTATTGGAATTTTTCAATTTAAGTTGCTGACAGCTGAATAGTAGTGTAAGAACATTTCAATATTGGTTTTTAGGGTATTGTAAATTAAAACATTAGGCTTAATTTTACATGCCACTCCATAGTGACAAAACAGGCAGGTGGACCCATAAATTAGGGCACTGTGCCGTCTGCTGTTGGTACACCTGAGCCTACTTCCTTCACAATTTATGGGCAGCCACGGAGCTGTCAGGTGAGTCATCCACCTGTCGACCAACAGAGGTCGTAATAATTATGCCCAATTAAAGGCCTCATCCCACCATAGATCTGCTATGATGTTCTTCAGGAGAGGCCTATGCTCCAAGTCTGGCCTAGCAGGGTTAACCCTGCAGGCCCCTGGTCAGTGAAAGAGCTTGTGCCCCCTTCATAAGACTCCTGTTTTTGTTGGGGGCCCTTCCACACATTTGATCACCGTTCCTGCTTGGCACTGCTGATGTGCAGAGTTTATTTACTTATTGGTGTCAAAAGTGGGTTTACTTTCACATTGCAATGAAGTTACTGTGAAAATCCTCTAGAACAGGCCAAACAGTGTATGCCTGTTTGGGTACACTGAGGGAAAATTTAGCATAGCCAATGCCCCTCACCAGCACATCTTTTGGACTGTGGCAGGAAACCAGAGCACCCGGGGGAAACCCATACAAAAACAGGGAGAATGTGCAGACTCCGTATGAACAGCAACCCAAGCCAAGGAACCGATCCCGGGTCCCTGGTGCTGTGAGGTAACCGTGCTAACCACTGTGCCACTGTGCTGCCCATAATTGCCAGCCTCCTGTTGACCGGCAGTTCTATGAGGTGGAATGCCCTCCTAGAGATGGACAAAAGTCCTGATTTATATAACTAAAGGCCTGTCATCTGAAAAATTGATGTGGGGTGAACTGACTTAGCAAAGGTGGGTTCACCCTCAAAATTTGTGCTGTGATAGGGGGTGCCTGCCCTCAGTGTAAAACCCATCCCACTGTTTACTATAAAGTAAGTTGTACATATGATATAGTTGCACACACACTCCAACATTGTCCATCTGTAGACATGAAAAGGACAGCAATTCATGTGGAAGAGATAACTGAAGCACAATTAACATCAATAGGATAGTCATATTTTCAAAACCTTTGAAATCATTGACCAAGCTTCTAGTGAAGTGATCTGCTGAAACATCTGGAAATGTTGAAGCTCAGAGATTCTTTAACAACAGAAAGTAGCTACATTTATATTCATTGCTTAATTTTTGGCTAGCTGGTGAAGTATGGATACTCAACATAGAGCCTTTGTTTAGGATATATCTTAAGGTGTTAGCCTGAATTTTTATCCCAGATATTTATTGAAGTCACTGCAGGGATGTTGCGAATTTGCTGGAATAACTTAATTTTTGGCCATATTTATGTTGTTATCATTTATTTTTAATTAAATTGTATTTGAAAAAGAATCTGACATGAAGTTAACCATTCTTATGGTCATTTAGGTTGGTAGAGAAGAGAAATCAATTTTATTTTGATAAATACAATGTATACCAGTTACCCATGATTAAGAAACATCTCTTTGAGATGTAAAAATCACACCTGTGGTTCTGTATAAGCCATTGAATTGGCCTCTGTAGCACAACAAGATATAAAACAATGATCAACTTTTAATTATCTGAGTGTTTTAGTTAAATATATGTGTTGTGTTAAATGGATTTAACAATGTCATAAAACGTTTTCCGCAGCAACTATGTCAAGCAGGTGGTAAATTGTGCCCCTGAAAATTTTGTTACAAATACAACTTAGATTGTACCTAGATAACCAGCTTTAATTTTGCATTGACAGATTCCGGCGGTCAACCCACGTTACACCTAAATCCTATCTGTCCTTCATTCAGGGATATAAAGCTGTATACCAGGAGAAACGGTCAGAGCTGCAGACTGTGGCAGAAAGGTGGCGTAAGCTGGCCCATCCCGCAATATACATTCCCTGTTCATTTTTAAAATGTGTTGTGTGTATTTTCAAAAAAATTAAAACAAAAAATGTTCATTTATGTAGCAACTTTTACAACCTCAAGACATCCCAAAGCATTTTCCAACCAATAAAATACTTTTCAAATGTAGGGCTGAATTTTCCTAGCCCATTGGTAGGAGGTTGGGAGGTGGGAGGGCCAAAAAGATGGTGTGATGAGGAGTCAAGAGAGGTGCCCAGTGCCTTCCCACTTCCATGCTGTATTGTCAGAGGCGGAAAAGGTGATGGTTTGGCCATCCACTCGATGGCAACTTATGCCATCTAAATCTTGGGGCCTTCCAATAGATTCAGCTGGGGGATTCTTCCTGATGGGTGTTCCATGGCCAGGACCCTCAACAGCAATGGCTGCCCTTGTTGCAGTGGTGCTTCAATCACCAATCCTGGCTGCCAGGCTCTGGCTTCCCGAACCATACAAACCAGTCTTTGGATGGTGTCCCACCATTGAGGCACACTCTCCTTGTAACTGCAGCCCCAGCAATGGCCACCTCTAATGATGGCTCTGCTGAGCTGCCAAGCCCCTGTCTGGTTGGCAATTCTTGGGAATGGGCCAATGTCCTAAATTGACTGTGACCAGGTCCCGCTGCCCGCCTCCCACTTTAGGCCCTGTGGCAGGACTTGCCTTTAAGTGGCAAAATTCAGCCTGTCATCACTGTTGTAATTTAGGCAATGCGACAGTCAGCTTGCTATCAGCAAACTCCTACAAGTAGTAAATAAATGATCAGGTGATCTGTTTCTAAATGATGTTGATTCAGGGATAAATATTCCATAGAATACCTGCAATGCAGATGGAGGCTATTCGGCCCATCAAATCTGCACTGACTCTCTGAAAGAGCATCTTACCCAGGTACACACCCTCTGCCCCATCCCCATAACCCCCACGTATTTACCATGGCCAATCCACTTAACCTGCACATCTTTGGACCTTTGGCCAGGATATTGTGAGAACTCCGCTGCTTCTCTTGTTTTGGTGTTTGAGATAGTTTAAATTCATCTAACAATGCAATCAGTGCTTCTGTTTAATGCCTCATCCAGAAACAGCACCTCCAACAATACATCGCTCCCACTAGAGTCTCAGGCTAAATTTTTCTGTTTAAGTCTCTGGAGTGGGGCTTGAACCCATTAACTTTTGTCTTACATGATAATATTAGCATTGAGCCACTGCTGAAACCTTCAGAGATGAGAATTATAATTAACATTTGGATTAGCCATTTTATTCAGTTGTATTTGTTTTTTATTCTTTCAGTTAGTTAAAGACATAAGTGAAACTGGTTTGTGTCTTCTTTATCTCCTAAAGAATGAAGACTGGTTTGCAGAAATTGAAAGAGGCCTCAGAATCAGTTGTGGCACTCAGCAAAGAACTGGAAATAAAAGAAAAGGAACTTAAAGTAGCTAATGACAAGGCCGATATGGTAATGGGATGTGAAACAAACTTAACAATGAAAAGAGGTCACGATGCATCAGTTTCATTTTTTGTTCATTCAATATATTATTCTCTGGCCAATTTTTATTCCATAATTAGCTGTGCCAACTATATATTCCGATATTGATTTTGAATCAGAACTAACTGTGTGATTTTTGCAGTATGTCAGAAATCTGTTGTTCGCTAATGATGGAATCTAAAGATTATAGAGTCACACTCATAGAGGTTTACAGCATGGAAGCAGGCCTTTTGGCCCAACTTGTCCATGCCGCCCCCTTTTTTTAACCAAGCTGGTTCCATTTGCCCGCATTTGGCCCATATTCCCTCTATACCCATCTTACCCATGTAACTGTCTAAATGCTTTTTAAAAGATAAAATTGTACCTGCCTCTACTATTACCTCTGGCAGCTTGTTCCAGACACGCACCACCCTCTGTGTGAAAAAATTGCCCCTCTGGACACTTCTGGATCTCTCCCCTATTACTTTAAACCTATGCCCTATAGTTTTAGACTCCCCTACCTTTGGGAAAAGATATTGACTATCTACCTTCTCTATGTCCCTCATTATTTTATAGACCTCTATAAGGTCACCGTTCAGCCTCCTACGCTCCAGAGAAAAAAGTCCCAGTTGCATTTAAATACCACAATTAATGTGTACTGTTGTTTCTAACCAACTTTTACACCAGGGTGAAAAATCCATAGTCGGTACCAGGGACAAATTGGTTAATGTAGCTCTGGTTCAATAAAGGAACATTCTCTAATTCCCTTTGTGAAAGGTTTAAATATTTGTTAAGAATGAACAGGATACATTGAAAATTGTTGTCAAAAATTGTTTTACAACAAATAGTGAAATAACTTTTAGAAGTTGAACTTAGGGTCTGTGTTTCATTCAGGCTGTTTCAATCCAAATCTACCAAAACACTTGGGATGGTTCCAACATGTTTCATGTGCAAAAACAGCAGTGCTTCTTAGTGTCTGTCTCAGCAAGAAATTTTTGTTGAACAGATTGTAAGATAGCAGTATACGGAGAATCCCTCATGGCAGGGGTCACATGACCAAAGCAAGCCAGATAGAACCTGTAGCATTGTTGCATTTCAAAACCCAACATCCCTCTTTTCCTAACTAACAGAAGACACATCTGCATGCATGATCATGTGTTAGTGAGTTACCCAAGTGATTCACTATAACACTGTTCTCATGCATCAACAACTGTTTATTTGACATCTCAGTCTCTGCACCTACATTGCTTACATGGGCTAAAATTCTCCAACTGTTCCCCTCAGTGGGATCTTCCAGTCCAGTCAATGGCGAACCTCCCCACTGCAGTTCCCTCAGTGGCAAGGGGTGCGAACAACAGAAAAATCTGTTGAAAGCAGTGGGACCGGACGATGCTACCACTGGCCAATGATGGGCCACCTCTACTGCCAGAAAGTACACTTTTGGGGTTGGGGGCAGAAAATCCCACCCATTGTCTTTAAATTTACAAATCTCTTAATGGTACCCATCTGCATTGTCATTGACAGTGTGATGTTCCTTGTCTGGAGAATGTCATTGCAAATGTTGCTGTGGTAACTTGTTCCATTTCTGTTGTTAGGGACATGTGGACTTATAGAATTGATGGTAGTTCTTTACTCAGTACAACTGGTGAGATCCCTTCTCCCTGACTGTCCGACTGGAGTGAATAAACAGTTGTTCTTGCTTGACGTATTTGCCTGTAGTTGCATAAATACATTCTGTTGTTCACTTCTACCACATATAATTGAGATGACGATTTCATTACACGTGTCCCAAGTTGTCACATGGGTTGACTCCTGTTGACAGCATTGAAGATTTGTACCCTGAGTAGCCAGCCAATGTGCAACTCTGGTAATGGTTTGGTGGTTTTGTCAAAATGAAATTTGATTTTTCTACCATTTCACCTTGATTTTTTCACTCAAACCCATTACTATTTCTGGTTTCAGTAGCTTTTTGCTATTGGAAGAATAGCTTGTGTGTGGCATGACTACTTTTCATGCCTTCAGTTGGTGTATTTCCCTGCTTAAGTATTGTCTTGTAAGCACCTGTGCTAGATTTGCTTGATTTTGTTGAAGATTCCTTTGGCGATTTTCATTGCTGCCCCAGCCTTTCCATTTAATTGGAGAAGTGCAGAGATCATGTACAGTGTTGAATTTCCCAGTTCTTCGTGAATTGGCTGAAGTCTTCACTGAGGAAGTGAACTGAGGGCCATTGTCACTCATCACAATGTCTGAAATGTCTTACCGACTGGTGTACTTTTAGGCATTCTACTATATTTCCTATCATCGTTGAACTCATCTGGTCTAACACCAGTAATCAGAATGTGGCCTCCAATGAGAAGATAATCAGTTCCTGCTATAGTGAAGAGGTCTACTCTCAATTTCATCCATGATCTGTCTGGGATACAATGCATCAGCAATGGTTTTCTAGCTTGTTTAAGTTTATAGTCACTATAAGCACTGCACTGATCTATGTTGTCTTTAATTTGATTGCTTATCATAGAATCATAGAATTCCTATAGTCCCTACAGTTGGCCCATCAAGCCTGTACCAACAACAATCCCAATCAGGCCCCATTCCTGTAACCCCATTTATCCTGCTAGTCCCCCTGATACAAAAGGGCAATTTTGCATGGCTAATCCACCTAGCCTGCATATCTTTGGACATGTTTGGCCACTTCTCTTGGCTTTCTGAGACTTGATTCAATTCCTTGATGACTTGCATAATGTACTTCAGCATCTCCTCTCATCTCCTGAGGGATGAACATTCTATTTCCTTTGTACAAGATACCGTCTTGAAATGTCAATTAATCTCAATATCCCCAACATGCTGTTATGACCAGAGGTACGTCCTTGATACCCTCGTGTCATCCTCCACCACTTCATCTGGCACGTGGAGGGTTGTGCCATGTCAGGTTGTTCTCTGAATTGAAAAAAGGCGCTTGTCTGCCAGATTTAATGTTTCTGTGCATTTGATGACTTCCAGATCATGTCAAGCTGTTGCTTCATGTTGAATCGGATGATTTTGCATTCCGTTGTAGCATCCTCAACTTTCTTAATAGGCAGCACTACTCTCGACAAGAGTCGATGTACATCTGTTTCCCTTGCTTGTATGTCACGTCCAGATGATATCTCTGTAAATTAAGTAACATTCTTTGCTGACACCTTGGAGCAGATAGTAGTAGTTTGAGGAAAATGCTTTGAAATGGCTTTTAGTTGGACTCCATTATTACTTTGTCTCTTCCAAGGAAATGGAAGTGCCCACAAGCAAAATCAGTACCCAGGCAATCTTTCTTGATCTGAGTGAAACGCCGTTCTGTTTGCATTAGTGCCCGAGGTGCAAATGCGACTAGCTTCCCATGCTCCAAGACCTGCCTTGCTGATGTCACACTGCAAGGTGACTTCCTTTTTGAAGTCATATAACTTCAATAGTGCTATTGTTGTCACTAGTTGTTTGATTTTAGTGAATGCTACTTCTTGTTCTGTTCCACATCCTTGCACATGAGCTTGCGTAATAGTTCACACTCTGATGACAAATGGTGCATAATTTTTCCTAACTACTTCACAAACCCAACAAAACTTTTTCTGAACTAATCAGTTCTATTGTGTATAGTTCTTCATCGGATTCCTGGTGATACGCAAGCCTGAACTTGAGCCAGAATATATTCTCTGATTTCTCAAACCACTTCAATTTTCTCTTGGATGCTCTTTAAGCTTGAGTTCATCAAAGATCCTGTAGCCCATATCCTAACTCACTCCAACCCCCTTGACCTATTGACCCCAGGCTCAGTGAGCTCATTGGCTCCATGTACATTAGCACCCCGTTTTAAAATTCCCATTCCCATCTTCAAAATTCTGCATGGCCTTTTTTCTCTGTAATCTTCATTGTAAGATGCTATGTATAGTTTGGTAAGTCTGATGAAGAAGTTTGAGTCTTGTTTCATTTAACAATAAGTATTGATTAATTACTCCTAGTTATTTACATGTATGCAGTATAAGGTGTAAGTTAGGAGCTGTTTCTGTGCTACACATGTGTATGTCCATTACAAGATTGCTTTATAGACTTGGATCATGTGTGCCTTGACATCATACTGTGGCCAATACTGTATGTAGTCCACATTAACCCTTTCTATGCCAGATCCTTATACTGTAATCTTCTCCATTGTTTCATCCCTCTAATTCTGGCCTTGTGGACCACTTAACTTCCTTTACCCCATCATTGACATTGAGGCCTTCAGTCATCCAGGATGGATGTGCCATCATGTATTCTCACCACTGTATACGTGGTACAAACAAGGTGCAGAAATGAGGTACATTAATACATTACGAAGTTGGAAGGAAATCTAGCTACAGATCCTTCACATTAATATGAGTACTTAATAACGGTATTTATAAACTGTTGTTTGATAGGTGCTGAAAGAGGTGACTCTGAAGGCTCAGGCCTCAGAGAAAGTAAAAATGGAAGTACAAAGGGTGAAAGACCGAGCTCAGGCGATTGTGGACAGTATATCTGCAGATAAGGCAGTGGCTGAGCAAAAACTTGAAGCTGCCAGACCAGCACTGGAGGAAGCTGAAGCTGCATTGCAGGTGAGCAAAGGCAATATATGTAGTGTCATATCTGTAGAAGTATTTCTATGACAGGAATCACACTAAACTACAACCAAAGTGTGATAGCTCAAAAACCTGCATAGAGCAAGACATTTTAAATGTTTATGTATTTCACACTTGCTGTATGCAACCTCCAGGTTTAATAAATTTCGATATTGTGACAAAGCATGAGCAATGATCGATTCAGATTTAGGGGAATTTTAATCCTCAGACATATAAACCATCCTGTCAATATCAAATATTGCATCGTAATTTGCTTTCATCTGGATGCTTGAGCAAGACAATTTCCATTGGGATCAGTATAAGTTGCAGGGGTGGCCTTGTTCATTTACACATGAGGTCTAGATGCTAGTGTTGGACTGGGGTGGGCATAGTAAGAAGTCTCACAACATCAGGTCAGTACATTAGGAAACGCAGGCAGTACAATTTTACCACAACAGCGAGTTTTGGAGATGAAGCAACTCCTGTTTATACACAGGATAATTGGATTGTCATGCATGATAATGGAGGAAATTCTCAGTTGCTCGGAGCAACGTGGGAGTGGATATTGCAGGGCAGGACTGGCTTTTCTGCTTTGTCCTTCTAGAAGTTATTTGTACACAGAAAGCAGGAGATGATCAGTGGAAACTGTTGCTCCCATCGTCCTTCATGGCATCCTAGGGCAAAGCTTCAATAAAAATGTCTGAAACTGCTGGTGAGAAACAGTCTTGCAGTAAAGCAGTGAAGGAAAGGCTGAGAAATGGTAATATGTACTTAGATCACATTGCTTTTTGTGACATGACAACCTGATTAAAAAGGATTTTCACTAAGGTATAGAATTTTGAATGCTTCCAATTAAAAAACTCTTCCTGTGAATATGCTGTGCCACAATTGGGTTGGAAATAAGTCTGACTCATATAATGAGCCTCCAAAGTTAATAAAATTGTTGTGGAAGGTTTAATGTTTTCATTTGGAAAGACAATACTGAGACAACTTGGTTGAATTTCATGGCTGGCTTGTGATCTGAATGTTGGCCTCAAATCTGGGTAGGGAAACCAGAACCAGGTGAGCATGCATGATCTTCTTGGAGGTGGCCAATTAAGAAGCCTCCCCTGGGAGCCCTGTCCAATTGGGTATGATGGACTGAAGGACTCATAACGATGTCTAGTTGGCAACCACCCACTGAGAGAGGTGACACTGCTCAAAGAATCAAAATGGTAAAATAGGGCCCTATGATTCTAAGTTCTGGGCGGATTTGAAACTGGGAGTGTTTCATATACGATTTTTAGACCTGTTCTCAGGCACCCCCATACGCACTCTGCCTGAAAAAATATCAGCAATTCTGAATCGCACTGTGGGTGGGGCTTAATGCACCAAAGTCCTGTAGCTCTGATCGGCGCCTCCACCTGTGCACGCACAAAAAACAAAATGATAGAATGCAGTTCCCCTGCCACATCCCTTCTAGGCTGGATAATGCCTCCCCCTGGCCTTCGTGGACATTTCCCCACCCCCACAACATTACTGACACCCTTACACCACCACCACTCCCTGCCAGCCAGACCAATCGTGGCCCCTTTCCCCCCTTCCCCCCACCGATCTCAGGCAGAGTGGCAGCAGACTCTCCCTTCCCCTCCACTGATCTCAGACAGAGTGACAGCGGAACCCTCTCCCCGCCTCCCCACTGATCACAGGCAGAGTAGCAGCAACCCTCCCTCCTCCCTTACTGATCTCAGGCAGAATGATCCACCGATCATTGTGCCCTTTGTGCCCCACCGATCTCAGGCAGAGTGGCAGCAGACCACCCCTTTCCCCTCACTGATCACAGACAAAGTGACAGTGGACCCCCCTTCCACCCCCCACCCCCGCCCCACTGATCAAAGGCAGGGCGGCAGTGGACACCCAACCTCCCACCGATCTCAAGAAGAGAGCCATCAGACATTCGGCACTCACCTCCTTAGTAACAGGAGCACCCAAATCGGATTTACATGGAGCTTGTCTGCTTCACATTGATTCTGGATGGGTAAATGCAGTAGTAAAGGGAGAAGTGCTGCTAAAGTTGGGCGTACAGCCCATTAAGTCAATTTAAATGCATACAAATGCATTTGTATGAATACCCTCCACAGGATGTTTGAAGCCATGACTGTGGCGGTTGCATCGCAACTGATCTGTGCTGGGGTGAGTGAGAAATGGGGCCAATGGCTCAATGAAATGTCCCCAGGAAACCACTTCCAAATACCAGTCCTTGATCTCAATGGGGGCCTGTCAGAAAGATCCCAGCAGTGCAACAACCTCTGCCCCAATTGGCCATTTAATTGGCTGCCCATCACTGGCGAATGGATAACCTTTGGTTCAGTGACCCAGCCTCCATCACGATTACTTGGAGGCAGGAACGCATTGGGTGGTCAAACCAATGTGCTGTTTTACAAGTTCTTTTTTGGATGGTCTGCTTCTCAGTCCATCTCCATAGGACCAGAAAATCCACACCAGTGATTCAAATCCAGCCTCTCTCAAAAGCCTTTAAATGTCTGGCACAGAACCTCACTTATGGAGTGCCATAAGCATAGACAAGGGTCATGGGTGGAAGAGGGAACTCACAATGTTAAAATGGCAGTGGGGGCTCGCTGGGCCGAAGGGCCTGGTTCCCGTGCTGTATTGTTCTTTGTTCTTTGCTGAACCCCTAAAAGCTGATCAGACACCTGTTCCCTTGGACAGGAAAAGTGATTGATGTTGCAGGGAGTTGGAGTGTAGCCCAGGTTACTATCATTTATTTGTGCTGAGGTCTCACAGTCAACCTATTAATCTCTTCCCTCTAAACATTACAGACAATTAAACCAACTGACATAACCCTAGTGCGGACACTTGCTCGCCCTCCTCATCTGATTATGAGAATAATGGATTGTGTACTGCTGCTTTTCCAAAGGAAGCTGAACCCAGTGAAACTTGATGTAGAAAAAAACTGTGTCGTTCCATCATGGCAGGAATCACTGAAACTTATGGCGGGAAACCTCTTGCAAGCATTACAGGTACTGAGCCAGGGAATTCAGAGTGACTGTAAACTGTATACTGGCAACTATAGCCAGGAAACATGCAGTGTGTTCTGCAAAGATTCAAAGGTGCATTGAAAATTAGGAAATCAAAAACTGAAATGTTTGTTCAAAATATTCCCTATTGTTACTGAAAAAAATAGACGTGCCATCAAAGCTTTTCATCTTGCACTCATCAGGGTAGTTTGCAAGAATTTTCCAACTGTAATGGTGGAACAATAATTTATACTGAATGAGAAGAGGGTGCGGATTGGTTGGTAATTAGAACTCTGAGGGTTATTATGGAGAATGCAGCATGCAAAAATTAACTGCCTAGCTTTGTTCAAATTCAACCGGGCAGATTGACTCTGATTGTTTAAGGCATTGTCCTGAGAGTTGAACCAAGCAATGACTGTTCTCTAAGCTTCTGCTCAGTCTCAGGGCTTTTAGCTAAGATCAACTGTAGTTTTGCTGTCCAACACTTGGTTGAAGTCATGAGGTTACACTGAAGCTTCATTTGAAGCAATTTTTTTAAAGCAGCAGCTAGGTCTTTTGGCTAAGAAGCAAATGAGATCAACCCTTGGAGGAGGTACAATGCCTGCTCCAATCAGCTTGGATCATGTAGATCAAGCCCAAGACAGGAAATGGTGAGCCTGTCTTGTCAGCTTGGATCTGGAATGTCTCACTTGTTGAGACTTTGATTGGATTGAATTGGATATAAACAAAAAAAACTAAGCTTGTGCTCAGTTGAAAAAGGCACAATAAGTATGCATGTTCATTTTATTTGCAGTGGACAAGACCCTGTTTCTGAATATGTCTGGCTTCTTGCATACAAAAGTAAGCCACACTGCAAGCCCGACTGACAATCTTAATCTTGTGGTCAAATTCACCTTTGTATTGGAGAATCAAATGTTGTGAAAACTGCCAATAGGTTCTCTGCTATTATCTACACAAACCTACCTTCACTGGTTGATGGGATTCCTATGTTTCCACAAACTATAAGATGGCCTTATTCACATGCTCATTTCACAACTAGGGTCTTGACATTTGCAAATAAAATGAACTTGCGCACTCATTGCACTTTTTTTTAACTAAACAGAAGCTATGAGAACAGTCGTGCACTTTCTTATTCTCTGAGGCAACGCCTCCACCAATTGAAGTCCATATGCCAACCAATTAGCACTCTTTTCTCATTCAGTATAAATTGTTGTTCTGTCATGACAGTTGTAAAATTCTTGCAAGCTATCCTGATGAGTGCAAGAGATAAAGCTTTGATAGCAAGTCTCTTTTTCTAGCAATACTAAAGTTCTGTATTACCAAATGACTATCGCTAATTTTAGCAATTACAAATGAAATTGCTTTTCCTGATGACTTTTAGTGAGTGTATGAAGGCCTAAGCAGCAGGAAAAGCAAAACAAGTCATTTTGTTTTATACATCAAGGCAATTTAATGAATTAATAAACCCTTTTATTCCCAAGGCTTCCCCCTTTCCCGCTGTTACATTACATTGAGCATCTGGAAAGAGTGGAGCTGCTACCATGCCAACCAACTGTTTAGAAACAGTTATATTTGAAGAGACAAGTTCTTTTATAGTTTGGCCTTTCCAGTTCAGTCAGAAGCTAATGAAGAGCTCGCAACTGGCTATAATTCTAGGCTTTTGTTGTTTTCTGTAGCCTATCAGCTATTTGATTTCAGTTCATTTAATTACATGCATGCAAATTGAAGCCTAGTGTTTAAATGTCATAAGGTAATAAGGAGCTGGTAAGCATAATGCATGGTACTTGAGCTGGATTAATGGCCAGATTCCCAGGCTGGGATCAGAGATAGGAAAGCACTAAAAATAGCCCTGTTGACTTGTATGCTGGTTCCCCGCCTCAATCCTGCCACTGAGACATTTTTGCAGAGGTAGAATTGCGAGCCAGTGGGCTGGCCAGCTGAACTTTCCAGCTGGTCTCCAGTTTTCCACAAGCAATAGAGGCCAATTTGGGTGCCTAGTGGTGGACACCCAAAGGTCAGATTTCCAGACAGACTTAGTGACCTTTCTAGCTTGATTGGGTGCAAGAACCACTATAGATCATCCTGTAGTGGGCTCCCCAAATCCATCTTCCCCCACAGCAGTGGCCAGGCTGCTGAATCTATTTCTAAAGGAAAGATTTGCATCTGTTTCAGAGAGGGCTCCTCCATTTTGGAGTGACCTCTCTTCTGCGCATCTTCCATTGCAGCCTGCTGCTCCTCTGATTGGCACTCTAGTGATGACAGCTCACTCAACATTTTGAATTAAACATCAGATCTGCCCTCTGGGCATTAATTAGCTGCCCCGGGGAAAGTTACAGGTGACTGTCTGTTTCCAAGGGGTGAAGGGATGTGTTTGCAGGTTCAGAATCTGGAGACAATCCCAACCTCTGTTTCCCCCTGTCACAAGGATAATCCAGCCCCTTTTGCTTCACCTTGCATTGTCCATCAGTTCATTTGAACCTGATAATTAAAGTGAGGCTAGTACCAGTTGTTTCTTTAAAATTTTTACTCCTGTAGTTACAAAGCCAAATCATAGAATCCCCAAAGTACAGAAGGAGGCCGTTCAGCTCATCGAGTCTGTACTGACCACAATCCCACCCAGGCCCTTTCCCACAATCCCGCACATTTACCCTGCTAATCTCCCTGATATTCAGTCAATTTAGCATGGCCAATCAATCTAACCTGCATATCTTTGGACTCTGGGAGGAAACTAGAGCACTCAGAGCTAGTGGTAGGGGATGGGGATATGGCGAAGGTCTTGAATAACTTTTTTGTTTCTGTCTTCACGGAGGAGGACGTGAATAATTTGCCGGGTGTTAGCGATGGAAAGGTGGTAGGAATGGAGGGTCTTAATGACATTACTGTTACTAGAGAGGTGGTGCTCGACAGACTGGAGAGGCTGATTGTGGACAAGTCCCCAGGACCGGATGGAATGCATCCGAGGGTTCTGAAAGAAATGGCGGAGGTGATAGTGGATGCCTTGGTGGTTATTTTCCAGACGTCGCTGGATTCCGGGGAAGTGCCGGAAGATTGGAAAACGGCTAATGTTACGCCGTTGTTTAAGAAGGGTGCCAGGCAAAAGGCGGGGAATTATAGGCCGGTTAGTTTAACGTCTGTGGTAGGTAAAATGTTAGAATCCATCATTAAGCAGGAAATTGCGAGGCATCTTGAAGGGAATTGCTTGATAGGGCGGACGCAACACGGTTTCATTAAAGGGAAGTCGTGTCTGACAAATTTACTGGAGTTCTATGAGGATGTGTCTAGGGCAGTGGATAGAGGAGAGCCGGTGGATGTGGTCTTTCTGGATTTTCAGAAGGCGTTTGACAAGGTACCTCACAAGAGGTTATTGCAGAAGGTCAGGGGACATGGAGTTGGGGGTAGGGTGTTAGCGTGGATAGAGGATTGGTTGTCAAATAGGAGGCAGAGAGTGGGGGTCAATGGGTGCTATTCGGATTGGCGGTTGGTGACTAGTGGGGTGCCCCAGGGGTCGGTGCTGGGGCCTCAGCTATTTACCATTTATATAGATGATCTGGAGGAGGGAACCGAGTGCAGGGTGTCGAAATTTGCTGATGACACCAAGATTGGGGGAACGGCAAATTGTGCGGAGGGTGTGGAGAGTCTGCAGAAGGATCTAGATAGGCTGGGCGAATGGGCCAGGAAATGGCAAATGGAATTTAATGTTGGCAAGTGTGAGGTGGTCCACTTTGGTAGGAAGAATGGTAGGAAGGACTATTACTTACGGGGCGAAAAACTGCAGCAGGCGACGGTGCAGAGGGACCTCGGGGTCCTTGTGCATGAATCGCAAAAACCCAGCTTGCAGGTGCAGCAGGTGGTCAGGAAGGCGAATGGGATGCTGGCCTTCATAGCGAGGGGGATTGAATATAAAAGTAGGGAGGTCTTGCTGCAGCTGTATAGGGCATTGGTGAGGCCGCAGCTGGAGTACTGTGTGCAGTTTTGGGCGCCGCACCTGCGCAAGGATATTTTGGCCCTGGAGGGAGTGCAGAGGAGGTTTACTAGGCTGATACCGGAGTTGAGGGGATTGAGCTATGAGGAGAGGCTGAATAAACTAGGCTTGTACTCGTTAGAGTTTAGAAGAATGAGGGGAGATCTCATTGAGACGTATAAGATGATGAATGGGATGGATAGGATAGAGGTGGAGAGACTCTTCCCGCTCAAAAAAGACAGTAGGACTAGGGGGCACAGCCTCAAGATAAAGGGGAGGCGGTTTAGAACGGAGTTGAGGAGGAACTTCTTCACTCAAAGGGTGGTGAATCTCTGGAATTCTCTGCCCGTTGAAGTGGTGGAGGCTGCCTCGCTAAATATTTTTAAGAAGCGGGTTGATGGGTTTTTGATAAGAGAAGGGATTAAGGGTTATGGGGAGAGGGCGGGAAAGTGGAACTGAGCCACAACAGATCAGCCATGATCTTATTGAATGGCGGGGCAGGCTCGAAGGGCTAGATGGCCTACTCCTGCTCCTATTTCTTATGTTCTTATGTTCTTAAACCCACATAGACACAGGGACCGTACAGACAGTGACACAAGGCCAGAATTGAACCTGGGACCTTGGAGTTAAGAGGCAGCAGTGCTAACCACTGGGCCGCTCCAAAGCTCAGAACAGATCCAAATAGATTTGGCAAACCCAAATCCATTCCTTGCTCTGAAAACCAAATTCAATTCAAGGCCCGCACAAGTGAGACAAACAAGATCCAAGCTGACAAGATGAGGCAACTTGGGCTTGATCGGATGCTTGATGTTAGCCAAAATGGATTAAGAAGTGGTCTGCAAGAATTTGTCTTTGAATTGAATATTTCTGAAATTATCTGTTATCAAAATGATTCTTTTGTTTTCATAGCAATTTCCCAAGGACAGTATCAATGAAGAGACTGTAGAATTGCTGTGTCCCTATTTTGAAATGCCAGATTACAACATTGATGTTGCCAGACGGGTCTGTGGTAATGTGGCTGGTCTTTGTTCCTGGACTCAAGCCATGGCTTACTTTCATGGAATAAATAAAGAAGTGTTACCACTTAAGGTTTGTTACACTTTAACACACTATGATAGGATCATTGCAGACTATGTTTAAACTTTCACCAAAACTGTTATTATTACCTAAAATAATGGACCAGAACTTCCTATAGCAAAGCATCCAATACCATCTTCAACTCATAAGATTTGCTCATGCACATTGCAATTACAGCAACTTCATGCCATTCAATGCATTTCAACGATAAGGCACCCAATAGAATCCCACTCTCTCAAAACTAACTGGGGAACAGCACAACTGAGACAGAAATCTTTGGATATCCATGTTTATCCATGCATTTGCCCCTTGCTTGAAATTCATGTAGTGTTTGCATATATGTAGCAGTAAGTATTGTTAGCTTATTCTTATTTTAATAATAAAAACTAACTGAATGAAATTTCTGATAATTAATTAGAACTTGTATTTGGAACTTTAGCAGATGTTTAGAGTTCCTGCTACAGCTTTAATACCTTTATTCAATATCTTCAAGGCAAACCTCACCATACAGGAAAGTCGTTTGGCCATTGCCATGGAGGATCTGAAGAAAGCTCAGTGTGAGCTTGATGCCAAACAAGTTGAGCTTGATGTTGTACAGGCAGAATATGAACGAGCAATGAGAGAGAAGCAGGTAACTGCAAGACCTGCTACTTAGTTAACTGAGTTATTTTGTGCTCTTTTCAATATTTTGTCCTGATATGTAAAACTAAAGAACTTCCATTTATGCTTGTGAAATGGGTGGCCAATCTGATACTGCCCATTTTATTATCATATCTTGAGACAAATTTCTACCTCAAGATCTTCTAATACAATTAGCAAAGAAGGTTAGGACCCTATGTTTCAGGCGCATTATAGGCCACCAACTATTGACCCATAATTTTCAACTACAAAGACTGACAAAGGTAGATTCAAAAATACCAACTTTGCAACATACATTTCAGACAGGAAATATCCAAGTTCATTACAAGAGACAAAACAGATAAAATAAACCAAAGCATCCTCAGTCATCAACTGATGGACCAGAACTTGTTTTAGAATTGATTGCTTTTACGGGTGAAAATTGTGTTTTATGATAAGAGGAAGCCAAACTTACAATTCTACCGTCCCACCGCCATAGAATCCGAGTAGGTGAGGGGGGATAATGTGAATGTCCAATGACCTTGGGCAGGATTTTCCAGTCTCGGGTAAAGCAATGCTGTAAAATCCCATCCTAGTTCTCCCAGCGTTCACTTAACCCAGTTTGCCTTCCCGCTTTTGAATTCCTTTCTTCAGTGGACCACATTAGCTACGCGGTGTTGTTAGCAGTTTTTCCTCATTCACGCCATGCCACACCATATGCTCTATTAGAAAACTAGGCACAACATCAAACAGCTGAACTGCATTGATACTGACTAAATTTGGAGGTACTGCACTGCACCGAGATTGGAATGATCATGAGAGCAGTCAGAAATTATTTGACTCCCAACTTCTCCTTGACAAATTTCCCATATTATTTAGCAGATGCAGAGTAATTTGCACTTTATGAATATGTATCCTTACCAAAGGCAAATTGTCAAATGATTGCAGTTTGACACTGTAGTGTATACCTGATAGTTTGGTGAGTATGATAACCCCTATGAGGTCCATGGGGAATCACTAATTAATCTCTCTCTCTCTGTGGGACTCGTTGGTAAAAGGCAGTGGCCTGCCCAGCTGGAAATCACTACCTAAGCATTTTATAGGGCAGGCCCAAGACTAGGCCTGCTGAACTATCGACCCAGGCAAGGACTAGAGTGTGTATACCACTGTAGTGGCTTTACTTTGCATTCTGTAATAAACTGTTTCTTTCCAGTTGGGTTGCCTGAGTCATTATAGTGAGTGGGGTAGTTTGATGAGGAGGGAAAGGAGCAATTCCTTTCTTATGCTTTTCTAAATTTTCACGCTATAGAAATTGGTTCTTGCTTTGCTACAGGGAAATAGACTCGCTGTTTGATGAGTATCTGGTGAGTGGTTAAGATCTATTCTATTCCTGAGGTTTAAAATAGTACAGGAACTGGTGCTATGTTTAATAAAATGTATAAGAAAGAAAAATAATTGAATCATATGATTAAATAGTTAATTAAAGCACATTAAGAATGACAGTTGTATCCTGGCTGCAGCCTGTGAGAATTTTTGAATGCAGTGTGACCCAGGGAAAATGTCTGCAATAAATGCTGGTGGCTTGAGGAACTTTAGCTCAGAGTCATTGAGCTGGAAAACAACCTCGAGACACTGCAACACATCAGGGAGGGGGAATTTTTTTTTTAAATTCATTTGTGGGACTTGGGCATCATTGGCTGGCCAGCATTTATTGCCCATCCCTAGTTGCCCATGTTCAGAAAGAGGACTTTTGAGAGTCAACCACATTGTTGTGGCTCTGGGTTCATATGTAGGCCAGACCAAGTAAAGATTTCCTTTCCTCAAGGACATTAGTGAACCAGATAGATTTTTCCAACAATTGACAATGGTTTAATGATCATCTGTAGATTCTTAATTCCAAATATTTTTATGGAATTCAAATTCCACCATCTGCCATGGTGGGATTTGAACTCAAGTCTCCATAACATGAGCTGAGTTTTCTGGATAATACCACTAGACCATCACCACCTCTGCATGTTTGTACCAGGCAGTAGTCACATCCCTGAGGATAAGGTCTGATTTAGTCAAGGACAGGCAGATGTAATTGTGAGTGAGGCAGATAAGGGGACCCAGAGGATAGGTGGGCAGGAGTCTCAACCTTTACAGTTGTCCAAAAGGTTTGAGGTTCTTTCAACTTGGTTAGATGAGAATGAAGCCTCAAGTTGGATGAGTTGACTAACCACTGAGGTACAGGAAACTATTAAGTTGGGGGAAGTAAAAAGGAAGTAGGGGGCAGTATAGTGAGAGGGATTGATATTGTTCTGTACAGCAAAGAGCAAGATGCAGGCAGCTGTGTACATGATCTGCTCAGATGAGGAGGGTCGCATCAGACACCTCCAGACACTGAAAAATGCCCTAATAAGAACAGGATATAGCGCTCCACTCATTGATCGACAGTTCTGACATGCCACAGCGAAAAACCGCATCGACGTCCTCAGAAGGTAAACACAGGACACGGTGGACAGAGTACCCTTCATCGTCCAGTACTTCCCCGGAGCGGAGAAGTGCAGCGTCTGGAGATTGGTTTCCAGCTCAATGACTCTGAGCCAAAGTTCCTCAAGCCACCAGCATTTATTGCTGACATCTTCTCCAGAGTCTTCAACATGTCATTGATGAAGACGAACATCTCGCCAGGGCCATCCCCACACCCCCATTTACCTTCAAACAACCACACAACCTCAAACAGACCATTGTCCGCAGCAAACTATCCAGCCTTCAGGAGAACAGTGAACACCACATCACACAACTCTGCCACAGCAACTTCTGCAAGACATGCTGAAACATCAACATGGATGCCATCATCTCATGTGAGAACACCATCCACCAGGTACATGCCACATACTCTTGAAATTTGTCCAATATGGGGATGGCCTTGGCGTGATGTTCATCTTCATCAATAACATGTCTACCTAAAACGCTGCAGGAAAGGATATCCCGAAGCATGGTACATTGGGGAGACCATGCACACACTATGACAATGGATGAATGAACATCGCTCGACTGTTCCCTTCCTGTTGGCGAACACTTCAGCGGTCGCTGGCATTCGGCCTCTGATCTTCGGGTAAACATTCTTCAAGGCAGCCTTCATGACGTACAAAAGTGCAGAGTTGCTGAGCAGAAACTGATAGCCAAGTTCTGCACACATGAGGACGGCTTTAACACCGGGATCTTGGGTTCATGTCACACTATCTATAACCCCCATGACTTGCCTGAACTTGCAACATCTCACTTACTGTCCTGTCTGGAGACAATACACATCTCTTTAACCTATGCTTAATGCTCTCTCCACTCACATTGTCTGCACCTTTAAGACTTGAATAGCAGGTTAGCTGTTAAGACTCGCATTTTAATCAGTATTCTGTAAACTGTGTGTGCCTTTATATGCCCTGTTTCTGATCAGAACTCTCCACTTACCTGATGAAGGAACAGCGTTCCAAAAGCTTCTGGTGCTTACTATCAAATAAACCTGTTGGACCTTAACCTAGTATTGTGAGACTTCTTACTTTGTTTGCCCACTGCCAGGGCTTGGGGCTCAGGATTGGAGAGGAAGTTGCAGTGGGAGAGGGAGTATCTCGTTGTCGTAGTCCATGCAGGTATCAACAACCAAGATAGAACTGGAAAAGAAGTTCTGCATGACCAGCATGAGAAGCTAGGCACTATTTTAAGCAGAATCTCTGGACTATTACCTGAACCATGTACACACTTCTATAAAATTAGCATGATAAATGCTTGGCTCAAAGACTGATGTGGGAGAATTGGATACCAGTTCATGGGGCACTGGCTCCAATACTGGGGAAAGTAGGATCTGCACTGTTGAGACCTTGTACAACTGGTGCAAGATTGCAGAGCCCTGAGATACAGAGGGATTTAGGGGTTCTCATGCATGAATTGCAAAAGGTTGCAGAGGATAATGACTCTTTTGAACTCTCTTCCTCAAAAGGCATTGGAAGTAGTGTTTTTGAATATTTTTAAGGTAGCGCTAGGTAGATTCTTGATAAGCAGGTTAGTGAGAATGAAGAGTCGAGATTACAATCAGACCAGCCATGAACTCATTAAACAGAGGAACAGGGTTGAGGGGCTGACAAAATAAGTTGTTAAACCACGATTGCTGCCTCAGCAAAAGAAACAATCATTGCACAAAAAAGGGGAAACTGGTGTAAGGTTCAACATAGTAATTTGGATTACCCCACATTATTAGGAATCCCTGACTTTGCTTTATTCAGTAGATGATGATCATTTGGAAAGCAAAAGGAGATCAATACTCATTTTTGAATAGTGTTATAATTGCAATACTTAATTCTCAGACATTATTAGAAGATGCTGAGCGTTGCAGGCAGAAGATGCAAATGGCTTCAAGTCTAATTGATGGTTTGTCAGATGAGAAAGAACGTTGGACTGAGCAAAGCAAAGAATTTGCTGCTCTTGAAAAGAGACTTGTGGGTAAGTAGCAACAAAATAATTGTCTCATGCTATGAAAATGTTCTTTGTTTTAGCAACTGCAATGTACCTAACTATGTAAAGTATGACAAATAATCATAAATTATGATGATGAACAAATAAGACCAAGTTGAAATCAAATTTGAATGCTAATACATAAGCACACTGGGGAGGTGGTATGATATTATTGCTAGACTATTAATCCAGAAACTCTGCTAATGTTCTGGAGGACCCAGGTTCAAACCTCACCACAGCAGACGGTGGAATTGGAATTCAATAAAAAATAAAAAGTAAATAAGAATCTACTGATGACCATGAAACCATTGTTGATTGTCACAAAAACCATCTGTTTCATTAATATCCTATGGGGAAGGAAATCTACTGTCTTTGTCTGGTCAGGCCTAGATGTGACGCCAGAGTCCCAGCAATGTGGTTGACTCTCAACTGCCGTTGGGAAACTAGGGATGGACAATAAATCCTGGCCAGGCAGTGACATTCATGTCCCATGAATTCATAAAAAGAGCAATTAGGACCAGGAGTAGGCAGTTCAGTAGGCTCTGGGCTTCAGTGACAACTGTACTGTACTGTCTCACCCTGCCTGAGTGAGAAGCTCAGGCGAGACATGTACAGAAGAAATTTGATGCAGGTAAGTAGGCACAGAGTAGCAATCTGATGCTGATTGCTATGGCCCTTGTTTCTCTAAAAAAAAGATTTAGTAGTCCAGAAGCCTGTGCTGATGCTATGGGGATGCTAGTTCGAATCTCAGCGCAGTAATGGTGGAATTTAAATTCAATCAATTGATAAATCAAGTAATTTTTAAAAACACCTGGAATTGTATTCAGTAATAGTGACCATGAAACTGTCAGCGATAATTGTAAAAGCCCATCTGCTCTACTCAAGTTCCTTTAGGGAAAGGTATCTGCTGTCCTTACCTGGTTACATAAGAACATAAGAAATAGGAGCAGGAGTAGGCCATCTAGCCCTTCGAGCCTGCCCCGCCATTCAATAAGATCATGGCTGATCTGTCGTGGCTCAGTTCCACATTCCCGCCCTCTCCCCATAACCCTTAATCTCCTCTCTTATCAAAAACCCATCAATCCGCGTCTTAAAAATATTTAGCGAGGTAGCCTCCACCACTTCAACGGGTGACTCTAGGCCCAAAGCAATGTGCCCTCAAAAGGAAATTATCATAGAATCATAAAATCCCTACAGTGTAAAGGAGGCATTCGACACATCGAGTATACACTGACTGTCCAAAAGAGCATTTTACCCAGGCCCACACAATGCCCCCATAACCCTGCGCATATTACCATGGCTTAATCCACCTATCCTACACAAATGTGGACATTAAGGGGCAATCTATCATGGTTACTCCACTAAACCTGCACATCTTTGGACTGTGGGGGGAAACTGGAACACCCAGAAAAAACACACACAGGCACAGGGAGAATATGCAAACTTCACACAGACAGTGACCAAAGGCCAGACTCAAACCTGGAACCCTGGTATTGTGGGGCAGCAGTACTAACCACTGTGCCACTGTGCAACAAATGCTGCCCTTGCCAGTGATACTTGCATCCCATGAAAGAATAAATAAAAAATTAATACGTCCTGCTCACCCATAACCTCTGTGCTTTTTTACCGGAATGGCTCCCATTCCGGTAAAATCTTGGACCAGAATTTCCCAGCTCCATCGTGACGGGTTCCCCTGTGGTAGATGCAGCAAGCCATTCAAACAGCCATTGACTTTAATGGAGCCAGAAAATCCTGCCTGCCAGAGTGACTGGAAAATTCGGGCCGTGCTTTTAAAATTTGCATATTTGTTTTTAAAAGGCCTCCATGACTTTCCTCTCCCAAATCTGTAACCTGTTCCATCCTGCAGCCTCTGGTCTCCTCCAACGCTGGCCTCTTACACATCCTGATTTTAATCATTTCAGCATTTCCGTCTGTGCCTTCAGCTGCCTGGCCCCAAGTTCCAGAATTTCCACGCAAAACCTCTCTGCCTCCCCATTTCTCTCTCCTTCTTTAAGGTATTCTTTATAACCTGATTCTATGGTCCATCTGCCCCAAAACTGCTTGACATGGTTTGTTGTTAAATTTTATTTGCTAATACTCCTCCAAAAATCCTAGGACACTTATTATGTTAAGAACACATATAAATCCGAACTGTTGTCATAAGACAGAATAGCATAATAGCGGATAAACTACAATCCAGGGCATTGTTTCTTGGTAAAAATGTTGTTAAATATTGCTTTCACCACACAGATGTCACACAAGTTTTGCAATGCTGAGTACAGATTAAAATAACATTATGTGAAGAATGGTAAAAAGTTTGCACAGCATTCTTTGTTGAAGATGGTATTCTTTAATGAAAGCAAAATACTGCAGCTGCTGGAAAACTGAAGTAAAAACAGAAAAGGCTGGATAAACTCAGCAGGCCTGGCAGCCTTTGCAGAGAGAAACAGAGTTAGTGTTTTGGATCTAAATATTCTTTCTACAGAAATGAAGAACAATGGAAAATGTTCTTTAACTTCTTTGTAAGGTTAGACTTTCTTCTGATAATTTTTTTAGTCAAATAGTCCAGATGAAATTTTAGCATGTCTTCATCTATTTAACCCTTGCAACAGACACATTAAAGGAAAGAGGTGATTTCCTTTTCTATTTAATAGACTTTAACATTGAAGAGATTTGTCGATGGAAGGAGTGAGCTTTAGAAGCTGAATAACATTTTCTCATTCTATGCTAGATTTATAGACTGGCTTAGTCGCATTCTATACTTTTTATGTCCTTATGTTTGTTGCAGGGAATGTTTTGCTGGCTACAGCTTTCCTGTCCTATGCAGGCCCATTCAACCAGGAATTTAGAAATCTGTTGTTGACCAAATGGCAAGAAGAAATAATACTACATAAAATTCCATTCACCATAAATCTAAATGTCTCAGAGACGCTTATTGATGGGCCCACAGTTGGAGAGTGGAACTTGCAAGGCCTTCCGAATGATGACCTCTCTATACAAAATGGAATCATCGTTGCAAAGGCAGCTCGCTTCCCACTCCTGATTGATCCGCAGGCTCAGGGGAAGACTTGGATAAAGAACAAAGAAGCTAAGAGTGAACTTCAGGTAGTGGACGTGAACTATTGTGGTAAATATATGGTTCCAGTACTTGAGGATCATCTTGCACCATTTTTCAGCATGACATTCAAGTCATGATATGATACTCTAATAATTACATACAACTGAAGTAGATATGAATGTTTTTCAAATGGATTATGAATAATTAAAATGAGCTGGCTTGTAACAATACTGACTTTTATTCAGAAGGCTGAAAATGTAAACACAGAGCAGCCTGTCACTTAAAATGCTTGGTAATATTTGGCATTTTCACCAAAACTTTGCCAGTAAATTAGTCATGGTGAAATATTCAGGGCAAAGAGGAGAAAGAAGTGGGAGGAACTCATTGTACCACTGCATCATGGTACTGTTTGCCATTTGGTGTTCAAGCATCATGGGCAATCAGTTCCAAGGTCACATCAGAAGAGAAGTACAAAATGGAGGAGGAGAGCTATAAATCTACAGCAATGCTAGTTAGAGATAGATGGACATATAAAGAGTAGAAAAGGTCATTTTGGGCTTTAAATCCACTGCTTATAGGAGGGACAGAAAATTTCAATTCTCTTCCTATACCTAGTAGCACACTAAGACAGACTTTCATCTAATTTTGTTGCTAGTAATTCCTGGAACAGGTTGCTAGAAGTTTGTAGCTAAAGGGCACCACTCTGCATCAAGCATGGCTGACCAGGAGTCTCTCCTGCTCTTACCACCAGCTATTGGTGTGTTGGAAGGATTTGCAGATTGATACTCAGCCTTTTTAATTGCATTATGAATGCTCTTTCCTTGGCCTTCAAGATTTCGGGTGGGATTTGAATCCAGAGATTCTACCACTGCCACCCACTGCGCCACAGGAACTCATAGGGAGAGAAAAGAGAAATCAGAATTGCAAGCTCTGGTATAAATAACTAAAAATTGTATTTTTGTTAGTATTGTTCTATTTGATTTATCTTTTATAAATGAAAATCTTCTAGAATATAAAATCTATAAATGTAATTGTCATGTAATACAACAGAAGTTTTCCTCCTTTTTTATAGGTAACCTCATTAAATCATAAGTACTTTAGAAACCATTTGGAAGACTGCCTTTCACTGGGAAGACCATTATTAATTGAGGATGTAGGGGAAGAACTTGACCCAGCGTTGGACAATGTCCTGGAGAAAAACTTTATCAAAACTGGGTCCACACATAAGGTAATTTCTAAATATTTATATAGTATTCTCTGTATACATAATGACACAAATTAAATTTGATGTTTGCATAATTTATGTAGTAATATTTATATTGCAGACTTGCCTAAATTGTATGTTTTAAAATATTTAGTCTTTGAATTTGGGCATCACCTGCAAGACCAGCATTTATTGCCCAAAATTCTTGATATCTTTTCTTCAGGTAAAGATAGGAGATAAGGAGATGGACGTCATGAGTGGTTTCAGACTGTACATTACAACAAAACTGGCAAATCCTGCTTATACGCCAGAGATAAGTGCCCGTACTTCAATTATTGACTTCACTGTCACCATTAAAGGTCTGGAGGATCAACTGTTGGGGCGAGCAATTCTCACTGAGAAACAGGTGATATAAATCCTTCAGTTAATGACTTATGAGAAGCGTGAATGCAAACTGGGACACTTGCAAAGTAAATGCAGAGTTGTATTCAAACTAAGGGATTAGGATTTTTCACCTTTTAAGACATGACTGTAGCTATGCAATGTAATTGGGGATTATCAAAAAGAACTTGCTGGAATGCCTGGGGAAGTACAGTCACACTTGCATACAGTTGTAGAAGTTGGAAACCAATCCTTCCCTGGCCCACAAGGCGTTAGGAAAATAATAAATAGGAAGTGGTATGAATGCTGTTTGTCTCATGTAAAAAGCTCTTATTATTAATAACACTTAAATTTAGATTTCTTCACACAATGAATTACCTTTAAGGTGTAATGAGTGTTCCCATGCAGGCTAATACTTTCTAATCCCATTCAATTCTCACCTGCAAATTCTCAGAAATAACCATTTCTTCTCTTATTGGGTTAAATTTTACTGGTCCCCAGATCACAGGAAAAGAGGTGGGAGCATGATAGTAACAGGGAGAATAATGCAGGATAACTATCCTGTATTATTTCACCACCAGAGAGATTCCCAGAGGTGATCTGCGAGGCAGATTGGGACAGGATTTTTTGGCTGCGTTTGCCCAAAACTGGAAAATTCTGCCTGAGGTCAACAGGCCTTTTCATGAGTCTGCCCCTTGCCCACTCCAATTCCTGTGGCGGGCAAAACAGGAAAATTTGCCCCTGGCTGTTGCTCCACGGAAGTCATTTTACCGGTTGCTGGCATTTTACTGATGCCATGTGGAGAAGCCACCAGCTTCATTAGGGCTAATGGGTATCACATGGCACAAAACTAACATATGCTCAGCTGCAGCCGCAGTCATTATTGAACTAACTTTACACTTCCCCAACAGAGTGGGCAATGGAAAGAGTAATTTAAATGCTCAAATCTTGCCCTATGTTATATAGAGACCTAAAGTACACTCCCCTCGCACTTATAAAAATAATTATATGTTTGTGTGTAAAATGATCCATATACCTTAGTTCCCAGAATACATTATGATTCACAATATGGCTAAACCAACATCACCAGTACTTCAAAATTTAACAGACGGGGTTGCACACTTGTTTTATTGTAATTGTAGCAAAAACATATAACTGATGTGGTCAGAGTAATTTACATGTAAAACAAAACTGTGGGTTTGAACTCCACTTTTCTACTTGCCTTCAATGCAAGTATACTCTTCCTCAAATATGGAGACAAGTATTGCACACAGCATTCGAGGTGTAGTCTCACCAAAGACCCATACAATTCTAGCAAGACTTCTTTATTCTTACATTCCAATCTGTTCTCTTAATTGGTTACTGTACCTGCATTCTGATGTTCTGTGATCCTTGTATGTGTGCACGAAGTCTCTCTGAGAACCAGCATTTACAAGTTTTGTGCCTTTAAAATATTCTGATTTTCTGAAATAACCAAAGAACTTCCCTATATTGTACTTCATCTGTCATTTTGTTGTGTTCTCTTTTCAAGGGAAAACTGCAAAAACTGCAAAGAGTGCAGGAAAGGCATGTGCCGGTTAGGAGAAAGGATGGGAAAGGTAGGATTAGGGAACCGTGGATTACTAGCGATATAGAAGACCTGGTTAGGAAGAAACGAGAGGTGTATGTCAGGTCTAAGCAGCTGGGAACGGAGAGAGCGTTGGAGGAATACAGAGAGAGTAGGAGGGATCTCAAACGGGGAGTTAGGAGAGCAAAGAGGGGGCTTGAGATGGCTTTGGCAGGTAGGGTTAAGGAGAATCCAAAGGCGTTTTACTCCTATCTTAAGAACAAAAGGGTGGCTAGGGGTAAAATCGGTCCTCTCAGGGACAGACGTGGGGAATTGTGCTTAGAGGCAGAGGGAATGGGGGAGATCCTGAATGAATACTTTGCGTCGGTATTCACGAAGGAGAGGGGCTTGATGTCTGGTACAGTCATTGAGGGAGCGGTAGACCAATTGAAAGATCTATCGATTACGAGGGAAGAAGTGTTAGGGCTTTTAGATGGCATTAAAACCGATAAATCTCCGGGGCCCGATTGCATTTATCCTAGGCTGCTTAGAGAGGCGAGGGATGAGATTGCTGGGCCTCTGACGCGAATCTTTGTCTCTTCTTTGGACACAGGTGAGGTCCCAGAGGACTGGAGGATAGCAAACGTGGTACCGTTGTTTAAATAGGGTAGGAGGGATAGCCCGGGTAACTATAGGCCGGTGAGCTTAACATCAGTGGCAGGTAAGTTGATGGAGAGGATTCTTAGGGATAGGATGTACGCGCACTTACAGCATTGCAATCTGATTAAGGATACGCAGCATGGCTTGGTAAAGGGGAAGTCTTGCCTTACGAATCTGGTAGAATTCTTTGAGGAGGTGACAAAAACGGTCGACGAAGGACGAGCCGTTGATGTCGTCTATATGGATTTCAGTAAGGCGTTTGACAAAGTCCCTCATGGTAGGTTGGTACAGAAGATTAAAGCTCATGGGATATGTGGTCAGGTATCTAGATGGGTAGAGAACCGGCTTGCAAAGAGGAATCAGAGAGTAGTAGTGGAGGGGTCTTTTTCTAGCTGGAGGTCTGTCACTAGTGGTGTGCCGCAGGGCTCAGTACTGGGACCTCTTCTCTTTGTAGTGTATATAAATGATTTGGAAGAGGGAGTAGGTGGTGTGATCAGCAAATTTGCTGATGACACCAAGATGGCTGGATTGGCAGGCAGTGAGGAGCAGTGTCTGGCAATACAGCGGGATATTGATCGGCTGGTTGATTGGGCAGATACATGGCAATTGGAGTTTAATCCGGATAAATGTGA
Organism: Carcharhinus amblyrhynchos; assembly: GCF_965287045.1. Taxonomy (NCBI): domain Eukaryota; kingdom Metazoa; phylum Chordata; class Chondrichthyes; order Carcharhiniformes; family Carcharhinidae; genus Carcharhinus; species Carcharhinus amblyrhynchos. Next base: position 44,324,215 of record NC_137327.1, on the reverse strand, counting down.
GGTGATGCATTTTGGCCAGAATAATGTAGGGGGGAGTTATATGGTAAAGGGTAAGCCCATAAGGAGTATAGAATTGCAGCGAGACCTGGGGGTGCAAGTGCACAAGTCTTTGAAGGTGGCAGTGCAAGTGGAGAGTGTGGTGGAGAAAGCTTATGGTATGTTAGCCTTTATAGGAAGGGGTATAGAATATAAGAGCTGGAGTCTAATGTTGCAGTTGTACAGAACGTTGGTTAGGTCGCATTTAGAGTACTGCGTCCAGTTCTGGTCGCCTTACTACCGGAAGGACGTGGAGAGTCTGGAGAGAGTGCAGAGGAGATTTACCAGGATGTTGCCTGGTATGGAAGGACTGGGGTATGAGGAAAGATTGAAGAAATTGGGGCTCTTTTCCCTTGAAAGACGCCGACTGAGGTGGGATCTAATAGAGGTATATAAGATTATGAAGGGTATAGAGTAAACAGAGGTAAGCTATTTCCTATGATAGAGACACGTAAGACAAGGGTCCATGGACTTAAGGTGAGGGGGGAGAGGTACAACGCAGATATTAGAGGGACGTTTTTCACACAGAGGGTAGTGGGGGTATGGAATGCTCTGCTAAGTAAGGTGGTGGAGGCAAACACGCTAGAGTCATTTAAGAGTAACTTAGACAGGCACATGACTGGGTTGGAGTTGGGTGGATATAGGAGATTGTTTTAAGTAAGGGTCATTAGCATTGGGGCGTCCCTGGTAATGTAAATGGATATGGTATGATAATAATGTTTTTTCTCTTTTCATTCACAGGTTTTAAGTTGGTCCGCCTCGTGTCCAACAAGGGGCATACACGCGATGGGTCGTACTGGGGCTGCTCTTGGTTGTTCGAGATTGGCCTAGTGCTTCATATCGTTAGTGTGCCTAAACAGGACCAGATACTGGGCAAGACGACAGCTCAGTGACTATCGCTGATTGCTGTGCAGACACATGGATTTGGGCCGGTGTCTGTGGGAGTTTGCGCATTCTCCCCATGCTTGCGTGGGTTTTCTCCGGGTGCTCCGGTTTCCTCCCACACCCCAAAGATGTGCTGTTAGGCTGATTGGCAGGAATAAATTGTCCCTAAATCAGATTCCCTCAATCTGGATGGCCATAAAACATTAGATAGGGGTTGTGGGTGGAGTAGGGGGACTGGTGGTGTTGAGATGGCAGCGCGGGCTCGTTGGGCCAAAAGGGCCTGTTTCCCGGGCTGTTTTTGTTCTTTGTTCTTAACCTGACTATATCTCATTGCAGCCTCTTTGTGTCCTCCTTCGAGCTTACTTTCTCACCTGGCTCTGTTATCATCAGGAAACTCAGATCCAATACTCTCTGTCTCTTCTAAGTTACTAATATAAATGGTAAATAGTTGAAATCCCACTACTGAACCTTGAACACTCCACTAGGCACAGTCTGCCAACTTGAAAATGCCCCATTTATTTCTACTGTCCTGTCCATTAACCAATCCTCTATCTGTGCTAATATATCAATTCATGAGCCCTTTATCTTGTGTATCAACCCATTGCGTGGCACATTGAATGCCTTTTGGAAATTTAGATAGATCACATCTACTGGGTTCTCCTTTATCTACCCTACTAGTTACATCCTCAAAGACTCTAATAAATTTGTCAAACAGGATTTCCCTTTCCCTGCAGTAAAATGCTGAATGGGTCCTACTGCTAGCAAGTGCGGAGCAGGAGAACTCACTTTTTGATCTAATATCAAGGCCTGCTGTAAAAATCAGACCAATGTTTGAGATGATTTGGAGTCTGTGGGAACAGCAGATTATTGACAAACAATTTTAAGTATTGAGACTAAACAAATGCATTAATATTTAGTTTAAATTAGAATATTTAAAAAATGCATAAATAGGTAATGTTCATTTAGTTTTTCGGACACGAAGTTCTCAAGTAGGAGATATTTCTTCTCAAACCAGGAGGAGAGCTTGCTTTATAATTACACTATAAATAATTCTGTTGGCAATTTTTGTTTAGGAACTGGAGAGAGAGCGGACAAACCTGATGGAGGATGTGACTGCAAATAAAAGGAAGATGAAGGAGTTAGAAGATAACCTACTTTACCGTTTAACAACTACCCAGGGTTCCCTTGTGGATGATGAAAGTTTGATTGTAGTACTTCAGAACACTAAACAAACAGCTGAAGAAGTAACACAGAAGTTAAAGATAGCAGCTGAGACTGAAATGCAAATAAATACTGCCCGCGAGGAGTACCGACCAGGTGCGTCGCAACTCTCCGTGGAATTTGATGCATCAAGTCAATTGGTGTATAAACTTAGATTTATTCTTCAGAGAAGACATTTGGAGTTTAGTTTACATGGTTAAATTTGAATTTATTCAAATGGTTTCTACTTTGGCTTTGAAGGTCTGACTGAAGCAATTCAGACAGTAGCTTTTGACTAACAGAAGAGAAACTCCTTGGGTCTTAATGCTGCCTCTTGCACATTTATTTTTAATTATTTGACAATAATAAGTTTTCCAGCCTATTGATATATCTTTATTGATGTACTGTATAGTTTCCAGAGGTAAATGCTTTAAGTTAAGGCTGGAATTTTGTGCCAGCAGGATCTTGTTTACAGATTTTCCCTGCCCGCCTATGACATTCCACCCAGAAAAGTCAGGAGCCTCATTTCAATTAATTATAATAATATTCAAGGATCTCCTTACCGTATCATCCCCCCACATTGAGATCTTCCCTACACCTGTTTTTTTTAAATGGAAACCAGGTGAAGTGATCCTGCCAGGGGTCACACAGTTAAGTACAGCACCCAGGGAAGAGGGACATGCCTAGACAGTACTCTGGTAGTTCCCTGGCACTGCCCTGGCACTAACCTCTGTGTGAGGGCAGTACCGGGATAGTGCTAGGGGTCAGTGCCATGATGCAAGGAGGCAGTGTGGGGGGGACCTCTTTGGGGACGGGTGGTCCATTGGGGGAGGGCCTCCTGAAGTCCATGAGGGGTGGTGCATGGAGGGGTTGCTGGGGAAGGGGCCTCCACATACATGGGGGTGGGTAATTTTCTTTTTTATCAGTGAATGGGGACCTTTTTACGTAGGGCAGCAAGTGCTAGGTTATCAGGTGAGAAAAGTTGACTGTGCTGAGTCATTCTGCCCAATTTGTCCATTCTGCCCTTTTTAAAACCCTTAAACTAATCCCAGTTGCCTGCGTTTGGCCTCTATACCCATCATACCCATGTAACTATCTAAATGCTTTTTAAAAGATAAAATTGTACCCGCCTCTACTCCGCCTCTGGCAGCTTGTTCCAGACACTCACCACCCTCTGTGTGAAAAAATTGACACTTTAGTATCTCTCCTCTCTCCCCTTAAACCTATGCCCTCTAGTTTTAGATTCCCCTACCTTTGGGAAAAGATATTGACTATCTACCTTGTTTATGCCCCTCATTATTTTATAGACCTCTATAAGGTCACCCCTCAGCCTCTCACGCTCCAGAGAAAAAAGTCCCAGTCTATTCAGCCTCTCCTTATAATTTAATCCATCAAGTCCTGGTAGCATCCTAGTAAATCTTTTCTGCACTCTTTCTAGTTTAATAATATCCTTTCTATATTAGGCTGACCAGAATTGACCAGAGGGGAAATGCACACTGGTTTACTCACCTTAGCCAGCACTCTGTGCAAGAATGAGAAAATTCGGCCCTCAAGGTGTAATGTGTCAGTCCACAAAAACAGTTAACTAAACATAATTTCTTGGTCCAGTTCTTTGAGCCAATATTGAATTTAAGACTGAGGTTTCAGACACCATTGGACAGGATTTCTGGCCGCACTCACCCCAAGTCTAGAAAATTCCACCCGATGTCAGTGGACCTTTGTATGGTCTGTGTCCTGCCCGTTAAGATTCCTGTAGTGGATGGGATGGGAAAATCCCACCCATTGTGCTGTTTATAACAAAAGAGGAGCTTCTGTGCAGCATCTAAACTTTTTCCAGTACTGGTTCCAAATTTGACATTAACTTTGTGTTACAATAAGTTACCATTGCAGTAGATGAATTATCATACATCTCTTTATTTTTACACAGTGGCTACCAGAGGCAGCATCCTTTATTTCTTGATTGTTGAGATGAGTATGGTGAATGTGATGTATCAAACGTCTCTGAGGCAATTCCTAGGGATCTTCGATCTGTCACTGGTCAGGTCTGGTGCCACAATTGTATTTACTTGGATTTACCAGTCAGATTTACCTTCTTTCTTGTTGCCAGCCTCATCCTAATTTGCAATGTAATTTTTATTTTAAATCTCTGCGTGCTATACTTAATATAGTTCCTATTACTTTTAATATGTTTTCATAATCAATTCCACCAGGTCTGCTAAAAGTCCATTCACCAGCAAGCGAATAGTATGTATTATTGATTATATGACGTATGAAGTCTACACGTACACAGCTCGTGGGTTGTATGAGCAACACAAGTTCCTTTTCACGCTTTTGCTCACTTTGAAAATTGATATGCAATGCAACAAAGTTAAACATGATGAATTTCTCACGCTCATTAAAGGTATGTTACTTCAAAAATAAGTCAAGTAGAACCACAACTTTTTAAAATTAGAATGCTTTTATTATGGATGTCTAAGTTAGAGAGCATGTGAACAAGAGTGAGTTTTTAATTGTAATCTAAGTTGAATAATTAATTTTTGCTTTGAGAAGGGTCTGCCACACTGCTCCATATCAATAACAAATTGCATTTACATAGTGCCTTTAGCACAGTAATAATATTAAATTAATAGTCAATGAAGTGAAGAGCATTATCTTCAATTCTGATACTCTATAATTATAATTGGATTATGTTTGTTAAATATACTTGTTCCTTCTTACTTCTGAAATTTTGTCTAATGAAAGGATTCAACTGAAGCAATAGATAAAGCACATTTGAAAGAAATTATGTCGTTCCCCCAGAAGGATTTTGTTTAAACATATCCACTAAATGATCCAATTATCGTAAATGTATCATAAAATCATAGAATTCACAGCACTTCAACCCACCACATCAGAGACAATGTTCAGAAATAACTATCTACATAGTCCTCTTCCCATTGCCTTTTTAGTTTTGTCCAAGTATTTGTCCATTTTCCTTCTGAAAGTAGTTATGGAATCATCTGCTAGCACTGTTTTGGGTAGGGTCTTACCATATCATTGCAATCCTCAGCATATACATGAAAAAAAATTAACCTTTTACTGTTAATCAGCTATTGGTAAGCAGCTTAGAAACATAGAAAATAGGAGCAGGAATGGACCATTCAGCCCCTCAAGTCTGCTCTGCCATTCAATATGATCATGGCTGGTCCTCTGTCTCAACGTGATATCCCTGCATCTCCTGATACCCCTTGATGCTTTTAGAACCAAGAAAGCAATTTCTTTCTTAAATATTCAGTGACTAGGTGTCCACAGCCTTCTGTGGTAGAGAATTCCACAGGTTCACCACCCTCTGAGTGAAGAAGATTCTCCCCATCTCAGTCCTCAAAGGCCTACTCATATCTTGAGACTTTGACTACTTGTCCTAGACCCCACCAGCCGGAGGAAGCAGCATCTCGGAATCCAGTCTGTCCATCCCTGTCAGAATTGTATATATTTCAATGAGATCCTGTCTCATTCTTCTAAACTTGAGTGAATACGTGGCTAGTTGATCGAATTCTCCTGAAACAACAATCCTTCCATTCCAGGAATCAGCCTGGTGAACCTTCGCTCTATGGCAAGAATATCCTTTCTTAGGTAAGGGTAGTAAAACTATACATAATTCACCAAGGCCCTATACAGCTCAGTAAGACATCCTTGCTCCGGCACTCAAGTCCTCTTGCAATGAAGACCAACATAGCTTTTGCCTTCCTAACTGCAGCATTGTATTAAACTGGAAACATGTGTTGTATAATGTCGATTTTACAAATGATTTGCAGAGAATGGCATCAATGATAATTGTGGTTTTAATTGGATAGGTAACTTGCTTTGTTTAACATGGAATTTGTTAATAAGACATAAACCATTGAAGCATTTAAGGTGTAGACTTTTTCAAATGGGTGAACTAAGATGGACTAGCCTTCCACACATGTATTTATTTTGATATGTTATAGAAATTAATAATGAATGTAATTAAAATTGCTGTTTGACATGTGGCGGATAACTTTAGCTTTGTAGCTTGTGTAAAGTGAATGATACAATTTTTCTTTCCATTGACTTAAATCGGGGCGATGTAACACATTCTGCTGATTTGCTATCACCCATTTTATACAAACACTCAAAGTCAAAACCATCCCTTTAGTTTATTCTATAGAATATTTAACATTTACAGGATACAGGAAATTTCTCTTCTCTGGTTAGAAAGCAATCCTTCTGCTGATGTCTGAGTTATATTACAGAAGACCGTGCAAATTCAAACCAGCATGATACAGGCACCTGGAGGCCTTTACATCCTCATAGCTTTACACATGATCAGTTACACTGCTGCTCGTGTGCTGCATGTCCAAAATTGTTTTACATTGATGCTAAAGTGGAGGTATAACAGGGCCTTAAATAGTGATTGATTTTAGGAATATGGTGTGTTGCAAGCATCATACAGTAAGCAAGTGGAACTCAACTTGGTGTTTTGTTATCAAGTGAAATTCATACATTCCGAAAATTCATTTTTCTACTTGTGAATATACACATTGTTATATAGCTTTTAATTTAAACACCTTCTAGGCATTCCAGTTTAATGAGACAAACAAGGACAGTAATTCAATTATTTCTTTATTTAACATTTCTAGTACCAACTCAAACATAAACAGTTGCAACTCATTTAACTCTTTACTGAACTTTAACTCTAACTGAACATCAACTTTCAACTGAACTTTAACTCTTAATCTGCACTTTAACTTTAACTGAACATCAACTTTAACTGAATATCAACTTTAACAATTTAACTGAAAATAGATACTACCAAGTTTAGGAAAATCTTGACCAAGAAATATCCTCAATGTAGAATCTATCTTCTCCTTCTCTGAAGCATCCTTCAGGGCACAGGTCTTGTTGCAATGGGTGGTCTCTTCGAGTTATCGCTGCAAAACAAAGGCTCACATGTCTCTTCACCTACAATTCTCCACTTGCGTCTGGAAGATTCTCTGTCATCCAGCCAATTGTGTAAGCAGAAATCGACCACGTGGCTCGAACATCCAGTGAAATTACTTTTGAATAATGCCATTACGCTTAGTTCAAACTGTATACTCCATACATAGAACAGCCATAAAAAACAGAGATACAATATCTGGGTCAATGTAAACAACTTCCCTGATCTGACCAACACAGGAAGCTTCAGATCACAGCTCCCAAGCCAGAGACTCTTTACAACTTGCATCTGGTTTTAATCTGTAAGTTGACCAAATGTCCCGGCATGCTTAGCTCTGTCAGAATCGCCATATTAAAGCAACTATTGCCATTATTGTTGTTAAAAAATTGTTGTAGCTAGTCTTTCTCTGTCCACAACATGAATATACATTTTGTTGAGGGAGCAATTCCTTTTACTTTATCTCCATAACTCTGGCTTAGTTCTCTTTGAACTGTTGGATATTATTTCTTGGGCAGAGGAACAAGCAGCCTGCTCTGTAGCTGTTGTGTACTCAGCTACCAAGAGGTCAGAGAGGGAGAATTCTGTAACCTATCTAAATCAATACATTGTATTGTGACATGGAAACATTTATTATGTTTTTGAGTGTGGTCTATATATTCTGTATACATTATATGTATCCTATCATCTGAATTCCAGGTGGTGCCTCTCTGGACCTCAAAACCTGTCCCCAAAAACCTGCCAAGTGGATTCTTGATATGACCTGGCTGAATTTAGTTGAACTTAGTAAACTTCATCAGTTTTTAGACATCCTTTTCCAGGTAAGATTGAAGGCAACTGGTTAAAAGTAATTGGATGTGTTATTGTGGTGATTAATAATAATCTTTCATTGTTACTGATTCAAACTTTAGCAAATATAGATGCATGAGATTTATGTTAAATTTTTGGATGTGTTTGACCCAGCAGATCTAATAGTTGACTTAATCTTCTGATCAGAGCTGCAGATGGTTAGTACTGCTGCCTCATACCTCCAGGGGTCTGGGTTCAATTCCAGCCTTGGGTGACTGTGTGGGTGTAATTCTCCCAAAAAAAAATTCAAAGTATCAAATTCGCATGAAAACTGGAGTATTCAGCTGGTTTTTCCAATGGGTGTTCAGAGAAGAACCTCCCATATTCTGCAATGCAGAGGTCACCAGCGTGAATATCATTAGATTTTAGGGAGTGGGCCTTATTCTTGATGGAGACGCTAAAACCAACAGGCTTCTGAATATGCACAGTGGCCCCGAACGGTTAGCCTACCTCTTTGCAGGCCAGTCTGGGACCCCAACAGTGCTGCGCCTCTGACCCCTCCATGGCCCAATTGCAGACGCCTTCCCCCTGACCATTTCTGGGCCCAACCCTGACCCCCAACCCATCCCAGAGCACCCCAATCTCCAGCCCTCCCCCTCCACAGCTCCCCCAGCAGTTCCGGCCCTGCAGCAAACAGACCCCCCCCAGCCCGCCTCGATTTTCAGATACCAAGAGGCAGATCACCCCCCCCAACCGACGCCCCCCTCCCCCAATCGCTAGCTTTCCTCCTGCCCCAACTGGTCCCAATGGCACAGTGGCAGTGAGCCCCCACCCTCACCGATCACCCCTAAGCCTGGGCATCCCATTAGATTCCGCCCCCTTGACACTGCCTGGTGCCCAGTGGGCTGTGCCAAGGTGCCCCCTGGGCACAGACACTTTATCCCTTGGGCAGTGCCATGGGGGAAAGTCTGACACTGCCATGGTGCCAATTTCCATGAGCACTCTCCTACTGCCTGTTTCCGCTGGGGGCCCCAATGCACCCCCCCTTCACTCCAGTGGGTTTGTCCCGTTAGCTCCCCAAAAGTGGGAAGCTACTCTATATCCTGCGAGCGTGAAATATTCTGGCAGGATGGGAGACGCTAGCGGACCTGGAGAATTCAGTCCTGAGCCCATTAATTACATTTATAATACATTTAAATAAAAATTTAAATAACTTATCTGTCTTCCCGTCGGTTTCCAGCACAGATCTGATGGCGCCAGAAATTTGGCGCTGGGAAATGAGTTTGTGACAGGAATGCATGCGCAAATGCACGCGTGCCTGGCTGTGCGACTCTTCCACCTTGCTGCGCTAGAAAATTAGCTCAACGGGGTGGGAAAATCACCCCCTATGTGTGGAGTTTGCACATTCTCCCTTTGTCTGTATGTGTTTCCTCCGGATGGGTTTGGTTCCTCCTACATTCTAAGGATGTATAGGTTAGGTTTACCTGTGGTAAATGTGTGGGATTATGGGGTCAGGCTGGGGAATGTGCCTAGTTAAGATGCTCGTTTGGTGCTTTTGTGTAGACTCGATGAGCTGAATGGCTTCCTTCTGCACTTTTGAGATCTATTGCAGTCCACATAACTAAAAGAAGTGCAGCAGCTTCAAACATTTAGAAAAAAGTTACAAAAACAGTCAAAGAATAGAAACACTTCAAAGTGCTGAGATTCACTTGTCACAGGAACAGTATGGTATACAGTATGTGCAGCAATGGGAACCTGGTGGTCAGAGACCAGGGTGTCAGCTGCCTGCGAATTAAAAATTGAGAAAAATAAAAATGGCTGATTTAAAATGTTGAATTAACTCACAGCTTCCTCTTTATGATTGAGCCATATATAAAAAACATATATTGTAAAAGAACTAGGACAGATACTTTCAGAGGTAGGAAGTGTTCAACCGGACTACTAGAATAGTAGTTTTTTCACTCAGATGGTGGTGAGTGAGTGGAATCGGCTGCGGTCGGTGGTGGTGGAAGTGAACTCGTTGGGGTCTTTTAAGAAACTTCTGGATGAGTACATCGGATTTAATGGGATTGAGGGTTATAGATAGGCCTGGTAGGTAGGGATATGATCAGCACAACTTGTGGGCCGAAGGGCCTGTTTGTGCTGTAGTGATGTTCTAGAATATTACAGGAAATCAGAGCAGAGTAGCAATGGTATATTTCATAGGAATTGGGAACTGGTCTGCTAAGGTGCTGGGGAACTGAATGCAAAGAATCAGAGCTGATGGGTTGCTGTATTGTGTAAACTGAAACACAGGAAAAGCAGATTATGACTCCATGTTTTGATCAAAACCATTTTCTTTCAAATTTGAACACTGCCTTATGGTTCCTTTGATATTTCCTTCTTGTTTTAAGACTTGGGAAAGTGAGTGCAAAGTATCAGTTCTGATGACATACTGGAGTTGCTGAATGCAGAGTATCAGGACCAGCAGAATGCTGGAGCAATTGAGTGCAGAATATTGGGACTGGTTGAATGTTGGGTGCAGAATGGGACCCAATTGCCAGCACTCAGAGTGACTGGATATCATTGAGCAGCAATGTGCAACACTATTTCTAAAGCAAATTACCACAGTGAGAACTGATGTAGTGTCCTAAAATGTGCAATCAGATGTGCTATAATCTGATGGATTGGTGCACTAGAACCAGCTACAAGAACCAAAAAGAGATACAATTGCATTGAAAAGATCCAACTTGAATATAAGAAAGTGAAGTTAAACAAGCTGTAAACTAAAGATTAGTGACTATTGATAATATATATTAAGAGAACTGGAAGCAATAGGTGTGTAGATGAGGATAGGGCAGTTGATGGAATCTACAAGGAGGTCAGTAAAGCTTTTGACAAGGTCCACATGGGAGGCTGATGACGAAGGTAAGAGTTCATGGGATCCAAGTCAATTTGGCAAATTGAATCCAAAATTGGCTTAGTGGCAGGAGCCAGACGGTGATGGTTGGAGGAAGCCTGTGTCCAATGGTGTTCTGCAGGGATCACTTCTGGATCTGGATGTCACTCGGAGGTATCTAAGTTAGCAGATGACACAAAAGTTGATGGTGTGGTAAATAGTGAAGATCAAAGCCTTAGATTACAGGATGATATAGATGGGCTATTTGGATGGGTAGTTTGGTAGCAAATGGAATTCAACCTTGAAAACTGAGAAATTATGCAATTTGGGAGAACTAACAAGGCAATGAATGATCGGATCTGAAGAAGTGCAGAGGATCAGAGGTACCTTGGTGTGTAAGTCCATAGATCTCTGAAGACAGCAGGACAGTAGATAAAGTGATTAAGAAGGCTTTTAGAATACTTCCCTTTATTAAACAAGACATTGAATATAAGAAGTTGTGATGGAACTGTATAACACACTAGCTAGGCCACAGCTGGAGTACTGTGTGCAGTTCTGGTCACCACATATGAAATCCGTCGTGACTGGAATTTTACAGAGGAATTCCATTTCCTTAAGGTACTAATGCTTAAGCAATTAACAGCTGTTCATTTATTACATTTATAGATTGCTCGCAATGAGAAGCAGTGGAAAATCTGGTATGATAAAGATGCTCCAGAAGAGGAGGAGTTCATACCTGATGGTTACCATCAATCTCTGCATTGTTTTGGCAAGCTTTTACTGGTCCGATCCTGGTGCCCAGATAGAACGATTGCACAGGTGGAACTTTTGTAAATAAAGACTGAACCAATAACTTGCTCAGTAAAACTACCACTTTGGCATAGAAATACACAGAAATGATTAACAGACAAGCTGTTCCATTCCACCCAGCCAGCCAGTCAGTCAGTGTAGGTGTTTGTTTGGCACACAAGCAGCTGTCCTAATCCTATGTGCTCTGTTCTCATATTTCTTTATTCCATTTCACCCAATTTATTTCCAAACTTATATCTTTGCCATACTTGCACTTCATCAGAGCATTTTCAACTCTCCTATCCCTATTACAAGCTAATTGAATTGCCAATCTTCCCCAACAAGAGTCATCTGATACTATTTGATTCCAATGCAACCCATTTGACAGTCTTGTTCTTACCATCCCCACAGGAATCCACTACTTCATATTGGTTGGAAGTAACCTGTTCTTGCTTTAGCCTATCCCTCCTTAAATTTTAAATTCATTTTTATAGAATGTGGATGTCGCTGACTGGGCCAGCATTTATTGCCAATCTCTAACTGCCCTCCATTTCAGAGGGCATTTGAGAGTCAACTCACTTGTTGTGAGCCTGGAGTCACGTGTTGGCCAGACCAGGTAAAGGGGCAGATTTCCTTCCTTAAAGGACATTAGTGAACAGATGGGTTTTTATAACAATTGACAATGGTTTCATGGTTATTATTGGAGTTTTAATTCCAGATTTTTATTGAATTCAAATATCACCATCTGCTTTGGTGGGATTTGAACCTAGGTATCCAGAGCATAACCCTGGGTCTCTGGATTATTAGCCTACTGACAATTCCACCATGCCACTGCCTCCCCTTGCTTTCCTGATATCTGGATAGTCACCACTCCTTCTTTGACAACTGTAAGCTTCCTGTTTCTAAGCAGGATTACTGCCTCTGAAACATTTGTTCCAGAAATCTTTCTCCTTCCCTGACACGTAAATGGCTCCAGCTTCTATGAGTATAAACTGAAATAATCTCAGCTAGAAACAATGTTCTCAGATGTGTTTGTCCATGTTAACTTGAAGCCTTGCAACTCCCTCAACTTGAAGAAACCGCCCATCACTGCTCCTCCTGTATTGCCATTCTTAAAACTTTATCTAGTTTATAAATAAAGGAACTGTTGGCTGTTCTATTCTTCAATGAGAAAGCAAAAGACAGACACAATGAACACTGATTTTGGAGATTTACTCATTACTGTAATGTTGGCAAACACAGAAGCTTTGATTATGTGGAACAGGGTTTCAATTCTGGCGGAATTTTCCCATCCTGATTGCCACGGGAATCTTAGCCACGGGAGGGGTGAATCATGCAAAGGTCCGTTGACCTCAGGCAGGAAGTTCTGGCCTTGGGTGAGTATAGCTGGAAAATTCCGTGACAGTGGCAAAAATACCCTCTGGGCAAAGCTAACAACTGTTACAAGTATAACTGTTTCTTAAAATGAATGACCTTACTGCCTTCTTAACTGAGGTCAGGTAGTTGTGTGAGGTTCTGTCAGGTACTGCACTGACCCAATAGATTGTCAGAGTCAACAGGCCAATGGAGTGATTTTCACAGAACCTCATTGTATTTGTATTCAGCTCATTAAGAACTGCAGAAATGTTGCACTTAATTTTGAAATTTTTGTGATAATTTAGCTTAAGATGTATTAACAAAATAGAGACCAATATTTTTATGCACTTAGGCCCGCAAATATATTATCGATTCTATGGGTGAGAAATATGCGGAAGGTGTTATTCTGGACCTTGAAAAAACTTGGGAGGAATCTGACACCAGAACCCCTCTCATCTGTTTCCTCTCCATGGGCTCTGATCCTACAGACCGCATCATTGTCCTTGGGAAGAGATTGAACATTGAGACTCGTTATGTTTCTATGGGTCAGGGCCAAGAGACACATGCGCGCAGATTGCTTCAGCAGACGATGTCAAGTGTAAGAGGATTAACATTTACCAATTTATATACAAACCTGTTCATTACAGGTATCTGTGTTTCTTACTATCTCTGTGGCTAAAGATAGAACATCTATCTCTGTAACCTTAATTTGGCAGATTAGTTCAGTTAGCATGTTTCTTTGAGATTGTGTAATTTTATTGTATAGAGGTCTTGAGAACAAGCTGCTGTTGTAGAGATTTGAACTACCTCCTGCATCAATGTATTGCCACAGGACATTGATACATCAACAGCACTCCGAATTGATCACTGTACAATTACATTCTCTTCTAATGGTTAAACTATTGATCTCGACAATTTAATGGAGTGAGTTGCCAAATAGAAGCCAGCCACTAACCATTAAAGAAGTTGAAAAAAAAAATCAGGAATAGAGTCTATTTTGGGACATTAGTATAAAAACCACAGAAGGAAAAGAGAAAGTGACCTCATATCTTCACCTTTAAATAATAACTGTTTTGTGCTGGCTTTTAAATTCATCTGCAATTAATGTAATTGGCTTTTGGGATTCACTTTTAGGGAGGTTGGGCTTTACTTCAGAACTGCCACCTAGGACTGGATTTCATGGATGAACTGATGGACACAATTACAGAAACTGAGACTATTCACAACTCATTCCGACTGTGGATAACAACTGAGGTCCACACGCACTTCCCCATTACTCTGCTGCAAATGGCAATAAAATTTACCAATGAACCACCTCAAGGATTAAAAGCGGGTCTGAAGCGAACATACACAGGTTAAAAAAGTCAATTTTTGTATTATCTGCCAAAGTAGCTTAAATGACTTCCCATGTATGCATCAATACAGACTGTGTTCAAACCTAATGGAAGTTTTACAATTACTTTCCCTCTTTTAATGTCCTGTCTCCTCCTGGAGGCACTGAATTCACTGGAAGGTAGTTCAATCACCAACAGCTTTGACTGCTCTTCTTGCACTTTACTTAAGTTACCATTTTTCATATGTAAGCCATGTTAATGAGCTAGGTATCCAAATATGGAGAGGGAAGGGGTATTGCATCCCAATCTTATCCTCACCCAATGTCCACACATGCACATTCACAATGAGCAATCACTACATTTATAATGATCATGATCCATCTCATTTAAGAATGTAACTGTCTTTGCTAATCCAAGATTTATGCAAAAATTGCATTTGCTTTTGTTTAATTAATATTACGCAAATTAAATATTTGCGTAAAATGAAGCACAAATTATTGTAATTTGGATCGGTAATGCACAATTGGGTGTCTTCTGTTTCCTAAATTGCCATTCGTATTTGAACATATCTTTATAATGGACTGAGACAGGAGATTTTTTAAAGAGGTTTCCAGCACAGTAAAGCAGTCAAACTAGGATGTAATGAAGGTGGCAGACTGAGTCTACATTAAACAATGCTTGCATGGAAAATAAAACGTATTCTATACTCAGTCGATAAGTATATACCAATCCATTTCTTTCTTCTCCATGGCCACAAAACTACTTATTCTGAACATGGTTTCTTCTTTTCCTTCCACTACAATCTCTTTATCTTTTACTGGCCTTCATTGCAAATATCTCCTTTGACAGCTGCAAAAGCTACTTATATATTAAACAAATCTAAGATTATATTTTTAAGCCTAAATAATTATAACATTTTTGGAACTTGGTATTCCACATAGAATAACTTGACCTTTGTACCTTGCGTGCTGTACTATTTCTTATTGATCACAAATTTGGCGTTACAGAATTGTTTGGAAAATTGCTTTATCTGCATTGATTAAACATTATTTGTAGACCAGCATTCCATGCATTTTCATGTTGTGAGAATCATGGTTTTCCAGCATAGTTCCACTAGCTGTAGGATGAAATTATGCTGTGGGGAATTTTTGGAGTGTTAAATACAGTTCAGGACCTGGATATAATTTGATGTACTCTCACACTAGGAATTTAATTTCCAAGCCTCACCTGATATTCATCCTACGTTATCTCTCAGCATGTTTTGTGTTGGCTCAAATCATCGCATTGACAGCAGCCATGGAGAATTTTCAAAGCCTCCCTACCATCCTAACTGGAGGACAGCAGATGGAGATATTTAAAAAGAACAAAAATTGCCAAATCTTAGAAATATAGTAATCAATTGAAAATTAATGTTTTCTGCTGAACACTGCCCTGCCCTTTATTAAACCATACAGTTGTAAGGGCAATTAAAAGTCATAGAATCCCTTCAGTGCAGAAGGAGGCCATTTGGCCTGTCAGATCTGCACCGACTCTACGACAGAGTATCTCACCCAGGCTCTGTAATCCCACATATTTACCCTACTAATCCCCTTAACCTACACATCTTGGGGTACTAAGGGAAATCAGTTTAACCTACACATCTTTGGAAGAAGAAACGGAGCACTCAGAGGAAATCCATGCAGACAATGGGGGGAATGTGCAGACACCACACAGACAGTCACCCAAGGGCTGAACTGAACTCGGGTCACTGGCATTGTGAGGCAGCAATACTCACCACTGTGCCACCATTCCAACGACAAAGATGTAGAACTGGACTGACATATAGGCTAGACCTGGTGAAGAGAGCAGGTTTTTTAATTTATTCACAGGATGAGATTTGCTGGCTAGGCTAATGTTCATTGCCCATCCCTAATTGTCCTTGAGAAGGTAGTGGCGAGCTGCCTTCTTGAACCACTGCAGTCCAAGTGGTGTCAGTACACCTATGGTGCTGTTAGAAAGGGAGTTCCAGATTTTGACCCAGCAACATTGAAGGAATGGCAATATATTTCAAGTCAGGATGGTGAGTGGCTTGGGGGGAACAGTCATGTGTTTGGAAGGTGCTGTCTATGGATTCTTGATGAGTTCCTTGTAGATGGTATACATTGAAATTGAAACTAAAGGAGATGGCATACATCAATTCAATAGACAATAAAGGAGGTGATGACAAAGGGGAATATAAGATAGTCACTCATAATCCAGTTTGAGAATTTAGGAGAAACTTCAGAGTGTGATGGAGCTCAGAGTAAATAAAGAAAATGGGATAACTGCATTTAAGGGGAAGCTGGATAAGCATGTGAGGGAGAAGGGAATAGATGAATAGTTGATTGGGTTAAAAATGATGAAGGGTAGGAGGAGGCTTAATGGGAAATAAACACCAGCATAGACCCATTAGGCCAAATGTAATGTAAGTACTGTGCAACAGTGAATGGTTTCTAAATCTTTTAATGCCTTCTTTAAAGATTTTACATCAAACCTTCAAACTTTCTCAAAACCCTTGCTTATACCTCAGGATGTGCCTAAGATGAATTCATCATTAATTGAGCACATTATCTACTTATAGCAGATACGCCTCATAACCTTAAGGATCGCAATGGGATCTCCACCAATGCACTTCTACTTTTGTTATCTTTAAGGTATCAGCCAAGACCAGCTAGATGTTAGTAACACATCTCATTGGAAACCCATGCTATATGCAGTGGCTTTCCTACATTCAACTGTGCAAGAAAGGCGTAAGTTCGGACCTCTTGGCTGGAACATTCCTTATGAGTTCAATCAAGCTGATTTAAATGCTACAATCCAGTTTGTGCAAAACCACCTTGATGATACAGACAGCAAAAAGGTACAATCCTTTTTCTCAAAGTTGAGTAGCCATTTTGACCTTTCCCATTCTGACTTTGTTCCAATAAATGTCCTTATATTTCTAAATAGTAAGAATTTTCACTGAATGCTGGTGAAATCGTGCTTGCAATCCTGCAGGAAATACAAAAAAAAAGTTTGTCCTTCTATTTTTTCAAACCCCTTCCTGTTCTTGCTGCATATCATAATAGATTACGCATATTAGGAACTTGGAAGTGGTTTCGTCCTGTTAGTGTAAAAGGGGTAGGCAGATTTATAAAACTAAAACCTCAAATTAATCATGTTCCATGAAATTATGTAGAAAATATGTTACCATCATCATTCACCTTCAGTATTGAAGAAGACCAGCTTAATTTGTCATCCAGACATTGGGCTGTGTGGGTGCGAAGGCGGCTGATAAATCTTATCTTGGCATGGAAGGTTCTAGTGTAGTGGGGACAGGAAAATGAGGCTGGCAGGTAACTGGGGGCACTGTTCTTCCTTTATGCTTGTTTTGGACTAACATTATCCATTGTATTTCGTATGCTGATGTGCAGATGGCAAATGCATTCTTCTAGGCCGAGTGGCCCTGGACAAGGTCTTGCACGATGCAGTGTCAATTCTAATGTCCTTGAAGGAGCTTTTCAGGGTATCCTTGAAGTGTTTCTTCTGGCTGCAATGGGAGCATGCTCCGTTCTGGAACTCTCTGTAGAAAATTCCCTTCAGGAGTTGGTTGTCAGGCATTCTGATTGTATGTCCAGCCCTTCAGAACAGTTCTTTGTTGTAACATTGCGAAGGTGCTGACCATGCCAATTCTCCCGAGGACCTCTGCGTCTGGGACATTGTCTTGCCACTTGATATTGAGGAGCTTGCGAAGGCAGCAAAGGTGGAAGCAATTGATTTTCTTCGCGTGTTGCTAGTAGACAGTCCAGGTCTCACTCATGTAGAGAGGGACAGAGAGAACGACTGCTTGATAGACCTTAAGCTTTGTTTTTAGATTCAATCCTCCACATTCCCGTACTGAAGAGTGAAGTCTCCCAAATGACACAATGGCTTTGGAAATTCTGGCATCAGTCTTATCATCAATATGAATACAGAGTGAGAGGGTGCTGTCTACAGCGGTCAACTACTGATCGTTTACTCTCACTGTCAGCTCTTGATTGAACTTTCCTGGAGCAGATTGGAACATGACTTCTGTCTCCTTTATGTTGATGGTGAGAATGAAGTTATCACAGGATGTGGAGAATAGGTCCATAATGTGCTGCATATCTACTTCACTTCCAGCATTTAGTGCACAGTCATCAGCAAATAGAAAGTCACACAATCTAACAAAAGGACCTTGGTCTTGGCCTGGAGGGTTGCAGGTTGAAGAGCTTGCTAGCTAATTGGTAGTTAACGTCTATGTCTGGGTCCTCATCCTGGAAGGCGTTAGTAAGCATGGCTGAGAACATAATGCTAAAGAAGGCCAGCAGCAGTACACAGCCATGTTTCACTCCAGAGGTGAAAGGGAAGGGGGCTGAAGTCTCATTGTCACCAAGGGCACAAGCCTGCATGCCATTGTGGAACTGTCAAACCATCTGAATAAGTTTGTTTGGGCACTCAACTTTGCTCATAATCTTCCTGAACCCTTCAAGACTGACAGTGTCAAAGCCTTTGGTTAGGTCAACAAAGGAGGTGTATAAGTCAGCATTTTGTTCTTGGCACTTCTTCTGCAGTTGAAGAAAAGCAAACATCATGTTGATAGTTCCCCTGCTTTTTTTGAAACCACACTGGCTCTCTGGAAGTAGATCCTACTCAACATGTAATATGGGCTCATTTAGAAGGGTTCTGGCAAGGATCTTTCTGGCAATAGACAGAAGAGATATTCCTCTGTGATTGTCACAGGATTGGTGTTTGTAGATGTGAACAATGAAGCCCCCTTTAAAGTCTTGTGGAAGGACACCTTGCATCAATATTTATAAAATAGTTAAATAAAAATGTTATTTACAAAATAGCCTATTTAAGATCTTGTTTGCAACATCACTTGCAACTAAAAAGTGTCCTTTGGTGTAATAAAAGCTCTCAAGATTTTCATTGGAGCCTTATCAAACAAAATTTGACACCCACCTACATAAGGGCTAGTAACCAAAAGCTTGGTCAAAAGTGATAGCTCTTAAAAACTGTCTTAACTGAGGTAAAGAAGTGAAAAGGTGCTGTATTTCAAAGTTATGGGTTTAATAAGTTGAAGGCACAACTACTAGTGATGAAACAAAGAAAATCAGGAATGCAGAAGATTGGAGGATTACAGAGTTCTCAGAAGGCTGTAGAAAGTTACGGAAAAGTGACGTGTGAAGTCATCAAGGAATTTTAACACAAAGTTGATCATTTTTAATTCAAGGCATTGCTGGGCAGGGAGCCAATATAAGCTGGTGAGAACAGGCATGATATGTGAAATAGAAATGATGAAGATGCAGGCGGTAGAGTTTTTGATGAACTGAAGTTTATAGAGGGTGAAGATTGGGAGGCCAGCTAGGAGAGTGTTGCTTTGTCCAAGTCTTGAGGTAACAAAAGGATGTACAAAGAACAACACAGCACAGGAACAGGCCCTTCAGCCCTCCAAGCCTGCGCCCAACTAGACCATTCGTTTGTATCCCTCTATTCCCAGTCTGTTCATGTGGCTATCTAGATAAGTCTTAAACGATCACAGCATGTCTGCCTCAACCACCTTACTTGGTAGTGCATTCCAGGCTCCCACCACCCTCTGTGTAAAATACATCCCCCTGACATCTGTCTTGAATCTTGCCCTCCACACCTTGAACATCACCTCTTGTGTTAGTCACCTCTGACCTGGGAAAAAGCTTCCCACTGTTCACCCTATCTATGCCCTTCATAATTTTATACATCTCTATTAGGTCACCCCTCATCCTCCATCTTTCCAGGGAAAATAACCCCAGTTTACTCAATCTCTTCTCATAGCTAAGACCCTCCATACCAGGCAACATCCTGGTAAACCTTTCTTATACTCTCTCCAAAGTCTCCACATCCTTCTGGTAGTGTGGCGACCAGAACTGGATGCAGTATTTCAAATGTGGCCTACCAACGTTCTATATAGCTACAACATCATATGCCAACTTTTATACTCTATGTCCCGTCCAATAAAGGCAAGCATGCCATATGCCTTCCTCACCACCCTCTCCACCTGTGCTGCCATCTTTAAGGATCTGTGGACTTGCACACCCAGGTGCCTCTGTGTGTCTATACTCCTGATGGTTCTGCCATCTATTGTTTAGCTCCCCCCACAGGCCCCATCCCATAACCCATGCATTTACCCAAGCTAGTCCCCTTGACACTAAGGGGCAATTTAACATATGTTTGGATCAAACTTCTGCTTTTATAAGGATTACACCATCTCCAACTACTACAATGGAACAATACTACATGGTGTGTCACTACATCTCGTCATTTGATTTATTTTTTAAAACTACATTTTTCTAAAACATTGTTATAAACCATAATCATATTTAAACTTTTATTTTCCCGTTTCAGTCTGATTATGGACTAATGGGTGAATACTTCATCCCGTTTAATAGGGTGTGTCTTGGAATACAGTTTATTACATGATTGGAGAAATCCAGTATGGAGGTCGTGTCACAGATGATTATGATAAGCGACTGCTAAACACTTTTGCTAAAGTGTGGTTCAGTGAGCGTATGTTTGGATCAAACTTCTGCTTTTATAAGGATTACACCATCCCTAACTGTACTACAGTGGAACAATACTTACAACACATACAGGTTTGCTTTACATATAATATGCAAAACACATTGCATAATTGTGTGGTTATGATGTGACATTTTCGTGACAATTCTTTTTCTGAAAATAAATAAAAATTTACATAATAAATAAAGTTATGCTGTATCATTCTACTGTGACTGCAGATGACCCCAACTTTGATCGTTTTGCAAGTAATTGGGAGGGAAAAGGGAATAAAGATAGGAAGCTGACTGATGTGACCTGTTGGAGAGGGTACAGAAAAGATTTACCAGGATGTTGCCTGATATGGAGGGCATTAGCTATGAGGAGAGGTTGGAGAAACTTGGTTGTTCTCACTGGTGTGACGGAGATTGAGGGGAGACCTGATAGAAGTCTACAAGATTATGGGAGACATGGACGGAGTGGATAGTCAGAAGCTTTTTCCCAGGGTGGAAAAGTCAATTACTAGGGCGCATAGATTTCAGGTGCAAGGGGCAAGGTTTAAAGGAGATGTACAAGGCAGATTTTCACACAGAGTAGTGGGTGCCTGGAACTTGTTGCCAGGGGAGGTAGTGGAAGTGGATATGATAGTGATTTTTAAGGGCCATATTGACAAGTACATGAATAGGATGGGAATAGAGGAATATGGTCCCCGGAGGATAGGGGGTTTTAGTTAAGTCAGGCAGCATGGTCGATGCAGGCTTGGAGGGTCAAAGGGCCTGTTCCTGTGCTGTAATTTTCTTTGTTCTCTGACTTTTTGTGAGTTAAAGAATCATAGAATCCCTACAGTACAGAAAGGGGGCCATTTGGCCATCGATCACAATCCCATCCAGGCCCTATTACCGTAATCGTCATTTACCCTGCTAATCCCCCTGATACTAGGGTGAATTTAGCATGGCCAATCAACCTAACACACCTATCTTTTTGGACTGTGGGAGGAAACTGGAGCACCTGGAGGAAACCCACGCAGACATGGGGAAAAAGTGCAAACTCCACACAGACAGTGCCCTGAGGCTGGAATTGAGCCCTGGCACTGTGAGGCAGCAGTGCTTGCCACTGTGCTACTGTGCCACCTGGATCACAGGTCAGTAATTAACATGGTGTGCAGCACTCCACCCAGGAACTGCAACATCCTATGATTTCATGCCATTCATTAATTCTAGAAAGAAATTCATTATAAAAGTATATACTTGAAAGGAAGTACAATTTTAAGTTGCCCAAAAATGAGTTTGAGGCAAAACCATTTTGCCTAAAGAGGAAACTATCTGTATCTGTCTATGTAATAAGAACATCTGTGCCCACAGATTTCCCGTAGGTCTCCTTTTACCATACTTTCTTGTCATGCTTAGGCAAATTTCTTATAGAAAAGGAGGTCCAAAACCCAATTCAAATTGAAAATTGAATCCAATTCACAGTCTACACAAAAGAGTCATTCTAGGTCCAAGCTGACAAGAACAGTCATTACATCTGATCTCAGTCTTGATATTATGTTCAATCTTAGTCCAAAAGCTGAGAAGTGATCATCTTTTCAGAAAAGAAACAGTACAAGAATGTTATCCCAAATGCTAATTCGCAACCTGAAGAGTGATTAAAGCCTGAAAGTCCATTACCAAATAACAGTTAAACTCAATGGTCTTGAAGAAAATTTTGCAGTCTTAATGCAACCTTAACTGTAGAATAATACAACCTGCTTTGGAAAGTAGGTCACTCCTTTTTTTAGCTGTGTGTCATCTGATTTAATATGGCCAATGCTATTTTTTATATATAAAAGTATATTTGGCACACTACATATTGTTTGCTTAATAAAATAATAAAGTAAAATTTATAGATAATGTATGTAGTTAGGATGTTAATTTTTCATAACAATGTTTCATGCATATAACAAAGAAGCAATAAGGTAAAACTTGTGCAAAATAGTTATGCTGCATCAGTCTGTTGTGATTGCAGAAGTCCCCAGCTTTAATTGATCAGTTTACAAGTCATTACTATAGGTCTTTATCATGTGCATTGGAATTCCAACAATTAATTACTTCAAAGCCCAATTGTATCATAATGTAGGGAAGTATAGCAGCCAATGCGTCCAAAGCAAGCTCCCTTGAAACAGCATACATGTTGTGGAAGAAGGACCTGTTTGTGCATGGTACTTTGACAGAAGACACTGGGAGAACTCCTAATATTCCTCAAATAATGTCATTGGCCTGAATTTTCAGGATAGTAAGTGCTTGATGGAAGTCCTGCTTTGGAGAGCTGTTGGGCAATCTGCTGACAGCACTCTAGCCCCTCCAGACACAACACTGCAGTGGCCAGAAGAGGTACTCCAGTGGTGTGCCTGAGCCTAAGATGAGGGGCTGGACTTCAGGGGATGCCCTTTGCAGGGGAGGGAGAAGGATAATCTTGGTGTTGAGAGTAGACCTGGGGGAGCAAGGGCCAGAGCTCCTATGTTCCTGAGGGGAGGATCCACTACACTCCCTCCCACCTGATCTCAGGATTGTTCCATTTTCCATTCGGCACCCTGATCTAACTGGTGCCCACCAGCCTAAAAATTGAGGCTGGGCAGTAAAAGGCTCTTAAGTGGTAACTTAACAAGGATATAGATGGACTTCCCTTTCAAAATCCTGTCAGTCCTAGCATGAAATTGTATCTGGGCCACAGCAAGCGGTATCCCAGAAGAAATCATGTCCATGCAATTTTACACGGAACACAAAATTCTGGCCATGGAATCTATTATATTCACCCGTGCTGCTTAAATGATCCTTGGTATAAGTCTGGTGGCTATTCCAACAATTAAGGATCAAGGACTCTTAATTATAAAGTACAGCTTATTTAATTAGCTGAAATTGAAAATGTTCCTGAGGATTGAGTAAAGGAAAATAATAAGTCTCAGGAAGTTTTTGCTCCCTGTAAACTCATCCAGAGACTCATTGGTTCAATTATGAAGACGTAACCTGATAGGAGGCTACATGTTTGTTAGGATTGATTTGTTACATAAGAACAAAAGTAGGTCATTCATCCCGTAAGCCTGTTCTACTGATTAAATAGTTCATGGCCGACTGTACCTCAATTCCAGTTATTCATCATTGTTCCTTAACCTTTGATCAACATACAAAAATCTATTGATTTGAGTCTGACAAATTTCAGTTAACCCATTCTTCACAGCTTCTGGGTTTCTCCAATGAGAGTTCAGAAAAATGTTATAAAGGTCTAAAAATAGCTATTCATGCTTCATCTCTAGTACTTCCATAAAAGTTATGATGGAAGTATGGAAGAATCTGCAGAAATTTTCCCTCAAACCTACAAACTGAAAGATAAGTTGTGTTTTTTAAAAAACGCAAATAACTAAGAATGAAATTATACCTGTCGGCTTAATCTGTTTTTGTGTCTTAATAGAGCCTGCCAGCATATGACACACCAGAGGTGTTTGGCCTCCATCCTAATGCTGACATCACCTATCAAAGGAAACTAGCCCAAGATGTGCTTGATACAATACTCAGCATCCAGCCAAAGGACAGCGCAACAGGGATTGGAGAAACACGAGAGGCTGTAGTTGCCCATCTAGCTGATGACATGCTGATGAAATTACCTCCAGATTACATAACTTATGAAGTAAGTAGTGAGGAAAACCCTAATTTTCTGTATTTTGTTATGATTTTGGTGGAGACCAACAATGTTTTTAGTTATTTTTAAGGATCTGAAAACCCAGATATTTACTAAAAGAATGTTCATGGTTTATACAAAAGAATTTTACTACACAAAAATCAAAGAATATGAACTATATTAACTGCATCTATGTTAAATAGATTGTTACGTTAAAGAAAATAAAAATGCAATGGAAACAAATTACCTATATTATATGTCAAATGTTTTATCTCTACTTTCTTTCTACACTCATTAGACTTGCACCCTAAAGCTCTCCTGAGTTATATGTCAACAATAAGAACACAGGTGAAGATTTCTTAGCCCTGCCATTTAATTCTGACATGATTGTCCTTCAAATCTCCCCCAACCACCCAAAAGTTATAAAATCCTGGTTCAACATAGGCATCTTTTATGAGTGGTTACCTCAGCTCAGAGCTTCCCTTATAATATTCATTAATGGTGACGATTTGTAAATCTGAAACTCTCTCTTTTACTCTCAACCTCTCTCCCCCTCTCAAACTCTCTCTCACAAACTCTCTCCTTCGTGCTTCTCAGCTTGGCTATACTAGAAATCCAACTCACTGTTGGTAGAGTCCTACAGACAACAAGAGTTTTTTTCCTAGCAAACACTTCAGAATTTCAACCAAATTCTGCTGAAACAGATGTTTCTCTCATTCTATTTTAAACTCTCAAACTACTCTGCTCCAACAGAGAACCACCCCAAGGAACTTACTTAACCCAATAATTAACTTGTTGACCTTTTTTGTCACTGTTCATCTCCTAGGCAACATGATCACATAACCATTTAATGGAATCTAGCCTTTTTTTTAACCAGAACTCTAATTCTAGTTCTTAAAGGTTTTTGGTCATCGGTTTTCCCCCAAGATTATAGATATAGAGTCATAGAGGTTTACAGCATGGAAAGAGGCCCTCCGGCCCATCTTGTCCATGCCACCTTTTTTTTTAAACCCCTAAACTAATCCCAATTGCTCGCACTTGGCTCATATCCCTCTATGCCCATCATACCCATGTAACTGTCTAAATGCGTTTTAAAAGACAAAATTGTACCTGCTTCTACTACTACCTTTGGCAGCTTGTTCCAGACACTCACCACCCTCTGTGTGAAAAAATTGCCCCTGGACACTTCTGTATCTCTCCTGTCTAGTTTTAGACTCCCCTACCTTTGGGAAAAGATATTGACTATTTAGCTGATTTGTGCCCCTCATTATTTTATAGCCCTCTGTAAGATCACCCCTCTGCCTCCTATGCTCCAGAGAGAAAAGCCGCAGTCTGTCCAGCCTCTCCTTATAACTCAATCCTTCAAGTCCTAGTAGCAGCCTAGTAAATCTTTTCTGCGCTCTTTCTAGTTTAATAATAAAGTTTCTATAATAGGATAACAGAATTGCATACAGTATTCCAAGTGTGGTCTTACCAATGTCTTATGCAACTTCAACAAGACATTCCAACTCCTGTATTCAATGTTCTGACCACTGAAACCAAGCATGCCGAATGACTTCTTCACCACTCTGTCCACCTGTGACTTCACTTTCGAGGAGCTATGAACCTGTATCCCTAGATCTCTTTGTTCTGTAACTCTCCCCAGTGCCCTACCATTAACTGAGTAAGTCCTGCCCTGGTTCAATCTACCAAAATACATCACCTCACGTTTGTCTAAATTAAACTCCATCTGTATTCTTCAGCCCACTTTCCCAATTGATCAAGATCCTGTTGCAATTGGAGATAACTTTGTTCACTGTCCACTTTGCCACCAATTTTAGTGTCATCTGCAAACTTACTAACCATGCCTCCTATATTCTCATCCAAATCATGAATATAAATGACAAATAACGGTAGACCCAGCACTGATCCCTGAGGCACACTGCTGTTCACGGGCCTCCGGTTTGAAAAACAACTCTTTACAACCATCCTCTAGCTTCTGTCAAGAAGTGGAGATGCCGGCGTTGGACTGGGGTAAACACAGTAAGAAGTCTCACAACACCAGGTTAAAGTCCAACAGGTTTATTTGGTAGTAACTCTGTTTGTGATTAGAACTCTCCATTCACCTAACAAAGGGACAGAGCCCCGAAAGCTTGTGGCGTTTACTACCAAATAAACCTGTTGGACTTTAACCTGGTGTTGTGAGACTTCTTATTCTGTCAAGAAGCCATTTGTATCCATTTAGATACCTCACCCTGGATCCCGTGAGATTTAAGCTTATGCAACAACCTACTTACCTTGTCAAAGGCCTTGCTAAAGTCCATGTAGACAACATCAACTGCACTGCCCTCATCTATCTTCTTGGTTACCCCTTCAAAAAACTCAATCAAATTTGTGAGACATGATTTTCCACCACAAAGCCATGCTGATTGTTCCTAATCAGTCCTTGCGTCTCCAAATGCCAGTAGATTCTGTCTCTCAAAATACCTACCAACAATTTACCCACCAGAGATGTGAAGCTCACTGGCCTGTAGTTCCCAGGCTTTTCCCTGCAGCCCTTTTTAAACAAAGGCACAACATTTGCCACTCTCCAATCTTCAGGTATCTCACCAGTGACTATCAATGATTCAAATATCTCAGCGAGGGGACCCGCAATTTCCTCAGTAGCCTCCCACAATGTCTTGGGATACACTTCATCGGGTCCCAGGGATTTATCTACCTTGAAGCGCTTTAAGACTTCCAGCACCATCTTCTCTGTAATATGTACACTCCTCAAGACATCATAGTTTATTTTTCCAAGTTCCCTTCTTCCATGCTTTTCTCAACAGTTAATACTGATAAGAAATATTCATTTAAGATCTCACCCATCTCTTGTGGATCTGCACATAGATGACTTTGTTGATCCTTAAGAGGCCCTACTCTCTCCCTTG
The DNA here is from genome assembly GCF_965287045.1 of Carcharhinus amblyrhynchos. Taxonomy (NCBI): domain Eukaryota; kingdom Metazoa; phylum Chordata; class Chondrichthyes; order Carcharhiniformes; family Carcharhinidae; genus Carcharhinus; species Carcharhinus amblyrhynchos. Next base: position 44,296,903 of record NC_137327.1, on the reverse strand, counting down.
TTACTCTTTTGCCCTTTATGTATTTGTAGCAGCTCTTTGGATTCCCCTTTGCCTTATCTGCCAAAACAATCTCGTGTCCCCTTTTTCCCACCTGATTTCTCTCTTAACTCTATTCTAACACCCCAATACTTTTCAAGGGATTCACTTGATCCCAGCTGCCTACGCATGTCATGTGCCTCTTTCTTCTTCTTGACCAGGGCCTCAATATCCCGTCATCCGGGATTCCCTACTTCTGCCAGCCTTGCCCTTCACACTAAGAGGAATGTGTTTACCCTGAACCTTGGTTTCCACATTTTTGAATTCCAATTACCAGACGTCCCTTTACCTTAGACTATCAATAAATTCCTTTCCAGACTCACAATTGGTCATGTCCTTCTCCTTTGTGAACATTGACGCAAAATATTTGTTAGACGTCACCCTTCCTCCAGTTCCATGTGTAAAATCCCTCCTTTGTCTTTGAATGGACCTACCCTTTCTCTCGCTATCTTTTGCTCCTTATGTATGGAACACCTTTGAATTTTTCTAAATCTTGTTTGTCAATGGCATTTTATGGTTTCTTTTAGCCTTCCTAACTCCTTGTTTAAGTTCTTTCCTGTTTTCTTTATATTCTTCGAGGGCTCTGTCTGTCTTCAGTTTCCTAAACCTTGCATATGCCTCCTTTTTCTTTTTGACTAAGCTCACAATTTCTCTTGTCATCCATGGTTTCTGAATTTTGCCATCTTGATCCTTCATTTTCACAGGAACATGCTGGGCCTGAACTTTAATCAACCAGTCTTTAAAAGATTCCCACATAATAGATGTGGATTTACCCTCAAACAGCCACCCTCAATCTATATTCCCCAGCTCCTGCCTCATATTATCGTTGTTAGCCTTCCCCTAGTTTAATATTTTCACTTAAGGACTACTCTTATCATTTTCCGTAAGTAATTTAAAACTTACAGAATTATGGTCACTGTTCCTGAAATGCTCCCACTGAAACTTTAATCACCTGGCTGGACTTATTTCCAATACCAGGTCCAGTATGGCCCTATCTCTAATTGGACCATTTTACCACCCCTCACCACCCCCCACAAGCCTCTGGCACAAAGTGAGTCCCAGTCAACAGAACAGAAATTAAAATTCACATTACAACAACTCTGTTGTTTTTGCATTTTTCCATAATCTGTCCACATAGCTGTTCCTCTATCTCTACTGCCAGTTGGGAGCCTGAAGTACAACCTCATCAAAGTGATTGCATCCTTCCTGTGCCTGAGTTTTACCCATTCAGTTTCACTGGATGAATCCTCCAAGATGTCTTTCCTCAGTTCAGCTGTGATATTCTCCCTAATCAGTAACGCAATTCTCCCACCTCATTTTCATCTCTCTCTGTCACGCCTGAAACAAATCCTGCTACCTTAAGCTGCCAGTCTTATTCCTCTCTCAATCTAGTCTCTGTATTAGCTACAACATTATAGCTATATGTACTAAACCAAGCTCTAAGTTCATCTGCCTCGTCTGTCATACTCCTCATATTAAAACAAATACACTTTATTAAAACAAATTAACAACTCCTCAATCGCTTCACTTTCTGATCTAATGACATGCCAAGTGCTCATGCAGGTACGTTGTGAGGCAACCCACCCTCACCTCCCAGGCCATCATCACCCTCCGAGTAAAAAACATTTTTCCTCACATTTTCTCCCCGCTCCCAGACCTCCTGCCCCTCACCTTGAACTTGTGTCCGCTCGTGACTGACCCTTCAACTAAGGGGAACAGCTGCTCCTTATCCACTCTGTCCATACCCCTCATTATCTTGTAGACCTCGATCAGGTTGCCCCTCAGTCTCCTCTGCTCCAATGAAATATACAGGGGCTTTAACAACTTAAAATAGTAATTTTGGACATTTCATGTGCTTGCAAACACTGACGAACTGAAATTAAATGTATTTGTAGACCTGAGACTCACAGGATGAAGGCATTGCATGTTTTATGTCAATGTAGAGTTGAATCAAAGGAGTCAGAAATGAAAACAATAACACTGCTCAATTATGCATTATTAAAATATTAAATGATACAAAGTGTGCCCTCAGTCTTATTCCTGTTTTTCATAGAATCATAGAATTTGATTTGATTTATTATTGTCACATGTATTAGAATACAGTGAAAAGTATTGTTTCTTGTGCACTATACAGACAAAACATACTATATATGTTGTTCATCCATCATCATCGATGAGGGCCTCGACACCATTAGTCATTTTGAGGCTGGTTGCGGTGTGTCTGAAGATAATTGATCAGGCCAATTCGGGCACGGAATGTCCTGGCGCGTATTGGACAGACTTGTGTAGACACTGCAGTTGTTGTGCTGGTGGCTCTGGACTTGTGCAGCTCGCGCTTAAGTTGTGCCTCAGCAATACACCTTGCTTTGTGAGCTTGACAGCCTTTGTGGATGAGGCAGCGCCAGGTAAGACGGTTTTGTGCTAGCATTTCCCAGGTGGTCGTGTCAATGTCAAGCGACTTCAGGGAGGCCTTGAGTGTGTCTTTGAAATGTTTCTTCTGCCCTCCATGCGAGTGCCTTCCAGCAGAGAGTTCCATAAAAAGGAGCTCAATGGGCATGCGCTTGTCTGACATACGGATGACTTGTCCTGCCCAGTGGGTTTGCGCTCTCGTCAGCAGTGTGTGGACTGATGGTAGACTATCTCTAGAGAGAACTTCAGTGTCTGGTACTTTGTCTTGCCAACGGATGCGTAATATTCTGCAAAGACAAGTCATGTGGAAATGATTGAGCTGTCTTGCATGCCTTCGATACACAGTCCACATTTCACAGACATACAGGAAGGTAGCGAGCACCGCGGTGCTGTAGACCTTCAGTTTTGTTGCTGGGCTGATTCCTCGACATTCCCATACAGTGGAGCGCAGTCTACCGAAAGCAGAAGTTGCCTTTGCTATTCTGCAGTTAACTTCTGTATCAATAGACACTGCTTGGGAGAGGGTGCTGCCAAGATAAGTGAACTGGTCCACTGCCTGTAGTTTCTGCCCTTTGATTGTGATTATGGGTTCTGTGTACGGTGCATGAGGAGCAGGCTGGTGCATGACTTCGGTCTTTTTAATGTTGATGGTGAGTCCAAAGTTGTCACAAGCCGTGGAATATTTGTCCATACTGACTTGCATCTCTGGCTCTGAGCCAGCACAGTAAAAAGTCTGACAACACCAGGTTTTAGTCCAACCGATTTATTTGATAATAGACTCACAAGCTTTCGAGGTTTCCCTCTTCGTCAGGTGAATGGAGAGTTCTGGCCTCAGACAGAGCATATAAAGCACAGACAGTTTAGAGATTACTGATTAGAATGCGAATCCTTACACCTAACCTGCTGTTCAAGACCTGTAGTGGCTGACAATGTGAGTGGAAGGAGCACTGATCACAGGTTACAGAAATGTGTATTGTCTCCAGACAGTACAGTAAGTGAGGTTTTGCAAACCCAGGCACTATCTGTAACCCCCGTGACTTGCCTGGGTTTGCAAAACCTCATTTACTGTACTGCCTGGAGACAATACACATCTCTGTAACCTGTGATCAGTGCTCCTCCCACTCACATTGTCAGCCACTTCAGGTCTTGAACAGCAGGTTAGGTGTAAGGATTCACATTCTAATCAGTAATCTCTAAACCGTCTGTACTTTATATGCTCTGTCTGAGGCCAGAACTCTCCATTCACCTGATGAAGAGGGAAACCTCGAAAGCTTGTGAGTCTATTATCAAATAAATCGGTTGGACTAAAACCTGGTGTTGTCAGACTTTTTACTGTGTTTACGCCAGTCCAACGCCAGCATACCCACATCTGAGCCAGCATAAGGGTGCAATCATCGGCAAAGTGGAAATCTCTCAGAACAGTCTCTTTCACTTTGGTAATAGCTTGAAGTCTCCTCAGGTTGAAGAGTTTCCCATCCACTCTGTACATGAGGCTGATTCCAGTAACACCTGGAAGGCATCATTCAGTGTGGCAGTAAACATCATGCTAACCCTGTTTGACACCGCTGGTGACTGGGAATGCCTCAGAGGATTCTCCGCCATCCAGTACTCTGGCCATCATGGAACTGGTGTACCATCTGAATGAACTTGGGAGGGCAGCCAAACTTTGACATGATCCTCCACAGGCCTTGTTGGCTTACAGTGTCGAAGAGATTGCGATTCTGCTCCTGACACTTCTCATGAACTTGGCGCGCAGCAAAAATCATGTCAGTAGTACCACGACCTTTGCGGAAGCCACACTGTGACTCTGGAATTAGGCCGAGCTCCAGATGAGTGACCAGACAAATTAGCAGGACCCTTGCAATGATTTTTCCTGTGATGAGGAGCAGCAAGATTCCTCGATGGTTGTCACATACCTCTTGTAGAGGTGTACAATGGAAGCATCTTTAAGTTCCTGAGGAATGGATCCTCGCTTCCAAAAGGACTGGAACAACTCGGTGAGCTTCTCGATAAGTACAGAACCAGCAGCTTTATAGATCTCTGTGGGTATGGCACCTGCCCCCGGGGCTTTGCCATTGGACAGCTGGCTGACAGCTTTCATGACTTCTGCTACTACCGGTGGATCATCCATGGCGCTGTTGATATCAACCTGGGGAATCCTGTCTATTGCCTCATTGTTAATAGATAACGGTCAGTTGAGAATGGCTTCAAAGAGTTCAGCCCATCTCTGCAGATTCTGAGCCTTCTCTGTAATGAGAGTTGTACCATCTGTACTCAGGAGGGGGGGAACTCCCGAGAGATTGAGGTCCGTAGAGAGTGTTGAGGGCTTCATAGAACCGTTTCTTGAATAACTTTTTTGTTTCGGTCTACACGGAGGAGGACGTGAATAATTTGCCAGATGTTAGAGATGGAAAGGTGGTAGGACTGGAGGGTCTCAATGACATTACTGTTACTAGAGAGGTGGTGCTCGGCAGACTGGAGGGGCTGATTGTGGACAAGTCCCCAGGACCGGATGGAATGCATCCGAGGGTCCTGAAAGAAATGGCGGAGGTGATAGTGGATGCCTTGGTGGTTATTTTCCAGACGTCGCTGGATTCCGGGGAAGTGCCGGAAGATTGGAAAACGGCTAATGTTACGCTGTTGTTTAAGAAGGGTGCCAGGCAAAAGGCGGAGAATTATAGGCCTGTTAGTTTAACGTCTGTTGTAGGTAAAATGTTAGAATCCGTCATCAAGGAGGAAATAGCGAGGCATCTTGAGGGGAACTGCTTGATAGAGCAGACGCAGCACGGTTTCGTTAAAGGGAAGTCGTGTCTGACAAATTTACTGGAGTTCTATGAGGATGTGTCTAGGGCGGTGGATAGAGGAGAGCCGGTGGATGTGGTCTTTCTTGATTTTCAGAAGGCGTTTGACAAGGTACCTCACAAGGGGTTATTGCAGAAGGTCAGGGGGCATGGAATTGGGGGTAGGGTGTTAGCGTGGATAGAGGATTGGTTGTCAAATAGGAGGCAGAGAGTGGGGGTCAATGGGTGCTATTTGGATTGGCGGATGGTGACTAGTGGAGTGCCCCAGGGGTCGGTGCTGGGGCCTCAGCTATTTACCATTTATATAGATGATCTGGAGGAGGGAACCGAGTGTAGGGTGTCGAAATTTGCTGATGACACCAAAATTGGTGGAAAGGCAAATTGTGCGGAGGGTGGTGAGAGTCTACAGAAGGATCTAGATAGGCTGGGCGAATGGGCCAGGAAATGGCAAATGGAATTTAATGTTGGCAAGTGCGAGGTGGTCCACTTTGGTAGGAATAATGGTAGGAAGGATTATTACTTACGTGGAGAAAAACTGCAGCAGGCGACGGTGCAGAGGGACCTCAGGGTCCTAGTGCATGAGTCGCAAAAACCCAGCTTGCAGGTGCAGCAGGTGGTCAGGAAGGCGAATGGGATGCTGGCCTTCATAGCGAGGGGGATTGAATATAAAAGTAGGGAGGTCTTGCTGCGGCTGTATAGGGCATTGGTGAGGCCGCAGCTGGAGTACTGTGTGCAGTTTTGGGCACCGTACTTACGCAAGGATATTTTGGCCTTGGAGGGAGTGCAGAGGAGGTTTACTAGGCTGATGCTGGAGTTGAGGGGGTTGAGCTATGAGGAGAGGCTGAATAAATTAGGCTTGTCCTCGTTAGAGTTTAGAAGAATGAGGGGAGATCTCATTGAGACGTATAAGATGATGAATGGGATGGATAGGATAGAGGTGGAGAGACTCTTCCCGCTCAGAAAGGATAGTAGGACTAGGGGGCACAGCCTCAAGATAAAGGGGGGGCGGTTTAGAACGGAGTTGAGGAGGAACTTCTTCACTCAAAGGGTGGTGAATCTCTGGAATTCTCTGCCCATTGAAGTGGTGGAGGCTACCTCGCTAAATATTTTTAAGACGCGGGTTGATGGGTTTTTGATAAGAGAGGGGATTAAGGGTTATGGGGAGAGGGCGGGAATGTGGAACTGAGCCACGACAGATCAGCCATGATCTTATTGAATGGCGGGGCAGGCTCGAAGGGCTAGTTGGCCTACTCCTGCTCCTATTTCTTATATTCTAACGTTCTTATGTTTCAAGTCGTTTCTGTCAGCATATCCCTGTATTTCATCTGCCTTGGTGCTCAGCCAGGCATCCGGCATTTTACACAGTTTATCCTGGACTGTCCTGCAAACACTGGTAAAAGCATTTTTCTTGGCAGCTGAAGATGGGTCGTTCTGACAGGACTGAAGAAGACGGTGCTTTTCAACAAGTAGAGCCTGTATCTCCTCATCATTCTCATCGAACCAATCATGCTGCTTGCAGGTGGAGGGCCCGAGCAGATGTATGGATAGCATCCCTGAAGCGTTCCCAATCGTCCTCAATGCTGCCTGCAAGGTGTAGGTCAGCAAGCTTGATTTCTAAGTTTTCAGCCACTGCTGAAACTATGCTGGGGTTCTTTAGCTTGCCCGCATTGATTCTTTTCATAACCTTGCTTCCTTGTGGTCGCCTCTTGGGTCTGATGCAGACCCTCATTTTGGAGACAATGAGCCTGTGATCTGTCCAGTAGTCAGCACCACACATGGCCTTAGTCACTCTGGCATCCTGCCTGTCTTTTCTCCTGACAATGACATAGTCAATAAGATGCCAATGCTTAGAGCAGGGGCGCATCCTGGAGATCTTATTACGGGTAGGCAGATAGAAGGTTGTGTTGGTGAAGAGGAGATCGTGTGCTACACAGATCTTCAGTAAGAGTAGGCTGTAACTGTTACACTTGCCCACTTCATGCCTCCCGATGACTCCCTGCCAGATTGCAGAGTCACATCCTACTCTTGCATTGAAATCGCCAAGCAAGATCAGCTTGTCGGTACTGCTCACTACTGATAATAGGGCATCTAGTTCTTCGTAGAACTTGTCTTTTATCTCATCCAGGTTGTTCATTGTGGGGGCATAGGTGCTGATCAGGGTGGCTTGACTTCTGTCCTGTAACGGAAGCTGTAATGTCATAAGCTGGTCGTTCACACCCTTGGGTAGACTATCAAGTTTCCGAACAAGGTGACTCCTGATGGCGAATCCAACTCCAGCATCATGACGCTCATCGCTGCCTTGACCGCTCCAGAAAAAAGTGTATCCACCTCCAGTTTCAGTCAACTGACCTACATTGGCAAGACGAGTTTCACTCAGGGCTGCAATGTCAGTGTTGTATCTTGCAAGCTCTCTGGCAACTAAGGCTGTTCTTCTCTCTGGTCTGTCTGCTGTAGCGTTGTCCAAAAGCGTGCGCTCGTTCCACGTGCCAACGGTGAGTGGTGTCACCTTGCGTTTTATTTTGTTTGTTTGACTGCAAGATGGGATCCCCACCAGTCGCGGTAAAAATGTTTAGGGCACCTTTTCTAGCCCCCTTCTCATTCTATGGCGGTGAGCAGTGCATTCCTGAAGAGGACTGCTCAGTCACCCAGGTAGACGCCGAGTTTCACTGCTGCTTTGGTCAGGGAAAAATGACCATTAGACCTGAGCTGCCTGCATGCAGGTCCGTGACTACAGCTCCCAGTGTATCCACACCTGCTACTTTGTCACTCGTCCATCACCACAGGACTTCAAGGGTTGAACAGAACACTGATGATGATGATGATGGTGTCGAAACTAGCGCTTGATTTGGATTAAAGTGAGGGAGAGTTGCGTAGCGTCAGCCTCACTCTCTCTTCCCAATTCCCATCCAGATCCAGTGGCAAGACAAGAATCAAGATGGCTGGAGGTGGGACTTGGCACAGTGGATGACCAGGATGTCTTCTGTGTCTTGTCCTGCTCTTCGCGTTCCACAACGCTTGCAGAGATCACCTTCTTGACCGTTGGACCTTCCATTGGTCTCGTCTGCTCAATCCGCCAGACTCTGTCTTCACATGCTGGGATAGACATCCCCCTATCTTGCCAAGGGTTGAGACCCGTCAGCTACCCTCACCTGGTTTAGCCAGCTTGTCGAGGCCGTTGCCCAGGGTGTGGCTGTTGTCGCGTGCAAACAGCTACAGGGAGCCACAGGTGAGAGCTGAGTGCCAGGTGGGGACAAAGGATGGACAAACCACCCTGAAAGGACACGACATGTTCCCCCACCAAAGGTACTACCCTTCCTGGCACCCCATACACGCCCATACTATATATATAGAGAAGGAAAGGAGAAAATGCTGAATGTAGTGTTACAGTCATAGCTAGGGTATAGAGAAAGATCAACTTAATGTGTGGTGGGTCCATTCAAAAGTCTCATGGCAGCAGGGAAGAAACTGTTTTGGAGTCGGTTGGTACGTCTCCTCAGACTTTTGTATCTTTTTCCCCGCTGGAAGAAGGTGGAAGGGAGTATACTCGGGGTATGTGGGGTCCTTGATATTGCTGGCTGCTTTTCCAAATGCAATTAGTTATTTGTATACTTGTAACAATTGCTACATTTCTAATCCAAGTGTTAATGGATGGGAGGTTGGTTTGAGTGGTGGACTGGGTTTTGTTCACAACCCTTTGTAGTTTCTTGCAGTCTTGGACAAAACAGCAGCCATACCAAGCTGTGATACAACCCAAAAGAAAGCTTTCTATGGTGCATCTGTAGAAGTTGGTGAAAGTTGTAGCGGACATACCAAATTTCCTTAGAATCATATGCGCAGAAGAAACTGTTTCGCCCATCGAGTCCACACCAACATGTTAGAAACACCTGAACTCTCGCCAAATCTCATCTGCTAGCACTTGGCCCATAGCCCTGAATGTTATGATGTGCCAAGTGCTCATCCAGATACTTTTTAAAGGATATGAAGCAACCCGCCTCTACCACCCTTCCAGGCAGTGCACTCCAAACCGCCACCACCCTCTGGGTAAAACAGTTTTTCCTCACATCCCCCCTAAACCTCCTGTCCCTCACCTTGAACTTATGTGCCCTCGTAACTAACCCTTCAACTAAGGAGACTGTTCATATGCCTCGTAATGTTGTACACCTCAATCAGGTCACCCTTCAGTCTTCCCTGCACCAACAAAAACAACCCAAGCCTACGCAACCTCTCTTCATAACTTATATGTTCCATCCCAGGCAACATCCTGGTGAATCATCTCTGCATCCTGCCAGTGCAATCACATCCTTCCTATAATGTGGCAACCAGAACTGCACACAGTACTCTAACTGTGGCCTCATCAAACTTCTATATAACTCTAACATGACTTCCCTGCTTTTATAATCTATGCCTCGATTGATGAAGGCAAGTGTCCCATAAGCCTTTTTCACCACACTACTAACATGCCCCTCCATTTTCAACATCATAACAAAGCTGAGAATGTGTTGTGAACATATAGCATAACATGTACTAATTTCTGATATTTATTAATTTTCATTTCATTGCTGTAAACATAGCAATATTTAACAAAAGAACAAATGGGTTTTCTATTATCTTGACCAGCCTAGATTTATAACATATAAACCAGATTTTTATTGAAGGATATTTGCCTCCAAAAATTGGCAATGTTGCAGAGAAGGTAAAGTGTTTTGCATACAAGTTTATTCAAGCCAATTTTAAGCAAACAGACCATTATTATACCTTCAGTGGAGAAAATGGGAGGGAAAATTAACCAGCCCCTTCATATTAACAACCTTACAACACATATTAGTGTCAGTCATCCTGCAGCAATGAACACTGATCTTGCCCAGGTGTTCACTTAAATCTCCTATCTTTCCTAGGGCTGCCCATGATCTGACTGAGGGTCAAATTTGTTGATACTACCTTATCCCTCTGGCAGGAAATTGTGTCCAAATCCTGTGACTGTTGTTTTTGCATTGGAAATGAAGTGGTTATTTCCTGTGTTTGTTCCAAAGCTATAATTAATCACTCTGCAGGCTGATGCTCCCCTTAAATTATAGGTTGTCTGAAGTCTGCAGTTTTCCTCAAGCTTCTGATTGTATTTGTTAAGGAAGGGACACTGTGGAATAAATTCATTACACTGCCACAGGATATTGTACTTCTGCTATTAAAATTAGTAGTTAGAAGATTGAGCAAATTCACAGCTAATATTTTGCTGTTACATGTTCAGCGTCTCAAAACTGGCTACCTTGGTACCGCTGAATTTTGGATCTTGCACGGTTTCAGATCACTTGGTTTGGGCTGGGTCAGGTGGGGCGATTGGGCTGAGCCAGAATGGGTGGGGGTCAAGGGTTGCTCAGAATGGGAAAAGACAGGCACGTGAAGCCTTTAACTATAATCAGCATGCCACCATGCCAAAGCAGCACCTAGCCAAATAAGCTGGTAAGTAATTTTACTTATCTAGTAATAAAATTCATATATCATTGTTTTTACAGTTTTCCAGTTTTTGGACATCATAGTGTTTTGGATAAACAGATTTGAGATATTGTCACTGGATTAAATTAGGTGGTACCTTGATTCTGAGGTGGATGCTTATGAGTTGAAATCCACTCCAGGGTTTCAGAATATATTCTAGGTAGGTTTTCCAATGCAGTATTGAGGAACTCCTGTATATAGGTACAGCAAGTAATGAGAAAAGCAAATGGAATTTTGGCTTATAGCTAAAGGAATAAAATATAAAAGTAATGAAGTGTTGCTACACTGCACAAGACATTGGTGAGACTGCACCTGGAGTTCTGTGTACAGTTTTGGTTCCCTTATTTAAGGAAGAATGTACAGGCATTGGAGGCAGTTCAGAGATGGTTCACTAGATTGATTCCAGAGATGAGGGGTTGTCTTATGATGGAAGATTGAGCAGTTTAGGCCCATTCTCCCTGGAGTTTAGAAGAATAAGAGGAGATCTATTTGAGGTATATAAGATGATATAAGGTATTGACAAAACAGACATAGAGTGGATGCTTCCTCTTGTAGGGCAATCAAGGACAAAAGGTCATAGTTTTAGGATAAGAGGTAGCAGATTTAAAACAAAGATAAGGAGAAATTACCTCTCTCAAAAGGTGGTGAATCTGTGAAATTCACCAGAGCACAGTGGATCCTCATGCATTGAGTAAATTTAAGGAGGAGATGGATAGATTTTTATTTAATAATGGGTTGAAGAGTTATGGAGAATGGGCAGGAAAATGGAGTTGAGGCCAAGACAAAGTAGGTCATGATCATATTGAATGGCAGAACAGGCTCCAGCGGCTGAATTGTTGACTCCTGCTCTTAGTCTTTGTGTCTAATGTTTGGAGGTGATATGCGAAACCACGGTCTCATGGTGTTGTTTGAAGAACAACAAGGATTTTTCCAGCATTTTGACCAACATTTCTCTCTCAATCTGTTCTACCAAAAACAGATGAACTGGCCATTTATTCATTTGCTGTCCGTGTAAAAATGGCTACTAGGTTTATCTATGTAATGTCATGAATACAGTTCAAAATAATTTGGTGCATAAAGTTCTTTGAGACATTTTTGAGTCACAACAGTGTGCTAAATAAATACAATTCATTAACATTGTTTCACTATTTCAGATATTTTAGATTGTCTTGTTTCACTGCATGGTGGTAAATGAATTGCTCCCTAGTTGATACATCAGTTTCCTTATTATAGGTTAAAGAAAGATTGGCACAGATGGGTATTTTTCAGCCAATGAACATTTTCCTCCATCAAGAAACTGATCGTATGCAGCAAGTGATTTCATTGGTGCGCCACACACTCATGGATTTAAAACTTGCCATAGATGGTTCAATAATTATGAGTGAAAACTTGAGAGATGCACTAGATTGCATGTATGATGCCCGTATACCAATCAGGTGGCTAAAGGTAAGATAGAAGTTTTACAAAAGTGCATAATATTCATTTTGTGTGGTGATTGGGATAGAGCAGCTTCCACACAAACTGTTATTTTTATATGAATCTTTCAGTGGCACAAAATAATTATCTGCAAAAATATAAACTTCTACCAGAATTTAGTTTGATGAATTCTTCATGTGGGTCACAAGCATAAGCCTACATTCTATCCTCACTGTGACGTAGCATATTAATACATCAACGTAGTGGCATCAGGTTAAAGACTTTGCTCATTCACTAGCTACGTAGTTGTGGCAAGTTGTTTAAAATGCTGCGATTGATCTAAGTCGGTGTTAAGCGTTAGCTGTAACAATGCTATGATTATTGTGTTGAAAGTTAAACTCAGTAGCTGGACTTAAAATCAAGAAGAAAGGTTGCCTGCAGTAAGCAAGTTTTTTTTGTTTTTTTGATCAGTGTGTGTTCAAATTGGAAGGAAGTTGATCAGAGACAGCAAGTCACCTCGCAAACAATCTATTGGTCTGAAACTCATGCTTTATTTATTAAGCCAGAAATGAGAGAGCAGAAATTAGTAGATCCAGTAACAGCCATTCAATTTTTTCTGACAGATAGTTATTTTGATCAATTGCATGATGCTTTTTTTTAAATGTACATATATTTTGTAAAGTCACTGGACAGTTGGGCACAAAGCACTCATAGAGGGCTACTACTATAGCCCTCTACAGAGAGATATATTGGGATAGACAGTATGCTGGGCATATGATGGCAAGATCTTTTGCTGGGTGTTCATTCTAAATCCATTGTAATGTCCAACAGTTTCATTTTAGCTATCATAATGTAGCTGGATTTCATTCATTACCATGTACAAACTTGAGCATGATGCTTTTATTCCTGCTGATAGTGCTTTCTATCAGCAAAATTCCCCAATATTTTTACATTGCTGACTGTGCAGTAAATTCTGTTGCAGTACTTCTAACATGCATGTTTGTGAATTGAATTAACTTCTAGAATAGTACAAAATAGTTACAAGATAAATCACAAATTATAATTCATACAAATACTTAGTATCTGTATCATATAACTTGCAATAATCAATATTTGATTTGATTTATTATTGTCACAGGTATTAGCATTCAGAGAAAAGAATTGTTTCTTGCGAGCGATATAAACAATGCATATCATTCATAGAGAACGAAATGAGAGAGTGCAGAATGTAGTGTTACAGTTGTAGCTAGGGTGTAGAGAAAGATCAACTTAGTGCAAGGTAGGTCTGTTCAAAAGTCTGACGGCAGCAGGGAAGCTATTTTTGAGTCATTTGGTTCATGACCTCAGACTTTTGTTCTTTTTCCTGATGGAAAAAGGTGGAAGAGAGAATGTCTGGGTTGCACAGGGTCTTAATTATGCTGGCTGCTTTGCCAAGGGAAGTGTCAATGGTTTGCATGGTGGATTGGACTACATTCATGACCTTTTTAAGTTTCTTGCAGTCTTGGGCATAGCAGGAACCATACCAAGCTGTGATACAACCAGAAGAAATGCTTTCTATGATGCATTTGTAAAAGTTGGTGAGAATTGTAGCTAACATGCCAGATTTCCTTAATCTTCTGAGAAAGTAGAGGTGTTGGTGGACTTTCTTGACTATAGTGTCAGTAAGGGGGAATCAGGATAGGCTGTTGGTGATCTGGACACCTAAAAACTTGCAGTCTAGGAAACAAATACTTTTTCTGGTGCAAATAGGGTATTATTTTGAGATTATGATTAAAATTTCTCACTAGGGCATGCAAAAGGAAATTCTACCTATGTTGAAATAATTTCTGTACAAACATGTTCCTCCTCTGAGCAACATCTGTCTGTAGATTGAATGAATTTTTGTTGAAAAATCCAGGCATGCCTCGATTGTATTCATTCCATCAAAAAGTGACCTGAAAACATTGCAATTGTTGAATGCTTGCCAAAAAAATTTCTGATACAAATATATATTGTGCAATATCTTTAGCAATGTATAGATTCTAATTATAAAACATTTGGAAAGATAGGGTGTGTTATTGGTGTGCTGGTATTGTACTATTGTTTACTTTTCAATTTAGGCATCTTGGGCTTCAAGTACTTTGGGATTCTGGTTCACTGAATTAATGGAAAGGAACTATCAGTTCCAGACTTGGGTTTTTGAAGGGAGGCCAAACTGCTTCTGGATGACAGGTTTCTTCAATCCTCAAGGATTCCTTACAGCTATGAGACAGGTCAGACTATAATAGATCATGTACAACTTGTTATTCTTAATGCAGATTACCTGAATCATAAGGTACAAATACTATCAGCATATGTCAGGGAATATTAGATTAAACAGCTATTTATTAAACCTCTCTTTTGCAGTAGTGTTGGGATGTGGAGTTCAGACTTCACTATGTATATTTTCCTCTGATGGTGTCCCTCAAGAGCCAAAGTTATTTGTATTTTTTGAAGTGAAATCTTGTCTGAAGCATAGAATTATTTCAGCACAAAAGGAGGCCATTCATCCCATCCAACCTTCTGTTAGGGAAGTTGAGCATATCCCACTTCCCTATCTTTTCCCTGTAGTCCTGCATAGTTTTGCCCTCCAGGTACTAATATAATTCTCTTTTGAGAGTCATGATTGAACCTGCCACTATTCCCCTTTCAGACAGTGCACTGCAAATCATTTGCTGAATTAAAAATGGTTTTCCTCATATTGCATTTGGATCTTTTGCCAATCATTTTAAATTAATGTCAGGTCAATGGGAACAGTTTCTCGTTTTCTATTTTGTCTAGACCCCTCATAATTTTGATGACTTTGATTAAATCTCCTCCCAAGCTGCCTCCTCTTTAAGGAGAACAATACCAGCTTCTCCAATCTATCCCTGTAACTGAAGCCCCTCACTACTGGGACTATTCTCGTAAATCTTTTCTGGATGCTGCATCAAACCTTGTATCCTTCCAAAAATACAATGCCCAAAATTTGTCACAATATTCCTGTCAAAGCTGTATTAATGATTTAGAAAGGTGCTCTTTTTCTTACTTTTGTACTGTACACTCTATTTAAAAAGCCCAAGACCCATATGTCTTTTTACTATTTTCTCACCATGCTCTGCTACTTTCAATGAATTGTGCATGTATAGATCTAGGTCTCACTGATCTTGCCATTTCCCACTTCAGAATTATAGAACTTTATTTTATGTAACTTCCCCTCATTCTTTTCACCAAAATATATCACTTCACACTTCTCTGCATTAAATTTTGCTTGTTATGCATCTGTCAATTTCACCAGCGTACATTCTCACAAATCCATGAAGGTTGTGACACAAGTGGAGAAGGTTGTTAGGAAGGCTTATGGAATGCTAGCCTTTATAGGAAGGGGTATAGAGTATAAAAGCTGCCGTCAAATGCTTCAGTTGTATAGAAGGTTGGTTAGACCGCATTTGGAGTACTGCGTCCAGTTCTGGTCACCTTACTACCGGAAGGACGTGGAGGCTCTGGAGAGGGTTCAGAGGAGGTTTACCAGGATGGTGCCTGGCATGGAGGGGCTGGGTTACAAGGAAAGGTTGGAGAAACTGGGACTTTTCTCCTTGGAAAGACGGAGGTTGAGGGGGGACATGATAGAGGTATATAAGATACTGAAGGGAATAGATAGAGTCAATAGTGAGAGACTGCTCCCTAGACTGGGTACAAATATGAGAGGTCATGATTTAAGGGTGAGGGGGGAGAGGTATAATTTGGATGTGAGAGGAAGGTTCTTTACGCAGAGAGTTGTGGGGGTATGGAACGCGCTACCGAGTAGGGTGGTGGAGGCAGGAACGTTGGACTCATTTAAGGTTCAGTTAGACAGACACATGAGTGAAACGAGGATGGAGGGTTATAGTAGGGGCTATTAAATAAGGTCAGAACCTCGGGAGACACCGGAAGTGCAGACTTGTAAGTTAACGTTTTTGTCTTTTTATTCCGCAGGTGGAGGTCCACCTCGTTGTCAAACGAGGGGCATGCACACGGTGGGTCGTGCGTGGGCTGTTCAAGTGGCCTAGTACTTCGTGTTGCTGTGTGTGCTTGATCCTGGACCGGTAGACGGGTGCCACAACAGCTCAGTGACTAGCACTGTTAGCTGTGCAGATACATGGATTTGGGCCTGTGTCTGTGGGAGTTTGCGCATTCTCCCTGTGGTTGTGTGGGTTTCCTCCGGGCGCTCCGGTTTCCTCCCACACCCCAAAGATGTGCTCTTAGGCTGATTGGTTTACCAAATTGACACTATTCTCCCCTGAATCTGGCTAAGTTAGGGGTTCCATTCGTAGACACGCAGGGTAGAATAGGTGTAGGGTGATGTGGCGGCGCGGGCTCGTTGGGCTGAAGGGCCTGTTTCCTGTGCTGGGTTGTTCTTTGTTTGTTCTCTGAAGTCTATTGGTATCCTCCTCACAGCTCACTATACTCCTAAATTTTGTGTCATCTGAAAATTTTGAAATTGTGCTCCACACAATCAAATAATATTAATGTATTAAATATGGATCCCTAAGAAGCAGTCTGAAAAACAAATGTTCATCGCTGCTCTGATTCCTGTCACTCAACCAGTTTTGATTCCATGTTGCACTGTCCTTTTATTCCATGGGCATCTGCTTTGATAGTAAGCCTATTATGTGTTGTCCAACAGGTGACTGAAGAACTAAGTCCAAGTAAATCTATTATGTGGCACTTTATCAGATGTCTGTTGAAAATCCATATGTACCACATCAATCCTCTCTGTCACCTTGTTAAAAAACTTAATAAATTTAATTACACACAAGTTGTGTTTTACAGATCAGTACTGGCTTTCCTTAATTAATCTACACGTGTCCAAGTGACCATTAACTTTGATCTTGATTATCATTTCTAAAAGATTTCCCACCACCAAAATTAATGTGTCCTGAAGTTGCTGGGGTTTTCCTTGAATCCGTTTTTGAACCTAGGTGTAGTATTTTTGATTCTTCAATCCTCCTCTCTATCTAAGGAGAATTGGAAGATTATTGCCATACCTTCGTAATTTCCACCCCTAATTTCTGGTCCCAGTGACAATCAGTGTATCAAATACATTCTCCTTATTAACTTCTAGCTCATCCAGTATATCATCCATCTCCTCTTTCACCTAACAACATCTTTTTCCTTAATAAAGGCAGATGCAAGGTACTCAGCCACACTCTTAGTTTTGCATGACTGGTCTCTTTTCTGTTCCCTAATCAGCCAATCCCTCATCTTACTAGCCTTTTACTATTTATACACATGTAGAAGATCTTTGTATGTCATTTTATGTTAGTTGCCAGTCTCTATATTTGCCCCTCATTTGCTTTTTCACTTTCTTTCTGATATTTTCTACATTGACCAGGTTCTCAATTGTATTGATCAATCTGACATCTGTCATAAGCCTCCTTTTTCTGAATCATCTTATTGTCTATCTCTCTCATCATCCAGGGAGGTCTAGTTTTGGTTACATAACTTTCACCTTTGTGGGAACATCCCTTGACTATACCTAAATCATATTTGGCTTAAAGGTAGTCCATTGTTGTTTTACAGCTTTCTTGTAGGGCATAATGTTAAAGAGTTAATGATTGTTATTGCACATTTGCAACAAACATAAAAAAAATCAACTTCATAAAAGTGTTTTCTATTTCTTATATGTGTACACATTTATTATAATTTATAAGTTTGCTACTCAACGAATGCTTAAATCTTACCTTTTTGTCATTTTAAATGGGAGGTTTAATATTGGGAGTGCTGCAGGAGAGCTGGATTTTCGTATCAGACACACACATATATGCACAGACTCAGACCCAAAGGAAACACCCAAAACAGCATACAAGACTCACTGTCTCTTCCTCACACACATCCCTACATCTCTCTTTCATACACATCCTCTTGAGTTTGCCTCCTGGCTTCTTCTACCCAGCATCAACCTGTAATGTTAATTCTATTTTATTCTCCACAGATATGTTGCCAGATATGCTGAGTATTTCCAACATTTTCTGACTTTCTCTAGAGCCTGTTGCTAGCTATAAAATGCCAAATCCATTCAATGTGGCTTCAGTCATTAAGAATATCATGGAAGCTTTGTAGTCTTTGTCTCTTATTGATATATGTGAATCAATTTTGACCAGAAAATTTTCTGCAGATTTTTAAAGCAGATCCTAAATTTCTTTAGATGAGGGAATAGATGAAAGAAATTTCCTCCCGACTGCTTCCTGAAATAAGGCACTAAAATGATTGATTTATTCAAGATAGCCAGGTGGTAAAGGGTGGAATTAGAGCCAATCGCTTACATGCTCAAGCTTATAGTGATAGTGGCTTACTAACATGAACTTGGACTACAGCAAACTAAAACTGCGCTGTTGGGTTTCCAAGTGAGTCCCCAATTAATACCCACCACCTGAATACAACTGAACATTCAATTAATACACAATTGATGCTGATGGCAATTTCAATTTCATTTTTGAGCCAGTGCCAATGTACTTCTCTTTCCATCTTTGCATTTGTTAATTTTTTTCCACAGATGCTGCGAGATCTGTTAAGCAGAACCTATGTTTTTTTCCTAAGACTCTATTGTGAAATGAGTTTGGGTTATAATAGTCCAGATCCTTATTAACATAGGAAGATAGTATAAAATTCTCCTTTGTTCTACTTTATATAAGTTGGTATATTTCAGGAAGGTATATTATCCATTATTGCAGTGAGTTGAACCATTTAAACTGCTTTGTATCAGTCTTCATCTGAGGTAGAGGTTAAGGACACTGATGTGTAGAATTGAGACAGTTGTAGCATGCATCTTATGCGTAAGATGTATAAGATCTGACGAAGGGTCATCTAGACTTGAAGCGTTGGCTCTATTTGCTCCCCACAGATGTTGTCAGACCTGCTGAGACTTTCCAGCATTTTCGGTTTTTGTTTCAGATTCCAACATCCGCACTATTTTGCTTTTATTTTATTATGCATAACCTGCCAACCTCGATATTATCTGGATTAGGTTTTTAATTTTACAATGCTGACTCACCAAAAAAGAAAATAAAGTACAAAGTTTGATGTCTTGTCAATGTCTCACTTAAAACACAAAGACCCTAAAATCACCTCTATTGACATCTTTAATATTCCAAGTCATGTTGAACAGATCCAAGACTTTGCCTGATATTTTGTAATTAGTATTTAGAAGAGTTAGTGAGAGCTGTTGAAGAAGTTTAGCAGTAATACCACTCTGGATTGCTGCTGGTTAACATCAATTAATCATCTTCCCTGTGCATCGTGTGTTAACATGAGCTTTTCTCTCAACTAATAACAGGAGGTTACTCGGCTTCACAAGGGCTGGGCTCTAGATAGCGTGGAGCTTCACAATGATGTCACTAGATTATCAAAGGAAGATGTCATACAACCTCCTTCCGAGGGAGTCTATGTCTACGGCTTGTATCTAGAAGGTGCTGGATGGGACCGACGTAACAACAGACTGACAGAGTCAAAACCAAAAGTCTTGTTTGAAATTCTGCCTGTTATTCATATCTCTGCTATTAACCACCACAGTAAGTCAGGAAAAATGTTCCCACTTGTTATTACATTGAAATATATTGCCCTTACAATTTGTGTCTTACACAATTGGATTTTAACATCATCAATTCAATGTCCACAACATTTATGCCATTTAAATTCAGAAATCCAGGAACTCTTGTCAATGATTGCTTGTTCCTTCACAGAATATGCTGTTGCAATCAATCTTCTGCAACCACTTGAATTTATGCTTTCAAAATCTCTTGAAAATGTTACACTTTGTTGAATAAGCTGTATCTGAGTTCTATCAGGTTTCTCTGATTTAACTGACATTTACAAATACCAGAAAGTGATGTCAGTTTCATAGTTGTCAGGATAGTGAGCATTGTCAGTTGCACCACCACCCTAACTGCAAAATCCAGGCGTAAATATTTCACGACCTCAAAATGCCATCACTTTGTTTCCCACCATTATAAAATAAACTTGGGCAGAAAGATCATTCAAAAATAATGGAATCTTCACTAAAGAAGAGAAGCATATCTAAAAATGAAAAATATAACAATGAATAGTCAGCATGGATTTCAAAATCTTGCATGGGGCAACAATATTGAATATTTGAGAAGATAACAGAAAGCTTGGACAAGAGCAAGGCAGTAGATATATTTATTGGGATTGGTGAAGAGGTGAGTCAGGACTGCAACAAAATATGTGGGCAAATAATTGGCAAATGAAGTTCAGCATTGAAGTATGTTCTGGTAGGAAGACAAGGGAGATCACTTATTACTTGGAACATTGAAGTCTGGTTGATGTAGAGAATGAAAGGGATCTTGAGTGTACAACTACATCAATCATTAAAAGCTGTGGCACAGGGTTGCAAGGCCATAAAAAAGCACTGGGTTTTATTTCTGGAAGGGTAGAATTGAAAAGTAGAAAAGTTATGCTAAACCTGCCTCAAAATTTGGTTTGACCACAATTGAGTGCAGGCTTGCTTGCTATTTTATTGAAAGGATCATTCCACTATGCTGCACTGGTCCAACAGTGTAGCAGGGCAGGAAATACAAACGGAAGCCATAAAGCTCGAAATGCGCCTGTGTTGGGCCTTCTGTAATCCTCCCAGACCATTTTTCCTGCTTGATCTGTATTGTGCCCAAAATGGATGCCAATGTCAAATGTTTTTGAATTAACTTCCGTATCATTAACAAGTTGGCATGATCCTTTTTCCCCCTCCTGTACTTTTCTCCCTCCCCGGCATGATATCACTCTGGCATCATTTACAGTTGGCCTATAAAATCTTGCGCCCGGCATAGTGCTAGCGAAAGGGAGGGAGAAAGTAAGTCCCATTGTGCAACAGACCCCGGAGTGCACAAGTGAGGTACCCAGGTGCTGCAAAGTCGCTGGGTGGTATGGGGGGGGCTTGTTCGTATACTGGGGTTTGGGCAGCCCGTGATATGCTAAGGGTCCACACGTTGGGGGTTGCCGCTGGCTGCAGGCTCATGATGCACATATTGCCCAGGCTGCAGAGAGACTCCTGAGGGATGTCACATGAAGTCCACCATGAATCCCACAAATCGATTCCGCACAGTGGCCCAAATTGGGAATCAAACCCGGATTCCTGGCACCATGAGGCAGCAGTGCTAACCACTGTGCCATCGTGCCACCCTTGATGCCAGAACACAATCCTTTTTGACCACATTGTGGATGTTGCTCCATCATGACTAATGTTCCTGCCCACTATATTGTCATGGAGAGAAATTACATTGAACACAGCCAATTTTCTCCAGTAGTTTAAATACGTCATCTCTGCTTACAGTGCCTTAGTGAAATAGGTGGAATGATTCTACCCCACAGCTTTTATTGATTTTATAGTATCCTTTATATTTCTTGGATTTAACTTTATGACACTTGGTAACTTTTTTACTTTTGTTTTTGTCTTTCTTACAGGTTCTAAAGAAATATGTTTGTATTCCTGTCCTATTTATAAAAAGCCTGTGAGAACGGATCTGAATTATATCGCCGCTGTTGACTTGAGAACAAACCGATCTCCTGATCACTGGGTACTGAGGGGTGTTGCATTGCTCTGCGATGTTAAGTAAAATGTACAGATTAAGGTTACATACTGTACCGTATGATGTAATGATGGGAACAGACTGGTTGCAGCACACAAATGGTAGAGAACTGCGGTGATCCAAAACAACTATATTCCAGTTGACATATTGAAATGGATGAATTATTATTCAATTCCCCTATATTATAGCATGATTAATTTAGCAGCAGATGAAAACTTCTGTTGGTCACATTAAAAAAAATTCTTTTTTGCCTGCTTTAAGGGATTATTCCTAATTGTCACACAAAGCCAGGCCAAGTAATCTTCAATTATATAAGTGTTAGTGATTGTGCATTTTGCAGCACAGATACGGTTCCACACTATTAGAGTCTTAAGTTACGCAATGCGTCACTCAATGAAATTCATTTTTTGTAACAAAGTAATTTAATTGAACTTTGTAAAACTTCCCTGGCTCTGCAAAAATCTTACCCAAAGGGTGGATGTTGTGCCCCTATTTCTGGCTGATACAGGTAGGGTTTGGTATAAATTGCACAGATGTAAAACTTAAATCTGCTAGGCCAGTTGAAAATAGTGATGAGTTTAAAAAGACCCAATTTTTGCTGATCCAGGGCCTTAACCCATTGTGTGGGAGTCACAAATTTATGGTGTTATGCGTGTCATGATCTTAGGTGATTTATAGCCCAGCTCTTTTAAAAGAAAAATAAACCTGTGGTGCAGCTGTCAGTGAGAGTAAAAGAAAAACATGTTGCTGGAGTGCATTGACAGGCCACCTGCTATAACTTAGAAAAATACAACTATCTGTTCCTGCAGTTTATTAGACATTTTGTTTTCCAGCTAAGTTTGTTATGAATGCTCAGCTGAATTTCAAATGGTGTAACAATTTTAAAATGTTATTATTTTTGATGTGGTTACTAAGTCTAAGTTTGTTTACTTATAAAACAGGTTAACCATTTACAGGGATTTAAAGTCTTAGGGTTTTGTGCATAAGAGCTTCTTTTTCTGGATCCAGTATATATGTGTGCGAGCTCCATTATTGTTAAAAGTTTATTTTTTCATCTCCACATGGCTCCTGAGGGCTGCCCATATTATACAATGGGTGGCTACGGAGGTGACATGGGGTTATGACAGGGCATTGGTGTGAGGTGGTATGGAGAAAACATGGAGGGAAGGTGGCATGGGAATGGATGAGGGTGAGGCTTAACAGCTAGAAAGCCTAACAACCTTTTATACAACTGGGGCCAAAGTCTCAGCAAAGGAAGGCAAGGTGGCACAGAGTTACCACTGCTGCCTCAGAGCCAATGGCCCCCATTCGATTCCTGGCTTAGGTGACTGTATGTGTGCTGTTTGCACATTCTTCCCATGCTTGTGTGGGTTTCCTCCAACAGTCCAAAGATGTGTGGGTTAGGTTGATTGGCTACGCTAAATTGCCTCTTAGTGTCAGGGAGTTAGCTGGGTAAGTAAGTTGGGTCATGGCCTGGGAGGGATTGTGGTTGGCACAGACTTAATGGGCCAAATGGCCTCTTTCTGCATTGTCGGGATTCTATGAGTCTTTCTAATCAACCCACCTCAGCGTGTCTACTTCCACGACTGCCTCCGGAATTGTCAGGCGATAGCCCCTCCTCTCCAGGTGAAAATTGTGATGAGGGTCCTTCCATCAAGGCAGGTCCACCTGAAATTTCCTGATTTGAATTACTGCCTTGGTAGTGAAAATCTGGCCCATCATTAAGTGTATTGCAGTACTGTACTTATATACGTTTGTCTTGCGAACTGCGTGGTGTGGTAGGGTTGAATATTATGGGGCAGCACAGTAGTTAGCACTGCTGCTTCACAGCTTCAGTGACCTGGGTTCGATTCCTGGCTCAGGTTGCTGTCTGTGTGGAGCTTGCACATTCTCCTCATGGTTGCATGGGTTTCCTCTAGGTACTGCAATTTCCTCCCACAGTCCAAAGATGTGTGGGTTAGGTTGATTGGCTATGCTAAGAAATTGCCCCTTAGTGTCCTGGGATGCGTAGGTTAGAGGGATTAGTGGGTAATAATATGAAGGGATATGGGAGTTGGGCCTGTGTACAGTGCAGAGTCGATGGGCTAAAGGGCCTCTTTCTGCACTGTATGGTTCCATGATTCATTCAACTCAAAAAGAGTGTGGCTTTAAGAGGAGCAAATTAACAGCACAATTGTTAGCACTGCTGCCTCACAGCACCAAGGACCCAGGTTTAATTCCTAGCTTGGGCATTGCGTGGAGTTTCCTCCGGGTGCTCTGGGGACTAGCTAGGTAAACGTATGAGGATAGAGCCTGGATGGATTGTGGTTGGTGCAGACACAGTGGGCTGAATGATCTCCTTCTGCACTATGGGAATCATATGATTTCATTTGCCTATTTTCAGAAAGCAAAAGAATTAATCATTAAGGAACCAAACGTTTTGGAATCACTTGGTTCAAATAAATTATAAGGAGCATGCAGATAAAACTTTTCTAATGTTGTTGTACAGTTTCTGAGCTTATTGGGTGCATTTTAACCATTTTCCAGAAGTGAATTAGCCAACATTTTGCTTGTATGTTGTAGATAACTCAACTGATTGCATAAAGTGTATTAAAAGTTGCAAATTAAAATTGTTTCCCTACAGGTTTTCCTTACCTCAAAAAGGTAAGGGAAGTATCAGTTTCCCTTTTATGATTACATGTTAAAAGGGACAATGGTGGCACATTGACTAGACGAATGAGACAGTCAAATTACATACTGCATATTCTGATTTCTTCCAAGCAATCTAACTGTTTAGCCTTCGTTCTTCTCACCCTGACCTTGGCAATAGTTCAGCTTTCTGCAGCTAATAGTGAAATGCTAACATTATAGTTAACTGAAGGCTTGAAATTTGCTACAGTTAAATGTCTCATACACAAAGTTTGTGGATTGTATCCATTCATTTATTCCAAGGCTCTATGCTTTCATCTACTCAAATTTCCAAACTGGTTTGGCAAGAGTTGGAGAAACTTCAGTCGCTTTAAAAATGTTAAATGTGTTATTTGTCTCCTTTTGGAAGTAAGGAAAACCTGTAGGGAGAGTTTTAACTTGCCACTTTTAATACATTTTGTGCAAATCAGTTGAGGAGTTATTTACAAACACACTAGCAAAATGTTGGCTAATTCACCTGTGAAAATGCACCCAATGAGCTCAGAAACTATAAAAAAAAACCTTTTCTAAATGTTGCTGTACAATCTGCATGCTCCTTGTAACTTAACTTGCTCCAAGTATTTGAACCATGTGACTTCAAAAGGTTTGGTTCCTCAAATGATAATTCTTTTGCTTTCTGGAAATAGTCAAATGAAATCATACAATTCCCACAGTGCAGAAGGAGATCATTCAGCCCACTGAGTCTGCACCAACCACAATCCATCCAGGCCCTATCCCCATATATTTACCCAGCTAGTTGCCCTGACACTAAGAGGCAATTTAGCATGGCCAATCCACCTATCCTGCACATCTATGCATCATGGGAAGAATCTAGAGCACCTGGAGGGAACATCACTCAAACTAACTCCACACACAGTGCCCAAGCTAGAAATTGAACCTGGGTCCTTGGCGCTGTGAGGCAGCAGTGCTAACCATTGTGCTGCCATGCTGACTCTTGAGCATTGCTGAAGCTTTTTGACCTACATTCAAGGAAAATTTCAAATCACTGCATTTTATACTACAGGAGAAGGGTACTAATTTGTTGGCAAGTCAATTCAGATTGGCCTCAGCACCCTTTTCCCCTGTAGCATGAACTGTTGTGATCATTTGACATTGGAATTCTTGCATATGTCCTGATGTGTGCAAGCCAAATCTTCTGTATTGTGCAGCAATATTCAAGTTCTGGAAGTGGCTGTTTTTATATAAAATGAAATGTGGATAGCTCAGTGTTGCCTAATTGATTAGAATTCTAAATCAAATTCAAGCTACATGTTTACTGATTAGTAATTATTTAAAACTAAGGAAGAAATCAGAGGGATAAAAGGGTTATCTGGAGACAGGAAATGCAATTCAAAAAGATGATTTGCATCTTCCATGCTACTTCAATAAATGTATATTACAATAATAAAAAAGGAAGTGATGAGGCATGATGTTATTGAATGGAACTTGTGTAATAACTAGAACTTGATTTGCCTTCCAAAATCTTATGCAGTCATGTGGAATCATGGCTTGATAGGATATAAAATATAATATTCAAACTTAATATTGTAATTTGTTATTCTTCATTGTGTTTGGGCTTTTACCTCAGTGTCATTAATTGGCTATTAAGTGAAACCAATTGTAATCTTACTAAAAAGCCAAACACACATTTCATTAAACATAATTGATTTTCACATTTAAGTGATAGATAGTAGACTGCCTATATTTGACAATGTAATGTGGAACAACTTTTCACTGTTATAGCTATGGGTTCCTATATTTGTTTTCCAAACACACCCCTTTTGGGTCCCTAATTTGAATACCTGCATTCTGTGGAAAGTAGTCATTCTTTGGTTGATCTTTTTGTAATATCCTGTTCTGGTGAGACTTGCATCTAGTTTGCTTGTTAAGCCAAAGAATACATAGATAAAAAGGGAGACCTAATCCTCCTCTTGCACGTACCTGGGCTCTGGCTGTATTAGATTGTGCCTATTTTAATATTCATGTACCCTTGGAAAAATGCAGAATATTAAGGAAACTTATAAACTTTCCTACATGCCACATTCACCTGTCATGATTCATCAAATTGCTATAACAGTGAAAAGTTGTTCCACATTACATTGTCAAATATAGTGGCAGGCAGTCTACTATCACTTAAAAGTATTGAGTACACTATTCCCAGGAGAGATACCAAATTCATTTGTTATGCCCAATGTCTTTTTAACTTTAATCTTTACCTCTCCATCATCATGCCACCAGTCTCAGGTATGTTGGCCTCCCAGTTATTCAGCTTAGCCTACGTGCTGTCTTGCACAGGCTCCCTCATTAATAAGTTTGTATCTTTCCTCTGTCTCTCTCAGAATCCACTGGACAGCTCATCTATTCATTAGATATTGATTCATTATGAGCAACAACCCTCAATAGCCCTACCCCACTGCATCATCAATTTTCCTATTCAGCTGTGCAATCTTGCTAAGCTTCTTGCCCAACTCACTGGTCCCACTGCTGACTAGGTGGACTTGGCCAACCGAGCAGCTCTGACTACCCCTCTCAATATCTCCCTTTAAAATGTCAATTCACTTGTGAACGAGACCCTTGTCATCTATGAACTTACTATGGATGACTGCATTAATACAATAGTCTAAACAGAAACTTGGCTGATATGATGACACCTTACCCCTTACATGTAGCCTATCCACCTGGTTGCACCGTGGTGGTCATGTAACACAGATGACATCTTGGCCTAAAACAAGAACTCTGGCACATTCTCCTCCTGAGAATCTCACCTTGTTCTATTCCCCTTCAGTCAAAAATAATTTTTTTTTAAAACCACCCTCCAAGTATTTAGTACATTATTCCTACAAGAGAAATTAATTTGCTTCATTTTTAATGAAGCAGGAGTGAGTGAATAACCAATGCTTTTCCAGTATTTCCCTCCAAGAAGCCCCCCACTGCCGCCAGCCATACTCCAAAATATCATACACAAGTACATAAAAGTAAAAAATTAGGTCAGTTATACAGCATGCTACATTTCTGCTAAGCAATTACAAACCACAATTGCCAATTTAACAAAATTTATTTTTGTATAAATATATTTACCAGCAAATGTCACCAAAATTAGCCATGTAAGTAGAAAAATAAAAACTTTGATTTCCCCATGTTGACAATATAAATTTCAAAACAAACATTTGATCATTACATAGCAGTAAAAACTCATAATAAATGTTTAAATTCACATTGTTAGACATGTTTAAAGAGCATTCAAATTTAGTCAACCTTATTTGATTTTACCAGAACAACTCATTTAGAAAGAAAGGTTACTGGTTAGAGGTTTCCACTACATGCACTGTTATATAAAAGGTATAATTAACTCAAGTGAATTGGGCTTACAATGAATGCAAGTGACAATGATTAACTGCTAATGTGGTTTAAACTTATGACCAACACCAAAATTAAGGTGCAAACTTACTTTGAACACAGACTATATTACAGGCACTAAATGACTGTGGACACAGTACTGCAGACTTCTGTATTCTACCTGGTGCACTGGTAGCATCACCTGTTAAGTATGCATTATTTTGTAAGCAAATTTGTGATGAAACAAAAGAATGTGGAAGTATTCCTCTGGTTATGGAAGAAAAAGTGGATCGAATATCTCAACTGGAAAGAGACATCTTTCTGATAGGCAAATCTTCCACTGTTCATCATCATCATCATCATCAACAGGCCCTTTGCTTTATGGCAATTGAATAAGTCTAATCAGTGTTCATTATGAGGGTTTTTAAACCAATGTGTTAAGGTCATAGTCTGGAATTCCATCTACTTTTGTGAAATTCATAAAACACACTAGATATTTGATACAAAAAGTGCATTTTTAAAAATGAAACAATCCCCCACCACAAGTGAATTTTAATAAACAAGACCAACACAATCATGTCTAAAAGAGAGCACCAGCAAAAGGAAGATGGGAGAGTTGAAGGGTAAAGGGATAACAAATGAAGAGTAAGGGAAGGAAAGAAAAGAACCATGTAAAGTAAATAATAGCAGTTGGGAGAGTAAATATCTGGTAAAAAAACTATTCAAGAGAATTTGGGCTTTTCAGTCCTGTTCTCCAACACCACAATCACTCACTGTATCCCAGGTGAAGGGCAAGTAAGCAATCTCTTGCTGCGAGTCTCTAATTGCCACTATGTAGCTTGAATCTGGAGGCCATATGCATTAGCCAACTGTGATTTTCCTTTTGCAGGTGAAAAATTTTACCTCCCCAGGAACAGTTGACATTAGGAAGGGTGCAATTAAAATGCTGACACAAGCCCTCACCCTACCACATCCTAGAGTGCTTGGTCCCATTGCAAACAGCACAATCTAAGTTAGTTAATGTGGCCTATTCACTGTTGTTACTGTTTATAAAACAGGTAATATATTATTTCATGGTAATTATGTCAGCATACATTGTATAAAAAGAAACAATGTTCAAAACAATAAGATTATGACTTGAAGATGCTTGATAACAGCACATCACTTGGAATTATGGAAATGTTTGGTACATTTTGCTAAAAAGGGAATAGAATGGGCAAATGGCAACAGCAATACAAGCACAGTTCAGTTTAGAAGACTCCTTTCCTCACTATCATTCCAAACTGTACCCCATGAACAACTGTTTGCACGCAGTACTAAATGGGCAAACTAACCAAGTGCTTCCACTTAGGCAGGCTGAACATGAAATGTGAGATTTTCTCCAAAAAGCATACAAATATTCAATTTGTTGCTGGTTTTAAATACTAGAAAAAATTAAAATAGTTGGCACACCTGCATTGTATGTATATGTGCACAGTGACTGCTGCAGTTAAACACCAGCTGATGGCAAATGCTGTCCATTAAAAAGACATTCCTCCCTTTCCCCCCCCCCATGTTGCAACTCAAAGTGAGAAACAGTCCACACTGTCATCATTAATATTGCATCTCACTTCCAAAGAGATGCCCTACTTTCAACCTGTGCAATCAAGCATGAGTATCTGCTTAATTAGCTTGGCGTGTGGATGACATTCTTGTTCATTGGCTCAGCAAAAATACTTGCAGCAGCAAATTTACATTTAGAAAACCACACTTGTTCATTTGATATCTTTAAAGAAGCTGAATGTATGACCACAGGAACTTAAGGCTGGCCTGGGCTCTAATATTGGCTGTTAATGCTTCTAAAACTAAACACCTTCTGTTTCACTGTCAATATACATTTAAAATCACTGAACTCTAGATTTTAATTAATTTTCTGTACAATGAAAAAGGGATGATAAGATAGATACATTTACATCAAGTGTTTAAGTGAGCTGATTCACAATGAGGACTGAATAAAATCTTGAATTCTTTGCTAGGAACGAACGATGGCATTTCATAATTACTGTCAAACACAACTATTCAGTTTTTATTCCTAAAAAAAAGGAAGTTGTGAAATTGCCTGTAATAAATTATAAAAAGAGGAACTCTCAGAAAATAGAGTCCATTATTGTTGTTAAGTACAATAGGACTTGTTCACCTTGCTTAACCCATGAAACGGCAATACTTCAGATCTTTTGGGTTATATACTCAAGTTGTCGAGCCTTTGGTAACCTTCAGATAAGAGGGTTTTGTTTGCCTTTTCATAATTACCCCAATTGCTGAAATATTGAAATGTGGCAGGCTGAATCAAAATACAGTTTCTGTATTCCACAGAAAGGGAAATCTGTTGTCTGACTTTCTAATCCTACAATAAATATGCATACTTTAATCATAGTCTCCACACTAAAAAGACACCTGTACAATTTGAAACGTGCAAAAAAAAGTGACATTGAAAGATACGCACGTAGACTGTTACCTCTTTTGGCTTTGAATTTTTTTTATAACAAAAGAACAAATCTCAGCACTTGAGTCAACAAAAATTAGTGCATGTCCTTTGTTCTTCGAGCTTGGCAATCCACGGAACTCCACAACATCTAAGCTGTTGCTAATTCCTGTTAGTTGAGCAGCATTGATTGGCGTGGACCCTGGTTCGGAGTCCACAAGAAAATGGTGCAATCTATATGCAGCCATAAAGTTGAAGGAAGTTGGGATACTGAGGCTTCTGTGCCTGGGTCCTCTTGGATAAGCAGACTGCCTGCTGCTATAAAGTTGCCAAAATTCGCAGAAAGGCTATTGCAACAATGAAAAATACCTGTCCAACTCCCAGCACCAAAGCTTCAAGGGGCACCATTTGCTTTGTAGCAGCTCTGTAGACACCAGCAATAGCTGCACCTGCAAAAAGTTGAGTAGCATGTTATTTGGCCATGATATAAGTAACGGTCGTAAATACATGGGGATGTCAAAAACTGCAACATAATCAAGTGAAACTGATGATGCAGAGGCCAAACAAGGCTTCAACCTCAACAAATTCAGTTGTCACACAAATTGCATTTACATAGTGTCTTCAACACAGACAAACTAAACTGTCCCACAGGACTTCATAGGAGCCTAATAAGACAACAACTGAAACAGAGTCAAAGGAAGAAACATTAGAGTAGGTGAAAGTGAAAAATGCCACAAAATCTCAGTGAAATTACCAATTATCTCTCTGAAAGTGCCCAAGAACAGGTTAGTAATGCCTAGAAAACAGGTGTGCTCTGGAGATTCCTAATTATTAGGAATACTGATAACTTTGTACATCAGATACAGCCTGATAAATTTCCAAAAAGTGTGTTATGTGCCTTGCTACCTCAGTTGACTAACTATCCAACTCACCCCTGGCCAACCTCCCATTTTCTGCCTCTTAACTGGACATCATCCAAAATTCTGCAGCTCGAGTTCAAACTCTTACCAAGTACTGGTCATCCCATCATCCCTATGCTCAACAACCTACATTGGTTTCTGGTTAAGCAATATCATATTAACATTTTCATCCTGGTTTTCAAATTCCATTGTGATCTTCCTGTCTTTTCCTAATCTCCTACAATCTTCTGCGCTCCTTTAAATTTGGCTCTTTTAAAATCACTACCATTGGCAGCTGTGGCTTCTACTGCAAAGGCTCTGGAACGTCCTCCCTAAACCAGTCTCTCTCCACCTCTCCCTTCTTGAAGTTACTTCACAAAACCCATCTGTAACCAAGTTTTTTGCTTGTATGCTCCTATTCTTCCTCCAGTGTGCACAGTAGAAGGAATGATCTTTGATGGAGTACAAATATTGGATATTGTTTAAAAGGAATAGATAAAATCCAGTGATGAAAAATCACAGTAACATGGTGTTTCAGGGAAAGGGAGAATCTACTGAAAGATTGTAATTGACCCCTTCTGTCAAACAAATGCAATGCCAGTAGTATTTTAAATTTGAAACAGTTAGGTTCTGTCACACTTCATAGCTGGTGAAGACCGAACACTACATTCCTTCCAAATGTTGAGGAAGGAAATACATATAATTCAGTATGCTTCACAAGGCCATCTATTTAAAATTAATTAGACCTATTAAACTGCCCTCTGACCAGCCTTTGTCTGGCATGGAAGTATCTTGGAAAGTACAGAAATCACGATGAATCCTATTATAATTCAAACATTTGCGTCAGTAAGGAAGGAAGAAAGGATTAGGATATCACCTGCCCAAGAACTCACTTTTCAAATGGTTTGTGTTTTTGTTCTATTTTTTGAAGTGATATGAACATCACAAGTAAGGTCACCATTTGTTGCCCTGGAGAAGACTGTAGTAAACAACTTCCTTGAATCACTGCAGTTTGTGTGGGGTAGATACTCCCAGAGTATTTTAGGTAGGGAGTTCTAGAATATTGATCAAATGGCCATGAAGAAGTGTTAACAGAAATGGGTGGTGTGAGACTTGATGGGGAACTCACAGGTATTGGTGAGTCCATGAATCTCCTGCCCTTGTCTTTCTACATGGAGGTGGCCCCGGGTTTGGAAGATGCTGTCAAATAAGCCATGACAAGTTGCCGCAGTGCATCTTACAGATGGTACTCACTGCTGACATTGTGCAGAGGTACAGATAGCAAATGTTTAAGGTGGAGAAAGGAGGTAGCAACCAAATAGGCTGCTTTGACCTGAAATGGTGTCCAGCTTCTTAAAAGCTATTGGAGCTGCACTCATCCAGGAAAGTATTCCATCATGCTCTGGACTTGTGCCATGTAAAAATGATGGACAGGCTTTGGGGATTCAGGAGAGTCACAACGCAAATATCAAAATCTCTAACCTGCTCTTATAGTAGTGTATTTATGTGGCTGATCTAGATTAGTATCTGGTCAATGATAACCTCCAGAGTATTGATGTTGGGGAACTTGAGGGTGGTAGTGCAGTTGACTTTCAAAGGGAAGTGATTGGACTCTTGGAGACACTTGTGTGGTGTAAATGTTACTTGCCACTCATTTGCTCCCGCATGAATGTTGTGCAGGTCTTGCAGGATGCAGGCATGGACAGCATTATGAATGGAACTGAATGTAGTAGTCAGCAAAATATCCCTACTTTTGATCTTATGATGGAACAATCGATGAAGGCTATCGATGAAAGATGAAGATAGTGGCCTGAGGAACACCTGTGATCATGCCTTGTGGCTGTGATGATCAGCCTCCAAATCAAAGCCATCTTCTTTTGTGAAAGGTAGGATTCCAACCAGCGGAGAGTTTTTCCCCAATTCCCTACTTGGTCTCCTTGATACAACGTCAAATACTGCTTTGATGTCAAGTTCAGCCATTCTCATCTGACCACTGATACTTTAGGACAGGCAAGACAACCTTTTGGAAAAATGTTTGAATTAATTTGTTCAATATCTCTAATTATTTAACAAATACTTACTGGTCAACACTGCTGCAGTGATTGGTCCCAGGATTCCAGCCAGGATACCTAGAGACATGAAACGTCCATATTTGTGGTGCCGTAGCATTACAAATGCCAGTAACCCAGCAGGAACATAGATAAAAACTGTGGACAGCAAAGCCCAAAGGAACACTCCATACCACATCTCTGTAACACAAAAATAAAGAATTAGACCAAACCCTTATCATTGTTGCAGCAAACCTGGAGCTGAAGGCGATCCATAAATGATCATATTTAAAAATCTTTCAGCATTAACTTGCATATCTTCAGGTACAGAGCAGCCACACTTCTCTGGGACAGAGAATTCCAAAGATTCACAAATTACTATCTTCGTCTCAGAATAAGGGGTTTAGGACTAAAGCCCCTGATTTCCCAGCAACGGGGAAAAATATTTTAATCAGCATCTATCCTGTTAAATCCCTTATGGATTTTATGTTTCAAATAGATCATCTCATTTTTCTAAACTCCAGGGATAATAAGCCATACGAGATAATCTTGCCACGTAGGACAATCCTTTCAGACTGGTAACTAGTCTGTGAACCTTTCTGTTGACGCTCTTGTAAGTACCTTAAAAAACTTGGTGTAAAGGTCAACCTGATTTTTCAGAGCTCAAAGCCCATTATTTTCAGAACCAAAGTATAATCCTGGAGATGTTAATGAATCAGGTTTTTTTTGGGTTTAAAGATGATTAAAAGCCAAGTTCTGACATAAATTAACAATCTCCAAGTAAATTAGACTATTTTGTTAATTAGAGAACTGCCTGGAAGTGGTAGTTATCTATCAGTCAGCTAAAGTAGTTTGTTGAATTGATGTGAATTACTGTAGCAGCAAATTAAACTAGCCAATGTCTCAGGAGGATACATACTGGAATCAGTTTTTTCAAACTGCACCATTAACAAAGGGCACGTGGTCAGGAGATTAAGGACCTCACAAGGAGAAATCATAGGTTTACTTCCAGTCGCACATGGTGAACATAGAGATCAGAGAACTGAATTAAGTGATTGAACACACGGCTAGAGAGCTGGAATTCTCAAAAAAAAATTCGAAGTGTTGAATTTGTGAAAACTGGATTAATTCACACTGGCTTTTTCAAATGGGAGTTCAGAGAAGAAACTCCCACACTATGCACTGCAGAGGTCATTAGCATGTATATCATTAAAAATCCAGGGGCTGGCAACACAGTGTTAAGGGCGTCACTGCGCATGTGGTGATTTGTCAGTGCTGAGATTGGCACATGCAGAGTAGTCCCTCTCTGCTGGCTAGTTCAATCACTGGCCAGTCCTGTGATCCCTGCATTGCTGGCCCTCTGCCTCCACCAGCACCAACCCCCCCCAGCCCCCCAAAATGATCCAACTGCTGGGCCCCTGACCATTTCCAAAAAGCCCCAAACCACCCTCCCCTGCCCCCTCACCATTTCACCCCTCTCCAGGCCGAAGGCAAATGGTGCGTTAGCCTTCACTGTAAGGAGATTTGAATACTAGAATAAAGATCTCGTGGTAATTGTATACAGCCTTGGTGAGACCACACCTAGAGAATTCTGGTGGTCTCCTAATCTCAAAGGACATACTTGTCAGAGGGAGTACAGAGGCTCATCAGATCACTCCTCAAGACAGTGCAATTACTTTAAGAGAAAAGGCAGGTTGGGGGGAGAAAGAGGTGCCAAGCCTGATCCTGCTGGAGAGGCCAGCAGCAAAGTGCTCAGCAGGGTCATCAGGCATGTGCTGATCTCACACTGTATTGGGAGATCTGTTGGCATCTCCACTCTCCTGTACAGAGCTGGCCCCACCACTAGCTCCTCCCCCCATAATGAAGAGTTCCCTCTTCCCTCATCTGGCTCCACCCCCACAAAGCCCAGCCCCTCAGGCCCCACCAGGCTGGCAAGCTACCCCTTGCCGCTGATCTCCCAGGGGCCTCAGATCCCACCAATGAGGCCATTACGACAGGTCCCCATTGCAGGGGACCAGCTGTGATCCCCACTGGTGGGAACCTTCAGCAGTGAGCTTGAAAATCCAAGTGAGCCCATACGGAGCTCGATAGAATGATACTTTAAAATCAATGTTTGAATATTAAAATCAGTCTCGTGATGTTCCCTGGTGCGAGGCTGATCACGTCAATTGCTGATCGTGATTCCAGTTATTGGCCTCCCAGTTACATTTCCCACCCTACTAGGCTGCTCAGTAGTGGGGCAGGAAAATCATGCCCACAATGTTTCTCCTGGCTGGTGAGTCTGAGACTGAGATGAGAAGGAATTTCTTCATTCAAAGGGTGGTGAATCTTTGGAGGCTATGGAAGCTCAATCATTGAGTATATTGAAAACAGAAATTGATAGATTTCCAGAGACTAATGACACCAAGGTACACAATGAGAAGGCAGATGATCAGCCATCAGGCTCAATAACCTATTCCTATACTTATACTCCCATGATTCAAATTCATTGTAAATAAACAAATACTAATTTGAATATCAGTAAGAAAATGCTTAAAACATTTGTGTTATTAAGAGTCAAATGATCAGATTATAAAGTATAATTAATATCAATTCTTTGGTGCTGATTCACAGTTTCACTGTGATGGCCCTTTTGGGATATCACTTGGGCCCAAATCAAGTAAAAGTTAACCCTCGAAAATATTACCTGGGTAAAATCTGACCTTTGACCTAGAAGTTGACTCTACATGAGTAATAACAATATGTCCTTCCTTAGAGAGTGCCCTCCAGGCGTGGCCTCAATAATAGCATTTTCCATCTAAATCTTCATCTGCCTCCTCAATAAGTTACTTCATGTACTTATTCTTCCATTGCCTCAACCTTGGCTCTAATTGTTTCTCAAGACTGATTTGTCCTGCAGTGTACAGATGGGCTAAATCATACTCCTTGATAACGAACACCCTTCATAACGTACAGCTTCCTTCAGGGGATTGCTGCATTGCAATCAAGGTTGTACACTCTTAAGGCAGGCTGAAGTCAAACATGTTCTTCTCTGGATGCAGTTGAAGGAAAAAAAATTACTGTATTGAGGATTAGGCTTAGTTCATAAGTGACATTGCCACCTTTTGTCAGATACTAAAAGAAATAACTCCATATTTCACATGATACTAGAGGTTTTAAAATGTTTACATTGTTGGTATAAAGTGTTAATTTCACAGAACCAGCTATTGATGGTCCAGAATTAGCAGCAGTGGTACCTCATGGTTTGTGCAGACAATGGGATTTCTCTCCTTATCCCTCAGCTTGCAAAAAGTTTTACACATGGAACAAATAATGGTATTGCAAGCTCAACAGGGCATCTGGGATTTGGTGAAAGATGAGACCAGCAGTACATCCCTCTAACCAATGAGATTTAAAGATAAAGAAACATGATCTACAGGAGAAGAGTGAAGTAGAGTAAAACTACATACAGGAAGAGGTTGAAAAAAGATGCAGAGAGAGAGAATACTTAGGGTTTTATTTTGGAAGAAATTTGTATTTTGTAAATCTGTAGGAACAATTTTCACACTCCATGAACGTGTAACGGCTTTCTTCCCTTTCTGGGCCAACGATTGTGTAGCATTGCAGAGTAAAATCTTGTAATTGAAAAGAAGTTTTAGCATTGTGAAATACCAGCCAGAATTGTATGATGTTCTAGTTTATTTTAACATTATATATGCTGAAATTTTGAAATATTCATGAGAAGTTGACAATGAGTTGCCAGTTCCAAGAGGCCAACAGTAAAAAGGTACGAGCTGGCCACCAATTTGTGACAATTCACAACTTGCTATCTCTCTTCCTTGGCACAAACTGCTGTGTTATCTACACACTGATAAACAGTGTGCATATTAACTTACCATTGTACATCCAGCAAATTCTGGGGCACTTCGCTCAATTTAGTATTAACAACATAATATTCAAACCACTGTAGATTCCAATTTCATCCAAGGAATTTCAACTAAATGTTTTCATTCATTATGGAAATCGGTAGGGAGAATTCTACACTAGTTAGTTTAATTAACAGTCCTGCTGGACTTAAAACAAAAATCAGACACTGGTACGCAGAACGGGCTATTCAATGAACTGCATCCAAAAGCACTACAGCTATCTGCTGAGTATACGAAGCCATTTCTGAATGCAATCACCACCATGTCTCTAGTGCCTTTAAGGGACCACCCCCACTCCTCCTCCAAACAGATACCCTCTCCTACTCCACCTTGGTAGAGATATTGCTCCCTCCCTGTCTAGGGGAAAAAAGAAACTTGTTGTTTGTAGCCTACTGCCATCCAACCTCCAAGTTTAAAACTGCCACATTTCCTTCCATGATGTGGGTATGCCGGCGTTGGACTGGCGTAAACACAGTAAAAAGTCTGACAACACCAGGTTTTAGTCCAACCTATTTGATAATATACTCGCAAGCTTTCGGGTTAGCCCCTTCGTCAGGTGAATTCGTCACCTGACGAAGGGGCTAACCCGAAAGCTTGCGAGTATATTATCAAATAAATAGGTTGGACTAAAACCTGGTGTTGTCAGACTTTTTACTACATTTCATCCCCCAGTCTAAGCACTTAAAAGAACCATTTACAAAAACACACCCACACCACATTTTACTTTCTTCCCCCCAGCCATACACTCTCCCGCAGCTAGGAGAACTTGTCTGCAAGCCCTCCCATATTAATACCAGTCCAGCAAAAGCATTGGTTTGAGTGTTGTGTCCTACATTGAAGCCAACAAACCTGAAACGGGTAAATGAACTGAGCAAACATATAGCACCACTGTTTACAAAAAGGTGTATGCAAATTGCAAGCTGTTCTGAATTTTTGAACTTAGTCAGAAAGATGATGAAAGCTTAGCAGAATGTCAACAATGATCTTGCTAATGGGAAGACAGTGGACAAACAAGAAAGAGTGCACTGGGGACGAACCAACAGAGGGCAACTCAGACAGACAGATATGGTAGTCTGACCTGACCAGACTTGTTCATTTCTCTTGTGGAATAACGGTTAATGCAATAGCATATCGACTAAACACAACATTCCCATACACAAACTAAAGTGGTGTTCAAGTACTGCACAGCTAGTGCTGAGAACAAACAAAGGAGAAAGTGATTCGATCTTGATTTCATTAATCTACTATAGCAGATGTCTCTATCCATGGTGGGAGCAGCCAGTTCTTGGACACGACTGGTGTATGGCACCACTATATGAAATGGGATAGATTCAGAACAGATGCAGCACCCAAAACTGGGCATTCAAGATGTGTGGATCATCAGCAGCAAAATCATACTCCTTCACAATAGAAACAAAGATATATGGCACAGAAGGAGGCCATTTGATTCCTTGTGTCTATGCCAGCTTAAAAAAAGAGCAATTTAGCCTAATCCTACTTTCCAGTTCTTGTCCCATAGCTCTATCAGTTAGTGTCCCAAGTGCATAGCCAAGAGATTTTCAAATGTGATGAGGGTTTCTGCCTCTATCATACTTAGCAAGCAGTTACAGACATCTCCACTCTGGGTAAAAAAAACTCTCAACTCTCCTTTGGTGCTTGTGCCAATTCCTTTGAATTTGTTTCCCCCTGGTTACTGACTTCTTGTAGGGCAATAGACCCTGTCTATGCACTTTATGTAGCCCCTCAATTAAATTTTCCCTCGACTCTTTGGGAAGAAAGAAAATTATCCAATTTACTTTAGCTAAAATTTGTCATTCCTAGCAACATTCTTGTAAATCTTCTCTATAGCCTCACTAGTATGATCCTGTGATAGTGACCAGAACTGCATGCTGTACTCTATATAGCGTTTTATACAGTTCTAACATAACCACCATTGCTCTTATATTTTGTGCCTTGGTTAACAAAAGGAAAATGTTCTATATGCCTTATTAAAACACCTTAGCTACTTGTCATGTTACCTACAGAGATCTGTGGGCATGTATTTCAAGCTCTCTGTCCCTTCACTTTCAGTAGTACACTATTTGTTTTGTATTATCTTGCCATTTGCCCTTTCTACCTTCTGCATATTGAATTCCATTTGCTATGTTTCTGCCCATCTGACCAAACCACCATATTACCCTGCAGTCTAGCTCTCTTCCTCACTCAAGCACACAATTCATTTTTGTATAATCTGCAAACTTATTAAATCATGCTCTCACAATGAAGTCCAAATCATTGATATACCACAAAAAGCAAGGAACCCAGTCCTAAAACAGCCTTCTGGTCACAAAACATGTATTGAGCAATCTGTAATTTTGTGGTCTACTATATCCATCTCTCAATCATTACTATCAAACTAAGAAGATCGGGTGACTGTATCACTCACAGTCTAGGATTTCTTAGATATTAAAGCAGTCCAAGTCCACATCAGCAAGACTTGGCCAACATTCAGGTTTGGGCTGATAAGTGGCAAGGAACATTTGTACTACCCAAATGCCAGGCAATGACCATCTGCAATGAGAAAATCCAGCCAACGCCCCATGACATTCAATGGCATTGCTGTCATTAAACCCCTCGTTAACATCCTGGAGTTAGCACCAACCAGAAGCTGGATTGACCATATAAATATTATGATTCAGAATTCTGCAGTGAGTAACACACCTCCTGTCTCTCCAAAGCCCATTTATGATCTACCAAAAGGCACAAGTCAGGGATGTGATGGAATACTCTCCAATACCTGGATGAGTGTAGCTCCAACACCATCCAGAACAAAGCAGTTGCTTCATCAGCACTTCATCCATCACTTAACATTTACTCCCTCCACCAATGAGTGAGTGGCAGCAGTGTTGATTATCAAAGTTGAACTGCAGCAACATACCAGTGCTTCATCAACAGCACCTGCTGAATCCATGATCTTTACCACCCAGATTGACAAGGCAGCAGATGCATGGGAACCTAACCTGCAAATTCCCCCCAAGCTATTATACCACTGTCACTAGATCAAAATCCTAGAACTCTCTTCTTAACAGCATTGCTGACATATCTACACTGGATGGACAGCAGTGCTTTAAGAAGGTGGCTCACCATCTGCTTAAGGGCAAATAGCAATGTGGAACAAATACTGGCTTTGCCAATGATGCCAACATCCCATAGCAGCATAAGAAAATGAGCAAGTTCTGGAAAATTAATGGTTGTGGTTGAATATTCCTAAGCACTTTGTTATGTGCAATATATTAAATGCTCAAAAGATTTTCATTCGTTTCTTAATTTAAAAATATCTGAATCGTTTTCTGGTAATAGGTCCTTATTTTTGCATATGTGATTATGTAAAATCATTCAAAACTGACTAACGATGTTGATCGTCACACTTGCTTTTGAGAAGGTGGTGCTGATGCACCTTTTTGAACCACTACAGCCCTGTTGCTTTTTTAAACATGTATTCATGGGATGCAAGAGGCATTGTCTAGGATAGCATTTATTGCCCATCTCAAATTTCCCTTGAGGAGGAGATGCTCAGTTGGTTTCTTGAACTGCTGCAGTCCATATAATGCACTGTGCTGTTGGGGAAGGAATTTGACCAAGTGATACATTTCCAAGTCAGGATGGTGAATGGCTTGGAGGAGAGGGTTTGCAGGTGGTAGCATTCCCACATGTCTGCTGTCCTTGGTCTTCTAGATGGTAGTGGTTGTGGATATGGATGGTGATGTCTAAAGACCCTTCAAGTTCCTGCAGTACATGGTGGACATTACTGCTGCTGTGCATCAGTGGTAGAGGGGCTGGATAGTGGTAGTGGATGGGGTGCCAATCAAGGGGGCTGCATTGTCCTGGTTGGTGTCAGGTTTCTTGAGTGCTTTTGGAACTGCACTCATCCAGGCAGATGGAGTGTATTCCATTACACTCTGATGGTAATGGCAGCGAATGTCATGGGGTGACGGTTAAATTCTCTCATGTTGGAGACGATCGTGGCCTGGCACTGTGTGGCACAATGTTACCTCCCACTTGTTAGTCCAAGCCTAGATATTGTCCAGGTCTCGTTGCTTTTGGGCATGGACTGTTTTAGTATCTGGGTCATTGTGAATGGTGTTGAAAAGTCATCTATGACCATTCACACTTCTGACCTCACAAGGGAAGGTTATTGATGAAACAGCTGAAGATAATTGGGCGAAGGTCACTACCCTGAATAACTCCAGAAGTGCTGTCCCAGGACTGAGATGATTGACCTCTAACAACCACAGCCATCTTCCTTTCTGCTAGGTACAACTCCAGTCAGTGGACAGTTTTCCCCAATTCCCAATGACTCTAGTTTTGCTAGGGGTCCCTGATGCCATGCTTCATCAAATGCTGCCTTGATGTTAAGGGTGGTCACTCACATCTCACCTTCTGATTTTAGCTCTTTTTCCTCCCGTTTTTGAACTAAGACTGTACTAAGGTCAGGAGCTGACCAAGCCTAGCAGAACTGAAATGAGCAATGTGCTTGTTATTGCTAGACAAGTGTCACTTGACATAGTGCTGCTGATAAGCCCTTCCATTGCTTTACTAATGATGGAGAGCAGACTGATGGGATAATAATTGGCTGGTTTGGATTTGTCCTGTTTGTGCACAAGTCATACCTGGGCGATTTTCCACATTGCCAAACAGGTGCCAGTGTTGTAGCTGTCCTGGAACAGGTTGGCTTACAGCAGCACTGGTTCTGGAGCACAAGTCTTCAGTATTATTCCTGGAATATTATGCAGGCATGTAGCCTTTGCAGAATCCACTGTATTTAGCCATTTTTTGATATTTTGTGGAATCAACAGTATAGACTAAGATTGACATCTGAGATACTAGGGACTTCTAGAGAGATGGATTGTTAATTTGGCACTCACTGCTGACGATTGTTGCAAATGCTTCAGCCTTATCCTTTGCACTAATGTGCTAGGCTCTCCATGATTGAGGATGGGGATATTTGCAAAATTGTCACCTCCTCCAATGAGCTAATTGTCCACCACCATTCATGGCTGGACTGTAAAGCCTAGACCTAATCATTTTCAAATTGCTTAGCTCTACTACTTGCTCCTTATGTAGTTTGGCATGCAAGTATTTCTGTGCTGTAGCTTCAGCAGGTTGACATCTCATCTTTAGGTATGCCTGGGACTAATCCTGGCATGCCCTCCTGCACTCACTGAACAAGGATTGATCGATCCCCTGGTTTGGTTTGGTGGGAGAGTGGAGTACAATAAGTTACAGATTGTGACAGAGTACAATTCTGTTGCTCTGATAGCCCATAGCGCCTCATGGTTACCTGGTCTTAAGTTGCTCAACATTTGACATCCATCATATTAACTACAGTGGTAGTGCCACACAACATGATGAAGGCCCCCCTCAATGTGAAAATGGGACTTCACCACAAGAACTGTGCAGTGTTAACTTCTACTAATACTGTTATGGACGGATTATATCTGCACGAGGCAGATTGAAGAGAATGTCATCCCTGCCACAGACCCAATCTAAGAACTAATGACCTTTAAGACCCAGCCAGCTCAATCTGTACTGGTGCTACAAGCCACTCTTGGCAAAGGCCATTGAAGTACCCCACCCAGCATATATTCTGCACCCTTGCCACCCTCAGTACTTCCTCCAAATGATATTCAACATGGAAGAGTACAGATTCATCAACTGAGGTTAAGGGGGGGGAAAATGCCAAGTGAAAAATCAGCAAGATGTTTCCTTATCCATATCTGACCTGATCCCATGGGGTCAGGAGGTGATGTTAAGATCCCCCAGGGCAATTCTTTCGTGACTGTACACCACTGTGCTGCCACCTCTGCTGGGTCTGTTCTGCTATTGTGACAGGACCAACAGAACAGACCCAGGGATGGTGATGGCAACATCTAGGACATTATAGAATACGATTCCACGAGTTTGACCATGATAACAGTTTCATGGTCATCATTAAGCCTTTAATACCAGATTCCTATTGAATTCAAACTCCACAATTTTTCTTGGCGGGATTCAAACCCAGGTGTTCAAAGAATTACTCTGGGTCACTAGTCCAGTGAGAATACCACTACGCTACTCAGATAGAACCACAGAAACATTGTGCTGCAAAAAAGCCCACTGTGCGCGCGCCAGCCAAAAAAGTAAACTAGCCACTCATTTTAATCTCATTTTACAACACCTGGTCCATAGTCTTCAGGGTACAGTACTTCAGATGCAGATCCACATTTTAAATGAATTGAGCATTTTAGCCTCAACCATTAACATAGGCAGTGAATTCTGGATGCTCACCACCCTCTGATGAAAGCTTTTTCCTCATGTCCCCTGGTAACTGACCCCTCAACTGGGGAAACAAATCTTTCCTGTCTCATCATAACAAGTGGTGGTCATTCCATCACACTTCCAACTGCTATCTCATAGATGGAAGAAAGGCTTTGGAGAAACAAGATGCAAGCTACTTACCACAAATTCCCCAGCTAACGAGCTGCTCTGTGGCCACTGTACTTACACAACTAGTTATATAGTTCACTTTCCAGTAAATGGTATCCCCCAGTATGATGATGGCTAAGGATTCAATGATGGAATTACTGAATATCAAGAGGAGATAATCAGTGCCTGGCACGTGTGGCAACAAAGTCACTTGCCAATAATCAGCCTAAGCCAGCTGTATACTGGCACAGCCTACTTCATTGTCAGAGGAACGACTAATGGAACCAAACACTGAAATCATCAGTGCATATCCCCACCTCTGACCTTTTGATTTTTGGGGGGGGGGGGAAGGAGGAGGAGGAAAGAAGAAGGAGGAGGAGGAGGAGGAGGAGGAGGAGGAGGAGGAGGAAAATGATCATTGATGAAAGAGTTGAAGATGATTGGACCTAGCAAGCCACCCTGAGAAATTCCTGCAGCAATGTCCTGGAACCAAGATAACTGACCGCCAACCACCACAATCATCTTCCTTTGTATCAAATAGGAAATGAACCAGTGAAAAATTATCCTGATTCTCATCAAGAAGAGTAAAATTCAAGTTGAGGCCAGTCAGTCAAAGGCTGTTCAATGTCAATTCTGGCATCTGGCCTCAGGAATTCAGCTCTTTTGTTGACATTTGAAGGAAAACACTAAAATCAGGAGCTGAGTGCCCCTGGCAAAACCAAACTGAGCAATGAGCAGGTTACTGATGATTAAATGCTATTTGACAGCATTGCTAATAACACCTTCCAGCATTTTCATGTGGATCCAAAGTAGACTGATGGGAGCTAATTGGCTGGATTAGATTTGTCCTTTTCTGTGGTATTGCAAATATCTAGTTGAGGGCTCATGTTAATATTTTTGAAGTAATGTTAGTTTCTGGGAAGATGACTGAAAGCAAGTTAATTAAAATGCTGGGCCTCACTGATTGTCAGAACACAAAGAAATGTCAGTACAGAAGATTATTTTATGTTAGTTTAATAAATCAGAATGGAAGAAATAGAGCTATAGAACAAAAGGTGATCTTACACCAGTCAGAGAAGTTGTAAATGAGGGATGATTAGATTAAATGTTGTTTTGAGATAGCCCCAAGCAGACTACGTCATCAAGATGATGGGTAGAGCTTAGGAAGGTTCTCCGATTTCAATTTAACTGAGCTTTTGCTGTTAAAGGTTTTTAAGTTGCAGTTTAGACCTTGTGTAATTTGCAGCTCACTGAGGGAAGATGGCCAAAATAAATAAGTTAGATAGACCTCCACTGTAAGCAGGGTAAAAAATTAATTTAATCATTGATCGCATGGAATGTGGATGAGGCCTAATCTTGAATTGGGGGGGGGGGGGGGGGGGTGTGCTGGTGAACAGAAATGGGAAGGTCACTCTGATTGAAGCTAATGGCCAATGCACGTGGAAGTATCTAGGTGATTAGATTAAAAG
Source organism: Carcharhinus amblyrhynchos (assembly GCF_965287045.1). Classification (NCBI taxonomy): domain Eukaryota; kingdom Metazoa; phylum Chordata; class Chondrichthyes; order Carcharhiniformes; family Carcharhinidae; genus Carcharhinus; species Carcharhinus amblyrhynchos. The sequence goes on along the minus strand of NC_137327.1, from coordinate 44,251,944 downwards.
TATGGGAAAAATAAACAAAAGAAGGGACTTAGGCTTTCATAGTCAAGAGAGGGTAAATGTAAGTTTTACCTTTGAGAATAGCTGGAGCTGAGATTTTACCAGACGACTGTGGCATACTTGAGTGGTCCCTACAAAAGTAAATGGTTTTAACATTGATGTGTCTGGATTGTTAATTTAATAGTGCTTGTTCTGTTTATGTTCATCTTTTTTGTGCAATGAACTTTGTTAAAAAATTGAAATCTTGTGGCATAGTTCTATTGGTTAAAGGAAAATGCTTAGATTTATTTTCAAGTGTTAACAGTCCCTAATTGGATCATAACAGTGGACAGGACATAACGTCAAGAAATTAAAAATTGCCCATATGTTAAACAGCTGTCCTGGAACAGTTTGGGTCGAGGCACAGCTAGTTCTAAGTTCAGCTTCAGCATCAGACATGGCTTCTTGTAGCACTCTCACCACTGGCCCAGAGCACACAAGAGATGAGTATGAAAATCTAAATTTGGGAGCATGAGCTTTCAGAGCACTGTTCCTTCATCAGATGAGTGGCTAACAAATAAACCTGTTGGACTTTAACTCTGGTGTTGTAGACTTCTTACTGTGGCCAACCAATCCAATGCCAGCATTTCTATGTTATGAAAATCTACACTGACACTTCAACACAACTGACAGAATGCTGCACCGTCTTTCAGATAAAACGTTAAAGGCCGTCTGCCCTCTTAGGCAGAGGTAAAAGATCCCATGGCACAATTTTATAGAATCAAAGAACAGCATGAGAGTTATCCTCTGTCCTGGCCAATATTTAACCCTCAATCATTAGGAAAACATTAATTGATCACTATCACAGTATTGTTTATAGAAGCTTCAGGAAAATCTCAGAGACCACTTCAAAAGAACTTCACCTTGAACCCAAAGATTATTAAAGGGAACGCACAAATGATAATTTTCAGCACGACAGCTTGGATTTTATCAGGGCTCAGTCATTGCTGCACCCAGTCACATTGATGACAGCAGAATATCCCACTGTGTGCAGGGCTCAATTACACATTTGTGATATACTGGCAGACCAAAGAAAACAATAAAAGCAAAGATGGGAAATGTGCAAGCTCTATCTACAATTGTCAAGGCGGCTGTGAGAACGGGTGGAAAGTATCGGGTGGGGTCGGGAAACAAGTATCTGCACCATAAAAGTATGGAGGGATATTTAAATTAATGAAAAATAACTTTGAAAGAGATATGAACAACTTATTTTCTGAGCTCTAAAAAAAAGGCTGGAAAAAAATCTACATTGCAGTGAAAGAAACACTAACAGTAGGAACAGGACACTCGTATGGCAGATTTTGGTTACAACGGAGTTATGTGTTTTTTTTATGCAATTCTATTTAAATATTTCTAAATTATATGGCATTTGACCCGATTACCAGCATAGAAAGCTGGAGAGATGTTGAAGTATCTAAATGGAGCACAGAATTTATGCACCAATAGCAAGTGACATGGTTCAAAACTCCACCGGGGTGTGGAAGACAGAGCGAAGTACAAAATACACCGAATTGAAGCTTGGACTTTCCGCTCCCGGGGCTTACTCACATTTCTTTTCAATAACAACGGGCTATCAAATTGCTTAATTTGAAAGTAACACCCTATCTGTCCAATAATAAAGGCGAGGGCAGCGCTGGCATCGTGTATATAAAAAAACTGCCCACAGAGGAACCCGCATCCAGGGGCAGCCGGATCAGATACACTGGGCCGGCGGCTGGCTCCCCTGCCCTCCTCCCGACCCGCTCCACGAAGGCGGCGGCCAGTTTGCACCCCCCAGCCTCAACAGCCGAGGACAGAAAACAACGGCCAGGCCACCTTCCCCCACGCCCCCCGTCCCCCCGGGAGCTGCCTTCACTCACCGGAGAATTGGCATAAGGATGTGGTGGCGTTTTCAGGGCAGGTCGTGTTGCCCACCCGAGGGATCAGGCCCAGGCTCAGGATCTGATGCACCGACAAGCCGCCGCCCATCTGCATGGCTCCGCCATCAACACAGAGCCTACCATTCAATCCGATGCCATGTCCGGGCAGCCGCCATCACAGCGACTCGAGCACAAGCGGGTGGGGAAGCTACCAGCCAGAGCAATGAGGGAATGACGCCAGCTGACTGAGTGACGCCAGTTGCCTCCGCCATTTACAGACGCCCGCCACCGCTCTGTCCCACCCACGCTGTCAGCCCTATGGCAGCTAACCAATCAGTGTCCAAGACCGGCCGCCGCCCCCTCCTCCTCCGTCGTACGTCATCCACAACCACCAATAGACAAAAGCAAAACATGACCACGTGCAGCGGCAGCAACCAATCCACGTGGAGTGTGGGCGGGCACTCCGGCTCCATGTCGGCGCGTCATATTGATTGACGTGCATCTTGACCAATGGAATTGTAGAATTGTGTGACGACACAATGGGCCTGCTGGAGGGTGTGGAGTTCGACTGATGAGGGATTTTTGCCATAAAATATTGTCTTCAATTTCCAATCGGCCGATTCGGTACTATTAATTTAAGCTTTAAATGTGCTGCCATCTTTATCTACGGACGACGTGAGATGTTGCGGGATTTTGTTTTGCTGCTGGCGAGGCACTGGCAATTCTGAACGGTACAGAAAAGTTGTGTTGAATGTGTTTCGGCGAAGCGCTGATTGGAGGCTGCCTGTCCGCCGCGGGCCACCGTCCGTCCCGGCTCTCTGAACCGCGCGTTTGGCCGCTGGGCTCCGGGAAGCTGTTCCCGGGAGGAAGCATGTCGGAGTCCGAGTCCGACAGTTACTCATCGGAGGAAGACGCGGATTACGAGCCTTCAGGTAAAGCTCAGCCCCGAGGAGGCCGGGCTGCAGCCGGGTCTCGTGGTTACCCTTCTCGCCTTCACCTCCGGGGGGCAATCTGCCCGCAGCCTGGGAGCTGTGAGGGGGAGAGCCTGCTTCACACATTAATAATAACACTGGCATCACTGCACTCCCATTACTAACATGGCTGGGGCATTTGAATTGCCGCTGTTTGCTGAAGAGCCGCTCCTTTTTAAACTTCTGACAGTATTACTGGATGTTCTGTAACACCGCGACACACAATTTGTGTGGGTTTTCTCCCACTGTCCAGAGAGGTGTCGGGTAGGTGGATTTGACCATGGGAAATGTGTGAGGTTATGGGGATAATAGGGCGAGTTGATGGGCTGAGTAAGATGCTGTTTCGGCGGGTCGGCACAGGCTTGATGGGGCGAATGGCCTCCTCCTGTACAGTAGGGATTCTATAATTTACAGTACAGAAAGGGGTCATTTGTGTCTGTCAGCGGAAAGAGAGGTTTTCAGCCCAATCCCCACTTTTTCCATCTCTTGGCCTCTAGCCCTGTAAATTACAGCACAGTAGGTGCATAACCGTTTTCTTCAATGCGATGCGGGTTTCTGCCTTTACCACTCTTTCGAGCAATGAGCTCTAGATTCCACAACCCTCTTGGGTGATAAAAATAACTATCCTACCTATTGTTCCCGACCAACTCTCCCTGCTTATTGCTTCAAAGCTGTTCACCCTGATTATTGACCTCTGCGCCAATAAAAGTTGATCCTTCTTGGCTGTTCATTTTTATACATCTCATTTATATCGCTCCTCAGACGTGTCTGTACCAAAAAAACCCCTGATCTATCCATTCTTCTGGTACAGCTAAAATTTGTAATTTCTTAGCAACATTCTTATAAATCTTCTCCACTCTTGAGTGTGATAACAGTCTTTCTGTAATATGGTGACGATAACTATACACACCACTCCAGCTCTGACTAATGCTTTTACAGCTCTTACATAACTTTCCACTCTCGGCCTCAGCCAATAATATTGTCCCATATGCTCCCTTGACCATCATGTTTAGCTGCTACTTTCAGGAATCTAGACAATCTAAGATCCCTGTTCCTTTACATTTTCCACAATCCTATTGTATATCTCCTTGTTTTGTTTAGCCTCCTCACATGCATTACCTGACATTTCTCCAAATTGAATTCCTCTGCCTATCTGACCAGTTCATGAGTATCTTACTTTTGACTTTCTTCCTCACTGTCAACACTTTTCTCATCTCTACAAACTTAATCAAGGGATTTTCACAGAAGCTTCATTGCTGTGTTATTGTAAGTCTATCTGAGACTCTAGTAAATAAATCAATTATATATAGCAAATGTGTGTATAATACCATGAACAACAAGGGGTTATATACTAAGATTTTTGGAACTCACTGTAAATAATCTTTCAGTCATAAAGTTGCTGTCAACCGTTACCCTTTACACCTTACCAAGTGGCACAGTGATTAGCACTGCTGCCTCACAGTGCCAGGGACTCAGGTTCAATTCCCAACTTGGGTCACTGTCTGTGCAGAATCTGCATGTTCTCCCCATCTCTGTGTGGGTTTCCTTTGGGTGCTGTGGTTAGGTGCATTGGCTGTGCTAAATCCTCCTTCAGTGTACTGGAACAGGTGCTGAACTGTGGCAGTAACTTCATTGTAGTGTTAATGTAAGCCTACTTGTGATACTAATAAATAAACACAACTTTGCTTTCTGCCACTGAACTAATTTTGGATCCAACTCGCCACTTTCCCTTGAATGCTTATGAGTGCTTAATTTTCTGACCAGTCTGCCAAGTGGGACCTTGTCAAAAGCCTTGCTAAAATCTCTGTAAACTACATCAAGCATGCTGCCCTTGTTTTAACCCTTTGAAAAATTCATTGCATTAGTCAGTTACTACATTCCCACAATGTATACATGCTGACTGTTTTTGGTTTTTTTTCATTTATTATTTCATGGAATATAGACGTCACTGGCAAGGCTTGAATTTTTTTGCTCATCCTCCATTGCCTTTTGAGGGTGGTTGAGATTCAGCCACATTACTGAGAGTCTGGAGTTGCACGTAGGCCAGACTGAGTAAGGAAGGCAGATTTCCTTCACTGAAGCACATAGAAGCATAGATAGGAGCAAGAGGAGGCCATTTGGCCCTTCGAGTCAGCTCCATCGTTCATGACGATCATGACTGATCATCCAACTCAATAGCGTAATCCTACTTCTTCCCATAACCTTTGATCCCAGTCACTGAGTGCTTTATCTAGCTGCCTCTTGAATACATTCAGTGTTTTGCTCTCAATTACTTTCTGTGGTAATGAATTCCACAGGCTCACCACACTTTGCATGAAGAAATGTGTTCTCACCTGCCTCTTAAATGGTCTACTCTGAATCCTCAGACTGTGACCCCTGGTTCTGGACTCTCCCACCATCAGGAATATCCTCCCTGCATCTACCCTGTCTATTCCTGTTAGAATTTTTTAAGTCTCAATGAGATTCCATCTCCCCCCTCACTCCCATTCACCTGAACTCCAGCAAAAACAATCCTAACCTGGTCAATCTCTCCTCGTACATCAGCCCCGCCATCCCCGGAATCAGCCTGGTAAACCTTCGCTGCACTCCCTTGAGAGCAAGAACATTCTTCCTCAGAAAAGGAGACCAAAACTGTGCACACTATTCTAGGTGTGGCCTCACCAAGGCCCTGTACAATTTCAACAACAATCCCTGCTCCTATTCTCAAAACCTCTCACAATGAAGGCCAACATACCATTTGACTTCTTTACCGCCTGCTGTATCTGCATGCATACCTTCAGCAACTGGTACACAAGGGTACCCAGGTCCTGCTGCACACTCCCCTCTCCCAATTTACACCCATTCAGGTAGTAATCTGCCTTTTTAGTTTTGCTTCCAAAGTGAATAACCTCACATTTATCTAAATTATACTGCATCTGCCATTGATTTGCCCACTCACCCATCCTGTCCAGATCATGCTGAAGAATCTCTGCATCCTCATCACAGTTCATCCTCTCACCCAACTTGGTATCGTCTGCTGTGTGCCAGACAGGAATAAACAATTGCTGCAATTCCCCCCCGTGTGTTCCTTGAATGTTTGCCATTGCCTAAACACTGTCACCCCTTTAAGTAACTCTCCCCAATCTAGCAAGGCCAACTCGCGCCTCATATCTTCATAGTTTCCTTGATTAAGATTCAGCACCTGAGTCTCCGAATCAACTACCTCAGTCTCCATCTGCTTTTTAAAATTCTGATGTGGAGATGCCGGCGTTGGACTCGGGTTAGCGCAGTAAGAAGTCTTGACACCAGGTTAATGTCCAGCAGGTTTATTTGGTAGCATAAGCCATTAGCTTTCAGAGCAATGCTCGTTCACCAGGTCAGTGGGAGTTCTGTTCACAAACAGAGCATATGAAGGCACAAACTCAATTTACAAAATAATGATTGAAATGCGAGTCTTTACAGGTAATCAAGTCTTAAAGGTGCAGACAATGTGAGTGGAGAGAGGGTTAAGCACTGGTTAAAGAGATGTGTATTGTCTCCAGCGAGGACAGTTAGTGAGATTTTGCAAGGCCAGGCAAGAGGTGGGGGTTACAGATAGTGTGACATGAACCCAAGATCCCATTTGAGGATGTCCTCGTGTGCGAACTTAGCTATCAGTTTCTGCTCAACGATTCTGCATTGTCATGTGTTGTGAAGGCCACCTTGGAGAATGCTTACCCAAAGATCAGAGGCTGAATGCCCGTGACTGCTGAAGTGTTCCCCAACAGGAAGAGAGCACTCTTGCCTGGTGATTGTCGAGCAGCATTCATTCATCCATTGTTGTAGCGTCTGCATGGTCTCTCCAATGTACCATCCCTCAGGACATTCTTTCCTGCAGCATATCAGATAGACAATGTTGGCTGAGTTTTGAGAATATGTACCGAGTATCTGGTGGATGGCGTTCTCACGTGAGATGATGGCATCCGTGTCAATGACCTGGCATGTTTTGCAGGGTTGTGTGGTGTTGTGATCACTGTTCTGAAGGCTGGGTAGTTTGCTGCAGATAATGGTGTGTTTGAAGTTGTGCGGTTGTTTGAAGGCAAGATGTGGGGATGGCCTTGGCGAGATGTTCATCTTCAATGACATGTTGAAGGCTCCAGAGAAGACGTTGTAGCTTCTCTGCTCCGGGGAAATACTGAACGACGAAGAGTACTCTGTCCGCTGTGTCCCATGTTGGTCTTCTGAGGAGGTCGGTGCGGTTTTTCGCCGACAACTGCCAATCTCCAGATGCAATTTTACAACTCATCCGTTTCATCTGGGACCACGATGTCTTCACCTTCAACAAACAGTTTGTCATCTGGACACACACAACAGCCATGGGGACCAAATTCGCACCTCAATATGCCAACATCTTCATGCATGGGTTCAAACAAGACCCCTTCACTGCACAGGACCTTCAACCGATGCTATATACTAGATACATCGATGACACTTTCTTCCTTTGGACCCATGGTGAACAATCACTGAAACAACTATATGATGACATCAACAAGTTCCATCCCACCATCAGACTCACCATGGACTACTCCCCGGAATCGGTTGCATTCTTGGATACGCGCATCTCCGTCAAGGACGGTCACTTCAGCACTTCGCTGTACCGCAAGGCAATGGATAACCTCACGATGCTCCACTTCTCCAGCTTTACCCTTAAACACATTAAAGCCCTCCATACAGGACCTGCTCAGATGAGGAGGATTGCAACAGACGCCACTAGACGCTGAAAAATGCCCTCAGAACAGAAGATGGCACTCGACTCATCGATCAACAGTTCCAACGTACCACAGTGAAAAACCACACTGACCTCCTCAGAAGATAAAAACGGGACACGGCGGACAGAGTATCCTTCGTAGTCTAATACTTCCCTGGAGCAGAGAAGCTACGACGTCTTCTCTGGAGCCTTCAACATGTTATTGATGAAGATGAACTTCTCGCCAAGGCCGTCCCCACATCCCCATTTCTTGCCTTCAATCAACTGCACAACCTCAAACAGACCATTGTCTGCAGCAAACTACCCAGCCTTCAGAGAACAGTGACCATGACACCACACAACGCTGCCACAGTAATCTCTGCGAGGCGTGCCAGATCATCGACATGGATGCCATCATCTCACATGAGAACACCATCTACCGGGTTCGTAGCACATATTCTTGCAACTCAGCCGACATTGTCTATCTGATACACTGCAGGAAAGGATGTCCCGAGGCATGGTACATTGGGGAAACCATGCAGATGCTACAACAATGGATGAATGAACACTGCTCAACAGTCACCAGGCAAGACTGTTGCCTTCCTGTTGGGGAACACTTCAGCAGTCACAGCCTCTGATCTTGGGGAAGCAGTCTTCACAACACTGGACAACGTGGAATCGCGGAGCAGAAACTGATAGCCAAGTTCCGGACATATGAAGACGGCCTCAACTGGGATCTTGGGTTCATGTCACACTATCTGTAACCCCCACCACTTGCCTGGTCTTGCAAAATCTCACTAACTGTCCTGACTGGAGACAATACACATCTCTTTAACCTGTGCTTAACCCTCTTTCTCCACTCACATTGTTTGTACCTTTAAGACTTGATTACCTTTAAGACTTGCATTCCAACCATTATTTTGTAAGTTGAGTGTGTGCCTTTATATGCCCTGTTTGTGAATAGAACTCCCACTGACCTGATGATGGAGCAGCACTCTGAAAGCTTGTGGCTTGTGCTACCTAATGACCTGTTGGTGTGTGAGACTTCTTACTTTAAAAATGCTGTCATATGATCGAATCCCCAAGGGGTCTCGCACAGCTAAATTAGCCATGATTCCCTTCTCATTACACAGTACCCAGTCTAAAATGGCCTGCTTTTTTGTCTTCGCAAAAAACCCATCCCATATACACTGCATATTTTCCTCCTTTATATATGGCATTGTGGCTAATTTGCCCAATCTATGTGTAGATTAAAAACACCCATGATCACTGGTATTCCCTTATCACATGCATCTCTAATTTTGTGTTTAATGCCATTCCCAACATCGCCACTGCAGTTTTGGGGTCCTAAATACTGGACACTCTGGGACATTCAGTTCCTATCTCTGGTCGCACTGCAGCCATGTCTCTGTGATCCCAACTATATCATATCTGTTTACATCAATCTGCACGATTAGTTCATCCACTTTATTGCAAATGCTCTGTGCCTTAAGAGTCTTTACGCTTGTCTTTTTAATGTTGTTTGTCTTGCTCCCAATATTTTTCTCTTAGCCCTGTTTGAATTTTGTCCTTGGTTTCTCTGCCTATCACTTTTCTTATTTTCTTTTCTACCTTTTGTTTTTGTCCTTGCTCTCTCCTTCTCTAACTCCTTATATGGGTTTCCATCCCCTGGCACATTAGTGAACAAGATGGGTTTTTACTGCAGTCACTGATTTCATGGTGACTATTCCTGAGAGTACCTTCCATTCCAGATTAATTTATCAATTGAATTAAAACTTCACCAGCCGAGAAGATTTGAGGTTGTGTCCTCAGAGCATTGGCTTGCGTCTCTGGTTTATTGGTCCAATGACCATACCACTGTCCTTGGTATAATGTTTGTATCATGCACTTTTGTGAAAACAGAGGCAAAGAATTCAGTAAAAGCCATGCTCCTGTAAGTTAGCTTTATGGTCTTTTATTAATTTACTGTTTCCCTTTTTATGCTCTTGCCTTTAATATATTCCCATAGTTCCCATGTACTCAATTACTGAGTGACTGGAATTTTCTGACCTGGTAGCAACCAAAGATTCACACCCTTTGAGTGCAATAGGAGATCACTCATTACTTGAGAGGTGCAAATCTACAGGGGAAGAGGAATAAAGGGAGTACAAACACACCAATCACTAAAGCTAGTACCACAGGTTAGCACTAATAAAGCAAACAAAGCATTGGCTTTATTCCTGGAGGATAGAGTTGAAAAGTAGGGAAGTTGTGCTAAACTGTATGGAGCCTTGGTGCACATCAGGAAAGGATTGAACAGGTAATAGGGGCCTTTAAAATAGGTTTTGATAGAGTGGAGACAGAGCAAATGTTTCCTCGAGGGATGAGAATAATTAGGGCCATGATATATTATAGTCACAGAAATCAAATAGGGAATTCAGAAGGAACTGCTTTACTGAAAGAATAGTGAGAATGTGGGCCTTGTTACCACATGTAGTGGTTGAAGTGAATGGTATAGATGCATTTAAGAGAAGCATACTGGGTAGAAGGGAATAGATGGCTATGGCAGTAGATTTAGCGGAGAAAAGATGGAAGGAGGCTTGAGTGCAGCATGAACTGAGTCAAATGGCCCATTTCTGTGCTCTATGTCTTACGTAATTGATGTAAAGAAATTTCTTCTCACCTGTCTTATACGCTCTAAGAAATTCTTCTAAGACAGTAACCCTGAACCATAGACTCCCCAGTCAGGAGAAGCATCCTCTCAGCATTTACCCTGGCAACACTTTATATGTTTCAATGATGCAACTTCTGACCTCTGGTTCTTCTAAATTCTCGGGGATACTAGCCTAGCCAACTCAGTCTCTCCTCTGAGGGAAATCCCGTCATTTCAGGAATCAGTCTACTAAACATTTGGTGCACTCCCTCTGGCAAATATATTCTTTCTTGGCACCACTCCAGATATTGTCTTAGCAAGGCCCTATATGCAGTAAGACTCCACTCTTGTGCTCGAATTCCTTTGTAATAAAGGCCAGCATACTATTTTTGGCTTGCTGCACAAGCATGTAAATTCTCTGTGATTCATACACAAGGACAGCCAGGTCCTTCTGAATACCAATGTTTCTCAGTGTTGCACGTTTTAAATATTCTGCTTTTTTTTTTGTTTTATCCACCAAAGTGAACTCCGCATGTTGTATTCTATCAATAACATAATGTCCTTTTGTTTAACCAGTCTATAAACCCACTGAAGCTTTTTTCATCCTCCCCATGAACTATCCAAAGCTTCCAATTCTAACTTGGAGTTTATATTTGAGAACCGCACAGGCCCTAAGAAAAACCATGATCCATGAATGACACTCGGATCACACTTTCTGCTGTCTCGGCAAAGCAGCTAGCATAATTAAGGATCCCATACACCCCAGACATTCTCTCTCCCACTTTCAAAAGTCTGAGATCACATACCAGTCGATTCAAGAACGCTTCTTCCCTGCTGCCATCAGACTTTTGAATGGACCTACCTCGCATTAAGTTGATCTTTCTCTACACCCTAGCTATGATTATAACACTACATTCTGTACGCCTTCCCTTCTCTGTGAACGGTATGTTTTGCCTGTATAGTGTGCAAGAAACAATACTTTTCACTGTGAATACATGTGACAATAACAAATCAAATCTGAATTTTGTAAAAATATTTCTGTTACTCATGGAATGTGCCTAATGAGGACAAAGCAAGATCAGAAGTGAGAAGCACAACAATGTGTTGTTGCTGCTTTTTATAAACTTTCCTTACAAGGAAACTATTTGACCCTTTCCACCACTTCGCTGCCACATTATTATGTCAAATAAGAGCTTATAGCAACAATGCAAGAAGCATACCAGCCTACAGTGTGTTGCCATGTTTTTAAAATCAAGTGGAAAATTGCCTTGTTCCTGTGTCTACTTTGATTTAATGATGTAAATTGGTAATTGCAAGAAGTGTTTCTTTTTGTTCAGCAGATGAAGATTACAGTGAAGATGATGTCAGTGAACTTGTGAAGGAAGATAATCTGGATGAGGATGACCAACCCCAGAAAAGAAAATCTCTGAAGAAAGCAGGAAAAGGAATCCCCTCCAGGTAAACAGATTTTATATTATTGGAGAGTACTGTGTGCAAGACTTTCATGTGGTGCTTAGATGCTGGTCTCAAGTTGAAAATCAAATTTCGAACTGTTTGACACCAGCTTACACAGTTTCTCTGCACCACTGCCAGAAGCAATGTCATTATGTGCTTCAGCTCTTCAATTACATTCTTAAACTTGTCTTTCCATTTTGGTGCTCTCCATCTCAAATCTATCTCGCTGATCTTCAGTCATTCCCTGAATTTTCCTTCCAATTTTCCAGTGCTCGCGTCCCTCAAACCTTTTATGTGGCATCCCTCTGAGTCTGTTATTTCATTGAGGGTGTCACTGAGTTAGAGTTTGCATACTCTACCTCAGGAGTCTGATCAATCAGACATCAGCTACATCTATCTGTACATTATCCTATTTTCAAGCCAGATTGTACTCCTAAACCACTTCATTGGCTATTTCTTGAAATTGAGCTTCAACTGTGAGACTCTTTTTGCTGTGTGCAATTCTCTGCCAATTTTCAATGTTATCTAAAGCCTCTGAAGTCCCTTCCTGTGCACTTGTTACTGATCTGTCATCCCATTGTTTGATGAATTGTGCTTCTGTTCGTATGCAACCTCTCTACTTAACCCTGGTACGTTCACAATGACAAAGCTGAGCATGGAAAGTAAAATGTAAGCTTTTTTTTATGTTTTCATTGAATTTAGCCTACCTTCTACAGAAATCATCCCAAAGTCACCTAGGCTGTATGAATCACATTTTCAATCTTAAAAGAGATGAAATCTGGTGAGGAAAGGGCGCAGCTTTGTAAATTACTCAAATAACAAAACATTTATCATACTTTAAAACACGTAAGAAAGACACATTTACAATTAACTACAGTGATGATTACCCAGACAGTATGCTTGAATCTTTCTATTTTCCTAAATTCGCTTGAGAATAGACATCCTCAAAACAAGTCCCGTAGGTTTTAACACTGAGCTAAATCCAGCAAATAGTTATCATACAGGATTGGTAGATTTCTTTCAGGAAACCTTTCTTCCATAGAATATATGGGGTATCACATGGACAGATTTCTGTTTTCGCACAACAGCTCGATTGAAGGGAAAAAAAACTTTTTGCAACTGGGTATGATTATGATGTCGGCCACTAGACTGCTGGACTCCACTTTGCTTAACAAAGTATTGGTTTAACCCTGTTATTAGTCTAACCTGCAGCTCACAAAATCCCCGTGTCTCTGCATGCCTATCTTTACAATCCTTTACTTTTAATTCCAACTCTCTAACATTCGCAAGTTCTTGCCTGACAGAAAAAGAAACCAAGAGGAACTATGTTTGCAGCATGATGATGTGGGAGAAAGAGAGAGTGACCATTCTGCTGATGCAATGGTGGACGCAGATTTGAAGGAAAAGAAGAAAGCTGATGATCTCTGGGCTAGCTTCCTGAGTGATGTTGGGCAAAAGCCGAAACCTGTAGTCACTACACCAACTTCCATAAAAGAGGTAATAATAAACACAATGCTAGATCATAAAACTGGGAGAATGAACACAACAGGTGCTACAAACTGTTTATGGCATGAGAGAAATGTTGAAAGTGATTTTTGGCCTTGAATATTTTTACAGTTAAAGACCCATTGCTGTGTACGTCCTGTCCTACTGACAGAACTGACCCATCTGAGGTGGCAGCACAGTGGTTTACAATCAGGAGTCCTCAACAATAATTCTGACCCCATAATGTCTCGTGACTTCAGGTCAAATATGGACAAGGAAATCTCCTGCTGATTATTACGTGCTTTCCCTTCTCAAGTGATAGATCAATACTCCTCCATGTTGAAAGCCAATTGGAAGAAACACTGAAGGTGGCAATGGCACAGGATGTATTCTGGGTGGGTAACTTCAAGTAAGAGTGGCTTGGAGGCACTGCTACTGACCAAACTGAGTCTTAAAGGGCATAGCTGCTTGACTAGGTCTGTGGCAGGTGATGAAGCCATCAAGAGGGCAAAATCTACTTTATTGTGTCCTTCCCAATCTACCTGTTACAAATCAGTCTACAATGGTAGGAATGACCACCGCACAGTCCTTGTGGAGAAAAAAAATCCCATTTTCATATTGAGAATGCCCTCCATTGTGTTTGCATTACTGTCATGCAAAATGGGCTAGATTTTGAACAGTACTAGCAGCTCAAAATTGAGCATCTATGAGCCTTCAGCAGCAGCAGAATTGTACTCGATCACAGTCTATAACCTTATTGCCCAGCACATCCCCATCTAACATTACCATCAAGCCAGGGGATCAACCCTAGTTCAATGAAGAATGCAGGAGGGGTCTTTGGGAGCAGCACCAGGCATACCTAAATTGAGGTTTTAACCTGGTGAAACTACAACACAGGACTGCTTGCATGCCAAACAGCAGAAAAGGCAAGCAATTGACAGAGATAGTGATCCCACAATTAGTATCAGATCTAAGCTCTGTAGCCCTGCCACATCCACTTGTGAATGACGATTAAAAACACTAGCTGGAGGAAGATGGATATCCCCATCATCAATGATGGAGGAACCCAGCACAACAGTTCTAAAGAACAGGTGGAAACATTTGCAACAGTCTTCATTCAAAAGTGTTGAGTGGATCATCCAGTCACCCTGCCACTGAGGTCTCCAATATCACGGATGCCAGTTTGATTCAGTGACATCAAAAAATGGCTGAAGGCATTGGATCCTGCAAAGGCTATGAGCCAGACAACATGCTGGCAATGGTACTGAAGACGTGTTCCAGAGCTAGCCTTGCCCTTAGACGAGCTGTTCCAGTACAGCTGCAACACTGACATTTACCTGATAATGTGAGATATTGTCCAGGTATTCCCTGTCTACAGACAGGATATATCCAACCCAACCACCAGTCTACTCTTGATCATTAGCAGTGCTTTCAGGTGGTAGTTAGTCAGCAATAAGCTGCTCACTGACACTTGGTTTAGCTTTTACCAGGGCCACTCAGCTCCTGGTCTTATTGGTCTTGGTCCAAACAAGGACAAAAGAAAAGAATTCAAGAGGTGAGAGTGATATCAAGGCAGCATTTGATAGTGACACAGTAGCACAATGGTTAGCACTGCTGCGTAACAGTGCCAGGGACCTGGGTTCAATTCTGGACCCAGAACACTGACTGTGTTCTTTGTGTCAACATGGATTTCCTCTGGGTGCTCTGGTTTCCTCACAAGAGATGTGTGGGTTGGGTTGATTGGCCATGCTAAATTGTTCCTTAATGTTAGGAGGACTAGCAGGGTAAATACATGGGGATACGGGGAAAGGGCCTGTGTGGGATTGTTGACAGTGCAGTCTTGATGAGCCAAATGGCCTTCCTGTGCAGTGCAGGAATTCTGTGACTGAGCGTGGCTTCAAGGAGCTTGCATAAAACTGGAATCAACGGAAATTAGGAAAGAAAAATCTCTGGTTGGAGTCATATCTAGCGCTGAGGAAGAGAATTATGGTTGCTTGAGGTCAATCCTCTTATTCAGAGACATTGTTGCAATTATTCCTCAGAGTAGCGCCCTTAGTCCAACCATTTTCACTTGATTCATCAGTGACCTTCCCTCCATCATAAAATCAAAAGTGAAGATGTTCATTGACGATTGCGGTGAGGTTCAGCATGATATGTTACTCCGCAGATACTGAAGCAGTCCGTGTACATGTGTAGCAAGACTTGGGCAGCCTTCAAACTTGGATTGAAGTGCCACAGAAATACTAGGCAATGATCGTTTGTGACATAGAATCCAACCATCTCCGCATGACATTCAATGACTTGACCATCGCCGAATTCCCCCTTCATCATTAACATCCTGGAGTTTTCATTGATCAGAAGCTGAACTGGACCAGCCATATAAAAGCTGCGGCTATAAGACCAGGCCAGAAGCTGGGAATTCTATGGTGAATAACTTGCCTCCTAACTCCCCAAAGCGATCTACAAATCCCAGGCCAGGAGTGTGATGGAATGCTCTCTGCTTGCCTGATGACTGCAGCTCGAATCACACACTCCAGAAGCTTGAAACCATTCAGGCAGAGCAGCCTGCTTGATTGGTACCCCATCCACCTCCTTAGATGTTCATTTCCACCACCACCAATTCACATTAGTAGCAGTGTTTAGCATCTACAAGATGCACTGCAGCAACTAACCAAGGCTTTTTGTCAACACCTTCCAAATTGGCAACTTCTACCACCCAGAAGGATGAAAGCAGGAAGTACATGGAAACACCACCACCTGAAAGTTGCCTTCCAAGCCCCACATCAGCCTCCCTTGGAACTGTATCGCCATTCCTTTATTGTTGCTGATTCAAAATCCTGGTCCTTGTGTGGCGCAGTGGTTAGCACTGCTGCCTTACAGTGCCAGGGACCCTGGTTTGCTTCCCAGCTTGGGTCACTGTCTGCATGGAGTTTGCACATTCTTCCTGTGTCTGCGTGGTTTCCTTTTGGATGCTCTGGTTTTCTCGCACAGTAGAGGAAAGACATGCTGGTTAGGTGCATTGACCTGAACAGGTGCCAGAGCGTGGCGACTAGGGGAATTTCACAGTAACTTCATTGCAGTGATCATGTAAGCCTTACTTGTGACTAATAAATAAACTTTACTTGGTATGATTCCAGTTGATGTTATTACCGTGCAAGTCAAATCCCAGGGTGGACTCTGGCTTGACAAAGTCTAACTTTTTTTTTGTTTAGAAACATAGGTGATGGTTACTAGAGAGAGGTGTAGGAATCTGCTGTTGAACTTTTAACAAAAGAATAAAATGGCTAATCAACAAAGGATTTACTATATGGCACCTGTTCACCGACCATATGTTTATAGGTATATGAGAATGCAAATTTATAAAGATGATAACCAAATCTACTTGTACAATATACTTAGTTTACTATTATTTGTACTGCAGTTGGACAAACTACACTCCAAAACCAAATTTCTATGGATTTCTCATTGTTTCTTGTCACAGGTTAGCCAACCAATCTCATTAAAAACCTATCTTTCTTGCAAGGGCTTTCTCCACACTGGAAGAACTCTCGGTAGAATTTTCTCCCAAATGACACTTTCACTCAGATGTCTCCAGCAAACATCTATCTCCATAGTTTCAACCTCTCACCAAAATTCCTTTTCCCCTGGACCTAGACATGCATTGCGCACACACACGCACACACACTCCAAGATGCTCGGCTGTACCAAGCAGAACATCACTGCTCCACAAACTTGTAGTAAGGTGTCACCAACTTTTTGCTGTGATCTCAGTGTCAGGAAAAGATCTCTGTCAGACAGTTGATGTAAGTTTGATGGGCTGAATGGCCTCCTTGGGCAGCAGGAAGCGAGGAGTTTGATAAAATACCTGCCAATTGCCTAGATGACTGCAGCTTCAACAACACTGAAAAAGCTTAATACCAGCTTGTTTTGATTTGTACCCCATCCACAAATGTTCAATTCCTCCACTGCCAATACAGGCGGCAGCAGTGTGACCATCTAAAGATGCACTGTAGGACCTCTCCAAGGTTCCTCAGCATCTTCCATGACCACTACCATCTAGAAGGACAAGGGCAGCAGATACATGGGGACACTATCACATGGAAGATCCCCTCCAAGCTATTCACCATCCTAACTTGAAAATATATCACTATTCCTTCACTGTTGCTGGGTCAAAATCCTAGAACTTCCTCCCGAACAACACTGTGGCTGTACTTACACCACATGAACTGCAGTGGCTCAAGAGGGCAGCTTGCCACCATCTTATCAAGGACAATTCAGGATGGGTAATATCCAACATCCTAGGAATGATTTTAAAAAACACAAGGATAGGTGATTAAAGACTTGATCTAAGAAATAGATTTTTTTACAAGGGTTTAAAAGAAGGGACAAAAGAAGCAAAAGGGTTAATCTGAGGAATTCTAGAGTTCTGGGCCGAGTCAGATAAATATATGGCACCAATGGTCATGGAAAGGAAGTGGATGAAGGCTTGGATGAATCCAAAGTTCTTGCAGTTTTCTAAGGCTGGAGAAGGTTATAGGAATGGGGAGGGGAATGGCCAAAGAGAAACTTGAACACATGGATGTGCAGTTTAAACTGGCGGCAATCTTGATGTCAATAAATACACGACTGATGGGTGAACTTCATGGTTACCCAATAACTTTTCTGAGTGCATGTTGTAAAAGATGATCAGATTCAACTGCAATATTTCCTGCAAGTATGATGTCCATTGTCAAGGTTCAGCTCAGCTAGGAGCACTATCAATAACTTCCAAATCAGAAGGCCAATTATTCAAGTAACAACTTGGAACCTGGGCACGTAACCCAGGATATCTTGGGGCCTTCCCAAAGGAGTGATGGGTTATTGGGAGCACCATGTTTGAATGGGATGTTAAACCAAGGCCCTCTTCACCTGTCAGGCAGATGTGACGTGTGGATATTATAACTTCACTTGTAAATTTCATAGCAAATGAGGCACATTTCCCTGCAACAAAAGTCAACCATTGGTGGTTAAGAACTTTAACAGGAAAATAGACTTCTTTCTTTGAATGGTGAGAGACCAACCCCAGCATATAGTCACCACCTTCAAGACAGCAGCAGAGAGGAAAAAGGCATCATGGAATTCATTCATGAGCATATTGTATTAAATGGAACAGGATCTTGCATTGAAATGTACAAAGTGGGTGAGTGTCTAGAACCAGGGGACACAGTATCAAAGTAAAAAGGTAGGCCATTTAGGACGGAGACGAGGAGTGAATCTTTGGAATTATCTACCACAGAGGGCTGTGGAGGCTGTCTTTGAGTATGTTCAAAGCAGACTTCGATAGATTTCTAGATACCAATGACATCAAGGGATATGGGGATAAGGAGGGAAGATGGCATTGAGGTAGATGATCAACCATGACCTAGTTAAATGGTGGAGCAGTCTCAACGGCTGCATGACTGACTCAGGCATCCAAATTTTGTAGAGTTTAGATGAATGAGAGCTGATCTCATTGAAACGCAATATTTTGAAGAGGCTTGCCAGGTGAGACACTGAGGTGTTTTCTCTGGGTTGGGGAATCGAAAACACAGAGGGGGTGGGGGCAATCACAGGACAAGAAGAAAGGTCTTTTTGGATTCAGAGGAGGAGAAATTTCTTACCCGAAGAGTTGCTAATTTTGTAATTTTCTATCTCAAAGAGGTGGATGCTTCATCATTGAATGTTTTTAGGGCTGAGATAAGACAGATTTTTGATCTCTTGGGGAGCACTGGATAGGTGGAGTTGAAGTCCAAGATTAGCCATGATCAGATTGAATGGCGCAGCAGACTAGACAGGCCATAAGGTTTACTCCTGCTTATGCTATTTAGTTGACAGCCATAAGCCGGTTTGAATCCAATGTTATTACCAAAATAAACCAAGTCCATTAATTCCTACAAGCATAATTGTTGGAAGTAGACATTCTGAACAAAATAACAGACTGTAGGCTGTCTCTTATTAACAGCTTTGAACAAGGCAAATACAATGGAAAAAAACAAAAGAATGATTGAGAGCCACCACCATGTTTCAAGGTTTCCATTATTTAGAATTGCATAGCAATTCAGACAAACACCCTTCGCTTTAAATTACCATAACAATTTACCACAGCTTTCAAAATCTGCCTCAATCACTTGTGTAATAATGTTAGAACAAACGGTTCCTCCCTTGTAAAAACTGCAGCAGCAGAGACACCATTTTAAACATGCTGGCAGTTTGACAGATTGCAGATTATACTTTGAATGTATGTGTGACTTTGTTCTGAAATACAACAACAGCCCTTTATTCAGAAAATTCATTCACTCAAAGCTGCTGCAAGTACCAAAACATTTCTGTCTAACTCTAGCTTCAAACACATCACCACCCCATGGAAATTGAAGAACTTCACCAAATTACGAAGCTCAGTTCGAGAGAGCCGCAAAATAGGAACTAGTACCTGAAAGAGTAGAGGGGTACAACTGCTTGAAGACCAGGATTGCAGCAGCAACACTCTTCACTGACATCCAAACTCACATCAAATCTATTCACCCATCTCTCAGCACTCTACACCAGCATCCCCCATGACAACGGCATTGCTACAGCTGCCTCAGTACTCAACACTGACAACTGCCAATCTCCAGATGCAATTTTACAACTCATTCGCTTCATCCTGGACCACAATGTCTTTGCCTTCAACAAACAGTTCTTCATCCAGACACATGGAACAGCCATTGAGACCAAATGTGCATCTCAATATGCCAACATCTTCATGCACAGGTTCGAACAAGATCTCTTCACTGCATAGACTTTCAACCGATGCTGTACACTAGATACATTTGATGACATTTTCTTTCTTTGGACTCATGGTGAACAATCACTGAAACAACTATATGATGATATCAACAAGTTCCATCCCACCATCAGACTCCCCATGGACTATTCTCCGGAATCGGTGGCATTCTTGGACATGCGCATCTCCATCAAGGACGGTCACCTCGGCGCTTTACTGTACCACGAGCCCACAGATAACCTCATGATGCTCCACTTCTCCAGCTTGCACCCTAACACATTAAAGAAGCCATCCCCTATGGAGAAGCCCTCCGTGTACACAGGATCTGCTCAGATGAGGAGGATCACAACAGACACCTCAAGACACTGAAAGATGCCCTCAGAAGAACAGGATATGGTGCTCGACTCATCGATCGACTGTTCTGACATGCCACAGCAAAAAACAACACTGACCTCCTCAGAAGACAAACACGGGACACGGTGAACAGAGTACTCTTCATCGTCCAGTACTTCCCTGGAGTGGAGAAGCTTCGACATCTTCTCCGGAGCCTTCAACATGTCATTGATGAAAATGAACATCACGTCAAGGCCATCCCCACACCCCCATTTCCTGCTTTCAAACAACCGCACAGCCTCAAACAGACCATTTTGTGCAGCAAAGTACCCAGCCTTCGGGAGGACAGTGATCACGACACCACACAACCCTGCCACAGCAACCTCTGCAAGACATGCCGGATCATCGACATGGATGCCATCGTCTCACATGAGAACACCATCCACCAGGTATATGTTACATACACTTGCAACTCGGCCAACATTGTCTATCTGTTGCGCTGCAGGAAAGGATGTCCCGATGCATGGTACATTGGGGAGACCATGCAGACGCTATGACAATGGATGAATGAACATTGTTCGACAATCACCAGGCAAGAGTGTTCTTTTCCTGCTGGGGTGCACTTCAGCAGTCATGGGCATTCAGCCTCTGATCTTCAGGTAAGCGTTCTCCAAGGCAGCCTTCGTGACACACAACAATGCAGAATTCTGAGCAGAAACCGATAGCCAAGTTCTGCACACATGAGGATGCCTTCAACCGGGATCTTGCATTCATGTCACATTATCTGTAACCCCCATGAATTGCCTCGGCTTGCAAAATCTCACTAGTTGTTCTGGTTGGAGACAGTACGCATCTCTCTAACCTTGGCTTAACCCTCTGCCCACTCACATTGTCTGTACCTTTAAGACGCGCATTCCAATCATTATTTTGTAAATTGAGTTTGTGTCTTTTGTATGCCCTGTTTGTGAACAGAACTCCCACTTACCTGATGAAGGAGCTGCGTTGAAAGCTGGTGGCTTGTGCTACCAAATAAACCTGTTGGACTTTAACCTGGTGTTGTGAGACTTCTTGCTGTGTTTACCCCAGTCCAACGCCAGCATCTCCACACCATGGCTACCTGTTGATGTAGCTAGGAGCATGTTCTCGTTACACTTCTTGAAGTCGATGACAATCTTCTTCATTTTGTTGACATTGAGGGAGAAATTATTGTTGCTGCACTAGTTCATCAGATTCTCTATCTCATTCCTGTACTTTGTCTCATCGTTTTTTGAGATCCGACCCACTACGGTGGTGTCAAAAGCAAACTTGAAAATCGAATTGGAGGGGAATTTGGCCGCACAGTCATAGGTGTATAAGGAGTATACCTTATGGGGCGCTAATATTGAGGATAATCGTGGAGGAGGTGTTGTTGCCTATCCTTACTGATTGTGGTCTAAGAGTTAGGAAGTTCAGGATCCAGTCGCAGAGGGAGGTGCCGAGGCCCAGGTCACGGAGTTTGGAGATGAGTTTTGTGGGAGTAACAGTGTTGAAGGCTGAGCTGTAGTCACTAAATAGAAGTCTGACGTAGGTGTCCTTGTTATCTAGGCTTTCCAGAGTTGAGTGCAGGGCCAGGGAGATGGCGTCTGCTGTGGACCTGTTGCAGCAGAAGGCAAACTGTAGTGGATCCAGATATTCCAGCTTCTGGACTTGATTTGTGCATGACTAATCTTTCGAAGCACTTCGTCCTTATCCAGGTCCACCCGCTGGTCCTATCCCAGTCACCTCTGTGCATTTACCATGTCCAATCCACCTAACCTACACATGTTTTGGACTGTGGGAGGAAACCCATGCAAACATGAGGAGAACATGCAGACTTCACACAGGCAATCACCTAAGGCCAGAAACGAACCCAGGTTCCTGGTGCTGTAAGGCAGCAGTGCTAACCACCGCCCAAACTCTTATAAAACCTTATCCAAGAATTTATCTTGGCACGAATCCTGTGTCAGAATGTCTTTGGTTGTCTCTTGTTTTGCTTCAGAGATTTTAGCTTGCATTTGAAATTCCTGTCGTACCTAATCAAACTAATTGGTGGTTAATTTTTTTTGTAATCTGTGTGCTCGGATTTGTAAACAATAAACTATTATTCCATGAAATGAATGTAACTTTTATGTCGTCTTGTTCATGCTTTGAGGTGAAGATTCATTATTTGGTTGGCTTCTTGGAACGAAATAGGTGACTGCTAAAGCACATCAGTGCCCAAACATTTCTACCACATTTGGAGAGGATATTGAGAAGATTTAACTCCAAGCAATTTATTGGCTTGGGATTTCTTGTCTTTTTTCTCTTCTTCTAAATGCGCTTGTGAAGAAGGCTGCAGTTTTATATTTGGTTATACCAAGTGCATCAGTCATGGGTGGAATTCTTCCAGGATTTGAAGTTGATATCATAATTCCTAAGTGAAGTTCTCAGAATGTCCTTTTAGAGTTTCCTTCAACCGCAATGACAGCATTTCCCAGACTCAAGCTGTCCATAGAACATTGCTTTGGTAATTCAGCATCAGGTATTCTGGCTACACAATCTAGTAAGAAGTCTCACAACACCAGGTTAAAGTCAACAGGTTTATTTAGTAGCAAAATCCACTAGCTTTTGGAGCGCTTACTGCTCCTTCGTAATCTAGTCCAGTTCAGTTGTGACTATCTCTATGGTGTGGATGCATGGCATGCCAGGTCAGATGAGCATCTCATTGTCTGTAGTGTTCCTCGTTGTTCAGTTGTTGGTACACTTCTTTGCAGTAATCCATTCTGTTCAGTATGACGGTGGCCCCACCTTTGCTGGTTTGATAACAATGTTGCGGTTGGTCTTGAGCGCATGGAATGGCATTGCGTTGTGCTTGGGTGACGTTTGGGGCTGTCTTGTGAGTGTGGCTGATGAATCTGGCATTGATGCGCCTCCTGACGGCTTGGCCATAGGTGTCAAGTCGAGGGCAGTGGCCTTCCAGAGGGGTCCAATTCAATCCTTTTCTCTTCAGTTGCTGCAACGCGGATATTTCTGTTCTGACGCACCACAGCGAAAAACTACATTGACCTCCTCAGAAGACAAACACAGGACATGGTGGACAGAATACCCTTCATCATCCAGTACTTTCCCAGAGTGGAGACGCTACGACAGCTTTGGAGCCTTCAACACGTCATCGATGAAGATTAAAATCTGCCAAGGCCACTCCCACAACCCCACTACTAGCCTTCAAACAACCGCACAACCTCAAACAGACCATTGTTCGCAGCAAAGTACCCAGCCTTCAGGAGAACAGTGACCACAACACCACACAACCCTACCACAGCAACCTGTGCAAGATGTGCCAGATCACGGACATGGATGTGATCATCTCACGTGAGAACACCATCCAGCAGGTACACGGTACATAGTCTTGCCACTCGCCAACATTGTCTATCTAATATGCTGCAGGAAAGGATGTCCTGAGACATGGTACATTGGCGAGATTATGCTATGACAATGGATGAATGGATGCTGCTTGACAATCACCAGACAGGAGTGTTCCCTTCCTGTCAGGAGGCACTTCAGCAGTCACAGGCATTCAGCCTCTGATCTTTAAATAAGCATTCTTCAAGGCTGCCTTCAAGGCACACGACAACACAGAATCGCCGAACAGAAACTGATAGCCAAGTTCCACACACATAAGGACGGCCTTAACTAGGATCTTGGGTTTATGTCACACTATCTGTAAACCCCCCACGATTTGCCTGGGCTTGCAAAATCTTACTTGCTATCCTGGCTAGAGATAATTCACACCCCTTTAACCTGTGCTTAACCCTCCCTCCACTCACATTGTCTGCACCTGTAAAGACGTGATTACCTGCTAAGACTCGCATTCCAACCATTATCTTGTAACTGGCTCTGTGTCTATATATGCCGTGTTTGTGAACCCAACTCCCCATTCACCTGATGAAGGGGCAGCACTTTGAAAGCTCATGCTACCAAATAAACCTGTTGGGCTTTAACCTGATGTTGTGAGACTTCTAACTGTAATAATAGTGTTCCTTTGGAGAAGAGAAATGGAGCTGTCATTAGGAACTTTTCAAGTTCGGTAAAATTTGTCTTGATTTGTCTTAAAATTTACATGAAGTAGATCCCAAATCTTCCCACTTTTTAAAGTTTATTGTAGAACCAGCTTGTCGTATGCCATTAAAGTGGAAATATTTCTATTAGTAATGGTAGCAGTTAAGACTGAATATTAAAATGATGTTCGTTCAAGTTATAACTACAACCAGTAAGTGATTGGTGAATCACAATGTCTGATAATACAAGGGAGCAGAATTAAGCCAAACATAGAAACTGGAAGCAGGAGTAGGCCATTTGGCCCATCGAGCCTGCTCCGCCATTCATTTTGATCATGGCTGATCATCAAATTCAATATCCAGACGACCCCTGCCCCCCGCCGGCAAATTCCTTGATCCCTTTAGTCCTAAACGCTATATCTAATTTCTTCTTGAAAACAGACAATGTTTTAGCCTCAACAAGTTCCGTGATAGTGAATTCCATACTTCACCACCCTCTGAGAAGAAATTTCTTCTCATCTCAGTTCGAAAAGGTTTACCCCTCATCCTCCAGCTGTGACCCCTAGTTCTGGACTCCCCCATCATTGGGAACATTCTGAATCTACCCTGTCTAACCCTGTTAGAATTTTTTAAGTTTCTATGTGATCCTCTCTCACTGTTCTAAACTCCAATGAATACGGTCCTAACTAACTTAGTCTCTCCTCATATGACAGACCTGTTATTCTAGGAATCACCCTGGTATACCTTCGTGTCCTCCCTCTATAGTAAGGACATCCTTCCTCAGATAAGGACACCAAAACTGCACACAATACTCCAGGTGTGGCCTCAAATTGCAGCAAAATATCCCTATCTCTATACCCAAATCTGGTGCCCAACATGACTTCTTTACTGCCTTCTGTACCTACTTACCTTCAGCAACTGATACTCAAAGACTCCAAGATGTTATTGAATATCCACATCTCTCCATTTATGCCCATTCAGGAAGTAAGTGATAACTTTACATTTATCCACATCACACTGCATCTGCCATGCAGATGTCCCCACACTTGGCTTATCCAAATCACGCTGAAACATCTGTGCATTCTCATCACAGCTCACCCTCCCACCCAACTTTGTATCATCTGCAAATTTGGAGATAACACATTCAGTTCCGTCTTCCAAATCATTAATATATAATGTGAACAACTGGGGTCCTAGCACAGATCCCTGCAGAACTCCACTAGTCACTGACTGCCAATCAAAAAAAGACCCATTTATGCCAACTCTTTGCTTCCTATCTACTAATGTGCTTTCTATCCATCTCAAGACATTATCTGTAATCCCATGTGCTTTAACTTTACTAAAAACATTCCATGGTTACAGATTACTATATAAACAAAAACAATTGTTATTAACAAATTGGAAAAGCGTCCCCTCAAGATGAAAATATAATCACAGACTTGGGCAGCAATTGTGCTTTAATGTATGATTTGTAGAGCTTGTTTCAATGGTTTTGATGTCATTAATATGTATTATTTAGATGGACAGCAGAAATACATGTAAATTTCTTTTCTTGTCCCTCCTGATTAGAACGTATTAGTAGATCAAGAGAAGTTAAGTGAGCCTCAGGACATAGTCAAAGACTCTGAGAAGCCCAAAGCACTTGGAAAAGTCACAATCACAAAGGTGTTTGATTTTGCTGGAGAAGAAGTCAAGTAAGTGGATTTGATTTAGCAGTGTTCACACATCTCTGTTCTGGACAATAATTTGTAATTTAACAGTTAAGCAGGCTTAACATTCTAAAGTGAATTGTCCCTGTCCAGACTCTGCTAGTTGTTTTATTTTGTATTGTTATTGATCAGCCGATATTTAGTCTGGAGCATCTGGAATCCAAAGAATGGCTGTGCTGTTTAGCCATGAGCCTAGCCTAGTCCTCTAGTTTTAATAATTCTTGAGGTTAGCTGTTCAGTAACGTTGCCAGGGGCGCTTGTAAAGTTCAAAATATAAACAGTCTTTAAACCCTTTGAAGTGTGACTGATTATCTCAAAATACTTGCATAAATAGCTACATTTCACTTTTCAAAGTCTGTTTTGACATAAAATGTGATTTGAAAATTATTTGGTGTGCGATTTAGTCTTTGCCAGATGTGCATGGTTTGATTTAAAAATTTATTCTCCCATTGAGTGGTACAAATGACTTTGAAGATGTTTAAGTCAGCAGAAAGTGTTCAACCCTGGTAAAAACATTTCTCATTTCAGTGAGTACTGAATGGAATGTTCCAAATTATGGGGGACAACTCATGTGAGGTGTGAATTGCACACTGTAATATGGTCTATTCAAGCAATTCCCTCCCAGCAGAGCCCTGTTGAGACTGTGTTTTGTGGACAAATTATTAAATTTGTATTTTGCATGTATAACGTTTATTTTTCTTTTTGTACTCGAGCTATCTATTAATCACCTTGATGCTGAATGCATCTCAAATGTCTTGTGAATGTTGTAGTTAGAAAACCTTGTAGCTAGTGGGTAATTGATCCAACCTGTCAGTCAAAGGCAGAATGTTTATAAACGTTGCAATTAGGAGGAAAGGCAGCACTTGAGATGAATTCAACTGTAAGGGAAAGAAAATCAGCCAAGCTCTTGTCCAGTGATCCACCCTATCAGTCATTGATGTTTACTTACTGGTGTCACAAGTAGGCTTACATTAACACCCCAATGAAGTTACTGCGAAAATCCTGTAGCCGTCACACTCCGACACGTGTTCATGCCCACTGAGGGAGAATTTACCATGACCAATGCACCTAACTAGCACGTCTTTTGTATTGTGGGAGGAAACCTATACGGAAACTGGGAGAATGTATAGACTCCGCACAGACAGTGGCCCAAGCCAGGAATTTAACCTAGGTCTCTGGTGCTGTGAGGCAGCAGTGCTAACCACTGTGTCACCGTGCCACCCACTTCAGAGAAGTTATATGCCAGATGCCACCGACCAGTGAGACTCAATCTCTGCTGTCAATCAAAGCACTTCAGAGATTTCAGAGCAGCTGGCCCATTTGAGAGAAAGCAAGGGATCTCCCCGGTAAAGCAGACAGGTCCTTTCTATAAGCGCTTTAAATAGGTCATTTAACACCTGGAGCTTATGACATTAACCAGGGTCAATCCCTACAGTGGACTATAGTGCTGCAATGATTTTAAAGGCTTGCAAGTGTCAACAGAGCATGGATATTGAAACGACCAGAGCACTTCAAAGGTTTTAAAGGTCAGACACAACACTGAATATCTTTAGCATAATGGTGTCCAAATAACCATCCTGAGGGTAAACACCATTTTTTCCTGGCCAGCAAAGTGAAGTGCAGCCTCTAAACCACCATCTCAGAAGGGAGAGAATGAGTCCACTGACCCACATCTTTTTTACGTCTCATACAATTCCTACAGTGCAGAAGGATGCCATTCGGCCCATCGAGTCTGCACTGACCACAATCCCACCCAGGCCCTATTTCGGTAACACTTCGTGTTTACCCTGTTAATCCTCCTGGCACTAGGTTCAATTTAGAATGGCCAATCAACCTCGTTGGAAACCAGAGCACCTGGAGGAAACTCATGCAGACACAGAGAACTCCACACAGACAGTGACCCAAGGCCAGAATTGAACCTGGGTCCCTGGCATTGTGAGGCAGCAGTGCTAACCACTGCACCACCGTACTACCCAGAGTCCTGAGGTCAGCTCCCAGGTCCCTTGGGGAATCCTCCCTCTGGAACTTGGCAGCGGCAGAAGGGCACATTGGCACATTACTCCCCTCCCTACCCCTCCTCAGAGTCAAGGCTGGGTGTCACTGCCAGAGTGCCAGGCTGGCACTGCCAAGAAGCAAGGCCTAAAAGTGTGGGAGTTGGGGACCCCATCTTGGTATGTCCCTCTGCTGGGGTTGGGGGAGTGAGGCCTCTGACAGGGGGTGGGGAGGGCTGGGTCATCCTCGTGCATGATAGGGGAGTGATGGTGATCCATCCACTCAGTGATTGGGCAGAAGATGTTCCTTTGGGGTGCTCTCCTTGTCAACTGAGGTTGCCATGACCATTGTTGGGGGAGGAGGGGTAGCCTCCTCCCTAAAGGGGACACCCTTTAAAAGGATCTGGGTAAAGAAAGATCTCCATAAAGCCATGCTGGCCAGTGTGCCTCAATTTATGAACATTTTTAAATGGTAATGGTGGGAGAATCCCACCTGATAGGTGCTGCTAGTGCCAGTGGGAAACTGGCTGAGCGGTGGGGGATGAAAGAGGGTGAGGCACCTAAAGGAGGAGATGAAGAAGTCAGCAGTTGATTTCTGTGTCTGTCAGTGCCAATACAGCGGATGTCTGAATGATAAGAACCTTATAGGTGAATGAACATTGTGGAGGTATGTATGGCATGGGGCAGTGATAGTTAATCTGTAAATCTGATAGTTGGCAGCAGTAAAACAAACAAGATAAAAAGGAGATTAATCCCTGAAGAGTGCACAGGATGAGATATTTGTTAGAAGTGGAGCACAAGACAAGTGGAGCCAGCAATAGATCTTGTGTATGTGGCAAAAAATGCTAAGGACAAAGCAGAAAGAAGCCATAGATTCATTGAATCTAGTACAATGGCAGGAAGCAATGTATGCTTTTGTGAACTGATCATCCAAAACTTATTTAAGGATTAAGTTATTAATAATGAATAAAACATTAGAGACATAAGTGACCAATTGTAAGGGGATTTTCTTGGGGTGCCCCACTTTGGGGAGGCGGGGTGGCTTTTATTCAGCTGATATCAGCTAACACAAAAACTCACGAAAGATAGTGTGCAATTAAAGACATTCTTTATTTGAACTACACGTATTGGGAGAGAAATGGAGGATTCCAACTTCTCTCTGACATTACACTAGCACAGTCCAATTACATTAATTCACTTTATTGACTTTGGCTAATAGCATTCTACCTTGTAACAGAATTAGGAATTAATTGATCAACCAAACCCAGGGGTTCTTCTCTCTCTGTCTGTCTGT
Organism: Carcharhinus amblyrhynchos; assembly: GCF_965287045.1. Classification (NCBI taxonomy): domain Eukaryota; kingdom Metazoa; phylum Chordata; class Chondrichthyes; order Carcharhiniformes; family Carcharhinidae; genus Carcharhinus; species Carcharhinus amblyrhynchos. The sequence goes on along the minus strand of NC_137327.1, from coordinate 44,222,638 downwards.
CTCTCTTTCTCTCTCTTCCTCCCCCTGGTAGGTTCAAGGGTCGCTCCCAACACCTGCAGTCCTATGGAGGGACTGCATAAGGGAGTCATCTTTCTTGTCTGTTTTCTGTCTTCTTATGAATGGAGACTGAATATGTCTATTCATTGCAACTAGAAGCTGAATCTTTCTATTCATTTCAAAAACCTTGGTAGCTTGTAGCTGCCTGGGCTGCCCCTGATAATATGGTATACGCTCTTTGCTTCATTGTTCCAAAATAATGCGATCTGTCTCGCTAAACTTATTTCCCATTATGCCTAGGGGTAAGTTGCTCGTTGGCCAAAACTCTCAAGAAAATACAAAAATACAGTTTAAATCCATAATACTTGTTCAAACATGAATATATATGAACTTATACAGACAATATCTTCGTAAAATATACAAGTGAGGCACATTGTGATACCTATAAGGCACACTGTGGTCTCTATTTTAAACTAATCTACTTTGTTTTAACAGTCTGTCGAAGAGCAGGGGTTTCTGTATTCCCTGCTACACCAATATTGTAGGCAAAAGAAACCAGAGCATAGCGCAAGTGAAGTAATTATGTTTTTATTTTAATCCAGGTAAAGCTTCTTTGGAAGCTCTTTGGAATCCTGTTCCTTATCTATAAGCAAATGACCTTTAACCCAGATCATGAAGTTGGAATTTATTTTTTTAAATAAAGAAATTTGGTTGTTAGAAAACTAACGTAAACAGCAACTTTCTGGCACTATGTAAGATATTCAAGTGTAAATTATAATTTGCTACCAGAAGGGGGTAGCAGCCATCCAATTTTACAGATGCTGTACTTAATAAGAGAAATGAAAGTTGAGCATTTCTACAATTGGTGAGTATTTTTCATTTTTCTGTCTAATTACCTAGCACATCAATAATTTGAAGTTGATAAAAATGAATGTAGTGGAACTTGAATAAAATTGGAGGTATCTTCAAACACTTTTTCTGCAGCATTTGGACTTGTGCATGTTTATACCAGAGATCTCCAAACTTTCTTTGAGTCCTCCCTTCCAGACTAACCAACATTCCATGTACCCAATCAACATATTTTAACTGCTTTAATGCCTAAATGTTATACAAAGTGTACATGTTATAGTACATATATTCAACTTCCAGCTTAATAGTTTTACTCAGATATGAAGTTGCAAGATCAAGTGTAGATGCATAATATTTGGAATGATCGCTGATAGTTTCTACATAAAGATATATCAATTAATTGTCTTTAGCCTTGGTCCATTTTTCACTGTTAGGCCCTGTTGTGGGAAAATCACCATTTGGAGTTAGATCCAAGATTCAACATGCAGTTTTATTGGACAAAGCTTTAGCATAAGCGCTGGGCTCTCTGCAGTGCGCGCAGTCACCTTCTCAACTTTACAATGCCAGTTGAGCATCTTTTATACATTTTCAAATAATGGACAAGTACGGACATTAGCTGGTAGCACATCGTTATACATAGAGTAGACAAGTACGGAAATCCTCAGTTAGCACATTGTTATACATAGAGTAGATACATTTATGCCCCCCATCGATGATTTCGTTACTGAAACTCATTGTTTTGGCTCTGCTTTATCTGAAGCTACTCCAACAACTCCCCCTTTTAGTCAGGATTATGATCTAATCCGATGGATCAACATTAGCAGCATCGTGGATCCGGTAATTGATATGCCTGACCCGTAACCAAAGGTCACATGTTCACAGGTAGACGCCCACCTTCTCGTCCTTTCCTTCATCGTCGTCATCCTCGGTGTCTTCGGGAGCTTCCATCAGATGTTTTTCTTTGGTGACCACTCTGGCCCCTGGCACAATCCGAATCATCATGACTTTACAACATACATTGAGACACCCGATAATTCGGCACTAGACAATTATTACTGCAACGAGAATAATCAGTCCGTGCATTTAATAGTACCCCCGGATCCCCCCCAATAACCATTGGAGCTACTATTCCCCTTCTTGGGGCCTTGACTAAAGTCATCGAGCTGCTTTCTTATGTTATTAATGACTTGGCTAATATTGTAGGATTCATTTGTAACATGTGTTATACATCTGTCTGCTATTATTGTGCATACTTGCCCCTGTTGGGCTTGCTGATAGTCTATGGTATAGCGGGTCTGCTGTGCGTATAATCTTAATTCAGCCAATTCTTCGTTGATGGCCTCCAGTGCCTTTGATGTACTGTTTCCCAGGATGGTTAATCCACAGATAATATGGTTTCTATTGGAACCTGTAGCCGAATGACAATCCCAGTGTGATCGGAACTTCCCAATTGGCACAGAATTCCTTCCTGATGGCCCAGGCCACTATCTTTCCCCGGATATGCCCCTTTTGAGGGCATGGAATGGTGAGTGGTCCTATTGTACCTACTGCAAAAAGGATTGGGAGGGTTGGTGTTGCTGTTGTGAAGGTGCTGTTAAGGAGGAACACAAATCCCTTCTTGTCCCAGTAGCATTTAATATCCTGGTTACTGGTCTGTATATACCGCAAATTAGTGGGTTCGCTTGTCTTTCTGCCTGATCCTATAATTGGTAAGCGTCAAACGGGTATGTCCATTCGGCTGAACTGACATGAGTCCCATTACACTGACCACAAATAAGTTGTCTCCCTGTGGCTACTTTCAGGCGTCTTTGCTGTTACAGGTACAAGTGAACTGGCCTCTGTTTACCTGACAGTGCTGACAGACACACTGCGTTTGTACACAGGAAACATTCTTGGTGACCAAGGCATATGCACATCCCCATCCCTGCCTCGAAAAGCAAAGCAGGTAGCTTGCATCATAAGAACATAAGAACATAACATCATCCGAACATACTCTTCTTCCCACTCCCTGGAGCCCCCTACAACAGGAGCTGTGGGGTTTATCAGTTTTACACATCTTCCCTGTATGACCCTTTTATATTTGTCTGTTTGTCCTTTACATGGTGTGTCCAAGGTATCTGCCGTTTGTAAGCTGTGGGCAGTCCACCCAGGGGTGGCCACAAATAGGGCCTCTACAGATTGGGCTAACGGGTAACACATGGCTCGATTACCGTATAAATGTACATGAGCCTTGTAGAATAAGTTATCCTATAGCCCTGTTAATCTTTCAATCACGACAACATAGAGTAATGCAATATATATATATGAATGTAATCTTAGACATGTTAGCAACACGCAAGTATCAGTCTTATTCCTCTATGTTAACAATTTCCCAAAGGCTGTATTGCCAACCCAAACATGTCAGTTAATCTTGCTTGTAGTCGTCACCTGTTTCAGGGTAAGCACTCTGGTCACTTTAATATCACTAATCATTTCCGGGTACAATGTTGCCGTACACCTTTCCCTCTTATATCCAGACAGGCACAAGAATCTCCACTAATTATGACGTCATATGGCCCATTCCATTTGGTACAAACCCTGGTTTTTCAGGTAATGATTTTACCATGATGCGACTTCCTGCTGTTGGGATGTCGGGGAGCATTTCAAGCTCTCTCTCTGCGTCTCTTTTTTCCTGATTATCCTTTACTAATTTATGCATTCCTTTTAGTTGGATGCATATCTTTTAATTGTATCTTTTAATGGAACTAGATCGGCCCCACCTGTTATGATGCTTTCTGGCGATTGCATCACCCTTCCTGTCATTAGTTCATAAGGGGTTAATCCAGTTGTCCGGTTTGTGGTGGCTCGTAACCTTATTAATATAGTGGGTAATACTTCTGCCCACGCTTTTCCTGCCATTTGCATGGCCTTGGCCAGTGCATCTTAAGGGTTCTGTTCATGCGTTCCACCATTCCAGAACTCTGCAGGTGATAGGGGATGTGGAATTTTTGTTTTATTCCCATCAGTTGGCACACTGTTTTACCACCTTTCTGGTGAAATGCGTCGCCCCTTGATCCGAATCAATTTGTATGGGTACTCCCCATCTAGGGATTACCTCCTCTGCCAATATTCTAGCCACTGTGGTAGCAGTACAATTTTTAGTAGGGAACACTTCTACCCACCTGGTGAACTGGTCAATAATAATCAGACAATAGGTTTTGCTGTGGGACTGTTGGCAGTGGCCCTGTGAAATCTATTTGCAGATGTTCCCAGGGCCCCTTTGGTCGGGGCTGATGTCCCATCTTAATTTTTATGGGTTGACTGAGCTGGGCTAGCGCTTAATATAAAAAAGGATAGCAAGAGTTTTTATAAATATATAGAAAGGAAGAGGCTGGCTAGGATGAACGTTGGACCCTTGGAGGATGAGAAGGGGGACTTAGTGGTAGGGGATGGGGATATGGCTGAGGTCTTGAATAACTTTTTTGTTTCTGTCTTCACGGAGGAGGACGTGAATAATTTGCCGGGTGTTAGAGATGGAAAGGTGGTAGGACTGGAGGGTCTTAATGACATTACTGTTACTAGAGAGGCGGTGCTCGACAGGCTGGAGGGGCTGATTGTGGACAAGTCGCCAGGACCGGATGGAATGCATCCGAGGATTCTGAAAGAAATGGCAGAGGTGATAGTGGATGCCTTGATGGTTATTTTCCAGACGTCGCTGGATTCCGGGGAAGTGCCGGAAGATTGGAAAATGGCTAATGTTATGCCGTTGTTTAAGAAGGGTGCCAGGCAAAAGGCAGGGAATTATAGGCCGGTTAGTTTAACGTCTGTTGTAGGTAAAATGTTAGAATCCATCATCAAGGAGGAAATAGCAAGGCATCTTGAGGGGAATTGCTTGATAGAGCAGATGCAGCACGGTTTCGTTAAAGGGAAGTCGTGTCTGACAAATTTACTGGAGTTCTATGAGGATGTGTCTAGGGCGGTGGATAGAGGAGAGCCGGTGGATGTGGTCTTTCTGGATTTTCAGAAGGCGTTTGACAAGGTACCTCACAAGAGGTTATTGCAGAAGGTCAGGGGACATGGAGTTGGGGGTCGGGTGTTAGCGTAGATAGAGGATTGGTTGTCAAATAGGAGGCAGAGAGTGGGGGTTAATGGGTGCTATTCGGATTGGCGGATGGTGACGAGTGGAGTGCCCCAGGGGTCGGTGCTGGGGCCTCAGCTATTTACCATTTATATAGATGATCTGGAGGAGGGAACCGAGTGTATGGTGTTGAAATTTGCTGATGACACCAAGATTGGTGGAACGGCAAATTGTGCGGAGGGTGTGGAGAGTCTACAGAAGGATCTAGATAGGCTGGGCGAATGGGCCAGGAACTGGCAAATGGAATTTAATGTTGGCAAGTGTGAGGTGGTCCACTTTGGTAGGAATAATGGTAGGAAGGATTATTACTTACATGGAGAAAAATTGCAGCAGGCGACGGTGCAGAGGGACCTCGGGGTCCTTGTGCATGAGTCGCAAAAACCCAGCTTGCAGGTGCAGCAGGTGGTCAGGAAGGCGAATGGGATGCTGGCCTTCATCGCGAGGAGGATTGAATATAAAAGTAGGGAGGTCTTGCTGCGGCTGTATAGGGCATTGGTGAGGCTGCAGCTGGAGTACTGTGTGCAGTTTTGGTCGCCGTACTTACGCAAGGATATTTTGGCCTTGGAGGGAGTGCAGAGGAGGTTTACTAGGCTGATGCCGGAGTTGAGGGGGTTGAGCTATGAGGAGAGGCTGAATAAACTAGGCTTGTACTCGTTAGAGTTCAGAAGAATGAGAGGAGATCTCATTGAGATGTATAAGATGATGAATGGGATGGATAGGATAGATGTGGAGAGACTCTTCCCGCTCAGAAAGGATAGTAGGACTAGGGGGCACAGCCTCAAGATAAAGGGGGGGTGGTTTAGAACGGAGTTGAGGAGGAACTTCTTCACTCAAAGGGTGGTGAATCTCTGGAATTCTCTGCCCGTTGAAGTGGTGGAGGCTGCCTCGCTAAATATTTTTAAGACGCGGGTTGATGGGTTTTTGATAAGAGAGGGGATTAAGGGTTATGGGGAGAGGGCGGGAATGTGGAACTGAGCCACGACAGATCAGCCATGATCTTATTGAATGGCGGGGCAGGCTCAAAGGGCTAGATGGCCTACTTCTGCTCCTATTTCTTATGTTCTTATGTTCTTATGTATTGGGAGCATGTCATGCATCGGTGACAGTGTTGAGCTATGTCCCTTGCCATTCCTTTCCACCCATTCTTTTCCTAGATTAGTTGCCATGACCTCTCTTCCCGCATGTGAGAGTCCATGGTGTAGTTCCAAGAGGATGTTTTGTATGCAGTCCAGTGCCATTACCTTGTCATTTTGTCTCCAAATGTTATCCGTCCCTCTGCTCACGCCCTGTGCTTCCCACTTCCCCTTTTCCTCTTTCGTGGTATCCTTGTGTAAGTCCTGAATATCTATTTCGCCTTCTGTCTGGCTCGTTACTGCTATTGGCAACTGGCTAACTGCCTCCTGCTCTAACGCTAATTGCGCTGCTCTACCTGTGGCTTGGTTCTGTTTGTAATTTAACCAATCTGGGTTATCCCTTTCTGATTCCTTCTGATGCGCTTTAATTTTTATTACTGCCACTTCTTGGGGTTTTTTGCTGGCTTTTAGTAATGCCTCGATTCTTTGTTGGTGTTTAATAGGAGTTCCTCCCGTGATTACAAACCCCCTTCTACCCCATGCCATTGTATAATCGTGTATTACCCTGAATGCGCACCCACTATCAGTATATATGTTTATCGTCTTTCCTTCAGACAATTCTCGTGCCTTTGTGAGTGCCAGTAGTTCCACCACCTGTGCGGATAGATCTCTGTCAATTCTATCTGACTTTACTGTTTCCAATTTTTCATTTGCTATTGCCCATCCTGTCCGGGGCGATCCTTCCATGTATTTATGTGAGCCATCTATGAAAAGGATCTCCTCAGCTGTTGCTAAAAGTACATCCTTCACCGTACCTCCCTCTACATCCATATCTACGTCTCCCGGTTATGTGGTTCTCCTGTATCCAGAATTCCTTCTATTGGGTTATCTCCTGTGTCCCTTACTATTCTAACTGATTTGCTGGGAGGTAGGAGGACGACTTCCCACTTGACCCTTCTCACGTTCAAGACGGACCTTAACTTTCCTGTATTTAGCATTTCCACCAAGGTGTGTTTGGTGTGGAGGATTATACTTCGTGTCATTACTATTGGTTCGCTAACCTTTATGGCCCAGGTGGCGCAATCTAAGGCAATTATGCATCTTGGCAGTCGGTTACTACCGGCCCTTCTGCTGTTGAATAGTAACCTATGGGTCTCTGTTTATCGCCATGCATTACTATTGCAGAGTAGAACCCCACTTCATTATTACAGTGTATGTGGAAATCTTTATTGGAATCTGGTAGTCCCAGTCCGGTGGCTGATATAAGTTCTGCCTTTATTATAGGCTTCTTCTTGCTCAGGTTCCCATTCTATGGAGTTTAAAGCTGGTTTTCCCCCTTTAGCTAGTCTCTCTAAAGGCTCTGCCAATTTTGCGAATTCTGGGATAGAACTTCATCTATAGTTAAGTAGTCCCAGCACCTTCCTGACTCCTCGTATGGTGACTGGCCGCGGCATTTGTTGTACCGCCTTCTTTCAGTCTGTTGGCATTTCTTTAAGCCCTTGTGATATTAAGCGTCCTGGAAACAGGACTTGTGTTTCCCTGATTTGTGCCTTTTTAAGGCTCACCTTTAACCCTGCGGTTTTCAGTTCATTCAACACTAGGTATAGTGCTCCCTGATAGCCTGACTTAGATTTTGAAGCTATTAATATATCATCCATGTATTGTAGAATCGTGCTACCCTCTGGTAGTTCTACCCTGTTCAGAATGTCACTCATTACTCGATGGAAGATAGCGGGGCTATTGTGGAATCCCTGCGGTAGGTGAGCCCAAGTGTACTATTTGTCTCCCACTGTAAATGCAAATTTGTCTTGGGATTCGGGATCCAAGGGTAGGGATCAGAATCCACTGGCTATATCCAATACGGTAAAGATTTTATGCTCCGGATCAATCCATTCAGGATTGTTGAGGGGCTTGCTACAATGGGGTGCAATTTGGACGTGACTTTACTGATGCTGCTGTAGTCTATCATGAGACTGTAACTTCTGTTGCGTTTGCTCACTGGCCAAGTTGGGGAGTTAGTGGTTTCCCTCAGGATTTCTTTCTCCAAGAACCCTTTAACTATTTATACTACAGTTGCCTTTGCTTCCGGTTTTATCGGATAGTGTCGGTGGAGTTTGTGCTCCGGACCGGGCACCTTTATTGGGTCAGTTTTGGTTAGGCCAGTGTTGAATTTCATTTCTGCCCATGCTCCAGGGATGGATGGCTCCAAACCCCTCTGTTTCTAGTTCCCACTTTCTGGTGGTGGCTGTGGCCACCTTGATAGCCTCGAGGTGACTTGAGTTTTCCTGTTCTGGTTTTCCAGCATTCTGTTTTGGCCAGATTAATTCTCTCTTCCCCCAGCCAATCAATATCTCATACTCCTTCATTAAATCATTTCCCGTTATTGTAACCTCGTTATTTTTACATACATAGAATCTCATAGGTATATACAAATTATTTATTCCTACCAACGTGGTCTCACTCAGGTAGGCAGGTGTTTTGTTCCCTCCCATCCCTGTTAAATAAATCATCCTACTTGTATTGTGTAAGGGAAGGTCAGTGACAGACATTGATGTTCCTGTGTCTACCAGCATCACACATCGCCTGCCCTGTACTAATGCAGACACGTAGTTCCTTCCTTACCTTGTGAATGGGGACTGCAGGCCGTCAGTCTTGCTGATCTCCGAGGTTCCTTTGTTCCTCCAATTCTGCTATGGACATGGATTGGGGCAGGGGGTCTCCCATGTTTGTCCCAACATATTGCTTCTTTGTGTCCATTTTTATTACAATGATTACAATGTCTCCCACTGTTTCCAAATTTATTTCCTTTTCTTGGGACCCAGCATTCCTTTGCAAAGTGCCCTTGTTGGTCACAATTGTGGCAGGTCAGTTTGGGCTTAGGTCCGCTCCCGCTACCAGATGCGGCTACCCTTTCCTGTTTTGTCCTCATCTGAGATTTCTCCTCTTGCCTCCAAGTGCACCACTAGCCCATTCCACCAGTTCATCCTAATCATGGCACATGATCACGCCCATCTTTAGGATGATTTGGTGAGTGCTGAAGAGCCCATCCTTGAAAGCTTGAATAAAAGCTCAATCCCCACGGCCTGGGTTTCCTTGCCCTGAGTATTCCTGGTATACTGTTCCCCATATTCAGAAGCTCCTTCCTCCTTTCGCTGTTTGGTCATTGCGATTCTACTCCAATTAGTAGGAGCATTTCCTAAAACTCTTTGGACTTCTGTTTTAAACAGGGTGAAGGGTGCCTGTTGGGCATCTTTTTCTGCTGTTAGGGCGATTGCATGTGTCCAATGTCCCCTACTGTAATCTTGTGCTGGGGGAATGGCAGGCCCTCCGGCTACCTGCCTCCAGTTATCTGCTGGACATACAGCCCTAACCAATTGGTGTATATCCCTTAGGTGCAGTTGGTGTCCTACCCAAACCATATCTAATTCATCCCAAAACTTCGTATCTGCGCTTCTAGGTTGTAGTTTACCCAGGGAGGCCATTATCTGTTGTCTTTTGCCCGGGTTGATGGTTTGTAATTTGCTGTTGGCTGTGTGTCCATTCCCCCTCGGGTCACTGGCGCCAAGTTGAGTTCTAGCGCTTCCCCTTCCTCTGGAGAGGTGGTTGGTCCCTGTTGTGTGGACTCATAAGGGGGCAGAGTTAAAGTTTCCCCTCCCCGTTGATTCTCCTCTAATACTTGATTCCTCTTCGCCAATTCCCTTATTCTGGATTCTAATTTTTTAATCTTATCCTTATCTTTGTTCCACTTTTTTAGTGGAAGCGACTAATACCCCTGCCTTTTTTGTTTTGTCTTTTTTTTTCCCCATTTACCCACTTTCTCTGTTATTCTAAGGTCTGAGAACATCCCAGCCATCCCTTTGCATCTTCTTAATCAGCTCATGTCTGTCTGTCATATATTTATCAACAAGGGATTCCGCAGGTCCCCACTTAGTTTTTCTACCTGCCACCTTGCAGACTTCTACACCCCTGGCCGTGATTACTCCCTTAGCAACGTGTTTTTTCCACCATTAGGATTTCTGTTTATGCCCATGGCCACGATTACCTCCTTGGCAACTTGTTTCCTCCACTGGAGTCCGGCTCTAGGTCAGAGTGATCAGCTCCTTACCTCACTGCTTTATAACGTAACAGACAAGTAGACAAACTACACAAACTTTTATGTGAACAGGTGGCAAACTTTGTTTGTTTGCCACTACAAAGTTTGATGCTAAATGACCTTTATCACTTATGCTTCATGATCCTAAGTGCCTTGGTGCCTCTACACCCACTTCATGGTCCTGACCTTCGTGTGGGGGATTTCCCCTCTTAACAACCGGTCTAAGGCTGCATTTGAGACAGGCACTTCCTTGTCCTTAGTCGATCAGCACAAGCAATCGGTTCCTGTTTCTATCTGACAGTCCCACAAATTTCCCTAATTTTCACCCATTTTTAATTGCATTGTTGGCTCAGTCTGATTCCCATAGATTCGATCATCTCTACTCCAGTTCGCCTATCGAGGCCAACCAACTAACTCACCAACAGTGAGATCCTGCCGGACTACGCCGTTTTGTTGTGGGAAAATCACCACTCGGAGTGAGATCTAAGATTCAACACGCAGATTTATCGGACAAAGCTTCGGGAGAAGCGCTGGGCTCTCTGCGGTGCATGCAGTCACCTTCTCAACTTTAAAATGGCAGTTGAACATCTTTTATACATTTTCAAATAATGGACAAGTACGGACATTAGCTATTAGCGCACAGTTATACATAGAGTAGACAAGTTCGGACATCGGCAGTTAGCACATCGTTGTACATAGAATAGATACATTTATGCCTCCCATCAATGACTGATTTCATTACCAAAACTCATTGTTTTGGCTCTGCTTTATCTCAAGCTAAGGTGCCTTAAAGTCTGGTCTATTTCCTACAGTAATTTAGACACTAACAGGTTTTAACTCTGTTGTGCAATGTCTGTGCCCAAGTTAGCACATCTTAATGTCTTTTCCCAGAGTCCATTTTGTGCCAGGTGACCATTTTGTATCCTTTAATTTTGATTTTATTCCAACAGCCCCAGATATAGTGCAATGCACACAATGCAAAAAACCAGACTTGGTTCCGAGCTCCATTAGCCAGGACAGCTGCTAGGCATCTGAAACACATGGTAGTGTACAGTGATTGAAGCTGAGGGTTCTCTTGTGTAATTCTTTTCTCATTGTATATCTTCAAGTAAATTAACTACTTTATATAACAATTTCCTACTGAATTTAAAAACTTCACCCTTGTAACCAATTATACAAATGCAATAAGTAAGTAAACTCCTGTGTACCCAAAATGGCGAGTTGACATAAATAAGTTTGGGATATTGTGCTATTTGAAGAATTCTAGTGAACTTTGATCCCTTTTGACTGTTTTACGCACAGAACAGAAGCAGTTTTGATTCCTGTCAGGGGGACTTTAAGTAATTGGATTTTACTTCTTTTTAAGTCAAATACTTTAAGCCAACCGATTTGATTTTACTCTAGATCTGACATGGGGTGGGGAGAATAATATCGATGTCCTGGGGGTTACCATTGACCAGAAACTCAACTTGACTGGTCATATAAGTACTATTGCTACAAGGGGTCAGAAATCCTGTGGCAAGTAACTCACATTCTGACTCCCCAAAGCCTGTCCACAATCTACAAGACAAAAGTCAGGAGCTGATGGAATAGTCTTCCCTTGCCTGAATCATTGCAGCTCTAATGACACCTGAGAAACTTGACAAAGCAGTCCACTTGATTGGCACCTTAAACATTTGCTGCCTCTAGTACAGATGCACAGTGACAGCAGTGTGAACCATCTACAAGATGTATGGCAGGAACTCGCCAAGGCTTCTTTAATAACACCTTCCAAACCCACTACCATTGAGCAGGACAATGGTAGCAGATGCTTGGGAACACCACCACCTGGATGTTCCCCTCCAGGCTGCTTACCATCTTAACTTGTATCTTGCTGTTCCTTCATTATCACAGGGTCAACATCCTGGAGCTCCCACCCAAGCAATACTGTGGGTGAATTGTAATACTTCAAGAAGGCACCTCACCACTACCTTCTCAAGGGGCAATTCGGGATTGGCAATGAATGCTGGCCTTGCCAGCAAAGCCTGTGTCCCTTGAATGAATAAAAGAAAAAAGGCATGTTCCTATTATACCGTGTTGCCTGAAAAGTGAACTCTACCCGTTGGAGACTGGGAATGCATGGCAGTGGTCTGCTCCTATTTTAAATGTTGAAGTACTGGGTAGCTAGTTCGCTGAGTTTTTAAAAAACTGACTGGTAGTAGAATTGCTCATTTGGTCATATTACTGCTGACCATGCCGGTTAAGTTGTGCCTTTCCTTTTAAAAGCCCATGTGTGTCAGGATCAAAAATGGAATGGGCCGCCAGGAACAACAGTCAAAATTTGTGTCAGCAAATTCAAGAGGGTAAGCATTTAATATGCAGAGCCCTGGAACTGTCCAGTTGGACCACAATGGTTGTTTCTTGTCCTGGACATTCCTAATTTCTGCAAAACAAGTAATTCTTTTGCAGGGGACCTGATGACACATCAGTAAAATATGGAATGGTTTATACTGAGTTAATTGGCAGTCTATGCTACATATATACTCTTTCATACTGTGATTCCCTTTTACTTGGAAGATTATAGATGGTGCAAGCAGTAAATGGCAACATTTCTCTTGAGTTCTTCTAACCAACTGACTTAAACGGCAATGTCTAGAGTCAAATAGCTGAAACATAGTTCAGCTGTATATAGCTAAAGAAATATCTTCCATCACCAAATTTTAAAAAAATTGAAAATGCAAGTGCTGGAAATCTAAAACAAGAACCTAAATGCACAGCAATTTGGTAACATTTTTGAATAGAACTGAGGGAGTGTTCAAACAAATGTGTTAACCTGTCCGGACAGACCTCCTGTGTCTTTCCAACATCTTGTGCTTTTTCTTGCTTCTGTCGCGTGTGTTTGGCTGCAGTAATTAAACACTTGCTGGATGCCCTTTGGTTTGAATGGATTGTACCTGAATGTCAACACACTCTGTCAAAAGTAAAACTGTAAAAAGTCTGACAACACCAGGTTTTAGTCCAACCGATTTATTTGATAATAGACTCACTACACCTAACCTGCTGTTCAAGACCTGAAGTGGCTGACAATGTGAGTGGAAGGAGCACTGATCACAGGTTACAGAGATGTGTATTGTCTCCAGACAGTACAGTAAGTGAGGTTTTGCAAACCCAGGCAAGTCACGGGGGTTACAGATAGTGCGACATGAACCCAAGATCCCTGTAAATCGGTTGGACTAAAACCAGGTGTTGTCAGACTTTTTACTGTGTTTACGCCAATCCAAAGCCGGCATACCCACATCAAAAGTAAAACTGCACAGAGTGTGCTACTTGTTCATTCAGCAGTCATTACCATTGACTTTGCATGGCAATACTAATTTTCGAAAAGCAGAATATTGTGGATGCTGGAAAGCTAAAATAAAATGTGGAAATACTGAGCAGGTCAGGCAACATCTGTGGAGAGAGAATCAGTCCTGTGAGCTTTCATCAGAACTGGAAAAAGTTGAGTAGAAATTTCATCTCTAACTGTTCTCACTCCTGATGAAACATTAATCTACATTTTAGCTAATGTTCTGGAAAAATATGGTGATTGCTTTTGGTGGAGTTACTGGGATTCAAAATGCTTGGTTTTTAATGAGCAATTCATCTGACCAATCCTTTTTTTGTGTAGATCTCGATTAAAAAAGACAAATAAGTTGTACACTTCTTTTGTCTTTTTCAAGCCTACTAATAGAAATATACACTGTGTATTAGGACTGGATATGGCAGTGATTTAGAACCTTCTCCTTTCCTGCCAAGGACATGAAATCCAATCCACCTCCAGTTGATTCCATAAAATTCTTCTCTTCCCTCTGCTGGCTGTAAAATACCCGTGGCAAACACTGTTCTCAGATCAATTCCTTAAGAATGTGGGCCCCAGTACTATTTTAAATTTGATATTAAGTTGACAAGTGTAATGAGAATGAGACCACAAGGATGGTTAGTGAAAGGAAAGAAGAGCCATACTGATACTGACCTCCTCGAGTTTGAGATTGAAACACTGGTGGAAGAAGGTTGTCTTTGTCAGTATGTCTGTGTATGTCTGTTTATAAATAGCAGGCTCAGGTAATGAATGGATTAAAATAAAAAGGACATGATTTTAAATTTTACATTTTCAGAAGCAGGAGCCAAGGTACCTCAATAAGAACAGGACTGTTGGATGAGTGGAGCTTGGTGTGAAGTGGGATATGGCCAGCAAAGTTTTGTATGAATGGAAGTATATTGAGGCCAGAGGGAATTGCGGTAGTTGAGTTCAGAAGTGACAAAGATGAGGATAAGAGTTTCAGGAACAAATGGAGTGAAACAACGATGCAGGTAGGTGATATTAGAGGTGGAACTAGGTGGACTTTGTGATGGGGTTATAAACTTAGGCTGATTTAAACAACCTTACAGCTTGTGTCCCATTGTCATCAAGTTCTATTGGAAATGAACAACTAAAATTTTCCAGTCTACAACCCTGATTGTTTTTATGATTGATGACATGAATGACCATACTGAGCGAAGCAGGGCTTGCTATTTGTCAGCCTTTTAGCTGAAAGGCTGAAGACTAGAAAGGGCCTATTAATACTTTAATTTGTATAACATCAACAAAGTAATTTAGGGCATGAACCTATAAAAACCATAATGTTTGAAATGTTCTTTATGGTAAACCTCTCTGGATATCCTATTCTGCTCCACCTTCTCCACACCCCCTCCCCACCCCCCATATAATTCATCAAATTTCTACCCCTCTTCAGCTCTGAAGAAGTCATATGTACTCAATGTTAACTCTGTTTCTGTCCACAGATGCTGCCAAAACTCTTTTCTATTATTTCAGATTTCCAGCGTCCGGAGTATTTTGCTTTTATTTTAGAAACTATTTGGTGAAGTTTTGCCAATACAGCATGTTACATCAGTAACAAGTGAAGTTTTAAAAATTTCTACTTTAAGTTTTTGATATTGTTGCAATTTCTTCTCCTTTTTGAGAAATAATGTTAAAAGCCACAGCAAAGAGAATGGAAGCATCTGGAAGAGTTGTACCATTTGTTCCAAGTCTGGTGGGAGTAGCTGAATGCAAATCGTGAATTTAAACACATTCACTTAAGAGGAATGTTTTAGTATATTTAAATGATACAACCCTTCCAGATGCTTCCATTCTTTTTGCTGTGGTTTTTAAGATTATTTCTCAAAAGGGAGTAGAAATTGCAACAATATCTAAAACTATAATTTTTTAAAACTTTACTTGTTACTGATGTAACACGCTGTATTTACGAAACATCACCAAATAACTTTAAAGTAAAAGCAAAATACTCCGGATGCTGAATCAAGTTCAAGTGTTGTGCTAGAGGCATTTGAAGAGGAAACATGGGTTTGTTTAATTTTATCTTCAGTTATATGTTTTTTGCTTCTTGTTATTTATAACTGACACCCAAAACACATTGGATAGCCTTCCAATTTGATATTATAAGTAAGAACTATTTTTGAAAGGCAGCGTAATTTTTAGTTGAATTATTACATTTTGTACCAGTAACCATGAAGGAAACTTGGAAGGAGCTATTAGGCAAATATTAATGCCGAAAGCTATACTTTTAAAAAAACCTCCAATAGTTTTTCTACTTTGTGCAATGCAAGTCAGATAAAGATGTCTTTTGTCAATCTGATATTGTAACTTGGCGTCACTGAAATCACTCTGGCTGACTATAGCTTGTTAACTCCTGGCCCTAATTGAAAGAGTGAGGGAAGCATGGTGGCACAGTGGTTAGCACTGCTGCCTTACAGCGCTAGCAATCCAGCCTGGGTGACTGTCTGTGGAGCCTTCATGTTCTTCCTATGTCTGCGTGGTTTTCTCCCACGGTCCAAAGGTGTGCAGGTTGGGTGGATTGGCCATGTGAAATTACCCCTTTGTGTCAGGGGGCTAGCTAGAGTAAATGCGTGGGTTATGGGGATAAGGCCAGGGTGGGATTGTGCTTGGTGCAGGCTCAATGGACCAAATGGCTGCCTCCTGCACTGTAGGATTCTATGAAACAGACGTATTTGCAACTGCATAACCTCTGACTCATGATGAGTGATTTCATTTGTTTGAGATCTTAAAATGTCATCTTGCCCAAGGGATCACAGATCCACAATTATTCTCATTTCAGATTTCTTGGAGACTGAATACAGGTTTCACTATCAAATCATGTTATACTTGCCAATAAAACAACTATTTTTGAACTTGACGAGATGGAGCTTTGGAGATTTCGATTTCTCTACTATCTACTCTGAATAGCTGCAGAATATAAATGTTTGCTATGATAGATTATTAGACTAGGAACTGTTAAAGAATTCTCTGTCTGTCAATACCAAGAGTTGCCTTTGACTCGATCGGGTCAGGTGGTTAATTGACCTACCCTTACTTTCATCAACATAATTTGCATTTTATCTTCTAAAGGTGATACTTCTTCAGTGCATTAGTACTGAGGGATACTATATAAAAGCTCTTGCCCTTTATCCCACCAGTCTGGGTTGATTTTCAACTCAGGTCACAGATGAAAGGCTAGCTGTGGTTTTGTTCTAATATAAGTTTAGAATTAACGAATCAAGGAATAAAGTAAAGTTACTTACCTTTCATGTGCTTTTAACCCTTTGAAGTTTTTTATTCACATATAATTTTGACTCCTTCCCATTATTTCTTTCTACAAGTGACTAGATTTTGTATTTTGATAAACTTTACATTCAGTCACCTTTGAAACATGATTAATTCTGCAATAATTAAAAAGATGGAATGCTTGTCTGTGTCCATGGTTTTTACACAGTGCAAGAGCTGTTGCAGTTGTGTTGGGGGGCTGCGGGGTTATTGTCTCTCTTTTGGATTTGTATTGAGGTTAAATATCCTTCAACCGGAAATGACAGTATCGGGCCTGACACAGAATTACACCTTTCAAAGCTGCGTTGTATGGCTGCTGTAAGGATCGTGTGTAAGTTTGTCCTTCCTCTGTCCTCAGTCGGGCTCCAAGTGTATATGCGCTAATGTTGCAAAAATGCTCTGAATTATTGACAAAGGTGGCAATTTTGCTTGTTTGGATGCTTTGAGGAATGAACAGTACCATTTTATTTTGGCATTGGGCAGATATCTCTGTCTAACTACTTTACTTGACCAAGCAATGTTAGCTGCAATTATTGGATGCCCAAGTACTGCAGTGCTTAACATTACAATATACGTTGGTGTAGAAGCCTCTCAAAATCCTCACAAAATGGGGGTTGATTTGTCTGCCAAGTATACTAGTGAACTGTGGGCGGTTGCCATTTTATCAGTCACAATGTGGGGTTTGCTCTGTGTTGCGTGCCTTAAACTCCCGTACATCTTCACAATACCTCCTGTGTCACTTGCTTGATCTTGTGTACTCAATTATGAGGTACTGGTAAATAAACATGGATTTGTTGGGCAGTTATGTGAATATAGCATGCCATGGCTGAAAAGGGAGGGGTTGACTCATACCTGAGTATACGTAAAAACATTTTTTGGAGCTGATAAAAATGAAATCAGCTTGCCTGCCAAATCAACTTTTATGTCGCAATCCATGGTAACTTCCCCGTTACAATTTATTATTATAAAAACTGAAAGTGCTCGCAATATGCAGGGATTCAACAACATCTAAAAGAGAAAATTGAATAAGACCCTTTTATCAGGTTTCACCTGAAACATTAAATATTTGCTCTTTCAGATGCTTGCTGATCCATTGTGCATTTTCTGTTCAGATTTTCAGCATTTGTGATTTTTCTTTAATTTCAATAGAGGATAAGCCTCAGTTAACGAAGACACAAGATAAATCCCTTTTTTAATATTCATTTGTGCTTCACGTTTGATGGTGTTTAAATCCGTCATCCAGTAGGAAACCTTGAGACACTGACTGTTTTGATGTTTTTTGTAGTTCAACATTCTTTTCCCTTGATTATTCACAATAGCATTCCACCGATTCTCAATGTTAGAAAGAAATTTCATCTATTTTTTGTTGTCATTGATTCTTTTATTTATTTATGGGTATGTTATCTCTTAAGTGACTGAGTATTTCCTTCTTGACAGAAACCTTTGTGATCAGTCCAAGATTGCTTTGAGTAGTCAGTGCCTGTGTAGAGTCAGGAACCAGATACTTTGTCGTAGGTTGTTTAGAAGAACAGACCTCCTTTATCTGTCTTGTTGTTCAGTGAAGTAAAGCCCCCAAAACAAGCAGAACATGTTTGTTTTCAAAAGCAAGGGGTGTTTTGCTTTAGGAGCATTGAGAGAAAGAAGTTGGAACACTTCCATCACTTCGGTGAAATTTGTTTCATCCAGTCTCTGTTCATATAAATATTACCATCTATCATTATGGTAGTCACGTGTTGCAGTGATAATGGAGTCATTAGTTAACAGCAATCAATAGCAACAATTGATTTGCACCAGACTCAGATGAAAAGCCCAGCAGTGGACAGCTTTGGGAAATATGGGTCCAAATTCGCTCGAGTCTGCCACTTAGTGAAATCTTAATGGACTAAACTTGGGTGACAAGATATTCAGCTTGTGACGAAGTTATCAGCCATTCCTGCCAGCAGAGTAGCAAAAGTGTGAAACAATGATTAGCTAAAATTCTGCAATGATAGACTTGTTTGAACCAGCAAGAAAAGTTGTGTCTAAATCAGAACTATGTGACCTCACCAGCCAATCAGAATGGCTCAGATTTCGTGAAGTGATGCACATTGTATGAAGCTATGACGAAGGGCCAGATTTTACCATTCGGAGGCTAAGTGCCAGATCAGGAAGTAAAACGGATCCAAGCCCGAAATCCCCGTTCGAGCGCGCCCATGTGCTTTTTGCTGGTTCCAGTCCGATTCGCGCTGTGGGGTGGGGCTTAGCACTGCTGGAGCGATTGGAGCTCTGAACTGCGCGTGTGCAGTTCAAAAAAAAACTGAAACAGAGTGCCCGGGCACGAAAGACAAAAACAGAAAAGAGAGGGGGGAGGGAGGATGAGCGATCGGATTCCCCTGGGAGGCAGGCAGGCAGGCCCTCCCGATCAGACCCCTCCTGGGAGGCAGCCCTGTAGATTAGGAATCCGCTTCGGAAATTCCCCTGCGGAATAGGAATCCACTTCAGAGTTTCCCCTGCAGAATAGGAATCCACTTCGGATTTTTATTCTACAGGTGGATAGCAGCGCAGATCCGAAACGGATCCAAAGATGGTAAAGTGAGGTTTGGCGGTAGAGTTAAGCACATGGTTCATTTAGTCAATTTAAATGCATGCTAATGCATTTAAATTGACGTGTTGCCTGATTGGGGCGCAGAGCAGACCTGTGCCCAAATCAGGTATTGGTAAAGGCGCGATCTGTCCGGTTTTGGATGCAGATCACGTTGCAGGTCCAACGCCCGAATTTGCCACGATTTGGGCATGAAGTTTTGGTAAAATTGGGCCCGAAATCTGTGAGAAAGTTAAAAATGTTGATTTGGAGAGCAGGTGGAAAACTCACGTGAAGAGACACGCAGATATTGTGAAAGAGTGGGAGATGCACTATCGTTCTGAAAATCCAGGAGAGCATCTTGGAACAAACAGGATCACTCCAGCAAGGAAGAGGATGAAAACAGCTGCATGCCTCGACATCGAAGAAACCTGGCTCAAGGCAGTCTGAGCAGAGTACATTCTAGCCCAATTCTTCAGGATAGGGGAGTCGAAGAGCTGGGCGCCATGTGGTTCAGTGGGCAGCAACTGATGGCTGGGCTGATTCAATATTGGGCAAAACATTGTCTTCAGCTCTGTAGTGGTGAGGATCTTACCGTCTGGGTCTTGTCCACCTCTTGAATAAATATGCACGCATCTTGAATGAGGATGCACAAAGAGGTATTTTAGAAGATAGTAAAGGAAGCCACAATCGCAAGCTGCATCAACCATACTGGGTTCAAATAAGTACAGCTGAACAAGATGATGAGAACGAGGAAACACTGGGTCCTGTGAAATAATCTGATGACTGACTAGGCACTTTTCCTTCATGGTAAGTAAATTATGGCAGTGACAAACATGGAATTTGGAGGTGCAGGTGGACTTTGTCGTAAGATGTGCAACAGATCTGACAGCATCGTAGGTGTAGCACACTCTTCGGTCAAGGAGTCTGATGGTCCTGAAGAGTCCAATCAATGTTCACCTGCCAGTTTTCCTGGCCAGTAGCGCAAAGACTGTAGAGATGCCCTGGAATTTTGCACTACAGCACGAAAACATTGAAAACATGTTTGACTGTATTAAAGACATGGCGGACTGTATTGCACCACTGAAAACCGCATGCTAAGCTGAGAAAGCTTACTGTTTTTCCTGTGCAAAATTCCACCTTTCTCAAGATCAACCCAAGTCTTTTTCAAGGCCAACACAATGTAAACTGTATTGTTATGAAAGCCAGACTTGAAGGTGAGAGGAGGGGTTAGAAACTCCAAGTCCCGACAGTCCTCGGAATTTTCACACGTGCATAAACAAAGATTGTACATGTGGAATGTATGGAAAAAATATACGTCAGCCCTTGTTTTGGGGCTTTTTCGAGACTGTGTATGTAAAAAGGGAAAATTCTGAAAACCTGGGTCATCTGACTGGGAATGGAGCACCATTTTGGATAAGAGTCCCGAGCAGGAGCAGTCTCAATTAAGTTGAAAAGAAAGGAGCAGAAAAATAGGTTTCAGGCAGGAAATAGGTTGTAGTTAGCATATTTTTAAATGAAGAGGACTTGGGGAGGAGTCCTGAAGTTCCAAGTAGGCAGCAGAAGGTTGGTGACTTTGGGCTAATGATTATTGGGGCAAAGTTGCAGTACCCCTTTGGAGTAATAGTGTTCTGTTTGGTGCAGCCGAACACCTGTTGTGAGTTCGGGAAATTCAGAGATGGAATCTTGAAACGCGATTAAAGTCTTGGGGGGTGGACTGTCATTCTGCCCTCAGAGGTGGACTAAGTTTTGGAGAGAATTTCCAGGTTAAATCTTCAAACCTTTGAGTGAGACAGTTTCGGTGAGATTGGTTGACTGTGTTTACTAACATCTGGTCAGGTTGTTAAGAAATCCATGGATTTTTTTATCTTGGTCACATCTGCAATTTACTGTGCAGTGTGGTGTATTTGATCATAGTTTGCCTGTTAATTCACATGACCTCATATTAACCTTGAATGTTAGAGTGAAATATAGATATTGTAAATTGTTCATCTTTCTGACTTTGTATTGTAAAGCTTATCTTTGATTGTTCAGTACCCAGGGAATCTTGTGGCCTTATTCTATGAGCTAGTACATTGAATCTCAAAGTTTTGCCTACGTTAAATAAAACTTTGTTGTTCCCAAACTGGATCTTGGCATAAAATGGGGGTTCTGGTCTGTGATCTCAATGGTTTTTTTACTGTTTTTTTAATTCTGTATTTGTAACTGAAAGTGTTGCAGCAAGTATTGGGGTTTGTAGGCATATTGGGTTACTTAGAGACGAATTGATGTACCAAACTGGATGTCCTTGGCTGATATGAACCTCTGCGTAACCCAAATTTGAAGGTGGCCCCCTGGGACTTGACTCAAAGAGTTTGTTACACTTACCACATGTCATGCATACTATATCCCAAATTATTGTTTTCTGAGAAATCCATCTTATTTGCATTTGAATGAACTCTGCTTCATTTCTTTTCTCTGTGGCATAAAATTGTGTCTGAGAAAAAATGGGCATGATCCTCTCCTGTTTTTATGTTTACTTGGTACTTTTGCTAAGATTTCTGTCCCCCCACCTCCCCGGTCTTTTCTCCTAAAAGTGGCTAAGCCACAATTCATTCATTCTTCAAGCTATTGTTTACCTTTCACGCTGAAAACGCTCTAAAATATATCTCTTTTGTGCTTAAAATGAAAACACAAAAGCCCCTATATATGCAAACACCTTTGTTTAACATGAATCTAGCTAGAGTTTTATTCTTTCTAACATACAAACACTAAATTAAACTCAAATCCATACCTTATTTCTACTATCCAACAATACAAAAATAGATCACTTAAAACTACCTCCGTTTCCTGACATTAGTAACCTGTCACTTCTAATATTCACTCCTCCACTGGAAACCTGCCTTCTCAAGTAACCTCCACGCCTCGTCCGCCTTGAAATTGTAACAAGTACAAAGATCTCATGAATATTTTTGACACTGATCATTTGCCATTTGTTTTACCTGGCCCACTAAACCAAACATCTCCTAATGTTCCTTTCCTGCCATTGCTCACATCTCTCATCTTTCTCTAGAGTTCTTCCTATTTCTTGTTGTGCTCTTCTTGAGTTCACCTTGTCCATGAGGCCCACTTCCTGCTACTTTGACACTTTTGACTCTATTCCCACCAAACGTCCAGCTTCTCTTCCTGGCACTCACTTTGGTTGACGTGTTAACAGTTCCCTCTCCTCAGATACTATTCCTCTCTTGTCCAAATCTATTACTTTGATAATAATAATTATCTCAAGATCCAACCCATTATACCCATGACTCCTCTCTGTCCTTATAAGTTACTACCCCATCTCCAACCTCCCTTTCCTTTCAAGTTCGTAATTGTGTTGTCACCTTGTATTAAAAAAAATCTAAGCAATAGTTTCTTTACCCAGAGAGTGGTGAATGTGTGGAGTCCACTACCACAGAAAGTAGTTGAGGTCAAAGCGATGCCTGATTTCAAGAAGAAATTAGATGTAGCTCTAGAGATTAAAGGGATATTGTGGTGGTGGGGGGAGGAGATCAGGATATTAAATTTGATGATTGCCATGATCTAAATGAATGGTGGAGCAGGCCCAAAGGGCCGAATGGCCTATTCTTACTTCTAGTTTCAATATTTCTATATAAATAAGTTGCTACCTTTGTTACAATCCAGAAGATATTGAATTCATCAAAACTGTGCTGCAGTTCATTGTTTTTGTGTATTTCTGTCGGAGTTATGCTGGGAAACTGGTGCACCTTTGGCAAAAAATCTTAGCTGCTGTATCTTCACTAAATTATTCCCATTTCCTAAATGTAACAACCGTTCTCTCATTTGCCTTTTCCCATGCAGATTTACTGCCAGTACCTGTGTTATAATGTAGCTTACATGGTTGTCAGAGACGGTAGAATGTTTGCAAGTGCTAAAGTCGATCAGCATCACAAATGAGGCATTGTTCCAAAAGACAGATATGGTGCCATAAGAAGTCTCTGACTGAGAGCACGATGGCTTTCAGAAGGTCTATAAATGAAACATAAAATGTTTGATTGACAGGTTGTGAAATGCAGTTGTGGTTCCCTTGTGAATATTGGGATTGAAGGGCTTCCCTTGGGGCCAGGGTGGAGATGTAAGTGATCACTTATTGAATCATTGATCAATCCAGAGGTCTCTGAGCACTGGGTTAGGTTACATAGTTCATAAATAATGTAGTTAATTCATATGACTCTGACATTTCCCACGAAACCTATCAGAACCAGCTGAAGCAATGAAGGACAGCCCTTGTGTTTGAGATGCAATCATCTTTTAGAATGAAGTCAATGAGGTTTCTACAAAGGAAGACATGTCTAGCTACCCCGTCTGAGTATTTTACTTTTCAACCAAATATTTATCTAGGTAATTGAAAACCATTGGGATTCGATGTGTACAGCACACATTTTCCACATTGGTAAATTAGCCTAAAATTAACGGCTGCATGTAACATTTTAATATGCTGAATAAATAGTGATTAGTACCATAATGGAGTATAGGCTGCACTACTTGGATGTAACTAACCCATGTTGTTTAACAGTTAATATATCAGAAAAGATGCAACTGAATGAATATCTTGAAACAAAGCATCTGCCTGTTTATATTAAAAAAGTGATAAAAGGCAGTATTTCAAACTCCAGCTAGGATTTAATGTGCTGAGTGATTTGATATTTTAACATTTATTCAGGTATTCACTCCATGGACATGGTTCACTGTTTTACTTAATAAATAATGTAATTTTTAAGTTCTTGAACTTATAATCTGGTAGACAGCTCTGTTCCAAATAAGTCTTTGTCAGAGAAAGGTTGTGTAAATTATTTCCCTTGTGTGTATTAAACACTCAAATGGAAATTTGTAACGAGAGGAATTTTTTAAAAAATCTTATAGTAATGTTTGAAAACACTGTTCTTATTGTATTTTTTCAATTCGTGGCGTGCTGTCTATGAAAAATACTAACCAGTAATTAAACATCAGAGGACTGTAGTGTTTGAACTATTGCCCAATTACATCACCCTTTGCAAACTATTTTATGATATAGGCACTTCTGTTGAGGCCAATAATGCTAATATTACACTTTGTTGGAGGGTTGACTGATGATGTTTTCAGCATTGCAGTCTGATGACTTTATTACACCCGGGAGGCTATTCTGGCAACATGAGAGCAAGTACTACTCTGTCCTTTTCTGGGATCAAAAATTGCTCCCTTTGTATATGCCTGCAGGTTACTTTCACCTTCCTGTTAATAAGTGAAGCACACTGTGGATGGTGCTGACGTAGTGGAAATAAAAAAGGGAATAACCCTATATAGGGTCACCTGTGGGAAAGCAGTGCATTGAAGCTTGTATTGGGAAAATGTCTGCGCCAGCATATAAATAAAAAGTCTCCCTTGCCACTTGTAAATGTATTCAAGCCCATAATGTTGGAGACCATGTCCCAGCATGGTACATTAAATTTAGCTGTACTGTCTGGATGACTTTAATATTACAAGTTAATATTAATATTACAAGTTAATATTAACTTTAATATTACAACTTATGCTATCTGAGAATATGTATTGATAGTATTAGATCCTTTATTATAAATTAATCAGAAAATACATTCTAATATTGGTATTGCAGGGTGCCATCCTCCTATCACCATTGACTTTCCATCCTCTCCATGCTTTGGGACAGAGTAACAAGTCATTGGAGACAATAAATGTGGAGTAAATGAGTGAGGTAGTAAAAGAGGGAGGAGGTGGGGTGTTGTGTGTGTTTCGTAGAGGATAGTGAGGGACTGGGAACAAGAAAGTATGCAACAGACTGGGAAATTAGTGAGTGATGAGAAAGAGGGGGCAACATGAGCAAACATATGAGTCTGGGAGCAGGAAAGAGGGAAGGAAGAAGAAATGAAGGAACAAGAAATGTGGAGGAAGGTACAGCAGTTTGAATTAATTGAGGCCAGGTGTTTTATTTGTTATTCATTCTTCTATGTAAATATTTATCAGGCCATTACTCATTTTAGGAATCCTGAACCTAGGAAATAATTAGTGAATGTCTGATCACTTACACAGGAACACATTTGATCAAAAAAATAGAGCTGGAGAAATAGTGTAAACTGATATTTTCCATTTTTATGTCTCATTAAATTTAGATTCTGTCTAATCAGGAACTGTCTAATCTGACTCCTTTTGTAGTTAGAACAAGTCTCCAAAAGCATGATGATGGTAGTGTGTTACAGTTTGCCTTGTTGTCAGAGGCCAGAATTCTCCCATCTTGCCCGCCACTGCAATTCTAGCGGATAGACTCAGAGGTTTACAGCGTGGAAATAGGTCCTTCGGCCCAACTTGTCCATGCTGTCCTTTTTTTTAAAACGCCTAAGCTTGTCCCAATTGCCTGCATTTGGCCCATTTTTCTCTATACCCCCAAGTTAGCTTAAATGCAGATGGGGGGGGTGGACCATGTAAAGGTTCATCGAAGTTGGGTGGGAGTCTCCGGTTTTTAGGCGAGTGCAGCCAAAGAACCCAGCCCAGTGCTGTGGCAACATGCACTGTTACTTGCATGTTGTAGTCTGGAGCTATGGATAGTGTTGGTAGAGGTTCAGACTTTCTTTCCATCACATGATTGACCAGAAATCTTTTGTCTTACTGCCTGCTTTTAGATGTGTTGGAAGGTTTTGCGGATTAATAATCAACCTATTTGGGGAAGGGAAGTAGTGCCAGCATGTAATGAATACACCTACCTGGGGTAGGATTTGAACCTGGAGCTTCTGGTTCAGGCTCAAGGATGCTATTGTGCCACAAGACCACCCTCCAAAGCATATCTACTTCTAATTGAAACTTTATACTTTTGGAGAAAAGGATTCATAATGGTAATTTTATGTTCTGAATTTTCAAAGCTTCAAATGCAAAATTCAGCCAAGAGCAATTTTCCCACCATCCTGTCTAAGTGATGTCTGGATTTCCTTTTGTTATGAATTTTGGAAATGTAGATATGGCTCACAAATTCTTCTAAGGTTGTAGAACCCAGGACTTGCACTGAAAAGCTGTACTCACCTTCGGATCAAGTGTCTACTGAATGGAATGCTTTGGTCATGTGCTTGGGATCTGAATGTTAATCCTTTATTTTGCCTTCACATCACTACCTGTGTTAAGACATTGTCTGGTTACTAACTATTCAATTATAGGTTATTTTAATTATGATTAAATTGTCAAATTTTGGCGACTACTTTTGGCATGCTATAGTTGTCATAGCACCAAGAGAAGTGGACTATATGTAGAGGAAAGGTGAGAAGTTAATAAGTTGCTTTTAGTGTCTTTTGAATGTTTTATGTACCATCCCTTCTTTTCACCGTAATGTTATCTTGTCATTCAATGATATCCTAGTTATTGATTGTTCTCCTGTTATGTTCCATATAAATGCCACATGCTTAACTTAAATTGCGTGCATTTGAGGAGGACAGTGATTTGCATTGGTGCATCCAAAAAAAGAAAGACTTGCATTTAAAGAGTGCCATGACAATATCTGTGTTTTACAGCCGATTAAATACTTTTTGAAGTGTGGTCACTTATTATGTAGGAAACATGGCAAACAATTTCCAAACAACAACCTCCCACAAACAGCAATGTGATAATGACTAAATAATCAATTTTGTGATGGTGATTGAGGGACAAGTACTGGCCAGGATAATTCCCTGGGGATAATTCCCCTTCTCTTCAAAATAATACCATAGGACCTTTTACGTCCATCTAATTTGATAGATAGGGCTTTGGTTTAACATCTCAACCCAAGACAACATCTCTGACAGTGCAGCATTCCCTTAGTAATGCATTTGTGTCAGCCTTGATTTTTGTGATCAAGTTCGGTTCCGTTTGATTCAGAGGTGAGTGTTGTGAAGTGAGCCATGGCTGACACTAAATAGGATTGACTCCTCATCCACTCTATAGAAGTGGAAGGGCTTTCAACCTATCATTACCTATGCTGTTGCTTTGCTTGAGTGTTTTAAAATTAATCCAACTTCCCTGCTCTCTCCCTCTTGCCATGAATGCTTCTCTGCTTTCAATCTTGATCCAGTTTTCCCTTAAAACATGCAGTGGTTTGTGCTGCAACCAATCCTCATGGCAAAGCATTCCATGCTGCAAAATCTACTGCATAAGCATGTTCTTGAACCCCTTTCTTCACATGCCCAGTGCAGACAAATCCTTATCACTGGCTCCCTACCAGAGGAGATTGGTACTCCCTATTCACTTTAACAAAATCCTTCATTAATCTTAAAAACCTCCAAAATCTTAACATCCATGTTTCAAATGCTGCGCTGGCCACTCTCCAATTCCATTCTTCAATTTGCACATCTAAGGAAGCTTTTTTGAAAATTGTGGCCAAAGCCTACAGAGGAGAGTGCAGCCTGGTGCACTGCTTAAAGATCTGTTTGGTGTTATTTGGGAATTAATCAAGCTCTGTTGTGAAGCGCCAGTAGTAAAAGAGTCCACTGATTACTAAGGTCACATGTAAGAACAGCTACTTCGATAAGGTACTGGATGGTCACTGTTATCATGGAATCATATCTTGGTATTGGGGGGGAAATGAATAAAACTTGAGGGAGAAAATAAGAACATAAGAACATAAGAAATAGGAGCAGGAGTAGGCCATCTGGCCCTTCGAGCCTGCCCCGCCATTCAATAAGATCATGGCTGATCTGTCGTGGCTCAGTTCCACTTTCCCGCCCTCTCCCCATAACCCTTAATCCCCTCTCTTATCAAAAACCCATCAACCCGCTTCTTAAAAATATTTAGCGAGGCAGCCTCCACCACTTCAACGGGCAGAGAATTCCAGAGATTCACCACCCTTTGAGTGAAGAAGTTCCTCCTCAACTCCGTTCTGAACCGCCCCCCCTTTATCTTGAGGCTGTGCCCCCTAGTCCTACTGTCTTTTTTGAGCGGGAAGAGTCTTTCCACCTCTATCCTATCCATCCCATTCATCATCTTATACGTCTCAATGAGATCTCCCCTCATTCTTCTAAACTCTAACGAGTACAAGCCTAGTTTATTCAGCCTCTCCTCATAGCTCAACCCCCTCAACTCCGGTATCAGCCTAGTAAACCTCCTCTGCACTCCCTCCAGGGCCAAAATATCCTTGCGCAGGTGCGGCGCCCAAAACTGCACACAGTACTCCAGCTGCGGCCTCACCAATGCCCCATACAGCTGCAGCAAGACCTCCCTACTTTTATATTCAATCCCCCTCGCTATGAAGGCCAGCATCCCATTCGCCTTCCTGACCACCTGCTGCACTTGCAGGCTGGGTTTTTGCGACTCATGCACAAGGACCCCGAGGTCCCTCTGCACCGTCGCCTGCTGCAGTTAAGAAACTGCTTATTGCATACAATTGTACACCCCCAATGTTCTTAATCATTATTTCTTGCTAGAAGATTTTCGTACAGCTTATGCTGTATGAAAATGAAGGAATAGAATCTGTTAAGAATTAAAACACTTCAGTGGTTAGTATTTTGTGCTTAACTCTTCATTGCTTCTCAGAATAGTAGATCAAATGAAAAAGTATAACCAGATTGTAATAAAAATTGATTCCCCCTTCCCTTGCCTCTGTTTCAAAAGCTAACTATTAATATTATGCACCAGAGGGAGGAGTTCAGTGTGAATAACTTCTGTTATTCAGATTCTTTTGTGTTTTCTGTTTCAATATCTTTGCTTTTCCGTGGCTTTTTTTCTCTCCTTTTGCAGTCTTCATTGTTTCTCAGGCTGTCTGAAGGTTTGATTTCATCATCATCCGAAGAATGGAATGAGCTGAAACCTTTAGCCAGTTTGATTGCCAATAGGAACAAAAGACTGTATAAACAATGCAGCATTCTTTTCCTTAAAAAAAATCTGGAGTAAAATCCTGAACCTCTTCTCAGGTGATTTACTAGCAGTCATGGACATGTGATCCTGCAGGGATTGCAGTTGAGAACAGGGAAGCTTGACTGATGCATACAACCTGCAATTTTGTCTTTCAATCAACCTGTCTTTCCACAATTAGAATCCCTGCAGAGATAGTGTGCAGCTTTGGCAGAAAGTCTGGTGCTTGATCACCATTCTGTGACCCCTGCTGAAAGATGAGTCTGTGTGGGCATTGGTTGTGGATTTTTGCTTATACTCATGCTTGTCCATTATTGCTTAATTATCATGTTGTTTGCTTTAAAAGAAACATTGTTCATCCTGCTTCAATGTCCTTAACCCTTCCGAGAGGATGTGAGGATATAAATAATGGATCGAGTCAACTTGAAGCTACAAATTATTCAGGGCGATTGTTTTCATTCTTTCTTGATAATCCTGTACCCAGTAGCTTCCAAGATTGAAGGTTAAATATGTAAAGCAGTCATGGAAGAAAAAATGAAAATCAGTAAAGTTTTTTAATTGTTAAAAGATTTTCAGAAAGAGGAATTGAACTGCACAATGATGTTTAAAAATCCATTTGCTTGGTTCTGATTCATTCTAAAGGAGTGCCATTAGTGGTATTGACATTTAAAGGTCAAAAAAATTCAGATGGTTTACAAAATGCATTTGATAATGGGCAAGCCAAGGATGCCACCCATTAGTTACTGATTAGTGCACTGATGTACTGTTTGCCATCCATGCCTTTGTTACTATCCCCGAAGAGACTGAAAACCAAGAAATTTAAACTTCCAGCAAATGGCTTTAAGGGTCACCCTCCAAGGTTTCAAGTATTCATACTTTTACCGTAACGAATGAAGCAATATTTCAGTAGGCAACTTAAGATTTAACTACAGAAAAGTTCCCATTTTTAACTTTTACAACAACAGAAATAATCCCTCTGCCGTGGTTATACTGTGTTCTCTGAGGTGGATATCTCATTCTACAGGAGCCACTCCAAAGGTATTCTTAGCCCCTGTCTGAGCTGAAGTACTCCTATTCCCCAAACTGACTTTCACTGTGAAGGACCCATCATTCTCACTTGCTTGATCTCTCCACACCCTCCCCATCCAAAACTAAGTGAATCTACCAGTTTTGCTTAAACCATCATGAGCTTGATCTTAGTGCAAGCTCCCTCATGCATCCTGCATGGTGAACAGAGACTTGCTGCCTCGAATTCTCTCCTCACACACCCCTCTCCATCAGCAAGTTTCGGTGATATTGTTTAGGAAGAATTACAACCCAGTCCTATAGTGGCATCGTATGGGCCCATCCCCTTGGCAACATGAATCACATGGAACTTGTATCCAGGTAAAAATGCTAATGTGGATTCCCATCTTGGAATTAAATAGAAGTCAAAGTATAACTGATTACGAAACATGACCTTCCTAATACCTCCTTGGGACTTGGAAGTGAACAGTTTTTCCATGACCAGCACTGCTACCTGGGTCATTGTTTATAGATGTGAATGTATCACACCTTCTTCCCACTAAGACAACCTGGGCCTCTGCCCATGCACCTCCCCCCATTAATCTCAAACTACCAAGGCACCCAAGATGCTTGTTGGAAAAATGCACAATAGCTCACATGACCACCACCACCACCACACACACACACACACACACACACACACACACACACACACACACACACACACACACACCGCCCCCCCCCCCCCGATTCCTTCATCTTGCTCTAAAATAAAGAGACAGTCCTAAACCATAATAATCTTTTTAAGCTTCATACTTATAACAACCCTAGACTTGACAATTTGAACACACACTCCTGGTTGATTTCCTGCATTCTACATTCTGTAAATTTAAGGTTATCTAAAACCCTGTCCTAATTCATACTAAGTTCTATTCTTTTAATCCATTATTCCTTGTTCTCCCTGAAAAATTTTGGCTTCTAGTTAAGCAACCCCTTGACTTAAAATTCTCATCCTTGTCTTCAGACAACATTGTGGCCTTTTCCCTCCCTTTCTACAATCTCCTCCAGGTCTAAAACCTGCCAAGATATCTGTGATCCTCTAATCCTAGCCTTCTGATTTTAATTGCTCCACCATCATTACCATGACATTAAGTGCCAAGACTCTAAGCTCCACATTTCCCTCCCTACACCTCTCCATCTCTTTTTCTTTTAATTCCTCCTTTAAGAATCTAAAGTCCTATCTCTGACCAAGTCTGTGATCACCTGGCTTAATATTGTCCTGTTACGGGAGGAAACTGTCGTGTTGTTTGATTATGCCTGTGAAGTTTTACTGTTTCAAATTTGCTAAAAATTCTGGAACTCTATAACTGCACTGTGGGTGAACCTGCACCACATGGGCTACAGCAGATTAAAAAGCCAGTTCACCACCACCTTCTCAAGGGCTGCTATAGATGGGTACAACTAGCACCAATTGAAGGAAATCAGTGGGAAAAAAAACTGTGCTATGCCTCTGTACCTTGAAGTAAAAACTATAAAGGTAGCATTGACCAGGAACCTTACAATGGTGTTACTTCCTTACTGCTTTGTTAGGCACTAGTGGTAGACTTGAGGAAAACTAACTGATAGAGTAACGGTACAGCAAACAGTGGAGTAAGATGCATAATTTTGAGATTCCCCCAGAATGCAGATGAGTTGGGAGACTTGAAGTGTGGGCAAGGTGCCGTCTGTTGGCTCTTTGAAAAGGTACCCCATGGCACCATGGCATGGTAGCATAGTGGTTAGCACTGCTGCTTCACAGCTCCAGGGACCTGGGTTCGACACCTGACTCGGGTCATTGTCTGTGGAGTTTGCACGCTCTCCTTGTGTCTGCGTGGGTTTTCTCTGGGTGCTCCAGTTTCCTCCCACAGTCCAAAGATGTGTGGGTTGGGCTGATTGGCCATGCTGAAATTGCCCCTTAGTGTACTAGGATGCTTAGGTTAGAGGGATTAGCGGATAAAATATGTAGGGGTATGGGGGTAGGGCCTGGGTGGGATTATGGTCGGTGCAGACTTGTTGGGCCGAAGGGCCTCCTTCTGCACTATAGGGTTCTATGGTTTGATTCTATGATTCAAACATGCTAGCCCTGGATAGAAAATGGCAAGTGCCCCTGGGAGGGAATGTGTAAAGTCTAAGGAAACCTGTTTTGAAATCTAATGAAGTTTAAATTTGATCTTCATGGTAGTGGCATACATCTTGAGATGTACAGTGTATTTGAACTTGGGCTGTTTTTTCAAAAATAAGCTGTCAGCCGAACCAACAAGTATACTGATTAAAGGAAAGATCCATTGCAAGGTAAAGATATTGTCGATTCACAGCTGGAATCTTGAATATTAATCTGACATTGAAGATGAATACAAAGCTATTTGCAGTTTTGACTACTGCTAAGGATTGAATGTGAAATCAGTGGCAATTTTAACCCAAATGTTTAAATGGCTGGATAGTTTAGCACAAAAGGATTGTTCACTCAGAACCACAAGTAATGCTGTGTAAGTCAGGGGAATGGTACGTACTGTATGTACCGTCTCATTTGCCCTCTCAGGTGGCTAGAAAAGATCACAAGATCCTATGAAAAGGAGGGGAATTCTCCCCAGTGTTCAATATTCATCATTCGGCTAACCTCCCTTTCCAAAACAAGCTCTGTTTGTGGAACCTTGTTGTATATAAATTGATTCCTGTGTTTCCCTACATTATACCAGGGCCGAAGAAGTACTTCATTAACTCTAAATCACTACAGGACATTGAGGTTGAGTTGTGAAAAGTATCATACACATTTCTTTATCTTCAGTTTTTAACCTGGCTTTGAGATTGGTCTATAGGTTTTTTAGTTGAATACTCAAGTCATAGTACTTGAAACCTGTTTGAGCTATCTTCTGTTTGTACAAACAAAATAAGGGACTTCAGAGTGGGGAAAAAAAAAGTAGTGACTTTGATTTTGCACGAAATCTAACCATTTTGTTTTATTCTGCTTTAGGGTGACTAAAGAAGTGGATGCTACTTCCAAAGAAGCCAAAACCTTTTTGAAAAACCAGAATGAGGTTCAGGGAAAAGGTTCTCCAGCAGCAGCACCAACTGTAGAAGTGGGAGCTCCTACAGGTTCAGGGTAAGTACTGATTGCCGTGCATCACATGGTTTGAAATTGGCTTGTCTTGATTCCATTCAAAGCAGATCATAAATATGAATAAATTCTGGAATATGTGATAGTTGTTTGGTTAGCTGCTTATCATTTTTATATATTTCACAAACTGGAGATTTGATTTGTTATTGTCACATGTATTAAGTATACAGTGAAAAGTATTGTTTCTTGCACGCTTTACAGACAAAACATACCGTTCAGAGAGAAGGAAATGAGAGAGTGCGGAATGTAGTGTTACAGCCATAGCTAGGGTGTAGAGAAAGATCAACTTGATGCAAGGTTGGTCTATTCAAAGGTCTGATGGCAGCAGGGAAGAAGCTGTTCTTGAGTCAGTTGGTATGTGACCTCAGACTTTTGTATCTTTTTCCCAATGAAAGAAGGTGGAAGAGAGAATGTCCAGGGTGTGTGGGGTCCTTAATTATGCTGGCTGCTTTGACAAAGCAGCAGGAAGTGTAGACAGAGTCAATGGATGGGAGGCTGGTTCGCGTGATGGATTGGGCTACGTTCGTGAACTTTTATAGTTTCTTATGGTCTTGGGCAGAGCAGGAGCTATACCAAACTGTGATACAACCAGAAAGAATGCTTTCTGTGGTGCATTTGTAAAAGTTAGTGAGAGTCGTAGCTGACATGCCAAATTTCCTTAGTCTTCTAAGAAAGTAAAGGCGTTGGTGGGCTTTCTTAACTATAGTGTCGGCCTGGGACATCAGGATAGGTTGTTGGTGATCTAGACATCTAAAAATTTGAAGCTCTCAACCCTTTCTCCTTCGTCCCCGTTGCTGTAGGTAGATCTACAGTGTAAGTTATGGTCCAAAATTCAAGATTTCTAATTTGATTTGCCTGAAGGCAATGTTCAGATAATATCTGTACTCAAATTGTGTCCAAAGTCTCAAAACTCTACATGGTTTCAAGTTACTTAGAATTCAACCACTTCTTCCTATTTCCACACTGGCACAGCATAGTTTTGAATTTTTGCCTTTGAAATCAGTTTTGGGGCAGAAAGCTGATCCTGGCAGCTTTTGAAGTAGATGGTTCACATGAAAAATTAAGTTAAATCCATATTAAATTCACTGCAAAATTAAAGTCTACTGTAAGCAGAGCTTGTAAGCATCTGAAGCGGCTATGTCTGACAAATCTTTTTTGATAGACTCTTGGTGCTAGATCAGTGCTTGATTTAATCCAAATGGTGTGTAAGAAAATTAATTTATAATCTAGGTAATTCACAAGTCCCCAGCTGGATAAAAACACTGATTAGTTTCTAGCTGCATAGGTGATTGCTCTCACTTCTATTATAACAAAGAATTAAAAAAGCGCACCATTATTCCCAGGCCAATAAAAATCTGGATCAATTTACATTGCATACATTTTAATAATTTTAAATCCTTTTAATGATTGAATACCAAGTTCTTTTTGTTGTTTAGCCATTTTCACCAATAAGAAAAGTGTTCTTAGTATTTTTGATCTTATTTTTACTTTGTCAAGAGAACTTTGTTCTGAAATCTTCATGCTAAATTCACCAAATACATGCAAGTGAATGTGAATTCATGAACCATTTAACTGCGGTGAGATGGAAGAATGACAAAGTATATTTAAGATGAGCTGAACAGTGCTTTAAGGTACATTCATTTTAGGATTTGCTTGTCATTTACTTAAGAAGCAGCCAAGAAATTGAATTAATGTGCTCAGTTTTTTTCCTACATGTTTTCACTTCCTCACATTTTCGGCCTTTTTTCTGTAGGCATGTATGTGCTAAACATGCAAGCAATATACATTTATAAATTCTGCCATTTCTCAGGGACATTTTTGCAGCCACAGGTTTCCAAAGATACATTTGGATAATTTGCATCTGGCAAGGCTTTGGGGAACTAATGACTGTCATCTTGTT
The DNA here is from genome assembly GCF_965287045.1 of Carcharhinus amblyrhynchos. Taxonomy (NCBI): domain Eukaryota; kingdom Metazoa; phylum Chordata; class Chondrichthyes; order Carcharhiniformes; family Carcharhinidae; genus Carcharhinus; species Carcharhinus amblyrhynchos. Next base: position 44,187,431 of record NC_137327.1, on the reverse strand, counting down.
GCAAAGAAAATGTTCCTGTTTATAGAGGATCAGTTTTGCCAGGTGCTGACAAGGAATCATAGTGCTGTACTTTAATCTTCAGAAAGTTTCCTCTGGTGGAAAATTGGAGTGCTAATTATGAGTTAGTACAGCCAGACTAGAATCTGGCCCCTAAAATATCAAGTTTGTATTGAACACCAGTTCCATTGGCAGAGCAAAAACAAATCCCCTTGCGTTACTGCTGCTGGGTAGCATCATTTTGAACATATGCACATAACCACTATACTGCTGTTCCTCTCTATTTATATTACAAAATTAGTATCCTAGGGGCCTGGACTAATAATCTAGGAACAAGCATTCAGAACCCAGCATGGTAGCTGGAGAACTTAAATTCAGTTAGTTAAATAAATCTGGCACAAAACTGGTCCCAGCAATGCTTTTACAATGTATTCATTCATGGGGTGTGGGCATTGCTGATTTGGCCAGTATTTGTAGTCCATCTTTAAGTGCCGTTGAGAAGGTGGTGATAAGCCATCCTCTTGAATAGCTACAGTCCATCTGGTGCAGGTCGACCCATGGTGCTATTAGGGAGAGACTTCCAGGATTTTGTTTCAGACATAGTGAAAGTATTGTTCCAAGTCAGGATTATTTTTGTCTTGGAGAGGAACTTGTAGATGTGGTGTTCCCAAGCATCCATTGCTTGTGTCCTTCTAGATAGCGATCAAAGCTTTGGAGGATGTGTCAAAGGAGTTGCTGCAGTGCATCTTGTGTGTAGGGCACATTGTTGCAACTCTGCATTTGTGCTGAAGGGAACAAATGTTTAAAGTGGTGAATGTGGTGCCAATTAAGTGAGCTGCTTCTTCCTTTATTGTGCTGATGGGTCAAGACATTCCCAGGAATGAAAATGACTGAGACTTTGTAAGCTATGATTCTGTGAATAAGACTATGTCAAGCTGTCACTTGACCAGTCTCTCAATTTTGGGACAGGCCCCCAGATGTTAGTAAAGGGCACCTTCAGGATCGACAGGACTGGTAATTCTGTCATGGTTTCCATTGACCAGGGTGATGCTGGTCAACCTGTATTTCCTTTCAATCCTTTTTGATTTTCTATCGTGATTTAATACAGATGAGTGGCTTGCTAAGCCATTTCAAAAGGCATTTAAGAATCAACCACATTGCTGTTCAGTCATATTTAGACCAATCCAGGTAAGGGTAGAAGGTTTCAATCTGTAAATTGTCATAAAAATCCACCTGTTTCACTAATATCCCTTTAGAGACAGAAATCTGCTGTGCTTACCTGATTGAACCTATTTATGAATTCAGGAGTCACAGCAATGTGGTTAACTCTTAAATGCTTCCTGAAATTGTCTAGCAAGCCACTTTATTGCCAATAGGTGGGTTTCCACCTTCTCCAGGGCAATTGGAGATGGGCAACAAATTAGTTATGCTCATGTCCCATGAATGAGTTTTTTAAAAAATGAGCAAAGATTGGCCCGTCGAACTCACTGTTTAATGAGATCATTGCTGATTTTTATATCCACTCCACTTGTTTGCCCTATCCCCATTACTCCTAAAAGTTCAAAAATCTATAAATCTCTGTCTTGGATATATTCATGAACCAATCATACGTAGTTCTCTAGGTGAGTGAATTCCAAACATTCACATCTAACTAGGCAAAGGATTTTCTCCTCCTCAATGGTTGAACTCTTATCCCGACAGCCAGTGCTAGATTTTAGGAGAACCAGTCTCTCAGCATTGACCCTGTTGAGCCCCCCATGAATTTTGTGTTTCAATGAGATTGCCTGTCGTTCTTCTAAACGCCAGAGAACATAGGCCCATTCTACTTGACCTTTCAATTTTGGTTGGACTTTATTTTTTTCACTGCCTGACATCTTGTTCATTGTTCAAAAAATATGATGTAACAGCATAGCTATGTCTTCCTTGTTTAAGGAAAGGCTGGAGAAATCTAAATTTGGGAGACAGATCGGTAGTCTCAATTACTGGTACCCCTTTGTTAGAGACAATAAAGCTTGAGCTTGACAGTATAGAATAGCAGAGTAGGCTCAACAGGCCATGTGTACAATCTCTTCTGTTCTTATGGCTACTCCATCTGATGGAATATTGGAGTGGTAAATGCAACCCAGACATCAGTGTGAATCTACCATTTGTAATGATATGTTCCTTTAAAATGTGAACTTCTTTAATAAACATTAGTTCTGTGAACGAGATACGGTGGCATTTAATATAATAAAGTCAGAAAAAAGAAGATGGATGTTCAAAATATTGTAAAACAAATATATTCCACACAAACCAATATTTGATTTGATTTATTATTGTCACATATATTAACATACAGTGAGGAATATTGTTTCTTGCGCACTGTACATGCTGTTCATAGAGAAGGAAATGCGAGAGTGCAGAATGTAGTGTAGGGTGCAGAGAAAGATCAACTTAATGCAAGATACGTCCATTCTACAGCCACAATTGGTCCACAGCAGATGCCATCTCCCTGGCCCTGACTCAACCTAGGAACATCTAGATAACAAGGACACCCTATGTCAGACTCCTATTTATTGACTAAGCTCAGCCTTCAACATCATTATTCCCACGAAACTCATATCCAAACTCTGTGGCATGGGCCTCAGCACCTCCCTTTGTGACTGGATCCTGAACTTCTTAACTCACAGTCAGCAAGAGGGAAGAAGCTGTTCTTGATTTGATTGAAACGTGACCTCAGACTTTTTTCCCGAAGGAAGAAGATGGAAGAGAGAATGTCTGGGGTGCGTGGGGTCCTTAATTATGCTGGCTGCTTTGCTGAGGCAGCGGGAAGTGTAGACAGAGTCAATGGATAAGAGGCTGATTTGAGTGATGGATTAGGCTACGTTCACAACTTTTCAAAGTTACTTGCAGTCTTGGGCAGAGCAGGAGCCATACCAAGCTGTGATACAACCAGAAAGAATGCTTTCTATGGTGCAACTGTAAAAGTTGCTGAGAGTCAAAGCTGATATGCCAAATTTCCTTAGTCTTCTGAGAAAGTAGAGACATTGGAGGATTTTCTTAACTATAGTGTTGACATGCGGGGACCAGGACAGGTTGTTGATGATTTGGATACCTAAAAACCTGAAGCTCTCAACCCTTTCTACTTCATCTCCATTGATGTAGACAGGGGCATGTTCTCCTTTATGCTTGCTGAAGTCAAGGACAATTTCCTTCATTTTGTTGACATTGAAGGAGAGATTATTGTGGCCGCAGCAGATCACCAGATTGTTTATCTGATTCCTCTACTCTGTCTCATCATTGTTTGAGATCCGACTCACTACGGTGGTGTCGTCAGCAAACTTGAAAATCGAATTGGAGGGGAATTTGGCCGCACAGTCATAAGTGCATAAGGAGTATAGTAGGGAGCTGAGAACACAGCCTTGTCAGGCACAGGAGAATGATCGTGGAAGAGGTATTGTTGCCTATCCTTACTGATTGTGGTCTGTGAGTTAAGAAGTTCAGGATCCAGTCACAGAAGGGTGCTGAGGCCCATCCACAGAGTTTGGATATGAGTTTCATGGGAATAATGATGTTGAAGGCTGAGCTTAGTCAATAAATAGGTGTCCTTGTATCTAGATGTTCCAGGGTTGAGTGCAGGGCCAGAGAGATGGCCTCTGCTGTGGACCTGTTGTGGCTGTAGGCGAACTGTAGTGGATCCAGGTAGTTTGGGAGGCTTGAATTAATTCGTAACATGACTAGCCTTTTGAAGCACTTCATAATGATAGATTTCAGAGGCACCAGCTGATAGTCATTAGGGCATGCTGCTTAGTTTTCCTTAGGTACCAGGATGATAGTTGTCTTCTTGAAGCAGATAGGGACCTCAGATTGTTGTAAAGAGACGTTGAAGATGTCTGTGAATGCCCCCGCCAGCAAATCTGCGCAGAACCTGAGTGCTCGTCCAGATACCCCAAGCGGGTCAGTTGCTTTCCATGGGTTGACCTTTGAGAAAGCTGCTCTGACTTCGGCAATGGTGACCCCAGATACAAGTTCTTCCAGGGTGAAGGGCAAACTCTTGCTCAAAATGAGCGTAGAATGCATTGAGCTTATCAGGGAGGAGTGCATTGGAGCCGGCAATTTTACATGCCTTCATCTTGTAACTTGTTATGTCTTGCAGACCGTGCCATATTTGGTGGGGGTCAGTGTGGACTCTGGCTTGGTCCAGTACTGTCTTTATATGTCCTTTAAATTTCTGGAGGTCTGTGATCTCATTCATGATTATAAAGCTGTTTGAACTTTGTGCCTTTTTAAAGTGCATTTGGATTGTTTTGATTGACTGTGCCATGTCATTCCAACCATTCTAGGAAGCAAGTCGTGTAACAACAGTGCTTTTATGCAAATTAACACACAACTGTACAGCTCACTTATTTTGTACAATGGAGAAATTCAGCTCCAGCAGCTGAAGGCAGTTTACTAAATATTAAACAATGTGATCTAATTTCTTCTAATAGGACTCTCAGCTTTTTTTATTCCTAGAATCTATTTCTCATAAATTAATTAAAACTAATGGAGAAACAGATGATGACCTGAAGCAGTCTGAAATATAGTGGTTCTGAACTTGAAGATGTTTTGTTTCCAGGTATATTAATACAGCTTGCCTTGTTGCAAGTGTACTCCATAATTCGGGCATCCATTAGATGCTGGTAGGCATGCATGTTGCTTCTTATTACATAAAACATTAGCTCTTTGACTTCTATTGCTTTTGTATTAAGCTTCTCAGTCTGTAATTGAAACTAAGGTAAGTATAGTGTTTGAATTGCTTGTCAGTCCAAGTTTCCATCTCCATAGGTATTATTTGGTCTGGTCATTTTATGACACTAATTATGTCTCTATTTGCACCAAAGCACTCCTGAGTCTCGGGCAGCTGAAGTGAGATCATTTCTTCAGTTGTAATTATATTTTCAGGGCTGTCAACACAGGCACTTGTGCCGTAAGTGCTTTGCAATTGCTGAAGCAAGGAACGTTCATGACCTCTGTCGTCATGGTCCAAGCCGCTGTCCTGATTCTAAAATCTAAATATTCAATTTGAAAATTCATGAAACTAATGTTGAAGAGGGACTCCGGGGCATCTCCAAAAAGCACTTCTGGAGCACTGTGGCTGTTGTAATGTGAAGAAATAATTTTGCACATGAGAAGGCCCCAAAATTAGCAATGAAATAACTGGATAATTTAATGACATTTAAGCAGTGAATATTGGTCAAGACTCAAGAACAATTGCCTTTTTTTCTTCAAATAGTGTATGTGATATTGTATTTCCACCTGAGAAGATGGTACTTCCAACAATGCTGCTCTCACTCAATACAGCACCGCATTGCCAGTCTGGATCATGCACTAAAACCTCCCAAGTGAGGTGGGTCTCCAAGAGTGCTACCACTGAACTAAGACTCGACACCCAAGTTTGGTCTTGAAAATATTAGTTTCTGCTTCATAATATTTATTTCGCTTCTGTTGATTAATTGGGTTTCAGTAACTTCTAAGCATACCTGAAAAAATATTGAAATTGCGACTCAGTGACAAATTCAGCAGTCTATAGTTTGTGTGATCAAATGAAAGAATACCTGCCCTATCGACTTATTCCCTTAGGACTGAAAAGTAATTTCCTAATAATGTTGAGAGCTGTTAATAAAAAATGATTGCATTTCTCAGATTATTCAACAATGATCCCTCTAATGGCTGATGCAAAATTGTTCTGGCTTTGTAGTCAGAGACTTGCTGTTGAGGCTTGGAGAACTTCACAATTAAAGTAAAATGCCAGTCGTCATGTTGAACCAATGAATAGCCGAATCTCTGCAGACCAAGAAGGTATCAGGTTCTTACGCATTTGGTGCTGAGCTTGCTGATCCCAAGCAGGCATTCTGCCCATTTGCTATCCCATTGACTATCCCATTGACTGTGCCTGAAATCCCAAAGACAGGGCCATTTAAATGGGTCCTTGCCTGCGGATATGGTGACATTTCAGAAACACCCTCCCCACTCTGCAGGCTGCAAATCTAATTTCAGTTAAGTTTTAGAGTTGAAAAATTCAGTTCCAGTGCTGCTCCCTTGTTGGTCGGAATGTTTTGAAAAGGCAATGGATCACTCAGATATAATAACCTGGGCCTCACACATGGCACTTCAGAAGGCAGAACTAGTGGAATTTTCATGGAAGGCTGAGGCTCTGCATTCAAAAAGTGACACTGTGGTGGAACTTGTCTTTTGAGTTCACAATTCTCAAGTGTCATGGTTGTAAGCTAGTCCTTCAGGAGAATATATTCCCTGGTATTTTTGTTTCTAAGTAATTCCCCCTTTGAATTAGAGTCTCTCTTTCACTACAGCACAGTAACCAGATGTTATCCTCAAAATGTTTATTAGAGACGATATGATGATTTGTAATTCTGAAAACAGGTGAATTATTTAACATTGAGTGAAAATCATTTGAAATATGAAAATGTCAAATGAAAGAGGTTGGCTTTTTATGATGCCTGGTTATACTATCCATCCATGAATTCTGATCTGATAAGATTGTTTTATTTGCCGCACTTGTTCCATCAGAGCTTCAAGTATAACTCTGTTAGAACTTGTGTGAGCTTAGAGAAAGAACAGACAGGAACATTGGCAAGTATGGGACTAGAAATGAGTAAGCAGCCCAGCTGGTCAGCCCCAAAAATAATTTCTCCAATACCTATTCAACTATTCTTTAACTTTTCCTGCACTGTCCATCACCTTTGCCTCAGAATAATTTGGTCCACACCGTCACAACTCCCTTTGGGAAATATGTTGGTATAAACTGCTCTTTACAAAATGCAACAATGACTTAAGTTTCAGAGATACAATGTTGAACATACTGGGCACCACCTTACTCACCGCTCTGGTCAATCAGCGTGGCGAGCCGGAAAGGTCGCGGGAGAGGATAAAAATTTGATTTATGTTCATTGCTAACCTGCTGCCTCTGTTTTGCTGGCAAGATAGACTTCTTGCCTAGAAGGGATGCAGAGTCGATCTGCGAAAGTTAAGAGAGCGTACCTGCATCCCACACAGTGTCTTCTAGCCTGGAATTTTCAGTGGAGGTCATTGAAGTCTCTGGGTGGTCAGGGCATTGCTGGGCCAAACGCATTGGCAGTGCCCACTTAGGCACCATAGGTGTGGTGGGTCCTAAATGAGGTTGGGGCTACGACTGGGGGAAGAGTGGATAGGCACAATAAAGGGGGGCTTATGTGCTTTGCAGGGTGGGGGCAGGGGGTGTTGTGCATAGGGAATTGCCAGGGGACTCATCAAGAGGATCCCAGTTGGTGTGGGAGAGAATGTTGCCAATAATGGGGGAGGGAGGTCTGATGTCTATGGGGGAAGAGGGATTGGAGCCCTGCGCATTTTCACCTCAGCGCTCTGCAGTTGGCTTCCCCAGTGTACTTAGACTTTTTCTGCACCCCCGCCAAAAAAATGGTGCAAATCTCCCAGCTGTCAGAAAAACTGATGAGTGTGGGAAGTCTGCAGTGCTGAACTTGTCCAAAAAGCCAGTGTAGAACACTGAAACCGGTGTGGGACACTCCATTTTCAGACTTTTATGACACTATCATAAAAGCAAAATACTACAGATACTAGAATCTGAAACAAAAGCAGAAAATGCTGGAAAATCTCTGACAAAGGGTCACCTGGACTCAGTGTTGACTCTCGTTTCTCCCCACAGATGCTGTCAGACCTGCTGAGATCTTCCAGCATTTTCTGAGATCATACCTCTGCCTTGTTCTGATTGCGTTTTCCTCTCTCCCCCCAGATCCAATCAGGTTTCCCTTTTGTTGTCGTCCACAGTACTGTTTGTTTCAGGAGGACAAGAGAATACCATTTCCCATTCAGCCTCCCTGATTCAAGACACTATTCACCCAGCCCCAGACAGGCTGTTTTTTGGAAGAATCAAAAAATATAGCACATTGTGTGATCTTCTATCCTGTTACCCCAGTGCTGACAGATGTATCTTCAGTTATTAAGGCCCTAAGCTCTGGAATGCCTTTTCTAAACCTTTCCATTGCTCTTCTACTTTCTGATCCTTTAAAACACTCCTTAAAATATATCTTTTTGAGCAAACTTTTTATCATCTGCCCTAATATCTCTTTGTATCAAATTTTGTTTGATAATCACTATTGTGAAGTATCTTGGGACATTTTCCTACACTAAAGGTGCTGTATGTATGTAAGCTGTTATGTTTTCTGAGTTTGAAACTCTAGAAAGATCTGTGCCTCAGTGATCTCCTCCCAGAGGCTGACGGGCCTGCCCCCAAATTATATGAAAGATGAACAATGCTTAGAGAAAGAGGGTTCCAAGCAAAGATTGCTGTCTTGCACTCTTGTTGTCTGAGATGGAAACATGTGCTATAGGCATTGTGCCCACAATCCCATTGTGACTATTAACATGGATTTCCTGCACCTGCTGCACTTTTCCTTCCATTATAAGATGAAAAGGTTCTATTTTTATGGATTTTAGAACTGATGTGTGCCGTTTTAAATTGTTCCCCCTATAAACAGCATTATCAAAGTCATAAAAAAGACAAGTGCAGATTTGCCCTGCAGTAAGCTTGAGAGAATTTTTGATTTCTCTATATGCAATTGATGGAAAATGTATTTTTATTGTTAGAGAAATTTTTTACAAAACAAAAATGAGCAAACCAACATTTTCATTGTTTTGAAATTAAAAATGTATGTGCTTATGTAAATGTCGGGATAAAATATATATCACTGAGGATGGATGTAACAAATGTAAGTTTAAGTTTATTTATTAGTGTAACAAGTAGGCTTACATTAACACTGCAATGAAATTACTGTGAAAATCCCCAGTTGCCACTGTCTGGTACCTGTTCGAGTAGACTGAGAATTTAGCATGGCCAAGCTTTTCCTCCCGCAGTCTGAAAGAACCAGAGCACCCAGAGGAAACCCACACTGACATGGAGAGAACATACAAACTCCACAGAGATGGTGACCCAAACCAGGAGTTGAACCCAAGTCCCTGGTGTGAGGCAGCTGTGCCACCCTAAAGTGAGTCTCTATGATGGTGATGGCATTTGCACCCTGCACTTGTGCAAAAACATATAAATATTTGGAATATATGTTCCTGGAAACAGATACTGAAATAATTTGTGAAAGTTCTTCAGATACAGAAACTCTACCCCAATTATTGTGCCAGTCAACTGGTATTGTCCCATTATTATGGAAAGCAACATACGTAATGCCTGCCCACAAGAGGGGGCCAAAGTCAGATGCCTAGTATTTAAAGGTAAGTAATCCTGCCTTTAGTTGTTTCAAATATTTGGGGAGATGGTGGTACAGTGGTAATATCGCTGGATTATTAAGCCACAAGCCCAGTGTAATGCTCTGGGGACTTGGATTCAAATCTCACCACAGCAGCTGGTGGAATTTAAATTCAAGTTATTACTTTGGGATATAAAGCTAGTCTCAGTAATGGTGACCGTGAAACTATCATTGATTGTTGTAAAACAAAGACCCATCTGGCTAACTACTGTCAGTTTTAGGGAAGGAAATCTGCCATCCTTACCAGGTCTACATGTGACTCCAGACCCACAGCAATGTGGCTGACTTTTAACTGGCATCTGAAACGACCCAGCAAGCCACTCAGTTTAAAGCTGGGCAACAAATACTGGCCTTGCTAACAATCCAAAAACAAAGGAAAAAAATATACGGAACAGCTAGCTTCAGTGCTGAAATAGGGCACATCAAAGGCATCCTGTCGGATAATGGCCACTCTGAGCAGATCACTTCACACTATATCTTTCATACACATGCATGGGCCAAAGGCAGTCACTTTCAGCCCGAAAAGTGCCCAGTCAACCAAGTGTCCAACATTAGAAGTGATTTTGTGATTGGGACAACATTTACTAAATAATCCTCAGTGTGCTAAAAATTACGCTGATAGCCAATTAAGATTTTCAGTCAGGTTTGCAGTGTGGCACTTTTGTGTGTACTGGAGGCTACGTAACAATACAGAGCTGTGTTCTGTGCAGATAGAAAGAACATGTACAAATATTGTGCTAGTTTCAGCTGAACAAAATAAGTGATCTATTCACTGACCCATTCTTTAGGATAATGCTTTGACCGATCAGGGTCAAACTGCCTTGTTTAAATTTAAAACGATGCTTAGTAGTTAACTATCAGTCACCTGGTGCAGTCTCCCTGATGATACCTCTACCAATCAATCAGATCTTTTTATTCATATGGTATAAATTCATATGGTATTTCTGCTGTGTGTCCTGATGAACGCAAGATGAAAAGTTCCGGCTTTTTTTAGCAAATACTTAAATTTGGTATGTCCAAACCTCTAGAGGATCTAGCACTGAACCCAGTGGCATACCATGAGTTACAATTTGCCAAACCAAAAATGATCCATTTACCCTGCCCCTCTGTTTCCTGTTCACTACACAATTGTCTATCCATGTTAATATTGTCACCCTAACAGTCATGAATTCTTACCTTGTGTAGTAACCTTTGATCTGGCATCTTAACGAATGTCTTTTGGAAAACCAAATACACAAATCCATTCTCACCCTATTATCCACCCTGCTTGTTGCATGCCCAAAGAACGTTAACAAATTTGTCAAACATGATGTTCCTCTCACAGAAGAATGTTGACTTAGCCAAATTGCATTATACTTTTTTAAATATCCTATTACCAACACCTCCTTAATAACGCAAGCATTTTCCAAATGACAGCTATTAAACTGGCTGGCCTATAGTTTTCTGCATACTGACTCGCTCCTTTCTTGCATAGAAGTGTTACATTTGCAGTTTTCCAATATGCTGGGACTGTAGCAGAATCTACGGTCTGACGAATTGTGTGATGCTTTTAACCTTGTGGTCCAAGATTAAGTAAGTACTTTAAATCCACATTTTTAAAGCCATTGAGCACAACATCTCGCTTTTTGGGAGAATGGCAGTATGTGACTTATGAGATGCAGAACTGAGATTGTAGCTTCCTAAGAGAGTGCAAACACTAGATTGAGAAATTGACATTTGGCTACTTAATAACTGTCAGGTAATATTGTCATTGAGTTAGGCCCAGCTTTGAAGAAATTTGATGTCTTGTTGAACTCAAATCAGTCAAAGCTATGCAGGTCAGTGACTAAATCAGAAGGTTTGGTATTTGCTGAGACTGTTTTAGGCAATACGTCAGTGACAATGTCTATGTGACTGCTGCAGAAGGCTAAGTTTTGAAAACTGAGATGTGTAATTAAAAGAACTGGCACTGAATCATCAAATGAATCTTTTTTATTTATTGTAATTGCTACTTACCAACATAAAAATTCTTTCACCAGGATAGCGTAGAATAGAAATTGTGGACTGATCAAATAAGTTACCTGCCAAGCACCATATATTTTAAAGGGAAGTCATGTCTGACAAATTTACTGGAGTTCTATGAGGATGTGTCTAGGGCGGTGGATAGAGGAGAGCCGGTGGATGTGGTCTTTCTAGATTTTCAGAAGGCGTTTGACAAAGTACCTCACAAGAGGTTATTGCAGAAGGTCGAGGGACATGGAGTTGGGGGTAGGGTGTTAGCGTGGATAGAGGATTGGTTGTCAAATAGGAGGCAGAGAGTGGGGGTCAACGGGTGCTATTCGGATTGGCGGATGGTGACTAGTGGAGTGCCCCAGGGGTCGGTGCTGGGGCCTCAGCTTTTTACCATTTATATAGATGATCTGGAGAAGGGAACCGAGTGTAGGGTGTTGAAATTTGCTGATGACACCAAGATTGGGGGAACGGCAAATTGTGCGGAGGGTGTGGAGAGTCTGCAGAAGGATCTAGATAGGCTGGGTGAATGGGCCAGGAAATGGCAAATGGAATTTAATGTTGGCAAGTGTGAGGTGGTCCACTTTGGTAGGAAGGACTATTACTTACGGGGCGAAAAACTGCAGCAGGCGACGGTGCAGAGGGACCTCGGGGTCCTTGTGCATGAGTCGCAAAAACCCAGCTTGCAGGTGCAGCAGGTGGTCAGGAAGGCGAATGGGATGCTGGCCTTCATAGCGAGGGGGATTGAATATAAAAGTAGGGAGGTCTTGCTGCAGCTGTATAGGGCATTGGTGAGGCCGCAGCTGGAGTACTGTGTGCAGTTTTGGGCGCCGCACCTGCGCAAGGATATTTTGGCCTTGGAGGGAGTGCAGAGGAGGTTTACTAGGCTGATACCGGAGTTGAGGGGGTTGAGCTATGAGGAGAGGCTGAATAAACTGGGCTTGTACTCGTTAGAGTTTAGAAGAATGAGGGGAGATCTCATTGAGACGTATAAGATGATGAATGGGATGGATAGGATAGAGGTGGAGAGACTCTTCCCGCTCAAAAAAGACAGCAGGACTAGGGGGCACAGCCTCAAGATAAAAGGGGGGTGGTTTAGAACGGAGTTGAGGAGGAACTTCTTCACTCAAAGGGTGGTGAATCTCTGGAATTCTCTGCCCGTTGAAATGGTGGAGGCTACCTCGCTAAATATTTTTAAGACGCGGGTTGATGGGTTTTTGATAAGAGAGGGGATTAAGGGTTATGGGGAGAGGGCGGGAATGTGGAACTGAGCCACGACAGATCAGCCATGATCTTATTGAATGGCGGGGCAGGCTCGAAGGGCTAGATGGCCTACTCCTGCTCCTATTTCTTATGTTCTTATGTTCTTATGTAACCTTGTGTTTTTTTATTAATTTGTGTCTTTATGTAATATTTAATGTGTCAGCAGAAAGATTGATGTTTGATAAGTTAACTGTGACTCCAGGGAGGAAAATACACAATTCCTTCAACTTAATGGTACTTATAATTTAGTAATCCTTTATTAACAGGAAATAGACTTGATCTCTTGAAAACCAACGTGTTTTATATTTATCTATTTTGATGAATTTTCGATTAAAACCTTTGGGGAGCGTTCCTGTCTAAATAAGCATGAAGTGGATGTGATTTTGTTCCATTTGGAAAGGAAGGACGGATGCTGTCTTTAAATGCTTTTGGCAGGCATGCTATGCACTAAAAAAAAGGGAAATGTGACTTATTTGTGCACAGTAGTCTTCCGTTCTGTTTTTTTAAATTGAATCCATCTCGCTGATTCCAGCATTTGACATAATCTTTCAGATGTATAACAGAATATTTTACTGTGCCACTATTTGTGTATTATTTGCCTTGCTGAAATGAGAGATTCTGCAATTTAAATAAAATCTCATCCTATACCAGTAAAATGAAAATGGAGGTGAACTGAAAATATGGTTTCGCCAAATTATCAATGGTCAAAATACTATTTGCTTCTCTATTTGACCAGTGCTGCCAAGGTGTGAAATTATATAAATGCCTTTTTGTTACTTTTTAAACTTGGAGTGCAGGTTCAGTGGTTTGGATTGTGGGCCTTCAGTCCCTGGGCTTGTATCCAGCTAGACTGATGGGATAAACGAATCCACATTGTACTATCAGTGAGGTCTTGAAGTGAAATAATTTGACCATTCCTAACATAGACTGCAATTAACCTTTGCATAGAATTGCTCATTGAAAGCACAAAGTTGGGATGTGCTCCACTTAAAACCACCTGGGACTAGTGTCCTGGAGATGTGTACTAAACTTTAGGTGCAGCTTTAAACTAAAATGCAAGGGGTTCAGAAAGTTCAAGTGTGGAGAAATTTATATATCTGAAGAGAAATATCAAGGCCTCAGTATTGTTGTGTTTTGGGTGAATATGAGCAGAGTGTGACATGGAGGGGTAAGAAAATGGTAATAGTGCATCAATGAATAAGGTCAAATCAGGGAAGATGGTAGAAAGTTTTAACATTGTTGTGTTTTATCTTAATACACAAAGCATTCATAAGATAAACTAATGGCACACAGAGATAAAGGTTTATATAGAAAGAGGTAAGCTCTCCCTCCTCATCCTTCTCAACTTATCTGCAGCCTTTGATGTAGTTGACCTCGCTATCCTGCTCCAATGCCTCTCCATTGCTGCCCTGCTGGATATAGCTGGTCCCACTTGGTTCCTTGGATAACTATCTAATCAGAGTCAGATAATCACATGCACGAGCTTCTTTTCCTGCCCCTGCACCATTACCTCTGTTGTCTCTCTCTTGTTTATCATCTACGTGCTGCCCTTTGGCAACATCATCCATAAGCACAGTGATAGTTTTCACACGTATGCTGACAACACCGAGCTCTACCTCCCTACCATCTCTCTTAACTCATCCACTGTTGCTAAATTATAAAATTGCTTATCTGACATCCAGAACTAGATGAACAGAAATTTCCTCCAATTAAATATTGGGAAGGCTGTAGTCATTGTTTGCATCCAACTCTGTTTCCTAGCTACAACTCCATCCCTGGCAGTTGTCTGAGAATAAGACAGTCTGTTCACAGCCTTGGTGTCACATTTGACACAGAGATAAGCTTCCAACCTCATATTTGTGCCATCAGCATGATCATCTCTTTCCACCTCTGTAACTTGGCCCCCATTTCAGTTGAAGCTGTCAGTTGTGCCTTTGTTACCTTTAGTCTTGACTATTCCAATGTAATCCTGGCTGGTCTCCCATATTATACCTTCTGTAAACTTGAAGTCATCCAAAAATCTGCTACTCATGGTGTAACTCGCAGCGAATCCCATTCCCCTCCCAGCCCTGTGCTGCTGACCTACATTGATTCCAGGTCAGACAGCATTTTAATTTTTAAATTCTCATCCTTGTTTTCAAATCCCTCCATGACCTCACCTTCCCTAGTTCTCTGATGTTCTCTAGTCCCACAATATCCCATAATTTCTGCTCTCCTCTAATTCTGGTATCTTTAATACCCCAGATTATAAATATTCCATCATTAGTTTCATAAGAACATAAGAAATAGGAGCAGGAGTAGGCCATCTAGCCCTTCGGGCCTGCCCCGCCATTCAGTAAGATCATGGCTGATCTGTCGTGGCTCAGTTCCACATTCCTGCCCTCTCCCCCTAACCCTTAATCCCCTCGCTTATCAAAAACCCATCAACCCGCATCTTAAAAATATTTAGCGAGGCAGCCTCCACCACCTCAACGGGCAGAGAATTCCAGAGATTCACCACCCTTTGAGTGAAGAAGTTCCTCCTGAACTCCGTTCTAAACCGCCCCCCCTTTATCTTGAGGCTGTGCCCCCTAGTCCTACTGTCCTTTCTGAGCGGGAAGAGTCTCTCCACCTCTATCCTATCCATCCCATTCATCATCTTATATGTCTCAATGAGATCTTCCCTCATTCTTCTAAACTCTAACGAGTACAAGCCTAGTTTATTCAGCCTCTCCTCATAGCTCAACCCCCTCAAACTCTGCAGTTCCCTCCCTAAATCTCTCTGACTCTCTATTTTAGCTTTCTCCTTTAATACACTGCTTAAAACGTTGACCATTTTTTCGTTATTTGACCAATAGTTTCTTCTCTTTTTGTGCTATATTTTGTTTTTTAAGGTGTCGATGGTGACAGTGATGTGGAGATTCCAGTGTTGGACTGGGGTGGACAAGATGAGAAGTCACATGATACCAGTTTATAGTCCAACAGGTTTATTTCAAATCAGAAGCTTTTGGAGTGCTGCTCCCTTGTGAATGAATACTTAATTTATAGGCTGCAACAGTAATAGTACCAAATAATTAATCACAAGGCATAAAGAACAAAGACAATGCAATAATTGTGGGAGCCTTTAATCTTAATGTAGACTGGACAAATCAAATTGAAAATAGTTTGAAGGGTGAGTTCATTGAATGTATTCATGACACTTCCTTAGAACAAGGGAAGAGGCATTTCCGATCTTGTGTAATGTGAAGGGGTTAATTAATAATCATATAGTAAGGGATCCTCTTAATATGATACATTTCTCATTGAGCTTGAGAGTGACATACCCAAGTCTAAAACTAGAGTACTTAACTTATTAGTATCACAAGTCGGCTTTGAATTTGCTGTAAAAATCCCTGCACAGACTGTGACCCAAGCTGGGAATCAAATCCAGGTCCCGGACACTGAGAGGCAGCAGTGCTAACCACTTTGGCACCGTGCTGCCCCTAAGTAAAATCAATTATACAAGTGTTGGGGATACAAATTGGTTGAGGTATATCTAAAGATTTTTGTGGTAGTGAGCAATGACAAACATTTAAAGAAATGTTTTGTAATACTTAATGAATCCGCATTTCATTGGAGAGTGAAAGCTCTGTGGGAAAATAAATCCATCAGTGGCTAACTGAGAAGGCTAAGGATAGTTTTGGATTAAAGGAAGCTTATAACATTGCCAAGAAGAATAGTCAGCATGAGGATATGCAAGTTTTTAGATATTAGCAAAGATTGACCAAAGAATAATAAAGATGGAGAAAATAGTAAACCAATCAGAAATATAAAAACAAATTAAGAGTTTCTATAGGCATAGAAAAAAAAAGTAGAAGCTAGAGATTGAGACAGAAGAAATAATAGTGGGGGAGAAAAGAAATGGCAGACATGACAAGAGAAGACTCAAAGATGTACCTGAATACTGGAAAAAAGTCAAATGCCAGTAAGGGGCTTTACTTTTTAAAATTCATATTATATAAATTCTAATTAATTTTTGGAGAAAATGGTATTGAAAGTTGACAAGTCCCCTGGTCTTGACAGCCTGCATCCTAGGCTTTGAAAAGAAGTAGTTGGAGAGATAGTGGATATACTAGTTGTGATCTCCCAAAAACCGTGGTTTCTGGAATCATCCCAGTGGATTGGAAGATAACAAATGTAACATTGCTGTTTACATAAGGAGGGAAAGATCAAATGGGGAACTACTGGCCAGTTGTTAGCATGTCGTCAGTTGGGAAATTGCTGGAATAATTTAATAAGCCTGTAGTAACTGGGCATCTTGTTTAATCAACAGGGTTTTATAGAAAGGAAATTGTGTTTGAAAAACCTATTAGAATTTTAATGTAAATAATTAGTAGGGTATATAAACAGAAAAAGTAGGTGTAGTTTATTTGGCTTTTTGCAAGGCACCACGTGAAGTTGTTGCACAAGATAAAACCTTGTGAAGTTGGGGAAAACAGAAGATTAGTTAGAAACCGAGAAGTAGAAAAAAGATGAATAATTTTTCAGGACAGCAAGCAATTACTTGTGGGATCCAGATCCGGATTCTTTAAATGAGAAATTAACATTGAGAGATAGAGAATCTTATGGATGGTCTTATTTGGAAAATTGTTGATCACTTTAGAATGTTGTGAAATTTGTCAGAGCTATCAAAACATGAGCAGAACTTTCATCGCACTATGTTGGATGTGAATTGACGTGAAGCGTCCACAGTGAGCTGGAAGCTTTTAATAAAAAAATGTATTTTCAGCTTTGAAGGTACAGACCATCAATGAGGCTAAGAAAAGCCTCAAGAAAGAGCTGCATAATTGTATTGCTGTGTCAGCGCATCATGGTGGAGGTATGTGCTCTGCAAAGTGCCCTCTTCATTTGCTACTGTGATCAATAGATTTTTGAATTGTAAGGAAATCAAAGGATGTGGGAATTGGGTGGGAAAGTGGAACTGAGTTCCAGAGTCAACTATTATTAAATTACAGAGCAGGCTTGAGGGACCATATGACTACTCAGGCTCTTATTGTATTTCTTAGTAACTCTAATCTGTGGTTCAAAAAATAACTGCTGAGGCAAATGGAAAGATTACAATTTATGTGCTGAGGGGCATTTATTTCACTGGGGAGTGAAAACATTAGAACTTTGGGAAGGAATGTTTTCTCTGCATGTGGCCAGTTTTACACTTGACCTGGGAATGCTTGATTAGATACAAACAGTGAGGAATCCTCTATTTCTTTAGTACTGATGACCCTCACCTTGAAATCCAACAAAATAAGATTCCACCGTGTTTCTCCAACAAATGTAACATTGGTTACATGATGGCGGGAATAGCTATGCAAGAGAGTTGACTGAAACACGGGCAGGCTTTGTTGTCATCACACACTATCATTTGTGATAGCTTCAAGTTGTCGTTTCATCCACTAAGACCAAAAGCACTTTGTGTGGCTAGTAATGGACAACCTGGAAAAATGCCATTGTATCAATTTAATTCAATAGAATTTTAAATTTATTCAAGCCCCTAGCTGAATTTGTCCTTCAGCTTTGGCCAATCAACACAGCAGTTGACAGCATCAGATTTTATCTGGAAATGCCAAGCTCACTATCTGTAAATCATGGCAACTCCTCTGTCTTTGACTGTTTCCCCTTATAGAATCTTTTACTACTGAGTGCCTTGTGACTAATTATTTGCTACCTGAATGAACTACAGTTGAAGCAGACAATGAGAATGTAAGAGCTGCCTGATTCCCTTTACCGTGCACACTCAGCGGGCATTAATTATTTTCAGCATTGTAGTTTAGACAAATCAGTGCACATTTGACAATGGTAAGAAGGCGGTGAGGGAATAACAGCAATAGGGTAAATTATCAAGTTTTAACTGAATACTTAGCCACTAGCATAGCATTATATCCAGTTCTCTAGCTGATCCTGTGTTTCAGGGGTTGCTGTGTGGGGGAAGGGATTTTCTTCTTGATGATGACATCATATTCTGTCACAATAGTAATTTTGCATGCACATATTAATCGTTCTAAAAGAGTGCCTGTAATTAAATAAAATGTGTGTATCCATGTGCATATGCGTGTGTGCACGTGCGTGCGTGCACATACAATTTTTTTTCCACTTAGGAAGTGCACAGCTTAGAATTTATTTCTCCTGCTGTAATTTTCTCAGGCTGGTGAAATGTGTTGACCAGCTTCAGCCTGTCAAAACTGGTGAATTGAAACTAGATCTCATACTGTACACGTACACACATACTACTCTGACACTTGAGTGATCCCTTTAGCAGTCCATGAATTTCTGTCATTTCTGTGACATCCTTCATCTCCGAGATAAGCGTTTTGGACATGACATCAGCCTATTTACAACTGATTTTTCTTGGACAAGATCTCCAAAGGACACCAAGCTGTTAAAGTAACAGCACCTAACAAGACAATATTGGTGGCAACTTGTGATAAATTATGCATTTTGATAATTGGTACAGACCCATTCAGGTTAAAATGTTACCATGCTTTTGGTAGCAAAAATGGGATCTGTTTCCCTCAATCTTTTTGTTAAACCCAATTCTGTTAGCTATGTGAAAGCTTGATTATCATTGGAAAGCTTGTTGAATGAACCACTGATGATTTGTAGATGGAAGGTGGCCAAAATGTTTGCAACTTCAAAGCCATAGCTCAGTTTTTATTTTTGAATATTATTCTATAATTGGGAATTCTGTAGCTGTGTCATTAATTTTAGCTGTATAGAAAGCCACTTGGTGATATGGAATAGAGGGTATGATTTGTTAGTTTTGCAGAAATTAATTTGAACCCCTGTCATGATTTGAATAGTTTGTTTGAAATGTACTCATTTGAAATTTCTATTATTTTCCACTGCACTAGAAATTCTGTCTTACAAATAAACCTTCTGTAAAGCAAATCAAATTTATGTAGTATCAATGCAGCTTGTAGCTGAGGTAATACCGATGAAAAGGAAAATGGTCAGTTCTCAACACAAGTGTACTTCCTCTTAGCTGACACCAGTATGCTGTTGTGTTGGTGCAGACCATGGATCCTCTGGGGCCACATGTGAAATTTAATTCTGTTACTTTGAGTACATCTCAAACTGATGCTATCTGAGTCTGGTATCTTGATTTAGGATATTTTGGCCAATGACGCAAAAGAATCAGGACATTCCAGCAAAGAAGAAATAAATGTGCAAATGGGATTAAGATCCATGAGCTGTCAAGGGTGCACCATCAGAAGTAGGGACCATGTGGAGTCTTATTGTAGCAGCACAGGCACAAATGGTACATATGCAGCATGCAGTTAGTTCTTTATTGTGAGCAATGGTATGTGAAAAGAAAAACTGGGTTGTTGCAAAAAGCTACTGCCTGAAACAAAAACTGAAAATGCTAGAAAATCTCAGCCGGTCTGATAGCATCTGTGGAGAGAGAATAGAGCCAACATTTTGAGTCTGGCTGACCCTTTGTCAGAGCCATCTAGACTTGAAACATTGACTCTATTCTCCCTGCACAGATGCTGTTAGACCTGCGGAGTTTTTCTAGCATTTTCTATATTACAGATTTCAGCAGTATTTTGCCTTTTAGTTAGTGCCTGGTAGCTGTTGTAGAAAATGGGTTGATCATGATAAATTCAAAATTACAATTTCTGAAATTCAACAAGATAAAATTTTATTTGTTGGCAAATGGGTCAATTCTACAGACATGTGTTTCTATGGAATTTTTAAATTCCTGCATGCACATCATAATGACAATGCAGACAAATTCAATTTGATCTATTATCTGAGCTAACATTGGAGGCTATCAAAGGAACTTTGTTTCTTTGAGTAATCAAAACAAGTTATAAATTATGGTGTCAGTGAGTTTCTTCAGGAAACTTGAAACTCATTTATTCTCCCAATGTGTGCTCTTTGTGTGTCAAGACTCTTGTATTTCAGAGTTTGCATTATTGGAGGATGCCACCACATTAATTATAAAGGCACAAGACTAAAAAGGTCATTTATTGTTGGTGATTTCTGTTATGTGAAATAAAGAAGCAAGTTTCACACAAGCTACACTTTGTAGAATGATCGAGCAGTTGTAGCACAAAAGGAGGTTATTTGAACTGTTATTTTGTGTTGCTTCCTTTACCACCTTTCCATAGCCATGCACATATTATGCCTTTTAGATAATCCAATTTCCTCTTGAATGCTTCAATTGAGCTTACCTTCACCACACTCTCAGGCAATACTAACTTTCTTCGTCAGTTCTGACAAAGGGTCATCTAGACTCGAAACGTTGGTTGTACTATCTCTCCACAGATGCTGTCACACCTGCTGAGATTTTCCACCATTTTTCTGTTTTTTGCTCCAGATTCCCACATCTGTAGTATTTTGCATTTATAATACTAACTACTTGTTGCACTAAACAGTTTTTCCTTCTGTTATTTTTACTTCTTTTGCTAAATAATTTTAATTTGTTCCCCTGGGTTCTCAATCCTTCCATCATTGTGAACAGTGTTTCCCTACCTATTCTAGCCTCATGATTTTGAATACTTGTGCTAAATCTCTCAAACTTCTCCAGAGAGAACAGTTCCAACTTCTACGACCTATCAGAGATGAGAAATTTCTGCTCTCCCTGTTAATACTGCTGCGGTGTTTGACTATTACTAATTTGTAGTTAAGATAGCTCATACTGCAAGTTTGTTAACCTATTTTGACAGTGCTGATCGTTTTAATCTATATTTTTGGTTAAAATGCTTCCCTCTGGTTGTAGTCATGTGAAACATATGAAAAACATTATTTTTAACAAGTCATGTCTTTTCTGAAAATGATGAGGTCTTCCAAACGTTAATTAAAATATCTTATCAAAATCATAATAAATCAATTGGGGAAATGAAAAATGAGCATTAAGCAAAAAGTGTGAGAGTGTGTGTGTGTGTGGTGTCAGTTTGCAAACCTTGTGATTAAGTTGAAACTAAATTGGTGTATGTCACCATTATTTATACTGGTGATTCTGTAGATATTTTTAGTCTTTTCAGGCTATGTTGTTTTTAGCATTTCCTCAGAAATATGTGATTATACTTAAAAATAGTTTATTCCTGTGATATGTCATATTTGATCATGATGCTCA
This sequence comes from Carcharhinus amblyrhynchos, assembly GCF_965287045.1. Taxonomy (NCBI): domain Eukaryota; kingdom Metazoa; phylum Chordata; class Chondrichthyes; order Carcharhiniformes; family Carcharhinidae; genus Carcharhinus; species Carcharhinus amblyrhynchos. The sequence goes on along the minus strand of NC_137327.1, from coordinate 44,165,795 downwards.
ACCTATCACCAATAAATTGTGTTTTTTGGTGTATGGGCGTTGGTGTATGGTGTATGAAGAACACTGTCCCGTCAAAACTTCCTTAGGAGACTGAACTATTTGTCTGTCTTGTGTCAGGAAAACAAAGATAGTTTTAAGGGATTTATATTCTATTGGTAAACATTAGAAATAAGATGTAGTTTTAAGTGGGTTTAATCTAATGTTCTGTGGAAGAAAGGGTAAAACCTATAGTTAAATTCATGCTAGAAAAGGTGTTTGTATGGGTGGGGTCAGTTCCAGTTGTGTTTCTGTTGTGCTTAGTGAGGACTACAGCATGAAAAGTAAATAAACTAGCAGTGGTTGCTAAGCAACAAAGGGCCACTTTCCAGAGAGAGCGTTTTAGCAGAATTTGCTGGCAGTTGGAGACAGGTCATCAGGGAGTGAACATTTCTCAACTCTACCAGGAGATGCTAGTCAGGAAAGGGAGCTGCAAAGACGGTTAGCTTCCAAGGGACCAGTTACAGCCCAGGTAACCAAGGAATTAGGACAGAAAGAATGTTTTAAGAGAACTGAAGTTAAGAGAACAGAGGCCAAGATATTGTTCAGAAGAATTCGAGGAAAAGTGCACAAAGTTAAAGAAACAATTGCAGTAACCAGATTTAAAGTGATGCAACAGACTTCAAAGGTATATCAGAAGTTTGATGTCATTTTAATATAGTCTAGGAGTTCAGAGTTAAAGCAATTATGAATAGTTTGTACGGCAGTCAAGGCAAAGACAGTCAAAGGGTTGGTGTAGACCTTGGATTGGATTCACTGTTAAAAGTGAAGTGGAAGCTTTGTTTAAGAGAGTAATTTGGAAAACATGACCTGGAGTGTGGAATGTAAACTCCTAATGGAAAGCAGTATGATGAAAGAAGATTTTAAAGTGTGTTTTTGGGAGGGGAGTTTGGAAATTCTTGTGTGTCAGTCATCTGAGGGGATCCTGAGGATAAATCCACAGACATCAACTTGGGTTCAGAGCGGAGTATGTATATTTGACCAGTGTGCTTAAAAGGACTTTGTGTTCATGAGACCATTGTAGTTAAAGGTGTACCTTGTTACCTATGTTAATCTTAATTTAATAATTGTACACAGATTTTAAGGGTGAGTAAAGGCATATTGTATCATTAATTTTTTTTCATGTTTAATAAACATTTTTTCTTAATGAATTAGCAGTCCTACAATCCTGTGATGCTGTTTCTCCACTTTTGTAACAAAATTGTATTTGTTGTGGTATTTTGAGCCAGTGTTCCACTCTGGAATATTCCCATTCAGTTATAACATTGGGATCAAAACTGTTACACTGTACTGTGTGGCTACCTTCGATTTCTTTCATGTTTCTAGTATCAGTTATTTTTGTGCTTTTTATGCAAATGAAATAATATTTTATTGATAATGCATCTGTTTTTGATCAAGTGAACGTGAGAATTCTTTTCTGTCGGTGAGTTTCCAGTTGTCCGAAAGAGCAGCTCACCTGGTGCTACTTACCTGTCATTTTCCATAGACCTGCATGTTTTTTTCCTTTCTGAACTGTTGTCCAATTCTCTTCTGAAGGCTTCAGTTGAATTGCTTACATCATACTCTCAGACCATGCATTCCAAAACCTATTTGCTTTTTTTCTCATGTCGTCAGTTTGCCAATTATCTTAAATTGGTGTCTCCAGATCATTTCACATATGGGAACAGTTCCTCTCTGTCTACTCTGTCCATGATTTTGAACACCTCTATCAAGTCTCTTCAGAATCTCCCCTCCACAAGACATGGACCATAAGACAGAGGGGCAGAAGTAGGCCATTTGGCCCAGCAAGTCTCTCCTTCCATCTTCCAGCGGAAGACCTTTTTGCAAACTGACCAAAACTATTGTTTTCCATTGGATAACAATTGGCACTACCTGTCAGAATTTGGTCAAAGCTTCTGGGAAATGTTAAACAATCATAAGAACATAAGAAATAGGAGCAGGAGTAGGCCAACTAGCCCTTCGAGCCTGCCCCGCCATTCAATAAGATCATGGCTGATCTGTCGTGGCTCAGTTCCACATTCCCGCCCTCTCCCCATAACCCTTAATCCCCTCTCTCATCAAAAACCCATCAACCCGCGTCTTAAAAATATTTAGCAAGGCAGCCTCCACCACTTCAACGGGCAGAGAATTCCAGAGATTCACCACCCTTTGAGTGAAGAAGTTCCTCCTCAACTCTGTTCTAAACCGCCCCCCCTTTATCTTGAGGCTATGCCCCCTAGTCCTACTATCCTTTCTGAGCGGGAAGAGTCTCTCCACATCTATCCTATCCATCCCATTCATCATCTTATACGTCTCAATGAGATCTCCCCTCATTCTTCTAAACTCTAACGAGGACAAGCCTAATCTATTCAGCCTCTCCTCATATCTCAACCCCCTCAACTCTGGTATCAGCCTAGTAAACCTCCTCTGCACTCCCTCCAAGGCTAAAATATCCTTGCGTAAGTACGGCGCCCAAAACTGCACACAGTACTCCAGCTGCGGCCTCACCAATGCCCTATACAGCTGCAGCAAGACCTCCCTACTTTTATATTCAATCCCCCTCGCGATGAAGGCCAGCATCCCATTTGCCTTCCTGACCACCTGCTGCACCTGCAAGCTGGGTTTTTGCGACTCATGCACAAGGACCCCAAGGTCCCTCTGCACCGTCGCCTGCTGCAGTTTTTCTCCACGTAAGTAATAATCCTTCCCACCATTATTCCTACCAAAGTGGACCACCTCGCACTTGCCAACATTAAATTCCATTTGCCATTTCCTGGCCCATTCGCCCAGCCTATCTAGATCCTTCTGTAGATTCTCCCCACCCTCCGCACAATTTGCCTTTCCACCAATCTTGGTGTCATCAGCAAATTTCGACACCCTACACTCGGTTCCCTCCTCCAGATCATCTATATAAATGGTAAATAGCTGAGGCCCCAGCACCGACCCCTGGGGCACTCCACTAGTCGAAGCTCATCAGTGCAGTAGGATGAAGCGCAAGAAGTCTTCCAAATTGGGTGATACATTCTGGATTAATCACAGATATTGTGGGAATACGGAATTTGTTCTGTTTCTTTAAGAAATGTATTTATTATCACACTTTTTGTGAGAGGTATGTTTAAAATTCAGCTGTTTTACACAGTGCTGATTCGTCTGCAAAACAGGCAGCTTACATACTGAGAATACTGCTAATGATTGATTGATTTTAGCTAAGGATGTGCTTGTTTTAATCTGAATTGATGCATTTTTGTTTAGTTGAATTTCTCCCTGGGGTTTCAGAGTGGGGCTTTGATTATTTGATTGATAGTCAGTCATGTATTAAGGGGAGGAAGTAAACTTTCAGGGACAACAAGCAGGCAGTTGCTGCTGGGTTCTGAAAGAAGCAAGAAATGTCACCCCCTTGTGCTCTCAGCTGATGTTTGGGCCCTGCTTGGAGTAATTCTCTCTCTCACTCTCTCTCGCTCTCACTCTCTCTCTGGAGCCTCGACCAAGTACAAATGCCTGTGTAACAAAGAACAAAGAAAAGGACAACACAGGAACAAGCCCTTCAGTCTTCCAAGCTTGTGTCAATCATGATGCCCTAACGAATCTAAAAAGAACCTTCTAACCTGGTCTGGTCCAGATTCCTCTATTCCCTCCCTATTCATCTAGATGCCTCTTCAATGTTGCTAATGTGCCTGCTTTTATCACCTCCTCTGGCAGCAGGTTCCAGTCAACACCACTTTCTGCGTTAAAATCTTCCCCGCACATCACCCTTAAAACTTTCCCCCTCTCACCTTGAACCTGTGCCCCCTTGTAATTGACACTTCTACCCTGGGAAAAAGCCTCTGACTATCCACCTTGCATATGCTTCCCATAATTTTGTAGATCTCTCTCAGGTCTACCCTCAGCCTCCATCTTTCAAATGAAAACAATCCTAGTTTATTCAACTTCCCTTCATAGCCAACACCCTCAAGACCAGGCAACATCTTGGCAAACCTTTGCACTCTCTCCAAAGTTCCCATGTCCTTCTGGTAGTGTGGTGGCCAGAACTGCACACAATACTCCGGATGTGGCCTAAGCAAGGTTTTCAATAGCTGTAAAATGATTTGCCAACTCTTGTACTCAGTGCCCCGTCTGATGAAAGTAAGCATGCCATGTGCCTTCTTAATCACTTTGGCCACCTGTGTTATCACTTAGGGAACTGTGGACCTGCCCACCCAGATCCCTCCATATGTCAACATTCCTAAGGATTCTGCCATTTACAATGTAATTCACATTTAAATTTGGTCTTCCAAAATGCATCACCTACCATTCATCCAAATTAGACTCAACTTGCCGTTTCTGTGCCCAAGTCTCAAGTCTATCTATATCTTTTTATATCCTCTGACAATCCCTGGCACTATCAGCAATGCCACCAACCTTTGTGGCATCTGCAAACTTACTAATCATACCACCCATATTTCCTCCAAATCATTTATATCTTCTACAAACAACAGAGGTCCTCGCTCTGATCCCTGCGGAACACCACTAACTACAGATCTTCACTCTGAAAAACACCCTTCCACTGCTACTGTCTCTCTCCTATAATCAAGCCAGTTCTGTATCCATCTAGCCAGTCCACTCCAAATCCAATGTGATTTTAGCTTTTGTACCAGTCTGCCATGTAGGACCTTGTCAAAAACCTTGCTAAAGTCCATATAAATTACATGTACAGCCTCTCCCTCATCAGTTACCTTTGTCACCTCTTCAAAAAACTCATTCAGGTTGGTGAGACATAACCTTCCCCATATAAAACCGCACTGCCTGTCACTAACTACTCCATTTTTTTCCAAATGTGCGTATATCCTGTATCTTCTCCTAAAGCTTCCGCATTACAGACATCACGCTACCAACCTATAATTTCCTGGATTATCTCTTCCTTTCTTAAACAATGTAACAACATTGAAGTTCCAGAAGACTGGTAAATATTCAGTCGTCCATCTTCTGGATGGAACGAAAGCTGCTAAGGTCCCAGCTATTTCTTCCTTGTCTGCCTGGGGATCTAGCTACCACAAATAGTCTTGAAAAGGAACATCGCAAGGCTTCATCATGGCCGGGGACTTCAATCAGACCAAGCTCAAGAGTGTCCTACCAAGATACCACAAACATGTCCCCTGTTCTACCAGAGGCCCAAACATTCTAGACCAATGCTACAGAAATAGCAAACATGTCTACCTCTCTATTACCTGCCCACACTTTGGCAAATCAGACCACAAGGCTGTGTGCCTGCTCCTAGCTTACAAGCAAAAACTGAAATGGGAGAATTCGATAAAGTCATGCAACGTTAGTCAGAGGAATCAGATAACCTCCTGCAGGACTGCTTAAAGTCAATGTATTGGTCAATTTTTAAAAATTCAACAACCAACCTGGACGAGTATGCCACTTAATTAGTAAGTGTGTTGAAGATTGTGTGCCAAAGAAACAAATCCATGTGTTTCCCAACCAGAAACCATGGTTGAACAGGGATGTCCACTGCTTGCTGAAGTCCAGCTCTGAGGCATTTAAGTCAGATGATCCTGACTTGTACAAGAAATCCAGATACAATGTATAGAGGTCCATCAAAGATGCCAAAAGACAATACCACACCAAGCCACATAAAATCATAGAAACCCTACAGAGCAGAAAGAGGCCATTTGGCCCATTGTGTCTGTACCGACCGCAGTCCCACCCAGGTTCTTCCCCCATATCCCTACATATTGACCTGCTAATCCCTCTAATTGACACATCTCAGGACACTAAGGGACAATTTTAGCATAGCCAACCAACCTAACCCACACATCTTTAGACTGTAGGAGGAAACCGGAGCACCCGGAGGAAACCCACACAGACACGAGGAGAACATGCGAACGCCACACAGTGACCCAAGCTGGGAATCGAACTCAGGTCCCTGGTGCTGTGAAGCAGCAATACTAACCACTGTGCTATCTTGCCGCCCACGGACATGGACCCCCACCAGCTATGGCAAGGTCTGCGAGACGTGATGGGCTACAAGATGAAGGCATGTAGCATCACTGGCACCAAAGCAACTCTCCCTGATGAGCTCAATGCATTCTATGCTGTTTTGAGCAAGAAGTCAGTGAGAACATGCCTCCACTCTGGAAGCCTCAACCTAACTGGTATCCAAGTTCACCATCTTGTGTGATGTTGGATCAGCCTTCTCGAAAGTCAACCCATGGAAAGCCCGGACGGGGTAACCTGATAAGCACTCAGATCCTGTGCGGACCAGCTGGTGGGGCTATTCGCAGATGTCTTTAAGCTCTCTTTACATCAATCTGAGTCCCTATTTGCTTCAAGAAGGCAACCATCATCCTGGTACAGAAGAAAAGCCAGGCAGCGTGCCTTAATGATTATTGTCTGGTGATTCTGACATTCATCGTTATGAAGTGCTTTGAAAGGTTAGTCATGGCACAAATCAATTCTGGCCGCCCAAATGCCTAGATCCACCACATATCGCTGCAACAGGTCCACGGCATTTGTCATCTCCCTGGCCCCATGCTCAATCCTGGAAAACCTAGATAACAAAGACACCCATGTCAGAATCCTATTTATTGACTACAGCTCAGCCTTCAATATCATTATTCCTACAAAACTCATCTCTAAATTCCATGGCCTGGGACTCAGCTCCTCCCTCTACAACTGGATCCTAGACTACTTAATCTACAGACCGCAATCAGTAAAGATAAGAAACACCTCCTCCACAATCATCCTCAACACCAGTGCCCCACAAGGCTGTGTCCTCAGCCCCTTACCATACTCCTTATGTACCTATGACTGTCGCCATATTCCCCTCCAACTTGATTTTCAAGTTTGCTGATGACACCGTCACAGTGGGTCAGATCTCAAACAATAATGAGACAGAGTACAGGAAAAAGATTGAGAATCTGGTGAACTGGTGCAAAGACAATAATCTCTCTCTCAATGTCAGCAAAACGAAGAAGATAGTCCTTGGGAGATAGGAAGCGTAGTGGAGGTCTACATCACGGGGGTGAGGTAAAAAGGGTCAAGAGCTTCAGGCTTCTAGGTGTTCATTTCACTAGCAACCTGTCATGGTTCCTCCGCGCTAATGCTATCGTTAAGAAAGTCTACTTTCTCAAGAGGCTAAGGAAATTTGGATCATCCGCTACAACTCTCTCCAACTTTTACAGATGCACCATATAGACCATTCTTTCTGGTTGTATCACAGCTTGGTATGGCTCCTGCTCTGTCCAAGGCCCCAAGAAACTACAAAAGGTCGTGAATGAAGCCCAGTCCATCATGCAAACCAGCCTCCCATCCATTGACTCAGTCTGCACTCCTTCATGCCTTGGCAAAGCAGCCAGCATAATCAAGGACCCCATACTCTCTTCCACTTTCTTCTGTCGGGAAAAAGATTCAAAAGTCTGAGGTCACGTACCTACCAACTCAAGAACAGCTTCTTCCCTGCTGTCATCAGATCTTTGAATGGGCCTATCTCATTTTAAGTTGATCTTTCTCTACACCCTAGTTATGACTGTAACACTACATTCTGCACCCTCTCATTTATGTATGGTATGCTTTATCTGTATAGCACACAAGAAACAATTTTCACCGTATGCTAATACATGTGACAAATCAAAACCTTGGTGAATTACTGATACAAAATACTCTTTAAGAGTCTCGCCCACTTGCTGTGTCTTCACATATAATTTCCCTCCCTTGTCCTTGAATGGGCCTATACTTTTTCTTTCTATCCTCTTGTTCCTAATATATGTATAAGAAGCCTTGGGATTCTGTTTGCTAAAGAGATTTCATGGCCCCTTTTAGCCCTCCTAATTTCATGTTCAAGTTCCTACCTAATTAGGCTATATTCCTCAAGGGCTTCATCCACTTTTAGTTGCCTAGAGCTATCATATACTTCCATGTTCCTTTTGACTAAGCTTACAATTTTCCTTATCATCCATGGTCTCTGAATCCTGCCATTTTGTAGTCTTCATTTTTGCAGAAACATGCATGTCCTGCACCTCAGTCAACTGGCTTTTAAAAGTCTCCCACATGCCAGACATGGATTTGTCCTCAAATAGGTGCTCCCAATCCACATTCCCAGTTCCTGTCTAATTTGGATGTATTTGGCCCTCACCCAATTAAGCACCTCACTCCAGGGCCACATTTGTGCTTATATCCATGGTTACCCAAAATCTTATGGAATTATGGTCGCTAAGCCCAAATGCTCCCCCACTGAAACTTCAGTCACATGGCCTGGCTCATTCCCCAATACCAAATTTAGTATGGCCCTTACCCTCGTTGGATTCTCAACATACTGAATCAAAAAGCCCTCCTGGACACATCTAACAAATTGCTTTCCATCCGAGCCCCTGGCTGTAAGCGAGTTCCAGTCAACATAAGAACATAAGAAATAGGAGCAGGAGTAGGCCATCTAGCCCTTCGAGCCTGCCCCGCCATTCAATAAGATCATGGCTGATCTGTCGTGTCTCAGTTCCACCTTCCCACCCTCTCCCCATAACCCTTAATCCCCTTGCCTATCAAAAACCTATCAACCCGCGTCTTAAATGTATTTAGCGAGGCAGTCTCCACTACTTCAACGGGCAGAGAATTCCAGAGATTCACCACCCTTTGAGTGAAGAAGTTCCTCCTCAACTCCGTTCTAAACCGCCCCCCCTTTATCTTGAGGCTGTGCCCTCTAGTCCTACTGTCCTTTCTGAGCGGGAAGAGCCTCTCCACCTCTATCCTATCCATCCCATTCATCATCTTATATGTCTCAATGAGATCTCCCCTCATTCTTCTAAACTCTAACGAGTACAAGCCTAGTTTATTCAGCCTATCCTCGTAGTTCAACCCCCTCAAGTCCGGTATCAGCCTTGTAAACCTCCTCTGCACTCCCTCCAAGGCCAAAATATCCTTGCGTAAGTGCGGCGACCAAAACTGCACACAGTACTCCAGCTGCAGCCTCACCAGTGTCCTGTACAGTTGCAGCAAGACCTCCCTACTTTTATATTCAATCCCCCTCGCTATGAAGGCCAGCATCCCATTCGCCTTCCTGACCACCTGCTGCACCTGCAGGCTGGGTTTTTGTGACTCATGCACAAGGACCCCGAGGTCCCTCTGCACCGTCGCATGCTGCAGTTTTTCGCCGTGTAAGTAATAGTCCTTCCTACCATTATTCCTACCAAAGCGGACAACTTCACACTTGCCAACATTAAATTCCATTTGCCAGTTCCTGGCCCATTCGCCCAGCCTATCTAGATCCTTCTGCAGACTTTCCACACCCTCCGCACAATTTGCCGTTCCACCAATCTTGTTGTCATCAGCAAATTTCGACTCCATACACTCGGTTCCCTCCTCCAGATCATCTATATAAATGGCAAATAGCTGAGGCCCCAGCACCGACCCCTGGGGCATTCCACTAGTCACCAACCGCCAATCCGAACAGCACCCATTGACCCCCACTCTCTGCCTCCTATTTGACAGCCAATCTCCTATCCATGCTAACACCCTACCCCCAACTCCATGCCCCCTGACCTTCTGTAATAACCCCTTGTGCGGCATCTTATCAAACGCCTTCTGAAAATCAAGAAACACCACATCCACCGGCTCTCCTCTATCCACCGCCCTAGACACATCCTCATAGAACTCCAATAAATTTGTCAGACACGACTTCCCCTTAACGAAACCGTGCTGCGTCTGCTCTATCAAACAATTCTCCTCAAGATGGGGAAAGAACCTGGTGAATGCCAAAATAGAAAAATTGTTGAGGTCCAGTTGGGCTTCGTAACATGCTTTGGGGTTTCTGATCTGTACCTTAACAAATGTTGGGTTAATGCATCAGTCAGGATATTGTACCTCAGGCCTAAGTTGACAGTACTTTTAAACAAAGTTGACAATGTGCAAAAGTTTAACAAGATCTAAAAAGAAGATTGGATTATACTTTGGAAGTTTAACTTAGCCCAGTTTCCATTCCTCTTTGCCCAGTTACAAACCCTGATTGCTGAACCCAGTGCAGCAGTTTGTAATTTAGTAATCTAGATTCTGGTACTAATCATACATTTTTTCCATTATTGCTCTTTAAATCCTTTTTAAATGTTTTAGCATATGTGTTTGGTATCCCCTGAACCTTCCCCACTCTATTGGTTACAGCTGCTGGTTTTCAAGTCATTTGTCTCAATTCTTTCATCCCAGGTAATACCCTAGTGAACCTATATATACCTTTACGATTGCAACATGATCCTTTCTATAATGGCGTGCCCACAACTTCCAACAATGACTTAACTCATGTCTTGTGTAGAGCAATTTTACTTTTATGCTCTTCTTTTATCTACACGCTTGTCGCATAGTTGCCTTCTGAATTCTGAGTAAGAACCTGTAAATGCACCAATGTAAAAGAGCATCAAACCATATGAAGATAATGTTACAACGAAAATTAAACATATGTTGGAATTAGCTCACTTTGTGCATAAGAAAACGAAGAAATACCCTTGTTTGTAAGGATGATAGAATACCTACAGTGCAGAAACAGGCCATTTGGCCCATTGAGTTTGTATTTACCCTGCTAATCTCCATGATACTAGGGCAATTTAGTATGGCCAATCAACCTGCCCCACATATCTTTTGAAGTGTTGAAGGAAACCGGAGCACCCAGAGGAAACGCATGCAGACATAGAGAACATGCAACTTCCACACAATCACTCGAGACCAGACTTGAACCCGGGTTCCGAACCACCATGTCATCGAGGATAGGTGGATTGGCCATGGTAACTTGCCTCTTAGTGTCCGAAGATGTGTAGGTTAGGTAGATTAGCCATGGTAAATGCATGGGGTACAGGGATAGAACAGGCGGGAGGGCCTGGGTGCAGTGTTCCTTTGGAGAGCCAATCCATACTTGATGGGGAGGATTGCCTCTGTCTGCACTGTAGGGATTCTATGGTTCTATTTGATGATTTTGGGATAGACAAGCAAACAACCACCAATTGATGTTCTGCCTCCCTGTTGCCAGGGTGTAAAAGGTGCAGGGCATTTTATGAGGCGAAGGCGAGCAACCAGAAGTTGTGGTCCATATTGAAATCAAAGACATAGGTAGGAAAAAGGTTCTGGCCTTGCAAGTAGCGTTTCAGAAACTTAAAAAAAAGTTAAAGAGCAGAACCTCAAAAATAGTAATCTCTTAATTATTCCCAGTGCCATGCACTTTTGAGTACCAAAACAGGAAAATAGTATAGGTGATTACATACCGAAGGGGTGATGCACAAGGAAGGGCTTTGTTTCCCAGCGTATCACGGCCAAGAAGAACAAGCCAGGTGGGTAGTGCCTAACTGTTCTTGAGCTCAAATTCTTACAGTGAAGTTAGCTAATGCTGTGAGGGAGGAATTACATTAATTTGGTAAGGAAGTGGCACCAGAACATAGCAATTGAGAAGAGAGGCAAAATGCAGAGGATCTAGTATGATCAGTTGGCAACAGGACAAAGGGTAGTGAATCATGAAAGAATCTGATGGAAGAAAGGAACAAAATGGGTGAACACAGCGCTAAAATGCACTATGTAAATGTGCGGAGTAGTGCAGAACAGGAGAGTGAGCTACATGTGCACATTGACACATGGGGTTATGTAGTGGCACGTCTTTCTCAACTGTGGTCAGAATGGGAACTAAATGTTCCTGGCTACAATGAATTTTGAATGGACAGGGAGAGAAAAATGACAATGCCATGAAGAAGTATTGTTCAAGGATATTTCAGTTCTGCAGAATGACAGTGTATTACAGCAAAGAAAGACTGAGTTGAGTCTATTTGGTTAGAGTTAAGAATCTGAATTGGAGCTGTTATATTACTGGATGTGCACTATTAGCTCCACAAATAGTGAAGCGTTAGAGAAGCAAAGCATGAGGCAAATTTCCACAGAATATAAAATCTGTAAAGTAGTAAGACAGAATGGAGATTTTATTATAAGAGAGACTGGGGAGAAGAAAGGCTTGAGGACGAGGCAGATGATAAATTCCTCATCTGCGTAAAGGCAAATTTCCTTGATTGGATATTTCTTTCCTGATGACGGAAGAAAGTGTTGGAACTCTTCATTGGGAAATGAAGTAGAGCAAATAATGTTTGAATGGGAGATCTCCTGGATAATGATGATCATAGTGTAATTTGGTTTAAAGTAGTTATGGAAAGGGACAAGAAAAAAATCAAAGATGGAAACAGCCCAACTGAAAAGCTAGTTTCAGTGATTTGAAAGGGATCTAGCATAGATAAACTGGAAATAAGGATGGGCCAGGAAAACCTTGAACATCAGCAGGCCTTAGAGAAAGGTCAGTTTCGGCCTGTTCACAAAAGGAGGCAAAATTGAACAACTGATGCTGGAACTTTATGTGACAAAGAAAGGTTAAAATAAAAAATATTTATGACAAATGTCAGGTGCAGAATATAGTTGACAACCAAGAAGAATACAAGTATGCAGAGGGAAATTAAGAAAGGACATAAGACTGGCAAAGACAGAGTATAAGATTAGAGGTTAACATAAAAGACAATCCAAAAATCTTCAGTAAATGTATAAAAGTTAAATGATTTCTGAATGGACTAAGATCTCTCCTTATATATTTTTTAAATAAATAAGATATGTATAGAAATATGCTCATTGCTGTCTCAAAAAATCAATCTATGTCTCTGACTCTTGATCAAAAGTAGCTGCCTGGCAGTATCGAAGAAACTTGCACTTTGGTATTCCTGGAGAGACATTAACAACTCCCACCCCCTTGTGGGCTACACAGGCCACATTTTAAGAAAGCTGCATTTCTTAACCCAAGCTGGCCAACTTATGTGAGAAATAAAAGAATGACCAGGGTGAGGTTAGGGCTGGTCAAGGATAGTAGTGGGAACTTGTGCATGGAGTCAGAAAAGATAGGAGAGGTGATAAATGAATACTTTTCTTCAGTGTTCACCAAGGAGAGGGGCCATGTTTTTGAGGATGAGTGTGTGATACAGGCTGATAGGCTGGAGGAAGCAGATGTTCTGAGGGAAGATGTATTAGCAATTTTGAAAAACCTGAGGGTCAGTAAGTCCCCTGGGCCAGATGGGATATATCCTGGGATTCTTTGGGAGGCAAGGGAGGAGATTGCACAGCCTTTGGATTTGGTCTTTGGGTCCTCACTGTCCACAGGGATAGTGCCAGAGGACTAGAGAGTGGCAAATGTTGCTCCTCTGTTCAAGAAAGGAGATAGGAATAACCCTGGTAATTATAGGCCAGTCAGTCTTACATTGGTGGCCGATAAGTTAATGGAAAAGGTCCTGAGGGATAGGATTTATGACCATTTGGAAAGATGCAGCTTAATCCGGGATAGTCAACATGGATTCGTGAAAGGTAAGTCTTGCCTCACAAATTTGATTGAAATCTTTGAGGAGGTAACTAAGTGCGTGGATGAAGTAGAGCAGTTGATGTTGTATACATGGATTTTAGTAAGGCGTTTGATAAGGTTCCCCATGGTCAGCTCATGAAGAAAGTAAGGAGGTGTGGGATAGAAGGAAATTTGGCTGATTGGATAGCAACTGGCTATCTCATAGAAGACAGAGGGTGGTGGTGGATGGAAAATTTTCAGACAGGAGACCAGTTACCAGCGGTGTACTACAGAGATCAGTGCTGGGTCCTCTGCTATTTGTGATATTTATCAATGACTTGAAGAGGGGGCTGAAGGGTGGGTCAGTAAATTTGTTGATGCCACCAAGATTGGTGGAGTAGTGGATGAGTTGGAGGGCTGTTGTAGGCTGCAAAGAGACATTGATAGGATGCAGAGCTGGGCCAAAAAGTGGCAGATGGAGCTTAACCCTGATAAGTGCAAGGTGATTCATTTTGGTAGGACAAATTTGAATGCAGATTACAAGATCAATGGCAGGGTTCTGAGGAATGTGGAGGAACAGAGATATCTTGGGGTTCGTATCCACAGATCTCTGAAGGTTGCCATTCAAGTGGACCAAGCTGTGAAGAAGGCCTATAGTGTGTTAGCGTTTATTAACAGGGCGTTTAAGTTTAACTGTACAGGATCTTGGTGAGACCACATTTGGAATATTGTGTGCTGTTCTGGTCACCTCACTTTAAGAAGGATGTGGAAGCATTGGAGAGGGTGCAGAGAAGATTTGCCAGGATGCTGCCTGGTATGGAGGGTAGGTCTTATGAGGAAAGGTTGAGGGAGCTGGGGTTTCTCTGTTTAGAGTGGAGGAGGATGAGAGGGGGATAGATAGAGTGCACGCTCGATGACTATTTCCTTGGGTGGATGTAACTGTTACTAGGGGCCATAACGATAAGGTTCAAGGTGCGAGATATAGGAGAGATGTCCGACATAAGTTCTTTACTCAGAGAGTGGTTGGGGTGTGGAATGGACTGCCTGCTGTGATAGTGAAGTCGGACACTTTAGGAACTTTCAAGCGGTTATTGGATAGGCATATGGAGCACACCAGAATGATAGAGAGTGGGATAGCTTGATCTTGGTTTCGGACAAAGCTCGGCACAACATTGAGGGCTGGAGGACCTGTACTGTACTGCAGTGTTCTATGTTTTTGTCTACTTGTTTACTTGGACAAAGGAGCCCACAACTTTCCTTTCAATTATTAATGGTAGAGACATTTATCGATCTCAGGGATCCAGATAAGGGATGTACAACCTTTGTCAAAGACTATGTAAAGAGGTGAAAGTCATGTGATATGGACCTTTGGTTTGTGGAACCAGTAATATTGCCTTGCTGCAAAGTCTCAGCCTACTATTTCAACCATTTAACAAGCACCAACACAGATGAAGTGCTCTGGCCCAGATTGGAACACATGGTACCATCTATATGCCTCTGCTAGAAATTCTGTATCATCACCTATAAGACTGATTCATCTCTGTGTGCATATCTTATGTGAAGTTAAAGTCACGGAAAAGTGAATTATCCAGCATCAGTTTTCAGCTCACTGACCTCTGTGAAGGAATAATTCACTGGACCCTGGAACCCCATGTGAAACAATTTTCCTTTTCTTTGTGGTCTTTGCACTGTAAATCATCTTTTCCCATTATCCCTCTTTTACTTTATGAACGCAAAGGAGGCGACCCTGTGGCCCTCTACTTACATTTTGATTGTGTGCAAATAAACTAACGCTTTGAGTTCATCTTGTCTCAATTTTGCAGTGGGGTTCTTAATAGAAATTGGATTGCACCATAACTAAGGGATTGGGAAACACACTGTCAATTAAGGGGAAGGCACATCTAAAATGCCTTCTTGTTTCTCATTGGACAGTGAGAGGAGAAATTAGTGCTGTTTAAATTAAATGCCCTCCTCCATAACAATGTTTAAAGGAGTGATAGGGCTGATTGGGGGGCAGAAAACATAATTTCTTGAGGAAGCAAAGGGCATGACTGAGGTTTTGAGTATAATAACAAAATGCTGCAATATTGGAAATATTGACAACGTTGGAAATATTCAGCAGTTCACACAGCATCTGTGGTGAGAAACAGCATTAATATTTCAGGTCAATGAACGTTCATCAGAACAGAAGAAAGACTGAAATGTAATAGGTTTGGAGGAAGTGATAGAGGGAGTGGAGGTGAGGAAGTGTGGAAGGGAGGGTCTGAGAATGGGTGAAGGGCAGCAAACATTAAATGACAAAAGATGTAATGGTACAAAGCCAATGGGAGTGGTAATGTGTGTAGTAAAGAAACAAAGGATCTGTTCAGATGAGGTGTGAATGGCTGATTGGAAACAACCACCTGAATGCAAAGTGACAAAATAAATGGAACAAGAAGAAAACCAAAATTGCAAAATAATGAAAAAAGCTAATGCCCTTTACCTTAGATAAATTGGAAAGGAAAAAGAGAAAATTAAGCAAGAGTTGCACAGAGTCCTGTTGAGACTGCATCTGGAGTATAATGTTCAGTTCTGGGCACTGCAATCAGAAAGAACATATTGGCTTTGGAAGGAGCACAGCACATATCCACCAAAAAGATATTAGGATTGAAGGGTTAAATTATGAAAATGGATTGCATAAACTTGACTTGTATTCCTTGACTTCAGAATGTTAGAGTAATCTGCTTGAGGTGCTTGAAATTATGAAATGATTTAATTGAGTAGATTGAGGAGATCTCTTTTCTTTGGTGGGGTGGGAGGGAATTCAAAAACAAGGGGGCCCAATCTTAAAATTAGAGCCAAGGCATTTCAGAAGCAAAATCAGGAAACAACAACGGTTAGTGGAAATATAGTAAGAATTCTCACAACACCAGGTTAAAGTCCAGCAAGTTTATTTAACCTGATGTTGTGAGACTTTTTACTGTGTTTACCCCAGTCCAATGCCGGCATCTCCGCATCGTAGTGGAAATATGACATTTTCTCCTCCTAAATACTGTGGATGTTGAGATGATTGAATTTTTCAAGGCTGATTGACAGATTTTTATTTGGTATGGTTACCAAAGAATATGGATCAAGAGTGGATAAATGGGATTGAAGTACAGACTAGCCATGATGTAATTGAAAATCGAAGCAGACCCGAGGGATTGAATAGCCTGCTACTGTTCCCTATATTGCATTGAACTAAGTTGCAGATAACCTGCCCCCAATGGAAAATGATGGAAACAGCTGGCTAACAACTGTACCGAAATTTTGAATCTGATTACGAATTTCAGTTAAGATATCAATTACTGCAGTATCTTCAAATAAAGAAATGTAAAATATGTTTCAGTTTCATTAAGCAGACTTTATTTATTGATCATTTACAGTGATAAAATTAATTGCAGACAAGTGCAGTATTAAATCTTGATCTAGTCATCTTGCTGTCAAAGAGCACTTGTACCTCAAAAAAGAGAAGAGTTTAAATCCTCATTTCTATCTTGATAACTGGTAAATGAGGCAGTGAGAACTTGAAGAGCAATTGCACATATTTGCATGAGGCAACACCTTGATAATTTTTATCTTCTGTAATTTATTAAAGCATTTTATTCTCACTCAGAAAGAACTTTTTCAAGGATTTTTAACTGTTGATCCGTCATCTGGCAGAACTTCTCTTTGCTTTCTCTTAAAGGTAAGCTTAGTTTTGGCATCAGTGAATGTTTTTAAAATAAAACTATTGCTGGAATGGTTGTTAGATTTTCCAGGAGTGGAGCCCAATTTTCTCAAGGACATTGTAAATCATCTTTTCAAACGAAAATACAACTCATTATGGTGCTGCACTGAAGATGGAGACCAGATGTCAAAATGGTGGTTGAACACCATGGGGGATTTTTTAAAAAACAATTTCTGTGTATATTTTTATAGCTAGATTGTCAGATGGGGTCTAGACATCATTATCGTGCTTTCATTCAAAATACTCCAGTGCCATGTGTAAAATTATCCGGTGATGCCAAAAAGGTTTATTTCATCCACCAGGAAACTTTCGCCCTTCACGTCTTAAAATTTCTTTTGAGCAATGCAGAATTGTCAGAATCAGACTTATTTATATATTTGGGGAGTTGATAGGATGTGCTTGAAGATGTATCTACATATATTTATTAAAGATCTTCTTTCTGCGCTGCACCTTCTGTTCTCAAACCTCCCTTCCTGTAGTTAATTATTTTTGATTAGGCTTTTTATGTCAGCAATTAACGTTTGAAAATGCCAACAGGCTCCATTGCATTGGGAATTTCCTATGTAAAAAGGTTCCGGTGACCTGTTAGTTTTGTGTGCTGGTGTTAAATGGCACAGTGGTACCCAATCACACGTCATGATCAATGGCATGCATGATCTGCTCCAAGATTGATGGTAAACGTCTCCCAGGCAGGCATTAAATTCAATGTGTCTCAGGCAGGTATTAAATTCAATCCTGTTTGCATGTGTGGAAGACATTGTGAGAGATAGCAGTGATTGTGAAGATATTATTTTCAAATTTATAAACATTTCAAAAATATGGCAATATTAAAATTGTTATCTTTTAGTCAAAATATTCCTCTGTGTTTGACAGGAGTGTGCCTATTTACACATGTGAAGTGGGTTCTATGCACTTTCATTTTTTTATACCATATTCCTGGCAAGTAGTTTTCTCTTCAACCCCACCCTACCACCCTCCTCTCTAATGTTGTAGCTGTAAGGGAATGAAGTATGTGTAAGGCAAGTGCTTACTCAGCAAGCACATTTACAAAGGTCCACCGAGCCATTAAATTAAACATGAAGACAGCAGATGAACTGCTGGTATTTAAAACCAACGTTATAAAGGGCTGAGATGATAGGAACTCTTCCTGAAGAGTGTAGTCTAATATCCCCAGGGTCCAAAGACCTGTACCATGTTCATGGCTGTGGATGATGTAATAAGACTGTCCCCTTCCTGTTGGCGAACACTTCAGTGGTCACGGGCATTCAGCCTCTGACCTTTGGGTAAGCATTCTCCAAGGCGGCCTTCACGACACACGACAGCGCAGAGTCGCTGAACAGAGACTGATAGCCAAGTTCCGCACACATGAGGACGGTCTCAACAGGGATCTTGGGTTCATGTCGCACTATCTGTAACCCCCGTGACTTGCCTGGGTTTGCAAAACCTCACTTACTGTACTGTCTGGAGACAATACACATCTCTTTAACCTGTGATCAGTGCTCCTTCCAGACACATTGTCAGCCACTTCAGGACTTGAACAGCAGGTTAGGTGTAAAGATTCGCATTCTAATCAGTAATCTCTAAACTGTCTGTGCTTTATATGCTCTGTCTGAGGCCAGAACTCTCACCTGACAAAGGGGCTAACCCGAAAGCTTGTGAGTTTACTATCAGATAAATCGGTTGGACTAAAACCTGGTGTTGTCAGATTTTTTACGATGATGTAATATGCAGCCTGAGTGCAGCTGTTTTCTGAGCATGTGCTGTAATGAATGGTACTTCACTTTTCTCATTGCTTCAGGCTTGTGTTATGCTGTACAGCTTGAAAGGGACCCATCTGTGTCCACAGATATGGAAATATGAGAAACTGAGAAAAGCAGAGGTGTATTCCATTTGCACCCAAACATTTTCAGCTTTTTATATTCCCCAGGGATTGTCACATGGGAAAGTGTCAGATATTTATCAGGGTTTTAAAGCATTATCTGATCTTTAGAGATGGTTCACAGTGAAATGACCATACTACCAAATGATGTCCTATCCATGTGGGTAAGTTGCTGAAAAACAACTGAAATATTCTGGTGCTGTGACTTGAGCACTGCCTGTCTCAACTCATTGAAATGTGGAAAAAATGTAATCTCTGAATCTGAAGAAGTTGAAGAAAAATGAGCTTTTTTTCTGTCTGGTCAGGAAATAAAGACATGCAAAGTTTTACTTAATCAGGAAAGATAATGATTTGTTTTCAAGCAAGTGAAATGAGAGGAAACATAGTTTTTTCATTCCTTAATGGCTAGACAAAGGGCATTTGAAATGCTGCATTTCACTTGCAAGAAGATCCCTGAGGATTAATTTTATATTAGCTTAATAACAAAAATAGACTAAGAATATATGGTAGCATTCTTCTGCATCCCACAGTGGCAAGAAGTGGGAAAACACTCCATCGCTCATTTTGCACCTAAATCCATTTGTGGGCCAAAGAAATCTGTGTTTGATAATTGGCTGCTTATTACACAAAACATAGTGTAAACAGCAATTATGTTAAGAACATTTGGGATATGAAACTTAGACCATGTGTAACACAGAACACCTTGTTGCTTGTCCATTATGTGGATGGCTTTGCGTTTTCAATGAAGGCAGAGCTTAATGTATGCTTGGTATATATTCTCTAATGTGTAAAATAATTGTAAAAATGGTTCCTCCACCTATTATTAATGGAGTCTGAATTTCTTTATATTAGTGTCAGCTTATCATTGTTTGGTGCATATAAGCAGCTTTCATGATCTCAGCATTTTAAACACATTGCAGCCAATGAAGTAAACGTGAAGTGTATCAATGTTGTAATTTAGAAAATGCGACAACTAATCTTGTGCATAGTAAGGTCCCACAAACAGCAATATGGTGATGACCAGATAATAGTTTTAGTAATGTTGGTTGAGGGCAGGGACCTTCACCAGTCATTGAATAGTTCTCCTGGATCTTTCACACCTGCATGAAGAGGGCAAACGATGCTCGTCTTCCAATAAATGGCACATCTGACTGTGCAGCCCTCTCTCAATACTGTTGCTACACCATTTATTGTCAGAGTTCCATTAGGCATTGAAGCAAATATAGTCAACTATGATGGATCAGGACATGAACCAGTTAAATTTCCTGTAATTTTTGAAGCTCTCTTTTCCCCGGTGTAATGCCTTAATTCTGTCTGTGCTGGTGTGAATGCAAAAATGGTAATGAATTTAAATTGATGCATACTAATTTGACAGTGTTCACCTACGCTTTGTGCCATCAAATTAATTTCAACAGCGAGATGTTCTCAATTGTGCTGCAGTTTAGTATTTGATGCAAATAAAATTAGTGGATTTCTAAATAATGATTTACATGGAATACTTGGAATTATGGAAAAACTCATAAATCACCTGCTGCTACTGTTTGAACAGTTAATTTGAGTAACCAGCATTTCCTCAGCCAGGAGCTGGTGTTAATTTTTTTGAAGTAGATACTATCCTGAAATCCCAGGATAGAAGCTGCTATTGATAATAGGATGATCTCATTTACCTGCTGGTTTAAATTGAGGTGACAAAGACCTGAAACAAAAAAAATGTGCTGCCATGACCTTGCATGAGGTAATAGCTTGCATAATAATGCAGGAACAGCTTCCAAGGTCTCTTTTAGGCCCCTGGTCAGTAGTCAGTAAGAGTTAATTGCCTGTTGGAAAAGAGTTCAAGTTTTGAAATGATTTTTATGCACTCAAAACTGATCAGCAATGATTTGACATCAAATGTTGTCATTTGGTATGAGTTTGATTGTAGATCAGCATTTTGCCTTCATTGACATCAAATGTAATCAAATTGCAAAAGGCACTTGGAATTATTGAATGCGCTCAGCGCTATCCAGTGTGGTCAAAACTAACTAATGTGCTTAGCAATCTGCATTGAAAAATACAAGGAAATTAATTATATTTGGATTTACTCTGCTTTTTTTTCATTTTGTCCAAAAAAAGTCTTTCCACTATACTATATAAAATCTACAACAGCTAAAATTTTGTCTCGGGCTGTGATAGCATTAGTTCAACTGCCTGTTAAATGTAGCATCTGATACTCTGTTCTGTGGAAACCTATAGAATGGGGTATCGTTGGCAGTGGATCCGACACTGCCCATTTTATACCACCGCCTCAGATGAAGTTTTACCTTGTTTTGTTCTTAATCTGGTGAAATCTGTAATGATTGCTTCTAATTTTCAGGTAGATTTTTAATTCAGTTAAACGCACGCTGAGCATGTTGACTAGCTAGGAGCAGATGCAGGAACAAATTTAGATGTGTGGAAGTGTTGACCATTGATAACCATTTTTAAATTCACCACATATTCGAATTTTGTGACCTGTAAAATGAAATTTGTTTTCACAGACTTGTTCAATAGTAAGATAAAATTTTTGGACTTGGACATTAAAACTGGATTTGGGAGACCAGTGCTAAACCATCTTCTGAGTACCATTCTACTTCATTTGTGCTTTTCTCAACATTGCCTTTCGTATTAGCTTTTGGAATCTGATTCTGAAAGCCAAAACATGGCCTTTACTGTTATCTGATTTAACCTCCTACAGTCAGCCTGCAGGCAAGCGAAGGCATAGAGCAGCATAATATATTTTTATCTTCCTGAATCAGATGCTACTGACCTCTGGGTTGAGGGAAGAAGTTGGATTCAATGGACCAGGAAATTTGTATTGAAAATGTTTAACCAGTTCCATACATTTCTAAGGCCATGGGAGACCAGTTACACTTCTGACATCAGCTCAGGAGACCAACAAAAAGAGTTGGGTCACCACTGCTGCTGGTAATATGGAAGTTATTAAGTTTACACTTGCCAGTTATCTCAACAGTGGAAGAGCTGCAAATCGGGAGTCAGTAACAGGAGTGTGGTGTAAGTGTCTTGATGAATGGGAAGGAAAAATAGTCAGTACAGCAGCATATTTTTTTTTTGTCATGGACTTTGTTTACAAGCACTACAATACAAGTGCAAATTATATTTTTTAACAGTGCAATTCTGGTCTAGTACAAACTTTGTAACATTGCATTACAACAAATACAGAAGAAGGTGAACCAGATGCTGCCTCCTTACTTACGAATCCAATCAAAATCTTAAAAGAATAACCTGCTGCACAATATTGTGACCAAACTTTGATATTGTTAAGTGAAAGCTGTAGATATATAAGCTATTCCTTTAAGAACATTCTGCCTCTCTGATCCTTGTAGTTGTGTGCAAGATTTTTTTTCATTTCCTGGAGTGTGTGATGTGGTCTTGTTCCTTTAGGGACAAGGTGGTCTGTATCTGCCATCCTGCACTTGAGCGGGAGAGCTTGCAAACCTATTGCATCTGTCGCTGTGTAGTACATGGCCTGGGAAGCAGAAATAGGCTGCAGGTGGGCAAAAATGCAAAGCGTCTGCACATTCTGTCCGCAATCAACATGCTTACCTTGACAGGTTAGTGGGAGTGCTACCCTACTTGAGATTAATTGTATTAATTGGGAGTTTGTGCACAGTTGAATCATGGTTTTTGCTTTGTAAGTTGGCAAAAATGTCAATTGAGGCACAGCATTGAAACAAGTTCACAAGTAATTTCAGAGATGAAATAAAAACTCTGGCTAGGTGACTAGCTCCAAAATAAATATGGCAAGAGTCACAACTAAAACCCGCTATCAAATGAAATGTTGTCTGCCAAATGCAAAACCAAACACGAGCTTTCCTGAAGCATCTAATAAACCATAGAAAACTTGTAATTACAGCTTTATTGTCTAAGAAACAATTTACTTTTATGTTGCTAGGATATCTTTAAAACTGATAACTTCTAAAAAGAAATTTGAACTTCCAGCTTAGCTGAATGGATGACGCAAGATTTCAAGTTGTTAAGGTGTTTATTGTAATAAACAATTTTGATAAAGCATTATTTTGAGGGCAATTTGTACTTGAAACTTTTAACACGACCAAAGAACATATAATCAGTTATATGTAGGAAATGGGATCATTTAGTTATATCATGGCTGATTTTCTCAATGCTGTCTTCCCACACTATGGTCAAATCCTTGATATCTATATATTGTTGCTCTGTCTTGAACTTACTCAATGACTGAGCCTCTGCAGCTCTTTAGGATAGAGAACTCCAAAGATTTGTCACCCTCTGAGTGAAGAAATTTCTCCTCATTTCAGCCCTAAATGACCTATCCCTTATTCTGACACAGAGTGGAATTGTCCCATCCTACCTGCCATGAGAATGGTAGCGGGCGGGGCGAACCATGCAAAGGCCCGTTGACCTTGGGTAGGATTTTCTGGCCTTGGGCAAGCGCAGCCAAGAAGTCCTGCCCATTGTGTCCCAGGTTCTAAACCCCAGCCAGGGGAAACATCCTTCCTGCATCTACCTTATTGAGGCCTGTAAGAATTTTGTTTGTTTCAATGAGATTGCCTCTCTTTCTTAATTTTAGAAAATACAGGCTCAACCCCCTCAATCTCTACTGGTAGGACAATCCCACAATCAATTTGGTTAATCATCTTTGCTTTCTGTCTCTGGCAAGTCAATCCTTCCTTCAGTAAGGAGACTAAAGTGGTACACAATCTTCAGGTGTGGTCCCATCAAAGTTCTAGACAATTGCATTGCACTGTCCTTTAAGTAGACATTCAGTTCTTCCAAAATCAATCAAAAATGATTCTTGGCTCCTAAGGATTTGTTTCTGTTTTCCTTTCCAAGCCTGGACTTTTAACTCCAAAGCAGGTTTCATTTTGCCTTAAGTTAAAGACAAGTCCCAAAACATAACCATCTTTGTGCTGGCGTAGCATGGTTCACGTAGGGAATTTGTGTTGCATGCACTATTACATCCACATTGTAGTCCGGAGCAATGAATAGTGCAGCTAGATGCTACAACTTTCTTTCCAGCACGTAACTGGCCAGGAGTTTCCCACTCTTACCACTTGTGTGTAATGGAAGGTTTTTGCAGACTAATATTCAACCTGTTTGCCTGTGTTATGAACACACTTTCCTTGGCCAAAATCTCCTGGGGTGGGACTCAAACCTAGACCACCTGGCTCAGAGGCAGGAGTCCTACCTACTATGCCACAAGACCTCTTTATAATAATCTTCTAGACCTTATTATTGTAACTGTTATATTCCTGTATATACTGAATGAATGATTGTAGAGTGTTTATGGTCCTTTAGTAATGCTTTATCTGTGTGGGACTTTCAGGCTCATATGTTGTATTAATCAACCACAGTTATCATGTGTAGAAATTGCTCTAAAACCCAAGCCATTAAGTAAATTGGCTTTTTGTCTGTTGATACATTTCTGCATTTTGTACAATTTTTTTTAGAATAAAAATTTACAATGCACAGTATTCTTCAACCATTAAGGGAATAACAGCAGCTGCTAAACATTTTATATTCACTTCTAAATCTCCTCTGTTTTGGAACAATCCCATTAGTGTTATTACTTTGTACATTACTTCAAGTCGCCTGTCAGTTGATTACAATTCAGTCAACATGAAAAACTGGGCAGCGGCAGCCCAGGTTCCCAGACTGCTTCAAGGGTATTTTAAGGGATGAATTCTAAACAAAGACATTCTTCTGAAACCAAATAATAGTGGAATGCACTTTCATTGAACAGAATTTTAGAACAGCTGGTGGCTTTTAGTTCACATTATATTGCTGCCAAATTTTATAAGATAAAACTGCTATTGACTTGGGCTCGGGCATCTGCGTTATTTCTGGAGAAAATCCAATGGTGGAATGTTAGTGCATTGCAGTAATTACAGTCTATGTTTCAAGATGCACAAACCTTGTTAGCTACATTTAGGACTTTTGGTATGCGATATAGTTATGAAAATGTTCTGTGGTCTCTGTCTGGAAAGTCTGTTAAATGTATTTTACTTAATAGTGGAATGTCCTTTGAAACTCTGTTTGCTCTGGAAAACTGAAATCATATGGCATTCCAATTTATATTGTAAATTCCTAAATATGAATCCCTCCAAATCAGAATTATTTGCAGTGCTTACTTAAAAAATGTGCACTGCTGACAATGTTTGAAAATTAGTCAAACCCATACTTAAAACCAAGTGCCAGCCATGGATCAGTTGGTAAAACACTTATTTCTGGGCCAGAAGGATGTAGGTTCAAGTCCAAATTCCAGGATGCTGGCACAAAGGTGAGAGCAGTGCTGAGGGGTGCTGCCCTGGTGAAGTGCTGCCCTTTGGCTGAAATGTCAAGGCCCCACTTAGTTTCTAGGGTGGATATACAGGATTCCTTCACATTACTTTGACGAACTGCATTGAGTGCTACTTGAGTACACAGTGTGAGAAGCTGGGCATTTGATTTAAGCATTAATCTCTCAAACTTAATTTTTGCTTCTATTTAGAAGTTAACTAAACTTACAGTTTAAGTTAAGGGGCAAATTAAGTTTCTTCCAATCTTAAACAAGGATACACAAGTTCCCTGACAGTTCTAACTAGTTAATTGGGTAGCTAGCTTTAATTGGTTTCTGAGCTTTAGCAGAGGTAAATCTGTTTTTCAGAAAGTATAAGTATAAAGATCTCTCAGTACGCAAGAGTGTGGAGCTGGGAGTTCAGTGAGGTAGGGAGTTTGGTGAAGAGGGAAACTATAAATTAAGAAAAATGAACTTAATTAATGCAATAAAGATGGCAGGATGGGCGTTGTCATGACTGCAGTATGTAGGGGTTCCTAGATAACACTGCAATCCATGGCAACCATGTCTGTAGTAAATGTCATGATATGGAGATGCCGGCATTGGACTGGGGTAAACACAGTAAGAAGTCTGACAACACCAGGTTTAAGTCCAACCGATTTGTTTCATAGTAAACTCACAAACTTTTGGGGTTTGTCCCTTCGTCAGGTGAAGGGACAAACTCCGAAAGCTTGTGAGTTTACTATGAAATAAATCGGTTGGACTTAAACCTGGTGATGTCAGACTTCTTGCTGCAGTAACTGGCGCATAGTAGCCGTAATGTGTACCACCTACATGATGCATGCAGGCACTCCATCCATTTCCACTGCCATCTCGAAGAGCAAGGGCAGACGACATTGCGAAACCACCACATAGAAGTTCCTCTCCAAGCCACTTGTCAACCTGACTTGGAATTATGTTGCCCTTTCTCCATGGTAGATGAGCCAAAATCTTGGAATTCCCTCCTGAAACACCACTGTGGATGTACACATGGACTGCAGTTGTTCAAGAAAGCAGCTCACAAACACTTTCTCAAGGGCAGTTACGGATGAGTAATAAAACATCAGTCTAGCCAGTGACACCAACATCTCATGAATGAATACAAAAATTAAAGTGCACTGATACATTTGCATTAATAATTTTAATTATGAAATGTCAAAATGAATAGGCTAGAGCATCTTAGCCTCTGGAATTAGATTAGGATTCAATTCATAATACTGCCATAAATTTTGCCAGTGTCTTCCAGCAGTAAATGACCTATGTGAACTTGGGTTGAAGTACATGTATCCAGATTTTGGTAGGACTGCAATGCTAAGTGTAAATATATCTTGATAAGGATTGTTAATTGCAATAGGGAGTTCTCTTTTGTAGTTTAGAGTTAAAGCACAGGAAGGCTAATGGGATGCTGGCCTTCATAGAAAGGGGGATTGAATATAAAAGTAGGGAGGTCTTGCTGCAGCTGTATAGGGCATTGGTGAGGCCGCAGCTGGAGTACTGTGTGCAGTTTTGGTCGCCACACTTATGCAAGGATATTTTGGCCTTGGAGGGATGCAGAGGAGGTTTACTAGGCTGATACCGGAGTTGAGGGGGTTGAGCTATGAGGAGAGGCTGAATAAACTAGGCTTGTACTCGTTAGTGTTTAGAAGAATGAGGGGAGATCTCATTGAGACATATAAGATGATGAATGGGATGGATAGGATAGAGGTGGAGAGACTCTTCCCGCTCAGAAAGGACAGTAGGACTAGGGGGCACAGCCTCAAGATAAAGGGGGGGCGGTTTAGAACGGAGTTGAGGAGGAACTTCTTCACTCAAAGGGTGGTGAATCTCTGGAATTCTCTGCCTGTTGAAGTGGTGGAGGCTGCCTCGCTAAATATTTTTAAGACGCGGGTTGATGGGTTTTTGATAAGCGAGGGGATTAAGGGTTATGGGGAGAGGGCGGGAATGTGGAACTGAGCCACAACAGATCAGCCATGATCTTATTGAATGGCGGGGCAGGCTCGAGGGGCTAGATGGCCTACTCCTGCTCCTATTTCTTATGTCCTTATGTTCTTAAATGTCTGCAGCTTAAGGAGCTCAGCTCAAGTTAATGAGCTGGAGGCTGAGCTGCAGACATAGCAAATCATCATGGAGGTGGAAAATTACCTGGATACTTTGTTCCAGAAGGCAATCACATCCCTTTATGTTAGCAGCATATGATTTGGTCAGTCAGGGACAGAATGGTGCCACTGCGAATCAATCTGGTAAGGAGATTGAGAAGCCTCAACCCTTGCATTTGAGCAACAAGTTTGAGTTCTTGTAGCTTGTATGGACAAGAGCAGGACTGTATGTGGATGAATAGATTGACCATGGCCGCATGGTACAGGAAGCCATTCAAGCGGGAGGAGTTAAGAGATGCAGCAGACCTAGGGGACACTAAAGTCATGGGATTAGACACTATTCTCTGCAGCTGGGGGCAAGAATCCAGAACACTGTGTTGCTTGCCCAGTACCAGGATTTAGAGTACTTGCTCAGGAATGGAGAGGAACTTGCAGTGGGAGGGGGAGGATCCAGTTGTTGTGGTCCTTTTAGGTACCAAGTACATAAGTAAGGCAAGAAAAGAGGTGCTGTATAGGTTGTATGAGGAACTAAGTATTAAATTTAGAACAGAACCTCAGGTAATAATCCTGACCTGAGCCAAATGCAAATTGGCGTAGGGTGCATAAAATTAGACAAATGAATGGCTCAAAGACTGGTGGGAGGGAAAGTGGGATCAATTGAGGGGGCGCTGACACCAGTACTGCGGAAAATGGGTGCTGTACCATTGGGTTGGATTTTATTTGAACTGTGCTGAGACCAGTGTTCGAGCAAGTCATGTGTCTGGGGATGTAGAGATGGCTGTAAACTAAATGGTGGGGGAAAGGGATCGTGTTAGAGAAGATTTGAATAAATTAAAGGAATATAACAAAGCAATCGATCAAAAGTAAGGATGATCAGAGCATGGAAGAAAGGGATAGAGAATGCAAAATTCAGAATGTGCCAGCAGATTGGACCAAAGTGTACTCAAAATAGTTTTTTAAGCTGAGTTACTGCAGTATTTGCAATAAAACACTGTCATTTCAAATAGAAATTCATATTGTTATGGCTCAGGTTAGAAACTCAAGTGTTTTATAAAGTCTGCCTGAATCATAAGTTTTGCAACTTGAACTTAGCTAGGATAGGTATGATATATTCCACTTCAGGTGTGATTCGAAAGACCCACTAGCTTTTATCAAACCAAGTTTATTTAAGAATATAGTTACATTTGTAGAATAAAAATTAGTAATAACTTTTATCAATTGCAAATGAAAACAGAACAGTCGCAATAATATATAACCCTTAACCAGTATATAAGAACATAAGAAATAGGAACAGGAATAGGCCATCTAGCCCTTCGAGCCTGCCCCGCCATTCAATAAGATCATGGCTGATCTGTCGTGTCTCAGTTCCACCTTCCCGCCCTCTCCCCATAACCCTTAATCCCCTCTCTTATCAAAAACCTATCAACCCGCGTCTTAAATATATTTAGCGAGGCAGCCTCCACCACTTCAACGGGCAGAGAATTCCAGAGATCCACCACCCTTTGAGTGAAGAAGTTCCTCCTCAACTCCGTTCTAAACTCCCCCCCCCCTTTATCTTGAGGCTGTGCCCTCTAGTCCTACTGTCCTTTCTGAGTGGGAAGAGCCTCTCCACCTCTATCCTATCCATCCCATTCATCATCTTATATGTCTCAATGAGATCTCCCCTCATTCTTCTAAACTCTAACGAGTACAAGCCTAGTTTATTCAGCCTCTCCTCATAGTTCAACCCCCTCAACTCTGGTATCAGCCTAGTAAACCTCCTCTGCACTCCCTCCAAGGCCAAAATATCCTTGCGTAAGTGCGGCGACCAAAACTGCACACAGTATGTCAGTTGTTCCGATCAAAACCAATATCCAATAGACAAAACCCTTTAAACAGATTTATCACTGCACAGGCTAAAGCTCACATGATACTGGCATCCAGTTCCTTGGATTGAATGCTGATTTCAAATGATCTTGAAAACTCAGCACAGTTTGTAGTCAGATCCCCAAAATACCAAAACACCGATTCTTTACTGCGGCATTGCAACAAGCCTTTCTTTCAGCTAACTGGTAAAAATTTCAAAGCAAAACAGAGAGAAAAATAGACTTCTTTTCCAACTTGCTTCTAAGACTACTTCCAACACTTCAGCCAAACAAAACTAAAAACCAATCCTTGTCATCTGCACACAATTTTCTGTCCTCTCAACAATGACATCACCATGAATTTCTTAAAAACTCTTGAAGATACACTAAGATTACAATATGCATGGCCTGATGGCTGTTACAGAGTTGTAGTGTCAAGGAAACCAAAGTTGGGACATTAATATCCATGGATATGTGACATTCGGGAAGAGCGGGAAGGTGGGGAAAGTTGGTGGGTTAGTTATGTTAAATAGTGTATTAGTACTGTAATAAGAAGTGACCCTCAAACTAAGAAAGGGCAGAAAACATTGGTAGCAGTTTTTATAGACCACCAAACAACAGTGATAATGTAAGTCACAGTACAAATCAGAAAATTAGAGGTGAATGTTCAATCATATCTGTGCATGATTAGGTAAATTACTGCCTCCCAAGTGTTGGTTACTATTTTGTTTTATCTCCTTTGGAAATCAGGTTGTTGGATTATAAGGTAATTGTAGTGCATTGCCAGAGCTAATGCAGTTATATTTCAATCATTACTCTGGATTAAATGGGAAACATGATGTGGAGATGCCAGCATTGGACTGGGGTAAAACAGAAAGAAATCCCACAACACCAACGTAAAGTCCAAACAGGAGAACTCCCAGCCACCTGATGAAGGGACAGCCTGTCCCGAAAGCTTGCAGCTTTTGCTACAAATAAACCTGTTTGGACTTTAAACTGGTGTTGTGGGATTTCTTTCTGTTTAAATGGGAAAGCCTTTACTATATGGAAAAGAAGTTGCTTGCAATCCTCAATTTTAACTTCCCCTTCAGGGAGTACAGCCCTAATTTTGCCAATCTACTCATATAACTAAAATATCTCATTCCTTCAACCATTCTCATAAATCTTCTCTACACCCTTTTTAAAACCTTCACGTTCTTCCTGTTGAGGCTGAATCAATGTTTCATGAAAGTTCATAATTTATTCGCTTTCGTATCTGTGCCCCTATTTATAAAACCAGGATTCATAAATAGTTTATTAGCTGCTTTCTAAACTTGCCCTGACACCTTCAATGACTTATGTACATATACACCCTGCTCTCTTTGCTCCTGCATATCTTTCGAATTGTACCCTTTATTTTATGTTGCTTCTCCTCATTCTTCTCACCAAAATGTATCACTTCGCACTGCTGTACGTTAAATTTCATCTGCCACATGCCTGCCTATTCCAACAGCCTGTATATATCCTCTTGAAGTCTATTGCTATTCTCCTCACAGTTCACAATGCTTTTGATCTTGTGTCATCTTCAAATTTTGAAATTGTGCCCTGTACACCTAAGTTTAGATTATTAATATTAATCAAGAAGAGCACTGATCTATCTACATACCATCCATGTTTATATAGAACAGTACAGCACAGTACAGGCCCTTCGGCCCTCAACGTTGTGCCGAGCTATGTCCAAACCCAAGATCAAGCTATCCCACTCCCTATCATTCTGGTGTGCTCCATGTGCCCATCCAATAACCACTTGAAAGTTCCTAAAGTGTCCGACTCCACTATCACACCAGGCAGTGTATTCCACACCCCACCACTCTCTGAGTGAAGAATCTAACTTGGACATCCCTCCTATGTCTCCCACTATGAACCTTATAGTTAAGCCCCCTAGTAACAGCTTCATCCACCTGAGGAAATAGTCTCTGCACATCCACTCTATATATCCCTCTCATCTTATAAACCTCTGTTATAGTCTGTCCTCCTCCTCTGCTCTAAAGAGAAAAGCCCCAGCTCCCTCAACCTTTCCTTGTAAAACCTACCCTCCAAACCAGGCAACATCCTGGTAAATCTCTTCTGCACTCTCTCCAATGCTTCCACGTCCTCCTTATAGTGAGGAGACCAGAACTGAACACAATATTCCAAATGTGGTTTCTCCAATGTCCGGTATAGTTGCAGCATAACCCCACGGCTCTTAAATTTAAAACCCCTGTTAATAAATGCTAACACACTATAAGCCTTCTTCACAGCTCTATCCACTTGAGTGGCAATCTTCAGAGATCTCTGGATATGATATTGGTTTGAATTAAATAATTAAACAAAATACCACGTGATTCAAAAATAAAATGCCTACTGGTGCTAACGTATTTCACTTAAAAATCATAGTTGTATTGATGTTTGGGAACTCAAATGATTAATGAATAGGAAAACAGCATAATAGTTAATTATATGACCATTGCAATTTCTTAGCGTTCCCACATTTCAAAATTTGGCAATATACCACTGGTGTTGTGCATCAAAATTCCTGACCTTTTTCTAACTTTTCACCATTTAGAAAATACCATATATGTTCTCTCCTCTTTAGGTCCAAAGTGAATGACCACACATTTGCTTACTTTGAAGTCCATTTGCTATTGTTTTCATCCATTCACTTAATAGATCAACTTTTCTGTAATTTGCACTACTTCACATACGGCCCTTCTTTCTATCATCAACCAATTTGACAATGAGGCATTCTATTCCATCATGTAAATCATTAATGAAACAGTGAATAGTTGAGACCCCAACAGAGATACTTTTGGGACACCTGTCAATCTGTCAGTTAGAGTACCTGACTCATCCCTACCCTGTCTCTTATCACTGAGCCAGTTTGCTAATCAGATCAATAATCTGCCTTCAATTCCATGATTTTCAACTTTAGTAAATTCTTTGAACGTCTATATTACTTTCTGGGAGTCTACACAGGAACATCCACAGACATTCCCCTGCCAGCTACTTTAGTCATCTCTTCACATTTTTGCATGGAAGTGAGTCACAACAATGGCCATTTTGAGGCCAAAGATCCAGATTAGTTCAAATGTGATAAATAATCCAGACTGCATTCAAACATTGTGTACTCCTTTGTTCAGAAGTACAGAAAACCAAACTTTGAGTTGTTTTTTATACAGATTCCTTTACATTGTGAAAATTTGAAAAGGCGATTAGCAGTGTTCTTTTGAAGGAGAGTTTGAGCCAAATCCTTAAATAACATCAACAAAAGTTGTAAAAGGAAGCAAGGTTCCTTCCGTTTTTGAATGTAAGGAAGTCCAAAATAAACAGAGATTAATTGTTTCAAAACAAAGTCTGATCTCTGAAGATGTTTTCCCTGTGACCACTTCCACGGTGTTAGACTGATGTTACAATGACTTTGTGAACAGTAATTCTGTGTAATTGATACCTTGGTGATTAAAAGTTGTGTATTATAACTGGATTAACTTTAAAACCAGCATTAAGCAAATGATCCATCAAAGAATCTACAACAGCACACACTTGCAATGTCCTTGTTTTGCAGCATTAGTCAAATGATAAGCAAATCTAGTTTTCCAATTAACTTCAGTCAAATTGGCACCAAAAGTGCAATTAAGAATTTATTTACCCTGTCTCTTTGAATTTCTAATTTACATTAATTTTAAGATGTTTGTTAATTTGTTGCCTATTTGAAATGGTACAATCTGACACTATCTCTCAAATGTGCACAATCCACAGATTGTTATTGTCCCATTGCATTGAATAGTGATAAACAAGAAATGAAGAAACTGTTCTTCATATCAACATGGTGACCATCTTGACTGAAACAGACTAATCGTACCCTTAGCATCCTATTTGATCCTAAGATGAGCTTCTGACCCTACACCCTTTCCATTACAAACATCACCTATTTCCACTTTGGCACAGTGGTTAGCACTGCTCCCTCACTGTGCCAACTAGGGGAATTTCAGAGTGACTTCATTTCAGTGCCTAACTTACTTGTTACACTGTTGGTTTCCACTAATGCCTCAGTTTTTCTACTGCCAAAATCCTTCTCCAACTATTGTTACCTCCAGCCTTGACTTTCTAATGACTTCCTAGTTGGCTTCTCATCATCTACTGTCCACTAATTTGAGCTGATTGAAATCTGCTCTTCATGCTGTAACCTGCGCTAAATCCTACTCACCCATTACCCCTGCGCTCACTGAGTTTGTCAGTTGATCCCTAGCTCACCAGTTTTAAAATTTCTGCCTTTTGTATTCAAATCTTTGGGCCATTTATGATAACTTAAGAACATAAGAACATAAGAAATAGGAGCAGGAGTAGGCCATCCAGCCCTTCGAGCCTGCCCCACCATTCAATAAGATCATGGCTGATCTGTCGCTGCTCAGTTCCACTTTCCCGCCCTCTCCCCATAACCCTTAATCCCCTCTCCTATCAAAAACCCATCAACCCGCGTCTTAAAAATATTTAGCGAGGCAGCCTCCACCACTTCAACGGGCAGAGAATTCCATTTAACTTGCATTTATGTAGTGTCTTTAATACGGAAAACATTTCAAGGACGGTTGAGTGATAAGAAAAATTGATACCAAACCAAAGGAGAAATTGATCTAGGAGGTGGGTTTTAAGGAGAGACTGAGAGGTTCAGCAGAGGAATTCTGGACCTTGAGACTGAGACAACTGTAAGTGTGATTGCCAGTTGTGGGATTAAGGATCTGGGAAATGCACAACAATGAAAAGTTGGAGGCACACAGAGTTTTTGTAGGGTTGACAAGCTGCAAAGAGGTTAAAGATGGAATGGGGCCCGTGGATTTGAACACAGAAGGCAAAAACTTTTCCCTACTCTGTTGCCCTTCTGTTGGGGAGATTTAGCAAGGAGGGAGGGCTGTCTTCTGAATCCAGGGGCCGGGGGACGGGTCCTCAATTTAATTTGTTTTATATTCGGAGAGCCTACGCTACCAGCATGATCTTATGGGACCTGCCTCCTGAATTTCCATTTCCAGAGTGTTTAAAACTTTGGTGAGAAAAGCCAGCAATGCAGCTGGCAGGGTACAAACCATATTTCCTGTCCTGCCCAAGTTGACAAGTTGAGGGGGGGAGGTGGTGGAGAGAAAATTTCACCAGTTTTTTATAAGCATTAATTTCAAATTAATTTCAGTCAGAAAAAATCACCACATCATTGCACTGACTGTTTGCATGGCTACCTCTCGGCTCCAGAGACTCGAGTTCAATTCCGGCCTTTGGTGACTGTAGAGTTTGCA
This sequence comes from Carcharhinus amblyrhynchos, assembly GCF_965287045.1. NCBI lineage: Eukaryota > Metazoa > Chordata > Chondrichthyes > Carcharhiniformes > Carcharhinidae > Carcharhinus > Carcharhinus amblyrhynchos. The sequence continues at coordinate 44,131,279 of NC_137327.1, read as the reverse complement.
TGTTTTCCCCATGCCTACTTGGGTTTCCTCTGGGTATTTCTGTTTCCTCCTAAACGCCAAAGATGTGCAAGTTAGGTGGTTGGCCATGCTAAATTGCCCCTTTAATATTCCAAGATGTGTAGGTTAGGGGGATTAGTGAGATAAATGTGTGAGGTTACGGAGATAGGGCATAGTATGAGTCTGGATGAGATGCTCTGTTGGAGAGTTGGTGCAGACTTGATGGGCCGAATGGGCTCCTTCTGTGCTCTTGGGATTCCATGATTCTATGACCTAACAGCTTCCGTTTTGGAATAATAATTATTCCCTGGCAGCTTTCTGCTTCCAAGAAGCAGAATTCTTCCTGCTGCTGCCTTCTGCTTCAGATGCCTGGTGAAAGACCTCTGTCTTTTGTGACTTTTCAGTTAGGTGTTAAGGATATTGCAATTTTGGGACAAAGAATTTTGTTTTGGCCTCTTTGGAAGGTGCAAGCAATCTTGCCTTGGTTTACAAAATCTATGGACAAACAATTGGGGAACCTATAAGGAATAAAATAAGATGAGAGAAGGGAAATAATAGTTTTGTAAGTCTTTTACAGAGTCTAGGGAACATAATATATATCATTTTATAAAATAGCTTCTAAAGTGTTGCTCCATTGACTCAAATGGGTATTGGAACTTAAGAAATTTGATAATCATTCCAGCCTTGGTCTGTGCTGGTCATTTGTGTAAAATAAATCCCCTGTTGAAACAGACCTACGTAGAGTACACCCATTTAGAACAAAGGAATACAATTCCTAAGGGTCCATTATTCTGTTGTTTTAAAAAAATGTCAAAACAGCTACTGTGGGAACCAGGTCCCATAAAACATAATTACATTCAAACTAGTTTTAATTGTGTATTAATTTCAGGCCAGTGCCAGCAGAATGGATCACTGGAGTCAATAGTTTTATCAAACTAATCGCATGTTGACCACAGCTCATATTTTTGTCATGTTTAGTGTGATGGAACATTCAATATTATAATAACCCTTTCTGTGAAAATATTATGTTCTAACTTTACCTTTCACTCTTCTAATGTCAGCCCTGAGTCTCAAACTCCTTTTTTTTAAGTTATAAAGTCAGGATTATTAGACAATGGAATACTTCACCACTTAAATTGATGAGGAAGATTGAAATTATAGCACCATTCCATATAGATTTAGATAAGTATTTGCAAAGGAATTATCTACAATATATGGAGAAAAGGCACATAAAGAAAGAGATTCAATATATAATAGTTCCAGCTAAGTAACAAATACCTACCATGGTCTCCTTAAATTTAGATTCTTCATGTAACTGATGAAAGTTTATTTCCATTGAGTGGTAAATCACTGTCATTCCTCAATCTTGGTATGATTGTGTAATATTTGCTCTACTCCATTGTTATGGTGTCCTTTCAAAATTAAAGTTCCCAAAGCTATAAGCAGTACTTCACCTGTAGCTTAATCCACATTTTGTAGAATTTATACATCACATTACTTGCTCCAATGTATAAAGCCTAGAATCCTTTTTGCCGTTTAATGCCCCTTGTATGTATCCTGTCACCTTTAAAGATTTATGATCTAGAGAACCTGTCAATTTTCCAATCCATAATTGTTCATTAGTTCATAATTTCTGTGCAGTGAACTGCATTCACCATCCATTTTCTGTCATTTCTGGTGGAGAAATATAGAAACCACAAGCAGGGGAAGGCCATTTAGCTCCTTGACCCTGCTGCGCCATTCATTTTGGTCACGGTTGATCCTGATCCTCCCTTCCACTATTTCCCCCCCTCCCAATATCTGTTTAGCTCCAAGAGCTATATCTAATTTATTCTTGAAATCAGACAACATTTTGGTCTCAACTAGTTTCTGTGGTAGTGAATTCCACACATTCACCACCCTCTGGGTGAAGAAATTTCTCCTCACCTCAGTTCTAAAAGGTTTATCCCTTATCCTCAAACTATGACCCCTAGTTCTGGACTCCCCCACCATCAGGAACATTCTTTCTGAATCTACCTATCTAACCTTATTTGAATTTTATAAGTTTCTATGGGATCCTCTCTTACTCTTCTAGCTCCAGTGAATATAATCCTAACCAACTTAGTCTCTCCCCATATGATAGACCTACATCCCAGGAATTATCCTGGTAAACTTTCTCTGTACTCCCTCTGTAACAAGGATATCCTTCCTCAAATAAAGACACCAAAACTGCACTCAATATTCCAAGTGTGGCCTCACCAATATGCTATACAACTGCAGCAAAACACCCCTGTTCCTATTTTCAAATCCTCTCGCTATGAAGGCCATCATACTATTTGCCTTCTTTACTGCCTGCTGTACCTATACACTTACTTTCAGCGACTGATGCACAAGGACACCAGGGTCTCGCCGAGCATTCTTCTTTGCCATTTAGTTAGGTTTACATCGATAAATTTTGATATTGCCCCAATTGTGCTTATGTCCAATTCCATTTATGTAATTGAGAAGTAAGAATTCCCAACCCAAATTCTTGGACCTTTCATGATCCACATCCAACCAATCATCAAATATAATTGACTGTTACCCCATCAACATGCACATTTATTCCCTTACATACCATGTGACTTGCTTTTTGTTTCTCAAGATTCATTTTTACAACTACTATGTGCACAATAGCTGGCTTTCAACCACGTAACCACATGGAAATACTAAAGACTACGTGTATGTATGTTAGGAAACAATTGGGTTGAGATGAATTGTTGACGAGAATATCATCCCAATGTGATTACTTGCATAAGCGTTGTGTGGTTTATCATTTTATCAGAATCCATTGAACTCAGTCCAACTTTATAACTCACTGTAGTCTAACTGTTCCATCTATTCATTATTCACAAAATTACTAACTGCATTAGGTTGTTGTAATATGGAAGGTCATGAGTTGGCTTGATCATAATTGTTAGAATGTTTCTAGATGTGAACGGAAGATATTGCTGTCGAATTGTGAAGTTTGTGGGGTAATTTGGCATGTACATTTGTAAAGTTACTCTAGAATTGTTGCATAATGTTTTACTTGTGTGCTGTGAAACACATGCTGTAGCTGTATGAAGGGATCTGGTGTTATCGAAATCCTTCCAGCTACAGCTGGATCATACTACTTGGAATTCAGGAAAAATTGTGAATCATAACCTTCTGCAACCTAATACTTGCTAATTGAAGTCTCTGAATTGTCATTTCAGTTCCAATTCTGCTCCGTAGCTTGGGGGTACTTGCTTGATTTCTGGCACACACAAAACTGAAAGGACACAATGATCTTTTGGAAGCCATTGTGCTTAAAATAGCAGCTGTGGTACTTCTAAATGGTTTGAGGCATTCAATTATTGCCTCTTTATTCAAAAGGAGTAAAACTTTTTTGTTGGTCTGTGTTGTTTGCCCTAAGGTCTTGTATGAACTTGGGTTCCAAGTGTTGGGCTGGACTGGAGAGTCAGTGGGAGAAAGCAGTAAAATGTATAGAATGTTCCATTTAGATCTCCGAATCAGCAGGTGTGCTTTAAGCGCATGTTTTCCATGACATTCGTGAAAGCCACCCACTTCTGCCATGTTAGGCACTTAGCAGAACAGCATTGTGACACATGAAACATGTATGTATCCTTTATTTGATGATTGACCTCCAGTTGCGAAATTGTTTAAGGTACTGGTCTTTAGCTGCAAGAACACTCAAGAAGCTTGATACCATTCATGACAAAATAGTCCGCTGGAACAACAGCCCATCAACAAATCCCATGGGCATCCACTCCCTCCATCATCCATGCACAAATGTTGAAAAGTGTACCATCTACAACATGCACTGCAGCAGCAACTCACCAAGGCTCCTTCAACAGTACCTCCCAAACACGCAAACTCTAATATGTAGGACGGAGACAACATGAAAACAACAGCCCATTTCCCGCCAAGTTCTTCTCTCAAGTCACACACTATTCCACATTGGACATATTGCTGCTCTGTATTTTTAAAGGCCAGTAACTCTGGTAGAATACAGGAATCACCACACAATTGGCAACCCTCAAATCTATGGGATGGGATGAGTAATGCAAAAGAAACATCTTGAACTATGTGTTAGAATAAATATTTGAATAGCTCGGATCTTTTTAGACTTCCATTTACAGTCTGGAGTATGAATGCATTTAAAGAATGACCTTGTGCTGTTGTCCTGCTGTTATTCCAAGAGTATGATGGGAAGCCAAATTCAAAAATGATGCACCTAGAAATGACAGGAGCACAACCTGTTAGGCAAACAGACTTGATTGTGCATCCAAAGGGGCTTTACAAACAAACTTTTCACACTTCCCACTACACACTTTGGCAATTGTTTGGGGCTGTTGTCATGGGAATTTTTCAAAGGTTTTTTAATTCTGGAGACCCTAACCTTTGCAAAACTATCAAAGTAATTCCTAACCATCCCTCTGAGTAAAATATCAGAACAAATAGAACATAGAACAGTCCAGCACAGTACAGGCCCTTCAGCCCTCAATGTTGTGCCGAGCTATGTCCAAATCCAAGATCAAGCTATCCCACTTCCTATAATTCTGGTGTGGTCCATGTGCCTATCCAATATCTGCATGAAAGTTCCTAAAGTGTCCGTATTCCACACCCCAACGACTCTGAGTGAAGAATCTACCTTGGACAACCCTCCTATATCTCCCACCATGAACCTTATATTATGCCCCCTAGTAACAGCTACATCCACCCGAGGAAATAGTCTCTGCACGTCCACTCTATCTATCCTCCTCATCATCTTATAAACCTCTATTAAGTCACCTGTCATCCTCCACCGCTCTAAAGAGAAAAGCCCCAGCTCCCTCAACCTTTCCTCATATGACCTACCCTCCAAACCAGGCAGCATCCTTGTAAATCTCCTCTGCACTCTCTTCAATGCTTCCACATCCTCCTTATAGTGAAGTGACCAGAACTGAACACAATATTCCAAATGTGGTCTCACCAACATCCAGTATAGTTGCAGCATAACCCCACAGCTCTTAAACTCAAATCCCCTGTTAATAAACGCTAACACACCATAAGCCTTCTTCACAGCTCTATCCACTTGAGTGGCAACCTTCAGAGATCCATGGATATGAACCCCAAGATATCTCTGTTCCTCCACGTTCCTCAGAACCCTGCCATTGACCCTGTAATCCACAATCAAGTTTGTCCTACCAAAATGAATCACCTTGCACATATCAGGGTTAAACTCCATCTGCCACTTTTCTGCCCAGCTTTGCATCCTATCAATGTCTCTTTGCAGCCTGCAAGAGCCTTCCACCTCATCCACTACTCCACCATTCTTGGTGTCATCAGCAAATTTACTAACCTACCCTTCAGCCCCCTCTTCCAAGTCATTGATAAAAATCACAAATAGTAGAGGACCCAGCACTGACCTCTGTGGTACATCACTGGTAACTGGCCTCCAGTCTGAAAATTTTCCTTCCATCACCACACTCTGTCTTCTATGAGTCATGATGTGGAGATGCCAGCATTGGACTGGGGTAAAACAGAAAGAAATCCCACAACACCAGTTAAACTGGTGTGGAATTTCTTTGTGTTCTATGAGTCAGCCAATTACTTATCCAGTTGGCCAAATTTCCTTCTATCCCATACCTCCTTATCTTCTTCATGAGCCTACCATGGGGAGCCTTATCAAATACCTTACTAAAATCCATGTATATGACGTCAACTGCTCTACCTTCATCTACACACTTAGTTACCTCCTCAAAGAATTCAATCAAATTTGTGAGGCAGGACTTACCCCTCACAAAACCGTGCTGACTATCCCAGATTAAACTGCATCTTTCCAAATGGTCATAAATCCTATCTCTCAGGAGTCTTTCCATTAATTTATCGACCACCGAAGTAAGACTAACTGGTCTATAATTACCAGGGTCATTCCTATTTCCTTTCTTGAAGAGAGGAACAACATTTGCCGCTCTCCAGTCCTCTGGCACAATCCCCTTGGACAGTAAGGACCCAAAGATCAAAGCTAAACGCTCCGCAGTCTGAGTGTGAACTGGAAAAACTTGAGTTTGTGTGTCGGGCTGGGGGGCGAAGGATCAATGTTAACATGAACTGAGGTGATAAAAGAAACAAGGATGAATTAAGGAAAGTTGAAGGGAATGTTAGCATGAACTGAAGGAAAGGAAGAAGATGATAGAGAACTCAATTACATAGTACTTTTTATAACCTTAACATCCCAAAGCATTTCCAACCAATGAAGCACTTTAGAAATGCAATTATTGCTATTCTTGTATCAAATTGCACAGAAGTAGCAACTTGTGAACAAGCATTGGGCCCAACTGGTCTATACTGACATATATGCATCACACATGCCTCCTCCAACCTTGTGTCGTCACATCTAATCAGGGTACCTGATAGATGTTCTGACTGCTGCCAGTGAGATATTTGCGTCAAAATAGGAGAAGCTATTTCTTCCAACCTCCAAAATATTGAGGCAGTAAAACCGCAGAAATATTTCTTTGGACTTGAGCAACCTCTCCTGTGATGGATGATCATACTGCCAGGATGCAGTAGTGGTGGTCAGGCTATTGTGCGCTCCCATGATAACACTGTGGGCAGAATCTTATGAGAATTTGGCTGTGTCAGTTCAGGTAAGAAACAGTTGTGGAACTCTCCAGCTCCAATGGTCAGTTTTTCTCCAGATCTTGTCCCTTTAACTACAAAGAAAGAGTGGGGGTGGTTTGTGCTATCACTCAGGTGAGGTGGGGACTCTTAGAGCTGGGAACCAGCTCCACTGCGATAAGAAAAAGGGTGCCCCGATCACATAAACAAATATAACTCACCCCCCACTCCCCCCTGCCCCAAAGAGATATCTGTGGCCCTCCCCCAAACATTTCTGGCATCCTCCTTTTTCCCGGGGGAATAGCCAGGGGCTATACCTGCCTTTGGAAGGATCCCCTAAACAGACTCACACCTGGGTGAACTTGTTGTAAACCTCACCAATGTGACATTATGTTGATGAGGTAAGAAAATCTGGGGTGGGGGGGAAGAGAATCTGGCACAGTGTGTTTAATTGTATTTAAATTTATTAAAATGTTTTGAAATCAGGAGAGGCAGTGAAAATTGAATATCACAATCTCACCAGTTAAATCTGTACGCCAAATCTTTAGGCAGAAATATTGACCACAGTATAAAAAAATCAGCTTATTTATCAAAATACAGGCTGCAGTGCTCTGGTGTCATTGCACATTTATGAACCCTACTTGTTACCAACAGCTTGATGTTCATAACCTCAATCAAAAATGTGATGCTGAAACAAGGCGATGTTTGCTATGCCAATGTATAACCTGTAACTGGCAGCAACATCAATCAGCGCTCCAACTAGCAGCAGTGTATGAGATTTAGGAGCAGCTGAAGTGGTGATTTAATCATATTGAATTACCCATCCACCAAAGCATAAGATGTAAATATCCAAACAGTCCAATGTGAGACTAGCAATCATGCCTCTGAATCTTAAAAAAAAGTGCACCAGAATACTTGTGTAAATGCCTTTCTTTTCTGTAGTAAATACATTGAATGGGCATCATTCCTTGAAAAGCCTTCATTTGTCCTGCAGTATGTGGGGTGTCCTTCCTGTGGCTGAAAAGCAGTGTTGACATTTAGACTTTATCTTTACTTTATCTTGAATACCAAGCAGTGTGTGTATGTTACATGAGAGAAAGTTGTTCTTGTGGAAGTAACATTTGGAAAAACTGTTGTCATTTTTCCTCTTTCACTTATTGCTCTTCCCCCACCTCCTAAATAAAATATTGTTGAACCATCAATTGTAATGAATTTGATAAGGACTGAATAGTTACACTATTACAGTTACACTATTACACGATACACGAGTAAGAGATAGCAAATATAAGCTGGTGAGGGTGATACAAAATGCCTCCGTATGGTTACCAATATTTTTGGCCCTCGTTCCCCCTCTCAGCTGAAGGAAGCTGCATTCCAGGGCTAGACTAAGAGAAAAGGCTAATTATTAAATAGTTCTTGCAAAATACTTCAATAGTAAAAGTAAAATATTTTTAAAACTTTAATTTCTATACTGAATTAGAGACTTAGTTGAATCCAACAGTATTGTCTGCATGCAAAATTCATTGTAGTTTGTATGAAGATTGTGGCAAGCAAAAGTTAGTTTTCTTTCTCTCCCCTATCTTCACCGTTGGACAGTCCTCTGAAGAATACCTGAAAATGACACTGATTGGAAGATCTTTGTAAGAAATTGCCCCTCTTAATGCCTCTGTTCTTAGTTTGCTTCTCTGGCAAAGAAGCCAAAATACCTGCCAGTTATTGTTTTAAACTGAAGTTTATCATCCATGGTCCCCACCACAGACTTCTTATCACCCATTTCTTACACTTCTCCTGGGCCATTTTCTAATGTTGCAGCATTTTGTTCATATCCTTGGTCTTCAATTTCTCAGCCAAGCTTCTGGTCATGACCTCCTATCACAAAGACCTATTGATTTCCACTTCATCTGCTTTTGTTCTGCCTCAGTCCATCTGTTGCTGAAATCCTTATTCATGCCTCTGGTGGCACAGTGGTTAGCACTGCTGCCTCACAGCGCCAGGGACCCAGGTTTGATTCCCGACTTGGATCACTGTCTGTGTAGAGCCTGGGCATCCTCACTGTATCTGCGTGGGTTTCCTCCAGGTGCTCCGGTTTCCTCCCACAGTCCGAAAGACGTACTGGTTAGATGCATTGGCCATGCTAAGTTCTTCCTCAGTATACCTGAACAGGCACTGTAGTGTGGCAACTAGGGGATTTCCACAGTAACTTCATTGCAGTGTTAATGTAAGCCTACTTGTGACACTAATAAACAAACTAAACTCCATTCTCAGCTATTACATTGCTCTTCAGGTTGGTATTCCATCCTCCTCCTTCTATAAACATCACCTCATTCAAGCCCTGCCCATATCTTATTCTGAGCCGAGACCTGCTGACCCATCACTTTGTGAATTCACTGATCTACATTGGCTACAGAGCTCCCAACATCAATTTAAAATTTCTCATCCTTGTATCGATGCGCGTAATGACCTTTCCCCACCATATTTCTAATTATCAACGACACTGCACAACTTTCCATTATTCCATCTCTATCCTTTTGTACGTATTCCCCATTCCGTCACCCTACTGTTGGAGACCGTATCTTCAGCTATCTCGACCCTACTTTGTGAAGCATCCTTTCTAGCTTCCTATCTTCCTTTTAAACCTGATATCTTCAGCGAAGCTAGTGGTCACTGCATCTCCTAGCTCCTCTTAGTGTACGCTATTGACTCAGTATGCTTATGTGAAGCACCCTGGATTGTTTTTTCTCTACATTAAAGCCACTATATAAACATGTTGTTACATAATAACCTCATCTACTTCCTTTTGGTGTAACAGGTTGGCATAATAAATTGTTGCTTGGTTTCCATCCTTTGTGCTCGCTTGCTTCTTCCTCTCTTTTGTTGGCCTGTATTTATCTGTATGTCTTTTTTTTTAAAACTGTTCATAATCCCTTCATCTCCTACATAACCAATCACTTTTGGCAGGGGTGACCTGTTCTTGGGACTCTTGTCTATACTGTTTTTAAGATGGTTGCTAGGAAATATGTAATAGTAAACCAATGCTGACTTTCTTCTGATTTTGTATACCCTGTTAAAGTTTAAAGTTTATTTATTGTCACAAGTAGGCTTAAATTAACACTGCGATGAAGTTACTGTAAAAATCCCCTAGTCGCCACACTGCGGCGCCTGTTCAGGTACACTGAGGGAAAATTTAACATAGCCAATACACCTAGCCAGCACATCTTTCAGATTGTGGGTTGAAACTGAAGCACCCAGAAGAAACACACACAGACACAGGAAGAACATGTAAACTCCACACAGACAGTGACCCCAGCCAGGAATCAAACCTGGATCCCTGGTGCTGTGAAGCAGCAGTGCTAAGAACATAAGAACATAAGAAATAGGAGCAGGAGTAGGCCATCTAGCCCTTCAAGCCTGCCCCGCCATTCAATAAGATCATGGCTGATCTGTCGTGGCTCAGTTCCACTTTCCCGCCCTCTCCCCATAACCCTTAATCCCCTCTCTTATCAAAAACCCATCAACCCATGTCTTAAAAATATTTAGCGAGGCAGCCTCCACCACTTCAACGGGCAGAGAATTCCAGAGATTCACCACCCTTTGAGTGAAGAAGTTCCTCCTCAACTCCGTTCTAAACCGCCCCCCCTTTATCTTGAGGCTGTGCCCCCTAGCCCTACTGTCTTTTTTGAGCGGGAAGAGTCTCTCCACCTCTATCCTATCCATCCCATTCATCATCTTATACGTCTCAATGAGATCTCCCCTCATTCTTCTAAACTCTAACGAGTACAAGCCTAGTTTATTCAGCCTCTCCTCATTGCTCAACCCCCTCAACTCCGGCATCAGCCTAGTAAACCTCCTCTGCACTCCCTCCAAGGCCAAAATATCTTTGCGCAGGTGCGGCGCCCAAAACTGCACACAGTACTCCAGCTGCAGCCTCACCAATGCCCTATACAGCTGCAGCAAGACCTCCCTACTTTTATATTCAATCCCCCTCGCTATGAAGGCCAGCATCCCATTTGCCTTCCTGACCACATGCTGCACCTGCAAGCTGGGTTTTTGCGACTCATGCACAAGGATCCCGAGGTCCCTCTGCACCGTTGCCTGCTGCAGTTTTTCGCCACGTAAGTAATAGTCCTTCCTACCATTATTCCTACCAAAGTGGACCACCTCACACTTGCCAACATTAAATTCCATTTGCCAGTTCCTGGCCCATTCGCCCAGCCTATCTAGATCCTTCTGCAGACTCTCCACACCCTCCGCACAATTTGCCGTTCCCCCAATCTTGGTGTCATCAGCAAATTTCGACATCCTACACTCGGTTCCCTCCTCCAGATCATCTATATAAATGGTAAAAAGCTGAGGCCCCAACACCGACCCCTGGGGCACTCCACTAGTCACCATCCGCCGATCCGAATAGCACCACTGTACCACCGTGTCAACCCACCTTCCTTTCGAGGTATGGTTGAGATCAGTTGGTGAGTGAACAACCTGAGCTTGAACATACTCTGGCCCTGTGAATGCCATCTAATATGCCTTATTTTAATATAATTATGGCACATTTAAAGTTTGGATAGAGGCAATTGTTTTTGAAGTGTTCTGTGTTGAGTATTAGAGCATCATTGATGGAAAATACACTGACATTTTCATGTAATTCATAATTTTTCAGTCCATTATATCACTGGAGGGACACTCCCATTGAAAAGCGATGTGAGGTGGGACTTGTGGGTTCTCTCCCATTTTACTACACCATAAGCTTTTGCAGATTTCTTAAAGGCATTCCATAAACTACAACAAGTGAAATATCAACGTTGCTTGACACTGATTCAACCCCTGCTATTTAACCTGTGATCGTAGAGGCTTGGCTTGAATCTTTTAAAATTTTATTTGATTTTAATATTTCTTATACTGAAATGGAATGGATAAGGTTTGGCAGATTAAATATTTTCAGTCTCAGTAGTATTGCATGGTGTGAATAGGGAATGATTATTTTTTACATGCAGTGAAATTGAGGTTAATTGTGCACTTTGTGATTATACTCTAGAGAATGCAGGCTTGATTAGTTGTTGAGTATGGGGAAGATTGTGAATAGATAAGAAAAGTCATCTTTATTTATGAAAAAATCTACTTATTTGCTGAAGTCCTATTCTGTAGTTTGCTTCCACCACCATTCAAAAATTGTTCCTGTATATATCTTTCTCAATAGATTTTAGCCTTTATAATAGATAAATTGAAATGAATTGCTTCTAAAGCTGAAGCTGTACACTAGGAGCATTCACAGAATACAGGTTACTGGATTGTGCTGTGTCTGAGGTCGTAATGCTCCAGCCTCTTGTCAGAAAATTATTGCACGCCTCACTCACTCCAGTACCCGAGTACTGAGCTAAAGGAGTCCTGCATGGTTAGATACAGTGTTAAACCAAGATGAACACTGAAGATCTCATGCCACTACTTAAAGAACTTTGGTGTCTTGACCAATATTCCTCTGGCATCCAACACCAGCCAAATAAATATTTTATCTTTTTGCTGTTTGTAGGATCTTGCTGTGTGCAGAATAGTTACGGCATTTGGCTACATAGAAATTGCATTGTATAATTCATTTGTATGTGCTGGACTTTGAGCATGCTACAGATGTATATTATGCAAATACTTCTTTGACAATCTCTCCCCTATGATTTTTACAAATTATGAAACAATTTGTTACGGTTGCTATCTCTTTCCTCCCTCTCTCCCTCCCTCCCTCCCTCCCTCTCACCTCTATTGCTTCTTTGCCTCTCTTTTAATGGCAGTATCTAATTTTGGGTTGTAGAATTGCTTTCATTCTCTCGCTGTCTCCCTGTCTCTGAAGTTGTATCCATGGCAGGAGGTGAAGGATAATAGAAAATGAGTGATTCAGGTGGGGTTCCGCAGGCCTCTCTACGAGTCCCTTTATATTAATGAGTTGCATTTAAACAGAGGAGCATAATTAGAAGTCTGCATATAATGCAATAATTGGCCATGTGGTTGATGGTAAGAAAATAAGCTGTAGACTGCAAAAAGATGTGAATGGACTGGCAGATAAGCAGAGAGGTGCCAAATGGAATTAATTCCACAAAGTTGTGATGTAATGCATGTGAAGAGGGCAAACCAGACAAAGGGATACACAATAAATGGTATGTACAAAGAAGTGTGGGGAAACAGAGGGACGATCGAGTAAATATCCACAGTTTCATCAAGGTAGCAAGAACAAGCTTTGATGTCTTAAGGAGTGTATTAATTACAGAGAAGGAGGTGCTGGAAGTCTTAAAGTGCATCAAGGTAGATAAATCCCCAGTACCTTATGAAGTGTATCCCAGGACGTTGTGGTAGGCTAGGGAGGAAATTGCGGATCCCCTAGCAAAGATATCTGAATCATCGACAGCCACAGATGTGGTACCTGAAGATTGGAGGGTGGCAAATGTTGTGCCTTTTGTTGGAGAAAGGCTACAGGGAAAAGTCTGGGAACTATAGGTCAATGAGCATAACGTCTGTAATGGGTAAGTTGTTAGAAGGTATTCTGAGTGACAGGATCTACAGACATTTAGAGAGATAAGGACTGATTAAGAACAGCATGGCTTTGTGAGTAGAAAATCATGTCTCACGAATTTGATTGAGTTTTTTGAAGGGGTAACCAAGAAGGCGGAGGAGGACAGTGCAGTTGATGTTGTCTACATGGATTTTAGCAAGGCCTTTGCAAGGTACTGCAGGGTGAGGTAGCCAATTAGATGCAAAATTGGCTTGATGACAGATGAAGGTTGTAGAGGGTTGTTTTTCAGACTGGAGGCCTGTGACCGGTTGTGCGCCTCGGATTAGTGCTGGGTCCACTGTTATTTGTCATTTATATTAATGATTTTGATGAGAATATAGGATTTAGAATATTGGGTTTGCAGATGACGCCAAGATGGGTGGCATAGTGAACAGTGAAGAAGGATTACAACGGGATCTTGATCAATTGGGCCAGTGGGCTGATGAATGGCAGATGGAATTTAATTATTTTATTGAATTTTAATGCAAAATGAAGCATTTTGGTACTTTGAACCATGGCAGAACCTACTCAGTTAATGTTAAGGCACTGGGGAGAGTTATAGAACAAAGATCTAAGGGTACAGGTTCATAGTTCCTTGAAAGTGACGAAGGCATTCGGCATTCTTGGTTTCATTGGTCAGAACATTGAATGCAGGAGTTGGGATGTCTTGTTGAAGTTGCACAAGACATTGGTAAGGCCACACTTGGAATATTGGGTACAGCTCTGGTCACTATTATAGAAACGATATTATTAAACTAGAAAGAATGCTGAAAAGATTTATTAGGATGCTACCAGGACTTGATGGTTTGAGTTGTAAGGAGAAGCTGGATAGACTGGGACTTTTTTCCCTTGAGCATAGGAGGCTTAGGGGTGATCTTATAGAGGCCTTTAAAATAAAGAGGGGCATAAACAAGGTAGATAATCAACATTTTTTCCCAAAGGTAGGGAAGTCTAAAACTAGAGGGCATAGATTTAAGATGAGAGGGGAGAGATACAAAAGGGTCCAGAGGGGCAATTTTTCACACAGAAGGTGGCAAGCGTCTGAAATGAGCTACAAGAGGTAGTAGTAAAGGTGGCTACAATTTTGTCTTTTAAAAAGCATTTAGGCAGTTACATGGGTAAGCTTGGTACAGAGGGATATGGGCCAAACATGGGCATCTGGGACTAGCTTAATAGTGAAAACTGGGCGGCATGGAAAGTTGGACTGAAGGGCCTGTTTCCATTCTATAAACCTCTGTGATTCTAAGTAAGTAAGGTGACTAAAAGCATACAGGATACTTTGCTTTATCAGCTGAGACATAGAATAAAAGATCAGGGAAATTATGTGAGAACTGTATAGAACACTAGTTCGGTTACCTCTAGAGTTCAGATTTCAGCGTGCACCTTCTACGTGAAAAAGAGGCATCTGATTGGGATTAATTGCGATTTATTCTCCTCCTCTATCTTCCTCTCTTTCCCCTGCTTCTTCCACCACCCCTTTTTCCCCACCCTCCCATCAGAAAATAGTTAATGGTCCCTTTAACTAGTACTGATGAGGGTCCATCCTGCTACTGAACAGATTCGGCTGTGCCAGATTAAGATTGGACATCAGCTGTAGCATTGAGATTGTAAAGTAACACTACTACAATCAAATGAACTTTACGCACTGACTGAGGAGGTGATCTGCCATGTGGTCCTAAAACTGGCACTACAGACCTACCCAAAATGGCATTTGGAAGAGCCCGTACCAGAAGAGTATGTATGTGGCACAGGTTTTTCATTTTGGACATGAAATAGCATTAGCAACGTTGAACGATATACACTGAAATTTTGCAGCCAGTATCTGCTGTTTTTTTTTAATCCTGGGAGGAACCCTTATTGTTGTCCTGCCAACTCGCTCATGTGAATTGGCTAATCTCAGCTCCCAAGATAGGGAATAGCTTTCATTGTGTTGCTTTGATGTTTTTGAGTGAAACACCACATTATTCTGCATGACACAAATAATGAAAAAAATGTAGAAGAAAATCCTTCTTTAAAATAGTCAGACGAATATCCAATTCAAATTTTTTTTCTTTGTATAGAAGGCTATTTTTAAAGAAAATTTATCTCTTAAATATTACTATTATGCTGACAAAGTAAATGTCAGAGCGAAAAGCAGAGCTCTGTGAAACCTACTTAAACTACACATTACTATCAATCATTAAATTACTCCACTGCTTCATTCAGACCTCCTACAGCGACTAATCCTTGCATACTATTTTGACAGGAGGGCAAACATTATACTGAGCAAGAAGTCTATCAGGTTACAGGACATTGGTTTCTGTGGTTGGTGACAAACTCAGGAAAAATCTAATTTTGTGATGAGGAATTTGTCGGTAGAACAGTTTGTTAAAGTTGACTGTTTTGTGGTTAAGTGCTATGTGAACAATTTCCTGTTCATATTGGAGAATCTTTGCTCAAGGTAGCTGCATAAGCAAAAATTGATTGCAGTTCCCTGATAAAAGGTGAGTTCTCTTAATGTCATCCAGTAATTACTGGGAATGGATGATCGACTATTGCAAAGCCAGGCCTGTACAGCATAAAATGGGAATACTTACACCTTGATTTAATTAGATTGGCATGATCTGCATAAATAACAAATAGCTTACCTCCACAAAATGATTTGCATTCTAGTTATATAGAATTATTCTTCGCTGTTTTGGCATTTTTCTGTTCCTATAATTTGGAGGTTAGATAGATTAAAATGGCCTTGTTCCCCTGCCAATGTTAGATGGGACATCTTGTTTCTTTCCCCCGTTCTGATACCTGTTCAGGGTGCTTGGATTACAGAGCAGTAAAGTTCTCCTTGACATGTATTTTCCAGCCACTTCTTTCATGTTTACAGGGCTTTGCTATATCTATATTCCTTTTGTTCTGTGAATATTCCCAGTTTGTGTGTTCTCATTTACCACCCTGGAAATTTGAATTGATAAATCAGGTCATGTACCTGCTTACTATTGTCTCATTGCTCTGTATTTGCTCAGCCTTGACCCTTGTGCTTCGCCAGTCAGTGCATTTTCCCCCTTTGTGTTTAATTTGTGTTTGATTATTTTGTTGTCCTTCATGTGGCTGATAACTAACGGTAGCGTGATCGGTTTTAGTCTTGTGAAGTTAAAGGTAGTTGTTTCTCAATCCTTTATTCCAATATACATTTGTGATTGCCATAAAACAGTGAATAAGTTAGTTGAAAGCATTGCTCTAAGAGTGAGTAGAAAGACAAGATGAGCATTGTCTTACAAACTGCCTTTTTAGGCAAATATAAGAACATAAGAAATAGGAGCAGGAGTAGGCTAACTAGCCCTTCGAGTCTGCCCTGCCATTCAATAAGATCATGGCTGATCTGTCGTGGCTCAGTTCCACATTCCCACCCTCTCCCCATAACCCTTAATCCCCTGTCTTATCAAAAACCCATCAACCTGCGTCTTAAAAATATTTAGCGAGGTAGCCTCCACCACTTCAACGGGCAGAGAATTCCAGAGATTCACCACCCTTTGAGTGAAGAAGTTCCTCCTCAACTCTGTTCTAAACCGCACCCCCCCCCCCCCCCCCCCCCCCCTTTATCTTAAGGCTGTGCCCCCTAGTCCTACTATCCTTTCTGAGCGGGAAGAGTCTCTCCACCTCTATCCTATCCATCCCATTCATCATCTTATACGTCTCAATGAGATCTCCCCTCATTCTTCTAAACTCTAACGAGTATAAGCCTAATTTATTCAGCCTCTCCTCATAGCTCAACCCCCTCAACTCCAGCATCAGCCTAGTAAACCTCCTCTGCACTCCCTCCAAGGCCAAAATATCCTTGCATAAGTACGGCGCCCAAAACTGCACACAGTACTCCAGCTGCGGCCTCACCAATGCCCTATACAGCCACAGCAAGACCTCCCTACTTTTATATTCAATCCCCCTCGCAATGAAGGCCAGCATCCCATTCGCCTTCCTGACCACCTGCTGCACCTGCAAGCTGGGTTTTTGCGACTCATGCACAAGGACCCCGAGGTCCCTCTGCACCGTTGCCTGCTGCAGTTTTTCTCCACGTAAGTAATAATCCTTCCCACCATTATTCCTACCAAAGTGGACCACCTCGCACTTGCCAACATTAAATTCCATTTGCCATTTCCTGGCCTATTCGCCCAGCCTATCTAGATCCTTCTGTAGACTCTCCCCACCCTCCGCACAATTTGCCTTTCCACCAATTTTGGTGTCATCAGCAAATTTCGACACCCTACACTCGGTTCCCTCCTCCAGATCATCTATATAAATGGTAAATAGCTGAGGCCCCAGCACCGACCCCTGGGGCACTCCACTAGTCACCATCCGCCAATCCGAATAGCACCCATTGACCCCCACTCTCTGCCTCCTATTTGACAACCAATCCTCTATCCACGCTAACACCCTACCCCCAACTCCATGCCCCCTGACCTTCTGCAATAACCTCTTGTGAGGTACCTTGTCAAATGCCTTCTGAAAATCAAGAAAGACCACATCCACCGGCTCTCCTCTATCCACCGCCCTAGACACATCCTCATAGAACTCCAGTAAATTTGTCAGACACGACTTCCCTTTAACGAAACCGTGCTGCGTCTGCTCTATCAAGCAGTTCCCCTCAAGATGCCTCGCTATTTCCTCCTTGATGACGGATTCTAACATTTTACCTACAACAGACGTTAAACTAACAGGCCTATAATTCTCCGCCTTTTGCCTGGCACCCTTCTTAAACAACGGCGTAACATTAGCCGTTTTCCAATCTTCCGGCACTTCCCCGGAATCCAGCGACATCTGGAAAATAACCACCAAGGCATCCACTATCACCTCCGCCATTTCTTTCAGGACCCTCGGATGCATTCCATCCGGTCCTGGGGACTTGTCCACAATCAGCCCCCTCCAGTCTGTCGAGCACCACCTCTCTAGTAACAGTAATGTCATCGAGACCCTCCAGTCCTACCACCTTTCCATCTCTAACATCCGGCAAATTATTCACATCCTCCTCCGTGAAGACCGAAACAAAAAAGTTATTCAAGACCTCAACCATATCCCCATCCCCTACCACTAAGTCCCCCTTCTCATCCTCTAAGGGACCAACGTTCACCCTAACCAGCCTCTTCCTTTTTATATATTTATAAATATGTCATTAGAGAGGGAGTACTGTACCTCTAGAAGCACAGAAACTCCCTTACTCTAATATTTATATACAGCATCCCTTGTACTTGTATTTCTTAAGTATTTGTTTGTAAAAACATGCTAAACTGTAATAAGTATAGTTTGTTTTACCACCAACAGTGGCTTTATCGTATAGAACTAGAATTAGCTTTGAGTCCTGCTAAAAAGTCACAGACCTGAAATACTAACTCAGTTTCTCTTTCCACAAATGCTCACAAATCTGTTGAGCATTTCCAGCACTTTGTTTTCATTTGGCCTAAGCTCATGTTGTTGTTTTTAAATCCTGCGTGACAAATGTTGGTTATGATGTGGCATTTAAGTTGTAAAGGTGTCTGCAGGGCTCAAATGCGAACCAAAATCCGGGAATCCAATACAGACTTGCATTTATATAGTGCCTTATCACATCCTTGAGTGGACTGGAATAGCTTTAAAACCAATGAATCATTTTGAAGTACAATCACTGTTGTTATGTAGGCAACACATTTTTATCTCTGCCTGGGTAATGAAAAATGGAATTTTCTGACTTTAAAAGCAGGATAGATTAAGTAGTATGTCTGGACACCAAGGGTAAGGCTTACAGGGAGAGATTGAACAAGTTACGGTTGTATTCTCTGGAATTTAAAAGATTAAAGGGTGATTTGATTGAAGTTTCCAAAATATTAAGGAGAACAGATGGGGAGGAAGTATTTCCGCTAATGGGGAAGGATATGACGAGAACCAGATCTTCTACGAGTAAAATTGGAAAAAAAATCACAAAAAGCACGTTAGAGGTTTAGAATACTCTTCAGTAAAAAGCAACTGATACTAGATCGATTGTTAATTTTAAAACTGACATAATTTTTTGTTAGCCAAAGTAATAAGGATATGGGTATAAGGCAGACGTATGGAGGGGATAGATCACAGACCAGCTATGACCTATTTGAATGGTGGGACATACTCAAGGCTTAAATGGCCTACTACTGTTCCTATGTTCACTCCTGTAAGCCCAACACCGTAGGCCACAAGCAACATGTACAATTCATAGTTAGTTGTTCTGAATTGCTGTTTTGGTGGGTGGCAGACGGTGAGTGGTATAATAGAAGGTATTTAATGTGATTTGGTGTCTGAAAATAATTAGAGAAATTTCAACCTAACCCATCCAACAGGAAACTTATGGCAGCAGCTGCAACATTGGTTTTGCACCTGACTGATTTTGTCTCAATACAGAACAATATTGGGCAGTGCGGAGAATTGGCTGTAACCTGTGAATTTCCCAGCTGGAAGGCTGAGTTAAAAGGATACCCAATATTCATTGAATCATAGTATTCCTACAGTGCAGAAGGAGACCATTCTGCACCGACTGCAATTCCACCCCGGCTCAATCCCCATAATCCCATGTACTTACACTGCTAGTCCCCTTGACACTAAGGGGCAGTTTACTGTGGCCAATCAACCTAACCCCACACGCTGTCGAAGGAAACTGGAGCACCTGAAGGAAACCCACGCAGACATAGGGAGGATGTGCAAACTCCACACAGTTAGCCGAGGCCAGAACCGAATCTGGGTTCCTGGCTTTGAGGCAGCAGTGCTAACCACTGTGCCACTAGGCTGCCCATTTCTGGTTTGTTTTGACTATGTGTGTAGCGCCCTACCCAAACTTTACATGGTGCAGCACATTAAAACCTGGTGGCTAGAAGTGACTGGGAGGAGACATTGACTTCAGTTCCACATGCTTCAGTACTTGATCTCAGTTAAGTTGTGAAAAGACAATGAACAGTGATTAGTCATTTCCCCCCTCAACAAGAGAGGAAGAGCAGTGGGGCCATCTGCCTGTTCCAATTGCAGTCTTGTACAATTGAGGAATAGTTTAAAATCAACAGCCAAACACTGGAGCAGCTGGTTAAGTAAACCTCAAAGAGAAAGGGAGGCAAGGAGGACTTGTCTGCTTAAAAATTACATCTTTAACCCTTGGTTTACACTTGAAAACGACTTCTTGTGAGGCGCAAGAAGTGAGAGAATAGGAAAACTCTATCGATTCCATTCAAGTTCTGATTGCACAGAATTTTTTTTGCATCTCTCTATCTTTGTGACTTTCCACACAGTTATAATTTGGAGCAAAACTTCAAATATGGTTTTGGAAACTACTGCAAATGAATATTCTTAGAAAACTAACTATCACCACATATTTAATATAGAGGTGTTTTGAGAATTTAGGAAATGTAATACTTGATACCTTGATTTCACTGAAATATTTTTTATTAACTTAAAATATATTCATTGTCACAATTGTTCCTTTAGATCTAGATTTCTTAAATATGACAATGTGAAATTCTTTGACTTTGAAACATGATGATGTGTGAAAATGTCTGGTCACACAGATTGGCTATACTCTAGAGATCAATTTATGTTGGGTGTGGTGAAAGTTTGGATTCCACTATCATTTCCGCAGGGTGGAGAACCAAGTAAAATTGCCAAGTCTCCTCTTCAAAGGGTCAGGCAATTACTAAGGGCACTTATAACTAAACTGTTTGCAGATCCCTCCCTTCCCCATTGATTTTTCCCACCTAGAAAAAAAACAGATTTTGTCATACATTTACCAGCCATGAGTATCTGTACTGACTGACAGACCTGAGAATATAAAAGATCAGCCATTTCCAAAACAACACAAACATATTACATTACACTGAATTAATGACGTTATACAGAATTTATAGCAGACATTCCACCTAGCTGATATGTTAGTATTAATGACCCAAATGAACCATCTACCAGCCCTCTTAATCTAACCCTATCAGCATAACCATCAAAATCTTTCTCATTTGTTTACTTAGCTCCCCTTAAATGCATTTATACTATTCATGTCAGTACTCCATTTAGTAGAAAGTTCCATATTGTAATTACTCTTCAAGTGAAGACATTTGTCCTGTATTCTCTATTTAATTTATTAATGATTATCCTGTATTAATGACTGCTATTTTAGGTCTCTGTCAAGAGTGGAAACATTTCCTTTGTCTGCGTGATCAAACTGCTTCATCATTTTTAAGGCTTTAATTAGGTCAGTCCTTTTCTAGATAAAAGAGTCCCACGCTGTTCCACCTTTCTACAAAGGTGTGTTAATACGATAAATCAGGCTTGTGTGGACAGCAGTACTAATAAGCTATCTGACTTTTTCAGGAGTAAAGTCAATGACTTTTTTGCACTTTCGAATCTGCCACTTTAAATATTTGGAATTAGAGGTGCAGTGATCCTGAACCCTTCAGAAGCCTGACCATACCATAGTTATTCAAATCTTATTATTCCTAAGACCACTCAACCAGTCACTGTCAGTGATTCCTGTCTCTAAACATTTATTGCAGTCCAATCTGTTGAAATAATCTTGCAGCACTTTGTTGTGCTGATTGATTGCTGCTGTTAGCAGGTACACTGTGCAATGTGCCCTTCACCGTTGTCCATCACTGTTCCATCTACATATGCTGATAATCTGCACTTCCTTTTGTTCCTCTTTTGAATTACCTGTCTAAAAAAATTCTTCTTTCTGTCCATCTACATACCATCATGTAAGACACAGTGCCATGTATTCACTGTCATGTAATTAGCATGACTTGTTTGTCCTCCGTGCAAAGGATTTCAGATGGGTGAATCAATTTCGCAATTGTATGTACTTGAATAGACTCTGCTTTGAACAGAATTCAAATTAACCAAGGTCACATTGGTGGCAATTGGCATTCTTCCTTGCTCACTAATCCGCTGTGTATAAATGAATAGACCATCTAGCCGGGTGAAATGAAGGGAAGATTTCTATATCATTTGAATGGCAACGTGAAAGCTGTGACTGCTCCTAGCACATGCAGATTCTGGAATTACACCTCGGACCGGTTTCGTTATCATCAATACCAGCCTTAGCATTTCATACCTGCAGGTTCTTACAGTCGCTGTTCATTAGTTAATATTCTTAGTTTTCTGCAAATTAGTAATGTAGCTCTTATTCTTTCTATAGTCATTCTTTTCTTTCTCTATGTCATACCTGTCTTGTCCCAAATCCGCTTCCAGGTTTCTGCCCAACCTGCTGTGACCCCGTAATTGATGGATTACAACTGATCACCCTCAGATGGATATGAAAGTTCCTATGGTTTAATTGATCTTTTTCTTTCTATGTTTGGAATGCAGTGATACGGTTGGGAATGCAGTGTCCATTAAAGACAGTTATTGTTGAATATAAATGTCCATCAATACAAGCTTCGCTATGAAGCAAATGCCAAGTCTCTCATACAGTGTTTATTGTACCAGTTAATTACATTGTAGGCCTGTTTTACTAACTGTTGTCCTTGATTTGGTTAATGTACTATAACAGCCGATATATGATCTACATTGAACATGCTATTATAAAGCTTTATGTGTCTATACAATGTAATAAATTAGACTGGTTAAGGATTGGAGTGATCACATAGAGATTGGCAACTGGGTAAGATGGGAGAATCACTCCAGCTCTTCATGGCCCCCAAGCTGTAATGGCATTTATTTACCTGTTGGATCTGGTTGACCTCTCTCCAGCTGCCAGGTTTTCCAAAGTGTTGGAAACTTGCTCCGCAGGTGTTAAATCTCAAATGCAGCTAAAATTGGAGCCAAGCCAGCTCGTTAAAATACTTAAACTGGGGGCCTGCTTCCAGAGAGCAAACTAGTCACTTGCCTTCCAATCCACCTTCTGTTAAAACCAGAAGCCTGGGGTTGACTTCCACATTTGGTGTGCCTAGCTAAGAAATTCTGTTTTGTTGATAAACTATACTAAGCTTTCAAATTAATATAAATTAAAATCATTTTTGGGGAGGAGATTTAAAATTTTTTTTTGAAGAAATGCTAGTAGATTGTTAAAATTATTTATAGTCTGGCCCCAAAGGTCACTCTGGAGAGAAATACCAAGTTTCCTTTCATAACAATGAGGGAACCAGGCAATCTGTTTCACTCTTTTAACATGCTAACCCAATTTTATCTGCATTATACTCAAGATCTTTAGTCATCTAATTTATGAAGGCACCAAGTGATAGTCATCATGGGTATTTAGATTATTTTGGCTGCAAACAGGCTTTTTAAGAAATAATCTGTGGAAGAACCCTGTGCAACTTTAAAAAAAACTATTCACCTGCCTTCGATTTATATCCTTTTCTTCAGTTCATGTTGAATATGTATGAAGTAGTGATGTTACGAGACCTGCAGTCATATTGATAACTATTACAACTTTAGCTCTGCCTGTAGCATAAATGAACATCACGTTCTTCGTGGGTCACCAAGTCCATGTTTGTTAATCAGTGAAATCCTAAGAGAATATTCAAAAGTTCTGCCTAAATTTAATTTAATTTATTTTCAGAAATGATGGTAATTTTTAGTTGTGTGCTTTATTCTCTGAAGAAAAGTTGCTATTCAACTTGACCATAGAGATTTGGGTTATACCAAAGTGATGCAACAGAGTTAGTGAACTCTGATGACATTTTTCAGCATGTAAAAATGTTAATTCTTGTCATTCTAGAGCAGAGGGATCAGAATAATAAAGTCCTTGAAATTATGGTCGCTGCTCTATAAAGCTGATTTCCCAGTGGAATTGACAAATACGTTATTTATTGGCCCACAACAGAAGATGTAAAAAAAGAAACTTGGCTATATGTGATAGATGTTGCCCAGCTGCAAGTACAACAAAAATAGTTATGTTCTTTTGGTTAGCAGTGTGTCAAACGAAATGTGACCAAAATAATGGCAGTTGCCCTTGTATACATCTATATAGAAAAGTAAAATCGGACGGTCAGAATGTTGGAAGTCTTGACTGTCTAAATGTATTATCAGTGTTGTTGGCTTTTAAAGCTTTCTTTAACACTTTTACTTTATATTAAAAAAAAGTGAGGACTTTTCAATATCCTGATGTTGCAGTGATATTTTTTCCTTCTCTAATCTATGATTACTATTTTCACTTTTCCTTTTAAATCAGTTGGCATCTTCCAGGTGTGACTAAGTCAGAGTAATAATCCACAAAAATATATTTATCAGGACTAAGATTTTTAAGATTGGGTTTCTGCTTTTCAAATTTGGAATACTTTAAAGCGCAGTCATATAATTAGAACTTTGCAACAAAGGACCTTTCTCATTCAAAATATTTGAAAGTGCATTGTATTGTAGATTTCCATTTTTGTGTTGAAATGTCACTGATGCATTTAAAGGGTTAATTTCACCAAGTCCTTTTGACAGCAAGAGAAAATAAGTTACTGTTCAAATTTACCTTTTGATCCTGTGTCCAAAAATGTTACTGTTAATATTCAGCTTTTGTAATCTTTCACATGCCTCTAATGAGCTTAGATTACGCACATGTAAAACAATGCATCGCCTGTTACTCGAAGAATGACATTACGTCATGAAGTACTTACCTTCTTCCCCTAACGTGACAAGTTAGCCTGTTTGTTTCTTTCTCGTGTGCATTTGCGATGCGTGCCTGTGCAAATGGGAAGAATTTCTGCCATTAAATTAGTTCTTCGGAGTATGAGTAAAATGCTTGCGTAAAGTGGAAAATGAACAAATACAGACAATTTGTCTTAGTGACAATTTTCTTCTGAACATGATTGATCTTCACAGATCTAGTGTTACAATCTAACACCTTTAAAACACTGAAAAAAGGTGCAATCAAACTCTGATGTTCATTGTTTGCCTGTATTTAGATTGTATACAGCTGTCAGGTTCTTTCACCAGTTCCAACTGGGCAGTAAAAATAATGAAATAAGTTTGAACATCAATGTAATTATAAATCTCCTAGCAAAAAACTGATTGAAACTCTCACAAGGCACAAGTGACATCGGATCTGTTTTATAAATATCCCATGCATGATTTTACCAGGAGGCAGAGGAACTTTATTTCACAAGTAGACATCGCACTCCATCTTAAAAGTTCAAATATAAAAGTAAAATACTGCAGATGCTAGAAACTTGAAATAATCTCAGAAATTGTGGAAATACTTATTAACTCTGGTAGTATCTGTCTGGAGAGAAACAGTTTAATAGTTTAGGTCAATGACCTTTCACAGAAATGGCAAAAGTTACAAGATTATAGCAGGTAAATGTAACCAGCCTGCACATTGAATGGACCATCTCTGCCATTTCATTGCTTTCAACATGGTGTCACCACCAAATACAATTTCCTCTTCCCTTTCAGCATTCTGTGAGAACCATTCCCTCGACACCCTGATCCAATCAGTCTCTTCCCCCGCCCGCCCCACAACCCCAAACACCCTCTCCCTTCTCAAGCAAGTGTAGGAAATGCAACACCTGTCTTTTTCCTCCTCCATTGATCTAGACCCCAGACTTCTTACAACTGAAACAACCTATTGTACTTATTTCAACTTAATATACTGATTTGCATCACACAATGAAGTCTACCTTACAGTGGGGAGATCGAATGAGATTGGATGATGGCTCTGCAGAGCACCTGTTTTTAGTCCACAAGAATGACCCTAAGCATCTAGTTATTTGCTATTTTAATTCTCAGTCTCACTCGTACTGAACTATCAGCCCTCAGTTCCAAAACTTCTCCAATGAAACTCAACATCAGCTTGAGGTAAAGCATCTCATTTTTGTATTCAGCATTTCACAGCCTTTGGGCCTCAACATTGAGTTCAGCAATTCCAAATCATAAACTCTGTTCCTATGTTCTTGGATAGGAGCAACTTAGTGATTCTGTTGTTCTCATTTAAGCTTCCTGTAGATCTATCATTAGTTTCTTTATTTGTCCTTTTACCACCTCCTTTTGTGCCTGTATCCCTTTAGTCATTTCATCTCTGTTGTCTTCAGTGTCGCAGATCTTCCCATTTGTTTTTCCTACCCACCCTCCACTTCCCTGCTTCTGCACTTGCCTGCAGCCTGTTACATTGTGAACTTTTTCCAGTTCTGACAAAAAGGCATTGATTTTAAATGTTTTTTAAGTCTGCCTGACTAAAGCATTACTGTCTTTATTCCAGAAATTCTAAGCTGATCATTAATTTCATGGTATCAATGCATGATCGTTAACTCTTTTTACTACATTTGATATGCTTCTGTACTTCCATTCCATTAGTAATAGGAAGCTATAAAACACTTTCTGCTCCACCTCCTCTACCCTAATTATCTGTTGCCACCCACACCTCCCCCCACTCCAAATCTTGATACGTTATTGAGCTGAAGTAACAGTTTTTCAGTCCTGTAAAATGGTTCTGCAATACTATTGTCAGACTCAGGATGTCTTAATCTATGCCCAACTGTCAATCTTATTTGAAAATTTTGGTGAATACTTTACAGATTGGCAGTCTAGGTCTGCACGCAATATGAACACACACACATTTGAGATTTGGGTGCAGAAGTTAGCACACATGATTTTCCATTCATTAGGATTATGAAATATATATGGCACACTAACTTCTCCGTTATGAACTCCTGTCACATGAAAGTCAGTGTGCAATGCTGAATTGTAAAATCTATCCCTGGAAGCCATTATTATGATCGGATCTTTGAAATATTGCTTTTACATTGTCATGATATTTAATTCCTTCAAGTAATTATTCATCTGGTATCAGGACTACATTTCCCCTCATATAAGACAATGAAGGGGCTAGACAGGGTGAAAGCAGCATGGTTATTTCCACTTAGAATGGAAACAAGAACTAGGGGACACAGCCTCAAAATACGGGGGAGTCAATTCAGAACAGAGTTAAGGAGGAACTTCTTCTCCCAGAGGGTAGTAAGTCTTTGGAATTCGCTGCCTATTGAAGCAGTAGAGGCTACCTTGTTGAATGTGTTTAAGTCACAGATAGATAGATTTTTGACCAATAAGGGAATTAGGGTTATGGGGAGCAGGCGGGTAAGTGGAACTAAACCACTATCAGATCAGCTATGATCTTATTGAATAAGCCGGGCGCGGTGGCGCGAGCCTGTAATCTGGCAACTCGGACGCTGAGGCTATTGGATTGCTTGAGACCAGGAGTTCTGAGCTGCTACAGACTATGCCGATCAGGTGTCCTCACTAAGTTGAGCATCGATATGGTGTCCCCGGAGGAACCCGGGATCACCAGGTCGTGTAAGGAGGGATGGAGCAGGCTCAAGGTGCTACGTGGCCTACTCCTGCTCCTATTTCTTATGTTCTTATGTTCCCCTCAGATTGCCAGCAAATGTCAAAGCACTGATGTTAAAAGATAACTTTCAGGCAGGTAACAGTATAGAAAGAAATACTGAAATACTTTCCTATGCCAGTATTTACAAGTTTCTTCAGAAGCTGCTTCAACTAAACCCTATAGCTTTTTGTAACCTTCTATACTTTTCTCCATAATTAACCTATATCTTTCTCCATTGTATGCTTTACTAGCTTCATTTGAACTGCATCTCTACTATCCACTTCAATTACTCTAAATGGTGACAAGTTCCACATTCTCTAACCACCTGGGTGAAAGAAGTTTCAACAACAATAGCTATATTTGTACAGCGCCTTTAACATAATTAACTATCTCAAGATACATCACAGCGGCATTTTAAAACAAAGTATTACACTAAGCCATGTTAAGATATTACATCAGATGACCCAAAAACTTGGTGAAAGAGGTAGGTTTTTAAACAGTTTCTTAGAGGTGGAAGGGAAGATAGAAAAGTGCAGAGGTTTAGGAAGAGAATTCCAGAGTTTGAGGCTGAAGGCATGGCCACCTATAGTGGGAAGATTAAATCAGTGTCACTCGAGGCCAGAGTTAGATGAGCATAAATATGATATTGGAGGAGAATACAAGGTAGGGAGGGAAGATAACCACACTGGGATTTGATAACTAAGATGAAGAATTTAAATGTATTACTTTGCTTGACAGATAGCCAGTATAAGTTATCAAAGGTTGATAGGGGAATTAGACTTGCTATTTGTTAAGACACTGGCAGTAGAGTTTTGGATGGCCTCAAGTTTATAGATATCAGCCAAGAGTGCATTGGAATTGTTAAATCTGGAGATAACCAAGGCATGAATGACAGCTTCAGCAGCAGATGAATTCAGATAGGTGAAATTAGATAATGTTGCAGATGTGAAAGTAGGTTGTCCAGGCGATGGCACAAATATTTGGTTTGAAGCTCATCTCAGGGGTGAAATATGAGAGCAACATTGTGAACAGATGGTTCAGTTTTGGCCTGTTACCAGGGGGAGGGGTGCACTGAGAAGCTGGGGGACGCCAAGGTTAACAGTGCAGGAGTGGGGACAGAAGCCATTGCAGCGGATACTCTGGCTACAATTAGTTAAGACTGGAACAAGGTGAGAGCAGTCCCACCCAGCTGGGAAACAGTGAAGGATGACGTGAGTTTACTTCTGTCACAAATACGTAAGATATTATTTGTGACTTTCAATGCCGTTTTGGTAATGCATCAAGGATTCAGACATAGAATTCCAGGAAATATGGGTCAGAATTTTATGTGGCTGGAGTGGGCATGTACTTGGAATTGCATCAAATTACATGAGAAGATGACGGGAGCCTTTCCTGACATCATACACGCGTGCGATTCCAAGGTCCTTGAGCATGTGCGCGAATCAGATGCATGCCTGGCGACAATTAAACCATTAAAAATCCAATGGACAGGAATTTTACGCTGCCTGTGTGATTTTTAGCTCATCACACAAAACAAATGGGCACTCATTATGTTTCTTTCATTTCCTCATCCAAGGGTAGGATAAAAGGTCCCCAGAGTAGTAGCACTTTCTCTGTGACAGAGTTTGTAACTATGTGAATATTGAGTTTCCTTGTTTATTGTTTAGCATTTGGAGCTTGACTTTTAGCAATTTGGGGATCTCCCTGGAGTGTTTTGCTGAGGATTGGAGGATAGTGGTCCATCATTTGCAAAGCATTGGACCGAATGGAGATGGTGTACTCCATTGATGGGACCTCATTGGAAGAGAGGGACAGGAGGGAGAGGAGGCAAGGTGAGTCCAGCCATCATCCCAAACAAAGACCTGTAAGAGGAGAGGCATGGGCTCAGTTGGTGCTAAGCCAGCAGGGAGGCTAATGCGGGCAGAGATGCCGAAGAAGTCACTACCCAGTTTACAGGCAACGCACCAAATACCTGCAAATGTCTGAGGTCCAATGCCACAGAAGGCTACACTTCTCCAGGGACACAGTAACATAGCTTTGCAACATTTATGGGTCCCGAAATTGCCTGAAGCCTTGTGGGGTGTCATCCCACACCATGACGTCGAAGGTCACAGTTGCCTTCTATGTCATTGTTTCATTTCAATGATCAGTGGAGGATCTGTGCAACTTCTTGCAATCAGTCGTGTGTGTGCCCTGCAGAGTCTAGCTCTAAAAAGAGGGACAAAATAGAGGCAGAGGAGAGCGAGGCAGGGCCACAGGCCAGGGAAGATGATTCCAATGATGGATAGAGGATGAGCCTGGAAATGCACAGGGTGAGAACTTGGAGGCAGGCAATAGGGATATTCAGGACACCGTGACTTGATGGATGCATTCATCCAGCTTTTAGCTGGGCATCCAAAGCATGAAGGCTGACTCAATCCAATGGCAACGTTTTAATCACCGTGAAACTGTCTTTTAGAACCCAAACCAGAAATCCTGCACCATTCAAAGCCTTCTGTTTACCAGCCTTTGCAACATCTGCCAATGTACAAACCCCGTTGAATTGAAGCAGATATTATGTGACTACATATTAACATAAAAGTAGCATACAAATATTCCAAATTTAACAAAGCTCAAAACTCACCTTGACACTCCCCTGTTGTGCTTACTATGCCTTAAACTTGCACCTTTGGGTACTTTGCCTTGATATTGTCCCACTCCCTCACTGGCTGTGTCACTGGAGGCAGCCAGCTGACTTTTGATGACCTTAGCGGGTGTCCTCTGGTCACCAGAGCCTGAATTGACTCCAGCTTGGAAGCAGCATCAAGCCCCATGGCTGGGTACTCCTGAGACATTGTGGCATTGTTAGATACAGTGACCACTGGCAGAGGGGTGGAGGAGCTGGTGCCTTTGCCCCATGTCCACTGAGGTGACAGGCAGCTCATCCGCCAACGTGAGGTGCACTTGCATCTTCCGATTCATCATTCATGGATGAACACCTAGCAAAGGGACTAGATACCTTGTCCATCTCTCACTCTAGCAGTAGCCTCCAGAGGTCACAGCCAGTGTGCTGGATTGCAGATCTGAGTGCGACCCCTGGAACACCTGAGGACGTTCCTGAAATTGTCTGTCCGCTCTCTCATTGACGAAAGCTTTGCACCCAGTGCTGAGGGTCAGCACAAGCACTCATGTTCAGCATGGAGCCCTCAATGATGGATACCATGGCATACAGACCTTCATCTCTGATCTCCCTGTAGATCACACTGGACATACAACATCTGCTACCTGGTGGACATCCCCAGAATCTCATCATCTGCCTTACGCGCAGATTGGCCCTTGTCTCCAGCAGTGCTTCCTTTGGCGGCACCCTGGGACCTCTCTGCCTCTGCCCACTCCAAGCACGAGTGTGATGTGCCCTGCCACTGTGCACCACCCACTGAGGGGACAACCCAATGCCAACCAGATGTGAGTATCTGTGCTAGTGCGTGATGTAGGTGCGGGAGCAATGTTTTCTTGAATGCCTAACGGGGAGTCCTTGGGGTCACCTGTGGCTTGTGCAGTTGTCTCATCTGCAAAAGGAAGGCACAACATCAGTGAATTCAAACATCATTGTCACTATATATCTAGGTAGTCTGCTGAGACAATGGGGAAATGCTGCATGGTGATATCTGCATTGGAGCTTCAATGGCACGCTGGCTGGGATAGCTCACTTTCTGATAAGAATAGCCCGTGAACTCTCTCGCACCCCTGGCACATGCATCTGGACCTACACACTTACCTTTGTCCCAGATTTCCTTCTCACCAAGACTTGAGTAGCAATCCACAGCATCACTTGCGCTCCTAGTGAGGACCAGCAGACCGGGGCCGTTTGGTGACGTTCTGCATTATTATGACTTGTCTTCTCTTTTCTCCTGACGGGGCCAATAGAAAGGCTGATTAGTGTTTCATCTTTCTTGAGAACCATTCCAGATACCCATTCACCCCACCCCATCCCATCCCACACATAGCCATTCAGTAGGCATTTCACTATTGCGTACCATCCCCTCTATTGCACTGCAGCCTACTGTGCTGACAGTCCAGCCTTGGCAGGGCAGGCTTCAGTGTGAATTGGTGTACACACTCAGAATCCTGAATGCACAGGGACACCCGACCACACAGGTCCATGCATCTCTGCACTTACCCTTGCCAAACACATAAGATCATTGACCCTTTGTGCAACCACAACTGGCTGCAGTACCACCAATGTCATGGCCGCTGACCTCAGCAGCCACCACCTCAGTCCAGGCCTCTTTAGTCAGGTAGGGTGGCCTTCTCTTCCCACCCCTGGGCTTCGGGATTTTGTGCTGTCACTAACCTCCTGTACCAGAATAGACAGGCATTCATCTGTGAAACGAAGGATGGTTAGCCCACCTGACTTGCCCTCCTGTCTTCCAGGAACTCCTGGTTCTGATGATTTGCTAACAGCAGTAAAGATATTGGTTTTCAGCCGCACAGTGCTCTCCGTCTCCCCCAAACTCCTCGGGGAGCTCCTTCTTCCAGTTTCACCATGAGCTCGTTGGACCCAGCACCTATGCATTCCCACTCCTGCTCCATAGGGACCCAGTCATGATGTGGAAATGCTGGCGTTGGACTGGGGTAACACAGTAAGAAGTCTCACAACACCAGGTTAAAGTCCGACAGGTTTATTTGGTAGTACACACCACTAGCTTTTGGGGTTTGCCCCTTCTTCTGGTGAGTGGGAGTTCTGACCTGTCTGTGATCAGAACTCCCACTCACCTGACAAAGGGGCAAACTCAGAAAACTGGTGGCGTTTACTACCAAATAAACCTGTTGGACTTTAACCTGGTGTTGTGAGACATCTTACCATAGAGACCCAGTCAGCAGATCTGTTACACACTAGGTGAGCCTTAATTGACCACATTAACACCGCAATCTCAGATGGAAGCAGCCCCGCTGATTTCAGATCTACCCTGAGGGCAAAATTCAGGTCATAGAAATGCATTTGGGAGGCAGCAATGCATTCAAGAACTTTGGAGAGGAAAGGGAGGTTGGAGATAGAGCAGCAGTTTGCATGGGGGCCAGAGGTCAAAGATTTATTTTTGAGGAATGGGGTGATGACGACAGATTTAAAGGAGAGAGGGACAATGGAGAGAACCATTAACAATAGCTATTAACATGGAGTCCGTTAATTTGGTGTTTGTGGACATCTGTTAAGTTTTCCTACATACTAGTAACTGCATTTCAGAGTTAAAGTATTGATGGGAAGTGCTGAGGACATGTGAATGCACGTGCTTTATATTGAATTTGTTAGCTTTTAGAAATCAGCAAGTGTTGGTAATTAATGAGAATTGGACATAAGAACATAAGAAATAGGAGCAGGAGTAGGCCATCTGGCCCTTCGAGCCTGCCCCGCCATTCAATAAGATCATGGCTGATCTGTCATGGCTCAGTTCCACATTCCCGCCCTCTCCCCATAACCCTTAATCCCCTCTCTTATCAAAAACCCATCAACCCGCGTCTTAAAAATATTTAGCGAGGTAGCCTCCACCACTTCAACGGGCAGAGAATTCCAGAGATTCACCACCCTTTGAGTGAAGAAGTTCCTCCTCAACTCCGTTCTATACTGCCCCCCCTTTATCTTGAGGCTGTGCCCCCTAGTCCTACTGTCCTTTCTGAGCGGGAAGAGTCTCTCCACCTCTATCCTATCCATCCCATTCATCATCTTATATGTCTCAATGAGATCTCCCCTCATTCTTCTAAACACTAACGAGTACAAGCCTAGTTTATTCAGCCTCTCCTCATAGCTCAACCCCCTCAACTCCGGTATCAGCCTAGTAAACCTCCTCTGCACTCCCTCCAAGGCCAAAATATCCTTGCGTAAGTACGGCGACCAAAACTGCACACAGTACTCCAGCTGCAGCCTCACCAATGCCCTATACAGCCGCAGCAAGACCTCCCTACTTTTATATTCAATCCCCCTCGCTATGAAGGCCAGCATCTCATTAGCCTTCCTGACCTCCTGCTGCACCTGCAGGCTGGGTTTTTGCGACTCATGCACAAGGACCCCAAGGTCCCTCTGCACCGTCGCCTGCTGCAGTTTTTCGCCACGTAAGTAATAATCCTTCCTACCATTATTCCTACTAAAGTGGACCACCTCGCACTTGCCAACATTAAATTCCATTTGCCAGTTCCTGGCCCATTCGCCCAGCCTATCTAGATCATTGGGAAGAAGTATTTGTAACGCCAAAGAAGTGAAATGTGTGTTGAAGATAGCAAAGCTGTTGAAAATGACTAGATCCAGAAACTGAGCAACATACAATGGAATCAACATATGCTTTCTCTCAACGTATCTCATGAGCATTTAAAAATTGTATATACAGTGCTGAGTGGAACTGTCTGTCACCTTATCTAGGGGGTGTTTTGTAGATCACCACCACTCTCTTTGGAGCAGTGCACTTGCTTTCATAAGAAGTTCAAAATGACAACCTAGAAACTTGGCTTGTCAAGAAACTCAGAAAGAAATGCTTTAAAAAAGAAAGGCCTATGCTTATATATAGCTCCTTTCATGACCTTAGGAAAATGCAAAGCACTTCACAGCAATCTTTTGAAGTGCACTTTATAAGTGTGGTCATTGTTTTAATACAGGAAATGCACTGCCAACTTGCGCGTGGAAAGTTACCCAAAAACAACAGTGCAATATTAACTAGCTACCCTGTTTTTGTGATGTTAATTAAGGAATAAATACTGCCAGGACACCAGCAATAATTCCCATGCTCATCTTGGAAATATTGTCTGAGGATCGTTTGTGCCGAGCTGAGGGGGAAGATGTTTTTGTCATTTTAATGTACCATCTGAAAGACAGCTCTCCTGATAGTGCAGTACTGTTTCACTCCTGAGTGTCAACCAAAGTGTGCTCAAGTCACTGGACTGAGACAAAGCCAACTTATGACTCAGTGGCAAAAATGATACCAACTGAGTCATCATTGAAATGGTTTTGATTAATATATTTCTTTCAATCCAGTGTGAACCATTTCTTTATGAAATGTTATCTAGCATATCATTGAAGTGAATTTCTCAATTCATACTAATTATTGGTACTAATTTCATCTTAATTGGTCCCTGATCTTGGTGTGGAAAGCTTAAAAGACTCCTATTTTTCACGGGTTGAAATAAAGGACTCGTATAGGATTGTGTTTGTTAATACTGCAATTTGGTGTAGGATGGCAGTCACTTTTCCTGGATAAAGCAATCAGTATTTTACCAGCAGATATAAGACGAGTGCTGTCTTTGAGGTGGGAAAAAAAATACAAAATGTAGCAGCTCCGCTGGCTTAATTTACCTGTGAGGAAATATGATTGTTGTTTTTAAAGTACTAACATTTGCTGTTTTGTTTGTGAAACAGTGACTTGCACTTAAACTTGCAAATGCTGGATTAATTGTACTGGCTAATGAGAGTTAGATTTTTTTCAATGGACAAAGGGTTAACTTTTCAGAAAGATTTGAACCAGAATGCAAAGTAAAGAGCAGATCCTATCCAATCTCCTGATCTATCATTTGAAGTATATCCTATTCCATCTCTTCCCATTACCTATCACTTAAAAGATCACACCAATGCCTTTTAGAACCAAGTCGTGACAATCAATCAGCCTGACCTGAGGAATAAGGGGATCATTTAAATCAACTCCATCCTTTATTTTACACCCGCAATAAGAAATTTGGGGTTTGCAGTTTAAAGATTATAACTTTATTTCCACAATTCTGCTCATGGAAGTGATTCACCTTGGATCTAATTGATTTGCCTTGAGGTTTGCAGTGCAAACTTGAACTCATCTCGCATCAGATTGTCATGGATTTTGTAAATCAAAGGAAGTACACTTTGGGTTGGGGGTGGGACAGCCTTCAGATGCAAGATCGCCATAATCTCTGAGGTTTGCTCAAAGCCAGCTAGCTGCCGCCTTTCACATGGTCTGTCAAGCATGATGAAAATTTGAAACATCAGCATAGCCTGAACAGTGCTTTGATGTGTCAGTCAGCAAAATGATTCAGACAGAGATTATTTACTGGTACACAGCACAGGCTCATTGGGTTTGGGTGACTCCTTATTGAAGAAAAACTGTTTTTCATCAGGCCTACTTGTCTTAAAAAGAATCCATTAAAGTACGTGCTGTCTCACAAGATATAATCAGTTTTGATTTACGCCCAAACAGAAGTCAGTACTGAATGTAAAAGTGGAGTATATGCCCAGACAATGCTATCACTGTTATGATTTGACTAGACGTGGTTTTCCAGAAAGCCTGAGGGATGCAGGTAGTACTGACTTTGATCAGCCTCTTATTGGTTAACGGAGCTATGAATAACCTGCAGAGCATCTTTGAATACAGAAACCACATCCTACTTCCAAATAACACCAAACCTCGAATAAAGTCTATTTTTATCTTCCAAGCTTTATGTAGTCTTCATGTTGAAGGAGAATCCGTGATCAACTTTGAGGTTTTTTTTTATTCTAATGAGTAACAACAAAAACATTTATATAGGATCTGTAGCCTAGTAATATGTTCTAGGATGCTTGCACTGGAGTAATCAGATAAAAATTAACAAACTGAAGAAGGAGATATTGTAAGGAATGACTAAAAGCTTGGCCAGAGAAGTATAGTTTAAGGAGGTTGGAGAAATAACAAGGTTTATTAAGTGAATTCCACAGTTCAAACCCCAGGCATTCAAGTGTACATCCACCAAGACGCAGTGAAGGGATGGGGGGGGATGCACAGAAGGCCAGGATTAAAAGAACACAATTCTCTAAGGTTTTTAATTTTTTTTCATGGACTGTGGGTGTTGTTGGCAAGGCTAACATTTTTGTCTACCCCTAATTGTCCTTGAACTGAGAGTCACCACATTGCTTCGGATCCAGAGGCAGGTGTAGTTTGGACCAGTTAAGAAAGGCAGATTTCCTTTCCTAAAGGTTAACATCACCAATTCCAGATTTATTCATTGGAATTCAAATTTCCCAGTTGCCCTGGACCAGTGAGAACAGGGGTGATGGATGAATGAGATGTTAGAATATGTTCGACAGAATTTGGCATGAGCTGAAGTTCACACTTCAGGAGAATGGGAAGCCAGCTGGCGAATATTGGAGTCTTGAGCCTTGAGGTCACAAAAGCATGGGTGAAGGTTTCAGTAGCAGATACACTAAAATGGATAGAGTAGGGCTATGTTATGGAAGTAGAAGTCTAAGTAATCAGGTCTAGGCAGAGCAGATAGAGAGAAACTGTTCCCATTGATAAAGGATCAAAAACCAGAGTCACCTATTTAATGTGATTTGAGAACACATCCAATAGTTTCCTGGTCACCATTTCCAATACAAGCTTTTTATTTGAGAATAATTAACTGTTTTTAATTCCCCAGCTGCTGTAGTGGACTTAAACTTGTGCCTCTGGATCACCAGTCCAGACAGCACATTTTAGGGAAGGTGCAAAGGCAGAAAAGATTGATGAGAATGGTTCCAGGGTAAAGACTTTGTGCATTGATTAAGAAGCTGGGGCTTTTCTACTTGGAGATGAGAAGCATAAGAGGAGATTTGACAGAGGTGCTCAAAATCATAAGGGGTCTGAATAGAATAGATAGAGAAGAAACCCTTCCCATGGTTGGAAGAATAAAGAACCAGAGGACACTGATTTAGGGTGATTGGCAAAAGAAGCAAAGGTGATAAACAAAACATGTTTTTCCATCTGTTATTCTTTGGAATGAATTGTTTGCGAGTGTGATGGAGCAGATGCAGTTGAGGCCTTCCAAAGTGAATTGGATAGTTACTGGAAAAGGAAAAAAACTGATGGGCTATGGAGGAAAAAGCGGGGAATTTGAACTAAGTGAGTTACTTTTGTAGAGGGCCAGCACAGCATGATGGACCAAATGATGGCGCCTACTCTGTAACTATCCTATAATTCTGTTCCCTTAAAGCTGATCAGACATAAATAGATAGAACAAGTCAAGCCATGGCAAACATGCCATGGCAGCAAAATGAAAATACGGTCAGTTTAAATGATAGTTGAGAAGAATTATGGAAACAAAGCAGTTTTGCCTTTGAAGACTTGTATCATGGTTTTAGCATTTGAACCACCTGTACTATTCTGCCTAATGTGGCTTTTAATGTGGAAACATTGGTGTGGCTTGAGAGATTTAATTGTGTCATTCGTAAGGATTCAGCTGATCAATGTTTTGTCAGAATATTGACATGATCCTTTCACAGGTGGCTGTGTTCCATCTTCTTGGACTGCTGCAGTCCATCTGATATAGATAAACCCATGATTTTGTAAGGGAGTACCATTGTTTTGACTCAGTGGCAGTGAAGGAACAGTGCTGTAGTTCCAAGTAAAGCTGGTGTGTGGCTAGAGAAGGAACATGCAGGTTGTTTTGTTTCCATTCATCTGCTGCTCAGATCCTTCTGGGTGACAGTGGTCATAAAGCTTGTAAGATGCTTTTGAAGGAATCTTGGCAATTTCCCATAGTGCATTCTTGTGCCAGTGGTGAGAAAGTTGGTGCATGGGGTGCTGATCAAGTGAGCTTATTTGTCCAGATGTTGATCCTTTTCCAGATTTTTGTATACAATTCTAATGCTAACTATTTTGAAAATTCAAGTGACAGAGAGAGATCATATTCAACCATTGGATCTAGAAAATAATTATGAATAACTAGCTTTATAATCTGTACTTCAGTTTCCATATGTGATACAATCTGTATGAGACGGATAGAGCTATGACCTGTTGCTAATTCATTGTGTAAAACACTGGTGTTTTGATGTGGTGACGCATAATATAAATTTGTATTATTATAGTGTATTATATCAGTATACATATGCACACACCAAATTAGGAGCAGCAGTAGGCCATTTGGCTCCTTACATCTGCTTTGCATTTGATAAG
The DNA here is from genome assembly GCF_965287045.1 of Carcharhinus amblyrhynchos. Classification (NCBI taxonomy): domain Eukaryota; kingdom Metazoa; phylum Chordata; class Chondrichthyes; order Carcharhiniformes; family Carcharhinidae; genus Carcharhinus; species Carcharhinus amblyrhynchos. Next base: position 44,092,986 of record NC_137327.1, on the reverse strand, counting down.
ATCATTCCTGATCTGATTGTGGCATCCCTCTTTTCCTGCTTATCCCTATACCCTTTGACTCCTTTGTCAGTAAAGAATCTGTTCAACTCAGCCTTAAAAATATTCAATGATCCTGCTGCCTCTATTCTTTGTGGACAAGAATTCCATAAACTAATATCCTTTTCAGAGAAAAATATTTCTCCTCATCTCCATCTTAAATGGGACACCCCTTATTTTTAAACTCCCTCTCCTAGTTCTAGCCCCTCCCACAAGGGAGAGCATCCAATCTGTCAAGTCTCCTCAGGATCTTACATGGTTCATCTCTCATTCTTCTAGACGCCAAAGGATAGAGGCACAACCTGTCCAATCTTTCTTCAAGGGACAACCCTTTTATCCCAGTTCATTGCATTTTCTCGTCACTAGTTCTAATGCAATTATTATCCTTCCTCAAACTCCAAAACTGTACATAATACTACAGATGTGGTCTCGCGCAATGCCCTGTACAATTGCAGCAGAATCTGCCTGCTTTTGTATTACATTTCCCTTGCAATGAATATTATTCCATTTGCTTTCCTAATCATTTGCTGTACATGTCTACTTTTATGTACCAGGACACCCAGATGTATCACATTCGATTTAAATAATGTGCTGCTTGTTTATTCTTACTGCCAAAGTACAAGTCACATTTATATCTGCTGGAAGCTTGCTCAGTCAGAAGTTACGCCATTTTAAAGCAATATCTGTTTCAACAGAATGGCCTTTTCTTTTGCAAAGCTGGAAAGAATTTTTTGAAGGACTTTATACCAAACAGAATAGGATTTTAAAAGGAGAGTAGAGAAAGAAGAAACAGTGCACAATAGGGCCAGACAAAGAGAGCTCATGGGAATTTGGGCAGATTAATGTTAAACAGTGAACCCTGGAAAGTCTTTTAATTCTTTAATGGGATATAGACATTATTGGCAAGGCCAGCATTTGTTTCTCTAATTCAGGACAACCAACTCTCAGGGAATTAATTAAGAGACACTTATGGGGCTTGGAAGTGGCTGCCATGTCTATGAGACTGGGGCAAGATGAAAGAGCCATTGGATCGAGAGTGCAATGCGCGGGTTCTACTGTGCATGTACATAGTTAGATGATCAGAAATATGGGACAAACAGCATTCTGGATTTAGACAACCCAGAACAAGCACTTCAAATCTAGGACAGTTGGCTGCCCTGCCCTAATTGCCCTTGCCAGGGTGGTTGTGTTCCACTTCTTGGATCGCTGCAGTCCATCTAGTGTAGATAAACCCACGATTTTGTAAGGGAGTACCAATATTTTGACCCAGTGGCAGTGAAGGAACAGTGCTGTAGTTCCAAATCAGGCTGGTGTGTGGCTAGAGAAAGACATGCGGTCTTGTGGCGTTTCCATTCATCTGCTGCAGATCCTCCTGGGTGACAGTGGTCATGTGGTTTGTAATGTGCTGTTGAAGGAATCTTCATAATTTCCCATAATGCATCCTGTAGATGGAACATACTGCAGGGTGAGAAAATGAATGTTTTAAGTTAGTGCATGGGGTGCCAATCAAGTGAGTTGCTTTGTCCAGATGTGAACAAGACTTTAACAGAAGTAGGGAAACAGATTGGGGACAAAGATTTGGCACAAGTTTTAGTTGCGGAATATTCAATGAAAGCTAATCTTTTTGTATTTTTCTGCATTTCTCAAATAATGTCTATCAATATTGTAAAGTGTCACTAGTCAAATTAGAGGAGCATACACTACAAGAAGAGGTGCGATTCTGCCATTACATCTTTACAGTTTTACATAAATGAGAATGGACTCAATTGTGATTCTTGCACGAAGAATGTTATCTTGATACCAAGAATTCTATCTCTTTGAAACTAACCCTTTACAAGAATGCAAAGTCTCAGAGTCTAAGACTTTTTCTCTCAGTCTCGTGCACCTGAAGTGGTTGAGTTTTAACTTTTTTGTATGCTACGTTTTTTTTCTTTGTTTCATTCTGTTGCCTGCTCAATTAAAAAGCTACAGTTTGGATCCAGAGCAACGTTCTGTGTACATACAGGGGAACGTAGTTTTATGTGATGATTTGGGAGGAAATAAAATATGCTATGATTTTTCTCATTACTTGCATATAAAAGCAAAATTGCAATCACAGATCAAGAATCCATACCAGATAATTAACATTCAATTCAGAACTTACATTTTGCATTTACTTAAGAACCACAGTAGATATTTGAATTTAGTTGAATATAGCAATATAGTTTTGCATCAATGCATCACTGCAGCCCTGGAATTGGAATTGAATGCAAAATCTTCTGACTTCAAGGTGATTTTTACCAATTGATCCCAGCCAACATTTGATTTGGCCATAATTGTAAAGAGTTTCTTTGAATATTTGATTTCAAAGCAGGCATCACTAGTGACTGTAAGGAAGAATTTCTCTGTATCCAACAAATAACCGAACTATCATGTTCTTTATGAACTGGATTGAAGTGGGATCTCCCATCTCTCCTCAGAATCTCAGCTTGAATAACATTCATGTTAGTGCATCAAGAACGTAGTGCATGGTAAGGGGGAATCATGCTGTAATATTTAGATGGAATGATAGCAAAGAGTAGTTGGTAATATCACGATCTGTATAGCTGCAAGTAGGGCATTTAGTGCGTTTACTGGTACCTACCTCGTATCTTTTTTAAAAATCTGATACTGACCTGAATGCAGGTCAATTTTTGTTGCCAGTTGTACAATGCGAAACAGGTCCTTGGAGTAAACACTTGGGACATCCTTCGCTTATACTATTGTAAAATGATAGCTTGATTTTTCTGTATTCATATATTATAGTAAATTTAAACTACTTCCAATCAGTGCCGCAAGATAGCTGCAAGAAATATTTCTCATTCTTATGCAACATGGGCAGCAAATTAAGATGAGAAACAATTTGCATGAATCTAATAACCGAACAATCTGGAAACAAGCAAAGGAGATTTATTGTTATTGATTTTTGACCTAACATTCATGTGGCATGAGATAACTGCTCATATATAGGTGAGTTACTGTTATCTTTTGGATTCTGCTCTTCAAGAAGGTCAAGTTGCCTTTCTGAATAAAAGTTTAAAGATTATGATCAGATTCTATTGGATTGGTTTTAGTTTGGCAAATTGGCCAAAACTGTCTTGAGTTAATTTACAGAATCATTTTCCCTTTCATAAAAGTACAATGAGTGGATGTAACTCCGAACATGCTGTTTAAAAAAAATCATGTAGAATGTGAGCAATGCTGTACAGACTGTTGACTTAAGCGCTGTCCACTGCTTAAGTAATAATGATCTTAATCTTTTGTGATTCAGTTTTTATCGCAATCAAGGTTCAGTAAAGTAAAGTTTATTTATTAGTCACAAGTAAGGCTTACATTAACACTACAATGAAATTACTGTGAAAATCCCGTAGTCACCACAGTCCGGTGCCTGTTCGGGTCAATCCACCTAACCAGCACTTCTTTCAGATTGTGGGAGGAAACCGGGGCATCCAGAGGAAACCCGTGCAGACACAGAGAGAACGTGCACACAGACAGTGATCCAAGCTGGGAATTGAACCTGTGTCCCTGGCACTGTGAGGCAGCAGTGCTAACCATTGTGCTACCATGCTGCCCACATTTTGTTCATCCAGAACGTATTATAAATAATTCTGTAGATAATTATGAAGAATCAAGCTGCATGTTATAACCATGTAATTTAAGTTAGTAAGCTTGCAGCCGCTTGCCCTAGTTTCATTGGAAGGGGTTTAGGAAGAGGGGAAGTGGAGACCAAACTGATTTTATTGAATGAGAGCAGATTAAGTGGATAACAGTGATTGCACTATTGTCTCTTTCTGAAGTGTTCTTGTGTGTGGTGCCGAAAAACCTAACCTGTTTTGTGGATTAATGTTATAAAATAATAGGAAAATATGTTTCAGTCGTAGAAAATGGTTTATCCCTTTTATTTAAGTTTTTCCTTTTCACTGTGAGAGTAGTAGAAAAGAAAATTAGGAACATGGTTAGTGAATGCTACTTTCAATGCAATATGACAGGAAAAAATCGACTACTGTTTCTAGAACAATTTGGAAAGAGTGGTACTGAAATGCTAGATGCTTCTTCATTTGGTGAGAAGAGGGCATCCTGGATCCATTTTAAAATACAGTTCACCAGTTTAAGTGACGGTCAATGCCGTTTGGAGATGGAAAATACCTTTAAAGAAAAACAGTAAGAGATTTTTGTGGGGGTACAGATCAGTTGCCAGCCATGGGAAGTGACAAAGTGGGTTGTAGCCATGCTCTACTAGATTGCTGATCTCTGAACCATCTAATGTGGGAAGCATCGCACAAAAGCCAGGATAATTGGACTAAGCATCACCTTGCAGACAATGGCTGGAATTTTACCATCCCACCTGCCACAGGGATCGGAGCAATGGAATTTGAACAGAAACTTGAGCAAAAACATGAGATCTGAAATTTAGCAGAATCTGTGCCCAGATTGCCGATTGCATCCAAGAGAAACTCTTGGCCATTGTGATCCAACAATTATTGTAACTAGTACACAGGAAATTATGTAGTTAGCTGAAGATGAGAAACAAAAATAGTAAATGATTGAACTTAGAAAGAAGAGTATTACACATAACAGATCTTCAGCTGCTCAAAGAAAGCTAGGGATAATGCATTGGGTGTCATTTCTGTTGTATCAGCACTTGAAGGGGTTACTGGAACACTGTTATACAAATGTTATGTTGTAAACTGAAGCCATCCAAATAAAATGATTTAATAATGTGGATGTTAAGAGGATCATAGAATAATAGAATAGTTATAGCATAGAAAGAAACCATTTGACCCATTGTTTCTATGTTATACATACATATGTATGAACATACAAATTAGAAGCAAACCATTCAACCCCTCAAGCCTGCTGCACCATTTGATCAGATCAGATGTAATCTGATTGTGGCGTCTACTTTCAACCCTATTGTCTTGTCAACCCCCATAACCTTTAATCCCCTTGTCAACGCAATTCAGACTTTAAAATATTCAATGACCCTACCTCTGCTGTTCTCTGTGGAAGAAAATTCCACAGTCTAGTGACCCTCTGAGAGAGAAAAAAAAATCCTCATCTCCATCTTAAATGGGAGCCCCCTGATTTTTAAACTTGTATTGCCCAGTTCTAGTCTCTCCTGCAAGGGGAAACACCCTCCCAGCATGCAATCTGTCAAACCCCCTCAAAATCTAATTTGTTTCAATAAGGTCACTCTGCACTTTCTAAACATCAGAGGATACTTTCCTCATAAGATAACCCCTTCATTTCACAAATCTGTCAAATGAACCTTCTCTGAATTTCTAATGCAGTTATGCCCTTAAGTAAAGAGACCAAAACTGTACACAATATTCCAGATGTGCTCTCACCAACTTAGCAAACCTTCTCTTTTCCCTGGCAATAAACAGCAACATTCCATTTGTCTTCCTAATCATTTGCTGTACCTGTTACTAACTTTGATTCATGTGCTGGGACACCCAGGCCCCTTTGTACCACTTGAAGTCTGCAATGTCTCTCAAATAAATACTCCACTACTTTTCTATTTCTCCTGCCAAAAGTGGACAAGTTCACATTTTTTCACGTTATTCTACATCTGCCAAATCTTGTGCCCACTAACCTATTTAAATCCCTCTGCAGACCCTTTCTGTCGTTTTTGCTACTTACTTTCCTACCTATCTTTGTGCCACCAACAAATTTAGCAACATCCATTCGGCCTCTTGATTCAAGTCGTTGAAATAGATCGTAAATAATTGAGGCCCCAGCACTGATTCCTAAACATTCCATTTGTTACAGCTTAATAATCCAAAAATACCCATTTATTCTGACTACCTGCATTCTGTTAGCTAACCAATCATTTATCAGTGCTAATATGTTACACCCTATACCTTGAGCTCTTATTTGGCACAGTAACCTCATCAGAATAAGGTGCCACAATGTGTTGGCTCTCTGCAAGAACAATTTAGTTAGACCCACTCAAATGCCTTTTCTCATAGCCCTGCAAAGGTTTTCTTAGATACTTATTTGTTTTTGAAATTCAAGATTGAATTCTCCTTCGCTACACAGAGTACCTGTTGCTTAAAAGTATTTCTTTATGTTGGCATGGATTCTTTTCCATTCTGTTATGTTTTCCCTTTTTGTTCTTCCTACCAAAATGAATCACTTCACTATGGGGCAGCATGGTGGCAGAATGATCAACATTACTGCCTCACGGTGCTAAGGATCTGAGTTCGATTCCCAGCTTGGGTCACTGTGCACGTTCTCCCTCTGTCTGCATGGATTTCCTCCATGGTTCGAAAGACGCGCAGGTTAGATGCATGGGCATGCTAAATTCTCCCTCAGTGTATCCGAACAGGCACCGAAGTGTAGTGATTAGAGGATTTTCACAGTAACTTCATTGCAGTGTTAATGTAAACATAAGAACATAAGAAGTAGGAGCAGGAGTAGGCCATCTAGCCCTTCGAGCCTGCCCTGCCATTCAATAAGATCATGGCTGATCCGAAGTGGATCAGTTCCACTTTCCCGCTTTCTCCCCATAACCCTTAATTCCCTTGTCTATCAGAAACCTATCTACTCGTGACTTAAATATATTTAGCGAGGTAGCCTCCACCACTTCAATGGGCAGAGAATTCCAGAGATTCACCACCCTTTCTGTGAAGAAGTTCCTCCTCAACTCCGATCTAAACTGCCCCCCCCCACTAGAGGGCTGTGCCCTCTAGTCCTGCTATCCTTTCTAAGCGGAAAGAATCTCTCTACCTCCTACCCTATCTATCCCCTTCATTATCTTATATGTCTCTATAAGATCCCCCCTCATCCTTCTAAACTCCAACGAGCACAGACCCAGTCTATTCAGTCTGTCTTCATAGGCTAACCCCCTCATCTCCGGTATCAGCCTAGTGAACCTTCTCTGCACTCCCTCCAAGGCCAATATGTCCTTCCGCAAGTGCGGCGACCAAAACTGCACACGGTACTCCAGCTGCGGCCTCACCAGTACGCTGTACAGTTGCAGTCCCTGCTTTTATATTCTATCCCCCTTGCTATAAAGGCCAACATTCCACTTGCTTTCTTGATCACCTGCTGCACCTGCAGACTGGGTTTTTGCGATTCGTGCACAAGGACCCCCAGGTCCCTCTGCACCGTAGCATGCTGCAGCTTTTCGCCTTTTAAATAAAATCCCTCCTACTATTATTTCTACCAAAGTGGATAACCTTACATTTGCTAACATTATACTCCATCTGCCAGGTCCTCGCCCACTCGCTCAGCCTATCCAGATCCCTCTGCAGACTTTCCACACCCTCCACGCAATTTGCTTTTCCACTCATCTTCGTGTCATCAGCAAATTTCGTTGCCCTACACTCAGCCCCTTCCTCTCAGATCGTCTATGTAAATGGTAAACAGTTGAGGCCCCAGCACCGATCCCTGTGGCACTCCACTAGTCACCAACTGCCAACCAGAATAGCACCCATTGATTCCAACTCTCTGCTTCCTGTTAGACAACTAATCCTCAATCCACGCTAACACCTTATCCCCACCTCCGTGCACCCTAACCTTTTGAAGCAACCTTTTGTGAGGCACCTTATCAAACGCCTTTTGGAAATCTAAAAACACCACATCCACCAGTTCCCCTCTGTAAACCTATCTGTGACACTAATAAATAAATTTAAATTTCATCTTTCATGTATCCATCCATTTTAACCGGTTTAGGACGTCTTGAATTCTATCACCATCCTCCTCACAGTTTACAGTTCTTCCAAGTTTTGTCTCATCTACAAATTTTAAAATTGTGTTCCATACACCCAAACCTAATATAAATGTTAAGAAAAGTAGTGGTCCTCCATTATCAACTGCTAATATCAACAGTTTAATGTGGAAAAGTGTGAGGTAATTCACTTTGGCAGGAATAACAGATGTGTAGAGTATAGGGCTAATGGTAGGACTCTGAATAGTGTTGATGAACAGAGGGATCTAGGTGTATGTGTACATAGATCCCTGAAAGTTGGGAATCAAGTAGATAAGGTTGTCAGGAAGGCATACGGTGTCTTGGCGTTTATTGGTAGGGGGATTGAATTTAGGAGCCGCAACGTCATGTTGCAACTGTACAAAACTCTGGTGCGTCCGCACTTGGAGTATTGTGTGCAGTTCTGGTCCCCACATTATAGGAAGGATGTGGAGGCATTGGAGAGGGTGCAGAGGAGGTTTACCAGGATGTTGCCTGGTATGGAGGGAAGGTCCTATGAGGAGAGACTGAGGGATTTGAGGTTGTTTTCGTTAGAAAGAAGGCGGCTAAGAGGGGACCTTATTTAAACATACAGGATGATTAGAGGTTTAGATAGGGTGGACAGTGATAGCCTTTTTCCTCAGATGGAAGAAGCTAGCACAAGGGGGCATAGCTTTAAATTAAGGGGTGGTAGTTATAGGACGGATGTCAGAGGTAGTTCTTTACCCAGAGGGTGGTGAGGGATTGGAATGCCCTGCCTGCTGCAGTTGTAGATGCGCCTAGTTTGGGGGCGTTTAAGAGATCCGTGGATAGGTTTATGGATGGAAAGGGATTGGTTTAGGTTAGAGGGTCATTGCTTTTTTAATTGGTCGGTGCAACATCGTGGGCCGAAGGGCCTGTTCTGCGCTGTAATGTTCTATGTTCTATGCATGTTCTATGCTAAAAAACCATGCTGTATAAAAAAGGATTATTTGTAATTTGGTCCTCTGGCACCAGCTCAGTATGGAAGGAGAATTGGAAAATAATGACCAATACCTCTGCAATTTCCTCTCTTATTTCCCTTGTTTGCCTGATATTACCTTTTGGCAAGGTTTAAATCATGAACCATTCAATGTTTAAGTCACCAATCAGGTGCATGTCAAAGTGAGAGATCTCCAAACAGTAACAGGAAAGTCTGCAGGAATGACCTGGAAAGAGCGGTAGTTATCAGTTCCTTTTACTGTTTCTGTTGTAGCTTCTTTCATTTTTTTTGGTGATAAGATTTACTCCACATGTACTGGCCTCTTTAACAAAATGGGCATAAATTTTGTAGCATCAATGGCAATTTTTAAAAACCTTAAATCATGTCTGCATGGGTTTCCTCTAGGTGCTCTGGTCTCCTCCCATGGTCCAAAGATGTGTGGGTTAAGTTGATTGACCATACTAAATTGCCTCTTAGCATCAGGGGGATTAGGAGGGTAAAAAAGTAGGGTTACAGAATAGACCTGGGGGGTATTATTGTCAGCACAGGCTCCACTGGGCTGAATGGCCTCCTTCTGCACTGCAGCGATTCTATGATTCTGTTGGTTGGCTGGCTGTGGTATTCTTGTTAATGTTACTTAATGTATGTATAGCTGTCATTCCTTGAAGGCACCTAGTCATGAAGAGAAAATTATACAATGATGCATTGATCCAAACAAATATTTATTCAAGGCACATTTATGTATGCAAGACATATTTATATTTATTCAGTCAAGGAATAAGATTGATGCAAGCAGAGTGGAAGACAGACCGTCAATGCCCAAAGACTGGTAGCAAAGAACTAGTGCAAGGAAAATGTAATTTTATTTTTCCTCAAGAACTAATTGCTACTTTTTTAGATGTTTGAGCTGATCATCAACTTGGTATGGCCATGGTTATGTATTTAACTTGTCTCTGAGATAGCGCTATTGTGGTTAGGTTACAAAGTTGTGCTTCAAGCCCTAGTTCTGATATCTGAACACCAAATCTGGGCCTGCATTTTGGTGCTTAATGAAAGAGGGCTTGTGCTTTTTTTTGGAAGGAATGTTAAACATCCTCTATTTGTGGGACCCTTGTGTGCAAATTCATTGTCTCTTTTCCCACATTACACTAATAACTACACTTCAGAAACACTTTATTAGCTGTGAAACAATTTGAGATGCCTTGAGCTTTTGAAAGGTGCTATATAAATGTATGTTCATTGTTTTTTTCATGGTAAAGTACTAGAGATATTTATTATTTGGGTCAAAGATACAAAACAATAGCCATCAAACATAATCTGAAGAAGCTGGATTAATTGAATTTGACATCACAAGGTGCAAATCACTGCTGATCTTTCTGTATACTATAGCTATGACTGTAACACTACATTCTGCACCCACCTTTCCTTTTCTGTGTACTTGGCTATATTGCTTTGGCTATATTGTGCACAAAAGATAATACTTTCCACTATATACTAATACATGTGACAATAAGTCAAATCAAGTGGAAGAATAATGGTTTGAGTAATGTACCTATTTAACTGAGTCACTGTTTGTATGGAATCTGCACATTCTCCCCATGTCTGTGTGGGTTTCCTCTGGATGTTCTGGTTTCCCCACCACAGTCTGAAACACATGCTGGTTAAGTGCATTGGCCGTGCTAAATTCTTCCTCAGTGTACTCGAACAGGTGCCGGAGTGTGGTGACTAAAGGATTTTACAATAATTTCATTGCAGTGTTAATTTAAGCCTACTTGTGAAACACATAAGTAAACTTTCTATAGACAGTGGAATATTTGATTACTCAACTTATAAATGTCTCTACACAGTTAAGGTTTGCACTACTTCTGTTCTGAGTATTTGCTGTCTTTTTGTTTTCCAAATGCAGAGTAAAGAGACAAAGTGCCATAGGTAACATTCTGGGAAAGATAGGAGGAAAGAAACAAAAGATGAGCACCTTGGAGAAATCGAAGATCGACTGGGAAGCATTCAAAGAAAAGGAAGGGATTAGCGATGAGCTTGCGATCTATAACCGAGGAAAAGAAGGGTGAGTGAAAATGAGTTCAAAAGGGAAATGGCCTAATTTCTAGAACAAGGCAAAGATAACGGAACAAAATATAAGCAAATTATTGCGGATGCTGAAATCTGAAACCAAAAGAGGAAATGCAGGAAAATATCACCAGGTCTGGCAGCAAACCTATCGTTCTCCATGGCTATCATGGAATTATGGTCACTGGTCCCAAAGTGATCCCTCACTCACACTTCTGTCACCTGCCCAAGAGGAGGTCAAGTTTTGCCCCCCTCTCTACTTGGCCCATCCACGTGCTGAATGAGTATCTAGAGTTGCAACGGGATCTTGATCAATTGGGCCAGTAGGCTGATAAATAGCAGATGGAATTTAATTTGGATAAATGCGAGGTGATGCATTTTGGTAGATCAAACCAGGGCAGGGCTTAGTCAGTTGATGGTAGGGCACTGGGGAGAGTTATAGAATAAAGAAATCTAGGAGTAGAGGTTCATAGCTCGTTGAATGAGGAGTTACAGGGAGACAGGGTGGTGAAGAAGGCATTCGGCATGCTTAGTTTCATTGGTCAGGAGTTGGGGCATCTTGTTGAAGTTGAACAAGACATTGGTAAGGTCACGCCTGGAATACTGCGTACAGGTCTGGTCACCCTATTATAGAAAGGATATTATTATTATACTAGATTTACTAGGATGCTACTGGGACTTGGTGGTTTGAGTTATAAGGAGAGGCTGGATAGACTGGGACTCTTTTTCCTGGAGCACAGGAGGCTTAGGAGTGACCTGATAGAGGTCTATAAAATAATGAGGGGCATAGATCAGTTAGATACTCAATACCTTTTCCCAAAGATAGGGGAGTCTAAAACTAGAGGGCATAGATTTAAGATGAGAGGGGAGAGATACAAAAGGGTCCAAAGAGGCAATTTTTTCAACACAGGGTGGTGAGTATCTGGAACAAGCTGCCAGAGATAGTAGTAGAGGTGGGTACAATTTTTTTCTTTCAAAAAGCATTTAGACAGTTACATGGGTAAGATGGATATAGACGGATATGGTTCAAACAAGGGCAATTAGGACTAGCTTAGTGGTTTAAAAAAAAGGATGGCATGGACAAGCTGGGCTGAAGGGCCTGTTTCCACACTGTAAACTTGGATTACTCTTTCTGTAAGGAGAGAAAAGAGCTGACGTTTCAAGCCCAGATGACCCCTTGTCAAAGCTTTGACAAAGATAACAAAGCAGTTCTGTGGTCAAAGGCTTTGTACTTGGAAATACCTGGCAGCCAGCCAACTACAGCATCCATTTCTATTCCCCACAACCATTGAAACATCTTATTGGTTAATCCACACTCTCCTTCCAAGGCATTGGAGTTTGATCGTTGCACTGGTTTCCGTCCAGCTGTGTGACAGTCTATATCAGTTGCTGCATTTCTAAGTAACAATCAAGCCTTCCATCAGTTATCCCTCTCCTGCGACAATTTATGATGTGTTTTAGAGTTAATGAATCCTTGGTAATATCTTAACTGATTTGAAGCTATGTGTGCTATAATAGCACTTCAGCAAAAATGCAAGAATTTCTCACAAACGTTTGACTTACTCCATCTACAAAAATAAATTGTTAAATGCAAGTTTTGATATATAACATTATTGATATAATGACATTGTGCAAATTGGCACAGTGAAAACTGCCATGATATTATCTCTTACAATGGTTACAGCACATTCAAACTGAAGAGAGTTCCTTTGATCATTCCAATCCAGTGACTAAATATAGATGCAAGTTTCAGTTCCAAAGATTTGTGGGAGTGTTTTTTTATTAATAATCTGTTCTAGTCGAACAAAAAAAGTGTCTAGTTTTATGAAGACGTGACAAGCAGTAATTTCAGGAATGGGCCGATTGAAAGATTTTGAAGCACTATGACTGGAGGAAAATTAATCACCTATGTCCACACATTCAATCAATTGTTATCTGTGTGTGCTGATAGCTGTTTGAAGGATGAACGTGACAGATATTGAAATTAATTTAACCTTGGTTTATCTTGTTACAGCAGGTGTATTATGGTTTGGTTTATTTAAAAACTGCCAAGCATTATTGCCATTTCATCATGTATTAATGGAGAAAATTTCCAAACGCTGATGATTGCATTACACCTGTTGTGACCAATACAACAGATGTAACACAAGAACATGGGAGTCTCAGCTGGGACACATTACCCAATCTTATCAAAGAACATGAATATTAGTCCAAAATGCAACATTTGATAGGGTGGAACCAGATTTTTTTTAAAAAAACAAAATGGTATTGTGCTGAAGCAGCCGTAGCATTCGTAGCTGTGTCACAGGACAATAACTGAGATTGTGTCTCCTTCTCCCACTTATACCTGTTTCTGTGCTTGTATCTATACCATCAGCAGCAGCATACATACTCTTGTCATAAACTAGTTTTTGGATGTCACAATACAAGCCTGAGGATGGATTGGGAGAAATTCAGTATTCCGCAAAGGAGGGCAAAGAAATTGATGAAGAAGGGGAAAATAGAATGCAAACTTGCAAGTAACATAAAAACAGGCTGTAAAAGTTTCTATTAGTATATAAAAAGAAAAAGATTAGTGAAGACAAGTGTAGATCCCTTACAGTCCAAAATAAGAAGATTTATAATAGAGAACAAGGAAATAGCAGAGCAGTTAAACAGTTATTTTAGTTCTGTCTTCACGAAGAAAAGTACAAAAATTTCACGGAAATGCTAAGGAAACAAATATTGATTGGGAAGCAAGAATTGAAGGAAATTAGTATTACTAGAAAAGAGTGCTGCAGAAATTAATGGGACTGAAAGCTGATAAATCCCCAGGGCCTGATGATCTACATTCCAGGCTACTAAAGGAGTGGGATGTGGAAATAGTGGATGTGTTGGTTGTCATCTTCCAAACTTATGTAGGAACAGCCCTGGCAGATTGGAGGGTGGCAAATGTGACCCACTATTTAAAAAAGGAGGAGGGAGCAAACAGGGAATTACAGACTGGTTAGCCTGCTGTCAGTAGTAGGGAAAATGCTAGAGTTAATTATAAAGAGTGCAAAAACAGGACATATAGAAAATATCAACAGGATTTGGCAAAATCAACATATATTTATGAAAGAGAAATCATGTTTGACAAACCTACTGGACGTAAATAGTAGCATAGATAAGGGAGAACCAGTGGATGTGGTGTACTTGGATTTTAAAAAAGCTTTTGATAAAGTTCTACGTAAGATTTAACTGCAAAATTAAAGCACGTGCGATGGGGGTAATATATTGCATGGATTGAGAATAGGTTTGCAGATAGAGGTAGGAATAAATGTGTATTCTTTGAAGAGGTAGGCAGTGACTAGTGGAGCCTTGGAGGGATTGGTGCTTGGGCCCATCTATTCACAATAGACATCAATGGTTTGGATGATGGAACCGAAAGTAGTATTTCCAGGTTCACTGACAACAGGAAACTTAGCAGGAATGTCAGTGGTGAAAAGGCTGTTAAGAAGCTTCAAGATGGTTTGGACAAGTTGAGTAAGTGGACAAATACATGGCAGATGAAGCATAATGTGGTTAAATATGAAGTTATCCCCTTCAGATGGAGAAACAGAATGATAGTATTATTTAAATGGTGATAAATTGGGAAATATTGATGTACGTTGGAATCTGGATATCTTAGTACACCAATTACTGAAAGCAAGCATGCAGATACAGCAAGTCATTAAGGCAAATGGTATGCTGGCCTTTATTTCAAGAGGACTTGAGTGCATGAGCAAGGATGTCTTAATGCAGCTGTACGGGACCTTGGTGCGTCTGCATCTGGAGCATTTTGTGCAGTTTTTGTCTCCTTATCTATGAAAGTGTATACTTACGATAGAGGGAATACAGCGAACTGATACCTGAGATGTAAAGACTGTTGTCTGGGGAGAGATTGGGTTGACCGGGCCTGTATTCACTGGAATTTAAAAGAATGAGAGGGGATCTAACTGAAACATATAAAATTCTGATACTATGCAGACTGGATGCCGGAATGATGTTTCCTCTGGCTTTTGGGGGGGTGGGGTGGGGGGGCAGTGTGCACGTGATATGGGGTTGGCCATTTTCTCACTTGCACTGGTAAACCTGTGGAATTCTCTATCACAGAAGGCTGTGGAGGCCAAGTCACTGAATATATTTAAGGGAGAAATAGCTTTGTAGATTCTAATGGTGTCAAGAGGTATGGGGAGAGCACAAGAGCATGCTGTCGAGATATTGGTCTCGATGTTACCATTTTAATTCTGAGTGCTAGATGGACTTGAAACTGTGAGTGTTTTAGATCTGACTTTTACACCTGTTCTCAGGCGCCCCCATACACACTCTGCCCGCAGAAATATCAGCAAGTCTGAATCGCTGTGCACAAGCCTGTGGGCAGGGCTTTACATGACCAAAACACTGTAGTTTTGATTAGAGCCTTAAGTGCTCATGCGTAGTAAAAGAAAGCTGAAAAATGTTCCCCTGCCACATTGCTCCTAGGCCTCCCCCTGGCCTCCACAGACATTGCCCCATTCCCACAACTTTACTGCGCCCCCAGACTGAGTCAGTGAGCCACTGGAACAGACCTTTGCCAAGCATGTCTGTTTCGTGCCAAATCTGGAGACAGGTAAAGGGAGAAGTACTGGTAAAGTTGGGTGTCCAGCCCATTAATTCAATTTAAATACATTCAAACGTATTCAAATGCATTTAAATTGCCATCATGCCCATTTCGGGCGTGGTCCCAATCGTTGCCAGTTTCTGCCAGTGGTAAAGGGGGGACAGCTGTGGAAGCAGTGACGGATCGCGCTACTCGCCTCACGTCCTACTTTACCAAGTTTTCACACCCAAAAACAGGCCCAACTTAATGGTAAAATCGGGTCCAGAGGGTTAGCCACAATCAAGTTGAATGGCAGAGCAGACTCAAAGAGCTGAGTGGCTTACTCCTCCTACTTTCTATTTTCCTACTTTCCTACAATGAAACTGCAGATTTCACAGTTTAGAATAAGTAAAGTTTACGACATGAGAATCAAGTAATGTAAACATTACTAAATAAACCCTGTTGTAGGTAATTACGTATACTTTACACCAAAACGGATGATAATATGCAACCATAGGTAAGTAGTTGGGAGTTTGATAGTGAAGTTGCAAGTGACTTGGAGTGTTTCCTCCCAGCTATAGATTTCAAAGGAAGTGACGCTACAAGATGGGCTGAGAAAATGATTGATGTAAAAAAAATAGTCAGTGATGGTCTTGTCAAAGAACAGGACATGGGAAAAGGCCACAGGAGATTGACGGAATGGCCAAGAACATGACCAGGGAGGGCAATTTAGAGAATTTGAGTGCCTTCATTCTTTAAATGAGTATTACTTGGAAATCAATTCTGATGTGCATTTTCTTTTTCACTTTCCAACATGTGTCTGAGACCTGCAGGCTGCTTACAGTGAGGCTTGGGCAGCTATTTAGTGAGAGCTATTTAGTGTTCTTAACCACTTCATCCATTGCCTAATTGAAATAATAGCCAGCCACAGTGCTCCAAGACCATTCTTCCCTGTATCTAGTCACCAGGAAATTCCTGATAAGAGCCCAGGCTGACCTGTTGTTTATTTTATTTTCCATCATCTGCAATTGGTATGTGCATCAACTTATCTTGGTATTTCTCCTGTACAACATTGAGAATAGAATTTCACAAAGTAGGTTTTTTGAACTGAATCCATATCTGGCTACTTGTAGAATTACCTGTTGGTATACAGTCAAATCATTGTTATTTTGTCTTGCTACTTCTTGCTGCTGTACTCAGGTTTTTCAGAAAACACATTTGTGAACTTAGCAACTTTTAATAGGGCTCTTTAAAATTGTTTTTTAGGCCATATTGCTCATTATTCCAGTGTTCTGTCAAACTCCTATATTAAAAATGACTCCCAAAACCCTTTTTTTTGTATTGGTTCATGAGATGTGGGGTTGCTGGCTGGGCCAGCATTTATTGCCCATCATTGAACGCGTTTAAGAGTCAACCACATTGTTGTGGCTTTAGAGTCTCATGTAGGCCAGACTATGTAAGGATGACAGATTTCCTTCCCTAAAGGACATGAGTGAACCAGGTGGGTTTCGTGGTCATCCAGTTTTTTTTAATTGAATTCAGATTTCACCATCAGCCGAGGTGGGAGTCAAACCTGGGTCCACAGAGCATTACCCTGGGTCTCTGTATCAGTATTCCAGCCACAGTACCACTTTGCCACTACCCCTCTTGTTTGTACATATGTTGCGTCAGAAAAGCATAACAGCAAGGTATAAAGCTCTTGGCAGTAAAGAGTACTTTGACTTTCTCACAAAGATCTTTGACACAAATCTCTGATGGGATTTTTGTCTTATTTGAAAAGGAACTTCTGAGTTGCCTTGGTGCCTTTTTCATTATCTAAAATAATTTTAACTTGTTTATTTTTAGACTTTATCATTTAGAAATGTACTTCAATGTGGATGAAGAGATGGATCAATCCTTTATTACAGCTCACGCAGTTTGTTTTGTAAAATTAATGAAATTGTGCCCTCTGGTCTTTGTAATAATAGTAGAACTAGCTTTAGTTACTGCACCTCACACACATTAACAGGCAAATTTCTATTACTGGTCACCTGTGCAGAAAGAGATAAAGCAATCAGTCATTACTTTTGTGTGTGCATATAGATAATGCCTAGTTTTCTGTTAGAGGTATTCAGTAATGTACAGGTACCCTTGGTGTACCTAGTGTTGACTGTGATTTCAGAATGCTATTTGTTCGAAAAATCAGCTTTCAATTTCCGTTTGCTTTCACAAATGATCAAATACCTAGTCACAGCTGCGAATGATCTGAAAGACCTTTCTCTTTCTTGGTTCACCTACAAATAATGAGCCTTAGACAGTCTTTATCCACTTCATTGTGACTTTGGCTCACAATGTAAAATTGCTCCTAACTCCAAATTGAAACTCACCAAAAGAGTACTTGACAGCTTGTGTTAGAGTGGAGTTGAGTCCTAATAGGCAATGCTTTATATCATGTGGCCTGAGAGTGTTTCATAGTTCCAGATAGTGCTTCCTCCTTAGCACTAGTATCCTTCGCTGCGTGCACAAAAAAGTCATTTTTAAAACAAATGGTTTAAATGGTCGTTGGAACATTAAAAATGTAATCTTTGTTCCAGGATTGCAGAAGTGAGTGAGTTAAATTAATAATGGGGGACAAGAAGCAATTTTTAATTGCTTTCTGCAGCTTTTAAGGAGGCGAAACACATTCTCTTTCAGTAATAGCTGCAGCAAGTTGGCATAGCATCAATTGAAGTTACTCATTCATGCTCTTCATCAGATTGTGCTTGCTCTTGATTTTAGGATTGTTTGACCCTGAATAATGGTAATGAACTCCCTGCAGCACTGAGTAGACGGAATCTGTACCAGCTGACAGTGGTTGGTTTTCTTTCTGTTGCTTAAGGACTTTTGATTGCAAATAGCACGTTTAAGTTTGCAAAATTAGATTAATACACTATTATACATGAAGCATTTCAGAATTATGTTTTCATTTAAATTTATTACAACTTTGGGTATTTTAGTGAGTGTTTCAACCATAACGCCATGGTTTGCTTTGACAAAGGGTCATGTGGACTCGAAATGTCAGCTCTTTTTTTCTCGTTACAGTTGCTGCCAGACCTGCTGAGACTTTCCAACGTTTTCTCTTATGGTGCCATGGTGCTATGCTAAATTTAAATTACAGATTAAACTACAGGAAGTAAGGGCTGCAGTGCTTGTACACATTTTCAGTTGCTGATCATTTGAGTGACATATAATGGACAGATTGCTGCCTACGAGCTCAGATGGGAAACAGATGAATAAAATATTGCTAAAATAAATTGTGTATTCAGAGCCTTTGAACATAAGGCACACTATCTTTCGCTTGATAGCATAGACTTTCAATGTTGCTGAAGACAGAGAGAGACATATTGCCATTGCTTTTTATTTTGCACTTGTATGGGGAGCTTATAATTCTCTGTTGCTTTCTCCATGGCAACACCTTGTCCAATCAGGGTCAACTTGCCAACTAAGCAGCACTCTTTACTGTAATATAAATTGTTGTGAAATTTAGCATTCTTGTGTTTGTCCTAATGAGTACAAGTTTTGGCAACATGTCTCATGGTCATTAATATGAGAATTGAAGTGTTGAAACTGCTGACGCTCCTTTGTTTATTTATTCCTGTTGTTAGGATTTTGAAATAGGGTATTTTGAGGCTATTATACTCTGCCATTCCAACCCTGCTTAGACCTGCGCCAGATCCTTATTGTTTGTTTTGTGTTTTCTCTCTCAGTTTTCTCCAATATTAATCTTTAGACAGTAGCCACACCATACCCCCGCCCCCGCACTGATCTCCGAGGAAACCACCACTTTAGATTCTTCTACCCAAACATTTGTCCTTCCAAACTGTTTGCGATTTTGTCCCAGCACTTCATTTCCACTCTAACTGCTGTTTGACTTCCCCTTTTATGGGACATTTTGCATTCCATTTGACCACTGAGTGTTCAAGTGCCAACCATGACTTTGAAGCTCCAGAAGCTAAGAGCTTGAAGCTTCAAAACTTACCAACCATGCTTAAAAATAGCTTTATACATTCTTGATAGCATTGAAAAGGTACATAGTGACTGCTGCTTTAAATCTATCAACAGCTTTTGTAAATGTGCAATAACTTGATTACCTATATATGAAGAAAGAACCTCCTGCAAAAAAAGAGAAGTTTTTAAGAATAATGAGCATTTCTGCATTGCCAAATTTTCTGTAGACATTTTTTAAAAATGTTGTTAGTCACCTTGGTATATCTTTACATTCTTGTAAACAAATCCAAACGAAAATACCTTGCTGTGTTTATTGAAGCACTTAAACCCTTTGTGACATTGATTGTTACCTGCTATAACCTTACCAAGATGGAAGCATTTCCTGTGTCCTTTTGTGACCAGATATTTATTTTTCCTGCTTTGCCTTGCACTCTTCTGATAAACTGCCCATAGTTCTCTTTGAAGTTTGTTATCGATGTGCTGTTTCATATTGTAGGACAATTTCTTGGAGGATTCCTATGATTCCATGTTGTCTCAACATTTTCAGCTAGTTTCAAGAGATTTTTAGAAGTCTATTGCTAAGTCATGCACTGAACATCATCCCGAGACCTCGGGGACCTGCAACACCATGCAGACGCCATCACTGCTCAAACAGAGCAATGCATCAAAACACTCTCTGCTTTATAATGAAGAATTCAAAGACACATAAAAACGGTGGTTTATAACTAAACCTGAAAATGAAATAAAATTGAGTTTATTGTTAATGCGTTTGACGGCCCTTCAGGTAAAGGTGAACTTGCATTTTGGATGGTAGGTTCTACATTAGCGCTTTTTTCTCTGCGTTTTCTCTTCATGAATGCTTTGTCTATCATGAAATGGTGCTTACACCACTCCAACCCCTTATCCAAGTGTCATTCTTACTTTATGTTATAAACAATGATTATGTTATGATCCCAATTACTTGATAAAAAGAAAAGAATTGCCATGATTCCAATGGAAAGGAAACCAATAGACAAGCTTTCATTTCTTAAAACTTTTACTGTAAGTAACCAACTAAAATCAGCATAATTCAAACATTGACAACTGAAGGATATTTTGAACGAAGAGGTAAATTTCACTTAAATAATCAATACAACAAAGATGCACTTCATGTAGTTACAAGCATTTGCATTACTTCCCACACAAATGGGGCATCACATGCAATCTGTCTTTCCAACTCTACCTCTCTACATGACTTCTCACTTCCTGCTCAATTGTTTTAGCACATCAGTTGCATTTGCTAGCAGCTGGATTGCAGGTGTATTCCATCCTAAGCCCCAGATGTGGTTGCCACTGGCGAGGCACATGTTTGCACACCCTTGCTTCTCGAGTCAAAACATTGTCCGCCAGCATGGCATTCCCAGAAACTGCCTTCACTAATCTTTTTAAATGGTCTGGTGTACTCTGACAACACAGAAACAGCAGCAATGTTCTTTTCCAATCTACATTCCCTTGCCATTCCTCAGTCAATTCCAACTGTATAATAGGGTGGAATTTTCCCATCCTGTGCACCATGGACAGGACACTGACCATGCGATGGTCTGTTGACCTCAGGTGAGATTTTCTGGCTTTGGGGCGAGCGTGGCTGGAAAATCCCGCCCATGAAGTAATATGATCTTTGTTCTATTCTTAGATCCTTCACCACAAGGATCGGTTTGAAAATTGTCAAGCAGAAAACTGTTCCATTTGGAGAGACCCTTGTTTATTTCCTCTCATATGAATACTGAGTGCTCTGAACTGCCACTGCAATTAGATTCCTATTCATACTTTGCTTCTTAACTGTTCATCCCCATGGCAACTGTGAGTCACATGGGCATTTCTTGGAATTTAATGATGTCATAATCAGAAAACCAATTAACCATCTTTTGGAATGCCCTCCAGTTCACCTTGGTCTTAAAAAGGACATTGCTCAATAAGAAAACATAAGCAAATGTATCATCACAACTGAGTTATTGAACTATGCAGCCATCACAGCCAAATGGAGGTATCGTCGGCACAGTGGTCCCTCAAAGTTAAGGGTGTCATCCATCATTCTTGGTGAATCTTCAAATGACTGAGGAACCACAAGTTCTTCTGCAATGGGGGCATGTTGTTGCACAGAAGAGTGGAATTTGCTGACGAGGCTTCATTTCCCTTTTCTTCCTCCTCCATCACTGTTCTGCCTCACTGTCAAGTTGCTGAGCCTTGAAACAGCTTGCACCTTGGTAGATCATTCTGAGCGGTCCGCAGCCATCTCCTCCCAGTCAGTGGTGGTAACGCCTCTGCTTTAAGACAGCTTTGAGCGTGTCCTATACCTTTTCCTTTTGGCCACCCTTGGTGGTGTTAACATTGGTCCAGGAAGAGCTCAGAGAACCTGCTGATGGGTGGTTTTAGGGCATGCGGACACAATGGTCCGTCCATTGAAGTTGGTGCCACAAGAGCAGCACTTGGATGCAGTTTCATGGAGGATGCTAGGGTTGGTTTGCCGGTCCTCTCATTTAATCCCCAAGGTTTGACAGAAGCAACGCTAATGGAACCTCTCAAGGATCATAAAGTGGCATCAATAGTCTAGATTTTGCTATGCGGAAAAGGGTGGTCAACACAATGGCTTTATAAACCAGGTGGACTATGTTTTGACTCGAGAAGCAAGGGTGTGCAAACATATGCCTCCTCAGTGGCAACCACATCTGGGGCTTAGGATGGAATACACCTGCAATCCAGCTGCTGGCAAATGCAACTGAAGTGCTGAAACAATTGAGCAGTAAGTGAGAAGTCATGTAGTGGAGTAGAGTTCCAATTGCATGCGATGCCCCATTTGTGTGGGAAGTAATGCAAATGCTTATAACTACATGAAGTACATCTTTGTTGTATTGATTATTTAAGTGAAATTTATCTCTTTGCTCAAAGAATCCTTCAGTTGTCAATGTTTGAATTATGCTGAGTTTAGTTGGTTATTTACAGTAAAAGTTTTAAGAAATGGAAGCTTGTCTATTGGTTTCCATTGGAATCATGGCAATTCTCTTCTTTTCATAAAGTAATTGGGATCATAACATAATCATTGTTTATGATATAAAGTAAGAATGACACTTTGATAAGGGGTTGGAGTGATGTAAGCACCATTTCATGTCAGACAAAGCATTCAGGAAGAGAAAACACAGAGAAAAAAGCGCACCTGCGCAAGGATATTTTGGCCCTGGAGGGAGTGCAGAGGAGGTTTACTAGGCTGATACCGGAGTTGAGGGGGTTGAGCTATGAGGAGAGGCTGAATAAACTAGGCTTGTACTCGTTAGAGTTTAGAAGAATGAGGGGAGATCTCATTGAGACGTATAAGATGATGAATGGGATGGATAGGATAGAGGTGGAGAGACTCTTCCCGCTCAAAAAAGACAGTAGGACTAGGGGGCACAGCCTCAAGATAAAGGGGAGGCGGTTTAGAACGGAGTTGAGGAGGAACTTCTTCACTCAAAGGGTGGTGAATCTCTGGAATTCTCTGCCCGTTGAAGTGGTGGAGGCTGCCTCGCTAAATATTTTTAAAAAGCGGGTTGATGGGTTCTTGATAAGAGAGGGGATTAAGGGTTATGGGGAGAGGGCGGGAAAGTGGAACTGAGCCACGACAGATCAGCCATGATCTTATTGAATGGCGGGGCAGGCTCGAAGGGCTAGATGGCCTACTCCTGCTCCTATTTCTTATGTTCTTATGTTCTTAATGTAGATCATTCTTTGTCTGCAAGCTCCCCTTCACTTTGCCACCAGGGGGGCCCTACCAGGAGGCATCACTCTCAAGTTCATTGGAATGCATAAGCCTCTCCACTGTGGCAAGGTGACAGTCTTTGGAAAGGAAATTAAGGTATGTCCTGACTTCCAATTTTCTACCATTCTCCCCATCCCCTTGCTCTTCAACTATAATTAGACTAATTCTTCTGACAGAACTTGGCGCCGTGCCATAAAATTTGCCCTTGGTTGTTCCATTAGCCAATGAAAAATGCAATTTCATCACTGTAATCCAAAATAGCTTGTCTATATCTTGAACAAATAATCTTGTGAAATGTTTCCAAAGGGCAATAGAAATGCATGAGATAGCACTTAACTCTTGTCATACTATATAGTTTCAATTCTAATCCGTTTTCTTCTCTCCTGATATCATTCATGTGCAAAGGATATGGTTCCACAGGCTGGATTGAATATAAAAGTAGGGAGGTCTTGCTGCAGCTGTATAGGGCATTGGTGAGGCCGCAGCTGGAGTACTGTGTGCAGTTTTGGGCGCCGCACCTGCGCAAGGATATTTTGGCCCTGGAGGGAGTGCAGAGGAGGTTTACTAGGCTGATACCGGAGTTGAGGGGATTGAGCTATGAGGAGAGGCTGAATAAACTAGGCTTGTACTCGTTAGAGTTTAGAAGAATGAGGGGAGATCTCATTGAGACGTATAAGATGATGAATGGGATGGATAGGATAGAGGTGGAGAGACTCTTCCCGCTCAAAAAAGACAGTAGGACTAGGGGGCACAGCCTCAAGATAAAGGGGAGGCGGTTTAGAACGGAGTTGAGGAGGAACTTCTTCACTCAAAGGGTGGTGAATCTCTGGAATTCTCTGCCCGTTGAAGTGGTGGAGGCTGCCTCGCTAAATATTTTTAAGAAGCGGGTTGATGGGTTTTTGATAAGAGAAGGGATTGAGGGTTATGGGGAGAGGGCGGGAAAGTGGAACTGAGCCACGACAGATCAGCCATGATCTTATTGAATGGCGGGGCAGGCTCGAAGGGCTAGATGGCCTACTCCTGCTCCTATTTCTTATGTTCTTATGTTCTTAAGAGGGTACTTCCACCCAATGAATTCTGCACATCTTCAGCACTGGTAGCCTAAAAAGTTTCTTCATTGAAATGAAAGCAGCACGCTGAGAATCTGGGGTGAGAAAAAGAACAAGCACTGGAAGAGGTCAGCTGGTGTGGCAGCATCAGTGTAGAGGTTGGACTCGTTAATGTTTTGAGTCAGTTGTCAACAATTTAATTGATTCTCTCTGCACAGATGCTGCCGGGCCTGTTGTATTTTTCCAGCACTATTTCATTTCAAGTTTCTGTATTGGACCTGAAAAATAAAATACTTCATTTGAAAAAAAGGATATGGTTCATCTGAAACTAGTTGTCCCTTGATAACTCGCCCCTATTGATGTCATCAGTGATGCTAGATACTGAATTTCAGAAATGTCCAAAGTTTTCCAAGTGTATCAAGTGTGTAACAAACCAACTTTAAAAACCCTGTTAAAGAATAGAGTATAGCCACAGGGCAATATTCAGCCACACATGAAATCTGTGTAATGGAGCAATAGCTAATGGAGAGACAAGATAGATAGCTCCAAAGTACCTGGCCCCAATTCTCCATGACCCAGGATAGATGTCTGACATTAAATACTGAACAACCAGGAGAGAACAGAGACAAGGTTTGTTGCCAGTACCAGGATCATGATCAAAATCCTAAAATCAGAAGTTTATGCCTATAAATGGAGCATAAAATAAGTGTAGGCAAAGGTGTTTGTTACATTAACATTGGAACTCCAGGGAACAGGGCAAAATAAAAATGTGAAGTACAGGATCCTTAAATTCACGAATCCAGCACTCATTAGTAAAGGTAGGAGAAACTATATGGATATAGATATGGATAAATGGCTTTGGGATACAGACCAACCTTGCTCTAATTGAATGGTTGGAACAGATTCAGTGGTCTGAATGACTGATTTTCCTGTATACAGTGAAGAGGGTTCTAGTCTATCATGGTACTTGAGGTGTAACCACCCAAAATGTTGCAGTCCATTATTCTTTAATCAAGCGTTAAGCCCACAAAATGTGGAGAGCAAACCAATTTCACCACAGGGCCTGCAGCAGTTCAAGAGGGCAGCTAACCACATAATGACTCCCTCGAAACTGCCTCAAGAGGAATTGTTCACTGACCTTTGAACTGTTCTGGTGACCTAGTAAAACACTCCAAGAGGGTTATTCAACAGGAACCAACGTAACAAGCACAGGAACATCCAATATCTTAAAGGTTACAGCCTTCACAAATGGCTAATTTAGCACCGGGGAGGGGGTGTTGCCAGATCAATGGATTTCATGACAAATGTTGCAGCAAAGGCGCCTTGAAAAAGTCTGTTCCCCTTTATACTGTCCTCAATCACCAAAGCCTTACAGGGTCTGCCCCTGGTGCTTTATCATGTACACCACATCCATAGTGGTCACTATTTTGCTCTTGGCGTGTTCAATGTAGGTCACCAAGTCCCTGATCACATTCTCCAAAAACACCTTCAACACCCTGCAGACAACCTCATAGATCAAGCCGGAGATACGCTCAATGCCTCCGCGGCAAGCCAGACGCCTGATGGCAGGCTTGGTAATGCTTTGAATATTGTCGTAGAGCACCTGACGGTGCCATTTGGCTCCGCTTTTACCAAGCCCTTTGCCACCTTTCCCTCTACCTGACGTGATCAATACCGCCTTGAAAATCATGACTGATTGTACAAACTAATGAAATACATATGCTCAAGATCAAATTTGGCAACCATTTTTCAAGTTGAGACTGGGGTGAGTTGTATTTGCTGTTAAACCACCATTTTCACTTTGTAGTGGTCTAATAATTTTTGATAATTTTCAGAAGCCTCCAGTTGAAATGTTTCCTTTATGTTCTAGCCATTGCGCACAGTGCTGTGTAACTCCAGGGCTACGTGCACACAGTTCAACAGCATCGCACTGTAGGCAAAGAAATATATTGTTTTGTTGTTAAATACTCTTATTATATCTGAACAGTACATGAACATGTGCACAATAAAAATACAGCTGAACATTTGCAAAATGGCAAATGTTGATTGCAATCTGAACACAGGTCCCTGCCTACAGTATTAAGCAGCACAGGGTTGTGGTTGATAGACATCAACCAAAGTTATGACATTGAGCTACAAACCAATTATCTTCTATGAAATTCCAGCAAATGCAATATTGTGTAGTAAATTTTCAATCAATATTTGTCCTAACTCTTAGTTTAAAGCAATCAGTTTGTGGCTGTTGAGTTCCCAACTGATATGCACGAAAGTGCAGTTCTGCAAACTTTGTGCGCATTATCGCTTTTGCCAATTTTAGTTCCAAGTGTCTTGTCAATGTTCTTACAGGCTACACAAATGTGCCACAAAAATTATAGAACAAATCTCTCCCCTCCTTTTCAGCCACCTGATCGCATTCCATCCACACAGGCTAATAGATAATTGCGGCCGCACTTGGAGTATTGTGTGCAGTTCTGGTCCCCACATTACAGGAAGGATGTGGAGGCTTTGGAGAGGGTGCAGAGGAGGTTTACCAGGATGTTGCCTGGTATGGAGGGGAGATCCTATGAGGAGAGGCTGAGGGATTTGGGGTTGTTTTCGCTGGAAAGAAGGCGGCTAAGAGGGGATCTTATTGAAGCATATAAGATGATTAGAGGTTTAGATAGGGTGGATAGTGATAGCCTTTTTCCTCTGATGGAAAAATCTAGCACGAGGGGGCATGGCTTTAAACTAAGGGGGGGTAGTTATAGGACAGATGTCAGGGGTAGGTTCTTTACCCAGAGGGTGGTGAGGGATTGGAATGCCCTGCCTGCTGCAGTTGTAAATGCGCCTAGTTTGGGGGCGTTTAAGAGGTCTGTGGACAGGTTTATGGACGAAAAGGGATTGGTTTAGGTTAGTGGGTCATTGTTGTTGTTTTTTTTAAACTGGTCGGCGCAACATCATGGGCCGAAGGGCCTGTTCTGCGCTGTAATGTTCTATGTTCTATGTGGTTTGATGATGGTCTAAGTTAATTTAAGAAGATCACATTTTAGCTCTCTCATTTGACTAAAGATAGATAAACTCTGTAATAAGCTAACTTCAGAGCTTCCACCTGGACTGTCCCTGGACTGGAAAAAGGAAAAGTCAACCATGGCTCCCACTTGTAATTGTCTTACTATTTTTACTAAAGAGCATGCATATGTGGACGTTTGGTGAGTCAAGCAATGGATTCTAATCACATTTGAATAGAAGGATGATATGATGATACTTTGATTTTGATTTGGTTTATTATAGTCATATGTATTAGCATACAGTGAAAAGTATTGTTTCTTGCGTGTTATACAGACAAAGCATACCATTCATAGAGAAGAAAATGAGAAAGTATAGAATGTAGTGTTATAGTTATAGCTAGGGTGAAGAGAAAGATCAACTTATTGTATGGTAGATGCATTCAAAAGTCTGATGGCAGCAGGGAAGAAACTGTTCTTCTGTCGGTTGGTATGTGATCTCAGATTTTGTATTTTTTCCCCAAAGGAAGAAGGTGGAAGAGAGAATGTCCGGGATGCATGGGGTCCTTAATTATGCCAGCTGCTTTGCCGAGGCAGTGGGAAGTGTAGACAGTCAGTGCATGGAAGGCTGGTTTGTGTGATGGATTGGGCTACATTCATGAGCTTTTGTAGTTTCTTGCGGTCTTGGGCAGAGCAGGAGCCATACCAAGCTGTGATGCAATAAGGTATCTGGGAATTCTGCAAACCTAGTTTCATAAAATTATAGAAATAGTGAGACATAAGCCAGATTAACTGTCTACATAGTCAACATTTGACAGAACAATCAAATGTTTTGCTTGAGCAATACGGTTCATGATTAACTTTGCTGCCATGAGGACATTGCCAGACATGCTGCCGCGTAAGGACTTGATGTTCACTAGTTTGTGTACACTGTTTTGATTTAGTATATTATGAATACTAGAAAAATCAAACTACCATAGTCATTAAATGCATTAGCTAAGCAATAAAAGATGCTATCAAGAGATGCCAGCTGTTTAATGAAAAGCTTATTTTATAGAGTAGAGTAAAATCTTTTCAAGACCCACAGATCCTGCAGCAGAAGAATACATCAGAAGCATGAGAAATTTGGACTGTGAATACAAATTAATATTTGTAATAGCAAATTTTACAGAATGTTTTATTTTAAATACATAATTTGGACTTGTGAGAACAGTTCAGTCTAGATTCACTTTCTGCCTCCTACCTCATGCTCCAATGCACAATTAACAATCAATTTTCTTGGATCAAACTGTCTCAGCAAAACGTTTCACAGCTACTACCATTTAATTTTTCATGTCTAGTGGAATTTGCTTGTGCCATTTAAACATGATGTGGAGTTGCTGCAGTGCATCTTGTGTATGAAACACACTGCCACTACTGTGTGCTGGTAATGGAGGGGGTGGACATTTAAGGTAGTAAATGGCAAACTGATGGAGGTGACTGCTTTGTCTTGGATGTTGTACACCTTCTTGAGTGTCATTGGAACAGCATTCATCCAGGTAAGTGAAGACTATTCCACTGCACTCCTTATGTCTTGTAGATAGTGGTCAGATATTTATGTGGGGGTGGAGGGGGCGGCGGGGGGGGGGCAGGCAGGGGCGGAGGTCAGGAGGTGAATTGCCCACCATAGGATTCCTAGCCTCTGGCCTGTTCTTCTAACCACAGTATTTATATGGCTAGTCCAGTTGATAGTGTCATAAAGGTTTACAACATGGAAACAGGCTCTTCAGCCCAACTTGTTCATGCCACCCAGTTTTTACTACTAAGCCAGTCCCAACTGCCTACATTTGGCCCATATTCCTCTATACCCATCTTACCCATTAAGAAGCCTCACAACACAAGGTTTATTTGGAATCATGAGCTTTAGGAGCACTGCTTCTTCATCAGTTGAAGGTCATCTTGCCCATGTCACTGTCTAAATGCTTTTTAAAAGACAAAATTGTACCCACCTCTACTACTGCCACGGGCAGCTCATTCCAGATGCTCACACTCTGAGTGAAAAAATTGTCCCCTAGGCCCTTTTGTATTTTTCTCCCCTCACCTTATACCTATGCCCTCTAGTTTTAGACTCCCCTACCTTTGGGAAAAGGTGTTGACTATCTACCTTATTTATGTCCCTCATTATTTTATAGACCTTCATGTTCTGGTCAACAGTAACCCCAAGAATATTGATAGTGGGGGATTCAGTGATGGTCATGCCATTGAATGTCAAGAAGAGAAGGTCCAGTTCTCTCTTGTTGGAGATAGTCATTGCTTGCCATGTGTGGTACGAATGCTACTTGCAACTTGTCAGCCCAAACTTGACTGTTGTTCAGTTCTTGCTGCATGTGGGTTAGACTGTTTCAATATCTGAAGCTTTGTGAATGGTACTAAACATTGATGAAACAGCTGAAGATGTTTAGACCTAGAACAGTGCACTGAAGAATTCCTGCAGTGGCATTCTGAGGTTGAGATGAGTGACCTACAGCAACCAGAAGCATCTTGCTTTGTACTGTGTATGACACCAACCAGTGGAGAATTTTCCTCCATTTCCATTCAGTTATATTTTGCTTAGGTTCCTTCATGCTATACTCAGTCAAATGCTGGCTTGACATCAACAGCAGCCACTCTCACCTCACCTGGGGAATTTTATCCATGTTTTAACCAAGGCTGTATGAGGTTTGGATCTGAAAGGCCCTGACAGAACCCAAACTGAATATCAGTAAGTTATTGCAGGAAAAAATGCCACTGGATAGTACTGTCAATGCCTTCTTCCATCACTTTGCTGATAATTCAGCATAAATGGGAAGTAATTCTGGTAGCCACCACTAACTAACTATTCTGCTTGGACAATTGATTTGTAGTTCACTGAATAATTGCAAATAGTTAGCCCTCCAGTTAATGAGCATTACATTCCCCAATGTGAAGCTGAGTTCCCCATGTCAACAGAGCACAAAGCTTGTGCAATTGGGTGGTGGACCTCTGCACACTCAAACTTTGGAGGGTGGGGCTACGTGCTGGAACGGAAGATGTTTTGAGTTAGCATTTTTATTATGTACAGGCCTCATTAATGGGTATAAAATCATACAAGTTTTATTGGTCCTTTGTCTAATTCTCTGTGGTATTCCCATGTGCAGCTATTGATTTACAAAGTGCCTGCATAAAATGCACTGTGTGGTCTTCAGATCTGTTGCTGAAGAGATTCATCATTTTTGAGTGTTACTTTTTACCTGACCACGCAAGTAATTTGAGGAGCCCAAGAGAGAGGTTGAAAATATGAAATGAAAATATGAAAGCCTTGGCCTCTCTCACTGAATAGGAGTTTCTCTGCTGATGAGATGGTCAGAGAGGGTGTTAAATATGTGGGTTAGGGGGAGCACTTCACAAACTGTACTGTTGATATAGTTACATGCTCTGCGTTGAGTCCTTGATGGATATTGATAAAACCTTTTTCTTTTGGTGGTTGCCTTTTGTTCCAGCTTACTTGGCAGTCTTCCTCAGCCCTGGAATATTAATGCTCACTTTCCCCTGCAGCCCATTGACTTACAAAACAGTATTCATTCTGTTCATATAAAAGCAAGATGCTGCAGATGATGGAAATCTGAAATAAAAACAATAACATCAGGTCTGGCAGCATCTGTGGAGAGAAACATAGTTAATGTCTGTAGGGTCAGATGGACTCAACATTAACTGTGTTTCTCTTTCCACAGATGCTGCTGGACTTGCTGGATTATCCAGCATTTTTGGTTTTTATTTTATTCTGTTCATCACCTCCAAGAATGTCTATTGTGCACTAGCTCCTTTAGGAGGTTCTCCATCTGCCTCAGTAATGGTTACTTTGCTGAGTGCTTTCTCCTCCCATCCATTGACTCTGTCTACACTTCCTGCTGCCTCGGCAAAGCAGCCAGCATAATTAAGGACCCCACGCACCCTGGACATTCTCTCTTTCACCTTCCAGCTTTGGGAAAATGATACAAAAGTCTACATACCAACTGACTCAAGAACAGCTTCTTTCCTGCTGCCATCAAATTTTTGAATGGACCTACCTCACATTAAGTTGATCTTTCTCTACACCCTAGCTATGACTGTAACGCTACATTTTGCACTCTCTCATTTCCTTCTCTGTGAACAGTATGCTTTGTCTGGATAATTTGCAAACAACAACACTTTTCACTGTGTATCACTACATGTGACGATAATAAATCAAATCAAAAAACTTTCATCCTCTGCCCAATGAAGGGGGACAGCTCTAGCTTCTCTACCCACATAGGAATCAGCACCTTCCCAGAAAAAGCTTGTGCCATTGTTTAAGTGCAGCAGTACTTTAGTATCTGCTGCAATCTGAATTCAGCATACTACCAGCTCACCCCACCAGAGCACCCTACCAAAGCATGGCTGTGTTCCATGTTTGTATCAAAAACATAAACAAATTAATTAATTGAGCCCCTCCCCCCCAGGTCATTTTTTTTTAGGCAAACCTGATTGCAGGATCAGTCCTCTTGTGGACATTGCTACTT
The DNA here is from genome assembly GCF_965287045.1 of Carcharhinus amblyrhynchos. Taxonomy (NCBI): domain Eukaryota; kingdom Metazoa; phylum Chordata; class Chondrichthyes; order Carcharhiniformes; family Carcharhinidae; genus Carcharhinus; species Carcharhinus amblyrhynchos. Next base: position 44,061,329 of record NC_137327.1, on the reverse strand, counting down.
AGAATACCAATTTGAGGGAGGGGCGAAGATTATTAATAATCTTGCAGAAATGATGGAAAGCTGATTATAAACATCCAAAAGTGATGGTGATGCAGGATAAATAACCAGATTCAAGGAAAACCATTAGAAATTTAAAAAGGACAAAATGAGCAGAGAGCACAGTACAAAGAGGAAAGCATGTGCATTGGCCTCATTTCAAATCTCAATTAAAATTATTTTATTACTTGTATAATTTGGTTTGCAGTTTTCAGCAGACCATAAAAATTAGTTTGACATTTTAATCAGATGCAGTTCATTTACATTGTATTCAGTAGGTTAATTGATGTTAAACCCCACACTGCCCTTTGAGTATTGAATGACCTTTACCACCTTGGCATCTTTTCTCTTAAGTTGTCTACAGAAAATTGCATTTTCAAAATGATAACGGGATTTCAAAGTGGGATTTAGAATTATGCTGAATATATTTCATGAAATAAGCTGGAAAAAAAACATTAAATTTGTACCTCACTTTATTTTGAAAAGATCAAGCTTGCAGGCAGCCCTTTAAGTGTTTGAGTTAGAATAGCCTGCAGCAAAAAATGATTTCACAAAGATGCAGCTGCTACTCCTCATCAGATTGCAAAGCAGGTTGTGCTTCTACAGTGTAAGGTCCTGAAATGTAAATGTGTCTGCATCTTCCTCGAACCAATTTGATACTCAAAATAGTTTTGCTGTGAGTGCATGTTGCGTGATAAAATGAGAGAAACTGTAGCATCTCAAAGGAAAAGAAATGGATCTTTGGAATGAGCATCATTGTTAGCACTATCTATCACAAAATGATACCATCTCGTTTACCATCTGATTGTTGCCCAATGAGTAGGTGAGGAGACGTAGATCTCAATACTTTATTCCGTTGCCTTTGTCTGTCTGCAGATTTGTGTACAAGTGGTCTCCCGATTCCTAAGCTTCTACCGTATGTCTGTGTTTTGCCATTGGTCGACAAGTATGTACTTTAGAACCTAGAGCAATAGGAACAGTAGGATGTGGAACAGAATCTCAATGAAATGAGAGAGAATTTGACAGGAGTAACTGATCAGGAGAGTGTGTAAAGGAAAATATAATCATGCTGAAATCTTAGCAAAAGCTTAAGTGCCTGGCTTGTCTGTCTTTGTTTTGTGAGCTCCATATCCACACCCACTTTGTCCAAGATTGATGTATAACAAGTAACTTGAAAAAATAATGAAGAGTCTGAGTAAAAAATAAGAAAAGCACAAGGATTATTTTGGGGTTAGATCAAGTTTTTTTTTGTAATTTAGGATTATTTTCATTATTTCATTTGAAATTGCAGTATTTAGGGGGACAAAAAACAATCTTGACTACTCCATTCCCTGTTTAATTTCCTCCCAATCTTTGACCTTCCAGCCTTGTGAATAGTTTAGAACAGCTGCTACAAGATAGTTCTGTGGCAGCAGAGATTGGGACTTGAAGAAAAGGAAACTGCCTCCCCAATCATTATCAGAAGTTGGTACATCAAAGGGACAAAAGTTTCATTCCCTTCCTTTGTGTTAGACCCAATTAGATTTCTACACAGCTTTAAACTTTTTTGAGAAATTGTACAGACTACAGCCCCATAACTATACTTACTGGATAGCTTGTTAATGTATGATGCATTTGAGACATATCTTTTAAACAGCCTTTCTTTGTCACCATCTTTTCAGTAAAGACTCTCTTTGCTCCTATGCACCCCACTTCTCCCACTTCCAATTGTTTCAGCACAAGATGTACAACAGAGGTTTGTTAAGACTGTACAATTCATTGTTCAGACCTCACTTGGACTACTGTTCAGTTCTGTTTGGATAGATAAAGTAATGGGCAAAAGATCAATTTCAAGTGTAAAGGAGAACATGTCCCTGTCAACAAAGAACAATACAACACAGGAAACAGGTCCTTCGGCCCTCCAAGCCGAAGGCTCAAACTATTCTATCTAAGGAAAAACTTAAGTGGGACATCATCAAGACGTATAAAATTGATGAGGCAAACTAATTATTGATTCAAGATAGGAACAGAGAATGTAAATTTAAATTGTTAGAAAATAAATTTAAAATGGACATTAGAAAAATCTATTATGCTTACTGAGGGATAATGTTTAGTGTGATATAACGTGCATGGTAGCAGAGTCCTGGTCCTAGAGAGATAAGCTTTAACGCATTACATAGTTTTCTCTCCCCCTTAACTGTTAAGACTCTAAAGATGGCAGTTGCAGGAGATGGTTGGAGATCGGTATGGTGAACAGGAAGAGGATTGAATGTTTCTTGCTTTCTGTCTCTTCAGCTTTTCTAGATATCCATTATAGTGTTGAGTTTTTAAAAAATCTTGCATAATGAGTCTTGGCTGAGAACCCAGGCAACCATTCTGCTCGTTAAAACAACAGGGCCCCCAGAGAAAACGTTGTTTGATTGACATCTGAGACTTTCTGATCTGTACTGTCAGTTTCATAATGTTTGTTTACATCGGATAAGTGGTTTCAAAGGTTTGTGATTTTTGATATTTACATTAAAAAGTGTCTGGAGTATTGACTTGTATCAGCTTTCAATGAAAGTATTTTTTCAAAATATTTTTATACATCCTACTGTTACTGTAGGGTTCATTGGATCGAGACAACCTACAGTCTAGGGTGGGGAGTGTGTGGATGGAAGGGAAGAGTTTTGCATGAGGTCAGGAAACCATGAGGGCATGGGTGGAGGGTTAGGAGGGAGGGGAACATGGGCAGAGTGATGGCTGTGCTTTTATTTTAACTGGGATGAAATTCCACAGGACCAAGGTATGCATTTAAGCAGACAATCTCCACACCCAGCAATTCTCATGTCTGTCTCCAAACTTCTTCCCAGGTTGTCGATACACTCCCAGTTCATGCCCACCCCCAACTTGCATCTTGCCCTGGCCAGTGAAGGTCCCATCTTTGCAGGATCTTGCTTCCAAAGCAGGCAGGTCAAGTTGGGAATTTTTCCAACTCCCATTAACTGCTTTGGAGATGAAAATTGAGGCTGAATATTTGGACGTTGGCAGTAATATACTGTTGTTCACCTGTAGACAATCAGGGATATGTTAGTCCCACTGCAGACAAAATCCATTATAACTCCTTTGTAACATATGGGCTGATGCATAAAATCCACTGAGTATTCTACAGTTCATAAACTATGCATGCTGTATGTACCAGAGGTCAGTAAATCATTCAATCAGAAATTAGCAAAGAAGCTAATTGGAAACACAATTTGTGCAAGTAACTACACTTCTAAAAATGTACTGCTTTCCTAATGGAATAATGCCAGTGAATTGCCTGAACTTGGTGTGATGTACCTTCATTAATGGATATCCTGGCCTGGGCCTAGACACCTCCCTCTGTGACTGGATCCTGAACTTCCTAATCCATCGACCACAATCAGTAAGGATAGGCAACAACATTTCCTCCACAATCATCCTCAAAACCGATGCCACACAAGGCTGTGTTCTCAGCCCCCTATTATACTCCTTGCACACCTATGACTGTGCAGCCAAATTCCCCTCCAATTCGATTTTCAAATTTATTGGAGTTCTGTGAGGATGTGTCTAGGGCGGTGGATAGAGGAGAGCCGGTGGATGTGGTGTTTCTTGATTTTCAGAAGGCGTTTGATAAGGTGCCTCACAAGAGGTTATTACAGAAGGTCAGGGGGCATGGAGTTGGGGGTAGGGTGTTAGCGTGGATAGAGGATTGGCTGTCAAATAGGAGGTAGAGAGTGGGGGTCAATGGGTGCTATTCGGATTGGCGGTTGGTGACTAGTGGAGTGCCCCAGGGGTCAGTGCTGGGGCCTCAGCTATTTTCCATTTATATAGATGATCTGGAGGAGGGAACCGAGTGTATGGTGTCGAAATTTGATGATGACACCAAGATTGGTGGAACGGCAAATTGTGCGGAGGGTGTGGAGAGTCTGCAGAAGGATCTAGATAGGCTGGGCGAATGGGCCAGGAACTGGCAAATGGAATTTAATGTTGGCAAATGTGAGGTTGTCCACTTTGGTAGGAATAATGGTAGGAAGGACTATTACTTACGTGGCGAAAAACTGCAGCATGCGACGGTGCAGAGGGACCTCGGGGTCCTTGTGCATGAGTCACAAAAACCCAGCCTGCAGGTGCAGCAGGTGGTCAGGAAGGCAAATGGGATGCTGGCCTTCATCGCAAGGGGGATTGAATATAAAAGTAGGGAGGTCTTGCTGTAGCTGTATAGGGCACTGGTGAGGCCGCAGCTGGAGTACTGTGTGCAGTTTTGGTCGCCGCACTTACGCAAGGATATTTTGGCCTTGGAGGGAGTGCAGAGGAGGTTTACTAGGCTGATGCCGGAGTTGAGGGGGTTGAACTATGAGGAGAGGCTGAATAAACTAGGCTTGTACTCGTTAGAGTTTAGAAGAATGAGGGGAGATCTCATTGAGACGTATAAGATGATGAATGGGATGGATAGGATAGAGGTGGAGAGGCTCTTCCTGCTCAGAAAGGACAGTAGGACTAGAGGGCACAGCCTCAAGATAAAGGAGGGGCGGTTTAGAACGGAGTTGAAGAGGAACTTCTTCACTCAAAGGGTGGTGAATCTCTGGAATTCTCTGCCCGTTGAAGTGGTGGAGGCTGCCTCGCTAAGTATTTTTAAGACGCGGGTTGATAGGTTTTTGATAGGCAAGGGGATTAAGGGTTATGGGGAGAGGGCGAGAAGGTGGAACTGAGCCACGACAGATCAGCCATGATCTTATTGAATGGCGGGGCAGGCTCGAGGGGCTAGATGGCCTACTCCTGCTCCTATTTCTTATGTTCTTATGATTTTCAAGTTTGCTGACAACACTACTGTAGTGGGTTGGACCTCAAACAATGATGAGACAGAGTACAGGAACGAGATAAAGAATCTGGTGAACTGGTGCGGCAACAATAATCTCTCCCTCAATGTCAACAAAATAAAGGAGATTGTCATCGACTTCAGGAAGCATAAAGGAGAACATGCCCCTGTCTACATCAGTAGTGACGAAGCAGAAAGGGCCTTGAGCTTCAAGTTTTTAGGTGTCCAGATCACCAACAACCTGTCCTGGGTCGACACTATAGTTAAGAAAGCCCATCAACACCTCCTATTTTCTCGGAAGACTAAGGAAATTCGGCATATCAGCTACCCTCATTAACTTTTACAGATGCACCATAGAAAGCATTCTTTCTGGTTGTACCACAGCTTGGTATGGCTCCTGCTCTTCCCAAGACTGCAAGGAACTACAAAATGTAGCCCATCACGGAAACCAGCCTCCCATCCATTGACTCTGTCAATGAAATTATTTTTTCAACATAGGAGAAAGTTACAAATAAATTACTTTTTTCAAAGTATTTTTATGCATCCTTCTGTTACTGTAGGATTCACTGGATCTAAACAGCATACAGCCTAGGGTGGGGAGTGTGTGATGGAAGGGAAAAGTTTTGCATTAGGTCCAGAAGCCTTGAGGATATGGATGGAGGGTTGGGCGGGGAGGGGAACATGGGCAGAATGGTGGCTGTGTTTTTATTTTAACTGGGGTGAAGTTCCACAGCACCAAGGTACAATTGACTGTCTACACTTTTCACTGGCTCGGCAAAACAGCCAGCATAATTAAGGACCCTACACACTCCTGACATTCTCTTTCCCACCTTCTTCCTTTGGGAAAAAGATACAAAAGTCTGAGGTCACTTACCAAGCAATTCAAGGACATCTTTTTCCCTGCTGCAGTTGAACTTTTGAATGGACTTACCTTGCATTATGTTGATCTTTCTCTACACCCTAGCTATGATTGTAACACTACGTTCTGCACTCTCTCCTTTCCCTGTCTATGAACAGTATGTTTTGTCTGTATAGTGTGCAAGAAACAATAGGCTTCACTATATATTAATACATGTGACAGTAATAAATCAAATTAAAATCCTAGAATGTTCTGTGTTTAGATCAGTATTTTGTATCTAAATTTTTTTGCTTCCCCTCTTCCTCCCCAAATTAATAGTGGAAGTGGCACCTTGTAGTTCATAGGATGAGCACTGATAGACCATTTTACAATCTTTCTTTCATCCAATTTTCAGTATGCCACCATTTGTGGTTGTGCATTCAGTAGCCTAGGCCATAAGCTGCTTCCTTAAACCTCCCTGCCTTTACTTCTGTCTCCTCCTTTAAGATGCCTCTTTGATCAAGCATTTGGTCATCTGTCCAAATAAAATTCATGCGTCCATCAAATTTTGATTGAGAATGCTCTTACAAAGCGTCATGTGACATTGTACTATGTTAAATGCTAGTTGTTGTGTTCTTGGATGTGAAAATCAGTCCTGCAACAATAAATGGAAAATAGTTTGATGCATTGGAATTCTCCCCTTGGATTTTGGATCCACTACTGCTGCAGTTTATCATTACTTGATACAGACAGCTTTTTTGTGTGATACTTGATATAACCTGACCATACAGACTCCCCAGTTAGTGAGGTCTTATGTCATGTGCGATAGTTGTATTCAGACATGCACATTAAAAGAATTATCTCCTGTCAACAGAGATCAAAAGAATCATTATCTGCAATGTATTCTAAATCAATACTGAAGGTTCTCAGTGGGAGTATTCAGCTGAAAGATTTTGAGGATGAAAGCAAAGCAAATGAAGCTTCATTGCGGTTCATGATGTATATAGTGTGTTGGTCGTATGCTAGTTTCTTAATTTCCTTAATTCTGATTTAGAATTGAAATTTTCATTGTCCTATTAACCCTGCTGTGAATTAAGTGATTGTATTATTCTCCAGTGATGATATAGTAACTTCGGCTCTGCATTGTTCTCAAATAATTTCCTTCTGAAGGCACTGACTCTTGCTGAGATACAGTAGCTCTCCCGTATCTTACCCAGAATGGCTATTCTTTGTACATGAACTGAGACAACGAGTGTCAAGAAGCCATTCAATCATGAGAGCAGCATACTCATGCATGATCTGGGCTTCATCCGTTGCTGATGCACGTTTCCAAAAAATTAGTTACTGGGTAGCCATCAGGAGTGTGAATGCTGGCCGATTTCCATTGTTTTCCTCCTCCACTGGTTCTGTAACTGAGGTCAACAGTACTGTCCCTATTACTGTCCCTGATGAAACCAACTAAGCATTAAACAAGGATCGAAGTTGCAATTTTCTAGGGCAACATGGGTTTTGTTCCAAATTTGGAAATTCATTTGCCAACTGAGCTACATCAGTTCAATCCAGCTTTCAAATGCCATTAATTTGTTGCTGCCACGCTCCATGTGGACCAACAAGGTAGAAAGTGAAATGAAAGCTGTTGTCGAATCAGAGATTCCAACCATTACCATAAACCACTTGAACTGGGGTAAAAATTAATGACTTGACGAAGTCAACATTGGCTAAGGATAACAAGCAATCCAATTACTGCACTGGTTTTAAAATTACTAATTCCGACTTGGCAAGTAGTAGAAATTGGCCATCACAAAATTACTTTAGTGATTTGAAGTTGATTTTAATCTCCATCTCATATAATAGGAATGCAGAGGCACATGATAGACTGATACCAAAAAATAAGTAACAAGCAGACTAGCCATTCACAGATCAAGCCAGTTCTTGTTGTTTTAAGCACCGCACCTCTACTCTTTGCTTTTGTAAAGCACAACTCTTTGTACTTTACCTGATAGTCATTTTGTAACTTATTTATGTTTTGGTGGTGATGAGAGAGAACAGTTGTGTGGGGAATGCTGTTCATATTTTTTGATAGTGTGGCAATTTCTTTTCACATTCTAAAAACTTCCATTCCCCAGGTTCAGACTAAAGTGTTTGCAACTCCTTGCTTCCCCTGCAATCTTTTGCCAGTTAAATATGGGACACTTTGTCCTAATCCCCAAACAGTGAAGATTCCAATTCCCTGTCTGATGCGCAGATTATGTGCAAATTTCATTTTCTTTTTCAAAACTCTTCCAGTGGAAAAGTACATTCTTCTCCCCAATTCTCTCAGCAATTCTTTTGCAACAATCATGGTTGATTTTAGTAACACTGATATTAAACAACTATAGCTTTGCAATATGAACACAGAAGGTAGTATACACAAATCTGGTCAGAATAACATGATGGCCATTCTATGTAATTTCTCTGTGTAAAGATAATATTACTTTCCCAAAGTCATTTGTATGTTCCCTCTATTTATGTACAAGTTTGCTCAGACTTAACTGCTATCTGATAAACAAGATTAGATTTAGTTGAAAGTTCTCTTGTATATTTTAAAACCATATGAATTTCAATTTTAATTCACAATTTAGGAGTAATTTTGACACCATCCAATGTTGCTTCTCACCTATAGTTTCCTTCAATGGAACTGTGCTGATATACAAATCAAGTTTGGGACATTGAGTACCAGGAATGGGGCTATGTAGAGGTATGGTGAAGTTGAGTTGTCTGAGCTGTGAGCAGGATGCAGAGATCCTTCAGTGTGATTTGAACAAGTTGAGTGGGTGGGTGAATGAATGACAGATGTGGTATAATTTGGATAAATGTGAGGTTATCCGCTTTGGTAGCAAAAACATGCATGCAGACTACTATCTGATCATAATTTAGGAGAGAGAAATGTGCAGAGAGACCTGGGTGTCCTTGTACACCAGTCACTGAAGGTAAGCATGCAGTTGCAGCAGGCAACAAAAAAAGCAAATGGTATGTTGGCCTTCATAGCGATAGGATTCGAGTGCAGGAGCAGGGATGTCTTACTTAAGTTATACAGGGACTTGGCGAGGCCACATCTAAATTATTATGTGCAGTTTTGGTCTCTTTATCTGAGGAAGGATGTTCTTGTTCTAAAAGGAGTGCAGAGAAGCTTTACCAGACTAATTCCTGGGATTGCAAGACTAACTTATGAAGAGATTGAGTCAGTTAGGATTGTATTCACTGGAGTTCACAAGATAAGGGAGAATCTCATGGAAACCAATCAAATTCTAACAGGACGAGAGAGGGAATATGCAAGAAGGATGTTTGTGATGGTGGGGTTGTCCAAAACCAGGAATCGCAGTCTGAGGATACAGGGTAGACTGTTTAGGACAGAGATGAGGAGGCATTTTTTCACCCAGAGAGTGGTCAGTCTGTGGAATTCACTACCACTGAAAGTAGATGAGGCCAAAACATTAAATGTTTTCAAGAAGCAGTTAGATATGGCACTTGAGTTGAAGGAGATCAAGAGAAATATAGGGAAGGTGGAATCAGGCTATTGAGTTGGATGATCAGCTTTGATCGTAATCAATAGCGGGGCAGCCTTGAAGGACCAAATGGCCTCCTCCTGCTCCTATTTTTAATGTTTCTATCTAAAAAATCATTTTTCTGGTAGTCAAACGTTATTTTTAACCTCCTGGGAAAGAGTGAAATCATTTTAAAATCCAGGTTGATGCCATTGTTTTGCCATTTATATGTCCTGACATGGTGTACTTAGGAGAATTTTTAATTGCTGCTGTTTTTGCTGATGAGTGTTGTATTTCTGAGCTGTTGCTGATTTTGATGTGGGATTGGGTCAGGTTGAGAGTTTCCAATCTGTATGTGGCTGTCAAAGAGAAGAGCTGAACCTCAGGTGGTGCTCAGTCAGATTGGGGCTCCTGCCCTCGCCCTCTCTCCATTTAACAGCACTGGCTTAGCAGTATGAAATATTCTCAGTTGTCCTCCTGCGAAGAGAAAAGATTCTGTTTTGTTAAAAATAACCAAACAAAGAACAAAAAACTGTATATTTGAGGATGAAACAGCTCTCGAGTCTTTTTTTAAACAGAATTGAGAGTTGTGATCATAGCTTAATGGCATGTAACTTGGTATTTTGGGGTTTAATTTTAACAAAATACCCAGCAGTGGTCTTCAGTTTGTGTGTTTAGAAGTTACTTGAACAAAAACAAATCTGGGAGCCTGTTTGAAAAAGTCCCAGTATTTCCACTTCCCTCTTGGATGCCATGTAAGCACAAGTGGGTGGCGAAAGAGAGGTCTTTCCAAGTGATAAATCCGGCATGGAGTTACTGCAAGAAGGCTGAATGCCACATCGGCTTTTACTGTGGGTGTTTTGTTTCATCCTGCTCAGAATGAACTGATGTTGCGTTAGGCGTGCATGTAGGCTCCTGAACAGCAGAACAGTGTATGGTTGTGTTTTGGTTATGAAATTAACTTCAGTCGATAATGAAATGAAGGAATTGGAAAGTGAAAATGGAGGAATTGCCTGTAGATTTCTGCATCTAAATAGTGTGATACCGTGTACACATTTTCTTGAGATTTAATTGACCTTTCTTTATATATTTTTTTAAATCTTTGGTACATTATAAGGGGCTTCATTTCAAAATGAGAATATTTTTAACAAAGGCGATCTCCTCTCAATACATTTTAAGCATCTTCCTTATTTCACTTCAGCTTACCTTGAATGCACAGTGCAACCCCTGTTTGGATTGCTGGACCTCTTTTTGCTTTGCTCAATCTGTTTTCATCATCAGATGTTCCCTAATTAACTCGGCGGGAGGTTATAGTGTTTGCTTGGGTTCATTCTTTGTCATTATACATGTTTTGAGCATTCTTATCTTGTGGCTAAAAGCTCTGACTGCCGAGATCAATTTCTGCCGGGCTAAAGATGAACTGATTATATTCTGAACACAAACATATTAAAAGCACAACACACACATTGAATACTGAGAATAATGGTGTTTCTGTTTTTTAAAAAGCTCCTGTAAAATGTGTTAATTATGTGCAATCGCTGGCAAATAACCATGTGCCTCCCACACAGTGCTGCTCCACAACATATTCTTTCTCACTCATTAAATCACACTCTCTCTCGTGACTGTTTCTTATAAAGGTCATTCCTAATCCAGATATTGCACGATTGCAGTCTCCACCTGACACACCAAGCTTGATTATCCTAAAAATTGAAGTTAAATGGCACTCGGTGGTCGGTGTACTGCCTGATGTACCATTGAGTCTTGTGCATCAGGAAGATTTCAGGGTCATTCCCTGGTCCAGTTGAATTAGCTAATCTCAGCAGGACTGCCAGGAGATGATAGAAAGATAATCAATCTACCTGGGGATCGTGTTTCCACTGCAGATTGCTGATTATTCTGCATCCGTGGAACCATATGGACTTATAGGCCCCAGTTTTTGGCTGATCTGTGTGTCTGATGGCTTGAGTTGCTCCCTCAACAGACAAAAGGTAAAGGAAAAAAATATGGTAATTTAGAGTGAGGTTTGCAAAATGATGAGCTCCAATTTTACCATGGGATGGAGCATTCTATGCAAGAAGCCTGAGTGAGTAACAGTTTGCGTGTGGAGAGATTTTAACTCCCTGGCTTCATTTGCACACCCAGGCCTAACTCCCACCCAAAACCAGCTGAAGTTACTGATTGAGGCTTCCTGAATTGTTTTGTAAAACATGCCTCTTCTGTCTCTCAATCTGACCTCCAGTGGGTCTGTGCCAACAGGGGAGTCATCACCAGCCCTCTAATCAGGCCTTAGGTTTAAGTGATTGGTGAGGCTTGATGGCATGATCGAAGCCTGATCTGCACATTTGAAGAAGATGGTTCTGGCTCAGGGCAGGTGATCAGACCAGGGTGGGGAAGGAAGGAGTGAGTAAAACCCTCAATCAATCCACTTCGATTGTCCGCCTGCCTGGTTTTTGCTAGACGCAGGGAGTCAAAATCAGAGATAACGGTGCTTGGTATTGGGAGGAGTGATCGTCCTGTTTTGTTCACCAGTCATGCAGTGGACTCGCACCTGTCAACTGTATGAGCAGATTTAAAAGACAGCAAATGGGTCACCTTTATTTGTAACTATTCCATGGTTAATTTCTTTTCAAATATTGGGATTGTGAACTATAGCACCATGAGATGCTGTCCTCTGCCTTGGATATCATACTATTGAAGCCAAATGATTTGTTTGTAAATGCATTTCTTTCCACAGAAAAAGCGACAAATGTTGGAAATGGAAATAAGAATGGAACCATGCTAGAAATCCACAGCAGGCCCGTCAATATGGATTACATCTGAAACATTAACCCATCTCTCCTCTTCCTCCAGACACTGCCACTTCCAGCACATGCTGCATCTATTACTTGCTCTTCGCACTCCAGTTACAAAATTCTCATCATACCTCCCTTGTGAATTAATATGCAACCTTTCTTTCCCCAGATACATCGAACGGAAAGCTTTCTTGGACAGAGTCGATCATCGACAGTTTGAGCTGGAACGTGACATCCGACTCAGTAACATGAAACCGTGACATTGATCTCTCAGAAGTCAGTTGTTGAATATAAGTGTGTATTTGAACTACTTCAGTGCAGGTTACCAGTGCCCCAGGATTTTGACTGTCCCACACTTACTGTAAGCAATGTCCAGCCTTTCTTTTCCTGAGTTCCATTGCATTTTTAATGGTTAACCTTGTGTTGAAGAGAGACTTTTTTTTAAATGATCAATAGGTAATTGGATAGTGACTAATAGTGGGTCTTGGGACTTTGTTTCTTTTTTAACGACTGCAGCAAGTTCAATGAGGTGACAAAGATCATTGCATGTTTTAGAACTTAATACTTAGCTACTTTACATTGATGTTATTTGGTGACAGTACTGTTAGCTTTTGTTCTACAAGGACAAAAAAAATTGTACTTTAGTTCTGTGAATTCTTTTAATATCTGCAATCTCAATCATGACATTGCCAATATGTCTACACAAATTAAAATGAAAATAATTTGACCTCGAGTCATTGTTGTTCTTTCCTGCAAGCTCAGCTTTATATAATAAACTATCTATTGCCATTTTACTATTTGAATACTAAATATTACAAAAGTGTAATTTCAGCTATTTTGATAAGTGAGTATAGAATATGCTAATTTAGCCTTGATGGGAAAATGAGAATTAAAGCGTAAAGGCGATGGTTCATTTTTGGGCATTCATGGTTTATTTGAAGACTACAGTCTAAACCAGCTGTCCATTCATGTACACATTCACATACCTCACATTTTTAACTACTACAAGTACTTCAATAATAAACACGTTGCCTCAGTGATCTGACAGTACCAGTGCTGGGCCTGTATAGGCGAGTATTGAAAATGTGCTGAAATGGGTCCAATTATACCATGGGCAGTATTAATAATTATTTAGGGTGGTTATCACAGATTGAATTGGTCACAGTTGGAATGGTGACCCCATGCCATAAGCAATATCAGCTCATTATAATTACATGATTCTATTTCAACACTATAATGGAGCTATTTAAGGGAAATCTAGATATGTTCATGAAGAAGGAAGGGATAGAAGGAATGTTAATAGGATCAGACAAAAATAAGGTGGAAGAAGGCTTGTGCGAAACGTAAACACCAACATAGACCTGTTGAGCTGAATAATTTCTGTCTATTGTTGCATTCTATCATTTATTTGCTGGATACAGTGTGCAATAATCTATTAGTGAATCCAGTTGACAGCATGTTGCTGCATCGTAGTGTAAGGATGTAACTTTGTCCCTACGATTTCCCCATGTTGTGGCTGTGCTGCCAGAAGCAAGTTGGGAGCCAGGGTAAGGCATGTTCCAGAGAAGGATTAAAAACAGAGCTTGGATTGGAACTCCTTTCTTCCACTTTGTCTTCCACTTTGTCTTCATAATGTAACCTTGGGGTACTAGCTTGACTCAGCTAGTAGCAGAGTGCTTTAAGTCTGATGGTTATCTCCATATTTGGTCACCTAATCCTGGTTGGCACAAGGGAGCGATTGTTACAATGTCAGAGGTGCCCTTTTTAGATGATATGTTTTATTCAAAGTCCTATTTGTCTAGTCTGACTTGATCATATTCCACCACCTCTTTTAACTGGAGTCAGAATTCTGGAGCTCCCTGTCTAATACCATTTTGGAAGTACCATGAGTATAAAAACTGCAGGTGTGCAGAGAGGAGATCCACAGTCATCTTCTCATAGATGGATAGTAAATGAAATCTTGTCAGCATCATCCATGTTGCAAGAAAAAGAATTAAAGAGTAAGTGACAGTTATACATAAAGTGAGGCAGTGCTTTAGAATTGCTGCTGGATACAATATTTCACCACTGCTTTCCCTCCCCCCCACATAAAGATCCCAGCTTCAGCTGTGCCATTGGGAGAAGTTGCACAGCAGTGCATGTGCTTCCCTAATGAAGAAGAAAGTGTGCCTTGGCAGATGAATTTTCCGTGGCCTCATATCTTGCAGATTGGTTTGAGGATGACTCTGTTCCTGACCTGGGTACAAGTTGTCAGTTCTTTTAGCCAGGATATAGAATGGGGCCCGGGGAGTCCTTGGAAGTAAAGAAGCAGAACAAACAAAAAACATTATCCCAAAACAATTAGTGCAGCAACATTTCTGTACTATTCGGGAGACATATTCATAACAAAAGTAACTATTAGGAGCCACATTTACTCAGATGTCATCAAATGAATGCCAGCTGTTTGAGAGTTCCAAATTCATTCCTTACCAACATGACATATGGATTTATTTTCTTATCTGACAATCTGTCAATAGCTATTAGAGTGTAGATATCAGAGCTATAACTGGCCCGCTTTGCAGTAACCTTAGATTGGCAATGGGAAGCGTTTACATAAAATTGATGCACTTTTAATCCAGAATGGCGATTTCCAGACCAAAAATAAATCTACCACAAGTTGACACTTTCTGGAATTTCTGGACTGGTAGGGTAAGCTTTTAATGGAATTCTAATTCCACCCTGGAATCCAACATTGAAAATTGAAATCTGTGCACAGTGACTGGAGAAGTAAAAGCCATTGCAAAATTCATGCAGACTGTACAAGCATTCAATATCAAAGGGATAATAATGTGTTGTAATATGTTTTATGGCTTATAAATTCATTTTATGCCTGAAAATGACGTAGGGGACTGGGCATGAGCAGGAGAGAACTTGAAATTGGGCATTTCTTTATAATGCTTCAGTGAAGCCAGTTCTGTCCATGGTATTCATTGACTGCATTACAGTTGGGGAATGAGGGATTCAGGGAATTAGGTCATGCTCATGCCACTTAAAGGTAGTTGGCACCTTTTAAAGGTGAGGTGCTCTATTGCTGGAGACAACAGGGAAACTTGGGGAAAAGTGGAAGAGGTCAGGAAAGAGCACCACCTTACTTTGTCACTGTATTGGAGACCATAGTCCAGGCTTTGGTCAGGAATGTGCCATGGCTGCCTATAAAGGAACCTGATCCAATATAGTGATTTGCATACCTCTTGTTGGGATGGAGTCATACACATCACTCATCATATTGGATGTTTAGGTGTAAAACAAGCATGGTGCCAGTGAAGTTCTTGGCCACCCTCTGGTGCGATGGTGTTGCCATCTTTCAATAGATGATATAGTTCTTTCCATTTCCAAATTGTGACAGATCACACTGGTCTGGCCTACATGTGACTCCAGAGCTACCGCAATGTGGTTAACTCAGAAATGGTTGAAAGTTATTAAGGAATGGGCTGAACCAAGCTTCCATTCCATAGTATCCCTACAGTGCAGAAATAGGCTATTCAGCCTACTGAGTTTGCACTGACTCTCCAAAAGAGCATCCAACCCAGGCCCTCCCCTCCACTTTATCCCCATAACCTCACACACTTGCCAGTGGGAATCCACCTAATCTACACATCTTTGGACTCCAATTCCATTCCTCTGGACATGCTGCAGACAGAGTGAATGATTGATTGCAAAACAGCTCCAACTACAAATACAACTAACATACAAATTGGGAGCAGAAGTACCTCAGTCAGTTCCTCAAGCCTGCTCCGCCAATCAATAAGATAATGACTGATCTGATTGTAACCTCTTGCTGATAACCATGATAAGCTTTCATTTCCTTGCTTATAATCTACCTCTGCCTTAAAAATTTTCAAAGACTCTGCTTCCACTGTCTTTTGAGGAAGAGTTCCAAAGATCCAAGACCACCTAAAAGAAAGAAAATCTCCTAATCTGTCTTAAATGAGTGACCCCTTATTTTTAACCAGTGACACCTAGCTCTCGATTCTCCCACAAGAGGAAACATCCCCCCCGCATCCACCCTCTCAAGACTCCTCAGGATCTTAAAGATTTCAATCAAGTCACCTCTTAAACTCTTCTAAGCACTACTGGATATATGCCTGTCTGTCCTGTCTTTCCTCAGAAGATAACCTGCCCAGATGAGAAATTCAACATTCCCAACCAGTAGCATAATTTTTTGCCAACACTTTTGTTACAAAAAGTGGCTGGCTTTAATTTGCCTTCTGTCAAAAGCATCCAACAGAAATAATTCATCGGATCTTTCTGAACATAACTTGTTGTTCCAGCATGGCTCTGCTTCCTCCATGACATCAAAATAGTAAGCTAATCATGGAAACCCAACAGCGCAGAAAGAGGCCACCTGGCCCATCGAGCCTGCACCGACCACAATTCCACCCAGGCCCCACCCCCACACCCTTACACATTTATCCGTTAATCCCTCCAAACTACGCATCTCAGGATTCTAAGGGGCAATTTTTTAGTATAACCAATCAACCTAACCTGTACAGCACCTGGACTAATGGAAGGTGGGCTGGGGGAGAACATTATTACAGTAAAAGTTATGGAATGAATTGGAAGGGGAAAGAAGGTAACAACATCTCATTCCAATGGAGATGTGTAGGAAGTCACTTTCTTTCAAGAAAGAGCACTAGCAGTCAATGCTCAGATAGACATTACCGCATGTTTGGCACTACAAGATTGCTTCGTTATTCAGCTACTGTATAAAATAAAATCACACCACATTTTCTTGATAACGTTTGGAATTTAGATCAACAACTTAGAAACCTGATTCACATCTGAACCAGTGTACATTAATGTCTGAGCAATACATGACAGAGCCTGTTGGATATGATTTTAATCTAAATAGTTGAATCCAATCAGATAACTCCACAGTATGTCCCTGTTTGTACCATGGGTTAGAAGCTGTAAACAAATTTCATTGTTCTACTTACTGTTTTGTTGTATTTAATATTGGATTAAGGTGATTGGGTCATCATGTTTTTGTATCTGACATATTGTAAGCGATTTGGGGGGGGGTGATATTCGTTCTGATATTAACATGGATTCAGACTGCAAGAACCATTATAATTAGTTCATATTTGTTCTTTATTGGCACTGTGATTGAGGTAGAGATTAAATATCAAAGTCTGTTTTCTTTAGGCAATATATTGCTTGTTAAGTGTAATGCTAATCAGTGATTATCATCAAACAGCCAAGAAATATGGCAAACACTGGTCAAACCTTGCAGTTTCCTTCCCATAACAGAGACATTGTACTCGGTATCTAACACCTGAATGTTGTGAAAATCCTAATGCATCGCTACAAGTGTCTTCATCTTTGAACATAGCCCTGAGCAATCGGACTTTCTTAAAACCATCTCAGACATTGCAGATTCCCTGAACAAGACACTTTCAACACCTGTTGGAAATAGATTAAACGGACATTTGGAATTATCAGCATCTTGCCACTTGCAAAATACAGCTGGAAATACTCAGCTCTGGCAGCATCTAAGGAGAGAAAACTATTTATTGTTTCAGGCCAGAGTTCTGATAAAAGGCCACAGATCTGAAACATTAACTTTCTGTCTTTCCACAAACAATGTAAGACCTGTTGAGTTTTTCCAATACTTTGGGTAATCACTTGCATATCTTTTCCCTACCTAGTGATTTCACAGTATTAAATTGAAAGTTCGTAGTGTTTGACGAGTGATATCTTTACAAGTGATCAAATGATATTTTTCTTGTGTTCCTAATGTATATGATGTAAGCTTAAGTTTTGATTGGCTGGGAAATATTCCCACAGTTTTTTCCCCTCTGCTTGATCCCAAAGATTCAAGTTTCATTTTTTGAAATAGTCCCTTCTAGTAATGTCCAATCATTAAGTTTTTCTTCTACCTTTGGATTTAAGTCTGGTCTACGTCAAACTTGTTAGAATTTCCTTGCTGTTTGCTGTTTGTGTTCCAAATTATTTACCGAAGAAATGGTATATGTTAGGTGGCTGTGTCATGTACAATGTGGAATACCTATGTTAGTTTCAGTGGTTCAATGGGTGACTGTCCGGAGTTGGCACATTCTCCCCATGTCTGCATGGGTTTCCTCCAATGCTTAGGTTTCCTTCCACAGTCTAAAGATATGCAGATTAGGTGGATTGGCCATGTTAAATTACCCCTTAGTGTCCTAAGACATGTAGGTTAGGTGGATTAACCACGGTAAGTGTGTGAGGTTACCGGGATGGGTTGGAGGGGACAGAGGGCCTGGGTAAGATATGAATGGCCGATAGGCCCCCCTTCTGCACTGTAGGGATTCTATGGTTCTATGGATGGTATAATGCCTTGGATTTTTTTTTGACAAAAAAAAAGAAACGGCCAGAACTGCAAAGAGACTGGATAGGATTTTCCGGCCTCACCTGACTCCATGATCGTCCAGTTCCACCACAAGTAAAGGGACTTTTGACTAGGCTACTGAATTGTCCATAGCAGGTTGCACCACAACAAGGCCAGAAAATCTTGACCACTATCTTTTAATATGACTGCAGGAATCACGATCTACAAATTGGTCAAGTTTCTAGAAGTCCTGAATGTGCTTAATGAAGGTACATGGCTGGACAATTCACCTGACGGACTTCACACCTACCATTGTCTGAACTCTAGAAACTGCCAGGAGCAAAGAAAGACTAATAAAACTGGTTATGCAAAAAATGCTAAGGATACCTATCAGTTTTAATGGTATCTTAATAGCTTTGACAAAATGGGAGATCAAAACTCCATTGTTAATATGGATTTCCCTTCATTGTGTGAAAATAGCTAGCTGTAACATGGTCGAAGCCCTGTGTGTGAGAAGTTATGATTATAAGCTTGTCTGTTACTTTCTACAGATTTCTTTTTGCTGTAACAGCCAGAAGAATACTGCAGAAAGTAACATAATTTATCTCCCTCTCCCTGCTATTCTCAAGTTCAGGACCCTTTCTGTTACATTTTGGAATACATCACGGTGATAGAGAATTTTCATAGAAAAGAACTTCAAGTCCCATAGCATCTTTGGATTACAGTTAAGAGAGACTGTCTCCAGAAAAACAACTAGTTTGCATCGGCTGCAATACCCTTGAAATTTCCACAACACCACAGGAATGACAAAAAGTATATTTGTTTTTCTTATGGACTTTAACTCTGATAAATTCCACGTCCAGTATCCTGTAACTTGATCTGTTTTGCCTGTTAGTGCAGGTGTGTGTTGTGGGATTCTGAACAAGTTTTTAGCTTTTTAATAAATCTTATAGTTTTACGTCTGAGTTTTTAACAATAAAGCCAGCTCCTTCCTTGTTACCTCAATATCTGGCTGGCGTATTCCTTCATGTCGTTTTATGTGTGGTCAAGTGTGCACTGAATTGGAGAAAAAAAATCACAACTTTTTGGAAATTCAGACTCTGTTATAACCAATCTCAGGAGTGGAAAGAAGGGAATTTGTTTTTCGCTCCAGACTTGGTCATAACACAGAGCATTTCGTATCTTGTAGAGACTTGCTGTAGAAGTCACAAATCACATTTCCCCTGACTGTAGCAATGGTGCTTCAAGCCTCTTCAACCTTTAACACAGCTTCCTCCAATGCCTCACCCATTCCCTCCTTATCTTTGTATTCTCCCCTCGGCCTAATACCTATTTTTCCAGCTTCAGTTCCTCTAACTCTAACTACGTGTACATTCGCCCTAACTTTGGCAGTCAAACTTTCAGTTGTCCAGACCACCCCGCCTCCTCCCCCCCATCACCACCACACTGGAATCATTCTCCCTAATCTTGTGTGTCTCTATTTCCCTTTGTTAATTTAAGACCCTGATTAAATTTAATCTCTTTGGCAAAGGGTTTGGTCTCTCCTCCTATTCACTTATTTGAGTCAAGATCCATTCTTTTGCTCACCTTTCCATGAGGTGCTTAGAAATATTTTTCTACGGCAAAGGGACATCCGTGCAACCATCTACTAACATTTTTGGAAGACTGAAATGTTGGGAGATCATACAGTGTGGAAGAAGGCCATTCAACCCATTGAGCCTGCATCAACCACAATCCCACCCAGGTCATAACCCTACATGTTTTCCCTGCTAATCCCCCTGATGCTAGGGTCAGTTTAGCATAACCAATCAGCCTAACCTGCACATCTTTGGACTGTGGGAGGAAACTGGAGCACCTGGAAAAAACCCACGCAGACACAGGGAGAATGTGAAAACTCCACACGGATGGTGACCCAAGGCCGGAATTGAACCTGGGTCCCTGGCACTGTGAGGCAGCAATGCTTATCACCATGCAGCCCCATGAGAGATGATTGATCTAAATCACTACATCTGAATGGTCTGTTAAATTGTGCTTCAAAGGTCCTCTGTAACCAGCCGCTGGGTTTAAGTTGGAGGGTCAGCTGCTGAGAAAAGCTATCAAACCACTGAGTTTAAAATGCATGGAACTCTGCAAGTATTCTTGAGCCAACCAACTAAAAACCAATTGTGGTTAAAATGACAGGAAGAGCAGGAAGTTTTCAAATGTGATCATAATTGCCCTGTCTGCCAGGTAGAGTGGGTTCAATTCACCTCTGCAGTGTCAGAGATTTCATTGCTCTCCTCCCAAGAGCTGGCATTGGTACACAGATTAATGTTCATTTTATTTGATCTAATACTTTCATTAAAACCTAAGTCAACATTGTTCTTGCTCCTCCTCTTGAGAAGGGAGAAATTTGAACTATTTCAAGTGAGATTGCATTTTATCAAAATATTTAAATTTTTTTATAAGCACAAAAAACACTGGTTTGCAAATTTGCCCCTTTCCCTTGGTGAATTGTCAAGTCCTTGCCCCTTAGGAATGACAGAGCTGTCATCTTTTCAGTGGCTCAGGTACATGCGTCCTAGGCAGAAATGTTGACACGCTGTGAAATCTGATGAATTAGCTGTATTCTCTATTCGGAATTCCTTACAACTGCCAAACGATCTAAGCATGGGTCAGACTACACACATTTTTTATTTAAGATGTCAATACTCGTTGTCAGTATAGGCAATGAAGGAAATATTATTAATGGCAGACATTTTTCTCCCAACAAAAGCAATTAAATTAACAGTCTGAGAGGCACAGAATGCAAAAATTACTTACTTGTATTTTGTTTGGTCATGAATGTCAGTGTTCTCACATTGACATCAATTTCCATAAATCCAAAGTACGATATTCTGTTTGATGTTGGTAATTTAACACAGTGCCTCTCACACAAAGCAAATGCTGACAGTTAACCATATCCAGCGGGTTTATTGCAGAGAATAGTTGGAAATTCAAAGGTTTGACACAGTATGAAATAAAAGGCAAATGAAATAGTTTTACAGACATTTACAAAATGTAACTGACTAGAACATTACTGATGGTTCATTGCAAATACATTTTTGCTGCATTTGTAGTAATGAAGGTACAATTAAAGCTTCAGTGGAAATGTCACTGCCCATCAAAGAAGCTGACAGTCGCTGCCTTATATATTAATGAAAATTGTCCATGTTAGATGATGACCTTAAACTAAAAGAGAATGAAACCACCCATAAAACCTAATCGAGAGGTTAATACGATGTTCAACTGGAAAATCTTCTGCTGTAATCGCTCCTGGGTGTCAGTGACTGATAATGAAACTGAAAAAGCATTCACTAGCAATGGGTAGCATGTGCCTTAGAAATATGACTAATTCCTGCATTATGATATTTTCTATATTGACTATGTTCAGTATTTATTGCATCGATGGGATTGTGACATAGAATCCCTACAGTGCAGAAGGAGGCCACTTGGCCCATCGAGCCTGCACCGACAACAGTGTCACCCAGGACCCAATGTACTTACACTGCTAATCCCCCTGACACTAAGCGGCAATTTAACATAGCCAATACAACCTAACCTGCACATCTTTGAACTGTGGAAGGAAACGGGAGCATCCGGAGGAAAGCCAGGGAGACATGGGGAGAACCTGGAAACTCCACACAGATAAAGTTAAAGTTTATTTATTAGTGTCACAAGTAGGCTTACATTAACACAGCAATGAAGTTACTATGAAAATTCCCTGGTCGCCACACTCCGGCACCTGTTCGGGTACACTGAGAGAGAATTTAGCATAGCCGATGCACCTGACTAGTCTTTCTGACTGTGGGAGAAAACAGAACCACCCAGAGGAAACCCACACAGACATGGGGAGAAGGTGCAGACTCCACACAGACAGTGACCCAAGTTGGGAATTGAACTTGGGTTCCCTGGCACTGTGGGGCAGCAGTGCTAACCACTATGCCTAGGAAACATGGTGGCCAAGCAAGTTTCCTGGGCCCTATCCCCCTAATCCTATGCATTTACCCTGCTAATCCCCACACACTAAGGGGCAAATTAGCATAGCCAATCAACCTAACCTGTAAATCTTTGAAGTGTGGGAGGAACCTGGATCACCCAGAGGAAACCCACGCAGACATGCATAGAATGTGCAAACTCCACACAGTCACCCGAGATTGGATTTGAACCCGGATCCTTGGCGCTGTGAGGCAGCAGTGCCAACCACTGTGCCACCGTGCCAGTGACTCAAGGCTGGAATTGAACCCGGGTCCCTGGTGCTGTGAGCCAGCAGTGCTAACCACTGTGCCACATTGTTATCCATGACTCAGTGATAGCACTTGCACCTTGGTCAGAAGAATTTGTATTCACAGTTCATTCCAGTGCATTGAGCACTGAATCTAGGCTAACACACCATTGAAATACTGAGCGAGTGCTACAACATTGGAGATGTCCTCATTTGGATGAGATGTTCAATCTTCCCTCTTAGGTGGATGTTAATGACCTAAAACCTATTTTGTAGAAGATGTCAACTTATGATTAGGCAATCTATAATCTTAACCTGAGTTCAACAATTTCAGATCACAACACTTCTCCCATTTGCTGATGCTATTGCTGTCAAATTAATTTATTCCCACCTATCACAGGCGTTTCCTTTTTATTTTCTTTCCTTCTCCTTGCTGTGTAGCACAGTGGTTAGCACTGCGGCCTCACAGTGCTAGGGGCCCGGGTTTGATTCCCGACTTGGGTCACTGTGGAGCTTGCGTGGGTTTCCTCACACTGTCTGAAAGAACACGCTGATTAGGTGCATTGACCCGAATAGATGCCAGAGTGTGGTGATTAGGGGAATTCCACAGCAACTTCACTGCAGTGTTAATATAAGCCTTACTTGTGAATAATAAATTAACATTAGCTTTGCCTTGTGCTCGGTTGCAATCTTTTACATCTGTAACATTTTCCAGTTCTGATGAAGAATCACTGGTCTGAAATATTAAGTCTGGATGAAAATTTCCTACCTCACCCGCTGTGGGAATTGTAGCAGGCGGGACAGAAAATTTGGCAGACCATTTAAAGGTCCATTGACCTCCAAATGGGAATTTCCAATCTTGGGGCATGTACGATCAGAAAACAGTACCTGCCGTTCCTCTCTTTACATTGCTGCCGAACTTGTTGAGTAGTTCCAGCATTTTCTTTCTGTTCTTATAAACGGCTTATTTGGTCATTTGCACATTGCTGTTTGTGGGATCTTGCTGTGGATAATTTGGCTGCCATACTTCCTGCATTGCAATGTTGACTTCAGAATCACTTCATTGGCACATTGAGGACTTGAAAAGCATTCTATAAACACAAGTTCTTTCACTTTCTTGATAAAATGTAAATCACTGTTTCACAGTTTAAAGAAAGGATAAAATGTTTCATTTTGAAACAGCAATAATGTTCTTGTCCATATAAGCAAGAGCACACTTTGTTTTCTTTTGTGAATATCTCACTTCTTATGCAGCAAAATAACACTTTATTCTGCACCCACTCCTTCTTTCCATTGTACTCTATGAATTGTATAGCGTGCAAGAAACAATACTCTTCACTGTATCCTAATTCACGTGACAATAATAAATCAAAGTGGAAACCACAGAGGCAGAACTTGCCAGGCCACAATACAAAGCCCCATGTTCTTAGGATGTGATCGTCAGATTTTTTCCAGTGGTTTAAAATTGAACAGATTGAGGCAGAAATGTGCAAATCATGAGAGAAAATGTAATGAGAGAAAGATGTGTGCGATTGCCCCATCATCTCAGTCCCTGCTCTGAAACAGATGAACAAGCAAAACCAACAACACATAATTTAGATTGCGTAAACAAACATGGGGGAGGCACAATTTTGAATATTCCTAAATTATATCCACTTATAATTAAAGAATTTTGAAAGTGTTAAATCCTGTTAACTATACGAATACCAAGATGTGTTATCCTTGTATTAGATCAGCATTTCAAAGGTTGCAAATAAAAAAAAGTCTAGGTTAAAATAGCTGTTTGTTAGAGGTTGCTGAATTTTGGCACACACATCCTTGGTGGCATGGAGCCGGGACAGGATGTAGCTTCTAGAGACATTTTGTTCAGTTCCCAGTCTGCTTTCTTGAGCAGGAACGTCATGTCCCCCAGCCCCAGGAAAAGGAAAATAATAGAATGGGAAAGTGAAAGCTGGGTCACCACTAGCATATGCTGTTAGACAACTACACTGTCCATTGTCGCACCCAGAGACCAGGCCAGGCAGTAACTCCTTTGGCTGCTGCTAGCAAAGGAACAGCAATCAAAACACACAGATAAAGAAGGAAATTAACCTGACCAGCCCTGTGAAATAAAGCAAGAAGTGATGCTGCCTCTCCCATTCCCACACTTGTTATAAATTGTTTTGATTTTTAATTAGGCTCATCTGCATAAAACAAAGGTACAAAAATTAGATATTTTTCACAGGATTGAGTGAGGGGTAGGGAGCAATAGTCAACTCCAGTCAATTCACACATTCTGCCAATCATAGATCAACATTAACAATAGTTTTGGAGAGCTGTGCTGTAAGATTCTCCCATCCTCCTGGCCACAGGCCAGACAGAACAGCTCAGACGGATCTAACCTTGAGGTGTATAAGGATGAGTGCTTAGAAAGATTTGTAAGTGGAATGAAATTCTTATTTTTAAAAAATGCTTGATTATTGACATTGAAAAATCGACAAGGGAGGAGAATTTCTGGAGTGATTCCAGCCCCATCCCCCCGCCCCCCCCCCAGCACCAATCATGTCATCGATTCAATCTCTGAGCTGAATTAAGGAGCAAAATCAGTTGACTGGCACAGGCAGCCATACAAATTTCCCCATTGACCCCCACATTAGAGTGAAGAAAATATCAGTCTTCAATGACACTGCAATGAGCACACAACCATGGAAGTTCCCTGCCAGGCCACACACCATTCCTGACTTGGAAATTTATTGTGCTCGTTCAGTGTCACTGAGTCAAAATCCTGGAACTCCCTCCTTAGCAGCAGTGTGGGTGTACCATGTAGACTGCAGCAATTTAAGATTGCAGCTCACCACCACCTTCCCAAGGGCAATTAGGGATGGGTAATAAATGCTGGCCTAGTCAGTGACTCCCACATCCTGTGAAAGAATGTTTTAAAAATTGTGAACGGATCTTTAATTGTCTTGCAATTTAGCAAACTTTGCTAGAAATAAGCATTTTTTGATGTTGGACGGCATAGTGATACAGTGGTTAGCACTGTTGCCTCACAACGCCCGGGACCCGCATTCAATTCAGACCTTGGGTGACTGTCTGCACATTCTCTCTGTGTTTGCATTGGTTTCCTCTGAGTGCTCCAGTTTCCTCCTACAGTCCAAAGATGTGCAGGTTAGGTGGATCGGACATGGTAAATGCACAGGGTTATGGGGATGTGGAGGGGAGGGGTGGGTGGGGAGGAGAGGTGCTGGGTAAGATGATCTTTCAGGGTCAGTGCAGAATCAGTGGTCTCTTTCTGCATTATGGAGATTGTATGGATTGGGATTAGGATCTGGCGCAGTCGTAAAGAGGCCTATTCTGGGCTCACAAGTGAAGAATAACTATCTAGCCAAGGCAATGGCAAGCCAGCATGGTGTGGAGATGCTGGCGTGGGACTCGGGTAAGCACAATAAGAAGTCTCACAACAGCAGATTAAAGTCCAATAGGTTGGACTTGTTGGATTTTAACCTGGTGTTGTAAATCAGCATAGCTCATGGGACCATGATCCATCTTTGATTGCCATCTTCAGCAGGAATTTGAGAAGAAATTTCAGAAGGAAAAAAATTACACAATGGTCACTGCCATTTCATATGAGCTTGCATCAAAGTTTCAAAAACTATGTGGTCAATCAATATTCTAAATCCTTAACAATGACTATGGAATCAATATAATCAATAATAATTGATTAGTTACTAACATTCTTACAACACATTGCTAAGAACCAGGCACATCATAAGAGTTGTTAATTAAGATGTATTTTGAAAATGTAGTTAGACAGTTTACCATTTTATCAATGCTGCTAAATAGCTGTTTGCTTTTAAGCTTAAATATGATGGGAGATGAAATATTGCCTCGAGTACTGGACACTCTTCATGTTTGAGAGAGTGTTAGCTGCAGAGTGTTGCCACAGCGTGCCCTGTGTTTCTAATGGCAATCCTGTAAGGGCGACCAGAGCAGATCCTTCCTCTACTCTTGCCTCCAGTTCTATTTCTCCCTTCCCTTTCCGAACCTTATGGCAACACATCAAATATTCTAAAACAGAACTGTCAACATTTGACAAATCATTCGCTGTGATAGATTTTAGCTGTTCAAAGCACACAATGTATGCTGAATCTATCCCATGGGCACAGAGGATGTCCTAGTGTCTTTGCTATATTCTTTCACTTCTTTCCTTTTCTCCTTGTTTTATCTTCCTCTGCCTTCCTTCTGTTTTTCTGCCTTGCTCTAGGTTTGAAAAGTGGTTACAGATCCCACAGCCTTCTGTGAAAAAAAGACATTTGTGAATGTCTATAATTTTTAATAGCAGACCACCCCACAACTATAGTTGGTCATCCCCCTGACTATCTGTGTATGCACATGCACACACACATACACATATGCGCGCACACATACTCCCTCTGTTTCATCTTGTTCTCTGTGGAGGGAAACAAAGAATATTGCCATGATTTATAATAATAAAGGCAAAATACTGCAGATGCTGGAATCTGAAACAAATTTCAAATGCTGAGAATCTCATCGGGTCTGATGGCATCTGTAGGGAGAGAATAGAGCCAACATTTCAAATCAGGATGACCCTTTGTCAGAGTGGAGCATTTTCTGTTTTTGTTTCAGATTCCAGCATCTGCAGTATTCTGCTTTTATCATGTTACTGTGGGACCTGAGTCACGTCCGTTGGGAATCTGATCATGACATCCAGACTAGCTGGCTCAGGCAGGAAAATGGACTTGCAAGTAATCCTAAACGAGTAAAATCTATAATCTGATTTGTACTTCATATATCCAAAGACTGTTGCTAAAGAGGTATGGAATCTAAGGAAAGATGTGAGTAAGATAGATCAAACGGTCTGTAAAAGAGTAAGGTGCTCAGTTCATTTAATGGATTTCTGTCTGCATAAGGCAGTATGCTCTATCAGCACAAAAGAGCTTTTCTTAAATCTTTTCAGGAATTACAACTGACTCCTACAACATTTATCAACAGACAACTCATTCTGAATGCATAAAGATATGCTGATTTCTAAATCCAGTATTTGTGTTGGCCACCCATTTGCAATATAGCCATTTACCCTTGCCAAGATGGAGTGCCAATGACAACAAAACAGAAAATGCTGGAAAACCTCAGCAGGTCTGACAGCATCTGTGGAGAGAGAATAAAGCCAACATTTTAAGCCCGGGTGACCCTTCATCAGACCTGACGTTTCCCTTCCGTTCTGATGAAGGGTCATCCAGACTCGAAACGTTGGCTCTATTCTCTCTCTTCCCAGACGCTGTCAGACCTGCTGATATTTTCCAGCATTTTCTGTTTTTGTTTCAAACCTCGCCTCATTGTTTGGTAAGCTTATTCCATAGGCAGGAGGGACCCAAATTCAGTTCCCACTTTGTGCTGTGTTAGCCAATCCTAACTGCAACAACATTCAGGCGCTCTGTTGTTGACCTCAATTCTATTCATATTTACAGAAGAGAAACGAAGTCATTCAAGGCTGGCCCTGTGATCCATCCAGTGGCCCCTGCTGCCATTAAAGGTTGTGTGGATTTGGCTGAAGACTCCCTCATGAATAGAGCGTCAGATAACACTCACTGTCAATGCTGACAATGCATAATAACTTCATGGGAAAGCGGTGACTATTGACCATGGAACTGTAGTTAAACATGAGTCAGGAGAATGGGGATGGGGCGAGGGGGACGGGGGATGGGGAGTGGGGGAGGTCACATGAAATTTATTGAGAAAAGAGAAAGATGGCAGTAAAGAAATGTGAAGTGATATGTGAGAGCTGAGATAATGCTTTGGAATGTGAAAATGAATGGAATCTTAGAGATCCTGAGAGGATGCAGTGAAAGGACACATTGTGACACAGTGGTTAGCACTGCTGCCTTACAGTGTCGGGGACCCGGGTTCAGTTCTGGCCTTGGGTGACTGGCTAGAGTTTGCACCTTCTCCCCATGTCTGCATGGGTTTCCTCCAGGTGCTCCAGTTCCTCTCAGTCCAAAGATGTACGGGTTAGGTGGATTGGCCATGCTAAGTTGACCCTTAGTGTCAGGGGAATTAGCAGGGTAAATACGTGTGCTTACGGGGATAGGGCTTGGGTGGGACTGTTGTCAGTGCAGGCTCAATGGGCCGAATGGCCTCCTTCTGTACTGTAGGGGTTCTGTGATATAGAATAATGGACACCTGGGCGTGACTTATATACGTAATGACAATATCTGATCACTTTGTAAACTATTTTTATATTACTCTTTGAATACACACCTTTTCGCATTAGTGTGTGTGCCATTTGGACTCCAGACTAAGTAAATAGTATGTAGAATCAATACTGTATACAAAGTCAGTTAAGTTGGGCCCTGTTAGAAATGTTAGAATTAGTCAGGACATTGAATACAGGAGGTGGGACTTCTGCTTGAAGTTGTCTAAGACATTAGTATGGCCACACTTGGAATACTGTGTACAGTTCTGGTCACTCTATTATAGAAAGGATATTATTAAACTAGAAAGATTGCAGAAAAGATTTACTGGGATGCTACTGGTACTTGATGGTTTGAGTTATAAGGAGAAGCTGGATAGACTGGGACTCTTTTCCCTGGAGCGTCGGAGGCTTAGGAGTTACCTTATAGAGGTCTATAAAATAATGAGGGGCACAGATCAGTTAGATACTCGAAGGTAGAGGAGTCTAAAACTAGAGAGTATAGGTTTAAGGTGAAAGGGGAAAGATACAAAAGGGTCCAGAGGGGCAATTTTTTCATACAGATGGCCGTGAGTGTCTGAAACCAGCTGCCAGAGGTAGTAATAGAGGTGGGTACAATTTTGTCTTTTAAAAAGCGTTCAGACAGTTACCTGGATACGATGTGTATAGAGGGATATGGGCTAAATGCGGGCAGTTGGGACTAGCTTAATGGTAAAAAAAGGATGGCATGGACAAGTTGGGCCAAAAGGCCTGTTTCCATGCTGTAAACCTTTATGACTCTGTCAAGACAAATGCTGTTTCTGTCTGGAAAGGTATCAGAATGAGTAGTGGGTGCCACTGGAGTCTCACATGGGTTTCGCATTGGATTCACTGTTTAAAATTTTTGTAAATGATTGGAGGATGGAATATTTTCTAAGATATCCAAGTTTGTAGATAATGTCAAATTGAGTACTCTTGGCCTGATAACGTGTGATAATTGAATGGAATCCATGCAGGCGAGGTCATTGAACTTAGTAACAGCTGATAGATAGAGTCAACACAGAGAAATGGAAAATTGCAAAACCATGAAATGAAGGAGAAGAATTAAGAATGTGGATAACATATTAAAAGATAAAGCATTAGAGATACAGAACAAAAGAGATCTGGGAGTGATTAAAAATATTGCATGTGGTAAAGTAAATTAATAAACTATTGGCATGTATATTTATGGCTGTGACTTGTAAGTCATGGGAGACTATTTTGAATTGTTATCTGTTCCTGATGAGGCCATGCCTGGAGTATGTTCACTTTAAGTTTCTGCATTATAGGAAAGAGGTCAAGTTATTGGAATGAATGCATGGAAAAGACAGAACTTAGAAGGTTGGGTATGAGGCAATAATGTCTATCCTGTGAACTTACTCTGTGCAAAGTCTTTAAAGTTGTATGGAGAAATTTGACTTGAAAAGTTTGGTTGGGCAAAGTGATTAAGGACCAGAGCAACACAATAAGCAATTTTGGACACACTTTTCTGAAATGCATAACAGATTAGCTGTTGCAGCAGAAAATCACAGCTAGATTTAATTGTGGATCAGCTGAACTCCTGTCATTCTGGCCATTCAAATCTAGAATTGCAGAAAGGAAACTGATGGGGGGGTACTGGGGATGGGGAGACCAGGTCAACCAAGGGTCTCTTCTTTCTCAAAATGCTATTAAGTTGAAGATTATCAGCATAGCCAAATAGTCCCTGTCAAAACTCCTCCTGGAAGATCTACTAGAAGATACAAGAGAGCTGTTCAAGGAAACTCACTTTCCAATTCTTCTACCAGGTCCCCAATCTACCATTTGGTCTTCAAGCACTCCTGCCTCACAACGCCAGGGACGAGGGTTCAATTCCAGACATGGGTCACTGCCTGTGTGGAGTTTGCACATTCTTCCTGTGTCTGTGTGGGTTTCCTCCCACAGTCCAAAGATGTGCAGGTTCAGTGGATTGGCCATTCTGAATTGCTCTTTAGTGTCCAAAGATGTGTAGGTTAGAGGAGATTGGCCATGGTAAATGCACAAGATTATTGGGATAGGAAGTGGGCATAGGTAAGATGCTCTTTCAGAGAGTCGGGCAGACTTGATGGGCTGAATGGCCTTCTTCTGCACAGTAGGGATTCTATGGTTCTAAGCATCCCTGAGATTGTAATGCAATGCAGCAGAAATTTAGAGTGCTTACAATTAAGTTGTTTGAAAACTATAGATGATCACAATTATTAACTGCGCAATCTGGACTAGATTTTCAAAGCAGGTCAAGAATCTGACACCTGAATGAATTCTGGAACCCAATCCTGGGCGGAATTCTCAGGCTGTGATTGCCTGAAAACTGGAGATTCCCACCTCACTTCAATGGAAGTCCCATCCCCCGCCAATCCCCTGGCAGCAGTGCTAACCGCGGTGCCTTTAGCTGCTGATTCATCGAAGGATTGGCCCATCAGAATTCAGTTTTCATGGCCAATCCCCTCTAACCCACACATCTTTGGACACTAAAGAGCAATTTAGAATTCCAGTGGTGGACAGGATGGGAGAATTCCGGCACCTAAGAATCAACAACATCCCTCTTGTGATCCTATTTTTAAATGTAAATGTCTTCATTGTGCAGCATCTATTTAATATACCTTCAGAAGGCAGGAGCTGCCTGCCTCACACCAGCAGCATAGGCAGACAGCAGCCTGTCACTCTTTGCCCAATACATCAGACATCTCATCAGAGGGTCAGTGGCTGGAGCACCGAGGAAAGTAGCCACGCAAACACAGAAAAAGTACAGCTCAGATTTAGTTGGCTCACCAGAATTCAGTTTTCAACAAAGTTAGATGAACTTTTCAATGTTCCTTTGATGAATCAGCAGCTAAAGGCACAGTGGTCAGCACTGCTGCCAGTGGTTAGCACTAGGGAGCTGGGTTCGATTCCAGCCTTGGGTGAGTCTCTGTGTGGAGTCCGCATATTCTCCCTGTGTCTTCCTGGTTTCCACCGGGTGCTCCAATTTCCTCCCACAGTCCAAAGATGTGTAGGTTAGGTGGATTGATCATGCTAAATTGTCCACTAATGTCCCAAAGTACATAGATTAGGGGGATAAGTGGGACATATATGTGGGATTGTGGGGATAGGACCTGGGTGGGATGTTCTATTGGAGAGTTGGTGTGGACCCGATTGGGCAAATGGCCTTCTTCTGCAAAGTAGGAGTTCTATGATTCTAAAGAGGCACTTGACATATACGAGATAGTTCAGATTCACCAAATTAAAGATTAAAAATTACATTCTCTATTGGACAGGTCCATTAACAAGGAACCTCATGACCCAGTAATTAATGAGGGTGTTCTCCCATTCTTCCACCTCCCTCCACCCCCATGCTGACCCTTTCAGAATTCCATTCTGTGTCCTGGAGGCATGAGGATCCGGAGACAACCTCTACGATTTTGAAATGATATCCATATGGGTCCCACCCCAAAGGCATTTTGAAAATCCAGCCCAACAAATTGCAATCAAAGTCAAAGTTTATTAGTCACAACTGAGGCTTCCATTAACACTGCAGTGAAGTTACTGTGAAATTCCCCGAATTGCTACACTCCGGTGCCTGTTTGGGTCAATGCACCTAACCAGCACATCTTTCAGACTGTGGGAGGTAACTGGAGCACCCAGAGGAAACCCACGCAGACACGGGGAGAATGTGCAAACTCCACGCAGGCAGTGACCCAAGCCAGGAATTGAACCCAGACCCGTGATGCTGTGAGACAGCAGTGCTATTAATAATCAGGCAACTTCCTCAGAATTTTCAATATGATCTCCATATGACATTAAAAAAAGTCTCTCTATCTGAATTGGATAAAACTTTTACATTCAAAATAAGTTCCACATTTTAATGTTTAAAGAAAATTAATGGTGTGAGGGAAATGGTTATCATGAGTTTAGCAGTCTCTGATGTTCAGAGTATAATGACAGCGTGGTTCACTCGAATAACTATTTTGTACTGTCACGATTGATTGAATATTGTGACAGTTGGCACCATGGGACTTTTTTTTTGTCATGTTAGCAGATTCATGAGATGACTGTAGTTCATTTTATTTTGCAAAATTTCAGTACACATGAGATGAAGTGACTTGGGTTCTGAAAGAGAGCTTTCTTTATCCATGATTACCAATACGCGGTGTCATGAAGAGGCAAGATACAGGGTCCATCGTTATTTCTAAGCGCAGTCTCACTGTTGCAGGGGAACGTGGTGTGGAGGTCAAGCAGCTCTCCATAGGAGGGGGTCCACAGAAATAGCTGAGCCGTGATCATCAGCCCACTGGCAGAACAGATTCGAGGGGCTGAATGGTCTACACATGTTCCTATGTTGCCTACTTCCCAGTGGCTGACTGCACAAGTATTGGTAGATTTCTGGGGCAAGATTGCCCTTGAAAAATATAAAGAAAGCAGAAAGAATATCAAAAAGGAGTTAGGAGGGCTAAAAAGTTCATGAAATGTCTTGGGCAAACAAGATTAAGAAAAATCCCAAGGCATTTTATACGTGTATAAAGAGCAAAACGGTAGCTGGAGAAAGGGTCAGTCCTCTCAAGGACGAAGGAGGGCATTTATGTGTGGAGCTGGAGGAGGTGGGTGAGGTCCTTAATGAATATTTTGCATTGGTATTCACAACGGAGAAGGACATGGTTAATGGTGAGTCCAGAGACGGGTATGTTGATATTCAAGGGCATGTCAATATGAAAAAGGAGGAAATTGCTAGGGCTTTGGATGAAATCTTTGTATCCTCTTTACTCACAGGAGAGGTCCCAGAGGAGTGGAGAATAGCCAATATTCTATTGCTTAAGAAGGGCAACAGGGATAATCGGGCCGGTGAGCCTAATGTCAGTGGTTGGGAAATTATTGCAGAAGATAGTTAGGGACAGGATAAACTCTCACTTGGAAAAATGTGGACTTATTAGCAGTAAGCAGAATGGTTTTGTGCAGGGAAGGTCATGTCTCACAAATTTGATTGAGTTTTTTGAGAAAGTGACAAAAATAATAGATGAGGGCAGGGGTAGGGCAATAGATATTTTCTGCATGGACTTTAGCAAGGCCTTTGACAGGGGCCCTCATGGCAGGCTGACACAGAAGGTGAAGTCACACAGGATCCATGATAAGCTGGTAATATGAATATAGAACTGGCTTGGTCATATTCAGACAGGTGAAATGGTGTTTTTCTGTCTGGAGATCTGTGACCAGTGGTGTTCTGCAGGGATCAATGCTGGAACCCCTGTTTGTAATTTATATAAATGGTTTGGAGGAAAATGTAGGTGGTCTGATTAGTAAGTTTATGGACGACACAAAGATTGGGGGAACGGTGAAGAGGATTGCCAGAGGATACATGGGAGGCATGCCTTATGAAGATAGGTTGAGGGAGCTGGGACTCTTCTCCCTGGAGAGACGAAGGTTGAGAGGCGACCTGATAGAGGTTTATAAGATGTTGAGAGGAATAGATAGGGTGGATTCTCAGAGGCTATTTCCCAGGGCTGAAATGTTCGCTACGAGAGGACACAGATTTAAGGTGCAAGGAAGCAAGTACAGAGGAGATGTTAGGGGTAAGTTTTTCACTCGGAGGGTGGTGAGTGAATGGAATCGGCTGCCGTTGGTGGTGGTGGAGGCGAACTCGCTGGGGTCTTTTAAAAGACTTCTGGATGAGTATATGGGATCTAATGGGATTGGGGGTTATAGATAGGTCTATGGCTTAGTAGGTATAGAAGTGATCGGCGCAACTGGTGGGCTGAAGGGCCTGTTTATGCTGTAGTGTTCTATGTTCTATGATACAGCAGGATGTGGATAGGCTGGAGACTTGCGCAAAGAAATGGCAGATGGAACTTAATCTGGATAAATGCGAGCTGATGCATGTTGAAAGGTCTACTGCAGAAGGAAAGTATACAGTAAACGGCAGAACCTTTGGAAGCATTAACATGCAGAGGGATCTGGATGTACAGGCCTACAGTTCCCTGAAAGTGGAAACACAAGTGGATAAGGTGGTCAAGAAAGCATATAGTATGCTTGCCTTCATCAGTCAGCCACATTTGGAATATTGTGTACAGTTCTGGTCACCACACTACCAGAAGGATGTGGAGATTTTGGAGAGATACAGAAAAGGTTTACCAAGGCGTTGCCTGATTTGGAACGTATTAGCTGTGAGGAAAGGAGGAACTTGATTTGTTTTCACTTGAACGTCGGAGGCCGAGGGGGTGGCCTGGTGGAAGTTTACTAAATTGAGAAGCCTGGATTGAATGGATAATAGGAGTATTTTTCCCAGTGTAGAAATGTCAATCACCAGTGTACTTAGGTTTAAGTAAAAGGGGCAAGTTTAAAGGACATGTGAGAGGGAAGTTTTTTTACACAGAGGGTGGTAAATGCCTGGAAGGCGCTGCCAGAGGAGGTGGTGGACGTAGATACAATAGCAACATTTCATAGAATCCCTACAGCGCAGAACGAGGCCATTCAGCCCATTGAGTCTTCGCTGGCCACAATCCCATCCAGGCCTTATTCCTGTAATCCTGCATATTTATCCTGCTAATCCCCCTGACATTAGGGTCAATTTAACATGTCCAATAAACCTAACCTGTACATCTTTGGACTGTGGGAGGAAATCCACGCAGACACAGAGAGAATGTGCAAATTCCACACAGACAGTGACCCGAGGCTGGAATTGAACCCAGGTCCTTGGCTCTTTGAGGCAGCAGTGCTAACCACTGTGCCACTGTGGTGTCCTAAGGGGCATCTTGACAGTTACATGAATGGGCAGGGAATACAGGGATATGCGCAGCATAGAGGTACAAGATCTCAGTCTAGGAAAGTGTCATGTGTTAGCGTAGGTTTGGTGGGCCAAAGGGCCTGTCCCTGACTGTACTGTTCTTTGTTCATTGTTTGTTCTTCCTGCCCTTTCCTCTGTAGGTTTTCCTGTTTTCCACTCACACTGATTTGGTTTGGTTGTGATATGGACAAGAGGATTTCCACCTGGAGAACTAAATTGGATAGTTCCTAAATTAAGGTGTTATTAAACCCTTTGATGTAACGCGGGCAGCACTGCATCTTCGTGCTTGATGCTTATCATAATGATTTTTGTGTGCGCCCTGGGCTGTTCATTGGTCATGTGGATCACCAGGGCACCCAAAATCATTACCTGCTGGCACTACATAGAGCTAGAATTTGCTGCTTATTAAAGCAGCCAACTCTTAAAGGGAAGATGCTTTTTGGCAATTGCAGGATCTTTTTGGAAGTGTCACGAATCCTCCAGACACGTGTTGACAATACACTGGCAGCAGCTAGTTGTGGATATCAAGGCCAGGTGACTAGCCTGAGGACCTGGATTCAGGGCTGCAGGAGGACTCAATGCCAGGTGACTAGCCCTGAGGACCTGGATTCAGGGCTGCAGGAGGACTCAATGCCAGGTGACTAGCCCTGAGGACCTGGATTCAGGGCTGCAGGAGGACTCAATGCCAGGTGACTAGCCTGAGGACCTGGATTCAGGGCTGCAGGAGGACTCAATGCCAGGTGACTAGCCCTGAGGACCTGGATTCAGGGCTGCAGGAGGATTCAATGACAGGCGACTCCCCCTGAAGACCTGGATTCAGGGCTGCAGGAGGACTCAGTGACCTTGCACAAGTGGTCAATTAGTCTATTTTGAAACATCATACTAGACCATTAGTCACACTCATGGCTCAAACCCCCTCGCCCCCATCACTCACCTACCAACAATCTCATGTCGATCACGACTTAACACCTAACATTCATTAGCTTCGCCGCACATTCACACACTTAGCGTTGCTGAAAGACTCACTCCCACTTCTGACGGTTTGTACACACTGCCAATTTTACAACCACAGCAGCCACACATTGGATAACACTGACACATTTCACACCTTCTGATAGCGAGGGTGATACACAATCAGAGATAGCTGGACAGATACTCCTGCACGTCCTAATTTCTGTACCATAGATAGTGTTCATCATTATTTGCAAGGCCATTCTGAGGCTGTGGCTGGCTCCATTCAAGATGCTGATATCTTTGCATCAAATATGTCTCGTATCTCACTTTCTGCTGACCCCACAACCTCCTCTGATTTACAAGCTGCCGGTGATCTATCTCATAATTTTCCACGATGACTTTATCCTTGTGCCTTTTTTGTTCCTTCCAGACACCTGAGAAGCCAAGTAGTGAAGGTTACCAAGGAGACAGTAATGAAGAAATGGATTGGATGATTATAGATCATAGATACCCTACACTGCAGAAAGAGGCCATTTGGCCCATCGAGTCTGCACTGACAACAATCCTACCCCCATATCCCTATATATTTGCCCACTAACCCCTCAAACGTACACTTCTCAGGACACTAAGGGGCAATTTTAGCATGGCCAATCAACCTAGCCCACACATCTTTGGACTGTGGGAGGAAACCGGAGTACCTGGAGAAAACCCACGCAGACACGAGGAGAATGTGCAAACTCCACACAGACAGTGACCCAAGCCAGGAATCGAACCCAGGTCCATGGAGCTGTGAAGTAGCAGTGCTAACCACTGTGCTACTGTGCTGCCCTGGTGGTAAAAGATGTTCCAGAATATATTTGAGAGCAGATTCCTCCCCAGCAGACCTAGGGCAAGAAGGTGAGAAATAACCCACATGAAAAGGGTTGCAGACAATAACATCCAGTCCCTGGTATTGAAGGTGGAAGAAGCCAATGTCCGCACTACATACATCACCTGCCCAGCACATCCGAAAACCAGCCTCGGCATCAAGCTGCCATTCCTCGTGATGATCATCAAGAACTGTGATTAATGTTGGAGTGACGGGAGGAGCCCAGTGCCAATCTGGCACAGGGCTTTGCACAGAGCTGGTAACCCAACCATTCCAATGTGGAAATGGTGGCCAACTCCATTATCATAAGAACATAAGAACATAAGAAATAGGAGCAGGAGTAGGCCATCCAGCCCTTCGAGCCTGCCCCGCCATTCAATAAGATCATGGCTGATCTGTCGCTGCTCAGTTCCACATTCCTGCCCTCTCACCATAACCCTTAATCCCCTCTCCTATCAAAAACCCATCAACCCGCGTCTTAAAAATATTTAGCGAGGCAGCCTCCACCACTTCAACGGGCAGAGAATTCCAGAGATTCACCACCACCTCTGAACCTAATTGTGATGTAATTGCTCCTGCCCAATGTCTGGGTGCAGCAGTAGGAGTTCAGACTGCTGCCGTTATGGCTGCAGATCAGTGTTCAAAGGGGCTAAAGATCTCGTAGTAGCCCAGAAATCTGTCCTCTGAGAGATGACAGGATTGCTAAGGCTCTGACCCAAGGATGTGGCAGTGGCACTGTGGAGCATGAACTTGCTGTTCTCTCTCAGGGTGATTCATCATTGCCACTTTGCCAGTGTGATCCTGTTGCCTCTCTGACAGCCATGTCAAAGCGGCACATTCCAAATTTGGATCTTCCCAGTCCAGTGCTCCCTGATGGCGTCCTGTAAGAGTGTCTGCAGTCTCCCCTTCAAAGTCAATGGCCTTCCACCAACTATGCTGCAGACACTAAATAGCACCGTGTAGGAGCACTATGACAGGGCAGGGGCACATGGAAGGCAGGGATGCTTCAAGCTGATCAGTGGAGTTCTGAATACAATTTGGCATGATTTAATTGATAAATTCAGTTAGAATTGTTTTGTGGAGGCTTTTATTTTTACACTGTAGTCAAGAGAACAATGCAATCATCAGAAAGAAATGGACAGGAAGGTATGGGCCTGTTGGTGAGTGGAGAATTGGGTTATGATTAATGAGATCACATTTGAATTAGTTCTTCAATAATAGTCCAGACAGCAAGAGGGCCTGGCCGGGTTATCCCTTCATTACTCTTCCTCGTCTACTGCCTCCTCCTCTTCTAGCATCTCCTCCCTGTGTCCTCAGCTTCACTCCTGATATGAAAGGGCTATCGCACCATGATGGCAAAGTTGTGAAACATGTAGCATAGCACAGCAAATCCTGAGCCCCACTTAGCTGGGCTGATTCAGGCGGAGGAACCAGTATACTGTGCCCTACTCTGTCACGTTTCATGTGGCAACATGGCTTTTATTGTAAGCCCACTGCATACATCTGCATGGGTCCTTATCTGGAGATACTGAAGATATCTATGGTATCCCTGAATATCAACCTAGATGAATTAAAGATTTAAAATAAAACTTTGGGGAGAAATGTTTCGAACATTTCATATGGATACTTAAGAGATTTGGAATCGAGAACTTTTCCTCTTTTTCATCTCCTGGGTGGAGATTTTTTTCAGACTGCTTGGAATGAAGTAACTGCTGAAAGGAGGTAACCTACTTTTCATTAATACACGCAGTTTAAATAAAGCAGATCATCCTGGACCAATGCTTGCGTCAAAAGAAAAATGTTGAACGTGACTTTGTCCCTATTCTCTTGGAAGTATCAAGGTTTGTCAATCGTTGCTGTTACGATGTAAAGCATTGAATTTTCAAATTTAATATCAATTCCTGATAACAAAATTTCTACTTTTATACCAACATGCTCATTTTTGCATTTACAGGAAACTTGCTTCGCCACTATATTTCCTAGGCACAGAGATTAGCACTGCTGCCTCACAGCGACGGGGTGGGATAGCCCTTTCACATCAGGAGTGATGCTGAGGACACAGGGAGGAGATGCTAGAAGAGGAGGAGGCAGTAGACGAGGAAGAGTAATGAAGGGATAACCCGGCCAGGTCCTCTTGCAGGTCAATTCCTGGCTTGGGTCACTGTGTGTGCGGAAACTGCATGTTCTCTCTGTGTCAGCATGAGTTTCAGCCAGGTACTCTGGTTTCCTCCCACAGTCCAAAAACCGTGCTGGTTAGGTGCATTGGCCATACTAAATTCTCCCTCAGTGTACCCGAACAGGAGTTGGGTGGCGACTTGGGGATTTTTACAGTAACTTTGTTGCAGTGTTAAAATAAGCCTACTTGTGACAATAATAATTTATATAATCTAACTTAGCACTACTGCCTCACAGCGACAGGGGACCCACGTTCAATTCCTGTCTTGGGTCACTGTCTGTGCAGAGTCTACACATTCTCCCCATGTCAGTGTGGGTTTCCTCCAGGTGCTTCAGTTTCCTCCCACAGTTAGAAAGCTGTGCTGATTAGATGAATTAGCCATGATAAATTCTCCCTCAGTGTACCCAGACAGGCGCTGGAGTGTGGTGACGAGGGGATTTTCACAGTAACCTCGTTGCAGTATTAATGTAAGCCTACTTGTGACACTAATAAATAAACCTAAAACTTATTTCACAACGGAATCTGCTCTTCAAAACCACTTCATTGGCTGTGGAACATTCTGGAACATGCCAAGGTTGCGTATGGCGCAGTGTACCTGCAAGCTTTTCTTCGTCATTTTCAAGGCTCTCACACCAAATCATTCCACTTCAGAGAAGATCAAAACCATTAAGAGTCCCACTTCCTGGCTGGTAGAAGTGAACTTCCTGCGGGCCATCATGGTGATGCTGATGGTGGCCAGAAACAGGCACAACACCTGAAGCTTTCTTCCTGCTGGTGGGAATGTAGTGATAGCTAAGAGGCAGCAGGGGGACAGGGATTTACAAAGAAAGAGGTTCTTTGCAGATCCAATGATGCGCTGAAACAATAATTTCATTTCGATGAAAGGCTCTTTGGACCTGACCTGATTAATGTTCTATACATAGTGCAGGAGCATGATATTCGTTGAGAGGAATATCAGGCTGCTTCAATGTTAAAATGAGAAATTAAACAACAAATATAATTGGTTTTTTACAAAACATAAGACAGGAGTGGGGTCAGTGAGAAAAAACATGGAGAAAGCACCTCACCTGAACAGCATATTCTTTCATCTACACCTTTCTTCCTCCATCTTTTATCTGGGATATTTTTGGTAGTTAACTCTTGCTGTGCCTGTAGGGGAATAGGTCAAATTGGAGCAGTGGGGAGTGGTGATGGGGGGAAGATATCTGGGGACTGGTTTAGCGATTTTGAGGGTTGTAAATCCATCCTGCACTATGGTCATTCTCTGCTAAAATTGGGAATGAATGACTTGGCTGTGCACTGGGAAAATGGTGCGGAGTAACTGACCTCACCTCCACTCAGTGCCTCCTACAGTGACCTGAAGAATTTCCCAGCATGGGAACAGCGGTTCCCATTCTGCAGTGTCTATAAAACATTGCCTGTTGATTCTTTATGTAACCCATGTTGTTAGTTTTCTTCTGCGGTCTGCCAGAGAGTGAGGCATAGGTTTTCGCAAAAGTTTGTTGATTGACAGGCCACTTAGCTGTACAGAGGCCGAAATGAGATTTCAGCAGTCACAGCATTGAAAGCATGACTGAATTGTTACTGAAGGCTCTGAATGATAATGTCTTACATTGCTACAGGTAAAGGAATAGGAAATGAGTCAAAGAATGGCAAAATCATCTATTAATTTTGGGTCATAACTGTGTCATACGGAGGCCTATATAGATGTACAAATTTGCAGCAATTTAATCAAATCACTGTGGAACTTCCTGCTCTAATATTTTCAACAACATGCTGAATCGATTGATCCTAAATGCAGCTGCAGCTCACTGTCCAGTAACTTTAGAGTCTAACATGGATTCAGCAAAACAAAGGCCATTAGCACTCTTGGTGCTTGAGGAGATCTGCACTCACCTAAATTATCATATCATTTGTATCATAGAAGAAGCCAGTCACGCACTTACTGCCAACTCTAAGCACCATTCATACCCTTCCCCCACCCCTTTCACTCCTGTTTGCATATTAACTTTTCTTTCATGTTTAATGCTTTAAAGGTACTTTTGATGCCAGCGATCCTTCAGGCAATTGCACCACAGTCTCTGAGTGCCGTCCTTTCTTTCTCATGGTTCAATAGAGAAAGTCACGCATTTTTTACCATTAGGAACAATGGAAAATATAATATTGGATAGTGACAAATCACTTCCTTCACATTGTAGTGTGTTATCGATTACTTGCACCCGGCACTAGGGACACTACATAGTATACAATCTATTCTGAAAAGATAGCGAACACTGGATATTTGCATTTTAAGTCCCTTGGCCTGAAATTGATAAATCATTTTTTTCTTGATTGAATTGTAGCCGTATTCTCACCCATTGTGACACATTGTGATTAGAAATAGCGTTTCTAATAGCAGGAGAACGCTATTTAATAATTGTTGAACCCAATTGATTGGATTGGGTGGGGCTGCAATTGGGCTGTGGTTGCGCTGGTTCTGTTTGTTTGTGTAAACTTGACGATTTAATATATCAAAAAAATGCACTGACCCTTTACAAACTTGGCACTGAGCTTAATTATACCCTGTAATATTGACTTTGTTTTGGTGCTTGCATTACTGGCTGCAGTTCAATAGGCTGGGTTCAGCACCACTAGGAATTAAACTAAAACCATGACCAGAGATTACTTTACTCAATCCTTCAATCATTGGTTTCACTTTATTTTGTTTTAATCCAGCCTTTCTCTCATAGCGCTATTGACTCTTTGCAGTACATTTTTTACATTTCTTCTCACGATGCAGTCAACACTGGCAAGGTCATATTTAATTGTGTCCTATGTTACCTGGAGGAATGGTGGGTCTTCCTTTTCTTAAAAAAAAGACAACCACTCTGGATTAAAGCAAAATACTGCAGATGCTGGAATTGGAAACAAAAACAGAAAATGCTGGAGAATCTCAGCAGGTCTGACAGCATCTATGGAGAGAGAATGAAGCCAACATTTCGAACCAGAGCTGAAGTTAAGGAAAATCAGGCCAGATTTATATTGTGAGGGTGAGGGGGGGGGTGGGTGGTGGGGG
This sequence comes from Carcharhinus amblyrhynchos, assembly GCF_965287045.1. Taxonomy (NCBI): domain Eukaryota; kingdom Metazoa; phylum Chordata; class Chondrichthyes; order Carcharhiniformes; family Carcharhinidae; genus Carcharhinus; species Carcharhinus amblyrhynchos. The sequence goes on along the minus strand of NC_137327.1, from coordinate 44,018,722 downwards.
GTGAGGGGGGGAGTGGGGGGGATTGGGGGGGGTTGGGATGGGGGGGGGAGTGGGGGGGTGGCGGGGGATGGGGGGGGATTGGGGGGGTGGTGGCATGGAAGCTGCAATAATTGAAATAAATGGCATAGACAAAAGCCAGAGCTCTACCACCTTGCTCACCACGGAATTGGTGCAGGTGAGGGTTCGTCAATGCAAATTGCCGCTGACCTTGGGCAGGAATTTCTAGTCTCATCCGAGCAAAGCTGTAAAATCCCACCCAAAAAATCAAACGAATGTAAATGGTGATGATAAAGGCAGCGAATGGTGCTAAGGGCGTCCATTCTGAATTACAATTGTGCAGCTTGCTTCAATGGACATTAAGAAATGAACAACATTGTACAGGACCAGGTCAGAACTGGCAGTTTCTTGTCTCCCGATGTCACTAATTAACCAATTACATATTAACAACCCCAGGAGCTTTCATCATTTTTTTCTTTCAGGTGCCATCCAGAATTGGATTTAAATTTAATCATTTCTATTGTAGAATTAGAATTCAGTACCACTGTGTTGCAAGTCCAGTACCATGGCCACTGTTGTACCCTATACAGTACCATCCCATAAGCATTAGTAATCCTTTGTTAGGACATCTAAGTGACTATTCTTCATGTGTAACCCTAAATTTTGAAACCCAGGTTTTCCAATGGATAAGCATAATCAATCAGGTAAAATGTACAGATCCACAGTATAGGAGCTTCACCCACTAGACACATCACAAACATTTTCAAATTTAGTCATGGAATCATAAAAACCATCCAACTCTGAAGGTGGCCATTTGGCCCTTATGTCCATGCTAGGCACAGGATTTTTCTGCTTTTTAGAACATCTGAACTTAATTTTAATAAATAAATCTTGTTCCGATGCATCATTTAGACATCTGAGCATTTTCCTGATTTGCTCCATACTGCTTCAGCTTTTGATGGTATGTAGTCTCAGTAATTAAAGATACAGCGCCAATATCAACCTCCATCCAAATAGGTTGTCCATTTAACTTTGGAATCACCCTGAACTTATGTGTTCCATTGTAAATGTTTATGACATACAGTTGGAGTTCTTCATTATATTTCTGGGCATTCTTTTCTTCACAGTTATAATTCTTTTCTTCCGTATTGTAAATTCTTTTTGTAGAATGCAACTTGTTCTTTTTGACGGTACCCAGATTCTTCTTCTGAATATTCTTCTCAGGGGAAGCTGGTCTAGCCCAACAAGCTTTTGCAGTGTGGCCCCTTTTGCCTCGATTCTTGCATTGACTATTCCTACTCCAGCATTTTCTCATTGACTATCTCATTTTGGCACATTTATGATATGTTTGTTGCTGTTTTGACTTCTTATAGGCAGTTCCCAACTTGTGGATCTTCATTCCTGCACCAAATTGTGAAACCTTTTTAGCAGCCAATTCCAACATCATTGTGATTTCTACTGGTATCTTTAAAGTCAAAGCATGTTGAGTAAGAAATCTTCTTTGGATAACCTCATTTTGGAGACCACTGACTAAATGATCTTGAAGGGTTTCTTCTAATGCCTCACCAAGCACAAAATGTTGTGCCAGTCTTTTTAAGGTTGCCACAAACTGAGCAATGTTTTTGCCTTCCACTTGCTTCCTTTGATGGAATCTGCACTGTTTCACAATGGTCAATGGGTTTGGAGACTAAGACTCTTCAAAGATCTTTGTCAAGTCATTGTAAGCTTTGGCTTTTGGTTCTGCTGGGTGAACCATGCACCAGAGCATGTTTTACTTCCTATTATGTTGAGGAAAGCTGGTACAAGCAACTCATCTGCAATTTTATTCGCTTGTACAAAGTACTGGGAATGCTCTGCCTAGGAGCTCCATGATTCATTTTCCTCATTGAATGAGCCCATGGATCCTAAATGCAGGCACTAATGACTCAAGACTGCTCAGTATATATATCTTATGGTCTTCCCAATACTCCCCTTTTTACCCTGCAGACTGTTGACTTTATGTATTTATTTTTTCAAACAACCCCAGCTGTACAGAAAAGCACCCCTTCTTTTCAAAAATACCAGATGCTGTCTGGAATCTCACAATTCTCTGATCAGAAAAGCTTCCTCTTTTAAAAACACACAAAGAGCTTTTTCTCTTATTTGGCCTTTGCCTTACTGGCAATTTAATCTTTAATCCTGTTGTTGCTTCTGTGTAGCCTTCTAATATTCAAAATGTAAGAACCCACAATGTGTTACTTCCTACCTCAATCTTTTCTCGATGTTTTCAGTGAAATAAAATTCTGACTCGTCATCAAATTCCTTTTGTAATGTCCAACTATGTTAGAGGTTGTAGGTTTTAAACAAAAATAAATGATGTGATTTGCATATATAGATTCAAAGTAGCACACAACAGGTTTTCTAAAAGTAATGTTCTCTGCTCAGAGTATAAACTGAAATTAAAACAGCAGTCTGTGCAACACCCTGATGACATCACCATCAAATTATGTGATCAGCTCTTAAAGCATCATACAACTATTTAAATATATAACAGTCTGGGTCAAACGTGCAGTCAGTAATATAATATTCTTCTTATTCTCCCCATCTATTCTATCAGCATAGAATAAATATTCCCAACACTCCACATATAGTTTTCTATAGCATCATCGAAAGTTTGTAGATTTTCTGAAGAGAGGCATGTCTTTTTTTCTCTCTTTTGCAGGCTGGACTTGTTATGTAACTCTTGCAAATGAATAATCCTTCAAATTGTTCATTGCAATCTGAGTTGCCATTGTTTTCCACATCAGCAATGTAGTAACTGCAATAATTGGTGACCACCAGTTAGCTAATAAACAAACAGCGGGTTTCTTACTATTTACAACTATATACAGTATGCTATCATCAATGTACTCACCCTCAGCTCTTGGATCAACCTGGCTGCAAAAACCAGGACTCTGCCCCGAAATCCCCAAACAACTTTCCCCATTGGTCAATTAAGTCACATGACCCCTCCAATGTGTGCCCCTTAATGAGGCTAGATACAATGGATGGGAAACAAGGGTGCCTCATTTGAGAGATTCCCCTATGCCATCAAAAGCACCCTCATGCAACCCCCAAAATAATATTCTCCATTTAAGCCTCCTCCATTGGCCTCTAAAACAACAGCCCTTCACCTCCCCACCTCCTGCACCTTACAACACCTCCTCCCCCCACCCCCATCACCCCCACAACCCTTTACTAGGCTCTAATGAGAAGGCCTAACCAAAATCCCCAAACTTACTTGAAGACCAGGTTCCATCAGTCTTCTCACTCAGGAATTGCTTGTAGTCCTATCCGTGGCTGCCACTTGAGTCTAATGTTGCTTGGACTACAAATGGTCAATCAGATTGGTCAATAGCCCAATACAATAGGACTTTCTTTCAGATGAGGGCAGAGGTTCCAGCCTGGCATAGTTAAGACTGCCCCAGTGTAATATTACAGCAGGGCAGCCGGGTTTCAGGTGGGCAGGGCTGACCACCAACCTTTAGGTCCGCCCACATAAAATTCACCATTTTGCATTTGCCAACAGTTGCTTTCAATCTTCTGAAACATATACATGAAATTGCCTAGTTTTTTGATTTGATATTTGATTTGATTTATTATTGTCACAGGTATTGTGATATAGTGAAAAGTGGTGTTTCTTGAATGCGATATCAACAAAACGTTCTGTTCATAGAGCACATAGGGGAGAAGGAAAGGAGACAGTACAGAATGTATTGTTACAGTCATAGTTAGATGTAGCGAAAGATCAACTTAGCGCAAGGTAAGTCCATTCAAAAGTCTGATGGCAGCAGGGAAGAAGCTGTTTTTGAATCTGTTGGGACATGTTTTTGTGAAGGCAGGGCAGGCTAGGGGGCAGGCTAGATTATCCAACTGGTCCTTTCCAGCTCACCAGTTTTGGACATTTGAATATTCTGCGTAAATAGCTTTTCATGCCCGTATCTTACTGCAATTGTTTTGTAAGTTTCCTGTACGGGTAATAAGCTAACCAATAAGTAATAATCGCACAAACCAGCCTCCCGTTGATTCTGTCTACACTTCCCGCTGCCTCGGCAAAGCAGCCAGCATAATTAAGGACCCCTGACATACTCTATTCCATTTTCTTCCATCAGGAAAAAGATACAGAAGTCTGAGGACACATACCAACAGACTCAAGAACAGCTTCTTCTTGCTGCCATTAGACTTTTAAATGGAGATATCTTGCACTAAATTTATCTTTCTCTACACCTTAGCTATGACTGTAACACTACATGTTGCACTCTCTCCTTTCTGTCTCTATGAATGGTATGCTTTGTCTATTTAGCGTGCAAGAAACAATGCTTTCCTTTGTATACTAATACATGCAACAATAATAAATCAAATCAAATCAGTAAATTCCCTGTACAGTAGGTAATAAATTGGAGAACACATTGCACAAAGTCCAGCTAGCTAGCTCAGCCACAGAGGTACTGGATATCTGAAAAAGATATTCAGAATCACGTGTAAGTGAAGAAAATATCTTATTGCTTGGATTCAAGGTTATATATTGATATGCAGATTCACTCACATCCCAGCTCAAGGAAACTTGAAAATGAAGTGCTGGAGACTGGACTTTCTACTTGTTAATGTGCAAAATCAGCCCCATAGGGAAAAGAAGTGAATGCATGTACATTACCTTCAAACTGAGAGAAAGCTAATTAACATTAATCATTTAGCATACAGTACACGGGCACCTTTATTAAAGTTTGAGTAGCATTATTAAAAGGAAACCTTGAAGCCCTAAATGTAGTTTCTCTTATTAACATAAACTGTGAGTAAATGTTACTGAGAATATGTTATATACCAAAGAATCATCAATGTGTCCGTAGGAAAGAAATGATGAAGATTTTAATTCTCACATATAAGACTGCAATAAAATCTCTATTGCAATAACTCAATCTACATGTGCTTTCGTATTAGTACGTCCATTGTGTTTCACCATCTGACATCAGGCATTCAATTTATAAAGTATGTACAGCACAGAGAAAGGCCATTCAGCCCAACAGGCCGATGTTGGTGCCCATGCTCCTAATGGGCCTCCTTCTGCTCTTCTTCATCCAGTTCTAGCTGCATATCTTTCTGTTCCTTTCTCCATTATTTGTGTATCTTGCTTCAAGCAATTTCCACATTCTAACCATTCTCTGTTTCCTTTTTGCCTGAATTACCTGCTGAGTGAGGCGATGACCTAGTGGTACACGCGCTTAGTGGTTAGTACTGCTGCCTCATGGTGCCAGGTTTCAATTCCCAGCTTGGGTCATTATGTGTGTGGTGTTTGCATGTTCTCCCTGTGTCTGTGTGGGTTTCCTCCAGGCGCTTCGGTTTCCTCCCACAGTCCAAAGATGTGCAGGTTAGATGCATTGGCCATGTTAAATTCTCCCTCACTGTGCCCGAGTAGGTGCTGAAGTGTAGTGACGAGGGGATTTTTACAGTAACTTCATTACTATGTGAATGTAAGCCTACCTGTGACTAATAAATGAACTTTAACTTTATTATCACTAGGTTATTCATCCAGAAACTCAACTAATGTTTTTGGTCCCTGGTTTGAATCCTGCCACGGCAGATCATGGGATTTGAATTCAATAAAAAATATCTGGAATTAAGAATCTATTGATTAACTTGAAACCATTGTTGATTGTCATAAAAAACCCACCTGGTCCACTAATGTCCTTTAGGGAAGGAAATCTGCTGCCCTTACCTGGCCTGATACCTGATTCCAGAGCCACAGCAATGCAGTTGACTCTCAAATACACCCTGAAGTAGCCTAACAAGCCACTTAGTACAAGGGAAACTTGGGATGGGCCAGCAAGCAACACACATGTACCATGAGCGAGTAAAACAAAATAGTGGCATGTATTATATTACATCCCCTGGTCCTTCTTTCTGTCTTACCCTTTCAACCACTATTATAATCTTAAAAAACTTTATCTAGACACCCCCCAATCTTTTCCTTTCTTTGAAACGAACCCATTCTATTCAATTTTTCGGAATAGGTGTATTCTTTCTGTTCTGGCATCATTTTAGTATATCGTTTTCACACCTAGCAGTGAACCTCAGTGCTTTGTTTGTTTTTTTATGGTCTTTTTAACATATCGCTATATTTTAGTGAGCTGTGTATCTGTCCCCTCAGATCCATCTGCTCCACTACCATATTTAGACACTTAACTTTCAAAATTATTCTTCCCATGAAATGTACTATCTCACACTTATCCTGTTAAAGCTAATTGCCAATAACACATCCATTCTGCAAGTTTATTAATGTCTTCCTGTGTTTTATTACAGTCCTGTGTACTGACTACATCCTTCAATTCAGTGTCATCCACAAATTTTGAAATTGCACTTCTGGGACGGGTCTTTCCTGCTGCCCGCTTCCCAGGACCGGAAATTCCTGGCCCAGCTCAACAGACCTTTAAATGCTCTGCCGAGTTTTCTGTCTCACTTGCTATGATTCCTGTGGTGAGCAAGGTGGGAAATTTTCAGCCCTGACCACCAAGTCCATAACTATTTATGTAAATGGTGAACAGCAGTGGTTCCAACACTGCTTCTTGCGAAACACAATTTCCTATCTTTTGCCAGTCTGGTTAATCACCATTACTACTGCCCTGGCCCTCATCCACCCATCTCTACCATCCCCCTCCTCCCCACACTCCCTTGCTATTCGTATGGGGAACTTATGGAAACTATATCAGTATTCAAGTTGAGTCAATTCACTTTGTACCATCGGTACAACATAATCTCTTTCAAACATTATGCATATTTGGGCTGCACAGTAGCACAGTGGTTAGCACTGCTGCTTTACAGCTCCAGGGACCTGGGTTCGATTCCTGGCTTGGGTCACTGTCTGTGTGGAGTTTGCACATTCTCCTCGTGTCAGTGTGGGTTTCCTCTGGGTGCTCTGGTTTCCTCCCACAGTCCAAAGATGTGCGGGTTAGGTTGATTGGCCATGCTAAAATTGCCCTTTAGTTTCCTGGGATGTGTAGGTTAGAGGGATTAGCAGGTAAATGTGTAGGGATATGGGGATAGGGCCTGGGTGGGATTGTGGTCAGTGCAGACTCGATGGGCCGAAGGGTCTGTTTCTGCATTGTAGGGTTCTATGTTCTATGTTCATATTTGTGAAGTTTACACCACTGGAGTATGAGGTTCAGTACTTGTGCCTTTAAATCATTGAGAGATTTGTGTTCCTGCTCTTACTCCAGGATGTAAGTGCAAAATTAAAGCTTTGATTTGATTTTGATTTGATTTGATTTATTATTGTTACATGTATTAACATACAGTGAAAAGTATTGTTTCTTGCACGCTATACAGACAAAACATACTGTTCATAGAGAAGGAAAGGAGAGTGTGCAGAATGTAGTGTTACAGTCATAGCTAGCGTGTAAAGAAAGATCAGCTTAATGCAAGGAAAGTCCATTCAGAAGCCTGACAGCAGCAGGGAAGAAGCTGTTCTTGAGTCGGTTGGTACGTGATCCCCGACTTTTGTATCTTTTTCCCAAAGGAAGAAGGTGGAAGGGAGAATGTTCATGGTGCTTGGGGTCCTTAATTATGCTAGCTGCTTTTCCGAGGCAGCAGGAGTGTAGACAGAGTCAATGGATGGGGGGGCTGGTTTGCGTGATGGATTGGGCTACATTCGCGACCTTTTGTAGTTCCTTGTGGTCTTGGGCACAGCAGGAGCCATACCAAGCTGTGATACAACCAGGAAAAATGCTTTCTATGGTGAGAATCGTAGCTGACATGCCAAATTTCCTTAGTCTTTTGAGAAAGTAGAGGTGTTAGTGGGCTTTCTTGACTATAGCATTGGCATGGTCAGGGGGGAACCAGGACAGGTTGTTGGTGATCTGGACACCTAAAAACTTGAAGCTCTCGACTCTTTCTACGTTGTCCCCGTTGATGTAGACAGGGGCATGTTCTCCTCTATGCTGCTATGTTTTGTTGACATTGAGGAAGAGATTATTGTTGCTGCACCAGTTCACCAGATTCTCTATTTCAATGAGGCAGTGCTGCAATATTGCTGATGACATTTTTAGGATGAGACGCCATTGCCAGTTTTAGTAATACTGGTGAACTTTAAAGATCCCCTGGTACTATTCAAGAATTCACAGGCACTGTCTTGCTATCCCTTAACCAATATCATAAAAACTGGTCAAATCTCTTTAGGATTTCACTCTCCCTGATCTCTGTAAAATCCTTTAACCCTAAACTCTTAAATTCTCCATTCTTCTAATTCTGGCCTGGTGTACATCAACCTCATGACACCTCCTCAACACCGATGGCCTGTAAAATTATGTCCTCCAGCCTCTTACTATACTCCTTATATACTTTTCTAGTTAGTGATCAGTGGCTAGTGGTGTGCCTCAGGGATCAGGGTTGGGACTGCAGTTGTTTACGACTTGCATGGATGATTTGGAGTTGGGGGACCAAGTGTAGTTTGTCAAAATTCGCAGATGACACTAAGGTGAGTGGTAGAGCAAAGTGTGCACAGGATGCCGAAAGTCTGCAAAGGGATATAGGTAGTTTAAGTGAGTGGGTGAGGGTCTGGCGGATAGAGTACAATGTTGGTAAATGTAAGGTCATCCATTTTGGTAGGAATAACAGTAAAATGGTCTATTATTTAAAAGATAAAAATTTGCAGCATACTGCTGTGCAGAGGGACCTGAGTGTCCTTGTGCATGAGTCATAAAAATTTGGTTTGCAGGTACAGCAGGTAATTAAGAAGGCAAATGGAATTTTGTCATTCATTGCTAGAGGTTTGGGGTTTAAAAACAGAAAGATTATGTTGCAGCTGTATAAGGTACTGGTGAGGACAGACCTGGAGTACTGTGTACAGTTTTGGTCTCTTTACTTGAGAAAGGATATACTGGTACTGGAGGGGGTGCAGAGGAGATTCACTAGGTTGATTCCGGAGTTGATAAGGTTGGCTTATGAGGAGAGATTGAGTAGACTGAGACTATATTGTTGGCGGTTGGTGACTAGTGGAGTGCCCCAGGGGTCGGTGCTGGGGCCTCAGCTATTTACCATTTATATAGATGATCTGGAGGAGGGAACCGAGTGTATGGTGTTGAAATTTGCTGATGACACCAAGATTGGTGGAACGGCAAATTGCGCAGAGGGTGTGGAGAGTCTGCAGAAGGATCTAGATAGGCTGGGCGAATGGGCCAGGAACTGGCAAATGGAATTTAATGTTGGCAAGTGCGAGGTGGTCCACTTTGGTAGGAATAATAGTAGGAAGGACTATTACTTACGTGGCAAAAAACTGCAGCAGGCGACGGTGCAGAGGGACCTTGGGGTCCTTGTGCATGAGTTGCAAAAACCCAGCCTGCAGGTGCAGCAGGTGGTCAGGAAGGCAAATGGGATGCTGGCCTTCATAGCGAGGGGGATTGAATATAAAAGTAGGGAGGTCTTGCTGCAGCTGTATAGGGCATTGGTGAGGCCGCAGCTGGAGTACTGTGTGCAGTTTTGGTCGCCGCACTTACACAAGGATATTTTGGCCTTGGAGGGAGTGCAGAGGAGGTTTACTAGGCTGATGCCGGAGTTGAGGGGGTTGAGCTATGAGGAGAGGCTGAATAAACTGGGCTTGTACTCGTTAGAGTTTAGAAGAATGAGGGGAGATCTCATTGAGACATATAAGATGATGAATGGGATGGATAGGATAGAGGTGGAGAGACTCTTCCCGCTCAGAAAGGACAGTAGGACTAGGGGGCACAGCCTCAAGATAAAGGGGGAGCGGTTTAGAACGGAGTTGAGGAGGAACTTCTTCACTCAAAGGGTGGTGAATCTCTGGAATTCTCTGCCCGTTGAGGTGGTGGAGGCTGCCTCGCTAAATATTTTTAAGACGCGGGTTGATGGGTTTTTGATAAGAGAGGGGATTAAGGGTTATGGGGAGAGGGCGGGAATGTGGAACTGAGCCACGACAGATCAGCCATGATCTTATTGAATGGCGGGGCAGGCTCGAAGGGCTAGATGGCCTACTCCTGCTCCTATTTCTTATGTTCTTATGTTCTTATATTTATTGGAATTCAGAAGAATGAGGGAGGATCTTATAGAAACATATAAAATTGTAAAGGAAATAGGTAACTTATAAGCAGGGAGGTTGTTTCCACTGGTGGGTGGAACTAGAACTAGGGGGCATTGCCTCAAAATACAGGGAAGCAGATTTAGAACTGAGTTGAGGAGGAACGTCTTTACCCAAAGGATTGTGAATCTGTGGAAATCCCTGCCCAATGAAGCAGTTGAATGTTTTTAAGGCAAAGATAGATAAATTTTTGAACAGCAAAGGAATTAAGGGTTATGGTGAGTATGCAGTTGAGTGGAGCTCAAAAAGATCAGCCATGATCTTATTGATTGGCAGAGCAGGCTTGAAGGGTCAGATGGCCTACTCCTGCTCCTAGTTCTTACGTTCTTATGATTGGGTGGCCAAATTTTGCTTCAGCTCCTTTTTCAAGTTTGCTGATGACACCACTGTAATGGGTCAAGTATCGAACAATGACAAGAATGAGATAGAGAATCTGGTAAACTGGTGCAATGACAATCATTTCTCCTTCAATGTCAGTAAAATGAAAGAAGTTGTCTTCAACTTCAGGAAGCATAAAGGAGATATCAATGGTGATGTAAGTTTCTAAGTTTCTAAGTGTCGAGTTCACCAAAAATCTGTCCTGGTTTCCCCATGCTGATGCTATAGTTAAGAAAGCCCACCAATGCCTCTATTTTTTCAGGATGCTAAGAAAACTTGGGATGTCCCTCCCCTCGTACCAATTTTTACAGATGCACCATAGCAAGCATCCTTTCCAGATACATCACAGCTTGGTATGTCTCCTGCTCTGACCAAAACTGCAAGAAACTACAGAGAATTGTGAACATAGCCCAGTCCATCACGCAAACCAGCCTCCCATTCATTGACTCTGTCTACACTTCCCACTGCCTTGGCAAAGCAGCCAGCATAATTAAGGACACCATGCACTCCAGACATACTCTCTTACAACTTCTTCCGTTGGAAAAAAGATACAAAAGTCTGAAAACACATACCAACCGACGCAAGAACAGTTTCTTCCCTACTGCCATCAGACTTTTGAATAGTTCTATCAAACGTTAAGCTGATCTTTCTCTTCAACCTATCAGTAACTGTAACAATATATTCTGCACCCTCTCCTTTCCTTCTCCCCTATGTACTCTATGAATGATATGTTTTGTCTGTATAGTGCACATAAAACAATACTTTTCACTGTACCCCAATACATGTGACAACAATAACTCAGTTCAATCAATTCAATTCAATCACCCCCACTACTTTAGCCATCCAACTCCACACTCTGGAATGCTGGCCCTAAATCCAGGCACGGTGGCACAGTGGTTAGTACTGCTGCCTCACAGTGCCAGGGGACCTGGATTCGATTCTTGGCTTGAGTCACTGTCTTTGCAGAGTCTGCACATTCTCCCTATGTCTGCATGGGTTTCCTCTGGGTGCTCCAGTTTCCACTCACAGCCCAAAAGATGTGTTAGTTAGGTGCATTAGCCACGCTGAATTCTCCCTCAGTGTATCCAAACAGGCGCCGGAGCGTGGTGACTGGGGGATTTTTACTGTAACTTCATTCTTGTGTTAATGTAAGCTTACTTGTGACTAATAAATTAATTTAACTTAACTTAAGAGATTCCTTAAAAGCCAGCTTTGTAACAATGACTCTGATCAGCTGTCTTAATAGCTCACTCTACAGCTCCACTTCTTTTTCTATTTCTCAGCCTCTACAAAGCATCCATAGATAGTTTTCCAGATCAAAATGTAAGCTACTGTTCCTGAGAGCTGCTGAAGGGTAATGAAATATTTAGCGCAAAAGAGGAAGCCAAAACCTTGGAGGCAGTAGCGACAAAAAGGAGCTCTAAAATTCAAGAGCAGAGCAATCTAAAAGACTATTCAGAATATTCACATTTCTAATCACTCATCACAGAATAACTCAGAAATATTATTGGGGTTAAATCACAATGGGAAATGAGCTACCTTTAAACTGATCTCTGATGTACCAGCTCAGCCTTCAGGCAACTGAAGGAAAGAATATTTGAAGACCAGGATCTCAGACCCGAGGCTGAGGCCATGGTTGACTGGTAGCAATGATCCCACATTCCTACATACTTCAATCACTTTGGCAGGAAGCAGAGGTAGTTTTAAGTGATAAATGTTTGTATTGTTGAATATTAAAAATAAAGTATAGATTTAAGTGAGTTTAATTTAACATTTCTGTGTAAGGAAGGGTAAAGCTCTAGATTTATGTTAAACAAATGTGCTTGCACATTGGGGAGTTTTTGGTTTCAGTTCAAATTGGCTGTGTTGTGCTGAGAGTCTATGATGTGAAAAGTAGACATGAGCTTGGAGAAAGAATGAGATGTTGCTTAGCAGCCAGGAGCTACTTTAGGAGAGACAGGCCTTGTGATTGCTTCTTATCATAGAATCATAGAATCCTACAGTGCAGAAAGAGGCCCTTTGGCCCATCGAGTCTACACCAAACACAATCCCACCCAGGCCTTACCCCCATATCCCTACATATTTTACCTACTAATCCCTCTAACCTACGCATCCCAGGACACTAAGGGGCAATTTTAACGTGGCCAATCAACCTAACCCGCACATCTTTGGGAGGAAACCGGAGCACCCAGAGGAAACCCACGCAGACACAAGGAGAATGTGCAAACTCCATACAGACAATGACCCGAGCCAGGAATCAAACCCAGGTCCCTGGAGCTGTGAAGCAGCAGTACTAATCATTGTGCTACCGTGCTGCCCACCACTGAATTTATAGTAGATGGACCCCAGAAGCTAGACAGAGAATAGTTCTCTCCGCTCTGCCAGAAGCAGAAGCAGGACAAGGAAGTTACGTAAAGGCAGACTCCCCAGGTAGAACACTGGAAATTAAAGAACAACTAGTTATGGAACTAGACAATGGAAAGTGATGTTACAGGAAGTTTGAAATCAAAGAAACAAACAAAGACTGGATTTGGAACAGGATTCATTGAAGGTCAAGGCAGAGCTGAGGAGAGGCTGGCTAGTGGGAAGTGGAAGATATCTGAAGTGATCCTAAAGTTTTTATTATTTTATTACAGCCTGTGAAGTAATAGTTGAACCAATTATGAAACAATTAGCAACTGGATCTCTGAGAGTTTGTGTGAAAGCTTGAAAGCATTTAAGACAAAGGAATACTGAAGGAAGAGTTGTAAAACCTGGAAGCAGATCATTGTTGGGAATGACTGAGGGAAAGCATTGCTTGAAAGGAGATTCTAAATTCTGATTTTGAGAGTGGAGTTTGGATTCACTCATGTGGAAGCCAGAGTCCAGTGAAATACATTAGTTCATGGTATAAGAATCACCGGGGAGATTTGAGATTAAATCCACAGACGTTCACTTGGGTGGCATCTGCTACTTAGTTTCAGTTATGGTGCCTGGTGGGCAGTGCCAAGGTGCACCTCAACACCCGGAGCTTCAATGGTCTCTGATCCACCAGGTGAGGCCATTATATCTGATCCCCGAGGGGCTGCCCAAAAAAAAATGTAAAAATAAGATACATAAATGCTCTTCTCATACATCAGCAGAATATTAATGGGAAATGAATTATATCTGATTCATCATGCCAAAGCACTTCAGTAGCTTTCTGACTAGTGATTTATAGTCCAAACTGACAAGTGAGATGTAAATCATGTGCTGCTAGTGTCCTCTGTATAACAATACCACTATTCAGTAAACAAGCTTTATAACCACTCATTTTGAACTGCGGACTGTATAGTCAAAGAGGAAGTGAAGACTATCAGATAGTTTGTTTAATTTAGACATGGCACACACATGTCAGCCATGGTTCAGTGATAGCACTCTCATCTCTGAGCCAGTGATCATTCAGATCCAACAGGTCAGCAGAAGGTCGAGGCTGGTGTGATTCAGTCCTGTAATGTGGGAGTGCTGCACTGTCAAAGGTACCATCATTTGGATGAAACATTAAATCCTAAGGTCCCAACCACCTTCTCAGGTGGATGTAAAAGATCACATTGTGTGATTTTGATGCAAGGGTCTTTGTTTCTTTCTATATTTGAAATGCAAGGATATACTTGGGCATGAAGAAAGTGCCTATTGAAGACAGTTATTGTCCAACACGACTGTCCATCTACATGAACTTCTTTGTGTAGCACTTGCCAAGTCTTTCATGCAGTGTTCATTGTACCAATTAGCCACATTGTAATTTTGCTTTATAAACTGCTTTCCCTGTTTCAGTTAATGTGCTGAGAAATCTGGTATATGTCGTACTCTGTAACAGTTATATAAAGCTTTATACAAGCCTATTCAATGTAATGCAATTGTTCTTCCAGGGGTGACGGATGGGGGGAGTCACACTTTCATCTGCTGTGTGATGTTTTGCTTATTTATTGACCACTGCCAAAGTTGGTTTCCAATCTGTTTCAGAACATTTACACTGTCATAGTGAGGCCTGAGGTGATCGTCACAAGAAGTTACTACATTCTTTTGACACATCCTAGCTCAATACTTGGAGAAAGTTGCATGAAATCAGTGCCAGGAGAATTCCCCATGTAATGTCGTATATAATGTTCTATAGAGAGTAACAGTTGGAGCAGACTGTGTTCCAAGATTTTAACACAATCAAAAGATTCTGGCGCAGTGTTAAAGACTCCAGAAGTGAAGCTTGAGCAATTTCTAACATTTTTTCAACCCTTCAAGTTGTGTGGCAACTGTTAATGTGCTCCAAGTCTTCTAAGAGTTACAACCATTAATGGTTATATTTTTTAACTTTGTTATTAGTGATTAAAGTGCTGTGAGATCTGTCACAGATGGGAACTATATCATTCTCAAATGTCCGCCCTCTTAAAACAATAGTCTTTTTGTTACACATAAGACAAGTGATTTCTTATCACTCAGAATCTGGTCTTTTTATTTTTTTAATGGAAAACTGTAATGCCTCAACAATAAATCACATTACACAGGGTAGGTGTAAACACTTGCAAGGTTTGTCACAGGATGCTGGACTGCAACATCATTTCCAGGCCATGTGACAGGATGAGAGGGCAAGGGCAAAAGTAGTTAGCTCAGGAGATCACATCACTTGACAGGAAGAGGCTGGAATACAGGCAATTGTCTTATTGCAGCAATATTAGAAAACTGCGGTGCCACTTTATTCCATCTTATCATTCTTTTCACTGACGTACTATGAAACCTATGAAAACAGTGGTTGGAATGAATTGTTGTACACGTGCAAATGTAATTATAACCTGCAAAGATCGAAATACTGCAGTGCAACATAAGGTTGTCTAAGAAACTCCAAGGTGAAATCAGATGGATTAATTTACAAGTGATATCGACACCAAATGATCTCAATTATTGCACAAAAAAACTGAAAATGCTGGAGAAACTCAGCAGGTCTGAGAGCATCTGTGGAGAGAGAATAGAGCCAATGTTTTGACACTGGATGACCCTTCTTCAGGTTCTATTCTCTCTCTACAGATGCAGTCAGACCTGCTGAGTTCCTCCAGCATTTTCTGTTCTTGTTTCAGATTCCAGCATCTGCAGTATTTTGCCTTCTCATTTATTGCACAGGTGGC
Source organism: Carcharhinus amblyrhynchos (assembly GCF_965287045.1). NCBI lineage: Eukaryota > Metazoa > Chordata > Chondrichthyes > Carcharhiniformes > Carcharhinidae > Carcharhinus > Carcharhinus amblyrhynchos. The sequence continues at coordinate 44,003,113 of NC_137327.1, read as the reverse complement.
CTAGGAAAAGTAGGATGAGGTGTCTTTTCTTCTTCATTTTTATCCTTATGCAAATAACCTTCTTATCACTAAGTTTCCATTGATCTAGTCTTTTACTTCCATTTTCCTTTTACCTGCCGCCATTTATCCCCTCTTGTAGGAACGGTGGGATCGTTTGAGGATAATCGACCACAGTCCATCAAGTTCACCTTCCACCATCCTGGTAGTTACGTGACACATTGATACTGGAGTTGTGGACTAATCATATTGTTGACTAATCGGGTTCCATCAACTAGTTTATAAGGCACCTAGACAAGGAAAATAGTTTGCAAAGCTCTAGGAATCATGGGTTCAAAGCCACTGGGTCCTCTCAAGTTTAGCATGAAACTAATGCAAGGATATAGTATAATGTTGATAACTTGAGAATTGGCTACTTAATGTATGGTCTCCCAAACTCATTTATTTCATTGCTGATTGTGGTTCCTTGCTGTTTGCAAATTTGCTTTGCATTTTGTGTATTGCAACCATGACTACACTTTAGAAGTGTAAAGACCTTTGGGATATCTTGTGGGTGTGAATGGCCCTGCATAATTACAAGTCTTTCTTCAAAGCTAAGAAAGACTGCATGGAGAGCAGCGGGAGTGACAAACAGAAAAGAGGATTTGCAGGCAGCGGAAAATACCAGTTGGCAAACAAAAGAATGTGCAGAAGAGTAAAAGACCAAAAGGAAATCGGATGAATGAGCAGGAGAGTGGGAACAATTGGTAAAGTTGCCGGCTGCAATGCACTCCTCCCTGATAAGCTCAATGCATCCTATTCTTGTTTTGAGCAAGAGGTCAGTAAGACCATGCCTTCCATTGGAAGCCTTGGACAAACCTATATCCAGAGTTACCACTGCCGACATCAGGGCAGCCTTCTCAAAAATCAACCCATGGAAAGTAACTGGCCCAAATGAGCACTCAAGTCCTGCGTGGACCAGCTGGTCAGTTATTTGCAGACATCCTTAACCTCTCTGTATGCCAATCTGAGGTCCTTACCTGCTTCAAGAAGATGACCATCATCCTGGTATCAAAGAAAAGCCAGGCAGCGTGCCTTAATCACTATCGTCCTATGCTCTGACATCCATAATTATGAAGTACTTTGAAAGATTAGTAATGGCACAAATCAATTCCTGCTTCCCCGGCTGCCTGGATCAATGACAATCCACCTATCGTTGCAACAGGTCCATAGCAGACGCCATCTCCCTGGCCCTACACTCATCCCTGGAACGCTTACATAACAAAGATGTCAGACTCCCATTCATAGACTACAGCTCAGCCATTAACACCATTATTCCTACAAGACTCATCTTCAAACTTCACGGCCTGGGGCTCAGCTCCTCCCTCTGCAACTGGATCCTAGGCTTCCTAACCCTCAGACTGCAGTCAAGGATAGGCAACAACATCTCCTCCACGATCATTTTCAACACTGGTGCTCCACAATGCTACGTCCTCAGCCCCTTAATATACTCCTTATGACTGCATGGCCAAATTCCTCTCCAACTCAATTTTCAAATTTGCTGATGACACCACCATCAGATCTCAAATAATGATGAGACAGAGTAGAGGAAAAGAATGGAGAACCTGGTGAACTGGTGTGATGACAATGTCAACAAAATGAAGGAGATGGTCAGCGACTTCAAGAAATGTAGTGGAAGGCATTCCTCTGTCTACATCAATGGGGATGAAGTAGAAGTGGTTGAAAGCTTCAAGTTATTAGGTGTCCAGATCACCAACAACCTGTCCTGGTCTTCCCATGCTGACACTATAGTTAAGAAAGCCCACAAATGCCTCTATTTCCTCAGGAGACTAAGGAAATTTAGCATGTCCTACAACTCTCATCAATCTTTACAGGTGCACTATAGAAAGCATTCTTTATGGTTGTATCACAGCTTGATATGGCTCCTGCTCTGCTCAAGACCACAATAAACTACAAAAGGTCTTGAATGTAGGTTTGCTACATCTCGCAAACCAGCCTCCCATCCATTGATTGTATCTACACTTCCCACTGCCTCATCAAAGCAGCTAGCATAATTAAGGATCCCACGCAACCCAGGTATACTCTGTCCTGCCTTCTTCTGTCGGGAAAAAGATCAAAAGTCTGAGGTCATATACGAACCGACACAAGAACAGCTTCTTCCCTGCTGCCATCAGACTTTTGAATGGATCTACCTTGTATTAAGTTGATCTTTCTCTTTCCCCTAGTTTTGACTGTAACACTACATTCTGCACTCCTTTCTTTCTTTAAGAACGGTATGTTTTATCTGTATAGCACACAAGAAACAATACCTTTCATTGTGTACTAATACATGTGATAATATTAAATCGAATCAAATCAAACACTGGCAGGATGATAAGTGGACAGTGATGAAGACCATTGGGAAGCAGCAGCAGATTAAATGAGCAGAAAGCAAGCAGTTCGTAAAAGACTAAACAAGAAGATGTCAAAGAGCAATTAGAAATCAGCAGAAGTAAACACACACATGTGTATATTATATGTATGTATATTTATGTGTGTCTGTGTGTAAATATTTAGCAAGGGAATGTGTAGAAATTTTAATGAGGCGTAATCGTCAGAATATTTGTTGCAATGTTGAAGCAACTAAACTCTTAAAAGCTTGTGTTTAATGACCGGTGATTAAAGTAACTGATGCTTTAATTTAATTTTGAAACTGTTTCCGTGTGACAAATGTAATGCTTTCAATAAAGTACTCCTTGAAATCAATGTTTTATAATGTTATCATTTACATGTGGGCGGTGTGGCTCAGTATGCAGGGAGAATGATGGCACACCTTTACTTTGTCATCTTATCCAAATGACATTTTCTACATGTGAACAAAGGCTTGTGTGAGAGCAGGAATGGTGAATGTTGATGGCGATCGTCACAGTCAAGACCTATTCTGTTCTTACCAACTATCCGCATGTGGACATTTTGAAAAAATAGCAACCAGAAGCAGCAACTAGACCTGTCGTGCTCCTCCTCCCTGGATTGTGAGCACTGAGTTGAATCGTACCATTGCCACTATGTCAGACTTTGCAATTAAGGCTATGCTGAAATTAAACCCAAGAAATGTTGCAAAATACTCAGCAGTCAGGCAGCAACAGTGGAGAGAGAAACTTAGTTAGTGTTTCAGGTCAGTAACCTTTCAACGGAACTAACTATTTTTTATAGCGTTAATGGACTAGTGTCATGATGATGGAGAAAAACATCCATGGAATTATGCTTGAAAAGTTGAACTTCAAAAAAACCTGAGTTTTATATTTTAAAGTGAACAAAAACCCCAAAGATGGCTGAGAATGTACTGTCGACCACTGGGAGGAATTTCTGCAGGGTGTTTCTCTAAGGGACAATGGACCCCTCCCTGTTTCCAGACATAGTATCTCTAAAAGCATGCAGAGACTGATTACCATCTCCAATAAAGACAAAGGGACAGAATGGTCTTCCCATGACATGAAGTCCTGTAACTGATTACCATCTTCGATGAACACAAATGGACATTATCTCATCTCAAAAGATCCTGTGGGTAATGCCCAGATGGACTAGTGGATTCTATTTTCCACTTGGAATATATAAATAATAAATCAAATCAAAAAGATAAGGAGATAAATAGTATAACACATACATATACACTTACACAGATTAGAAGTGAGAATTAAGTGGAAGAGGGAATGTCCGGGGTATGTGGCGTCCTTGATTATGCTGGCTGCTTTTCTGAGGCAGCGGGAGGTGTAAAATTTAATCCAACTCAAAAAAGCGTGGTTGAAATGTCTCCACATATAATTACTAGGAATGGAAAGGTACCCATGGGAAAAGGAACCTTGTTGGATTAAACCTTGCTGCTACCAGCAGAGGGGGCTGAATAAAGACAGAGCCAGTTCATCCTTCCTCATCGGTTTGGGGAGGTATCCCAATCAGACCATGAAAGGGTCTCATCCAGATCAACAACCTTTGGTGAACTTCACCTGAGAGAGGTTGGCATTAACGTACTTATTAACTGAAAAAGTAAATCATCAGCTTGGAATAACATTTCCAAGCGGTTGCCTGTGGAAACCTACAGCAAATTGAATAATGAAGGTGAATATTTATCTGTTGTATCTCAAAGAATCTTTAGTTTAAAAATAATGCATGTCATAGGTTGAAAATAAATCATTGGCCACACTGAAGATGAATGAGTTAGCCAACTTTGTAGTACACAAGATAATAACCCAGTATCTGAACCAGGACACACTGTAGAATTCCGGGACACCGTTAATGATCTGTTAGTAATAGAATTATTATGAAGTGTTGAGATTCCTCCTACACCATTCCGATAACTCCAAAAGCCAATGAATAGCATGGCCCTGGCTGGAGAGGAGTTGGGAATTTTAGCACAGCTCTGTACTGCATGGTGTATTTATTTCAGAAGATTGAACCGGTGCACTGCCGAGTGGCTGATAAAGCCCTGGGTCTTGCCAACAATGTAACTCTTTGGAATTGGCTCCTTTGGATCTGCAGGAGTAGAAACTCCAACTGAGTCTTCAATCGTTGACAGTACCAACAAACCCCTCTTATCACCCCCCCCCAAAAAAAAAACTCCCAGCTAGTGTCATGTCATTTAAGGAGCGCTGTTTGCCCAAAGGGCAGGGCTGGGACCTCAGTGTTGGAGAGGACAGTGTCCCTTTAATACTCTAACAAACTCCTTCCCTGCTGGATCCAGACTCTATCCCAGCGCCTGCGCTTTGCCGGGTTGGCTGAGCCTTTAAGGTGAAGTTGCCGATTTCGTCATTGTAGCCGGCTGAGAGGGGGAGGAGGTTCAGGAGCCGGAGCTGGGGCTCTTCGTGCTGTCAAGTCACCGCAATAAGCAGCCCGGGTGCTCCGCTACAAGTTGCATCTGTCTGAATTTTCAGCGGGAGGAAGGAGCCGGATTGCAGGCAGTAGAGGATTGGAGAAGCCGGGCACTCAGAGCGGCAGGAGGAGGGGGATTAACCGGGGCGCAGTTTCTCTGTTTGAGCATCAGGTCCATGTCAGCGGCTGTCAGTGAGCGGCTGTCAGTGAGCGGCCGCTGCTGACAATACAGATCCGCACACTCACTCACTCACACAAAGCTGCAAGTTCAGCAGAGGGGGACAATCCTTGGCGGAAGAGGGAAATATGGGATCCAGCTGATCGTCTCCGGGAAAATCGGGCGGTTATCCCAACCCTGGGAGAGGAAACTGGAGTGAAACTGACAACCGACACAACACACAACACAACAGCACCCGGCAAGCGGGCAGAGAAAGAGCAGGAGATGTCTGTGCCGGTGAGTATGACTGCAATTCGCAAAGTCCCTCTCTGTGGCTGGCTCTGCCGGCCTTTTGCTGCAGTAAAACTCAGCTTCGCTGGACTCGTACCAGCGAGACTCCCTGATCAAACTGGAGTAACCACTGCCCTTTGTAAATCTCTGGTGGCTGAAAGTGCGGTGATGTTCGTGCTGGTTGTTTAGAAGGGTACAGAGCATTCCCTAGTTCGTACATTGCACCCGCCTGTGTCTGTGTGTCAGTGTGTGTATGTTTGTCACTGTCTGTGTGTATGTCTCTCTGTGTCTTTGTAAGAATGTGTGTCTGTGAACCTGTGTATATGTCACTGTGTGTCTTTGTGTTGTATGTGTGTGTATGCCTGTCTGTGTGTGTGTGTTTTTCTGTGTGTATGTGTGTGTCTATCCATCTGTGTCTGTATGCCTGTCTCCGTGTTTGTACACTTGTGTGTGTGTGTCTATCTGAGTCTGTCTGTGTGTGTGTGTGTTTGGAGCCTGGCCCCAGTGGGGCTAGAAAACCCACTCAGCTCCTGCTGCCACTTGGAGGGGTGGATAAGGGGTTACCATGCCCACTCTACTGCAGGCTGACAGAACAGATATGCAAACATCTTGCCAGTTATTACTTAACTCCTTTTTTTGCGGGGGTGGTTGGGGATCTCAGTGTTTTTTTTAACTTGTAGATTTAATTCTGCAGATTTGCAATTGTACAAGAAACAACATTAGATTTGCCTATTATAATAAATGTAATCTTTTAAACTGACGTGGTACTGCGACAGAATATAATGAATGTAGCATTTTCTGGCAAGGCACCTGTCTGAAGTGGTAGGATTGGTGTACTGTATGCAGCAATCTCTGTTTCTCATGTTTTTGGCAAATCTTGTTCCTTTGTTTACAAACACACAGTGCAAGAATACAAATTGTCTATTGATGTTATTAGGGTGGGGATGTAGGATCTTTGTGGGCATTACCATCTTTCCCCCTCTGGATTCTGTCCACTTTCAATACCCCTCCCCCCTCACCCCCAAACAATCAAAAAGAAAGATTGTTAGCTAGAGAACTTTTCCCATGTATACAGTCAAACTCTTCATGTTAACATGTACCCAGAACACAGCCACTGACAGTGTGCAGGAAAGTGAACAAAGCCCAAAAACAGCGAATCAATTAAAAGCAGGAGTAGGTCGCTCAGACATACAAGCTTATCAATTAGATCAAAGCTAATCTGTATCTCTTCCATTTATTTGCCTAGATGTCAGCCGGTAGAGTCCTGTTCCATTTTGAGGATGTGGGTGTCACTGGAATGATCAGCATTTGTTGCACACCCCTTGTTGCCCTTGACAAGGGTGGTGATGAGTTAACCTCCTGAATTGCTGAAGGCCTTGTTGTGAAGTTAGACCCGTGGTGCTGTTGACTAGGGAGTTCTAATATCTTTACCCAGCAACAATGAAGAAATGGCAAGCTATTTCTTGGTGTGTGACTTGGAGGAGGACTTGCAGGTCTTGCACCTGCTGCCCTCCACCTTCAAGGTGGTAGAGGTCATGATAACTACGCCTCAATGGCTTAGAATACACCCGGACTCAAATTAAAAGCTGACTTCGAACTTGTCTCAGCACAATGCAAAATGACTTTCCTATTGCTTAATAAGTAGAAATGTAGGTTCAATTTTCTGGATTGCACACATAGTAATTGGGATTGCAGTGCATGATGTGAATCCAAGTTATAATGACAGGAAATAGATTAAAATGACCACTTGGATGGTTTAACTTTGCTGCTGTTTTTCAGGATGTGCTTGTACAAGGACAGAATGAGGCTTTTTCTCTAATGCGTGAGACACAGCCTTGAGATCACAGCTGCAGTGAGTTTAGCATAGAATGCTGTGGTAGCCCTGCACTGCCAGTAATCATTGAATAACAGGGTTGTAGCATTACAGTATCTAAATGGTACGATAATTATACATTGCAGAGGGAACAGCTTTGGATTCCTGAAGGCGGTTCCTGGTAGCCACTGGATGGTTTTAGATTGATGTATCTCACTGTAAACTAATGTTGTTCGCCCTATTTCAGTACATTGAGTGCTAAACTGAGTAAGACACGGATTTTGCTGACAGGGACTGACTGTGACTCAGCATCTGTGCAGAGCTGGAGAATTCACTGCTTCTGTTACTGTAGCACTTGGTAAAATAAATGCAGCTGTGAGGGCTGGCAAATCACCCACATTCCAGGAAATAGGGTTTACAAAGTATCCCAAATTAAAAGGGCGCTGTTAAGACTGTTGGGTCTCTGCAGTATTTTGTGAAGTCTCTGGAATTTAATGAAAATAAATTAAATCATAGAATCCCTACAGTATAGAAGGAGGCCCATTTGGCCCATTGAGTCTGTATCAACCATAATCCCGCTCAGGCCATATTCCCGTAACCCTCATTTACCGTGCTAATCCTCCTGTCACTAAGGTCAATTTGGCATGGCCAGTCAACTTAACTTGCACATCTTTAGACTGTGGGAGAAAACCAGAGCACATGAAGGAAATCCATGCGGACATGGGGAGCATGCACAAACTCCACACAGACAGTGACCCAAGGTTCCCTAGCACTGTGAGGCAGCAGTGCTAACCACCGTGCACCCAGATCATTGACAGGAAGAAATGCTTTTGGGGAAGATGAATAAAATGCATACGAATCATCAATAATTATGCAGAGGTTTATTATGTACAAAGATTGGCAGCAAGTTAAATGGGAATTGCACAGTTCAACCAGTCCCTCCTTTCCAAGATTGACTGCTTCAGAAACACTGTTTAAACATTGCAACACAGGTAAATGAGTGAGGCATTGCCATGCAGCATTGCTGGAAGCTTTCTGATAGTGTACTGGAAGGTAACCAGGGAATGCAAACATAAGATTTGATGAAGAGTCAAGGTGAGAGATGAGGAGAAATCATTTAGATACTGAGTTATAATGATCCGAATGGAAGTGGAAGCATTCATTGGTAACTTTTTTCCAAGGGAATTGGATAGAACATAAGAACATAAGAAATAGGAGCAGGAGTAGGCCATCTAGCCCTTCGAGCCTGGCCCGCCATTCAATAAGATCATGGCTGATCTGAAGTGGATCAGTTCCACTTTCCCGCTTTCTCCCCATAACCCTTAATTCTCCTGTCTATCAGAAACCTATCTACCCGTGACTTAAATATATTTAGCGAGGTAGCCTCCACCACCAACGGGCGGAGAATTCCAGAGATTCAACACCCTTTGAGTGAAGAAGTTCCTCCTCAACTCCGATATAAACTGCACCCCCCTTATCTTGAGGCTGTGTCCTCTAGTCCTGCGATCCTTTCTAAGCAGGAAGAATCTCTCTACCTCTACCCTATCCGTCCCTTTCATTATCTTATACGTCTCTATAAGATCCCCCCTCATCCTTCTAAACTCCAACGAGTACAGACCCATATGGATATGGATATACCCATATAGATATACCAAATAGATATTTGAAAAGGAAACAGTTGAGAGATGTGGGGTGAGACTAATTGACAGCTCTGTCAAAAGGAGACAATGGAGACGGGGCGGCATGGTGGCACAGTGGTTAGCACAGCTGCCTCTCAGTGCCAGGGACCTGGGTTTGATTCCTGACTTGTGTCACTGTCTGTGTGGAGTTTGCATGTTCTCCCCATGGTCCATGTGGGTTTCCTCTGGGTGCTCAGGTTAATGACCACATATGAAAATTTTGGAAAATGGGTATGTCAGGTGACACAGACCACACTGACGTTATCTGCGAGGCTATCCCGACTTTTGATTTTGGAATCGCGTGAGGAGTCACATGAAACCCCCAGTGAGATTAACCAATCTGGTCATCCTATGACAGTTATTAAAGATTAATAATTAAATGAAAGAAAAGACAAATATACATGAGTGGGGCTAAAATACTCAAAGACAATTGAGTATATTAATCACTAAACATGCACCCAGTTTATGTAGAAATTATCCCTTGTTCCAAAATACATTCTCGATCCCTGAACTCCTTAAGATTTCCTCATTCCAAAACAATATCCAAATAAAGCTATGTAGTCAAATTCAGCTTATAATTACCACACAATACAAGGATCAAATCTGGGAAATATCTTTTCTTGGTCCAGTGAAGTTATTTAAACTATCTTCATGAAGGTTCCTATACTGCCTTTCTGTAAGACGTAGATGCAGGCTTAGCTTCCAGGCTGTGAGTTGTGGAGTGGTCGCTCAGGCCTCTCGACTATTAGGTGTAAACTCATCTGCCTGCTTCTGAGGGTGCTGGCATTTAAATCATTTGTCCTCTTTGATTCTTCATGCGGTGTATTTGGCTCTCAAATTCCTTGACTCTAGAAATTAGCTAAACTCTCAGCCATCTAGGTAAGCTGTTTCCTGCTAACAGGTCGATTTGCACCTGGTTCTGTCTAGACGCCTGTTAAACTTGTTATTGTGAAAATCACATCTTTTGAATGTAGGCTGCTGCCGCTAGGCAGAGTTCTGTCAGTTGCTGCGAAGACTGCATCCTGTTATGCCTTGTTAAATTCATGTTAGTGCTGTTACTAGGCAGATCCATGACGCAGGCCACAGTTGGATTGTTACTGTGTTGTTCCAGACTGTAGTGAATTTTTGTTTTTGGACTGTGTTCTGTGTTGCAATCCTATGCACAAGCTAAGTTTAGACTCTGAACTTTTGTGTGTGCCCTCTTCTCCCCTCCAAAAGACATTAGCAGGATTTTAGTTCCTGGAGGAACACTTCATTTTTCAATTGGTAAATACTATTTTGCAACTCAATCTGTAATATAGGAGCTCCCCAATGGCAGATTTGTTGAGGGTACTGCTTAATGTGGAGTTAAGTCATGCAGTTCAAGAAGGGCTTACTTTTGATTTCTTAGTTTCAGGGTTGATTCGTGTATCAAATTAGTCATGCAAAAGAAATGTAGGTAAACCCGTCAGCGTTCCTGCTCCTAATCAATATCCTCAAAGTCGATGTGAGCGGATACCCCAAAATGCCACCTAACAATGTGCTTCTGAAATTTTAAAGTCAACTCATTAGTCACAAGTAGGCTTACATTAACACTGCAATGAAGTTACTATGAAATTCTCCAAGTTGCCACAGCCCGGCACCTGTTCGGGTCAATGCACCTAACCAGCACGTCTTTCAGAATGTGGGAGAAAACCGGAGCACCCGGAGGAAACCCACGCAGACATGGGGGGAACGTGCAAATTCACACAGGCAGTGACCCAAGTGAGGAATTGAACCCAGGTCCCTGGTGCTGTGTGGTAGCAGTGCTAACCACTGTGCCACCATGCTGTCACAAATGATATGTTAACAATTCCCTTCAGGTGGGAGAAAAGATGTGAAAGTGGTTTTTAGTAAGGCGATAAAGGGGATGTACAGGTGGTGCTGTGGCAGTGTTGCTTTCTAAGTAAGCTACAGATACTGGTTCTCTTGGCCCACCCACAAAAGGTAGCCACTTCAGTGTGGAACTGCATTTAAATAGCTTCTTTCACAACCTCTGGAGTGCTTTCCAGCCATGAAGTACTTCTGCAGTGAAGCCACGCGCCTCGTGTAAGAAATGAGGCTGCCAGTTTGAACACCGTAATAAAACAAATGATCAGCTCACCTGCTTGGATGTGGAGAATCACAAGAGGTAATACATCTGTCATAATGGTGATTGCATATATCGGTGAGTGTCATAGAGGGGCAGCTGCGCTGTACTAACAATTGTGAGTTTAAAAATGAACAAAGTGGGATGAAATTATTTGGGAAAACTGCTTTTTTGAATTGTCGGCAGCAATAACTTCCCTATATCTCAACGTGACAGAATCATTTAGTCACAGCGTTTAAACTCGGAATGGTTGGGTTGGATTATACACTGAATAAGATAAGCGCAGTCAAAGCGATGGCGTATGCTTTATTGTGGTTACAGCGCTCCATCAAAGGAAATCTTTGGTGATAGCTAATAAAACATGCAGCACAGACTCCGAGATGAGGCTGTGGCACAGATGAGAGGAAATACAGTTTAGATCAAAGCTTCCAGCTCGGTCTTGCGCCCAGGAGTAGCCGGGCAGTTTCCTTGTATACAAAAATCCAATCTTTTGGATTTAATAAGCTGCTGATTGACTGTGGCCCCCTTGTTTAGGAAGCTCTTGTCGATCACCATTCAAAATGCTGGCCTTCAGTGTCTCTGCTTTATTAGCTCTGGATAGCCGTCATATCCCATCTCTCCCATGTAGACCCTGCACATATTGCTTGACCTGTTATAGCTTCAGATAATCAGCCTGGCAGCACTCTTTGCATTCCTTGCTGGTTTATAGTGTTTCATTGCCACATCCTGACTCTGTGACATTATATATTGAATAAAAAGTGTCAGGGGGCTGGGGTCACCTCTTGCTGATGTGTTGTCACTGCAGCTTCTTTATTCTGTGCCTCAGTCCTGCTTTGAGGTCCGCTCGTGAAGTTGCTTAGCCCTTGCAGAGTGCAAAAATAGTGGTTTGGGCTGGGCAAATCAAATGTCTACACGAAACTTCTCAGGATCGATTCAAAGCTGTTTTGCTGCAGAAATCCCATGTGTTTTGGTGAAAAACTACAAGGTAACAAGAGATGCCTGCCATTTGTGGGGGAGAAAAAGGCTAGAATTTTCCAATGAAGAATAAGCATTACAGATAGCTGTGCTCATTTAAGAAAGAAATATTGTTCAGTTAAATCCTCAGTTAGAAACACTAATAGACACGATGTTGCGAAAGTGCAACTCTCATCTGTGTCATTTCAAATTCAATGTTTGTTGATTTTTTTCCAGTGGCCTTATAATCACGCCACTGGCTTGATTTCTGTTTGGTGCACGGCCCTCTGAATGTCCATCGGCAGGCAGTATCTCAGAGGCAGTCACACTGTTTATTGCAGAGTGGTTTATTAGGCATTGATAACAGCTGTATCGATGCTTTTACCATTACCCGTTACCGCTTATGGTATTTAGTGACTCATTAAAGCTCCTGCCCTAAGCTTTACTGTGTAGGGATTCTGTCCCTTGGTGGATGCATTTTAAAATGTTTGCAATTTTTCTTGTTTCTGTGGATGATTTAAATGTTTTCAGTTTTTTCCCTCCTTGAGGAGGAGGCTGCATGCTTTTGCAAGTGCAGAAAGTGGAAAGTATTGTTCCGTATATTTTTTGATTTATTATTGTCACATGCATTGGGATACAGTGAAAAGTATTGTTTCTTGCGCTATACAGACAAAGCATTCCGTTCTTGAATACAAAGGGGAGAAGCAAAAGACTGGGTGCAGAGTGTAATGTTATAGTCATAGCTAGGATGTAGAGAAAAATCAACTTGATGTGAGGTAGGTCCATTCAAAAGTCTGATGCCAGCAGGGAAGAAACTGTTCTTGAGTGGGTTAGTACATGACCTCAGACTTTTGGATGGTGGAAGAGAGTATGACTGGGGTGCGTGGGGTCCTTAATTACGCTGGCTGCTCTCCTGAGGCAGCGGGAAGTGTAGACAGCAACAAGTGCAGACAGCATTTATTTAGCAATCAAAACCTTCCACAATTTGCAACTACTTATGAGTCATTAGTTGTTTTGTATCACATACAGTGCTCGGTGCCACAGTGATAAAACAATACCAACAGTTTCTGTGTGTGTGTGTGCGATTGCTTTTTGCAGTTGGAGCTTTATCAGCTCCTTTTTTCTATTATCCCAAATCTCCGACTACTTCTTCCAGGGCCAATGAAAGGTTGTCAACTTCAAACGTTGACCCTGTTCCTCTCTCTCTAGAGATGAGGCCTGACCCGCTGACTGCTTTCAGTAGTCTCAGTTTTTATATCCGGTTTCCAAACTCCAGAGAGTCCTGCCTGTGCCCTCTTCACACTAGTGCAGCGACGAATGTAATATAAAGAACATAACGGGGGAAAAGAAACACCTTCAGCCACTTGTGTCTCTTGGTGCAGGCTGCATCCCCCAACTCTCTTTTGCGTTCTTCCCAAAGATAGCATTGGGCATCAGAGAAAGGTGCTGTATTTCAGATTGCGGCCCTCTGTGTTAGAGCACTCTCTTGACTTGGCTGACCCAAATTTTTGGGTCAATACTATGTGCTGTGGTGCACCAGGCCTACGTAAGCTCTGTGACGTTGCTGCTCTCATCGGGGAATAACTTTGCTACTCCGTGCTAAAAATACCAGCTACTGGCTGTTTCAGAGCGGTGCTTCTCTGAAACTTTTCATTAATTGTTAGCTGATTAGATAGGTGCTATTAAAGGTGCATTCCTTGGTTGTATGGATTGTCCTACATTTCATTCACTGGCTCTGAAATTGAATGCGCTGCCCCACATACAGATAAATACTTCTCTCAGTGTTGAGAAATCTCAAAGTTGAATGGTCCCTGTGTCTGTCTCTCTCGCCAACTATTCCCTTCGGACTGGGAATTGATTTTCCTTGGTTTTCTTTGAAAGGATTGCAGTCCGAATCCCCGGAGTATGGCGTGATGACGGGAGAGTGCGAGCAATGCTCACTCTCTAAACCCAGCCCAGCAAGGCTCCCTGTTTAAATATCGGCTCCAGGTTGAACTCACTCGCAACCAGAGCTGAAATGATGCATCTGGTTAAAGGCTGCAACTGAACAAGAGACAAACTTGTCGCCTATCCTGCGTTTATTTACTGCGACGCTTCAAATGAAACAATAGCAGAGTAAATCGGGCAAGCCACTCACTCCTTAAAGCAAATTTTAAAAATATTTCAAACGTTAATATTCCGATTTCGCACAGCGTTTAGAAACATAAAAGAAAAATCAGCAATGGAGATTCTGCTGTGCAGCCAAGCTTTAAGAATCCTTTTCTTATATCAGTCGAAAGCAATCTGCCAAAGCTGTTGAAAAGGCATACAGGATCTGTAGCTTCAAATAGAGGAATAGGACACAACGTAGAATGAGTTATATTAAATCTTTATAAATCTCTGGTTAGGGCTCTGATGGAGTATTGTAACGAATTCCAGCCAGCAGGCTTTAGAATGAGTATCAAGGCTTGGAGAGGATTTACTGGTATGGTACCAGGGATGAGCACTTTCAGCTTTCATGGGGAAATTGTGGCAGCTGCCCTTGGGGCAGAGCGGTGAAATTGAATGGAGTTGATCAGGCTATTGAAGGGTTTCTATTGCGTGGATAAGGAGAAACAGGAGGGTCGATAACCCCAGGACATATTTTTAAGGTAATTAGCAAAAGAGCTGGCTGGTGGGCAGCGTTGGTTAAGGTTGGGAAATGGTAATCCTGGAAGCAGATTCAATAGTAACTTTCAAAAGGGAATTGGATATATACCCGAAGAGGGGACTTTTACAGAGCTGTAGGGATAATTAGAAAGCTCTTTGAAAAAGATGGCACTTTCATAATGGGCCAAATGGTCTGATCCTGTCATATAAAAATCTATCATTCCATAATGTGGTACAAGGTGTCACCAGTGCCATTGTGTCATCATTAAGTTAACTGCTATACAACGTGAACTGAGATAAATTGTGCAGGGCTTTGGGAAAGATTGATGTATTTATCTCTTTCAATTGCTGCCAATTAGAGAATATAAATGCACATAATAAATAGTTATTCTGGTGGGACCTATTCTTTCCTTTCTATGAAATAGGAAGAAATGAATGCTGAAACACTGGGGGGGGTGATCTTGAACCCACACTCGCTGGCGAAATCACGATCTTGGATCTTCCCTGGCCCTCCCGGGCGATGTCATCAGACTCACATCCATTGTTTTACGTGAATTTCAATACATTTCCATATTCTTAATCCATCCCCTAGCCAGATATTGATTTCTCCCATCCGCCCCGCATGATACCATGCCCCGACGTGACATCATGTTAGCCCAGCGTGCATCCGTGCAATGGCAACCTGGCAGTGCTAACCTTTCCTAAGGGATGGGCACCTCATGGGGTGGGGGGTCATTTGGATGTGGCGGGGACTGCGAGCGGACGGAGGAGCGGGGATGCTGGCAATGACTGTTGCTGGGGTGTGTGCTAGCTCTGACTAAGAGTGGGGAGGAGAGGGTGGAGAATGGGATCAGGGTGGGGAAGAAGGGGCAGGTGGCGGGGGGGGGGGGGCGGTGGTGGTTCCTCAGTGCAAGATCTCTTTGTAGCTGAGTTTTGTCAGTGTGTTGAGGACCCCCCCCCCAACATGTCAGAGTGAAACACATCCCCTTGATTTTTATAGCAAGAGGTCTCACAACACCAGGTTAAAGTCCAACAGGTTTACTTGGTAGCACAAGCTCTCACCTGATGAAAAAGCAGAGCTCCAAAAGCTCACCCTACGAAAAGAACCTGTAGGACTTTAACCTGATGTTGTAAGACTTCTTACTGTGCTTACCCCAGTTCAACGTTGGCATCTCCACATCATGATTTTTTTATAGACAGCGTTGTAAGATCCGGACAGAAAACTGGTGTGTTGCTTGTTAGTTTTCTCACCAGAAACAACACTCCGCCAGCGCCCCCCCCCCTCATTTTGCTGAATTATCAAACTGTTTGCAGGCACAGCTTATTAAAGACTTACGAAATATGGTTAAAACAGTTTTGACATTGTTTGAACAGGGGATGAAGTTAAATAATGTCAAAGTTTGGGCCCAAATGATCTGCTCTGATCTTTTGGCCTTTTACTTGTATTGAAGTGAACTTCTGCCAGTTTTGGAAAATCACTGAGTGACCAGATCATTTCCCAGTGATTATTTCTTTACTGTCAATCTAATTGGAAGAGCTGGTTGAAGTTGACGTTTGGGGAAGGAAAGTAAATAGAATCAATCTAAGAGATTCCATATGGAGGGGCAGTCAGCAATTTTAATTTGACATTGCTGATGGTAACAAGCTTTTCCTTTTAAACTGATGATGGAAAGAATGCGCTGTAATTTGCAGGGAATGCTGCGGGATTGTTTTTCAGTGAGCAGTAGATGGGCATCAGCACGCTAGCTGTAAGCAGCCTGCTGAACAATGACAACCATTGGAAGCTGGGTCTGAGAACAGAAACGTACAGCTTTCTGAAGATTCTGTTTAACATATGTTCTGTGTTAAAGAATCTTGAAAGAGCAGATTGATTTGCCCACGGAAGACGTGGCTCTGCAACTGCAATTTGTCCCCTGTGTACCGCACGGAAAGGCTGCAACCTCTTCCATTTGCCCTAGTCACTAAACAAGTCGACAAGTGCGCGAAGCAAGAAGGCATGGTTGTGCGCTTGTCTGCTGCACACAAAAGCAGTCGCTGAAATGAAGGAAAATGTACACCTAGAAGCACCTTATTCGATGCCTCAGGTTTTAATAGTGAGAAATCCATTCACCTGATGAAGGAGCACTGCTCTGAAAGCTTGTGATTCCAACTATACCTGTTGGACTTTAACCTGGCGTTGTGAGACTTCTTACTGTGCCCACTTCAGTCCAATGAGGCATCTCCACATTGGGTTGGAAGAATGTTTCTATAAACATAAGAAGTAGGCGCAGGTATTGGGGTGGCACAGTGGTTAGCACTGCTGCCTCACAGGGCCTGGAGTCGAGGTTCGATTCCTGGCTTGGGTCACTGTCTTGTAGAGTCTGCACGTTCTCCCTGTGTCTGTGTGGGTTTTCCCCTGGGTGCTCAGTTTCTTCCCACAGTCCAAAAGACATGCTGGTTAGGTGCATTGGCCATGCTTTATTTTCCCTTTTGTGTACCTGAACAGGCGTTGGAATGTGGCAATTAGGAGATTTTCACAGTAACTTCATTGCAGTGTTAATGTAAGCCTACTTGTGACACTAATAAATAAACTTAAAATCTTAGACAATTCAGCCCCTCGAGCCTGCTCTACCATTCAAAACAACCATGGCTAATTTCACTTTGGCCTCATCTCCATCTTCCTGCCTGCCCCTCCATTATTGAATTGCCTCATACCAATTAAAGGGCCGAGACCCAAAGGATTAAAGCTGGATGAGCCAATCCAGTGGAGGTGGGTATTCCCCCCTTTGATGCTACTTACACTGAGGAGCACACTCAGTATATAATCCATGATGCAGTCATAGCATGGTAGGAGGCTTACATGAAGCAAAAACACTGGCATGGACCAAGTGGGTGAAAAGCCTGGTTTGGTGCTCTTACATTATATGTAGTTCACCTTCTACCATCCAGATAATTGTACGATACAACGATAATGGAGTTGTCACAACAAACAGCAATTCGTCTAAAATATCAACATCCAGAATCAAGGACCACTCTAGGAGTAGAAAACTTCGAGAATCTTAGGCCCAAAGTCACCTGTTTCTCCCAAGCATGCAATACGAGCCATATGTCAGCTTTCAAATGATATACTCCTTATCTCAAATTATTACTTTCTGACTGGAGTACAACTACTTCAGATTTGAGTGAGTCAACAGTCTTTCTTTCTAGCCAATAGGCACCACTGTAGGAAAGAGTCAGACATCATGACAGGCTCTGCAACTATAAACCCAGCCTCAGAAATTTTCCAGGGAGATTGCAGGCTGTTGTAAATTAGTAAAGGGAGACATTTTGACAAATTTGAAAAATGTGCTTTTCTTCCTGTCCAAATCTGTTGATGTGGGAAGCTGATTAGTTGCAGTCTAAGAATTCATCATTGTGGGACTGATACAGTCAGACCTTGTTAGCATTCATCTTGTTACTGTTTATTAATTCCTACCACCTGGGAGTCTGAAGTGTCACCGGGTAGTGAGATGGATAATGTATATGTATAGAACACCTCATCACTGTCCTCTCAAATCCTTGGAGTGTTATGACTTGAAGCAGATTTCTCCATAGTACACATTGTTCATTTGGCAGATGTTGATCATTTTGGTTTGACATCCAGGTTAGCAAAAAAAAAGACAGCAACATGCCATGATTGGCTCAGGATTAGGTCAAAGGTGAGATCACTTACATTGATGTTTATTGACTGGAGTTCTACCATTGACTGACCAGTGAGGCAAGATGCTGGAGGGCTGAGAATGTCTGGCAGGAAGAGCAGGGGTGCGGTGGGGGGGTGGAATTATAGCTGCATGAATCATCACCTCCAGAAGAAGAGGGGGAAAATGGGAGGGAAGAGGGTGAGATATGCAACTTACTAACCCGTCAATGGAAAGCAATGACGCAGTAATGTGTTGAATTCTTTGCAGTGCACGGTTTATGTTGGTTTTGGAGTTTGGGGTTTGCATATTGCACTGATAAAAAATTAAAACCATTTGCAATCACCTGTTGAAGTAATAAAATGGCCTTACTGACTGCCAATTTCTGGAATAAATTGCAAGGGAGATTATTAAGGAAGGTGGGCCAAGTGTCAGTACTCTCCTCCACAACCCAGTAAAAAATAAATCAGGGGTTTGATATTGCTCTCCTTTAGATCCTGTCTTGGCTGATTGCTGTGATTTTCTTGCCAGCTTTCTTCTATCCTTCCATTTGCCCTTCAACTGATGTTGATTCACTGCTGATGTGTGTGTCTCAAGGTTCTGCCGATGTAAAGATCCCTAGATCGCGATCACGGAAGGGGATCTTCCCAAGCAGCTATTGTTCATTGAGTCCTGGTAACGTTTAATGATCAGTGGTGGCCTCCCAGTTAAGGCTGATGTTGACATTACAAACTGGGTAGTGATGAAGGTTACAACTCATCATTCATTTTTCCATCCACCTCATCTAAGGTTGAGGTACCGAGGCCAGTAGGGGTGCGTTTTGTGTTGCTATTCTGTTTGCATAAGGTAACTCAGCACAGGCCAGGAATTGAACCTGCGACCCTTCTGATCTGTGCAGACTGGTTACTCAGTGGGTGAACTAACTGAGCCATTCAGAGGGTCTTTGTTAATAGACCGCTGTAATGCAATTATTGACTTCTTGTGAGAAGTCATTGTGTACAAGTGCAAGGTTTATAACCAAAGCTTTACTGCAAAACATTGTGAATGAGATACGAAGGATATTCTGGTTGCGGTTGTGATGTTCACTGGAGACCTTACCACCCCTTCCTATGGCATCACCTTTCCCACTTCACTGATGTGTTTCTTCCTGGCAATCCAGTACAGTATTGATGGTGGGATTGAGGTCCGTCCAAGCTTCACTGTTCCAGCTTAGCTGTGGGTGTGAAAAGGGAGCTGAAACATTCCACATGCACAAAGCTAGCAATACATTGAGTCAACTGGGAACAAGCCAGGCCTGGGAACTTGGACATTTGAATCACTCCAGTCAAATGAGTGGGACAGGACCGAGGAGACCATCGGGAGGAGATGATCAGCAGTGTTAAGCAGGATTGTAGCATTCTGGTGAGTCAACTATAGTTAGATTGTGAGTCACTTGACCTATGCTGTTATTACATTACACAAGCCTGTGACAAAGTTATGTGGGCTTAAATGGTGTTTTAGGGAAATTTTAGATTTCTCTACAATTATCCCGAGTGCCCTTAGGCTATGGAAAAAAAAGCCCCATTTCTTGATTACCATCTCCTACTCTCCTACCACTGAGACATGTGTATCTGTGAATATTGGGTGAGGACCAAGAAAGACTTATATTTATAGTGCACCTTTCACAACCTCCGAACATTCCTAAGTACTTTATAGCTACTTAAGTCCTGTTTGAAGCGTAGTCTCTAATGTAATGCAGGGAAGTGTGTGACAGGTCATTTGCACACATCAATGTCTCATAAACAGCCATGTGACAATGACCAGATAATCTGTTGTGTTGGCTGAGGGATAAGTATTGGCCAGGGCATCAGACTAGGCTTCCTTGTCTTTCTTTTGAGGTAGTGCCACTCACCTGATAGGGTGGATAGAGGCTTGGTTTAATGTCTCAGCACCCTGATGGTGCAGCACTCCCTTGATAATGCACTGGAGTGAGTGTTGGTGTTGCTTATCTGCTGAAGCCTCTGAACCCACAATCTCTGTAGTGTGAGTGTTACCACTGAACCTCAGCTGACCGGATTAGACCTTGCTGCAGTGCTTGCTCCCATTGAACAGTCAGTTGACACCCAGTACCGAGGCTGCTGTGTGAAGAATCTTCATTAGATGGGTCAGTAAAGAATTTCTGGCACCCACAGATCTCTACTCCTGCAAAGACCCAGCACTTTCAACATTGGAGTTAAAAGTGGAATGGACTGAAGGTTAAACCAATTTATTTTTGTGCACAGAACCTTGCTTAGCCCCTTGAGGGTAAAGAGAAATGGGAGTTGGAGTGAAATAAAAGTCCAACCACAGTTTGAGATGGGCTTACGTTAGAATGACCAATCTTCCAACGTGGGGGATTGTCCAACGGGGGCGGGGGTGGGGGTGGGTGGAAGGGGGAGGAGTGGGTGGTGGTGATGGGGCAGAGGGTTGTGCAGGGAGGGGTGGGTGGTGGGGTGGACGGTAAAGATGGGGGAATATGTGGGGGTTGGGTGTGTGGGAGTGTGCACAGGAGGGATGGGTGCTGGGGTGGGGGGTTGTGGGGAAGGGGTGAGTGGTTGTGGCGGGAGGGGTGGGTGGTAGGGTGCGGGAAGGAGTGGTGGTGGGGGGGTGGGTGGTGAAGGTGGGGGTAGAGGTGGGTGGTGATGGGCCAGTGAGTTGCGTGGCAAGGGTGGGTGGGGGAAGAGGGCGAAGGGGTATCGGCGGAGATGAGGGGAGGGGTGTGTGGTGGAAGAGGGGGGAGGAATGGATGGTGGAAGGTCGGCGGGAGATGTGTGTGATGGGGGAGGGGTAGGCGACAAAGATGGGGGAGGTGTGGTCAGAAGATGGGGGGAGTGGTGGGTGGTGGAGGTGGGGGGAGGCTTGGGTGGTGGTGATGGGGGAGGAGGGACAAAGAGTGATGGGTGGCAGAGGTGAGGGGGAGGGGTGGGTGGTGGTGGTGAGGGGGAGGGGTGGGTGGCAGAGGAGAGGGGGAGGGGTGGATGGTAGGGGGGAGGGGTAGGTGGTGGGGGATGGGTGGATGGTGGAGGTGGGGGAGGGGTGGGTAGGAAGGTGAGGGAGAGGAGTGGGTGATCAAAGTGGGGGGAGGGGGAGGGGTGGGGGGATGGTGGTGGGTGGGGGAAGGTGGCAGGAGGGATGGGGAGAAGGTGGGGGAGGGGTGGGTAGTGGTGATAGGAACAGGGGTGGGTGATGAAGGTGGGGGGTGGTGGGAGAAAGGTGGGGGAGGGTGTGTGGTGGAGGTGGGGGGAGGGGAGGGGTAGGTGTGGGAGAAGTGGGGGGAAGGTGAGGGAGGGGTGTGTGATGGAGGTGGGAGGAGTGGTGGGTGGGTAGCGGAGGGGTGGGTGGAGGGATGGGTGGTGGTGATGGGGGGAAGGGTGGGTGATGAAGGTGGAGGGGTGGGAGGAAGGTGGGGGAGGGGGATGGGTGGGTGATGAAGGTGGGGGAGGAGTGAGGGGGACAGTGGGGGAGGGGTGTGTGGGCAGTGTGGAAAAGGAGTGAATGGAATGAAGTTGCCAGAGTTACACAGCTGCGATGTGGTGTATTTCTGTTGCACAGCAGTTAAATATGGATCCTGTCCTTGTGTTTGTAAATAGCTAGTCAGCAGTGTGGATATTATGCCCTATTTTTACAGAATGGCTGCACAGTATTTTCAGCTTTACGCTGGAGCAGTTCCAGCTGGCTGGGACACGGCTGTTTGAGGGTACCAATTTGTGACAATGACTCCCTACGAGGCAGTATGTAAAACACCCAGTGTCTCATTCCATCCAACCCATGGATAACCTTCCCTTCGATGTAAATATGCAGCAAGACACCAACTGAGTACCTAGAGATGGAGAGAAAAACATTTCCTTGAGTTGAAAAATCAAACAAAGTCACGACGTGAAGAGAGAAAGCATTCCTTGTTCTTTGGGTTACCTGGGCCAGATTCCAAAAACATCAAAAATCTGTACAAAAATACTTTTTTTGAAATGTGCCTCGCTCCACAGCACAATGTGTGCCTTTTTTTATTTAACTCCACAGATGCTCCAGTGCCAGTTATTATATTTAGCAAGTCAGTTAAAGCTGTGTTCTGATTCTGCACCATGTAAGTTTGGGTGTCTGTCCACAACGTAGCACTGGCAAAGAATGACAAAGTCTCAAGTGTTGCCACAATGCTACACTACTGCTGGGATTATTAGTGATTGAACATTGAACACCTATCACTGTGCTTCCCTGGGTTCATTATGTTAAAGGATACACTGGCCTACTTGCATTAACCACGTCAACTGGTCTGTTAACTCAATCCAAAGAAGAAAGCGTTACGTGGAATTAACATCTTTTTCCCCAGCAAACAGGATATTTGGCCCAATAGATGTATCCCTCCACACAATCCTCTGCCTATTTTACATCCTCTCTCTCTATCCTTCAAACGTTTGCTTAGCTTCCATTATTTGACATTGACAACAACTTGCACTTGTAGAGCAAATTCAGGTTGTTGTTGTTGAAGCAGCATTAGAGCAGACACTTGAGAGGAAGGTAATCAAACAAAGGAAAACTGACTGAGACAAAGGAGACAACATCTGGATAGGTGAACAAAAGTTTGAGCAGAGAAGAAGACTTTAAGAAATATTTTAGAGTGAGATGGAGCGGTTTCTGGAAGGATTTCCAGTGCTTAGGGCCTAGATAGCTGAAAACAAGTCCCCAGTGGTGGAGCAAAGGAAGTCACAAAAATATTGAGCAAATTGTTATTTATTAATAATAATATACCAATTTGCAAGTTTTTGTTCATTAAAACTCTATCTCAATGTGGTGGTTTTTGGAATTTACTCGATTCAGTGCTACAGTTTTGTTTTATTTTGATAAGCTTGATTTTGTAATTGATATAAATGGGAGGCGTTGGTAGTGGAACCTATTACAAAATGAGCAGGTGATAATTCTCGCTTAATTTTAACCTGGTCTCCCTTCATTCCCAGCAATATAACACGCTTAGCAACAAATTGCAAACTGTTCTCTCACTCTCCTTCCCTGATTTCCGATGTGACTTGAGTGGCTTTGTTCTTGTGACGAGTGACAGGCTAGGGGGTGAAGATCCCCCATGAGGGTTAATTCTCAATGTAGAGCTTGTCACTGGAGCTGCAGTGCACAGCCACACAAACTGATGATTTAAGAACCTTCCAGACATTTATGACTTGACATTTACTGTTGCCCATTTAGAAATGAATCTACTATACATATATATTTTCGTTGGATTTATTGCTGCACGTCAAAAATCAACTCGACCTTAAATAAATGAAAGACCCTATCAGAATTTAAGATCCTTTTGGTCTGGTGGTACAAAGTAAGATGCCCTGCAGCTGTTTTGTTCATTATTCCTGCTGTCTCCTTTTTAGACGCCTTGGACATTTCTGCAATGGCTGTGGCTTTCACAGAGGAATGAAAATGAAAGACCTGCATTTCTATAGTGCTCTTCAGGATGTCCCAAAGTGCTCTGCAGTCATTGAAGTAGAATCAGAGAATTCTACAGTGCAGAAGGAGGCCATTCAGCCCATTGAGTCTGCACTGCCCACAATCCCTATCCCCATAAACCATGCATTTACCCTAGCCAGTCCCACTGACACTAAGGAGCAATTTATCATGGCCAACCCACCTAACCCGCACATCTCTGGACTGTGGGAGGAAATCAGAGCACCCGAGGAAACCCACGCAGACACATGGAGAATGTGCAAACTCCACACAGAGAGTATCCCAAGCTGGGAATTGAATCCGGGTCCCTGGTGCTGTGAGGCAGCAGTGCTAACCATATACCACCGTGCCGCCAGATTTGATGTGTGGCCACTGTTGTAGTAGGAAATACAGAAACCAATTTGCTCACAGCAAGCTGCCATGATCAGTCATGCGTATTGATCCGGTAACCTGTTTTACATATTGGTTGAGGGAAAAATATTGACCAGGACAATTGGAGAATTCCCTTAGACTTCTTGGAATGGGGTTATAGATAAACCCAAATATGGAGAATTTTGAATCTCTTATCTACAAGACATGCTAGGAACATTTATAGATGTGAATATTATTTGTGTGTACAGATTTTTTTTAACTGTACACAGGAACGAAAAAGGTAAAGTTTATTTATTAGTCACAAGTATGCTTACATTAACACTGCAATGATGTTACTGTGAAATTCCCCTAGTCACCACAATCCGGCGCCTATTTGGGTCAATGCACCTAACAAGCATGTCTTTCAGAATATGGGAGGAAACCCACGCAGACACAGGGAGAACGTGCAGACTTCACACAGACAGTGACTCAAGCCAGGAATCAAACCAGGGTCCCTGTGAAGCAACAGTGTTTACCATTGTGCTACTGTGCTGCCCCATAATCTGATCTGCCAGGGGTACCACACTGTTGACTGAGCCAAAACCATCTAAGTAAAAACAATGAGTAAGTTCAGAATATATGCGTGGGACTGTAAAATGTGTGAGGCAATGTCTCCCTGTGAAGTATAATGTCCTGAAATGTTGTTAACTGAACTGGCTCGACAGAGGTTCAATGAAAGTAATGAACTGGTCCAAGAATGAAGTTGGCATTGAACCCCCAGGAGCTGTGTTGCCAAATTCATAACTGGACACTTTGAATGTCACAGAATTATAAATAGTATAGCACAGAATGAGGCCATTCAGTCCACCATGTCTGTGCCAACTCTTTGGAAAAGCAATTCAGTTAGTCACACTCCATCTCCAGTATTGATTGCTTCATTATGTCTTACAGTAAACAAGTAGAACCAAACTGAATGTTTGTGTTGGCGACACAAGCTTAGTGAATCCACTTGGAGCACTTCTAGTTGTTATCATGCCTTGCCCCCTGTCAGAGGCTGTTCATTCAGCTTTGCCTTCAGTCAGTCAAGTTTGTTTTTGATTGCAGTCCCCTAGATTCTGAAGTGGATGAGTGTATGCTGGAAGTATGACTGGGTCAGGAAAACAGTTCAATGGGCAGTAGGTCATGGCCTTCCTGTTGTATGTCAGTGTAGTGTAAGTTGTATTAAAATAGCAGCATATACAGTGCTAACAACCCTATGCAAAAAGAGAATGTATTGTTCACCTGCTTAGGTTTCAAGATAAACATCTATTAAAGTCAAAATTGGCTTTTTTGACTGAACAAATTAATTTAACAACAACACCACATTGCATTTGGATAGTCTTTAACATAGTAAAATGATAGAATCCTTACAGTGCAAAAGGTGACCATTTGGCCCATCAAGTCTGCACCAACCAGAATCCTACCCAAGCCCTATCCCCATAATCTACTTATTTTCTTACTAGCCCCCTGATACTAAGGGACAATTTAGCATGGCCAAATAACCTACCCCGCACATCTTTGGAGTGTGGGAGGACACCGGATCACCTGGAGGAAACCCATACAGACATGGGGAGAACATGCAAACTCCACACCGACAGTGACCCAAGCCAGGAAATGAACCTGGGTCCCTGGCACTTTGAGGCAGCAGTGCTAACCGCTGTGCCACCCAAGATGTTTTGGATCATTTCACAGAAACAGCGTCAAATAAAAGTTGAGGCTAAGCCCAAGAAAGGGAGGTTCAAATGCGTAGCAAAAAGCTTATCTTCAGAAGGGAATGAGTGGAGGGAGAGAGAGACTTGGAAAGGGTGTTGAAAATTGCCTGGGTCAGATACTGAGCACTGGCAATGTGCTCAGAGAAAGCACTGCAAATTGTCTCATTTTCTTAGTGAAAATTGGTTTGTGAGGTGAGAAAGCAGAGCTGGGTTTTAACAATAGTAACTGCATTGGCGAAGCCTTTTATCAAGACACATCGGGTTTTTTTCAGCTGCAGTTTTAATTTCATTCCGGACACTTTGCAGCTACGTATAGTTCAGTTCAGGCCACCGTACAGTACATGGCAACACTAATCCAGTGAAGTGCCATCTTTTGTTGTTGCACTTTTCACATTGAACTCATTGCTGTGATTCCCGGGGTCTCTAGGCAACAGGCTTAAGTGGCCTGGATTGCCTTTCTTTGAAATCACTCCATTTTGGATCCCTTTCTTTTGACTGACTCTATTGCCCTGCCTATACTCTGGGCTCTATTAAAGTGGCACGACTTCCACGGAAAAAGTGTTTGCCCAAAGATGTCAATTTTTTAACTGAACAATGGCACTGTGGTTAGCTGCCTCACAGCACCAGTAAGCAGATTCAGTTCCAGCCTCGGGTCACTGTCTGTGTGGAGTTGGCACGTCCCCCCCCACCCGTGACTACATGCGTTTTCTCCGGGTGATCCAGTTGCCTCCCACAGGCCAAAGATGTGCAGGTTAGATGGATTGACCATCCTGAATTGCCCCTTAGTGTCCAAAGATGTGTAAGTGAGGGGGATCAGTGGGGTAAATATGTGGGGGTTACGGGGATAGGGCAGGGGATGGGATTGGGTAAGATGCTCTGTCAGACAGCTGGTACAGACTCAACAGGCCGAATGGCCTTCTGCACGGTAGGGATTCACTGATCAGTCGTACAAGTCCACCACTAGTGGAATTGCATCATTTGGGAAGATAATTGCAAGGCTCTTTGAAAGGGATTGTCAAGCATTAGTTTTTATCATGCCCCCTTTAAAATTATTGGTTAAAAACTGATTGAGAATGCCTGCTTGCTTCAGACCTTTTTGCCGTCACCCTCCCCGGCTGCCATTTTAGCATAAAGCTTGGAAAGGTGAAACTATTCAATAATGTTCAATCTGGAACTGAGTTTCCATTCCTGGATCCATTCTGTTACCAAGACCACTTTCCTCCGTGTTACTGTCAAAGTCTCTCGATGCCCCAACTGTTGGCACAACGCTTGTCACCCGCATCATCTGGGAGCTCAGTTTTCTTCAGTGCCAGTTCAATTTTTTGTGCCTTCACGAATTATGACTCATTCCTTACCGCATAAAATCCTGTAATGCCATCAGTTTGCCCTTGTCAAGCTCCTCTTATTCCTGCTGCCACAATGAATGACTTTCAGAACTAGATTCCTTTCAACCTCCCCCATCTTGCCACCTGCCTTCATAAGCCCTTCAAACCCCTCTTCCTTATCCATGCTCTCGGCCTTTCCCCAACATTTTGCTTTTCTGCCCTGCTTTTCCGTCTCTCTGATATTCAGAGATGCTTCTCTGCATGGTTGGAGCCTTCCTGGGACGTGATATTATTGCTGTTGCTGAGATGGTGTATTGCCCTGTGTCTGGCAAGACAGTAAATAAATAAATGATATCCTTATTAGTATTGAGGCACAACCAGTGAAGCGTACAGCCTCCCAAGAAAGTGTTTGAGATGGGGATCCCTGTTAACACCGAGTGAAATTCCAGATATAATGAGCCCCTTGGGGAATAAATTGAGAGTCGTTTTTGACAAGTGATTTCTGAGTGAATCATCGCGGTGAAGATTGCCAACATTCATGACCATATAATGGCAGTACCAGGTGAACAGTTCAGACACACTTGCTCCAGGAGACTTACTTGGAGACCCAAACATCAATGCCAGTGGAAATGTTACAGATGGATTCCCCTGTAATATTCCTGTTGGGGATGAGTGTAGAAAGTCACCCTCTCAGAAGGTGATCCCTAAGCCAGGGTTTAATTCGAATGTATTGCAGCATAAATCACCACTGGCTTCAGGGAGACAAACAGGAGTTGCAGTCTGGATATAATCATTTACTTATTATGACTAAAAGTGCAACTAAAACATCTGTTCATCTCCCTGCATAAGATGTGCTGAGCTAGCATGTGCAACACAGCTCCATCATATTAACAGTGATGCTATTCGTAGGCATTTTGATAAATTGCCCACCTATCTTCATGGCTAGACTCCTGGGCATTGCCCAGAGCTCCTGACTATAAGATTTGTTACTGTAACTGTTAGAAAGTAGCCTCACTCTGGATTGAACAGAGGTGAGCATGATTCTCAGCGCTGTGTTGGCAGCCAGTGTTTCACAGTCCCTTTCCAGGAGAAGGCTGAAGTCTGGAAATGTTTCTGGAATGTGTCCTGGGGAGAACCTGTGCTAATTTTGTGTATAAAATGCAAGCACGTCCAGACACCTGGGGCCTGCAGTTCACTGAACGTTCCCAACTATCGTTCAGCCTGGCTGTCAGACAGGGAATTTAACTAAAGCCACTGGCTCCCTGGAGTTTCAAGGACTTCCAGATTTCCCAGCCATGACTCCTGCCTGCTAGCACGCTTCCACCACTCCCCCCACCCATCCCCCCCACCCACCCCTCCAAGATCCCGATCATGTCAGTATTTGGGCATGTGGTTTTAACCCATATTTTCGTGCTTCTGTTCCAATGAGTCAACTTTCTGTAGGTGCCAAGGCTCCAGGAGAGCCACAGTGAACCAGTGACATGCCTGGTCCACTGTGAATGTCTGGTCCTCCTGCTGGAGGCTCCATTTAAAAGGGTTGTCCCTTCACCATGGCTCAACTCTCTTTGCCCTTCAGATCAGTGGGAAGGTGGGTCCCAGGTACTGACAGAGATATGGGACTCCAACTGCATTGGTTTGGAGCCAGAGCAGTGCCTTTCCTTAACGGCAGTAACGTCAGGATGACTATTGCCCCAGCTCAGACAGGCCCTGTTGTTTCCCTGCTGTATGGGTGGGGCCTGTCAAGTGACAGCCAGCATTTTCTGCCAGTGACACTGGTGCTTTGGAGGAGTTTTTGGTAAGCTGCATCCTGATTCTTGCCTTGCTGTATCTTGCTTATATCTTGGGTCTGCTGTCGGCGGCAGGTGTGCCATAATGTAAAGAGGGGAAATGGATTATGATGCAGCATCCACACAAATAGAGTTGAAAGATGACTGCCATTTTCTTCTGCCATCTCACATCTGAAAACCACCTCACCTGCTGTTGTCTGGCATGACAGCTTTAAATTATGCCATGACTATCTGTGTGGAGTCTGCACATTCTCCCCATGTCTGCATGGGTTCCCTCCAGGTGGTCCGGTTTCCTCCCATAGTCCAAAGATATGCAGGTTGGGTGGATGCGTCATGCTAAATTGCCCCTTAGTGTCCTGATATGTATAGGTTAGGGGGAATTAGTGGGGTAAATGTGTAGAGTTATGGGGATGGGGCTGAGGAGGGATGCTTTGTCAGAGATTCGGTGCAGACTCGATGGACTGAATGTCCTCTTTCTGCACTGTAAGGATTCTATGAAGACTTCATAACTTCTAAACATTAATACTTAGCAACAATTAACATGTTATGAACTATCAGTTATTCAGCAACTATTACTATTGGGTGGCTTCCGCATTGGAGTAAATATAGTGGCATCCTCTAATGAACGGAAACTATCTTGAAGTAAATTGGAGGTGTTCACACTGAGTGTTGTATTGGCAGTTTCTGAACGGTCGAGTCTAATATAATGTTTTGCGTTGGGACATGGATACACATCGGTGACACTTTAGGGGTTAATCATGATCCAATGCCTCAAACTCTGTGCACAATGGATTTTAATATAATGACAGAGATGGAAGTTTGTTCAGGATCAAAATGCAGCCTCCTCTGTCATTTGGGGACTCATGATCCAATGTAACATCACTGCCCTACTGCCCTCTCACTGACTCCCATCAGGCCTTTATTGGTCATGGTATGTTTGTATGTGCGTTCACTGTTACTTAGCAATGACAGAGTAGATTGAATGAGTGGATGTCAGCATTGACTTCCTCATTAGTTCTCCCAATATTTCAAATACTGATGTTTGCAGCACCCAGCAGCCAAACTGCCGCAATTCAGGACTCCTGGCCAGATAAGCCAAGTTCCAATATTGGTCTGAATTGGTAACTTGACACACACACTGTCCCTAGAGCCTGAGTTTTGATACTTGGTACTTGGGAGGGAAGACTAGCCAGGGCAGAAGTGGAGGAGGAAGACGCTATGTCTTTAATTCTCCTGTTGGAGATGCCTGTGTTCCACCTTCTAATTCTGGGCAGGATGGCGAGGAGGTCAATGTGGAGGCCTAACCTTAACTGGGAGGGAGGGGAGAAGCAGAATAAACACCCCTCTTTGAAATCTGTGCACCCTGACTATATTACAAGGTGTGTGGAGAGGCAGTAGAATTTTCACTGGACTAATAATCCAGAGACCCAGATCAAGATCTGGAGACCTGGGTTCAAATCCCACCACAATAGATGGTGAAATTGGAATTCAGTAAAGATCTGGAAGTTAAAAGTCTAATGATTAAACCATTGTTGTAAAACCCACCTGATTCACTAATGCCCTTTTAGGGAAGGAAATCTACCTCCAGGTCAACAGCAATGTGGTTGATCTCTGAATTGGAGGGCAGTTGGAGATGGACACTAAATGCTGGCCCATCCAGTGATGCTCAGGTCTGTAAAAAATAAATTTTTAAAAAATGAGGCAATGTTTTGATTTCTGCTGGTAATTTTTATAAGTTTATTTATTAGTGTCACAGGTAGGCTTAAATTAACACCACAATGAAGTTCCTGCAAAAATCCCCTAGTCACCATGCTCCAGCGTCTGTTCGGGTACACTGAGAGAGAACTTAGCACGGCCAATGCATCTAACCAACACATCTTTCAGACTGGGAGAAAACTGGAGCTCCCAGAGAAAACCTGCGCAGACATAGGGAGAATGTGTAGACTCTGCATAGACAGCGACCTAAACCGGGAATTGAACCCAGGTCCCTGGTGCTGTGTGGCAGCAGTGCTAACCACTGTGCCGCTCTATTGTGAAGAGGTGACCAGGTGCCTGAACTCACTATCAAAGAGGGCAATTTCCTCCTGGGTGAATTCTTGATGATTGTAAAGTGGCAATCTGAGTAAGATATCCCTCCTCTGAAAACCAGGTGAGGCTCCTGGGTGGCATGGTGGCATAGTGATTAGCATTGCTGCCTCAAAGCATCAGAGACCCAGGTTCAATTCCAGCCTCAGCTCACTGCCTGTGTGAAGTTTTCATATTCTCCCTGTGTCTGCATGGGTTTCCTCCCACGCTCCAAAGATGTGTGGGTCAGGTTAATTGGCCATGCTAAAATTGCCCCCTAGTGTCAGGGGGTCTTGCAGGGTAAACACATAGGGCCTGGGTGGAATTGTTGTTGGTGCAGGCTAGACGGGCCAAGTCGACTCCTTCTGCGCTGTAGGGATTCTATGAAAATCCTAAAGTGATGTTCATGAATTTTGAGCAACTGCATGTTCACAACTGGAAGTAATTCTGCAACATAAATGGATGTTGGGTGTGAACATTTTAGCTGTCTGGACAATGATGCGGAAAACACTCTGCGCAGCCCTGCAGCTGCTGCAAGTAATGGATTAAAACCACTGGCTCTTCACACTGAATTTAGCTGGTCTGACCAACTCCTTTTTTCTGCAAGATTTTTTTAAAAAATCCCTGGAATATCTAGCGGCTGAAAGCCCTCTCTGTTAAAATGTATAGCATGCATTGTAGAATTCGGACAGCTCCCAACATTTTCACAGGGAACTGTTACTTCACACCAGCAGCAGTGTTTGATCACGCCATGTGGAAACTTCTTCTCTCGCACACACTGTGTTGTATTTTAATAAACCCATCTGTCGTTGAATGTAGTGCTGTCAGAATCTGCTGAGGTAAGCCTTTTCACAGGCTTAGAGGGTGGGGGAGGGGTGTGTGTGTGTGTGTGTGTGTGTGTGCTTTCAATTAGCCTACAAGCGAGCAGCTTCTGGATATGGTCAAGGAGAAGATGGAGCCAGAAGTTAATCATTGTCTCTTTCTCCGCCTTTATTTGCTTGCAGTTCTTAAACAACAGCGGCTGTTATTTGGTCTCTTTCATTTAGGGAGATACTAACTGTGCTAACTTCAGCTGGTTCCCCTTGGCTGTGGGACCAAGAAAGGCCACAGAGCAGAGGCCGTCATTATGTTTCTCCTACTTGCTGACTCTGGGAATTATTGTCCAATGCACGTTCTCCTGCTGGCCTGTGAAGCTGGTTCAAGTCTACATCAGCCTGTAGTACGTGGTTCCCATATTGAACATTTACTTATAATCTCAATGATGGCAATTTCAGTTGAGAGAATTCCTGTCAGGCCGAGAATTTAATTTCCCAACTCGTTAGCGAAAGTGGTCTTTGATTGCATTTGGGCCAGGATGTTGCATTGTACCATTAGCCCCTCACCCATTCTGCATATATTTAGTGACTGAAGGAGCACATTTTTACAATGTTTTTGTGGTGAATCTCTGGAATTCTCTGCCCGTTGAAGTGGTGGAGGCTACCTCGCTAAATATTTTTAAGACACGGGTTGATGGGTTTTTGATAAGAGAGGGGATTAAGGGTTATGGGGAGAGGGCGGGAATGTGGAACTGAGCCACGACAGATCAGCCATGATCTTATTGAATGGCGGGGCAGGCTCGAAGGGCTAGATGGCCTACTCCTGCTCCTATTTCTTATGTTCTTAAGATCAGGATTTCTGAACAAAAAGGGCTTAATTAGGCCCGACGTTTAATTATTTTGTGTGATATGATCACGCAAAGAGATTTTTCCTGTTGTGTAGTTCCTGTGAAGCACTTAGTTCCCAGATACAGGAAGAGTAAGAGGTGGTGGCCTGTTAGACAAAGTCTTGTACTGGATATCCTTTATTTTATTAATTTGTTGGACCTGGGTGTCACTGGCTGGCCAGCATTTATTGCCCATCCCTAGTTACCCAAGCGCTGCTGAGAGTCAACCACATTGTTGTGGCTTGTTATCACATAGGGCAGACTAAGAAGGCAGATTTCCTTCCCTAAAGGGCATTTGTGAACCTGATGGGTTTTTCTGACAATCACAATGGTTTCATGGTCATCAGTAGATTCTTAATTCCAGATCTTTTTTATTGAATTCAAATTCTACCATTTGCTGTGATGAGATTCGAACCCAGGTCCCCAGAACATTAACCGAGTTTCTGAATTAATAGTCCAGCTATAATACCACTAGGCTACCACTTCCCCTTGTGTCTTTGTATCTAGGGTACATGGACTAGATGCAGGCTAGGGAATGTCCATTGAAATGAAAGAGGATTGGAGATTCCTGTCTTCCTGCCCTCCCATCGCTGTTTCCTGCCTGCCCAGTGATTTGATGGCTAGCAGAGGGAACCGAAAGGTACTGGATGTTGATACTCGTTGTGGGAACCCCATGGCGAGTGGAGAGTCTGAGGGCTGCTTGGAAGCAACCTGAAAACATTACAGGAAATTTTCCCTTTGTAGATTCAAAATATCTACCCCCTCCCTGGGATACCCTTTGCGCTCAAGACATTTTGGCTGCTCGTGCCGAAGGTAGCTATTTCTCATGAGAAGAAAAAGATATCTAGCCAATGTTTCCCCTGGTGGTTTAGCCAATGGTGCACTATCTGGAGTGGAGGTTTTGTGGTTGACATGTGGTGTGTGCTGAGATAGGTCTTACAAGTGGCTTCAGAGTTTGCTGTGAAAATCTGATGTGGCTGACTGATTACACATTTATTTACGGGGTTGCAGGAACAGAGAGATCTGGAGGTATGGGAGAGAATAATTGGCCAGACTTTCTCATCCTATTAGTAACCCTGTAACTCCTGCTGAGTGTGTGTATAGGAGGTACTGGAGTGAGAGCAGGATTGGGATTGGCTGAAAAGGTTGGTGAATCTTCTCTAGCCAAGGTTTGTACATGGACAGTGGCTGCATGGCTGAGATCTAGGAGATGCGATAGAATCCCTACAGGGCAGAAGGAAGCCACTTGGCCTATTAAGTCTGCACTGACTCTCTGAAGGGACATCTTACCCAGGCCCACCCTCACTGCCCTATCTCAGTAATCTCCACTCATTTACCATAGCTGATCCACCTAACCCACGCATCTTTGGACTGTGGGAGGAAACCTACTCAGACACGGGATGAATGCACAAACTCTACACAGACAGTCACCCAAGACCAGAATTGAACCCGGGTCTCTGACTCTGTGAGATAGCAATGCTAACCACCATGCCACTGCCAATCCTGGACCAACTCCTTCTACCCCATCCACTTTCTTATCTTCCAGCCTTCAAGAGAGGAGAGAAATATCGCAATGTTACTGAGCTTCCTTTAAACCTGTGCATCAGTGATCTCAGAACAGTTCCATTGGCAAACCTTTCCTAAAATTCTAAACCTGATTGAAAAGCTGAAAAATGCGATTTATGTAGATGATGTAAATCTGAAATAAAAATAGCAGATACCAGAAAGGCATAGAAGGTTAGTCGGTATCTGTGGAGACACCAAGTGAGTTCATGTTTTTGGCGTGAGCTCTCCTTCAGAGTTGTTACCTAGTTTGAAAGCTGAAGTTTTTTTTTCCAGTCAGTGAAGCTGCACAGTTTTGTAGTGATTTTTTATACTCTCTCGACCATTGTGAGGCAATGCGAACGCCAAAACTTGGTGGAAGTCGGGGCCAGGCATCTAGATCCAAGATACAACTTCGCGTTTGATAGAAAAGGGGAGACCAATTCTATGTTGAGCTGGACAATGCTGGTTCCTTGGATATCTTGCCCTGATTTAATCTAGAATGGCTGATGTACAGCAGCACGCTGAGGTAAATACTTCGGATAAATCCATTAAAGACAATGTTGCCATTTCATTTTTTTTGTAAGTCCCAAGGCAAAGCACCACATTCTGTAAGATACAAATAGAGATAAACAGTCACTCGAA
Source organism: Carcharhinus amblyrhynchos (assembly GCF_965287045.1). Classification (NCBI taxonomy): domain Eukaryota; kingdom Metazoa; phylum Chordata; class Chondrichthyes; order Carcharhiniformes; family Carcharhinidae; genus Carcharhinus; species Carcharhinus amblyrhynchos. The sequence continues at coordinate 43,968,362 of NC_137327.1, read as the reverse complement.
GGAATGTGTTCTGTCTTCTTGGCACCAGTCTGTGCGTTCTGTTATTTTTAATTTCCTGTTTTTTCCCACCGTTTTTAAGAGTGATTTCCTTTCCAGCCCTGTATACGTGGTTTGTTATGATTTAGGTTCTGCCATCAATGCAGTGCTGGCTGCTTTAAAGATCCTCAGTAGTATTGGAATTAGGATCAGCAGTGATACACTGTCTGCAAATTCAAACGCATGAAATGAGAATCGGCCATGCGCGGAGTCAGAAACCCTGGCATCATTTTCCCTACCCAACAGCGGACCGCAGTTTATTTTGCACTCTGATAGACTGGATTCCTCATCAGTTTTTTCTCTCCATAGCACATAGATTTAACGTACTGAGGGACATAGTCAATTAGCGTTGTCTTTCGGGCCAGATTGCAGGTTTGATGTGCAATACATGAGCAGTAAAAGTTTGTTGCAGTCATTTGATGGCTTTATTAATAGTGTCATAGATATTGGGATCCAGTCAAGCCCTTAAGAACACGCTGGTCCTTTTATCCTGAGTCAGGTCATGGAGATGTTCAGAGCTAATTTCTATCCAGATGGTGCTGCCCAAAGTTAATGTGTGGTTTCAGGTAAGGAATTACTCTCCTGTGTATCTTTATCTCCACTTATATATGGCTTTCTGAGTGTTGTCCCTCTGCTTCTTGGAAACGTGTGTCTGCTTTTGTGTTCAGCAATTCCAAGTGCAAACCACTCAAAGGTGAGTGGCGGGGTGGCGGTGGGGGCAGGTGGGGGAAGTGAAGCAAGCCTGAAGAGGCAGAGATCTTCTTGTATCAGCTCCTTGGCTCTCACACCTTGATTCCTCCTTCAGTGTTCCCCATGTGTCAGAAAGAGGAAAGTCTTCCCTGCTCTCGAATGTTCCTTTTTAAAGTACTGTGATGCTTCCACATATCCAGTGATGTTCTAATCGAGTTTGTGACATCAGAGCAACTTATACCTGTTGTACCAAGTGGTGGCGCGGTGTGTTGGGGCACCAGTTCATTGTGCCACTCAGATTAGAACTTTTTTACCCAGCGGCTACTCATCAATGTAACTAGACTGACCAGCTGACTGAAGGTGAACACAGGGAATGTTGGCCTTTAACCATAATCATTGCAACCGCTAGCAATCATTGTACAGAAACCTTCTGGGTGCAATGCCTGAGGATCCCAGCATGAATAATGTGTGCTGATACTGTCTCACTCACTCTGGAGTGAGCTTTAATTGGAGTTTTACCACGCCTACATAAGAGGCCCTTGGGAATCAGCCTGTGCTAATGTAGGACGAATGCTTTCTCCCCCCCACTGCTCCCCTCTCCTCCACCCCACAACACCCAATCCCGCTTAAAGCAAAACTTAAGTTAGCATTACTCTCTCTGCACCTCCACCTCATTTTGGAAAATATCAATTTTTTTACTCAAAAATTACACCACTGTAATAATGATAATAATAATGACACCACGGTCCCTCTCCTCTTGTTGGCTTGAGGTTGTTAACTAGGATAGCAGTAGAGGTGCTTATAATTGCCTTTGCACCCCTCACAAAGAAGGGAGAACACTGCCAAGGATCTGTGTCTTAACAGTGCTCTTGCAACCCCTGTTTACTCTGTTTCATTTGCACTCTTACCAAATGTCCATTGAGATTTGTACTTCCAGGAATGACATCTGTACAGCAGATTCATTTGCTGACTGTTCCTTGCATTGTGTAGTTGGACCTTTGGACTGAGGCAGTTAAATGAAACCATGGAAATGGAGGTGTGGGACTAAATCAGTTATCACGTTGACTGGTTTCCCTACCAAAATACATGCTGGTTTGATTCTAGTCTTCTCCTAGCCCCTGCATACAGAATACGTGTGGTTGGCAATCAGTTGTAGTGTGTAAATGATCTGGCCAGTGAACTGGACTGTAATTTACACTGAGAAGCATTGGACAATAAAGAATTCGCTCCATTCAAATGAACATAAGAAATGGAAAAAGGATTAGATCAATATGACCCATTGGGTCTGCTTTCCCATTTAGTAAGACGATGGCTGAACTTCACATTTCCACCCTATCCCCATACATCTTGGATCTTTTGGTGTCCAGAAATCTTGCAGTCTCAGTCTTGATACTTGTCCATGGAGCATCCCCTGCTCTCTGGGATTGAGAATTTCAAAGATTCACAGCTCCTGACCTCAGTGCAGAATGGCCGATCCCTTATCCTGAAAATTATTGTCAGACCATGATCCCAAGTCATATTGGATGAAACAACCTCTCAGCATTTACCCTGTTAGGCCCTCTGAGAATTTTATATGTTTCAATAAATTTGTTTGGATGTTGGTGCATCCTTTCACTGAAGTATTGGCTTCATCAGCCCCAAGCATGATTCTAAACCAGTTACATTAATACAGTGTCTCAGTGTGTTTTGTTGATTCACATGTTCGATACCATCATATTTGAAATGACATGCACATACACAATACAAAATGACAGGTGAGTTTATTCTGTGTTCATGTAGAAAAGAACGAAGGTTTTGTTAGATACTTCTCTGAAGCCAGCCCCCAATTTTTTTATTGAAAAATTCAAACATTTAAGCAGCTTTCTGGAATTTTCTTTTGATGTGTTAAGTATAGTAAATAACTTCAAGCAATATGTGTTAGATACACAGCGGGAGCTCCCTGTGGTGGCTCTGATCCAACATTGTGGCCTGGAGTGAGAACAAGCACTCGATTTATTTAGTTTCAGATCAGTTTATTTTTGACATTTTTAGCGGCATTGCTGTTTGAGTGTTTGCGTGGCTAATGCTTTGTTCATGAGCAAACATCTTTTATTACCAGCTACAACTGTACAGGCCTTTGATGATGAGACCACATCTGGAGTACTGTGCACAGTTTTGGTTTCCTTATTATTATTATTTATTTATTAGTGTTGTAAGTAGGCTTACGTTAACACTGCAACTACTGTGAAAATCCCCTAGTCACTGCATTCCTGCACCTGTTCAGGTACACTAAGGGAGAATTTAGCATGGCCAATGCACCTAACCAACACATTTTTTGGACTGGACTGTGGGAGGAAACTGGAACACCCAGAGAAAACCACGCAGTCATGAGGAGAACGCACAGACTCGATGCAGGCAGTGACCCAAACCGGGAATTGAACTTGGGTCCCTGGCACTGTGAGGCAGCAATGTGAACCACTGTGCCATCTTGAAGGAAGGCTATGCTTCAAAGGTACAGTGAAGGTTCACTGGGTTAGTCCCAGAGGCTGAGTACATTGGTCCTCTACTTTCTGGAATTCTAAAAGAATGCGAGGCGATCTTATTGAAGTACGCACAAATCTGCAGGGGCTTGGCATGATAAACACACAGGTTATTCCCCCTTGCAGGGAAATCCAGAACAGAGAGGCACAGTCTCAGGATAAGTTACCAATCATTTAAGACTGAGAAATTTAAATTTCCCGTTTAGGAGAAATTTCTTCACTCAAATGGCTGTGATGCTTTGGAACCCTCCACCCACGAGGGCCATTGAGGAGGAATAATCTGATGAGACTATTCTGGAGAAATTCCTGCCGCGACAAGATTGCAAAGATGCAGCCGGGTAAATAATCAGCTGAACTGGATTTGTTGGTGGTTAGAGGAGGACCATTGGCAATGACGCCATGAGAACTTTTTGCTATTTGGGTAATGGCCTCCAGACCTTTAACATCTTTAACATGTACCTGAACCAGAGAAGTTGGCCATTTAATGTCTCACAGAAGGATGGCAGTGTCAACAATGCAGCACTTCTTCAATAGGAAAAGAGAAACTTGTATTTATGTAGCACAGCCTCAGGATGTATCAATGCACTTTTCAGCCAATGGAAGGACTGTTGAGGTGTAGGCACTGTTGTAACATAGGGATATGGCAACCAACGTGCGCACAGCAAGGCACCACAAGCAGTAAAGAGATCATGATTGAAATATCAGCCCAGGTTTGTGCACTAAAGACTCCAGGGCGGAATTCTCCAGCCATGCTGGTCTAAAAGCCAGAAATTCCGCCCCCACTGTCAATGGGGTTTTACATTCTCCGCAACCCACTGTGGCGGGTGGGATGGGAGAATCCCTGCCACAGTCTTCGAGTTCAGAGTGAGAGAGATACAACCTCACTGACAAATATTGGTGAGGCACGTGGCTGGGCGGATAGAGGAGGATTATTTTGACTTAACACATACCTTGCATTATTGTCCAATGAACAAGGACACCCATAAATAGCCCTCCCAAATTTCACTTTGATTTAGATCAAAAATCAGGAGGAGCAATCATTGAGCAGTTGTGTTGGCATTGTGCATTTTACATTTTAGACAGTCAAATTTATCCCCATTCTCATTTTTTTTGAGGAGGATATTTTGATGACATTTACTGCTGCTGCTTCACTGAGGACTATAAAAATAGTTTGCCAGTGCCTGGGGTCACAAGAGGAATTTCTCCGGCTCCTCTGAGGCTCTGGTGTGTGTGATACTGATCCATTCAGAATTGGTGCTTTGAGATTTATCCCCAATCAGCTGAACTGGCTGTTGTCATCAAAGAAGGTGATCATGAGGTTGCAATGGGCACCTCTGAACAATAGAAAAGAAAGATTTGTCCACATTCCTGCCCTTCATCTCTCTCTGATTTGATTTGGTTTATTTTTGTCACATGTATTAGTATAGAGTGAAAAGTATTGTTTCTTGCGCACTAGGCAGACAAAGCATGCTATTACAGAGAAGGAAAGGGGAGAGTGTGCAGTGTAGCTAGGGTGTAAAGAAAAATCAACTTAATGCGAGTAAGGTCCATTTAAAAGTCTGATGGCAGTAGGGAAGAAGCTGTTCTTGAATCGGTTGGTACATGTCCTCAGACTTTTGTATTCTTTTCCTGTCAGAAGAAGGTGGAAGAGAGAATGTCCAGGTGCGTGGGGTCCTTAATTATGCTGGCTACTTTTCCGAGGCAGCAGGAAGTGTAGACAATGTCAATGGATGGGAGGCTGGTTTGCGTGATGGATTGGGCTACATTCACGACCCTTTGTAGTTTCTTGTGGTCTTGGGCAGAACAGGAGCCATACCAAGCTGTGATACAACCAAAAAGAATGCTTTCTATGGTGCAATTACTCTGCAGTGACTCCTGCACAGACATTAGGCAAGGATGGGATCTAGTTTGGCTGTGTTTCTCTCCTGTCTGTGTTCGAGTAGCCTGCCAACATTCACACCTTGGCTGTAAGCCACTTGGCTGTCACTGGATGGCACCCCTTTATTAGATTGCAATGGTTTCAGTCCATGTGCTAGCACAGGCTCTAGTATGATGGGCCAAATTTTTTTGTGAACCTATGGAGCTGTACCCCAAGTAGAATACATAAGATGTAAGAGCAGAAGTAGGCTGTTTAGTTCAGTGAATCTGCTCCGCCATTCAATGAGATCGAAGCTGAATCTGAGTCCCCTAGAGGGGAAAAATAACCAAAATAAGTCATCTTGTCTCACCCAGGATGCATGACAAGAATAATAGTTTCAAGGCAAAATGTGTTTGTATCAGTAAGGGGGAGGCAATGGCCTACTTATTATCGCTAGAATATTAATGCAGAGACCAGCTAATGTTCTGGGATCCAGGTTCGAATCCCACCCTGGCATCCAACCCCAACTTCATATCTTTCTGTTTCTTTCTCCTTCATTTGCATATCTTACTTCAAGAAATTTCCATGTTCTAATAATTCTCTGTTTCCCTTTTGGGGGAATTCCCAACTGGGTTTATTTATTATCAAGGGGAGGTAGTGGCCTAGTGGTAATATCACTAGGCTATTCATCCAGAAACTGAGCTAATGTTCTGGGGACCCAGGGTCAAATAATGCCGCGGTAGATTGTAGCATTTGAATTCCGTTAAAAAAAATCTGGAATTTAGAATCTACTGATGACTGTGAAACCACTGTCGATTGTCGGAAAAACCCATCTGGTTTGGTAGTGTCCTTTAGGGAAGGAAATCTGCTGTCTTTACTTGGTCTGGCCTAGATGTGACTCCAGAGCCACAGCAATGTGGTTGGCTCTCAACTGCCCTCAAACAAGGACGTCTAGGGTTGAGCCATAAATGCTGCCGGCCAGCAATGTCCATGTCCCATGAATGACTAATACAAAAAGATTTAAGAGAATACTGTGAGAAGAGTAATAGCACTTAGTGGAATGCTGTCCAATGCAGCCACTGATTACTAAGTGAATGATGAGATTGGCACGGCTGCAACTATTGCAAATAAGCCACCTTTTAAATCTTCAGTTTATGGAAATTCTGACGCAGCATCAAACACCCTTGCCAAGTTAGTTTTGTGTTGATAAGTAATGGACTTGATAGGGTTTTTCTCGTGATCTGTCACCTTGTAAATGTGATGCTGATTACATTTTCCACCCCCCACCCTCTGTGACACTCTTAACAAAGAGTGTGAGATCGAGACAGCAAGTGGCTTGCACGATTTGCAGACCAAAGGTGACTGACTTGTGCCCAAAACCAATTTTACCAAAGTGGGAATTCTGGCAAAGAATCTTCGGATAGAGAAGAGATTTCGTATTTTCCTATAAGAAGTCCCATCCATGGGTTAAATTCCAACAGGTACCACTTGTGAGACTTCTTACTGTGCCCACCCAAGTCCAACGCCGGCATCTCCACATCTTGTATTTTATTCGCCGCAAACTGAAATACTGCCCATCATTTTGCTCTATCCATAAATTGGAGTGACAGATTCTACTTTTCAATTGAAGTTGCATCACTTACCTCCCCCTCACCCCCGGCTCAGGCTTTAGCATCACCCTCTACCTAAGGGAATAGGGAATTTTAGATTGCAGTTGGCAGAATTTCGAGCTGTCCCAGCACATTCCTCTGAAATGTGATTACTTCCTGCATGTAATCACTAGAGAAGACATGAGTGATACTTTCTCATTAAATTGCAAAAAAAACACATACAAACCTAACCACTTTGATGTAAACAAGATGGAAATCCTAGAAACAAATAAATCCCAGCAAAGGTCATATTTTCCCAGAATCTTGAGACAAGAGGAGATTTGTAATGCATTGTTGGTCATTTATAAGTGAGACAATGAGCTCTAGGGAGATCCCAGTAGATTAGAAACAGGTTGAGGTACCCATTCTCAAAAAGGGTGACTGCAGATGGCAGCAACCGCAAACCAATTCTTCTTCTTCTTCCAATACTGTGCAAAATAATGGAAGTATGATTGGCACTGCTGTCTCAGAGCTCCAGGGACCTGGGTTCAATTCCCCACTTGGGTCACTGTCTGCGTGTAGTTTACATATTCTCCTTGTGTCTGCGTGGGTTTCCTCTGGGTGCTCTGGTTTCCTCCCATAGTCCAAAGATGTGCAGATTAGGTTGATTGGCCGCGCTAAATTGCCCTTTGGTGTCCCCGGATGTGTAGGTTAGAGGGATTAGCAGGATAAATGTGTGGGGTTGTGGGGATAGGGCCTGGGGTGGGATTGTTGTCGGTGCAGAATCAATGGGCCAAATGACCTCCTTCTGCACTGGTGGGTTTCTGTGGTTTGTAAAATTGAGGAATATCTCTGACAATAATAACCTTGTAATCACCAGCTAGCACAAAATTCAGAATGTGGAGATCCTGGAAGTGTGTTGGAAAGTAGCCTGTGGAAAAAAACGCTCGATTTTTCAAAAAGCTGCACACAAGGTTACAACTGAGTTCAAAAGGACTTTGATGCAGAGTGAAACTTGATAATTGATAAGAAATTGGCTACTGGCCAGATGACTGAACATTTTTTTTAAGAGGAGCTTTGTTCGGAAGTGGGGGAGGTGCTAGCTTGCTGTGCACTACCGTTTCAAATTTATATAATTGACTTAGTTTCAGTTGTTCATGTGTGTAAATAAGCCTTTTTAATAAACTTCAGGAGCTGTTTTGGCACTGCTTATCTGGATGAATGCCCTCCTTGGCAATGGTTAGTCTGGGTTACTTGGCACTGTTAGCCTCGGTGAAAACCCACCTTGCTGTTTGCAATGGTTAGACGTCAGTATTTTCCTGATAAATAGCCTCTGGCCTCTGGTCAGCTGACTCCACCCGCATTGTTTTTGTCTGACCCTCGTGCAGATGGCAGGAAACACCTTGTTTAATCAGGAACAGATAGCAGGCCAATGTGTGGCCTGCTACAATGAAGTGGAAGGAAATCCGGTGCTCACAATGACTGGGGAATTACAGTAAAGTCCAAGGAGTATCTGAAGTAGAGCGTTGAGTGTCTCAGCTTTTGAAGACTGGCGTCTCTATTATGATTTTTAAAAAGTTGCAAGCACATGTTTAGATTGGTTTGTTTGTAGTATGGACTCCTTCCAAATTGCCTGCTACCATGTAGAATCACAGAATTCCTACAGTGCAGAAGGAGGCCATTTGGCCCATCAAGCCTGCACTGACAACAATCCCACCCAGGCCCTATCCCCATAACTCCATGTATTTGCCCTCCTAATCCCCCTGACACTGAGGGGCAATTTAATATGCCAATCACTCTAATCTTTGGAACTGTCCTCCAGACAAGATTGTCCAATACTTCTCCATGATTTTTTTAAAGTTTATTTATTAGTGTCACATGCAGGCTTACATTAACACTGCAACAAAGTTAGTGTGAAAATCCCCCCGTCGCCACACTTTGGCATATGTTCGGGTGCACTGAGGAGAATTAACCATGGCCAGTGCACCTGATCAGCACGTCTTTCAGACTGTGAAAGGGAAACGGAGCACCCGGAGGAAACTCATGCAGGCTCCACACAGAGTCATGCTGGGAATCAAATCCGGGTCCCAGGTGCTGTGAAGCGGCAGTGCTAACCCCTGTGCCACTGGATGATAACTCCAACAATACAGTCATTGAATGTTGTGGCATAAAGGGGGGACATTCAACCCATCATGCTCTTTGAAAGAGCTACCCAATTAGTCCCACTCCCCTGTCTTTCACTATAGCCCATAATATCTCCCATATTGGCTCTTTTGCCAATTATTTTTAATCTGTACTGTGGGGTTATTGATGTTAGTGTCTAATAGGTTCTAATGATGGATGTTAAATACCTTGTAGCTTAAGTTAATAAGGTGACTAGGTATTGGGCATTGAGTAGTTATTGCTACATTGTGGTGATGCAGTCAGTACTGGGACACTGAGAGTCGCAAAGTAAGCTCTGTGGCAAATAAGGCATATGGGCAAATTTTCCCATTCTGTTCCCCATGGGAATTGGAGAGGGCCAGAGATAGAACATGGAAAGGTCCGTTGATTTTGGGTAGGATTTTACAGTTTCGGGATAAGCATGGCCATAGTCTCTAACAAAGCAGCCTAGTCTAATCTCTAGTCTCGATATCTCAGTTAGGTCTCCCTTTCTCTGTACTAGGGAGGCAAATTGCAGTTTTTTAAAGTTTCTCTAGTGAACTGGATTCCCTCCTCCCTGATGCTGGTCCATAATATCGCCTCCCCACCCTTCTTAAAGCCTTCAATATTCTGTCTAAACTGTGATGCCCAGAATTGGAAGCAATGCTCTAAATGAGATATAACCAGTGATTTCCAAAGGTTTAACATAACTTTATTGCTTTTGAACTTTCTATCCGATTTACAAAACCAATGATCTTGTGTTTTTTAACGGCCTTCTTAACTAGTCATACCACTTTCAAAGATTGGTGTGCATGGGATTGTCTGATACAGTTTACCAACTAATTTATGGTTTCCTTTCCTACTTTTCCTCCACTGCTCTCCCACCCTCTTCATCCTCAAGTTGGGAGGAGCCATTTGGACTGTGTACTTGTGCTGTGTTGCACAGTTGATCCACCATGATGGTGGCAGTGGATGATTTCATAGAAAACCTACAGTATAGAAAGAGGCCATTTGGCTCATTGAGTCTGCACCGACTCCCTGAAAGACCATTCCACCCAGTCCCTCCCCTCTGCCCTGTCACTATTAACACCATACATTTAGCATGGCCAATCCACCTAAGCTACACATCCCTGGACATAAGGGGCAATTTAGCATGGCCAATCCACCTAATCTACGCAACCCCGGACACTAAGGGGCAATTTAGCACAACCAATCCACCTAACGTACATATTGCCAGACACTAATGCACAATTTAGCATGACCAATCCACCTAACCTACATATCTCTGGACACTAAGGGGCAATTTAGTGTGGCCAATCCACCTAACCTACACAGCTTTGGAAACCAGAGCATCCGGAGAAAACCCATGCCGCGACAGGGAGAACATGCAAACACCACATATATATAGTGACCCAAGGTCGGAATCGAATCTGGGTCCCTGGTGCTGTGAGGTAGCAATGCTAACCACTGTGCCAGTCTTCAGAATGTAACTAGAGATAGAATGAAATAGCCCTGATTACCATAGTGTGATTCTCATCTTCAAATTGCCATCCGCTGGTCTCGCAGGACAGCATACGCAAACATTTGGGTGACCCATTTATCAAAAAATAGCGACATTTATCACAAGCGAGTTGTGGATGAGGAAGGCTCATTTTACTTCATCTATCCAGAAAGATCATCCATTTCCTCCATTGTAATATCTAGTTTTGTTCATAAATGGTTATAGTTTTTTCTTCTGCTCCTCCACCTGAACAAACATTCCAAATGTTGATTACTCTCTTTCTGAGAAATGCTCGATATTGGCCTTGGAATTAATTTTCTATTAGTTTGAACTTTTATCAGGTTTACCATTTCCAAACACTTAACTATATTCTATTACTGGTAAGATCAATTCTCAACTATCTCCTGGCTGAGAAAAGACTTGCATTTACATAGCGCCTTTTGCAACCACAACATGTCTTTGTGCTTTACAGCCAATGAAGTACTTTTTTGAAGTGTGGTTACTGTTGTAATGTAGGAAACACAACTTCAGTTTGCATTGAGGAAACTCCTGTAAATAGCAATGTGATAAAGATCAGGTGGGCTGTTTTTGTGATGTTGAATAAACAATAAATATTGGCAAAGTCATCTGGAACAACTGCCTGTTTTTCTTTCAGATAGGGCCAAAAATCTCTTACGTCCACTGGAGATGCGTTAGTATCTCTTATGCAAAAAACACCACCACCACCAGTGCTGTGTTCCTCAGTAATGCACTGAGCGTTGGCTTTGATTTCTGTGCTGAAGTCCTGGAGAGGGACTTGTAACATGGTTCAGGTGATAGTCACGGCAGTTGATAATGTCACAGCTGAAAAACCTGCAAACTTCCCTCTTAACTCGGGGACACCTGACACTGGAAGCAGATGTGTGGCTCCTCATTGTGCTGCTTCCAGTGCTAGGTTTTCTCTTCTTTCTAATCCTACTTCAATAATGAGGGTCACATTTCACTATTTCCCCCGTTTTCTCCTTCAATGCTACTTCTTTTACAACAGGGCTCGTCTTTTTCTGGAAGTGTAACTGAGTGACGATATGATATTTAACAAGGAATGTTGGAAATTTATTCCAACATGGTTGAAGGGGAAGGGAACAGCGCATCATGAATAACCCAGTCCTGTCCACACTTAACGTTCATACGCACACTACCAGGACAGGTGACTGGGATAGTGATAAGATGCAGCAAGCTCACTGATATTCTCCTCCCTTGTGCAGGTTTGTTGAGATAAATTGTTCTCCCCCAGCTGCCTTTATGAGCAGCTAACTCAGAACAGAAAGGGAATTGAGCTAGAAGCTTCCAGTTTTGTATTTTTCATTTGCACGGTGGTTAAACATATTGAGCCTGCAGGTATATTACATTCCATTTTATTCAATAACATTTTATTAATTTTTCTGCCATTACGTTCCATGTAGACGTAAGCCACATAATTGAGTAATTCAAGTGGGTTGATTGCTTATTTTTCTAGTATTTAATTGAATATTTCATTGCAATTTGATTGGAATTTCTAACCATTGACTACCTGAATCAATGTTGACCTTGAAGATGGGACTTTTGATACTAAATAATACATTGGATTAGAATTACCACACACAGTTGAGAGGAGGAAATCAGTGCTTTTCATATATAGTTTTCTGTAGTTGTAGGATGGGCAGAATGGGCTCTTACAATGCCCTACTTGAGGAAGTAAGAGGACATGGGGCTGTCTCTATATCAGGAAGCATCCCTCCCCGCCTGGGACATAATCCCTGAACCTAAGTTGAGATAATCATTTGCCACGTAGACAAGGTGCAGGACAGCCAGTGCAGTTCAAAAAGATGAATTTTTATCAGTGTACTTGGATGGAACATTCCCTCTTCCGAAGTGTAACCAAACGGACAACTGCTCACAGTAGCATTGATCTTTCTCTTAACGGAGATAATAATGGCGTGGGCTGGGTAAAATTTAATGCTGTAGAGCTGCTGGCGTTGGACTGGGGTAAACACAGTAAGAAGTCTTACAACGCCAGGTTAAAGTCCAACCAGTTTATTTGATAGTTTACTATCAAATAAGCTGGTTGGACTTTAACCTGGTATTGTGAGACTTCTTGCTAGAATTTATTGCTGCAGGAAGTCAAGTGACCAAGTCGATATGGAATGCTGCTATGTAGGTATCAAATTTCATAGCGTGGGCACCCATGGGCCTAATTGGTCTCTTCATTAATGGTTGAAGTGAGGGAATCCTGCAGATTATCTTTCTGGTAAGGGCATAAAATCAAAAGGAAGTAGCATTTGCTTCAGTGAAAGGATGAAACCAATGATGTGTTCTGTACCTACAGTGGGTGGGTTCTATATAATCATCCCCACCAGATAATGCCATATTTAATTGGTGATTTTTAACTTTGAGTATTATGCCATCTAGCTAGCTGATCATTCTCTTGCTAACAAACTGCAGCCAACAACAGCCTCTTCAGCCAAGCCTCACCATTGTTTGGGGAGTTTTGTTTTTTCAGGGCACTGAATTCCTGGAATAGCCATTGCAGTGAAAATGATTAATTCAGTTTGTGTTGGAGTCTGTCACTGTGCTTCACTGCTCCTTCCCTGTGCAGTATCAATCCATCCCGCCGTATTTCTGTCTCCAAAAAGCTTTACAATCCAAAATCCTACTTTTCCAAACTCAGCATCACCAGCTTGCAGCAAGATGAATGACTTCAGCATGTGCCCAATGACATAAGGATTATGACCTTCTTATCTTGCTGTTATGATTTTGCATGTACAATACTACCCCTGCTAAGATATTGCAGTTTCCTGGATCTGCTGGGAGCACAGATCCTGACACTCCCTCAGTATGTGAAGAAGGTCAAATTGTCCTACCGTTTGCCAATTGGAATTTTATCAGATTCAGTTGCCTGACAGGGGCTGAGTGAGCTAACGTCAGCTGTCACTTCATTGGGTTAGTCCAATTAGCCTTATTGCCTTTGATCTTTTAGGGTGTTATGTCGCATGGGAAGGTGAAATCAGTCAATTACACCCCTTAAGCTTTGGTGAATTTTTGGGCCTGCAATTAAAATTGGAGGTGCTGTCAAACTCATCATGTGTTCGCACTCTACATGCAGACATTAGCCTTTTATCCCAGTCTCAACCATGAACAGGTAATAGGCCTAACAGGAACTCTACACTCCATTTTCCCATTCTAAGACAGTTGCTCTTTGAAATCCGCCTCTTTGATCAAGTTTTTAATTCTCTGTCCCAGTACCTCTTAACCTGGTGTCAAATGTTCTGTAATGGAATCATAGAATCCTACAGTGCGGAAGGAGACCATTTAGCCCATCAAATCTACACTGACCAGAATCCTGCCCAGGTCCTATCCCCATAACCACACACATTTACCCTAGCTAATCTCCCTGACAGTAAAGGGCAATTTAGCACAGCCAACCCATCTAACCGCACATCTTTGGACTGTGGGAAGAAACTGGAGCACCCGAAGGAAACCCAGGCATAAAGGGGAGAACATGCAAACTTCACACAGACAGCGACCCAACTGGGAATCGAACTCAAGTCCCTGGCGCTGTGAAGTACACTGCTAAGCACTGTGCCACTGAGCCGTCCCAATATCTGATAACTCTCAGTTCCAGCGCCTTGGGATCTGTTTCTACATTCAGGATGCTATATAAATGCAAGTTTTTGTGACATAGTCACAGGGCAGCACAGAAGGGAATGGGTTGGAAGCCTCATTGGCTTACTATGGATTTTTGACTCTTATCCATGGTCAGAATTTATGCAAAGCTTTGATTTGTCAGCTGTTTTATGTGGGCAGAATTCCAGCTGTAGTTTCTCAGTGTACAAATGCCATTCGGAGGGTAGGATTCAGGCAGTGAACCCAGTGACTTCTCTAAGCAAGCAACAAGAAAAATGGAGCACCAGAATCCCAAAGGGTGCAGGACTTGTAACTGGACAAAAATTCCTTCAACCCTTCTTGTATTTACCAGTATATTATTGAAAATTATACTTGACTCAGATTCTGGAAATACAGACGAGCATGTTCCAGGCAAGAACAATAAATGCACTTTGTAACAATTGCTCCTTGAGTCTGATCTGGGGCGTCAGTCTGCATTGGTCCCACGCTGCCACAGAACAGTTCTGCCACCTCTTGTGTTTGACAAATGTCGCCTAGTAACATTTAAAAGCCAGAGCCAAAGAGGCTTGTGATTTTTTTTCCGGTTTATTTCTTACTCATTCAGAACCAGGCCCTCAGGCTGCATGACTTATAGTCTTGTACAGACTTGCACAAATCTCTCTGCTGTACTGCTGCATTGTGTTATAGTGTCAGCCTCCTCATCTTGAATTAAAAGAGGCTTTCTTCTCCAATTTTGGCCTGCAGTTAGGGAATAGAATGGTAAATGCAGTGGCACCAATCTATCCTCGTACTTACTGCCAATCAATAAATTGATTTCATGTCTCCTGATAGGGCCCACCAAGCGAGCTGGCTTTTCGCACAAAGAGAGTGGTGAGTGCCAGAACGTTGTTGCCTGCTGGGGGAGGGGACCACGAGCATGATCACCTTGATGGTTTTGTTCTCCCAGGAAGCTGTTGTGTAGAATTCCTTTCTGCCCAGTCAAAACTGCATTGCAATATTGCTCAATATATTGAGCAGCATATTCTACCAGGGGAGAATTAGATGTCACTCACTTCCCAAGCATCACGATGTGTGTGTGGATCTGGCGCAGTGAGACCTACGGAACAGCCTTAAGCAGCCAGTTCAGTTCTTCTTGCGAGCCACTAAGTGGATGAACTCTCCTGTGGAGACTGAGCAAACTTGTGTATGGCGAACAGTCTCTCGGACGAGGTAACAGAAGCTTGCTGGCGATGCCTGAACAGCTCAGAACCTCAAAGAAAGGAGAGCAGAAAACTGCAAAGGCAGCTTATGTGGCTTTGAAAGGCATAGTTTGCATTTGGCTGTTTTGCTGAGATGATTGTCATTTATTGTAGGCTCTCTGCATGTTGAGCTCATTAGGCAGTTTATAGTGCTCGCTGAGTTCAAAAACACCTTTTGCGTTTCCGACACAGTCTGATTACTCAGGATGTTGATGTTTCTGTGGCTTGGCGGTTACTCCTCAAACTCCAGATTTTCAGAGGTTTTACACAATGGTTATTTTTCTTTGCTTTTTAAGACTTGCAGTACCACACGAGCAAGATGTTATGGTCATATCTTTGTGAGCTGAATGTTATTGGCACAGTATTTTTCATAGAGATTGAGACTAGACTGCATCATGTAGCTTACAGCCCTGCTGATCAATGCAGTGCTACAGATCCAGTTGCAACAGCATTGCATTTGTGCCACAGGCATTTATAGCACAGGAGGCCTCTTTGCCTGTTCTGTCTGCACTGGCTTTTATCCAGAACAATTTCCAGGGCAAATTCCACGGTCCTGAATTGTTCAACTCAGGTGACTGTCTGTGCGGAGTTTGCACGTTCTTCCCATGTCTGAGTGAGTTTCTCCCAGGTATTCCAGTTTCCACCCACACTCCAATGATGTGCAAGTTAGGTTGATTGGTCATGCTAAAGTGACCCTTAGTGTCAGGGGAATTAGGCAGGTAAATACATGGGGTTATGGGGATAGGGCCTGGGTGGGATTGTTGTCAGTGCAGGCTTGATGGATTGAATGGCTTCCTTCTTTACTGTAGGGATTCAATGATTCTATAAACCCACAATTCAGTGGTTATCTGATAAAAGCTGTAGTGTTCTGTGATTTTCCAGTTCCCTGTTTAAGGATGTGTTCTTTAAGCGTGACTCATTTTCTTCATCACCTCCACCCTGATTTCAGCATTTTGCCCTCTCTCTTCATAGCCAGCGTGCCGCAGAGCCTGGGGAGCAGGCAGGCAGCTTGACATAGCAGATGGCATTGAGAAACCACTTGAAGGATAAATGACAATTTCAAATGCTGTGAAGAATGACATTGTTGATCGAGACAAAGGGACCTTTTCAGTGGTGGGTTTCCCCCAAAGTGGCTCCAGCGCTGTAATGAAATACATTGAAGCCTTTAGGCAGTTTATTATCATTCAGAAACTTGGAATATTTCTGCATTCAAAGCTGCATAATGCATAACTCCACATTTGCTGGAAGATTCGGAATAATTTGATATTTCAGCACAGATATAACAGTGCCTCAGTGCCTGGCTGTTAAATTATAAGGCTACTTAGTAATGTTTAATTTTACACATATGTCATTCCTTTTTACTAAAGTTCTTCTTCAATCCCAAGACCGAACCACATGCGCTTAGTGAATGAAAGCTAGATATTCGTACTGTGGCTTTGTACATTGTATCTATGCATAATCTAAAATGGTCTGCCCTGGATTTAGTTCAAAACTCCTCATTCAATATCTCAAGTGTGTGGACTTAAGTCATTTCCTAGATGGTCAAACACAAATTGTTCAAAATGCAGTGTTGGTTGAATTTTGCAAGTGGTCTAAACCCCAGAAAATTGAGGAGAGCTCTCTCTCAAAGCACTGTGACACTAGATGAAATCAGCTATTTCCCGATTAACCGGATATTGAAGCTAGGATCTGTCAACATCGCCATTTCATCAAATTATGTCCACAAGGACAATTTGAGGAATATCTTTGACCTTCCCTTTATTTGAAGTAAAACCTTTACACGTTTGGAGCAAGATGAGACCATTCTGCTCCTTCGGTCTATTCTGGTGTTCAATTAGATCATTGTTGATCTGTACCTTAACTTCATTTTGTTTCCATAACAATTAATGCATCAAGTAACATCCTCAGTCAAAGGTAGTGGCTGTTCCAAGATGAAGTTACTTGAAACTGCATACGAACACTGTGGGCAGTCCTTTGAGAGATGCTGGTAGAGTGATAATTTCGCTGGTCTTGAAAGCTAGGGACCCAGGCTATTATCCTGAGAACATGGGTTCAAATCCCACCATGGTATCTGGTGGAATTTGAATTCAGTCAATAAACTGGAATTGAAAAGCTAGTCTCAGTAACAGTGACCATGAAACTACTGTCATAAAAACCCATCTGGTTCACTACATTTTACTGGGTTGTGGAGGAGAGTACTGATACTTGGCCCATCTTCTCAATAATGTCTCCTGAAATTTATTCCAGGAATTGGCAGTCAGCGAGGCCATATTATTACTTCAACAGGTGATTGCAAATGGAAATGGTTTTAATTTTTTACCAGTGCAATATGTAAACCTAAAACTCCAAAATCAACATAAGCAGTGCACTGCAAAGAGTTCAAAACATTACTGCATCATTGCTTTACAAGGATCCAGTGGCATAGTTGCTGTGTCACTAGACTAATAATCCAGAGATTCGGGGTAATGCTCTGGGGACCCAGGTTCGAATTCCACTATAGCAGATGATGAAATTTGAATTTGATAAATCTAGAATTAAAAGTCTAATGAAGGCATTGCTGATTGTTGTAAAAACTCATTTGTTTCACAGACGTCGTTTCAGGAAGGAACCATCCTTACCTAGTCTGGCTGGCATGTACTCCAGATCCACAACAAAGTGATTGACCCTTAATTGCCCTCTGAGGAGACGATGGCCTAGTGGTATTATTGCTAGACTACAAATCCAGAAACTCAGCTAATATTCTGGGCACCTAGGTTCAAATCCCACCATGGTAGTTGGTGGAACTTGAATACAAAGTAAAAAAATCTGGAATTAAGGACCTGCTGATGACCATGAAACCATTGCTGATTGTTGGAAAAACCCATCTGGTTCACTAATGCCCTTTAGGGAAGGAAATCTGCTGTTCTTACTTGGCCTAGCCTATATATGACTCCAGAGTCACAACAATGACTCTTAACTGTCTCCAAAATACCCTTGCAAGCCACTCAGTTCAAGGGCACTTAGGGATGGGCAACAAATGCTGGCTGTGTCAGCTCCACCCACATCCCACAAAAGAATAAATAAAAAATTCCTGTGGAGAAGCAGCTGGGCTCCCAGTGATTGCAACCCTGGGGAACTTAACCCTGCTCCTATCATTCGAGAAAGGACTTGTAGGAACTGAACATGCAGAGCCTCCATTTTATTCTGTTCACAGAAATAACAGGTACATAATTTCAATCACAATATGATTGCACTCGAAGATGTAGAGGAACTTTCTTGATCCAAGAAGCTGCTGCAGCCAGGTCAATTTATCATTCCAAAGCTGAGATAGATAGATTTTTGTTAAGGAAGGGAATTAAGGGATAGAAGTCAACCACTATGATCTAACTGAATGGGGAAACCAGATCAAGGGGCTGAATGGCGGCCTACTCCAATTCCTAACTATTCATTGGCTGCTGTACAGTGGCTGGTCTGAAAACACTGCAGGCAAATTTCTGCTTGTTGTAATCCTGTGTAGGGAATAGTCCAGGTAAATGTTGATCATTTGGTATCTCCTGGAGCTGCTGTGAAAAATCAGAATGAGACTTGGGGCTGGAGATAGCTGAGCTTCGGATCAGGTGTTGGAGAATGAGAATAACATTTTGATGTTCTGATCATTCCTGGTGAGCTTGGGAAAGGAGGCTTTAACTTTTTGCCTTGCGCTGCTTCTTGGATGTGATTAGACTACAGAACATTTATAGAAAGGACAAATCCGACCCAGAGCCAAACAAATTGACAAAAATAGAAAGGAGCTGAAAAGGAATCACTAGGGTGTTCCTGAAAGTTGGTCTCATGATTTCACTTCATTTGTCCATCTCTATCTCTCTCTCTCGAGGAATTTTCCCCTTTTCGCCCGTGTCTCTTGGACTTAGTTACCGTACTTTCAGACCTGATCCTTATTAATATAGCGACCATAAATATTAGAATGAGCCTTGGGCTTCTAAGTTGAGCTATTTTAGGCATTCAAAATTGAGCAATAAACAATGTTCATCTCTGGTTTTTAAAGAGAGAAGAAATGTAAAATTGAATTGAGTGATTTGCAGATTTTGATTTAGCACTGTGGATTCCCCAACCATAGATCAAGTGGGGAGTCATACAGTACCCAGGTTAAATCTACCCCAACACAAAAAAACAACGTTCCTTGTGGTTGACTTTCCTTAGTTAATGCAGTCTCTTGCTTGTAAGCAAAAAAGCACCTTTCGTGACATCCCAAAGCTCCCACTGTTCCTGTTGTAATGTAGGAAACAAGACAATTTGTGCATTTAGCAAGCTCTTACAACCAACAATGAAATAATGGACGGGTGTGTTGTTTAAGTGGTGTTGATCTGGTGGATAAATATTGTAAGAAGTCTCATAACATCAGGTTAAAGTCCAACAGGTTTATTTGGTAGCAAAAGCCACTAGCTTTTGGAGTGCTGCTAATGGCTTTTGCTACCACATAAACCTGTTGGACTTTAACCTGGTGTTGTGAGACTCCTTACTGTGTTTACCTCAGTCCAACACCGGCATCTCCACATCATGGATAAATATTGGCCAGGGTTCAAAGTCGCCATTTTTCTTTGTGTTGTGCACCTCTTTTTTTACACCCTCCTGAGAGGACAGATGGGGCCTCTGACAACATTGTGCTCCTTCAGTACTAGATTTTGTGTTGAAGTCTTTGGCATGAGATTTGAACCCATAACCTTCTGATTCCGAGGAGAGTGATTCTATCATTGAGCCATAGCTGAGCTAACAGTCAAGATTGTGGCTTACATTGAATAACCAGAAAAGCCACAAGACTATTCTGTATAGATATTGAATAGAGCACAATTGAGTAGAACTAGATTAATATGCAATTTCAGGTCTTTCTGTCCCGTGTTTGCCATTCACAGGGAAAGGGTACAGTGATGAAGCATATTGTCGCAGGTTTCATTGTTTACTGTGACCAGTTGATTTGAATGTGTGTCGCCACATGAATTAAAGCTGGAAACACGACTTCCTGCAACTGCAATCAATGGACCTTTGATGCTATCAGACAATTGATGTCTGCACTGGGACATTTGCCTCGAGTTCCTGCTGCTGTGGACAGAGCACAAATCAGTGTGCATCGGGAGTTAGTGAGACGCACTTATACTAGCCAGCTGCTGTGATGCCAAGTGCACTGCAGTTACCAATTGAAGGAAGAGGGAGTAAAGTGAGCCACACCCATATAAAATACATATACTTGTACACCAGGCACACACACACACACACCCCTATACTATACTTGTATACACACACTTGTATAAAAATAATATACATACACACATATATATATAAAATTGAATTGAGTGATTTGCAGATTTTGATTTAGCACTGTCAATTCCCCAACTGTAGTGGCCTCCTCGTATATTTCTCACAGTGAGCGATGGTGCATTGTTCACCAATGGCAGGATCATTTGGTCCCACTGCTGTCAATGGGATTTCCCACTGGCTCAACCCCACACCATGGGGATACCTGTGCGCCATTAGTAGGACCAGAAGATCCCACGGTTGTGAACAGCCAGACAATTCTGGCCAATATATACTTACACATATATGTAAAATGTATAATATTTATTATATATACACACATTTCCTCTCTTGTTCTAAGGTACATTCACTTTCCCACCAATAATAAACTGGAAACCATACAGATTCTGCTGATAATACAGCAGCATTACAGACTTCTGGTGGTATCCATTTGATACCATCTACCAGCAATCAGATTGGGGCGTTTACCCATTGTCTCTGCCAACATAATACATCTCGAAACATAAAATGTTATATCTTGTCAGCAAAAGGAGCAACATCTTCACCCTGTTGCAATAAGTTAGGAAGAATGAGAATAATCTGAAGTGCCATAATCAGCATGACATTGTGTGTTTGTAGATGAAATGATGTGATTGAATGCTATATTTGCACACTCCGCTATGGCTTATTTATCATAAAAACAAAAATTAATTGGGTGCTAGTCGTCAACCTTGATTCAGATTGTGCACACTAAGCAATGTGCTGAGAGTCGACTAATTCACTGCATTTCAATTAACAAGGGAGTCAAACGTGATGGGAGGCAGCAAGAAAATGAAGTTAAGGCCACAGTCCAATCAGCCATGAATGTCTGAATAGCAGAGGTGGCTCAATGGGCCACCTATTACTTACAATCTTATGATTGTCGGCGATGGGAGGGAAGGGAAGGTAATTTGTTGTATAGAATTCTGTGCTTGAATTGATTCCTCCCCAGTGCAAACCACAAGCTGGTGCTGATTGCATCAAAGTGGTTCATCTGGAGCCTGAGGCAGCCATGTTGGCAGATGGCAGGTGTTGCTGAATTTGCCAGCTCATCTTCTTTAGCCATAATTATCCTGTTTTATACAACTTACTATGTTTTGTAGTTTTTTAAAAATTATCCCTACCATGTTGTTAATCCTGAGTGTTGCATTATTTAAAGAAAATTGTTACCCTCAGTACAGAGGCAGAATCAATGATTTTGATTTTTAAAAACACATTTGTGCTGCCTGACCTGACTCATATCCAGGAGTGCAGACAGCAATAGACTTGCATCCATTTGAAAATTGATAGCAAACAAAATGGCAGTTTTAGGAATTAGACTCTGTTACTGTAAATCATAGCATCCTACACTGCTGAAGGAGGCCATTTGGCCCATTGAGCTTGCACCAACAACAATCCCAGGCCCTATCTGTGTAACTCTACGTATTTACCCTGCTAGTCTTCCTGACACTAAAGAGCAACTTAGCATGGCCAGTCAACCTAACCCACACATTTTTGGACTCTGGGAAGAAACCAGAGCAGCCGGAGGAAACACAGGCAGATACAGGGAGAACATGCAAACTCCACACAGATAATCATCCAAGGCCGGAATTGAACCCAGGTCCCTGGCTCTGTGAGGCTGTGTCATTTCAGCATTGTCTTGATTTATGCCATCAGTTTGGCTCTGACAGCTAATGAAGGTGAAGATTCTGTCAGCACACACCTTCCCTGTGACCTCGAAGTGGAAGAGTTTATTTGCATTGTTCCTGGAATTTTCGGATAGGTGGTGAGCTTGGCCTTTGACTGGTCTTTAATTGGTTGTGCCCAGCCATGTTGCTATTGACCATCTGCCCAGGTGCAGGAACACCCATGCCTATGCCTGGACTTAAGGACATTACTTTGTGAGACCACAAATGATGAAACAGGGGTTAACTTTGTGCGCAATGATACCATAGTGTTGGCAGTAGGGGCAGCCCCAGCGAGGAATGGGCCTTCCCTGCGACCAGTCATAGAGCCACCAAATAATGCAAGACAGGAGGGGGCCATTCAGCTCACCCTGTCTTTGCCAGTTCTCTGAAAGAACTACCCAATTGATATATATATTTTTGATGTGGCTGCCCACATATTAGAGGTTGGGAGCTGAAGAGCAAAATAAAAACAGTTTTAAGTTAAGTTTAATTTATTAGTCACAAGTAGGCTTACATTAACATGTAAAATCCTTCAGTTGCCACATTCCAGTGCCTGGTCAGGTACACTGAGGGGCAATTTAGCATGGCCAATGTACCTAACCAGCATGTCTTTCAGGTTGTGGGAGTAAACTGGAGCACCCGGAGAAAACCCATGTGACACAGGGAGAATGTGCAAACTCCTCATAGAAAGTGACCCAAGCCAGAATCAAACCTGGGTCCCTGGCACTGCGGGACAGCATTGCTAACCACTGTGCTACTGTGCCGCCCTAAGGCACTAAAGAATTAGCCAGCCATCCGCTTACTGCAGGTGATTAAGTAAATTGTCCTTACTGCAACATGTTTTTCAATTTATTTCTGTTCTACTCCTTCTGCAAGATTAACAAATTCCTTGTTTCACACAAGGTTGGGTTTCTAAAGGAAAGTAGCATCTCCACACTTCAGTCACAGACAGACAGTAAACTTGCACCCAGACCTCCCTCAATTTCAAGCTCATTGTTTAGTTTTATGCAAAAGAAAAAATACATTTATTCGACATCTTTCTTGACCTCAGGAACTTTGCAAAGCACTTATACAGCTAATTAAATATTTTTGCAGTGTAGTCACTGTTGTAATGTGGGACGTGTGACCGTCAAGAACAGCAAGGTCCCATAAACAGCATTGACATCAATGACCAAGACTATCCAACCTCTCTTCGTAACTTAAATGTTTCATCCTAGGCAGCATCCTGGTGAATCTCTTATAATGCAGTGGCCACAACTGCACACAGTTCTCTAGCTGTGACCTCATCAAAGATCTATACAACTCCAAAATGACCTCCCTGCTTTTGTAATCTCTGCCATGATTGATAAAGGCAAGTGTCCCATATGCCTTACTCACCATTCTACTGCCATGTCCTTCCACCTTCAGAGATCTTTGGACAAATACACCAAGATCCCATTGTCCCACAGAACTTACAAGTGTCATGCCATGCATTGAATACTTCCTTATCAAAGTCACTGGGATAGATTTTTGTCTTCACTGCCTGAGTGATGATCTTAGACTGGATCTAATGTCTTTTGTAGCACTGCCTGATTATTCCATTGATGAAAATTGAACAGTTCATCTACTCTGCTAGAAGCTAAAAATAAAGTGAGATCAAAAATATAGCCCATAATCTCTGCAACACCCAGACTCTGCTCCAATCACTAGGCTGTGCTGGATCTTAGCCAGACAGCAGTAGAAAAATTACAATTAACCAGAACATTCCTGGTTTAGGCAAATGAATGATAAGCCAGGTGTCTGTTTCCAGTGGTGGGAGGAGTGTGGGCGGATATGGCAACTGTATTATGTATAATTAGACTTCTGAATTCATTTAATTATGTCCAAATATGTGAACAGCCCTGTTCAACTTTGTACTGACTAAAAGAATGGCTTTAAAAACTATCAGCAGGGAATGGGGGGAAAGAAGGAGTCCATTCAGTTTCTTCAACATCTTCAAAAAAGTTATCCAATTAATCCCATTCATCTTTTTCTTCATAGCCCTGCAATTTTTCCTGTTCACCTATATATCCAAAAATTGTTTATTTATCACTTCCATTGCTCTGTTATGAAGGGTGACACCCCCCGCTCAACCCATGGCACTGTTGAATCCACCGAAGTAAGTCTCAGCAGTCAACTCAACTCTGCTCTCATCTTTGTAGTTATGTATGGATGGGTTCTCTGGTCACATCTGCCGCCAGGGTGGTCCCATATCACCCAGTGTCAGTGGATTTTTGACTGCCTCACAGCTCTAGGAACCCAGATTCAATTCCAGCCATTCCAGCTTAAGTCAGGAGGATTAGCAGTGTAAATAGATAGGGTTGAGGGGCTGGGGTATGGGTGGGATAGTTGTCCATTACGCTTCCTGAAGTCGATGACTATCTCCTTCATTTTGTTGATATTGAGGGAGAGATTATTGCCCTCGCACCAGTTCACCAGATTCTCTATCTCTTTCCTGTACTGTGTCTTGTTGTTTGAAATCCGACCCACTATGTTGGTATCATCAGCAAAATTGAAAGTTGAGTTAATGGGGAATTTGGCCACATGGACTTAGGTGTATAGTAACGGGCTGAGGACACAGCCTAGCGAGATGCTGGTGTTGAGGATGACCATGGGAGGGTGTTGTTGGCTATCCACTGAATCTCCTATACCAGGAGTGATATACCAGTGAACCAGCATCAGTAGATTGATTGAAAATTGTGTTCCCAGTCTCTGAGAGTTCTGTGTTCCTTCAGCTACTCTCCCTTGTGCACTCTCCACTTTCTTCACCCCTCCATTAGAGACCATGCCTACAGCCATCCTGGTGCCATGTTCTGGAATTTTCTCCCTAAACCAATCCACCTCTCACTCTTCCCCCATTAGACCATCCTTAAACATTTTTGTCCAAAGTTTTGGTCACCTGATATCTCCTTCTTTGGCAATAAGTTGAATTTTGTCCTCCCTTAAAAGAGGGTAAAATTCAACCCATTGCCAAAGAAAGAGACATCAAGTGACTCCTTCTTTGGCAATGGGTTGAATTTTGTCTGATTATGTTTTAGTTGAAGCATTGTAGGATGCAATATAAATGTAAATGTTTATTATTGATTAGCTCTGACAGTGGAGCTATACTTTATGGAAGGCATTGCAGCTGGTGTCATGGGTAACATGCACAGCTACTGTGTTACTTCCCTCTGTTATCTGAATCCAGCAAGCAGTTTCCCCCCTCCCCCACCCCGGCCTTTGCTATGTACTCTGCTGTATAAACTGGAGGGTAGGTTCAGCAACAACTTAACTGTGTGCATGAGATTTGGACCAGATCCCTGAGGTGAAAGTCCATATGCTAAAACACAGCCCCATAAGCTGACACTTGTTAAATGTTAAACAAGTAAGACCTTTTATCAGAGATCCATGTTCTCAAATCATTCAGGCCAAGGATCTACATGCTGGAGACCAACAAAATTGCTTTCTCACTGTGGATTCTCTTCATGCATTGTTGGGCTATTTTTCTCCCCCCTCTTAGAGTGAAGGGCAAGGCTGGCGGAAGTAGGGAACCCTGGATGACTCGGGATGTTGAAGCCCTGGTCAAGAAGAAGAAAGAGGCACATGACATGCATAGGCAGCTGTGAACAAGTGAATCCCTTGAAGAATTTAGGGGGTGTAGGAGTAGAGTTAAGAGAGAAATCAGAAGGGCAAAAAGCGAACATGAGATTGTTTTGGCAGATAAGGCAAAGGAGAATCCAAAGAGCTTCTACAAATACATCAAGGGCAAAAGGGTAACAAGGGAGAGAGTGGGGCCTATTAAGGATCAACAAGGTCACCTGTGTGCATGCAGATCCACAAGAGATGGGTGAGATCCTAAATGAATGTTTCTCAACAGTATTTACTGTTGAGAAAAACATGGATGTTAGGGAACTTGGGGAAATAAGTAATGATGTCTTGAAGAGTGTACATATTACAGAGAAGGAGGTGCTGAAGTCTTAAAGCGCATCAAGGTAGATAAATCCCCAGGACCTGATAAAGTATATCCTAGGACATTGTGGGAAGCTAGGGAGGAAATTGCGGGTCCCCCAGCCAAGATATTTAAATCATCGATAGCCACAGGTGAGGTGCCTGAAGATTGGAGGGTGGCAAATGTTGTGCCTTTGTTTAAAAAGGGCTGCAGGGAAAAGCCTGGGAACTACAGGCCAGTGAGCTTCACATCTGTGGTGGGTAAATTGTTGGAAGGTATTTTGAGAGACAGGATCTACTGGCATTTAGAGACACAAGGACTAATTAGGGGCAGTCAACATGGCTTTGTGAGTGGAAAATCATGTCACACAAGTTTGATTGAGTTTTTTGCAGTATTAACCAAGAAGGTAGATGAGGGCAGCGCAATTGATGTTGTCTACATGGATTTTAGCAAGGCCTTTGACAAGGTACCACATGGTAGGTTGTTGCATAAAGTTAAATCTCACAGGATCCAGGGTGAGGTATCTAAAAGGGTACAAAATTGGCTTCTTAACAGAAGCCAGAGGGTTGTTTTTCAAACTGGAGACCTGTGACCAGCAGTGTGCCTCAGGGATCAGTGCTAAGTCCACTGTTATTTGTCATTTATATTAATGATTTAGATGAGAATATAGGATGCATGGTTAGTAAGTTTTCAGATGACACTAAGGTGACATAGTGGAAGTGAAGAAAGTTATTTCTGATTGCAATGGGATCTTGATCATTTGGGCCAGTGGGCTGACAAATGGCAGGTGGAGTTTAATTTAGAATGCGAGGTGATGCATTTTGGTAGATTGAACCAGGGCAGGATTTATTCAGTTAACAGTAGGGCGTTGGGGAGAGTTACAGAACAAAGAGATCAAGCAGTACAGGTTCATAGCTCCTTGAAAGTGGAGTCACAGGTAGACAGAGTGGTGAAGAAGGCATTCGGCATGCTTGGTTTCATCGGTCAGAACATTGAATACAGGAGTTGGGGCATCTTGTTGAAGTTGTACAAGACATTGGTAAGGCCACACTTGGAATACTGTGTGCAGTTCTGGTCACCCTATTATAAATAGGATATTATTAAACTAGAAAGAGTGCAGAAAAGATTTACCAGGATGCTACCAGGACTTGATGGTTTGAATTATAAGGAGAGGCTGGATAGATTGGTACTTTTTCCTCTGGAGCGTAGGAGGCTGAGGGAAGATCTTTATGGAGGTCTATAAAATAATGAGGGGCATAGACAAGGTAGATAGTCAATATCTTTTCCCAAAGGTAGGGGAGTCTAAAACTAGAGGGCATAGGTTTAAGGTGAGAGTGGAGAAATACAAAATTGTCCAGAGGATCAGTTTTTTCACACAGAGGATGGTGAGTGTCTGGAACAAGCTGCCAGAGGTAGTAGTAGAGGTGGTACAATTTTGTCTTTTAAAAAGCATTTAGACAGTTACGTGGATACGATGGGTATAGAGGGACATGGGCCAAATGCAGGCAATTGGAATTAGCTTATGGGTTTAAAAAAATAGGGGCATGGACAAGTTGGGCCGAAGGGCTATTACCATGCTGTAAACCCTATAACTCTATTAACTTCTGCTTTTCTCCAAAACGATAGGTATTATAGTTGTTTTCACTCCGTTCCCGCCTTGCTGTCACTCTAAGTGCAGTGCCCTCTGTCACCCTAAGGTTGAAATTGGACAGAGCAGTGCTCTGTCAAAAATCATTTTCTGTATCAGGCAAGTCAACAGCATTTATAGGGTGGCATGGTGGCACAGTGGTTAGCACTGCCATCTCACAGTGCCAGGGACATGGGTTCAATTCCTGGCTTGGGTCACTGTCAGTGTGGAGTTTGCACATCCTCCCAGTGTCTACATGGGTTGCCTCCAGGTGCTCCGGTCTCCTCCCACAGTCCAGAGATGTGCGGGTTAGGTGGATTGGCCATGCAAAATTGCCCCTTCGTGTCAAGGGGACTAGGTAAGGTAAGTAAATACATGGGGTTATAGTGGTAGGGCCTGGGTGTGTTTGTGGTCGGTGCTGACTTGATGGCCTCCTTCTGCACTGTAGGATCCTATGGTGCTATGATTCATTTAATGATAATGAGCTAACAGTGCCATAATACCCTCCTGTCAAAGGACTGAAAAACTATACACAGTCAAATCTCTGCTCTTAGCCATTGCTGGCATTGTGGACTAACCCAGGAGGATTGAACAGGGCAAGGCAGGCTGGCAAGGGCTGTGGGTGGGGGATGGTTGCAGTTGGTGTTTGGCTGATGTTTAGGACAGGCTGCTGTAACTTGCGGCTGAATGGTTCAGGTGATATTTTCGTGTTGTAATTGCTAATAATAATGTGGGGTAACACAATGGTTAGCACTGGTGGCTCACTGCGCCAGGGACATGAATTAGATTCCAGCCTTGAGTCACTGTCAGTGTGGAGTTTGTACATTTTCCCCATGTCTTTGTGGGTTTCTTCTGGGTGCTCTGGTTTTCTCCCACACTTCAAACATGTGCAGGTTAGGTGGATTGGCCATGCTAACTGTGTGGGGTTATGGAGATAGGGTAGCACTTGGATCTGCATAAGATGCTCTGTCAGAGAGTTGGTGTGGACTCAGTGGGCTGAAATGGTCTCCTTCTGCATTGCAGGGATTCTATGATAGCCGTGGAGAAATAATACCCATATTGCAGTTATAGCAGGAGATGTACTATCTGTTGTTCAACCTTTTAGATGTGTGTCTCGAAGTGTTTGAGGATCATATACCTGCTGAATGGAGCAAGTGGATGAAAAAGGCCTTTGCAAAGAGTGGAAATATGCACGCTGTCCTGTGATTTGCTTTATCAAATCATGAAATGCAATTGATGCACAAAGTGTCATCAGATTGTTCAGAAATATGGAATATCTAATTCGCTGGTTGAGGAGTGAGGTGATTTGTTGAGGAGGGGTAATTCTGAAACCAATAGAACAGCACCTGATCCAGAGTGGGATCCTTATAATGCCATATCCAAAATAACTCAAACTCTCTGACTCTTTGCTTTGGATACCAAAGACAATGAATTTGACAGTTTTTGAAACAATTTGTGGTTAATGGGTTCATTGTTGAATTAATTGACATAGATTTAATTACTGATTTTATTTTTCTTTCACATTTCAAAATGGTGAACATCTGCACCAACACCAGTGGTTCATGTTTTATATTCTACATAGAAACCAACAGTGGCTTTTGTCAGAAATTGTTCAGACTTTGAAGCTTGGCTTATATACTGCAATCTGCAGTAGTCTGTTTTATCTGATGATATAAATAGCCGAATGCAAGGGACCACTTTCTTTCATTATTGGGGGGCATCATTATCTCCTTGGTGTAGTCTCTCTCTCGTTTGTAGCGACTACCTTGTTGGTAGTGACTATGCTCGATGCAAATGTGCTTAGCGTTTGAATCTTGAGGTGATTAACTCCCTTTAAGCAGAAACAGAACAGGCTGGCGGTTGCCAACAAAGGCTAGACGGCCTCTTCATGTACACTGCAAGGGCTGATTCATCCAAAGCAGCTAAGGAGTAAGGAAAAAAGGCAGATTTCCAACTCTGTTTCAACATATCTTTGGGGTTTTCCTCACACGACCTCCCACCTTCAACCCCCTCAATCAGTCAAATAGTATTTTTTATTTTTGCCCATCTTTGAAGTTTTTATAACGAAAGTGTTCAAAACAGAGTAAAACACACTTCCCTCTTTAATTCCCCTGTAAATTTTCTCCTGGGTTGCTCTCTGGAGATAAGTCTTTCATCCTATTGGAGAATCCAGGAAGGTTGGCGACATCCCAATCATAAGCAAATTTTCATCCAAATCAGCTTAGATTGAGGTCGGTTTTGGGGAGTGGGGAGGAAGAATTAAAGACATCCCAAGTTGGACAAGGTTCACTTTAGAAACATTTCCAGAGGCTAGTGTGTTCAAAAAACAAAATGACTGTCCATGTGTGGCATGTGTTGCAGTGAACTCTGCTCATGTACAACATTGGTTTCTCTTTGTCTCTTATATAAGGAGTGTTTATATACTGAGAGCAAGTGAAGTATATACATGTTTATATCTAATGTTTCTGTAGTTCACAATTTACTGGTTTTGCTTAATGTGTCTGCAGTTGGAACACAGAAGGGATGATTCATTGGATCTGATGATGGGTAAGTATCTGAAGGTTGCAGCAAATGTAGAATAATTTCCCACATCAAAAATTTCCCACATCACTCTTTTGAGAGTTCCAGCTGGTACCCATAAACCATTGCTGTAAACACCCATGGACAAGGCACATTTCTTGGTTCTGTTTTCACTTTTTGCTCAGAGATATATTTTTGTTTCCACTTTGTGAAGCTGAACAACCCCTTGGACAACAGAGTCTAGAAGATCTATACTGTATTTGGACACATTCTGTGAGCTGCTTTGCAGGGTGATTCTGATGGACAGTGGCCATGTGCATCCTGGACTGAATGCACATTACACCCTATCAGACTGTAAACACATCAAATTGCAGCTACACGCTCAGCCCCTGGAGATGTCCTACTCTAAAGCCTCCATGGCCTCAATCCTCCCCAGTTCTGTAGCCTCCTCCCCACCTCTATAACCGTCTGAAGACTCCGCTTGCCTCAGAATTTTTCTTCTGATTCTCACCCTGCTCTCTTGATATTATTGACTTTCAAATGGTGTTTGATAAAGTGCTACACTACAGACTTGTAAGCAAAGTTATAGCTCACAGATTAAAAGGGACAGTAGCAACATGGATACAGAATTGGCTGAGTGATATGAATTTTGGTTAATGGATGTTTTTGCATTGGGGTTTGGTTTGTAGTGGACTTCCTCAGGGTCAGTGATGGGATCCTTGCTTTTCCTGACGTATGACCTGAATCTTAATGTACAGAGCACAATTTCAAAAACACTTAAAAAGTTTGACACCATCCAGGACAAAGCAGCCTGTTTGATTGGCACGACATCCACAAACATCCACTCCCTCCACTACCAACGCTCAGTAGCAGCAGTGTGTACTATCTACAGTGTGTACAATCCACTGCAGCCGTTCACCAAAGATTCTTAGACAGCACCTTCCAAACCTACAACCACTTCCATTAGCAAGACAAAGGCAGCAAATGCGTGGGGACACCAGGACTTACAAGTTCCCCTCCGAGCCACTCACATTGCTGTCCCTTCGCAGTCACTGGGTCAAAATCCTGGAATTCCCTCCATAATGGCATTGTGGGTCAACTCACAGCACATGAATTGCAGCAATTCAAGAAGGCAGCTCACCATCACCTTCTCAAGGGCAACTAGGGATGGTCAATAAATGCTGGCCTAGCCAGCAACACCCATGGCCCATGAATAAATAAAAAAGCTCTTCTCGACAAACATCTTACATTATTGTGTAATTCTCCACTTCAGTACGTAGACAGCTTTCTTTGGTGAAAAGAAGGCTGAGAGGTGATTTGATGGAGATGTTCAAAATCGTGAGTGGTCTGGACTGAGTAGTTGGGGAGAACTGTTCCCATTCGTGAAGGGATCAAGAGGCTACAGATTTAAAGTAATTGGTGAAAGAAGCAAATGCGATGTGAGGAAAAACTTACACACAGCGGGTGGTTAAAGTCTGAAATGCACAGCCTGGGAGTGTGATGGAGATAGTTTCAATTGAAGCATTCAAAAGGGAATTATATTGTTATTTGAAAAGGAAGATTGTGCACGGTCACACAGAAAGAAGGCAGGAGAGTAGCACCAAGGTGAATTGTTCATCTGTCAGCTGGAACAGACATGATGGGCTGAATAGCCTCTTTCTGTGTTGTAACAACCCTGTGATTCTGGGATTCATACATGGATTAAATTTCCACACACCCCTTCATCAAGTGCTGTTCTTCCTCCATCAACTTAGTGACCATAGATAGGCTATGCAACTGTGAAGGGAATCACAATCAAGGCTGTGCCCTCTCGGAGACAATTGAATTCCAATATACACCACTCGATAGTTACCAGGAACAGGGGTTACCAGTGCGGTGTCAATAAATATTGTTTCTCCACTACGGCCACCTCTTCATAACTCCTAAATCGGTGCACCTGAAAAGAACAGGAACAGGTCATTTAACATCTCAAAGCCTCTTTCACATTCTATGAGAACATGGCTGATCTGCAACCTAACTCCATATACATACCTGTGCACAATTTGCCTTGGCTAATAAAAGTCTATAAATCTGAGATTTAAAATTAGAAATTGCTCTACATCAATTTACGTTTGCAGAGAGGGTTCCCGACTTCTACCACCCTTTACATTTAAAGTGTTTCCGAACTTCATTTCTGAAAGGTCTGGCTTTAATTTTTAGGTTATATCACC
This sequence comes from Carcharhinus amblyrhynchos, assembly GCF_965287045.1. Lineage (NCBI taxonomy): Eukaryota > Metazoa > Chordata > Chondrichthyes > Carcharhiniformes > Carcharhinidae > Carcharhinus > Carcharhinus amblyrhynchos. Next base: position 43,935,870 of record NC_137327.1, on the reverse strand, counting down.
GTGGCTTAGTCATTCCCAGTAGGAACAACTCTCTCTCTTTCTCTCTCTCTCTCTCTCTCTCACTCTCTCCCCCCATGCCTCCCCCTAATATCTAGAAAACATCAATCAAATCACCCCTTAATCTTCTCCATTTCAGGCGATAGAACCCTAGTTGGTTTATTTCTTTCCTCATAATTTGCTCCTTAAGAATCCAGTCATCATTCTGCTAAATCTAAGCTGCCTCCCTTCTGTGGCCAAGATACATTTCCTATGGTATGATGCCCAAACTGCTCACAGCAACTCCTGATTAGACCACACGTTTATAGCTCAAACATAATTTCTACCCCTTTGTATTCTGGTCTTCTTGGTACAAAGGCTAGCATTGCATTTGCGTCTTTGATTATTTTCTGTACCTATTCATGATGTTTTAATAATTATGTGTCCAGATCTCCAAGTCTTGGACCTGCACTGGTTCTGGTCTTTCACTATGTAGAAGTACCTTGTTCTATCCTTGTTAGGTCCAAAGATGAACTTGCATCTGTTGACATTAAAATCCATTTGCCACAGTTTTGTCCATCCACTTAATCTGTCAATTTCTCTCTGTAACTTTATCCTTCCATCTACACGACTTTTAATGCTGCCTATCTTTGTCAGATGGATAAAATTCGGCCATGTGGCTTTTATACATACAAAGAGTGGAACTGAACAAAGCATTCTGATCAGAAAAAGGCAATAGAAAATATCTGCCCCATAGATTTTAATGATGTTCTTCTGGCCTTCTGAAATTGCTGAGAACAGTAAGAAGTTTCACAGCACCAGATTCTTACTGTGCCCACCCTAGTCCAACACCAGCATCTCTACCTCAGTGGTGAGTGACATAGTTCCCTCTCCAAAAACAGGACATCAGCAGGAAAGGCCCTGTCCTTGGAGGCTACAGGGAATCCAGAGAGTTCTCTAATGTGCAGATGTACAACTGCAGAGATAGGAATTGTTATCATCAGGCTTGCCAGCTCTCTGGTTCCATATATACCTGAATATTTGATTTTATGACACTTGATTTTGTTACATTTTCCACTATATGGAAATGTTATTGATTTAGTTTTGAATTAAATGTCAAAGGACTCCGGCTCTCCCAATATAAAGGTTACACCACTGCACTGAAGGCCTTCTTTAAAATTGATGAATTGAAATTGAATAATTTTGGACAGAGATGTCTTGGCATCATGTTAAGCTGACACTTGTTATCTCTGGCAGGATTCTAGTGACCAAAGACAAACTATACAGCAAACTATCCACATTACATGTCATGTGAACAAATATCACACAATCAATTATCCAGGTATACATCCAAGCAGCAGGTTGGCAGGCCTGATGATGATAACTCTTTTCTCCACAGTTGTACATCAAGTACAGAGAACTACTTTGTTGTAACCAGCTGATTTGCAGTTTTGTCATATGCTATAAAATAACCCTATTTTAGAATGTGAAGTGGAAGAGAAAGGGCCCTGGTCTATGAAGAACTACCTTAATCCAGGCCCATAAAATGAGACAGTACAGAAGGATGCCATTCGGCTTATTGTGCTGGTTCTCTGGTAGAGTATCCAATTAGTCCCATTCCCCTGCTCCCTCCCCAGAACCTAACAATTTTTTTTCTCCTTCAAGCAGTTTTCTCCAATTCCCTTTTGAAGGCAATGAACAAATCTACTTCAACCATCCTTGTGTTCTTGAACAATCTGCTTGAGTGAAAAAAAAACTCTTTTCATCTCTCCTGATTCTTTTGTCAATTGATTTGAATCTGTTTCCTCTGCTTACCATGCCTACAGCAACAGGAAATGGTTTCTCCTTATACAGTCTGTCAAAAACCTTGCAAACGTCATTATTAAATCTCCCCTTAATCCTCTCTGCTCCGGGGAAAACAACTCCAGCCTCTCTACTCACTCTGTTGTGTAACTGAAGCCATTCGATCATGGTACCATTCTAGTAGATCACCTCTGCATTTTCTCTGAAGGCTTGACATTCTTCCTCAAAGCTTGGTGCTCGGAATTGGATGGAATACTCCAGTTGGGGTCTAACCATGTTTCATAAAGGTTTAGCATAACTTCCCACTTTTTGCACTCAGTCGTTCAGCAACTTACCCTGTTACTTTCAAAGATTCGTGTATGGACATAAACTCTTTGCTCCCTCTACATTGCCCCCCTTTTTAAATTATACAAATTTGTTAATATTGCCGCTCCTCAATCTTACCAATAAAATTTTTCACCTCATGCTGCACTGTTTAATTGCATTTCCCATGTGTCTGCCCATTTCACCAGCCTGTTTGTTTCCCCCGAAATCTGTTGCCATCATCCTTGCTCTTCACGAGCTTCATGTCATTTGCAAACTTTGAAGCAATGCTCTGGATATCCAAGCCCAGATCAGCAATATGTTTCAGAAAAAGCAATGATCCTTATCCCTGGAGGACACCACTGTATCCTTCCTTCCAAATCTGGAAAAACAATTGTTCACCAGTACTCTCTGCTCTGTTTATCCTGGTTATTTCTGTATCCAGGCTGCTGGTGCCCTTTTAATTGCATGGGCTTCAATTTTCCTGACATTTTGTACTTTATCAACTGTCTTTTGGAAGTCCAGATAATTGAATTCAACTGTACTAAAGTCCAAACATCCCCATTACCCTTAGAAGAACTTAGACAAACATGACTGGCCTTTAACAGATCCATTTTGGCTGTCATTTATTAATTTACATTCACATAAAAGTTTCCACATCCTGACTTTAGGCTGAATCATCTGCAGTTGCTGGGTTCATTCCACTCCTTTCTAGAACAGGAGTGGAACTTTTGCGAGTTTTGGGCAGCACAGTGGCACAGTGGTTAGCACTGCTGCCTCACAGTGTCAGGGACCCAGGTTTAAATCTGACCCTGGGTGACTGTCTGTGTGGAGTTTGCACATTCTCCCCGTGTCTGCATGGGTTTCCTTCGCGTGCTCCAGGTTCCTCCCACAGTTCAAAGATGTGCGGGTTTGGTTGATTGGCTGTGGTAAATTGCCCTTTAGTGTGAGGGAATTAGCAGCGCAAACGCATGGGATTACGAGGATAGGACCTAGGTGGGATTGTCGTCAGTACAAACTCGATGGGCCAAATGGCCCCTTTCTGCACTGTATAAATACTATATAATGGACCTGCCAATCTTCCGTCAATGCTCCCATCTAAGGAGGGCAGGAAGATTGTGACCAGAGCCTCTCCTATTGTCACCTAAATTTCTTTCAGATGTTGGCTGAGAGAAGCTGCAAAATTTGTGGTGTACACTCCATGTAGGGTAGATGTGAGGAGACAAGAAAATGCTGAGAAACACACAGCAGCTCAGGCAGCATCTATAGAGAGTGAAACAATCAACATTCCAGGTTGATAATCTATCATCAGGACTGTTTCAAAAATAGAGTTTTCCCCACTTTCTGGCTGGAATTCTTCAACTTCACCCACAGTTGGAATTCTCTGTTCCTGTTGCAGTGAATGGAGTTTTGGCTGAGTGCCCAATTCACAGTTCTCGCTGGCAGGGGCGGCAGAGTGGCAGAGTGGTTAGCACAGTTGCTTCACAGCACAGGGACCTCGGTTCGGTTCCCGGCTTCGTCATTGCCTGTGCGGTGTCTGCATGTCCTCCCTGTGTCTGTGAGGATTTCCTCCGGGTGCTCTGGTTTCCTCCCACTGTCCAAAGATGTGCGGGTTAGGTTGACTGGCCGTGCTAAATTGACCCTAGGGTCGGGGGATTAGCAGGGATTATGTGGGGTTACAGGAATAGGGCCTGAGTGGGATTGTGGTCAGTACAGACTCGGTGGGCCGAATGGGCTCCTTCTGCACTGTAGGGATTCTATGGATGAGATCACAGAATTCTGGTCTCTGTTTATGCTTTAGATTTCCAGCACCCACAATATTTGATTTTGTCTTGATTTGTAGCACTGGTTTATTTCCATTTAGATTTTTATAATGAGCAGAACAGAGAGCTTGCAGTTCTTGGTGCTGAATTAAAATTGACACCATGTGGGAGCGTAGGCTTTGTCATGACCAATATTTCACAGGTCAGGGAGCAATTTTGGGCGCAGGCCTTTTGGTACATGCACCAGTCATTGGATCAGACTGCGTTAAAAAACGATTTCTCTCACATTTTGCTTGAAAGCAGCTCTCGGCGAAAGAGTTGAAATTCTTGCTGTCTCAGGCCTGTGGTTTCCGTTTGGCTGACCTCTGTCTGTCTACCACTGTAACTGCACTGGGAGTGTGGCTGTTGGGAGGTTATGGTGACAAGGATGAATCTGGAGCGCCAGGGAGGCAGGCAAATTGATGGGCTGGGGGTCAGGACGAGCGAGCGCTTTGTGTCAGCAGTTTTTGCAGTAGCAGCACAAGGGCCATAGGCAGGAATGTCAGCTGAAATGCCAGGGTGATCACTCTGCCATTCTATATCACGTGCATGCGAAGGGGAGTACCTCTAGTGAAGGAGAGCCGCCTTCCTTTAGGGAAGGAAATCTACCGTCCTTACCTGGTCTGGCCTACATGTGATTCCACAGCCACAGCAATGTGGTTGATTCTCAACTGCCATCTGAAATGGCCTAGCAAATCACTCAGTTCAAGGGCAACTAGGGATGGGCAATAAATGTTGGCCAGCCAGTGACACCCATGTCCCATGAATGAATAAAGAAACCAATTATAGTTGAAATGGGTAAATGGTAACAGGTATAACAGAATGTTTAATTATTTTTGTGCAAGTCTCACAGGTGAGGTCCCAGAAGACTGGAGGGTAGCAAATGTGGTCCCGTTGTTCAAAAAAGGTAGTAGGGATAACCCTGGGAATTATAGGCCAGTGAGTTTGACGTCGGTGGTAGGGAAGTTAATGGAAAAAATACTTAGGGGTAGGATGTATGAGCATTTGGAGCGTTGCGATCTGATTAGGGATACGCAACATGGCTTTGTTAGAGGGAGGTCTTGCCTTACGAATCTGGTGGAATTCTTTGAGGAGGTGACAAAAACGGTTGACGATGGGAGAGCCGTTGATGTCATCTACATGGATTTCAGTAAGGCGTTTGACAAAGTCCCTCACGGTAGGCTGGTAGAAAAGGTTAAGGCGCATGGGATACGAGGCCAGGTAGTTAGGTGGATTGAGAACTGGTTGGGAAATAGGAGACAGAGGGTAGTTGTGGAGGGTACCTTGTCGGGCTGGAGGCCAGTGACCAGTGGTGTGCCGCAGGGCTCGGTACTGGGACCTCTCCTCTTTGTAGTCTACATAAATGACTTAGAAGAGGGAGTAGGTGGTGTGATCAGCAAGTTTGCTGATGACACCAAGATGGTAGGGTTGGCGGGTACAGAACTGGATTGTCAGGTGATACAACAGGATATAGATAGGTTGGTGCAGTGGGCAGATAGGTGGCAGATGGCATTTAATCCTGACAAATGCGAGGTGATGCATTTTGGAAGGAATAATGCAGAGAGGAGTTATGTGATAAAAGGTAGGCCGATTAGGAGTATAGATGTACAGAGAGACCTGGGAGTGCAGGTCCACAAATCCATGAAGGTTGTGTCACAAGTGGAGAACGTTGTTAGGAAGGCTTATGGGATGTTAGCCTTTATAGGAAGGGGCTTAGAGTATAAAAGCTGCCGTCTAATGCTTCAGTTATACAGAACGTTGGTTAGACCGCATTTGGAGTACTGCGTCCAGTTCTGGTCACCTTATTACCGGAAGGACGTGGAGTCTCTGGAAAGGGTGCAGAGGAGGTTTACCAGGATGTTGCCTGGCATGGGGGGACTGGGTTACGAGGAGAGACTGAAGAGACTGGGGCTATTCTCCTTGGAAAGAAGGAGATTGAGAGGGGACATGATAGAGGTATATAAGATACTGAAGGGAATAGATAGAGTTAATAGTGAGAGACTGCTCCCTAGACTGGGTACGAACACAAGAGGTCATCAATTAAGGGTGAGGGGGGGGAGGTATAATTTGGAGGTAAGAGGAAGGTTCTTTACACAGAGAGTTGTGGGGGTCTGGAATGCGCTACCGAGTAGGGTGGTGGAGGCAGGCACGTTGGACTCGTTTAAGATGCAGTTAGATAGGCATATGAGTGAAACGGGAATGGAGGGATATGGTAGGGGCTATTAAATAGGGTAAACCTCGGGAGACACTGGAAGGGCAGGCTGTATAACTAATATGTTTTGTCTTTATTCCACAGGTGGAGGTCCACCTCGTGTCAAGCGAGGGGCATGCACACGGCAGGTTGTGCGTGGGCTGCTCTTGGAAGTCCAGGAGTGGCCTAGTACTTCATGTCGGTGTGTGTGCTTGATCCTGGACCGATAGACGGGCACCGCAACAGCTCAGTGACTAGCACTGCTAGCTGTGCAGATACATGGATTTGGGCCTGTGTCTGTGGGAGTTTGCGCATTCTCCCTGTGGTTGCGTGGGTTTCCTCCGGGCGCTCCGGTTTCCTCCCACACCCCAAAGATGTGCTCTTAGGCTAATTGGTTTCCACCAAATTGACACTATTTCTTCCCTGAATCTGACTGAGTAGGGTCCCATTCGTAGACATGCAGGGTAGAATAGGTGTAGGGCGATGCGGCGGCGCGGGCTCGTTGGGCCGAAGGGCCTGTTTCCCGTGCTGGGTTGTTCTTTGTTCTTTGTTCTTTGTATGTTAACTTATCTTGTTAACAAAAGCCTTACAGTTTAATAACAATGTTATGTTGTTGGGCTGGTAGAGTCCATGGGGTGTAATGTTTCGAGTTTTGTGATCTTGCTATTGTCTTTCAGATTCTTGGACGTCATGTTAGCTTGCAAAGGGAAGCTCTCTTTATATACAAACACGTATGATGTGTGCGTATATGTGTGTACGTGCGTAGAAATATATATATACTGTTACATTGAGCAGCAATGCTCATAACTAGAAAGTAGTATTCCCAAACGAACAAAAAAAAATTCAGTCTTTGCCCATAAATTGAAAGATTATTCTCAGCCTTCATTGCATATTTATTTTATTATATTTTGACTATGAAGTGCTTTATATAATCTGCAGATGTAGAACTCAACTACACACAATATCCACAGCAGTTGAGCAGAATTTTGAAGGTTAAGTTGAACTGATGACATTGTCGATTACTCAGCAGAAAAAGACTATTTGTTGCTTGGTACCGCTCAGTGGAAGTCCTTGGATCAAAGGTCCTGAAATTGCCTGGACGTGGGAGTGGGTACAAAGAGGACTTGAGATCTGAACAGGCGTAAATTGGGTGTGTTTTATAAACTCTGTGACCTGCCCCTGGACTGATCAGTGAAGGGCAAACCTTGTTACTGTTCCCTAACACTGAGTACATGCTATTGTTGTGTTGGAAGACAGACCCATTCCCAAGAATATTCCGCATGGGGACGTATCCTGAGCCGGAAGAAGCTTCAAGGATGTTTGTAACTGTAGGATAACAATTCTACAGCCAAGAAACTCAGGCTGTTCTTTGCGATAGGATCTCCACTGTCAGTGATCCCCGCCATGGGTTCCCCAATGGCAAAAGGTGAAAACTACATGAGTACCCATTGATAACAATGGGGCTAGAAGATCCTGCCGCAGGTGGGCCACCTCCGCCACCACAAAACACACAACGGGGGCTGGAAAATCCTCTCCTACATTTTAATTTTCACACCTGGCTGACATTAGGCCAACAACAGAGGGAAACCTGTGGGTTAGTATGTACTGCAGTAATGATCACAATGATCTACAGCAACTTGACAGGGGCACCTATCCTGAAAACTACTCCCCACCGTGATACCCAATATGTGACACGTGGCAGAATGTGACTGGCACTGATGGGTCCCTTCAGCGAAAAGTACACATGCCTTTCATTATCTTTTTAAAGTGAAGTTTATTTGCCTTCAGTCAAATCCCCTGCTTTATCATAGAATCTATAGTGCTGTAGTGCCATTTGGCCCATCAATTCTGCACCGACCACAATCCCACCCAGGCCCTATTGCTGTAACTTCATGTATTTATCCTAATCAGTCCCCCTGATACTAAGGGTCAATTTACCATGGTCAATCAACCTAACCCGCACATCTTTGGACTGTGGGAGGAAACTGGAGCACCCGGAGGAAACCCACTCAGACCTGGGGAAAATGTGCAAACTCCGACACACATGGTCACCCAAGGCCGGAATTGAACCCGGGTCCCTGCTGCTGTAAGACAGCAGTACCTACGACTGTGCCACCATGTGCCCCCTTTCTTGTGCGAAGCCCAGTATTACACAGAACAGCACGGTGCAATGAGAGAGCATCATGAAATAATACCACAACTGCTGTTTACAATGTCTTTTAAGTAGCATGAAGGGCATTTTTTTATTAACTTGAGTGACATTTGGGCAGCCTCGTGATGAGCGCCATGCATTATTCCAGCTAATTTTAATAACAATAGTTCCCCCTCTGTGACCTTGCTGTGGCCTCGGATGCAATTTGATTCCTTCCACCATTCATGTCCTGACTGGTTTAAAACATCAATTATGCTGAACACTTCTTTCACATTCCGAGTTCCAGTGATTAGTATGGTAAGTAGTCTGTGCAGTAGGGATGTCATTTAATTCTGATTGTGTGCTAGAGCCTTCTCTGTACTGGTGACTACACCGAATACACAGGCTCCACTGAAATATGCTGAACTATAAAAGCTGTAAATTTAAGAAATGTTTAATTTACAATGCTGATTATTTGTTCGCGGGAGCTGACATATGATTGATTGGATTATTTGGATTTAGCCATTGACCAGACCACCAAGAGGGTGATAAATTAAGTTTCTCTAATAAAAGAGATGGCCTTCCCACCTATTAAAGTTAGGGAATGGAGCTAGGTGGCATTCCGCAGTGAAATTAGCCATGACTAATTAACATGGAATCCTTATCCTTCTAGCACCTGGGCTGGGCAATTCTGGAGGCTGAAGTGATGGTTTAATGTCCGTTTTAAGTCCCGTCAACTATCAGGAGTAATAGTGTGGTGATAATGTTACCGATACTCTGTCAACCTTGACCAATGTTTTGGAGATGTGAGTTCAAATTCTACCACAGTGGTTGGGGATATTTAATTAAATTAATTCTTCTCCCTGCCCCCTCCCCATCAGCAGCTGGTAGTTGAAGGTAACTTTGAATCATCATAGAGTTATCATCATTAACTTTGGTGCTTAAAATGTTGATTCCCCCATTGTCATCCAGGATTATATGAGGCATTCTTAGTGCAGAGAGGGCAGGATTGATGTATGAGGAGAATTGGCTAGGCTTGGATTGTTTTTGATTGAGTTCAGATAGATGGGGGTGGGGGATTTGCGGGATCTCGTAGAGACTCATAAAATTCTAACAGGACGAGACATGATAGATGCAGGGAAGATATTCCCAATGGTAGGGGAAGTCCAGAACCAGGGGTCTAAGGATTCAGGGTAGACCATTTAGGAAGGAGGTGAGGAGATATTTCTTTGCTCAAAGAGTGGTGAGCCTGTGGAATTCATTACCACAGGAAGTAGTTGATGCAAAAACATTGAATGTATTCAAGAGATGGCTGGATATAGCGCTTGGAGCGAATGGGATCAAAGGTTATGGGGAAAAAGCAGGATTAGGCTATTGAGTTGGATGTTCAGCCACGATCGTAATGAATAGCGGAGGCGGCTCAAAGGGCCAAATCTTCTATTTTCTATGTTTCTCACTATTGTCTTCTTGCCCCATCTCCAAGGTCAAGAACACAGCTGCAGATTTGTGAGGCTTCAGCATTTCTTGCTCAGTTTTTAGGTCCAGGGTTCTGCATGCAGGTGCTGTCTTCTCACTGATGCAGCCTCCCACAGACCTGAGGGGTACTCAGAGAAAAAACCTCGCTGAGGTAAATCATGTTTGACAAATTTGCTTCAATTCTTTGAGGATGTAACAGGGAGAGTAGATAGAGGGGAACTTGCAGATGTACTGTATTTAGATTTCTAAAAGGCATTTGACACGGTTCTAACCTTTGACTAGGTTCTAAGAGACTGGTGCCTGAAGTAAAAGCCCATAGAATTGGAGGAAGTGTGTTAGCATGAATTGAAAACTAGCTGTCACATAGGAAACAAAGAGTTGGAATAAATGGGTCCTTTTCAGAATGGAAAGATGTAACTATTGGAGTACTGTAGGGATCAATTCTTGGGCTGCAGTTTGTTCACTATTTACATTAACGACATTGAACGTAGAACACTACAGCACAAACAGGCCCTTCGGCCCACAAGTTGCACCGATCATATCCATACCTACCAGGCCTATCTATAATTCTCAATCCCATTAAATCCCATGTACTCACCCAGAAGTCTCTTAAAAGACCCCTGCGAGTTCACCTCTACCACTACTGATGGCAGCCAATTCCACTCACTCACCACCCTCTTGAGTGAAAAACTTACGCCTGACATCTCCTCTGTGCCTGCTCCCCAGCACCTTAAACCTGTGCCCTCTCGTAGTGACCATTTCAGCCCTGGGAAATAGCCTCTGAGAATCCACCCTATCTATACCTCTCAACATTTTATAAACCTCTATCAGGTCGCCTCTCAATCTTCATCTCTTCAGGGAAAAGAGACCTAGCTCCCTCAACCTATCTTCATAAGGCATGCCACCCAATCCAGGCAACATCCTTGTAAATCTCATCTGCACCCTCTCAACAGCTTCCACATCCTTCTTGTAGTGAGATGACCAGAACTGCACACAGTACTCCAAGTGGGGTCTGACAAGGGTCTTATAAAGTTGGAGCATTACCTCCCAACTCCTAAACTCAATCCCTCAATTAATGAAGGCTAGCACACCATACGCCTTCTTGACCACATCCTCCACCTGCGAGGCCGATTTAAGAGTCCTATGCACCTGGACCCCAAGGTCCTTCTGCTCCTCAACACTGCTAAGAGTCCTACCCTTGATATTGTACTCCTTCATCCCATTAGGAGATGAAGGAAGATGACCTGGAGGAAGGAACAGAATGTAAGGTTTCCAGATTTGCCAATGATACAAAGATATGTGGAAGGGCATATTATGATGAGGATATTGTGATTCTGCAAGGGGATAAAGATAGATTGGGTGACTGGGCAAACACTGGCAAATGGAGTTCAACGTGGGAAAGGTTGAGGTCTTGCACTTTGGTAGGAGGAATCAGAAGGCAGATTATCTAAATGGAGAGAGACTACAGGTGAGTGAATTATAGAGGGATCTAAGTGTTCCAATGCATGAATCACAAAAGACTAGCAAGCAACTACGACAAGTAGTTAAGAAGGCAAACAGTATTTGACCTTTATTACAAAGAATCTGGAGTTTAAAAACAAGTTTTGTTGCAGTTGTATAGGGTTGGTGAGCCCTCACCTGGAATACGGTGTATAGTTTTGGTCCCCTTAACTTACTAAGGATATAGTAATATTGGAGGCAGTCGAAAGGAGATTCATCAGGCTATTCCTGGGATGAGAGGGTTGTCCCTTCAAGGGAGACTAAATAGTCTGTGTCTGTATTCCTTAGAGTTTAGAAGAGTGAATTTACAAGATCCTGAAGGGGCTTGACAGGTTAAATGGTGAGATGTTTTCATTAATAGAAGAATCTCGAACAAGGGGACATAGCGAAAAGGGAAAGGGCCGATCATTTAAAACTGAGTTGCATTGAAATTTATTCTTACAGGGGGTGGTGAATCTCTGGAACTCTCAGCCATAAAGGGTAGTGGAGGCTGGATGATTAGAAATATCTAAAGTGGAGCTGGATAAATATTTGATAGTTTGAGGAATCGAGGGCTATGGGGGAAATGCACAGAAAAGGAGTTGTGACTGGCATAAATCAGCCTTGATCATACTGAATGGAGGGGCAGGCTTGAAGGGCCTGGTGGCCTACTCCTGCTTCTAATTCTATTTCTATTTCTTGTGAAGCCTTGACTCTTTACAGAGCCAAGCTTGGCGATCAAATAAATAAAGAAAGGAATGGAGTGGGTGGAAGTTAGGTCAGTCTGCAGAGCGCAAGCTTTTTAAGTGGATGATTTCTTTTATTGTGCTGCACTGAGAGAGGTCAACACTTGTAGAAGAATCAGCCTATCCCCTGGCAATCACCACTTGTCGATGAAATGCGTCATTATTGCAGCCTTGGATTGTTCACCAGCTGGACTCTGACAGGAAGCATTCAGTCAATGTTACGTTTCTGCTTGTTGACTCTGCTTTGTAATTGTTTGCCCTGTCTGGATGATCATACATTGACTTTACATGGTTAGCCTTTTTACCTATCATTGTGGGGAGAAAATACGGCATTTGATGACAGCATATTGGCATTATGTCCTTCCGTTGGAATATTTTCCATGCTTTAAACCATTTGGTTGCTATGCTGGATGGACTTGCCTTGTTTTGAGATGTTGGCTCTTATTCAATGAGAAATAGTGTATCAGTGAAATCTAAATCACTGCATCTCTCACACTGACACCACAGAGTGAGAAGTCGTTTAATGAATTGTGATGCACAAGGCTGTGGGGCAGGTTGGATAGAAACTGTGGGTTTTCCTGTCTGTCACTTTCTTCCAAGTTAAATGAATTACGTCTGCGAAGCAGTGTGACATGTTGAAGAGTTAAGACATGTCATTTGGTGGACAGGGTCCATTATGTTCCTTGACGTAAGGCAATCCATCAATAATTACACATCGCCAACCTTCTTCACTATGTGAGTGCTGTAATTGTGCATTTTAATGTCACCTGTAAAATATAGCTCCTTTCTGTAGCAGAAAATTTTCCCCTTGTTTTATTTTTCTTTCTTTTTCTCTCTCCCCATGACCTTGCTGTTAAAAGTTCTGACTTGTGTTGAATTGTGGCTATGTGAGCAGTCCCCCACTTAACCTTTATTCACACATGGAGTAACAGCAGGCTCACACACCATGTGAACAGGACATTGTTGAGATCAGAAGGATGCTATTTGGCCCAATGAGACTGCACTGCCTCTTTCCCAGGCTTACCCCATAACCCCACATATTTATCTCACTAATCTCCCTAAATCTTTGGAAGGGGCAATTTACCATGGTCACTCCACCTAACCTGCACATCTTTGGATTGTGGGAGCAAACCGGAGCACCCGAAGGAAACCCATGCAGACACAGAGAGAATGTGCTGTCACATAGGAAACAGCAAATAGCAAACTCCACATTGTCACCTGAAGCCAGAATTGAACTTGGGTGTCTGGCACTGTGAAGCAGCAGTGCTAACCACCATGCCACCTCATTAAAATTCCATACCTGTGTTCTTCCAGAAGGATTGCTGGAAAGTGATCAAGAGTAGGAACCCAAATTAATTTTCCTCTCCTTGACCCAGGTCACAAAGGCATGAGAAATAGGAGCAAGAGTTGGCCATTTGGGCCTGTGAGCCTGCTCCATCATTAATCACATCAAGGCTGAATTTACCACACTACTCCATATCCTGGACTGCCCTAGTATCCCTGTCTTGAATATACCCTACGAATGCTCCTTCACCACTTTCTGAGGTACAAAATACCTTTGAGAAAGAAACTGCTCCTCATCTCAGCCCTAAGTTGACCACCCTTCATTCTGAGATTGTGAACCCTAGTTCTGGACTCCATCTGCCATGTTCTTGCCTTGTCACTTAGCCTGTCTCAATTCTTTTGCAGCCTCTTTGTGTCCTCCTTGCAGTTTACTTTCTGTCTTAGCTAAGTACCATCAGCAAACTTGGATACATTACGCTCAGTCCCCACAGATCAGTCATTGATACAGATTGTAAGTGGCTGGAGCATGAACACTGATCTTTCCGATATTCCACATGTTACAACCTGCCAATGTGAAAAACACCTGTGTATTTCCAGGCTGCAAGTTCCTGAGGCTCAGACTGAAAATGGGCATGAAGCTTCTCTAGCTGCTCAGCCCAGCTTTCACTCCAAACCTTGAGCCTCTTTGAGTTAAAGAAAAACCAGTGGATGGAACTTATGCAGGTTGGGGCCTGACAGAGCTGGCAAGATCAGCTCTACAGAGATCGAGGTGCCCTTTTTAAAGGGTGTCCCTGTCAGCACAGAAACTGAAGAGCCCCAGGTAAACATTGGGACCCCTCTCACAACCATCAGGGTCTTCCCCCACACCTCAATTCAAAGGCATCCAAGTGACCCCCCCCCCCCCCCCCGCCATCCCTCCCCCATCATCGCAGTCGCAGGGGCATTCTCCACCCCCCTCACAGGCATCACACATTAAGGGAACCCCTCTCATGAGCCTCCCCAGAGGGCCTGCCCTTGACACACATTGGCTTTGCCAGGTTAACAGGTACCTCAGGCTCAGACTGAAAACCAGCATGCCAGTGCCCAGGCATGTCCCTCTCCCCCAGAGGCTATACTTACTTGGCACCCCCCCATCCCCCCACCCCGCCCCAACCCAGGGGTGTGTGGGTGGGGGGTGGGGGGGGGGGGATGGTAGGGGGATCTCCTTGATGGAATCATTTTTTAAAAAGCTGTTGTAAATATCAGCAAGGTTTGAATATTCAGTGAGTGAGGGTCATCATGTGGCGGGGGCTGGTTAACGACATTTAAAATTGACTCCAGTTTATGAAAATGCCATTCTTGTCCCTTGTGGATGGGAACCTTGTGACATCACTGGTGAAGGGCGTGAAACATCAGGAATTGTGATCTGTCCAGAGGAAATCGAGTTTCCCGATTCTCTCCGAATTTTCCACCCACGTTGACAATCCCACGGACCCACTAATGCCAGCTCAGAATCACCCTCCACCCCTCTCTGTTTTCAGCTAGCAAATATAATGCCTTCAAAGTGCAGAATCCCTGCGGGCTTGTTGTCTGGTGAGACAAAGCTTCCTGGATAAAGTTCAGCCAGTCTATTGCAAAGAACATTACCCTCAAAACGTTCTTTACAGCTTCACCAGCAGAGTATTCTGAGGATAGTGTGAGCTGTTGTGTTGTAGCCACTGAGGGATTCATTCCTTTTGCAGTTTTTATTATAGTGGATGCATTAGTTTATAGGCGTTCCTGGATTATAATGACTAATGAATGTTTGAGTTGAATTGTAAAGTGTGTCATCTGCCTTGAATAGGGCTGCTTATTGATGACACAATACAGACTGAGATGAAATGGGGAGAGTGATCACTTTGGATGTAGGCTTTCATTCAGCAGACCCATGGGAGGTTGTTACTTGCCTGGTAGATTGAAGATCACTGCACAAGGCAGAATCTACTTGAGTGCAGCGATATACCTTTTATACCTTGCAGTTGAGTCTGTCATAAAGACAAGATCCAACATTATTGTGCCCTGGGCAGGATCTAGTCTGCCTGACTGTGCAGCTCAGAAGTGTGCAGCAGTGTTGTAGTGCGATGCAGGAGGACCTGTCTTCAGCATTTAAAAGCACCTTTACAAGTTTTGCTTTTAGCTGCTGGCTTTCTGGGCCTTCAAAACAGACACACAGTTGTATAACTGGGTCTCGCACTAGACCGAAGTGCTATTTACATGTTCTTTAAAGATTTTTAAGTTGTCCCTTGACATAACTTAGCAACAATAAAGCATCCAAACACTAGGTGAGCAATGTGCATAGCATGTCTCTGCTGTATGGTGAAGTTTCATTGGCTCCCCAAGCTCACATCAGTAAAGTCAGTGATGACTCTGAGGCAGTGACTCAACCTCATAGGAAGAGTTGGAGGGCATTAAGTCCCTTTAGCCTGTCCCACCCTTCAAGTAGACCATGGCTGATTTGTATCTTAACGCCATCTACCAGACGAACTTAATACTTTTGCTTATTAAAAACCTGTCAATCTTAGTTTTGAAATGTTCATGTAATCCTCTCCCATTCTAGCCTCACCAGTTCTTTGGGACAGAGTTCCAGATTTCTGCTTTCCTTTGTGTGAGGAAGTACTTTTGGGCATCTTGGTCTATAACGATCAGTGAGGAATGACCTTGCAGTCCATTTTAGATGTATTTCCAGAGTATGTTTTTCCCCCATTCATTCATTCATGTGGGCACACTAGCTGTGTCAGCACTTTTTGCCTACCCCTAATTGCTCTTGAACGGGATAGCTTGTGTGGTCATTTCACAGGGCATTTAAGAGTTAACCATTTAGCTGTGGGTCCGGAGTCACTATAGGCCAGACCAGGTAAGAATGGCAGATTTCCTTCCCAAAGTGAACCTGATGGGTTTTTTTTCACAGTGGTTTCATGGTCATCATTAGACTTCTAATTCCAAAATTCCAATTTAAATTTCACTAGCTGCTGTGGTGGGATTCAAACGTGGGTCCCCAGTGCATTATCTTGAATCTCCGATACCATTACTCCACTGCTGTGAACAAACAAAGGCTTCAGGAGATGTTGTACTAATGGATTTTCACGCTGAGGTGTGCAGCTACATACACCGAGTAGCTGGAGCCTTGTAGGCTGACAGGAGTGAAGGTAGAGGGCGGGTATTGCACCTCCTGCACTTGCATGGAAAGGTGCTGTGAAAAGGGGAGGAGGTTTTGGGATTGAGGAATGATCCTTTTTGGAATGCTGAGAGGGATAGGGATGAGGAGCAGGATTTGGTATTGACATCAAGATGGAAGTGGCAGAAATGGAGGAAGATGATGTTTTGAATACAGGTGTCAGTGGGTGGCTGACACCTATATTCAAAACATCATCTTCCTCCATTTCTGCCACTTCCATCTTGATGTCAACACCAAATCCTGCTCCTCATCCCTACAAGTTCTGAAGGTTCAGACTGGCTGCCACTTTATCAAAGTGACGACCCTGCAGAAGTACTTCATTGACTGGAAAGTGCCTTGGGATGTCCTGAGGTTGTGAAAGCTGCTATTTAAATGCAAGTCTTATCGCTTTTCCCCTTGAAGCTCACCTTTGACGAAACCTTTTGTCTCCTCCTTTATGATCTCCCTTCTTTGGTTTATACTTCTTATTCTGCTTCTGTGAAGGCTGTTGGGCTATTTTTATATGCTCTATGCAAATTATTATTAATAATAGGCCAAGGAATAATATCCAAAACTAAATGACGAAAAGTGGGAAAAAATGTCAGCTTATGAAATCATTAGTAATTAAAGTCTGTGCATAGAATGGTATCTGGAGCTAAGTTCTTGCTTTGTTACTGCTGGTATAGGTACAGTGGGCTCTTGTGCTTTCTGGTTTATTGTAGCAAGGGTTGGGTGTTACAGAGCCATAGAGTTTTACAGCACAAAAATAAGCCCTTTGGCCCATCATGTCTGTACCAACCATCAAGCTATTCTAATCTAATCCCACTTTCCAGCACTTGGTCCATAGTCTTGTATGCTTTGGCATTTCAAGTGCTCGTCTAAATGCTTTTGTTGGAGGTAGTGGATGTATTTCTAATCTTAGGAAGGTGCCTTTTACATTTCTCCTTTGACAATGGATAAAATGCCAGAAGATTTCATTTTCTGAGCAGATTCTTGAACGGAAATAGAATCCACATCAGTTTTAGCAGATCCAATTTACCCAAACGTTTTAGATTATTTGTTGAATGGATAGCAGGCAACAAGATAAAATGGATTGAATAGCATTTCCTGACACATTGACATTATTACATTATTAGAGACACTTGCACTTTATGTAGAAACCTTTAAAATGTATTGGATGCTGGAGGAAAAAAATGGTGCAGTAAAGTTTAACTGCAGTTGTCAAACACCGCTTTGGTTGCTAACACTCATTTACAGTAACCAAGGAGAGCTCTCAGAGGGAGTGGATTCGCAATCTACTCGCGTGCCTTACTGCAATGCAGTTGCAAGGATCTCCATCCATTTTCTGTACCATTTCTGTATCTCATTAAGGTAGTTACCCCCTTACCTTTCTGTACCTCTGGAGTGTGGAAATTAAATTATTTTAATCAATAAAAAATTATATTTCTTTATGGAGGTGGCACAGCAGCACAGCACCAGGGACCCGGGTTCAATTCCAGTCTTGGGTGACTGTCTATGTGGAGTTTGCATTTTTCCCTGTGTCTGCATGAGTTCCCTCTGGTTTCCCCCCACAGTCCAGAGATGTATGGGTTAGATTGATTGGCCATGATAAATTTTCATTTTGTGGCAGGGAGATTAGCAGCCTAAATACGCAGGGTTACGGGGATAGGGCCTGAGTGGGATTGTTGTCAGTGCAGACTTGATGGGCCAAATGGCCTCTTTCTGCACTGTGGGGATTCTATGATGTATGATGAATGGTTACAATGCAGAAGGAGACCAATTGGCTCATTGTGTCTGCACCAACTCTCTAAATGAACATCATGATTCATTGCCAATCCCCTGCCTTTTCCCCACATGCCTGCACTTTGTTTCTATTCAAGTAATCATCTAATGCCCTCTTGAAGAACTGCCTCCATCACACTGCCAGGCGGAGCATTGCAGATCCTGAACCCAATGTGTGAAAAGGTTTTTTCTCAGTCACATTTCTGAAGGAATGAATTGGAATCAATTTATCAATCTAGAATATATAGTTTCTACCATTCCCAGATATCTTTTCCTGAAAGACAACAGATTTGTTTCCAACAAGGTTTGCAAGATTATGTTTTTCCAGGGAGTTTATAAATGTTTAAAACAATCACGCTCAAGTTCTTTAATTTTTCTTCGAAGTTAAAGATGTTTGCACTTCATTGTGGTTGCTGTATCTTGCCTCATAAATCCTAGTTTCACACTGAAGACTGTGTGCAATGAAAATTGATGGTTTTGATGATAATGGTCACATCTGCTTTATAGACGATGCACTGTGTATGAAAGTCAGGTGTTTCCATACAGTACTTGGAGGGGCTGACTGCTAACAATCAGCCTGAGCCATTACCTGAAATTACTGACTGATTCACATTCCCCATTTTGACTAACATTGTTCCAGCTGTTACAGAGATCGCTGAGGGAAGACTGAGCCAGGTATACTGCGAAGTTTCTGTTTCGCTGCCTAGAGCTGACAGTGGAAGTGTCTTTCTTGTCTTTTATTTAAACACAAGGTAGTGATGGGGAGTTGCTGGCTGGCACACCTGGCAATCACTAGGATACGTCTCATTGATCTGGCTGTCAAATCTGCAAGCCGCTCCTCCGATTTCCCAAATCTACTTACAGTTTATTTTGTCCTCTGCTGCCAGTGTCCGCTCTGGAACTTTGATTCTGACAGATCTTCTGTCACAACTGTTTACTGCCAGGGACGTTCTAACTGTGTGTGACAGATGCACTGTAAATGTAATCTACTGAGTCTACTTTGACAGAATTAGCATCAAATCATTTCCTCCTCAGCACAGTTTCACAGCACCAATTCCCTGTGGCACCTGTGATGGAAATTGTCTCTGTTTTATCAACTGACATGGGCCAGGCTTCTTGTTTTGAGGTGAAAAAAACTGCAGTTACTTTCCTCTGATCAATTTAAATATTTGCAAACTCCCAATCCTCCAATTATCTCTGTTAAAACCAGTTTCAATCTGGATTGGCCTGAAGGCTCTGGAATCAGTGCGGAGCACCGGGAGATATTCGTTCGATGTCCCTTTGCCTCTATCCAAGCTTTCCTTTTAGAGCTTGTAGGAATATATCTCCTTCATGACTGTCCTCACGTTTGTATCATCTACTTCAGGGATACAGGAACAGGAGTAGGCTGTTCAGCCCCTCGAGCATATTCCATCATTTATTTAGCTCATGGCTGAGGCTTACCTCAAAGCCACCTTTGATACAAATCCCTTGCTACACTTACCTGATAAAAACCTGTCAATCTCAGTTCTGAAATTATCAACTGATCACGCCTCACTGTTTTTGGAGCGCGTTCTGATTCCCACGGCACTTTGCGTGAAGATGTACTTCCTGACATTATCCCTGAGTGGCCGAGCTCCGACTTTAACGTTCTGCCCTCACTACGGATGTCCCCATCAAAGGAAATAGTTTCAGCCCTCTCAATTTCTTTAATTCTTTTAAACAACACAATTAGAACACTCTTTATCAATTAGAACACTCTTTATACTCAAGGGAATCCATGTCTCCTCGATGTAACTCTGTAGTAGCGTCGCAGGGACATACTGGTTAGCACTGCTGCCTCACAGTGCTAGGGATCTGGGTTCAACTCCTGGCTTGGGTCACTGTCTGTGCGGAGTCTTCATGTCCTTCCCATGGTTGCATGGGTTTCCTCCTGGTTCTCCAGTTTCCTTCCAAAAGTCTAAAAGACATGCTGGTTAAATGCATTGGACATGCTAAATTCTCCCTCTGTGTACCTGAACACACACCAGAGTGGGGCGACTAGGGAATTTCCCCAGTAACTTCATTGCAGTGTTAATGTAAGCCTACTTGTGACACTAATAAATAAACTTTAAACAGTTTTCTGTCTCTTCTTCTCATCTCAAGTGTTTCTTACTGAATTCCAGCTCCACATCTGCTTATGTGTACCTCTTCCACACAGTCACTGTTCTGTGAATCTTGACAGTGGGGATCGATGAGCTTACCTGGAGGTCACAGCAAAGTCCAATCACAGCATGATCAATTATCCGCGTCGCTCTCCAGCAGGGTTCACTGGGGAATGATCACTTAGGTCCCTGTAGCTCACCCAGTCACTGTTTAAACTTGCTAGACAACTGGGTGAGTAAACGTACAGTCTAAATCTAAATGACAGTCAACCTCCAACTCAGCACCCCGCCATTATTCCCCCTCCCATACCCCATTTCCCCCAGCAGTCCTGTTAAAATGAACTCCAAAAACTAGAGCACCAACTCCTACCCAATTTTTAACAATAGAACTTTAGAGTTTCGTACATTTTTTGAATTGCAAATATTCAATTTCAAAATTCATTTTTTGGGCTCTGCCGATCTAAAATCATAGAATCCCTACAGTGCAGAAAGAGGCCATTCGGCCCATTGAGTCTTCACCGACCACAATCCCACCCAGGGTCCTATTCCTGTAATCCCACATGTTCACCCTTCTAATCCCCCTGATACTAGGGGCAATTTACCATGGCCAATCAACCTAACCCGCACATCTTTGGACTGTGAGAGGAAACTGGAGCACCTGGAGGAAACCCCACACAGACAAGGGGAGAATGTGCAAACTCCACACAGATAGTGACCTGAGGCTGGAATTGAACCCAGGTCTCTGGTGCTGTGAGGCAGCTGTGCTAATCACTGTGCCACTGTGCCGCCCCTCTTGTCACTTGACTGGAAAACTACATAGTTTCAAGGATACTGGCTGTGCACAAACCCAGGCTTGTAATAACTTTCCTTGAAATCTTGCCCACTTGTACCTGTCTACTTGATCAGAAAAGTGCTGCAGGAAACCTTGCATTTACAATGCCAAGTGAGCACATTCCTGGTAAAATTGTTCCGCATAACTCAAAATACACTTGTGGATTTGATCATCCGTATACCCAGAAGGTAATAAAACAGTAAAATGGGGAAATAAGGCAACTGGTCCCCAATACTTTAAATGGAACACCAGTAAAACAGGGGAATAATAAGAAAGAATGCTGGTCTGAACTGGTCTTATATACTTTAAAATGGAACACCAGTAAAACGGGGAAATAAGGTCACTGGTCTAAACTGATTTTCCTTCTGTACCGACAGCTTTTCATTCACCTCTCAGTGTGTGACTCCACAGGCTGGCATGTACTACAGCATTCTGAAGAGGTGAAGCACTGCATCAATGAACGGATCCTATAGTAAAGTCATTGTTTGTGTTAATGGGCTGGGTTATGAGTCACTTGAACACTGGGCTTTTTCGCTTTGCTTCACCAGATGTGGACATTGACAAACAGCAGTCAATCGCGCAAGATTAATAGGCTATTAACCCTGAACGTGAGAGATCAAGAGATGTTCCTACTCAATCCTTGGGCTCTTGCCCCCCCTTTATGTAATAACTGGGGGAATAAAAGAGCCTTAATTATCTTCCATGATCATTTCTTCAATCGATCTTTTTTATTCAAAGTGAAAGTTGGAAGTGATTCTTCCCCTGCACTGAGAAGCACATTTCGGTGATGTTCTTTCTGGAAATAATGATGTCTGACAGGAACCTCTCCAGTGGGCTGCCGACCTTCCTGCAGCAGGTACCAGATGGAGCAGCAAGTAACTAGTTCAGTTAGTACATATGGAGCTGGGTCAGGGAAACACAGATGGCAAGGAAAGGTTAGGTCAACTGAGGCAGGAGCTTGCAAAGAAGTGAGGAAGAACGAATGTGGTGATGATTTGCCACCTTAAGGGGGAGACCCTTGCATTTGGACTGAATTGTTGCATCGCACTGAGTTGAGAAAACTGAAGTGAAAAATGTCAGATGCAGGGTTAATTTGAAAGAATGGTCAAGCTGGAGCAACTGTATATTTTTACATTGATGCTTTTATTTAGTTTTTTGAGGTCTTGTCTGAAGGGGGTGCTGGAGGCTATTCCAACATTAACCACAGCTGAGTCAGAGGAAAATCACTTCACCAGTCTCAATTGAGACCAACATATTTCAGTTGACTCTGTGACTGGCTGAAGTGGCATTTCCTCAGGGACATCTTGAGAAGAACAGTGTAGGTAGGATGTTAAAATCCATGCAAGTCGGAATATCCAGGAAGTTCCAAGTTGCTGCCACTCAGCAGGCACAACCTGCATGGTGCTACAGTTGTTAGCAGTTCTGCCTCACAGCACCAAGGACCCGGGTTCGATTCCCGGCTTGGGTGACTGTCGGTGTGGAATCTGCATGTTCTCCCCCTGTCTGCATGGGTTTCCTCCGGGTGCTCCAGTTTCCTCCCACGGTCTGAAATAGTGCTGGTTAGGAGCATTGGTCATGCTAATTCTCCTTCGGTGTACCCGAAAGGCGCCGGAGTGTGGGGACTAGGGGATTTTCACGGTAATTTCATTGCAATGTTAATGTAAGCCCACTTGTGACACTAAAGCTAATAAACTTTCCGCAGGAAGGCAATGAATCAGCTGAGTTGCCAACTGTGATATTAGCAGAGATCCTGTGGTGGGTCCACCCATTTATTGAATTGGTTGTAGAACATTGCCAAGAGATCACGAGGGGAGGCTGTTAATTTGCCTAAACCCACCATCTATGTCTGACCTGTAATGGCACACTGACGAATATAAATGGAAGGTTCCACTTGGAACCCTTTTCCAAAAGCAAATGGAAACCTTGGTAATTGGGCAGATGACATCCAGCTGCTCCCAGAGTAACCTCCTGACGCTTAGTTTTAAACTTTATTTATTAGTTCAAAGTTTATTTTATTAGTGTCACAAATAGGCTTATATTAACATTGCAATGAAGTTACTATGAAAATCCCCTAGTCTCTACACCTCGGCACCGGTTTGGGTACACTGAGGGAGAATGTAACATGGCTAGTGCACCCAACCAGCACGTCTTTTGAACTGTGGGAGGAAACCCATGTAGACACAGAGAGAACATGCAGATTCCGCACAGACAGTGACCCAGGCCAGGAATCGAACCTGGGTCCCTGGCGCTTTGAGGCAGCAGTGTTATCCGCAGTGCCACCGTGATGACAGTGGTGGTGGGTGGTGATGAATATGATCTACATTTGCCTGATAAAGATGAGATACTTGCAATAATAATGCCTTTGTCCAATGTACTAACAGGAACCTAAGGCCTGGAAACCACAGCTTTCAGTGTCAGGAGCCATGGCTTGAACCATTGTCTTCAGGGAAGAATGTGGTGGAGAGAGGAGAGCTTTAAACGCTAGCTTTTGTCCGAGAATAGTATAGTATCACTATGAGTAGATATTAACATTGGCCCGCTATTGAGCAGTAAAGCTTGCCTAGGACCACTATTATCAGGCAATACCTCATGCATGAAAATTTTTGGAGCTGTGCTATTGATAGATCACAAGAATCAGGGTTTTTTTTGTTCGCCCAGGGACATCACACCATCGGGTATGGGAGTGCTGGTCCCTCCCAACCTATTCGACATTGCCCACCCCCCCAAGCTCTCTCAGCCTTTTGACTCAAATCATTATTAATTTTTCAGGAGTTGCCTTGCTTATGGTGCAGCAGTAAATTCCCCATTGGAAACATGATTTCTCTTAGATGTCTGATGACCCTCCCCTGCCTCCTCCTGTGCCAGCTGGCTAGTTGGCATAGTGGCTGATGCCACTCACTGGCTACAGCTGTCAGATGCTCAAGTCAGTGCCTTTACAAGAGTTTTCTCTGCCTTTTTGTTTCTCATGATTCCGCACCACCCCCCCCCCACTCCCTACTCCTTCAGTTATGTTATTTTAAAAATTAGTTGGAGTCAGAACATATCTACTTGCGCTAACAGTATTTTATTTGGCCTGCCAAGATGCAGCCAATTGCCTCACTGAATCTCAAGTTCATTACTGAGGTAATGAAACAGGATTTTTACTCTCTCCCCATTCAATGTCAGAAAATAATCAAAGGTGACACAGGGAATTCTAGATAATTTATTTCTTTAACCATTCTGCTTCATTACATTCGGCTGGTACGCTGTTGGAGATCAGCTGCAAATATACCAGTAATGAACAAAAGAGATGTTCCAAATCATCAACACTTCCTAGTGCAATCCAAAGGGCAACATGATAGCACAATGGTTAACACTGCTGCTTCACAGCTCCAGGGTCCTGGGTTCGATTCCTGGCTCGGGTCACTGTCTGTGTGGAGTTTGCACATTCTCCTTGTGTCTGCGTGGGTTTCCTCCAGGTACTCCGGTTTCCTCCCACAGTCCAAAGATGTGTAGGTTAGGTTGATTGGCCATGCTAAGAAATTGCCCCTTAATGTCCAGGGTAGCGGAGGTTAGAGGGATTAGTGGGTATAATACGTAGGGATATGGGGGTCGGGCCAGGGTGGGATTGTGTTTGGTGCAGACTCGATGGGCCGAAGGACCGCTTTCTGCACTGTAGGGTTCTATGATCTATGAGAATGAGGCACCAGTGTGTTCCTACAGGCTGCAATGCTTTGTGCGCAAACATGAACCAAAATGATCATATCAGCGGGGAGAGAATGGCAATAATTACCTTCAAGAATTTGCAGACAAATTTTAGGAGGTAACTGTTTCCTAAAGATGCTTGTAAATGCCATTCCGAGGAGTTTATTTGGATTTCCCAAATCTCTCTAGGTGAGGTCTGTGATGCAGATGATCTTTCAGTCCAAGCCAGCAGCAGTTAACCATGGCACTGTCACAATGCCACTGAGGAAAGAAAGTTCCAATTCCTTCTCTTGTCTTGCTCACAGGGTGTACACACATGTATACACTCAGACTCACACATAGACTCGTTCGCGCGCACATGTACACACTCACAGACCCCCACATATACACAGACTCACTTCCACACACAGACTCGCTCACACACATATACACACATTCACTCTCATATACATACTCTCTCTCTCTCACACACACACACACACACACTGTCACACAGACTCGTTCACACACACATACATACACACTCTCTCTCTTACATACACACACACACACCCACTCACACACACAGCCCGACTGTCCTTCTCTGAAGTGGAACAATACATTTGGGAGGGGAGGGACAGATAGTAAAAGCTCTGCCTTATGTTTACTGGTACAGCTGCCATTTCCTGAATGTGCTGAAAGCAGACAGCACTCTGATGGGATGAGCCTGCAGGTGGTATTGTCTGCATCAGTGCCCCCGCAGCTTCTGTGTAAACTGCACTAAAAGGCCAGCGACACTAAAACGGAGAAAAGGAGTCACTTCTAACCTGTCCTAGCATGAATCATCCGGAAACACAAATGCTTGTATCACATGGGTAAAGCTGTTGACTGACTGTACAGCTGTTGGCTAGCATTAAACAAACCATTCTCTGTGCCTACACAATGCTCTCTCTGCTACTGAGCAGGGCACTTTATTATCAGAGTTCTGACCCTATGAAACAGTCCATAGAGAAAATACTTGCACACAATGGAAATTGTCCTCTCTTCAGCTTGTGACGATGGATGTGAACAGGAAGCAACGGATTGTATGCGTGATATATTCAACTGAGGCTGCACCTCAGAAATCTTAATCCTAGGACTTCTTTTGATGTGGCTGCTGTAGAGAATCCCTCCTGACCCAATCAATATAACTTTTACTATATGGGGGAATAAGTGTTTTGCCCTCAGTCTGACTTGCTCCAAATGATGGATGAAGCCAGGACTCTGAAATCCTTGTTAATGTAAGATTGCTTGAATTCAGTGCAAGGTTTTGTTGTGGTTTTTCTCTTGCCAATACAAGTTCATTTTTCTTAGTGGGACGGTAACGTACATTTTAATCTTTTCACAGGAATTCTGCTCGAACTCCCCAACTCTGACTGGAGTTCCTTCACATCCCTAAATCTTAAGATTATTGAAAGTTTGCATGTAACTGCATCTCTGGATAAAATTCCCTTCCATCTAAGTCACCTAAATTGCTTGTAAACTGGAATAAAATTTCTAAATTCAAATTCATGTTTCTCTCTACAAACTTTGCCCAGACCCCTTGGGACTTTGCACATCTCTGTCCAAGGTTGATGTGGTGGAGGTGTTCAACATCATGAGGGTTCAGGCCAGAACAAGTGGAGAGAAACTGGTTCCCATTGGCAGAAGGGTTGAGAAGCAGAGGACACTGATTTAAGATGAATGGCAAAGGAATCACAGGAGACATGAGGAAAAGCTTTTATTTTGCTGCATGTAGTTAGGATCTGGAATGCGTTGTCAGAGTATATTGGATGTAGATTCAATTTCTGAAAGAGATTGGATCATTATGTGAAGTAAAAAAGTTGTGGGCTACATAATAAAGGTAAGGGCATGGGAGTAGGTGAGTTGCAGAGAGCTGGCACATTCACAATGGGGTGGACAGCACGGTGACAGAGTGGTTAGCACTGCTGCCTCACAGCCCCAGGGACCTAGGTTCAATTCCGGTCTTGGGTCACTGTCTGTATGGAGTTTGCACGTTTTCCCCTGCGTGGGTTTCCTCCAGGTGCTCCAGTTTCCTCCCACACTGCAAAGATGTGTGGGTTACACTGATTGGCCAGCTGAATTGCCCCTTTGTGTTAGGGGGACTAGCAGGCTAAATGGATGGGGTTGAGGGGATGGGGCTTGAGTGGGATTGTGGTCGGTGCAGACTTAATGGGTCAAATGGCCTCCTTCTGCACTGTAGGGATTCTATGAGATGGTTGCCTCCTGTGCTGTAACCATTCATAATTCTAGATTAGTGATCTTGCAACACACACAGCCAGGTACAAAAACCAAGGTATGTGTTGAGTAACGTAATTGCATCAAGAGATATATCTGTTGTAACATGCTTTTAACCTGAACCAAGAAGGTATTGGACTATTGCTGCAGTTAGTCAGTGTGTAAGTGTGACTTGTGCTGACTCTCCACATTGTCCAATCTGGCTGATTCATACACCCCTGCTTTCGGAATTTTCAAATGGTGAATCCTGCTGTTTCCAAGAGTCTGATGTGACCACAGTGATCGGATTCCTTTCTTCAGAGTACCCGACATACAGAATGTGGCATGTAATGATTTTAATGATGTTTTAAAAAATCCAAAGAAAGCTTGAGCTTACATTTTTGTAAGGGCTTTTAAGCTGAGTATGTTTTGCTAGTTAATCTTTGAACCTAGGTTAGATGATTAGTCTGTGCTGAGTTATATCTGTTGAACTGGCAGTGAGGGAGTCACAGTTGGCCTCAGTGCCCCTGGGTTCAAACTGTGCTTTCACTGTTGATTCCAATCCAGTAACTCTTGCAACAATCAGGCTGGATTGAGGCACTGCCTGCAGTCGACAAGTTTTCTCAATATTAATTTTCAAGGGTGACATTCGAAGAATGACCATTGGAAGAGGTATTGCAGGGCTGAATATGGGGCAAGTGAAGTCATCAATGTTTGGCGAAGAACAGACAAAAGGACTGGAGTGGGAAACATTGGGGATGGGTGGGCATCTGACTAGCTATTGAAATTCATTTTATATTGTGTTATTGTTAGTGCCCTAATTCACATTTCTGAAATAATAACAAGAATGCTCAATGGTCATGCTGGTGCACTGTGGAAAGTTCATCTTTCTACAGGCAATAACCAAATTGCAAGGGTACACTGCTGCACCAGCTTTCCCAATGGTGGGAATGTCACACTGTTTACTCCAGTAGAAACATGAACTGTGCTGCCAGCAACTACAAGCTGTTTGGGGCCGGGTATTCGAATTTCTCTCTATATTTTCTATACCCTCTCTCCATTGATACTGCCCACAGAGGCAGTATCAGTACCTGAAGCAGCCCACGTTTAAATACAACAAGATCTAGACAATATCCAGGCTTGGGCTGACAAATGGCAAGTAACATTCATGTCACACAAATACCAGACAATGACCATCACCAAAAAGAGACACTCTAACCACCATTCCTTTGATAATCAATAGCATTACCATCACTGAATCCTCCACTGTCAACACCCTTGGGGTTACCATTGACCAGAAACTCAACTGGACTCACCACATAAACACAATGGCTACAAGAGCAGGTTGGAGGCTAGGTATACTGCAGCGTGTAACTCACCTCCTGACTCCCCCAGGCTTGTCCACCATCTACAATGCACAAGTCAGGAGTGTGATGGAATACTTGCCACTTGCCTGGATGGGTGCAGCCTGCTTCATTAGCACTATATCTTCAAACATTCAAATCCTCCACCACCGGTGTTCAGTAGCAGCAGTGTGTACTATCTACAAGATGCACTGCAGCAATTCACTAAAGATCTTTAGACAGCACCTTCCAAACCCATGGCAGCTTCCATCTAGAAGGACAAGGGCAATGGATACATGAGAACAACAATATCTGCAAGTTCCCCTCCAAGCCACTCACCTTCCTAACTTGAAAATATATCGCCATTCCTTCGCAGTTGCTGGCTCAAAACCCTGAAATTCCCTCCCTAATGGCACTGTGGGTCAACCCACAGCACGTGGGTGCAGCAATTTAAGAAGGCAGCTCACCGCCATCTTAAGGGCAACCAGGGATGGGTAATAAATGCTGGCCAGCCAGCAATGCCGATGTCCCATGAATGAACTTTAAAAATGGGGGTGTCATTGATGTGGATTATATGCACAGTGGGGGTTTGACAATGTTGTGGGATGCTGAGTGAAAAATTTGGATTTAATGATCAACTTATTGTCTTGTTAAAAGCTATTTAAATCCAGAGTTAACAACAAATTTACAATTACCTAAAGGCCTTCAACAGAGTAAAACATCGTAAGATGCTTCACAGGAGTAAGGAGTATTACCAGATAAAGATTGACAGGGAATTGACTGAAAATCCACCAGAGCAGATGTTCAGTGGGTGGTTTGTGCTGGAAATCTCCCATCTCAACATGAATTTCAGGGTGCATCTGCTTGCACCTTTTAGAACATCTCAGCCCTATAGGTAACTTTCTGGTGAATGTTTACTATCTTAGGAGGCATTAAGGCAAAGTCTGCAATGAAATGCTGTTTACGGTTTATCCAGCACTGCATTGAGCACTGTTTAAGAAGGGATAGATTTGTTAGAGTTCCTTCCCTTAACTACAGTGCATGGTGAGATCTTGTCATTCTCAGGATGTGGCTGCCACTGGCAAGCTAGTGAGGAGCAAGACACAAAGAGTCTCTTCTACTTGATTTCTGTATTTAGAAGTAAGCAATATAAATAGTGGCTTCTGGAACTAGAAATAAAGAAAGACTTGCATTTCAGTAATGCTTTTCATGACCTTGGGATGTGTCCAATGTGCTTTACAGCCAAGGGAGTATTTATAAAGTGCAATAAAATTGGAATATAGAAAATGCGGCAGCCAGTTGTGCACAGCAAGCTCCCACAAGCAATGTTTTTAGCTGTTTGGTGAGGGATAAATATTGTCCAGGGTGAGCTCTGCGAAAGAATGCCATGGGTGGTCCACCTGAGACTTCAGGCAGGGCCTTGGATTACATCCCATCAGAAAGGTTACACCTCTGACAGTGCAGCACTTTCTTGGTATTGCCATTGATTGTCAGTCTAGATTATGTACTCAAGACTCTGGGGTGGGTGTTGAACCTCAATATCCTGTTTCAGAGGCAGCAATTACCTGTCTCTCACAACTTCCATTCTGTAGACTATTGGTCTGTTACAAAATCTAATTAAAGTTGTTTCAGGGAATTGAATTAAATTGGAGTTAGTTAGGATCTAATAATCTGGAATGAGCTTTCTGAAATGGTTGTAGAAGTGAATTCAGTATTACCTTTCAAAAGGGAAGTGTCTGAGATGGAAGGATGTATCAAAGAGGTGGCAGAGGCACAATGGGCTGAATGGTCACCTCCAGTGTTGTTTGCTTCCATGGCTTAAAACTACAAAAGGAAAAAGGTTTTTGAGATTTAAGGTTTTAATATTGATATGCAATATTAAAGGAATGTTTTGAGAGTTAAGAGAAAACTGAACCTATTCTGGTCAGCACAGGATTTGGTGCTGGAATCCCCATCTGGAATGCATTGTTTAGCCAGAACCACAAAGGTCAATAGACCAATCAAAAGGCAATTTCAGAACTCCAGAATCTGGACATAATGAAGAACTGTTGGATGTGGTTTCAAGGTTGTTCTTCACCTTGGCTAATAATGAATATACACAAAGGCATGCTTTGTCTAACAGATGCACCACGTGTATGGACTCCCTCTTTGATTATTCATTCAAGAATTTTTCCATAATTCTATTCAGGACATGTGGGGAGGGAGAGTTGAACTTCTGTCAGATATTGATGGAATAGTTTGGGAATTAAAAAAAGGTGCCTCAAATTCACCATCCTTAAAATTCAAAGGAAAGAAGAAAGGAAGATAATTTGCTTTCAAGTAACATCTTTTTTTGACCACGAGATGTCCCAAAATGCTTTACAGTGAATCTAGTGCTTTATAGAAACATGGAAACAGAAGGAGGCCGTTTAGCTCCGTGGATCTGTTTTGCCATTTAATAAGATTTTAGCTAAAATGTGACTTAACTCCATATATCTTCATTGCCACGATATCTCTTAATACTCTAAATAACAAAAATCTTATCAATCTTAAATTCAAAATTTACAGCTAATCAAGCATCAGTTGCTATTGGTGAGAATTTGTGTCCAAACTTCTGCCAACCTTCTGTTTCCTAATATCACCCATGAAAGGTCTGTCTCTGACTTTTAGATTTTGTCCTCTCGTTCTGGACTTGGAATTGTGACTAAAGTAAATGTAGGCCAAGTGCTTCCTCTTATGGGACAGTCTAGAACAAGAAGTCACAGGTATGCAGTGAGAGGTGGTAGATTTAAAACCTAGATGAGGAGGAACTGCTTCTCGCAGAGGGTGGTGAATTTATGGAACTCGCTGCTCCATAGCGCAGTGGAATCTGAATCATTGAATGGTTTCAAGAAGGAGATAGACATATTTCTAATAAAAAATGGAAAGAGGGACATAGGAACAGGTTGGGAGGGTGGATTTGAGACTAGGGAGAGATCAGCCATGATCTGATTGAATGGCAGAGTATACTCAAAGGACTGAATTTTCCTAATTATGCTTCCAATTCTTATGTTCTCAACCAACAGAAGTAGTTTCCTTTAGTCTATCCTATTTTTCCCCTTAACATTATGAAAATCTCACTCTAATTACCCCTTAACCTTCTAAACTCCAGGTAAACTTGTGCAGCACTCCTTCCACGACCAATACATAACTCCAAAGGTGTGGTGCCCAGAGCTGACCATAGTAATGAAAGTGTAGCCTGACCAGGGCTTTATGTAGCTGAAGAATGGCACCTACCTGCCACTATTTCTAACTTTTCACCATTGAGTAAGTACCTTATTCCATCCATAGGTGCAAAGTAGATCACTTCACATTTGCCTATATTAAAATCCATTTGCCACAGTTTTGCCCATTCACTTTATCTATCAATATCTCTTTGTATCGTTATTCTTGTATCTGGACTGGTTACAATGTTTGTCAGCAGCAAACTTGGATCTGTGACTTTCTTTCTTGTGATGTAGAGAAATGCAGCCACCAATCTTGTGCACAGCAGTGAAAGCAGGAATCAAATGCTGGAAAGACTCAGCAGATGTAGCAGGATCAGTGGGGAGAGACAATAGCTCTTCCCACCTCTGCAAAAATGCCATGGGGTGAGACTAAATGTGGACTTGGTGACTCCTTTGTGGACCACCTTTGCTCAGCCTGCAAGCTCAACCCTGCCACTTGCCATTTCAATTAATTACCTTGCTCTTACGCTCATGTTTCTGTCCCTGACATGATGCAATGTTCCAGTGAAGCCCAACTCAAACTGGAGGGACAGCACCTCATCTCCTGCTTAGGCACTTTACAGTCTTCCGAGCTCTGCATTGAATTCAACAACATCAGACCATGACTCTGTCTGCCATTTTGATTTCCCTTCCCCCATGCCACCCCATGCCCAAGTGCCAGTTTGTATCTTGTTTTCATGTTTTGCTTTCTGACAATGTCGACCCTCATTCTTTTATTAGCACCTGCTTTGGTCTTTAATATATATTTATCACTCCTGGGCAGCATGGTGGCACAAGATTTACACTGCTGCCTCACAGCGCCAGGGATGTGAGTTTGATTTCCGGCTTGGGTCACCGCCCATGTCTGTGTGGGTTTCCTCCGGTTTCTTCTCACAGTCCGAAAGACGTGCTGGTTAGGTGCGTTGGCCATGCTAAATTCTCCCTCAGTGTACCTGAACAAGTGCCAAAGTGTGTCAACTCAGGGATGTTCACAGTAACTTCATTGCAGTGTTAATGTAAGCCTTCTTGTGACATTAATTAATAAACTTTAAACCTTGGTCTCATGTTCAATGACATCTTTGTCATTCAAATTCTCCTGACCTCCACCCTCTCCCTGACCTATTTGCCCTCTACCTGCCCTCCCACTTCTTTAACAGCATAAAACCCATCACATTTTCACCTCTCTTCAGCTCTGATGAAGAGTCATATTCGACTTGAAACCATAACTCTGTTTCTTTCTCCATACATGCTGCCAGGCCTGCTGGGTTTTTCCAGCATTTTCTGTTTTTATTTCAGGTTTCCAGTATCCCCAATGTTTTGCTTCTATTTTGAGATTTACTTATTATAACTTCAGCAACCAAATTTACAGAAACACTCAGCTGTGAAAAGTTTCAGACCATTCCGTTTCTACAAAGATACACGTGACGCAGTCCAGCAACACAATCCCATGGACCCTGAAGACCTGAGAGACTGATATGATTCAAGTGGCTTCAGTCGGTGTGACACCACTGGTCCCAAAGGTACTCTCATTGAACAAAGAATGGTACTGCAGCAAGAGATGCATATGTGGAGGAACAGGAGGAGCTCTATTCTGAGGGGACTGAGGTAGCCCAGCTATGGATTGTAGAGGTGTCAGGACAGATATTTGGCAACCAGCTTCTGTTGAAGATGGTACTTTGTTTCAGGGTTTCTGTTCAGAATCCACAGAGCTCTTGGGTGACTCCTCCGATTCAAAGAATGAAGAAAATTACAGCACAGGAACAGGACATTTCAAGCCAGCACTGACCATGTTGCCCGTCTGAACTAAAAGCCCCTGTCCTTCCGGGGACCATACCCCTCTATTCCCATCTTATTCATGTATTTGTCAAGATGCCCCTTAAAAATCACTAAAGAACAAAGAAAGTTCAGTCCCAAGATTTCCCACTATTGCTTGTGTTCGAACATTTGGTATTGTAACCATAGACACAAGCACTGCGGTTCGATTTACCACAAAAATGTTGTGCTTACTCTGGTACCTCAGCATTAATATTGGTGATGACCATAAAGAATGCAGTGCTCAAGCAATCTTTGGAGAACTTTGTACTTTGTGCATGAGCAGAGTAAATTGCACAATAACCTACTTTTGAACCCAACCCCTATGTATTATTGATTGTAGTGTACTATCTTAGTAAAATCAAGTAATCTCTGATGCAACCTTCAGTAATAGATCAGTATTATTAATACCCAGAGTCCCTCCAAGTAAATTGTTTTGACCAGACCAGGAAGATCCTTGTGGCTTTTCACCCATACAGATCGGCTTAAATTGTGTGCCGAGACCAGAAGCTGTCTTTCTATTTTGAAATTGGATTTTTTTTTTCCTATTTGATGGATACTGCTGCAATGAAATGAATGTACTTTACCTGTGTGGGCTCTGCACCTCTCCCTTTCCCTGCCTGCATGCAAGCGCTCCAACTATCTACTGCGCCCTGCTAATGCAAGCTTATTGAATCAGAATCATAGAATCCCTATAGTGCAAAAGGAGGCTATTTGGCCCATTGAATCTGCACTAATTCTGACAGAACACCTTACCCTGCCCTATTTTCCCTGCCCTATCCCTATAATCCCACACATTTATCATGGTTAATCCATCTTACCTACACATTTTGGACTACTAAGGGGCAATTCGGCGTGGTCAATCCACCTGACCCACACATTTTTGGACTGCGGGTGGAAACCGAAGCCCCCAGAGGAAACACACGCAGACATGGGGAGAACGTGCAAACTCCACACAGGCAGTCACCAAAGGCTGGAATTGAACCTGGGTCTCTGGTTCTGTGGGGCAGCAGTGTTTACCACTGTGTCACTATGCCACCCATTGGGAACTAATTGCGGACTAGTTGCTGTTTTACATAGGGAAATATAGTGTCACCCATGTAGAAATCCCAATTCTTGTACCTGGGGAGTTGTACAGAACAGTTAATAAGATCGGGGTCTAAGTAATAAATCTAAGTCAAGGCTTAAGCAAGTGGCAAAGAGTGAAACATTTGTGTTTAATTATCTGAAAATTGACATGATAATTAATATGACAAAAAAGCAATTTGAGGGAGAGAGTTCTGCCAAAGTAATTCCTTGCTATGGCACATAAGTAATACCTGCTGCTTCCAGCACATACAAAGAGCCTTCAGTTTGATGAACATATTTACAATTGTGAATCTAGTTTATTTAAAGCTTTTTGAATAGTATTCCTGGCAGTAAAGTATGTTTGAGCGGAAAATTACTTCCTATCATTAAGGAACAATTTGTAATTGTGATCAAAAGAAGCAGTTCCATGTTTTTTGTGCTTGCAATTGCTTTAGTTAAATGAAAGGGTTTGTTTTTAGATCTCACCAACGCCCGCTCTCACCCTTATCAATGTTGTGGGCTAAAAGTGGCAACAATAATTGTGTGGTAAACTTTTCATCCCTTCATGAGTTGTCGGCAGCTCTTCCAAGGCCAGCATTTATTGCCCATCTCCAATTTCCATTGAAAGGTGCTGATGAGCTGCCACCTTGAAACACTGCTGTCCATATGGTGTGCAAGTGGGTCATGTGGTTGCAGGGTACACATCATAAGAACATAAGAACATAAGAAATAGGAGCAGGAGTAGGCCATCTGGCCCTTCGAGCCTGCCCCGCCATTCAATAAGATCATGGCTGATCTGTCGTGGCTCAGTTCCACTTTCCCGCCCTCTCCCCATAACCCTTAATCCCCTCTCTTATCAAAAACCCATCAACCCGCTTCTTAAAAATATTTAGATGTACAGCACCAAAGCATATTTAGCAGCATCTCCCAGCCCCCCGATCAGCTGAAAACAGATGCATGGAACCACTACCTCCAATTTCCCTTCCAATTCACACACCATCTGGACTTGGACATATTTTATTGTTTCTTCATTATCACAAAGTCAATCCTACAACACTCTCAGTACTGGCACTGCAGGAGTTTCTGACAGAGGTTCAAGAGGATGGCCTTGTAATCTCACTACCTTTGTTGAACATTACAGGGATGGCATCAAATGCTAGCTTTCCCTGCAATGCCTATGTACAAAAATGTCTTTTTTAGATAGGTTCCAGATTAGACTCCTCGTGATCTCCATTGGGGATTGGTACAATACCTCAATATGGAGCAGTGCTTCAAGGCTCAAAGTAGAGAAATCAATCCAGTTTTCCTACTTCTGATCATGCTGAATAATAAACTTCCATTGGCACGACACCACAGATACTTGGAAGTGTGTGCATGCAGACAAGGAAGGGGTGTGATGGAAGATATCTGTGGAAATGCTCAATAGTGTGGGAGGAGCATTCGATGGATCAAAGAGCTGCAGTGATCAACTGCATTGTTAACATTGGTAAAGCATTATTATCTTTTCATTTTGGGAAGTAGCTTTTACATGGGGAAAACATCCATTTTCAAAAGGCAATCCCTGCTGTTGGCTGGAGGCTGAATGGAAGAGAACATGTGTAAGTGGGAAAAAATGCCCCTGTAATGATTGAATGGATATCAGGTGAGATCTGAATATGGGTGAACCGCCAATTATCACAAACACCTAAAGAACGATCACTTTTCTTTTAGAAACATAGAAACTAGAAGTAGGAGTAGACCATTCAGCCCCAGCCTGCTCCACCATTCATTTTGATCATGGCTAATCATCAAATTCAATATCCTGATCCTGCCTTCCCCCCATATCCTTGATCACTTTAAGCCCAAGAACCACATCCAATTTCTTCATGAAATCACACAACATTTTGGCCTCAACAACTTTCTGTGGCAGTGAATTCCACACATTCATCGCTCTCTGGGTGAAGAAATTTCTCTTCACCTTATCTCAAACTATGACCTCTAGTTCTGATTTTCCATTTCGACAACTGGCAAGGAGGGGAAGAAAGCAAAGGACATTGTTTTAAATGTTTATTGAATAGTGTCACAAGTAGGTTTACATTAACACTGCAATGAAGTTACTGTGAAAATCCCCTAGTGGCCACACTCCGGTGCCTGTTTGGCTACTCTGAGGGAGAATTTAGCATGGCCAATGCGCCTCACCAGTACATCTTTCGGACTGTGGGGGGGAAACCGGAGCACCCAGAGGAATCCCACACAGACATGGGGAGAACGTGCAGACTCCACACAGACAGTGACCCAAGCTAGGAATCGAACCTAGGTCCTTGGCACTGTGAGGCAGCAGTGCTATCCACTGTGCCACCTGGAGAGAATTAGAAGAGACTCACTACGCTCAGAGTGTTGCTTAGACATTTGCTCAAGCTGTCAACAATCAGATTGAAGCAGCTGTACCATTTTCCATTTCTCATTTACTTGTCTTCTTCCTCAGTGATCAGGAACAGAAATCTCATGTGATTCTTTCCTTCCAATCCGCAATTGAGTGCTGACCCTAACAGTTGGCACTCCAGGTGAGATCAGTTAGTTCAGTACAAACTGGTGTGTATGCCTCACTGGATCAGCACACTGAGCTATCCAGTGGTACCTTGGACATGGAGCACAGGAAGAGGGTTAGGCCTTTCTCAGCCTTTTGAACTGATTCCACCATTCAGTTACATCACGGCTGACCTCCACCTACCTGTTTTGCTTCCGTAACCCTTAATAACCCAGCTAACAAATGCTGTCAATCAACAGTATTTCTCATTTAAAAATGCTCTCGTGCCTATTATTAATAAAAAAAGCACTTCTACCAAATTCACTGTGGCTGTAGCAGAGGAGTGAAATCTAATATAAAATCTGTCCGATTCTGTCAGCATATAGTTCAGTGTCCATGACAACAAAGCTGCAGCTTGCTTTGTGTTTTTGTTAGGATTGAAGAGATTTACGAAAGAAGCCACACAAGAATATATATGACATGGAAATGGATCACTATCTCATTTTCCGATGCTCTTGCATGGACTCTGAGATTTGGGAAGCCAGTTGGGTGCTATTTACATACAAAACAAATTACCAAGCGATGTCAAAGTCCATTCTCCTAATCCTTCTGCCGTTTAATTTATTTTTAGATGAATAATTTCACCTTGACAAATTTGATTGATTGCCACGGTTATAATTTATTCATCAACAGACTGGTGTATGCCTGGAGTTTTCTCAAGTCGCTGTGGGAGACCTGTAATGTGCACTGCACATTGGCGACACATAGGAGCCAGCCTGGGGCACGAGGGCATTCCCTTTCCACCCACCAGTACAACAAAGAAAGTTCACCTGAAAACGTTCCCATAAAATGCATTGCGCGCTGAGTAAAATTTGAACTTGATCTCTGTGTGTGGCTGGCGGAGTCCGTCAGACCCCTTTTGTGGATATGTCAGGTGGCTGTATCCAAAAGTACGACAGCAAAATCTTTGAGAAAAGGCACTGTGGTGTCCAGCTCTCCTAATGTGTGTTCCTGCAGCAACAAGAAACTATTGGGCCACAATGGTTTTGATTTTAGATAAGGAACAGTGACATACAGCAATTAATTGGTACCCAGCTGCCTGTAGTTGTCTTACTGGCATTGGAAATCCTGTATTTCTCCTGAGGATAGAGCATTGCTCAAAGTGGTGATGATATTACTTCAACATCATTCCAGTTGGTGAAATGTTCTGTATTACTAAGCAACAGTACGCAATATGTATGTTGCTGACCCCAAACTTCCTTCAGTGTTTGAGGTGCACTTGCATTGACAGCCCCTTGCAGACATAACATCTGACCAACTTCCTTTCTCTTCATTTCCAATGGAACGCACTCATTCAATGTTATTCTGAGACGCTTCTTTCTCCACGGAATCACCTCAGGCTTGATCCCTTTATTATAATGGAAGCAATGTCTTGCAGGCTCCATTGTGTGAATTAATGAGGTGAAACCTATTCATTGTTGTGAAGGGTGCCTTTGCTACCCTATATATTTTGGCATTTATGACCGTAAGTGTTGCTTGAGGCAAATCATTGAAACATTCAACTATAGCAGGTGATCGTGATGCATCTCTGATTATAATATTGTGCTTTGGTTGGATCTTTATTCAATAGATCAACATGATTTTCCCAGGCCTCAAAACTGATCATTTAATTGCCTTCCAGTATCCCGCAACTTATATTCTTGTAAACATACAAGTCCAGTGTCACCTTCGTACCACTACCTGCCTCACTCTCTTACCGCTTCCTGGATTACAGTGTTCTCTCCCTCTGTCCTACATGGGAGGTGTGGTGACACAGTGGTTAGCACTGTTGCCTTACAGCGCCAGGGACGCAAGTTCAATTCTGGCCTCGGGTCACTGTCCGTGTGGAGTTTTCATATTCTCCCGTGTCTGCGTGGGTTTCCTCTGGGTGCTCTGGTTTCCTCCCACAGTCCAAGGATGTGTGGTTAAGTTGATTGGCCGCGCTAAATTGCCCCTTAGTGTCAGGGAGATTAGGAGGGTAAATACGTGGGGGGTTACGGGGATAAGGCCTGGGTGTGATTGTTGTCAGTGCAGACTTGACAGGCCAACTGACCTCCTTCTGCACTGCAGATTCTATGATTCTATATTTTTCTCTTAAATTTTCATCACTTATTTTTACCTTCTCTCCAGTTTTCAAGTGTCAGATTCCCTGTAATGTCTCAATCATGAGGCCTTTATTCAGGAATCCAGCATTGCTGGTGAGGCATAAAATCATAGAATCCCTACAGGGCAGAAGGAGAACATTTGGCTCATCGAGCCTGCACTGACATCAATCCCACCCAGGCTCTATCTCTGTAACCCTACGTATTTACCCTGCCAGTCCCCCTGACACTAATGATCAATTTAGCATGACTAATCAGCTGGAGTGTCATCAAACTATTTGACTGTGGGGTCATGAGGGCCATAGCAACATGAGAGCGATGCTGTCTTCACGAGCCATTGAGAATGCATACCCCCAGTCACTGGCTGGTGGTCACGAACAGCAGCACTGTCTAAGCTTTCCCTCCCTGAGCCAGTTGCCGTGTTGCTGGTATGGTCACGGTGAGATTTGCTAACTTCACACACAGCAGTGATATAGTCTTGGATCTTCATAGTCACAAGACTTAAGCCTCTAATAATAAACTTTACTGAAGCATTGTTTCATCTCTTTGCAACTCTGGTGATCTGCGCCCTGGCCTTTAACCTCCTACCTCGGTTTGTCAATAGAGCAGCCCCAGCATGGCAAAGCATTTGAATCCTGCCTTGGGGGAGAAAAAAAATCCACGAAGTACATTGTAAAAGAATGCTGGGTGGCTGTGTACAGGTTGTAGATTCACTATTGCCCGTTTGGCACTGCCACACAAGACCCTTTCCCCACTCCTGCGATTCTGATTACCAACTGATTTCCAAATCCACCTGCTATGCACAGTAAATGAGTTTCTTTTGTTTAGTGGCTGTATGGTCTGTGTCTTTCTGGATGGCAGTGCTATCATCTCAGCAGTGGGAATGGATGGAATAGGAATTGTTGCCCGGAAGTACCTATTGGCAGGATACTGGAGCAGCTGCTGAGAGTTCCATGCACTGGGTTGCTGAAGGAGCCAGGAGCCAGGGAAGCCTTGTGTGGGGAGAAGGTTTGAAATGTCTAAATGCCACAAGTAATTTCAGCAATGGTTGCTATAGGTCCCAAGAAGTTAAACCACAAAGTGATACCAGAGCCAATAGTGATCTTTCTGAATCTACCCTGTCTAACCCTGTTAGAATTTTATAAGTTTCTAGGAGATCCCCTCTTACTTTTCTAAAACAAAAAGGAAGGACATACACATGGCCATTGTGTGAGAACTGGATTGTGTTCAATTTTGCTCCTCTCTAGGGTCAAAATTGCACAACAAACATAAAGTGGCT
Source organism: Carcharhinus amblyrhynchos (assembly GCF_965287045.1). NCBI lineage: Eukaryota > Metazoa > Chordata > Chondrichthyes > Carcharhiniformes > Carcharhinidae > Carcharhinus > Carcharhinus amblyrhynchos. The sequence goes on along the minus strand of NC_137327.1, from coordinate 43,895,478 downwards.
GGATTCCCACATGGGGAATGGCCATGGAGAGTATCAGGGACTACTGGTACCTGTAGAACTATAGGGCAGTTAAATCCAGCCCCTTCAGGAGAGGATATACTGGTGTAAAAGTGTTTTAAACCTAAAGTAAAATTGCACACAAAAACCACCAAGCAGAATAAAGATCAGTAAAACATTTATATTTAACCATAATCCTTTAAGATCATGCCGTTAGCTATATGCACATATTTTAACATCCCCATTCATTTCTGTACATGACTATTCTTGTTTCATATATAACAGTAAAGGTTATTTTTATTTAAGGTAATGATTTACAGTCTGTATAGATAATTGTGCATGTTTGCAAATGGTAGGGCCTTGTGTTTGGACACATTTCTCTCTTTAGAAAGGTTTAAAATTCTTTTACCTGCAGCTTCAGCCCCCTCTTGTGCTAGCCTGGGGGAAGGGTTAGGCAGATGGTCTTCTCCCAAGCATTCATGGCTGCTGTTTGGAGGCTAACAAAGTGGGCCAGCAGCAACCCCTATGTCCAGTTCTTTGTTGCCCCCTCGCTTGGTCCGGCACAACATCCCTGTGCAGCCACGTGGCTGAAAGCGAGAACTCTGCACCGCACACATGCAAACCTATGGCTGGTCACCCAGAGGTTTGTCATTGCCCTGCCTAAAGTATGAGGATCTTCAGAAGGAAAAGCAAATTGGCCTTATGTATATAGATTGAAACCGAGGACAAGGTAAGTAACCCATCTTCATTAACACTTAAAAAGGAGGAGCTTGCTTCTCACTTTTCAGGCACAGTAGGACAGATGGATACGGAGATTTGTTTTTGTTTTTAAAGGAGTGACTTGGCAAGTTTTGCTGTTCTGTGGTGCAGTGTGCTGTAGCAGAGTTATTTTCACAAAGTTGCCTTTCATTTCCTGAAACGTTTTGACTGTTTCTAGAGGAATTCCACATAGTACAAGTCACCCCTGTGGTCTAGCCAGTGTCTCTCCCCCTTCTGTCTATAATTTAGTAGCAGTAAAATCACTGATTACGTGGCAGATGCCATGTTAGTGCTCTCTCATATCATATTAGTTGTCCGCCACTCCTATGTTGCTCTACCATCTGTTCCAGATGTCAACCAAATCGAGTGTAGAGTAGAACCAGTTCAGTTCAGCTTCTTAACCATTCCACTCCTAACTTGAGATATTATTCAGTTGCCTTAGGCCCTAAGCCTTGGACTTCCCTCCCTAAATCTTAGCACCTCTCTCTCCCTTTTAAGTTGCACCTTAAAACCTACCTCTTTGATCAAGCTTTTGATCACCTGTTTTAATGCCCTCTAGTTGGACTTGGTGTCAGATTTTGTTCTGTAATGCTCCTGTGATGTGCTATGGGAAGTTTCACTGACTGAAATGTGCTATACATTTGTTGTTGCTGTCGAGCTATTAACAAAGGGTTTTCAATCTAACGTGAACTACTAGTAGATGACCACAGTACCTCGCTTGAGGGTCATTTGTGACAGCGTTCATACTTCCTGCAGCAAACAGCAATGTGACATTAATCTGTGCCCCTAAGACAAGCTCAAAACAATTAGACCACCCTGTCCAACATCATAGCAGTTCTTTATTCCCTCTCGATGTATAATACAATATGAATCATCCTTTATTCTTTGTCATGAGGTATCTTGAGAGTATGTTTTTTACCTAAAGGTACCAAAAAAGCTAGTTGTTGTTTCACAGTGCATTCATGCCCAGCCATTTTGAAATCTCCGTGTAACTCATTCTTATCCACCTGTATTTTCTGTATCTCACTGACGGTTCCCTTATATTCTCTGTTATACCTCACTCCTGTTAGGTTGGGTCTGCCGTAAATTTTTTCCAATCTGAGCATTGATTGTTTTGAAGAGGTTGGGCAGAGAGACCTTGGAGCATACCAGGTCACCCTTTTTCTTTACAATGCACAGCAGCATCTGTAGATAAGGAAAAATAGATTGAAAATGGGAGGGCGTATTGGATGAACAAAGTAAAATCCTAGATTGGAAGCGGTATTTTTAGTGAATATGTGAATTGCAGAGTTTGGATTGGCACCACTGACCTGCGTTTTCTTGCCAGCTTTCACCCTCTTATACTGACAGTCTTGAGTCTGTTTGACATTGTGTTCCATAGGCACTAACTTTCCTAACTAATTCAAGTGGTTCACATTTTGACCACAGTAGAATGGCCTGTCCTTAGTGAGTACTTTCCATGCCCGTCAACATTAGGTACCGACAATGTGAAATTCTGGAACCGATACTATGGCACCTTATCAACAACAGCAACTTGTATTAATATAGCATTTTAACAAAAAGTCCCAAGATGCTTCCCATTACCATTAGCAGAAAATGACACCATGCCGCGCGAGATGCTAAGTCAGATGGCTGAAGGCTTGGTCAAAGAGGTAAGATTTAATGAGTGTCTTAAAAGAGAAGAGAGAAGTGGTGGGGTAAAGAGATATGGGGAAGAGAATTCCTGAATTTGAAGCCTATGTATGAACATAAGAATTAGGAGCAGGAGTAGACCACTTGGCCCTATAACCCCACTCCACCATTCAATAAGATATGGGGCGGCACAGTGATTAACACTGATGCCTCAGAGTGCCAGAGACCCGGGTTCAATTCTGGCTTGGATCACTGTCTGTGTGGAGTTTGCACATTCTCCCTGTGTTTGCATGCGTTTCCTCCGGGTGCTCCGGTTTCCTCTCTCAGTCTGAAAGACGTGCTGTTTAGATGCATTGACCCGAACAAGTATCAAAATGTGACAACTAGGGGAATTTCACAGTAACTTCATTACAGTGTTAATGTGAGCCTTACTTGTGATTAATAAATAAACTTTTAAAACTTTACTTTAAGATAATGGCTGGTTTGATTGTAACTTCAACCCCACATTCCTGCCTACCCCAATGACCTTTCACCCCCTTGTTAATCAAGAATCTATCTGCCTTAAAAATATTTGAAAACTCTGCTTCCACTGCCTTGTGAGGAAGGGAGTTCCAAAGACTCACCATCCTCTGAGAGAAAGAGGATTCTCCTCATCCCTGTCTTGAATGAGAGGCCCTTATCCTTAAACAATGACCCCTGATTGTAGATTCTCCCACAAGAGTTAACATCCTCTCCACATTGACCTTGCCAATACCCCTCAGGATCTTAAAAGTTTCAATTAAGTCATGTCTTACTCTTTGAAACTCTAGTGGATACAAACCTAACCTCTCCAACCTCTCCTATAAGACAACCCAGTTGTTCTTGGCAGTAGTTTTCTCTGAACTGTTTCTGCCTAGACAATTGAATGGCCACCAATGGTGCAGCGATTAATGTTGGCAATGCTAACAGGCCAGAACTAGAGGAGGGTTGTGGGGCTGGAGGGGTTCACAAGAAGGTAGGGAAAGGGGGGATGGGAGGATGCAGCGGGCACGAGTCTCTGGAGGGATTTGAAAACAAGAACGAGAATTTTTAAATCTAGGCAAAGGGAGCCAATGAAGATCAGCGAGCACAGGGATTGCAGTTTGCAAACTGTGGAAGACTCACAAAACATGCTCCCTAGAGGAAAATCCAGCCACTAATTGATGAAACTACTCATCCTATCTTCAGTAAAATCTCCCACCAGCACGTCTTTGGTGATTTAATAAGTAGTTTGTTCTCAGTTCTAGTTAATTACGCAGCAGGTACCTGTTAAGTTAATATTATGTTTGTACCGTTCCCTGCCCTCTTACTGGAAATATCCAGTTAATGCGAATGAAACTGCTGCAGTGCGGGTGTGGTTGTACTGCCATCAGACCCGATAGGTGAGCAGTTAAAAACTGAAAGTAGAATCAATCGGTCTACACTCAATTTGGAAAAACTGTACATCAACCCAACTGTGGTCGGATTTTTGCTGCATAGATTGTTCATTCTGCTCCTGTATTCCTCTCCCACTGCCTGTCTTTAAACCCAGTCTCACCTCAGCACTGTGAACATAGCCTCGTTTGTACTCAATTCTCTGCCCTTCAGATGAGTGGCAATAATTTTCAGACACATGGATTCCAGTCTTCAGGTGACACAGTGACTTGCCTGAACTCTATTGCATAAGCGTTGCTGGGAAGTAGAAACGGGTGTAGGATATTTACAATAATTAGTCATGCAAAAATGGTGCGGCATTTTCTTCCAGTGGACTTTGGCCTTTCCTCTGCTAAAAAGGAATGAGCCATTCTGTCATTCCGTTTCAGATGTACCAGTGACCCTCCAATATCTCTTCATAAGGTGAGGCCAGAGAGTGACTGATGGAAGTGATGGGAACTATTAGTGCTGAGCCTAGTCCTGTTCTCATCCAGTGTTACACTTGTCCATCAGAACAAGTCCCTGATAGAAGTCAGCGTTCATCTTCAGTGCACCCATCACATGCTTCCTGCATCATTATTATGGAAGATGAATGATTCAAAATCTAATCGTCCTTTTAGCAAATATATTTTTTCTAATATTTTAAGTTCACTTTGCCTTATTTCAATTTGTGTCCTGAAGTCCTTTTTAGCTCAATTGCAATATTTACTTTCTGTATGTCTGTTTCATTTTAATACCTTGGTGAGGTCACCCTTTAGCCACCTTCTGGAGTGCGTGGCTTGAATTTTTCTCATCTTCCTTCATTTACACTTGGGAGAATTCTTGCCGTTCTTCACCCTCTACATCCTTCCAGTGCCTGTACCTTCATTGTATGGCATGGTGCCCAGAACTGAACACAATAATCCCAAGTCTGATTGTAACTGGTGGTTCATTAAACTTTAACTCTGTGGGCCTGCTTTCTACTGCGCTTGCAATATGTTCCAGCTTTCTATCTGCTGGTTTAATTGCTTTGCTTACCCTATAAGGAGTTCACAGCGATGGATCAATACTTATGTTCAGTTCCTATCAAGGAGACTTCTGGCTGATTCATTCGTTGAACTCAGAGGATAAAGGGGAGATCTTATAGAAACATGTAAGATTATGAAGGGAATAGATAAGATAGAAACAGAGAAGTTGTTTCCACTGGCAGGGGAAACTAGAACTGGGGGGCAAGGCCTCAAAATAAGGGGGAGCGGATTTAAGACTGAGTTGAGGAGGAACTTCTTCATCTCATGGGTTGTGAATCTGTGGAACTCCCTGCCTAGTGAAGCAATTGAGGCTATCTCATTGAAGGCAAGGATAGGTAATTTTTTAAACAGTAAAGGAATTAAGAATTATGGTGAGTGGGTGGTAAGTGGAGCTGAGTCCACATAAAGATCAGCCATGATCTTATTGAATGGCAAAACAGGCTGAAGGGGCCAGATGGCCTAGTCCTGCTCCCAGTTCTTATGTTGAATCCACACGGTGCTCATTTTTTCATCCAGTTTTATTTGTCAATCAAAGCCCGTTGATTCTTGCTTAATTTCTTAATCTAAAATTCCCTTCCTGGGCAAAGGTGATCAGTTGTGAAGAGTATACATTTATCCTCTGTTTGTTCTTTCCATTTTTCCCAGTGAAGAGCCTGGGAGGGAAAATCGGAAAGAAAAAATATTTTTCTTTTAAATTCCAAATAGCTGGGATGGATAGGATAGAGGTGGAGAGACTCTTCCCGCTCAGAAAGGACAGTAGGACTAGGGGGCACAGCCTCAAGATAAAGGGGGGGCAGTTCAGAACAGAGTTGAGGAGGAACTTCTTCACTCAAAGGGTGGTGGATCTTTGGAATTCTCTGCCCATTGAAGTGGTGGAGGCTGCCTCGCTAAATATTTTTAAGACGCGGGTTGATGGGTTTTTGATAAGCGAGGGGATTAAGGGTTATGGGGAGAGGGCAGGAATGTGGAACTGAGCCACGACAGATCAGCCATGATCTTATTGAATGGCGGGGCAGGCTCGAGGGGCTAGATGGCCTACTCCTGCTCCTATTTCTTATGTTCTTATGTTCTAAACGATGGGAGACCCAGGTTTCCTCCACCTAGGACAGACAGGCAAGACTGCCTGCTCAACCTCAAAATCACCCTTGTAGCCTGAGGTCGCAGTGGGGTTAGTTTCTCTTCATTTATTGGCTCTTGAGGAGAAAAGAAGGATCCAAGGAGGTGGGGAAAGAGCTGGGGATTGGAACTAATGCAGTTGATCTCCGAAAGAGCCGACACAGACTTGATGGACAGAATGGCTTCTTGCTGCACACGATTCATGATTCAATCATGAGAAACAAACAGCTTGGCTTTAATAACGTGTTCTGAATTTATTCTTTTAGAAATTGCACACTAGGTGGGAGCTTAATTAGTGTTTTATGAAATTGAAACCTTGTTTCCACGAGTGTGTGCAATGACCTCTCTGGAAAGTGAAACTATTGTTTGTTCCAGGGCTGGATTTGCGAATTGGACTAGTTTCAGCTTGAAGAAATATTTTTGGCAGGCCATGTTACAAATGCACAGAGAGGTAGAGCTGCTGGGTTGCAAGCCCCACTCACAGGTTTTTGTGTGTGACATATCAGCATAATCGGGCCGAGCCCACAAAGAAAGCCAGGCACCTGGTGGCCATACGCACCCTGTAGTTATGCAGCAGTCCGCTGATTTAATGGCTGTTAGATGCACGTGCCAACTGTCCCAGTTTGACCCAGCCTGAGCAGTGGATCTGCTTTGTGCTGGTGGGCAAATACTTGTGGACTGGGCATCTTGCCCCCTCAGTGCTGAACTCCCCCGTTTCTGGAAATAAGTCACTGCATTCTATGGGCAGGCATTGGCAGAAGCTGCCTGGTTGATATGAGAAATGAGGAGAAGATGCCAGTATGAACTGAAAGAATTGAAAGAGAAAAGAATAGGATGGCTTACACTGGAGGTTAAATTGGATCGGCTTCTATAATAGGTATGCGAAATACAATGTGTGGTTAACTTGCGCCCGCAGGTGAAGGCACTGCGGGCTACTCACTGCCCACTCATTTGAACAATCTACATCAACCAGGTCTAAATGTGTTGTTGTTAGCTGGGCACATCTGCAGGGGTTCAGCATTATGCAAGGCTAGCACCACGGAAATCTAGATTGCACTTCTTAAAGGGGAGGTGCATTGTGGCGGGAACAAGTGTTGGGAAAGGGGGAAGCCTGACATAGTGGACTTGAGAGAGGACTCCAAGGTTTTCAGGTGGACAGTCAAACCCTGGAGATCTGGATGTTGTGCCACAAGAAGATCAATGACCTCATGAGTGATCAAGGTCAGTGAATGCATCTTCAAATACCATAACCCACCAATTGCAGCAGTAATCTTGCCACTGTTCAAATCTAGGGGATCTTCACAGTAACTTCATTGCAGTGTTAATGTAAGCCTACTTGTGGCACTAATAAATAAACTTTAAAAACTTTAAGCTTTAAATCTGCAGGTGGTAGATCACTGTGAGGGTATCTTTGATGAAGGATAGGCATCTGACACAGTTTCTCACTGAGGTTCAGATAGGAGAATTGCTCACTGTACACCCTGGATGCATATGGCCTCTTGCTGTGAGAGCCTTTCTCTCTCTTGCTCACTTTCCTCCTCCCTCTTCCAGCAGCTCACCCTGATCACTGTGCCCTCTGCCAATTCTCCAAATCATGCTGTACCACAAGGGAAATACCTTTCTGTGCACCTCTGTCTTGGAGCAACTAGTTTGTTCAGAAACCGTGAAGCCAATAGCTATCTCCTCACGTTGTGTAATCTTTCACAATTTGAAGCAGCTGTAAAAAAGTATCAAATGCTTGTAAAATTGTAGTAACAATCTGAAAAAGTCAACTAGCAACTAACCTGGAAGAGATGATGAGCCCCAATAGCTTGGGTGAGTTTGGGTGGGTGGGGGGAGGCAAGGGTTCATTTCTGTTGCCGAGCATGTGTTCAGCTGTGTATGGTTAAGGAGGGCTTTGGCTGCAGTGTTGATCTCCAAAATTGTAGTACAGGCTTCAAATCAGTGTTGGACACTATATTGACATTGTGATTTATCTACTCTGCAGACTTCTGGTGGATGTTCACTCCACATGCATGGGTATCTGTATCGACTAAGTAACTCTTCAAGTGTGCATTGAGGTAACTCTTCAGAAGCCGGTGTCCCTTCACCAGATTCCTTTTATTTATAAACTTATCTCCACCCCTGCGTGTGCTTCAGATACAAAGTCAGAACCCAGAATGCTAGTAGCTCTAACACTCCTCATTATACACACAGGTAAGACTCTCTGATTGCGCAGGCAACCACTTTCTCAATCAGGGAGCTCATACTTCAAGAGCCCCCCCCCCCCCCCCCCCCCCGCCCTTATGGGTTTCATTGAGGTCAACTGAGGAAGTCATATTGGTGTTCTAATGGTATTTGTAGCACCTAAAAAAAGGATGCTAATGATTCCAATTTATTGTTGGTTGTGCCTGTGATGGGCTAGGAGAGTTTGGACACAGGAGATTAACTTTTGGGGGAGTGACCAGAAATGATTGTTTTATTGGTCTGTTGAAAATCCAAATATCATTTTGTCTTATACTTTTGCTTTCCAGATTAAGAATCTATCCAGTGTGAATACAACAGTGCTTAAAATCAATCAGAAAGCACCATTTTAAATGGAAACACTGGTAATCTCTTGTGGGTGTGTGGCCCTGGGACCCTATCCTCCTCATCCTGTCTGAAAATTGACCATTAGAATTGTGGCACCAAGCCTGTATTTCATGAATTGCCCTCCAATGTAAAACCAAGAAATGTAGCCTATATTTATTGCATAAGGTGTAAAGCCTATTTAACCACTTGTTTAAATAAGTCAAAGGTTTATAATTAGGGGCCCATTTGAGTCATCAGCATTTTGTGGGCTGAGTCAGCCTTCTTGAATCTGTTTATCCATTTTTGCACACTTCTGAGGTTGGTTTGTATGGTTAAGATTAACTTTACTGTGATTTACCAGCATTTTCTGACTTAATTTCAGAACGCTTTTTTTTTCTTGGCGTGGTTTCCTGCTCTTCCAACTTGACTAAAATGCTCAGGGGCAGTATGGTGGCACTGTGGTTAGCAATTCTGCTTGACTGCGCCAGGGATCCGGGTTCAAGTCTGGCCTCAGATCAGTGTTTGTGTGGAGTTTGCACATTCTCCCCATATCTTTGTGGGTTTCCTCCCCCAGTCCAAAGATATGCACGTTAGGTTGATTGGCTGTGCTGAATTGACCCTAGTGTCGGGGGATTAGCAGGGTAAATGTGTGGGTTTACGGGATTAGGGGCTTTGTGGGAAGTGATCGGTGCAGACACGAATGGCCGCCTTCTATACTGTAGGGATTCTATGATGATTCTATCCTCTCAGCTTTCAGTTTTGATGAAGGATTGTGTTGCAAACTTTTTCTTCTTCACTGATACTGACTGATCCTCTGAGTGTGTCTTTCTTCTGTGTCAGATGTTCAGCCTTTGCCAAGCTCTTGTGAACAGAGTCAGTCTTGTCGTAAATGGTGTAGGCATACTAATTATTCTTGCTATTGCCACCTTTTGGAGTAATCTGTTTGATGGATGTATTCTATTCTGCATTGCCCTGGGCTGCCTGCAGCATCCTGTGTTGTTTACACTATTACCAGCTGGATGTTAGAAATCGAAATAATGCCGGAAACACTCCACGGGTCTAGCAGAGAGAAACTGAATAAGTGGGACAGATTTTTGATGCAGAACCTGATTTCTGGACAAATTCCAGGTCATTTTCTCATTCATTCACGGGACATGGGCATTGCAGGTGGGGCTACGTTGCCCAACCCATTGCTGGCACAGTGGTATAGTGGTTAACACTGCTGCCTCACAGCGCCAGGGTCACTGTCTGTGTGGAGTTTGCACGTTCTCCCCGTGCGGGGGTTTCCTCTGGTTGTCCCAGTTTCCTTCCACAGTCCAAAATGTGCAGATGCAGTTGTCATGCTAAATTTTCCCTCAGTGTACCCGATCCAGAGTGTGGCAACTAGAGGATTTTTACAGTAACTTCATTGCAGTTTTAATGTAAGCCTACTTGTGACACAAATAAATAAACTTTAACTTTAGTTGCCCTTGAATGCTCACTAGGCCATTTCAGAGGGCAGTTAAGAATCAGACAAATTTCTGTGGATCTAGAGTCACACATCAACTAGACAAGGGGAGGATGGCATGTTTCCTTCCCTAAAAGATGTTAGTGAACCAGAGGGGTTTTTAATCACAAATCGACAATGGTTTCATGGTCATCAGTGGACTTTTTTTATTGAATTCAAATTTCACCATCAGCCATGGTGGGATTCAAACCCAGATTCCCGGAGCATTCTCCTGGGTCTCTGGATTATTATTCCCGTGATGATACCACTACGCCACCACCTCCCCCTCTCACACTTGTGATGTGATTTCTTAAATAAATAGTCTAATTGGCCAGGAGATGAGCTCAGTACTCAGAGAGGCCCTCAGCTGCCTGGCTGGTGGCAGCCATATTAGGGGATTCCCCTGCCTTGCCGATTGAAGTAGACAACTCTGGGCAGACCATGGAGATAAAGAATAAAGTGTAAATACAGCACAGAAAAAGACCCTTTGGCCCTCCAAGTCTGTACCCACCATGCTGCCCAACTGAACAAAAAAACCCCTATCCTTCCGGGGACCATATCCCTCCATTCCCATTCCCATCCTATTCATGTATTTGTCAAGATGCCCATTAGAAGTCGTCATCACATCCGCTTCCACTGCCTCCCACAGCAGAAGTTCCAGGCACCCACCACCCTCTGTGTAAAAAAACCTTGCCTCATACATCTCCTTTAAATGTTGCCTCTCGTATCTTAAACCTGTGTCCCCTTTCTTCCATCTGCCCAATCAGATCCTCCTGCCTATCAATATTCTCAATGATTCTGTCATTTACTATTTCCTATCTGTATTAGACCTTCCAAAATGCATTATCTCACATTTGTCCGGATTAAACTCCATCTACTATCTCTCTGCCCAAGCCTCCAACTGATCTATATTCTGCTGCATCCTTTGGTGGTCCTCATCACATCCACAAATCCACCAACTTTTGTGTTGTCCGCAAACTTACTAATCAAACCAGTCACATTTTCCTCCAAATCATTTATATATGATGAAGTAAGACGAATATTGGCCTTGCATGACAAAGTTAGGACCAGTTGCTTATGCCCAGGCTAGTTGGCCCCACAGATCTGCCTGAAAGACAACTGCAGAGAAACCTACCTGGGGCCTCACGGCTGACCTTACAGCTGTGCAATGAGATCTGCAAGACTGCTTGGATTCGCTATAAAAAAGGCTGAAATCACACTCGGGAACAAATAAGTTCATAAGATATAGGAGCAGAATTAGACCACTTGGCCCATTGAGTCCACTCCACTATTCAATCATGGTGGATATGCTCCTCATCCCCATTTTCCTGCCTTCTCTCCTTAACCCTTCAACCCATTACCAAGTAAAAATCTGTCTAATTCCTTCTTAAATTTACTCACTGCCCCAACATCCACCAGAGTTTGGGGTAGTAAATTCCACAGATTCACAACCTTCTGGGAGAAGTAGTTTCTGCTCAACTCCGTTTTAAATTCGCTACCCCTTGTCCTAAGACTATCACTTCCCATCCTAGAAAATCCCACAAGAAGAAGCATCTGCTCCACATCTACTTTATCCATAACTTTTATCATCTTATATACCTCAATTTGATCTCCCCTCATTCTTCTAAATGGGTCCCTTAAGGTGGGTGCATTCTTGCTCCCTCCTCCCACTGGAAATTTGAGAATTGCAAACAGTCCTGCAAACAACGGAATCCCGAGGTGTCCTCTGGAAGCATGATTTTCAAAGCCCAATCACTCCGAGTCCTGATTCCCTTATAAATCCTCACCAAAGTTGAAATCTGATGTAGGATTATTGGCCCAAAATAATGGGTGGGATTTTATGGCTTCGCTTGTCCTGAAACTGTAAAATCCCACCCAAGGTCAAGAGACATTTCCATTGTCTACCCCTGGTCAGCTCCAATTCCGTGGTGTAAGGGGCAGTAAAATCCTGGCCATTAATTCTATTTCTCTCCACGTGTGCTACGAGACCTTTTAAATGGCAGCCTCTGAGGTCAGTAAGATGATGCTGTTGCATTGATTTGTGCAATGGCTGACTAAAAGCATGGGCATTTTAACAAATTTCTGTGGTTTTTTTTCCCTTGCCTTTTTAAAAATCTGGATCACTTCTGAGAATGACGGGAAGTGTTCGACCAACTCCAAACAGAACAGAAGTGATGATTGAAGGCCGGAGTGGTGGTTCTTATGTTCTTATGTTCTCATGTTTTCCAAATTTCACTTAACCATACTATATTCCCAAAAATATAGAATAGTATCAGGAAGTAGCAGGACCAATAACTGACAAAATTCCACTAGTGATATAGAAAGTAAAGCAGTGAGGTGAGTACTTTTTCATCTGAAGGTTAAATATTTACTGGACTTGCACACGTTCACTAGGTTTTGTCAGCACCTGCCTGTGCACGTGTTTAATCAGACCTTTGCGGACATCAGGCAGGATGTTATGAACTAGCAATTGCTCCTGGTTCCAGACCATCACCAGAAATCAGCTTCCTCAAAGGCCCTGAGTCTTTATTTGATGGCCAGAATGTTACGCAAAAAAACTAATAATCTTGAGATTTGGCGTTCCCCAGTTGCACCCCCGGTTCTTGAGCAGCTTTACTGCAGTTTGCTTTTCAACTTGATGCAATTATTCTGAATGCATTTGTAGTCGAACGTGGCAGGGCTGTGCCATTGTTCAGGGGTAAGAATGCATTCTGCTGGGTCTGGTATCCTCTCTCATTGATGCTTAATGTCCTTGCATATAATAACAAAGACACTGACATTTAGATGAGAATAAAAAGCCCAGGAGCAAAAAGCTCCATTTAAATGGAATACCTCCCTCGGCTTCCCCTTTTCTCTTGGAAGAGTCACATGAGGCTGGATTTCAATTGTGCTGAATTTAGAGATAATGAGATAAATGGTAGCAGAATGCCTTACGATAGGGTGACATTTTTTTTCCCTGGCTTGTACTTGACTGTCCTTGGATTTATATATGGTTTACATGATAATCTTGCAGTGAACGTGAACTTCGACATTCATGATTTTTTTCCCTGCAGGCTAAATTTAGAATTTAGTACTACTCTTTAACAGGTATTGTGCAAGCAAACATAGGGTAATATTAGTGTGCTTTACCGTACGTCAACTTATTACTGCATTAAAGATAAGCAATCACCTGAAACCACACTGATAAACGAGTGTGTTTTCTATGTGCGGGTGAGGGAATCGGGAAATTGGGCAATGGGCAAGTTCTTTGTCGATTGATGCATACCGCCACAAATTGCTCAGGATTTAACCCCTTTTCTGCAACAAATAATCACGTTCTCCAGGTTAACCTGTCAGGATCACGTACCTCCCACCTCATAGACTGCTGGCAATCAGAGGTCCAGACTCTGTCAATCTGTCCAATTAGATTCCCAAACAAGCACAAGGTCAAGATGCAGAATGAGATTTCATAGCACGGGTATCTTTTCCTCAAATCTTTTTGGTTCCATGAGATCTGCTCACTCTGCACCCATGCTGAGGGTGTAATGTTTTCTATTGGGTAATGTTGGGTGAAATAGATGGAGTGGCCCTTGCATTCTTGTGTGGTTTTATCAGCACTGCTTCCCACCTATGTCTCCTGAAGCTGTTGACTTTTTGCTATGCTAAGATTCTATAGGTTTGCGTACCCCTATGGTATGTTGCCCATTATTGATGTGTGATTGCTGGTAGGTTAATCTGTTGCAGGAAGCATCACAATCCTGTTCCCGTACATACACACACTGCCAGTGAGGAAGCTGGATAGAACCTAAGGCTAACTGTGATATCACTTTGCCTAAAATTAATGAACACAGCACACTTGGGTCGCCTGTTTGACTGACTGGAGGAACTTTCTGAGATACTAGGGGACCTAGTATTTTGTCATGGGCATTTTTTCTTTATTTCCCCTTACATGGAATATTCCAAAAGCCTTGATATTTACAGGGAAGCAGAGCAGGCGATGGGGTTAGATGTAGCAGCTGGAGAGCTCAGAGATATCTTGATTCCATTATTCAGGTAGCAGCCCGTGTCCAGCTGTATGGTGAGAGGGCTTGTGTCACTTGGCTACAGCCAGGGACAGGGAAGGAGAGAGCTATCACAGGTCATCAACAACTGGCAGCGGATAACATTGGGGGCATATAGAACATCATGGATCATTAATTGGTTGTGAGTGTGGGATACATTTGGTTGGAATCTAATTGTGGGGTTTCAATTGTAGCTTTCAAGCAGATTAACTTGTGGGGGATGGGGGTAGGTGGGCAAATCATACATGTGCCTTCTGGCAGAAAGCAGAGCGGGAAAGTAATTATCTGCTGGATCTGGCACTTCTTCCCTTCAGTGCCACAGCACACTTGGATCGCCTGTTTGGATGCCTGGAGGAACTTTCTAAGATACCATGCGACCTAGTATTTTGCCAAAGGCATCTTTTTGTTACTTCCCCTTACGTGGAATATTCCGACAGCCTTGATATTTACAGAGAAGCAGAGCAGGCGATGGAAAACTGTGCCTGCAGGAACTAAACTCTGAGGCATGCAGGCTCATTACAATAGCCTGTGGTGAACAGGTTGTAAACCTGTGCATACCCCTCCCTGCAAATGCACCTCTGCTAAAACGGTTTGCGATCTGGTTCCCCTTTATTGATTTTTTGAAAGGAGAACTTGACTCCCTCCCATCTGTTGGGGAAGTTGGAGTGGGGCAGGGAAGGGGTGGGGTGGTAGTTGCAGTGTAAACCACCCCCTCCCCCCCACCCCCGCAGTGTCGCCTGCTGTTATTCCCAGCTAGCTGAAGTTGACCAAAGCAGTGACTCACCCTTAAACAGCCCAGGTTAGCATTTGAACCCTGGTATTCTGAATATAAGGCTTTGTTGGTACAGTTAAAAGTGGGCAAGCCCCTCTATGTGGTTCAGGTATATGCCCCTTTAAGACTTTTTATCCCATACCTTACAGCATGTAAAGTAAAACCATGTTGTATGTAATGCATAGTTTTACATTGTGTAGGTAACCTAGCCAGTAATGTATAACCATTTACCTGAATGAAATTTTATTTCATTGACAGCACACTATTTATTAAATAAATGTTGTATTTTTTGTTCTGTGATGGAGAAAGCAGAGTGAGGGTCAGTCCATACTCTCTAGATTCCAGCATAGAGTGCAAGTGACTTGCAAAAGCTCTTCCCCTGCTTTATGATTCTCCAAAGCTTCCTCCCCAGCCTTCCAAAAGCTGAAAGCAGTGGATGGGTTGTGGGAGGACCTTCATGTCTTTCATTTACTTGTACGTTGTGCTCGAGAGCTCATTACCAAATAGCAAAGGTAACTCCAGAGAACCATGTCCCGAGAGAGGAAATGCCATTCCCTCCATTCCTGGGATGCGATGCATTTCTTTGGGAAAGTAAACACATTCCTCAAATGTTCACATCAGTTTGTTTCTGAATGGACAGAGGAGAGGCAATTGTACAAAGTCTGGGAGAAAGTCCTTGATCTAACTGAATCGAACTGAAGCCCTGAGCACATTTATCTCTTTTATTTTAAGCAACACACAACTCGCTGTACCTATTATTGCTGCTTGCTGTTACCCATTAACTTCTTTCCAAGAGAGTTCTGGTAAATTTGCACTAAGTGCCATGAGGTCCAAAGAAAACGTATTAATGAAGAATATAACTACCAACTTTTCACTATTGGCCTGAAGACTGCAGGAATTAAAAGTTAATTTGATGGACACTGGTGTGAGAAAGGTGATAGGAATACATTTGTTTATTAGCTTGAAAAAGATTGGGGGGGATGCTGAGGATACATCTGTTTCATTGGATAGAGCAGTTGGAGGTCATGTGATCAAACCTCCAGGAGTTTAGAATCGTAGAATACAATGCAGAGGGAGGCCAGTTGGCCCATTGAGCCTGCACTGACAAGAATTCCATCCAGGTCCTATCCACATAATGCCACGTATTTACCCTGCCAATCCCCCTGACACAAAGGGGCAATTTAGCATGGCCAGTCAAACTAACCTGCACACCTTTGGAGTGTGGGAGGAAACTGGAGCTTCCAGAGGAAAGCCACACAGACATGGGGAGAACATGCAAACTTGGCACAGCTAGCCATCTGAAATCAGAATCGAACCTGAGTCTCTAGCACTATGAGGCAGCAGTGCTAATCACTGTGCCACTGTCCTGCTCTGTCGCAGCCAAAGTTCGCAAGCCTGGATGGGAAAAGGTTATATGCTAACATTGTTATTCATTAACTTAATTGCTTAGATAAACCAGCTGGCAAAAAAGAAAACGTGAGAACAGAACTCTTTAAAGGGAGGGAAGCCTTTTGACCATTTCCACTGACACATTAGGTATAGAATGGTGAGCTGTAGACTTGCCTCCCTCCTGTCCCTCTCATCTGAATGATAAAAGTCCATCAGCTAAAGATAGCTTTTCCCCAACTGTTGGACTAAAGGGATGAGTTCAAGTCAGAGACAACCCAACATAGTTTGTTTGCAGATGTGTGAAAAGGAGTCCAGGGGTTGGAATTAAAAATGAAGATAAAAATTCCTTTATTTTTGTAAGAATGTGAATGGGCAAGGAAAAACTAGGTGCCCCATCAAGCCTAACCTACATTTTGTGATGGTGGAAGCACCATTCCTTTCTTTCCCCTTTCTCTTTGTACCCCTGACCAGCCACCTCCATTGTAATCTCCTGGGAAAGACCAAGAAAAGAGATTAAAACCAGATGCACCAGAGAAAGCATCTTTTCTGGATGTGTCACAGCTTGATATGGCTTCTGCGCTGACCAAGACTGCAAGAAACTAAAAAAAGATTGTGGACATAGCCCAGTCCATCATGCAAACCAGCCTCCCATCCATTGACTTTGTCTACACTTCCTGTTGTCTTGAAAAAGCAGCCAGAATAATCAAGGACCATGCACATACTCTCTTCCGCCTTTTTCCGTCGAGAAAAAGGTGCAAAAGTCTGAGGTCACATGCCAACCACCTCAAGGACAGCTGCTTCCCTGCTGCTATCAGACTTCTGAATGGACCTACCTTGCATTAAGTTGATATTTCTTTACATCCTAGCTATGACTGTAACATTACTTTCTGCACCCTCTCCTTTTCTACTCTTCTATGTGGCCTATGAATGGTACGTTTTGTCTGTTTGGTGCACAAGAAACAATACTTTTCACTGTATTCCAATATGTGTGACAATAATAAATTAGATCAAAATATCAAACCCAAGGGCAGTAAAGAAAAAAAATACTCTGGAAGATTCCTGTCCAAACCCCATCAGAATTCATCTGGTCCAGTCTAGACCAAGTGTCATATATAAAGGCCTTGCATCTAATATGACCTCTGCTCCAACCAAGAACTGATCTAGCTCCTTGAAGGCAAGCAGGATGTTGCTGTATGTCAGAAACAGTGGCTGAAGAATTTCATACTGTGTTTCTTTGAGAAGGGTGCGCAACAGTATGGGGGAAAGATAATTTCTTTAAATGAAGATTGCTTTTATGTTGATGAAATGTTTATAATGCAACGGGGAAAAATAAATTTCTGAAAGGTAGCAATTTAATCTGCATCCATTTACATCTGGCTAAATAAAACTGTAGGATTTGAGTTTCATTTAAAAAAGTACTTCTATTTTTAGATTCTATATACTCCAAGCAATATGCTAAAACTACTGGTTTGAAATGTAATCACCATAACAAAAAGCGAAGTGGTCGTTTTTCTTCATTTCCTTGTTAATGTTAAGAGGAAATCTGACTGTAAACTGAGGAGAAAGAGTCTGTTTAAAAGAATGCATTTTCCCAGGAAAACCCATTGTGAAGGACATCTCCTGTTGAGACTCCCTGGGGAAAACATTGACAATTCTCCGTAACTGAATTAATGGAGGTCATATACAGTGTTGGCTAAGTGCAATGCTAGCTCTTCAAGTTCATTCTGAGTTGAATATTTGGTTAGAAGATTAAATAAATGAAAAGTGCATTCCATGGGCTTTTACAAAATATGGAACTGGTGGCTACAATGGAGTAATTTGGATGACTACTTGCTACTCAGTTCTCGGTAAATTCTGTCATACCTATCACCGAGTGCTGTTAAGTGCCCATGGTTACTGCAGGGGACTTCGAGGTGCATTTAAAAGGACATGGCCATCTGGAATTAATGGCTTGCAAACAGAACCTTTCAGCGGTGTTACATGGGAAGAGATGAATCATGTGGCAGCTGCTGTACACTGGCAATGCATCATTCAGGCTCTCTAAAGGCAACCTTCGTATGATAGGCCAGAGAGCCACTAATTCCACAAGGTTGCCACTGGCCTTCTGCAATAACTTTGGGGAAAACATCAGAGAGGTGGCCCTCTGGCTGAAATTCCAGGAAGATCACTGATAACACCGCACAAAATCTGGCGTCTCCTCATCATGGAGTTACTATTTCAAGCTATGAAGCTGTTCAGTATTGCCTTTGCCTCCCACTGTCTCTCCGGTTTCCACTTTACAAAGGCGGGGTGTAGAATTTCCATTCAGTTTTTGAAATTGAACACCACCTGGCTTTCAGTTTTGGCCCCTTGTGTTCAGAAGTGTACATTATGTAACTGTACAGGGTTAAATAATGGCTAAAGAATCATTGTGTGAACTGATATCAGGATTTTCCTGATAGTTTTGAAAATTATGGAGATGTTCAGTAAATTGGAAATGAGTATGATTTTCTGCTGCATGCAGAATTCTACAACAGTAAAAAGTCTGACAACACCAGGTTTTAGTTCAACCGACAAACCCGGTGTTGTCAGACTTTTTACTGTGTTTACGCCAGTCCAACGCCGGCATTCCCACATCATGAATTCTACAACCACAGGGCATCCAATCAAGGCAAGGAATTATATCTAAATGAGCAATTGGATGATATTTGTTAAGCAGAAAGGTGGAACAAACATTGAGTGTGTCAGATAAATGTGAAGGCTTTATAGAGGGGAAATAGAATGGTCTGAGGTTATTAAATTTGAAAAGTGATTTTATAAATTCATTTTAAGAGAGAGCGTATAGTTGGATGAGCCAAAAGCTGAACCAATAATTTCCTCCTGTGTGAAATACACTGTTGTGATTTTGTTGATTTTGTTTTTAAAAGTCCACCATATAAAATAATTATATGGTGGTGGAGGGAGTGAATGTTTGTGGAAGGAGTGCCAATCAGGCAGGCTGCTTTGTTCTGGATGGTGTCAAGTTTCTTAAGTGGTGTTGGAGCTGCACCCATCCAGGCAAGCAGGGATTATTCCATTACACTTCTGGCTTGTGCCCTGTTGATAGGGGGCTTTGGGGAGTTGGGGGTGGGTACTCGCCACAAGATTCCCAGCCTCTGACCTTTTCTTGTAGCCCCAGTATTTATGTGGCTTGTCTGTTTCAGTTTCCGGTTAATGGTAACCTCCAGGATGTTGATAGTGGGGCATTCAGCAGTGGTAATGACATTGAATGGCAAGCAGTGACGATAGTTAAATCCTCTCTTGTTGGAGATGGTCATTGCTTAGCACTTGTGCAGCATGTGTGTTACTTGCCACTTGTCAGCCGAAGCCTGGATATTGTCCAGGTCTTGCTGCATTTGAATGGCGACACAGTGGTTAGCACTGCTGCCTCACAGCCCCAGGGACCTGGTTCAATTCCTGACTTGGGTCACTGTCTGTGCAGAGTCTGCACATTCTCCCTGTGTCTGTGTGGGTTTCCTCTGGGTGTTCTGGTTTTCTCCCACAGTCCAAAGGACATGCTGGTTAGGTGCATTGGCCATGCTGAATTCTCCCTCCGTGTACCCGAACAGGCACTGGACTGTGGCGACTAGAGGATTTTCACAGTAACTTCATTGCAGTGTTAATGTAAGCCTACTTGTGACACTAATAAATAAACAAAAGCAAACATGGACTGTTTCAATAGCTGAAGAGTCACGAATGCTACTGAACATTGTGCAGTCATTGTGACCTTATGATGGAAGGAAGGTCATTGATGAAGCAGCTAAGGATAGTTGGACCTTGGACACTATCCTGAGGAACTCTTGCAGTGATGTCCTGGAACTAAAATGATTGACCTCCAACTAACTATCTTCTTTTGTGCTAGATGGTCAATTTTTCCTCTGATTCAGGAATTGAACCCTGGTCACTGGCGCTGTGAGGCAGCAGTGCTAACCAGTGTGCCACCATTCAAATGCAGCAATTTTCCACATTACTGGATAGATGTCAGTGTCATAGCTGTGCTGGAACAGCTTGTTGAGGGGTGAAGCGAGCTCTGGAGCACAAGACTTCAGAAGTATTGCTGGAATATTAACAGGACCCCATAGGCTTGGCATTATCTAATGCCTTCAACCATTTATTGGTATCCTGAGGAATGAATCAAGTTGACTGAAGACTGGCATCTGTGATGTTAGAGGCCTCCAGAGGAGGCTGAGATGGATTCTCATTCAGCACTTCTGGCTGAAAATTGTTGTGAATATTTCCGCCTTATCATATGCATTGATGTGCTGGACTCCTCCAGCACTGAGGATGGGGGATGTTTTTGGAATGAGTTATGTATCATTCATGACTGGGTGTGGCAGGTCTAGAGAGTTTAGATCTAGTCTGTTGATTGAAGAATTACTCAGCAACTCCCTTGCTGTTTATGCTTTTTGACATGCAAGTTGTCCTGTGTTGTAGCTTCACCAGGTTGACAGCTCATTTTTAGGTATGTCTTGTGTTGCTCCTGGCATGCCCTCCTGCACTCTTCATTGAACCAGGAGTGATCCCTGTTTAATGCCGGAATGGGGATATGCCAGGCCATGAGGTTATAGATTACGGTTGAATACAATTCTGCCGTTGCTGATGGCCCACAGCACCTCATGGATCATCATCATTAGAATCATAGAACGCCAGGGTTTGAGTTGTTAGATCTTTTTGAAATCCATTTAGCTTGGTGGTAATGCCACAAAACATGATGGAGGGTTTCCTTGATGTGAAAATGGGAGTTCCTCTCCATAAGGATTTTGCTGCGTCACTCCTACCAATACCCAGTCCAGCAGCTCTGTCCTTTTAAGACCTGGCCAGCTTGGTCAGTTGTGGTATTACCGAGCAACTCTTAGTGATGGACATTGAGGCTTTTTGCCCAGATTACATTCTGTCTCCTTGCCACCCTCAATGACTCCTCCAAATGGTGTTAACTTGGAGGAATATTGGGGGTCGGGGAGGGCAGTACAGTAGGTTTCCTTGTCCATGTTTGACCTGGTGCTATGAGACTTCATGTGGTCTGAAATCAATGATGTGGACTTCCCCTCTGCTGCCGCCCCTATTAGATCTGTCATGTTGATGGCACAGCACATAGCTAGGCATCATGGTGGTGGAGCATTGAATGGTGTGATTCTGTCAGTATGGCTATGTTAGGTCTGCTTGACAAATCTGTGGGACGGCTCTCCTAATTTTGTCAAAACCCCAAGATGCTCATAAGGAGAATTTTGCAGGGTCAACAGGGATGGGTTTGATGCTGTTGTTTCTGGTGTGTAGGTTGATGCCAGATGGTCCATTTGGTTTCATTCCATTTAGACATTTTACTGGCTTGTTACAACTAAGTGACTTGCTAGGCCATTTCTAACCATATAGGCTCTACTACGCATATATACTAACCATCAGAAAAGATTTACCAGGAGTTGCCTGGTATGGAGGGCATTAGCTATGAGGCGAGTTGGAGAAACTTGGTTTGTTCTCACTGGAGTGACGGAGGTTGAGGAGAGACCTGATAGAAGTCTACAAGATTATGAGAGGCATGGATAGAGTGGATAGTCAGAAACTTTTTCCCAGGGCGGAAGAGTCATTATTTTAGCCTTACTAGGCGGCATAGATTTAAGGTGCGAGGGGCAAGGTTTAAAGGTGATGTATGAGGCAGATTTTTTACACAAAGTATTGGGTGCCTGGAATTCATTGCTGGAGGAGGTAGTGGAAGTGGATATGGTAGTGACTTCTAAGGGGCATCTTGACAAGTGCACAAATAGGATGGGAATAGAGGGATATGATCCCCAGAAGGGTAGGGGGTTTTAATTAAATTGGGCAGCATGGTTGGTGCAGGCTTGGAGGGCCGAAGGGCCTGTTCCTGTGCTGTAATTTTCTTTGTTCTTCGTTCTATCCATTGACTTTGTATACATCTTCAGCTGCCTTGGAAAAGCAGCCAGCATAACCAAGGACCCCACGCACCCCAGACGTACTCACTTCCACCTTCTTCCATTGGGAAAAAGATACATAAGTCTGAGATCATGTACCAATCGTTTCAAAAACAGCTTCTTCCCTGCTGCCATTAGACTTTTAATGGACTTACCATATTTAAGCTGATCTTTCCCTTGACCCTAGCTATGATGGTAACACTACATTCTGCACATTCCCTCTCCCCTATGTACTCTACGAATAGTATGCTTTGTCTGTATAACTCACAAGAAACAATACTTTTCACTGTATGCCAGTACATGTGACAATAATAAATCAAATCAAATATCGATTTTAAAAACAAAGTGATAGAAAGACTGGCTTTATATAGCATCTGTTTAAGCAAAGGATGGCCCAAAACACTTTACTACCAATTAAGTACTTTTAAAATGTTGTTATTGTTGTATTCTTGGAAACATGACATCCAGTTTGTGCACAGCAAGATCCAACATGCCACGTTGTAGTAAGGACCAGAGAATAGGCAGGATTTTCCAGCCACACTCATCCCAAGGCTGGAAAATCCTGCCCGAGGTCAATGGACCTTTGCATGGTCTTTGTCACAATTCCCCTGGTGGCAGGACAGTAAAATTCTGCCCAAAGTTTGTTATATTGCTTGAGAGATAAATATTGGACATGGCATGAGGGAGATCTCCCCTGCTTTTCATCAAAATGGTGCCAAGGTTCCTTTTGCATGATTTGGGCAGCTGACGATGATGACCCAGATGTCGGCCTAAATTGATACCTTGTTTTTTAAACTAAGTGGATGTCAGGAAGAAGCCTTCCTGCTCCTGTTTGATTCTTAACTGAGAGACAGGCAGAGCATTTGCTTATCAAAAAAAATCATAAATTAAATTCCCAATGCAATCAGCACAAAAAAAGTAAAATTTTATGACGGAAAATTCTGCAGCTTCTACAGTAATGGAGATGCCAATACATGTATTTGCAAATGGTGTGTATTTAGTGTGGATTTCACCTTAAACATTACAGTTTTTCAGGCAGGTCACAGTGTGTCAGCAGCAGTCAACATTAATTCCCTGTCCTAGGCATTATTTTAAATAATGGCTGGAGCTATATGGAGTATCGAGAGAGGAAAAAAACAGAGGATGAGCTGTGGAAACCCAAGGGGGTTTGAAGCCTGACAAGATGGTCTTATCAGCATTCTGACACACTGCTCTAGGTATTCAGAAGACTGTCGGCTTGCTTTCCCGGCATCACACAAAATTGTGACAGAACGGGGCCATGTGAGCTGTCGTGATGCTTTTTTGATTGGTAGTGCTGCAGCTGTGGTCAGGGACAGCTTTTACCATTTATAAGAGATTAAAGACTGTGTTTGCAAGGAGGGCTCAGATTAATTCTAAATCAGTAGCAAAATTAAATGTATGGCCAGTCCCAATTACGCTTTAAATATTTCCACATCTTAAATTTCCATGTTGGAAAAGTTTTGATTCTAAATATAGGATTTTACCAACAGCAAGCTCCAATCCCATGTTTCCTTTCTGCCCTAATTGGCTAGTAAATATTGCCTATTTGCTCTTCATCTTGATCTGGAGAAGTATGAGTTATTGAATTGTACTGGATGGGAAACATTTCCAGCTTCAAAGGTGGAGCTGGAGATGGTGGGAGTAGCGATTCCTCTCTCTGGCACTGTTCTCCTGCGGCACATCATGCTGGCAATTGGTGCAAATGCTTATGGAGTTTTAAATGCAAATTATGTTCAGCACAATTCAGGTTTCCACCACCTTTTGAGCTGGTTTAAAATGTATGGCACAAGAAGCTGGCACCATGGACTAAACTGAGGAGGCAATGGGCCAGTGGTATTATCACTAATGTTCTAGGAACCTTCAAATCTCACTATGGTAGTTGGTGCAATTTGTATTCAATAAATAATATCTGGAATTAAGTATGTACTGATGACCATGAAACCACTGCCAATTGTTGGAAAAATCCACCTGGTTTGCTAATGTCCTTTAGGGTAGGAAATCTGACGTCCTTACCTGGTTTGGACTACATGTGACTCCAAAGCCACAGCAATGTGGTTGGTTCTCACTGCCTTCAGGCAACTAGGGAGGGGCAATAAATGCTGGCCAGACAGTGATAACCATGTCCCACAAATGAATTTAAAAAAAAACGCCTCTCCCCTAAGGAAGAATTAATTGTCATTGGGAACTTCTGCTAATTGTACATTTTTGTGGGCCTTTGATGAGGCTCTGAATATTAAACTGGCTCTTTAGACATATTCTTAAAATTTTGAATTTTTTTTTGATTTACAAGAAAACTCACTATTGTACCCCAATACATCCAGCAAATTCTTCAGTTTGTTACTTGTCTATTTTTTGATTTGGTTTGGTATGTGGTGGATAATTGACATTTATGATTAAAAATGCGTACTTTTTTGTGATAAATCAATTTTTAATGGTATTAATCTTTCCGTGCCAAATTAGCACTCTTAAATATTCATTGTGGAATATCTGTTAAACCAAATGTTTTGCTGAAGTTGCTTTTTCCTGTGTCGCCTGATTGTGTTACTTCATTTTGCATTTGTCAATATGCAAGTGAATTTGAGTGGAAACTTGAGAGGGGAGAAAAAATGCTTCTCGACACGGTAGAATTTTGAGTGCAATTTTCATCCGGATCACCAACTGTGTCCAAAGTCGAAACTCTTCCCTGAGGCAGACGAAATGAGAAGACCAGAAAGCAGAAGAAGGAAAATGGGTTTAAAGTTTATTTATTAGTGTCACAAGCAAACTTACATTAACACTGTAATGAAATTACCGTGAAAATCCCCTAGTTCTGACGCCTGTTCGGGTACACTGAAGGAGAATTTAGCAGGGATGTACTGCTGAGGCTGTATAAGGCAATGGTCAGACCCCATTTGAAATATTATGAGCGGTTTTGGGCCCTGTATCTTAAGAAGAATGTGCTGAATGGCGGGGAAACAGAGGAGGTTCACAAGAATGATCCCAGGAATGGAGGGTTTGTCATATGAGGAGCAGTTAAGGGGTCTGGGTCTAAACTTGATGGAAGCAAAGAGAAAATGTTGGAAAATCTCAGCTGAGCTTTGACAAACATCAGTTCTTTCCTCTCCTTACAGATGCTGCCAGACCTGCTGAGATTTTCCAGTATTTTCTCTTTTGGTTTCAGATTCCAGCATCCACAGTAATTTGCTTTTATGTGTACTTGACGGAGTTTAGAAGGATAAGGGGATATCTAACTGAAACTTACAGAATCCCAAGAGGCCTAGATAGGGTAGACTTGGAGAGGATGTTTCCATGAGTGGGAGAGACTAGAACTCAAGGGCACAATCTCAGAGTGAAGGCACTTTTCTTTAAAATTGAGATGAGGAGGAATTTCTTCAGTCTGAGGGTGGTGAATCTGTGGAACTCATTGCCACAGAGGGCTGTGGAAGCCAGGTCTTTGCGTGTCTTTAAGAAAGAGTTGGATAGGTTCTTGATCTATAAGGATATTAAGGGTTACAGGGAGAAGGCAGGAGAGTGGGGATGAGAATCATATCAGCCATGATTGAATCGTGAAGTAGACCTGATGGGCCAGATGGCCTAATTTTGCTCCTATATTGATGACTCTCTGGACAGTGCGCCAAACCAGCATGTCTTTTGGACTATGGTGAGGTACTGGGGCAGTGGGAAGGTGGGGGAAGGGGGTTGGATATGAGACACAATGAATAAAAGATGCAAGGGATGGATTATGGAGGACATCTGATATTTCAATGTTAATTTGATGGCACAGAGTGAAGGAATGGAATCAGTGATGGAGCTGTGGAGTAAACTCTTGCTAAGTGAAGTTCACTAAGGCTTGACTGAAGTTTTGAACCTTATAGAAATGAAGACCGAGTTTCAATGCCTGGACCTGCTGAGTCTGTGGGGATTCATGATGATTTGGGGTCTTCAACGTTCTTTTGACTGTGAAAGACAAAATAAACTAAATTATCCTGATCACTGCCCCACACTTGCTGGAAGTGCCTATGTGTGGCTGACAGACAAGAAAAAGAGATTAGGCTGCGAAGCCACTCCTCATCACACCCCCCACACACTCTGTCAAGCCAAATAGCTTGTTGATGTTTACCTTTTAGACTTTCATCTACATATGCCCAAAACAGCCATTTTTATGATGGGCTGAATGGCCTCCTTCAGTTCTGTATGATTCTTGGGTAAGGATGAGCAGTGTTTGTGGAAGGACGTTACAGCAATGAGAGAAGAAAATTGGCAAAAGGAAAGATGTAAGCCTCTCAGGCACTCAGACAGGGATCACTGCAGTGATACATGAAGCTTCTGAGGTAGGCCAAGACAGACAAGGAAATGAAAACTCTCTTTACTTCCCAGTGGGTAAGGCTACACACCGTGGTGTGCTGTCACCAAGCACTGGTTGTTCTCTGGTATTTTCCCAAAAATCAGAATCATACAAAACAGCACGACATGGTGGCACAGTGGTTAGCACTATTGCCTCACAGCAAAAGGGGCCCAGGTTCAATTACTGTCTTGGGTCACTGTCAGTGTGGAGTTTGCACACTCTCCCCGTGTCTATGTAGGTTTCCTCCAGGTGCTCCAGTTTTCTTCCACGGTCCAAAGATGTGTGAGTTAGGTTAATTTGGCCACCTCAGTGTCAGGGTGATTTGCAAGATAAATATAAGGGGCCACAGGAATAGGGTCTGTGTTTGGTGCAGACTTGATGGGCTGAATGGCCTCCTTCTGCACTGTAGGATTCTATGATTCTAGGAGGATGGGGACCATTTGGCCCATCACAACTGAGTCTAAGCCCATTATTTACACTTTCTAATAAATGTTGTGGTGCCTTTAGGATCACTCACCTGATGAAGGAGCAGTGCTCTGAAAGCTCATGATACCAAATAAACCTGTTGGACTTTAACCTTGTGTTGTGAGACTTCTTACTGTGCCCTTAGGGTGAATCAGGTTTTTGGCACTGCCATTGCCCACGTATGGTTATTTGGGCAATAGATTCAATGTGTTGAGCTATAAAGTGTGTAAAGCAAAGGTGAGATGCTTTTTAAATTCCATACCATAGAGCCCCCTCAAATCCTAAAGTTTATTTATTAGTCACAAGTACGCTTACATTAACACTGCAATGAAGTTACTGTGAAACCCCCTATTTGTCAGATTATTAGATGGGGGTAGTGGTGTAGAGAGACAGGATACTGTCTCCTTATAGAGAGCACTCCTCTTTGTGCTGTTAGTTCCACACAGCGCCATTCAGCGGCAGAGTTCTCTTACAATCAATAGTCTTTTTAAGTGGAAGCTCATTTAAATGAAAAGGCTGACTGTGACCAATCGGATTGCAGTCAGGGGCCTCGGGAGTCTGTCTGAATCCATGGAAAGTATAAGATTACCTCCCGAGCATTCCCTCCCAGTCAGTGCAGCTCGCAAAGGCAGCTCCCAGGATTTCATACCACGCAAGTGAGGTCACACTACTGGATGATGTATTAAACTTTTAAACACACTGCAGGAGAGTGGTGAAGGAGCTTGGTTTTCAGGGGCTGGGGTGTCTGGAGTGCTTTTCACATCACGGAATGAAAGAAGAAGCGATGATGAACTACTTGGTGAGTGCTGTGTGTGTGTGTATGTGACTGCTCTAGTGATACCGTGTCTGAAAGGGTTAGCATCGGAATCCTTTTTTTCTCTCTCTTGTGTTGCCGGCTGAAGAAGGATCCTCACTGGCGGTTCAAGGAAAGTCTATCCAGATTGCTGCTTGTGTTGTTGTAAATCATATATCAGAAGCCAAAGGTCTACTTCTACCTTGGGGGGGAGGGAGAGCTTTCTGTTTTTAAAAACCCGGGGCCTGATTTTACAGAGTTTGTCCCGCTCTTGTCCGAGAGGAGGTCAACCCCGATCTCTCTGTGCTCAAAGAGGTTCCCGATCCTAACCACATTCAACCAGAGCGGGCAGCAGCCTTCAGTGGCAAGGTACATGTTGGAAAGGTGGGGTTACTCGGCTCTTGAAATCAGAGACATTGTATTTTCTTCTGCCTCTGTTTTACATTTGTTCTGATGAGTAAATCTAACAGAGAATAGTATCAGTTATTTTAGAGCACTGTGCCCCCCCCTCCAACACATAGTTGATACATTTCTTGTCCCGTTTGGTATTTCGTGCCTGGATGAAGCTAGCTGGGGGATTATAGTTTTTGTAAGTTTCTCTGCTGGGAGGTTTGGCGCTGTGGGAAAGGAGAAGCTTCCACATCTTGGCAGATGTGTGTGTGTATGAAGGTAGTCACACAACCGCAGGGCAAGGGCGGTGCGCGTCGGTGTGACGGTGGGGTGAGTTTTTGTTCCTTGAGGCTGTAAAAATCACAGATCCTTCTCCAGCTGATGATTCACAAAAGGTAGGTGTCAGTATACAGTCAAGGTGAGCTGAATAGAAACGGAGTAATTCAAGCCTCTGTGTGTGTGTGTGTGCGTGCTACATAAGCCTTTTCCTTATAACTGAAGTTATCAGAAATGTACATTTATTAAGGGAGTTTCCCTCCATCAGGAACATAAATGTAACATTGTCAAATGTTTTCACTAGGATTCTGTATATCCTGCATTGTATTGCAATGCATTTAAAAACAACTCCTCTCTCCAGCCGCTCCTCCCCACCCACCAACATGTTGGCAACTTGCTGAACTTAGTTATATTCCAGTTGCTTTCTGATATCTTGTCCAGATAGCGATTATGTGCACTTTGACAGTGACTGTTGGCCTATTCAATTCTGAGGGAGCCATAACCAAGTACAAACCCGCCCTCACTTAATATTCAGTATCAGCAGGGGATTGAGTTAATTTTTTTTGCAGAGCGTATGCAGAAAATATGCAGAACTTGCTGCATATTCCCCTCCACCCACTCTTGCCAGTGACCCATCCCATTCTGACCATACTTACCTTTACCTGAAGATCCATTGGCAAACCTGATGGTAGCCCCCACTATAGTACTGGCATTGGCTACTTCTCCTGCTGGTACTGGCTGGCCTCTGGTTGGTTGGCACCTCGCAGGGCCAGAAATTACCCCCTAATGGGAGCTTTATCTGACGGAAGGTTCAACTCTGCCCAGGTAAGTGCCTGATTACCTTGGAATAGCGCCATGGTGATTAGCATTGCTGCCTCACAGCGCCAGGGACCTGGGTTCAATTCCCAGCTTGGGTCACTGTCTGTGTGGAGCTTGCACACACTCTCCATGTCTGCATGGGTTTCCTCTGGATGCTCCGGTTTCCTCCCACACTTTAGATATGTACGGGGTAGGTTGATTGGCCATGCTAAGTTGTTCCTTAGTGTCTGGAGGACTAGCAGGGTAAATGGGTGGGGTTGAGGGTGTATGACCTGGGTGGGATTGTGGTCAGTACAGACTCGATGGGCCAAATGGCCTCCTTCTGCACTGTAGGGATTCTATGATTTACCTCCGGGTCTCCACCAAAACTCTTGCTGCCCATATTAAATCCCTTTCAGTGATCAGATCATCTGTGTTTGTGATATTTGTTGGGGGGATGATTTTTGACCAGGACAAATATTGACAAGAAGGAGAAATTCTGGCTGATTTTCCTTTGCCTGAAATAGGGATGCAAAAGGTAAGAAGCCCTACATGCCATTCTGGCTTAGATACATGACATCAGTATCTCCTGGAGTGGAACATGGACCTTCCTGATGTCTATGGTGCACCAGCTGACTGGATAAACTCATTGACAGGAGCCCGTACATATGAATGTAACTTTGCTTTTTAGGAGCAAATGCAAAGCTAAGGATTAGTCTTGAGGTACTTTTCACTTGTTGGTATGGTAGTGGCAGCAGGTGGCACATTGTAATATCGCACAGAGTAACACCAGCTTATGAAGCACCTTTAACTTAACATAAAGAAATGGCCCAAGGTGCTTCACGGGAGTATCATAAAACAAAATGATACTGAACCACATTGGCCATTCACACCTTCTAGTCTCTCTATAGACGACAATTACCACCTTTTAGCCTTTCCCCTTGTTTTTGTAGCTATGACTCATCTTCCATTCCCTCACCCTACAGAATAATTATCTCTCACTTTCTATGCCTTTTAGCTTTGATAATGGTCATCTGGACTTGAAACGTCAACTCTTTTCTCTCCTTACAGATGCTGCCAGATCTGCGGAGTTTTTCCAACATTTTCCCTTTTGGTTTCACATTCCAGCATCCACAGTAATTTGCTTTGATCCAATGAGATATTGGGTTGAATGATCAAAAGTTCAGTCAAGAGTGCGGGTGGAGAGGTGTTGGGAAGGAATAGGCAACTGAAGCACGTCCATCAATGGTACAGCCATAAAAATGGGACTTGCACAAAGGGTTGCGGGGTTAGAGGAGATTACAAAGAGAGGGTGGGCCTCTGTCATGGAGGGATCGGAATACCAGGATGAGAAGTTTAAAATCAAGATGTTGTTTCACCAGGAATCAGTTAGGTCAACGAAGCAGAGGGGTGATAGGGGAATGGAACTCTCTGTGAGTTAAGACAGGAACAGCAGAATCATATTGTGTCCTAAAGGGATTAATTATGAGGGGAGGGTGCAAAAACTTGCACAAACTCACTTGAGTTTAGATAATTAAAGAGGTAGTTGAAATGATAAAGGGATTCAGTAGAGTAAATAGAAATAAACCATTTCCTCTGGTGGGCAAATCCAGAAAGAAGGGGAAACAATCTTAAGATTACAGTTGGGACGTTCAGGAGTCAAACCAAGAAGCACTTCATCATACAGAGGCTAGTAGAATGGAATGCCCCCCTCCAAATGGTTGTAGATGCCGGATTAGTTGAAATTTCTAGGGCTCAGAATAATAGCTTTAGTTGGTTTAGTACTGATATCAAGCAGTATGTAATGAAGGTGGGTCGATAGAGAGGAGGTATAGATCAGAAACAATCTAATTAAATGGATGAACTGGCTCATGTGTAGAATGCCCACCTCCTGTTCCTATATGATTAGGGAGGTGATAGCACAGTGGTACCATCACTAGGCTAAATATTGGCCAGCCAGCAATGCCCACATCCCATGAATGGATTAAAAAAATTCTGATAAGGCTAGTAAACTCCACACCTGGATGGAACCAAACAGAAATGTATAAAGACATTTTTATTGTGCATTTGGTTTTGGAACTGCAATGTTTAAGTGCTGGCGTCCCACGCTTAGACCTGGCACCAATCGCCTTTATAATGCTGAATTCCAACGAGACGAACGTGGGCAATGAGTTTACATTGCTAAAGCTGGGTCCATTGGTACAGCAGCAGAATCAGACTCTCATCATGCTGTTGCTTCCTATGGTTAGGGTTTGTCTTACACTCTGTAGTGCAGGTAATGAAGGGAGAGGTGTGTGCCTATCAGCAACTGCATTCCTCATATGAAAAAGGTGCCTTTTAGTTACTAGTTTTCATCAACTAACAAAATAGACTTTGATCCTTGGTGATCAAAATACGTGTGGTGACCTTCTTAACATACTCGCTTTTCCTTCAAGTTGTGTTGAAATTACTTGAACAACAACATTTGAATAGTTTAAAATTTCAAATGAGCTGCACAGCAGCCTGTGGTTTTGTATCTTTACAGTTCTCTGCCTTGGGCTGATAGGAGTATGTGTTTGATGCCAAATCCTACCTTGTTAGATAACAAGTTGCAAAATCCAACATGTTTTCTACCACCAGGTACAAGCTGGGGCAGATTTTTGTGTTGTCGCTAGGAGTAACTGTGCTTGTTGATAACTGTGGATAGATTCCAGAACTATTGCCAGATAGTGACCCTAATCCACAAAATATGGACTGAAGGGAATTGCAATCTGAGGTGCTAATGCTGTAGATCCCCTTACCTTCGTTATTAGTTTGTTTTCTCTTTGGCCCATCAGTAAGAGGATGTCATCTCCAGTCCTGAGGTAGACTAGCCCTAGCCTTAGTCGATATACAAATGTTTTCTTTTGAATCTGTGTGGCAATGGGAAACAAGAGGATGCTTTGGCTTATGAATCATAGAATCAGTGAGGAAGGAGGCCATTTGGCCCATCAAGTCTGCACCGACCACAATCCCACCCAGGTCCTATATCCATAAGTCCATGCATTTACCCTTGCTAGTCCCACTGACACTAAGGGGTAATTTAGCATGGCCAACCTAACCCGCATATCTTTGGGCGGTGGGAGGAAACTGGAGTACCCAGAGGAAACACACGCAGACACGGGAGAATGTGCAAACTCGGGCCTGTGGCTGGAATTGAACCCGCTCCCTGGTGCTGTGAGGCAGCAGTGCTAACCACTCCAGGCAAGGGATTGTAAATAGATAGAAAGATTGAATGGTTCCCAGTTTGGAATGATTGTTATACCATTAGCCAAAATCTCAAAATACCAACAATCTCCAAGAAACTGTTTTTGTTAGTAGTTTCTTTGCAACTGTGATAGCTGCCATCTCTGGTCATCGGCTAGTCATAACAAGAGGGATTGGGGAAGCAAAGTGCTTTATCTTTCTTTTGTGCTGGACCTCAGGGTAACCCTGATGGCATTATTCTCATTTTGGTGCCTGCTATATGTATTTTTAATGGACTTCATTCGAGAGAAGTCTTTCCTCTGGCTGTTTGTATTCATCGATTTTAATGAGAGGGAGGTGGAGTTTATTTTGATGAAAAATGCCCATTAATTGGTAGCAGAAAGCAACAGTCTTGTGTGAACTTTATCATAATCACTTCTTGCTGAGCAGTAACTATGGTAAATTGCCGCTCTAGGTGCTTCCCAGGGGCATGCATCATCAAGGCAAAATGACACCAAGCCAAAGTAGAAAGTAGTTGGAGACGTGATCAAAAACCTGGTGGGTGTTAAGTAGGAGAAAGGTGGAAAGAGGAGGAGGATTCAGGGAATAAATTCTAGACTGTGGGCCATGGGCAGCTGAAGCCACATCCTTCAGTTTGGGGCCAGAGGGGTGGCAAATGCAGAAGAAAGAAGAGTTGCATTTGGGATTGAGGAGATGCTGTTGTAGGACTGGAGGAGGTGGGGGAAGGTGAGGCATGAAGTAGTTTAAACCCAAAGGTTGGAATTCTGTATTTCAGATGTTGGAGCACCTGTCCATGTGCTTTGGGAAAAACCTGCATTTTCTTTTTATTTGATGACCCCTTTAATTCCAAAGTGCAACTGGGGGGTATTCTGAAACCGGTGTAAGTGGAATTCCTAACGGGCAGTTTAGTTCTGAGGAATGCCCATGTGATCTGAGATTGCCACGGTGATGAAAAGCTAAATAGCAGAGGGTAAATAGGAAGCTAATTGCAGTGGTTTTGGGTTGTGGCCGGAGATCTGAATGGCAAGTGTGAGCGGAAACAAGCAAAGCTTTCTATGAATGGTCAAATTTTCTGTTCAGCAGCAAGAAGGGAATACAACTGGTCTCAGAACGTGCAGTCCAAGACAAATCCTGGTGTGAAACAGGGCTATCAGTGTAGAGACAGGACATTGTTATTGTGCATGTGTTACAGTTGTAAAGGACTGAGTGCTGAAGACATGGAAGGCAGGGAATTGTGGATTGGGCCAAGCTGAATCGGTTTTACCAGAGCTAACCAAGCCTTTCAAAGAGATTGTGGAAGAGAGTCTCTGTGCCATCAGGCCTTTCCTGACCTGAATGAGAGGGGATCTGTAGAAGTGCTCCTTGCAAATATTAGCCATATCTGGGGACCTTGGATACAATACAGCTGCAGATGAAAGCAATTTGAGGGCCAAATCCATTGTGTGTAGTGAAAGATTCTTTCTCTTGGGAGGGTGAGATGGAAACTCTATGATATTGCATATGGTGTCATGTTTATGTGGGAAGTAATGTGAGTGCTTGTAACCTACCTGAGGCATATTTTCATACTAACTACCTAAAGTGAAATTCACCTTTTTATTTGAAATACTCTTCATCTCAACATTAACATTGAAATGATGTGTATTACAGGAAAACTTTAAAAACTGAAGTCTCATCAAGCATTTACTTTCTGTTGGCATTATGGGAGTTCCTTGCTTTTAAAAGCTGCAGGTCCCTACGTGGAGCGTAACACCAGTACGAAAGATGAGGAATGGGATTTGGTGCAAGTCAGACATAGTGTGTAGTTTAGGTGACTGGGGATGGAAGACCAGCAAGGAAAGCATTGCAATAATCAACGCTGGGATTTCAGCAACAGGTGGGTTGAGGCAGAGATGGAGATGGGCAACATTATGCAGGTGGACATAGGTAATCTTTGTGTTGGAGTGGACATAGGATTGGAAAGGCAGTGTAACCATTGTGAAGGCCAGTCCCTCCAGTGTGTAAAAAGGTTATGTTTGTGTTGGAATGGGCGATGTGAATTTCAACAGTTTCAGTACTGCATAGATCCGTATGGTTGTTAGGATGTGAATGGATACTCACCTCTCTGTTGGATTATCTCTTGACATTTTCCTTGGCCCATCAATGGCAGCTACAAATTATATGTTGCACATACTTTAAACCAACAGATGAATAGTCTTTATTCCTTACTATATCTCCAAGGCCTGAAAGCTACGTTGTATCTTGCGAATTCCCTTGAAAGATCATCAACTCCTATTTGAAACAGCATCGCTTCTCACAAGACTTTGTGCCCAAACCTAATGTTTCTAATCGAGGTACCAGACTTTCCGTTTTTGAATGTTCATCCTTTAACATTCAACTATTGGGCAATTTTTCCCCCTTTAACTGTTCCCTTGCACCCCCCTACCACCACCACTACCAAGCTGATCCTTGTCGTTCGTCTCATTTTAAAAATAATCATTTACTAACACTGTTCCGTGCATTTTACATAAGAACATAAGAACATAAGAAATAGGAGCAGGAGTAGGCCATCTGGCCCTTCGAGCCTGCCCCGCCATTCAATAAGATCATGGCTTTTTTTTTCCCGGCAGCCTGTGCAGGAGCAGCTCATGGATTGGCTGTTTTGAAATGAATGAGAAAATGACTGGAGGATTATTGGGAAGAAAGGAGTGAAGCTTCAAGCATTGTGCTAAAAGTGCTATTGTATAATAGCTCCAAAGTGAGCTGCTCACGCAGGCATGTTGTTGCACAATGTCAGACTATTACTGAATGCTTCCTGAGTTGGAAGGATGGAATGTGTTTCTGTGTCCAGATTCCATTCAGTAAATCAGGATGGAGATGATTCAGAGCTGGTGCAGTGGCAGTATGCCTCATAAGGACTTAAATCTATCACTTGGCAGTCAGGGACAAGTTGAAGCGTAGCCGCATCTCCACACACAGAGTCACCTTTGACATAGAATTTAGATGTGGATGAAGTGCTGATCAAACAGTTGTGATGGGTCAGGTCTGACTTTCAGCACATTTATACTTGAAGTAGAAAGATTTCAATCAGAGGTTCAGAGTGACCTGACTCAGTGGTTTTAGCTGTGATATTCTGGACTCCCATCTCAACACTTTGAATCCCACCCTTACTGACTTGGTTTGGTCTAGATGACCCTCAATCAGGGAAGCTTTACCAGTTCTCTTGTGGGGTCACAAGTCAAAGACCTACTAGCTTTATGTTAATTAAGTGCTCCAAACGTCCCATCTCCAGGATGAACAGTCAGCTCAGTCCCAACCAAATCATATGGAGGTCATTTTTAAGCTATTTTTGTTTTGGCTTTGTTTGAAGTGGGATTTAGAGAGACGTATCATTGGCTGGTACTGGTTGTTCACATTATGTCTTGCTAGCAGACTCCCAGCCCCAGTTTTTCAAATGAAAAGAGGGCCAAACAAACCTAAATAGCTCCAGATTGTCTATTGATCAGTGAAGGCAGGTCATGAAAGCTTCACTATACTATTCTTCCACAACTCAAGCTTATAGCTATTGCTGAAATCACAATGGTTTTGAATTGATATTTTAAAAGTAAGAGGAAGAATGATGGAAGATCAAATTGAGGTATACAAGATGATGAAAGGTATGGATAAAGTCGACATGGAGCAGATGCTTCCTCTTGTGGGGCATTCTAGGATGAGAGGTCATAGTCTTAGGGTAAGGGATAGCAAATTTAAAATAGAGTTAAGGAGAAAACCCTTCTCCCAAAGGGCTGTGAATCTGTGGAATTCGTTGTCCCAAAGTGCATTGGATGCTGGGACGCTGAGTAAATTTAGGGAGGAGTTAGACAGATTTTTTTTATTTCTAATTGGCTGAAGGGTTATGGGGAGAAGGTAGAAAAATGGGGATGAGGGGCATATCAGCCATGATTAAATGGCAGAGCAGACTCGATGGGCTAAATGGCCTAATTTTGCTCCTATATCTTATGAACTTATGGCGAAGGAAAGAATAGGGTCCTCTTGGAGACCAGAAGAGTAATTTGTGTGTGGGGAGGTGGAAGACATGGACTTGATTCTTAACGAATACTTTGTGTCTGTCTTCACAAAAGAGGAAGATGATGCAGATAGAAGCTGGAGGAAATCTGGAACTCGAGGCATATGGGATAGTGTCCTTAATTAGCTGAGGCACAGAATATAAGAGCAGAGAGGTTGAGCTAAGAACTTTATAAAATGCTACTTGAGCCAAGGCATACAGTTCTGGTCATCACGTTACAGGAAGGATTTGATCACTGTAAAGAGGTTACAGAGGAGATTTACAAGCATTGACAGAATGTTAGCGATGAGGAAAGATTTGAAAGGCTGAGGCAGTTTAAAAAAGTTTTCCCAATTTAAAATTGAACTCCTGACTTATTTGTAGTTCAACCATTCACGCAAGCGGAATTTTCCTATCTCACTGCCATGAATGGAGACTTGGCTGGCCACCAAATTCCCTGTCTCTGCTGCAGCAGGAGTATGGTGGAACATGGGTGAGATCGCACCCAGTGATGCTCAGATCTCCACTGTACTTAAGGCAGTACAGCATGTCTTAATGATACATCAATCACTAGCCCAGTTTATTTACAGGTAAGACAGAGGACAAGTAACTTGCTGCTATAAGGCGAGTAACTTGCTGCTGGAACATCTTTTATGAGAATATGATTACATGATTCTGTTTTTCTATTGGTGTTACTCAAATGTTTGTGCACTGCTTGGCAAAGGAGGAGACTCCAGTCGCCACTAGCCTGGAGTATTCGAGCCATCAGGGAAGAAGAACCATTTATTTTTACTGGCTGATTTTCAGTGCCTGTGTCAGTAAATCTATTGGATTTACACTGGCCTGTCCAGTGCCAAAGTCTACATTTGGCAACTGATCGTGTGAACACCCCACTAATATGAAAGCCGCCACATTTACTCCACAAGTCAACACAGTTCACCATAAGTGAAGGTTTGACTGTTATAAGAATTTCTTTAAAGGCAAGTTGTTCAGAGGCAGTTGCCAGCTTTCGATCTGAAATTCATTAAACCCTTTTCCATTTGAGACTTGGGGTTTTGAGGAACAATTCACCAATTCTCCATATTTGTCTTGTTAATAAAATATGTTTTTTCAGGGCCCCTCATTCTGCTGTTGGCATATGGAAACTGATTCAGTGTTGTAAACGTGAGGGTCGAGCCAGGCCACAGATGCTGGTCCCCAGCCACCTGAACTGTAGAAGTATCAAAGCTAAAGGCACCTGGAGTTCAGCTGCACTTATTGTTTTTGTGAGATTCCTTGGGGATGGACAGTACAAAACCAGACAAGCATCATCTTGTAAAGAGCATTTCAGCTACGGTTCTGACTGCAAGTCAGGGGAAAAAAAGTCTTGTTCGGTTTTGCTGTAAAATCCTGTCTATGTACAGGAATATGCTATAACTCAACCTGCTGAGTCACTCTGAAGGAGTCAGCACACATATTATGATGCACGCACTTGTCAACATTTATTAGATGAAAAGATAAGATGGGTGAGGAAGAAAACTTTTATAGTTTGGGGGTTGGGGGGGGGTTAATCCTGATGGAAGACAGGAATTTGTTTTAATCTTTTTTGTTCAAAAGAATGCAGTATCAGAGTCTGCTTTGGCAGCTCAGCCTGGAATGACTAAGTAAATATGTCAGCACATTGAGTTAGTGGCTTTTGGTTTACTTTTCGCGATTGTGATTGTTTGGGATCATTTTATTATTGCAGTCTGAGCAAGCTTGCAGAATCCATATCCAATTCTACTCCCTATATAGGGCAGAATTCAGAGATTGGGACTGCTTAACTGTTTGTGAAATGTCCATCGTTTCCCATGCTTCCACCATAAATCATGTATTCGGGCTTACTTGATGAAAGGAATGCAGTTGTTGGTGTAAGCGGTCAGAGTTACAGTTCCACTCTCCTCGTGTTTCATATTAAGTACTTCTCACCTCCTCAGTGTTGGTTTTCAGCCAACTTTAAATCGAAGGCATTTGCATCTGACTGGTGTAAATAGGTGAATACAATTCTTCTACCATTTCCTGTTGGAAGGAAAAGCCTCAGTGGATATGTCATCATGGTCATTCATGTGTACAGCTTCAATCTGGAGAGGGCACAGTGGAAGTGCAGGGAAGCATGTTTACTCCAGCAGGTTTGGAAGTTGTTAAGTTCTCTGTCCTGCACACCAGTTTTCCCCTACCTGGCTCAGATGCTCCCGAATGGAAACTCATAACTGTCACCAGAGTATAGCCTCCTATTTTGACCCCTTCACTGCCCCTCTGTTTGCAGAGTTTCTCTGGTGCCTGGCTTTGGGTGAAGTGTCCTTTCATCTGGCTAAACCCTGCAAAGATCAGAACCATAGTTTTCAAGCTCCACAGCTTCACCAGCAGTTCCAGCCACTGTCTCAGCCTGAACCAGACTACTGCTCGACCTTGAACTGAGTTGTACAACCTGATTGAATCTTCTCAAAGGCTGTCTGCTTCCAGCTGTGTAACACTAGCCACCTGTATCCCCATTTCAGCTCACGATCTTTTGTTGAAACCTTTATTCACATTGCCGTTGATGCATTGCTGCTGGTGT
This sequence comes from Carcharhinus amblyrhynchos, assembly GCF_965287045.1. Taxonomy (NCBI): domain Eukaryota; kingdom Metazoa; phylum Chordata; class Chondrichthyes; order Carcharhiniformes; family Carcharhinidae; genus Carcharhinus; species Carcharhinus amblyrhynchos. The sequence continues at coordinate 43,856,469 of NC_137327.1, read as the reverse complement.
TCCGTATTGCCACTGGTGTTTCTTATTCCCACAGGCTCCCAGCTGGCATTCTTCATGTGAGAATAGGACAGTAAGGGTTGGGGAACTATTTGACAGCAGGCTACCACACCGTCTCCTAATCCTGGCCTCCGCACTGATTGTTATTGGGCAAACGATCAGTGGCAGAGAACTTGGCTAGGTTTGCTGTCTCCTCTCCTCTCTGCCCAGTGATGCCAAGCTGATTCTGCCATCCCAACTGTGATCAGCTTAACACTGTGGAGAGCCAAAGGTTGGAACTTGATTTCTTCCTGCCTGATATTTGGCCCGTGCCATACCACACGTTACTTTGGGCATTAGTAGAGGTGGCAAGACAATCTGTTCATTCTTAACCATAGGGAGGTTAGGGCCAGCAGCTGACGGCACTCTTGCTTGGTGCTTTATCCACTGAAAAGAACTGGAAGGGGTTAATTGATCTTAGTCCGAGAGAGAAAATGTTTGTATTCTTTCTGTGTAAATCCTTCAGTGGTGTCAGCGAGCCAACGAGAATATGATCTCATTTCATCAGCGGCTCCTGCTGACACTTTATGGCAAAGCTCGGCAGAAGTTTGAGAAAGTAAGCTGGGACAGACTATACAATTACACAGTGTTCAGACATTCCAGTCAGTTGAATGAATAAAAAGGGGGGAGAAACTGTTATGGTAGGGTAAACACTGCTAGTATTACAATAACAATCAGCAGAAACATACTGTAGGGTAAGCAAGCTATTGATAGTGTAATAATTCAATAATGATGAGATGTCTCCTGTAACGGTGCCACTGACTGTGTTTACCTGCTGGTTTTACTAATGATTTCAGGCCTGGCTGGACAGTATTAATGTTAGGGGACGTGAGGGCAATGTGTGTTTAAACAAAACTGGAGTGAGGTCATGGCACATGAATCAGCTGATATTCCATGCTACAGATCAGTCAGGATGGGGGAGGGCGAACAAACACTCACTCCATCAATGTAGTAACCTCCCTTATTTTGAGAAGTCCTGTCAGTTAGACACTCTTTAATTCCCCCTACCCGCAACAATACTCTGTAACTCTGGAAGATATCTGCTTTCAACCTGCAGTCTACCTACTGCTAAGTTGGTCTCAGTCGTGTCAGCAATAGGAATGATGGGAAGGGGAGGTAAAGCCAGAAAATCCAGCCAAGTTTCATGATCACCAGTGACAAACTGTCTATGACGGACAGGGGAGGTCAGACTGGGGGAAAGCTGTGGTGCTTTCATAGCCACATAGCCCACTGATGTTGACTGTCAGACACACACATGAACCTGAAGGCTGGTTATTGGGAATCCATGGAATGGAGAAGATGCTGCAGCTTCTTGGGTGGCACAGTGGTTAGCACTTTTGCCTCACAGCGCCAGGGACCTGGTTTCAATTCTGTGGAGTTTGCACATTTTCCCCGCGTCTGCATAAGATTTCTTTGGGTGCTCCAGTTTTCTTCCACGCTCCAAAGATGTGCAGGTTAGGTTGATTGGCCATGCTAAATTGACCCTGGTGTCAGGGGGTTTAGCAGGGTAAATATGTGGGGTTCCGGGAATAGGGCCTGGATGGGATTGTGGTCGGTGCGGACTCGAATGGCCTGCTGTACTGTAGGGACTCTGAGTGTTTCAGTGATGAACTCAGTGAAGGGCGATGGGGAGTGATGCTGGGCAAGTGACCATGAGGCGATCTTTGTGATGACAAAAGGTGGGGTCAGATTTAGCTCCGGGTTGAAGAGCCTCGTTCAGCACGAGCCAGTGGCTGGGGAAGGGGATGTTGGAGTTTCTTTGCATGGGGTTTCGGCTGTGGGCTGAAAACAATGGTTTCAATCTTTCCAACGTTCAGTTAGGGGAAATTATACTCTATCCTATCTTGGGTTTTGGAGCAGAGGTTGGCTTTTTTTAAAAAAAGTGATGGCTGGATTGAACCTGTATTTCCTTAATTTTACTTCTGTAATATTATGACTTTATAGGTTTGTGTGTCACATATGGGTGCGTGTGAACACATAGGGAATCGATTGGGAAGGCTTCTCTTTTCATGATTACTTGGACTTCCATGCTCCCATCCTCTTGCCCTGCAGGAGCAGACAGACAGGCTGTGGGGGCAGGAGTTGTAAAATCGGGTGGAATAATGGTGGTGCCCTACCCATTGCCTGCCCACCACTCCCAACATGGGAGGAGCAGGCTGCCAGCCTGCCCTTGGGCAAATTAAGAGCCTGTTTGGTCAATTATTGGTGGCTTCCAGCTAGATTGAGGTGGGGGGGGAGAAATAACTCTTTGACTGGATTTTGGTGGTCTTCCACATTTGTTAAAGAATGCCTAGAATATTAATGTTGTATAATCAAGTCTGTGTGTGACAATCACATGTGGCAGCAAGTAGACTGAGGTAGAGGGGTCAGAGGTTACATAGGTGGAAGTGGATGAGGAAAGACATGCCGTTGGAAGCCTATTTGTGGCCTAAGTAGAATTGCCTCAATTTAGAAGGTTGGATTTTTTTCTCATCGATCAGAAAACTGACTGAATTTAGAATGTGGAAAAATACATATTGGAGAAAATTCCTAGAATTTGAACTTGTAATCCCACTTTTAAAACCTGGCTCAGTAATTGTGCAGTTGCCGGATGTTTGAAGCTGAAATACCCATGAGTCACACAAATGGCACTCACTTCCTGCTTCTGGGAAAGGTTAACAGCCGCACACTGCCAGATCCAGCAGGAGTGGCAGTGGGAGTTTTTTTTTAGGTCAACGGTTTACTCAGTCTCTCCACTACCCTTGTGGGTGGACCAAGTAGCAAATGATTTTGGCAGGAAGTCATTGTTTAGGACAAAGCCAGACTTGAACCCATGTATGAAAGCAGATTCCAAGTGAATGAAAAATGCAGTGTGCAAAATGCGATTGAAAACTGAGGTATATATTTTAGAGAGGGAGTAGTTTTGAAGTATTGGACTCGTGCAGGTTTTACTTGTTGCTCTTACCAGTTAAAGCTTTTCTTTTATGGAATGCGTACTGCTTGGGGAGCGCGTGAAATCAGTTTTGTTATTTTCTAGTTTTTTCCTCTTGTCCAAAAGATGCTGCCTCCCCATGGCGTACAGGCCCACCTGCATCTGCAGATTTCATTATTTTGTCCAAGATGTATGATCAGTGGGTCATTATCTTGTGTGAAGTATTGCAGTTGATTTTACAATCTCGTCCGCATCTGAGGTCCACATGTTCTAACAGAGGGTAGTGGACTCCGGCAAGAAGTGGGGCTCCTGATTTCGTTCTCCCATGCTAAGCACAGGGACAGTTAGATCAGCGGTCATGCTTTCAACGTGAGAACCTCTTGAGGTCAGCTTTGTGCCGTGCAGGGACTTTCCTCAATGCAAAATCATTGAGCCATTGGAAGGCTATCTCTCATTGTCAGCGTGGTTCAGTTATTTGCACTCTTGCCTCTGGAGCAAATCAATATGAATTTGATCCACTACCATAATCTGGCACAATGTTGTAGTACATCATTGTACTGTACTGTCCTTCATTAAAGCAAGTACTCATCTGTCTGCTTTGTTAGCTTGATAAATGTTAAGTGTCCCATGACACTGAAAGAAAGGCAAGAGGTTTCTATGGTGTTGTTGCCAAGTTGGGTCTTGCATCCGATACCACTGCGTAGGAAAAGATTAACAGACCATTCATCTCATTGCCATTGAAAGAAAGAAAAAGAGAGCAAAAACTCTGATTTTATATTGTGTCTTTCGCAACTTCTGGACATCCCAAATAGCTACCTCCATAGCAACAGCAGTAATTTGCAGTAATGTAGCACCTTTTAATGTAGAAAAATATCCAAGTGCATTACACTTTAAGAGTAATTCTTTGTGTGAAGCATTGAGAAGCTTGTCCTGAGGAACATGCTGTAAATGAAAGCATTATTCCTGAGATTTCTGTGGTGCCCTTTCTGATTCAATGAGGACAGTCTTTTATTTCCTATTAGACTAGGCCTGAGGATAAGAAAAGCCTCTTATTACTGTAGTACCAGACATACAGACACTAACCTATATTACCAGTAGATGCACTCTGCTGTTCTCAGAATGAAGTCTCACAACACCAGGTTAAAGTCCAACAGGTTTATTTGGTAGTAAATGCCACTAGCTTTCGGAACAGGACACTAGCTCACAAACAGGGCATACAAAGGCACAGTTTGTGATCAGACCTCTCCTCTCACCTGACGAAGGAACAGTGTTCCGAAAGCTAGTGACGTTTACTACCAAATAAACCTGTTGGACTTTAACCTGGTGCTGTGAGACTTCTTGCTGTGTTTACTCCAGTCCAACGCCGGCATCTCCATTTCATTCTCAATGTCCACAGCTATTAAAAACACTGGTTTTGTTTTGTCAGAGCATGGCACCATACTATAGAGAAAATACCTCGGATATTAGTTATTTTCTCTATACTATGGTGCCATGCTCTGACAAAACAAAACCTTGGATATTAGTTGAGTTACACAGCAATAAGTCACTCTGGTTTTCTGGTTTGCAGTTGTATAAGACTTTGTGCCACATTTGGAGTATTGTGCACAATTCTGGTTGCCACACTACCAGGAGGATGTTGATGCATTGGAAAGGGCGCAAAAGAGATTTACCAGGATGTTGTCTGGTTTGGAGATTTTGGACTATGAAGAAAGATTGAATAAACATGGAATGTTTTCACTGGAGCATCAGAGGATGAAGCAGACCTGACAGAGGCTTACAAGATTATGACAGGCTTGGATAGAGTGAATAGTCAGAGTCTTTTTCCCAGAGTTGACGGGTCAATTACTCAGGGACGTAGGTTGAGGGCGAGAGGGGGAACGTTTAAAAGAGATGTAAGGGGCAAGTTTTTCACACAGAGAGGGTGGTAAATGCTTGGAACGCACTGCTGGAGGAGGTGGTGGAAGCAGATTCTATAACAATATTCAAGAGGCATCTAGATAGTATATGAATAGGCCGGGAATAGAGGGATATGGACCACGTAGAGGCAAGAAAATGTTAGATTAGGGAGGAATCTGTGTCAGCATAGACATAGTGGGCTGAAGGGCCTGTTCGTGTGCTGTACCATTCTTACACTGATCTATCTTTGTTCTCCTAGTTTATAACATTTTGACCTTTTGATTTGAATGACTACTCAGTGTCAGCATTTCGTTGTCTTGGGCTGTTCTTGTTTTAAGTGGAAACCTTTCTCCTCGGTGCATGACACTTTTCACTGAAATACTGTTTCTTACAACAGGCGATTGTTTTGGCAGGACCAGAAATTTAGAAACCGGTACAGTTTTAACCTTTTGATAGATCTGTGATAAAACAACACGTGGGTACAGTAAGTAACACTTTCCAGTTAGACTCGTGCTGTTATTCTAGAACCATGTTAACTATTTGAAATCCATTAATCTTCTATTTTAAGCGAGAAGTTGGCTCAGTGCTTCACAGATGGAAGAATTTGGTGTGACTGTGGTAATATTTTTGTTAGAAATATCGCACAGCACGATTTCCTCCACCTCCAGTGGGGATTAGTTTATACTGAAGGTCTGGCTTGTAAAATCTGTTTTCTCTGGCCTCATTACCCACTTGACCCAATAAAGCTGTTACCTGGTGAATAACGTCAATATATTCAATTTTAGTGCTTCTTCTAATAATTATCAACAACATTACTAGTATAAATAGAATGTATATGTTACCTCTTGTAATTCTCAGGGGTTTGAAGTAATCACACTTTTAAACTCAAATGCTGAAACTTCATCAACTATTTGTCAGGTCACGCCATGCGTTGCACACTGATATCCTGTTAGTTTGATATGCAGACTGTAGCACAGTAGTGAATAATGTGACACTTTTGGATATTTATGTGTAGATGTAACATATAGTTCTTAAACCAAACTGGAATAATATAACAATATAGCAGCACAAGGGCTGATATTGCCCTTGGGGCCTCAGGAGGTGATCTAGATGAGAATATGATGTTTTTTGGCCTGGGCTGTGCAGAGTTTGGGTGCCCTCCCAGTGCAGATCTTTCATGTTCCTCAGGCACAATAAGGAGGGAAATCTACGCTCTCATGCTTAATCTACCCTATCCTGCTTAATTTACATATATCTTGATCTTTGCCTGTGAGGTGCATCTACATAACTTATTTGTCTGAACAATTCTCATACACAAAGCATCCATAGAATATCCCTTATCATTGGTATTAAATAGTTCCCACAGAGCCATTGCATTAGTGCGTCTCATTGATTTCATGGAATACTTTGTCATTTTTTTTATACATATGAATATATGTTCAAACAAAGGGTGAAAAATAGATCTTGAGGCGTATGATCTCTGGAAGAAGATCCAAGCTTTTATTACTTGGTCCCCTTAACCCATAATGCAAATTTCCTCAAACACGAGTGAAAAACTCAATTTATTATCAATCTTTAGGGCAAAAGGGCTGATTTTGAAGGAAGAAAATTAGACTCCTTGAGTGGAATTTTCCTTCCCGCCTGCCATGGGAATTGTAGCAGGTGGGACATGACCATGCAAAGGACCATTGACCTCAGGTGGGATTTTCCAATCTTGGGGTGAGCGTGGCCAGAAAGTCCTGCACCTAGACTTTGGAAAATGGATGGTTAGTGTTTGGGTTTTGAACTGTAATCTGTCTGCTTGACACATCTAGCTTTCCACAGTCATGAGACTATGCCATGAAGTTTCCTCTGGAGGCAGACTTCTGATGATCAGATCAAGCCTTGCATTGGTGAAGACTTCTGTCTTTGTACATGACGCAGTCAGTTAAAAAAAAAAGTGTTGTGACAAAACTGTTGATTGATTGATCAGTTTTCAAAGGAACCTTGTATTAATGAATAAAGAAAATTCACAAAGTTAGGAGGTAAAAGTAATAAATCACAGCAAGATCTGCTATGTGCCATACTTCTCAAATTTTATCATCAGGCATTGCAGCCGGCATACTCCTTGAGAGCAGAAGATGAATGCTTGGTGTGGGGAAATAACATGATGGAAGTTGGGTACTGTTTGTTTCAGATTTGTTTTTTTTCCTCCCCAGGCAGTTCCTTCCCATATCAGGCAGGCCAGACACACAAGAATCTCTCCATCATCACTGGCATTCCAAAACCATAGCATTGATAGTAAACTCAATGTCCTCTCTCTGGAATGGAAGACCTTTAGATTACGCAGCACTACTTTACGTAGACAAACATTGAGAAAGGTAGTGCTGGGTAATCCTAAAGCTAAAAGCAGAGAAAATGGGAGATAGTTATACTGTGGGGCGAGGGAATGAAAGATGAGTCGTCGCCTGACAAAGGGTCCTCTGGACTTGAAACGTCAGCTCTTTTCTCTCCTTACAGATGCTGCCAGACCTGCTGAGATTTTACAGTATTTTCTCTTTTGCTTTAGGATTGAGAATAGAGCAGTTGCTTTGCCATACATTATTCTACCTTAACTTTCCCAGTGTTTAATTTGAAGAACCAAATGTTTTACTTCTATCTGTCACCCTGGGAAATGGTTCAAACACTTAACTCTGTTCTTCCCGGTATTCAAAATGAATACTTCTTACTAATTTCCATTTATGCTCCTTGACCTGACTTTCCAAACTCATTGAAATGACTCGAGGCATTTTTACTATGACAAAGACATTCTATAAATAAATGGTGTAGTAATCTGCTTCATGTTATTTAATATTTTCAACACTCCTTTACTGCCTCTTCTCGAAATGAGTTTGAGCTTTTGCACGCGCTTTACCTCTGCTCTTGTTGTCTGGCTCTATATCCTTTCCAATGTATGTAGATTTTTTTTTGTGTGACGTGGTATACTAGACTGAGCATAACATAATCTAAGTACGTTATAAAGTTTTAGTACAGCCTTTGTTCCAGTGTTTATGCTTGAATCATTGAATCTTCCAGTGTAGAAGGAGACAATTCAGCCCATCGAATATGCACTGACCACAATCCCACCCAGGCCCTACACCCATAACCCCATGCATTTATCCTAGCTAGTTCCCCCTGACATGAAGGGGGAGTTTTAGCATGGCCAATCCATCTAACCTGCACATCTTTGGATTGCGGAAGGAAACTGGAGCACCCAGAGGAAACCCACGCTCACAGGAAGAATGTGCAAACTCCACACAGACAGTGAGCCAAGACGGGAATCAAACCCGGGTCCCTGGTTCTGTGAGACAGCAGAGCTAATCATTGTGCCACCATGCCGCCCGTTGTTTGCCCATTTGCTTGTTGTTTAATTGTTCACCAAACTGCTCTTGACACTGGGAGTGAAACATTTTACTGTTACTCCCAAGTCTCCATGGGATAATTTAATCCCACTCATTGAGGACTTGTGAACTATATTTTCTTGGATAAATTAGCTAAGCTTATGGGGAGCTCTAAATTGGAACATTTTATTTGTTAACATAGTAAATGGAATTTTCCAAACTTTGGGAGAAGTTTGCTCATTCACAATTTGCAGTGAAGTGATAAGGGAGGTTATTAACTCATGATGTCTCAACAGATATATTGAGAGAAAATCATCCTCCACTCTCAGTGCATTATAAATTAATGAGCTAACACATTAAGACAAGTACTTTATCAATTGATTCATGCCTGCACTTGATTTGAAATGTGGTCTAGAAAAGTCTTTTACTGCAAAAAAAATTTGGTGAAAAATAACTCCTGGCAATGTCCGATTCAGATGTGCGGTATTTTAAATATGTTCTTTATGTACCAATTTAGAAATGAGAGAGACACCTAAACTGGTTTTTGTTATTTGTTTCAGAATGTGCTGGCAAAAGCCTTATACGACAATGTGGCTGAATCGCCAGACGAACTCACATTTCGCAAAGGGGATATCATGACGGTTTTGGAACGTAACACAGGAGGTTTAGATGGATGGTGGCTCTGCTCACTACATGGGCGACAAGGCATCGTTCCTGGCAACCGCCTAAAGATTCTAGTGGGAATGTATGAGAAAAAACAGTCAAATTCCAGTCAAACACAACAGATCCCACAATCACCACAGCCTTACCAGCAGCAGAATGTATACCAAATGCCATCCCAGTCTTCGCAGTATACAGCAATGCACCCTGCTTACCAGGGAGACAATGTCTATATGATGCCCTCGTCAAACAAAGTACAGCAGAATTTATATCAGGTTCCTCCTGCACTACAGAACCAATCAAACAAATACCCGGTTACTCCAACAAAATCGCAGCAACAGACCTTGTATCAGAAAACAACACCTCAAAGCCAGTTGACCCCGTCCATGAATCCTACCCAGGAGATTTACCAGGTGCCTCCATCTATGAACCAATCCCAGGACATCTACCAAGTACCATCGAAGAGTCCACCTCAGGATATCTATCAGGTACCCCCATCTTTGGGTTCTGGACAAGATATCTACCAAATACCTCCATCTGTGAATCCAGCCCAGGACATCTACCAAGTACCTCCATCCATGAATCCATCGCAAGATGTCTACCAGGTACCCCCATCCCTGGAAAAGAGGAACTGGGAAGGAACAAAACCAGCGGGAAAGGTAGGTGAATTACATGAACTGATGCACCCTGTAGGGCACCAGTTAATTGATTCTCCATGGCAGTGCCTCTACCAATCGGAGTCCACTTGCTAAACAATCAGCACAATAATTGTTCCCTTTACATTTAGTATTCTTGCAAATCTTCCTGATGAGTGCAAGATGAAAAATTTCAACCACATGCCATCTTTCAGCAAAACTCCAGTTCTGTACTACCAAAGGATGGTAGGAACCTGACTTCAGAGACATAGCACGATGATACCAGGTTCAAGCACTGTGCAGGCAAAGTCAGTATAGAAAACAATAGGTAGTTAATAATTTTGGTCACCCCACGTTATTGGGTTATTCGTATCAAAATGATCACCTTCAGTTGCACTAACAGAGGGAGGGGGGAGATTTATACCAATGAACCCAGCACAGAAACAACAACCTTTTAAAGGTGTTTGTAGAGTGGTCTCTTTAATTTTAGAACATTTGAAAGAATGGTCCCACCATGATAGTAAGGCAGTTTCAAAAATAATAAAAAATATAATTATAGTTCCTCAGTTTATTCCTTTTTACATCAATTAATTCACCTATGAAAATTTAGCACAGCACTTACTGAAGTGAAATACTGTAAAAAAAAAGTAATGAAGGTATTTGGTTAATTTGAATTTGATCTGTCTAATGGGAATGGAACCAGCTCTGGTCAGATCTATTGGAGACATTTTGGAATAAAACTGGGTGGGGTTAGCACAATTATCGGACCTGAGTGTGCCCCCACGTGGGCAGATTAGTCTAAAATACTCTTAGTTTTAATGGATATGGTCCATACTATGTGCAGTACTATGTGGTTGTTTCATCATCATGGGGTTCTATCACTTTTAAAGATGCAGAAATCAGTGAAAATAATTCCCAGTATCAGGAACTAAAGTAAGGCCAAGATGGCAAAGTTTGTGGGTCTTTTGTTTTGAAACAAGATATTTTGAGGTAAAAGCAAAATATTGCGGACGCTGCAATCTGAAACAAAAACTGAAAATGCTGGAAAATCTCAGCAAGTCTGACAGCATCTGTGTAGAGAGAGAGAATAGAGCCAGCATTTTGAGTCTGGATGACCCTTTGTCAGAGTTGATCTAGTTGGAGCTTTTAAGATAATGAAAGGAATGGATAAATTCATCCAAATTTTCAGGTGAATGTGCGATTGTCAAATGTGACATGTTAACATGTGGAAAGTTAGGCACATGGCATACAGCTTGATTCAACTGGTGGCATTCTTTCATTAAGGCAGAAAATTTATATATAAAAGGCCCACCTCGTTTAAGAATGAGGAGATGCTGTCCTTGAGTTGGTGAGGAATTCTGTCAATATCCTGGCAAACATTCCTCACTTGGCTAAAATGACTTAAAGTCCCCCACTGCTGTCTGTGGAACTGTGTGTGCACAAAATAGCTGCCACATTTGCCTCCATAACAATTAGTGTACTACTTTGCTTGTGAAATGCTTTTGGGCACTTCTCTGGGACAATGTAATATGCATATATTTCTTTTTACAAAGTGGCCTTTATAGCCTTCAGACATGCCAAAATGCTTCATGGCCAATCATGTACTTTGGAAGTGTAGCCCCTGTTGTACTGTTGGAAATGCATCAGGTAAATGCTAGTTAGGACATTGGAAGGACTTCTCTGCTCTTCTTTGGTGCCATGGGTTCTTTTACATACAGATAAGAGGACAGAGGGCCCTTGGTATAACATCCCATGCAGCAGTCCCTTTGTAACATATGTCTGTCTAGATTGTATGCTCTGTGACTGGAGTGGGGCTTGAATCCATGACCTATTGCCTCAGACAAGTGTGCTACCACTGGAGCAAAACTGACACTTTAATGAAGGGAAGCCCAGGGAGCTGGAATTGTGGAATGTTATCATGGAATGCTTGAAGTGAGCAATGTAAATGAGTTCAAGAGACAATTGGAGAAGGGATTCAAAAATATGGGACTACTTTGGACTTAATGGTCTTTTCCTGTTATTAAAATGTTCTTGTGTTATTAAATTCTTATGAGCCTCCATGGCATTATTTGTGGAGGGGTAAAAGCCTAGGAGTACTTCCTGAGGCGCAGCATGCGGGAGGTGAGTTAATACACTGCCAGAGCTGTTGAAGCAGCCTTGGGATAATGACTGTCATTATTGAAGTGAATTCATCTCCCCTTCACTATTGGGCTCCAGTAACGCTAAACCAGCCAGCTGCCCTCGGTGATCTCATCAGCAATTAATGTTCAAAAATCAAACCAGAAATAGAAATTTAAGTGAAAAGTATGTTGAAATTAATCATCATTCTTCTTAACTATTTGAATTGTAAAAAGGCCTCATGATGATGATGATGATATTTCAGCTTTGCTTGGAAACCGATTGTGCAATTGTCGATGATAAACCTGACGTTATCTGCACACGCTGGTACAGCTTTTCAGGTGTGGTAGTACTGTACAGGAAGGGCATGGGTGAAGAAACACATGACAATTTGGGTTAAGGCATCAGAATCAGTGGAAAATCAGCAATTACTCGTGTACTTGAAGGCAGAAGTGATAATGACAAGTGAGACTTTGTTAAAGTGAGCGGACGTCCGCCTGAGGCTGCAACCCATCCTAGAAATTTCGAAAGTATCTTTTAAGTCTGCCCTAATTTTCCCATAAAAGGAAAATGCTGAAAAAATGAGCATGAAACCTAGCCAGAACCAGAAGGGTCTCAGTCAGTAACCAGCTGATGAACTGGCGTGTGGCCTTAATGGGAAATAATTGGTGATGTGGTTCATTTAATGTGTCAAACACAAATGGGGAAATGCAATGCTGTTTCTGTAATAACTCCTCATTCCTTTTAAGGTCAGGGTAGGTCAGGCTGTTTCTGCATTTGTTCCTGTATTTAATGTAATGGAAAAAGTTGTGTTTAAAGTATTTAACTGTACATTCAAGTTGTTCCTAATGAACATTTGCTCATACTAGAAGATTTAATAGATGCTCAAAGTTATAAGGGCTATTGATAAGAGGACCTGTTTCTCATGGCAGGAAGATCGATGGCTAGTGGGAATGATTTAAGATAATGAGTAAAAGAACAAAGAGGGGAGATGAGAAATATTTTTATACATCAAGTTTCAGTGATCTGGAATGCACTGCCTGAAAGGGGATCAGATGTATCTCCATTCAGTAGTAACTGGATTTATACTTGAAAATTAAACATTTGCAAAGAGCTAGCTGGTGGGACTAATTGGATAGCTGTAAAGAGCTGGTATGGGCAATATGGGCCAAACAGCCACCTCCTGTGCTCTGTGATTCTAGAGCTGGCCAACATAATCTTTCAAAGGGTTCGTAGTCTAGTGACTTCATGTGGGAAGGCAGGTTCTGTTCCAAACAGATGGGCTTTGTGGGCCACAGGCCTAATTGTCGGGAGAACCATCAATTGAATGCACTTATATGACAGATTCTCATGCTGTGCTATTGAAACAGTTTAGAAAACTAACAAAAAACTGGCAATCATAAAGTCTGACACAACCAGTCCCCCCTCCCCCCCCAAAGAAAACTGATGATACAAAAAAACAGCCTGCAATATTGGCTAATGAAATATAGTTATACCCAAATTGCAATGGATTATCTTAATTTGCGTTGTAGTCATTCCCAACATTATCTCCAGATTATGCCAAAAAAAATTGCCAATCTGTCTTCATTTCTTGTGGAAAAATACAGGCAATTGCAGATGTATATCAGTTAGTAAATCGGATTGCTAACAGTACCTACAATTGTGCACATTGGCACTCTTTTTACTCTCTCCTACTTCACGTTCTGTGTTTTCTCTGGTATCACTAACCCCAGTTCACACTGGCACTGTGCTCTCTAGTCTCCCTCACTTGTTTCACACTGGTTCTGTGTTCTATGGTCTTCCCTTTCTTCCTTAAGCTGTCGTGCCAGTTAGTGTACAATGGTAGTTGTACTCTGTTGCAGACTTTGTATTTCTAGAGTAGCAGCAAGGAAATATTGGTTTTAATTTGCATGAATGCCTTCAAGACAGATAGGCTTTTGATTAATAAGGGGATCAGGGGTTCTGGGGAAAAGGCAGGAGAATGGGGATGACAAAAATATCAGCCATGATTGAATGGTGGAGCAAACTCAATGGGCCACGTGGCCTAATTCTGCTCCTATGTCTTCTGATACGCGCACACAGTTCTGAAAAGTGGGCAGCTGCAAGAGTATCCAGAACTGAGATTTGCTGGAAATGCTCCAGGACGATGGATTACAGTTACATAGACTGGAAAAACTGGGGTGGCTTTTATGGAACAGAGAAGGCTAAAAGGAAATTTAATAAGAGGCTTTTGTTTTTTGAAAGCATCATTGGAAACAATTTCTTCTAAACAGTGGCTAAGACGCCAGGTGATTGGTAAAAGAAACACAGATGTCAAGAGGGGAAAACCTTTTGTCATGCATTGAGTGGTTAGAATTTAGAATGCGCTGGAAACATAGAAACCGTACAGTGCAGAAAGAGGCCATTTTGGCCCATTGAGTCTGCACCGACCACAATCCCACCCAGGCCCTACCCCATATCTCTATATATTTACCGCTAATTCCCCTAACCTACGCATCTCGGGACACTAAGGGGCAATTTTTAGCTTGGCCGATCAACCTAACCTGCACATCTTTGAACTGTAGGAGGAAACCCATGCAGACATGAGGAGAATGTGCAAACTCCACACAGTGACCCAAGCCGGGAATCAAACCCAAGTCCTTGGAGCTGTGAAGCGGCAGTGCTGGCTACTGTGCTGCCCTGCCTGATAGAGTGATTGAAACAAATTGAATAGTTGCCTTCAAAAGGGAACCACATAAATATTGAAGGAAAATATTGCAGACATTTGGGAAAAGAGCGGGGGAATGGGACCACCTAGATTGCACGGCAACACTGGCATTGATTTGAAGGGACAAATGGTCTCTTTCTGTACAGTTGATTCTGCAGGGAAAACTCATTTCTCAGTGGCTACGTGCCTTGTACAAAGCAGTAAAGATGCCTTCATATTATGTGTTGGGGAAATGGGAACAGTCCCTATTGAGCTTTGCTGATTTATTGTGTTGAATTGGATCAAGTTTGGTTTGAATTTTGGAAACTTCTGTTCAAAGACAGTACACACTGGGGGGAAAAAAAAAGCTGAAGCCAAACTTTTCCAGCTGTACCTACTGGTGGGATTTTCCAGTCCTGCCAGTGGTGAACCCCCGCTGTGGGTTCCCAGCACTTTTGGAGAGAGGGAGTGAGATGTATACAGCAGGAAACGTCATTGACCAGATGATCTTGCTGCTGGCCAATGACAGGCTGCTGACATGGCACAAAAGACAAGGTGGGAGGTGGAGAAAATCCTGCCCTAACATATCAGCCATGATCGAATGGCAGAGCAGACTCAATGGGCCGAATGGCCTAATTCTGCTCCTTGTCTTATGAACATTGGAGCTGGGATGTCTCAATTTAAACAACATAGAGCCATAGTCACAAAAGGAATTTGTAATCTTTCACAAGCATTTTTAAGGATGTTGGCATTTTAATGGGTTTAATTTTTTTGTGTTATTTCCATTGCCTTGTTTTTACACTGACCTGTTACAGAGCTCCCTTCCTTTTAACCATTCAAGGGTGATAGGTTGGGTAATGTTAAAATATTGTGTACCTGTGCCTGAAGGAAAGGCCTGGCAACAGGACCTCCCTTGATGTTTGATGGTAATGGAAGATTTGAACTGTAGGAGGTTTCTTGAAGGATCTAATTTATTCCACACAGTTGTTCCTTCTGCACCTTGTAATCAGCGCAGACATCTGGCAATGTGGTGTTGTGATGTACAGCTTGTTTAAAGTGCTTACACCCGAAAAGATGCACATCACATCGAGTCTGGCTGACAAAACGATCGCTCGAGGCGATTGTGCATCAATTTCACAAATCGCACACACGCTCGATTGGGAAAGAGCTGAGGAGTTTGACACGCCTTTCAGATCTGTACAGGCATCTTTCTTGTTCTGTTCATCCTGCTAAGGAGCAATAAAAGATATTATTACTGTCAGGGCATTAAGAAAAACCAAGGGGAAGAGTTTGAAGCCAAAGAGTGTTGTTTTTGGCTGAGTGCCAAATTCTCCGTTCTCGCTGGCAGCCACAACTGGGCATGATCGGCTGAAGAATTCTGGCCTCAGTGTAATTTTGGGTGTAGAAACTGGTGTGACTCTGCACCAGATTGCAATTTTCCCATACTTCAGGCACGATGTTACTGGCCGTTCACGCCACGCTCCTGTTGCAAGTCGGAGAATTTGGCAAGGGATGGGGAAATCCTGCCAGCGTGAATTGTGGTAAAGTTCTGGCCTGAAGGGAACAGGGAAAATCTGGTCTCAAACAGACTAGGTGGTTTTAAATGACTTCCGGCTGTAGTTGCTGGGAGGATTGCAGTGGGGTTTTGCATTGGTGCCGAATGCGCTAGAATCCTCATCTGTGACCACCCCCCCCCCCAAAAGCCTCTCCAACACGCGTGATGGGCCGGAAAATCATGGCCTTTGTATCATCTTTGCCACTTGCCTTCCTACCTATTATTGTCTCATCTCCAAACTTGACAATAGTACCTTCACTTCCCTTGTTCAAGTCATTACCATATATTGTAAATAATTGTGGCTCTAGTACTCATCCCTGTGGCACTCCACTAGTTACACGTTGCTGTCCCGAAAATACCCCTCGTATCCCAGTTTTCTGTCTTCTATCAGTTAGCCAATCCTCTGCTAATACACTGCCCCCAAACATCATGGCCTCTTATCTTACTGAGTAGTCTTTTGTGTGGTACTTTATCAAACACTTTTTTTTACACACTTGTACCAGGAAGTGGGGAAAGCCACTCGCATTTCAAGCAGGTTCTAGCTGACCTCCACTCTTGTCCCACAGTTCAGGTGGCTGTGGGAGACCGACATTCAAAATGTTGCTGGAAAACCAGAGAGGCTGACTAAAACTATTCACGTGTTTCTAAATCCTGCTCATATAACCTTTCCAAGTGAGGATGATTTCTTGATGGTTTTAAAATAAAAAAGCATACCTTCCCAAGGGACAGTGACTAATGGAAAGCTGACCGTAACTGAAATCACTGCTGACTGAAAGGCCACCCTTTATTCTGTTTAACGCAGGGGATTTAATGAGGTGATTACATCTCCAGCCTAAACCTGGATGCTCAAAAAGAGATTCTGTGCACTTGAGGAGCAATGGTCAATAGAATGATGCATTTGCCTGTCTCGGCATGTCTATCTGTTGTGTCTTTATGCCTCACTGATTCTAACGCTGCTGTAGAAATAGTAATCAACATGAGGTAGTTCTCTCTGGCTCCTTACTAATATACACAAACACTTATCTTGCTTGCATGAATGAAGCCTATTTTTGCCTACTATCAAGCTGTTCCTTATAAAAGATGAACGTGTCCTCTAGCCAAGAGTTGTGGCTGATATAGACCTTAGAGGAGGTACATTCAATACAGAAATTGAAACCTGACTCATAAATTAACTTGCTAATTTGATGATTTGGAGTGAGGAGCCGACAGCACCAGCCTCTCAGTAATGAGGTCGGTGCTTTTACAATGCACAGCTACGTTTTGGGAAATAAATTATATTACATTGCACATTTTACTGAAGCCTTTTTGCAGTGAGGAGTAAAATAACCCCTGAGTCACTTCTGTAAAGGCCCAAGCGTTTCGCGCCCTAGTGTGTGGAATAGTGGATGATTTTGCCACCTCTTTATACCACCCAAGCATCCACTGTATTTAATACAGGCAGAGTTTGCCCAACAATGGCTGTGCAACTGGTCAGTGACTGTACAGATGGTACTGGAGAAACTCTAGAAAGAGGCAAGAAAATATTCAGTTGAGTCACAAAAATGGGATGAGTTGGAAAATGAGATTTTTTTTGGGTTGGGTGTTGGGGGGAGGGGAAGGTGATTATGAAGAAAAATAAATGAACAATAATATCATTTTAAAATCTCGGCGGTTTGTGAAAAGTCAAATACATTCAGAATGCACCCCTAGGTTACCTATTCAACATTATTTTGATTTTAACCTGTTGACTTATAAACTGGTTGACGACAATCTCAAATTTCTGGCTTAATACTTGTAAAGGTGCTGGGGGACAATTTTGAGTCCCAACTCTCTATCTGTAGGAATGGTGACATGTGCTCAAAATCCAGAGAGCGTAATTCACGCCAGTGGGTTTCCAAGTTCCAATCTCCCTGGCCCTATGTTGGCGGAGTGGCGTGAAGCATGCCGGGAGGTCATAAAGCTAATTTTAATACATTAGTATGTCATAGAATGATAGAATCTCTATAGTGCAGAAGGAGATTATTCGGCCCATCGAATCTACTCCGACAATGATCCCACCCAGGTCCTATCTCTGTGACCCCATATATTTACGCTGCTAGTCCCCCTGACGCTAAGGGGCAATTTAGCAAGGCCAGTCCTCCTAACCTGCACAGCTTTGAAGTATGGAAGGAAACTGGAGCACTCGGAGGAAACCCACACAGACATGGGCGGAATGTGTGAGTTCCACACATAGCGACCCAAGCCAGGAATTGAACCTGGGTCCCTGGCACTGAGGCAGCAGTGCTAACCACTGTGCCACCGTGCTGCATCATTAGAGAGTGCTGTCTCTGCAAATCTCCTCCCCTTGCCCCAAATGATGTTCAACAGGTGTCATTTACAACAGCCCTACATATAACTGTGAACCTGGATCTTCACCTCTGAGGGAGAGTTTGGAAGTGAGTAGTCAGGCAACCAGCACCCTCTGGAGTGTGCACTGTTCAGGGGCAAGTGGAGAGGACACAGAGAAATTGGGGTTGTGACTGGGGTCCCACAGTTGCCATTTTGTGCGGGAATGTGCCCACAGGGCTTACTTGCAGGCCATGCTTTCCCTTCAGTTCAGGGTGCAATGAATCAGTTCTCTTTAAAGCTAATAATTAAAAAGGAAAAATCTATTCCTGAATTTTCTTCCCTCCTTTGAAAGTGTTGACTGATTGTGAGTGCATTTACTAAGGATGGGGTCACCTCATTATCTCATTACTCATGTGAGGCTAGATAGTGAGAGCTGGTGCTATATATACCTTTAAGCAATAGCAGAATGACATTGTAGTATAAGGATGTTCCACCAAGAAAGGGTGGAGAACAGTATTGCCCACAGGATAAGAGTCACATGATATAGTCTGAAAGGAGCCATTGTGGGGGCAGCACCATGCATGGCAGTACCTGAGATATGCACTTAGCTATGGGTGAACAATAAATGGTTTATATTTAAACATGCAATTCACAAGATTTTTTTAGTGAGACACCAAACGAACCTTTGCAACAGCTGATGACTGTGCAGATCATCAAAGTAGACTTGATGCTGCCCTGGCCAATGTCTACACTCAGTGTATTCACTGGATAGTATTGAGACAGCAAATCCCTGCCCCACCAGATCCCAGCATCCATCCCATTGGGATATAAGAGTAGAAGCCCACATCTGCCCTGACTCTGAATGATTCATTAAGTGCAGACCCAGGTGCAAAGCTGGGATATTTGGTCTGTCTCTGGCTTGCCATACAGTGCATTTAATCATTGATCGGTCACAACGGCAACGTGGGATGCTTTGATGAAATTTATTTGATGACAGAGGCCTCACTGTCAGTAGATAGATAAAACATTGTTACTGCTTGGCGTCTCCATTTTGAGTCTGCGCTTCGATACAGACAATTGTAGAACTCTAGCCCTTCCATCATTATGTCAGTGGGATGTTTAGCTGCAGACGTGCGAAGTGCCATGACCAGTTGATGTAATGATGCCATTTTCAGTTCTTGGGCTGTGTGCACTCTCTCTCTCGCTCTCTGGGGTGTGTT
The DNA here is from genome assembly GCF_965287045.1 of Carcharhinus amblyrhynchos. NCBI lineage: Eukaryota > Metazoa > Chordata > Chondrichthyes > Carcharhiniformes > Carcharhinidae > Carcharhinus > Carcharhinus amblyrhynchos. The sequence goes on along the minus strand of NC_137327.1, from coordinate 43,837,086 downwards.
TGGAAGCTCATGGGAAAGCAGCTTTTTATTTAACTGAACGTCGCACAAATGTGTGCTGCATGCAGTCAACCACACACTGAGCACTTTGACCTTTGGTGATGCATTGTTAAAGTTCAGGCCTTTGGTCAAGCATTGAGTAACTGCAGCTTGCCTGTTAATACGTTCGTGTATACTCAGTCACTTCTAGGAATGTAGGTAATTGTCTTATTTAATTATTTGCTGCAAACAGTATTTATCACTTCCTGTGGAGAAAAGGATAAGGGTAGGCAGACTATTTTCAAACCGATATCTGGAAACAGCATTTGATTGGGGGTGTGGGGGAATCTCTTGCTTTGGTTTATAATGCTGAACATTTCCTATATTGATATACACAGCAATGATCCAATGGAAGTGGCAGCCTTTAATTTTGTAATCGGGTCCATAGTTCAATATCTGATAATCTGAAACCCATTTGGAATCATGTTTCACCCTCTGGGGCAGAGTGCCAAGGCTCTCCTGTGGTATTGGCATTGGCTGCCCAATTGCCAGGATTTTGCTGGCTCGCTGCAGTGAGGGTGCAAACCTCTCTACTGAGCAAGAGAAGAAATGAACTCAGTCCAGGCAGTTTGCAGATTCTGGACAATCAGGTAGAGGCCTTAATCTCCCTAGCTTTACTTGCTCTTTCCCAGGGTTGCAGCTGGAAACATGCACTAGAATGTGCAAAACTGTAACATATGTCACTTGGCCCTCCATGTGTGGGACAGACACATGTTTTAAATGTAAACATTCAGGCGCACAACATGAGATGGAGATATTAGTTCAATGCAAAATTTACTCAGTACTGTATTTTCAACGTTCAAATGAATATCTCTTTTTATAAAAACGTCCCTTTCAAATCCCCAACAGTTTCTTCTGTTTCCCGAGTATATGTTTTTACAAAACCTCTCTGGATATGCAGTGTGACTGGCAAATTATGCTGTATTGCAGGGTTCTGTTTTGGAGTTCAGAAAGAGACAGGCTAGTACTGGATGGTGTTATGAGCTATGCCACTCTTTTTGTTGCGAGTTTAACATTAACACTGTTCCCCAAGATGTCATTTAGTTGGATTATATTAGAGTCATCAAAACATAGCCAAAAGCACTAAGTGACAGATTTTTAATTGTGTACGCCAAGAGATGGGGAAAGGAGGCCACAGCCTATGAAATGCCATCTTGTTAGGAATCTGCTTCTCACTCGTAGAACTGAGAAAGACTTTGAAAATCTGGAGGTGTTTGAATTCGAAGATGATCAGTTACTTGAGCAGCTTCAAGGCACTGAGACCAGAAAATCCAAAGTTTGTGACCTTTGCTGCCTTTAAAATGCTGCCAAGGTTTTGGGGAATGTTATCTGAATGTTGCGTAAATGCTTTATGATGTGGATTAATCAGTTACTCTGGTATTGTAGAAGTGTGAGTCATGTTACTTTATTATTCTGTATGCTTAACATTGCCTCGTTATCATTGACCTCCAGTAAGGACAGTGAGACTAATGTAAAGTTGAAATTTTAATGAAGGCTGTACTGTTGATTTGATGGGAGAGCAAGCTTTTTTGGACAAATTCTTGGAGCATAGTTTTTGGGGCTGGGACGGAGACTGACTGAACAGCCTCCAGTAGGCTGCCTCTATGCTCATCATCCTATTGGGGACATTGGGCAGGCTCCTATTGCCATTGCTGTAATCGTGATGTCAGCAGCTCTGAAGCCTTGGCAACCTCACAATGAGAGGTGGGCACTGCTGAGGCAGGGTAGGAGAAGGAGATGGCACCACCGGATACGTAAATCTAAACAAATGTTACCGAGGCACCAAGCTGGCTCTTGCTTGTAGTGGTGGGGGGATGGCGGGGGGGGGGGGGGGGGTGGTATCCTCTTGGGTGAAGTGTTTGGGTTATAGATGTGGCCTTTCCTGATGACGGGGGTGGAGTGGTCCCCACTCTGACTCCATCGCGTTGGTCATAAAACTGTCCTAATTGGAGGCTTTGTGTGTATATCACTGGCCTCTTCGTGTGGTGTGGACGTGCAGACACTTTCCAGTCTATCCCTGGGAAACTTGCTGAGCTGCAAGAATCCATTGGGTGGCTTTCCCCAGCCAGGCTTCAGAAGGTTTCAGCCCCTTGCTTAAGATTGATGCCTAAATGATCCGAGTAATTTGACACTGTGCCAAAGCAGATTCCCTTCTGAAATCATTCTTCTGAATATCATAATGAAGGCAGTAAATATTTGATTTAAATAATTGTAAGCATGCTGGAAATGTGCTTGTGTCTACATGCAAAAGGTTATTTACCAGCTTGGTGTATTGGGAAAACGCGATAGGCTTTCTTGATCCAGTAAAGGGAGGATTGAGATCCTCAGAATTGCTCATATTCTCTCAGTAGTGTAGTCACTGTGGGCAAATATGGGGACATTACATGCACAGCAAGGTCCCACACACAGCCTTGGGATGAATCTCCACTTCAGTTGTTTTTGATTGAGGGATAAATGTTGACCAGGATACTGCGAGAATAGGGCCTGGGTGGGATTGCGGTCATTACAGATTTGATGGGCCGAATGGCCTCCTCCTGTACTGTAGGAATTCTTTGACAGATGCTGAGGCCAATTGTGTTATCCAAACTGTAACACTGGTGAGATCAGCTAACTGGGTTTGAAGTCGGGATCTTCATATCCTGGATACTCCTGTTTGTCTTCAGATTATGGGATCTTTTACCTCCACCTGGGAGGGCAGTCTGGGTCTCTGGTTAGAATACTATCTGAAAGATAATGAAGTGACATGTTAAGCTTTAGTCTAGTTAACATGTTTAACTTTTTGGCCTGGGGGTTGGGCCCATAACTACCTGACCCAAAGCACAAGCTCAGGTTGATGTTGTGACAGTATATAGGCTTGTTGCGCTAGATAACTGCATCGGCAGGTCTGATTCTGAGCTGTAGAGGACATGGAGATCCCGACTTCAAAGCCAGTTAGCTGATCTCACCCAGTGTGATGGTTTGGATGATATAATTGGCCTCAGCATCTATCATCATAGAATCCTTACAGTACAGAAGCAGGCCATTCAGCCCTGTACCGACCACAATCCCATCCAGGTCCTATTCCTGTAACCCCAAACGTTTACCCTGCTAATCCCCCTGACACTAGGGTCAATTTAGCATGGCTAATCAACCTAATCCTCGCATCTTTGGACTTTGGGAGGAAACCAGAGCACCCAGAGGAAACCCATGCGGACCTGGGGAGAAGCTGCAAGCTCCACACAGACAGCGACCTGAGTCTGGAATTGAATCTGGGATCTTGGCACAGTGAGGCAGCAGTGCTAATCACTGTGCCGCCCAGGTACAAGGATCCATCAAGATTTGAACTTGGATCGCTGGATTCAGAGCCCAGAGTGCTGGCCATTGCACCACAGAACACTACCCACTGAAAATAGACAATTAAAAGGCCAGCAGCATTATCCCAAGTTGAAGAGGGAGTTCTTAAAGAGAACAAGCACCATGCTTTAATAACCATTTTTCTGTAAAATTATAGGGTTCATGTTTCAAACACCTCCCCAGGCTTTCAGCATTGAAGACATAGATCAAAGAAGCAGAGTCAGGGACTGCAGCTGTCACCAGGGCAGCAACCATTATGATAACCAGATGATATGCAATATGGAACTGTACTTGCAGTGTCAGGTCAGCATGCAGGCAGCTAACCCACCAGTGGTCTGGGTCGACATTGCCAGTGGCTATGCCTCTGCTTGCTTCCATTTCTTCTGCCTATTGCAGTGATCTGGCTTTCTGCTGTCAGGCAGTTCACAAAGACAGCAGATAATTCTGGCTGAACCGATTAGGATTTGGAATGCTGCTAGGATGGAGGAAGCAAATTCAAAAGACAATTGCCCGGATATGGGAAAACAGCAGGGATCGGGACAAACTGGATTTCTCTTCCAAAGAGCCAATATAGACTCAGTGAGGTGAATAGCTTCCTTCTGTGCTATACCCTCCAATGATTAAGGCCCCTCACCTGCAATATCCAACTGGTCTATAAATCATTCATTTTTTTTTGTCTCCACTCCATTATCTAGATGTATGACCAACTCTCTCAATTTAATTTCATTGCTTTACCTCATCCATACTTTTACAATCCTCAGGATTATCTTTTGGATATCTCTCTTTACGGTTGAAGGCCTTAAGTTTCTGTAGCCTTTGTTCGTAACCTTAAATACTGCGAAACATCTTCTGGCATCATCTCTGTACTGCCCCCAGAGCATGGTCTCCTGTGTATTTGGCGACCCCAAACTGGCCAATTCCAGATGACCTTTCTCTGGGGAAGTCATCTTTGAATGTCAATTCTTTACCTCACTGAGCACACGCCATCGAAGGAGCACATCCGCAAATAAGCTATGCACTTTCAGAGCTCCCCATTGTTGGTGGTTAAACACGTTTGCCTTTGGTTTGTATGAAGTTGGAGTTTAAAATTAAAGACTGCTCTGGTTTCTATTTCATAACCTTTTTCTTCATTTCCTTAATTAATGTACTTGATTTGTATGTCATGATGGGAATCCTTTTTCTATAGCTTGATTTTCACACTGATTTTCCATTTGGTGAAACCAGCATGTTATAAATTTCAGATGTAAATGGATAAGATTTTCAATATAAAATAGAAACATATGATGCAATTGAATAAACTGAACATCCAATAAAATGAAACGTTTTGGTTCACTGCATTTGCTGTTTTCTGTAATCTGTTTTGAATAGCAGTAAAACTGTGCCATCACTTCCCTCATGGAAGGTGTTTACTGTACAAAGGTGAATTGCTCCCCTGTGCTTCTTTGAGCTCCGACTCTAATCTGGGTGTATCGGTGACTGGGCTAAAATTTGTCCATGTCACAAGTAGAAATGCTTTTGTACATGAAGTACCATCTATAAGCCATGATTATTTATTCAGGAACTGTATTTATTCCCTCCATAAGCCGTAGTTCCTAAATAACACTGCATGTAGCAGCGAACAGTTGGAGAGCTCAACAGATGAATCCCTTTGATGGCGTGTAAATGCGATACACTAATTCATCCTAAGAAAGTAGCAGGTTCGTTCTTGTAGTGTTCTGTATGCTGGTACTGTAATGTTCAGCCATTTAGAAAATATAGTGGAACTGAAATAGACGTTCTTCGAATGCTGCAAAGCTAGAACCAAATAGACATAGGAGCAGAATTAGGCCACTCAGCCCATCGAGTCTGCTCTGCCATTCAATCATGGCTGATTATGGACATGATCAATGTTGTATTTTGTAAAAGTTGTACATGAATCCAATGAAATGAAATGTGTGGAACCCACGAATCACTGGCTGTAACAGAGCGGGAATAAATCGGTAAGGGTGCATCACTTTGCAATGTAGTTGAGTGTATCCTAGTGGCTGGAGCACCTGTTAATGCCCTGGGAGTTTTGTCTAGCAGCAAATGGAGAGGATTAGAGACCAGAGAAAGAAGATAACTTGAAGCACGTTCACCTAATAGCAATTATTCCTCCCTAAGTTACTGCCAAGCTATTTTAACTTGCAGACTTTTTTCACTTTAGATCGGTAACATTTATACAAGCACACCAATAAAGGGGCAATCATTAAATGTAGATCAAAGCACCTTTAACCAAGCCATTTAGTACAAGTTTGAGGGAATCCATGCAGTCCAGTAGATGAACAAATGAACACTGAATGAAGCTATTCCCATCTTGATGGCTTCAGTTTGAAGTCGTCCAAACCTTGGCAAATTGTAAGACTGATGGAAACCAGAGTTGTGCAAGACCAGATTAACAAGCGTTGTAATCAAAAAATTTACCTTCCCTTTTGGGATTTTGGGACTTTTACTGGCATTTAGGAGATTGCATCCCAGAGCCTGGTCTATCTTCAAGATAAATGCTGGTAATGCCACTGATAACAAAGTGTGCAACACGTGGTCTCTGGGCCAGATGTTGTGGTGGGGGGAGGGGATGAAATAGAAGAGGGAGGATGCTACCTTAGATGGTCACCATATTGGTCAAGTCAGCTGGTATGTATAGTTGAAACTTTTATAAAACCATGGACTCTGAATTCTCTGTCACTTTGGGTAAAGTATCATCTTCTGCATTGTCCATCAAAACTTTTAGTAAACTGCCTCTGCTTTCTCAAAGCTTTTGGTCTTGTTAGCCAGTAAAACCAAGTAAATACATTCCCAGAATTTACACTTTTTACACACCAGTCATTTTTAACCTCAGTTCTTGAGAAGTAGCAGGGTTATTCAGGGACTCATCATTCTTTTCCTCTAAAGATGTTTTACTTGAATTTTTAGCACACTTTCTGCACCCTACTCCACTAAGGTTTTCAGTGGTGAACTCTTCCTCTGGTTGCTGTGAAGAATTGCAAAACCAACTGATCTATGGGGCTGTCAGCAGAGAGATGATGTTTTCTGGGCAGGGGAAGGAAGCTCTTTGTATTTAACAGTACATTTCCCACCCGGCCTCAGCTGTCAGTCACTGGGCAGCTGCAACAACTGTGATCTGCTGTTATGCACTTTGGAATTCCAAACATATATGTAACATTGCAATGGTATTACTGTAACAGCATGCAGCCTCTTAGACTTAAAAAGATTCATTCTAATTGCAACTCATGCACAAACGGAGGTGGAATGTTTCAACGGCTCACATACTTTTAATGCTTCAAACACTATCCCCAAATAAAACTTCAGAGTTCAGTTATGAACGCCCGCCTTGTTTCCTTTTTTGTCGTAATTAGGAATATTTCTCTCCCAGTACTTCACGAGGGCATAAAAGGAGCTGATATCTCTCTGCTAGCTTTCCATCTGCTTCCTCTACATTCATATGTTATGAGCCATAAAAGTGAAATTTTTTTTTAGCCTCTTCCCCTCTGTCTTGTCCCCTCCACCTCCATTTGCAATGAAAGCAATGGATATTTGACAAGGCTTTTCATCCTATCAGGAATTACCAGTGAAATATGAATCACAAGTAAGTCTTTACGTCTACTAAGATAGATGAACATTACATTACATACAGAGGAACAGGAGTAGGCCATTCAGTCCCTTGGGGCTGTTCTCCTATTCAGTTAGATCCTGGCGGATCTGTATCTTAACTCCATATATCTATCTCAATTCCATTCTCCTTAATCACCTAACAAAATTTTATCAGTCTCAGCTTTGAAAGTTTTTGCTGATAGAATGGAATCCCTACAGTGCAGAAGGAGGTTAGTTAAGGTTTACAGGCTGCACAAAGCACTCAGAATGGCATGGAGTTGTTTGCAAACTGTTAGGGACACACCTCTAGAGTTTGAGAAAAAGATTTCAATTTGCAGAAAGTTGGTATTGCTCACACTTGTTATGATAACACCCCTAAACACAGTGTCAACAATGAATAAACCCCGAAGTGTAGTCATGGTTATGGTGTCGGGAATCACAACAGCCAATTTGAGCACAGAAAGGGCGCATAAACAGTGATAAGATAACTGACCAGTTATGATAGTGGCTTTGAGATAAGTGTTGGTTAGGACACCAGCAGAACTTGCCTGCTACTCCTGCAGCCGTACCCTGGGATCCTGTGATTGGGCTTGAACCCATGACCTTTTGCCACAGAAGCAGCAATGCTAGCACTAAGTCAAGCTGACACTTAACACTGCCCGTATTGACTGATCAATCATTGAATGGCGATGTTGCCAGCTTCTCAACAGTAGTTACATCTCAGCAACCGTATGTTGACACTTTTCAATTAGTCGGTTATTCTGTAGAGGAAATGGCTGTCTTTGTGCTTGTGCAGTCTCGGCTTGATAGTCAGTCACCTGTGATTGTTGTTTGATCTGTAACTTTGTCTAACATACCATCTCTTAAATAATGGAAGGAAGCAGAATTATTGGCCCTCTTATAGTATTTATTTTATAATTTGTAAGTGAGCCAATGTCTACATTGCCCTGCTTTGGGCTCAGAGTCAAACGGCAGGCTATTTCAAAGAAATAGTCTAGCTGATTGCAATTAGGTGGCCTTAACAAATAGAATAATTTTCAACTGTCACTGAGGTGGGATTATAACCTCTCCTGCACTTGATTGAACTATTTGTCCAGAGCTTTTATCCCAGAGGGGGTTACATAGGAGCAGGAGTAGACCATTCAATCCCTTGGGGCTATCCTCCTATTCAGTTAGATCTCTACCTCAATTCCATTCTCCTTAATCACTTAAAATTTTATCAGTCTCAGCTTTGAAATTTTCTGCCCATGGAATGGAATATCTACAGTGCAGAAGGAGGCCATTCGGCCTATCACGCCTGTGCTGACAACAATCCCACCCAAGCCTTATCCCCATAACTCCATGTATTTACCCTGCCAATTCCCTGACACTGAGGCAATTTACCATGGTCAATCAACTTAACCCCGCATATCTTTGGACTGTGGAAGGAAACCGGAGCACCTGGAGGAAACATATGCAGACACAGGGAGATTGTGCACCCTTCACAAGACAGTCACCCGATGCCGGAATTGAACCCGTGTTCCTGGCGCTTTGAGGCGTGGGGTGGTAAAGTGGTTAGCACTGCTGCATCTCAGCTCCAGGGACCTGGGGTTCAATTCCCAGTTTGGGGCACTGTCAGTGTGGAGTTTACATGTTCTCCCCGTGTCTGCATTGGTTTCCCCTGGGTGCCCCGGCGTCTTCCCACGGTACAAAGATGTGCAGGTTGAATGCATTGGCAATGTTGTTACCTCTTAGTGTCCCGGGATGCGTAGGTTTGAGGGATTAGCGGGGTTAATATGTGGGGTTACGGGGATAGGGCTTGGGGAGGATTGTTGTCAGTGCAGACTCAATGGGTTGAATGGCCTCCTTATGTATTGTGTGATTTCTAATTGCTGTGCCACCCTGTTGATCCTCGCCGCTACATCTTTATGGGGAAAGACAGTTCCAGAGGGTGATTGTTGTCTTCTCAGCTTTGAAAGCTAGTATTCATTGTAACTGAAGCAGCTTCTGGTGTTGTTATTGGAGAGAAATGAAAATACAGGGCAACCTTCAAGGAGTAAGAAGCCTCCCTTTATTAAGTTATTTAATTCTTTGATAAATGCATTGACCATTTTGCCTGCCAATTAATACATTGCCATTCATATTGAGGTCAGGTCTCAGTGATGGGAGAGAGCAGCTATGCCTTTCAGTGTTAAGATAAAAGGACAATGGAGAGGGGAACGCCATTCAAACTAACAGTGATAATCTGAAGAACTTCCTCAGCATAGATAGTCAAAAGGTGAGGGAGGGGGTAGGAGAAAGGCCATCCGGGAAATCAAAGGACAAACAGTAGATTAAACTGCAATTGTTTCTCAATGGGAGTATATTTGACCTTCAGAACTCCACCTGTTTGTATTGTGTGGAAAGACTTTTAAATATGTGTTTACTCTTTTTTTAAAAAAAATCTTGTGGTTTTCACCAACAAGTACAGCGCACTGACACATCTTCCAGCAGGGGTCAGTGGGCAGTTATTGGGAGCAGCTTTTGCCCCTCTTTATCCTTGCGTATGAGGCCAGTTAGAACTTACTGATGCCCACACCAGCTGGGAGAAAATGAACTCAACACCAACCCAGAGTCAGACCTGCTGGCCCACCTGGCTCTGGTAACAACAACTTCCATTTGTATAGCACTTTTCATATTGTCCGACATCCAAAGTGCTTCACAGATTTGCAGTCAGTCAAAAAAAATCACATTTGAGGGGACATTTTGACTGGTTTTGGTCAAAGAGATAAATTCTAGGCAGAATCAAAGGAGGAAAGGGATACCTCACCCTACAGAGTAAATATCTCCCACTTTCTATGCCTTTTAGCTTTGACAAAGAGTTATCTGGACTCAGAACATCAACTCTTTTCTGTCCTTACAGATGCTGCCAGAACTGTTGAGATTTTCCAGCATTTTCTCTTTTGGTTTCATATTCCAGCATCCACAGCCATTTGATTATATTAAGAGGTGGCGGGGTTTCTGGGAATAATTTCTGGAGCCATGGGATATGGATTTCTGTACCAAATGAGACACTGTTGAAGTCCTGGATTTCTTTTGTTTCCAGCGAGAATCATAATGTGGAAGTGAGAGAGACCCTGCGTCTCTACATTGTCAGATGCAGAAAGTATTGGATTTAAAATGGTATCTATGGGGGATCAGACTTCAACTCTGGGAGATTGCTAGACAAGCCAAGAACCTCTGAATCAAATATTCCAGCTTTGTACTACTTAAGACAGTTGTCGCAAGCAGTCTTCAGTCAGATGAGATGACAATGAAACCTAGCAGTGTGCCTGCAGTGAATGCCATGTCTTGGTGGGTAATGGAAGGAGGGTGGATGGGGAATCTGGGTGACAGCGGGTGCAAGGAACTCCGAGTTTCACAGAATGAAAGAATAAAATATAGTTCGCCCAGCTAATGGCCGAGAAACAATGAAGTAGGAAACAACGGATAGGTTACTGAGAATGGTAAACGGTCAGCATGTGGAACTGGTAACCAATGCCATTGTATAGTAGCAGCCTTTTATTTGTATTTGTTTGTCGGAGGAGGCATTTCTGCACAATAGGAAAGGGCCTGTGTGATTGATATTTCCACCTCCACACACTGGCCAAATTATTGAGCAGTGAATTTACCAACAGTTTCATCAGAGACCGCTTGATAAATGTTTTTCAGATCCTTATTGTTTTCTTTGTCAGCAATTGTCTTGGTTTCCTCTGACTCAACACACACAAAATGAACGCAGATAGCTGTTAATAAAGTTTTTCTAATGAGTAATTGTATCCTGTCAAAATTCTGTAACTATTGTTCTCTGAATTTCCCCTGTAATGATAGATACTGGACCAATATATGGATGACCCACTTTGAATCACTTGAGCCGATCACTCGTCCCTATACCTGGGTGTTTTTTCACTCTGCATCAATAATGGAGACCATGGTGGCACATTAGTTAGTGCTGCTGCCTCAGAGCTCCAGGGACCCAGGTTCAATTCCAGCCTTGGGTGACTATCTGTGCAAGTACTTCCTGTGTCTGCATGGGTTTCCTCCCACACTCCAAAGATGTGCAGGTTAGCTTGTTCGGCCATGCTAAATTGCCCCTTAGTGTCTTAAGATGTGTAGGCTAGATGGATTAGACATGCAAAATGTGTGGGGCTACAGGGATAGGGTGGCAGAGAGGGCTTGAGTAAGATACTCAGAAAATCAGTGCAGACTCGATAGGCCAAATGGTCTTCTCTGCAATGTAGAAAGTTTATAATACTCTGCAAGTTCAATTAAGGATCCACATTTGCATCTCATTCCATGCACTATTGCAAGAAATGATCCTTTTAGTGAAAGCAGGGTGACACTAAAGCGTCACCACTTGGCTTACGAACAAACAGGCTTTGGTACCAGGTGGCAGATTCAACTCCAGTTTTACCAGCTTCTGTGCCATTATCAGAACTTGAGATGTTGGTTATGAATTGAAGGTGTGGGGCTAATGGGAAGGTTGCAGCTGGTTGTAGCAGGGGGTTGCAGCAGGTGGTAGAGAGAGGAAATGTGGCTTTTGGATTTTTCAGTTCTTGAATTCTCTGCCAGGTTACACAAGTACGGCATCCAAGTTGGTGCTGGCTTGAAGCTGACCGTGAGGGTAGTGTATGTAAGCCACCAGTTCTGATTGGATGGAGGGATCCAGGCACTCTGAATACATGGTGTTTCAGAGGCCTGATTCCAATCAATGTTGGGTGCGATCCAATCTATTAAAACCAATGACTTAAGACCTGGGACTCACTCTGTGCTAGAGATTGCAACTCTCAACATTGTTTCAGTCAGCCTTCTTAGTAATGCTAATAATACTGGATGCAGAAGATAAAATGCTGGCAATGCTGATTGTCCAATATGTTACAACTGATGTGAAGGCTAGGCAGTGCACCACTGCATCCAAACTCGAAGCTCTGGAGACTTTTGTAATTAACTTTTGACCTTTGACAAAACAATCCTGCAGAGTTGTAGACAGAAAATGCTGAAAGAATCAATTCTATTGAAACACAACATCTGTGTTGTAAATCAGCACCTACTGGCTTTCCTTTTAATTAATGTTGTTTGTAATGATATGGTATCGACACTTTGTGTTTACTGTTGAGAGCAGAACCAGTAGTTCATAATTACCTGTGATTTAAAAACCACCAAGGCTGCCAACATAGTACAGAAAGTGTACTCACTTTTCTAGACAGGTGTTTTTGTGACAGTTATCATGACTTCAGCAGAGAAATATATATTGGGAGGGATTTTCGGGCCGCATTCGCTCCGAAACTGGAAAATCCCGTCTGAGGTCAAAGGATCTTGCCATGGTCTGCCCCTTCGCCCACTCCGATTCCCGTGACGTGCAGAACAAGATGATTCACCCCATTGTGTGTCTCATGAGCAGGGGATAGTGTTCAACAGTTAAGGAGGTATTTTCAAAGTGTAGTTATTGTTGTGGAGAACATGACAGCCCAGTCTGTGCACTGGATGTTGCGTATTCATGTTTGTTCTGAGTTGGAACAAGGTCACTTTAAGATCCAATCACATGACGTATTAATGATGTTATTGGCCGTTGTGAAGGCAAATGAGCAGTCTATCCTAACAGCTTGTAGAGTAAATACCTTTCCAATAAAACTCTGCACCTTTGTGGACTGCAAGCCTATCCGTTAAAAATGCCATACCAGTATTACCCACAAAGTTCAACGGGTTAATGACGATTTTAGTGTTGTCGGTTGAGGGATATATTTTGGGCAGGGCACTGTGTGAGGTACTCCCCTGTTTTTCTTCAATAGAGGGGCAAGGGATTGATACAGTTTGCAGTGATAATTCCATAATTATCAAAAAGTGCATAAGTTATATAATTTCCTTTTTGCAATATGCTTCAAAGATGTATGGGTTAGGTTGATTGGCCATGCAAAATTTGCATGTGGTTTGCAGGGTAAATATGTGGGGTTACACAGGGCCTGGGTGAGATTGTCAGTGCAGGCTCGATGGACTGAATAGCCTCATTCTGCATTGTGTGAATTCAATGATTCTATGATTTTAGCAGACCATGGATTAATTCTACTCCCACATTCACTAAATCTGTGGCAGGAGATTGGTTCTCGGCCTGGTTTAATCCTGTTAGTTTTGAGGCCCACTTGGAGATTTCCATTCAGCATCTGGGTGAGAAAGTTTTCTTTTTAGATGGAACAGGAAGTTCAAATGAACTCTTCCAGACAAAACAATGGTGAGACTAAATTTTGTTGCCACAACCAGAACGTATTTAAAATGATCACAAATCAAAACTGCTCAACAGTTGCAATTATCTGCCGACCTTGGCGGGGTGGGAATTATCCCATAGAATTGCAGCAAGAAGTGCTGAAGGAAACAATACCATTTAAACAGAAGAATTGTGTTCTCTATCAGTGCTATGGGCATTAAAGTTGTTTGAAATATTGGAATGAATATTGACAGTTTACACACCAAAATACAGGCTTTACTTTCTGCCTAGAGATATAAGCCGAATTATTATCCATATAGAGACATAAAAGTTAGTTAATTGCACTGTGAAAATTTCAGGACTTTTTTTAGTTTATTTATTAGTGCAATGAAGTTACTGTGAAAGTCCCCTCATCACCACACTCCTATACCTGTTCAGGTACACTGAGGGAGAATTTAGCACAGCTTTTGGACTGCAGGAGGAAACCGGAGCACCCAGGCGAAACCCACACGGGCACAGGGAGAACGTGCAGTCTCCACACAGTGATCCAAGCTGGGAATCGAACCTGGGTCCCTGGCGCTGTGAGGTAGCAGTGCTAATCACTGTGCCACCCCTATTTTGAAGCGATGTTATTAGACACTATATAAATGTGTGTTTAGGAAGCCCAGTTTGCTGGAGGCTTACGCTTTGCTTGGCTTCATAGTTATGGCCCACGTTTTGCCCTCGGTGGCGAAATTTCGGCTTGTACAATTCCTGTGTTTTGCAGTTGCCCTGAGACCTTTTTATTTTGCAGGTTTGACTGTAGAATGTTTTAAGCCCCCCTCCCCTCCGTCCAGGCATCCCACTACAGGGATCTGTGGCATCTGTCAGTGTGGCAAACAACACCAAAGTTCTTCAATCAATCAGAATGAAGATCCTAACTGCTAGAACAGACGCAGTCCATGACATAAAATACAGGAAATGCAAATTAGATTTAAATTGTGTACACGAGATCCAGATGGGTCTAAAGGAGAGAGATAAGAGAATAAGTCACCAAGCTATTTTTAAATAGTTAACATATAAAAAAATAATGTTAATTTTTTTTTCCTGAGTGAACAAGACTCCATATTTGTAAAATTAATGTTTCAATACCAATGTGGCTGTTCACTATTAATTGACACTAATTATGCTGTTAAAAAATCTCAGTTACTCCTGAACGCAACAGCTTTAACTTTTTCAGCTGCTTTTCATAGAATCACTGCAGCGCAGAAGGGGACCATTTGGCTCATCGAGTCTGCACACACTGTCTGACAGAACATCTTACCCCGACCCATCTCTGCACTCTTCCTGCAACCCCATGTATTTACCCCACTAATCCCCCTAACCTACACATCTTTGGACACCAACAGGCAATCTAGCATGGCCAATCCATCTAACCTACAAGCTTGTGGATTGTGATGGGAAACTGGAGTACCCAGAGGAAACCCATGCAGACGCAGGGAGAATGTGCAATCTCCACACAGACAGTGACCCAAGGCTGGAATTGAACTCGGGTCCCTGGCCCCATATAGTGTGGGACTATTAGGTAGTCACCGCAGCTTTGCACATGATTTCAGCGCTGAGTTCATTGGCAAGGGCCACAACAGTGAATCTGTGGAAGAGTAAGGTGTTTCTGACATCATTTTCTGGATTTGTATTAATTGCACGTGTGTGGATGTCACTCTCCAGTTTCTGGCGAGTGTTGATGGCCTCACCATTTTTATTACAGCAAAATTGGGCCACTGGGCAAAAGCTTTGTGCAGTAAGTGTGCAAAATTCTGACTTGGAACCTCAGACCTGGGTTTGATTCCCGGCTTGGGTCACTGTCTGTGCAGAGTCTTCACGTTCTCGTCGTGTCTGCATGAGTTTCCCCCAGGTTCTCCGGTTTCCTCCCACAGTCTGAAAGACGTGCTGGTTAGGCCATGCTAAATTCTCCCTCAGTGTACCTGAACAGCTGCCAGACTGTGCCAATGAGGGGATTTTCACAATAACTTCATTGTGGTGTTAATATAAGCCTACTTGTGAGACTAACAAATAATCTTTAAAATTTGTGATCTTGATTTGGAACTGCATTCAGAGTGTAGCTAAGTATACAAGACATCAGCAGTAAACACAAGAGTCATAGTTTGGATCTGGGTGACTGACCAGTGGAATGTTGGTCAGCAGCACATTCTGGCAGCAACAAGGCTCTCGTGTTTTTGGAGGGCGAACTGTGGGGTGCCAAACATGCTGCAAGATTGGTCTGGGGCAGCTGCCAGCAAGGGAATGGTGAAGGACGGCTGGGTTTTCACACATTCGTTTTTCTGTGTGGGCCATAGGAAGATCAGGAACTCAGGCGGATTTATTTCCCCTCTTGTGGCCCAGCACCACGTCCACACTCTGATTAGGCCACAGATTAAACCACAAAACACCCGATTTTGTCATATTGTGCCGCATAAACAGTCACCTTCGGTACGTTGTTACTGGTACGACTTGAATGCTTCTGTTGCGCAAGCCTGCCCTGCTGTCAGCCAGCGTGCCTCTCTCTCGGGTCTGCCTTGGTACTGTCAAATTCACATTGTCACCGCTGCCTTCCTCTCTGGTGACCCTCCTTCCCTACCACTGTCTTCATGACACGACAGTGACTGAAAACAGTTGTTTGAAAGCAGCACAAATTTTATGGTCTCGTGGGGGGAGGAGGAAAAAATGTAGCAACAAAGGACTGGGGTGTGCAGTGCCTGTAGGGGAGGATGTTCACTCGCTGCAGGAGATAAATTACATCTGACACGGCAGCTTGCAACCTGGCTGTGATTGTGACAGTCTTGAGTTTCATGGTGCAGGGAATCTGTGTTAATGGAAGTGTAGGTCGGAGGTACAGTTCTCCTCCATCAGTCGCTCCAGGGTTGTTTTTCACAAGTCATCCCTTTTGCAGCCTGTCCTCTCTGTACTCACTGATACCTGATGATAAGGGATTAGTTCAAATCTGTTCGGATTCCAGTTGGCAGCAAGCAGAGATTTATAGAACCTGTTTTCGATTGAAGGAACAATCCAGTGATGTCAGCGTTTTAAGTGCTGTGGTTTAACTGATGCAAAGCTTTACTCCAGTAAACATCTGTAAATAGGCCTCATGTGGGCCTTTCTGCTGCTGTTCAAGGCAACCCATGTGGAGAGTTTGGTGTAACTTTTCTCTTTGCAGATCTGATGATAATCATTCCTTAGTTGAGACACAGAGAATCTTCAATAAATGTCTTTCATAAATATGTAGAAGGTTCATTAGGAAGAGCCAAAAGTCTTTTGTTTAGTGGTGCTAAGTAGTTTAGTCCAAATGATTAGCAGCATGTAGCTTACTGGATCTGCAATAACACTGACTAGCATTTTGCATTCAAATTAAAATTCAATGTTTTACCCAACGTACAGAAATCATAAATCATGTCTTAAAATACAGAAGGAGGCCATTCAGTCCTTCACCCCTGGTTTGGCTCTTTGAAAAGGCTATCCAATTATTCCCATACCCCTGTTCTTTCCCCATAACACTTATTGTCAAATCTTTTAGGCCTTTATCCAATTTTCTTTTGGCGATTAATACCAAACCTGCTTCCACCATCCTTTTAGACATTGCATTCCAGGTCATAGCAACTCACTGTCTTACCCAAATACCTTGCAGACAGGATTTTCCGGCCTTGGGCTGGAAAATTCTGCCCAAGGTCAACAGACCTTTGCATGGCCCATGTCCCTCCTGCAATGATTTTCGTGGCAGGTGGGATGGGAAAGTATGCCCATCATAATTCTGCTCCCCGCCCTCCCCCCCACGCCAGTTCTTTTGCCAGTTATTTGAAAGCTGCGTCATCTGTCAATGGAAACAGTTTTACCCTCTCAAACCCTCCTCACAATTTTGAACAGCTTCGTTATATAGGTGCCTAACCTTCTTCACTTCTGAGGAGAACAATACAATCTCTCCACTCAACTAAAATCATTCATATGTGCTGATCTCTTGATAAACCTTCCCTGCCTTCTCTCCCATGACCAAAACATCATTTCTGAAGTGTGGCACCTCAAATTAGGCCTCAGATCGAGTACTGTGTTTATCAGGAATTTATAATATTCCAATTCCCATATTTTTGCTGGTACTTTAGAGGTGTGGAGGTGCCAGTGTTGGACTGGGGTAGGCTTGGCAAGAAGTCTCTCAACACCAGGTTAAAGTCCATACCATGTTTGTGAACCCAACTCTCCACTCACCTGATGAAGGAGCAGCAGTCAACAGGAGTGCTGCTCCTTCATCAGGTGAGTGGAAGGTTGGGTTCACAAACATGGTATGGACTTTAACCTGATATTGAGAGTTCTTACTTATCAGTTGAGTTAGTTTTGGAAACTATCCTGCACACAGGTAGATTTTGCAAGATTTTGACATAAAAAGTTATTGTTTTAGGCCCAAATCTAACAAACATGATCCTGTAAATGCAGTGTTGAAAAGTATCACTGCTTAGTCTTTGACAAAGGGTCATGCTGACTCAAAATGTTAGCTCTATTCTCTCTCCACAGATGCTGTCATACCTGCCAAGATCTTTCAACATTTTCTGTTTTTGTTCTTGTAATCATTAAACCATGATTCTAAATTCTAATTAAAGAATGGGAGTTCCTCTGGGATTATAGTTGGGCCATTAGTTTTGGGTGTTCTTGATGGAAATGAAAATAGAATATTGAAGTTTATTGAGGCAGAGGATGTGATTGATGGGTTAGCATGAGCAGTATTTAGTTCATGCACTCGGTATTGTCATAGGTGTAATATCTTGTAAAGACCTGACTGCGGGAGGCCAAGTACGAGACCACGTTCAAAATTGGTCATGTCAGGATTTGGATTGTTCCAAGCATGTGTAACATGTTTATCACATTTAGGTAAGTAATAGAGGGAGGAGCACTGTGACAAGTAAACCCTCAAAACTTCCTGTAAAGCTGCTTTTACTCGATGTTCGGATTCCTGGAAACCATAAAGAATGGGTTTTCCATGTTCAAGCTAATGATTGTGCTCCCTAATCTCATGACAAGCCTCAAGATCTTGGTTATATAGCATTCTGCAACTGGGATAAGAGAGCCTGGACCAGTAGCGCAAAACCCCAAGAGATAGATAGTTGCTCTTCCTGGATTTGAACTAGAGAGGCTGTGGAGAGATGGTTCCAAATCAGAAGCAAATCTGAATCTCTAGTGGGGGTGGGGGGAAGGTGGGAAAGGAGGTGTGGAAAGTGATATAATTTGAGTCTAACTTGTCCAGCAGGAAGCCTACAGGACTGGGTGGTAGACCACTCAGACAGTACTGGGGAATAAAATCAGGTAATAAGTAAAACCAGCTATGAATTCAATTTTGT
Organism: Carcharhinus amblyrhynchos; assembly: GCF_965287045.1. Lineage (NCBI taxonomy): Eukaryota > Metazoa > Chordata > Chondrichthyes > Carcharhiniformes > Carcharhinidae > Carcharhinus > Carcharhinus amblyrhynchos. The sequence continues at coordinate 43,818,555 of NC_137327.1, read as the reverse complement.
GTTTCCTGGGGATGAGGTTAAAATTGCTGTCTACAGAAAAATGGCAATTGGTATCTGAGTTCAATTTTGGATTAAATTGATGAGCTGCTGGTTCAACACAAGATCAACAAAGAGTATATTTTTGTCACAAAAACAGAGAATGGCAGAAACGCTCAGCGGGTCTGGTGGCAGCCGCAGGATGAGAAAACCAAGCCAACGCTTTGAGTTTGACTCTTCATCTGCAGTATATTTCAGTAAGAAGTACCCCAGTCCAACACTGGCATCTCCACATCATGTATATTTTAGTGTCAGGATTTGCTTCCAATAATGACCTTGCTACTGAACAGATGTGATGGTGATCTATAGGGAACAGAAAGAACTGGAGTAGGTGTGTGTCACAGTACATGGCCTAACCATGATGTATTGTAGATTTCAGAGTCACTGGTGTAGGTGTAAATGCCAATTTGCATTGCGAAGGTGATTTACTGCACTGGATAAAACAGTTGTACCATATGTTGTTGACTGTGAGGTGCAGCTAGAGTAACATGCAGGTCAGAAGACTAATGAGTGCTTAAGGCTGCTTGCTCAATGATAAGATCAATAGCAGTTGTACATTGCCATATTTATACCCGCAGGGCAGAATATCCTTTGCACATGTGTAGAATGGATGGTTACTTCTGTTTGTCTTCAGCAGCTCTGTGATAACTGCTTATTTGTAATGTAAATGGATGCTGATCTGAGTCTTTATTGCCCTTGATACTCTGTCCTATCTGATACAGGCCATGCTGATAAATCATTATCAGGAGTCCTGTGCTTGTGAGGAAGTCTTGATGTGGAGATGCCAGCATTGGATTGGGGTAAACACAGTAAAAGTACTCCTTCCTGTGAGAAACAGTCAGCTGACGTCTTGAGAGTCTAGTTAGATTATTATGTGATATTGATGCATTGTAGGGAGGGTGTGCATGCGTATGTCAGGAGTGGTCTGCTGATGCTCAAATCCTGGCGTAGCCTGTAACAGGATTTCAAGTTAGGATTTAATGGAGGTGAAGCCATCTAATGAAATGGATCCTAATTATTAATAAGATTACTGATCTCTAATCAAGGTGGATGTTGAATTTAAGAAATGCATAAATCCGATAACTTTTTCCACAGTTGAGTGCTTGTATAGCCAACTGGGTTGATAGTGATGTTTCTAACAGTTATTGTTACAATGGCCATAGCTTGGCAATTTACAAATGATGCCTGTTCAATATGACCCCGTTTAACCCCTTATGGAACACGGCAAAATAATCATGTGATGCTCTCGTTTTTATTTGACTGTTTCTTCCCATCCTTTACTTAATGACTTCCTGCCCAATATCTTTCAGGTGGCAGTGTAAGGGTTTGTCTCTGCCAATCACATCTCGCTGGTTACTTTACCCTTCTGCGTTTTTGCACTCCCATTTTTCTCATCTTACCCCATCACAGTCCCACCTTGATATTCAGTCCTATCTGGTACAGGCCATGCAGGTAAATAATTATCAGGAGTCCTGTGCCTGTGGGAAACAGTCAAATGACCTCTTGAGAGTCTGTTTAGATTATCATGTGATATTGATGCATTGTAGGAAGGGGATGGGTGTGTGTGCATATGTCGGAGAGTGGTGAGATCAGATGTGTGATCAGTGATAGGGTGTTGATGGTTTAATTGGACACCAATATTGATACCAGTCAGACTGGTCATGTCATCACTCAATATCCATGATGCTCGTGCACTTGCTGCAGTTGTTTCTAGATAGTGAGCAGGAGAGGTTAATGCTGTCTATTCACTCAACTGTACAGCACTGCCAAGGCCCATGACAGCAGCCTGGCTATAGGACACTGGCACTGCTGAACAAGACAAACCTGAATAACAAAGGATCAAACCTGGAATCTTGAGCCCAATGTTGATCTTTGTACTACATGGTGTTTCATCCACCTTGCTAAACACTATGGGCAGGGGAACAATTTACCCTGGTGCACTGGACATATTCAGCAGGTCAATTCTTGCTGCACCTCATGTTGGAAGGTTCCATTTGCACGATGCTCCTTCTCAGTAATGAAGCGGACGAATCTGTTCCAGCAGAAACAAATGTATTTTAAGCCTAGTTTAAACTTGTGGCCTTTCTTGGACCCAATTAGTCACCAATGAGCAGATAATTAAATTATCTCTTACATTTAACAGTATCAAAAAGAATCGAAAGCATGAGACTCCTTGGCTGTTTTACTTTAACAATGCTATACAGGTTGTTGAAAATGATGATGAACCTCCCCTGCTGTATACAATGAGCGAGGGCAATCAAGAGTGTTGATCCTGGAAGATTACATTCACTTAGAATCTGCTAGAGTCCAAACGGAATGTGCTATCACCAGGAAGCCAGGATTAGGACTAACTTCTGTTATCGGGAGTGTGGACAGAGTTTCAGTTTTAAGTAAACCTGACCTTGTGTCCCATGATATAGGCAGGATGATGATTCTTAGGATTGCCAGACAGAAATAGGATGAGATTTAGGGGTTTAGCCACTGAGGTGGGAAGCAGGAGCTGGGTCTGGTGGGAAACTGGCAGAAGTTCAGATTTTTGTGGGGTTCAGCCCTCCATTTATATGGGGGTGGGTTTCTTGTCTGGTGAAAACTGGTGGGGTCAGGAATGGAGTTAGGCCAGATTGCGGGAGGAGAACTCATTCCCACACCCCCAGCAAGCATCACTGAGGCTGCTGGTTGTCTCCTAGGGGAACAAGTTTGTGCCAGAGACTTTCACTGCACCACAGGACAGTGGGCTATCACTGGGGAGTAGGAGGAGTAATGTCCTCTTCTCAGAGGGTAGCAAGACGAAAGTGACCACCTCATTTGCTACCTCTCTGTTCAGCATCACCTTCCTCCATCTCCAGTTGTTCCTCCTTGTACCTCCTGCTCCTCCCGTAATGAGCTGTCCTTTTTCTGTTTAGTAAACTATGCTGTGAGTTCTTTTAAACCAATGAAATGTTTTAAGGCCAGTTTTTAAAATTACCCAATTCATTTTTTGTGCTGTTGCCATTGGGACAAAAGCTACATTTCTAACCAGTGGCTAGTGCCATTCCCCTGAGACTTGTCCATCGGTCAGTGTATCTGACCCAGCTGGACAACCATCGCTAGTACAGTTATTATAATTATCATGGGAAATTTTCTCATGCAAAAACCTGTAAATAGAAAATCATGGAAAGTGTCTGTGCTTCTATGACTGATGTGCCCATTTGCCTTGGTTGTTAGCACTTTTGTCTTTGCGTCAAGTGATTGAAGGTCAAAATTCCGTATTGGGACCAGGGCACTATGTCTAAGGTTCCAGCTTTGGGATCAGATGCTAAACTGAGACTCTGTAGGACCAACTTGTGATGAAAAAAATCTAATGGCGCGATGGCACGGTGGTTAACACTGCTGCCTCACAGCACCAGGGACTCGGGTTCGATTCTAGCCTTGGGTGACTGTTGGTATGGAGTTTGCATGTTTTCCCTGTGTGTCTCGTTTCCTCCCACAGTCCAAAGATGTGCAGGTTAGGTTGATTGGCCATTGTAAATTGCCCTTCAATGTCCCAAGATGGATAGGTTAAAGGATCAGCAGGGTAAATATGTGGAGTATTTACCCTGTAGGGCCTGGATAAGAGCCAGTGCAGACTTGATGGGCTAAATCGTCCCCTTCCGCACAGCAGGGATTCTATGATTTGTCAAGTTCTGTGTTATGATCAACCATCATTGTCCAAAACAGATTAGGTGGCCATTCATCTCATTTTGACTTTTGGGGAATTTTGCTGTATGTCAGCTGGATGCTGCATTGTCTGCAGAACAGCAATGGCTACAGTAAAGTGGCCTGTTACGTGACAAAGTGTGGCACAAATGCAGGGTTTTTGTATTGCACATAGTAATTTCATGTTTTATGTGTGATCTCAAGTAGGAGCTTGCAGAGTTGGAGTCAAGATCGGGCAGGGAGAGATTGCACATTTCAAATCATGCGAGAGAACTTTCAGTTTGATTTTATTACAACATTTGCAAGCCCTGAAATTAGTCCAGTGGGAGCTACTGCACAGCATTCAGCCGAACATCTCTGCTGTTTTAGTGGAGCTGCGAACCTATTTGTGTTCCTGAAGCACCATAAGATATAGGAGCAGAATTAGGCCATTCAGCCCATCAAATCTGCTCCGCCATTCAATCATGGCTGTTATGATTCTCATCCCATTCTCCCTGTAACCCTTGATCCCCTATGTGGTCAAGAACCTATCTATCTCTGTCTTAAAGACACTTGATGACCTGGCCTTCACAGATTCACCACCCTCAGGCTGAAGAAATTCCTTCTCATCTCAGTTTTAAAGAAGCGTCCCTTCACTCCGAGGTTGTGCCCTCGAGTTCAAGTCTCTCCCACTAGTGGAAACATGCTCTCCATGTCCACTCTATCTAAGCCTCTCAGTATTCTCTCATTTTCAATTAGATCCCGCCTCATCCTTCTAAGCTTCATGAAGTTTCGACCCAGGCTCCTCAACTGTTCCTCATATGACGAACCTTTCATTCCTGGGATCGTTCTTGTGAACCTCCTCTGAACCCCCTCCAAGGCCGACACAATTTCCAAACCCTAATATCCTGACTCAGTGTGACACATTGGCAAACATCACTGGATCTCCAAGATATCCGCCATTTGATAGAAAATTACTGCATGATAACTTGACAACTCGAGTAACGAAAATCGGGGTGGCAATGTCGCCAAAGCGTATTGGATAGAAGAGCTGCCGCAGCATTGTTTGTCCAATCCTGTGTGGTTCCTGTACAGTCTGCTGCTACTTGTTCCACAAATATCACATGATGATGTTAGCCCATTAGGATCAATCGTGGTCCCTGTTGTGATGTAGCTTGTCTTAAAGTGACTCTTTAAAACCATGTCTCTTCAAGGACCCTCTGTGGAAGAAGTTTCTGCAAGTCATTTTTAACTTATTTAGGAATTCAATAACCTGACTTCAGCCCAAGTTGCAACATTACCAATCCACACGTGTTTTATTTCTGTGAGCTACTACAACTTTTATTCAGCAAAATTGAGCCGAGCGTATCAAAGTCCTATTTTATTCCAATTTGACAGACAAATGCTGTGAAAATGGATAAGGTGACCTTTTGGTCTGTGAAATGGCAGCTGTGCAACTGATACGGGTGCACATCTGGCGCTGAAGCAACTACAGTGCAATTTTGAAGATCGATAGGCCTTGCTCTAGTCAGTATTGGGAGCAACAGTAAAATGGTGGGTGAGTCAGCACAAAGCAACCTGCATTCACTCCTGTTCTCTTCCCATAGATGAACGCACCGTGCATTCTTTCAGTCTTACAAAAGATCATGAACTTAAATATTTAATATCTTTGACAGGCACTGGATTTTGGCCAGTTTTTTTCTTAAATGACATGAAAAGTGGTTTTCAAAAAACCGTTCTCTACAGACTCATCTTCCAACGTCTCACTTCAAGCAATGGTTATTTACTGTAATTTCCTGCAGCCACATCCATGGAAGAAGCTTGATAAAGACTGGGTTGGGGGTGAGGGGGGCATGCTCATGAGGACAGGAAGAGGGGCAAGGAGGTGAATGTGGAAGACAAACAATGAAAGACAGGGGCAGAGGAGAGGAAGCTGGACCCCAACAGGGCTGCATGAGAAGCCTACAAACAAGGGGTCAAAGGGATACTGGAAGTGGGTACACGAAGCAGTGGGTAGAGGTCCCAGTGGGGCATGAGCCCCCAGCAGGTGATTGGCTCAGGGAAGGAGGTTAAATCAGAGGACAGGCATCTTCTTGGGGTTGTTAAGCCTTTTCCCTCTGGGTTGTTAACACTCTGCACAGTCTGGTGAAGACAGGTGGGCTGGAGGGAGTGATATGAATGTGCTGGACTGCTGTTTCATTATGGCGCTGGGACCTTTGAACCCACTGGCGGGCAGACCAATCAGCTGCTCGCCCACCAGGTTGACTTGGAGGGGAACTCGCCTGTGCATAATTAATGAGGTTCCAAGTGGAGAATGTGGCACAAGATCCCGCCGTCCTGGCCTGCCAAGAAAAGTGCCACTGGAGCCACCCGCCACTGCACCTAGTCTCAAACTGCGAGAAGTTGGCCCTTCTTCGAGGTTGAAACAATTACTACTTTTTTTCCTCTTCTCCCAATGTTAGAAAAGACCTTGGTTCAATCCAATCAAGCTCCCTTTCAGCTTTACTGAGACTGCGGGATATTCTGTTGTGTGTTTGTCCTGCTGATTTAATTTGCTTTCTTTTAGACGACAAAGCAGTCCATGTCACTGAATTGTTTTCAGCGTCGCTTCTGAAAACGCAGTAGCATCTGATCGTGCGACTAATTAGCTTGCTGCTGGTGATGCCATGGTGACAGGTACAGACAGCAGGAATGAGCTGCCCGGCCCTATTTATTGCCTCCTTTTGTGTTCCACCAGGCAATTGCTTCGATAAGCACCTTTGTCCAAGAATAGAAAATGATGTCATCCCAGTCCTGCCACACAGTACATGTTGTAGACTCTGCTGGCACCAGAAACATATTGGATGTGTTAGACGTGACCTTAAACTCCACCTGTATGCCCTCTAAATTTTATCTATCACAGCATGGTACAAAGTCCTGCGTATGGTTTAGCTTGTTTCGCAATATAATTCTCCACTTTTGTCAACATTTAGCATGTCTGTACGAAGACTCGCTCAGAAAAAACAGCTGTATTACTGCAGTTAGTGTAGAATTAATTTTGTTTGTAAAACCAGCCTTGGACTCGGGCTTGCTGAGGGGCCCCTTCTCAGTTCCTTGGAGAAAAGTAAAGCCCAGAGGTAACAAACATGTGAATGAGTTTTCAGCGGCAGATTAACAGAGACAGGGACAGAATCGGATACCGTTACAAAAGTGGAAATTAATCTGATTTATTATTATCACATGTATTAGTACACAGTGAAAAGTATTGTTTCTTGCATGTGATACAGAAAATGCATACCGTTCATAGGGAAGGGAAGGAGAGAGTGCAAAATGTAGTGTTAAAGTCATGGTGTAGGGTGTAGAGAAAGATCAATTGAGTGTGAGGTAGGTCCATTCAAGTCTGGCAGCAAGGAAGAGGCTGTTCTTGAGCCTTAACCTCAGACTTTTGTATATTTTTTCCAATGGAAGAAGGACGTCTGGGATGCGTGGGGTCCTTAATTATGTTGGCTGCTTTTTGAGGCAGCAGAAATTGTAGACAGAGTTAATGGATGGGAGGCTGGTTTGTGTGATGGACTGGGCTTCATCAACGACCCTTTGTAGTTTCTTGCGGTGCTGGGCAGAGCAAGAACCATACCAAGCTGTGATAAAACCAGAAAGAATGCCTTCTGTGGCACATCTGTAAAAGTTGGTGAGAGTCGTAGCGGACATACCAAATTTTTTTAGTCTAGTGCTTTTAGCGACTGTGTAGATGTATATTTGGGACTTAGCTCAGAGGCAGATTTAATAAGGAGGTTCTGAATAATCTGGTTCAGTTCAGTTGTGATGTGGAGACGCCGGCACTGGACTGAGGTTAAGTACAGTAAGACATCTCACAACACCAGGTTAAAGTCCTACTGATTTATTTGGTAGCACAAGCCACAAGCTTTCAGAACGCTGCTCCTTATGAATGCACCTTATGAACTCACCTGATGAAGGAGCAGCGCTCTGAAAGCTTGTGGCTTGTGCTACCAAATAAACCTGTTGGACTCTAACTTGGTGTTGTGAGTCTTCTTACTCAGTCTCAGTTGCCAGGGAGAGGGATGGAATCGCTGGCTAGGGAACCGTTTGCGACGGAGACCAAAGACGAAGGCTTCCATCTTCCTAATATTTAACAGGAGAAAATTTCTGCTCATCTGATGCGGGATATTGGACAAACAGTCTGATCTAGCAACTGTGGAGGAGGGCTAAAGAGCCGGTGCTGAGGTAGAACTGGGTGCTATCAACATACATGTGAAAACTGGCGCTGTGCATTCTGACAATGTTGCTGAGGGACAGCATGTGGACTAGAAGTAGGAGGGACCGGGGATTGATCCTGTGGGGGGGGACACACCAGAGCTAATGGTGTGGGAGCAGAAAGAGAAGCATTGCAAATGAGTCTCTGGGTATAATTAGATAAAAATGGAACCAGGTAAGAGCAGTCCCACCCATCTGGATGACCAGGAGGTGGTTTTGGAGAAGGATGATACGGTCAACTGTGTGAAAGGCTACAGATGGGTAGAGAAGGATGAGAGGAAAAGTTTACCTTGGTCACAGTCTGCAACTTATGACTTTGATGAGAGCTAATTTAGTACTAGGATAAAGGTCGATGCCTAACCAGAGGGCTTCAAGCATAGAGTTCTGGTTCTGTAATGGTTTAATTTGGAGAATTAAAATGGTGATGAGCTTCAGACATTGACCTGTGAAGGAAAAGCTAGTGAACAGAGCTACATCTATGTTATTTTGTAAAATGCGCAAGAGCTCAACATCCCTCCTTTAAGAGCAGTATGTGGGCAATGTAGAGGCGGCACAGTGCGCTACCTCACAGAGCTAGTGGCCCGGATTCTGTTCTGGCCTTGGGTTACTGTCTGCACGGAGTTTGCATGTTCTGCCCGTGTCTGCGTAGGTTTCCTCTGGGTTCTCCAGTTTCCTTCCACAGTCCAAAGATATGTGGATTAGGCTGACCATGATAAATTGACCCTAGTGTCGGAGGAATTAACAGGATAAATATGTGCGTTATGGGATGGTGCCTGGGTGGGATTGGGATCAGTGTGGATTTGATGGGCTGAATGGCCTCCTTCTGCACTGTAGGGATTCTATGAATATAACCACAGCCCCTTAACTCCCACAGTTCTCAGAAATTCTAGCTCACCGCCAAGACCATTGTAACCAGAATGTGCTATGCACGCCCCCCCCCCCCCCCCACCCCCAGCGCTGAGTGTAAAAGCTTATTGTACACAAGTGAAAGTGATAGGCCCGTCTAAATTATAATATTGGAGATGGTACAAAGTACAGTTTGCACCATGGCTGCAGAAGTTACTTTATGGATGTTATGTTGCTTTAGGAGATCCTGTCAGAGAGCTTTTACAAAGATTAGAGCCACTAAATTACAGCTGCTTTTAACAAACAGAGCATTGCTGACTAAATTGCTTCGAGCATTTTGAGTATAAGAGGAGCTGCAGGTCTGATGGAGCTTGAGGTTGTCGCGATGTTTTCTCCTCCAGACCTTGCCTGGGAAAAGACCATAAGATATAAGAGCAGAATTAGATCATTCGGCCCATCGGGTCTGCTTCGCCATTCAATCATGGCTGATATGACTCTCATCTCCCTCCTTCTCCCCGTAATGTTTGATTCCCCCTTATTGATCAAGAACCTATCTATTTCTGTCTTAAAGACATGCACTCAATGACCTGGCCTCCACAGCCCTCTGTGGCACTGAGTTCCACAGATTTACTACCCTCTGGCTGAAGAAATTCCTCTTCATCTTAGTTTTAAAGAAGCATCCCTTCACTCTGAGGTTGTGCCCTCAAGTTCTAGTCTCTCCCGCTAGTGGAAACATCTTCTCCATGACCACTTTATCGAGGCTTCTCAGTTTTCTGGTAAGCTTCAATTAGAACCCCCCTCTTCCTTCTAAACTCCGAGTATAGACCCAGACTCCTCAACTGCTCTTTGTATGACAAACCCTTCATTCCTGGGATCATGGTAAAGATGGACTGGAAAGGTCCTTTGCCAAGCTGGAATTACCATTCAGAAACCCAAGCATCAGGAAGGACTAATATTTGGCCGACTGCAGGGGAGGACGGGGGGAAGGCTAAGCCTTTAGCATGTGTCCGAGATGTACCTAATTGTCACACAGCATCTGCTGCCCTATCCCCAGATACTCCAGCAGAGTTGGAGGCGGAGAACAGCAGTTCCCTCTCTCCCGCAGTCAATCTGGTCCAGTGTGTCCAAGGCTCTTTACAACCCATATTTCTCCTTTTACAATTATATATTTGCATTTTCTACCAGCATCATCATGGTCATGATGGATTGCTCAGTGATTAATGGCAACATATTGAAGGCTGCAAGAGATCGGGCTTCATTTCTGCTTTTAGGAATCAGTAATTAAACCATACTATAAAACAGGGTTACATTAAATTTAATGGTCATTCAATAAATGATAATTACAGGATGTGCCATTGGATTAAGTAGAACCTGTCGAACTCTGACTCATCAACACCTTCAGGGATATTCACTCTTCAGGGAACAGGAAGCAGGATATGCAGACCCTGAAGAGTTTAACATTGAGGCATTTTTCTTGATGAATGAAGTTTTATTATGCAACAGGAGTTGAAACTTGGTACCCCTGGAACTTAATGTGGATGCGACCGTATAGGTTGGCACACTATTAGGCTGAAGAAGTTGATAAATGTCTTGAGTTTATTTATTTTTGCAATGGCTCTCAATGGATTATTTTTTGCAAGAAAGAGGTATTGAAAACCCCTTTGTGCATCGCAATGGGTAGATCATCTGTTCAATGTATTAATTTGATCATTATCAGTCAATATCAATTATTGATCGATATTGTTGAACTTTATTTTTAAAAATCCACCCTTAACTGTTTCAGAATAGCAATGCAGTCAGACACACTCATAGATGATGGGTCTTCTGGAGTTTAGGTGTTTCTAATGTGTCAGTGCAGACTTGATGGGCCGAAGGGCCTCTTCTGCACTCTAATTCTATGATTCTGTAAGGGTAAGTCATCTGATGTAGCTCCTGTTGCCGGGTCAATACAAAGGGGTTTGTTTCCTACCTCTCAGACTCTGCTGTCAACATCCACAATACATTAGGCCTCAGGACTTATTTGGAAGTGCAGAGGTTGCCTGCTTTGTTTTATATGTGCCATGAGTAGTGGGAGTACTGCCAATGACACACTATAAACATGAATTGAGTAAAAGGTACTACTGTCCTTTATGAGGATGTTCCAGTGTCCTGATATTTTTTGTTGAGAATCAAACATGAAAGGTCATAGTCCATAGTGCAGACACCAGTGAGATTGAAAGGATCAAACAGACATGCCAGAGAATGGCGATTAACTGATGTTTATTTTAGTTGTGGAAGGTTATAGATTGTAGACGGCAAGGAGTTCACACAGTGAGAATTGGGGAGAAAAAGTAAATTGAGAAGGAGGCAGTACAGTGAGTTTAGATTTCTATATATTGAGGATGAAGGGACGTGCAGGATAATGTACTTACGGTTTGAATGGAATGAGCGGAGAACTCAGACCATTGACCTCAGCAGTACCTTTTAAATAGGCTTTCATTCCTGTCACCTGAGGCCTGTCAGGTTACTGTATGTGGTCACTATTGCAATTATATCATCTTATTACTTAGTAAGATGAAGTAATAAATGAACTTTAACATAAATGTGACGTGATGCACTTCAGTAGGGAAAAACAAAAAAAATCCCCATAATCTTAGGCAATAAGAAACTGAATGAGACAATGGGATCTTGGGATACAGCTGAACAAATCATTAAAAGCACCGTCTGATATCAGCTAAGCAATTTAAAAATATTTGCAAAGCACTGGGATTTATTTCTTGGCTTATAGAGTTCAAAGCTAGTGAAGTTATGTTAAATGAGCATGGGAACTGGGGTCAGGCTGCACTGTGCATTGTTCTGGTCTCTATCCGAAAAAAAAGCACGTAGATGTATTTGAGAAAGCAGGAGAAAAGGATGCTGCCAGAACTGAGAGATTGTGGCCGTTGGAAATATTGAACAGCTTAGGGCATTTTTCTTCAGAAAAGAGTGGACTAATAGGTGATGATAGAGGATTAACAGGGTAAATGTGTAGAGTGCTCCCGATTGTGGGCGAACCCGAAACTAGGGAGTATAAATCCCAAGGACGAATTTCATAACGCTGAGTGTTTAGAATGTGGAATTCTCCACTACAGGAAGTGGTTGATGCAAATATCTTGGATGCTTTTGAAAGGAGCTTGAATGAACATACGAGAGTGAAGGGAATACCAAAAGGGTGATAGAACTGGAGTGGGAAGAGTTTTATGTAAACACCAGCATTGGCTAGTTGGGCCAAATGGCCTGTTTCTGAGCTGTATGTTCTGTGTAATTCAATGTAAAACTTTACTACTCTGGACCTCCTATGCTTCAAGAATCAATGAAATTGCGCTTCGTGCCTTGGCAAATTCGCTCACACTCTACAAAAGATGTAGCCAAAAGCCTGGGGGTTCTTTATTGACTAGACACTAGGTGCAAATGAAGTGTTTTGCTCAGGGGTGTTTAACTATTTCAGTGCCAAATTTTTCTCACACTGCAGTTGTGCTTTAGCTCAGTTGCAAACGAGGCAATCTTTGCACAAGCCGAATGAACACACAACTTGGCTCCACAACTAACAGCAATTTGATTACAAAACATTTAATTGAACGAGACCTACTTGTTTTCCTTCTTGGTGCTGACAATTGGCTGTACTATTAATTAAGTTCTATTTTCTACTAAGTTTCCAGTAACTCTGGCAGTGACGAAAAGGCAGTGGTTCACTCCTTTGTCTGCCACAGGTCTACACACATACAGCACACTTTACTGCTGTGATGCAATGTGAACGAATCTTGTGTCTGTGCCATCAAAGAGTCAGAATGGTCGATGGATTATGTCTATGCCGGTACTGCTAATCGGACAGAAAATTTAGGACCAGCTGTTTCAAGTTTGTATTCAACTTGCTTTGAATTGACGACTCTGCCCTGTTCTTCACCCAATTGATTTGACCAATCCTTTGTACTAGACCTTAATCAACAAGGACTATTAGGGCTATAGCCGAAACCTTTACAGATTTGAATGCCACTGAGAGCTTGCCACTCTGTAGAGAAACATCCTGAATTGCGTGGGAAAAGAAATGCGTCAGTTATTTGGATGTTAAATGTGAAAAGAGCCACCTCTTTTCACAGCTATTGTGATCCCCCTGGCAGGCCACAAAAACTGCTTGTGGACAGTCAGGTTTAGCAGTGCTGCACAGATGCTGCCTGCAGTGAGAGAAGGTCCCACTGATCCCATTTACAACATCTCCCTGCAGAGCAACAAATTAAAGTGCTATTCAGTTGCTAAGACAACTGACCAGGATGACAAAAGATGTAACCAAAAGCCTAAGGTTTCTTTATTGACTAGATATTAGGTGCAGTGTTTTGTTCACGGCAGTTTTAACTGTTTAAGTGCCACAGTACTTTTTCTCCCCCAAATACACACACTGTAGTTGGATATTTTTAAGTCTGTCACAGACAGTGTTAACCATGAGGTGGAGATGCTGGCATTGGATTGGGGTGGGCACAGTAAGAAGTCTCACAACACCAGGTTAAAGTCTAACAGATTTGTTTGGAATCACGTGCTTTCGCAGCGCTGTTCCTTCTTTAGGTGTGTCTTCATCTGATGAAGAAGCGGTGCTCCGAAAGCTTGTGATTCCAAATAAACCTGTTGGACTTTAACCTGGTGTTGTGAGACTTCTCACAGACAATGTTGTCATTTATTAGTTTTTAGCAGCAAGCTGAAGTGAAATGAATTGAGCAATCAGTAAACTGGTTACAATACAAGCATTTTGTTCCAGAAATTGGCAGCCTAAGCAACTTATTTAAAAATTTGCTATTTTCTATCACAACTTTCAACAAGTCTAACAGTGGCTAAAATGCTTCTTTGTGCACTGTAGTTACCACAGTGGCATCTACTGGTGCCCTGGCTCCAAGAGGGAATGTATAAAATATTGTCTTTTACAAGTTTGGAGAATGTGGCTCACATCCGCTTGAGCTCACCCCATTTAAAATAAAAGCTTCCCCCTGGCTGCTTATCTTCAAGCCGTTAGATGTCAGAGTCACCAATGCCAATAAATTGTGAAATATCAACATTTACTGCATGGGGAGCTGTGTGAGGGGTGAGTAAAACAACTCCGTCTGCAGAGGTCGTAGGTTCTGATAATCAGTTTCTCTCTCTCTCTGTGCTGGACCATATGTAATAGTGAAACAACTAAATGTTGAGTCTTTGGCTATGATGTATTCATTCTCTCCCTTGGCCTGGTAGTTGACCATCACCAGCTGCCTAGATGTGTACATGGTCACTATTATTGAGTACTGAGGGCATTGTGTGGAAACCTGTTCACAAGGGCTTGACAGGAGACAATCACAGAATTGCTACAGTGCAGAAGGAGGCCATTCAGCCTATTATTTCTGAATTGGCTTTCCCAAATGATCAATTCTCTTAGTGCCATTCTCTCGCCCTCTCCACATAACCCTGCACAACCTTCCTTTTCAGATACCAGTTTAATTCTCTTTTGATTTGATTGAACCTACCTCCACCATGCTTTCAGACAGCACATCCCAGACCCCACACAAAGTGAAGAAGTTTTTCCTCTGTCGTCTTTTCTTCTTTTTGTCAATTGCTTTAAATTGGTGCTCCCTCGCTCTTGATCCTTTCACAAGTGGGAATAGTTCCTCCATATCCACCCTGTCCGGACTCCTCATGACCACGGATACCGCCATCAAATCTAACCTTAGCCTTCCCTTCTCCAAGGGAAACAGTCTCAATCAGTCTTCGTAACTGAATTGCCTCAGCGCTGGAACTACTCCTGGAGAAGGAAGGAAGGACGTTGGCTGAACTCATAAACTATTTGTAGCCTGTGTTACACTTCTCTGTGGTTCTATGGCCTTGAATGGCTGCATGACCTAAGGTGTTTTTTAGCCATAATACTTTTTTCATTAATGTATGAAAAGCGATAGGGGATATAGTGGTAATCTCTGGACTATTCATTCAGGTTAATAGTCCAGGTTAATGGTTTGGATCACATTCTGATCCTTTAGTGGCCACTTCCAGCACCCTTAGCCATGACACACCACCACTTGCATTTCCTTTGTCATTTTGTCTATTCCATCTTTGTTAATCCCTCCCACCCTAACAGTATAAAATATCATCTTACTTTCCTTGTCTTCAGCTCTGGTGTAGGATCATCCAGACTTGAAACATTGGCTGTATTCTCTCTCCACAGCTGCTGTCAGACCTGCTAAGATTTTCCGGCATTTTCTGTTTTTAATACAGGTTCCAGCACCCGCAATAATTTGCTTTTATCATAATGCTTTGGGAGACGAGGGTTCAACTCCCACCACTGGCAGCTGGTGGAACTTGAGTTCAGTTCGTTAAAATCTGGAATGTAAAGGTAGCTTCAGGGATGGTGACCACGGAACTTTCATTAATTGTAATTAAAAACCATCTGGTTCACTAATGCCCATTTAGGGAAGGAAATCTGCTGTCCTTACCTGATCTGGTCTACAGGTGACTCCAGAGTGGTTGATTCTTTACTGCCCTCTGCAACGGCATGGCAAGCCACCCAGTTCAAGGGCAATTAAGTATGGGCAAGAAATACTGGCCTTGTTGGCAGCATGCACATCCGAAGCATAAATAAAACAAAGAAACAAGAGACTCAAATTGATATTACAGCTTTCACAATCTCAGGAGGCCCAAAGTGCCAACGAGGTATTTTTGTATACAATATATGTAAACATTTGAGCACCATCTCTTACATGAGGCGCATTTGAAGAAGCAGTTAGAGATGTAGGCCTTTCTTTCAGAAGGAATAAATTCATTAAGCTCTGTCAGTACAGTCTTTGGCATATGATAAAATCTTCATTAAAATACAAGGGTGACTCCAGTGGTGGTGCCCTCATGCTGCCAGAATATTTCTTTAAGCAACACCAAATTGTTGTGTTTTTTTTCCTCCTCTCCGTCTGTTAACAGTAGCCAGTTTTACATGGCATGCAATACCATTCGCATTGCTAGCTACAGCATGTGGCATTGCATTACTTAGTAGTGCTTCTTTCCTTTTAAAATATATTCCCATCTCGCACCTTTTTGAACTTATCCCTCCCACCCTTGTGCTGTGCCTCAGATCATTGCTGCGATGGGTTGGGTAGATTCCCTGACTGCTCTAGCTGTTTTCTATTATTAGTCTATAGCAGTTGGTAGAAAAGGCATGTGGAAAATCCATAGAATCCCTACAGTGTAGAAGGAGACCATTCGACCCACCGGTTCTGCATTGACTCTCCAAAAGAGCATCTTATGCAGACCCACCGCACTCTGTCCTGCCCTATCTCTGTAACCAGCGCATTTCCTGTGGCCAATCCACCTAACCTACACATCTTTGGAGTATGGGAGGAAACCAGAGCACCTGGAGGAATCCCATGCAGAGACGGGGAGAACGTGCCAACCCTACAGAAACAATCATCCGACGCCAGAATGAAATCCGGGTGCCCGATGCTGTGAGGTAGCAGTGCTAACCACTGTCACCATGTCGCCCTGATTGGCTAAATTCTAGCTCAAAATCCACATCTTGTTACTTTGCAGCATGTAAGAGGACATTTTGCAAATTTGTTGTTTAGTTCTGGAGCTTTGCCTGGTGGGAGTGCACATGAAGAGATTGGATTTAGGGATCACTGGGTGTTGCAGGATTTTTCACCCGTTTAAATTGAAACTCCAATTGGAGTTGTCAAAAAAATGATCTGTGACTTGGGAATCGGCCATGACTGATGATGTTTCTTTGGCTAATAGTCTAGATGCTGGATCTCATTTGATGTAAGCAGCATAACATCAGAGGGGCAACCCTCTATGCCCATAGCCCTGATGTGCACTGCCTGGGGATGAAGCTTCATCTCAATCTATGGCGATGAGATTTAGCTTTATTGACTATGGTAGATAATCAGAAATGGGCCTGTATCAATTCGTATCATTTAATATCATTGAAAATTTGGACTTTGTCTTGTTCTGTTATAACTGCAATTCATTCAATTACACATGTCAAATTTCAAACCAACCATTATTTTACCCACAACTCTTTCAAAAACCAGAGAGCTACATTTGATCAATTAAAGAAGTAAACTTTCGCCTCTCTCCCTAACCTTGGTAACTCATGTTGGGGTACGATACTGTGGGTCCTGACCATGTCAGAGGCTACACTTTAGTTGACGATGTTGTCAGGCCTGATGACAGTTCAGTGCCCCATACTGAATCTGACTGTGCTCTCGTCCAGCACCTCCACATCAGCAGCCCTGTGCAAAAGGTGTTTAACTGGGAACGTTGGGGTCTATTGTAGTTCTCTGCTGCTGCCTCAACTGAGCCCAACTAACAGGATCAACCCTGTCTCCTGAGTAGTTGATGCATTCAGCAATTTAATCAATGGGGGCAGCTCTGTGAACTGATCTGAGACTGTTGAATTCCAGTCCTAAAATGTCAAAAAAAAATCTGTGACTGCTGTTGTTCCTTTCGCTAATAGTCTAGATGCTGGATCTCATTTGATGTAAGTAGCATAAACCAAACTCACTGTTCACGCTGGTAAAATGTGTACCTTCTAATAAAGTTTAATGTTTGTTTATTAGTGTCACAAAGTAGGCTTACTGCAATGAAGTTTCTGTGAAAATCACCTAGTCGCCACATTTTGGCTGTTTGGATATGCTGAAGGAGAATTTAGCATGGCCAATGCATCTAACCAGCATGTCTTCTGGATTGTGGGAGGAAACCAGAGCACCTGGAGGAAACTCATGCAGACACAGGGAGAATTTACAGACTCTGCACAGACAGTGATCCAAACCAGGAACCCTGGCACTGTGAGACAGCAGGGCTAACCACTGTGCCATTTCATGTACAGTGCTGAGATCCACTTAGTGAGAAATTATTGTGGGGGACCAATTTTCTTCTTCAACATTTTTCTGTGACCTATTTTTCTGCTGTCTTCCTCCTTTCACTTCTTAAGATTTGATGGTGAATGTCTTTCCAAAATGTGATGGCGAGTGCAGGTTGGATATTTGACTTGGGGGGGCATCACAATGGAGACTATTATTGTCCTCGTCTAACTGTGCCTTCACTTGTCCCTCGCATACTCGCATCCACCAGTCAGGACTGGAAGCCAGCAGCAATTTTTCTTCACTTAAATCGAGGAATGCTGAGATCTAGTTCTCCTAGTTTAAGATCACTAAATTCAGCACACTGTGTGGGTCGTACCCAGGACTCTCCAGCTCTAGGGCTAAGCTACTTATTACATAAAATCACGGAGCTGTGGGAGGTCAAGCCCCGTTTCCAATCATGATGAGACTTGTTGGTTTACTGCATAGCATTTTGTTTTAATCAAGTCATAGCCTGGAATAATCATGCAGCATTACCCAGTTGTTCCCTTTGCTCCAGTAACAAAACTTTGAGTGAAAGTTGGAAAGGAATTTGCTTTCCAATCAGCTGTTTGTGCAGGGAGCGCTCAGTTTCTCCTTTTGCAAACATCTTAGTGCAAATATAGACAACAGAGGCCCTGAATTGTATCTATAGGCAGTTTAGTATGTCATTGCATTAAGCCCAGAAGCTTCTACTAATTAATTGAAAAGCAAATATGTATTAAAAGCAAAATACTGTGGACATCTGACATAAAAACAGAAAATGCTGGATAAACTCAGCAGCTCTGGCAGCGTCTGCAGAGAGAGAAAATAGAGCTAATATTTCGAGCCAGTATGACCCTTCTTCATTGCATAAATATATTTGTTTTGAACACAAGGCCCAAAGAGGAGGAAATACGCTATTTCCTAAAGCTGTCATCTTAAGACATACAGTCCAAAAATAATTCCCTTTCGTATCTTCCTAACACAGTCACCAATATCGGTCTCAGCCAGTCTTTGGTGCATATTTGTCAGTGTTGAAGAAACAAATGTTACTTTGCAAATGCATGATCTGAAGAAAGTATGAATGAGAAAAGGCCATTCTGACTCTTTACACCAGTTTGTTATGTAGGTTTACGGTCACTTGATTTGTTTCGTGAAAACTTTTCAAGATATAGGGCAGCACAGTGGTTAGCACTGCTGCCTCACAGTGCCAGGGACCTAGGTTTGATTCCCAGCTTGGGTCATTGTCTGATTGGAGTTTGCACATTCACCCCGTGTTTGCGCGGGTTTCCTCTGGGTGGTCCGATTTCCTCCCACGGTCCAAAGACGTGCGAGTTAGGTGGATTAGTCATGGTAAATTGCCCCTTTAGTGTCAGGAAGATCAGCAGGGTAAATATGTGGGGTTACAGAGATAGGGCCTGTGGTGGGATTGTGGCCGGTGCAGACTCAATGGACTGAATGGCCTCCTTCTGCACCGTAGGGATTTTATGTTAAAAATAAGGACTTGTAGTTCTGTGGACGTAGCAATGGTTCTGAAGGAAACACTTTTCCTGTCCTTGATTATCATCCCAAAGCAAAGCGAAGAATATTTTGACCAGAAATGCTGTTTGCAAAGAACTTTTACTTCAGCCAATTTGGAACTGTGGACATAAATACTGGGCGGGGCTGCTGTTAAGGACTGTGCTAGGCAGATACCAGAGGTAATTATTTTTGGATTTGTACAGCTTGTACATTCAAGATCAATCTTAGGAAGCAGGGAGTTTCCTCCCCTTGGGGTCCAGCGTATTCCTTAACGCCTTTTACAGGTCCACTAGAAGTAATGCTGATTGCCTTCCTTCCTGATGGGTTTGCCACGCCTCAGATGGGCGAAACCAACCATCCAGGAAGGAAGCGGAGGAAGGAATACTGGTGGCATTGGGTGAATGTTCATAGATTTGAAATGCTTTATTCTGATTCTGTCATTTGTTCATTTGTACCTATCGGCAAAATTTCCTTGTATCTGATTTTGAATGCATGATTGTTTGAGCATAGCGTTCTGAATGGTCTAAGATTGCCTGAAGGTATCGCTTGTCATGTGATCTGTAAGACCCAGCTGGAGCCAAAAATCATATTTCACAATATATTCCTTCATGCCGGTGGCAATTAACGAAATCTGTTAACATTGACATTAAAATAACATTGGTCAGAAATATTGGGCCGGAGAGTAACTTCTATAGTTTTACACTGGAGAATGTGGCCAGAATTCACCGGTTGTTCTCTCCGGCTGGATTCTCCAGTCCCACTGGCAGCCCGTGGGTTTCCCTCCAGTATGTGGTGACATCACTGGGAATTCCCATTGATAGCAGCGGGACCAGAGAATCCTGCTGCTAGCAGACAAGGTGCCACCTCCCACCGGCGGGAAACATGGGGTGGGAGGCCGGAGAATCCCACCTTTTATCATTTCAAATCAGTAACAATTTGAAACTCCCATGTAAAGTTTCACTCGGTGGAGGTGACACTTGGTCTATCTGATAATTTGCCATGTAGAAGGCCATGCCCCAGCGAGTGGACAAACCTGCGACTCAACTGGATATTGAAACCTGCTCAGTATCAATATTTTAATTTGTCCATGAGGAATGAGACTGGCGCAGAACAAGTCCCTGTTTGAAACATAAATTTCTACCAACAGCATCTACGTGCTTTGGCTTGTACCTTTTTTAGACAATCTATTTTCATTCCTTTTCTGAAGTTAAACTGAGCGTGCCTCACTGAGCTGTATTTGTGCTGATGAGGGGAAACTAAGGTCCAAAAGTATTCTCATCAAAGCAAAATGATGGCGGGGCCCCCAATTCTGGAAGTTTCGGCTCCGAACTGGGCACTCGTCATTTTTCCTGGGAGATTGGGGCAGATTGGGAGGCAGCTGCACATGAGTGAGTGTAGTTGCCTTCAGACAGATGCAGTTAATATTAGTGGAATGTCCGAAACATGACTTGTGGGCTTTTAGATCATTGAGCAAATGGTCCAAAGCTGCATTAGTTATGTGGAGAGGTTGGGTACCCTTCTGGAGAGGTCAAGTGCCCCTTTGTGAGACGGGAAGGTGGAGTGGAGTGTCCTTTGGGATTGTTAAATGCAGGCGTGAATGTGCATAAAAAATGGATGATGATTGTAAAGTCATTTAAGTCCCCAAGTTCTTTAAAGTTTTGAAAAAATTTGAAAATATCAGTGCTTGCCATTTCTTTATCTGTCTGTTGACATAAACTTGAGGATTATCATTTTATAGGACTAATCCCACATGAATGATACCACAACCTGTCATTATCATTCTGTGGGGGTGGTGGGGGGGAGGTGTGAGGGATGTAAATTCACAATTTGGTTAACACCTCCAAGTAGTTATAAAATCTTTGATGTGGGGCTATAAATACAAATGGTTGTTTTCATAAGGGATTACATCCTTCAAGAAGTGTTTGCTTTTATAAGGACTTAAGTACTGGAAGAAATTTGAATGTATTGAATGTTTTTTCTGAGCTTTTTTTAAATGGCGAAGCCATCTATAGACACTAAGAACTTTATTTCATCTTGTGATGGCTCATGCAGTCTGTCATGGTGGATGCTGAGTGAGTTCACGTGGAGGGTAGTGGGTGGGGTGTCATAGTTGGCATGAGTTAGCACTAAGCATTTATAACCACTGCCAACCTTTCCATGGTTGGCATGAATTAGCACTAAGTGTCTATAATCGTTATGCCAATCTATCCACTTTACCCTCCCCATTGTCCTCTGTAGCTACAAAGCACAATGGGGAGGGTAAAGTGAAGCATTTGGCATAGAGGTTATAAAGGATCTTGAGGTGGTTAGTTTGGCATGGATGGTATGAGAAGCCATGAGGGATGGGTGGGGGTCCTTGAGCTGGCATGAGTCGATATTAATAGGCTTGGGGAGTGTGGGAGGTGGGGTCTTTGTGTGCAAGGACTTTTTTTGGATCTGTTTTTTTTGGGATGAGCTGGGATGAAGTGCTGGAACGCCAAGAAGGGTCTTTCAAATGGCCTGCCTGCACATCTGACAGTCCTTTTAGCTGCCACTGCACTGTTCCCAGGGGCAATAGCCCTGAGTCCTGTCAGAACCCGCTGCACCCTGCCTTGCCCACCAGAGGAATCACCATGGAAAGGTCTGTTAACCTCAAGTGGAATTTTACAGTTTTGGGGCGAGTGAGGCTGTAAAATCCCACCTCAACTTTTATACTAAGGATTTTGTCACCTGTCCTGATACTTGCATATGTGGAGGAGTGTCAGATTTTGATGATGAGGCCTGTGAAGCACCTTGGGATGTTTTACGATGTTAAAGGTGCTACATAAATGCAAGTTGTGGTTTTCAGCTGTAAAAGTAGGTTTTGTGTTGGTGAGTGTGGAACAGTTACTATTCTGAGCTTGGAGAGGAAAGTTACAGGTAACACCTCCATTGAGTTGTTGATTGTATCTAAGTGGTTGTAACTGTGTGACCCAGAGTGTCGCCAGGCCATTATTCTACAAGGCGGCAAAGACACAAGGTCTGCTTTGGGATTGGAGCATTGACAAAATACCTAGGCGGCAGAGAGCTGTCAGTAGGTTGTCAATCTCGGTATTTAAAACCTTGTTTATCATTGTGCTGCTGCTAAGAGGTTCTGCCAATGATTGTTTCAATCTACAAACTTTGGCTATCAATCGTGTGAGGCTCAGGTAACCCTCCATCTCAGTCATGTTGATAATCTTATGATGCAGGCTACATGCTGAATATTCAGCATGGCATGTTCCATTTGTCAAAACCTGGGTATTTCAGCCGTTCTAATTAACCCATCATTTACAATTTTCTTCCAATAATGTCACTGTATAGTGATGATACTGTGGTGGTGATCTGCCCAAGGGCAGCTCCACTGTTCATGCCTTTATGCCTTATGATATTGTTCCTCTTCAAATGCGTGTAAGAGCCTCCCATTTTCAACATCAATGAGCAAATGATTAAGCAGAAGACTATGCAAAGTTGTTTCCTCATACGTGCTTAAAAGAAACAGGAGTTTCTTTTTAGGAGATCCCAAAGAATCCTCTACCTATTAGCAGCTGTTGTCTAGCCCAGGTTCTAGCTTGTTTGCTGGTTCTGCCATTGATTATGGCTTGTGATACTGGGCATGGGACTCTTCCCTAAGCTTGGGATGGCTCAGGTCATTCAGCCCATCGACAACAATCCCACCTGGGCCCTATCCCCCGTAACCCCACATATTTATCTGCTAACCCCTCTAACCTATGCATCCTGGGACATTAAGGAGCAATTTAGTGTGGCCAATGCACCTAACCCGCACATTTTTGCACTGTTAAAGCATGTGGGATCTCCTGGCTTTATAAGTAAGTGACATAGAGCACAAAAAAATGAAGTTACGCTGAACATTTAAGTAACTGGGCCTCAGCTGGAAGCTTCTGTCCAATTCTGGGCACCACTCATTAGGAAGCATGTCGGGGTCTTCGACAGATGAAGAGAAGGTTTACCAGAATGAAGGACTTCAGTTAAGCAAGGAGACCAGAGGAATAGGGCTTGTTCTCCGAGGAGAACAGAAAAGTAAGGGGAGATTTACTCCCTCGGGTATCAAAAGAGTAGCGAGGTCATATGTCCCACGTTTGCGGATTTGATAGGGTCTTTTAAGAGACTTCTGGATGAGTACATGAGACTTAGTAAGATAAAGGGTTATAGGTAAGCCTAGTAGGTAGAGATGTTCGGTGCAACTTGTGGGCCGAAGGGCCTGTTTGTGCTGTAGTTTTTCTATATTCTATGTATAATTCAACGGTTTTCTAATCATGGAATTTTAAAGTACAGAAGGAGGCCAAGCCTCCTCATCTGTTCTTGGAATGTGCTACTCAATTAGTCCCACTTCCCTCTGTCCTTTGTTTAAAAAAAATACATCCAATTTTCCTTTGAAAGTTACCAACCGATCTTTCAGGCGTGAATTCAGGCAGCTGGAGTACTGTGTGCAGTTTTGGGCGCCGCACCTGCGCAAGGATATTTTGGCCCTGGAGGGAGTGCAGAGGAGGTTTACTAGGCTGATACCAGAGTTGAGGGGATTGAGCTATGAGGAGAGGCTGAATAAACTAGGCTTGTACTCGTTAGAGTTTAGAAGAATGAGGGGAGATCTCATTGAGACGTATAAGATGATGAATGGGATGGATAGGATAGAGGTGCAGAGACTCTTCCCGCTCAAAAAAGACAGTAGGACTAGGGGGCACAGCCTCAAGATAAAGGGGAGGCGGTTTAGAACGGAGTTGAGGAGGAACTTCTTCACTCAAAGGGTGGTGAATCTCTGGAATTCTCTGCCCGTTGAAGTGGTGGAGGCTGCCTCGCTAAATATTTTTAAGAAGCAGGTTGATGGGTTCTTGATAAGAGAGGGGATTAAGGGTTATGGGGAGAGGGCGGGAAAGTGGAACTGAGCCACAACAGATCAGCCATGATCTTATTGAATGGCGGGGCAGGCTCGAAGGGCTAGATGGCCTACTCCTGCTCCTATTTCTTATGTTCTTATGTTCTTAATTCATCGCGTTATAAAAGGAAACTTCTTCTCTGCTCCCATCTGGTGTAATAAAAATGATCATTAATCTGTGTCCACCGCTTACTGACCCAAGCACGAGTGGAAATGTTTTCTCTTTATTTACTCATGATATCCTCAGAATTTTGAACACCTCGATTAAACCTCCCCTTAGTTTTCTCTTCTCCGAGGAGAACAAGCCCTATTCCTCTGGCCTCCTTGCTTAACTGAAGTCCTTCATTCTGGTAAACCTTCTCTTCATCTGTCGAAGACCCCGACATGCTTCCTAATGAGTGGTGCCCAGAATTGGACAGAAGCTTCCAGCTGAGGCCCAGTTACTTAAATGTTCAGCGTAACTTTTTTTTGTGCTGTGTCACTTACTTATAAAGCCAGAGACCCCACATGCTTTAACAGTGCAAAAATGTGCGGGTTAGGTGCATTGGCCACACTAAATTGCTCCTTAATGTGCCAGGATGCGTAGGTTAGAGGGGTTAGCGGGATAAATATGTGGGGTTACGGGGATAGGGCCCAGGTGGGATTGTTGTCGATGAGCTGAATGACCTCCTTCTGCAATGTAGGGATTCTATTCTACGATTCGGTTTTATCAACACCTCCTGTTCCTTTCAAACAATTGTACTTGTGAAACCCAGGGCTCTGGCTGTGTAGATGAAATAGAATCAGAACAAGCAAATTATTCAGAGCCCACGGCCGTCCCAGTAATGGTTTTTGGAGGTTGCTTTATTTGCTTAAGCAACATTGGGTTTGAATCAGGAAGAGGTCTTTATTCACAGCCATTTTAACTTCCTTTCAATAGAAATCCTGTTTTTCAAAAGACTTTGAGGGACTATAGTTAAGGCAGAAAAAAAATTTGTAATTCAATTTGGGGTAAATTAAAACTATTCTCTGATAAATCACATCGCTGTATGACTGGTCCTGAAGCGATCGTTTAAAAGTGAGTATTTTGTATTTAAGCACACCAATAAATGTGGTGGCTGTGCGCAATTCTTCCCGCTATTGGTCTTCACGGTGGCATGGCGGTTAGCACTGCTGCCTCACAACGCCAAGGACCTGGGTTCGATTCCTGGCTTGGGTCACTGTCTGTGTAGAGTTTGCACATTCTCCCTGTATCTGCTTGGGTTTCATCCGGGTGTTCTGGTTTCCTCTCTCACTCCAAAGATGTGTGGGTTACATTGATTGGCCATGCTAAATTGCCCCTTGGTGTCAGGCGAGCTAGCAGGGTAAATATGTGGAGTTATGGGGATAGGACTTGGGTGGGATTGTTGTCAGTGCAGGCTCGATAGGCCAAATGGCCTCCTTCTACACTGTATAGTGATTCTATGATTCATGGTGTGGGATATTGAGACGTCGTAATGACTATAGGAATGTTGTGTGGCATCCACACTCCTCAAATCGCTCAATTCTTTACTAAACTGATTTACGCACCTCTGCTGACTCATGTCTACTTTTCCTTTAACATTAACTACTAGCAAAATACATAGTCCTCTGTAATTACGGGCGAAAAAGCAATAGTCATGTCTGGAATTTTGAACTGGTCTGAACAAGGCTCTCTCAGGAAAGATCTAAGCAGATTAGATAGGAATTAGTTCTGTTTAGATTTGGAATCAACTTCCCGGCTCACTGCTACGGTCCAACATTGCACAATAGAATTGTACTTCAAACTGAAGTTTTCATAATCTTTTAAAATGCATTTTTTTTTTACAACAGATGTTTGTTCTGGTCTTAGTAATGAGCCGTTCTTTCTGCTTACTTTACTGTAAAGTGGATTAACTGAAGAGCTGAGTATGAGAATGGCAGCAGTGTATTGCAGACAGTTTTCAGCTATTTCTGACCCATCAATCTTGGCCCATCCTCTGATCAGAAGGAATGATCTGCTGCACCTCCTTATAAAAGGAAGAGATTTATTACATGACCAAACAGTCCACATCAAGCAGTGTTGCTAATGTGTCAAGATCAATCATCTCAGCTTCAATCATTAGTTACACCAACAAGGACAAAGGGAACACAGTGTGGTTTTGTAGCACAGAGCGAAGATTAAAAGTACTGATCAGGTCACAGTGTCCCAGTATTTAACAAAACCCTATTGATTTCTAATAGCTGCTGAAGACAATAGGCTCATTATGGCAAACTGTGTCAAAGTTTACAGACAAAGCAAATCCAAGCCACTTTTATTCAAAAAGTTCCGTTCCCTTATTGCAAAACAGAATCTCTGGGCAAAAATGAATGTGCTGGCTGCATTACTGTAACTGCACGGGGGTATTGATAGAAGTAACTGGAGGTAAAAGCAATCCAAACCACCATAAACTCCTACATGTCTGTCCAGTGAAGGAAAATCTTGCATTTAAATAGCGCCTTTCATGACCTCAGGACATTTCAAAATCTATACAGCCAATTGAGTACTTCTGAGTTGTGGTTATTGTTGGAACGTAGGGATCTGATTTGCCTACAGTAAGATCCCGCAGGCAGCAATATAACAACTCTTTAATCTGTTTTAGTGATGGTTGAAACATTGTTATTGGCCAGGGCACAGGAAAACTCATTTTTAAAATAGTGCCATGGAATATTTTACATCCACCACTGAGGACAGACAAGGCCCCTCTCCCTTTTCCGTCTTTCCTCCGCTCCCTTTGGCTGTGTTTCCTCTAGTCCCATGGCCACGATTCCCCCACTCCCTTCGCTGCTGATGTTGTGGCAGTGGTTCCAGAAGGGCCATCACCAGCTTTGTCCCAGGATACTGGGGCTGGGCAATAACTTGAACAACATCTGGCTCTCCAGAATGGTTTTCTTTAGAACATGGAAGGCTGGTCAAGGAAACAGGTTGGCTTCTTCCTCACCATTACACAACAAAACATATTCAGTAATGTCACCCTGGTTAAGTGCGTTGGCCATGCTAAATTCCCCCTCAGTGTACCCGAACAGGCGCCATAATGTGGCGACTAGGGGATTTTCACAGCAACTTCATTGTAGTGTTAATGTTAGCCTACTTGTGGCACTAATAAATAAACTTTAAAACGCGGGTTGACCTTCGATTTATATTAATTAGTTCCCTAATTTAGCATCTTGGATGGCGTATCAACCCCCAGCCTTCAGCTCCAGTATTCGCGTTCTGTCATGCTGTATCCATGGCAACCTACCATTCCCCACACGGTGGTCACAATAAAATCAATCTTCCCAATTTTCCATTCCTGACATACTTATCCCTCAGCTGCTCGTGAATCGAATGGAACAAAAACTTGAAAAATTCCTCCACATCCCAAACGTCTTGCAGAGCCCCTTATTCTGGCCTCTTACAAGCTGCATCAGGGATGCCAGGAAGCATTAAAATTGAGTCAGTATGTTACTATTTTTCTAACAAGAATTTTAGCCATTCCTTGGATCTATTTATAGTTCAGCGGAAATGGATGTCATCTGCTGGCTTTTCTGGGAACCTATTGCCGAGCACAATTTAGACATCAGAGAATCAAGTTACTTATCAAGGCGTTGAACCACTCTGGTGCAACATTGGGTTAAGAAAAAAGTAGATTTGGTTTTGTTGCTTTGTGCTGAGGCCACTGCTGCCTTATAAATGGTGTTAATAGGCCTACGAAAAGTGTTCAATGTCAGTCAGGCAGATGCAAACAAAATCCACTACTGAGTTTTTTTTTGTTATTGCTTTGTAGTTCTGATGGCCTGATACCTGATTCAGATATTGGATGCTCTTCGCTACCAGTTCAGGTGACTGTGCTAGAATGTAGTGCAATATTTGACTATACTCAACCCCAGTCCTATTCTCCATAATGTTTGCCTGCAAACGGGGGAGAAATGTATCTTGGGCGAGGGGTCAGAATAAGTGGTA
The DNA here is from genome assembly GCF_965287045.1 of Carcharhinus amblyrhynchos. Classification (NCBI taxonomy): domain Eukaryota; kingdom Metazoa; phylum Chordata; class Chondrichthyes; order Carcharhiniformes; family Carcharhinidae; genus Carcharhinus; species Carcharhinus amblyrhynchos. Next base: position 43,790,561 of record NC_137327.1, on the reverse strand, counting down.
TTAGAAAAGGGTGCCTGTCGTACACAGCTCCTGATATTCAGTTCTGTTGCAGTCAGTGGAATCCAGTTGCGACAAGTTCTGGCCACCGCACTGTAGGATTGATGTGAGGAATGTAGGATGGCATAGAAGTTAGCACTGCTGTCTCACAGGCCCAGGGCCCTGGGTTGATTCCTGGCTTGGGTCACTGTCTGTGTGGAGTCTGCACGTCTCCCCATGTCTGTGTGGGTTTCCTTTGGGTGCTCCGGTTTCCTCCCACAGTCCAAAAGACGTGCTGGTGGGTGCATTGGCCGTGCTAAGTTCTCCCTCAGTGTACCTGAACAGGCGCCGGAGTGTGGCAACTTACAGATTTTCACAGTAACTTACTTACACTGTTAATGTCAGCCTACTTGTGACACTGATAAATCAATAAATAAATAAAGCACCCTTGTAAGGGGGGACAGAGGACATTGATCTGACAGAAAAGACCCACCAGGATGGTTTCAGAGGTGAGGGGATATTAGCTGCAAGATTGGGAAGGAGAAGCTTGGGTTGCTCATGGAAACAAAGGAGGTTTAGGGGAGGTTTGAAAAAAGCAGCAACTCACAAAGCCTTTACCAGCACCTTCCAAACATGCAACATCTACCACCAAAAAGAACAAGGGCATCAAATACACAAGAACACTGCCCTCTACAAGTTCCCTCCAAGTCATACACCATCCTGACTTGTAACCTTATTCTCTTTCCTTCTCTGTTACCAGGTCAAAATCCTGGAACTTCCTTCATTAGCAGCACTGTGGTTGCACCAGTACTACGTAGATGGCAGTGGTTCAAAATGGCTCGCTACCATTTCCTAAAGGCACTTAGCAGTCGGCAATAAATGCTGGCCTTGCCAGTGATGCCATGAAAGGATAAAGAAAAAAATGTAAGGTTTTGGGAAAGAGATGCAGGAGGTTGTAAGGAAGAACATAAGAACATAAGAAATAGGAGCAGGAGTAGGCCATCTAGCCCTTCGAGCCTGCCCCGCCATTCAATAAGATCATGGCTGATCTATCGCTGCTCAGTTCCACTTTCCCGCTTTCTCCCCATAACCCTTAATCCCCTCTCTTATCAAAAACCCATCAACCCGCGTTTTAAAAATATTTAGCAGCGAGTTGTAATGATCTGAACTCGCTGCCCATAAGGGTGGTGAAAGCAGAGATGATCAATGACTTTGAATGAAATTGGTTGGGACACTCGGGAAATAAACTTGCAGGGTACCGGGGATGGAGTGGGAAAATTGATTTGGTCTACAGAGAACCAATCTCAATATGGCATCATGGCATAAATTTGATGGATTGATGCCAGCTGATCTCTCTGGTTATTGAAACCATTGATAAGAAAAGGAATACAATCCAACTATTCTAGAGACCATGCCCATGATGAAGAAGGCATGGAAGTTGGCAACAGACACCATAATTACCAGCTCTTTCCAGTATCACAACTGTATGAGATGTGGAGATTGAGGAGGAGCAGGGCGAGGCCAACCAACTCCATGACTAGGCACTTCTCGCTCACCTGCAGCAGACTGGTATGGAAATTTCAGCATGGAACAACCGTGGAAAGTTATGGGGAGGTGGATGATGCTGTACACTGACACATTATGCCATCGTCAATGCAATATGTTCTTCAACTGAAGAGCCTGATGTGGCCAATGACCCTAAAAATTCTGATGAATGCCCATCCGCTCCCCCCCGTACCTTTTCTCTTCAATACTTTGTATTGAAAAGTTAAGAGTTATCTCTTAACTTTTCAATACAGAACTCCAGCCTTTATAGGGTCTGGCTACTGTGAGATGTAAAGAAATTGAATGCAGACTTTTGCATACTTTGCTGTGTTTTCAGCATTTGAATGTGTTGTTGTTTGACGTAGACTCCATTTGTAAGCAGACCATGTGACATAGAAACGCATTTATGTGGGAAGGCGGCCTCCTCAGTTATCGAACCATTCTGCTTAACACACACAATTGGGACTGATCCCCAGGGATTTGATTCACTGTGCAATTCTGGGTGCCCAGATATTGGGCCATGCTTTCCTGTTCCTCCATCTGAGGGTCATCTGGACATAGCGAATAAAGGAAAATCTGGGATTAGGGGGAAGAAGAGTAGGAACTAATGCCCTTAAAGAAGCCTGCCCAATTTACTGCCCATTAGGTTAAATGGTCTGCCGATGAGGCAGCCTCTCTTATGGGCATGCACTGATCTCAGTCCAATTCTCAAACTCTTGGGGCAATCCTGAAAAATTTATTCCGGCATTGCTTCTATCTGTGTGGAATACATTTGTTTCTTTTCTCCCTCCTCTTGTACCATTTTTTTGTTACATGATTGCTCAAATGTTGCTGTTCTACATTTCACAACCTCCAGTGCCGGCCTCGTGCACACTTTGGCTCTTACGCCCACTCACGTTTTCACACAAAGTATACATTCTTGCTGCTTACGTTGTTTCTGCAGCCTTTACTGTATTCGATGCAAAAAGCAAAGTTTTCTGGCAGCACCGAGCCAGCAGCTGTGTCTCTGCAGTTAGTCCTCATTTCTTTGAGTCCTGGCAGCTTTGTCCAAGCTCTGGAGGGTTCCGCGGAGGCAAAAGCCCACAGTCTTATTTTTGGAACAGTGAGTGACTGAACATAATTAATCTGGGAGGCAAGGGACTGCATACAATTAATTGGCAAGCAGGGAGAGAATGTCTACTTCTGAATACCTTGCCTTTCTGTGACAACGGACCTCTGTGTTTATTCTGAGGTTTAATTTGTCATATGGCGCCCGGTATCCAGGAGTTCACAATCCTGAAGTGAGGTCCACACAACAGGTTTTGACTTTTAGTCTTAGGATATCTGTTTTCACATTTATTGGCCTCGGGTTTACTGTAATTTTGTAATTGTGGATTGGTGTTCATTAACGAGTTGTTTTATGCCGTTTTCGAACACGTTATTTAGATTGCAATGCCCTTGAGGCATCAGGACCTTAACAGATGCTCAGAGTTGCGTGCTGCGCATGTTTAATAGCAGCTCCTACTTACTGTAAAAGGCTTGCATTTACATAGCAATTTCCACAACTTCAGGATGTCGCAAAGCACTTTACAGCTAATAAGGATCTGTCCTGAAGTGGAGCCACTGTTGTGATGAGGCACAGTTAGGCACCATAAGTTCCTACTAACAGCTATGTGATAGTGACAAAGTAACCTGCTTTGGGAAGGCTGGTTGAGGGATGAACATTGACCAGGACATTAAAGAAAAGAGCACTGACTTTCTTTGAATGGTGCTGTGGGATATTTTCTGTCCTCCCAAAAGGCCGGCCAGGGTACGCGTTTAGAGCCTCTTTCGAACGGCAGGTTTGACAGTGCAGCCCTCCTTCAGTACGGCACTGGAATGTCAACCTGGATTTAATACTGAAGTCTCGAGAATGGGTCCAAATTGATGATTCTAAGGAAAAAATGCTACCAACTGAACCATGATGTAGTAAATCATTACGTTGGGCGAGTGATGTTCCCTGACTACCTTTTTCTATTCATTCAAGGGACATGATCTTCGCTGGCTAGGCCAGCATTTACTGTTGCCCTTTACTAATTTACTAATTGCCTTCAGGAGGTGATGGTGAGCAACCTTTATGAACTGTTGCACTCTATGTGGCATAGATACACCCACAGTGCTGTTAGAGAGGGAGATCCAAGATTTTGATCCAGGAATAGTGAAGAAATGGCGACATAGTTCCAAGTCAGGATATTGTGGCACTTGGAGGGAGACTTCCAGGTGGTGATGTTCCCAAGTACCTGATGCCCTTGTCCTTTGATATGCAGAGATGGCGGGTTTGGGAGGTGCTGACAAAGTAGCCTTGGTGAGTTGCTGCAGTATATCTTGAAGTTGGCACACAATATTGTCACTGTGCGTTGGTGATAGAGGGATTGAAAGTTCAAGGTGGTGGATGTGGTGCCAATCAAGTGAGCTGTTTTGTCAAAGAACAAATAAAAGTACAGTACTGGAACAGGCTCTTTGGCCCTCCAAGCCTGTGCTAATCATGATGCCCTAACTAAACTTTAAAAAAAATCTTCTGCCCTTACTCAGTCCATATTCCTCTATTCCCCCTCTATTCATGCACTCATCCAGTTGCCTTTTAAATGTTGCTAATGTGCCAGCTTCCACCGCCACCTCTGGGACTGTGCTCCAGGCACCCCCCACTCACTGCACGAAAACCTTCCTCTGCACATCTCTCATAAACTTTAAGCTTAAACTGGTGGACGTGCTTTGGAAGGTCAGGAGATGTTACTCAGCACAGAATCCCTAGCCTCTGATCTGTTCACCTAGATGCTGTTTATCTCGGTGGTCTAGTTCAGTTACTGGTCAATGGTAACCCATAGAATGTTGATTGTAGGGGATTCAGCAATGGTTATGCCATTGAATATCAATGGGAGATAGTTAGCTACTCTCTCTTGTTAGAACTGGTTTTTACCTGGCACTTGTGTGACAGAAGTGCTATTTGCCACTTGTCAGCCCAAGCCTGGACTTCTTCAGAATGGTGCTGAACATTGTGCAATCATCAACGAACATCCCCACTTCTGACCTTGACGCTGGATAGAAGATCATTAACGAACTAGCGAATATGATAAGGCCTAGGACACCATGTGGAGGAACTCCTGCAGGGATGTCCTGGGGCTGAGATGATTGACCTTCAACAACCGCAACCATTTTTTGTGCTCAGTAGCACTCTGTGTGACTCTGCTGGTGGTCTGTCTTGGAAGTGAAACAGCTTTGATTGTTTCTTTCTCAGATCTCCTTCTGTGAAAGGCATATAACTTCCGTTCGGCTGCGTTTTTCCACATGTCAGCCTGTGATTGTTAGCAGGCTTTTGGACTATGGGAACTTGAGCCCAGTCTGGCTGCACACCAACGTTCATACATGTGTGGAGGTCAAATGGTTAAGATCAGGTCATGGAACTTAGATCAGAGATCAAACCTGCGTGCTTCTGCTGTGTAACCCTAGTGTTGCACTGGCCGGTGAAGTTACTTCCTAGGCCAATAGGCTGTCACTTTTTGTTTACGCAACATTTACACACAATTATAAACTCTTGCAGTAATTAAAGTAATTCTGATTGAAATCTTTTAAAGCAAATTGTATTTCCAGGGCAACAATGCCGTAACCCTGACTTTCAAATAGTTCCCTGTGTTTATTTTAATCTATTGTCTCACTAAAACCATACAAGGCACTAGTTATATCGCATCTGGAATGCTGTGGACAATTTTTGGTCTCCTTACCTAAGGAAAGATACACTGGCATTGGAAGCAATTTAGTGAAAGTTCACTAGGTTGCTCGCAGATGTGAAGGGATTTTCTTACGAGGAGAAGTTGAGTTGTGATAGTGGCAGAGAGGTTAAGTAGGTTGGGCCTGCACTCATTAGAGTTTAGAAGAATGAGAAGCAACCTTATTTAGACATATAGGATTATCAGGGGGCTTGACAGTGTAAGTGCTGAGAGATTGTTTCTTCTTGTGGGTGAGTCTGGGACCAGAGGGCATAACTTCAATGTAAAGGGTTGCCCATTTTGAAGAGATGAGGAATTTCTTTTGAGGTCAGTGAACCTGTGCAATTCTTTACAGAGCTGTAGAGGCTGGGTTGTTAAGTATATTCAAGGCTATAGATCTGTGTTTAATCAGTATGGGAACTGAGGATATGGAGAGGGAAAGTGGAGTTGAGGATTGTCATATCTGATCAGTCGTTATCTCATTGAATGGTGGAGCCAACTTGACGGGCCGAATGGCTGACTTTTACTCCTATGTGTTATAGTTTTATGTTGCTAAGGCCCCATTTTGTATTTTGCTTTGTAAATCGTGTTGTTCGATAAGGATATTTAGTGAGGTGAAAGGACACTGATGGAGCTGTTGGTGTTTCTGGCCAGAATATTTGAGTTGCTCTGTGACTCTCATTTTACTTTTGAAAGAAAGACTGTTGCCTCAATGGGATTAGTGGATTTCTCCACATGAGGAACTGGCATTGACACAGGCTTGATGGGCTTTCCCAACTGTGGTAAATTCAATGATTCAGCACTTCAGTGGGTTAAAAGCACTGCCCTGGACAATATGATTCTGGATTGTTCGGAAAGGCTCCATCTTTGACTCTGTGTATGTTAGGATATTCGGTGAGCACACGATCGAACTCCCCTCTATCCTGTGAGCAGTTTCCTCGTTTCTACAGAGACTGCAATGTTTGGGCTCGTTTGAGTTGATCCTCGGGGACCTTGTGCATGAGTTGCAAAAACCCAGCTTGCAGGTGCAGCATGTGGTCAGGAAGGCGAATGGGATGCTGGCCTTCATAGCGAGGGGGATTGAATATAAAAGTAGGGAGGTCTTGCTGCAGCTGTATAGGGCATTGGTGAGGCCGCAGCTGGGGTACTGTGTGCAGTTTTGGGTGCCGCACCTGCGCAAAGATATTTTGGCCTTGGAGGGAGTGCAGAGGAGGTTTACTAGGCTGATACTGGAGTTGAGGGGGTTGAGCTATGAGGAGAGGCTGAATAAACTAGGCTTGTACTCATTAGAGTTTAGAAGAATGAGGGGAGATCTCATTGAGACGTATAAGATGATGAATGGGATGGATAGGATAGAGGTGGAGAGACTCTTCCCGCTCAAAAAAGACAGTAGGACTAGGGGGCACAGCCTCAAGATAAAGGGGGGGGTGGTTTAGAACGGAGTTGAGGAGGAACTTCTTCACTCAAAGGGTGGTGAATCCCTGGAATTCTCTGCCCGTTGAAGTGGTGGAGGCTGCCTCGCTAAATATTTTTAAGACGCGGGTTGATGGGTTTTTGATAAGAGAGGGGATTAAGGGTTATGGGGAGAGGGCGGGAAAGTGGAACTGAGCCACGACAGATCAGCCATGATCTTATTGAATGGCGGGGCAGGCTCGAGGGGCTAGATGGCCTACTCCTGCTCCTATTTCTTATGTTCTTATGTTCATCCTCTTGGTGCAGGTGTTACCGGCAAGGCCAATATTTATTGTCCATCCCTAGTTATCCTAGGTCTGATGAAACTAAAGTGGATTGCTAGACCAGTTCATGAGGCCCTTGAGTGTCAAACACATTGAGGTTGGAACTGGAGTAGGCCAGATTTAATTAGGACAATAGGTTTCCTAAAGGACATGAGTGAACTAGTTAGATTTTTAATGACAATCCACTACTTGGTAATCACTTTTTTATTATTTCCAATCTTTTTGAAAACTGAATTCTAATTTTTAAACTTGTCATTTGAACTTGCCTCTGGATCAATGCTCAGGATTTTGAGTCCAGTAACATGACCATCACGTTTGCTGTATCTATGAGAACCAGAGTGCTGCTCGCTCCTGTTAAATTGGACTCCAATACAAGCTGCAGTCTTTGAGAGAAAAGGATATGAGAGAAGGAGAATGGTGGGAAAGGTGAATTTAATATGACGTATTGTGTAGCACATGTGATCTTCTTTCCAATTCAGTTCTTGATTTGTTTTGTGGTATTTTTGTGTTGCTTGAATTGAACCAAGGTGTGCAGACAGCAGTGCTGCAGTTACTGTTCAAGGTCAGGCGGCTAACTCAAGTAAAAATAGCTCAAAAAAGCTCTACTTGTTTGACATAATTTAAATGCACATATCCACCTGTAGCTACCTAAGATGCATGACGAAAGTTAGAGCCCCTGTGTGAAATCGCAGCCTTGGCGTGAAGAACTGTGACAGAGGAGTTTAACATGACTATAACTCAATTCTGGTCAGCAGATGCTCGGTGGTTCCATTCACAATTTCCATTGGTGACTTGTTACAAAGTGTTCAGAGGTGGTCCATCACAAAATCAATACAGTGCAGAAGGATACCATTTGGCCCATTTTGAGTCTGCACTAATTCTCCAACAGCATCCCACCCAGGCCCACTCCCCTGCCCTGCCCCTGTAACACCGCGCATTTAGCTCCCTCCCCAATCCCCCCCTAACATACACGTTTTGGAACACTAAGGGGCAATTTAGCATGGTCGATCCATCTGCACATCTTTGGACTAGATGTCCAGTTCAGAAAGGAGATGATTTGCATTTCTTTAGCAGCCTTCAGGACGTCCTGAATTGCTTTGACAGCCGATGAGTGCATTTTTAAGTGTAGTCACCGTTATAATGGAAACATGTCAGTCACATTGCTGCTTATGGAGTGCGCTATGTTCAATGTGATAATGACCAGTGGATCTGTGTTTTCTTTGTGTAACGTTGATTGAGGGATTCATATTGGCCAGGACACTGGGGAGAACTCTGCAGCTTCTCTTTGAAATAGCGTCAGGGGATCTTTTGTATCCACCCGAGAACACAGTCAGGGCCTCCGCTTAGTGTCTCATACAAAAGACTGCGTCTCCAAGCTCTGCGATACGCCCTCATTACTGTACTGGATTATAGCCTTCATTATGTGTTCAAGTCTGTAAATGATGGTCATAGATTCTGGGATGAGGTACCAAGGAGTAATGATTAAACCTGCAAGGGAAAAAGAAGTGGTTTTCTCTTCATTGCAATTTGTGTTCAGTAGCCTTCTCAGCCATGTGTTTATACAATATGTGCCACTAGTTTGCACTTGGCAATTCTGTCTGTGCACAGCCTGCTATAACCCTGTTCCCAAACAGAGTCTCACATGTGTGATGGTGTTGCTTGGTAAAATCATGTTGTTTTATTGGGATCAGAGAATGGCAGAAGTGCTTCAGTTCACATATACTGCAGCTTTGAAAAATGTGCTTAATTAGCACATTAAATTCCCCATCCAAAGTGTGTTTGGCTCGGATCTCTTTTTATTGCAGTATGTAACTAAGCTAATCTGGAATTGGAGCATACATTCAGAAGTGGTGACTCTGGGAAGGAACCGCCTGTGTCACAGTCGTCACAGTTCACGCTTGTGATGCAGCTGATTTATGTTGTTCAATGTCACTTGATGCCCTGATTTGCTGGTCCCTCTACAAGCTGCGCCCACTCCCAATAACCATTCAAGTGAAAGCTTTCTTTGAGGAACGTATTGTTGATAGAGATCAGATGGCTGGCGGCCCATACAAGAGTGCGTCAGAGAATTTGAACTACAATTTGTCTTTTAATTAACCAAAGTCAGCTACGCTAACACACCAGTGCGATTGAATCATGGTGAAGCTATGAACTGATTTATAATTGCATTCTTTCGTCTTTCAGGTTGTCCTTCCAACTCGAGTTGGACGGGTTTATGTTTATGACACACCTCCACAGGTGGAACAAGACGAATACGACGTCCTACCATCGAGAAATCCTCCTTCCGCCACTTTGCAGGAGATTTACGACGTGCCTCCAACTAGAGGAGGAATGGAATCTTCCGGCAATCAGTATGGACAAGAAGTGGGTAACAGATAGGCGTGTTTGTTTGTTTATTTATTTATTTTATCATAAGTAGGCTTACATTAACACTGCAATGAAGTTACTGTGAAAATTCCCAGACTCTGGCACCAGTTTGGATACATTGAGGGAGAATTTAGCATGGCCAATGCACTTAACCAGCACGTTTCTTGGACTGTGGGAGGAAACTTGAGCACCCGGAACAGACCCACACAGACATGGGGAGAACATGCGGACTCCACACAGGCAGTGACCCAAGCCGGGAATCAAACCGGAGTCTGGTGCTGTGAGGCAGCAGTGCTAACCACTGTGCTGCCAATAAGAAGTGTGAAGTTTCATTACTAATGTATTTGGAAAACAGACAAAATCATTTTGGATGAAAACTGCTGTTGTGCATTTTAAATAATGCTTTAAAAGCTTAAGGCTGGGGTGTTATGGCCGTTCACACTGCTGGGAGTTTCCCATCCTGCCACATTGAACGAGGATTTGGCTGGGTGCCAAATTCGCTAGCTTCACTGCGGCGGAAGCGTGGTATGAATGGCCAGTAAGATCTTCGTGTATTTCACCCCAAATACATATCAGATTAATGTTTCATTTGAAAGAAAAAAAGGCTTGCATTCATGTAGTATCTTTCACAATCTCAGGAAATTACAAAGCACTTTACAGCCAACGAAATAGTTTTGAAGTGTCGTCATTGTTGTCATGCAAGGAACATGGTAGCCAATTACACACAGCGTGCTCCCACAAACAGCAATGTGATAAATGAAAAGATTATCCTTGATTTGCTGAGTATTAAAGGAGCACGATCCTCAGAAATAAATGAGCAAACCTTCGTTTTAACGTCACGATGACAAGGCAGAGGGAATAAGAATGGAACTTTGGGCCCGTCAAGTCAACTCCGACATAAGTCAAAAGAGAAAATGCTGGAAAATCTCAGCACGTCTGGCAGCATCTGTAAGGAGAGAAAAGAGCTGACGTTTTGGGTCCTGATGACCCTTTGACAAAGGGTCATCTGGACTCAACATCAGCTCTTTTCTCTCCTTACAGATGCTGCCAGACCTGCCTGAGGCTTCCCAGCACTTTCTCTTTCGGTTTCATATTCCAGCATCCACAGTAATTTGCTTTTATCCGACATAAGTCATGTTGGAATATTTGATCAGTGAGGTAACAAGGATGGATGACCTTTATTCTTCACCCTCCCCCCTCCCAAGGGAGAAAAATTGTGTGTGAAACATCTACTTTGTGCTGAAGTTGCCCCTTTTAATAGTGAAGCCTTCTCTCATGATAGCAATCATTTTATAATCTGCCTGGAACTGCAGGACAAAATACAACCAAGTCACAAAATACAATGTGCAAAGAGAGAACAGGGAAAAGGTTCTGGGCACAGTGGAATTTGGTGGAATTTTGGTATTCGGGGGGGATAATGAATAAGTGCAATTCTTCAAAGATTTTCATCAGCTTCAGTGAGGCCACAGCTGTGTGTCTGGGGAACGTCAGAATGAATGCTTTTGAACATATTTATTGGTTCTACTGTGATAAGTTAAAGGAAGCGGTCTCTGATTCTTTCTGGATAAAAATCATGGAGGAACTTTTTTTTTGGAAACATCAGTTATGCAGGATTGATGGTCATTTAAAGGCAACATTCTCATCCTGACTCCTTTTTGATCAGGTATATGACACTCCTCCCATGGCGATGAAAGGTCCAAACAACAGAGATAAATCCCAGGAAATTTATGATGTGCCCCCCAGTGTAGAAATGAACCTACAGCATCAGGTCCATGCTCAACAAATAGTGAGTACCCACTCCTTTGCAGAACCATCTTTTCAGGACCGCTGGTGTGGCGAGACGTTGTATGACAAGTGGTTTCAATTACGTTTGCCTGAGTTGTGTGGGACAGGAGGGAAATCCAGGGAAGAGTGTGGGGTTTCCTTGCAGGTACCTTGGGTGGTTGGCTCAATTTCCTGGGCGTCAATGAAAACCGTTTGCAAACTTCACAGGCTGACACTTCCTGCAGTCATAAAATGGAGGGGAGGCAAACACACAGCACAGGATAGTTAAACCAAGTTACCTGTTCTCCTGTCTCTATTTCTATTGTGGGGTAGCATAGGTGAGAGACCTCCTGAGAAAGAAATTGGGAAAGGAAGATGCTGAAGAGTGTTTTACAGTCATTTTCACTCAAGATTGCGTTGGCACATCATGTATCCTCTTAAGTTACTTCTGGTATTTGGAGCAACACTCTTGGTTAGATAACTGACCCTTAATGTTAATTGTTCCGGTGAAATGAACTCTCATTTATCCAAACAATTTGCTGTGTCCAAAATTCTCTGCCATCAATCATATGATTTATTTTTGTTGTTGCATGATAACTAACAGAAATGTTGAGTCTGTACAAGATGTTCCTGTGGTTTCAACATGGTTAAACTTTTATCGCAAGTTTCCCCATGTCTTTTGTGATCAGCTTTCCCTGCTATTCAGTGTCTAATTATATGATAATGTGACTCAGGAAGGTGTAACTACGCACCCCTCGTTGTGGGAGCAGAATATTCCATCTCACATGTGGCACCAAATGCCCTTCACCGCCTTCCAACTGGTGGCATGGCACAATGGTTAGCACTGCTGCCTCACAGCACCAAAAACCTGGGTTCGATTCCGGCCTTGGGTAACTATCTGTGTGGAGTTTGCACGTTCTCCCTGTGTTGGCATGGGTTTCTTCTGGGTGCTCCAGTTTCCTTCCACAGTCCAGGTTAGGTGTATTTGCCATGTTAAATTGCCCCTTAGTGTCATAAGATGTGTAGGTTAGGAGGACTAGTGGGATAAATGTGTGGAGTAACGGAGGTAGGGTGGGGGATGGTCCTAGGTAAGGTGCTCTGTCAGAGATTCGGTGAAGACTCGATGGGCTGAATGGCCTCCTTCTGCACTATAGGGATTCTTAGTTCTATGGCAGACTAATCAACATTTTGGTGAGATAAGAGCAAATTGTAAGTTATAACGTTGCTTTATTTACAATTGGAGAATGAACATTTACAGAAAATGTTTCACTTTGAGCCTGTAAGCCATCTTTTGTTTTTAACAGTGCTTTCTTTTCATAGAGAAAAGCACTGTCCTATTAGCAGGCTATATATTGTCTAGTCGGAGTGAATTCTCTGAAACTGGCTAGTTCTGAAATTAAATCACAGCACATTCTCTCTAAGCCTGCGTTACTAGTTTTCCCTGACTAAGTGCTCCTTTTATCCTTTTTGTATCCTGGGTTGACAGGAAACTGAGGGCTTGACCTCTGACCCTCCCCGAATCCCTGTGTCTGGGAGAGTAAACCAACAAGGTATCAATGAATGGGTTGCCTGTCTCCTCAGTGAGATTCCTTGCAACTATCCCTTGCTGTTCTCAAATGAATAGGTATGCATTAACAATCTGAAGTAGACATGTGGATGGACCAACTTCACCAGCTGGTTGGTATCTAGATCTCACCTCCTTCTAGAAGCTGAGTAAAGTGGATTTAACCTAACTTAGGTTGCTTTAATACAAATCTAATAAAATCCTACCATAACCCAAAGCCTGATGTACCATTTTGTACTGGCATTTACTTCATTTTTTTTTGGTTTGGTGACAATTTTCAATGAAAGTGCAATGGACAATCAAGCCAGGATTTTACAGACCAGCCACTGGAGGGGCAGACAATGGGAAGGTCCTTAAACCTCGGGCGTGATTTTATGGTTTCGGAGCGAGTGAGGCTGTGAAGACCCGCCCTCTGGGTAGATCTGTTGCTGGGGGATGGGGAGAATGACTGGAATTAGGGATGGAAATCAGAGCCACCGGGATTCCACTCCATATAAATACGATTGGAAATCCTGGTTGGTTGGGAGGGAGTGGGGTCCATAGTTAACACTGGGGTCCAAGCAAATCTTGGTGATTCACTCAATGCCACCCAACTGGGACAAGTCAAGGATACATCTGCTGAGAGTAGACTTAGATTAAATTGAGTTGTCCTCAGTCCCTCAAAGGGTATCTGAGCAAATGGAACCTTCAAATTAACGTTCCTATTTTCTTCCCTTCGGCAAAAATTTGAAAGTTATATTTTGAGTACCCTTTGGTCTGGTAAGGGCCTCTGTCTTGCCTCCTAAGTGAGGCTGGGCGAGGCTTCAGATTTTCACTTAGCTGTCAGGCTGCCACCTCTTGTTACGATCCCAGTTGCTGTTATAACTGGATGGGAAGATCCCAGAATGGAACTCTGGTTCAAAACACTGTACCTTTTTTACTTTCAGTCAAACGTGGAGGAACAGAGTCACGGGACTAACTAGTTTTAACAACAAGGAAAAAAAATGTATTAAACATGGAAAATTTGGAGGTTTACTAGGCTGATACCGGAGTTGAGGGGGTTGAGCTATGAGGAGAGGCTGAATAAACTAGACTTGTACTCGTTGGAGTTTAGAAGAATGAGGGGAGATCTCATTGAGACGTATAAGATGATGAATGGGATGGATAGGATAGAGGTGGAGAGACTCTTCTCGCTCAAAAAAGACAGTAGGACTAGGGGGCACAGCCTCAAGATAAAGGGGGGGCGTTTTAGAACGGAGTTGAGGAGGAACTTCTTCACTCAAAGGGTGGTGAATCTCTGGAATTCTCTACCCGTTGAAGTGGTGGAGGCTGCCTCGCTAAATATTTTTAAGAAGCGGGTTGATGGGTTTTTGATAAGAGAGGGGATTAAGGGTTATGGGGAGAGGGCGGGAAAGTGGAACTGAGCCACGACAGATCAGCCATGATCTTATTGAATGGCGGGGCAGGCTCGAAGGGCCAGATGGCCTACTCCTGCTCCTATTTCTTATGTTCTTATGTTCTTAAAATTGGATTATAATACATACTCCCTTATTCTGCTGAATCCCTTCGCTCCTTCCCCCACCCACTCACCCACTCCAATTACTGGCCTCCCTCTGCCTACGATCCCAAATGCAGAGTGGTATTATAATGGGCCACTGGCTGTTATTATCTGAATGACCTGAGTGCAGAGTAGCAGGCAGAAGGCCAAACCTACTGGCCTTCCTGTGTGAGAGGGGGGACCTCAGAATCTTGGGCGCAAAGAACTTCTGTTGTTTGTGCGTTTGTTGATTATGAATTTTGGAAAACGCACTTCCTTCATCGATTGTATTTTTTCTTTAATCCAGGTTTATGATATTCCCCCATCTGTAAGTAAGGATGTTCCAGACGGACCCATCTCTGAGGATACCTATGACATTCCACCATCGTTCTCTCACAGGACAACAAAGGGTCCAGATTCCATGAGATATCCTATTCCAGCTCAAACCCCTGCAGCACATGACAATTATCCAATTGATGATGTGTACGATGTACCTCCACTGACAGCGAAACTATCAGAGTCATCCAACAGTCAGGAGATCTACGATGTTCCTCCAAGCCACAAAATACCTGGAGGATATCAGACATCGCTACAGGATGTGTATGATTTCCCACGGGACCTGGGTGTTCCAGCCTCTGGCGGGAAGGCCATCTTGAACGAGGAATCGGAGGGGGATTATATTTATGATGTTCCTCCTCAGGTGTGTAGGGATGCCACAACAGAAGAGAGTGCCAACACCAAGAGGCTTTCGGCTTCCAGCACAGGCAGCACAAGGAGTAACCTTTCCACATCTTCACTCGACGTCATTCCCGTGAAAGAGTCTTCTGTCTCGCCCAAGCCAAGCAGTAAGGAGCTGAACCTGGACCTGGACGTAGCAATGGAGATACTGGCAAAGCACCAGCAGAATGTGGAGAGTTCCACTTCCTATCTCATGTCCTTCATTGTCACCAGCTGGAGGAACCGTGAACACATGGAGGCCAATGTGCAGAACATCAAGATGGGGGTGGAGAGAGTAAAGAATTCGGTGAAAGAGCTTTTGGAGTTTGCACGCGGGGCTGTCGCAAATTCCACGCAAGCCACCGACCGCACTTTGTACACGAAGCTTAGCAAGCAGGTGCAAAAAATGGACGACGTCTACCAGCTTCTCCTCAAACACAGTCAGGCTTTGGACAACTGTAACTGGGCCCTAAACGTTTTAATCATGAGCAAGCAAAGCTCAGCTGATGACCTGGACCGGTTTGTGATGTACTCGCGCGGTATCCCTGACGATACCAAGCAGCTTGCCTCTTTCCTTCATGGCAACGCTTCGTTGCTCTTCAAACGGACAAAATCCCAGCAAGGAGATGCTGTCCTGGAGAGCGGCGGCCACTCGACAAACAACAACAGCCTATCAAACTATCAGAGCGGACCGTCAGACAAAGCCAATATCCAGGCGCGGCCTCTCCCATCCCCACCGAGATATACAGCTGAAGAGTCACCAGACACTCAGTATGAAAACAACGGCAGTGGCTGGATGGAGGACTATGACTACGTTCACTTACAGGTTGGTGTTGATCCAAAGGTCAAATCTGATCGTTTTATATTGGTACAGCTGTGCACACTGTTAAGTTAGTTTCATCAAAAAAAAATGACTACATTGGCTAAAAACACTTAAAACAAAATCTTTTCAGTTGCTGAAAACTGCATGCATGTCTACCCAGGCAAGTGTGGGATTGATTTCAGGTCTGATGCTGCAGTGGTGGACACAGTACGAAGTCTCACAACACCAGGTTAAAGTCCAACAAGTTTATTTGCTAGTAATCCCACAAGCTTTTGGAACGCTGTTCCGACGTCAAGTGAGCGGAACATTTCCACTCACCTGACGAAGGAACAGCGTTCCGAAAGCTTGTGGGTTTACTAGCAAATAAACTTGTTGGACTTTAACCTGGTGTTGTGAGACTTACTTTGTTTACCCCAGTCCAGCGCCGGCATCTCCACGTCATAGCTGCAGTGGTGGAACAGACTGCTACCAAGCTCTCTCATAAACAGAGCCTTGCCAATCCCAGGCAATCAGAGGTGACCATTAACTGGGGAATTGTACCCTAACCGAGAGCCAGTGACCTCTGGAGGCAGGAGAGTTGAAAAAATATTGCTGATACGAGGGGAAGATCCCAAAGCAGAAATAAATCTGAGATCAGAGAACAGAAGAGGAGTGAGGTGCCTCTGAGCTTTTCCTGTGCTCATTCTCTGAGATATAAGCAGCTTTGGTCCTGTTCTCTATCCTTCCCCTGCCTCCGCCTCCCTCCTTCAGACCTAGTTTATCTACATAGTGTTGTTCAGGATGGAAACGGTTGGTTTTCACAAGTCAGAATGCCCTCATAATTTGTCTTCCCCTTGCATTTTGTGAAATGGATGTCGGTGTAGGTTGAGTTGATACTTCTGGTACCTCAATTGCTTAGGCCAGAATTTTACTGTCCCCCTCCGGCCGCGGGAATCGGAGCGGGCAAGGACAGACTATGGAAAGGTCCATTGACCTCGGATGGGATTTTCCGGTTTTGGGGGTGAGTGAGGCTGGAAAATTTCAGCCATGATCTCCCCCATCATAATTGTTCTGATCTCCTTCTTTAACCAAGGAGTGGCCATTACATCTTCCAAATATTTTGGATTGTTCATTTAAGTGCTAGATATCTCCCAGTTCTCTACATTCCACTATGTTTATATAGGGACTCATCCTAGAGCCCAAATTTTATTCTTTATTTCCCAGGATTTCAAGAAGTCCTTAAATTGTACCACTTTGCATTTCCTGGGAGTCACAAATTCCCCTTGGATTTGATCTCGGATGAGCCCCCAGGGCAGCATGGTGGCACAGTGATTAGCACTGTTGCTTCACAGCGCCAGGAACACAGGTTCAGTTCCTGCCTCGGGTGACTGTGTAGAGTTTACACATTCTCCCTGTGTCTGTGTGGGTTTCCACCGGGTGCTCCGGTTTCCTCCCACAGTCAAAGATGTGCGGGTTAGGTTGATTGGCCATGCTAAATTGCCCTTTAGTGTCAGGGGATTAGGAGGGTAAATGTGTGGAGCTGTGGAGACAGGGTCTGGGTAGGATGGTTGATGATGCAGACCCGATGGGCCAAATGGGCTCTGTCTGCATTGTAGTTTAATCAAGACAATGGAATTGAAGAATAAATAGACCACTCTGCTTTTTCTATGACTTTGCTCGACATCATTTCTAAGCAGAGACTCAACCGTTTTAATCCCCGTCGCAAATCTAAATTCCAAACATTGAATGCTGCCCACACCTCTTGCTTGTGCAGCAGAATCTGCTATTATACAATTGACTAAGTAATCACTTCATTGAAGAGCCATGATTGATGAATTTGCAGTGTAAGGACCAATAGCAGGGAAAAGCTTCATTTATTTTCATTAAGGTACTCTGACATACATACTTGGGTTGGAAGTGAAGTGGTAACATAAAAAGGTTTACTCATTGTCACTATTTATTGAGGTAGTGAACCAGTTACTACACATTATTGAAGAGGAGTTTTGCATCTGTTGATCCCTGTAGATGCTCGTGATAATTTGCCGCAAATAGCTTTTGTAGCCTGAATTTCCCAAAGAGCACTATTTTAAGGACAGTGGACCAGGAAGGAGAAGAGCTTATGAGACAAGCGGTGAGCTGTGTTCAGCTACAGGGACTCGGTTAGGCCTCAGTAAGAGTGACATGTACAGAAAAAACAAGAAAGGAAAACCCTGTAAATGCTGAAAATCTGAAAGTGAAACAAGAACTGCTGGAAGTATTCAACAAGTCAAGCCACCTTCTGCGGAGAGAGCAAATAGGTTAACTCTTCCTGTGAAGGCCTTTTTCTCTGACATCACCCCCCCCCCCGATCCTCATGAAGGGTCTGCGACTGAAACACTCATTTGCCTGTTCTCTTCCACTGATGCTGCCTGACTTCCTGAGTGCTTGTAACATTTTCTGAATGCACCAAGGAGATTGGGCAGAGTTAATTGCAGGGCCGAAAAGAAGGATTCCTGGAAACAGGGTGTGAGGGAACCAAGGATTGAGAAAGGGAATTTTGAAGAGGTGGGAGAATGGTGCGTATTTAATGGTAGGCAGTGGTGATGTGGACACAGCACGGGGTGTGGTAGAGGGTACAAAAAGCTGGAGGGGATCATCGAGGTAAATAGGACAAGACCATCAAACGATTTTGAAATTGAGGGCAGGAGTGTAAAATCAATACAGTGCGTACTCTGAACTACATAAAAGTGAAGTCAGTTTAGAAATCAAATACAATTCTGCTCCAACAGAATGACCTTTCTTACTATCTGTCCCTGATTGAAGGGAAACAATATGAATGTTTACATTTGGTTTAAGCAAAAGGACACACAGTTGGTGCTGTTCTGGAATCCTTTATTTCTTAGATCCTTTATTGAAAATACAAGCCAGCCTCTTCTCCTCTTAACAAATACAAAACTCTGATCACATTATTACTGCTTAGTGATTGTCCACTCCTTTTAAGATCCGAGGGTGAATAATTGAAAGTGTGCATTATCTGAAGGGGAAGAAAAGAAATCTTGATGTGGAAATTAAACCTTGTGCTGTGATCAAATGTGGTTAAAATGCTTTTAGCGTTGAGACTTAGAGGCAGCATGGTCCTCCAGCACCATCTTGTGGCTGCATTGCTGCTATTGCAAAAGGAAATGGCATTTCATCCGACTGATTTTCCCCTGTTCTGCTTGGGTGTAAGTCAGGCAGGAAAGCATCTGCTGTACGTTATACTTGACTTGACCTGAACCCATATCAGACCATGGCTCTGAAAGCAGTGTAGAAATTCACCTACACCGTCTACACCTCTTGAGAGTGTATCTCAAGAACAGAGCAGAGGAAAAATGACCTCCTTGCTATGATTTTCTGTGACTGCGTTCCTCTGGGAACTCTGCATTGCCCCAATTCTTGTCTCTTCTCCATATTATAGAATCTTAGAATCTCTACAGTGCAGAAGGAGGCCATTTGGCCCATCAAGCCTGCACTGACCACAACCCCAGCCAGGCCTTAACCCTGCAACCCCACATATTCATCCTGCTAATCTCCCTGACGTTAAGGGGCAATTTATCATGACCAATCCACCTAACTCGCACATCTTTGGACCATTCTTTAGCCCCAACATTTGACAGCCAGGTTTTCAGCAATCTAGGCTTTAAGGTTTTTAAGTTCCCTCCCCAAACCTTTTCACTGCCATTCCTCTCCCACTTTTAACTGCAGCTTAAAATACAGCCCTTTGACCAAATGTTTAGCAACCTGTCCTAATGTCCATACCTTGATCTCTATCTTTTTATTTTGTTTGATTATGCTCTTGCAAGTGGCGTCCATAGGACATAGGAGCAGAATTAGGCCATTCAACCTTGAGGCATTTTACTCGGTTAATGGTGGCATATGAACGCCAGTTATTGTTGTTGCTGTATTATTTTTCTATACTGTAACAGTTCCAATATTAACCAGGATAACTACGGACAGAGTGACTGAACGCCTAGAGAAATCTGAGCTGATTAGAGAGCCAACAAGTGTTTGCGACCATGCGATCACACAGATTAGGAGCAGGAGTAGGCCACTCTGCCCCTTGAGCCTGCTCCGCCATTCAAATAGATCATGGCTAATCCGATTGCAACCAAAATCCCACATTCCTGTCTACTCCCAATAATCTTTCACCCCCTTGTTGTAAGGGTAGGTCATGTCTGATTGACATAATTGAATTCTTGAGAAAGTAACAGGGGAAATACCCATGAATGTAGTTTAAATGGCATTCCAGAAAGTAATATGATAAGATTCCATATAAAAGACTGTTAAGTAAAATTAAAAGTTCATGGAATTGAAGGCACATTATTGATTTGGTTAGGTGGTAGAAGAGAGAGAATAGGGATAAAGGGTGTGTCTTTGAATTGGAAGAAAGTGACTGGTGGCTTCCCAAAACAATCTGTGCTAGGGCTTCAATCTTTTACTTCATTTATTAATGACTTGACCAACTGTGGAGAGCCATATATTCAAGTTTGTTGGTGAGATTGGTGTGTGTTGTAAGTGGCTGTTTACTCAGAGGGTAGTAAGGGAGTGGAATGCCCTGCCAGCAGCAGTTGTGGACTCGCCAACTTTAAGGGCGTTCAAATGGTCAATGGATAGGCATATGGATAACATTGGAATAGTTTAGGTTAGAGGGCCATTAAATTCGTTCCACTGGTCGGCGCAACATTGAGGGCCAAAGGGCTGTAATGTTCTATGTTCTAAACAAGAACATCAAATTTCAGAGATGTTATCAGATTAACTGAGTGGGAAAGATTGTGCTGCGGGCGAGTGTAAGCTCATCCACTTCTTTAAATGGTGAAAGATTAGGAACAGCTGGTCCAAAGAGGTTATGGGTCCATGTGCACAGACCTCTATAAAAAAAAGGCCAATGAAACATTAGTCTTTATAACTCGAATGATCGAAAATAATGGGGAGAAAATAGAAAGCACAATTGAGAACTCATTTAGAATACTATGTACAACTCTGGTGCCAGATCTTTGGACATACAGATTGACCGTGGGAAGAGGGTTGTGCAGATTCACCAGAATGTTACTGAGGTTGCAAGGATTAGATTATGAGGACAGACTACAGAAATTAGCTTTGTGTTCCCTGCATTGTAGAAGGTTCATTGAGCAGTTTAGACTTTGGAAGGAAGTGAGGGTGCAGATAGAGATTTGTTTTTCCCCCTGCTGTCCAAAGATGTGCAGGATAAGTTAATTGACCATCATCAATTGCCCTCAATGTCAGGAAGATTAACAGGGGTTATAGAGATAGGGCCTGACTGGGATTGTTGTTGGTGCAGGCTGAAAGGCCTCTCTCTGCACTGCAGGTTTTCTCTGGTTCTATAGGTGGGATTTTATGGCTTTGCTTATTCCAAAACAGTAAAATTCCACCTGAGGTCAACGGACCTTTCCATGATCTGACCCTCGATTCCCATGTGGGCAGGATGGTAGAATTCCGGCCTGTGACTTTAGAATGCAGGGAATATAATCTCGATATGAAAGCCAAGCTAACCAGGGGACAAGTTGCACAATGCTCCTTCACACAAAGGGTGGTAGAAGTTTAGACCTGTCCCACAGAGATCAGTAGATGCTAGGTCACTTCATAATTTTAAACCTGGGAGCGATGGATTATAGCCGGCCCCGAGTATGAGAGAATTTGGGACCAGAGTCAGTGGATAACATTTAAATACAGATCAACCATTTTCTCATTGAATGATGGAACAGATGCCAGGGGCTGAACAGCCTACGCTTGTTCCTGTGTTCTCAGGTTTTGGACTTTTAGTTGCTCTTGAATGTTTAATGGAATGATTGCTTTTTATAGAATGATTACAGAATATTTCCCAGTAAATTATCATTAGAAACAAAAGGAGTTTAAATTCCAAGATTGAGGAAACATTTGGTGCCCAGGACAGTGATTCCATTCCTACACTGAATAGTCTTAAACATGGAATCGTAGAATGACTGCAGCAGAGGAGGGAGGCCATTCAGCC
The DNA here is from genome assembly GCF_965287045.1 of Carcharhinus amblyrhynchos. Lineage (NCBI taxonomy): Eukaryota > Metazoa > Chordata > Chondrichthyes > Carcharhiniformes > Carcharhinidae > Carcharhinus > Carcharhinus amblyrhynchos. The sequence continues at coordinate 43,768,845 of NC_137327.1, read as the reverse complement.
TGTCGTATCCATGCTGGTTCCCAGTAAAAACATCTTGGTGACTCCAAATCCTCTGCCTTTTCCCTGTAACTCTGCAGTTTTAGATAATTATCCATTTCCCTTTTGAAAACTGCTATTAAATCTGCTTCTGGCGCTCTTGGGCAAAGCATTCCAAATCCTAACCACTCGCTGCATTAAAAAATCTACGGAACGATTAATGCTTTTGTGAAATCAACATAGGTAGTTTAGGATGGGTACCAATTGCTATTGTAAGGCAGATTGTGAATGGCCATTTCATTAGTTTAATGCAGCTGAGATCGAGAGGCAGAAATCAGAGCTGCCTACAATTTCCTTTAAAGGAAAGGAAGAATTGAGGGGCTTGGGGCAGCACTTTGTAACTGGTATCAGCTCCTGGGAATGGCCCTCCCTCACCTGCAGCCTCAGTCCATCTCACTGACAGCATATGGTGGCAGTTACAAACCATAGCAATTCACTCCTGCAGTCAGAACTGCACCCAGACAGATGCAGTTTGAAGATACTTTGATTTTAAATAAAATTGGAGCACATTTATTTTCTAAAACAATATGACTCTCTGGCTAAGATGTGAATGGATGTGCAGGCTGACTTAATATAAGTGTTGGACTGTATAGGCTAGTGTATGGGCTGCATGAGTGGCTCTCCTCCATCCCAGTGGGCTGCAAGATTGAAATCAGGCTTCTTCACTAACTATTACTCCATCGATAAGATTGAATACATTCAATACACACTGAATATTTCATACTGCACTATAGAAAATGCTTAATCTTGAACACTCATCAAAGTAAAACAGTAAAATTGGGTGGCACGGTGGCACAGTGGTTAGCACTGCTGCCTCATAGGGCCAGGGACCCGGGTTCGATTCCTGGCTTGGGTTACTATCTGTGTGGAGTTTGCGCGTTCTCCCCGAGTCTGCGTGGGTTTCCTCAGGGTGCTCTGGTTTCCTCCCGATGTGCAGGCTAGGCAGATTGACCTTGCTAAATTCTCCCTTAGTTTAGAGGGAGTAGTTAGGGTAAATGCATGGGGCTGTAGGGATAGGGCTTGGGTGGGATTGTGGTTGGATGGGCTGAATGTCCTCCTTGTGCACTGTAGGGATTCTAAAAGAAATATTTACATTTTGGATATTTATGCTTTTGGACACAGCTGTCAGTCAGTGATGTGTGCCATCAGCACGCACCTCACTTCACTTGTCCTCGCTTTATGTGCAGGTCACTTCAGTCACAGCAGTAGGAAAGAACGATGTAGAAGGAAACAGCAGAATGTGGCAACCCAGCATGTGGGCGACAGTCAAATGAATGTCTGGTGGGCCTCATTCAGAACTCGGGTGGGTCGCGTGTGGCCCTCAGCTCGCAGGTTGCTCACCACTGCCTTAAGCAAAAATGCTGTGTTCATCCAGAGATTTCAGTGATCAGTAACTTCCACGGTGTAAATTTGTTTTGCCTCCTTTTCCTGAAGGCACCGATGTTTGGTGTGGTTAGCTAGGATCCCTGGTGGTCTCTGCCCATTTGGGAGTTTGTTGTGGCTGGAATAGATCTTTATCTCATCAGATTGGCTCAGTGTTAATGAGGATCGCCAGCAGGAACCCTGGCAGATTTCTGTGTCCCTCTTCCCTGATCTTAAGGTGCAGAGACCTGGCTTTTCTCTGGTTGAAATGATCTCAGTTAGCCGGCCAGACCAGGAGTTGCTGTCCTTGTAACTCAGTTCCCTGTGGATCTAAATCTGGGTGCACAGTGAAGAATTTATCCTGGATTCATTCATTCACTATCAGCATGCAGAACATTTGGGCAGTTGATAATTTGGCAGTGTGAGTGATGCATAAGAAATATCTTGAAGCAAAAAACAAAGCCTCTGATTACAGAATCCATTCAGTAAGAAGTCTCACAACACCAGGTTAAAGTCCAACAGGTTTATTTGGAATCACTCACTTGATGAAGGAACAGCACTCCGAAAGCTTATGATTCCAAATAAACCTGTTGGACTTTAACCTGGTGTTGTGAGACTTCTTACTGTGTTTACCCCAGTCCAACGCAGGCATCTCCACATCACAGAATCCATTCAATGTAGGCTGTACTGTGTTTCTGTTAGTAGGGGGAACAGGATGCTGTTCTTAGTCATTTGAACATTTATGATGGCAAAGCTGTTAATGTTGTGCGCCTTATTGTTCTGTCAATTTTCAGGGGAAAGAAGAGTTTGAGAAAACGCAGAAGGAGTTGTTGGAGAAAGAGAATATAATACGGCAAGGCAAAGCTCAGCTAGAGCAGCAGCAGGTGAGAGCAGTATTCACAATTCTCTGCGGGTTTGGGGGTTGCAGGAATTGAACCCTCATTTAGTAATGATGCACTTTGCACATTCTGAAGGTGTTGAAGCCCTTACAGAGGCTTGGATTTGGCTCTGTGCTCAAATGTACCTGAGAGTTGGGGCCTTCACGGGTCAGATTGGAGCAGGCTAAAGCAGGGGAAAGGTTAATGTCCTGATTCTTGACCCATTGCAGGACTGTTCTATCGAACTCCATTTTCTCCATCAGTTGATTCCCGAGCTGCTCTTCTTCAGCAAACCTTGAGCTGAAGTTGATTTTGAAGAAGACTCCTGCCTTGACCAAATTTTCTGCTCAAGGTTTAAAAATTGGAGTACATCTCTGAGAGAAAATGTCTTTGTGCTCCTTTTATCCTTAGAATCGGGCGCTGTAATGATGTGACTGCACTGATTGGCTTTTTGGAATTGCAAATCAGTTCTTTATAGCTTTGTGCCAGTTTACAAAAACATTAAACTGAAGCCAATTAGAAAACTGCCTGCACTGATTTGTATCTGCTGGTGTGAACTGGGGCTGTGGTCGGGGTGTAGTAGTGGGTGTGGGTGTTGTTGCTGCAGGAGATACAACTGCTAGATTTGGTGTAATCCCTCTGCAGAAAGGAGGGACATATTTTCCAGGTCTGATTAATGTTGCATTTTTTTATTCTTGGGTGGTGGTACAGTGGTTAGCACTGCTGCCTCACAGCACCAGGGATCCGGGTTCAATTCTGGCTTTGGGTCACTGTCTGTGTGGAGTTTGGATGTTCTCCCCTTGCCTGTCTGGGTTTCCTCCGGGTGCTCAGGTTTCCTCCCACATTCCAAAGATGTCTAGGTTAGGTGGATTAACCATGGTAAATGTGTGAGGTTACAGGGATAGGGCAGGGGAGGAAGGCCTGAATGAGATGCTCCTTCAGAGCGTCAGTGCAGACTCGATGGGCCGGATGGCCTTTTTCTGCACTATAGGAATTCTGTGGTTGTTTGGAATGTGGGTGTCGCTGGCAAGCCCAACATTTGTTGCCTATTCCTAGTTGCCTTTGAACTGAATGGCTTGTTTGGGCATTTCAGACTCAACCACATCTATGTGGGTCTGGAGTCGCATGTAGAGCAGACCAGGTAGAAATGGCAGATAGCCTTCCCTAAAGGAAGATTAGTGAACCAAATGGGGATTTGCAACAATTAGCGATGGTTGTCATGGTCACTGTCACTGAGACTAGCTTTATATTTCAGATTTATTAATAGAATTTAAATTTCACCAGCTGCCATGGTGGGATTTGATTCCATGTTCCCAGAGCAGTAACCTGGGCCTCTGGATTACTGGACCATCAGGAGCCTATTGCATCCTAAAATTACAGCTGAGCTCCTCACCATTTTCCATCTATTAAATGATGAAAGGACATCTTTGCTTCCTTACGGGAGAGAGCCTTTGTATAAATTGGCCCCATGATGTTGGCAGCACTCTGACCAACAGAGATGAATCAACACAGGTGGTGGGCCAGCAACATCTGGAGTTCAGACTCTCTCCAAGTGCTTAATATTGTATGGAAATTCTCACTTTCTTGTGATAAATACCTTTCTGAAGTATCATTAGTCTGAGAAAGGATTGCTAACGTTTGTTTTTCCCCCCTGTAGGTTAAACAATTTGAACGTCTTGAACAAGAAGTAACAAGACCCATAGAGAATGACCTCTCGAACTGGACCCCGACGCACCAGTATGGACAGGTTAAGAGCAAGCTGAGCCCCTCAGACAAGCAACTGCTCCTGTTTTACTCGGAACAGTGCGAGTTGAACATTACCACACTGATCAATGCCATTGATGCCTTCTTCACATCCATTCACACCAACCAACCTCCCAAGATCTTTGTGGCCCACAGCAAGTTTGTCATTCTCAGCGCGCACAAGCTGGTGTTTATCGGGGACACACTCTCCCGCCAGGCCAAGTCGCAGGAGGTTCGCAATAAAGTCACACACTACAGTAACCTCCTTTGTGAGATGCTTAAACATATTGTCATCACGACCAAGACAGCAGCCTTGCAATACCCATCTGGCTCTGCTGCCAAAGAGATGATGGACAGAGTCACTGAACTGTCCCACTGTACACACCAATTTAAGATAGTGCTAGGACAGTTAGCAGCATTATAAGATAACATTACATCTTGAGACTGAAAGAATTGACAGCTGTAAATGGATTATTGTAAATAATGTCTGAGATACCCCCATACAGGGCAAAGTGCTTTTTTCTTTTGGTTCGATTGTACCATTTTCTTATTAATCAGAAATGTATTTAAATTCTAAGCAATGTAGTCGTTCCCTTTTCCCTTTAAAAAGTTCTTTTCAATGTTGTGTTCTATAATATGAAATGGAAATAATTATTTTCACTGTTGATTTTAAATCATGGACGTGTGGTTTCTATTTTAAAGTTTCATTAAAAGTGAGCGGAGGATTATTGGAGCATTAAAAATAGATGGAAAGCAATTTTCTCCTGTGACAATTAAGTAAGTCACTTTTTCATTGTCATGAGGCTATTTTAATTGATGATTCGTCTCTGCTGATTTTAAGAGTTCTAATTCTGTCTAACGGATCATTAATGGCCTCTTGATGGAGGGTCAAAGAAGATGAGGAGCTAACAGGTGCGGCAGATGGCTCTTCGAGTTTCCCTACATGTTTAAACTCAATAAAACGGTATTAATGTTTTCCAAATGTTTTGAATCATACCTCACTCGGGCACTATGCTTTCCATCGCATTTGAAGATGATCCACTTTTTGCCAACCTACTGCAGAAAATGCAAATGAATTGGTGCCTTGACATTATTTATAGCTTCTGTGGGTGGACAGAGCTAGCTTCAGTTTGCAGCTTCTATTCACAAGGCGAGGAAGCAGCAAAAGAAGACTTTCAGTGATATTTTGGTGACATATTTAAGTTTGTGGTTTTTTTTATACAAAGGTGTAAAAAAAAAATCGTGATTAACATTTGCTATAATTATATTTGCAAAAATAATACATTGACCAGACCAAGTCGGGTTTCAGCTGAAACAGTGACTGGAAAAGTATGAGAGCTTCATTTCAACCTTTTTAACCAAAGACTGCCTGAGGGCATCAGTCTCGACCAGTGTTGTTGGAGCTGTAATATAACATCAATTTGCTTCAAAGCTGACAGTCTTTGATCAGTCCATGACTGGAGTCCATAATCTTTTACATCCAATAGTTAGTGTCCCCTTTACATTGCAGAGGAATTGCTGACAATTGCAGCCATTTGGGTCCAACCTTCTGAAATGAGGTTTGTTGGATCATACTTTAAGCTTTAGTTATCCAATCTGCATGTGGCAACACCTTGCACACTCCAGATTTTTTTTTATATATAGAAAATTTTATGTATGTTTGAAATTTAAATGGCTGATATTTGACATGATTGGAGGGTTATGACCCTATCTGAAATGTATCTTTGTATATGTCTGCACATTATATGAATATAAGCAACTGTGTTTGACAAATTCTGGTCAAAGACTCTTAATCTCGCTTCTGTGAAAAGTAGAATAATGTAGCCAGTTTCTTCTCAATGGACGGTTGGGCGCCTTGACTACGCGTGTTTTGTGTATTGACCTGTAAAAGATGACGTGGACTGAAGAGAACAACTCTAAAACTTCTGAGCACAACAGGTCTTCTGCAATAACTACCATTGTAAAATGTTTCTGATGCGTGGAGTATTGACGATATTGCCCAGTGGTGTCACATTTGACACTGCGCTGCTTGAGTGAGTTAATCAATTAGAAATTAGCACCCATAAGTGTACATGTTAAAAGTAATCCAAATTGTGGGTTAAAAAATTGCAATGTAAAAGGGGTTAATGTGAACCTGACATGAATATTCATCATTGGAGCTTTTACAGTCATGCTAGAAATCCTGATAGTCTAAAAAAAACTATTTTGTATTTTATCCTTTTCTTTTGTTTCTGGTCTTAACATTATGGTGAAAGACTACTGTAAATGTGATGTATTCTTTACAATGCATACTGGTTCATATCTATAAAAATTTTTATTTCTCTTGCACGGAGGTCAGTTTAGGGTGGCTGTTGACTTTTGTATTATATTCAACTGGATTTATTTTTAATTATTAAACAGGCTTAAGAACCATGAAACATGAGTTGCGTGTTTGTGGCTGCAAGAGTCAAAACAATTCTAAGGACCAAATTTTATAACTGCTCCCCTGGATTTTGCCTTTAAATTTGGGATCTGTTTTAGGTCTGTGCTGTTTTTGTATGGCTTTTGGAGGCACTCCAGGTTCCCTTCTTTAGCTCGTCCGAGATCGCAAGAATTTCAGTTTCCAAACACAAAAGCTCTGAATGTTCTTTTAAACAAGTGACCTTGGTGGGTGGGGTGGGGTTAGGGGGCGAAGAGCACTCAGCCTTTGGCCTGCTCTGGTTGCCATGTTTGAGGCTGGCCCAGATTCTGGTAGGCAGGGACTGCCCTGGTGTGTTAATGGTGGGACTGTAATGCCCATTTTTATTTATTCATTTTTACGGGCTGTGGGCATCGCTGGCTGCATCAGCATTTATTGTCCAACCTCTAACTGCCTTCCATTTCAGAGGGCGGTTAAGAGTCAACCACATTGCTGTGGGTCCGGGGTCACATTAGGCCAGAACGGATGGCAGATGGGGATCTCCATAGAGACCCTATAAAATTCTAACGGACTAGACAGGGTAGATGCAGGGAAGATATTCCCAATGGTGGGGGAGTCCAGAACCAGGGGTCACAGCCTGAGGATTTGGGGTAAATCATTTAGGACAGAGGTAAGGAGACATTTCTTCACCCAAAGAGTTTTGAGCTTGTGGAATTCATTACCACCAGAAGTAGTTGATGCTAAAACATTGAATATGTTTGAGAGACAGCTAGATATAGCACTTGGGGCAAATGGGATCAAAGGTTATGGGAAGAAAGTAGGATAGATTATTGAGTTAGACGATCAGCCATGGTTGTAAAGAATGGCAGAACAAGCTTGAAGGGGCAAGCGGCAGCTTGCTCCTATCTTCTATGTTTCTATGATTTCCTTTCCTAAAGGACATTAGTGAACTAGATGGGTTTTTAAAACAATTGACAATGGTTACGTAGTCGTGATTAGACTTTTAATTCCAGATTTTTATTGAATTCAAATTTCACCATCTACCATGGTGGGATTCAAACCACCATTACCCTGGGTGTCTGGGTTGCCAGTCCAGTGATAATTCCACTGTCCACTGCCTCCCTTAAAGGTCAAGCAGAGTCAATTAAACTCCAACACAATGAATTATTTTAAAATGCTGTGATTTGTTGAGTGGATATTTGATGCTGATGCTGAGAGTGTGACCTGCTTTGCGGGTAAGTCGCTATACAACTGTCGTAGGTCCAGGTCAGGTGAAGGTGAATCTTAGTGAAATCTCATTTCATGGTAAATGTCTAATTGCAAATTAAATTACTTGAAAGTGGGACAATCGACTGAGGATTTGATCGTTAATAGTGAGCCTTTAGTTTACTTCCAGCTTCATCAGTCAGTTTACTGCAGAAACTAAAAAGGAAATGAACATTGTGTGTTAACCAAATGGAGCAAAAGAAAATGGTGAAAGTCCTCAAAGGCACCTGATACCTCATGTCTATCGTTCAAAACAATTTCCCAATTAGGCTCTGGCCTTTCCCCAACGTGGAGGGTGAGGACCAAGAGCTTCTCACAGAATCAGCTAACCCTGAAGTTATTATGTGGAATACTGAGTAATGCTTACCCTGTCTGCATCAAGATCCTCCCCTGCTAGTTTAGCCAAGTTTCTTTAATCCCCTACCTAATTTTGTTGGGACTAAAATAGGAATTGGAAGTTGAAATTAAGGTCCATGTGCAAATCGTCATTGTGTAATTTCAGGGCCCTGTTCTTTGAACATCATCATGCACCAGAGCAGTCTGTAGTGTTTTAAGCAACACTGGGATGTGAGTTCATACTCCTGGTTTTGCCCACGCCGTGAATCAAAGGTTCCTCCAAAGAAAAGGTGGGTAACACTGTGCATTGGTGTGAAATGCGAGTCAGCGTTGACTCCAGTGGAAATTGGGGGAGATGTTGACTCTCTGTCACCAGCTTTGTAAAGCTTCTTGGATCATATAGTCACTTGCTCGTTAATGCTGAAAAGGTCAAGCACACCCTCACCCTGTGCATTTTTACTTCTCAATGCACCACCGCCACCCAATGGTCACAAAAATAGAAGGCCCTGTGAACAATTCGTTACGGGCTGGAAACTGCTGGTGAAAGCATTAAATAGAAGGGAAAAAGAAACACAGGGCACAAAGTGGGAGAGTCCACACTACTACCAGGGTATCTTGACAAAGGAAAGGAGTGGACACTGACCATGTGAAGATACAAATAGCAAAACCAGCAGAGGGAGACTCCCAAATGTGTCAACAAGTCAAGGCAAAAATCACCTTCACCAGCACCTCTAACAACTGCTGGCAACTGTGTTTGAACAGAGTGTAGATACTGGATAACTAAATTAAATGATGGAAAGTGAAGGAAACAAATTTAAATTCTGTACGCAAGATATTTTGGGACCATAATTTAATGATTTTTCAAAATTAATACAATTTTTATGTTCCGTAATAGCCTTGCTTTCATTTTATTTAATGAAAAGCATCTTGTGCTGTAATGTATTAATGACCTAAGTAATGGACTTTAGACTATAAATGGTGCATGTAATATATTAATCTGATATTAATGTCCTGTGTAATAAAACGTTAATGAACAATAATTTGTCACTTCAGCACAATATAGTTCCTGTAGATGGCAGCAGCAAATTCAAATCCTTAGCTGTCTGCTGAAGGGCAATTTCATTTGGCTTCAGATTTTTGGTTTGATTTATTATTGTCAGTACTGGGATACAGTGAAAAGTTTCTTACACGCTTTAAGACAAAGCATACCATACAAAAGGGAGAACGAAAGGAGAGGGTGCAGAATATAATGTTGCAGTTACAGAAAGGGTGAAGGGAAAAATCAGCTAAATATAGGACCATTCAAAAGTCTAATGGCAGCGCGGAAGAAATTGTTCTTGAATTGGTTGATACGTGTATTCAGACTTTTGTGTCTTTTTTCTGAAGGGAGAAGGTGGAAGAAAATATATCCAGGATCCATTAACCCATCAGCCATGGGCTGCTCTTTACACATTGCCTTTGCTGCCATGGCCACTTCCAACGCATTTTTATTCCCAAGCAATTTTTTTCAAGTAATTGCAATGCAGCAAACTTGTTTCTCTCTGGTTATTCCTACTTTTCTTGCCAACCCATTTCTCTCTGCATGGTATGTCCAGCTGGTATAGGTCTATTGAACTTGCTTCTCACTCATCCAGGTAATGCCTCTTGATACAACTGCCTGAGTTTGAACTGGCAAACAACCACCAGATGTTGTGGATGAATGGATTTCCCTACAATGAAAAGTCTAGGCCAGGATGCAGTGGTAGCAACCGTTCCTTGGTAAACTGTGTCTGCTTAATGAGAAAGAAAGGAGACATTCTGACATCATGGATGGAAGGGTGACTGCTTCTGAGGGACAGAGGACTAACTTCTCGAATGCCACGCTTGACACCTCATCAAGGAAATAAGTTTAGTGACTAAAGTAGAGGAGGCTGATTTATGATATTTTAAATGGACGTGGGGAAAACTGGTGAAAGGGCAAGGCATTGAAAACAAAGTGCTCAAAGCACTCAAAATCAGGCAGCATCTGTGGAGAGAAACAGGGTCAATGTTCCTGGTCCATGAACTTTAATCAACAAAAAGATAGAAATGTCAGAGTTTAAACTGAAATCGGTGAGGAGGATTCAGAGAGCAGAGAGATCAAAAGAGAAAGTCTGTGACCGGGTGGAGGGCAGGTGAGATTAACAAACTAAAGATTTCATGATACAAAGAGCCATAGAGAATGGAAATAACTGTTGGTGTGAAAACATATTTTATAAGACACGACTTTATAATTAATTGGCTGGAAATGACTAATTGCATTTTAAGACAAATGCTAAAGACAAATTCCAAAAAGTTGAAATCACAGTCATAGATGGTTGTGTGCATACTTAGGATTGTAGAAGACACAGTGATCCACCTTCTTCAATATCTTGGGGTTATCATTGACCAGAAACTCAACTGGACTAGCCAGAAAATATTGTGGCTACTCGAGCAGGTCAAGGGATAGGAATCCAGCAGCAAGTAACTCACCCCCCCAAGCTTGTCCACTATCTACAATGTACAGGTCAGGAGTACCATGGAATACATAAATTGCCACTCCAACACCACTCGAGAAGCTTGATACCATCCAGGACAAAGCAGCCTGTGTGATTGGCATCCCATCCACAAACATTCACTCCCTTCACCACAGTTGTACAGTGGTACTGGTATGTACCATTTACAAGATGCACAATAGGAATTCACCAAGGCTCCTTGGACCACATCTTCCAAACCATGACCATTACTATCTAGGACAAGGATAGCAGATACGTGGGAACATCACCATGTGAAAGTTCCCCTCCAAGTCACTCGCCATCCTCACTTGGAAATATATCATCGTTCCTTCACTGTCGCTGGATCAAAATCCCGGAATTCCCTTCCTAATGGCACTGTGGGTGTACCTACACCGTATAGAATCCCTACCATGCAGAAAGAGGCCCATTAGCCCATTGAGTCTGCACCAACAACAATGCTACGTAGGCCTAATTACCTTAACTCCACAAATTTACCCCAACAATCCCTCTAAACTATGCATCCTGGGACACTAAGGGGCAGCTTAGCATGGTCAATGCATCTAACCTGCACACCTTTGAAGTGCCAGGGGAAACCGGAGCACCTGGAAGAAACCCACACAGACACGGGAAGAATGTGCAAACTCCACACAGTCAGTTACCCAAGCCGGGGATCGAACTCAGGTCTCTGGAGCTGTGAGGCAGCAGTGCTAACCACTACGCCACTGTGCCACCACATGGACCACCTTCTCAAGGGCAATTAAGGATGGGCAACAAATTCTAGCCTGGCCAGTGACTCCCACAAGCTATGAATGAATGAAAAAGAAAATTGATGTTCTTAATTGGAGCCAACACATCTGCAAAGCTTCACCAGGAGCAACTGCCTCGAGTTATGTGAATAGGGGTGATCTTCAATTCATTTGTAAAGAATCCAGACAATCACCTGGGCATTCCACTGGCTACAGGCAAACCAATGAACAATATTATTTGAAAAATTGGATCTGGCCATGGAAGGAATTTGTCCAGATGCATCTAATCACATACACCATACACCTGGAACCCAGTACACTACAACCAGATAACTGGCATGTTAGAAAGGATAGCTGCTATCTCTGGACACACAGATAAGTTATATATCCACATCTTTAAATCTCCTCAACGCAGACCCAAAAGGAGCAGCATTCTCAACCTGACATCAGCCAAGTCATCAACCTTAAGAATCATTAAATTTTTTGGATTTTAAATTGCTTCATTTCTCCTCCCTCACTGTAATCTATGTGAGTGTCAGCTTTGAGTGTGAGTGTCAGCTTTGAATGTGTGAGTGTCAAAGTGTGAATGTGTGTGTGTGTGGGCTTTGAGGTGCTAAATTTGAATGGACATCAAATGAGTGAAGGTCTCTGCAGACAATCGAGCTGAAAGACTGGGCAACTGCATGAGAGGTGATTGATGGAAGCTGCTCAGAGAAAAATCCTGGTTATTGTCATTAGCAAACTGAGTAACGAGATAATTTCCTTTCACTTCAAGGAGCTCAGCTCATTTCCAGTTTTACTAATTGTCTGAAGGGTTTTTTTTTTGCTGTACTTTTCCAGAGCTCTGTAGTGTGTAATAGACGTGATGTTACATTGCTTGACTGGGTATCACATAGAAAGGGAATAGGAATGCTGAGATGTAATGCCACAGAGGGAGTTTTATTTTACACTTACTGCATGCTGTACCTGACCCAAGAATTGATTCTTGTTCTGAAGACGTGGAACTGCTTCAAACTATAACGCTGATAACCCATGACCAATGGATTTTGACTACTCGGTATTTTCTTTCAATAATATGTAATGGAGCAGTGGTCAAATACTAACTGATATGTGAGGAAGAAAGGCTTGCATTTATATAACAGCTTTCATGACAACAGGATGTCTTAAAGTCTTTCACAGGCAAAGAAGTGTAGATATTGTTGTAGTAAAGGAAACCTGGCCATATTGTAGCCTCAAGCTCCTACAAGCTCTAGGGATGGGCAATAAATACTGCCAGCCAGCAATGCCCATCTCCCACGAATGAATAAAAAAAATCATCAATATAATCAGGGCAGGATCATTTGAATTTGTGATGTTGATTGAAGGATAAATATTGGTTGGGACACTGGGGATAACTCCTTAGTTCTCCATTGAAATAACAACCATGGAATCTTACACATCACATCTGTGGCACGGTGGCACGGAGACCCGGGCTGAATTCTGGCCTCGGGTGACTGTCTGTGTGGAATTTGCACGTTCCCTCTGTGTCTGCATGGGTTTCTCTGGGTGCTCTGGTTTCCTCCTACACTCCAAAATTGTGCGGGTTAGGTTGATTAGCCATGCTAAAATTGACCCTCAGTGTCAAGGGGATTAATAGGGTAAATACATGGGATTACGGGAACAGGGGTTGGGTGGGATTGTTGTTGGTGCAGGCTCGATGGATTTAATGGCTTCCTCCTGTACTGCAGGGATTCTGTGATCTAGCTGGGAATCAGACAATTTAAAATCTTGCCTAAAAATGTAACCTCAGGGCTGCACTGGGCAGTCAGCCTCACGTGAACCTATACTTTGTCCTATATATGGACCTTGAATCCATGCACACACACAGGACATACAAGAATCACTGGGTAGAATGCAAATAAGGCAGAATACTTAATCAAGGAATCTTAATAAAGGAGGCTACGATCGTATAAGGTGCAAATTAGCTATGATGAATTGGCAAACCTAACTTAAAGGGGTGATGGTGGATACTGGGACGTTAGTGTATCTTTAAGAAAGATTTTTTAAAATCAAGATTTCTGTAGCTCTCACAGCTTTAGCATTTTCTCACAGCCCCAGCTGATCTCAGGGTTGGCTACCAGATATCTTTTTATGGCTCCTTAAGTGGCTTGGACAGGAGTTGTTTGTTTTTGAGTTTTTTTTATAACTCTGCATTGCTTGTTAGGAGGAAAAGAAATCTGGTTGTCATGTTAAGTGCCAGAAGTTCTTTCATTTTCAGTTGTGAGCTATAGTTTAGTTTTTAGAAGGGACAGCCAGCTGAAAAGAAATGTTTTCCCTCTTTCCCTATTGTTTTGGAAATCCTGTTGGTTATGTGAAAGAAATGTCTTTCCTTCCTGCAGTAAAAATTCTGCAGTTGGTGGCTTGACCAGAGAATCTCTTCCTGTGGTTCTGAGAAGCTATTTTGACTTCAACTTGTTCTGAATGAATCCATAGGAATGCAGACTTCAACCAAAGGACTCAATTTCCATTATCACGTGAGCTTTAATCTTTGCTATGTTGAACTTGTTAAAAGGATTTTATCTATGGAAGGTTTTGGTTTTGATTGAAATATTTTAGATATATTCATTAAGGGTTATACGTTATCATGGCTATTTTGTTTCTTGTTTGTAATTGATAAAAGTTTTTGCTAACTTTCTTACTATACATGTTAACTGTATTCTTAAATAAACTTTGTTTGATAAAACCTCCCTAGTGGATCATTTGAATCATACCTGAAGTATAGCTGATCAATTAAATACATACTTTGGTTCTGTCTTCACAAAGGACGATACAACAGAAATGTTGGGGAACACAGTGTTTAGTGAGAGTGAGGAACTGAAGGAAATCAATATTAATAGGGAAATGGTGTTAGAAAAATTGGAAACTGATAAATCCCCAAAGCTTGATAAGAGTTCTTACAGAGAAAGTAAGAATACTTCAGAAAGTGGCTCCAGAAATAATGGATGCATTCACAGTTATCTTGTAAGATTCTATAGACTCTGGAACAGTTCCTACAGAGTGGAGGGTTGCTAATGTAACCCCACTATTTAAAAAGGGAGATAGAGAGAAAACAGGGGATTGTTGGTAATGGGGAAAATTCCAGAATCTATTATCAAAGATTTTATAGCAGAACACTTGGTAAACAGTGGCAGAATTGGACAGAGCATGGATATGAAAGGGAAATCATGCTTGAGAAATCTAGTGGAATTCTTTGAGGGTGTAACCAGTAGACTCGGTGAGGGGAAGCCAGTTATTATGATTTGTTTGAACTCTCAGAAGGCTTTTGACAAAACCCTACGTGATAGATTAATTGTAAAGTTGAAGTGCATGGGATTGGGAAGTGCATTGAGATGGATAGAAAACTGGTTGGCAGACAGGAAACAAGGAATAGGATTGAACAGATCATTTTCTGATTGACAGGTAGTGGCTAGTGGGGTGCTGCAGGGATCAGTACGAGCACCTCAGCTATTCACAATGCATATTAATGGTTTAGGTTAGGGAGCTAAATGTAATATTTCCAAATCTGCAGTTGATACAAAGTGGGGTGGAAGGGTGAGCTGTAAGGAGGGTGCAGAGATGCTTCAGTGTGATTTGGACTGGCTGAGTGAATGGGCGTACGCATGGCAGATGCAGCATAATGTGGATAAATGTGTGGTTCTCACTTTGGTAATAAAAACAGAAAGACAGATTATTATCCGAATTGCTATAAATTAAGAGGGGAACGTGCAACGAGACCTGGGTATCCTTGTACACCAGTCACTGAAGATAAATGTGCATGTGCAGCAGGCAGTAAAGAAGGCAAATGGCCTTCATAGTGAGCTGATTTGATACAGAAGCAGGGATGTCTAGTTGCAATCATACAGGGTCTTGGTGAGATCACATCAGGAATATTGTGTGCAGTTTTGGTCTCCTTATCAGAGGAAGAATGTTCTTGCTATAGAGTGAGTGCAGAGACGTCTTAGCAGATTGATTCCTGGAATGGCGGGACTGATGTATGAAGAGAGATTAAGTTGGTTAGGATTACATTCACTGGAGTTATGAAGAGTGAAGGGGGATCTCATAGAAATCTATAAAATTCCAACAGGCTTGGTCAGGGTAGATACAGGATGATCCCGATGGTGGGCATGTCCAGGACCCGGGTCATAGTGAGCAGTCACAATCATTTCCATTACAATTGCTGATTGAGTCGGGTCCCGTATGTTTTTTTTGCTGGAAAGGCATTTATCCAGTGTTTGTAAAACTGGGAGTCTGTCTGCACTCTGCGCGCATCACCCCTGCTTTTGCCTTGGGCATGCCCACTGCAATCCCGCAGTCCGCCTCAGGATGGCGGCAGACTCCGGCATCCCGCAGGAGAGCAGCTGAAGGAGAGAAACTCTGAGTGGATTCTGTGAACCCAACTCAACTGAGCTTAAAGGGAAAAGGAATTGTATCTGCGTGGCTGAAGTGAGTTACACTGCAAGCTTGCTCATAAGAATTTGCCTGCACGTAGAGCACATATACTGCATATATACATATAAAACACACACACACACACCCTCTGACTGCCAATCTCAGAGACTGCAGTAAGTGTCTCTCACAACACCAGGTTAAAGTCCAACAGGTTTATTTGATAGCACAATCTCAGAGACTGCCAGAACATCTGTGCCCAATTGCATTCGGAGCAAAGCAAATGCTGTAGCTGCAGAAACATGGGCAGCAGCAAATTGTTTTCTGATTGCTGTCAGTCAGTGGTGGGCAACCTGCAGCCTGAGGCCCACCTGACTTCGGAGTGCGGCCCATCAGTCATTTTGTTGACCGTTGCTTAGTCCACTTGTTTCCATCCACATAGCTTTTTTACTACCGTTATGTCTGAAGTAATATGCACACAAAGCAAGGACAAGTGACATGAGATGCGTGCTGATTGCACACAACATTGACTGTGAGAGTCGTGTGTTCCAAATCATAAATATTTATTTTGTTTTTCTCACATTTAAAGTTGATAGTTCTATGAATATATAAATGATTATAAACATTTTCCATAACTCATTATGAACCATGATGTGGAGTTGCTGGCATTGGACTGGGGTAGGCACAGGTTTATTTGGTAGGATGAGCTTTCAGAGCACTATTCCTGATGAAGGAACTCACCTGATGAAGGGGCAGTGCTCTGGAAGTTTGTACTACCAAATAAACCTGTTTACTTGGTGCTGTGAGACTACTTACCGTCGTTATGATTTAGTTAGATTTACTAGGATGCTACCGGGAGAGACTGGATAAACTGGGATTTTTTTCCCGGGAGCGTAGGAGGCTTAAGGGTGATCTTATGGAGGTCTTTAAAATAATGAGGGGAAGAGATCAGCGAGCTAGTCAACATCTTTGCCCAAAGGTAGGGTAGTCTAAAACTAGAGGGCATCGGGTTAAGGTGAGAGGGGAGAGATGCAAAAGGATTCAGAGGGGCAATTTTTTCACACAGAGGGTGGTGAGTATCTGGAATGAGCTGCCAGAGGCAGTAGTAAAGATGGATACAATTTTATCTTTTAAATAGCTATTAGACAGTTACATAGATAAGATTGGTATTAAGGGATATGGGACAAACATGGACAATTGGGACCAGCTTAGTGGTAAAAACTAGGCGGCATGGACAAGTTGGGCTGAAGGGTCTGTTTTCATGCTGTAAACCTCTGACTGTTTGAAATACTCGGTGTTCAATGGGATCATGGTTATTGAATGAGTCTGGTTTCAATTTTGCTGTCCACTGAGATGAAGGAGGGCCACTCATACAGCCCGCTTCCTGGCCTAGGTTGCTCATCACAGCGTGTAACTGTTCAGAATTAATGAGCAAAATGTGTTTGGGTAGGGAGCAGAGGAATGGTGGGGTGGGTTATTGGAGAAAAATACTGGAAGGATTGACCCTGATGATTTAGATAACTATATATATAAATATATATATTGTATAGAAGGCTGCTGTAAGAGAGAATTAGAGGAGGCAGTGGTGTAGCAGTATTGTCACTGGACTGTCACCCAATGACCCAGGATAATGCTCTGGGGACCTGGGTTCGAGGTGGTGAAATTTGAATTTGATACTGAGTCTGGATTTTAAAGTCTAATGAAAACCATGAAACCATTGTCGATTGTCCTTAAATCCTATGTTTCGTTTAACTTTTAAAATTCATTTTTGGGACACGGGCATCACTGGCTGGCCAGCATTTATTGCCCATCCCTAGTTGCCTTTGAGAAGGTGGTGGTGAGCTGCCTTCTTGAATTGTTGCAGTCCCTGTGCTGTGGGTTGACCCACAATGCTGTTAGGGAGGAAATTCCAGGAGTTTGGCCCAGCGACTGTGAACGAACGGTGATATATTTCCAAGTAAAAAGTCTGACAACACCAGGTTTAAGTCCAACCGATATATTTGATAGTACACTCACTAGCTTTCGGGTTTGTCCCTTCGTCAGGTGAATGGAGAGTTCTGGCCTCAGACAGAGCATATAAAGCACAGACAGTTTACAGATTACTGATTAGAATGCGAATCTTTACACCTAACCTGCTGTTCAAGTCCTAAACTGGCCAACAATGTGAGTGGAAGGAGCACTGATCACAGGTTAAAGAGATGTGTATTGTCTCCAGACAGTACAGTAAGTGAGGTTTTGCAAACCCAGGCAAGTCACGGGGGTTACAGATAGTGCGACATGAACCCAAGATCCCTGTTGAGGCCGTCCTCATGTGTGCGGAACTTGGCTATCAGTCTCTGCTCAGCGACTCTGCGCTGTCGTGTGTCGTGAAGGCCGCCTTGGAGAATGCTTACCCGAAGGTCAGAGGCTGAATGCCCGTGACCACTGAAGTGTTCGCCAACAGGAAGGGAACAGTCTTGCCTGGTGATTGTCGAGCGATGTTCATTCATCCGTTGTCGTAGCGTCTGCATGGTCTCCCCAATGTACCATGCTTCGGGGCATCCTTTCTTGCAACGTATCAGGTAGACAATGTTGGCTGAGTTGCAAGAGTATTTACCGTGTAACTGGTGGATGGTATTCTCACGTGTGATGATGTCATCCCTGTCGATGATTCAGCATGTCTTGCAGAAGTTGCTGTGGCAGGGTTGTGTGGTATTGTGGTCACTGTTCTCCTGAAGGCTGGGTAGTTTGCTGCAAACAGTGGTCTGTTTGAGGTTGCGTGGTTGTCTGAAGGCAAGAAGTGGGGGTGTGGGGATGGCCCTGGCAAGATGTTTGTCTTCATCAATGATATGTTGAAGACTCTGGAGAAGATGTCGTAGCTTCTCCGCTCTGGGGAAGTACTGGATGACGAAGGGTACACTGTCCATCGTGTCCCGTGTTTGTCTTCTGAGGAGATCGGTGCAGTTTTTCGCTGTGGCGCATCGGAACTGTCGATCTATGAGTCAAGCGCCATATCCTGTTCTTATGAGGGCATCTTTCAGCGTCTGGAGGTGGCTGTCACGATCCTCCTCATCTGAGCAAATCCTGTGTATACGGAGGGCTTGTCCATAGGGGATGGCTTCTTTAACATGCTTAGGGTGGAAGCTGGAGAAGTGGAGCATTGTGAGATTGTCTGGGCTTGCGGTACAGTGAGGTGCTGAGGTGACCATCCTTGATGGAGATGCGTGTGTCCAAGAATGCAACCGATTCTGGGGAGTAGTCCATGGTGAGTCTGATGGTAGGATGGAACTTGTTGATATCATCATATAGTTGTTTCAGTGATTGTTCACCATGAGGCCAAAGGAAGAAAATGTCATCGATGTATCTAGTGCATAGCATTGGTTGAAGATTCTGTGTGGTGAAGAAGTCTTGTTCGAACCTGTGCATGAAGATGTTGGCATATTGAGGTGCGAATTTGGTCCCCATGGCTGTTCCGTGTGTCTGGATGAAAAACTGGTTGTTGAAGGTGAAGACATTGTGGTCCAGGATAAAGCGGATGAGTTGTAAAATTGCATCTGGAAACTGGCAGTTGTCGGCATTGAGTACTGAGGCATCGATAAAATCTCCCCTGGGATTCCTACAATGAGGTGACCCTGAATTAATTCACCTTTCAGGGCTCCAGGCTTGTGACTTGCAGCTTGGTGATCTAAATTGTTAATGAAGAATGGAGGTTACTATGGATATTCTACTATATTCAATACAAAGCTCAGCACAAGGCTTCACAGAGACCTATCTCTCCCCAGTCTTTGGATACATCTATTGAAATTCGCCCTTTCTGTGATGGTGTTCCTTCTAAAGCTGAAATATGTGTCAGAAGCTTTTGGAACCTCTTTGTATGGCACCCTCTGTGTGGTAAATCCTGTCCAGCTTAGAGACAATGTTATTTGCAGCTGTTGAGTTATAACAAGAAGTCTGTGAGGAGTTTGGTACACTGTCATGTTATTACTCAACCATTTTTTTCAACTTGTGACTTCTTACTGTCATTACTCAAATTCTCTAGAATTTTCACAGCTACTGTGCTGCTGATTAGCTAGCAAAGGCGTGTTGCAACAGCACAACAAGTTCCAACGAACAGCCTTCACACAAAGCTCAGTAGAAATCTGTGGCCTGTTAAAAAGAAAAAAATACATGATCTGTTGGCAAGTAAGTAAATTAAAGAATGTAGAATTAAAGTGGAGTAACAAAAGTCTGTAAATTCCTCATCTTAAAGTTTATTTATTAGACACAATTAAGGCTTACATTAACATTGCAATGAAGTTACTGTGAAATTCCCCTAGTTGCCACAGTCCGGCGCCTGATCGGATCCATGCACCTGACCAGCACGTCTTTCAGACTGTGGGAGGAAACTGGAGCAACCAGAGGAAACCCATGCAGATACGGGGAGAATGTGCAGACTCTGCACATACAGTGGCCCAAGCTAGGAATTGTACCCGGGTCCCTGGCGCTGTGAGGCAGCAGTGCTAACCACTGTGTCACATTGCTGCCCTTATCTTGTTGTGGTCCAGGGGCCCAAGGGTACAGCGAGGGAGGAGGAAGCACTGGAGCCCATCCTAGGGCCATCCACCAAAAAGCCTCTGTTTGTGCAGGTGGTTTGCCTGAAAGCTGGAATGTGGGTGACTAGACAGGAGTGATCAAGATTAGAGGTAGTAAAAGCAAGAATGAGGATTTCCCTTCAAATTTGGATTCAGAATGTAATTTGTAAGTTGAAATCTGATTCATCTGAAAATCCAGCCATTGGATGCAATGAAACAGATATTGCAGGGCTGTCGAGAAAGTGCAAGTACAACCATCTGTTTCACATCAGAAATAAGTTTCAATGTTGCCATCTAATCAGCAATTTCAATTTAAAGCCAGCTGAACTTCCCTCACAATTTAGCCGAATGTTTCCTCGCTCTGCAGAATCAACAACATCTTGGGACTCAGTTGCTCACCATGATGCCTTGTAAGAAATATCAGTTCCAAATGCCAAAGTTACTAAATTTATTAAATGAAATGATCCCAGGATCATTTCCACACACATACAGTCTGGGTTACTGTGGACCACAGCTCAGCTGCTCCCACGCTGCAAACCCACCTCAACTGAAGCCAGACAGTTATAAGAAAATCCCTGGTGAGTCTCTGCTGCCAGGGGAAGGCCCAAAGCCTCCAGGAAGGAGGTGGCCCGGAGCCTGCAGCATCTCCGGTTTGATGGAAAACAATCTAGGCAGCTGGTTTCTCTGGGGCCAAAGCTGAGATCCACTCCTGCAGAGTCAGTTTCTAGTTTCCTGTTAGGCACATTCAGCGGCTGTTCCGCAATGTGTAAGGATCACTATGCTGAGCATTTTGAAGCTGGAAACTGGATCCCATGCCTATCTGGCCATTGTTGAGATTGCTGGACTGGCTGGTAATGTGGCACAGGACAACAAGAATCATTGAATCCATAAAATCCTACAATGCAGAAGGAGTCCATTCAGCCTATCAAGTCTGCACTGACCACAATCCCCGCGCCTCCCCCCCCACCCCCCCCAACCATGCCCTAATCTCGTAACCCCATGCATTTACCCTAGCTAGTCCCTCTGACACTAAGGGGCAATTTAGCATGGCCAATTCACCTAACCCACACATCTTTGGATTGTGAGAGGAGACCAGAGCGTCTGGATGGAGCCCACGCAGATGGGGGACAGATATGCAAGCTCCACACAGCCGTAAATTGAACTCGGGCTCCTGGCGCTGTGAGGCAGAAGTGCTAACCACTGTGTGACTCTGCCAAAACTTGCATAGCACTCGCACCATCTCCAGATGACCATCCACAACAGTGAAGAACTCAACCAGCTGCTGGGAAGTCTCACCATAGCTCAGTGTAAGGTCCAGTCCAACATCCAGACCATGCGGCTGCCCAAGCAAACAAGACATTCCAACAAGATGAAAGGACATAAGAAGAATAAACGAGTGGGTGTGAGGGAACCTATGATTGTCAGAGCTGCAGCATCAACATGGGAGAGACTGAATGTGAGATTGGAGGAACAACTGATCATGGATTCTGTCTCCCATGCGAATTACTTCTCCAAAATCCAGAGGCATTGGCACAGAAGCAGGAAGAGTGGTTGTGAATGATTGTTTGGCTATGATTTTATAGATAAAATGGAATCACATGAGAGTGGAACCAGGTGACAGCAGTGCCATCCAGCTGGGTGACAATGGAGAGATGTTTGAGAAGAATGAAGAAAGAAAGTTTTTTATTCAATCATGGGACATGGGATTCACTGGCTAGCTAACATTTATTGCCCATCCCTAGTTGCTCTTCTTGAATCACTGCAGTCCACACACTGTGGGTTGACTCACGATGCCCTTAGGGAGGGAATTCCAGGTTTTTGACTCAGTGACAATGGTTTTCCTCAGGACAGATACAAGAATGCCAAATTTCAAAGGGAACAACAGTTTCTACCACTGATGGTGAGATGCTTTACACTATCGGGGTAATTTGAGGTAGATCGGTCACTTCTGAACCTGAAAATTCCCAATCTATCTTAAATCACCTGGAAGGGTAAGGTATCTCCAACATTTGAGCAACAGGTGGAGTTGGCCATTTCATGTTGCTGCAATGCAGTGGCAACAAGCATGGTGGTCCTCCACTAACAGGAATCTGCTGTCAAACCAAAAAGTCGTTCTGCCTAAGTCCCAAAAACTGGCAGATCATACCAAACTGCAGGTCCCCTCAAATATTTAGAATAGTCACATTATTGCTGGGACACAACTAACCCGTGCTTGCAAAACTCACGTTTAGTGTTAGAGATGATTCCGTGATATGGCTGCATTTGCTCAATAGTCCCGAGTGTGCTAAGAATTACATTAATGACCAATCAATTGCATTTACAAATTAGCTCACTTACCCTTGCTGGAAGCTACATGTAGTCATCTGCCAGAACATCTGTCCTCTGCAGGAAAAAGGAATATGTCCAGACATTGTGGCTTTTCTTGAATAAACAAAAGATAAAGGGCAAAAGATTTCACTGCATTTACCAAGGCAATGGCTTGACGAATCAGAGGTCCCCTAGAAAATGAGCACTCGTACTTCTGTCATGATTGGTGAAACACCCAAAACAATAGCAGCAGATCTCTTTTCTCATTCGTGAGTAAATACTGTCTGTTTCTCACTCGCTTGGATGTTGGTCAGCTCAGTTGCCAAGAGAGCGAGAGTGTGGGACAGAATGACAACAATGTCATTGATTCATGGAAAACTACTCCTTACGTTTCCCAATGATTGATGGAGAATGTTGCCTTTTGAGCTACAAAAACACTTGTCTTTCTCTAACAAAAAGGGATGTTAATGGACCCTTGTGACCTATGATTAATTACCTTGGGGAGCAGGCAACAAAGTGCAGTTAAGGCCATAGTCGAACCAAGCATAATTTTATTGAATGATGGGGCAGGCTCAGTGGTCTGAATGGCCTCCTCCTGTTCCAATTCCTTATAATCTTGTGGTTTTACCACATCTGCTTATTCAGTTAATTTATGCAAAAATGATCAGCCTTCTGGGCTGGAAAGTTTGAGTTTGGTGTTTAGAAGTTGGGAGTATTTGCGCCTGCTGGGATTGTCTCAATATTTGATGTATTATGACATTAATTTTAGCTCCACAATAAACAATACTTATTGCTCTAAAGAATTCCTTAATGAACTTCTAGCTTAATTAAGGAAACATGATCATGAATGTATTCAAGCTATTGTACGGAAATAAACAAAAGTTACAACTGAGTCACAACAAGTTTTTTTGGGTATTTATCCATCAAGTGATCAATGGTTCTGATTAGGTTTATCTACCCTGTTCTAATATCCCCCAAACCCTTTCCTTCACCCACCTAGCCAGTCCAATCTTTGGGTGTTAGAGGCGAGATTTTGATGCTAGTGTAAGGTACAAACATGGGGATGAGAATTTCAGCTCCAAGGGGAGAGGATTCCCTCACAGCATTGGGCCTGCAGTGTTCTGTAATATGGGAGAAAGTGCATAGAAACATTGAAAGTAACTTCAGGAGTGTAGTGGGGCTTTTCTCTATAGATAGCCTGATTCTCTTATAAATGTTCTTAACTGCCTCCGTTCCTTCTAGTTTTAAAGGGTATTGTTTGTGAGGAGGTTGGACTCACCCTGGAATTCCATTGATTGGACATCTAAGCTTCCACAGTCATGTTTGCTTGTGGCCCAGACTTGTCAGTATTGTGCTGTTAACTTTCCTCAAATTGTTCCTCCTCCCCAGTTTACATCAAGAGCTGCTACTCTGGGGATGTTACAGCCCTTTCTCTGTCCCCATGTACTTTGCTTATATGCCTTGCGTCATCTGATGTTCCCCGCTTTAGTGTCAATTACGTCACCCAACAGTTCTAATGAATCTATTCCCAGGATGTTCCCTTCTCTGTTAGGCGTATTCAAATTTGAACCTGTTCCTGCTTCCTCTCTATTTCTAAAGTTGTGGGAGTACTTAGCAATGCAGTTTTCCCCCCTCCGTTACTCCACGCAATTGTATTGTTCGATCAATAGTCGGCAAATTTAAGTCTGCTAGTTATGTGATTGTCTCAGTGTCAATTAGCATAATACAACCACCGCCCCCCCCAGCACTGCCTCTACATACATCCAGGGATCCACATCATCATCAGATTCTCGTGGCCCTGGTTGTCATTTTGAATTCAATAAATTACAGAGTTCCTCTGCGGTTAGATTGAAATGCTGATTTTTCCAGACTGATTTCCTGCAGAACTTTTGGCTTTACTAAAAACATTCACCTTATTTGGTGTTTGCCTCTCACTACTTCCCACTTTCGCTCAACAGTGAGCTGCACCACGGCCAGCTTTGCCACAATTATCGCACTGTTTCTGAAAACTATTTCCAGTTTTGTTTTGACAGTCTTTGGCAATTTGCCCTTCTTCATGCACACTCACTCAGACACACACACGTACACATAACAAATATTGAACTTGAGAACTGACTATCCTTCCTGTGCTGGGGCTGCCTTTCTGGCTGTCTACTCTGCAGGGCTTTGCCCAATTCATTATCTCTGGATATGTATTTCCTATTGGGATCCCCATCTTAATAATTTGAGTCAGGGCTGGGATAAACCCCTCACTAAGCATTTCCAAAAACATTTTGTCGTCCCTGTTGGATTCCTCTATTCGCCCATTATCCGCGTGAGTGTGGTACTTTCTTTTGGCGAAATTGTTAGCCGATTTGTCTGCTTTTTGCCTTATGAGGGTTACCCTAACCCAATTTGCCATCCCTGTCACTCTGCCTGAGATCGGTGCAGGGGGAATGGGGAGGGTGGATCACTCTGCCTGAGATCGGTGCAGGGGGAATGGGGAGGGTGGATCACTCTGCCTGAGATCGGTGCAGGGGGAATGGGGAGGGTGGATCACTCTGCCTGAGATCGGTCAGGGGGGGAATGGGGAGGGTGGATCACTCTGCCTGAGATTGGTGCAGGGGGAATGGGGAGGGTGGATCACTCTGCCTGAGATCGGTGTGGGGGGGAATGGGGAGGGTGGATCACTCTGCCTGAGATTGGTGCAGGGGGAATGGGGAGGGTGGATCACTCTGCCTAAGATCGGTGCAGGGGGAATGGGGAGGGTGGATCACTCTGTCTGAGATCGGTGCAGGGGGAATGGGGAGGGTGGATCACTCTGTCTGAGATTGGTGCAGGGGGAATGGGGAGGGTGGATCACTCTGCCTGAGATCGGTGCAGGGGGAATGGGGAGGGTGGATCACTCTGCCTGAGATCGGTGCAGGGGGGAATGGGGAGGGTGGATCACTCTGCCTGAGATTGGTTGGGGGGGAATGGGGAGGGTGGATCACTCTGCCTGAGATTGGTGGGGGGGGAATGGGGAGGGTGGATCACTCTGCCTGAGATCGGTGTGGGGGGGTAATGGGGAGGGTGGATCACTCTGCCTGAGATCGGTGTGGGGGGGAATGGGGAGGGTGGATCACTCTGCCTGAGATTGGTTGGGGGGGGAATGGGGAGGGTGGATCACTCTGCCTGAGATCGGTGTGGGGGGGGAATGGGGAGGGTGGATCACTCTGCCTGAGATCGGTCAGGGGGAATGGGGAGGGTGGATCACTCTGCCTGAGATTGGTGGGAGGGAAGGCGGGGGAGGGATCCGCAAGTGGTCTGGGTAGCAAACAGGGTGGGGGGAATAAGGTGGTCAGTAATGTTGTGGGGATGGTAGCCTGGGGGAGGCATTATCCGGCCCAGGAGGGATGTGGCGGGGAGCCACGTTCTATCATTGTTTTTCTGCTCATGCGCAGTTGGAGGCACCAATCGGAGCCGCAGGATTTTGGGTACATTAAGCCCTGCCCACTGGCTTCTGCAGCATGATTTGGAATCACTGATATATTTTCAGGCAGAGTGCGTATGGGAGTGCCTGAGAACAGGCCGAAAAATCAGATCTGAAACATTCCCAGTTTCAAGTCCGCCCAGCACTTAGAATCAAAATGATAAAATAGGGCTTTCTATCAGGTAACATTTCCCATGCTGGTCCTGCTAGTTTTCTTCTTATTCTTATGTCATCCGGTGTTAAATGATGCACATCCCTCACTTCATCCTTAAGCCCCCAAAAAGCCAAATTTTCATGATTTTTGTGAAGGAGATCCAGAGTATTCATTATCATTTGTTAATCTGCAGATGATGAAGTTACTTCCTCAGTCCTAACAGAGGCTCACTCTCTATTGCCACTTGCTCAGTGAACCTTTGTACAAATAGGGGTTATTGGTGTAGTCTGTTTAGTTTTCTTCTTCTATAACTCGATGGAGCTCTCTTCGCTCAGCAGGTTAATTTCTCAAAAAATCTACCAATAATAATCTCTTCTTCACTGGGTTCCTCCGAGATCTGTGGTTCTCATTGTTCTATTTCTGTCCCTTTTATTGATTGTACAGTTTCTTGCTCAGGGCTTTCCTGATCTGTTTTTCTGAAATCTCCTTCTGTCTCTTTGAAATATTTTAATAATCAACTTCTCATGGTGACAGCTAAAATGACTCTTAAACCGATTTATTTTATTGTGACTATTCCACATATCTTTTGATTAGTTTTGGAAGTGTCTGTATTGTACGCTTTCTCAAGCACCTTTCTAATTAATTTATTATTTTTGTTCACGATAACTCGAATTACCAATCCCTCGACCTCCCCCTTTCTAGATTGTTCCCTTCTGCCATTGCCATCAAAGGTGGCACTCTTCCTAATCTAACAATCTACTCCTCTTCCTCTCTCCAGTTTCCCGATTTATGTCAGTTAATTTGTTATTTTCCCTCCGTTCCCCAAGTCCCGGATCTTACTCTGAAAATCCCTGAGCTGATTTGATTTATTATTGTCACATGTATTAGTATACAGTGAAAAGTATTGTTTCTTGCATGCTATACAGACAAGGCATACCGTTCATAGAAAAGGAAACGAGAGACTGCAGAATGTAGTGCTGCAGTCATAGCTAGGTTAAACCCGCAACTCCTGCCAAAGGCTTAACTTCCTCCTGCTTAATACTCCCCTTTCCACAGGGTTATTTAATGCCTCATGACCATTACACCTCTCTCTCTTACAGTTAGCTTACATTTGGATATGTGGTCTTCAAGTGACTCTGCTGTTGGGCAGTATCAACCCAATCTTGATTCCCCTGTATTAAGCGTGCCCTTAAAACTTACACCTTTTATTCCGTGCGCCACTCTGGGTCTGCTCCATGGGTCGGTGGTACGTCTTCCCTACCCCTACATTAAGCGTGGATTTACTAACCGGTGATATTGCGTTTGCAATAACTCCCCACAGGAGTTTGGATAGGTTGGATGGATCCGACAGTCTTGCGTGTGGCTCTCTCTAGCTAATAAGGGTGGTAATTGAAGTATACTCACCCACCTAGAAGGCACACTCGGCCGTTGGTGTCTGGTGACGCTATCCAGTCTTCCGTCACCAAAAAGACTATAGTGGGGGTTTTTCTGTATTGGTGGCCTGATTCTCTTAAAAACTTAAGAAAACTAAGAATTAAAAATTCACAAAGGCTAGATCTTAGCAGAAGGCGTTTTAAAATTTATTGGAAAACATGAAAAATCATTTACAAGGCAAACAGAACAAGTTAAGCATTTAATCTACGTCCCTGGGAGGCCTTCAGATGGTCAGATAGCTCAAGTTAGCACTAAATACCCCTCCAAAGATCTAAGGTATTGAGCCAAAATCTACTACAATTATACTTTCCTGATTTCTGAAGTACTCCTTCTAATTAGCTTAAACTTGATTTCATTTCACATTAGCGTGTCAGTTGATACATGACAGATACCTTAGCCAATTGAGGTGCTCTGCTTGACTTTCTGATTTATCATTTGCCAATCAAAAACCGGATCTCCTCCCCGACATGGTTCACTTCCTTGTTGCTATGCCTCTCTAAGGATGCTACCACCCATATACCTTGTCCACCGGCACACTGTCAGAATAACTGATAACATCAGCTCTGGGCCTAGAGCCAATACTTTCCACATCCTGACAATGAAGCATTTTACGTTTTGATATTAAATGTTTCAGAATCTGTCCTGAACTTGAAACTATGTTGTGTTCTGCTGACTAAATGACTTTTATCGACTGAACTTGCTTAGAAACATAGAAACAGAGAGATAGGAGCAGGAGGAGGTCATTTAGCCCACCAAGCCTGCTCTAGATTTCATTAAGATCATGGTTGATCATCCAACTCAATAGCTTAATCCTGCTTTTTCCCCATAACCTCTGATCCCATTTGCCCCAAGTGCTATATCCAGCCACCTCTTGAACGCATTAAATGTTTTGGTATCAATGACTTCTTGTGGTAATGAATTCCACAGGCTCACCACTCTTTGGGTGGAGAAATGTCTCCTCACCTAAACATAAGAACATAAGAACATAAGAAATAGGAGCAGGAGTAGGCCATCTAGCCCCTCGGGCCTACCCCGCCATTCAATAAGATCATGGCTGATCTGTCGTGGCTCAGTTCCACATTCCCGCCCTCTCCCCATAACCCTTAATCCCCTTGCCTATCAAAAACCTTTCAACCCGCGTCTTAAAAATATTTAGCGAGGCAGCCTCCACCACTTCAACGGGCAGAGAATTCCAGAGATTCACCACCCTTTGAGTGAAGAAGTTCCTCCTCAACTCCGTTCTAAACCGCCTCCCCTTTATTTTGAGGCTGTGTCCTCTAGTCCTACTGTCCTTTCTGAGCGGGAAGAGCCTCTCCACCTCTATCCTATCCATCCCATTCATCATCTTATATGTCTCATTGAGATCTCCCCTCATTCTTCTAAACTCTAACGAGTACAAGCCTAGTTTATTCAGCCTCTCCTCATATTCAACCCCCTCAACTCCGGTATCAGCCTAGTAAACCTTCTCTGCACTCCCTCCAAGGCCAAAATATCCTTGTGTAAGTGCGGCGACCAAAACTGTACACAGTATTCCAGCTGCGGCCTCACCAGTGCCCTATACAGCTGCAGCAAGACCTCCCTACGTTTATATTCAATCCCCCTCGCTATGAAGGCCAGCATCCCATTTGCCTTCCTGACCATCTGCTGCACCTGCAGGCTGGGTTTTTGCGACTCATGCACAAGGACCCCGAGGTCCCTCTGCACCGTCGCATGCTGCAGTTTTTTGCCACGTAAGTAATAGTCCTTCCTACCATTATTCCTACCAAAGTGGACAACCTCACATTTGCCAACATTAAATTCCATTTGCCAGTTCCTGGCCCATTCGCCCAGCCTATCTAGATCCTTCTGCAGACTCTCCACACCCTCCGCACAATTTGCCGTTCCACCAATCTTGGTGTCATCAGCAAATTTCGACACCATACACTCGGTTCCCTCCTCCAGATCATCTATATAAATGGTAAATAGCTGAGGCCCCAGCACTGACCCCTGGGGCACTCCACTAGTCACCAACCGCCAATCCGAATAGCACCCATTGACCCCCACTCTCTGCCTCCTATTTGACAGCCAATCCTCTATCCACGCTAACACCCTACCCCCAACTCCATGCCCCCTGACCTTCTGTAATAAATGGTCCGTCCTAATGGACCTCTGTCCTAAATGGCCTACCCTGAATTCTTAGGCTGTGACCCCTGGTTGATTTGATTTGATTTATTTTTATCACATGTATTAACATACAGTGAAAAGTATTGTCTCTTGCACACTATACAGACAAAACATACCGTTCATAAAGAAGGAAACGAGAGAGTGCAGAATGTAATATTATAGTCATAGCTAGGGTGTGGAGAAAGATCAACTTAATGCAAGGTAAGTAAGTCCATTCAAAAGTTTGACAGCAGCAGAGAAGAAGCTGTTTTTGAGTCGGTTGACACGTGACCTCAGACTTTTGTATTTTTTTCTCGAAGGAAGAAGGTGGAAGAGAGAATGTCTGGGGTGCGTGAGGTCCTTAATTTGCTGGCTGCTTTGCCGTGGCAGCAGGAAGTGTAGACAGAGTCAATGGATGGGAGGCTAGTTTGCATGATGGATTGGACTACATTCACAACCTTTTGTAGTTCCTTGTGGCCTTAGGCAGAGCTGTGATACAACCAGAAAGAATGCTTTCTGTGGTGCATCTGTAAAACTTAGTGAGAGTCATAAGCTTTTGGAGTCCCCCACCATTGAGAACATCCTCCCTGCATCTATCCAGTCTAGACCTGTCGGAATTTTAAAAGTCTCTGTGTGATTTCCCCCTTATTCATCTGAACTTCAGCAAAAGCAATCCTAACTTAGTCAATCTCTCCTCATACATCAGTCCCGCCATCCCCGGAATCAGCCTGGTAAACCTTCACTGTATTCTCTTGAGAGCAAAAACATCCTTTCTCAGAAAAGGAGACCAAAACTGCAGACAATACTCTAGGTCTGGCCTCATCTATGCCCTCTATAATTGCAACAACACATCTCTACTCCTGTACTCGAAACCTTTCGCAATGAAGGCCAACATGCCATTTGCCATTTTTACCACCTGCTACACCTGCATGCTTACCTTCAGTGACTGGTACACACGGACACCCAGGTCCTACTGCACATTCCCCTCTCCCAATTTACAGCTATTCAAGTAGTAATCTGCTTCTTGTTTTTGCTTCCAAAGTGAATAATCTCACACTTATCCAAATTATACTGCATTTGCCATTGATTAGCCCACTCACCTAACCTATCCAGATCATTCTGAAGGATCTCTGCATCCTCATCACAGTTCACCCTCCCACCCAACTTGGTAGCATCTGCAAACTTTGAGATGTTACATTTTGTTCCCTCATCCAAGTCATTAATATATATTGTGAATAGCTGAGGTCCCAGCGCGATCCCTGTGGCACCCCACTAGTTACTGCCTGTCAATTTGAAAAGCATCCATTAATTCCTACTCTTTGTTTCCTCTCTGCCAACCAGTTTTCTTTCCATCTCAATACACTTCCTCCAATTCCATACACATTAATCTTGCACAATAATCTCTTATGGGGGACTTTGCCAAACGCTTTCTGAAAATCTAAATATACCACATCGACTGGTTCCCCCTTGTCAACTCTACTACTTACATCTTCAAAGAATTCCAAAAGATTTGTCAAGCGTCACTTCTCTTCATAAATCCATGCTGGCTTTGTCTGATCCTGCCACTGCTTTGTAAATGCTCTACTATAAAATCCTTGATAATGGATTTGAGAATTCTCTCCACTACTGATGTTAAGCTTACTGGTCTATAATTCCCTGTTTTCTCTCTACCGCCCTTTTTAAATATTGGAATGACATTCGCTACCCTCCAATCTGTAAGGACTGTTCCAGTGTCTTTAAAATCCTGGAAAATGACCACCAATGCATCCACTATTTCTAGAACCACTTCCTTAAGTACACTGGGATGTTGATTATCAGGCCCTGGGCATTTATCCACCTTCAATCCTATCAACTTTCCCAGTACCACTTCTCTACTAATAGAGATCTCCCTCAGTTGTTCCTTCTCACCAATAGTCTCTGCAGTGCTCGCATTTTGATTGAGGTCAACAGATATTTCAAGTAAACTTAATATACATTCATAGAATCACTATAGTACAGAAGGAAGCCATTTGGCCCATCGAGTCTGGACCAACTACAATCCCACCCGCACCCTATTCCTGTACGCCTACATATTTACTCTGCTAATCCTCCTGATACTAGAGTCAATTTTAGCATAGCAAATCAGCCTAACCTATACGTCTTTGGACTGTGGTAGGAAACCAGAGCACCCGGAGGAAACCCACGCAGATACGGGGAGAATGTGCAGACTCCTCACAGGCAGTACCCCAAGCTGGTAATCAAACCAGGGTCCCTGGCGCTGTGAGGCTGCAGTGCTAACCATTATGCCACTGTGTCACCCCAGAATTAATATATTAGATCTTATTTAATATATAAATATAAATATTTTATATTAAAATCATCTCTCACTCACTTTTAAGTGTTTAGAATTCACATATGAGCAAACTGTTAACATTATTTAATTGGGTGAAAGTCATCTTAACTCTTTGCTTCCCAGCTGTTGCTAAAACTAAGAATCTGCTTGTGAACTCAGAACCCCCTTCCACAAGGAGGAAGCCATTCAGTGCTTCGAGACTGCACCACTGTTTATTATGATCATGGCTGATCATCCAACTCAAAAGCCTTATCTCACTTGACTCCATATCCTTTGATTCCTTTCAGCCCAGAAACATTTCCTTATCTCATAATAGGTTAACCCTTAATCTTTGACTATGACTCCTGATTCTGGACTCCCCACCATTAGGAACATCTTTCCTTCTTGGCTAGTCTAGACTACTCCTACCTGGTCTAGTCCTGTTAGAATTTTATAGGTTTCTATGAGATCCCCCCACCCCGCCCTTATTCTTCTGAACTTAATCCTAAATGACTCAATCTCTTACTCATACGTCAGTCCCACCATCCCGGGAATCAGACTGGTAAACTTTCTCTGCACTCCCTGTAGAGCAAGAACATCCATCCTCAGGTAAAGACACCAAAACTGCACACAATACTCCATGTGCGACCTTACCAAGGCCCTGTATAATTGTAGCAACACATCCCTGCTACTGTACTAGAACCGCCTCACTATGAAGGCCAACATGCCATTTGCCTTCTTTACTGCCTGCTGCATCTGCATGCTTATCTTCAGTGACTGGTGTACAAGGACACCCAGATCTCAATGCACATTCCCCTGTCTCAATTAGTAACCATTCAAAAAATAAACTGCCTTCCTGTTTTTGCTACTAAAGTGAAGGACCTCACATTTATTGACATTATCTGTGTTTGCCCACAGGAAAACACATATACTCAGGAAACCAATGTCACAGTATAAAGATAAAACATTATTAAAAAAACAATGATCGATGGGAGAAATTATATTGATGTCTCAGATATGGAATTCCTGGACCACTTGAGTAAATTCTGATGTTATCAGTAAAAAAGCAGGACAGTTGTACATTTTCTCGATCTGATTCTTTGCCTTACATTAGTTGAAAGGTAATTTCATTTAATGTCCATACATCAATATAAATCTTTGTCAATTACTTCAGCCAATTGCTTAGTACTTTCCAGCATAACAGTTTCTCATTTGTTCATTACTGAACGGATGTTACACCCATCTTGGCTAAAGTTACTTCCCTGTTGCCTGGATACGGTAAATACTACCATAGAATCATAGAATCCCTATAGTACAGAAAGAAACCATTCAGCCCATCGAATCTGTACTGACCACAATCCTACACAGGCCCTACTCCTGTAATTCCACATATTTACCCTTCTAATCCTCCTAACGCTAGGGTCAATTTAGCATGGCCAATCAACCTAAGCCACACATCTTTGTACTGCCATAAAGGTCAAAGATAAGATTCCCACAGGCTCATCGTCAAGCTGAATAGACATGTGTTCTTGTGTCCAGGTCATTGCTATTCATAAATTGCAAAATATGTTCCCTGATAATACTTTCCCAGAGTTGAGTCTGCTAATTAAGGATTCCCAGGTCCTTGGCTCTAAACTATTGAACTTTCCCATCATGCCTTTCAGTACCTTGCATTGACTGTAAGTTTAATCACAGTAAAATACTTTGAAATGCATTTAAAATATCAACTTACTTGTCTTAAAACCATAGCTGCTTGGTTTAATTCTCTTATTGCATTCATATATGGGTAAGTTATCATTCCTCTTCCAACTGTTAGCTCTGCCAATGTCTGCATTCTGTCTAAAATAAGAGAAATCTCAAATAATCACTTTCAGGACCAAAGGATTACATGAGAATGATTTGATCTGATTTTTTTTAGAGAATGTTTTGATTGAAAGTTTTATATTTTACCAGAAATTGAAACAAATCCCCAAAATCCAGCACAGTACAGAGTGATCAATATTCCACACATATGGAAAAGACCAGCAAATATTCATACAAATGATTCAAATTATTAATCATTGTAATCGCTGTAATCAGCACCTCCTCTTGTGCAGATAATGAAGAAAAGGCGGAGGAGTCTCAGGATAACAGGATAAAAGCATCTGGCCTCATGGTGCATGCCCATCTCCACAGGATAACAGAGACAGAGCTACTCAATATACAGGATGCCTTATGGGGTAAAATACAACCAATCAAGACCTAACTCAGCATCCCGGAACCACTAAGCAATGAAAGGATATCCCTGAAAAAGAAACATCAGGATACCACCTGTACAAGACGTGGCATGGCAGTGTACACTCTCATATAAGCCCAGGATTCTCACACCACACCAAAGTTCGCAACACAGCAAGCCATATCTGGCCCTAACATCACTGGAAACCTTAAACCATCTTCCACCAAGGAAGCCCCATCAACAAGGAGAAGAAAAATCATCAAGGCACCCATCAACACCCCAGATTCACCAGATTCTCTTCATTTGCAAACACAATTCCATTCCTGAGGGTGCTTCAGGTACAAAGTCAGAATCCAGAGCGTCAATAGCCCTGACACTCCTCAATATATGTACAGGTGAGACTCCCTGATTGGGTAGCCAAACATTACATCAGTGAGGGAGCTGGTACTACAAGAGGCCAACCTCATGGGCCTCGTTGAGGTCATTGCAGATATCTTGGGGAGAGATACAACTCTTAACTGTAACAAGTCAGAGCCTATATCACCAATGTACCTACCTGGATAAAGAAAGGAAGAGGAACACCAGGATTACCCAGTACGCGCCAAGAACAAAGAACAATACAGCACAGGAACAGGCCCTTCGGCCCTCCAAGCCTGCACTGATCATGTGTTCCTAACTAGACCATCCCGTTTGTATCCTTCTATTGCCAAACATGGTCTATCTGTATACACTTTTGCAAGAAGGATATCAGGAACAGCTTAACCTCATAAGGAACAGGATATTGCCCTCCCCTCGGAAATTCAATCCCGAAGAAGGAGGATTCTCTGGTAGTCCCTGTATAAGACCACTTGGAGGAAGTTGACCTAGTCCTCCATCCAGACTAATCTCCAACCAAAGAACGATTCTAACAACACTGAACCAAAGCACTTAGCCTCGCAGCCAACAGGATACTACATCCTGAAGGAAACCATGTCTCAAGGAGAGTAGTCTTAAGCCCCCAAAAGGGGACATCATGGGGGAGGGTGGCCTATTCCCCCACCCAACCTACCCTTCACCTGACCTGGAGAAACATAGTTACTACTACTCTAACCTACCCAATGACACATTAGAATAAGGGCTGACAGGCCAAAGATACTCATGTCACTCTTACACATTGAACAAAGTAATCATTGAGATTCAGCAGGTCCATTCATTTGTAAATATGCTTGTGAAAGATCAATCTTGCTGAATAACCCAGCAAAGAAATCTTCAATTAATGGAAGCGGGTATTGACCAGCACACAACAATGGATTTATTTTAAAATCACCACAAATATGAACTGAACCATCTGGCTTCATGACAACTTGTGATGGAGGTAGCCCAGTCCCTCATTGTAACCAGTTCTAACACACCTATGTTAACAAGTCTTACAATCCTTCTCCGACCTCGGGATGAATCGCATATGTCATCGTTCTTGCTATGAGACTTTTTGGTTGACTATTAGGCTTTATTTTGAGTTTCACCTGAATGCTCTTCATTGAGCCATTTGGTTGATAAACTGCACTCCTTGATGCCACAGGGATCAGAGAACCACATGAGTACAATCGATGGTCCCCTGCACCTAGGAAAATTCTGCAATTTGGATGAAACCCATGGCTCTTGCATCCTGGCTTGTCTGATCTCAATCGAATTTGGTGTAGTTGTGTGCTCTTCTGAAGAGTGCAAGGCTTTCTGGTCTAGTGCGTAGGTTCCTTCTGCTCTGTCATTTGCCCTCCTCCCCCTGGGTCACCCCTTCTGTGTAAACAGCCTCGCTGCCTCAACACCCATCCCTCCCCCTTCTGTCTGGGCTGTCTTGGAAGTTGGGACCCACTCTACTGCTTCACCCCAGCCCCCAACGCCTGCCCAGTTGCTGCTCCACGCACTCCCATTCCCACCTGCACCCCCAGGCCCTTTGCTGGTCCTTCCATGCCCTTGTCAGTGACCCCTCTCCCATGGGAAGCTGCATCCCTACCTCTGAACTCCTCTTTGGAGGTGAGCTTGGCAGGTTACCGTTTTGAAAAAGTTGTTGTAAATAGCGCCATCATGACATTACACAACTGGGGATGGACCTTCGAGCATGGGCGGGGGGAGCGGAATGATAGCTATGGGGAGGCCCACTAAAGAGATGCTAATGTATTATAATGGGATTCCCACCACCATTCATGCCCCATGCGAATGGGAGTTAAAAACTCCCGGCCAAACTATCAGACTATTTTAGACTGGTGATGTTGAGTGGAAAGTTTGTTACTTGTCAGAGGATAGAGCCAAAGATTCATTGTAGAGTATATTGATGGATAACTCTGAGTCCAGTGCCTCTACTTAGAGGAAAATCTGTCTGGCCTCAGCTAAGTAGATGATAGTCAACTCAGAGAGTGTATTTCTTCCAATTCTATGACAGTAAAGAAATATTTTTAAGGACCAGTGTACATTCAGTGATAAGCTGAGAAGGATACCAGGAACAGAATAATGGGTAGCACGGTGGCACAATGCTGAGGACTGTTGCCTCACAGTGCCAGAGACCCAGGTTCAACTCTGGCTTGGGTGATTGTCTGTGTGGAGTTTGCATATTCTCCCCCTGTCTGCGTGGGTTTCCTCTGATTGTTCCAGTTTCTTCCCACAGTCAGAAAAGACATGCTGTTAGGTGCATACGCCATGCTAAATTCTCCCTCAATGTACCCAAACTAGGGGATTTTCACAGTAACTTCATTGCAGTGTTAATGTAAACCTGCTTGTAACACTAAAAGCAGATTCTACTGAGAAGGTAAATAAGCTGTATAACTAGATAAACTTGTTTACAGTTAATTTTTACTTATTTACTTATTCATATAGTTTGAGCATTAGTGTAGATTTAATTTTGAAATGAGGCAAACAATGTGATGCCAGCATCTACACCACATATCTCCAGGTAGGCGATGCAGTGGAGATCTGAGAATGTTGGAAAGCAAGAAAAAGACCCTAGCAAACAAGCAATGCAAAGGCACCAACAACATTTAACAAGCAAACTCGCCTTCAAGAACAAAGGCCCAACATGACTGAATAACTCTATGGCCATGATTTTGCACCTGTGCTGGGTGTGAACCCAAATGGCATTGTGGGTGCAAAATATGGTAAGTCCCGATAAACAGATCTCACTGCCGAAATCTCGCCATGCTATTATCCCCGCTTCCTACCAGTGATATGCTGAGGTTCCTACCCAAAGGGGTCTGGAAACTTATCTAAATAAATTATCATCTCAGTGAAGGGCTTCCCCACCATAAATTTCCCCCATATTGGGATCTCCCATCACATCGGTGAAGTTTGCAACAGGGTTCTTGAAATGGGAATCAGGCGAAGGGAACCAATTGTGAGTACGCAGGTACGTAGAGCATCAGGGAGAGAAGGACGTGCCTGTGCAGTACCCTGGCACTGCCCCTGGTGCTGCTCTGGTACTACTCTGACACCCTGGCAGTGTCAAGAGGGGAAGCCCTCTGGGACATTCCCTGTGTCTGTGGAGGGTGGGAGGTGAGTTCTTTGTTTTCTAACTGGACTTGGAATTCCAGGCGTTGCTGGATTTTTCCAGCCTCACCCTGCCAATGTGACGGCGTGGGCCATGACTGAAAACTTTTTTGCCGGATTATCTAGCGAGAAGAGCCGCACACCAGCCTTTTCGCTTCAGCCAGCACTCTGTGTGAAAATTCTGCTGTGAGTTATTAATGATTTTATGAGTGCTGTTCAGATGCTGAGAACGCAATGAGGCTATCAACAAACTCCACTAAAATTGAGAATCTAGGTGTAGCAAAGAAGTGAAACGTCAGTCTCTAGATTACAAAATGGCACACAATATACACCACACTGTAAACTACTTGTAGCCAGTGCCTTGGTACCATAATTCACAACAAATGACTATTCCTTTGTTTATCCTTCTCTGAGCCAATGCAGCATTTTTTGTGTGTATCTTAAAAGCCAGGTATTTCTGTCTTACCCAGAAGAGACACATGATTTATGGCTTATTTGTGTTCTCTTCTTTAACCTGTGCTCCAAGTTGTGCAATGATGAAACTCTGAAATATTGCTACACTTGCCATCTTCTTTGTGCATTTGGAAGCTATTCCACAGCATCCAGAATGTGCCCATTCATTGTATTACAGAAGTTGTCAGCACTTGAAGAAGCCCAAGATGAAATCAATATTTTCTTACTTGCTCATTCATTTTTAACATTTCTGGAGGCTAACTGTCTTGGAGCTACTCACTGTTCAGGGTTGGCAATAGTTTGTTTGGTTTTTATTTGCTGCTAAGAAACTCACACGTAGACATTTCACATTTCAATAACACAATGTCATGACCAACGCATAAATTATCCTTTAAAAGTCAAACTTATCTCTTCTTTTGATTGGAGAAAAGGATCAATCCCGTACCTAGTTATTAGTAAACAGAACTATCTTTAATGTTAATGCATGTGGGTGTCAGCCTGGGCTCAGTGGTACCCCCTCTTACTTTGGTTGTCATTTCAGAACCCACTCCAAAGACTCAAAGACAATGTAGACTGACACTCCTAGCATTAACACTGAACTAGTGTTGCACTTTAAGAGGTGCCATTTTCAGCTAAGTGCTGGAATTTTACTGTCTCCCCTGCCTGAGGTTTGTAAGATCTCACCTGAGGCCAATGGAGGATGCCTTCTGTGAGCCTTGCCCACCCCAATTCTGGGGCAGGTATGCCAGCAAAACTCCAGCAAAGATATTAAACTGGTCCTATGGCATTGTTTTGTCAAACGGAATAGGAATTTTCCTGATGTCCTGGTCAGTTTGTTAAGCAACATCATGAACAGTTAGTTTATCTCAACATCCCCTCTTTCTCAGTCCTTCCACTATCTCCAATATATCGTTCTGCTTGTTTGACATCAGTAACTATGGAGCAGAAAAATCCTCCAACTAAATATTGGAAAGTTCAAAGCTTTGGATGCCACCACAAACTCCATTCCCATGCTTCCAGCTACATCTGTCTCCCTAGCACCTGTCTGAGGATGGACCAAATTGTTTGTAACCTTGATGCCAAATTTGAAAGGAGTTTCTAAACATGAAATTGCAAATTTCAACCTCTGTAGCATTGTCTGACTTTGTTACTGTCTCAGCTTGCCCACTAAATGAAACCCTCGTCCATGGCTCTGTTCATAGAATCATAGAATATCTACAGTGTAGAAGGAGGTCATTCAGCCCATCAAGTCTGCATTGATCTTACCCAGGCCCTATCTCTGTAACACATGTATTTTACCCCGCTAATCCTGATATATATCTTGGGATAGTAAGGGGCAATTTAGCATGGCCAATCCATCTAACCTTCATAACTTTGGATTGTGGGAGGAAACTGGAACACCTGGAGGAAACTCACGTGAACTTGGGGAGAACGTGCAAACTCCATATAGTCTGTTACCCAAGGCTAGAATTGAACCCAGGTCCCTGGTGCTATGAGGCAGCAGTGCTAACAATTTTTTTTGTGACCCATAAACTTGACTATTCTGATGCTTTCCAGACCAGCCTCTTACCTTCAAGCCTATATTAACCTTTGTTTATTCTTTCATGGGACGTGTGTATTGTTGGCTTGACCAGCATTTATTGTCCTTGAGAAGGTAATGGTCAGCTATCTTTTTGAACTGCTGCAGTCCATATAGAAACATAGAAACTAGAAGCAGCAATAGGCTACTCAGCCCTTCAAGCCTGCTCTGCCGTTCATTTTGATCATAGCTAATCATCAAATTCGATATCCTGATCTCCCCTTTCCCCCACATCCCTTGATCACTTCAGCCCTAAGAATTATACCTAATTCCTTTGTGAAATCACACAACATTTTGGCCTCAACTACTTTCTGTGATAGTGAAATCCACCCATTCACCACACTCTGGGAGAAGAAATTTCTCCTCACCTCAGTTCTAAAAAGTTTGTCTGTTATCCTCAAACTATGACCCCTAGTTCTGGGCTCTCCATCACTGGGAACATTCATTCTGAATCTATCCTGTTGAACCCTGTTAGAATTTTACAAGTTTCTATGAGATCCCCTCTCACTCTTCTAAACCCCAATGAATATAATCTTAACTAACTTAATCTCTCTTCATATGACAGACCTGCCATTGCAGGAATCAGCCTGGTAAACCTTCGCTGTATTCCCTCCAAAGCAAGGACAATGCTTTAAGTACATCCACAGTACTGTAAGGAAAGGAGATCCAGGAGTTTGACCCAGTGACAAATGAAGGCACAGGAATGTAGTTCCAAATCAGGATGATTTGTAACCTGGAGGAGAGCTCTCAGATGTTTACGTTCCCATGCATGTTCCCATGCTTCTAGGTGGTAAAAGTCGTGGGTTTGGAAGGAGCCTTGGTGAGTTGGTGCAGTGTACCTTGTACATGGTACACACTGATACCAATGTGTATTGGTTATGGTGGTATTGAATTTTGAAGGTGGTGGATGGGCTGCCAATAAACAGGTTGCTTTGTCCTGGATGGTATTGAGTTTCCTGAGTGTTATTCAAGCTGCATTCATCCAGACAAGTGGTGAGATTCAATCATACTCTTGATTTGTACCTTGTAGATGTTGGACGAGCTCTGGGGAGTCAGGAGGTGAATAACTCTCAGCAGAATTTTCATAAGAACATAAGAACATAAGAAATAGGAGCAGAAGTAGGCCACCTAGCCCTTCGAGCCTGCCCCGCCATTCAACAAGATCATGGCTGATCTGAAGTGGATCAGTTCCACTTTCCTGCTTTCCCCCAATTACCCTTAATTCCCTTGTCTATCAGAAACCTATCTACCCTTGACTTAAATATATTCAATGAGGTAGCCTCCACCACTTCAATGGGCAGAGAATTCCAGAGATTCATCACCCTTTGAGTGAAGAAGTTCCTCCTCAACTCCATTCTAAACGGCCCCCCACTTTATTTTGAGGCTGTGCCCTCTAGTCCTGCTATCCTTTCTAAGCGGGAAGAATCTCTCTACCTCTACCCTATCTAGCTCCTTCATTATTTTGTAAGTCTCTATAAGATCCCCTCTCAGCCTTCTAAACTCTAACGAGTACAGGCCCA
This sequence comes from Carcharhinus amblyrhynchos, assembly GCF_965287045.1. Lineage (NCBI taxonomy): Eukaryota > Metazoa > Chordata > Chondrichthyes > Carcharhiniformes > Carcharhinidae > Carcharhinus > Carcharhinus amblyrhynchos. Next base: position 43,727,534 of record NC_137327.1, on the reverse strand, counting down.
GCCTATTCAATTTCTCCTCGTAAGCTAAGTCCCTCATCTCCAGTATCAGCCTGGTGAACCTTCTCTGTACTCCCTCCAAGGCCAATATATCCTTTTGCAAATAAGGGGACCAAAACTGCACACAGTACTCCAGTTGCAGCCTCACCAGTGCCCTGTACAGTTGCAGCAAGACCTCCCTGCTTTTATATTCAATCCCCCTCGCTATAAAGGCCAACATTCCATTCGCCTTCTTGATCACCCGCTGCACCTGCAGACTGAGTTTTTGCGATTCGTGCACAAGGACCCCCAGATCCCTCTGCACCATAGCATGCTGCAGCCTTTTGCCCTTTAAGTAATAATCCCTCCTACTATTATTTCTACCAAAGTGGATAACTTCACATTTGCTAACATTATACTCCATCTGCCAGGTCCTCGCCCACTCACTTAGCCTATCCAGATCTCTCTGCAGACTTTCCACGCCCTCCACGCAATTTGCTTTTCCACTCATCTTTGTGTCATCAGCAAATTTTGTTACCCTACACTCAGCCCCCTCCTCCAGATCGTCTATGTAAATGGTAAACAGTTGAGATCCCAGCACCGATCCCTGCGGCACTCCACTAGTCACCAATTGCCAACCAGAAAAGCACCCATTGATACCAATTGTCTACTTCCTGCTAGATAACCAATCCTCATTCCCCGCTAACACTTTACCCCCAACTCCGTGTACCCTAACCTTCTGCAGCAACCTTTTGTGAGGCACCTTATCGAATGCTTTCTGGAAATCTAAAAACACCACATCCACTGGTTCCCCTCTGTCTACTGCACTGGTCACATCTTCATAGAAATCCAGTAAATTCGTTAAACACAACTTCCCCTTCATGAATCCATGTTGTGTCTGCTTGATCGCACTGTTCTTTACTAGGTGTCTTGCTATTTCTTCTTTGATGATGGATTCTAGCATTTTTCCAACTTCGGACGTTAAGCTAACCAGCCTGTAGTGCCCTGCCTTTTGTCTGCTACCTTTCTTAAACAGCGGTGTAACAATAGCTGTTTTCCAATCTTCTGGCACTTCCCCAGAGTCCAGCAAATTTTGACAAATAATTACTAACGCATCTGCTATTACTTCTGCCATTTCTTTCAGAACCCTGGGATGCATTCCATCCGGTCCCGGGGACTTGTCTACCTTCGGTCCCATTAGTCTACCAAGCACTACCTCTCTAGTGACAGTAATTGACCCTCTGACCTGCTGTTATAATCACAGTATTCATAAGGTCAGTGGTAACATACAGGATTTTGATAGCGGGGAATTCAGCAATGGGTTCAATGTCAAGGAGAGGTGGTTAGATTCCCTTATACTGGAGATGTTCATTGCCTTGCAATTGTGTAGCACGAATGGACGTGCAACTTATCAACCAAGCCTGAATGCTGCTCTATTCTTGCTGTATATGGGCACAGATTACATCAGCATTTGAGGAGTCTTGGAATGGTGCTGAACGTTGTGCATCATCAATAATCATTCTCACTTTTAACCTTATGATGGAAGGAAGGTCTTTGATACAGTAGTTGAAGATGGTAGGGTCTCAGACACTCCCCTGAGGAATTCCTGTAATGATGTTCTAGAACTGAGATGATTGACTTCCAACAACTGCAACCATCTTCCTTTGTGCCAGTATGACTCCAACCATCAGAGGGCTTTCCATTGATTCCCATTGAGTCCGATTTTGCCAGGATTTCTTATGCTTACTTGGACAAATGTTGCTTTCATATCAGGGACAGTCACTTTCACCTTCTTGAGCTCAGCTCTTCTGACTGTGTTTGAACTAAGGCTGTAATGATTTGTTTCTTTAGCACTGTTGAAGATCCAATGTAGCAGCTGTGTCCTTTTGGATTCAGTCAGCCTGGTCTGGAGTGGAGCCGCTCTTGCTGATGGATATTAAAGTTCTCCACCCAGAGTACATTATACAACCTTAACGCTAACAAGTCGTACTAATCCTTCTTTGACCTTGGGACAAACTGCATATGGCACCACTCTTAGGCTTCATCTTGAGTTTCACTTGAACTCCTTTCATTGAGCCAAATGTCTCCTCAAATACTCTTTTGTTTATTCAGAGGTGCTGTAAGTCTGTTTTAACATCGACCAGTTTGTTAAGAGCACTCCAGTTAAGATTTACCTTCTCCAACCATGATCTCCCAAATAGAGTTGGAAAATTATTACAGACTACATGGAAAGGCAGCTCTGCTGTTTGTCCACTCAACTCTACATTGACCATGATGTAACCTTTTAATGGCATGATCTCTTTCATGTATGTCCTTAAAATCACATCAGCTGCTTGTAAAGGAAGATGTTTCAGTTTCTGCTGATATGTAGCCTCAAGAATTAAAGATACAGGAACACCAATGTCAATCTCCATCCTAATAGGCTGTCCACTTAATTTCAGAGTCACCCAGAATCAATGTTGTTCCTTGTATATGGATAAGATGTTCAGTTGGAGCCCTTCATTACATTTCTGGACATTCTCCTCTTCACAATCATTATTCTTTTCTTCCATGTTGTAAATTCATTTTGTAGAACGCAACTTGTTCTTCTTGATGGTACCCAGATTCTTCTTCTGAATATTCATCTCCTAACAAGCTTTTGCAATATAAAAACATAAGAACATAAGAAGTAGGAGCAGGAGTAGGCCATCTAGCCCTTCGAGCCTGCCCTGCCATTCAATAAGATCATGGCTGATCTGAAGTGGCTCAGTTCCGCTTTCCCGCTTTCTCCCCACGACCCTTAATTCCCTTGCCTACCAAAAACCTATCTACCCGTGTCTTAAATATATTTAGCGAGGTAGCCTCCACCAGTTCAACGGGCAGAGAATTCCAGAGGTTCACCACCCTTTGAGTGAAGAAGTTCCTCCTCAACTCCGTTCTAAACTGCCTTCCCCTTATCTTGAGGCTGTGCCCTCCAGTCCTGTTGTCCTTTCTGAGCAGGAAGGATTTCTCTACCTCTACCATATCCATCCCCTTCATTATCTTATACATCTCTATAAGATCCCCCCTCATCCTTCTAAACTCCAACGAGTACAGACCCAGTCTATTTAGTCTCTCTTCATAGTCCAACACCCTCATCTCCGGTATCAGCCTAGTGAACCTCCTCTGCACTCCTTCCAAGGCCAAAATATCCTTGCGCGAGTGCGGCGACCAAAACTGCACACAGTACTCCAGCTGCGGCCTCACCAGTGCCCTGTACAGTTGCAGCAAGACCTCCCTGCTTTTATATTCTATCCCCCTCGCTATAAAGGCCAGCATCCCATTCGCCTTATTGATCACCTGCTGCACTTGCAGACTGGGTTTTTGCGACTCATGCACAAGGATCCCCAGGTCCCTCTGCACCGTAGCATGCTGCAGCTTTTCGCCCTTTAAATAGTAATCCCTCCTACTATTATTTCTGCCAAAGTGGATAACCTCACACTTGCTAACATTGTACTCCATCTGCCAGGTCCTCGCCCACTCGCTCAGCCTATCTAGATCCCTCTGCAGACTTTCCACACCCTCCGCACAATTTGCTTTTCCGCTCATCTTTGTGTCATCAGAAAATTTTGTCACCCTACACTCAGCCCCCTCCTCCAGATCATCTATATAAATGGTAAATAGCTGAGGTCCCAGCACCGATCCCTGCAGCACTCCACTAGTTACCAACCGCCAATCAGAATAGCACCCATTGATACCAACTCTCTGCCTCCTATTAGACAACCAATCCTCTATCCACGCTAACACCTTATCCCCAACTCCATGCCCCCTAACCTTCTGAAGCAACCTTTTGTGCGGTACCTTATCAAATGCCTTTTGAAAATCAAGAAACACCACATCCAGCAGTTCCCCTCTGTCTACCGCACTAGTCACATCCTCATAGAATTCCAATAAATTCGTCATCGTATGATGCATTTTGCCAAAACTTTTTCATTGACTATCCCTACTCCAGCATTCACTTGCTGAATGGTCCATTTTGGCACATCTATGACATGCTTGTTGCTGTTTTGACTTCTTGTGAGCAGTTCCCAGCTTATGGATCTTCATTCCTGCATCAAATTGTAAAGCCTGTTTAGCAGCCAATTCCATTGATACTGCGATTTCTACAGCTGCTTCTAAAATCATAGCATGTTCCGTAAGCAATTTTCTTTGGTAATCTCATTTTGGAGACCACAACTAGATAATTGCTAAGGGTATTTACTAATGATTCACCAAGCATGATGTTGTACTACCCTTTTTATGGTTGCCACAAAATGAACAATGCTTTTGCCTTCCACTTAATTCCTTCAGTGAAATCTGAACCATTCCGTGATAATTAATGGCTTTGGAGAATAATGCTTTTCAAGGATATTTGTCGTTATTGAAAGTTTTAGTTCCTGGCTTTGTTGCTTGAACAAAATTGAAGGTTTTGCTTCCTTCTGTATTAAGAAAAGCTGGTATGTACAACTCGCCTGCAGTTTTATTCACTTGTAAAATACTAAAAACACTGCATAGGAACTCCAGGATTCATTTTCTTCATTGAAAGGGCCCATGGATCCTAATTGATGTGTAATTTCTCTGGCATACCCTAGTGACTCAAGCCTGCTCATTTTACTGCCTTTCCACTACTCCCCTTTTTACCCTGAAGATGGTTGACTTGATGTATTTTTTTTCAACAATCCCAGCTGTACAGCAGAGAATCCCTTATTCTTGAATATGCCAGGCCGCTGCTAGGAATCTCACCCTTTTCTGATCGGGATAAAAATCCTCTCTTATAAAACCACAAAGGGAGCTTTTCCTTACTTGTCTTCCTGGCTCTGACACTTCAATCTTTAATCCTGTTGTTGCTTCTCTCCAGCCTTCTCTAACATTCAAAGTGTGAGGACTAACAATGTTTCTCTTCAAGACTCTCGAAGAAATGAAATCCTGATTCGTTGCAGACTTCCTTTTAGTGACGTAACTATGTTAGGGGTTGTGAGTTTTAACAAAGGAAAAGATGCATTTGTAGATTCAATTTAACAACAAAAGGTTTATTGAAGGAGCTGCTGCCTATACAGAGGACAGACTGAAAGTAAAGTAAAATTTTTAAAGTTTATTTATTAGTCGCAAATAAGGCTTACATTAACACTGCAATGAAGTTACTGTGAAAATCCCCGAGTTGCCACACTCCAGAGCCTGGTCGGGTCAATGCATCTAACCAACACGTCTTTCAGACTGTGGGAGGAAACCAGAGCAAACCCATGCAGACACGGGGAGAATGTGCAAACTCCACACAGACAGTAACCCAAGCTGGGAATCGAACCTGAGTCCCTGGCGTTGTGAAGCAACAGTACTAACCCACTGTGCTCCCTGTCTGTTGGGCCCTTATCCACACGAGTCTGTCCCTGGAGATGGGGGAGAGAGGAGTTGAGGGTGGGGGGGGTTGCAGAGCAGCCTGTCATATAGCTTCCAGCCAGATGCAAATCAGCCAGAGCAGCAGCCTCTGCTTCACCCTAATGAATCATCATCAAATCACATGATCAGTTCTTAAAACAATCTGCAACCACTCGAATGTATAACAACCACCTACTGTGTTTTCTCCAAGTGTGTTCAACATGAAGTAGTACAGATTCATCAGTTGAAGATTGAGGACGAATAGATGATAAGCAGCAGAAGGTGTCCTTGTCCATGTTTGACTTGATACCATGAGACGTCATGGGGTCCAGAGTCAGTGTTGAGAACTCCCTCCCAATTGTGTACCATTGTGTTTGCCACTTCAATGTTGGTCATGTTGTTATTTGGGACATTATCTGTAAGGTATGTTTTGGTAGGTAATGAACCAGATGGGTTTTTATGACAATTGATGATGGTTTCGTGGCCATTATTACTGCAACTAGCTTTTCGATTCCAGACTTATTAACTGAATTTAAATTTCACATGATGGGAATTGAACCTGTGTCCTCAGAGAGTTAGCCTGGGTCACTGGGTTACTAGTCATGTGATATAACCACTATGCCACTACCTTCCCCTTGAATTTGAGGTCATGCCTGTATCCTAATTCATGCCAAATCACCACTTGTTCATTCATCAGATCTGTGCTTACTGAATTACGTTGGGTTCTAGTTAACCAATTGTAAAATTGTCATCCTTGTTTTCAAACCTCTTAATGACTTTTCCCCTCTTTATCTCTATATTTGCATCCAGTCCTACAATGCTCCAAGAACTCTGTGCTCCTACAGTTAGCTGATGAAGGAGTAGTGCCCCAAAAGCTCATGATTCCAAATAAACCTGTTGGACTTTAACCTGGTGTTGTGAGACTTCTTACTGTGCCTACCATTATGGCCTCACACTTGTTTTTAATGGCCTCACTGTTGGTGACCATGCCTTCAGCTAGGCCCTAACCACTGGAATTCTCTGTCTAAACTTCTCCAACCTCCTTGTTTCTCTCTTTTCCTTTAGGAGGCTCCTTAAAACCTACCTCTTTGGCCTAGGTTTCAGTCATCTATTACCTCCCCATGTGGCACAGTGTTGAATTTGGTTTAATAACACTCCTCTGAAGCACCATGGGATGTTTTACTATGATAAAGGTGCGATATGAATGCAAATAGTTGCTGCAGCTGCTTTTGCTGTTTTTGAGACCTTGGTGTGTATGACTTGGCTTCCGTGCTTCAGACATTACAATAGTGACTATATTTCAAAAGAATGTTATTATTTTAAAATCTTTTAGGATGTTGTCAAAGACACTGTATATAAGTAAGTTATTTTGTGTTTTAAGTTCCTACTTTTGACCAATGCTTGGCCAATCGCATTTCCTTTACAGTCTGTGTGAAGTTACTTACAAATAGGCAGTACTTCTGTTAAAGGGTTTTAATCAGTGGAGAAATTGCAAGATACTAACTTGGGGATGTGAAATTGAAGTAAGTTCCTCTTACGTTGTTTTTTTGAGAAAATTGTCTGAAGCAACAACAGACACTATGGTATCCTCCAATACAACTGTGGAGCAGAATGGGACAATTCATACTGCGATTCCAATACAAAATACAGTGGCCTGCATTGTTCTTAGTCTGGCCTGTCTTGTTGGAGTACCAGGGAACTTAGTAGTGATCAAGGTAATTCTTTGTAACATTAAGCAGTGGTCTTCTACCATCTTGCTCATATTGTCACTGGCTGTAGCAGACTTTGTGGTCCTGGTCACTTTGCCATTTTGGATTTACTTTCTTGCTGATGCATGGATTTTTGGAATCTCGCTTTGGAAATTCTCTTTCTATCTCATCTTCACATCCATGTATGCCAGTGTGTTCTTCATCATGGTGCTGAGCATTGAGCGCCTATTGAGCGTGCTCTACCCATTCATGCTTCAGAAAATGTGGAAAGGAGCAACAGTCAGCAAAGTGGTCATTTGCATCTGGGTTTCTGCTTTCCTTCTCGCTATTCCAGCCGTGACACTTGAACTCAAGTTGGATGAAAACGGGCGTCCACGTAAGAGAGTTTATTCTTCCGACCAGCTCGAGATAGGACTTATGTTGTTGGAAACCATGGTGGGTTTTATCATTCCTTTTGCCACACTGTCTACCTCGTACATCTGGGTGTCTAAAAGAATAAAACAAATGGTCTTTCGAAGAAGAAACAAACCGATGAAGCTGATTGCGCGAATTGTGATTGCGTTTGTTGTTTGCTGGTTTCCTTATCACACAGGAAACATTGTTAGAATATTCTCAGTGTTGGTAAGGAATTCCAATTCAGATCTCTCAAAGGAACTGGACAAAGTTTACCAAGCAATGAAAGATGCCGCTGGGGCTCTGGTTTTCATCAGCAGTTGTATTAACCCCATCCTTTATGCATTTGCTGCCCGGAGCTTCAAGAATGGACTTAAAACTTCAAATTTTGCTAAGGTCTTTGAACAAATGAGCAGTTTTAAGGAGAAACAGTCCAAAAGGATGAATAACTCAGAACATCAATCTGAATGATTAAATATGCTTTAATTCTGAGGATCTTTTTGATATGTTAATGCAAATGAACCATAAATTATCACTTTTTATATCCATGCACCTTTGAGGAAGAATTACATTCCAGATATATATTTTTAGGGCAGCCAGCTCTTTTAAAGCCTAGCTTTTGTGTAATAACCTGAAAAGTCTTGGGAAAATCACACAATGCTTTATGCCTCTTAAACAAATGAATATAGCATCACTGCAAATTCATAGTCATTGGTACCAAAAGGTGGGGAGGGGGGGCAGTGGGCAGGGCTGCAGAAAACTACCTCCTGACTTTGCCTCTAAACCCCTCTGTCCTCACCTCTCCATGTGAACCCTTGCTCTGCTATTCTTCATCCCACCCTCAATCCCTTTTTCTCTGAGGTCCAATTATGATCTCAGACCTCTGGTGGGTGCACTTGCTGCCACCTGCCAGGGCAGCATGGTGGCACAGTGGTTAGCACTGCTGCCTCACAATGTCAGGCTGAGTTTGTACTTTCTGCCCACATCTGTGTGGGTTTCCTTTGAATGTTCTGGTTTCCTCCCACACGCCAAAGATGTGTGGGTTAGGTTGATTGGTTATGCTAAACTAACCTTAGTGTCAGGGGACAAGGGTTTTGGGAATGGGGCTCAGGTGGGACTGTGGTTGGTACAGACTTGATGAGTTGAATAGCCTCCTCTGGTGCTGTAGGGATTCTGTGATTCCCTGGAGGCACGAGGAGCTGCTGACTATGTGATTTCTGTCAAGGCCTTTCCCACGAAACAGTTCTTTGGTCAGACAGAAGCTTTGTCTCAAGCACTGCAAAGATTTATTCATGGTCTGTAAGGTTTGTGGATGGAGCCAGGTCCAATTCAATCATGTCCATGCATTGCTGGTAGTTTTTAAAGATATGGCTGGTGATTATTCAAATTCAGAAGGCCTTGATGACAGCATTGGAGGCTAATAGTGAGCTGGAGCTATTCAGTTAACCTTAGATGGGTCAAGCTAGTCGGAACCATCAGAAAGATAGGTAAGGTCAAGTTTTCCTAACTTTTCCGGCCACGGAACTCTTTTGACTTCCCAAGAGTTCTGATGGAACCCTTAAGAAATATTCTTATTATGTTAAAGAGTTAAACCACAAGAAATTGATTGTTTTTGCACAATAGGAACAAACTGATAAAACAACACTTTGTTATTTCTTTCATGTGTCCATTTAGTATAATTAAAGGTCCTCTGCTTCAACAGACACTCCTTTTTATCATTGTTAATGGGAGGAGAGATGCTGCTTCTTTTGCGAAATCAATTGAATGTTGGGAAAGCTGCTGGAGAGCTGGATTCTCATATCAAACACATCCACACACTCGCACACACACGCTTACATACACTCACTCACACTCACACACATCCACACACTAACACACGCTCACTCACACCCACACACTTGCACACACACACTTACATACTCTCACTCACACACACACACGCTTACATACATTACTCACACACTTACACACACTCACGCACATCCACACACTTGCACACACATGCTTACATACACTCATACTCACACACATCCACACACTTACACACACATCCATGCACTCGCACACACACACTTACATATACTCACTCACACATCCACACACTTACACACACTCACTCACACACACACATCCACACACTCGCATGCACATGCTTACACACACTCACTCGCACTCACACGCATCCACACACTCACACACATCCACACACTTACACACACACTCATACTCACACACATCCACACACTCGCACGCACACGCTAACACACACTCACACACACCCACACACTTGCACACACACATACTCTCACTCACACACATCCACACACTCACACACACACGCTTACATACACTCCCTCACACTCACACACATCCACAGACTCGCGCACACACACACTTACATACACTCACTCACACTGACATACATCCACACACTTACACACACTCACTCGCACACACACATCCACACACTCGCATGCACATGCTTACACACACTCACTCACACACATCCACACACTCGCGCACATATGCTTACATACACACACATCCACACACTTACACACGCTCACTCACACTCACACACATCCACACACTTACACACACTCACTCGCACACACACATCCACACACTCGCATGCACATGCTTACACACACTCACTCACACACATCCACACACTCACGCACACATGCTTACATACACACACATCCACACACTTACACACGCTCACTCACACACTTACACACACTCACTTACACACACCCACACACTCGCACACACACGCTAACACACACTCACTCACACACTTGCACACACACACTTACATACTCTCACTCACACTCACACACATCCACACACACACACGCGCGCTTACATACATTACTCACACACTTACACATACTCACACACATCCACACACTTACACACACACGCTTACATACACTCACTCACACTCACACACATCCACACACTTACACACATCCACGCAGTCACACACACACGCTTACATATACTCACACACATCCACAGACTTACATACACTCACTCACACACACATCCACACACTTGCACGCACATGCTTACACACGCTCACTCGCACTCACACGCATCCACACACTCGCGCACACACGCTTACATACACTCACAAACATCCACACACTTACACACACTCAGTCATACTCACACACGTCCACACACTTACACACACACACACACATCCGCACACTCGCACGCACACGCTAACACACACTCGCTCACACCCACACACTTGCACACACACAGTTACATACTCTCACTCACACTCACACACACACACACACACATGCTTACATACACTCCCTCACACTCACACACATCCACACACTCGCACACACACACTTACACACACTCACACACATCCACACACTCGCCCACACACACTTACATACTCTCACACTCACACACATCCACACACACACACGCTTACATACACTTACTCACACTCACGCACATCCACACACTTACACACACACACACATCCACACACTTGCACAGACACGCTTACATACACTCACTCACACTCACATACATCCACATACTTGCACACACACGCCTATACACACTCACTCTCACATGCTTACACACACTCACACACTAACACACATCCGCACGCTCTCACACACATGCTTATACACACACTCACACTCACACACATCCACACACTTGCACACACACGCTTACACACACTCAGACACACACACTTATACACACTCACTCACACTCAAACACATCCACACACTTGCACACAAACGCTTACACACACTCACACACACTCATTTACACACACTCACTCACACTCACACACATCCACACACACATACATCCACATACTTGCACGCACACACTCACACTCACTCACACACATCCACACACTCACACGTACACACTTACACACATTCACTCGCACGCACACACTTACACACATTCACTCACACTCTCACACATCCATATGCTCACATACACACACTTACACATAATCACTCACACTCACACACATTCATACACTCGCATGCACACACTCACACACACACTCACGCATACTCACTGACTCATGCATGCACACAATTACATACAGTCACACACATCTACAAACTTGCATGCATACACTTACACACACACACTCACTGACACACACTCGCACACACACACTTACATGCTCACACTCATGCACACTTGCACATACACACTCACTGACACACACTCGCACACACACACTTACAGACTCACACTCACATGCAACATATACACATTCACACACACACATATCCACAAACTCGCATGCACACACACTCACATTCTCTCACACACTTGCACTTACACACTTACACTCGCGTGCACACACACACATGCTCACACACACACTGACACACACTCGCACGCACACACTTACACACTTGCACACACATGCACACACACTTGCGCACACACATGCACACACACACTCTTGCACAGAGTTGTGCTTACACATCACACTCACACACACACACATACTTGCATACACACACTCGCATACACACACTCACTGACACACACTCGCACGCACACACTTATGCACTCACAAGCACACACACACATGCACACTCGCACACACACTCACTGACACACACTCACATGCAGAGGCTTACACACTCACTCACGCACACACACACTCGCACCCACCCCCACACACACACACACGCATACTCACTGACACACTTACACATGCACATGCAGACACTCACACACACTCTCATGCACACTCGCTTGCACACATGTACAGTTATACAAACACTCACTGACACACACTCGAACACACATACATACACATACACACTCACTTACACACTCATACTCACACACACACATACATTTGCACACACAGTCACTTGCACATACACATTCACTGACACACATGCACACACACACACAAACACACACTTGCACACACACTCGCACACACATATTCACATACACACAGACACTCACTGACATACACTCGCACACACACTGACACACACTCGCACACACTTACACACTCACACTCCCACATACATACACCCACTTGCACACACATATTCATTGACACAGACTCGTACATACATACATTCACACTCACTCACACACACACATACTCGCACATACACACATCCACACTCTCTCACACACACTCACTAACACACACTCGCCCATACATACATCCCAACACGCTTGCACGTACACACACAAACACACTCACTTGCACACACTAACACACACACGCACACACTAACACACACTCACCCACACATGCATCCACACACATTTGCACATGCTTGCGCACACATCCACATACACTCGCACACAAACACACACACACTTACACATGTACACACGCTCACACACACACTTAGAAACTTACACATGCACACACATTTACACATACCCCCCCACACACACACACATACTCATACACACATGCTGACATACAAACATGCGTGCGCACACACATATACACACTCACTCACACACACACATTTACACACATGCACCCCACACATTTACATACATACACACTTATATGCACACACACACATACACACATGCTCACATACAAACATGCACACACACACACATACTCTGACACAGACACATAAACTCACACATTCACTGATACAGACATACACACACACTCGCTCAAACACACTCATACACGCACACACACATCCACATATTCACTCACACACACTCACATTCACACATCCACATGCACTCACACACACAGACTCACACATAAATGAAGAGTCATATGACCTCCAGTACTACTGACAATGTATGCCTCTGCACTAATCTGCACTGAGAAGGGCTCACAACTTAGCCACAGCTCTCTACAGAGACACGGCCTCTTCTTGCACCATTGTTTTCTCATCTGAAACTGGGTGAGCCTATTTCTGCAGATCCTGTCCTCTGGATACTTCCTCTGTCACCATCACCTCAATCTTACAGGCAAACAGAGTTAAACCTTTTCATGCCTGAGGACCCATCCTTGTGACGCACGAGCTTCATGATGCTGTTCTGCCTCTATCACTTATAGCGGCTCCCATGACCATAAAGAACTTAAGTGACTCTAAAGTTCTTTCAGACATTTGGTGATCACCAAAAGTGCTAGATAAAGCAAGACTTTCTTTCCCTCTGTTTCAGTGCCCTCCTCCGTGTTCCATCTGGCGGTCGTGTGGCTTTCATTGTAATATCCCTGCACCTCATTGGTGGGGTTTTGCACAGACAGCAAGAGCCAAGCCCGAAGAGGGTATCCCTAATCTCCTACAAACTAACCCCTAAATCTCTTTTCTGGAATGAAAGTTCTGAAATGTTGGACTGGTGTGATCCGGAGACATCGTGACAACTCTGAGCGAATCTAGCATGTATCTACATGAACCTCTTGTCTTGTGAGGGATTGTCTTATAAGGAAAGATTAAACAGATTGGGACTCTACTCATGGAATTTAAAAGAATGAGAAGTGATCACATTATGGGGCTTGACAGAGTAAACTCTGAGAGGATGTTCCCCTTCATGGAAGAGTCTAGGATCAGAGGACATACTGTCAGAATAAAGAGACACCAGTTTAGGACTGAAATGGGGAGGAATTTCTTCTCTCGGATGGTTGTGAGTCTTTGGAACTCCTTGCCACAGAGAGCTGTGGGGGCAGAGTGTTTGCACATATTTAAGGTTGAGAGTTTTGATCAGTAAGGGAATCGAGGGATATGGGGAAAGGGCAAGAAAGTGGACATGAGGAAATTTGGATCAATCGTGATTCTATTGAATGGCAGAGCAGGTTGGAGGGCCTGAATGATCTAATCCTGTTCCTATTTCTTATGATCTCTTTATGTTGTTCCAATACCAGCTGTTCATTGAAGGAAGAATACATATTGTGGTTTATAAATCTCCTAGTTGTTGTAGTGGTGATCGGATTATCTCATTTGTGCAATCAATGTCATCCTGTACCTGTGGGAATCCAACCAAGGCAGGAAATTTAAGTTGAAAAGCAGAATACTGCAGATGCTGGAAATGTGAAATAAAATCAGAAAGTGCTGGAAATAGTCAGAAGGTCGGGCAGCATCTGTGGAGAGAGACACTTAACAAACTGAAATGTCAACTCTTTCTCTTTGCACAGATACTGCCCAACCTGCAGAATATTTCCAGTATTTCAGACAATTGTGAGTCTCTGTTCATTGTCATCATAAGCAATATTGACATAATTGTCTACCTGGCAAACATTCCATCGGTGATCTGCCTAATCCATCACTGTGCAGCTAACTGCCAGAGTCAGTACATGTCTGCAGTAGTGCTTGGAGAGATCCAGATGTAAGAAAGTTGAGGGTAGTGCTCATTTTCATGACCAGTGATACTGTACGACCACCAACTCCAATACGGCATAGGTGGGTTCCCACATTTCTACAGGAGGCAGTTGATATCTACAATTAGCTGATGTGACAAACTCAAGCAGAAGTATAGCTCTTCTGAGTGGTAGAGGCAGCTGAGCTCCTGCTTATAAACACTATGATGTGAGTAGTTTCGCTTGCCACCTCAGCCATTCTCCTATGTGCTTCTCTCCTGTACATCTCTTTCCAGTGTTTCTCTCTCCTGTGCATCTCTTTCCTGTGTATCTCTTTCCTGTGTCTCTTTCTTCTGTTAATCCCTCTCCTGTTCATCTCTCTCCTGTGCGTCTCTCTCCTGTTCATCCTTCTCATGTTCATCCCTCTCCTGTGCATCCTTTTCCTGTGCATCTCTCTCCTGGTCATCTCTCTCCTGTGCTTCTCTCTCCTGTTCATCTCTTACCTGTGCATCTCTATCCTGGGTATCCCTCTCCTGTGTATCTCTATCCTGTGCATCTCTATTCTGTGCATCTCTCACCTGTACATCTCTCTCCTGTGCACTTTGCCCCAAATCTATGTGAATTTTAGTAAGGTGTTTGAAAATGGCAAACTGGCCTGAAAATTAATAGCCCAAGGGATCTAAAGAAAATGGTAAATTGGATGCAAAATTGTTTCAGTGACAGGGAAGCAAAAGACCCTTCAGTGTTTGTGGGACTGGAAGGCTGATTCCAGTGGTGTTCCTCATGGTTCAATACCATGGCCTCTGCTTTCTGATATTTATATCAATGATTTACACTTAAATGTGGTTGGGAAGAATAATACGTTTCCAGATGTCACAAAATTGTCTTGTGGTTGACTGTGGAAGAAAGCTGTAGGCTGAACAGGTGGCAGAAGAGTGGCAAATACAATATAACCCAAAGAAGTGTGAGACGATGCAAATGGGGAGCACAGACATTGCAAAGGTAATTGGTAAAGATATAGAGGGACATTGAAATAAACACTCATCGATCTCTGAGGTTTCAGCTGCTGTGTATGTGGTGTCCGTCTCTTTAAGATAGTACAGCAATAGAGGGTCACCTGACTTGAGGGACCTGTGGAAACTGAGAATGAGGGTGGAGTCCTCTCCAAGGAGAATCTTCTGATATCTTTATGGCTACATATGTAGACCAGGGGCTCTGTCAGAGGGCAGCCTTCGTGCTGCAAAAACCTCCTGTACCTAAGTTTCTGTATTCAATAAATACCTTCCTTGTTCCAACAAGGTCTGAAGCCTCTCTTAATAATTGTAGACGCTGGTCACACTAAATATATAACATCAACAAAATAGATAAGATGGTCAAGAAGACATAGTGTATTCTTTTGTTTATTAGCTGAGGTCTAGAATATGAGAGCAGAGAGATTCTGGTAGACCTGTACAAAACACTGGGTAGGCCATAGCTTGAGTGCTGCATAGTCATGTTTACCGCATTGCAGGAAGGATGTGGTTGCATTAGAGATAGTACAGAGAAGAATTTTTAACTATCTTTCATGCAATGTGAGCATCACTGGCTGGGCCAGCATTTGTTGTCTATCCCTAATGCCCTTGAGCTGACTGGCTTGTTAGACCATTAAAAAGGCATTTAACAGTTAACCACATTGCTGTGAGTCTGGAGTCACATGTAAGTCAGACCAGGCACAGGCAGTGGATTGCCTTTCCTAAAGGGCATTAGTGAACCAGATGGATTCTTTTTTTAACAACAATGGTTTCATGGTCATCAATAGACTTTTAATGCCATATACTGTGGGTGGCATGGTAGCACAGTGGTTAGCACTGCCACTTCATAGCTCCAGGGATCTGGGTTCGATTCCCAGCTTGGGTCACTGTCTGTGTGGAGTTTGCACATTCTCCTCGTGTCTGTGCAGGTTTCCTCCGGTTTCCTTCCACAGTCCAAACATGTACGGGTTAGGTTGATTGGCCATGCGAAATTGCCCCTTAGTGTCCTGAGATGTGTAGGTTAGGAGGATTAGTGGGTGGAATATGGGGGGTAGGGCCTGGGTGGGATTGTGGTCAATGCAGACTCAATGGGCCGAATGGCCTCTTTCTGTACTGTGGGGTTTCTATGATTTTTATTGAATTCAAACTTCACCATCTTTCTTGAGCATTACTCTGGGCTTTTGGATCACTTGTTCAGTTTCAGTACCACCATGCCATTGCCTTCACCTACTTGGAAATATTGGCAAGAATGGAGAATTGCAGTTACAAGGAACAGAGGCTGAGGAAGATTTAATTAAAGTGCCTACAATGACAAGAGCCTATCAGTTGGATAGGAAGGACCCATTTCTCTTTGTAAACAGAAGCATAGATTTAAAGATGTTTGCTTGTAGGTAATTATAGAGGAGTTGTGGTGAAGGTTTTTCATGCAGAGGATGGTGAGGGTCTGAAACCTACTGCCTGAAACAATGGGAGAGGTAGAAACACTCATCACATTTAAAAATACCTGCATATGCACCTGAAGTGCTGTCGCCTATAGGGCAAGTGCTGGAAGCTCGGATGAGAGAGGGGATTAAGGGTTATGGGGAGAGAGCGGGAATGTGGAACTGAGCCACAACAGATCAGCCATGATCTTATTGAATGGCGGGGCAGGCTCGAAGGGCTAGTTGGCCTACTCCTGCTCCTATTTCTTATGTTCTTATGTTCTTATTAGGCTGGATAGCTCATTTTCAACTGGCGCAGACACAATGGGCTGAATGGCCTCCTTCTGTGCGATGAACCTTTTATGTTTCTAGACTTCTTTGAACTCCCCTTCTGTGAACTTTCTTCTTTTGCCTGTCTCTCCTATATATCTCTCCTCCTACACAGAACTCTTCCTGCACAGTACTCCTCCTGTACACCTCACCTGCTGTGCACCTCTCTCTCTTCTGCACCACACTCCAATAAACCTCTCTCCTGAACACCTCTGTCCTATGCACCTCTCCTCCTATACATTGCTGTTAGATGCAAAGGCATTAATAGGAATGTTTTAAAAGTTTTTAGACTGCATTAACAATATTCAGTTTACTAAGAAACTAACTCGTGTATGCTAACACAGCTAATAAATGGTTCAGTATTATTTTTATGTAATTTTCAGTTATTTAAAATCAGGTTACTCACAGGTAGTGGACGAGGTTAATTTATAAAATGCTTCTCTTTGTGATAAACCCATTTTCATCTGTATTAATATGACTGTACTAGGTTACAAAGTTCTTTAAATGACCATAAAATGTTTATAGCATGGAAACAGGCCATTCTGCCCATCAGGCTCATGCTAACGTTTGTGCTCCACATGAGCCCCCTCTCACTCTTGTGTTGACTGGACTCTCATTCTCCCTCAGGGACATCTCAGTCTGTCAGCGGGAATGACACCCGTGTAATCCAGTCTCATTTGAGAGCCTTTCACCAAGCGAATTTCTGCCAATGTGTCCCGAGTCTGTTGGAAAAGTCACAATAGCGTAAGAGCCAAGGTAGATGTTGTTCTTAGTATTGATTACATCTACCTAGGGCTTACCCACAATTACAGGAAGAGGTCATTGCTGTTTGTATTATTGATTTGAATAAAAGATGGTCAGTCGCAGAAAAGTGTTCCTAATATAGATTAGACCAGTTTTGTCCGATCTTCTTACTTGAGGTCAGGGGAAGACATTTGCATATTTTCCTCACTGAAGAGGCTGATGAGCAAGTTTCGAAACAATAGGATTTGGCATAACAATAAACCGAGGAGATTAGGTTTTAAGGAAAGAAACAGTTTATCAAAAAAAGTACAGCAAAGCCATGGCGATATATTGTTAAGATAAAAAATATTAAGTCAGGAAATGACTGACTGTGAGAGGGTCAGTGTATGTAGGTGGGTGAGTGTGAGTGGGTCAGTGTATGCAGGTAGGTAAGTGTGAGAGGGTCAGTGTATGCAGGTGGGTGAGCATGAGTGGGTCAGTATATTTGGGTGGATGAGTGTGAGAGGGTCAGTGTATGCAGGTGGGCGAGCGTGAGTGGGTGAGTGTATGTGGGTGGGTGAGTGTGCGGGTCAGTGTATGTGGCTGCGTGAGTGTGAGTGGGTCAGTGTATGTGGGTGGGTGAGTGGGTCAGAATATGTAGGTGGGTAAGTGTGAGTGGGTCAGTGTATGTGGGTGGGTGAGTGTGAGTGAGTCAGTGTATGTAGGTGGGTGAGTGTGAGTAGCTCAGTGTATGTGGGTGGGTGAGTGTGAGTGGGTCAGTGTATGTAGGTGGGTAAGTGTGAGTGGGTCAGTATATGTAGGTGGGTGAATGTGAGTGTGTGCTTGTGTGTGTGTTGGTGTGTGATAGAATGTGAGAAACCTGCGATTAGGCATAAGGCAGAATCATATTCACCCCCAGACACTCTCTCAGCCTCTAGTATTCACTCCTCTTCACTCACTCAGTCCCTTGCACTCACTCACTTGCTCCTTTGCACTCAATCATTCAGTCCCTCTCTCACTCCCGTTGATCCCCATTCATTCACTCAGTCTCTTGCACTCACACTCTCTCTCACTTCCACACACTCAGTGACACTCATACTTGCACCCACACTCAATTACACCTCAGTTACACTTTCTTTCACTCCCATTCACACTCAGTCACATTCTCTCTCACTCTGACACATTCACGCACACTTACATTCACAATCACACACATTCAGTCAGACTTGCTCTCACTCTCACACACACTACCTCTCACACACTCATTCAAGTGTTCATGTTTGAAGGAAGGTTGTAATGAGGTTAGGAGCTGTTTGCTGATGACACCAAGATTGGTGGAACGGCAAATTGTGCGGAGGGTGTGGAGAGTCTGCAGAAGGATCTAGATAGGCTGGGTGAATGGGCCAGGAAATGGCAAATGGAATTTAATGTTGGCAAGTGCGAGGTGGTCCACTTTGGTAGGAATAATGGTAGGAAGGATTATTACTTACGGGGCGAAAAACTGCAGCAGGCGACGGTGCAGAGGGACCTGGGGGTTCTTGTGCATGAGTCGCAAAAACCCAGCTTGCAGGTGCAGCAGGTGGTCAGGAAGGCAAATGGGATGCTGGCCTTCATAGCGAGGGGGATTGAATATAAAAGTAGGGAGGTCTTGCTGCGGCTGTACAGGGCATTGGTGAGGCCGCAGCTGGAGGACTGTGTGCAGTTTTGGGCGCCGTACTTACGCAAGGATATTTTGGCCTTGGAGGGAGTGCAGAGGAGGTTTACTAGGCTGATGCTGGAGTTGAGGGGATTGAGCTATGAGAGGCTGAATAAACTAGGCTTGTACTTGTTAGAGTTTAGAAGAATGAGGGGAGATCTCATTGAGACGTATAAGATGTTGAATGGGATGGATAGGATAGAGGTGGAGAGACTCTTCCCACTCAGAAAGGACAGCAGGACTAGGGGGCACAGCCTCAAGATAAAGGGGGGGGGCGGTTTAGAACGGAGTTGAGGAAGAACTTCTTCACTCAAAGGGTGGTGAATCTCTGGAATTCTCTGCCCGTTGAAGTGGTGGAGGCTACCTCGCTAAATATTTTTAAGACACGGGTTGATGGGTTTTTGATAAGAGAGGGGATTAAGGGTTATGGGGAGAGGGCGGGAATGTGGAACTGAGCCACGACAGATCAGCCATGATCTTATTGAATGGCGGGGCAGGCTCGAAGGGCTAGATGGCCCTTCGAGCCTGCCCCGCCATTCAATAAGATCTTATTTCTTATGTTCTTATGTGTCCCTGGCAGAACACAAACTGAGCATCAATGAGTAGGCTGTTGGTAAGCAAACACTGCTTGACAGCGGTGTTGATGTTCCGTTCCATCACTTTACTGATGATTGAGAGTGCACTGATGGGGCAATAATTGGATTTGTCCTGCTTTTTGTATACAGGTCATTTCTGGGCAATTTTCCACATTGCCAGGCAGATGCCAGTTGATATAGCTTTAAAGTGAGAAAAGGCTTCTGAAGAGAGGAAGTGGTGGCATGTAAATACATTCCAATGATTGGTGTACAATGAAAGGGGTTTTGTGATCCCTGGGTCTCTCGTCCATGTATCTAAAATCAGATGGAAAAGGTATATTTTCCATCTAGAATAGATGGAGAAGGTAAATTCTCCATCTTTTCTAACGTGCAGCAACGTCTTGGAGATTTCTGGACTGGATGCCTTCGTCAGTATTGAAGAAATAGTTAACATGTTTCGGATGTGATAGGGCAACCAGCAAACGGCAAAAGCAATTACTACTCTCCTGATCACATTCATCGACTTGCTTTTGCCTCGAAAAGTCGTTTGTTTAATTCTTTTTGCAACGAGTACGTTGCAGACTGACAGTGTGAGGAATGGAAGGGCAAAGCCCACTAATATCTGGAATATAATCGGCCCTGTATGCTGCTGATTGCTGCCGTTCCACTGTGAGCAGTTAGAATGATCTATTCTAGATCATTGAAAACCTGAGGTTTACTTCTGTGGCTGCTGACTTTGAGAGAATGCCAAGTGTCAGAGCACAAAAGATGTGACACCTGTCGCTATGCTACAGCTCTATCCTTATCGACAATCTTTGGTATCACTCGTGAGATTTAAACAATGTTGTGGCAAAGTCATCACCTCGATAGATATTCTATTCATGCAAAGTGTAGTTTCAGTATTGCCAATGGCATATCTATAAAAATAATCAGCTTTTTATAACTGCCAATGAGATTCTAATTGTGGTCACTGTCCAGTTGGTTGGCTGGGATTGCATATTTTTGACTATCTTGAGGTGGAGGTGGGGGAGCGGCGTCATTCACAGCTTTTTATATATTTTAGACACATTTTAATAGCTAGCAGGAGTTAATAGTTGGCTTTAAAAAGTTACTGCTGAAGCTGTTCGCTAAATGGAGCTATCCAATTCAACCATGTCCCCTCCGTCCGTGTATCAGGTGGTGATCTGTGTTGCTTTCACACTCACGTTTCTCATTGGCATGTTGGGGAATCTGCTAGTGATCTGGATCATCCTTGGCAACATGAAGCAGAGGTTTCCGACAATCAAGCTGATGCTAAACCTGGCCGTCGCAGATTTCGCCGTTCTCCTCACTTTGCCATTTTGGATTTATTCGTTCGCTGATGGCTGGGTTTTTGGAGCCAATTTCTGCACCGTTCTCTTTTACGTGATCCACTGCACCATGTTTGCCAGCATATTCTTCATTGCAGCGATGAGCATTGAGCGCTTTGTGGCTGTGCTGTACCCATTTCTCGCTCAGAAGTGGTGGAAACGTGGGACAGCTGGGAAGGTGATCATGGTCATCTGGATTTTCGCCTTGCTGTGTGCTATTCCTTTGATTAGAGCAGAGCAAGGAGCGGTGGCTGGTGAGCATTCTAACTGCTCACAGTGGAACGGCAGCAATCAGCAGCATACAGGGCCGATTATATTCCAGACATTAGTGGGCTTTGCCCTTCCATTCCTCACACTGTCAGTCTGCAACGTACTCGTTGCAAAAAGAATTAAACAAATGACTTTTCGAGGCAAAAGCAAGTCGATGAATGTGATCAGGAGAGTAGTAATTGCTTTTGCCGTTTGCTGGTTGCCCTATCACATCCGAAACATGTTAACTATTTCTTCAACACTGACGAAGGCATCCAGTCCAGAAATCTCCAAGACGTTGCTGCTCGTTAGTGAAAAGATGGAGAATTTTGCTGGGGGTTTGGCCGTCATCAATAGCTGTATCAATCCTATTCTCTATGCATTTGCTGCTCGTAAATTTCAGGACAACTTTAAAACCTCTGGAATTGTGAAACTCTTTCAACAACTGAACATTTCTTTTGTAGAAAACGCTCCCAGGAATCAAATATCATCAGAGTCAATTCTTTAAAGTCCACTTGTTAAGAATTACTTGTTTACACTGCATGTGCTTAATGCATGTATGTCCAAAAGGTAATTTTAAATTATGCTATTTTTCAGATTTGCCTTAAGAGATTAATCAAAAGCCACGTGATGATTCAGCAAGTTTCAAATTAACAAATTTTCAAAATATACAGACAAAATTTATTACAATTTTCTCAAATAACGTCCGGTGCTTCTTGGACTTAGGTTATCTGCTAAGTGGGTGGCATGGTGGCACAGTGGTTAGCACTGTTGCCTCTCAGTGCCAGGGACCCAGGTTTGATTCCAGGCTTGGGTCACTGATTGTATGAAATTTGCATATCCTCCCTGCGTCTGTGTGGGTTTCCTCTGGGTGTTCTGGTTTCCTCTCCCAGTCCAAAGATACGCAGGCTAGGGGAATTGGCTATGCTAAATTCTCCCTCAGTGTACCCAAACAGGCAGCAGAATGTGGTGATTCGGGGATTTTAATGGTAACTTCATTGCAGTGTGAATGTAAGCCTACTTGTGACACTAATAAATAAACTTCATACTTTATCTCCAGTTTTGGTTTCTACATCTCACAATAAAAGAGTTGGATATGTCTGAGATAGAGCAAAGCTAATAAAGTCAACCTTCATTATTTCACGTTACAATTCTAGTTGACCAGTGCAGAGTGATGTGAAAAACTTAATATTTAAGAATTGATTAGCAGTTCTGTCTGACAAAATTGTAAGGGAGCGTTAAGTTGTCATGTTTGTACGGTGCAAGATCACATAACTGGTGGTTTTTTTTGAATAAAAAGCCACCACTGGCTCTGTGAGCTGAGAGATATATTTGAGTATTGTCAAGCTATTCCTTAGCCTGACTGCAGGGATCAATTCCCTCCATCTCAGTGTGATCTGTCTGGGATCTGTCCCCTCCATCTTAGTGTGATCTGTTTGGGATCCATCTCTTCCACCTCAGTGTGATCTGTCCCCTCAATCTCAGTGTGATCTGTCTGGGATCTGTCCCCTCCACCTCAGTGTAATCTGCCTGGGATCTGTCCCTTCCAGCTCTGTGTTATCTGCCTGGGATCTGTCCCCTCCATCTCAGTGTGATCTGCCTGGGATCTGTCCCCTCCATCTCAGTGTGATCTGCCTGGGATCTGTCCCCTCCATCTCAGTGTGATCTGCCTGGGATCTGTCCCCTCCATCTCAGTGTGATCTGCCTGGGATCCGTCCCCCTCCATCTCAGTGTGATCTGTCTGGGATCCGTCCCCTCCATCTCAGTGTGATCTGTATGGGATCTGTCCCTTCCAGCTCACTGTGATCTGCCTGGGATCTGTCCCCTCCATCTCAGTGTGATCTGCCTGGGATCTGTCCCCTCCATCTCAGTGTGATCTGCCTGGGATCTGTCCCCTCCATCTCAGTGTGATCTGCCTGGGATCTGTCCCCTCCATCTCAGTGTGATCTGCCTGGGATCCGTCCCCTCCATCTCAGTGTGATCTGTATGGGATCTGTCCCCTCCATCTCAGTGTGATCTGCCTGGGATCTGTCCCCTCCATCTCAGTGTGATCTGCCTGGGATCTGTCCCCTCCATCTCAGTGTGATCTGCCTGGGATCTGTCCCCTCCATCTCAGTGTGATCTGCCTGGGATCCGTCCCCTCCATCTCAGTGTGATCTGTCTGGGATCCGTCCCCTCCATCTCAGTGTGATCTGTATGGGATCTGTCCCTTCCAGCTCAGTGTGATCTGCCTGGGATCTGTCCCCTCCATCTCAGTGTGATCTGTCTGGGATCCGTCCCCTCCATCTCAGTGTGATCTGTATGGGATCCGTCTCTTCCATCTCAGTGTGATCTGACTGGGATCCGTCTCTTCCATCTCAGTGTGATCTGACTGGGATCCGTCTCTTCCATCTCAGTGTGATCTGACTGGGATCCGTCTCTTCCATCTCAGTGTGATCTGACTGGGATCCGTCTCTTCCATCTCAGTGTGATCTGACTGGGATCTGTCCCCTCCATCTCAGTGTGATCTGACTGGGATCCGTCTCTTCCATCTCAGTGTGATCTGTATGGGATCTGTCCCCTCCATCTCAGTGTGATCTGTATGGGATCTGTCCCCTCCATCTCAGTGTGATCTGACTGGGATCTGTCCCCTCCATCTCAGTGTGATCTGTCTAGGATCTGACCCCTCCATCTCAGTATGATCTGTTTGGGATCTGTCCCCTCCATCTCAGTGTGATCTGTCTAGGATCTGACCCCTCCATCTCAGTGTGATCTGTTTGGGATCTGTCCCCTCCATCTCAGTGTGATCTGTTTGGGATCTGTCCCCTCCATCTCAGTGTGATCTGACTGGGATCTGTCCCCTCCATCTCAGTGTGATCTGTTTGGGATCTGTCCCCTCCATCTCCATGTGATCTGTTAGGAACTATTCCCTCAATCTCAGTGTGATTTGTCTGTGATCAGCACCCTCCATCTCACTGCCACCCACCTGGGATCAATTCCCGTTATCTCAGTACAATCTGTCTCAGATCCGTTCCCTCCATCTCAGTGTGATCTGTCTGGGATCTGTCCCCTCAGTCTCAGTGTGATCTGCCTGGGATCTGTCCTCTCAGTCTCAGTGTGATCTGTCTGGGATCTGTCCCCTCAGTCTCAGTGTGATCTGCCTGGGATCTGTCCTCTCAGTCTCAGTGTGATCTGTCTGGGATCCGTTCCCTCCATCTCAGTGTGATCTGTCTGGGATCTGACCCCTCAGTCTCAGTGTGATCTGTCTGGGATCCGTTCCCTCCATCTCAGTGTGATCTGTCTGTGATCAGTGCCCTCCATCTCAGTGCCAGCCACCTGGGATCAATTGCCTTTATCTCAGTACAGTCTGTCCAGAATCTATTCCCTCCATCTCAGTGTGATCTGTCCAGGAATTTTCCCTCCATCTCAGAGTGATCTATCTGGGATCAGACTCCTCCATCTCAATTTATGCACTTTCCTCAGTCAGTATATGTCAATAAATATATACAATTAATCAATTCCAAAATTTGATCTGTGATTTCTTCCATGCAGTAGTGTGGAAAATCAATTATCTGACTCCACTTTAAACTTTCAATGGAATTTTTGGATAATATTTTTATAACTATAAATGTTTCTTGTAACAAATTTGCAAATATTTGCACATTTTTTCAAGATTAGTCTGTATTTTACATTCCTCAGAGTAAAATGGTTTTTTGATTTTTAATTTGTGTATGTATTCACTTAAAACCTTCCTGCATTTCTCTCACTATCATTTTCAGAATAAAATTTATTAAAATGTTGGAAGACCAATTGAAATTATTCCATGTAAACTGAAAGGTATAGATACATTTGAATGCCAGCATTCATGTTGGATAATCAGTTTTCTAATTGAGCTATAATTAATGTATTGATCCATTTTAGCTGAAATAAGAACATAAGAAATAGGAGCAGGAGTAGGCCATCTAGCCCTTCGAGCCTGCCCCGCCATTCAATAAGATCATGGCTGATCTGTCGTGGCTCAGTTCCACATTCCCGCCCTCTCCCCATAACCCTTAATCCCCTTGCTTATCAAAGACCCATCAACCCGCGTCTTAAAAATATTTAGCGAGGCAGCCTCCACTACTTCAACGGGCAGAGAATTCCAGAGATTCACCACCCTTTGAGTGAAGAAGTTCCTCCTCAACTCCGTTCTAAACCGCCCCCCCTTTATCTTGAGGCTGTGCCCCCTAGTCCTACTGTCCTTTCTGAGCGGGAAGAGTCTCTCCACCTCTATCCTATCCATCCCATTCATCATCTTATACGTCTCAATGAGATCTCCCCTCATTCTTCTAAACTCTAACGAGTACAAGCCTAGTTTATTCAGCCTCTCCTCATAGCTCAACCCCCTCAACTCCGGTATCAGCCTAGTAAACCTCCTCTGCACTCCCTCCAAGGCCAAAATATCCTTGCGTAAGTGCGGCGACCAAAACTGCACACAGTACTCCAGCTGCGGCCTCACCAGTGCCCTATACAGCTGCAGCAAGACCTCCCTACTTTTATATTCAATCCCCCTCGCTATGAAGGCCAGCATCCCATTCGCCTTCCTGACTACCTGCTGCACCTGCAGGCTGGGTTTTTGCGACTCATGCTCAAGGACCCCGAGGTCCCTCTGCACCGTCGCCTGCTGCAGTTTTTCGCCACGTAAGTAATAGTCCTTCCTACTGTTATTCCTACCAAAGTGGACCACCTCGCACTTGCCAACATTAAATTCCATTTGCCAGTTCCTGGCCCATTGGCCCAGCCTATCTAGATCCTTCTGCAGACTCTCCACACCCTCCGCGCAATTTGCCATTCCACCAATCTTGGTGTCATCAGCAAATTTCGACACCATACACTCGGTTCCCTCCTCCAGATCATCTATATAATTGGTAAATAGCTGAGGCCCCAGCACCGACCCCTGGGGCACTCCACTAGTCACCAACCGCCAATCCGAATAGCACCCATTGACCCCCACTCTCTGCCTCCTATTTGACAACCAATCCTCTATCTACGCTAACACCCTACCCCCAACTCCATGCCCCCTGACCTTCTGCAATAACCTCTTGTGAGGTACCTTGTCAAACGCCTTCTGAAAATCAAGAAAGACCACATCCACCGGCTCTCCTCTATCCAACGCCCTAGACACATCCTCATAGAACTCCAATAAATTTGTCAGACACGACTTCCCCTTAACGAAACCATGCTGCGTCTGCTCTATCAAGCAGTTCCCCTCAAGTTGCCTCGCTATTTCCTCCTTGATGATGGATTCTAACATTTTACCTACAACAGACGTTAAACTAACCGGCCTATAATTCCCTGCCTTTTGCCTGCCACCCTTTTTAACCAACGGTGTAACATTAGCCGTTTTCCAATCTTCCGGCACTTCCCCGGAATCCAGCGACGTTTGGAAAATAACCACCAAGGCATCCACTATCACCTCCGCCATTTCTTTCAGAAACCTCGGATGCATTCCATCCGGTCCTGGGGACTTGTCCACAATCAGTCCCTCCAGTCTGTCGAGCACCGCCTCTCTAGTAACAATAATGTCATTGAGACCCTCCAGTCCTACCACCTTTCCATCGCTAACACCCGGCAAATTATTCACGTCCTCCTCCGTGAAGACCGAAACAAAAAAGTTATTCAAGACCTCAGCCATTTCCCCATCCCCTACCACTAAGTCCCCCCTCTCATCCTCTAAGGGTCCAACGTTCACCCTAGCCAGCCTCTTCCTTTTTATATATTTATAAAAACTCTTGCTATCCTTTTTTATATTAAGTGCTAGCCCAGCTTCATAGTTTCTCCTACCCTTCTTTATCAACTTCTTTGTCAATCTTTGTTGACATTTAAACCTTTCCCAATCCTCTTCTCGCCCACTGCTCTTAGCTACTCTAAACGCCTCCGCTTTTAACACTTTCCTTCATCTCCTTTGTTATCCACGGCTTATTACCTCTCCTCCTATGGTCGTTTTTAACCATCGGAATAAATTTCTGCTGAGCACCAAGAAAGATCTCCTTAAAGATCCTCCACTGCTCCTCAGCAGACCTACCTTCCAACGCACTCCCCCAGTCAACATTTGCCAATTCTTCTCTCATCCTACCATACTCCCCTCTGTTCAAACAAAGGACGCGTGTCTCGAACCCACTTTCTCCTCCTCCATCTGCACCAGAAACTCCACCATATAATGATCACTCTCCCCAAGAGGATCCTTCACCACAAGCTCCCTAATTCTACCCGCCTCATTACATAACACCAGAATACTCTAATAGTTGTCACAAAAGCTTCAGAATACCCAGTGTAGCTGATGATTTTTCTCAATCTGAAGTAGGAATCAGTGAAAAGAAATAATGCAGATGCTAAAGTAAATAATTTCTGCTGGTAATTGCTGTGAAAATGTTCCTTCCCAATTTCAGTCACTGCTGAGGAGCCTGCCACACCAGATCTTAGCGCAAAAGCTCCATCTTGTAGTGCCCACTGAGAGTTGTTTTCAGACTCTATATTGGTGTTTAATGTTTGTTGGTTTTAATCATTCCTGAAGAGGTTGAAGATAAGATCAATTTACAGTAGCTGATCAGAGAAGATCCACTGCAAGTGCACTTAGGTCCCTGGAAGCAACAATTCTTATGGCACATTTGATGGCACTTCAGAGAACCAGCACTTACAGGATGGGCCCAGTAGCCTCCTGTGATGTGAAATGTCATGATTCCTAATTGCACCTCCACTTCCAACTTTTGCACCCACCTTTCTGCCCTATGCAACCCAGCACATTGCCCACTTCTTCCTGAACTAGTCCTTACTTGCATGTAGCAAAACCCAGACAACAGCTTAAGCTGATTAGAGGCGAGTAACAACTTTGCTACCCATTTGAAGATGACAGTGGAAGATTACAATGGCTACAATGGTGTAGTGGTATTGTCACTGGGCTGCCCAGGATAATGTCCTGGGGACTTGGGCTCGAATCCTGCCACATGGTGAAAGTTGAATTTAATAAAATTAGAAGTCTAATGATGACCATGAAACCATTGTTCATTATGGTAAAAATCCATCTGATTCACTAATGTCCCTTTAGGGAAGGAAATAGATCCAAGGAAAGTCCTGCAATGTAGCTACAAGATAAAGGGTCGGTCATTTACAACAGAAGTGCGTAGAAATTTCTTCTAGTAAAGGTGGTACTACTGCCTTACAGTGCCAGGGTCCGGGTTCAATTCCGGCTTCGGATGACTGTCCACGTGCTGTTTACACATTCTTCCCAGGTCTGTAGGTTTCCACTGGGTGCTCTGATTTCCTCCCACAATCCAAAGATATGCAGCTTAGGTTGATTGGCCATGCTTAAGCCCCTTACCGTCGGAGGATTTGCAGGGTAAATACATGGGGTTACAGGAATAGGGCCTGGGTGGGATTGTTGTTGATGCTGGCTCGATGGGCCTAATGGCTTCCTTCTTCAATGTAGGGATTTTATGACTCTACACCTGGACAAAGACTGGTCTTGCAAAATGTACCTTGCTATGTAAGTTACAATGAAGTACTGAAAGATCTTCCAGGCAGTGTGAGAGGAGGTATTTATAAGTGCTAAAGGTGCTTTTTGCACTTCATGATTTGCAAGGAAATTGTGGGTTCTCCTAACTGGACTGAATTAGCACGAATTAGCAGCTTGTGTTAAAATATTGTAACCTCAATTCTCCAACCTGTACTGCTTCCGATTCTGGTTCCTAGCTGGTGGCTCAGAATTTCTTCTATTTTGCTCGTTCATTAACAGAAACCGTTTAAGGAATGAGTAACAGACATAATTTTTACTCCTGTGGAAAAAACGTATTTATTGTATCTTGCACTGATAAGCTACCTTTCATATAGGGTGTGGTTCACACACAATCTTGTGGTGTCTCCTCCCCTCCAAAAGAAGCAGAAACTATTATTTACTTACTTATAGAGTCTATATAAAAAAAACTTACCTCACCAAGCTGCAGCATTATGGGAGGAACCACAATGCCACTTGAAGATCTTGAATGTTCTGCGGTACTTAACCAGTTCCTTTCTCTGCAATATTTGTGAAGTCCTAAGCTTCTGTCTGTTCTGTCTAGATCCTAAATGTGCTAGCAAATATAGAAAACTGTCAAAAGCTTAGCAAATGCTGCAAGAAAGACTTTCACTTTAAAATTTAAACACAACTTACATATAGTGTAATTATAGTGAAAATGTAATCGAACAGAAAACTACTTCTTTTATGTTTGAGATCTACTTTGTTGCCTAATTTCAAGAGGAAATTAGATATAATTCTTGGGCTGAAAGGGATTAAGGGGTATAGGCGGAAGGGGGGATCAGGATACTGAATTTGATAATCAGCCAAGATCAAAATGAAAGGGGAAGCAGGCTTGAAGGCCTACTCCTGTTTCTAGTTTATGTGTACTTTAGAGGTTTACAGCATGGAAACAGACCCTTCAGCCCAACTTGTTCATGCCACCCTTTTTTTTTAAAATCCCCTAAACTAATCCCAATTGTCAGCATTTGGTCCATATTCCTCTATACCCATTGTACCCATGTAACTGTCTAAATGCTTTTTAGAAGACAAAATTGTACCCGCCTCTAATACTACCTCTGGCAGCTTGTTCCAGACACTCACCACTCTCTGTGTGAAAATAATTGATCCTCTGGACAGTTTTGTATCTCTCTTCTCACCTTAAACCTATGCCTCAAGTTTTAGACTCCCCTCCCTTTGGGAAAAGATATTGACTATCTAGCTGATCTGTGGCCCTTATTATTTTATAGACCTCTATAAGATCACCCCTCAGCCTCCTACGCTCCAGAGAAAAAAGTCCCAGTCTATCCAGCTTCTCCTTATAACTCAATCCATCAAGTCCTGGTAGCATCCTAGTAGATCTTTTCTGCACTCTTTCTAGTTTAATAATATCCTTTCTATAATAGAGTGACCAGAATTGTACACAGTATTCCAAGTGTGGCCTTACCATGTCTTGTACAACTTCAACAAGACATTCCAACTTCTACATTCAATGTTCTGACTGCTGAAACCAAGCATGCCAAATGCCTTCTTCACTACTCTGTCCACCTGTGACTCCACTTTCAAGGAGCTATGAACATGTACCCCGAGATTTCTTTGTTCTGTAACTCTCCCCAACGCCCTATCATTAACTGAGTAAATCCTGCCCTGGTTCAATCTACCAAAATGCATCACCTCGTATTTGCCTAAATTAAACTGCATCTGCCATTTGTCAGCCTACTGGCCCAATTGAACAAGATAACATAAGAACATAAGAACATAAGAAATAGGAGCAGGAGTAGGCCATCTAGCCCCTTGAGCCTGCCCCGCCATTCAATAAGATCATGGCTGATCTGTCGTGGCTCAGTTCCACATTCCCGCCCTCTCCCCATAACCCTTAATCCCCTTGCCTATCAAAAACCTATCAACCCGCGTCTTAAAAATATTGAGCGAGGCAGCCTCCACCACTTCAACGGGCAGAGAATTCCAGAGATTCACCACCCTTTGAGTGAAGAAGTTCCTCCTCAACTCTGTTCTAAACCGCCCCCCCTTTATCCTGAGGCTGTGCCCTCTAGTCCTACTGTCCTTTCTGAGCAGGAAGAGCCTCTCCACCTCTATCCTATCCATCCCATTCAACATCTTATACGTCTCAATGAGATCTCCCCTCATTCTTCTAAACTCTAACGAGTACAAGCCTAGTTTATTCAGCCTCTCCTCATAGCTCAATCCCCTCAACTCCGGAATCAGCCTAGTAAACCGCCTCTGCACTCCCTCCAAGGCCAAAATATCCTTGCGTAAGTGCAGCGACCAAAACTGCACACAGTACTCCAGCTGCGGCCTCACCAGTGCCCTATACAGCTGCAGCAAGACCTCCCTACTTTTATATTCAATCCCCCTTGCAATGAAGGCCAGCATCCCATTTGTCTTCCTGACCACCTGCTGCACCTGCAGGCTGGGTTTTTGCGACTCATGCACAAGGACCCCGAGGTCCCTCTGCACCGTCGCAGGCTGCAGTTTTTTGCCACGTAAGTAATAATCCTTCCTACCATTATTCCTACCAAAGTGGACAACCTCACATTTGCCAACATTAAATTCCATTTGCCAGTTCCTGGCCCATTGGCCCAGCCTATCTAGATCCTTCTGCAGACTCTCCACACCCTCTGCGCAATTTGCCGTTCCACCAATCTTGGTGTCATCAGCAAATTTCGACACCATACACTCGGTTCCCTTCTCCAGATCATCTATATAAATGGTAAATAGCTGAGGCCCCAGCACCGACCCCTGGGGCACTCCACTAGTCACCAACTGCCAATCCGAATAGCACCCATTGACCCCCACTCTCTGCCTCCTATTTGACAGCCAATCCTCTATCCACGCTAACACCCTACCCCCAACTCCATGCCCCCTGACCTTCTGCAATAACCTCTTGTGAGGCACCTTGTCAAACGCCTTCTGAAAATCAAGAAAGACCACATCCATTGGCTCTCCTCTATCCACCGCCCTAGACACATCCTCATAGAACTCCAATAAGTTTGTCAGACACGACTTCCCCTTAACGAAACCGTGCTGCGTCTGCTCTACCAAACAATTCTCCTCAAGATTCCTCGCTATTTTCTCCTTGATCACGGATTCTCACATTTTTCCTACAACAGACATTAAACTAACCGGCCTATAATTCCCGCCTTTTGCCTGCCACCCTTCTTAAACAACGGCATAACATTAGCTGTTTTCCAATCTTCCGGCACTTCCCCGGAATCCAGCGACGTTTGGAAAATAATCACCAAGGCATCCACTATCACCTCCGCCATTTCCTTCAGAACCCTTGGATGCATTCCATCCGGTCCTGGGGACTTGTCCACAATCAGTCCCTCCAGTCTGTTGAGCACCGCCTTTCTAGTAACAATAATGTCATTCAGGCCCTCCGCTCCTACCATCTTTCCATCGCTAACACCTGGCAAATTACTCATGTCCTCCTCTGTGAAGACCGAAACAAAAAAGTTATTCAGGGCCTCAGCCATTTCCCCATCCCCTACCACTAAGTCCCCCCTCTCATCCTCTAAGGGTCCAACGATCACCCTAGCCAGCCTCTTCCTTTTTATGTATTTATAAAAACTCTTGCTATCCTTTTTTATATTAAGCGCTAGCCCAGCTTCATAGTTTATCCTACCCTTCTTTATTAATTTCTTTGTCATTCTTTGTTGACATTTAAACCTCTCCCAATCCTCCTCTCGTCCACTACTCTTAGCTACTCTAAACGCATCCGCTTTTAATTTAACACTTTCCTTCACCTCCTTCGTTATCCACGGCTGATTACCTCTCCTCCTCCGATCCTTTTTAACCATTGGAATAAGTTTCTGCTGAGTACCAAGAAAGATCTCCTTAAAGATCCTCCACTGTTCCTCAGCAGACCTACCTTCCAACGCACTCCCCCAATCAACATTCGCCAATTCCTCTCTCATCCTACCATACTCCCCTCTGTTCAAACAAAGGACACATATCCGGGAGCCCACTTTCTCCTCCTCCATCTGCATCAAAAACTCCACCATACAATGATCACTCTTCCCAAGAAGATCCTTCACCACAAGCTCCCTAATTCTACCCACCTCATTACATAACACCAGATCCAAGATAGCTCGCTCCCTCGTCGGCTCCAACACACACTGTTCGAGGAAACTATCCCGGCAGCATTCCAAGAACTCCTCCTCAAGCCCACCACGTCCAACATGGGTCAAGCAATCAATATGTAGATTGAAATCCCCCATAATTACCGCCGTCTCATTCCTGCACGCTGCATTTATTTGCGTGTTAACAGCCCGCCCCACCTCCAGATCATTATTCGGGGGCCTATAACAACACCCACCAGCGTCTTCCTCCCTTTGCTGTTCCTAATCTCCACCCACAACGATTCCACGTTCTGCTCTTTGGTTCCTATATCATCCCTTACTCCCTCCCTGATGCTATCCTTAATCAGCAGAGCTACGACCCCCCCTTTTTCCTCCTTCCTATCCTTCCTAAACACTTGATACCCCTGAACATTCAGCTCCCAGTCTCTGTCACCTTGCAGCCACATCTCTGTAATGGCCACCAGATCATATCCACTTGTGCTGATCTGCGCCACCAGCTCATCTACTTTATTCTGAATGCTTCGTGCATTCAGATAAAGTGCCTTCATCCCAGCCTTCACCTGTACCCTATTTGCCAGAACACCACCAACCATACTCACGCCCCCTACTCCTTTTATTATTGGTACATCCTTGGCCTCCCCCCTTACCTGCACCCTCTCCTTTACTTTAGACCCTGTAATGTCACCTACCCTCGCACCCTTCCCCCCCCCCAATTAGTTTAAATCCCTAACTACAGTCCTATAGCAATTGGAGATTGTTGCAATTGGAGATAACTTCCTTCACAGTCCACTATGCCACCAATCTTAGTGTCATCTGCATAGTTACTAACCATGCCTCCTATATTCTCATCCAAATCATTAATATAAATGACAGATAACAGTGGACCCAGCACTGATCCCTGAGGCACACTGCTGGTCACAGACCTCCAGTTTGAAAAACAACTCACTACAACCACCCTCTGGCTTCTGTCAAGAAGCCAATTTTGTATTCATTTAGATACCTCACCCTGCATCCCGTGAGATTTAACCTTATGCAACAACCTACCATGTGGTACCTCATCAAAGGCATTACTAAAGTCCATGTGGACAACATCAACTGCACCCTCATCTACCTTAAAAAACTTAACTTAGGCCTTCTAACTGTGGCTCCAAAGATCTGTGACGCTTGCGAGATTCAGTTTGTTGGGTAGGTGAAGGAGAATTTTGGGGTGGGAGCCAGTTACATCAGAAGATGCTTTGGATTGGTAGGTTGGTATCATGCAACATAACTATAGCTTTACTTCCATCATGGTGAATTAAATTGAACAAAATGTAGCATCACTTGGAATCACTATGGGCCAGTGAGTTTGAAAACGTTGTGTTCTTTATGGTGGTCAGTCACAAAATAATAGGCAATAAGGTTAAAAGTGTTATCCTCATTGCAGCCATTTTGGAAAGAAGAGCTCGTCTATTGTGAGATTCACAATTTTGTGCACTCTGCCAAAGCTGGATCCCACTTCCACCAGCCTCCTCTATCATTGGTTTACCTAGTGAACACTCCTGCAGGACTGCTGACAGTCAGGAATTTCGGTACACGAGAATCCAGCTCACCTGTGGTTACATTGGTAGGTGTTCAGGCTTGTTAGCTAATCCTCCAATGAGGAGCTCTTGCAAGTCGGAATTTGAGTTCAGCAAGCTGAAGACTGGAGTTATAGAACTTGCTTTACGGTTGGTGCTCTGGATGAACAGATGCTGATTTGTCTCTGCAGGCATTGGCAGGAAATCATCCAGTGGAGACAGGCTTGATAACAGGATATTACTCTGCCTGGAGAGCTGCTTTTTAAATGGTTCACCAGTTAGATGCTGAACATCAGGTTGCCTGTGGGGTTAAAGATATGATAAAGTAACGTGTACTATCTACAAGATGCACTCCAGCAATTCACCAAAGATCCTTAGACAGCACTTTGCAAATCCACGACCACTTCTATCTAGAAGGTCAAAGGCAGCAGATATATGGGAACAGTAAGTTCCCGTCCAAGCTACCCACTGTCCTGACTTGGAAATATATCACTGTTCCTTCGTAGTCGCTGGGTCAAAATCTTGGAATTTTCTTCCTAATGGCATTATGGATCAACCCGCAGAACATGGACTACAGTGATTCAAGAAGACAGCTCATCATCACCTTCTCAAGGGCAATGAGGGATGGGCAATAAATGCTGGCCAGCCAGTGATGCCCATGTCTCATGAATGAATAAAAAAAAATACACAACTGTCAGAAGATTTGGGTCATGTGACTGGTTACATTAATGATTAGTTGCAGTTTAGCACTTTGTGCAGAGTTTGCACATTCTCCCCATATCTGCATAGGTTTCCTTTGGTTTCCTCCTCCAGTCCAAAAGACGTGCTGGTTAAGTGCATTGGCCATGCTAAATTCTCCCTCAGTGTACCTGAAAGGATGTTGGATGTGGTGACTACGTGATTTGCAGTGTTAATGTAAGCCTACTTGTGACACTAATAAATAGATTTATAAACTTTAAACTTTAAAAACTTTAAACATTCAGTTTTTGTGCTTCTAGTTAGAATTTCATTATTCTTTCTTCAGAGAGATACAATGTGGTTATTAGCACCCCTTCAGTCTCATGAGTTTTAATCTCGCTCTTTTGTGATGGCCTATTTGGGAGTGTTATGGTTCAGGTCAGAAAATGTTGCATGGAGCCTGCCTGAATCATAAATTTTGCATCTTGAATTGGCTAGGATAAGCATAATAGGTGTGATTCAAATGACCCATTTGGGAACTTTTGTCAAAACAAAGTTTATTTAAGAATATAGTTAATATGTATGGTAAGAAAATTAGCAAGAACTTCTATCAATTACAAACAAGAAACCAAAATGACCACTGTAATATATAATCCTTAACAAATATATCTAATATGTTCCAATCAAAACCAATACCCTCCATAGATAAAATCCTTTAAACAAGTTCAACACAGTAAAGACTAATGTTCATGTGATATTGGAAATTGAGGCCTTTGGTTGAAGTCTGTAGTTCTCTGGATGTGCTCAGAACAGTTTGAAGTCAAAACAGCTTCTCAGAACCCCAGGGGGAGACTCACTGGTCAAGTCACCAACTACAGATCTTTACCACAGGAAGGAAAGACGTTCCTTTTCAGATAACCAGCAGAATTTCCAAAATAAACAGGGAGAGAGGGAAAAAACTTCTTTTCAGCTGGCTGTCCCTTCTAAGAAACTAAACTGTAGCTCAGAACTGAAAATGAAAGAACTTCTATCACCTGACCTGACAACCAGTTTTCCCCCCCTTCTAACAATGCAGTGTTATAAAAAAAATTCCCAAAGTAAAACTTCCTATCCAAGTCACTTCAGAAGCAATAAAAAGATATCTGGTAGCCAACCCAGCAGCACTGAGATCAGCTAGGACTGTGAGCTAAGAAAACACTGAAGCTGTGAGAGCTGCAGAAATCTTGATTAAAATAAAACCTTTCTTAAAGGTACACTAACATCACAGGCTGAGACAGGACTTTTTTTGTTCTTGTTACTTCTGGTGGCAGCCCCCAGAACAAAGATTCAACCCAGTGTCATGAGAATTGTAGCAGTTATCCTTTACAATTCAACATGCCATAGATTTACCTACCAACAGCAGTTACAAGCATTTAACAAGGACTGAGGTAATGTGATCTGCCAAGCAACAGGTAGAAATCTGTTTAGCAAAAGCAATGACCAGCATTCAAATGATGTGATTTTTCTAGTAATGCGATTAGCAGGCTTCTAGTCAGAACTAAATGTAAATCATCCTTTGTGTAGTGTTGCCTGCCGCACAGTCTCTTTTAACCCTTATACGATGAACAAATAACTACGAGTCGATGCCTTATTAGTACAACCAATATTTATTTAAACCCACACAATCAATAATCACCCACCCAACCAACAATAAGTTATCTTACAGGACATACTAAATTCAAGTCCAATACAAGACCTTGACTTAACTTTGCATGACTGGCAAATACCCAAGCAGATATCGACCTTTATCAGTGCGCTGGTCTCGGTTGTCATCTGTGTAGTTTGGTCCTTTGGTCTGGTCTGGCACTCTGGCTCTGGTCTTCCTTCCTTCCTTCCTTCTCAGGTGTGGTGGCTTTCCTCGTGCTGGTCATCCGTGGGGTCAGAGAGAGAGAGATTCTTGGTTGTACAGCAACCTTTATACCCCGTTCGGTTTCACAACCCTTTTGGCCATTGCCAATCAATTGATCAGAACTTGATCCCCCTGATCGATAAGAGTCCAATCAGATGCTACCACACCGATCTCTGGGTGTGTCCCCAACGGCCATGTCTGTAGGTGCTGGAGGCATATATGTCATGTACCTCCCTCCTAAATAAGGAGTCACAGTGCCCTTATGTCTGGTATGCAAAACAATGTAACCAAAAAGTCTCTTTCATCTGGAGATGAAACAACCCAATGTGACAATAAAGTCCCTTTCATCCCGGAGATGAAACAACCCAGTTTGACCATAAAGTCCCTTTCATCCTGGAAATGAAACAACCCAGTTTGACCATAAAGTCCCTTTCATCCTAGAGGTGATCCATATCCTGATTATTCACTCGTCAGGGTTGCAGCTTGTTTGTCTCTGTCTTTAAACTGCAGTCTGTCATTTTAGTTCTTCCCCAATTAACCCAGAGTACTTTTCAAATTGCCAGTTTAGATGGCCCGTTTGGCCACAGTAGGGAAACAGCTAACCTAGATGACCAAGTGATCAATGAAGGTAAAAACATGCTAATTCCTAGAGTAGAGGAATTTGAGAGGGGCAGATAGCCAAATACACAGAAGGAAGAATCAAAAAGGAAAAATTGTATAATTGCTACCACTCTCAGAAGCAGGCAGACCAACTTAAACTCGCAACCAAGAGGCATGTTTACATCTAACAGCCTGAGAAAGCAGGTCCACAACTCACAGCCAAAAAGATAGGCCCACATTGATGTCTTAGAGTCAAATCTTAGTGCAGAAACCTTCAAGAAGGCAGTTTAAATATATTTGTTGGACCAGGAAAAAAAATTTCCTATACTTGATTCTCAGCCTTGTATTGTATGGTAACTATAAGCTAGGTTTGACTTATAAATTTATTTAATTTGGATGTTGTTTGGGAAGGGGGAAGTCCAAAGGAGTTCAGGGATTGTGGCTATATTTTTAAACAAAGAGTAATTTCCACATAAACTATGTTTCTGTTTGGTGATTCATATATTTAATTTTCGCTAAGTATAGTAGTCCTGTTCATGTGTATTTATCTTTTCTTTGTTTATTAAATTAGTCTTAGCAATTGTTATATGATGACCAGAGTGGTATTCTCACTGGTGCTTCATGTGACTCCTCACACCATTCCAAAACAAAACTAAACACCACCATGAACTGACATTTCAAGTTGGGACACTCTAGCAGATAAAATCAGTATAGTTTGTGATGGAAAACTGGGGACTGGTCGGGATCTTAAATCCTTAATTCTTCAGGTGCAATGGATTTTTGGCTTCTTGAATATAGCAAGAATGAGGATCATGTGGAACAAAGGGAGAACATGTTGTTGTAAACTAAGAAGGCTGCAGAAAATATAGTTCCTGATCTAGCTTGATCAACCATAGTAAGTTTGAAAAATGTGCCTAAAAATAAATTGATGGAATTGGCAGATAAATTGGAAGTACACTTAGCTCCAGGGGCTAAGAATGCTGAAATAACTGAAAGCATAGCACCACATAAAGATATACAAGAGGGGTTAGTCAGACCCAGTATTTTGAGAAGTAAGGAAATTGAATTAGCAAGACTTCAATTACAAAGAGACATCGAAATTGAGAAGTTAGAGATGTAGGAAAGAGAGAGGAAAGAGAGAGGAAAAGGGAGAAAAAAGAAAGGGAAGGAGAAGAAAGAGAAAGGGAATGAACTTTCCAATGGGAATGAGAGGAAAACAGAGGGAGTTTAAATGGGAAATGGAGCAAGCCGCAAAGGAAGAAAGAGACAGAGAGAGAGAGAGAGACTTCCAACTTCACAAACAGGCAGCAGAAACCAAAATGTTAGAGCAGATGACAGAGAAGGTGGTTTCAGACAGGAAATTAGT
The DNA here is from genome assembly GCF_965287045.1 of Carcharhinus amblyrhynchos. Classification (NCBI taxonomy): domain Eukaryota; kingdom Metazoa; phylum Chordata; class Chondrichthyes; order Carcharhiniformes; family Carcharhinidae; genus Carcharhinus; species Carcharhinus amblyrhynchos. Next base: position 43,687,714 of record NC_137327.1, on the reverse strand, counting down.
GGCAAAATGTTCAGATATGTACAAACTCTGAAGTCAAAAGGTCACTTTGATAGGTGGGTGCGAGCATTAAAAACTGAAGAAAGTTATGATGCCCTTAAAGACATAATTCTTTTGGAGGAATTTAAAGATTTGTTGCCTACAATCATTAGAGTTCATGTTGAGGAACACAAAGTTGGAACTGTCAAATAAGCTATGGAGCTTAACTATGAGACTATGAGCTGGCTCATAGACTAAAGCTTTTCTTTAGACCCACGTTTAAATTAGAGAAGGCTAGAAACAGGGAAGGCGCAAGAGGACAGGCCAACGAAAGAGGCAGTGGCTGGAAATGCCAAGATGTTGCACCTCAAAATAAACCAAAGTCTGTTAGAGGGGTGAGAGATATGAAAAAGATTAGATGTTTTCACTGTAATAAACTGTGCCACATGAAATTACTAGGCTGGAGATTGAAGAGTTGGCTGGTTGGGGTTATCAACCTCAAACATGGAAAAATGAGCTTAGGCATATAGGCATAAGGGAAATTAGTTGGCTTGGTGCACAAAGATAAAGGGCAGACACTGGGGACAAAAAAGTATGCACAACCTGTACAGGGGCAGAGTTATCAGCAGGTTGCTGATGTGTTTATTTGTGTGCAGTGATAAAGCATTTCCATGTGGACAGGATAGAATGGGAAAATATATTGAAATTCACCAAGACACAGATGTGAGTCAATCTCTAATGCTGTGGGATAAAGATATTAGCTTTCCAGAATGGGTGTTGAAGGAAAAGATCCTGGTCAGCAGCATTCACGGTGAAATGGAAGAAATTCCTTTCATAAAAATAAGCTTAGAGTAGCTTGAAGGTAAGGAAAATAGTAGTAGGCATGGTAGAAACCTTGTCCATGCAGACATTCAATTCATTCAAGGCAATGGTATGGCAGGATCACAAATGGTAGTGATACTTACTGTAGTCAAACAGCCAGAAGAGAATCCAGTCAAAGAGAAATCACAAATAGATGATCCTGGAGTTTTCCCCGATTGCATGGTGATGTGAGCACAGGCTATTCAGTTAAGACAAAAGAGGGAGGAATTGCGAGCCTTAGTGATGCCAGTCCGATTAGGCTGTCTGACATCATCTTTAGCCAGCTAGATAGAGACAGAGAACGAGACCAATGTGTTCAATGCAAAGAGATTGACTGAAATACAGCAGAGTGACTCAAAATTAAATCTGCTTTATCAAACAGCGTATTCAGCCTTGGAAGCTCAGTGCATTCCCAAGTATTACAATGTACAGGAGGACATATTAATGAGAAAATGGTGACTACCACATGTTATGGTGGAGGGCAATTGGGCAGAAGTATGCAAAATTGTACTACCTTCCAAGTGTAGGAAAGAGATTCTGAAGATAGCTCTGGTGAATCCCTTAGGGGGAACATCAAGGAATAAAAGAAAACTCAAACCAAAATTCAAAGACAGTTTTATTGGCTCGGACTACACAAAGATGTAGTCAACTTTTGCCAAACCTGTCACCTCTGTCAGGTAGTAGAGAAAGCAGTACTCAAACCTGCACCCCTGCTCTCTATCCCAGCGTTTCAAGAACATTTTACACGGGTCTTAATCAACATCGAAATTGTAGTCTCTGGGGAATCCTGAGCCTGCTTGCGTAGAAATGGCAGCAGGGTCTCACCATCCGGCAGGATTCTTTACCCAGAGAGCAGTGAGCTGTGGAATTCACTACCACAGAAAACAATCGAAGCCAAAACATTGTATGCTTTCAAGAAAGAGCTGGATCTAACTCCTGGGGCTAAAGGAATATGGGAGGGCGGCGGGGGGTGGGGGGGCGCGGTGTGAGGAGCAGAAACAGTTTACTGAGTTGGAGGATTAACTATGATCATAATAAGTGACGGACTAGTTTTGAAGAGCCGAATAGTGTACTCTTGCTTCAATTTCTATGCTTCTATGTTAGGAGGGAATAGTGACTCTGACAGGGGTCAGAAGGAGCTGGTAAGATGGGAGGGTGAAGGTGCAATAATGTCATCTGAAGGGCACCTATGGTTGTTGGTTGGGATGTGGAATTACACAGAATCAGGGGGTGGACAGCATAAGAGCAGGCAGACCAATGGTAATCGGGGCGGGATTCTTAGAGGCGAGGGGCTTCAATGTTTATTGGGCATTGTCAAAGATGATGGGAGAGAGTCAAAAAGTAAGAGTAAAGAGTAATAAAGGCGGAGGGAGGGTGGGGTGGTTTGGGGGCAGTGTCAGTGGTTATGGGTGACAAGCTATGGATGAATGGGGGAGTTGGTGGAGAAAGAGTGGGCATTAATGCTGCCATTGGTAGGCTTCAGGTAACTATGCAGATCCTCGTGGTGGAGATCTTGAGGTATCGCATGGGCTTGTCATTAGGGTTGGACTGACATCCCGGTCAGCTCATCTGGACAACTGAAGGGGAACCCCAGCATGTAACACTTACAATGCCCAGGCCCTGGGAAACAGCAGTTTGAATGAAAGTGGTTCAATGTGTGTGGGAGAGTGCTTGCACATAGCTTGCAAGAACCATGGCACATAACTTTGTCTCTATGCAGATGTCTTATTCTGCCAGATAGAGTATTATAGAGTCATCAAATGATATAGCGCAGAAAAGGCCTTTTGGCCCATCAAGTCTGCAACAACAATAACTGCCACTATCAGGGAGAATCCCATTTCCAGCATTTGTCCTATATCCTTGAGTGTTACGATGTTTTAACTGCTCACCCAAATACTTGTTAAACTTGTAAGGTTTACCGTCTCCACTACCTTCCCAAGCAGTGCATTCCAGATTCCCACTACCCTCAGTGGAAGAAGTTTTTCTCAAATCCTCTCTGAATCTCTTGCTCCTTACCTTGAGACTATGGCTCCACTTGATTCACATAAGAACATAAGAACATAAGTAATAGGAGCAGGAGTAGGCCATCTAGCCCTTCGAGCCTGCCCCGCCATTCAATAAGATCATGGCTGATCTGAAGTGGCTCAGTTCCACTTTCCCGCTTTCCCTCCATAACCCTTAATTCCCTTGCCTACCAAAAACTTATCTACCCGTAACTTAAATATATTTAGCGAGATAGCGTACACCACTTCAACGGGCAGAGAATTCCAGAGATTCACCACCCTTTGAGTGAAGAAGTTCCTCCCCAACTCCGTTCTAAACTGCCTCCCCCGTATCTTGAGGCTGTGCCCTCCAGTCCTGTTGTCCTTTCTGAGCGGGAAGAATTTCTCTACCTCTACCCTATCCATCCCTTTCATTATCTTAGACGTCTCTATAAGATCCCCCCTCATCCTTCTAAACTCCAACGAGTACAGACCCAGTCTATTTAGTCTCTCCTCATAGTTCAACCCCCTCATCTCCGGTATCAGCCTAGTGAACCTCCTCTGCACTCCTTCCAAGGCCAAAATATCCTTGCGCAAGTGCGGTGACCAAAACTGCACACAGTATTCCAGCTGCGGCCTCACCAGTGCCCTGTACAGTTGCAGCAAGACCTCCCTGCTTTTATATTCTATCCCCCTCGCTATAAAGGCCAGCATCCCATTTGCCTTCCTGATCACCTGCTGCACCTGCAGACTGGGTTTTTGCGACTCATGCACAAGGACCCCCAGGTCCCTTTGCACCGTAGCATGCTGCAGCTTTTCACCCTTTAAATAGTAATCCTTCCTGCTATTATTCCTACCAAAGTGGATAACCTCACACTTGCTAACATTGTACTCCATCTGCCAGGTCCTCGCCCACTCGCTCAGCCTATCTAGATCCCTCTGCAGACTTTCCACACCCTCTGCACAATTTGCTTTTCCACTCATCTTTGTGTCATCAGCAAATTTCGACACCCTACACTCAGCCCCCTCCTCCAGATCATTTATATAAATGGTAAATAGCTGAGGCCCTAGCACCGATCCCTGCAGCACTCCACTAGTTACCAACCGCCAATCAGAATAGCACCCATTGATACCAACTCTCTGCCTCCTATTAGACAGCCAATCCTCTATCCACGCTAACACCTCACCCCCAACTCCATGCCCCCTAACCTTCTGAAGCAACCTTTTGTGTGGCACCTTATCAAACGCCTTCTGAAAATCGAGAAACACCACATCCACCGGTTCCCCTCTGTCTACCACACTAGTCACATCCTCTTGGAATTCCAATAAATTTGTCAAACACGACTTCCCCTTAACGAATCCGTGCTGTGTCTGCTCTATCAAACAATTCTTCTCTAGGTGCCTCGCTACTTCTTCTTTGATGACGGATTCCAGCATTTTTTCCAACAATAGACATTAAACTAACCGGCCTATAATTCCCTGCCTTTTGCCTGCTACCTTTTTTAAACAGCGATGTAACATTAGCCGTTTTCCAATCTTCCGGCACTTCCCCGGAATCCAGCGAAGTTTAGTAAATAACCAAATAAAGATTCGCCCTCAATTAACGGGAACAGCTGCTTTCTATTCACTCTGTCCATGCCCCTCATAATCCTATACATCTCAATCATAGAACATAGAACATAGAATGTTACAGCGCAGAACAGGCCCTTCGGCCCTCAATGTTGCGCCGACCAATTAAGAAAAAAGCAATGACCCTCTAACCTAAACCATTCCGTTTCCATCCATAAACCTATCCACGGACCTCTTAAACGCCCCCAAACTTGGCGCATCTACATCTGCAGCAGGCAGGGCATTCCATACCCTTACCACCCTCTGGGTAAAGAACCTACCTCTGACATCCGTCCTATAACTACGACTCCTTAATTTAAAGCTATGTTCCCTCGTGCTAGCTTTCTCCATCCGAGGAAAAAGGCTATCACTGTCCACCCTATCTAAACCTCTAATCATCCTGTATGTTTCAATAAGGTCTCCTCTTAGCCGCCTTCTTTCTAACGAAAACAACCTCAAATCCCTCAGCCTCTCCTCATAGGACCTTCCCTCCATACCAGGCACCATCCTGGTAAACCTCCTCTGCACCCTCTCCAATGCCTCCACATCTTTCTTATAATGTGGGGACCAGAACTGTACGCAATACTCCAAGTGAGGCCGCACCAGAGTTTTGTACAGTTGCAACATGACGTTGCGGCTCCGAAACTCAATCCCCCTACCAATAAACGCCAAGACACCGTAAGCCTTCCTAACAACCTTATCGACTTGATTTCCAACTTTCCAACTTTCAGGGAACTTTCTGCTCTTAAAAAAACAATCTAAGCCTATCCAATCTCTCCATATAGCACAATTGCGTCATCCTGGTAAATTTCCTCTGTACCCCCTCGAATGCAATCACGTCATTCCTATGGTGAGATGACTAGAACTGCACTCACTCTTCCAACTGAGGTCTAACCAGCAGTCTGTACAGCTCCAGCACAACCTCCTTGCTCTTATTCTCTATGCCACAATCGATAAATATAAGGTGTATTTGAGTATGCCTTCTTAAATACCCTATTTACCTGCTCTGTTGCCTTTAGGGATCTGTGAATAAGTACCCTAAGATCTGTCTGTTCCTCTGAGCGCCCCAGTGCCCTGCCATTCATTAAATACTCCGTTGTCTTGTTACTTCTTCTAAAGTGCATCATCTCACACTTATCAGCATTAAATACCACCTACCATTGCTCTCCCCATCTGACCAACCCATCTATATCTTCCTGTAACTCACGACCTTCTTCTTCACTACTAACCAATCTTGGTGTCATCTGCAAATTATACTTATCATTCCCCCCACGTTATTATCTTTACCATTTACGAATGTAATAAACAATAAGGAACTTTGGTGTCCTCGATGTTGGCATCACTTCACCGGCCAGCAGGCAGACAGACTCGCCTGACTTTGTTGAGGGCTCTGACACCTCTGCCACTTACTAACTGTCCACCATCAGTTGGAAGGCCGATTCCAGAGGCCTGTCATCAAACTCAAACCTCACAGATGCCTCATCCCCAACGCTCCTCCAAGTATCGGTGAGCTTAGCTGACACTGTCTCCTGCTGTGGACACATGTCTGTGCGATGACCACTGGACTGTGTGAGACCCTTCCTATTCTAGGCCACCAAAGTGTGAGGCTCTGGGTTGGTGGAGATGCAGGTGTCTGCTATATGTCATCAACAGGTGCATTTTGGTTGTGTATGATGTCCTCACTCCTCCATGGGCTTAAATTAGAGCTAGACAGGGCTTCCTGCAGCTTGGATCTTCCCATCTTCCTGCTGGCACCTGTAAGTAAGAGAGGAGGAAATGAGGAACAGCAGAGCTGCCTCCAACATGGAGGCACCCTTGACCCTGAACATTCTATGACACATTTATTCTTACTGGATGGAGGCCCAAATTCACTCTTGCTAGCCCCAGTGGCTCTGCCCCACTTCACCCCCACCAGCCCTGTTGCTTGCTCCTCAAACTCAGTCACCTCCTTGAGGTGTGTGGCCAACCCACTCCAGTCTTCTCCCTCTTTTGTTGGTAATGGCTAAAATTGTCCTACTCAAAGTTATAACTAAGGAAATTTGGCATGTCAGCAACGACTCTTACCACCTTTTACAGAAGCACCATAGAAAGCATTCTTTCTGGTTGCATCACAGCTTGGTATGGCTCCTACTCTGCCCAAGACCGCAAGAAACTACAAAAGATTGTGAATGTAGCCCAATCCATCATGCAAACCAGCCTCCCATCCATTGACTCTATCTACACTTCCTGATGCCGTGGCAAAGCAGCCAGCATAATTAAGGACCCCATGCTCCCCTGACATTCTTTCTTCTACCTTTTTCCGTTGGGAAAAAGAAAAAGACAAATTTCTGAGATCATGTACCAACCGACTCAAGTACAGTTTCTTCCTAGCTGCCATCAGAATTCGAATGGACCTACCTCGCATTTTGTTGATCTTTCTCTACACCCTAGCTATGACTGTAAGACTACATTCTGCACTCCCTCGTTTCCTTCTCTATGAACGGAATGCTTTGTCTGTACAGTGCGCAAGAAACAATACTTTCCACTGTATACTAATACATGTGACAATAATAAACCAAATCAAATCAAATTTGAAAGATGGAGTTGAGGAATTGCATCCAATTTGACATGGTAATTTCACATTTCTTTCTATACTTCTAGCACCCTCCAGAGCGTTGAACGCATGCACAATAGATAAGGGCTTACAGAGACATTTCCAATGTGGAGCTTGCTGGTAACCTCTGTGTCTGAGCCCCTTCCCCTGCAGCCCCCCTTCTCACTTCCAGACAGCTCGTGAGTTGTCTGTGTGTGAGGCTGAAAGAGGCATAACTGGTCACACCACTTTCAGAGCGGATGGACGGTATTGGGGCTATGAGGCATCAGCTTGACATTGCCACTTGTAATAAATTGAAAGCGACTCAATGTGGCTCAAAGTGTGAAAGGGTTTATTGCCAACAATAAATAATTATTTACAAGAAGGGTCTGACAGAATTAACTATGCGACTATTCTGCACTCCCCTCTGGCTGCAACTGAGGATCCTCCCTGGTTGTGGAAATCCCAAACTCCATTTCAGCAATGTTTTTGCACATGATTTTAATGCAATGTTCATCGAGGGACAAGCAGCCACTTAGATGTGACCTGGAAACATCCCATATGTTAGTAAGTAACAATTATAAAATAAAATAGTCAAGGAAGCAAAAGTGGCGTGGTGGCACAGTGGTTAGCACTGCTGCCTCACAGCGCCAGGGACTCAGGTACAATTCTGGCCTTGGGTCGCTGTCTGTGTGTAATTTGCATGTTCTTCCTGTGTCTGTATGGGTTTCCTCCCACAATCCAAATATGTGCAGATTTAGTTGTTTGACCATGCTATGTTGACCCTAGTTTTGGGCGGATTAGCAGGGCAAATATGTGGGGTTATGGGAAAAGGGCCTGGGTGGGATTGTGGTCAGTGCAAACTCAATGGGCCGAATGGCCTCTTCTGAACTGTAGGGATTCTATGATTTCAAACAGGAAGTTAGGAAAAGTTGGGATAATTAACAGCAGAAGAATGCACTCCAGGTTTTCAATACTTATGCTATAAAATCACATTAAAAGGTGCATTTTTAATTAAATTGATGTTAAATGTACCATTTCATTTGGTGAGGGGTAGAAAACTGTTTAATCTTATTAAATTTTGAAATGATTTTTGTTCTGGAATGGAGCCTTCCTTAATGGGAGCAGAGATTGGGAAATTGATGATTTTGAATGCAAATGATAGGGGTGTCAAGGTGAGAATTTTGAAATTAAAGAAAACGAAAACCTTTTCCTTTATCTAGTGAATTATCACATCCTCGTGCTGAGTGTACCTCTCAGATTGTCTGTAAACTGCTTGATATTTCTCAGGCAGTGACTAAACATCAGTCATCAGGTGCCCCATACATGCTTCAGCCCTATGTTGTTGTGGTGAGGCTCAGCAAGCACTGAATTAGATCCTGTTTATCTGCTTCCCTATTTTGATACTGGCATCTGGCCATGATCCTTGTGGTCTCCTGCAGCATCATTGATATTCACAAATGAGAAAAGCATATAGGGCATAATGACATGTGGAAAAATACTCCCTTGTTAATCAGAAAGAGTTACGCTTTTAGGGACCAAGTTACAAGACTTAGGCCTTAATAAAATCAAGGCGATTTGCAAAGATTGGACATTACTTTATATTCGATAAGTGAATCATCTGTGACAAAGCCAGCTAAAAGCAGACTTCAAGAGTCAAGCTTTAAGTGTGGGACGTTGGGACCAGTACTTATCAGGAACAGTGTTGCCATGACAGGGGACAAGTGCTGAGAAAAGCCAAGGAAACATAAATCTTGACTGGAAATTGCTAATAAAATAAACATAAAACCCTGTATAACTACCCAAGGGGTAATGTTCCACAGCAGATACGAGGTACTGTCAAATATTGCAGAAGTTAACAGGAACTAGAGAAGACAATCTGGGTAAAGATGCAGGGTGTCAGTCAATTAGATTATAGTTCAGGGTGAGTCTTTGCTGAGAAAATGGATAGCAATATGGGGCATGAACACAATATCCAGAGGAGAGGGAGCAGTTTAGCTGGAGCTAGAGCAGTACAGAGTGAGGAAATGATAACTGGAGAGATTGGATGCAGCGGGCTTGGTCATTTATGATTAAATGGCATGCAGAGAAATGAAATAGAACCTGTAAGAACACATTGATGGAATAATTTTTGTAGAACTTTAAATGCATTCCACTTTAAGACTTATTTTTAACTGCCACAGCCACTGTTTCTTCTTTTTTGTCTATGCATTTCCTCATGCTTTTGGGTTCTATTGGGAAGCCACAGCTCATCTTCTTGGACCCTTTGTTTTAGACAGTAAACTTCTCCTTTCTCTATGAGAAAACTTCCACAATGATTGCAGCGGTTCAAGAAGGTGGTCCATTATCACCTTCTCAAGGGCTGCTAGGGATGGGGAATAGTTATTGGCGTTCTTAATGATGCCCATGTCCCACAGAACAAATAAAAAAGAATCAAGGCAACAATAGCAAATAATTTGAACTAAACAGATGGGGAGGGAAGGTGGGAAGGAAAGTGGGAGGGGAGTTAACTTCCGTTGCCTGTACAATTTTTTTGGAATGGTTCACCTGCCTGTAATAGAACCTGCCCAATTCTCCTCTTTACCAGTGAACTGTTTGTTTCGGGCTAGAGCTTGTGGTCTATTCTCCCTGTCTCACTGTGGAGAGTTTTCAGCCAAGAGTCTGGTTGGAGAGATGACTGATAGAAGCAGTTACTCAGTAATTAGGCAGTCCTTTCAGGGCCTGTATGAGAAAGAACATTCTGGAGGTGAATGCACAAACAATTCTTCACTCTTCTTCAGTTGAAAGGCAGCTTTTTTAATGCCAATGGGAGTATCTCCTTCTGCTGTTATCGACACCATTGAATCTGGAGGACAGCTGGTTCACAAAATGCTGAGGTACTAGCAACATACTGTAGATACTGTGTCAGGAAACAGAGGTGATTTTAAATAATCTGTATTAGTATTTGTGGATGTAAGAAATAGGGTATCGCTGTAAGTGAGTTTAATTTTGTGTTTCTGTAGTTGAGTGCTGAGAAAGGGTTAAAACTTTAGTTCGCTCATGTGGGTTTTGACTTTATTTCAATATGTGCCTGGATTGTAATTAAACAGTTTACAGTGTGAAAGTGAACAGAGTTAAAGAAAGACCACACTGTTGCTAAGTATAAGGGGAAGAAATCCTAATAAGTTACTAGAGATTTTTAAACCATTAGACATTAAGTCACTGACAGAACTTCCAGCATTGAGCTAAATGACTTTAAAACAAACTTGTAAGCTGACAAGAAAGTAGTTCACACGCATATGAAATGTAATAAGAGATTTAAATAAATAACTATAATTTTAAAACACACATATGTTGAATGTATTTTTAAGGATCATTGGTGACTTTAGCCAAAGGCAGATTCCTGCAAAGCGTCATGGTAAAGGGCATTAGGTCAAAGCCACATTGTAAGGGAATATTGAAACCTTGTAAATATGCAAGGTTTTATCATCAGATAATGGTAAGAACATTCAGAACACTTAATCAGACTTCATAAATAGGGTTTATTTACTGTCCAGATAAGATGGATGCATGCCCATATGGAATCATGTGCTAATTTGGTTTGGCAGTGATCTACAGGGGGACTTACAGAAAGGTTCACTTTGAACTCCATGGCTAGTGTCTGAGGTTACTACACTACGCAGGAAGCTTAGTTAGCCAAAAAGGGAGGAAGCATCCAGATTCTAAGGACCAATGAACTGCCATTATGTCAGAGAGTAAGATGCGATTGGCTAAAGTATATGACAGATATTACTGTTAATTTATGTATATTAAAGATGATTGATTTAAAGCTAATGAAAAGTGAGAGCAGTTGATCAGAAAACCAATAGTTGATCTATTTTGAATTGTATATGTCAGAATTCATTGACGAGGTCTAGCTGCTCTATCTCAGAGCTGTCCTGATCCTTTGATGACTTCTCCTAGTGGCCGCTGGTCAAAATAAAGGTTATATCTTTAAACTGAGACACTGGCTTCTTGAGTCTTGCCTTGTCTGAAATTTCTAATAATACCTGGCTACCCTGAAACCCCCACCAGGGTAACCAGGGTCCACCTGAGCTTAGATTGAACTTTTGAGTTTAGTTTTAAGCTGGACCCAGAAGCAGCTGGATAGGGCAAAAAGCAGACTTCCCAAAACAACACCAGAAATTCCAGGAACCTGAGAGTTGGGACAAAAATGATGTCTCAGGAAGGCAATTAAGTTAAAGGGACAAAGAACAAGAAATTGAATATGGTCTTGTTGGCTTAAGGTGAAGTAAAAAGCAGCAAAAGGGTCTGGAGGCCATCAAAGCCCCTGAGTGGTTGGGGCATGGCTGAGCTGCTGGGCAGTGCCTGCCTGCCGGTGCCCATCAGTGCCCACTAGACACTCCGGCAGTGCTCACCAGAGATCATGCACCTCCGGTGTTCCTGGGGCAGTACCGATAGGGTGGGGCCTATTTGGATGCAATGATGGGGGATGAAGGTGCTATGCAGAGGTGCTATGAAGTGGGGCTATGCGGTGGGGCTATGCAGTGGAGCTATGTGGGAGGGCTATGCAGGGGGATCGTACAGGAGTGGATCATGATGGGGGATTGGCATGATAGCGGTCTGCCAGGGGACCCATGGGTGCCTGATGGAGTGATGTGGGTGACTATGCTGCCAATGAATTGGAAAGGGAAGGGTCAGATGTCCGGGGGTGGTGGGTGTGAGAGGATGTCTGCTGCTGCATCATGGGATCAGAGCGCCCTTGTGCGGTGGGGGCCGGGCACTCTGAAACCAGTTTCACTGCTAGGCATCTCTGCCCACCCCGTACCAGCACCATTCTTCCAACTCTCAAAGTGACTGTCAAAAGATTGCAGTCACCTGAGAGACCAATATGGATCACTCCTGTTTTCTTGCCATTATGACACTAAGGGGGGAGCTTTCATGTTCCATCTGCCATGGGAATCGGTGGGCAGGGTGCGGACTGTGCAAAAGTCCGTTGACTTCAGGTGGAAATTTCCGGTTTTGAGGTGAATGCTGCCAGCAAAAAACAGCCTTAGAATATTTTTGGGATGCAATTCAAATGGAGAGTCCATAGCAATCGGCAGAGGGAAAATAAGAACGTAAGAAATAGGAGCAGGAGTAGGCCATCTAGCCCTTCGAGCCTGCCCCGCCATTCAATAAGATCATGGCTGATCTGTCGTGGCTCAGTTCCACCTTCCCGCCCTCTCCCCATAACCCTTAATCCCCTCTCTTATCAAAAACCCATCAACCCGCGTCTTAAAAATATTTAGCGAGGTAGCCTCCACCACTTCAACGGGCAGAGAATTCCAGAGATTCACCACCCTTTGAGTGAAGAAGTTCCTCCTCAACTCCGTTCTAAACCGCACCCCCCTTTATCTTGAGGCTGTGCCCCCTAGTCCTACTGTCTTTTTTGAGCGGGAAGAGTCTCTCCACCTCTATCCTATCCATCCCATTCATCATCTTATACGTCTCAATGAGATCTCCCCTCATTCTTCTAAACTCCAACGAGTACAAGCCTAGTTTATTCAGCCTCTCCTCATAACTCAACCCCCTCAACTCCGGTATCAGCCTAGTAAACCTCCTCTGCACTCCCTCCAAGGCCAAAATATCTTTGCGCAGGTGCGGCGCCCAAAACTGCACACGTTACTCCAGCTGCGGCCTCACCGCTTTTAATTTAACACTTTCCTTCACCTCCTTCGTTATCCACGGCTTATTACCTCTCCTCCTACTGTCCTTTTTGACCATCGGAATAAATTTCCGCTGAGCACCAAGAAAGATCTCCTTAAAGATCCTCCATTGCTCCTCAGCAGACCCTCCCTCCAACGCGCTCCCCCAGTCAACATTCGCCAATTCTTCTCTCATCCTACCGTACTCCCCTCTATTCAAACAAAGTACGCGTGTCCGGGAACCCACTTTCTCCTCCTCCATCTGCACCAGAAACTCCACCATACAATGATCACTCTCCCCAAGAGAATCCTTCACCGCAAGGTCCCTAATTCTACCCGCCTCATTACATAGCACGAGATCCAAGATAGCTCTCTCCCTCGTCGGCTCCAACACGCACTGTTCCAGGAAACTATCCCGGCAGCATTCCAAGAACTCCTCCTCGAGCCCACTGCGTCCAACATGGGTCGACCAATCAATATGCAGATTGAAATCCCCCATAACTGCGGCCGTCCCATTCCTGCACGCCGCACTTATTTGCGCGTTAACAGCCCACCCCACCTCCAGATCATTATTCGGGGGCCTATAGACGACACCCACCAGCGTCTTCCTCCCTTTGCTGTTCCTAATCTCCACCCACAACGATTCCACTTTCTGCTCCTTGGCTCCAATATCATCCCTTGCTACCACCTTGATGCTATCCTTAATCAGCAGAGCTACGCCCCCCCTTTTCCCTCCTGCCTATCCTTCCTAAACACTTGATAGCCCTGTACATTCAGCTCCCAGTCCCTGTCACCTTGCAGCCACGTCTCTGTAATGGCCACCAGATCGTATCCATTTGTGTCGATCTGCGCCACCAGCTCATCCACTTTATTCCAAATGCTTCGTGCATTCAGATAAAGCGCTTTCATCCCAGCCTTCACCTGGACCCTATTTGCCGTAACGCCCCCTACTCCCTCTATTATTGGGACATCCTCGGCCTCTTCCCTTACCTGTACCCTATCCTTAACTTTAGACCTTGTAACGTCACCTACCCTCGCACCCTCCCCCCCCAATTAGTTTAAAGCCCTGTCTACAGTCCTCTTTACTCGATTTGCCAGCACTCTGGTCCCAGCACGGTTCAGACCAACCCCATCCCGCCCGAACAGGTCCCACCTACCCCAATACTGGTGCCAATGCCCCATAAATTCAAACCCATTCCTCCCACACCAATCCCTGAGCCACCCATTCACTTCCTTAATCCTGTCAACCTTATGCCCGTCTGCACTCGGTTCAGGCAGTAGCCCAGAGATGACCGCCTTTTCGGTTCTACTTTTTAATTCCATTCCTAGCTTTTCATACTCCCTCCCCAGATCCTCAGTCCGCATTTTGCTTACGTCGCCGGTACCCACATGTACCACAACGACCGGATTCTCACCCTCCCACTCCAGGTTCCTCTGCAACCCAGCTGCAACATCCCGGACCCAAGCACCAGGCAGACAACACACCCTTCTGTGCACTTTGTCAGTGTGACAAAGGACAGTGTCAATACCCTTCACCCCACTATCCCCAATCACTACTATGTTCCTTTTCACCTTCTCTTTGCCTATGTCCTGCTGCATCACTGTACCGTGTGCAGTTTGCTCACCAACCTCACCTGCCTCGTCCTCTTCCAGACTGGAAGCAAGAACCTCAAACCTGTTATGCAGATTAAGAGGCTGAGGCCTCCGCTCCCCACCCTCCTTCCTTCTCTCCCCACTCTCCTTCCTCCGCTCCTCACCCCCCTTCCTCCTCCCAGCAGCCCCCCCTTGTTCCTGACCCTTAGAGTTGGCCAGTGTAGGGGGGGTGGGTGTCTCTTGCACCCCATTGACAATGGCACCCTCTCTCCCCCTGATGAGCCTCAGTGTCTGTAGCTCAGAGGCCAGCTCATCCACCTTGAGCTGGAGCTCCTCCAGCAACCTGCACTTACTGCAGACATGGTCACTGGGATGGACCCTGGAGTCCACCAGTTCCCACATCATACAGAAACCACACATCACAAGCCCCACAGGAAGAGGTGAACACTGCTGGAGAGAGGGAGACACTGCTGCCACTAACTTGGTTAAGGTAACCATACATAGTGCAAACCAGAGATCCAATCCATCTCTTCCCCACTGTGTACAATTCACAACTCTAAGGTATCACATTTAGTCTGTACATAATACTTCTGTAGCACTCTGTACAAGAAAGTCTATTTATTTTATTATTTGATGAGTTTCACATTTTCTGTCAAAGGAGTTCTTGTGCTCAGTTAATCCCTGACTAATCAGAATATTCTTGGCAGCTATACAAAGGAAATACTGTCAGCCTATCTGAAGAAAAAGTAATGTGTTGAACTTGATGTATTTCGCAAGATTCAATTTAAGTGAGGAAGTAGCTCTTGTAGGAATCTATAACACTAACTGCTTAGATTGGAGAGGAGTTTAAGACAGCTACAATGGAGTTGAGTAACAACGGGACAGATGAATCTTTCAGACCTGAACATGGAATAGCGGGCATCATCCTGAAACCAAAACAGAAAATGCTGGCAATTTTAGCAGCTCTGGCAGCATCTATAAGAAGAGAACAGAGCTGACATTTGGAGTTCAGATGACCCTTTGTCAAAGTTGGTCCAGGAGCAGTTTGACAAAGGATCATTCGGACTTCAAACGTCTGCTCTTTTCTCTTCTTATAGATGCTGCCAGAGCTGCTGAGATTTTCCAGTATTTTCTCTTTTGGTTTCAGAGTCCAGCTCCGCAGTAATCTGCTTTTATTTAAGCGTCATCCTGAGCCTGGCGTGTCTCCTCGGAGTACCGGGAAATGCAATGGTCATCTTGATTATAGTTTTTGCCACGAAGAAGGAAAGGTTCCCCACTGTGCTGCTGATCCTGAACTTGGCAATAGCCTATATGCTTGTTCTGATCACCTTGCCTCTGAGTGCCTCAAAATGGGGGCACGCAGGAACACCTCCTTCTTCATTGGTGAGATAGATGACAAATTTTACTGAGTGGGATACCAGGGTGCAAGGTTGAACCCTCCAGAAAAGTGCCTGCAGTTGCTCCTGGACCCACAAAAAAAGTTGTGTCCACCTCTGCTAACCCTGCCGATTAATGCACACCCAAGGAACACTAACCTCCCAGTGAGAACTGCCTCTGCAGCGTTACCAGTCTCCCAACCAAGCAGGGAGCAATGCGATAGGAGGGATGTTGCAATGCCACACTGCTGCCAATAACCTTGTTAAGGTAACCAAATATATTGCAAACCAGAGATCCAATCTGTGACTTACGTGTTCTGTACAATTCACAATTCTAATGGTATCACATTTAGTCCGTACATAATACTTCTGTAGAACTCTGCACAAAAAAGTCTATTTATATTATTTGATGACCTTCACATTTTCTGTCAAAGGAGCTCTTGTGCTCTATTAATCCCTGACTAATCAGAACAATTCTGCCAGCAAAATCATAGAATTCTATGATTTTATGATAGCTATACGAAGGAAATATTGTCAGCCTATCTGAAGAAAGAGTAATGTGTATTTCACAAGATTCCATTTAAATGAGGAAGTAGCTCTTGTAGGAAACTATAAAACTGACTGTTTGCTTAGATTGGAGGGGAGTTGAAGACAGCTACAATGGGGTTGAGTAACAACGGGACAGATGAGGCTTTGGGACCTGAACGTACAGTGGCGAGCATCATCCTGAGCCTGGCTTGTCTCCTCGGAGTACCGGGAAATGCAATGGTCATCTTGATTATAGTTTTTGCCATGAAGAAGGAGAGATCCCCCACTGTGCTGCTGATCCTGAACTTGGCAATAGCTGATATGCTTGTTCTGATCACCTTGCCTCTGTGGATTTATGCATTTGTTCAGAGCTGGACCTTCGGAGAATCATTTTGTAAAATCCTGACCTATGTCATTTACTGCAACATGTACGTAAGCATCTTCCTCATCACCGCGATGAGTGTCGAGCGCTTCATGGCTGTCATCTACCCGTTTGCCACCCTGCAATGGCGCACGAACAAGGTTATCAGGAAGATGGTGCTCGCCATCTGGACACTGGCTTTGCTCTTTGCCGTTCCGGTGCTGGTTTATAAGGTGGTGGATGTCGATGAGGCTGGACAGCAGCAATGCCTGTACATGGAATTTGACACAAACGAGCAGGAAATCTCATGCACGATTTTAGAAATTGTGGTTGGTTTTGTAATTCCATTTTCAGTGCTGTCTATTTGTTACTTTTGCATTGGGAGAAAAGTGAAAGACTTGAGTTTCCCTACTGGGAACAAAACTGGAATGGTGATTGTCAGAGTGGTGATTGTGTTTTTCATCTGCTGGGCACCTCACCACATTGTAAGTCTTATTTCAATCATTGCACTGATGACATCTGACCAAACCACGGCGGACACCTTAAATAATGTATATAGTATTGGCATCTTAGTTACTGGAGCTCTGGCTTTCATCAACAGTTGTATCAATCCTGTATTATATGCCTTTGCTGCCCGGAATATTCGTAGTCGTTTTCGACTATTGGATCTGGCCATGTTATTTGACCAGATGACACATTCTCTTAAAGAAGAATCTGTAAAAGGATGCACGGATACCACTAGAAAAGACTTAAGTGTCACAATGGATGAGATGTATCCTCTGCAGGATATTTAAAGAGATATTTGTCTTTTTCAGTCAAACAAATTCTGCTAAATCCTTTTCTCCCCACTTCCATCTCTTCCTCCCTGCCTTCCCGTTCCCTCTGCCTATCACCACTGCACTCCACCAAATCAGGTCTGTTGCCAAGACAGACGGAAACTTCTGGGTCTCCTTCTGTGTAGGATGGAGGGAAATAGGCCTGAGGTAATAGTCACAAATGTTCACCCCTTTTTGTTGAAGCTGCCACAAAACAATGAAGCTGAGGTAGAGAAATAAGTGGTGTGGGCACTTACCCCATGGTCTGAGTCACGCAATATGCCATGCCATTGCTATTCTCAAATGTTATTGGTCCTAAATTGTTTTCTTTCTAATATCCCCAAGAAAGTTAGATAATTTTGAAGTTAGTATTAAGATTCTGGACTGGTTTTCTTTTGAGCTTTGACATTTGTCCTTTTCTACCACTGATTCACTCTTGCTGTGAGAGTAACATGGCTTTGAGTCAGGAATTCTCCAAGGGCTACATGGTGCAATAGTGTGGCAGAAATCCTGATTTCATTGGCATGGCATCTGTTTGGCTTTGCCTTTATTTAGATAACAAGTTTCTCTTTGCCCAATGCATCATTCGACAGTTACATTAACCAAGCAGTAAGAGAGCCCCTCTATCCTTTGTTTGCAATTGGAGTGTTCAATCTTATTTGCAATGTAACTAATATTTCAATTCTTACATTAGTGCTGGCAACATTTACCTCTGTGAATTGAGGACAAAGTAACAGTGACACGATGGAATTGTGTTCTCTTACTGGTTATTGCTTGTTGCTTTGCCTTTCCTTTACTCAGGAGGGCAGGATCTGTCAGAGCTCCTCTGATGACTAGATAACTGGGTGCTTTTGTTGATTGAGTGCATCCTCTGACGCTTATCCCATTGAGAAGGAGTCCGTTCATTATCCTGTGGGAAAATAGGGAAATCTGCATAAAAATCAGAGGAACTTCAAATTCAATCAAGAATTAATAACGATACAAGCAGCCTGCTTATGAGTAAATCACTTTCATTGTGACTTAAACATCCAGGATGATCAATCACATTCATGCTCTGCATTTTAATAATGAGTTAAGATGTGCACCATGCTGATTTTGTTGCTGCATTATAGAACTGCAAGTTAAAAAGAGGAAACGCAGTGTTTCTTTTTCCCGTTAAAATGTTTTTGAACTTTAAAACTGCTGATTTCCTTTTTGGTTTGTGGCATTGAAGTAACAACCTTTATAGAGTTAGACTATCAGTAAGCTGCCATGTTGAACAGAAATAACCTCAATGAATCAGACTTTATTACGTTGGGTTAACAATTGCCATATATTGAAGTAAATGTGGAATTATTGTAGGGAATTCTAATGCTTCAATACTGAAATCTTTCGTAGAGTGTTGTGTTTGTACGTGGATCCTACTGATATGTTTACGTATTTTGAAAAAGGCTAATAAACCTGCTAATTATTCATGCACAAAGTTAATGAGGAAAACAGAGCGTGCAAGGGGTACAGATTTATAGTCAGGATGGAAGGCAATATCCTCAGAATGAAACTGGTAATGTCAGCATTGGTTTATAAATCTTTCAACACATGCTACTGGCATGAAGTGAGTACAAAGGGCTAATTCAAGCAATTTATCCATGGAATAGAACCATGAAATCCCTAGAGTGTAAAAGGGGACTATTTGGCCCATCACACCTGCATTGACTCACTAAAAGAATCTCTTACCCAGGCTCACAAGGGCACGGGAAGAATGTGCAAACTCCTCACAGTCACCCACAGCCGAATCATCCCTGGTGCTGTGAAGCAACTGTGCTAACTACCGTGCCCCTGTGCCGCTCCTTGTGTGCATGGTTAGTTGCTCAATTTCAGTTGTTGTGATTGAGAAGGTGCTGTCTCATTTCCCCTTCAAATCTGTGGCTGCACTTGGTAATTGCTTAATTGGCTGCAAAGTGCATTGTGGTGTCCTGACGACATGGAAAATGAAATATAAATGCAATTCATTTGTTCTCGCATGGCATGAAAGTACAATAGAGGTTTAGAAGATAATATAATTTTTGAACTGAAATGGAAAGCCGAATTTGACAAAGTTGCTATTTTGCGAAGAAAAAATAAAACTTTCTGTTTGACTTGAATTGTGAGGCAACCAAGTGCAAGTAAAGATTAATTTCAGTGTAACTTTTATGATATCTTGTCTTTTTTTGAACATGTGCTTTTACTCGAAATGGGATATGGTGTTATAGAAACATCTTGCATTTCATTAGATCCAGTACAGCATGCACAATAATTTTATGCATACAACATTATGGTCCCCCAATAAGATTTCAGCTAATTCAAACTATTCTTTAATACCTCCCACTTTATTATTGTGCTGTAATAATAAATACTGCCACAGATTAATGCATCTGTTGACAGGTTTGATAGCGTATCAGATCAGAAACCCCAAGGTACATTATGAAGTCAGACTAGATCCTAACATTGCATTGATGTGAGGATAAGTTGTTTCAGTCTAGGCACGATTCTACTGACATACTGGGGAACTTTTATCAAAACAAACTTTATTTCAACACATTGTTTAACTAAAACAAATGAATTAGCTTAACAATTAACAATTGAACAGTGCTTAAACATGGCAAATACAATTCTTAACTCCTACCCATGACTAGTACTTCCAATCAAGCAATATTTCTCTTATAGATTTAAACCTCTGTTGAAAATTTGTTAGCAAAGTGCATGCATACAAGCTTGTCTCTGGTTAATAGTATTTTTTGTTTTGATTTGAAATGATTTATTATTGTCACATGTTGGTATATGTGACAATAATAAATCAATGATAATAAATTGTTTTTTGCGCACTGTGCTGACAATACACACTGTTCATAGAGTACATGTTGGAGAAGGAAAGAAGCAGGTGCATAATGTAGTGATACAGTCATGGCTACTGTGCAGAGAAAGATCAGCTTTGCTTCAGGTCCTTGATTATGCTGGCTGCTTTTCTGAGGCAGTGGAAAGTGCAGACAGAGTCAATGGATGAGAGCTGGTTTGTGTGATGGACTGGGCTACTGGAGCTATTGAAGCTACTAGGCTATTGGAGCTTTCAGAAAGTCTCTGGAGAGAGACACACACAGAGAGACAATTCTTTCTTCCATCAGCTCCAGGCAGCAATTGCTCTTCGTTTGAAATGAAAGCAAATCTGTCCCTTCCTTGGAGCTTAGCTCCTCCCTTTAACAACATGACTCTGTCCCTGCCAATCACCCTGGCTAAACTCACATCTTGTTGGAAATCTCAGGAGAACTTAAATAAACAAAAGGTCCATTAACTCTAGAAAGTAACACAATCCAGTTAAAATCAGTTAGTATCCTGCATTCTTAACATCTGCAGCAATCCAGTTAAAATCAGTTAGTATCCTGCATTCTTAACATCTGCAGCATGCTTCCCAAAAGATTGACTCTTGGAACTAAACACTGCCTCTCAAAGCAGCCCCAAGTTAAATATAAAATATAGCAAACTAGCACAGCGTGATCATGCATTGCATTGAAATTGGCTGCCTGCCTCTATTGGTGGGCACCTACTCAAGATCCAATCCCACCACCTGGAAGCATCCTCCACAGTGGAACTGTATTAGGGAGCTGTTCTAACATGGCTGCCAGCTATTTTCCAGGTTTTCCTGCCTCCAGGGCTAGGAAAATCAAGCGCTTTATTTCTGTACTCCAACTCTTTGCTGCAAACATACTTTCACCTCACAGTTCTCCTTCCTATCACGACCGTTTTATATCTCTGATAAATGTTAAACTTTTTATAGTGGTGGTGATTTTCAATTGCTAATTGCCCATATTTCACCAGAAAAGGCATGAAAATAAGAACGTAAGTAAATTGAGCAAAAGGGGAACATTCAGCCCCTCAACCCTGCTCCACCTTGCGACGTGATCATATCCTTTAGATATGGAACCAAAGTGCACACAATCTGTAACCTCATGGCCTGACATATCCTCCACTCAATCATTACCATCAAGCCAGGCGACCAACCCTGGTTCAATAGAAAGTGCAGGAGGCCATGCCAGGGGCAGTACCAGGTATATCTCAAAATGCGGTGTCAACCTGGTGAAGCTACCAAACAGAATTACTTGCACAGCAAACAGCATAAACAGCAAGTGATAGACAAAGCTGAGCAATCCCACAACCAACGGATCAGATCGAAATTCTGCAGTCCTGCCACATCCAGTCGTGAATGGTGGTGGACGATTAAACAATTCACTGGAAGCGGAGGCTCCACAAATATCCCCATCCTCAGTGATGGAGGATCCCAGCACATCAGTGCAAAAGATATGGCTGAAGCATTCACAGAGATCTTCAGCCAGAAGTGCCGAGTGGATGATTAATCTCGGCCTCCTCCTGAGGTTCCCAGCATCTCAGATTCCAGTCTCCAGCCAATTCCATTCACTCTATGTGACATCAAGAAATGTTTGGAGGCACTGGGTACTGTAAAGGCAATGGGACCTGATAACATTCTGGCAATAATACTGAAGACTTGTTCTCCAGAACTTGCTGCTCACCAAGCCAAGCTTCTCCAGTACAGTTCCAACACTGGCATCTATCTGACAATGTGGATGATTGTCCAGATATGTCCTGTGCAATAAAAGCAGGACAAATCCAATCCGGCCAATTACTGCCCAATCAGTCTACTCTCAATCATCAATAAAGTGATGGAAGGGATTAACAACACTGCTATCAAGCAGCACCTGCTCAGTGACACCCAGTTTGGATTTTGCCAGGGTCACTCACCTCCTGACCTCATTACAGCCTTGGTTCAAACATGGAGGAAAGAGCTGAATTCCAGACGTGAGGTGGGAGTAACAGCCCCTGACATCAAGGCTGCATTCAACTGAGTGTAGCATCAAGGAGCCCTAGCAAAACTGGAATCAATAGGTATCGGGGGCAAATTCTCTGCCGGTTGGAATCATACTCGGTTCATAGGAAGGTGGTTATGGTTTTGGAGGGTCAGCCATTTCAGCTTCATGACATCTGTGCAGGAATCCCTCAGGGTTGTGTCCTGGGCCCAACAATCTTCAGCTGCTTCATCACTGACCTTCCCTCTGTCATAAAGTCAGAAGTGGGGATATTCACTGATGATTGCACAACGTTCAGCACCATTTGCAACTCCTCAGGTACTGAAGTAGTCCATGTTCAAATGCAACAAGATCTGGACAATATCAGACTTGGGCTGACAAGTGGCAAGTAATGTTTGCACCATACAGATCATCACCAATAAGAGAGACTCGAACCCCTTGACATTCAATGATGTTACCTTCACTGAATTTCCCACTGTTAACATCCTTGGGGTTACCTTTGACCAGAAATTCAACTGGATTCATCAAATAAACACAATGGCTACAAGGGCAGGTCAGAGGCTAGGAACACTGCGGCAAGTAACTCACCTCCGGACTCTCCAAAGCCTGTCCACCATCTACAAGGCACAAGTCAGGAGTGTGATGGAATACTCCCCACTTGCCTGGATGGGTGCAGCTCCAACAACACTCAAGAATCTTGACACTATGTTGGACAAAGCAGCTTGTTTGATTGGCACGAGATCTACAAACATCCATTTCCTCACCAACACTCCATTGTAGCAATGTGCATTACCTCTGAACAGCAATTCACCAAAGATCCCTAGACAGCACCTTCCAAACCCATGACCATTTCTAGAAGGACTAGGGCAGCAGATTTGTAGGAACACCACTAACTGCAAGTTCCCCTCCAAGCCACATACTGTCCTGACTTGGAAATATATCGCTGTTCCTTCACAGTTGCTGGGTCAAAACCTTGGAATTCCCTCCCTAACGGCATTGTGGGTGTACGTCTGCCATATAAACTGCACTAATTCAAAAAGGCAGCTCACCACCACCTTCTCAAGGACAACTAGGGATGGGCAATAAATGCTGGCTAGCCAGCCATGCCCATATCCCACGAATGAATAATAAAATGAGAGAAGTGTGCTCTCGGCAAAATAACTTACAGTCATAGAAAGAATTACTATTTTTGTGCTCTGGTCACCTTCCAAGAAAGGGAAACTTGGACTTTGCCTTTTTTAATTGCATCGCAGTCCCCACATGCCAACTTTCTCTGTTGCTCCTATGAGTGCCAGCAGGTTTCTCTGAACATGAACATTTAAAAGTTTCACACCTTTTAACAAAATATTCTGCCGGGTGACACTGCCGAGCAATGACAGCTGTCAGCCGCAAGCATCTGATTGGCCGGCAGCAGTGAAGGGATGGGATTTCCGCCCCAGGGTCCCTGATCCCAGGCATGGCTGTGAGCCCTCAAACCCCTCTTCATTCTCATTACACAATCTGATGCTGCAGTGATGGAACCGTGCACCTCCTGCTTTTCATTCATCTTCCCACTTCCCTTATGCAAACCCTTTCCCTAGTACATAACCGCTTTTAGAGACCCAAGAACTGCCATCTTGTCAAGGCTCAGTGAGAGAGGTGACTTTTGAGAAAGAAACATCAACGCTTCATCTCACACTTTCCACCAGCAGCTCAGACACTGGAACCACGTGAGCCTTAGAGAGTTGAGTGTAGAGGTGGAATGAGCGTCTGGTGAATTATTGGCCATGGGTAGGCTGCAGCAAAGCCTGGGATAAAGGAA
The DNA here is from genome assembly GCF_965287045.1 of Carcharhinus amblyrhynchos. Lineage (NCBI taxonomy): Eukaryota > Metazoa > Chordata > Chondrichthyes > Carcharhiniformes > Carcharhinidae > Carcharhinus > Carcharhinus amblyrhynchos. Next base: position 43,663,743 of record NC_137327.1, on the reverse strand, counting down.
AGTACATGTGCCATCTCCTGAGAGGGTGAAGTCACCCGTGGGTTCAGTTGCAGAGGTAAAGAGGAGGATACTCATAGGCAGTGGAGAGGAAAAGACTGATGGTTGTCCCTCTTGATTGACAACTTGGCAGGCCAACCAGGGAGCATGCAATCACTGTGAAGGAGCAAATGTGAGGAGTCCAGGCTAAATAAAGCATTGGTAGCTCTCTGCTGCATGAACCTGCACCGCCTCTCAAGATGACAACATTTATGTTCCTAATACTGCCATTAATCAGCCATGATGTGGAGATGCCGGTGTTGGACTGGGGTAAGCACAGTAAGAAGTCTCACAACACTAGGTTAAAGTCCAACAGGCTTATTTGTAGAACAAGCCATAAGCCACATGCTTTCAGAGTGTTGCCCTTCACCAAGTGAGTGGGAGTCTTTATTCTTGCATTCCAACCATTATTTTGTAAATTGAGTTTGTGTCTTTATATGCCCTGTTTGTGAATAGAACTCCCATTCACCTGATGAAGGGGCAGCGCTCCAAAAGCTTGTGGCTTGTGCTGCCAAATGTACCTGTTGGACTTTAACCTGGTGTTGTGAGACTTCTGACTATTAATCAGCCAGCCCAGATTACTGCCACCCATTCCGAGGTGGTACAGTTCAAAGCTGAGCTCTGAAGACCCAGAACTGAGTAAAAGTGAGGCTGTCTATCATCTTCCCAATTGCAAGTCAGCAGCAGCTTTCTGCCAGCTATGCTGCAGACATTGGGATTGGTCACCAACATCACAGATACCAGTCTTCAGCCAATTTGATTTACTCCATTTCATATGAAGAAATGGCTGAAGGCACTCGAAACTGCAAATGCTTTGGGTCCTGACAACATTTCAACAATGGCACTGATGATTTGAATTAGTTGTGTCCCCAGCCAAGCTGTTCTAGTACACCAACAACACTGACACCTGGCCAACAATGTGGTAAAGGGCTGTCCTGTCCAGAAACAGCAAGACCAATCCAACCTGAGCAATTACCAGCCCATTAGTCTGCTCTCAGTCATCAGTGATGGAGACGATCACTTACAACGCAATTAAAAGGCACTTACTGAGAAACAGACTGCTCACTAACGCTCAGGTTGAATTCTGTCAGAGCCACTACGCTCCTGAATACATTACAATCTTAGTTCAAAGATGGACAAAAGAGCTGAAGTCAACAAGTGAGGTGCGAATGACTGCCCTTGACATCAAGACAGCATTTGACCAAGTGTGGCATCAAGGAATTTGATCAAAACTGAAATCAATGGGAATCAGAGTGAAAAATCTCCACTGGTTAGGTTTATACCTAGCACAATGGAATATGGTTGGAGTTGTTGAAGATCAATTATCTCAGTTTCAGGACATCACTGATAGGGTCCTCAGTGTAGTGTTCTGTGAAATAAGTGGACCTCCTAATGCCTAGGCTGACCGTTGCACTCCCCTTCAATTGGTTCTAACCTCTTACGTGACTGATACATGACCATCTTGGCTCTGCTGAACGAACAGTACAGGATTCCATCCCTGGCCTTTCGGATTAAGCCCACGCAACAATTTACCTCTTTCCAATACCGCGTGGCTTTCTTGGCTCTGCTTACAGACAGGTAGCGAAATTCCGTTACCATCCCCTCTGCTTTAAGCATGGTTTCTTCATTCAGTGACACTGCCTTCGTGACCCCAAATGACTGTTCGGATAGGTCAATGTATGCGATTCTCCCGCTAAGTAGCTTGGGTAATAATGTAAAAATACTCACCCTTAGGAGGCATGTTCCCCCGTCTGAGTTCAGTGACTCTATACAGTTGCTTATCGCCACAAAGACTGTTGGTGGGGCACCCAAGGTGAGCGGTACTGTCTAAAGTTTAAACAATACAAGACTCACAAAACCAGTATCTCTGTATTAATGACATAATTTTACTAAAACCAGTTGCCACCAGGAGTTCATCAAAGGGTTAAGTAGTTTGGCACGGGGCAGCAACACCTCTCCTATGACCTAACATGTACAATCAAAAACAGATCAATTATAGATCTTTCTTATCAATCATTCCTGCCTTTCAAAACTTTAAATCAATCACCTTCAAGATACACAAATCAACAATAATGCCTCAGCCAATCTCATTCCACTCCTCAACATAACGCTATTTTATTAGTCCGTGAAATCCGGAAGCTGACTCCTGTTTTGGCTGATCCCATTCCCTGGGGCCTAGTAGCCGAAGACACTCAGCCCAGAGTTCAAATAAACGTTCTCATGGGTTCCCATAAAGGTCACTGTCTAACCAGGCTAACTCGTGACACCCGTGTCTGGGTACCAGTCCATCTCGTCCAGACAGTGAATAAATCCTGTTCATAAAATATGATTAAGTGTTCTGTATGTTCTTTTCATCTGAAACTTTACTGATAAAACTTCCATATTTCCAAGGCCCAAATATTCTCTTGAAATATGTCTTTACCCTAATGACTTTTACCATGATGCCTTGTGGTAAAATGCTTTTTGATTGAAGTGGATAATATCCCTTAAAATCAATAATAATACATTCAAATTATCAGCGTATGTGTTTTACAATCATAATCATTTGTTTGAATTAATTACTGCGTTCATCTGTGTAAATTGCTTCTTGTTAGCTGATGAACTTGTTTCAAAAGTCATTTAACTGAATGCTGCTAGTTCTGTCAGTTCCTTAAGGTCCGCTGGTTTAAAAATCTTACCACCCCTTTAGGGGTTCCACTTATAAGAACTCAGAAGGTTTGGTAGCATCTGTGGAGAAAGAAAAAGTTCACGTTTTGAGTCAAAGGTGTATTTTCTTCATTCTTACAGGATTTTGATCCTACTGACTGATTAACTAGCAGTGAGTGAGATGCTACTCACAGCTAATTTGATTCCTGCTACTGTTGTATTGAGTGGAGCTCCTGGGACTAGTCTCCACATGTTCTTTGGGTCTGATCTTAACCCATTCAAAACCCATTCACTCAGACAAAGTTTAAATTGGGCCTCCTGCATCTGAACATCTTTTATTTGGTGATGCAGAGGGGGGAGGGATTGGTATTTTTTGAACTCAGATCTTTCTTCTCTGAGAGTGACAGATTGATACCAGGATTTAGGCAACTAAATTATGAGGGTAGATTGGATAAATTTACATGTAAATGATTGTGGGGTGATATGACTGAGTTCTTTGAAAAGCTAAAAGAATTCCACAGAGCAGATCTAGAGAATGATTTCCTCTGCTGGAGAACAAGGAGATGGAGACATATGACAGATAATTTTTCTCGTAGGCGTTGACAGTCTCTGATGGCCGTATGCGAGTCCTGTGCTTGGCCTCAGCTTGCCTGCCCAATAACTTGACATGAGGAAGCCTCCCAAATGACTGCTTCCACATCTGCTGTCAAATTAAGGATAGTGGGTGGACCACCGAAGCATGCAGTTTGAAAGGAGAATCCAAAGCAATCTACAGAGAGAAGGCCCAAAGGACAAGGTGATCACTGCTGGAGATGGGGGGGATATGGGGGTATCTGAAAACGGAGGCAATCATTGGTGAAAAAGTGACAAATTATACCGTGAGGGGCACGAGGGTGGAGGGTTGAACCCTCCAAAAGAGTGCCTGCAACTGCTCCTGGACCCACATAAAAATTGTGCCCATGTCTGCCAATGTTGCCCAATTAACATAGGCACCCAGGGAACACTGGGTTTTTAAAGTTTATTTTTATTAGTCACAAGTAGGCTAACATTCACGCTGTAATGAAGTTATGGCGAATATCCCAGTGAGAACCTGCCTCTGTAGCGTTACCAGGCTCTCAACCAAGCAGGGGCTGATGTGATGGGAGGAATCTCGCAATGCCACACTGCTGCCACTAACCTGGTTAAGAACAAAGAACAAAAACCAATACAGCACAGGAACAGGCCCTTCGGCCCTCCAAGCCTGCACCGATCATGTGTTCCTAACTAGACCATCTGTTTATATCCCACTATTCCCAGTCTGTTCATGTGGCTATCTAAATAAGTCTTAAATGATCCTAGTATGTCTGCCTCAACTACCTTACTTAGTAGTGCATTCCAGGTTTCTACCACCCTCTGTGTAAAATAGGTCCCTCACATATCCATATTGAACCTTGTCCCCTCCCTTACCTTAAACTTGTGAACCCTTGTGTTTGTCATTTCAGACCTGGGAAAAAGCTTCCGACTCTTCACCCGATCTATGCCCTTCATAATTTTATAAACTTCTATTAGGTTGCCCCTCAACCTCAGTCTTTCTAGGGAGAACAACCCTTGTTTACTCAACCTCACCGCATAGCTAATAACCTCCATGTCAGGCAACATTCTGGTGACCGTATATGGTGCAAACCAGAGTTCCAGTCTGTGAGTTCCTTATTCTGTATAATTCACAGCTCTAAGGTTATCATGTTTAGTCTGTACATAATACTTCCATAGCACTCTGTACAAGAAAGTCTATTTGTTTTATCATTTGATGAGTTTCACATTTTCGGTCAAAGGAGCTCCTAAAGTCCATTGACCCCTGAAAATCAGAAGAACTCTGGCAGCTGTACGAAGGCGATACTGTCAGCCTTTTTAAAGTATTTCTCAGCATTCTGTTTAAATGAGGAAGTAGCTCTTGTAGAAAACTGGAAAATGAACTGTTTGCTTAGGGGAGTTGAAGACAGCTGCAATGGAGTTGAGTAACAACGGGACAGATGAGCCTTTGGGACCTGAACGTACAGTGGCGAGCATCATCCTGAGCCTGGCTTGTCTCCTCGGAGTACCGGGAAATGCAATGGTCATCTTGATTATAGTTTTTGCCATGAAGAAGGAGAGATCCCCCACCGTGCTGCTGATCCTGAACTTGGCAATAGCCGATATGCTTGTTCTGATCACCTTGCCTCTGTGGATTTATGCATTTGTACAGAGTTGGATCTTCGGAGAATCATTTTGTAAAATCCTGACCTATGTCATTTACTGCAACATGTATGTAAGCATCTTCCTCATCACCGCAATGAGTGTCGAGCGCTTCATGGCTGTCATCTACCCGTTTGCCAACCTGCGATGGCGCATGAACAAGGTTATCAGGAAGATGGTGCTCGCCGTCTGGATACTGGCTTTGCTGTTTGCCGTTCCGGTGCTGGTTTATAAGGTGGTGGATGTTGATGACGGTGGACGGCAGCAATGCCTGCACATCAAGTTCAACACCAAGGAGCAGGAAATCTCACACATGGTGTTACAAATTGTGGTTGGTTTTATAATTCCCTTTTCAGTGCTGTCTATTTGTTACTTTTGCATTGGGAGGAAAGTGAAAGACTTGAGTTTTCCTACTGAGAACAGAACTGGGATGGTGGTTGGCAGAGTGGTGATTATGTTTTTCATCTGCTGGGCACCTCACCATGTTTTAAATCTTATTTCAATCATTGCACTGATGACATCCGACCAAATCATGTCGGTCACCTTAAATGCTATCTGTCGTACTGGCATGCCAATTACTGCAGGTCTGGCTTTCATCAACAGTTGTATCAATCCTGTATTATATGCCTTTGCTGCCCGAAATATTCGTAATCGTTTTCGACTATTGAACTTGGCCATGTTATTTGACCAGATGACACATTCTCTTAAAGAAGAATCTGTAAAAGGATGCAAGGATACCACAAGAAAAGACATAAGTGTCACAATGGATGCGATGCATTCTCTGCAGGATATTTAAAGGGATATTTGTCTTTTATAGTACGACAAATTTTGCTAATTCCTTTTTTCCGCACGGTCCGTCCCTGCCTTCTTGTTCCCTCCGCCCATCACCACTGCACCCCATTAAGTCACAACTGTTGCCAAGACAGAAGGAAGCTTCTGGGTCTCCTTCTGTGTAGGATGGAGGGAAATAGGCCTGAGGTAATAGTCACAAATGTTCACCCCCTTTTGTTGAAGTTGCCTCAAAACTTCAAGTAGAGAAATAAGTGCTGCGTGGCACTTATCCCATGATCCCAGTCACCCAATATGTTGTGCCATTGCTTCTCCCATAGGTGATTTGCCCTAAATGATTTTCTGTCTTATATCCTCAAGAAAGTTCGATAATTTTGAAGTTAGTATTAAGATTCTGGAGGGGGTTTTCTTTTGAGCTTTGACATTTGTCCCTTTCAGGTTGATTTCTACCACTGATTCACTCTTGCAGTGAGGGTAACATGGCTTTGAGTCAGGAATTCTCCAAGGGCTACATGGTGCAGTAGTGTGGCAGAAATCCTGATTTCATTGGCATGGCATCTGTTTGGCTTTGCCTTTATTTAGATAACAAGTTTCTCTTTGCCCAGTGCATCATTCGGCAGTTACATTAACCAAACAGTAAGAGAGCCCTTCTATCATTTGTTTGCAATTGGAGTGTTCAATCTTATTTGCAATGTAACTAATATTTCAATTCTCACATTAGTGCTGGCAATGTTCAGCTCTGTGAATCAAGGATAAAATAACAGTGACAGGATGGAATTGTGCTCTCTTACTGGTTATTGCTTGTTGCTTTGCCTTTCCTTTACTCAGGAGGGCAGGATCTGTCAGAGCTCCTCCAATGACTAGATAACTGGGTGCTTTTGTTGACTGAGTGCATCCCCTGACACTTACCCCATTGAGAAGAAGTCCGTTCATTATCCTGTGGGAAAATAGGGAAATCTGCAACGAAAACAGAGGAACTTCAGATTCAATCAGGAATCGATGGTTGACGCAAAACTAACCATACAAGCAGCCTGTTTATGAGTAAATCACTTTCATTGTGACTTAAACATCCAGGATTATCAATCACATTCATACTTTATATTTTAATAATGACTTAAGATGTGCACCATGCCGATTTTGTTGCTGCGTTATAGAACTGCAAGTTAAATAGAGTAAATACAATGTTTCTTTTTCCCATGAAAATGTTTTTGAACTTTAAAGCTGCTGATTTCCTTTTTGGTTTGTGGCATTGAAGTAACAACCTTTATAGAGTTAGACTATCAGTATGCTGCCATATTGAACACCTCCATGAATCCAGACTTTATTACGTTAGGTGAATCATTGCCATGTATTACATTAAATGTGTAATTATTAGGGTGAATTCTAATGCTTCAATACCGAAATCTTTGGTAGAGTATTTCTATTTGTATGTGAATCCTAATAATATCTGTTACCTGTTTTGCCAACGAGATGAATAATCCTGTGTGCTAATTATTCATATACAATGTTCACGAATAAAATGGAGCGTTCAAGGAATACAGATTTACAGTCAGAATGAAAGAAAATATCCTCAGAGTACAGGTAATTCCTGTATTTCAGCATTAATTCATAAACCTTTCAACACATGCTGCCAGCATAAACTGACAACAAGGGGTTACTTCAGGCAATTTATCCATTCTCTACAGAGCAGAAAGAGGCTATTCAGCTCATCATGTCTGCACTGACTCACTAAAAGGGCATCTTACCCAAGCCCACCTTAGAGGTAACACATGCAGACATGAGGATAACATGCAAACTCCAGATAGACAGTCACCCACGTGAGAATTGAACTTGGATCATTGGCTCTGTGAAGCAACAGTGATAACCACTGTGCCATCTCCTTTGTGTGTGAGGGTAGTGGCTCAGTGATTGCGATTGAGATTTCCACAGCATGCAATCTCAGCTGATGCTTCAGTGAAATACGGAAGTTGTGTTGCATTATCAGAGGGATCGTATGAAAAGTGAGCTGGTAAATTAAGGCATCGTCCTCCTTCTCAGATTCTCCAGCCCTTTATTTGATCAAGAAGAGTTGGGGAATTCAATAATTGTCATCAACCCAACTCACTAAAGCAGATTATCTGGTTGTTTATCTCAGAGCTAATTTTGGGAGTTTGCTGTGCACTAAAGGGGCTGTCTCATTTCCTCATTATATTGGTGACTGTTCTTACCAATTGCTTCAACAGCTGGAATGTGCTTTGCAGCATCCTGATGTTATAAAAGGTGAAATATAAATCCAAGTCTTTTGTTCTCACACGGCATGAAAGTACAACAGAGATTTAAGAGATAATATAGCTTTTAAACTGAAGTGTAAAGTACATGGAAAGCCTCATTTGACAAAGCTGCAGCTTTGAGGAGAAAAAATAAAATTTTTCATTGTGATGCCAACAAGTGGAAGTAAATAAATTTCAGTGTAATTTATACCATGGCTTCTTGTCTTTATTTTTGAAGATGTGCTTTCAGTTGAAATGGAATTTGGTGTTATAGAAACATCTAGCTTATCGTTTGATCCAGTAGAGCATGGTCCCGCAATAAGATTTCAACTAATTGAAGCTATTCCTTAATACATCCCACTTTATTTATTGTGTTACAATAATAAATACTGTCACAGATTACAGCATAATTGCATTGTTAAGGCAATAACTGTTGATGTGTATGTTAGCGTACCAGGTCAGAAACCCTAAGGTACATTATGAAGCCAGACTAGACCCCAGCATTGCACTGATGTGAGGATAAGTTGTTTCACTCCAGGGACGATTCTACTGACAAACTAGGAACATTATCAAAACAAACTTTATTTAGCAATGCAGTTTAACGATGACAGATAAATTAACCTAATGTTTAACAATTGAATAGTATTTAAACATGGCAAGATAGAATTCTTAACAGCTACCCTATCACTAATAGTTCCAATCAAGCAATATTTCTCTTACAGACTTAAACCTCTGTTCAAAATTAGTTTGCAAAATACATGCACACATGCTTGTCTTATGTTAACAGTATGTTTTGATTTGAATTTTATGGTCACATGTATTGGTGTATAATGTAAAATATTGTTTCTTGTGCGCTATACAAAGCATACCATTCATAGGATGGTGGAGAAGAAAAGAGGGTGTAGAATGTAGCATTACAATCATAGTGACTGTGCTGCAGAGAAAGATCAACCTCATATAACGTAGGTCCATTCAAAAGTCTGATGGCAGCAAGGAAGAAAGTGTTCTTGAGTCAGTTGGTATGTGATCTCAAACTTTTGTATCTTGTTTCCAATGGAAGTATGTGAAAGAGAGTATGTCTGGGATGCTTGGAGTCCTTAATTATAGTGTCTACTTTTCCAGTGCAGTGGAAAGTGCAGACAGAGTCAATGGATGAGAGCTGGTTTGTGTGATGGACTGGGCTACTGGGGCTATTGGAGCTACTGAGCTATTGGAGCTTTCAGAAAGCCTCTGAAGAGAGAGGCACAGAGAGACAATTCTCTCTTCCATCAGTTCCAGGTAGCAACTGCCCTTGGTTTGAAATGATACTGAAGCTGTCCCTTCCTTGGAGCTTAACTCCTCCAATTAACAACATGACTCTGTCCCTGTTAATCAACCAGACTAAACTCACATGACTCTGCATACCTAGTCTGAAAACCCAGGAGAATGTAAATAAACAAAAGTTCCATTATCTTGAGAAAGTAACACAATCCAAGCTAAAATCAGTTAGTATGCTGCATTCTTAACATTTGCTGTACGTTTCTCCTACAAATCAACTCTTGGAACAAAACACTGCCTCTTAAAGTAACCCTACCTTAATAGGTAGGGTTAATGGCAAAATAGCACAGTATAATCACATATGTCACTGAAATTGGCTGCTCAAAATCCAATCCCACTATCAGGAAACATCCTCCACAGTGGAACTGTATTAGGGAGCTGTCCTAACATGGCTGCCAGTTATTTTCCAGACTCTCCTCAAATCATCTTTCGAGGGCCAGGAAAATGAAGTGCTTTACTTCTCTAATCCAACCCTTTGCTGCAAACATACTTTTCATCTCACAGTTCTCCTTCCTGTCACTACTGTTTTATGTCGCTGGTAAATGTTAAGTTTTTTATGGCAGTAATGATTTTCAATTGCTAGTTGGCCATATTTCGCAAGAAAAGGCATGAAAATAAGAACATAAGTAAAATGAGCGAAAGGAGACCATTCAGCCCCTCAATCCTGCTCCACCTTGCAATATGATCATGGCTGATTTCTCCTCATTTCAATCTTAAAATTGACCCCTTCTCCAGGGGCGCTGCCCAATGATATTTTTATGCATTTACAGGATATGGGTGTCACTATTTGCACCAGCATTTATTGCATGTCCGTAGTTGTAATTCAGAAGGTGGTGGTGACCCTCTTTCTTGAATCATTGCAGTTCCTTAGGTGTAAGTGCACCCCCAGTGCTGTGAGGGAGGGAATATCAGAATTTTGACCCAGGGACGGTGAAGGAACAGTGAGATATTTCTAAGTCAGGATGGTGAATGATTTGAAGGGGAACCTCCAGGTGGTGGGGTTCCCAGGTATCTGCTTCTCTTGTCCTTTTATATGGCAGTGGTCATGGGGATGGAAGCTGCTGCTTAAAGAACATTGGTAAATTCCATCAATGCACCTTGCTGACAATAAACATGGCTCCACTATTTGTCGATAGTGGATTGATTGAATGTTTTAGGCAAGGTTAGCAATCAATCGGGATGCTTTGTCCTGAATGGTGTTGAGTTTCTTGAGTGTTGTTGGAGATGCACTCATTCAGGCAAATGGAGAGTATTTCATTACACATCTAACTTGTGCCTTGTAGATGGTGCATAGGTTTTTGGGAGCCTGGAGGTGATTCAGTGTCTATTTCAGTGTCTATCAGAACCTTGTGCGTATTACTGAATTCAGCTTTCATTCTTCTAAATTACAGAGAGTATGGGTCCCGTTTATTTAGCTTCTCGTTTCAAGGACTATCTGCTGATCCTTCACTGTGTTGCCTCCAGTGCAGTGCATCCTTTAGATATGGAATCAAACTGCACACATGGCAAAAGTGTGCTCTTAGCAAAGTGACTTACAGCTCTCGCAAGAGTTACTATTTTTGTTCTCCTTTATTCATCCAAGAAAGGGAAACAGTCTTTATTAATTGCATCGCAATTCCCTCGTGCCAAATGTCTCTGTTGCTCCTATGAGTGCCGGCAAGTTTCTCTGAACATGAACATTTAAAAGTTTCACACCTTTTAACAAAATATTCTGCTGGTGACACTGCTGAGCAATGATAGCTGTCAGTCGCAAGCATCAGATTGGCCGGCAGCAGTGAAGGGATGGGATTTCCGCCCCAGGGTCCCTGATCCCAGGCATGGCTGTGAGCCCTCAAACCCCTCTTCATTCTCATTACACAATCTGATGCTGCAGGTGATGGAGCCATGCACCCCCTGCTTTTCATCCATCTTCCCACTTCCCTTATCCAAACACTTTCCTAGTACATAACCGCTTTCAGAGAGCAAGAACTGTGATCTGGTCAAAACTCATCAAGAGTGGCAACTTCTGAGAACGAAACATCAACGCTTCATCTGACACTTTCCACCAGCAGCTCAGCCACTGGAGCCACATAAACCTTAGAGAGTTGAGTGCAGAGGTGGAGTGAGCACTTTTCAACAATTACACTGCTGACTTGAGCTCCAGAACTAGCTGTGTCCTTAGCCATGCTGTTCCAGTACACCAGCAACACTGGCATCCTGCCAGCAATGTGGTAAAGTACCCAGGTCTGTCCTGTCCAGAAAGAGCAAGACCAATCCAACCTGAGCAATTACCAACCCATTAGTCTACTCTTGATCATCGGTGATGGAGGAGGTCATTAACAGCGCTGTAAAATGGCACTTACTGAGCGTTAACTATGTCTGGCATAGAGCAGCAACACCTCTCCGATGAATCTAACATATACAACCAAAAACAGATCAGTTATAGATTTTTCTTATCAATCATTCCTGCCTTTCAGTATCAATCATCTTCAAGATACAAAAATCAATAACAATACCTGTGAAATACCTCAGCCAATTGCATTCCACTCCTCAACATAACGGTATTTTATTGATCTGTGAAATCTGGAAGCTGACTCCTGTCTTGGCTGACCCCATTTCCCAGGGCCTAGTAGCCTAAGACGCTCAGGCCAGAGTTCAAATAAATGTTCTCACGTGTTCCCTTAAAGGTCACTGCCTAACCAGACCAACTCGTGACACCACATCTGAGCAGCAGTCCATCTCGTCCAGACAGTGAATAAACCCTATTCATGAAATATGATTAAGTGTTCTGTATGTTCTTTCCATCTGAAACTTTACTGATAAAACTTGAATATTTCCAAGGCCCAAATATTCTCTTGAAATATGTCTTTGCCCTAATGACTTTTACCATGATGCTTTGTGGTAAAATACTTTTTGACTAAAGTGGATAACATTCCTCAAAATCAATAACAATACATTCAAATTATCAGTGTATGCGTTTTACAATCATTTGTTTGAATTAATTACTGCATCTCATCTGTGTAAATTGCTTCTTGTTAGCTGATGAGCTTGTTTTAAAAGTCATTTAACTGAATGCTGCTAGTTCTGTCAGTTCCTTAATGTCTGCTGGTTTAAAAGTCTTACCACCCCATTAGGGGTTCCACTTATAAGAACTCAGAAGGTTTGGCAGCATTTGTGGAGGAAGAAAATGTTCACAAAGATGTATTTTCTTCATTCTTACAGGATTTTGATCCTACTGACTGATTAACTAGCAGTGAGTGAGATGCTACTCACACCTAATTTGATTCCTGCTACTGTTGTATTGAGTGGAGCTCCTGGGATTAGTCTCCACATGTTCTTTGGGTCTGATCTTAACCCATTCAAAACCCATTCACTCAGACAAAGTTTAAATTGGGCCTCCTGCATCTGAACATCTCTTGGTTGGTGATGCAGAGGGGGAACAAAGAACAAAGAAGAAAATCAGCCCGGGAAACAGGCCCTTCGGCCCAAGGAGCCCAAGCCGCCATCTCAACACCACCAGTCCACCTCTCTACCCACGACCCCTGTCTAATGTTTTATGGCCATCCAGATTGAGGGAATCTGATTTAGGGACAATTTATTCCTGCCAATCAGCCTAACAGCCCATCTTTGGGGTGTGGGAGGAAACCGGAGCACCCGGAGAAAACCTACGCAAGCACGGGGAGAATGCGCAAACTCCCACAGACACTGGCCCAAATCCATGTGTCTGCACAGCAATCAGCGATAGTCACTGAGCTGTCATCTTGCCCAGTATTTTGTCCAGTTTAGGCACACACTAACGACATGAAGCACTAGGCCAATCTTGAACAACCAAGAGCAGCCCCAGTACGACCCATCGTGTGTATGGCCCTCGTTGGACACGAGGTGGACCGACTTAAAACCTGTGAATGAAAAGAGAAAAAACATTATTATCATACTATACCCATTTACATTACCAGGGACGCCCCAATGCTAATGACCCTTATTTAAAACAATCTCCTATATCCACCCATCTCCAACTCAGTCATGTGCCTGTCTAAGTTACTCTTAAAGGACTCTAGCGTGTTTGCCTCCACTACCTTACTTGGCAGAGCATTCCATACCCCCACTACCCTCTGTGTGAAAAACCTCCCTCTGATATCTGTGTTGTACCTCTCCCCCCTCACCTTAAGTCCATGGCCCCTTGTCCTACGTGTCTCTGTCATAGGAAATAGCTTACCTCTGTTTACTCTATCTATACCCTTCATAATCTTATATACCTCTATTAGATCCCCCCTCAGTCGGCATCTTTCAAGGGAAAAGAGCCCCAATTTCTTCAATCTTTCTTTATACCCCAGTCCTTCCATACCAGGCAACATCTTGGTAAACCTCTCTGCACTGTCTCCAGAGTCTTTACGTCCTTCCGGTAGTAAGGCGACCAGAACTGTACGCAGTACTCCAAATGCGACCTAACCAACGTTCTGTACAACTGCAACATTAGACTCCAGCTCTTATATTCTATACCCCTTCCTATAAAGGCTAACATACCATAGGCTTTCTTCACCACACTCTCCACTTGCACTGCCACCTTCAAAGACTTGTGCACTTGCACCCCCAGGTCTCACTGCGATTCTAAACTCCTCACGGGCTTACCCTTCATCATATAACTTCCCCCTACATTATTCCAGCCAAAGTGCATCACTTCACATTTATCCGGATTAAACTCCATTTGCCATGTATCTGCCCAATCAACCAGCCTATCAATATCCTGCTGTATTGCCAGACACTGCTCCTCACTGCTCGCCAATCCAGCCATCTTGGTGTCATCAATAAATTTGCTGATCACACCACCTACTCCCTCTTCCAAATCATTTATATACACTACAAAGAGAAGAGGTCCCAGTACCAAGCCCTGCGGCACACCACAAGTGACAGACCTCCAGCTAGAAAAAGACCCCTCCACTACTACTCTCTGACTCCTCTTTGCAAGCCAGTTCTCTACCCATCTAGATACCTGACCACATATCCCATGAGCTTTAATCTTCTGTACCAACCTACCATGAGGGACTTTGTCAAACGCCTTACTGAAATCCATATAGACGACATCAACGGCTCATCCTTCGTCAACCATTTTTGTCACCTCCTCAAAGAATTCTACCAGATTTGTAAGGCAAGACTTCCCCTTGACAAATCCATGCTGCGTATCCTTAATCAGATCGCAACGCTCCAAGTGCGCATACATCCTATCCCTAAGAATCCTCTCCATCAACTTACCTACCACTGACATTAAGCTCACCGGCCTATAGTTACCTGGGCTATCCCTCCCACCCCTTTTAAACAACGGTACCACGTTCGCTATCCTCCAGTCCTCTGGGACCTCACCTGTGTCCAAAGAAGAGACAAAGATTCACGTCAGAGGCCCAGCAATCTCATCCCTCGCCTCTCTAAGCAGCCTAGGATAAATGCAATCGGGCCCCGGAGATTTATCGGTTTTAATGCCATCTAAAAGCCCTAACACTCCTTCCCTCGTAATCGATAGATCTTTCAATTGGTCTACCATTCCCTCAATGACCGTACCAGACATCAAGCCCCTCTCCTTCTGCCACTAAGCATACACGACAGATAATTTTTCTCGTAGGCGTTGACAGTCTCTGATGGCCATATGCGAGTCCTGTGCTTGGCCTCAGCTTGCCTGCCCAATAACTTGACATGAGGAAGCCTCCCAAATGACTGCTTCCACATCTGCTGTCAAATTAAGGATAGTGGGTGGACCACCGAAGCATGCAGTTTGAAAGGAGAATCCATAGCAATCTACAGAGAGAAGGCCCAAAGGACAAGGTGATCACTGCTGGAGATGGGGGGGATACGGGGGTATCTGAAAACGGAGGCAATCATTGGTGAAAAAGTGACAAATTATACCGTGAGGGGCATGAGGGTTGAACCCTCCAAAAGAGAGGCTGCAACTGCTCCTGGACCCACATAAAAACTGTGCCCATGTCTGCCAATGTTGTCCAAATAACATAGGCACCCAGGGAACACTAGGATTTTAAAGTTTATTTTTATTACTCACAAGTAGGCTAACATTCACACTGTAATAAAGTTACGGTAAAAATCCCAGTGAGAACTTGCCTCTGTAGCGTTACCAGGCTCTCAACCAAACAAGGGCTGATGTGATGGAAGGAATATTGCAATGCCACACTGCTGCCACTAATCTGAGCAGAGATCTAATCTGTGACTTCCCTATTCTGCATAATTGACAACTCTAAGGTTATCACATTTACTCTGTACATCATACTTCCATAGCAGTCTGTACAAGAAAGTCTATTTATTTTGTTATTTGATGAGTTTCACATTTTCTGTCGAAGGAGCTCCAAAAGTCCATTGACCCCCGAAAATCAGAACAACTCTGGCAGGTGTACGAAGGAGATACTGTCAGCCTTTTTGAAATACTTTTCATCACCCTGTTTAAATGAGGAAGTAGCTCTCGCAGAAATCTAGAAAACAAACTGTTTGCTTCGAGGAGTTGAAGACAGCTGCAATGGACTCGAGTAACAACGGGACAGATGAATTTGTGGGACCTGGAGGTACAGTGGCGAGCATCATTCTGAGCCTGGCTTGTCTCCTCGGAGTACCAGGAAATGCAATGGTCATCTTGATTATAGTTTTTGCCATGAAGAAGGAGAGATCCCCCACCGTGCTGCTGATCCTGAGCTTGGCAATAGCCGATATGCTTGTTCTGATCACCTTGCCTCTTTCGATCTATGCATTTTTGCACAGCTGGATCTTCGGAGAACCATTTTGTAAAATCCTGATCTATGTCAGTTGCTGCAACATGTATGTAAGCATCTTCCTCATCACCGCGCTGAGTGTCGAGCGCTTCATGGCTGTTGTCTACCCGTTTGCCACCCTGCGATGGCGCATGAACAAGGTTATCAGGAAGATGGTGCTCGCTGTCTGGTTACTGGCTTTGCTCCTTGCCGTACCAATGCTGGTTACTGCGGTGGTGGGTGTCAATGAGCGTGGACAGCAGCAATGCCAGAAGGGCAAATTCGACATGAAGGAGAAGGAAATCTCACACATGGTGTTACAAATTGTGGTTGGTTTTATAATTCCCTTTTCAGTGGTGTCTATTTGTTACTTTTGCATTGGGAGGAAAGTGAAAGACTTGAGTTTTCCTACTGAGAACAGAACTGGGATGGTGATTGGCGGAGTGGTGATTGTGTTTTTCATCTGCTGGGCACCTCACCACATTTTAAATCTTATTTCAATCATTGCACTGATGACATCTGACCAAACCACGTCAGATACCTTAAACGCTATTTATTGTACTGGCGCGCAATTTGCTGCAGGTCTGGCTTTCATCAACAGTTGTATCAATCCTGTATTATATGCGTTTGCTGCCCGAAATATTCGTAGTCGTTTTCAACTATTGAACTTGGCCATGTTATTTGACCAGATGACATCTTCTCTTAAAGAAGAATCTGTAAAAGGAAGCAAGGATACCATAAGAAAAGACAGAAGTGTCACAATGGATGCAATACATTCTCTGCAGGATATTTAAAATATTATTTGTCTTTTACAGTAAAACAAATTTTGCTAAATCCTTTTCTCCCCACGTTCTGTCCCTGCCTTCTTGTTCCCTCCACCCATCACCACTGCACCCCACCAAGTCACAACTGTTGCCAAGACAGAAGGAAGCTTCTGGGTCTCCTTCTGTGTAGGATGGAGGGTAATAGGCCTGAGGTAGTAGTCACAAATGTTCACCCCCTTTTGTTGAAGTTGCCCCAAAACAAATTAGCTGAGGTAGAGCAATAAGTGGTGTGGCACAAACTCCATGGTCCCAGTTTCCGAATATGCCCTACCATTGCTTTTCTCATAGGTGATTTGCCCTAAATGATTTTCTGTCTTATATCCTCAAGAATGTTAGATAATTTTGAAGTTAGTATTAAGATTCTGGAGGGGGTTTTCTTTTGAGCTTTGACATTTAGAACAAAGAACAAAGAACAACACAGCACGGGAAACAGGCCCTTCGGCCCAACGAGCCCGCGCCGCCGTCCCACTGTCTCAGTGTCCTATTCATGATTTTAGTCTACGCCTAATGTGCGAGGATCAGGGAGGTCCAATTTAGGGACAATTTAGTACCCAATCAATCAGCCTAAAAGCACATCTTTGGGGATGTGGGAGGAAACCGGAGCACCCGGAGGAAACCCACGCAACCACGGGGAGAACGTGCAAACTCCCACAGACACAGGCCCAAATCCATGTGTCCGCACAGCAACAGAGATAGTCTCTGAGCTGTCATGTTGCCCTCGAGATGGTCCAGTTTAAGCACACTAACGACATGAAGCAATAGGCAACTCCTGAAGCAACGTCCAAGAGCAGCCCACTACAACCTGCCGCATGCATGCCCCTTGCTGGACTTAAATGCCTGTGGAGACAAAAAAATTCATTATTAAACAGGCAAAGACTGTAACATCCCTGAGGCAAAACGTATTCCCAAGCCTACAATGTTTAGTAAGGCCTACTATATCCCCCTATATGTAGCCCGCTCATGTGGCTGTCTAAGTGACTCTTAAACAACCCTAGCGTGCCTGCTTCCACCACCTTACTCGGCAGTGCATTCCACACCCCCACTACCCTTTGCGTGAAAAACTGCCCTCTAATATTTGTCTTATACCTAGCCCCCCTCACCCTAAGCCCGTGACCCCTCGTTCTATCCATTTCTAATAGCGGAAAAAGCTTACCACCATTTACTCTATCTATCCCCTTCATAATCTTATAAACCTCTATTAGATCCCCCCTCAGCCGACGTCTCTCAAGGGAAAACAGCCCAAGTTCATTCAATCTTTCCTCGTAAGACAGCCCTTCCATACCAGGCAGCATCCTGGTAAATCTCCTCTGCACTCTCTCCAGGATCTCTCCATCCTTCCGGTAGTACGGTGACCAGAACTGGACGCAGTACTCCAAGTGAGGCCTAACCAACGTTCTATACAACTGCAACATCAGACTCCTACTCTTATATTCTATACCTCTTACTATGAAGGCTAACATACCATACGCTTTCCTCATCACATTCTGCACCTGCACCGACACCTTCAGGGACTTGTGCACTTGCACCCCCAGGTCTCTCTGCGTATCTATACTCCGGATAGTTCTACCCTTTATCGTATAACTCCCCTCCACATTATTCCGGCCAAAGTGCATCACCTCGCATTTCTCCGGATTAAATTCCATTTGCCATCTATCTGCCCAATCTACCAGCCTGTCTATGTCCTGTTGCATTGCCAGGCACTGCTCCTCAGTACCCGCCAATCCAACCATCTTAGTGTCATCAGCAAATTTGTCCCCTTCAGGTTGATTTCTACCACTGATACCACTCTATCAAAATCTTATACACCTCTATCAAATCTCCCCTCATTCTTCTACGCTCCAGGCCATGAAGTCCTAACCTATTTAATCTCTGTCTGTAACTCAGCTTCCCAAGTCCCGGCAACATCCTTGTGAACCTTCTCTGCACTCTTTCAAACTTATTTACATCCTTCCTGTTACAAGGTGACCAAAACTGTACGCAATACTCTAAATTTGGCCTCACCTTATAAAACCTTACCATAACACTCCAACTTTTATACTCAATACTCCGATTTATAAAGGCCAATGTACCAAAACCACTCTTTTCGACCCTATCCACCTGTGACGTCATTTTTAGGGAATTCTGTACCTGTATTCCCAGATCCCTCTGTTCAACTGCACTCTTCAGAGTCCTACCATTTAGCCTGTACGTTCTACTTTGGTTTGTCCTTCCAAAGTGCCATACCTCACACTTGTCTGCGTTAAACTCCATCTGCCATTTTTCAGCCCATTTATCTAGTTGGTGCAAGTCCCTCTGCAAGCTTTGAAAACCTTCCTCACTGGCCACGACACCTCCAATCTTTGTATCATCAGCACATGTGCTGATCCAATTTACCACATTATCATCCAGATCATTGATATAGATGACAAACAACAATGGACCCAACACTGATCCCTGCGGCACTGCACTAGTCACAGGCCTCCACTCAGAGAAGCAATCCTCCACAATCACTCTCTGGCTTCTTCCATTGAGCCAGTGTCTAATCCAATTTACTACCTCCCCACCTATACCTAGCGACTGAACCTTCCTAACTGACCTCCCGTGAGGGACCTTGTCAAAGGCCTTGCTGAAATCCAGGTAGACAACATCCACTGCCTTCCCTTCATCCACTTTCCTGGTGACCTCCTCGAAAAACTCTAATTGATTGGTCAAACATGACCTACCACGCACAAAGCCATGTTGACTCTCCCTAATAAGTCCCTGTCTATCTAAATATTTGTAGATCCTATCCCTTATCACATCTTCCAATAACTTGCCAACCAGCGATGTCAAACTTACTGGCCTGTAATTTCCCGGATTTCTTTTGGAACCTTTTGTAAACAACGGAACAACATGAGCCACCCTCCAATCATCCGGCACGTCCCTCGTGAATATTGACGTTTTAAATATGTCTGCTAGGGCCCCTGCAAGTTCAACACTAACCTCCCACAAGGCCTGTATACAATGTTCACCAACAAAATGGAGCGTTCAGGAATACAGATTTACAGTCAGGATGGAAGAAAATTTCCTCAGAATACAGGCAATTCCTGTATGTCAGCATTAGTTTATAAACCTTTCAAAATGTGCTGCCAGCATTAAATGACAACAAAGGGTTAATTCAGGCAATTTATCCATAGAAAAGAACCATACATTCTCTACAGTGCAGAATGAGGCTATTCAGCTCATCTTGTCTGCACTGACTCACTAAAAGGGCATCTTACCCAAGCCCACCCCAGAGGTAACACATGCAGACAGGAGGACAACATGCAAGCTCCACATAGACAAACACCCAAGGCAAGAATTGAACTTGGATCATTGGCTCTGTGAAGCAACAGTGATAACCACTGTGCCATCTCCTTTGTGTGTGAGGGTAGTGGCTCAGTGATTGCGATTGAGATTTCCACAGCATGCAATCTCAGCTGATGCTTCAGTGAAATATGGAAGTTGTGTTGCATTGTCAGAGGGATCGTATGAAAAGTGAGCTGGTAAATTAAGGCACTGTCCTTCTCAGATTCTCCAGCCCTTTATTTGATCAAGAAGAGTTGGGGAATTCAATAATTGTCATCAACCTAACTCACTAAAGAAGATTATCTGGTCGTTTAACTCATAGCTAATTTTGGGAGTTTGCTGTGCACTAAAGAACATAAGAACATAAGAAATAGGAGCAGGAGTAGGCCATCTAGCCCTTCGAGCCTGCCCCGCCATTCAATAAGATCATGGCTGATCTGTCGTGGCTCAGTTCCACTTTCCCGCCCTCTCCCCATAACCCTCAATCCCTTCTCTTATCAAAAACCCATCAACCCGCTTCTTAAAAATATTTAGCGAGGCAGCCTCCACCACTTCAACGGGCAGAGAATTCCAGAGATTCACCACCCTTTGAGTGAAGAAGTTCCTCCTCAACTCCGTTCTAAACCGCCTCCCCTTTATCTTGAGGCTGTGCCCCCTAGTCCTACTGTCTTTTTTGAGCGGGAAGAGTCTCTCCACCTCTATCCTATCCATCCCATTCATCATCTTATACGTCTCAATGAGATCTCCCCTCATTCTTCTAAACTCTAATGAGTACAAGCCTAGTTTATTCAGCCTCTCCTCATAGCTCAATCCCCTCAACTCCGGTATCAGCCTAGTAAACCTCCTCTGCACTCCCTCCAGGGCCAAAATATCCTTGCGCAGGTGCGGCGCCCAAAACTGCACACAGTACTCCAGCTGCGGCCTCACCAATGCCCTATACAGCTGCAGCAAGACCTCCCTACTTTTATATTCAATCCCCCTCGCTATGAAGGCCAGCATCCCATTCGCCTTCCTGACCACCTGCTGCACCTGCAAGCTGGGTTTTTGCGACTCATGCACAAGGACCCCGAGGTCCCTCTGCACCGTCGCCTGCTGCAGTTTTTCGCCACGTAAGTAATAGTCCTTCCTACCATTCTTCCTACCAAAGTGGACCACCTCACACTTGCCAACATTAAATTCCATTTGCCATTTCCTGGCCCATTCGCCCAGCCTATCTAGATCCTTCTGCAGACTCTCCACACCCTCCGCACAATTTGCCGTTCCCCCAATCTTGGTGTCATCAGCAAATTTCGACACCCTGCACTCGGTTCCCTCCTCCAGATCATCTATATAAATGGTAAATAGCTGAGGCCCCAGCACTGACCCCTGGGGCACCCCACTAGTCACCATCCGCCAATCCGAATAGCACCCATTGACCCCCACTAGGGGCTGTCTCATTTTCTCATTATATTGGTGACTGTTCTTACCAATTGCTTCAACAGCTGGAATGTGCTTTGCCGCATCCTGATGTGATGAAAGGTGAAATATAAATGCAATTCTTTTGTTCTCACGCGGCATGAAAGTACAACAGAGATTTAAGAGATAATATAGCTTTTAAACTGAAGTGTAAAGTACATGGAAAGCCTCATTTGACAAAGCTGCAGCTTTGAGGAGAAAAAATAAAATTTTTCATTGTGATGCCAACAAGTGGAAGTAAATAAATTTCAGTGTAATTTATACCATGGCTTCTTGTCTTTATTTTTGAAGATGTGCTTTCAGTTGAAATGGAATTTGGTGTTATAGAAACATCTAGCTTATCGTTTGATCCAGTAGAGCATGGTCCCGCAATAAGATTTCAGCTAATTGAAGCTATTCCTTAATACATCCCACTTTATTTATTGTGTTACAATAATAAATACTGTCACAGATTACAGCATAATTGCATTGTTAAGGCAATAACTGTTGATGTGTATGTTAGCGTACCAGGTCAGAAACCCTAAGGTACATTATGAAGCCAGACTAGACCCCAGCATTGCACTGATGTGAGGATAAGTTGTTTCACTCCAGGCACGATTCTACTGACAAACTAGGAACTTTATCAAAACAAACTTTATTTAGCAATGCAGTTTAACGATGACAGATAAATTAACCTAATGTTTAACAATTGAATAGTATTTAAATATGGCAAGATAGAATTCTTAACAGCTACCCTATCACTAATAGTTCCAATCAAGCAATATTTCTCTTACAGACTTAAACCTCTGTTCAAAATTAGTTTGCAAAATACATGCACACATGCTTGTCTTATGTTAACAGTATGTTTTGATTTGAATTTTATGGTCACATGTATTGGTGTATAATGTAAAATATTGTTTCTTGTGCGCTATACAAAGCATACCACTCATAGGATGGTGGAGAAGAAAAGAGGGTGCAGAATGTAGTATTACAATCATAGTGACTGTGCTGCAGAGAAAGATCAACCTCATATAACGTAGGTCCATTCAAAAGTCTGATGGCAGCAAGGAAGAAAGTGTTCTTGAGTCAGTTGGTATGTGATCTCAAACTTTTGTACCTTGTTTCCAATGGAAGTATGTGAAAGAGAGTATGTCTGGGATGCTTGGAGTCCTTAATTATAGTGTCTACTTTTCCAGTGCAGTGGAAAGTGCAGACAGAGTCAATGGATGAGAGCTGGTTTGTGTGATGGACTGGGCTACTGGAGCTATTGGAGCTACTGAGCTATTGGAGCTTTCAGAAAGCCTCTGAAGAGAGAGGTACAGAGAGACAATTCTCTCTTCCATCAGTTCCAGGTAGCAACTGCCCTTGGTTTGAAATGAAACTGAAACTGTCCCTTCCTTGGAGCTTAACTCCTCCAATTAACAACATGACTCTGTCCCTGTTAATCAACCAGACTAAACTCACATGACTCTGCGTACCTAGTCTGAAAACCCAGGAGAATGTAAATAAACAAAAGTTCCATTATCTTGAGAAAGTAACACAATCCAAGCTAAAATCAGTTAGTATGCTGCATTCTTAACATTTGCTGTACGTTTCTCCTACAAATCAACTCTTGGAACAAAACACTGCCTCTTAAAGTAACCCTACCTTAAAAATAAATTATGGCAAAATAGCACAGTATAATCACATATGTCACTGAAATTGGCTGCTCAAAATCCAATCCCACTATCAGGAAACATCCTCCACAGTGGAACTGTATTAGGGAGCTGTCCTAACATGGCTGCCAGTTATTTTCCAGACTCTCCTCAAATCATCTTTCGAGGGCCAGGAAAATGAAGTGCTTTACTTCTCTAATCCAACCCTTTGCTGCAAACATACTTTTCATCTCACAGTTCTCCTTCCTGTCACTACTGTTTTATGTCGCTGGTAAATGTTAAGTTTTTTATGGTAGTAATGATTTTCAATTGCTAGTTGGCCATATTTCGCAAGAAAAGGCATGAAAATAAGAACATAAGTAAAATGAGCGAAAGGAGACCATTCAGCCCCTCAATCCTGCTCCACCTTGCAATATGATCATGGCTGATTTCTCCTCATTTCAATCTTAAAATTGACCCCTTCTCCAGGGGCGCTGCCCAATGATATTTTTATGCATTTACAGGATATGGGTGTCACTATTTGCACCAGCATTTATTGCATGTCCGTAGTTGTAATTCAGAAGGTGGTGGTGACCCTCTTTCTTGAATCATTGCAGTTCCTTAGGTGTAAGTGCGCCCCCAGTGCTGCGAGGGAGGGAACATCAGAATTCTGACCCAGGCACGGTGAAGGAACAGTGAGATATTTCTAAGTCAGGATGGTGAATGATTTGAAGGGGAACCTCCAGGTGGTGGGGTTCCCAGGTATCTGCTTCTCTTGTCCTTCTATATGGCAGTGGTCATGGGGATGGAAGCTGCTGCTTAAAGAACATTGGTAAATTCCATCAATGCACCTTGCTGACAATAAACATGGCTCCACTATTTGTCGATAGTGGATTGATTGAATGTTTTAGGCAAGGTTAACAATCCATCGGGATGCTTTGTCCTGAATGGTGTTGAGTTTCTTGAGTGTTGTTGGAGATGCACTCATTCAGGGAGATGGAGAGTATTTCATTACACATCTAACTTGTGCCTTGTAGATGGTGGATAGGTTTTTGGGAGTCTGGAGGTGATTCAGTGTCTATTTCAGTGTCTATCAGAACCTTGTGCGTATTACTGAATTCAGCTTTCATTCTTCTAAATTACAGAGAGTATGGGTCCCGTTTATTTAGCTTCTCGTTTCAAGGACTATCTGCTGATCCTTCACTGTGTTGCCTCCAGTGCAGTGCATCCTTTAGATATGGAATCAAACTGCACACATGGCAAAAGTGTGCTCTTAGCAAAGTGACTTACAGCTCTCGCAAGAGTTACTATTTTTGTTCTCCTTTATTCATCCAAGAAAGGGAAACATGTCCTTTGTCTTTTTTAATTGCATCGCAATTCCCTCGTGCCAAATTTCTCTGTTGCTCCTATGAGTGCCAGCAGGTTTCTCTGAACATGAACATTTAAAAGTTTCACACCTTTTAACAAAATATTCTGCTGGTGACACTGCTGAGCAATGATAGCAGTCAGTCGCAAGCATCAGATTGGCCGGCAGCAGTGAAGGGATGGGATTTCCGCCCCAGGGTCCCTGATCCCAGGCATGGCTGTGAGCCCTCAAACCCCTCTTCATTCTCATTACACAATCTGATGCTGCAGGTGATGGAGCCATGCACCCCCTGCTTTTCATCCATCTTCCCACTTCCCTTATCCAAACACTTTCCTAGTACATAACCGCTTTCAGAGAGCAAGAACTGTGATCTGGTCAAAACTCATCAAGAGTGGCGACTTCTGAGAATGAAACATCAACGCTTCATCTGACACTTTCCACCAGCAGCTCAGCCACTGGAGCCACATAAACCTTAGAGAGTTGAGTGCAGAGGTGGAGTGAGCACTTTTCAACAATTACACTGCCGACTTGAGCTCCAGAACTAGCTGTGTCCCTAGCCATGCTGTTCCAGTACACCAGCAACACTGGCATCCTGCCAGCAATGTGGTAAAGTACCCAGGTCTGTCCTGTCCATGAAGAGCAAGACCAATCCAACCTGAACAATTACCAACCCATTAGTCTACTCTTGATCATCGGTGATGGAGGAGGTCATTAATAGCGCTGTAAAATGGCACTTACTGAGCGTTAAGTATGTCTGGCATAGAGCAGCAACACCTCTCCGATGAATCTAACATATACAACCAAAAACAGATCAGTTATAGATTTTTCTTATCAATCATTCCTGCCTTTCAGTATCAATCATAAAGAACATAAGAACATAAGAAATAGGAGCAGGAGTAGGCCATCCAGCCCTTCGAGCCTGCCCCGCCATTCAATAAGATCATGGCTGATCTGTCGCTGCTCAGTTCCACTTTCCCGCCCTGTCCCCATAACCCTTAATCCCCTCTCCTATCAAAAATCCATCAACCCGCGTCTTAAAAATATTTAGCGAGGCAGCCTCCACCACTTTAACGGGCAGAGAATTCCAGAGATTCACCACCCTTTGAGTGAAGAAGTCCCTCCTCAACTCCGTTCTAAACCGCCCCCCTTTTATCTTGAGGCTGTGCCCCCTAGTCCTACTGTCTTTTTTGAGCGGGAAGAGTCTTTCCACCTCTATCCTATCCATCTTCAATCATCTTCAAGATACAAAAATCAATAATAATACCTGTGAAATACCTCAGCCAATTGCATTCCACTCCTCAACATAACGGTATTTTATTGATCTGTGATATCTGGAAGCTGACTCCTGTCTTGGCTGACCCCATTTCCCAGGGCCTAGTAGCCTAAGACGCTCAGGCCAGAGTTCAAATAAATGTTCTCACGTGTTCCCTTAAAGGTCACTGCCTAACCAGACCAACTCGTGACATCACATCTGAGCAGCAGTCCATCTCATCCAGACAGTGAATAAACCCTATTCATGAAATATGATTAAGTGTTCTGTATGTTCTTTCCATCTGAAACTTTACTGATAAAACTTGAATATTTCCAAGGCCCAAATATTCTCTTGAAAAATGTCTTTGCCCTAATGACTTTTACCATGATGCTTTGTGGTAAAATACTTTTTGACTAAAGTGGATAACATTCCTCAAAATCAATAACAATACATTCAAATTATCAGTGTATGCGTTTTATAATCATTTGTTTGAATTAATTACTGCATCTCATCTGTGTAAATTGCTTCTTGTTAGCTGATGAGCTTGTTTTAAAAGTCATTTAACTGAATGCTGCGAGTTCTGTCAGTTCCTTAATGTCTGCTGGTTTAAAAGTCTTACCACCCCATTAGGGGTTCCACTTGTAAGAACTCAGAAGGTTTGGCAGCATTTGTGGAGGAAGAAAATGTTCACAAAGATGTATTTTCTTCATTCTTACAGGATTTTGATCCTACTGACTGATTAACTAGCAGTGAGTGAGATGCTACTCACACCTAATTTGATTCCTGCTACTGTTGTATTGAGTGGAGCTCTTGGGATTAGTCTCCACATGTTCTTTGGGTCTGATCTTAACCCATTCAAAACCCATTCACTCAGACAAAGTTTAAATTGGTCCTCCTGCATCTGAACATCTCTTGGTTGGTGATGCAGAGGGGGAACAAAGAACAAAGAAGAAAATCAGCCCGGAAAACAGGCCCTTTGGCCCAAGGAGCCCACGCCGCCATCTCAACACCACCAGTCCACCTCTCTACCCACGACCCCTGTCTAATGTTTTATGGCCATCCAGATTGAGGGAATCTGATTTAGGGACAATTTATTCCTGCTAATCAGCCTAACAGCACATCTTTGGGGTGTGGGAGGAAACCGGAGCACCCGGAGGAAACCCACGCAAGCACGGGGAGAATGCGCAAACTCCCACAGACACTGGCCCAAATCCATGTGTCTGCACAGCAATCAGCGATAGTCACTGAGCTGTCGTCTTGCCCAGTATCTTGTCCAGTTTAGGCACACACTAATGACATGAAGCACTAGGCCAATCTCGAACAACCAAGAGCAGCCCCAGTACGACCCATCGTGCGTATAGCCCTCGTTGGACACGAGGTGGACCGACTTAAAACCTGTGAATGAAAAGAGAAAAAACATTATTATCATACTATACCCATTTACATTACCAGGGACGCCCCAACGCTATTGACCCTTATTTAAAACAATCTCCTATATCCACCCATCTCCAACTCAGTCATGTGCCTGTCTAAGTTACTCTTAAAGGACTCTAGCGTGTTTGCCTCCACCACCTTACTTGGCAGAGCATTCCATACCCCCACTACCCTCTGTGTGAAAAACCTCCCTCTGATATCTGTGTTGTACCTCTCCCCCCCTCACCTTAAGTCCATGGCCCCTTGTCCTACGTGTCTCTATCATAGGAAATAGCTTACCTCTGTTTACTCTATCTATACCCTTCATAATCTTATATACCTCTATTAGATCCCCCCTCAGTCGGCATCTTTCAAGGGAAAAGAGCCCCAATTTCTTCAATTTTCTTCATACCCCAGTCTTTACATACCAGGCAACATCCTGGTAAACCTCTCTGCACTGTCTCCAGAGTCTCTACGTCCTTCCGGTAGTAAGGCGACCAGAACTGTACGCAGTACTCCAAATGCGACCTAACCAACGTTCTGTACAACTGCAACATTAGACTCCAGCTCTTATATTCTATACCCCTTCCTATAAAGGCTAACATACCATAGGCTTTCTTCACCACACTCTCCACTTGCACTGCCACCTTCAAAGACTTGTGCACTTGCACCCCCAGGTGTCGCTGCGATTCTATACTCCTCACGGGCTTACCCTTTATCATATAACTTCCCCCTACATTATTCTGGCCAAAATGCATCACCTCACATTTATCCGGATTAAACTCCATTTGCCATGTATCTGCCAAATCAACCAGCCTATCAATATCCCGCTCTATTGCCAGACACTGCTCCTCACTGCTCGCCAATCCAGCCATCTTGGTGTCATCAGCAAATTTGCTGATCACACCACCTACTCCCTCTTCCAAATCATTTATATACACTACAGAGAGAAGAGGTCCCAGTGCCGAGCCCTGCGGCACACCACAAGTGACAGAGCTCCAGCTAGAAAGAGACCCCTCCACTACTACTCTCTGACTCCTCTTTGCAAGCCAGTTCTCTACCCATCTAGATACCTGACCACATATCCCATGAGCTTTAATCTTCTGTACCAACCTACCATGAGGGACTTTGTCAAACGCCTTACTGAAATCCATATAGACGACATCAACGGCTCGTCCTTCGTCAACCGTTTTTGTCACCTCCTCAAAGAATTCTACCAGATTTGTAAGGCAAGACTTCCCCTTGACAAATCCATGCTGCGTATCCTTAATCAGATCGCAACGGTCCAAGTGCGCATACATCCTATCCCTAAGAATCCTCTCCATCAACTTACCTACCACTGCCGTTAAGCTCACCGGCCTATAGTTACCTGGGCTATCCCTCCCAGCCTTTTTAAACAACGGTACCACATTCGCTATCCTCCAGTCATCTGGGACCTCACCTGTGTCCAAAGAAGAGACAAAGATTCGCGTCGGAGGCCCAGCAATCTCATCCCTCGCCTCTCTAAGCAGCCTAGGATAAATGCAATCGGGCCCCAGAGATTTGTCGGTTTTAATGCCATCTAAAAGCCCTAACACTTCTTCTCTCGTAATCGATAGATCTTTCAATTGGTCTACCGCTCCCTCAATGACCGTACCAGACATCAAGCCCCTCTCCTTCTGCCACTAAGCACATATGACAGATAATTTTTCTCGTAGGCGTTGACAGTCTCTGATGGCCGTATGCGGGTCCTGTGCTTGGCCTCAGCTTCCCGGCCCAATAACTTGACATGAGGAAGCCTCCCAAATGACTGCTTCCACATCTGCTGTCAAATTAAGGATAGTGGGTGGACCACCGAAGCATGCAGTTTGAAAGGAGAATCCATAGCAATCTACAGAGAGAAGGCCCAAAGGACAAGGTGATCACTGCTGGAGATGGGGGGGATACGGGGGTATCTGAAAACGGAGGCAATCATTGGTGAAAAAGTGACAAATTATACCGTGAGGGGCATGAGGGTTGAACCCTCCAAAAGAGTGCCTGCAGCTTTTTACCATTTATATAGATGATCTGGAGGAGGGAACCGAGTGTAGGGTGTCGAAATTTGCGGATGACACCAAGATTGGGGGAACGGCAAATTGTGCGGAGGGTGTGGAGAGTCTGCAGAAGGATCTAGGTAGGCTGGGCGAATGGGCCAGGAAATGGCAAATGGAATTTAATGTTGGCAAGTGTGAGGTGGTCCACTTTGGTAGGAAGAATGGTAGGAAGGACTATTACTTACGTGGCGAAAAACTGCAGCAGGCGACGGTGCAGAGGGACCTCGGGGTCCTTGTGCATGAGTCGCAAAAACCCAGCTTGCAGGTGCAGCAGGTGGTCAGGAAGGCGAATGGGATGCTGGCCTTCATAGCGAAGGGGATTGAATATAAAAGTAGGGAGGTCTTGCTGCAGCTGTATAGGGCATTGGTGAGGCCGCAGCTGGAGTACTGTGTGCAGTTTTGGGCGCCGCACCTGCGCAAAGATATTTTGGCCTTGGAGGGAGTGCAGAGGTGGTTTACTAGGCTGATACCGGAGTTGAGGGGGTTGAGCTATGAGGAGAGGCTGAATAAACTGGGCTTGTACTCGTTGGAGTTTAGAAGAATGAGGGGAGATCTCATTGAGACGTATAAAATGATGAATGGGATGGATAGGATAGAGGTGGAGAGACTCTTCCCGCTCAAAAAAGACAGTAGGACTAGGGGGCACAGCCTCAAGATAAAGGGGGGGCGTTTTAGAACGGAGTTGAGGATGAACTTCTTCACTCAAAGGGTGGTGAATCTCTGGAATTCTCTACCTGTTGAAGTGGTGGAGGCTGCCTCGCTAAATATTTTCAAGAAGCGGGTTGATGGGTTTTTGATAAGAGAGGGGATTAAGGGTTATGTTGAGAGGGCCGGAAAGTGGAACTGAGCCACGACAGATCAGCCATGATCTTATTGAATGGCGGTGCAGACTCGAAGGGCCAGATGGCCTACTCCTGCTCCTATTTCTTATGTTCTTATGTTCTTATTAACTGCTCCTGGACCCACATAAAAACTGTGCCCATGTCTGCCAATGTTGTCCAAATAACATAGGCACCCAGGGAACACTAGGATTTTAAAGTTTATTTTTATTAGTCACGAGTAGGCTAACATTCACACTGTAATAAAGTTACGGTAAAAATCCCAGTGAGAACTTGCCTCTGTAGCGTTACCAGGCTCTCAACCAAACAAGGGCTGATGTGATGGAAGGAATATTGCAATGCCACACTGCTGCCACTAATCTGAGCAGAGATCTAATCTGTGACTTCCCTATTCTGCATAATTGACAACTCTAAGGTTATCACATTTAGTCTGTACATCATACTTCCATAGCAGTCTGTACAAGAAAGTCTATTTATTTTGTTATTTGATGAGTTTCACATTTTCTGTCGAAGGAGCTCCAAAAGTCCATTGACCCCCGAAAATCAGAACAACTCTGGCAGGTGTACGAAGGAGATACTGTCAGCCTTTTTGAAATACTTTTCATCATCCTGTTTAAATGAGGAAGTAGCTCTCGCAGAAATCTAGAAAACAAACTGTTTGCTTCGAGGAGTTGAAGACAGCTGCAATGGCGTTTATTAACGGGACAGATGAATCTGTGGGACCTGAACGTACAGTGGCGAGCATCATTCTGAGCCTGGCTTGTCTCCTCGGAGTACCAGGAAATGCAATGGTCATCTTGATTATAGTTTTTGCCATGAAGAAGGAGAGATCCCCCACCGTGCTGCTAATCCTGAGCTTGGCAATAGCCGATATGCTTGTTCTGATCACCTTGCCTCTTTCGATCTATGCATTTTTGCACAGCTGGATCTTCGGAGAACCATTTTGTAAAATCCTGATCTATGTCAGTTGCTGCAACATGTATGTAAGCATCTTCCTCATCACCGCGCTGAGTGTCGAGCGCTTCATGGCTGTTGTCTACCCGTTTGCCACCCTGCGATGGCGCATGAACAAGGTTATCAGGAAGATGGTGCTCGCTGTCTGGTTACTGGCTTTGCTCCTTGCCGTACCAATGCTGGTTACTGCGGTGGTGGGTGTCAATAAGCGTGGACAGCAGCAATGCCAGAAGGGCAAATTCGACATGAAGGAGAAGGAAATCTCACACATGGTGTTACAAATTGTGGTTGGTTTTATAATTCCGTTTTCAGTGGTGTCTATTTGTTACTTTTGCATTGGGAGGAAAGTGAAAGACTTGAGTTTTCCTACTGAGAACAGAACTGGGATGGTGATTGGCGGAGTGGTGATTGTGTTTTTCATCTGCTGGGCACCTCACCACATTTTAAATCTTATTTCAGTCATTGCACTGATGACATCTGAACAAACCACGTCAGATACCTTAAACGCTATTTATCGTACTGGCGCGCAATTTGCTGCAGATCTGGCTTTCATCAACAGTTGTATCAATCCTGTATTATATGCGTTTGCTGCCCGAAATATTCGTAGTCGTTTTCGACTATTGAACTTGGCCATGTTATTTGACCAGATGACATCTTCTCTTAAAGAAGAATCTGTAAAAGGGTGCAAGGATACCATAAGAAAAGACAGAAGTGTCACAATGGATGCAATACATTCTCTGCAGGATATTTAAAATATTATTTGTCTTTTACAGTAAAACAAATTTTGCTAAATCCTTTTCTCCCCACATTCTGTCCCTGCCTTCTTGTTCCTTCCACCCATCACCACTGCACCCCACCAAGTCACAACTGTTGCCAAGACAGAAGGAAGCTTCTGGGTCTCCTTCTGTGTAGGATGGAGGGAAATAGGCCTGAGGTAATAATCACAAATGTGCACCCCCTTTTGTTGAAGTTGCCCCAAAACAAATTAGCTGAGGTAGAGCAATAAGTGGTGTGGCACAAACCCCATGGTCCCAGTTTCCGAATATGCCCTACCATTGCTTTTCTCATAGGTGATTTGCCCTAAATGATTTTCTGTCTTATATCCTCAAGAATGTTAGATAATTTTGAAGTTAGTATTAAGATTCTGGAGGGGGTTTTCTTTTGAGCTTTGACATTTGTCCCTTTTAGGTTGATTTCTACCACTGATACCACTCTATCAAAATCTTATACACCTCTATCAAATCTCCCCTCATTCTTCTACGCTCCAGGCCATGAAGTCCTAACCTATTTAATCTCTGTCTGTAACTCAGCTTCCCAAGTCCCGGCAACATCCTTGTGAACCTTCTCTGCACTCTTTCAAACTTATTTACATCCTTCCTGTTACAAGGTGACCAAAACTGTACGCAATACTCTAAATTTGGCCTCACCTTATAAAACCTTACCATAACACTCCAACTTTTATACTCAATACTCCGATTTATAAAGGCCAATGTACCAAAACCACTCTTTACGACCCTATCCACCTGTGACGTCATTTTTAGGGAATTCTGTACCTGTATTCCCAGATCCCTCTGTTCAACTGCACTCTTCAGAGTCCTACCATTTAGCCTGTACGTTCTACTTTGGTTTGTCCTTCCAAAGTGCCATACCTCACACTTGTCTGCGTTAAACTCCATCTGCCATTTTTCAGCCCATTTATCTAGTTGGTCCAAGTCCCTCTGCAAGCTTTGAAAACCTTCCTCACTGGCCACGACACCTCCAATCTTTGTATCATCAGCACATGTGCTGATCCAATTTACCACATTATCATCCAGATCATTGATATAGATGACAAACAACAATGGACCCAACACTGATCCCTGCGGCACTGCACTAGTCACAGGCCTCCACTCAGAGAAGCAATCCTCCACAATCACTCTCTGGCTTCTTCCATTGAGCCAGTGTCTAATCCAATTTACTACCTCCCCACCTATACCTAGCGACTGAACCTTCCTAACTGACCTCCCGTGAGGGACCTTGTCAAAGGCCTTGCTGAAATCCAGGTAGACAACATCCACTGCCTTCCCTTCATCCACTTTCCTGGTGACCTCCTCGAAAAACTCTAATTGATTGGTCAAACATGACCTACCACGCAGAAAGCCATGTTGACTCTCCCTAATAAGTCCCTGTCTATCTAAATATTTGTAGATCCTATCCCTTATCACATCTTCCAATAACTTGCCAACCAGCGATGTCAAACTTACTGGCCTGTAATTTCCCGGATTTCTTTTGGAACCTTTTGTAAACAACGGAACAACATGAGCCACCCTCCAATCATCCGGCACGTCCCCCGTGAATATTGACATTTTAAATATGTCTGCTAGGGCCCCTGCAAGTTCAACACTAACCTCCCACAAGGCCTGTATACAATGTTCACCAACAAAATGGAGCGTTCAGGAATACAGATTTACAGTCAGGATGGAAGAAAATTTCCTCAGAATACAGGCAATTCCTGTATGTCAGCATTAGTTTATAAACCTTTCAAAATGTGCTGCCAGCATTAAATGACAACAAAGGGTTAATTCAGGCAATTTATCCATAGAAAAGAACCATACATTCTCTACAGTGCAGAATGAGGCTATTCAGCTCATCTTGTCTGCACTGACTCACTAAAAGGGCATCTTACCCAAGCCCACCCCAGAGGTAACACATGCAGACAGGAGGACAACATGCAAGCTCCACATAGACAAACACCCAAGGCAAGAATTGAACTTGGATCATTGGCTCTGTGAAGCAACAGTGATAACCACTGTGCCATCTCCTTTGTGTGTGAGGGTAGTGGCTCAGTGATTGCGATTGAGATTTCCACAGCATGCAATCTTAGCTGATGCTTCAGTGAAATATGGAAGTTGTGTTGCATTGTCAGAGGGATCGTATGAAAAGTGAGCTGGTAAATTAAGGCACTGTCCTTCTCAGATTCTCCAGCCCTTTATTTGATCAAGAAGAGTTGGGGAATTCAATAATTGTCATCAACCTAACTCACTAAAGCAGATTATCTGGTCGTTTATCTCATAGCTAATTTTGGGAGTTTGCTGTGCACTAAAGGGGCTGTCTCATTTCCTCATTATATTGGTGACTGTTCTTACCAATTGCTTCAACAGCTGGAATGTGCTTTGCAGCATCCTGATGTTATGAAAGGTGAAATATAAATGCAATTCTTTTGTTCTCACGCGGCATGAAAGTACAACAGAGATTTAAGAGATAATATAGCTTTTAAACTGAAGTGTAAAGTACATGGAAAGCCTCATTTGACAAAGCTGCAGCTTTGAGGAGAAAAAATAAAATTTTTCATTGTGATGCCAACAAGTGCAAGTAAATAAATTTCAGTGTAATTTATACCATGGCTTCTTGTCTTTATTTTTGAAGATGTGCTTTCAGTTGAAATGGAATTTGGTGTTATAGAAACATCTAGCTTATCGTTTGATCCAGTAGAGCATGGTCCCGCAATAAGATTTCAGCTAACTGAAGCTATTCCTTAATACATCCCACTTTATTTATTGTGTTACAATAATAAATACTGTCACAGATTACAGCATAATTGCATTGTTAAGGCAATAACTGTTGATGTGTATGTTAGCGTACCAGGTCAGAAACCCTAAGGTACATTATGAAGCCAGACTCGACCCCAACATTGCACTGATGTGAGGATAAGTTGTTTCACTCCAGGCACGATTCTACTGACAAACTAGGAACTTTGTCAAAACAAACTTTATTTAGCAATGCAGTTTAATGATGACAGATAAATTAACCTAATGTTTAATAATTGAATAGTATTTAAATATGGCAAGATAGAATTCTTAACAGCTACCCTATCACTAATAGTTCCAATCAAGCAATATTTCTCTTACAGACTTAAACCTCTGTTCAAAATTAGTTTGCAAAGTACATGCACACATGCTTGTCTTATGTTAACAGTATGTTTTGATTTGAATTTGATGGTCACATGTATTGGTGTATATGTAAAATATTGTTTCTTGTGCGCTATACAAAGCATACCACTCATAGGATGGTGGAGAAGAAAAGAGGGTGCAGAATGTAGTATTACAATCATAGTGACTGTGCTGCAGAGAAAGATCAACCTCATATAACATAGGTCCATTCAAAAGTCTGATGGCAGCAAGGAAGAAAGTGTTCTTGAGTCAGTTGGTATGTGATCTCAAACTTTTGTACCTTGTTTCCAATGGAAGTATGTGAAAGAGAGTATGTCTGGGATGCTTGGAGTCCTTAATTATAGTGTCTACTTTTCCAGTGCAGTGGAAAGTGCAGACAGAGTCAATGGATGAGAGCTGGTTGTGTGATGGACTGGGCTACTGGAGCTATTGGAGCTACTGAGCTATTGGAGCTTTCAGAAAGCTTCTGAAGAGAGAGGTACAGAGAGACAATTCTCTCTTCCATCAGTTCCAGGTAGCAACTGCCCTTGGTTTGAAATGAAACTGAAACTGTCCCTTCCTTGGAGCTTAACTCCTCCAATTAACAACATGACTCTGTCCCTGTTAATCAACCAGACTAAACTCACATGACTCTGCGTACCTAGTCTGAAAACCCAGGAGAATGTAAATAAACAAAAGTTCCATTATCTTGAGAAAGTAACACAATCCAAGCTAAAATCAGTTAGTATGCTGCATTCTTAACATTTGCTGTACGTTTCTCCTACAAATCAACTCTTGGAACAAAACACAGCCTCTTAAAGTAACCCTACCTTAAAAATAAATTACGGCAAAATAGCACAGTATAATCACATATGTCACTGAAATTGGCTGCTCAAAATCCAATCCCACTATCAGGAAACATCCTCCACAGTGGAACTGTATTAGGGAGCTGTCCTAACATGGCTGCCAGTTATTTTCCAGACTCTCCTCAAATCATCTTTCGAGGGCCAGGAAAATGAAGTGCTTTACTTCTCTAATCCAACCCTTTGCTGCAAACATACTTTTCATCTCACAGTTCTCCTTCCTGTCACTACTGTTTTATGTCGCTGGTAAATGTTAAGTTTTTTATGGTAGTAATGATTTTCAATTGCTAGTTGGCCATATTTCGCAAGAAAAGGCATGAAAATAAGAACATAAGTAAAATGAGCTAAAGGAGACCATTCAGCCCCTCAATCCTGCTCCACCTTGCAATATGATCATGGCTGATTTCTCCTCATTTCAATCTTAAAATTGACCCCTTCTCCAGGGGCGCTGCCCAATGATATTTTTATGCATTTACAGGATATGGGTGTCACTATTTGCACCAGCATTTATTGCATGTCCGTAGTTGTAATTCAGAAGGTGGTGGTGACCCTCTTTCTTGAATCATTGCAGTTCCTTAGGTGTAAGTGCGCCCCCAGTGCTGCGAGGGAGGGAATATCAGAATTCTGACCCAGGGACGGTGAAGGAACAGTGAGATATTTCTAAGTCAGGATGGTGAATGATTTGAAGGGGAACCTCCAGGTGGTGGGGTTCCCAGGTATCTGCTTCTCTTGTCCTTCTATATGGCAGTGGTCATGGGGATGGAAGCTGCTGCTTAAAGAACATTGGTAAATTCCATCAATGCACCTTGCTGACAATAAACATGGCTCCACTATTTGTCGATAGTGGATTGATTGAATGTTTTAGGCAAGGTTAGCAATCAATCGGGATGCTTTGTCCTGAATGGTGTTGAGTTTCTTGAGTGTTGTTGGAGATGCACTCATTCAGGCAAATGGAGAGTATTTCATTACACATCTAACTTGTGCCTTGTAGATGGTGCATAGGTTTTTGGGAGCCTGGAGGTGATTCAGTGTCTATTTCAGTGTCTATCAGAACCTTGTGCGTATTACTGAATTCAGCTTTCATTCTTCTAAATTACAGAGAGTATGGGTCCCGTTTATTTAGCTTCTCGTTTCAAGGACTATCTGCTGATCCTTCACTGTGTTGCCTCCAGTGCAGTGCATCCTTTAGATATGGAATCAAACTGCACACATGGCAAAAGTGTGCTCTTAGCAAAGTGACTTACAGCTCTCGCAAGAGTTACTATTTTTGTTCTCCTTTATTCATCCAAGAAAGGGAAACAGTCTTTATTAATTGCATCGCAATTCCCTCGTGCCAAATGTCTCTTTTGCTCCTATGAGTGCAGGCAGGTTTCTCTGAACATGAACGTTTAAAAGTTTCACACCTTTTAACAAAATATTCTGCTGGTGACACTGCTGAGCAATGATAGCTGTCAGTCGCAAGCATCAGATTGGCCGGCAGCAGTGAAGGGATGGGATTTCCGCCCCAGGGTCCCTGATCCCAGGCATGGCTGTGAGCCCTCAAACCCCTCTTCATTCTCATTACACAATCTGATGCTGCAGGTGATGGAGCCATGCACCCCCTGCTTTTCATCCATCTTCCCACTTCCCTTATCCAAACACTTTCCTAGTACATAACCGCTTTCAGAGAGCAAGAACTGTGATCTGGTCAAAACTCATCAAGAGTGGCGACTTCTGAGAACGAAACATCAACGCTTCATCTGACACTTTCCACCAGCAGCTCAGCCACTGGAGCCACATAAACCTTAGAGAGTTGAGTGCAGAGGTGGAGTGAGCACTTTTCAACAATTACACTGCTGACTTGAGCTCCAGAACTAGCTGTGTCCCTAGCCATGCTGTTCCAGTACACCAGCAACACTGGCATCCTGCCAGCAATGTGGTAAAGTACCCAGGTCTGTCCTGTCCAGAAAGAGCAAGACCAATCCAACCTGAGCAATTACCAACCCATTAGTCTACTCTTGATTATCGGTGATGGAGGAGGTCATTAACAGCGCTGTAAAATGGCACTTACGGAGCATTAAGTATGTCTGGCATAGAGCAGCAACACCTCTCCGATGAATCTAACATATACAACCAAAAACAGATCAGTTATAGATTTTTCTTATCAATCATTCCTGCCTTTCAGTATCAATCATCTTCAAGATACAAAAATCAATAATAATACCTGTGAAATACCTCAGCCAATTGCATTCCACTCCTCAACATAACGGTATTTTATTGATCTGTGAAATCTGGAAGCTGACTCCTGTCTTGGCTGACCCCATTTCCCAGGGCCTAGTAGCCTAAGACGCTCAGGCCAGAGTTCAAATAAATGTTCTCACGTGTTCCCTTAAAGGTCACTGCCTAACCAGACCAACTCGTGACACCACATCTGAGCAGCAGTCCATCTCATCCAGACAGTGAATAAACCCTATTCATGAAATATGATTAAGTGTTCTGTATGTTCTTTCCATCTGAAACTTTACGGATAAAAGTTGCACATTTCCAAGGTCCAAATATTCTCTTGAAATATGTCTTTGCCCTAATGACTTTTACCATGATGCCTTGTGGTAAAATACTTTCTGACTGAAGTGGATAATATTTCTAAAAATCAGTAACAGTATATTCAAATTATCAGCGTATGCGTTTTACAATCATTTGTTTGAATTAATTACTGCATCTCATTTGTGTAAATTGCTTCTTGTTAGCTGATGAGCTTGTTTTAAAAGTCATTTAACTGAATGCTGCGAGTTCTGTCAGTTCCTTAAGGTCCGCTGGTTTAAAAATCTTACCACCCCATTAGGGGTTCCACTTATAAGAACTCAGAAGGTTTGGCAGCATTTGTGGAGGAAGAAAATGTTCACAAAGATGTATTTTCTTCATTCTTACAGGATTTTGATCCTACTGACTGATTAACTAGCAGTGAGTGAGATGCTACTCACACCTAATTTGATTCCTGCTACTGTTGTATTGAGTGGAGCTCCTGGGATTAGTCTCCACATGTTCTTTGGGTCTGATCTTAACCCATTCAAAACCCATTCACTCAGACAAAGTTTAAATTGGTCCTCCTGCATCTGAACATCTCTTATTTGGTGATGCGAAACAAAGAACAAGAACAAAGAGCAACCCGGCACGGGAAATAGGCCCTTCGGTCCAAAAGGGTCCGTGCCGCCATTTTAAAGCATTTTCCTACAAAGAACAAAGAACAAAGAACAAAATCAGCCCGGGAAACAGGCCCTTTGGCCCAACGAGCCCACGCTGCCATCTCAACACCATCTCTCTACCCATGACCCCTATGTAATGTTTTATGGCCATCCAGATTGAGGGAAAACTGATTTAGGGACAATTTATTCCTGCCAACCAGCCTAACAGCACATCTTTGGGGTGTGGGAGGAAACCGGAGCACCCGGAGTAAACCCACGCAACCACAGGGAGAATGCACAAACTCCCACAGACACTGGCCCAAATCCATGTATCTGCACAGCTAGCAGTGATAGTCACTGAGCTGTTGTGGTGCCCGTCTGCTGGTCCAGGTTTAAGCTCACATATCGACACGAAGTACTAGGCTACTCTTGAAACATCCAAGAGCAGTCCACGCACGACCCACCGTGTGCATGCCCCTCGCTTGACAACAAGGTGGACCGACACCTGTGGATTAAAAGAGACAAAACATTAACATGTACTATTACATTTCCAGTATCGACCCGAGGCTCTGACCCTTTTTAAAACCATCTTATGTAACCCTCCATCCCTGTTTCGCTCATGTGCCTATCTAAGTAAACCTTAAACAAGTCCAGCGTGCCTGCCTCCACCACCTTACTTGGTAGCACATTCCATACCCCCACGACCCTCTGTGTGAAAAACCTCTCTCTAGTATCCAAATTATACTTCTCCCCCCTCACCCTTAGATCATGACCTCTCGTGATAGTTGTCCCCAATCTAGGGAAAAGCCTGCCACTGTTGACTCTATCTATACCCTTCATTATTTTGTACACCTCTATCAGATCCCCCCTTAATCTCCGTCTTTCTAAGGAGAAGAGCCCCAGTTTTCCTAATCTTTCCTGATAACCCAGTCCTTCCATACCAGACAGCATCCTGGTAAACTTCCTCTGCACTCTCTCCAGGGTCTCTACGTCCTTCCGGTAGTAAGGTGACCAGAACTTGACACAGTACTCCAAATGCGGTCTAACCAACGTTCTGTACAACTGAAGCATTAGACGACAGCTCTTATACTCTATACCCCTTCCTATACAGGCTAGCATTCCATAAGCTTTCTTTGCAACCTTCTCCACCTGTGTTGACACCTTCAGAGACTTGTGCACTTGCACTCCCAGGTCCCTCTGCATTTCTATACTCTTAATTGGTCTTCCTTTTATCATGTAACTCCTCCCTGCATTATCCCTTCTAAAATGCATCGCCTCGCATTCGTCAGGATTAAATTCCATCTGCCATGCAGAGGGGAAAGGGATCGGTATTTTTTGAACTCAGTTCTTTCTTCTCTGAGAGTGACAGATTGATACCAGGATTTAGGCGATTAAATTATGAGGGTAGATTGCATAAATTTGCATGTAAGTAATTGTGGGGTGATATGAGTGAGTTCTTTGAAAAGTTAAAAGGATTCCACAGAGCAGATCTAGAGAATGATTCCTCTGCTGGAGAACAAGGAGATGGAGACATATGATTGATAATTTTTCTCGTAGGCGTTGACAGTCTCTGATGGGGCCGTATGCGAGTCCTGTGCTTGGCCTCAGCTTGCCTGCCCAATAACTTGACACGAAGAAGCCTCCCAAATGACTGCTTCCACATCTGCTGTCAAATTAAGGATAGTGGGTGGACCACCGAAACATGCAGTTTGAAAGGAGAATCCATAGCAATCTACAGACTGCTGGAGACGTGGGGGGGGGGGGGGGGTGGACCCGGGGGGGAGCTGAAAACGGAGGCAATCAACGGTGAAAAAGTGACAAATTATACCGTGAGGGGCACGAGGATTGGACCCTCCAAAAGAGAGGCTGCAACTGCTCCTGGACCCACATAAAAATTGTGCCCATGTCTGCCAATGTTGTCCAAATAACATAGGCACCCAGGGAACACTAGGATTTTAAAGTTTATTTTTATTAGACACGAGTAGGCTAACATTCACACTGTAATAAAGATACGGTAAAAATCCCAGTGAGAACTTGCCTCTGTAGCGTTACCAGGCTCTCAACCAAACAAGGGCTGATGTGATGGAAGGAATATTGCAATGCCACACTGCTGCCACTAATCTGAGCAGAGATCTAATCTGCGACTTCCCTATTCTGCATAATTGACAACTCTAAGGTTATCACATTTACTCTGTACATCATACTTCCATAGCAGTCTGTACAAGAAAGTCTATTTATTTTGTTATTTGATGAGTTTCACATTTTCTGTCGAAGGAGCTCCAAAAGTCCATTGACCCCCGAAAATCAGAACAACTCTGGCAGGTGTACGAAGGAGATACTGTCAGCCTTTTTGAAATACTTTTCATCATCCTGTTTAAATGAGGAAGTAGCTCTCGCAGAAATCTAGAAAACAAACTGTTTGCTTCGAGGAGTTGAAGACAGCTGCAATGGCGTTTATTAACGGGACAGATGAATCTGTGGGACCTGAACGTACAGTGGCGAGCATCATTCTGAGCCTGGCTTGTCTCCTCGGAGTACCAGGAAATGCAATGGTCATCTTGATTATAGTTTTTGCCATGAAGAAGGAGAGATCCCCCACCGTGCTGCTGATCCTGAGCTTGGCAATAGCCGATATGCTTGTTCTGATCACCTTGCCTCTTTCGATCTATGCATTTTTGCACAGCTGGATCTTCGGAGAACCATTTTGTAAAATCCTGATCTATGTCAGTTGCTGCAACATGTATGTAAGCATCTTCCTCATCACCGCGCTGAGTGTCGAGCGCTTCATGGCTGTTGTCTACCCGTTTGCCACCCTGCGATGGCGCATGAACAAGGTTATCAGGAAGATGGTGCTCGCTGTCTGGTTACTGGCTTTGCTCCTTGCCGTACCAATGCTGGTTACTGCGGTGGTGGGTGTCAATGAGCGTGGACAGCAGCAATGCCAGAAGGGCAAATTCGACATGAAGGAGAAGGAAATCTCACACATGGTGTTACAAATTGTGGTTGGTTTTATAATTCCCTTTTCAGTGGTGTCTATTTGTTACTTTTGCATTGGGAGGAAAGTGAAAGACTTGAGTTTTCCTACTGAGAACAGAACTGGGATGGTGATTGGCGGAGTGGTGATTGTGTTTTTCATCTGCTGGGCACCTCACCACATTTTAAATCTTATTTCAGTCATTGCACTGATGACATCTGACCAAACCACGTCAGATACCTTAAACGCTATTTATCGTACTGGCGCGCAATTTGCTGCAGGTCTGGCTTTCATCAACAGTTGTATCAATCCTGTATTATATGCCTTTGCTGCCCGAAATATTCGTAGTCGTTTTCGACTATTGAACTTGGCCATGTTATTTGACCAGATGACACATTCTCTTAAAGAAGAATCTGTAAAAGGATGCAAGGATACCACAAGAAAAGACACAAGTGTCACAATGGATGCAATACATTCTCTGCAGGATATTTAAAATATTATTTGTCTTTTACAGTAAAACAAATTTTGCTAAATCCTTTTCTCCCCACGTTCCGTCCCTGCCTTCTTGTTCCCTCCACCCATCACCACTGCACCCCACCAAGTCACAACTGTTGCCAAGACAGAAGGAAGCTTCTGGGTCTCCTTCTGTGTAGGATGGAGGGAAATAGGCCTGAGGTAATAATCACAAATGTTCACCCCCTTTTGTTGAAGTTGCCACAAAACAATGAAACTGAGGTAGAGCAATAACCCCATGATCCCAGTCTCACAATATGCCATACCATTGCTTTTCTCATAGTGATTTGCCCTAAATGATTTTCTGTCTTATATCTCCAAGAAAGTTCGATAATTTTGAAGTTAGTATTGAGATTCTGGAGGGGGTTTTCTTTTGAGCTTCCACGTTTGTCCCTTTCAGGTTGATTTCTACCACTGAGTCAACTCTTGCAGTGAGGGTAACATGGCTTTGAGTCAGGAATTCTCCAAGGGCTACATGTTGCAATAGTGTGGCAGAAATCCTGATTTCATTGGCATGGCATCTGTTTGGCTTTGCCTTTATTTAGATAACAAGTTTCTGTTTGCCCAATGCATCATTCGGCAGTTACATTAACCAAACAGTAAGAGAGCCCCTCTATCATTTGTTTGCAATTGGAGAGTTCAATCTTATTTGAAATGTAACTAATATTTCAATTCTCACATTAGTGCTGGCAATGTTCAGCTCTGTGAATCGAGGATAAAATAACAGTGACAGGATGGAATTGTGCTCTCTTACTGGTTATTGCTTGTTGCTTTGCCTTTCCTTTACTCAGGAGGGCAGGATCTGTCAGAGCTCCTCCAATGACTAGATAACTGGGTGCTTTTGTTGATTGAGTGCATCCTCTGACACTTATCCCATTGAGAAGGAGTCTGTTCATTATCCTGTGGAAAAATAGGGAAATCTGCATAAAAAACAGAGGAACATCAAATTCAATCAGGAATCGATGGTTGATGCAAAACTAACCATACAAGCAGCCTGTTTATGAGTAAATCACTTTCATTGTGACTTAAACATCCAGGATCATCAATCACATTCATACTTTATAATTTAAT
Source organism: Carcharhinus amblyrhynchos (assembly GCF_965287045.1). Lineage (NCBI taxonomy): Eukaryota > Metazoa > Chordata > Chondrichthyes > Carcharhiniformes > Carcharhinidae > Carcharhinus > Carcharhinus amblyrhynchos. The sequence continues at coordinate 43,620,189 of NC_137327.1, read as the reverse complement.
AATGACTTAAGATGTGCACCATGCTGATTTTGTTGCCGCGTTATAGAACTGCAAGTTAAAAAGAGTAAACAGAGTGTTTCTTTTTCCCGTTAAAATGTTTTTGAACTTTAAAACTGCTGATTTCTTTTTTGGTTTGTGGCATTGAAGTAACAATCTTTATGGAGTTAGACTATCAGTATGCTGCCATGTTGAACACCTCCATGATCCTGACTTTATTACGTTAGGTGAATCATTGCCATGTATTACGTTAAATGTGTAATTATTAGGGTGAATTCTAATGCTTCAATACTGAAATCTTTGGTAGGGTATTTGTATTTGTATATGGATCGTAATGATAACTGTTACCTGTTTTGCCAACGAGATGAATAATCCTGCGTGCTAATTATTCATATACAATGTTCACAGACAAAATGGAGCGTTCAAGGAATACACATTTCAGTCAGAATGGAAGAAAATATCCTCAGAGTACAGGTAATTCCTGTATTTCAGCATTAATTCATAAACCTTTCAACACATGCTGCCAGCATGAACTGACAACAAAGGGTTAATTCAGGCAATTTATCCATAGAAAAGAACCATACATTCTCTACAGAGCAGATTGAGGCTATTCAGCTCATCTTGTCCGCACTGACCCACTAAAAGGGCATCTTACTCAAGCCCACCCTAGAGGTAACACATGCAGACAGGAGGACAACATGAAAACTCCACATAGACAGTCACGCAAGGCGAGAATTGGACCTGGATCCCTGGCACTGTAAAGCAACAGTGATAACCACTGTGTCATCTCCTTTGTGTGTGAGGGTAGTGGCTCAGTGATTGCGATTGAGATTTCCACAGCATGCAATCTCGGCTGATGCTTCAGTGAAATACGGAAGTTGTGTTGCATTGTCAGGGGGATCGTATGAAAACTGAGCTGGTAAATTAAGGCAGCGTCCTCCTTCTCAGATCCTCCAGCCCTTTATTTGATCAAGAAGAGTTGGGGAATTCAATAATTGTCATCAACCTAACTCACTAAAGCAGATTATCTGGTCGTTTATCTCATAGCTAATTTTGGGAGTTTGCTGTGCACTAAAGGGGCTGTCTCATTTCCTCATTATATTGGTGACTGTTCTTACCAATTGCTTCAACAGCTGGAATGTGCTTTGCAGCATCCTGATGTTATGAAAGGTGAAATATAAATCCAAGTCTTTTGTTCTCAAATGGCATGAAGGTACAATAGAGGTTTAAGAGATAATAGAGTTTTTAAACTGAATTATAAAATACATGGAAAGCCTCATTTGACAAAGCTGTAGTTTTGAGGAGAAAAAAATAAAATTTGAGCATCATTTTTATTGTGACGCCAACAAGTGCAAGTAAATAAATTTCCGTATAATTTATACCATGGCTTCTTGTCTTTATTTTTGAAGATGTGTTTTTACTTGAAATGGAATTTTTTATTGTAGAAACATCTAGCATAGTACAGCACGTCCCACAATAAGTTTTCACTTAATTGAAACTATTCCTTAATATGTCCCACTTAATTTATTGTGCTATAATAATAAATACTGTCACGGAAATACAGCATAATTGCATTGTTAAGGCAATAACTGTTGATGTGTATGTTAGCGTACCAGCTCAGAAACCCCAAGGTACATTATGAAGCCAGAATAGACCCCAACATTGATTTGATGCGAAGATAAGTTGTTTCACTCCAGGCACAATTCTACTGACAAACTCGGAACTTTATCAAAACAAACTTTATTTAGCAATGCAGTTTAATGATGACAAACAAGTTAACCAGATTTTTAACAATTGAACTGTATATAAACATGGCAAGATACAAGTCTTAACTGCTACCCTATCACTAGTAGTTCCAATCAAGCAATATTTCTCTTATAGATTTAAACCTTTGTTCAAAATTAGTTTGCAAAATACATGCACACATGCTTGTCTTATGTTAACAGTTTGTTTTGATTTGACTTTTTATTGTCACATGTATTCGTATATCATGTAAATTATTGTTTTTTGCACGCTATACAAAGCATACTATTCATAGAATGGTGGTGAAGAAAAGAGGGTGCAGAATGTAGTATTACAATCATAGTTACTATGCTGCAGAGAAAGATCAACCTCATATAACGTAGGTCCATTCAAAAGTCTGATGGCAGCAAGGAAGAAAGTGTTCTTGAGTCAGTTGGTATGTGATCTCAAACTTTTGTATCTTGTTTCCAATGGAAGAAGGTGGAAGAGATTTGTCTGGGATGCTTGGGATCTTTGATTATACTGGCTGCTTTTCCAAGGCAGTGGGAAGTGCAGACGGAGTCAATGGATGAGAGCTGGTTTGTGTGATGGACTGGGCTACTGGAGCTATTGGAGCTACTGGGCTATTTGAGCTTTCAGAAAGCCTCTGAAGAGAGAAACAGAGAGACAATTCTTTCTTCCATCAGTTCCAGGCAGCAACTGCCCTTGGTTTGAAATGAAACCGAAACTGTCCCTTCCTTGGAGCTTAATTCCTCCCATTAACAACATGACTCTGTCCCTGTTAATCAACCTGACTAAACTCACATGACTCTGCATACCTAGTATGAAAACACAGGAGAATGTAAATAAACAAAAGTTCCATCAACTCGAGAAAGTAACACAATCCAAGCTAAAATCAGTTAGTATCCTGCATTCTTAACATCTGCTGCATGTTTCTCCTTCAAGTCAACTCTTGGAATGAAACACTGCCTCTTAAAGTAACCCTACCTTAAAAATAAATTATGGCAAAATAGCACAGTATAATCACATATATCACTGAAATTGGCTGCTCAAAATCCAATCCCACTATCAGGAAACATCCTCCACAGTGGAACTGTATTAGGGAGCTGTCCTAACATGGCTGCCAGTTATTTTCCAGGCTCTCCTCAAATCATCTTTCGAGGGCCAGGAAAATGAAGTGCTTTACTTCTCTAATCCAACCCTTTGCTGCAAACATACTTTGCATCTCACAGTTCTCATTCCTCTCATTACTGTTTTATGTCCCTGGTAAATGTTAAGATTTTTATGGTAGTAATGATTTTCAATTGCTAGTTGCCCATATTTATAGAACATAGAACACTACAGCACAAACAGGCCCTTCGGCCCACAAGTTGCGCTGATCATATCCCTACCTACCAGGCGTATCTATAACCCTCAATCCCATTAAATCCCATGTACTCATCCAGAAGTCTCTTAAAAGACCCCAACGAGTTCGCCTCCACCACCTCTGACGGCAGCCGATTCCACTCACCCCCCACCCTCTGAGTGAAAAACTTACCCCTGACATCTCCTCTGTACCTACTCCCCAGAGCCTTAAACCTGTGTCCTCTCGTAGCAAGCATTTCAGCTCTGGGAAATAGCCTCTGAGAATCCACCCAATCTATACCTCTCAACATCTTATAAACCTCTATCAGGTCACCTCTCATCCTTCGTCTCTCCAGGGAGAAAAGACCAAGCTCCCTCAACCTATCCTCATAAGGCATGCCTCCCAATCCAGGCAACATCCTTGTAAATCTCCTCTGCACCCTTTCAACAGCTTCCACATCCTTCTTGTAATGAGGTGACCTGAACTGCACACAGTACTCCAAGTAGGGTCTGACAAGGGTCTTATAAAGCTGCAGCATTATCTCCCGCCTCCTAATCTCAATCCCTCGATTAATGAAGGCTAGTAGACCATATGCCTTCTTGACCACATCCTCCACCTGCGAGGCTGATTTAAGAGTCCTATGGACGCGGACCCCAAGGTCATTCTTATCCTCTACACTGCTAAGAGTCCTACCCTTGATATTATACGCCTTCATCCCATTGGACCTGCCAAAATAGACCACTGTGCATTTATCCATGTTGAAGTCCATCTGCCATTTCTCCGCCCAGTCTTGCATCCTATCTATGTCTTGCTGCAACTTCTGACATCCCTTCAGACTATCCATAACAACACCAATCTTCGTGTCATCGGCAAACTTACCAAACCATCCCTCCACTTCCTCATCCAGGTCATTTATGAAAATTGCAAACAGCAAGGGTCCTAGAACAGATCCCTGGGGCACTCCACTGGTGACCAACCTCCATGCAGAAAAAGACCCATCCACAACCACTCTGCCTTCTGCGGGCAAGCCAGTTCTGGATCCACAAGGCAACAGCCCCTTGGATCCCATGCCCTCTCACTTTCTCAAGAAGTCTTGCATGGGGGGTCTTATCGAGCACCTTGCTGAAGTCCATATAAACCACATCCGCCGCTCTTCCTTTATCAGTGTGTTTAGTCACATTTTCAAAGAACTCAACCAGGCTCGTAAGGCACGACCTGCCCTTGACAAAGCCGTGCTGACTACTTTTGATCATACTAAACTTCTCTAAATGTTCATAAATCCTGTCCCTCAGCATCCTCTCCATCAACTTACCAACCACTGAGGTCAGACTCACCGGTCAGTAATTTCCTCGGCTATCCCTGTTCCCTTTCTTGAATATAGGAACCACATCTGCAATCCTCCAATCCTCCAGAACCTCTCCCGTCTCCATCGACGACACAAAGATCATCGCCAGAGGCTCTGCAATCTCGTCCCTCATCTCCGACAGTAACCTGGGGTACACCCCATCCGGTCCTGGCGTCTTATCTATCTTGATGCAATTCAAAAGTTCCAACACATCCTCTTTCTTAACGTCCACATACTCAATTCTTTACAGTACAACCACCCAGATCATTTTCCACCTTGAATACTGAGGTAAAGTATTCATTAAGCACCTCTGCCATTTCTACTGGTTCCGCACAAACTTTTCCCCCTTCACCTTTTATAGGTCCTATTCCTTCACATCTCATACTTTTACTTTTCACATAATCTTACCCACCAAGGCCTTCTCATGACCCCTTCTGGCTCTCCTAATTTCCTTTTTAAGCTCCTTCCTACAACCCATATACTCCTCTAGATCCTTAACATCGCCTAGCTCTCTGAACCTTCGGTACGCCTTTCTTTTCTTTTTGACTAGGTTCATTACAACCTTCGTACACCACGATTCCCGTAACCTACCAAAACCTCCCTGTCTCATCGGAACGTTGTCATGCAGAGCTCCAGACAAACACTCCTTGAAAATCTGCCACCTTTCTTTGGTACTTTTCCCCAAGAATACCTCCTTCCAATTTACTTGTCTAATTTCCTGCCTTATGGCTTCATATTTCCCCTTACTCCAGATAAACACTTTCCTAGCCTGCCTGATCCTATCTCTTTCCAATGCTATCGTGAAGGAGATAGAATTATGATCGCTATCCCCAAGATGTTCTCCCACCGAGAGATCCGACCCCTGTCCTGGTTCATTAGCCAGTACCAGATCAAGTACAGCCTCTCTTCTCGTAGGCTTATTCACATACTGTGTCAGGAAACCCTCCTGAACACACCTAACAAACTCTTCCCCATCCAAACCCCTTACCCTAGCGATATTCCAATTGATGTTTGGAAAATTAAAGTCTCCCATCACGACAACTCTGTTACTACTACATCTCTCCAGGGTCTGTTTCCCTATCTGCACCTCAACATCCCTGTTACTATTGGGTGGCCTATAGAAAACACCCAGCAAAGTTAACGACCCCTTCCTGTTCCGAACTTCCACCCACAGAGACTCCGTAGACAATCCCTCCACAGCGTCCACCTTCTCTACAGCCGTGACGCTATCCCTGATCAACAGTGCCAAGAAAAGGCATGAAAATAAGAATGTAAGTAAAATGAGCAAAAGAGGGTCATTCAGCCCCTCAACACTGCTCCACCTTGCAGTATGATCATGGCTGATTTTCTACCTCAACTTTCCCAACCTCTCCCTATATTGCTTGAGTCCCTGAGAGGTCAAGTATCTCAGTCTCAATTATCTCAGCCTTAAGGAATGGAGAATCCACAACCCTCTTATTGAAGACATTTCTCCTCATTTCAATCTTAAGATTGATCCCTTTTCCAGGGCCGCTGCCCCATGTTTTTTTAATGCAGTTACAGGATATGGGTGTCGCTATCTGGACCAGCACTTATTGCATGTCCGTAGTTGTCATTCAGAAGGTGGTGGTGACCCTCGTTCTTGAATCATTGCAGTTCCTTAGGTGTAAGTACACCCACAGTGCTGTGAGGGAGGGAATATCAGAATTTTGACCCAGGGATGGTGACGGAACAGTGAGATATTTCCACGTCAGGATGGTTAGTGACTTTGGACGGGAATCTCCAGGTGGTGGGGTCTTGGGTACCTGCTTCTCTTGTCCTTCTATATGGCAGTGGTCATGGGGATGGAAGCTGCTGCTTAAAGAACATTGGTAAATTCCATCAATGCACCTTGCTGACAATAAACATGGCTCCACTATTTGTCGATAGTGGATTATGAATGTTTTAGACAGAGGTAGCAATCAATTGGGATGCTTTGTCCTGAATGGTGTTGAGTTTTTTGAGTGTTGTTGGAGATGCACTCATCCAGGCAAATGGAGAGTATTTCATTACACTCCTAACTTGTGCCTTGTAGATGGTGGATAGGTTTTTGGCAGACTGGAGGTGATTCAGTGTCTATTTCAGTGTCTATCCTGGTTAGCCCATTCAGAACCTTGTGCGTATTACTGAATTCAGCTTTCATTCTTCTAAATTACAGAGAGTATGGGTCCAGTTTAGTTAGCTTCTCATTTCAAGGACTATCTGCTGATCCTTCACTGTGTTGCCTCCATCCTTTAGATATGGAACCAAACTGCACACATGGCAAAAGTGTGCTCTTAGCAAAGTGACTTACAGCTCTCACAAGAATTACTATTTTTGTGCTCTGGTCACCTTCCAAGGAAGGGAAACTTGTCCTTTGCCTTTTATAATTGCATCGCAGTTCCCACATGCCAAATTTCTCTGTTGCTCCTATGAGTGCAGGCAGGTTTCTCTGAACATCAGCATTTAAAAGTTTCACATCTTTTAACAAAATATTCTGCTGGGTGACACTGCTGAGCAATGATAGCTGTCAGCCGCAAGCATCAGATTGGCCGGCAGCAGTGAAGGGGTGGGATTTCCGCCCCAGGGTCCCTGATCCCAGGCATGGCTGTGAACCCTCAAACCCCTCTTCATTCTCATTACACAATCTGATGCTGCAGTGATGGAACCATGCACCTCCTGCTTTTCATCCATCTTCCCACTTCCCTTATCCAAACACTTTCCCTAGTACATAACCGCTTTCAGAGAACAAGAACTGCCATTTTGGTTAAGGTTCAGCGAGAGAGGTGACTTCTGTGAAAGAAACATTAATGCTTCATCTAAAACTTTCCACCAGCAGCTCAGACACTGAAACCACGTAAATCTTAGAGAGTTGAGTGTAAAGGTGGAATGAGTGGATCTGCTATAGTTGGCCGACTGCCACAACAAGTCCATAGCAGATGTCATTTCCCTGCACTCAACCCTGGAATACCTAGATAACAAGGAAACATATGTCGGACTCCTACTTATTGACTACAGTTCAGTCTTCAACACCATTATTCCCATGAAACTCATCTCCAAACTCCATGGCCTGGACCTCAGCACCTCCCTCTGTGACTGGATCCTGAACTTCCTAACTCACAGACTACAATCAGTAAGGATAGGCAACAACACCTCCTCCACGATCATCCTCATCACTAGTGCCCCACAAGGTGCTGTTCTCAGACCCCTACTATACTCCTTATACACCTATGACTATGCGGCCAAATTCCCCTCAAATTTGATTTTCAAGTTTGCTGACAACACCACTGTAGTGGGTCGGATCTCAAACAATGACAAGGCAGAGTACAGGAATGAGATAGAGAATCTGGTGAACTGGTGTGGCAACAATAATCTCTCCCTCAATGTCAACAAAACAAAGGAGATTGTCATCAACTTGAGGAAGCGTAAAGAACATGCCCCTGTCTACATCAATGGGGGCAAAGTAGAAAGGGTTGAGAGCTTCAAGTTTTTAAGTGTCCAGATCACCAACAACCTGTCCTGGTCCCTTCATGCTGACACTATAGTTAAGAAAGCTCACCAACACCTCTACTTTCTCAGAAGACTAAGGAAATTTGGCATGTCAGCTACGACTCTCACCAATGTTTACAAATCACCAATAGAAAGCATTCTCTTGGGTTGTATCACAGCTTGGTATGGCTCCTGCTCTGCCTAAGACCACAAGGAACTACAGAAGGTCATGAATGTAGCCCAATCCATCATGCAAATCGGCCTCCCATTTCCCGCTGCCTTGGCAAAGCAGCCATCATAATTAAGAACCCTACGCACTCTGGACATTCTCTCTTCCACCTACTTCTTTTGGGAAAAAGATACAAAACTCTGAGATCATGGACCAGCCGATTCAAGAACAGCTTCTTCCCTGCTGCTGTCAGACTTCTGAATGGACTTACCTTGCATTAAGTTGATCTTTCTCTATATCCTAGCTATGATTGTAACACTACATTCTGCACTCTCTCGTTTCCTTCTCTATGAACGATATGTTTTGGCTGTACAATGCACAAGAAACAATATTTTTCACTGTCTGTTAATACATGTGAGAATAATAAATCAAATTATATTGGATAAAGACTTGGGGACGGTGTTGTACAAGGGTCTGTCACATATAGTAATAATGTGGGACTTAGTACGGTATTATGCACATAAAGATGCAAGAAGGCACATGACCTAGACTCAGGGATCAGTGTGGTGTTGAACAGAGACATGTAAAGATCAAGGCACAGAGATAACGCTTAGCCTGTATCCTTAATCATATATGTGTAAATACTTCTAGTACTTAAGCCTTCGAGATACTCTGTTGAAGATTGCAAATATTTCTTTAAGACACATCATTCTGTAATCACAATAGTTGCCCACTCCATCAACACACTGGGTACTCAGCCATAATGCACAGTCTGATAGCCAATGCTTCAGCTCCCATTGAAATACAGACAGAAGTCATGCAACAACTGAGTGTTGCAACAACTGAGTGTAGAATCCCTACAGTGCAGGAGAAAGTCATTCAGCCCACTGAGTTTGCACCAACAGCAATTCCCAGCCAGGCCCTATCCTGGTAACCACACGTATTTATCCCACTCATCTTCCTGATACTAAAGGGGCAGCTTACCATGACTAATCAACCGAACCCACACATCTTTGGATGTGGGAAGAAACTGGAGCACTGGAGGAAATCCATGTAGACACGGGGAGAATGTGCAGACTGCACACAGACAGTCACTGAAGGCTGGAATTGAGCTAAGGTCCCTGGCACTGTGAGGCAGCAGTGCTAACCATTGTGCCACCATGCTGCCCCTAAGTTGCCATGTACACCCAATCTGTGGCAGACCTCAGTACTCAGTGCTGCCTCTCACAACAGACTGGCAATCTCTGCACCAGCAGACTACTAGGATTGCTGTGGTGCTGTTCTGTGGGACTAACAGTGGCTTTATGCTGCATGAACCTGACTCTGCCTTGAGATTACAGCATTGCAGTACCAAATATGGGAGGCAATTCTCCCAGCCCGCTGTGTTGCTCTAGCAATGTATCTGGGAGATATCTGTGGAGGCTGCTTAGTGGGCTCTCCATTGGGTGCCATGGCCTCCCCCTGTCTCCAGGGACAGGATTTCTGGAGTCATCAGCTCCACGCCAGAAATCAGCATGGAGCTAATTTAAACATTACAATCCAAATTTGAATCCCATTAGTGGGCTAGGGACTGAGGTCTCTGGGTCTGCTGGCATTTTCTCTTCCTCTTCCTCCTCCCCTCCCACCCCCTCATCCCAGCCAGAAGTGGTATACTCCAGTGGGGTTTAGAACACCTCCCCACTGGTGGGGAACTGGCGGCGACCCTGCTGGAGTAAGGGCTCAGTTGCCAAGGAGGTCAGGGTTAAGCAGAGCTCCTGGTATGGCACAAGGGGCAAATTGGCGACGTCCAAGAGGTACCTTGGCATCTGTTAGTGCTGAGATCGGCACAGTGGCCTAGTCAGCACCATGCTGCCAACCTCTCGAGTGGGAAGAGGCCCCATCCACAGATTTTCATCGTGAATCTCTCTGAGGCACTCTGTGGTCCTCAGAATGTGGGAGATTAATTTTGAAAATCCTGCTGAAAAACCAGTGGGCATCACTCCAGTTTTTACACCAATTCGGCACTTAGAATTTGTTTTGGGAGAATCGCCATATGATTTTGCATGGGATTCTTTCATATAGGTTTGCTGCTTCCCGAGTTCTGTCCTAGACACTGCGTTGATCAAGACCTACATCATTTATACTGCGGACGGTGTTACTCTCCAATCCTTTGTTGATCTTTAGTCTATAATGCCTGCAAGTATCATCATCACCATAGAACACAGTATTATGTCTTGACTGCTTATTCACAAACTCAGTCCTATTGGTCTACTTCTGGTACTTAGATCATGTGATAAAGTTCCTTCACTGTCCAGCATTTCTATTTGGCATCTTTGCCATCGGCTGTTTTATCCTACTGGTTCTTGTGCATTTCTATTAGTGTGATCAATTCAGCAATCTTATTCTGGCATGTAATCTCAGTTTCAATTGCTGCTTTGTCTGGTTCTCTCTGGCACAACTCCTTCAACTGGATGGCTTCTTTTTCCAATCTCTTCCTTTCATCTTCTACATCAATCAGCCTTCTGCTTGGACCTGATCAATTCTTTAATTAATACATCTGCCTTCTCCTCTGCCTCTATTTTGCGCTCCACCAGTTGCAGTTAAGTCTGAGCCATTTCCAGCTCCACCTATTGTAGTTCTTTTTTTTTCAGTAACTCTTTTCCTTCATCTTGATATTTAGCTGAAGTGCCCGTAGATGAACTGACAATTTTAAGTGGTTCCTCTTTGTTAAGAGAGTTCATTGCAGTGAGTGCCGTCTTCAAGCTGTTTCCGAATTTGTTCTAACTTTGCTTTATTTCCCAATTGTTACCTTCCCAATTTTTCACTCAATTGAGCTGATTTGTTTGGATTCACCGATTAAGCTGTTCTTTTTGGTTTCTGATTCTCATTCTCAGTTAATGCACGTTTGACTCTTAGCCCATTTGTCTCATGTAAATGTTGCTCCATCAGCATTCCAACCTTGACTTCCAGCTCTTTGCAAGAAATTTCCAGTCCATTGACATTTTTTGCCAGCTCTGCAGAAGGATCTAGATAGGCTGGGTGAATGGGCCAGGAACTGGCAAATGGAATTTAATGTTGGCAAGTGCGAGGTGGTCCACTTTGGTAGGAATAATGGTAGGAAGGACTATTATTTACGTGGCGAAAAACTGCAGCAGGCGACGGTGCAGAGGGACCTTGGGGTCCTTGTGCATGAGTCGCAAAAACCCAGCCTGCAGGTGCAGCAGGTGGTCAGGAAGGCGAATGGGATGCTGGCCTTTATAGCGAGGGGGATTGAATATAAAAGTAGGGAGGTCTTGCTGCAGCTGTATAGGGCGCTGGTGAGGCCGCAGCTGGAGTACTGTGTGCAGTTTTGGTCACCGCACTTACGCAAGGATATTTTGGCCTTGGAGGGAGTGCAGAGGAGGTTTACTAGGCTGATGCCAGAGTTGAGGGGGTTGAGCTATGAGGAGAGGCTGAATAAACTAGGCTTGTACTCGTTAGAGTTTAGAAGAATGAGGGGAGATCTCATTGAGACATATAAGATGATGAATGGGATGGATAGGATAGAGGTGGAGAGACTCTTCCCGCTCAGAAAGGACAGTAGGACTAGGGGGCACAGCCTCAAGATAAAGGGGGGGCGGTGTAGAACGGAGTTGAGGATGAACTTCTTCACTCAAAGGGTGGTGAATCTCTGGAATTCTCTGCCCGTTGAAGTGGTGGAGGCTGCCTCGCTAAATATTTTTAAGACGCTGGTTGATGGGTTTTTGATAAGCGAGGGGATTAAGGGTTATGGGGAGAGGGCGGGAAAGTGGAACTGAGCCACGACAGATCAGCCATGATCTTATTGAATGGCGGGGCAGGCTCGAAGGGCTAGATGGCCTACTCCTGCTCCTATTTCTTATGTTCTTAACACTCTTGTCAGAATAACTTTCTCTTGTGGAAGAGAATCACAGTTGTTCTTTAGTCCATTGCTCAGCTTTTGCAATCCATTCCATTTATCCATTTCTGAGTTTCTTCCAAGGTGAATCCACCATTCTCTTTTAACAACATTTGCTTACAATCTTTTCCTTCCCATGTTTTGCATGTCCTCAGAGAACTGATATGTTCATTTTGTTGTGGTTGCAACAAACTCTATTTCTATATTCATCATTTATTCCTTCGTCTTGTTACATTTATTAGGCAATTTTTCTGAGTTGCTAACTTAATCCAACAGTTCTGTTCTCTCTTTGTGTTTGTTTATTGCTAACTCCTCCACAGCATCCTCCAATACTGGACAGCTTCTGTCTTTCTGCAGAATGCCAATTTTTCCAGCTCATTTGTGTCTCCTACGTGACTGGCAGCTTGACCATTCAAATGAATCTCTAGTGAATTCATCATGATAGTCAGGTCAAATTTCTGCATCAACAGTAGCTTTGATGTAGCTGGGCACAACTTCATGTTGAATTTTCTATTTGCTGTAGTTCTTGGTGATGTTTATCCAAACTTACTTCTTCCACTGTGACATGTCTTACTTTCTGACTAATTACAGCTTTTTGTTTTGTTTGGTTTTAGTTCATTGCTAAAACTTTCAAGGAGGTTTTCACCAAGTACAAAAGGATAGGATGCAATTGAGATTTCAGCTTTTAATTCAATCATTTAGGGTCTTTTGATGCCCTTCTGCTGGGGAATCTTTCACTGCCTACTCTTGAGTCTGGTGTTGCCTCTTCCATGAGGGCTGCTTACCTCTTCAGAGCTCCAGCTACGCCCCTTCTCTGAGGTCTTAATTTCCTCCACTGAGATCTTGCATTGTTTAGGGACCCCCACTTAAAAGATGCCATCTGTATGGGTTCTTTTGTGAATTTCCTGTACTCGTCCTTTGTTTCTTTTCTCGTTTTTTAAATAAATGTTGTACACCTTTAAATGCATTACTGCTTTAAGACTATCAGCTTTTTAACTGGCACAGCTTTTGTTTCTCTCTTTCCGTCAGTGGTTTTCCCACACTTTTTGGGGGTTTTGGTGGGAAGCTGCAGTTCATCTTTTTTGGATCCGTTTTTTTACACAGTAAACTTCTCTTTGTTCCTGTTAAAAGACTTCCACGCCGATTTCTACAGTTCTTTGTTTTGGCTGGTAGAAAAGTCCATTTTTCTCTCCCTCGGCTTATGCTGTCCTTTGTGTTAATTTGACTAGTAGCTGCTGCTCTCTCCGGTCGGAACCATTATCTTAAAAAAAACCCACTGTAGCTTATTTTCTTTTCTCTTTAGCAGATAGAAGACTTCTTTTGTTCCAAAATTACCAATCTTGAGTGTTTGCAGTCCCCCAGTGCAGGATCGCTACCCAGACACTGCAAGTTCTGCTCAGGTTGCGAGATGGGGAAATCTTAGCTTCTCACATTCCTGCATTTTCTGGGACAAACCCTGCAATTTCCCTTTTTCTCTTTTCAGCCTCTGAACTCATCTAACTGCAGTAAGTCTCTGCCTCCCATACAGATTTCTTCTTTTTAAATCTGGACTTGCAGATCCCTTCTAGATGGTGCTATCTTCTTCTTACTTCAAACACTCCTGCCTTTTCCCTTTAACTCAAGTTTTACTTCATCCACTGGGGTAATCATTCACTCTCAGTTCCCACTGAATGCTCAAGTCAGCTGACCCTCTTCAGCTGTGCTGTCTTAAGGAGACGCACACCACAAACGTTACATCTTTCAAGTTACTCACCATCCAGACATGGAACTAAATCGCTGTTCCTTCACTGTCGGGTGAGAGCAGGTAAATAAAATAAAAAAGAGTCAGAGCAAGGGAGGCAGCGAGTGGAATGCAGGACTGCGCAGGTGGTCTGACATCAGCCAGTAGCGTGTGGAAGGTTTAAAAAGCAGGCCGCTCTATCCAGTGGGCAGCGGAGTGACAGGGAGCAGAGTAGCATGGCTTTGGCTCAAACAGGCTTCAGGGTGAACAGGCAGAGGTGAGGGTAGATTCCGGTAAGTTTTTTGTTTTTTCAGAGTAGAATGAATGCCAGCAGAATGTTGGAATGCTCCTCTTGCAGGATGTGGGAAGTCAGGGAGACCTCCGGTGGTGCATCCAGCTGCAGCTCCTAACAAACCGCGTTAGGGAACTGGAGCAGGAGTTGGATGACCCCTGGATCATTCAAGAGAATGAGAAGTTTACAGATAGTAGCTTCAAGGAGGTAGTTATGCCAAAGGCATAGAACACAGGTAATTGGGTTACCATCAGGTGAGGGAAGGAGAAAGGGCAGGCAGAGCAGGGTTCCCCTATGGCCATTCCCCTCCACAACAGGTATACCGATCTGGATACTGTTCTGGGGGATGCCTTACCTGGGACAAGCTGCGGCAGCTGGATCTCTGGCACTGAGTCTGGTTCTGCAGTGCAGAAGGGAAGGGAGAAGAGGAGAGTGGTAGTGATAGGGGATTCAACAGTCAGAAGTACAGACAAGAGGTTCTGTGGTCGTGACAGAGACTCTTGGATGGTTTGTTGCTTCCCGGGTGCCAGGGTCAGGTATGTCTCTGATCACATGCACAGCATTCTGATGTGGGAGGGTGATCAGCCAGATATCATGGTACACATCAGTACCAATGATGTAGGAAGGAAGAGTGAGGAGGTCCTGAACAGTGAGTATAGACAGATTGGTAGGAAGTTAAAAAGCAGGATCCTGAGGGTAATAATCTCAGGATTGCTACCTGTGCCATGTGCCAGTGAGGGTAAGAGTAGGATGCTCAGGCAGGTGAACACGAGGCTGAGGAATTGGTGTAGGGGGCAAGGTTTCAGATTTCTAGATTATTGGGACCTCTTCTGGGGCAGGTGGGACCTATACAAGAGAGACGGGTTACACCTGAACTACAAGGGGACCCGTATACCTGCAGGGAAGTTTGCTAGTGTTATTGGGAAGGATTTAAACTAGATTAAACTAGGGGGATGGGAACCAGAGTACCGGAGCAGGGGTGAAAATAAATAATGTTAATAGTTCATGCAAAATCACAAATAGAAGTGTTGTGTGTGGTGGTAATAATCTTCTGAGGTGCGTCTATTTCAATGCCAGGAATATTTTGGGGAAGGCAGATGAGTTGAGGGCATGGATTGACACATGGAATTATGACATTATAGCCATTAGTGAAACTTGGCTACAGGAGCAGCAGGATTGGCAGCTCAATGTTCCAGGGTTCCGATGGTTCTGACGTGATAGAGGCAGAGGGATGAAGGGTCGGGGGGGGGGGGTTGTGGGGGTGGTTGGGGTGGCATTGCTAGTCAGGGAAAATGTTGCAGCAGTGCTCAGGCAGGACAGATTAGAGGGCTTGTCTACCAAGGCCAAATGGGTGGAACTGAGAAACAGGAAAGATATGACCACATTAATAGGGTTGTATTATAGACCACCCAATAGTCAGCGAGAATTGGAAGAGCGAATCTGCAGAGAGATAGAGACAACTGCTGGAAACATAAAGTTGTGATAGTAGGGGATTTAATTTTCCACATACAGGTTGGGATTCCCATACTGTTAAAGGTCTAGATGGGTTGGAGTTTGTAAAATGTGTTCAAGAAAATTTTCTAAATCAATATATAGAGGTACCATCTAGAGAGGATGCAATATTAGATCTCCTATTAGGAAATGAGTTAGGACAAGTGACGGAAGTGTGTATAGCGGAACACTTTGGTTCCAGTGATCATAACGCCATTAGTTTCAACTTGATCATGGATAAAGATAGATCTGGTCCTTGGGTTGAAGTTCTAAACTGGAAAAAGGCCAAATTTGAAGAAATGAGAAAGGATCTAAAAAGCGTGGATTGGGACCGACTGTTCTCTGGCAAGGATGTGATTGGAAAGTAGGAGGCTTTCAAAGGAGAAATTTTGAGTGCAGAGTTTGTATGTTTAGGATTAAAGGCAAAGTGAATAAGAATAAGGAACCTTGGTTCTTGAGGGATATTGGAACTCTGATAAAGAAGAAGAGAGTGGTGTATGACATATCTAGGCAACAGGGAACAAATAAAATGCTTGAGGAGTATAAAAAGTGCAAGAAACTACGTAAGAAAAAAATCAGGAGAGCTAAAAGAAGACATGAGGTTGCTTTGGCAGTCAAGGATAATCCTCAGAGCTTCTACAGGTACATTAAGAGCAAAAGGATAGTAAGGGCTAAAATTGGTCCTCTTGAAGATCAGAGTGGTTGGCTATGTATGGAACCAAAAGAAATGGGGAAGGTATTAAGTGGATTTTTTGCATCCATATTTACTAAGGAAACTGGCATGGAGTCTATGGAAATAAGGCAAACAAGTAGGGAGGTCATGGAACCTATACAGATTAAAGGGGAGGAGGTGCTTGCTGTTTTGAGGCAAATCAGAGTAGATAAATCCCCAGGACCAGACAGGATATTCCCTGGGACCTTGAAAGAGACTAGTATTGAAATTGCAGGGGCCCTGGTAGATACTTTAAAATGTCGGTATCCACGGGTGAGGTGCCGGATGATCGGAGGATAGCTCATGTTGTTCCGTTGTTTAAAAAAGGCTCAAAAAGTAATCAGGGAAATTATAGGCTGGTACGTTTGACGTCAGTAGTAGGTAAATTATTGGAAGAAGTACTAAGAGACAAATACTTGGATACATGGGACTTATTAGGGAGAGTCAACATGGCTTTGTGCATGGTAGGTCATGTTTAACCAATCTATTAGAGTTTTTTGAGGAGGTTACCAGGAAAGTGGATGAAGGGAAGGCAGTGGATATTGTATAGATGGACTTTGGTAAGGCCTTTGACAAGGTCCTACATGGGAGGTTATTTAGGAAGGTTCAGTCGCTCGGCATACATGGAGAGATAGTAAATTGGATTAGACATTGGCTCAATAGAAGAAGCCACAGAGTGGTAGTGGAGGATTGCTTCTCTGAGTGGAGGCCTGTGACTAGTGTTGTGCCACAGGGATCAGTGCTGGGTCCATTGTTGTTTGTCATCTATATCAATGATCTGGATGATAATGTGGCAAATTGGATCAGCAAATTTGCTGATGATACAAGGATTGGAGGCGTATAGGACAGTGGGGAAGGTTTTCAAAGCTTGCAGAGGGATTTGGACCAGCTAGAAAAATGTGCTGAAAAATGGCAGATGGAGATTAATGCAGACAAATGTGAGGTATTGCACTTTGGAAGGACAATCCAAGGTAGAACATACAAGGTAAATGGTAGGACACTGAAGAGTGCAGTAGAAGAGGGATCTGGGAATACAGATATATAATTCCCTAAAAGTGTTGTCATGGGTAGATAGGGTCATAAAGAGTGCTTTTGGAACATTGGCATTTATAAATCAAAGTATTGAGTATAGGAGTTGGAATGTTATGGTGAGGTTGTATAAGACATTGGTGAGGCCAAATTTAGAGTATTGTCTGCCGTTTTGGTCACCTAATTACAGGGAGGATATTAGTAAGGTTGAAAGAGTGCAGAGAAGGTTCACAAGGAAGTTGCTGGGACTTGAGAAACTGAGTTACAGAGAAAGGTTGAATAAGTTAGGACTTTATTCCCTGGAGCGTAGAAGAATGAGGGGAATTTGATAGAGATGTATAAAATTATGGTGGATATAGATAGATAATGCAAGCAAGCTTTTTCCACTGAGGCTAGGGGACATGGGTTAAGGGTGAAGGGGGAAAAGTTTAAAGGGAATATTGGGGGGGGAGGGCTTCTTCACACAGAGAGTGGTGGGAGTGTGGAATGAGCTGCCAGATGAAATGGTAAATGCGGGCTCACTTTTAACATTTAAGAAAAATTTGGACAGGTACATGGGTGAGAGGGGTGTGGAGGGATATGGTCCAGGTGCAGGTCAGTGGGACTAGGCAGAAAAATGGTTTGGCACAGCCACGAAGGGCCAAAAGGCCTATTTCTGTGGTTCAGTGGTTCTTAATGATGCCCATGTCCCACAGAACAAATAAAAAAAATTCAAGGCAACAGTAGAAAAGAATTTGAACTTGACAGGTGGGGAGGGAAGGTAGGAAGGAAAGTAGGAGGGGAGTTAATTTCTGCTATCTGTGCAATATTTTTGGAATGGTTCACCTGTCTGTTGTAGAACATGCCCAATTCTCCTTCTTACCAGTGAACTGTTTGTTTCAGCCTGGACTCTTGTTGTTGACACCATTGGATCTGGAGGAGCAGCTGGTTCACAGAATACTGAGATAAAAGCAAAATACTATGGATGCTGCGTCAGGAAACAAAGGTGTTTTAAGTAATCTGTATTAGTATTTGTGGGTATAAGAAATCGGGTATTGCTTTAAGTGAGTTTAATTTTATGATTCTGTTGTGTGCTAAGAAAGGGTTAAAACTTCAGTTTGCTCATGTGAAAGGAAGGTCCCTCCATGTCTGTGGGTTCTGGTTTTATTTCAACCTGTGCCTGCATTGTAATTAAACAGTTTACAACATACAAGTAAACAGAGTTAAAGACTAGACTGTTGCTTAGCAACCAGGAGCCACCTTAGATTGAACTTCTGAGTTTAGTTTTAAGCAGGTTGCTGAAACAACTGGACAGGGCCAGGGAACTGAAGCAGACATCCCAAAACAACAGCAGAAATTCCAGGAATCAGGAACCAGTGATTAGGGACAAACTATATGTCTCAAGAAGACAGTTAAGTTAAAGGAACAAAGATCAAGAAGTTGAAAAAGGTCCTGTTGGGTGAAGGTGAAGTAAAAAGTAGAGAAAGTGTTCTGAATTAAAGAGACAACTGCAGTAACCAGATTTAAAGTGGGAAATCAGACATCACAGGTAAACCAAAAATTTGGTATCCTCTTACTTCAGCCTGTGAAGCAGTTGGCATGGCTGGGACCTGAGAGACTATGTGAAAGTTTGAATGCACACGGCAATCCAAGGCAGAGGAATACTGAAAGGAGCAATTGAAATCCTGGAAGTGGATTCTTAGTGAAAGCATCTGAGCGGAATCCTTGTTTGGGAAAAGATTCTAAGTTGTTTTTCAAGAGTGGAATTTAGAAACATTTTGTGTGGAAGTCAGAGTTCCAGTCACAGCAGTTGGGTCATAGTCTATTAAGTATCTGGGGAGTTTGATGAGAAATCTACAGAGGTTGTGGAGCTTATTAATATGAAATTGATTCAATATGATTAGCGAATTCGGCAAGCATGCTTTCCCCTCCCAGATGCTTCCCACCTCTCCGGCGAGATGTCATTTTGGCATGAATTACTACTGATCTCCAGTAGTACAGATCTGGTGAGCTGATCATGCCAGGGAGCTCAGAGCCAATCAAAGTCCCCAAATGGTTGGGGCATGGCTATACAGTGCCCACCTGGCTGTGGCCACCAGGCAGCCCGCCATGCCCAGCAGACACCCCAGCAGTGCCAACCAGACATCCTGGCAATGGACATCACATACCGCTACTAGTTTAATTATGAGATTAGATTACATAATTTTGCTTGTAAACAATTGTGGGGTGATATAACTGAATTATTTAAAAAGCTAAAAGGATTTTAGCTTTGAGCAGGACTTACTTAGTTAATGGTTGGGTGTTGGGGAGAGTTACAGAACAAAGAGATCTAGGGGTCCATGTTCCCTGAGTTACAGAGAAAGATTGAATAGGTTAGGACTTTATTCCCCGAAGCATAGAAGAATGAGGGGAGATTTGATAGAGGTGTATAAAATTATGATGGGTATAGATAGAGTGAATGCAAGCAGGCTTTTCCCACTGAGGCTAGGGGAGAATAAAACTAGAGGACATGGGTTAAGGGTGAAGGGGGAAATGTTTAAAGGGAATATTAGCGGGGGGGGCTTCTTCACATGGGGAGTGGTGGGATGAGCTGCCAGATGAAGTGGTAAATGTGGGCTCACTTTTAACATTTACGAAAAACTTGGACAGATACATGGATGAGAGGGGTGTGGAGGGATATGGTTCAGGTGCAGGTCAGTGGAACTAGGCAGAAAAATGGTTCGGCACAACCAAGAAGGGCCAAAAGGCCTGTTTCTGTGCTGTAATGTTCTATTGTTCTATAGTTCCACAGAGGAGAATTATTTCCTCTGCTGGGGAACAAGGAGATGGAGACATATGGCTGATAATTTTTCTTGTAGGCGTTGACAAGGCTTTGCCCTGTGCATGGCCTCAGTATGCCTGTCTGATAATTTTACAAGAGGAATCCTCCTAATTGATTGCAATCTACAGAGGGAAGCCTTGCAGGAAAATGTAATCACTGCTGGAGATGGGGGAACCGGGGATTATCTTCAATGGACCCACTCAGGAACACTTCCTCTTTCATTAGTGAGATAGATGACAAATTATATCGTGAGGGGCACCACGGTGCAGGGTTGAACCCTCCAGAAGAATGCCTGCAGTACGTTTTAAATCTTATTTCATTTATTGCAGTGATTGTGCAATTGTGCCCACCTCTGCCAAACCTGCCAATTAATACAGACCCAGGGAACATTAACCTCCCAGTCGGAAGCTGCCTCTGCAGCATTACCAGGCTCCCAACTAAGCAGGGGCCGACGTGATGGGAGGAATGTTGCAATCCCACACTGCTGCCACTAACCTCGTTAAGATAACATATATAGTGCAAACCAGAGATACAATCTGTGATTTCCCTATTCTATACAAGTCACAACCCTGGATATCACATTTAGTCCATATATATTTCTGTAGAACACTATACAAGAAAGTCTATTTGTTTTATTATTTGATGAGTTTGAGATTTTCTGCATTATTCCCTATCTAATCACAACAACTCTGGCAGTTATACAAAGAAAATACTGTCAGCCACATCATGAAAGAGTAATGTGTTGCATTTGATGTATTTCGCAACTTTCAATTTAAATGAGGAAGTAGCTCTTGTAGGAAACTATAAAACCAACTATTTGCTTCGATTGGAGGGGAGTTGAAGACAGCTATAATGGAATTGAGTAACAACGGGACAGATGAATCTGTGGGACCTGAACGTACAGTGGCGAGCATCATTCTGAGCCTGGCTTGTCTCCTTGGAGTACCGGGAAATGCAATGGTCATCTTGATTATAGTTTTTGCCATGAAGAAGGAGAGATCACCCACTGTGCTGCTGATCCTGAACTTGGCAATAGCTGATATGCTTGTTCTGATCACCTTGCCTCTGTGGATTTATGCATTTGTACAGAGCTGGGCCTTCGGAGAATCATTTTGTAAAATCCTGACCTATGTCATTTACTGCAACATGTACGTAAGCATCTTCCTCATCACCGCGATGAGTGTCGAGCGCTTCATGGCTGTCATCTACCCGTTTGCCACCCTGCAATGGCGCACGAACAAGGTTATCAGGAAGATGGTGCTCGCCATCTGGATACTGGCTTTGCTCTTTGCCGTTCCGATGCTGGTTTATAAGGTGGTGGATGTCGATGAGGCTAGACAGCAGCAATGCCTGTACGTGGAATTTGACACACACGAGCAGGAAATCTCATGCACGGTTTTAGAAATTGTGGTTGGTTTTGTAGTTCCCTTTTCAGTGCTGTCTATTTGTTACTTTTGCATTGGGAGAAAAGTGAAAGACTTGAGTTTTCCTACTGGGAACAAAACTGGAATGGTGATTGTCAGAGTGGTGATTGTGTTTTTCATCTGCTGGGCACCTCACCACATTTTAAGTCTTATTTCAATCATTGCACTGATGACATCTGACCAAACCACGTCGGACACCTTAAATGATGTATATAGTATTGGCATCTTAATTACTACAGCTCTGGCTTTCATCAACAGTTGTATCAATCCTGTATTATATGCCTTTGCTGCCCGGAATATTCGTAATCGTTTTCGACTATTGGATCTGGCCATGTTATTTGACCAGATGACATATTCTCTTAAAGAAGAATCTGTAAAAAGATGCAAGGATACCATAAGAAAAGACAGAAGTGCCACAATGGATGAGATGCATTCTCTGCAGGATATTTAAAGTATTATTTGTCCTTTTCAGTAAGACAAATTCTGCTAAATCCTTTTTTCCCCACCTTCATCTCTCCCGCCCTGCCTTCTCATTCCCCCCACCCATCACCATTGTACCCCACCAAGTCACAACTTTTTTTTTAGTTTATTTATTAGTGTCACAAATTGGCTTACATTAACATTGCAATGAAATTACCATGAAAATTCCCTAGTCGCCATGCTCCAGTACCTGTTTGGGTACACTGTGGGAGAGTTTAGCATGGCCAATGCACCTAACCAGCATCTCTTTCGGACTGTGGGAGGAAACTGGAGCACCCGGAGGAAACCCACGCTGATGGGGAGAATATGCAGACTCCGCACAGATAATGGGTGATTTAAGTCAGGAATTGAATCCATGACACTGTGAGGCAGTAGTGCTAACCACTGTGCCACCGCATCACTAATGCCAGGAGAGGAGGAAGTTTCTGAGTCTTCTCCTGTGTAGGATAGAGGGAAATAGACCCCACGGAGCTGTCTCAAATGTTCACCCTGCTTTCTTTGAATCTGATGTGGAGATGCTGGCATTGGACTGGGGTAAACACAGTAAGAAGTCTGACAACACCAGGTTTAAGTCCAACCGATTTATTTGATAGTAAACTCACAAGCTTTCGGGGTTTGCCCTTCATCAAGTGACGAAGGGCAAACCCCCGAAAGCTTGTGAGTTTACTATCAAATAGATTGGTTGGACTTAAACCTGGTGTTGTCAGACTTTTTACTTCTTTGAATCTGGCATAAATCAATGAAACTGAGTCAGAGAAATGAGTGGTGTGGCACTTATCCCATGGCCCCAGTTTCCCAATATGTTGTGCCATTGCTTTTCTCACAGGTAATTTGCCCTAAATGATTTTCTCTCTTATATCCTCAAGAATGTTAGATAATTGAAGTTAGTATTAAGATTTGAGCTTTGACATTTGTCCCTTTCAAGTTGATTTCTACCACTGATTCACTCTTGCTGTGAGGGTAACATGGCTTCGAGTCAGGAATTCTCCAAGGGTTACATGGTGCAATAGTGTGACAGAAATCCAGATTTCATTGGCATGGCATCTGTTTGGCTTTGCCTTTATTTAGATAACGAGTTTCTCTTTGCCCAGTGCATCATTCAGCAGTTACATTAACCAAACAGTAAGAGAGCCCCTCTGTCATTTGTTTGCAATTGGAGTGTTCAATCTTATTTGCAATGTAATGAATATTTCAATTCTTACATTAGTGCTGGCAATATTCAGCTCTGCAAATCAAGGATAAAATAACAGAGACAGGATGGAATTGTGCTCTCCTACTGGTTATTGCTTGTTGCTTCGCCTTTCCTTTACTCAAGAGGGCAGGATCTGTCAGAGCTCCTCCAATGACTAGATAACTGGGTGCTTTTGTTGATTGAGTGCATCCTCTGACACTTACCCCATTGAGAAGGAGTCCGTTCATTATCCTGTAGGAAAATAGGGAGGTCTGCATAGAAAACTGTGGAATTTCAAACTCAATCAGGAATTGATTATTGACGCAAAACTATCCATAGAAGCAGCCTGTTATGAGTAAATCATTTTCATTGTGACTTAAACATCCAGAAATATCAATCACATTCATACTCTATATTTTAATAATGAGATATGATGTGCACCATGCGTTATAGAACTGTAGGTTAAAAGGAGGAAACACAGTCTTTCTTTCTTCCTTTAAAATGTTTTTGAACTGTAAAACTGCTGATTTCCTTTTTGGTTTGTGGCGTTGAAGTAACAACCTTTATCGAGTTTATAAGTTCCCTACAGTGCAGAAGAGGTCATTCGGCCCATCGGGTCTGCACCATCTCTCTGACAGAGCATCTTATCCAGCCCGTGTCCCCTGCCTTAACCCTGTAACTTTACATATTTCCCATTCCTAATCCATCTAACCTAATCAGTTTTGGATGGAGCAATTTAGCATGGCCAATCCACCTAAGCTGCACAGCTTTGGAGTGTAGGAGGAAACCAGAGCACCTGGAGGCATGGGGAGAATATGCAAATACCACACAGTCACCCAAGGCTGGAATTGAACCCAGGTCCCTGGCATTGAGGCAGCAATGCTATGCTAACTATTGTGCCACCGTGCTGCTCACTTTAAAACTTTTGATTCCCTTTTTTGTTTGCAGTACTGAAATTACAACCTCTGTATAGTTAGGCTATTAACATGCTGTCATATTAGAGAGAATTAACCTGCATGGAACCAGACTTTATTCTGTTTGTTTAACCATTGCAATATATTGAAGTAAATGTGGAAATAATATTGGGAATTCTAATACTTCAATACTGAAATCTTTGGTAGAATATTTGTAGTTTGTATGTCACAATAGAATATTTGTAGTTACCTGTTTTGCCAAGAAGACTAATATTCTTGTATGCTAATTATTCATCCACAATGTTAATGAGGAAAACAGAGCATGTAAGGAATACAGGTATATAGTCAGGATGGAAAGAAATATCCTCAGGATGAAACTGATGTAACCAGTATGTCAGCATTAGTTTATCAACCTTTCAACACATGCTGCCAGCATGAAATGATAACAAAGGGTTAGTTCAGGCAATTTATCCATAGAATAGAAGCATATGATTCCTACAGTGTAGCAGGAGGCTATTTGACTCATTTCATCTGCATCACCTCTCCAAAAGAGCATCTTCCCTTGGCCCACCAGGAGGAAACCCACAAAAAACACAGGAAGAGCTATATTATCTCATAAATCTCTAGTGTACCTTCACGCCATGTGAGAACGTAAGACTTGCGTTTATCTTTCATCTTTCATGACGTCAGGATGCTGTAAAGCACATTCCAGCTGATGAAGCAATTAGCAAGAACAGTCACCAATATAATGAGGAAATGAAACAGCCCCTTCTAGTGCACAGCAAGCTCCCAAAATTAACTTTGGGAGTTTGCAAACTCCACTCAAGGCCAGAATCAAACCTGGGTCCCTGGCAGTTTGAAGCAACAATGCTAACCACTGTGCCCTGTATGTGGGGGTAGTCGCTCGATATTTGTGATTGAGAAGGTGATAAAAGTTCAAGTCCCACAGCATGTAATCTAGGCTGATACTTCAGTGCCGGCACTGAAGGTGTGTTGCATTGCCATAGGTGTCATATTAATGATGAGCTGGTAAATTAAGGCACTGCCTTCTTAGATCCTCCAGCCTTTTATTTGCTCAAGAAAAATATTGTCATCAACATAAATCACTAAAGCAGATTATCTGGTCATTTATCTCATAGCTAATTTTGGGAGTTTGCTGTGCACTAGAAGGGGCTGTTTCATTTCCTCATTATATTGGTGACTGTTCTTGCTAATTGCTTCTTCAGCTGAAATGTGCTTTGCAGCATCCTGACGTCATGAAAGATGAAATATAAACGCAAGTCTTACGTTCTCACACGGCGTGAAAGTACAACAGAGATTTAAGAGATAATATAGCTTTTAAACTGAAATGTAAAGTACTTGGAAAGCCTTGTTTGACAAAGTTGCTGTTTTGAGGAGAAAAAATAAAATTTGAGCATCATTTTTATTGTGATGCCAACAAGTGCAAGTAAATAAATTTCAGTGTGATTTATACCATGGTTTCTTGTCTTTTTTTGAAGATTTGCCTTTACTCGAAATGGGAAATGATGGCATAGAAACATCTAGCACATCACTAGATTCAGGACAGCATGCGGAATAATTTTATACATACAACAGTATGGTCTCCCAATAAGATTTCAGTAATTGAAACTATTCTTTAATACTTCCACTTCATATATTGTGTTACAATAATAAATATTGGCAGAGATTAATGCATTGTTGAGGTAATAACTGTTGATGTGTATGTTAGGGTACCAGATCAGAAACTCCAAGGTACATTACAAAGCCAGACTAGACCCCAACCTATTTTTCTATTTTAGCATTAATGTGAGGATGTGATGTTTACTCCATGCACGATTATACTGACACAATTGGGAGCTTTTATGAAAACAAACATTATTTCACAACACAGTTTAATGATAACAAATGAATTGATTTAATTTTTAACAATTGAACAATGTTTAAACATGACAAGATAGAATTCTTAACAGTTAACATATCTCTATTAGTTCCAATCACGTAACATTCCTCTTATAGACTTAAATCCCTCTTTAAACATAAGCATACTTGCTTGTCTTAGGTTAATAGTTTTGGAGCTTTCAGAAAACCTCTGGAGGGAGAGAGAGACTTCTTTCTCCTATCAGCTTCAGGCAGCAACTGCTCTTTGTATAAAATGAAATCGAAACTGTTCTTCCCTGCAAGCTGAGCCCCTCCCATCAACCACATGACTCTATCCCTATCAATCAACCTAATTAAACTCACATGATTTTGCAAACCTAGTCTGAAATCCCAGGAGAACTTAAATGAACAAAAGTCCATTAATGCTACAAAGTAACACATTCCTAGATCAAATAAGTTTGTAGCTTGCATTCTTAGCTGCGTGTTTCCCAGACAAGCTGACTTTTGTAACAAAACATTGCCTCTTAAAGCAGTCCCACCTTAAACATAAATTATAGCAAAAATCACAGCATAATCACATATCATTATATATATATCAATGTATATAAATGTGCATTGTTTCACTGCATGAAAGACAGACCAGACCAATGTTAGAAGGCACTGGGGATCCCAAGACTGCGCTTATTGGCTATGGCACTGGCTTACAATTTCCTGAAGGCAGTCTGCTAATTGGCCACCTCAGGGACCTTTGACGATTGAGGGGGATGGGTAGGTTGCTGAATCTGCTACTCCAAGCAGCAGGCCAGCAGTTGTGTAACCTTGCCAGCTCCAGTGGGAGGGCTGGTCACTGCTGGAGCAGGTCAGAAATCAGGAGAGTACATGAGGCAAGTAAAGACATGAAGATCATAGTGGCACAGCAGTTGGGCCCATTCAGATTTCCCCTTCTTTGGAACGTGAGCCTCCAGCGCTGATGGAGCCTGAATAGCTGCAGGAAAATGGCCTCCATGCTAAACTGTTAGCAGCCCACTGAATCAATCCTAACAGGATCCCCAAAAACATTGAAATTGGCTGCCTGCCTCCATTCGGTGGGCAGCTGATCAAAATCCAACCCCACCATTAGAAAACATCCTCCATAGCAGAACACTATTAGGGAGGTATCCCAACATGGCTACCAGCTATTTTCCAGGCTCTCCTGCCTCCCAGTTTACCTTTCCAGGACCAGGAAAATCGAGCAGCATGATGGCACAGAGGTTAAGGGTGGCATGGTGGCATGGTGGCACAGTGGTTAGCATTGCTGCCCCACAGTGCCAATGACCCAGATTCAATTTCAACATTGGGTGACTGTGTGAACTTTTTGCTTTCTCCCTGAGTCTATGTGGGCTTCCTCCGGGTGCTCTGGTTTCCTCCCATGGTCCAAAGATGTGCGGGTTAGGTGGATTGGCCATGCTAAGTTGCCCCTTATTGTCTCAATGGGTCAAATGGCACAGTAGGAATTCTATGATTGTCTACTCCAACAATTTTCTGCAAACACACTTCTCATCTCACGGTTCTCCTTCCTGTCACTAACGTTTTATGTCTCTGGTAAATGTGAAGCTTTTTATGGTGGTGATGATTTTCAATTGTGCCCATATGTCACCAGAAATGCAGGAAAATAAGAACATAAGAAAAATGTGCAAAAGGAGACTATTCAGCCCCTCATCCCTGATTTGCCTTGCAATATGGTCATGGCTGATTTTGTACCTCAACTTTCCAACTTCTCCCCATATTCCTTGATTCCCTGAGAGGTCAAAGATCTCAGCCTTAATTACTACAGCCTTAAACAATGGGGAATCCATAACTCTCTAAGTGAAGAAATTTCACCTTATCTCAATCTTTAAAAAAGACTCCTTTTCCTGAGGCCCCACGCATTATTTTTAAATTCATTGAATATAGGCATTGCTGGCTAGACCAGCATTAATTGCACATTCCTAGTTGCCATTCAGAAGGTGGTGGTGAGCCATTCTCTTGAATCGTTGCAGTACCTGAGGTGTAAGTGCATCTACAGTGCTGTTAGGGAGGGAATTTTGGAAATTTGGTGAAGGAGTGGTGATATATTTGCAAGTCAGGATGGTGAGTGACTTGGAGGGGAACCTACAGATGGTCATATGCCCAAGTATCTACTGCCCTTGTTCTATATGGTAGTGGCCATGGATTTGGAAGGTGCGTTCCAACAGTGCATCATATAGATGGTACACACAGCCGTAATGTTCACTGGTGGTTCAGGGATTGAATATTTTTGAAATGGGTAGCAATCAAGCGAGTGTTGTTGGAGCTGCACTCATCCAAGCAAATTCAGAGTATTCCATTACACTTTGGACTTTGTCTTGTAGATGATGGATGGGCTGTGGGAAGTCAGGAGGTGATGGTCCAGCCAGGGAAAACAACCTTTCAGTGTCTATCCTGCTTAGCCCCTTCAGAATCTTGTATGTATTAATGGAACCATCTTTTATTTTTCTAAATTGCAGAGAGTATAGGTCCAATTAATACAGCCTCTCATTTCAGGCATCATCTGGTGATACTACACTGTACTGCCTCCAGGGCAGTGCATCCATCCTCCTTTAGATATGAAACCAACATTGAGCACATGACAAAAGTGTGCTCTCAGCAAAGTGGTTTACAGCTGTAGCAAGAATTACTCATTCTTGTACTCCTGTTCCAAGAAAGGGGAACATGCCCTTTCCTTTTGATTTTGATTTGATTTGATTTATTATTGTCCCATGTCTCATGTATTAACATGTAGTGGAAAGTATTATTTCTTGCATGCTATACAGATAAAACGTACCATTCATCGAGAAGTAAACAAGAGAGTGCAGAAATTAGTGTTATAGTCATACCTAGGGTATAGAGAAAGATCAACTTAATGCAAGGTAAATCCATTCAAAAGTCTGACAGCAGCAGAGAAGAAGCTGTTCTTGAGTCAGTTGGTACGTGACCTCAGACTTTTTAATATTTTTCTTGATGGAAGAAGGTGGAAGAGAGAATGTCCGGGGTATGTGGGGTCCTTAATTATGCTGGCTGCTTTGCCAAGGCCATGGGAAGTGTAGACAGAGTCAGTGGATTGGAGGCTGGTTTGCATGATGGATTAAGTTACATTCACAACCTTTTGTAGTTTCTTGCAGTCTTGGACAGAGCAGGAGTCACATCAAGCTGTAATGCAACCAGAAAGAATGCTTTCTATGGTGCATCTGTAAAGATTATTGAGATGTTGACATGCCAAATTTCCTTAGTCTTCTGAGAAAATAGAGGCATTGGTGGGCTTCCTTAACTATAGTGTCAGCATGGGCGGGGACCAGGACAGGTTGTTGGTGAGCTGGACACCTAAAAACTTGAAGCTCTCGACCCTTTCTACTTCGTCCCCATTGATGTAGACAAGGGCACATTCTCCTTTACGCTTCCTGAAGTTGTTGACAATCTCCTTCATTTTGTTGACATTGAGGGAGAGATTATTGTCGCCACATCAGTTCACCAGACTCTCTATCTCATTCCTGTACACTGTCTCATGAGTGTTTGAGATCTGACCCACTGCGGTGGTGTCGTCAGCAAACTTGACAATTGAGTTGGAGGGGAATTTGGCCACACAGTCATGAGTGTATAAGGAATATAGTAGGAGGCTGAGAACACAGCCTTGTGGGGCACCAGTGTTGAGGATCTTCTTGGAGAAGTGTTATTGCCTATCCTTACTGATTGTGATCTGTGAGTTAGGAAGTTCCGGATCCAGTCTTAATTTTCTCAATTGAGTTGCAGTCCCCACGTGCTAAATGTCTGTGCTCCTTGTATGAGTGCACCCAACTCTCTCTGAACATTGACACTTAAAGATTTCGCATCTTTTGAGAAACAATCTGCTTTTGTATTCTTACTACCAAAATCAATCACTTCACACATCCCTACATTATATTATATTTGCCACCTTGACACCCATTCTATGTGTGAAAATTAATGCTATTCCATGTGGCACATTTGGAGGAGGTGGTGAGAGAGTTTGGTGGGGGGTATTTAATCAGGTGGGTGGGAAATTTGGTGCCTTCCAGCCCTGTCCTAGTTAACTTCCTCATCCCAGTGCTAATTGAGGAAATGAATGTCCATTTAGAGGCCTTATCTGTTACTAGTATTCACCCAGTGAAAGGGGGGTGGCTTGCCATGTGTCAAGTATTGTTTGTGGGCTTCCCTCATTTCCTCATTGCGGAGGGCCCCTCATTCAAAGACACTCAGTGCTTTATTGAGGAATGCTGCAACGGGAAGCAGAAGAGTTTGCTGTCTCCATATCTCCCCCCCACATCCATAATACCCCCATTCTGCTATCATTCACCTGTGGCTTTGGGCTTGCGGCAATCCAGGATCTCAGATGGGTACATTGCCGGATGCTACCATTGCCTTCCCCCCGCCACCAACATGTGTTCGGGTGCAGAGGCAAGGATTGGACACTAATGGGCAATATACAGAAAAAGACTGATGGTTATGCACCTTGATTGGCACCTTGACAGACCAACCAGGGAGCTTACAGTCACTGTGAAGGAGCATGTGGAAGGAGTCTAGCTCTGACTTGGCACCAGGAGATTATGCAATGCTTGGAGTCCATCCTCTCCAATGTGGAAGCAATGGCGGTAGTATGAGGGTCTGGCACATACAGGATTAACGTGAGACTGAGTACAGTACTGCTCACCAAGTGATCTAAGAAGGCACCTGACCCTGACCCAGAGATCTGTGTGGCATTGACAGAGATGTGTCAGGACTTAAGCCTGAATGTAGCTCCCAGCCTGGACTTGTATAAATTGTTCCAGTAGTTAATAAAGACTTACAGTTAACCAACTGAAGAATACAAAGACTTCTTTAAGGCAGAGCGTTCGGTAAACAACACCCTCCTAAAATGATGACAGCAGGGAAACAAAAATACTCAACGTAGCTAAATGCTGAAACAAACCAAAATGCTAGAAGACTAAAAAAAACCTCAGCCAAGATTCTGACCTGAAATAAGCTCCCACAAGTGACAGAGAGTACAGAGAAAGAAATGGCCAGAAAATGTTCCAGCCAAAGACTAGAAAGTTGGCAGAATCTGCAAGTCTGAGCTAAAGCTTCCAAGGTTACAGGCTGCAGCTAGCCCTGAGAAGCCTTTACTAATTCAGTATCAAAGCTCTGTTTTAAAGAAACCCATTGCTAAAACCTGACCACTTTAACATGTGACCCATGAGCTCATAAATAATATTAAATCTCTCAGGAACATTGTGACTTTCAAGTTTAGAAAACAACAAGCATAATGCCTTGTTACTCGGTAAAGCGAACTGCTGATCAAAAGAAGCCAGGAGTCAGCCAACCCAGACATCTATTGTTAAAATATTTTCTTTAAAGAGTGTGTCATTGTCACTTTGTAGAGCCCAGCAAAACTGAACAGTTTGGGTAATCCCTTTGTGTCGGAGTCAACACCAAAACCATCTTGAAAGTACCTAAGTTTTGAAAGGTGCACATACATTTTAAAAAGTGTTATCATAGGTCAAAATTCCACACTTCCAATTTAATTTGGAATAACACAAGACCCAAGGCAATCAAACAATTGGGATCTTTGGAGGAAATGATTTTTAAGATACAATGTCACTTCAAGTTAAATTAAAAGATGCAACAGAACAGGTGAACATGCTGCTCTACTCGATAGGTCTTCTTGTAAGTCAGGACATTAATGAATCATCCATCAAATTTGAGGGGCTTCTAAAAGCAGTTGAGATGTATTTAACTTAAGCGGTAATGAAATACTAGAGAAAGTTCAATTAAGAGAATCCAATTGTCAGGGCAACCGATTGGTTCCTTCATAAGTGATCTCGACAGAATGGCAGAAGCTTGTGAATAAGGATATTTAAAGTCTGAACTCACCAAAGAGAGAATACTGGTGGGAGTGAGAGATAATATGCTCTCTGGCCTCCCAAAAGCTAAGGACGGTCTAACCCGGGACAAGACAATCCAAGTAGACAGTCAGAACTCCGTGAGCAGCACAGGACAATGTTAAAGGGAGAGAATAAAACATGATGCAGAAAGCAGCCTTCAGACCAGCTTGTCGAGCCATGAAGACAAAGGAACAATCCAAGTCAGGGAAAGTACAGTGTGAACTACTGAGCTGAGAACTTTGCCAGTGCTGTGGTGTGACGCACTCTCACAGGAGAGATCCGTGTCCTGTGATTACATCCCAGCGCTTTCCCTGCAACAGTTGTGGACACTATGGCAAACCCTGTGAGGGACAATTGCGGAAATGCATGGAAACCTGAAAATGATCAACGAGGTCGAGACTAAGATCCCAGAAAACATACGGACATCATTCTTGAGTAAGGTCAAAGATCGTGCTTCCTCATTGTGGAACTCTGCCTGGTACAGGCAACTTAGTCAAGGGCAGCCACTCACACATCACCTCTTGACTTCAGCTCTTTTGTCATGTTTGCACTAAGCTTGTAATGAGATCCGGAGTGTAGTGACCCTGACAGAACTCACACTGAGCATTAGTGAGCAGTCTGTTCCTCAGTAAGTGCGGTTTGGTAGCGCTGTGAATGACCTCCTACATCACTGATGATTGAGAGTAGTCTAATGGGCTGGTAATTGCTCAGGTTGGATTGGTCTTGCTGTTTCTGGACAGGACAGACTTGGGTACTTTACCACATTACTGGCCAGGTGCCAGTGTTGTCGGTGTACTGGAACAGCTTGGCTGGGGACGCAACTAGTTCTGGAGCTCAAGTCATCAGTGCTATTGTTCAAATGTTGTCAGGACATATACCATTTGCAGTTTCGAGTGCCTTCAGCCATTTCTTCATATGAAATGGAGTAAATCGAATTGGCTGAAGACTGGTATCTGTGATGTTGGTGACCAATCCCAATGTCTGCAGCATAGCTGGCAGAAAGCTGCTGCTGACTTGCAATTGGGAAGATGGTAGACAGCCTCACTTTTACTCAGCTCTGGGTCTTCAGAGCTCAGCTTTGAACTGTACCACCTCGGAATGGGTGGCAGTAATCTGGGCTGGCTGATTAATAGTAGTATTAGGAACACAAATGCTGTCATTTTGAGAAGGTGGGATGGTTCATGCAGTATGGAGCTACTATTACTCGCACAGAGCAGCATCCCAGCAATCCTAGTAATCTGCTGGAGCACAGATTGCTGGACTGTTGTGAGAGATTGCACTCAGTTCTGCCACAGGCTGGGTGTATATAGCAAACTTGGTCTGATTTTCTACTGCAGCACTCAGTTGTTGCATGACTTCTATCTGTACTTCAATAGGAGTTGAGACATTGGGCTCTTTATCTTGGCTGAGTACCCAGTGGGGATTTTCACAGTAACTTCATGTAAGCCTACTTGTGACACTAATAAATAAGCTAAAACTCAAAGTAATGGAAGGTGGTGGTTACAGAATGATGTGTCTTAAAGAAATATTTGTAGTCTTCAACAAACTACCTCTAAGTCTTAAGTACTAGATCTGTTTACGCATATATGTAATGAATGCAGGCTAAGAGTTATCTCCACATAACTTGCATCGCTATATGGACAATACTGTACTCAGTCTCACATTAACCCTGTATGTGACAGACCCTTATACTACACCGCCCCCCAAATCTTTATCCAATGTATATGGAGTTCCATAAGTTTACTTCATGTCTTACATTGTTATTGGTCTTCTCACCTCTATTTTCTCAGAAGGCTAAGGAAATTTGATATATCAGCTATGCCTCTCACCAACTTTTACAGATGCACCATAGAAACCATTCTTCCTGGTTGTTTCACAGCTTGATATGGCTCCTGCTCTGCCCAAGACCGCAAGAAACTACAAAAGGTTGTGAATGTAGCCCAATCCATCATGAAAATCAGCTTCCCATCCATTGATTCTGTCGACACTTCCCACTGCCTCAGCAAAGCAGCCAGCATAATTAAGGACACGACGCATCCCGGACATTCTCTCTTCCACCTTCTTCTGTCGGGAAAAAGATACAAAAGTCTGAGGTCATGTACCAACTGACTCAAGAACAGCTTCTTCCCTGCTGCCATCAGACTTTTGAATGGACCTCCCTTGCATTAAGTTGATATTTTTTCTACACCCTAGCTATGACTATAACACTACCTTCTGCACCCTCCCCTTTTCCTTCTCTATGAACAGTTTGTTTTGTATAGTGTGCAAGAAACAATACTTTTCACTGTATACTAATATATGTGATAATAATAGTCAAATCAAACCAAAGTCTAATACTATGTTATTGCTATTACTATTTTAGCACTATTAGAACATTAATACTGCTTTATAAAGGACCATCTATCACATTTTAAATTAAGTTCTGATGGTTGTGGTTGATGAAGATCAATCATCTCAGTTCCAGAGCATCACTGAAAGTTCCTCAGTGTAGTGTTCTATGAAATGAGTGGAGATCCATTCATGTTTTCAGCTTCTTCAACAATCACTTCCTGTCCATCAGAAGCAGGAGTGTTCACTGTTGATTGCACAATGTTCAGTACCATTTATGATTTCTCAAATAGTGACACAGTCCATTTACTAATACAGCAAAATCTGGACATAATTCAGGCTTGGGCCAATAAATGGAAAATAACATTTGAGCCACGTATGTCATTTCCAACAAGGGAGAATCCAGTGCTCTCCTCTTGACATTCAAAGGCATAACCTTCTCTGAATCTCCCATTAGCAACATCCTGGGGGTTACCATTGATCAGAAACTGAACTGGACTAGCCATATAAATACGGTGGCTACACGAGCAGGTCAGAGGCGAGAAATTCTGTAGCAAGTAGCTCATCTCCTGACTCTCCAAATCTTGTCCACTGCAATTCAGAAGTGTGTTGGGATACTCTCCACTTGGATGGATGAGGACAGCTTCACCAACAGTCATGAAGCTTGACAACATCTAGGACAATGCAGCCTGTTTGATTGGCACCCTATCCATCACCATCAACATATAATCCCTCTACACTGACCGCAGTGTGTACTACAAGATGCACTGCAGCAACTCACCAAGCCTTCTTCAACGGCACCTTCCAAACTACAGAGAGGGACAACTGAAACAGATGCATGGGGATGCCAAGGGAACCTGCTATTTCCCTTCCAAAACACATACCATCCTGAATTGGAAATATATAAATTGGAAAAATTTGGCAATTCCCTCCCGAACAACATTGTGGATGTAACTATTCCATATGGACTGCAGCAGTTTAAGAAGGCGTCTCACCACCACCTTCTCAATGGCAATTAGGGATGGGCAATAAATGTGCTGGCACAGCCAGAAACACCGACCTCCCATAAAATATAAAAACAGTGAGGAGGACTCAGACATGCAAAGGCACCTGAAAGTTAGACACCAGGATAACTAATGGAATTTGTATGGATTATTGGGAAGCTTAATTGGATAATGTTGGCATGGAATGGTTGTTTTCTGGTGTCTTCTATTTCAGAGTTTTGGGCAAAGGGATTTTATGATGATCCATACCAGAGGATTGGAGAAGAGAGAAGTGTTGAATAATGGGGACCTGGAGATCTTTTTCAGGGCAACTGGACAAGACACTTACAGGCAGCTTGTCCAGGCCAATGATCTGGAGATTCTCTCGTCGTCCTCCGCCTTCCTTTCTTCACCTTCTCCCTTCACTTTCTTTCACCCTGTTCCTTCTCTCTTCCTCACTCTGCACCTCTTCCTCCTCTTCCTGAGGTCATTGCTGAAATCCTCATGGCAAAGGCTGCAGGCTTAAGATGACCAGGTTGTAGCAAATGCAGCAGATCACCCCAAATTGGGGGACAGATTCTGGTGAGTATCTGAGGATTCATCCTGAATAATCCGGACACCGGTATTGTCACTTCAGGGCATCAGTGGTCTGCTCGCCAACATTCCTCGCTGCAGTGTGGCTCTCACTATTGAAGCACAGTCCATTGGAGGCAGGTGGTAGAATGGAGTCATCTGTGTATTGAATAGCAGGTAGTCCCTGTCACTGACTGCTGGCATGAAGGTGACTGGATCAGCTGACTGGCTCAGAATGTGAGAATCATGGCTGTTTCCAGGGTAACAGGAAATCACCAGTGTGGCTGTAAGGTTGTGCTTGTACAGTAAATGTCATCAGGAAGTGGAACCCTTTGTAAAATATCTTCCCATTGAGTTGCAGCATTAACATAGCTGTGTGTGTACAGTCAGTGGTTCCCTGAGCCATGGGGCAGTCCTCTATCCAGCAAAGCCAGGTTTCCACTCTTCCTGCTTCTGTTTGCTTAGGCAGAAGACAAGTCCTTATTCCTGGTGTACAGAGCATAATGATGCATGGCAATTGAGACATGTTGCTGGTGTAACTGGGAATAGCATGGAAGGATCTGTGGGGAATAGAAACTGATAGCCATGGTGACTTGACAGCCACTGGCAGTACCATCCTTGCCCTGCTGTGCAGCTGCAGCTCCAGGGTGAAGAGGCAGCACAGTTCTAGGACTCAGTGAAAGGTACTACCACAGCCAGTGATCCTAAGTGAGATACAGGGAGGACAAGTGCTCTCTGAAGACCTAAGGTGTGACAGGTCTCCTACTGAGAACCCCCCTCCACTTCCCTGCACAAAAGTGTCTCTGCTGCTTTGCTCTGTCTCCCTATAATGCTCATAGTCATAGAGGTTTACAGCATAGAAACAGGCCCTTTGGCTTAACTTGTCCTTGCTGCCCTTTTTTTTTTAAACTCCTAAACTAAGTCCAATTGCCTGCATTTGGCCCATATCCCCCTCTACCCATCGTACCCATGTAACTATCTAAATGCTTTTTAAAAGATAAAATTGCATCTATCCCTATTACTACCTCTGGCAGCTTGTTCCAGACACTCACCACCCTCTGTGAAAAAATTACCCCTCTGGACACTTTTGTAATCTCCCCTCTCACCTTAATCCTATGTTCTCTAGTTTTACACTGCCCTACCTTTTGGGAAAAGATATTGACTATTTTGCTTGTCTACTGCCCTCATTATTTTATTGACCTCTATAAATCTTTTCTGCACTGTTTCTAGTTTAATAATATCCTTTCTATATTAGGGTGACCAGAATTGCACACAGTATTCCAAATGTGGCCTTACCAATGTCTTGTTCAATTTCAACAAGATGTCCCAACTCCTGTATTCAATATTCTGACCGATGAAACCAAGCATGCCGAATGCCTTCTTCACAACTCTGTCCACCCGTGACTCCACGTTCAAGGAGCTATGAACATGTACCCCTAGGTCTCTTTGTTCTGTAACTCTCCCCAATGCCCTACCATTAACTGACGAAGTCCTGCCCTGGTTCAGTCTACCAAAATGCATCACCTCACATTTGTCTAAATTAAACTTCATCTGCCATTCGTCAGCCCACTGGCCCAATTGATCAAGATCCCATTGCAATTGGAGATAACCTTCCTTACTGTCCACCATGCCACCAATCTTGGTGTTATCTGCAAACTTACTAACCATGTGTCCTATATTCTCATCCAAATCATTAATATAAATGACAAATAACAATGCTGATCCCTGAGGCACACCACTGGTCACAGGCCTCCAGTATGAAAAACAACCCTCTTCAACCACCCTCTGGCTTCTGTGAAGAAGCCAATTTTGTATCCATTTAGATGCCTCACCCTGGATCCCTTGAGATTTAACCTTATGCAACAACCTGCCATGCATTACCTTGTCAAAGGCCCTGCTAAAGTCCATGTAGACAACATCAACTGCTCTGCCCTTATCTACCTTCTTGGTTACCCCTTCAAAAATCTCAATGAAATTTGTGAGACGTGATTTTCCACCCACAAAGCCATGTTGACTGTCCCTAATCCGTCCTTGCATCTCTAAATGCCTGTAGATCCTGTCTCTCAAAATACCTTCCAACAATTTACCCACCACAGATGTGAGCCTAACTGGCCTGTGGTTCCCAGGCTTTTCCCTGCAGCCCTTTTTAAACGAAGGCACAACATTTGCCACCCTCCATCTTCAGGCACCTCACCCATGACTATCGATGATTCAAATACCTCGGCTAGGGAACCCGCAATTTCCTCCCACAACGCTTGGGATATACTTCTTCAGGTCCCGCAGATTTATCTACCTTGATGCGATTTTAGACTTCCAGCACCTCCTTCTCTGTAATATGTATACTCCTCAAGACATCACATTTTATTTTCCCAAGTTCCCTAACATCCATGCTTTTCTCAACAGTAAATACTGATGAGAAATATTCATTTAGGATCTCATCCATCTCTTGTGGATCTGCACATAGATTACCTTGTTGATCCTTAAAAGGCCCTGATCTCTCCCTTGTTACTCTTTTGCCCTTATGTATTTGTAGAAGTTCTTTGGATTCTCCTTTGCCTTATGTGCCAAACAACACTGCAGCCCCAGAGGAACTTGCTGTAGGTGGTGAACTCAGAAGCCTTTCAAATCCACCCTACTCTTTTTCCAAAGGTCCAGAACCACTCCCCCTGACTGAAACAATTTCTGGTAACTCCTCCAACACAGGACTTCCACCATCTCGACAGCAGCAAAGTGAAATAGCACCTCACAGAAAAGTTGAATATTGATGACTTTAAATGGAGGTTCTTAGGGTGGGGTGCATTTCTCATGCAGTGGGACACATGTAAGAGAGAGCATTAACAGGAACTGTAAGGTTTAAAATGGCAAGCTATGAATCAGATCAGGGATGTGTGCTGACTGCTATAATGACCCATTCCCTCAGCATGTGTCTGGTGCATGCAAGGGGCACCCGCAGTATCACTGTTCAAATGATAATATTCAAAGTAGGCTGTGCCTGAGAGCAGGAGTGGATCGCCAACCATTCTGATTGGCACTCAGCTCCCATAGTGCAGAAACCAGTTGAGCTCCACTTTGCATCCCCGGTGTATTTTTTTTGGGACATGGGATTTTTGTGGGGCCAAGAGGAATGGAAGGCCCCCCCCCCCCCCCCCCCCCCATTGCCACAAAACTC
Organism: Carcharhinus amblyrhynchos; assembly: GCF_965287045.1. Taxonomy (NCBI): domain Eukaryota; kingdom Metazoa; phylum Chordata; class Chondrichthyes; order Carcharhiniformes; family Carcharhinidae; genus Carcharhinus; species Carcharhinus amblyrhynchos. The sequence goes on along the minus strand of NC_137327.1, from coordinate 43,581,336 downwards.
CCTGAGGCTAACATCAGCTTCATCTGATCACTGCTCACACACCCCTGCTAACAACTCTGAGATCCATGTAGGAGTCACCTGATTTCCCACACTCCTACATCTGACAAACTCCAGTAGAGCACCCATCTTGTGCCCAGTGGATTAAACCAACACATTTAGTTAGTGAGTACTAGGTTTTTAAGTTTGATAAGTTGTAAGTAGACTTAAGTTTTGGAAAATCTCATATTTTACATCGGTAAGGTTTACTGGTGTCCTAAGCCTGGAAGGGGCCCTCTGTCCCACGGAAAGCACATTCTGTTCTATGTGGAAACGGCGAGATACTTCTCTTGCCCAGGACAAACACCTGTGCAGGAACTGTCAGCAGCTGGAGGAACCTGAGCTCAGGGTTGCAGAGTTGAAGCTGGCATCATTGTGCTATGTGGCTACCATTTTGAGCCTCCCACCATGAGTTTCCTTTGGTTGGTATGGCTGTTCCTCCAGCTTTGTACCTGATTAAGGTGGTCATTTGAAAATTCATTCTCTGGCAACTGTCCAATGGTGTCTGTAGTAGTGTTAAAGGGGACCTTAGGCTGCAACAAGACTGGAAGGGACAGAAAGGGTTAAAAAGACAGCTTAGCTGAAATATCAAAATTTGTTGCAGGAAGGCACTTGGAGACAAATTTCATATAACTATCTCCCAGACAATACAAGACAGTCAGACCCCAGGTGCTACTCCTCAGATTGTAGCAACAATAATGAATCAATACCATTTACCATGACCCCCACAATTTCTGGAGATAATGCATAAAATCCACTGTGCTTCCAGGAAACTAATCAAGCATGACAAACTGTGGTAATTGATATCCACAGTTGAAATTTACATGTCCGAAGATACTTGTAGTGACTTGATTACAATGAGTTAGGCATGATCAACACTGGTCATGAACAAGAGAATAGTTTAAAGATTAAAGCACACAGGACAATTGTGATAACACAGTGTGATGAAAGCAGAACTTAGAGTAACAAGAGGATGACATATCTGAAATAAAGAACAACCCAGCACGGGAAACAGGCCCTTTTGGCCCAACAAGCCCGCACCACCATCTTAACAAAGCATTTTCCTACACCTACCTTGACCTGTGTATGTGTATGGTACCCCCATTGGAAACCAGATTCAGGGGAGAATAGTTTAGGGACAATTTGTTACACCAATCAGCCTAAGAGCACATCTTTGGGGTGTGGGAGGAAACCCACACAACCACAGGGAGAATGCGCAAACTCCCACAGACACTGGCCCAAATCCATGTATCTGCACAGCTAGCAGTGATATCATTGAGCTGTTGTGGTGCCCATTTATATGCAAATCTCACATATAAACATTGCAATGTGGAAAGGTATAAGAATGTTGGAAGAACCCAAGGGGAGCAGAATAGCTCAGAAGCAATCTTTAATTATAGCTCTGAGTGCTCTCCCTTATGCATGCTGAACAAGCTTGAACAAACTGTCCTTGCTGAAGCTCTATACCATCTCAGAGACTCAGTTTATTCAATCCCTCCAACGGTATCCATCAATGATACTGAATTGCTTCAAGTCAACAATGATTCCTAAGAAGTGATATCAAGCAGGCTCCAGAGTCCACCCTAGAATGTGGTGGCTTGAGTGCACAGCACTTCTGATTTATTTTAACCATGTTTTAGACACTTTGGTATGTATTGTGAAATTGTAAGTTTCCAACATTGTGAAATATCCTAGACATGATGACAGTTGTCTTTGCAGTTCTGCTTTTAAACGATTTCCTTTCTGAAAAAGGACAAAACAACAAATGTCAGGCAACAGTATGTTTATTTCTCTTTTCACAATTAAATCATCAGAGAATGTCATTAACACTTTTTAATTTGGGGATTTAACAAGGACTGAGGTCCACTGTCATGCTTCTATTTATTGGGATACTAGCAAACCTTACCATAAGTAAAATGTAAGACTTAAGTCTACTTACAACAGCAAACATTGACTGATAATTCCCCCTTAACATATCATAGTTAACATATATTGTTTTTATATCGGGATATCTTGCTTGAGGTAAACGTAAAAACATGTGAATTAGGAGCAGGGGTAGACCACTCAGCTCTTAAGCCTGCTCCACCATTCAATAAAATCATGGCTGATTTTACATCAATCCCACAATCCTGCCTACACAATAAATTTTCACCTTCTTGTTAATCGAGAATCTATCTCACTCTGCCTTAAAAACGTTCAAAGTCTCTGCTTCCACTGCCTTTTGAGGAAGAGAGTTCCAAAGATTCAAAATCCTCAGAAATTAATTCTCCTTGTCTTTGTCTGAAATGAGTGACCCTTCATTCTTAACCAGTGACCCTAGTTCTAGATTCTCCCACAAGAGGAATGATCCTCTCCATGTCCACTCTGTCAAACCCTCTAAGGATCTAAAATGTTTCAATCAAGTCACCCCTTACTCTTCGCAACTCCAGTGGATAACCTATCCAACCTTTCCTCATAAGACAACACCCTCTCCCACGCCCCCTGCCATTCATGGTAATAGTCTAGTAAACTTTCTCTGGACTGCTTTTTAATGCATTTTTCCTTAAATAAGGTGAGTAATACTGTAAATACTACTCCAATTGTGGTCTCACCAATGCCTGCACAACTGAAGGATAACATCCCTACTTTTGTTAACAATTGCCCTTGCAGTAAATGATAACATTCTATTAGCTTTCCCAATTCCTTGCTGTCTCTACACATTAGCTTTTTGTGATTCTTTCACTAGGTCACCCAGAACCCTCTGCACCTTGGAGCTCTGCAATCTCTCATCATGTAGGTATTAAGCTTATTTTTGTTCTTCCTGCCAAAATGGAGAATTTCACACTTGTCCAAATTGTACTCCGTTTGCCAGATCGTTGCTTACTCACTTGACTTACATCTGTCTTATTGTAACCTCCTTATACCCGAATCACAGTTTACTTTCCTACCTATCTTTGTGTCATCAGCAAATTAAGCAATCATATCTTTGGTCCCTTCATCCAAGTCATTTATATAAATTGTAAAAAGTTGAGTGCCCTGCACTGATTCACACCACTTTTCACCAGAAAAAGAGCTACTTATTCTAAACTTGCTGCATCTTGGCTGTTCTTGCCACTTCTTGTTTTTCCTGGTGATATTCTGTGGGTGAAAACCAATCTGTCATTAGTGAGCACTCTAATTCATGCTTTAGTTTTAAAGGGTAATTGGGGCCTCCTCGATAACAGTGTAGTACTGAGAGAATGCTGCAAAGGACTTGAGGAAGGTGAAGATAGAGGTCATGGATGAACAAAGGGCTAGTATCCCATTCTTAGTCCTGTCACTCAAGTCCAGTCACACTGGCATACACAGAAATCACAAGTGAAAGTGAGTGTTATCAGTAGGAATCTGTCCTACCAGTGAATCCAAGAGGATGCTACTGCTCCACAGTGGCCAGAGTGTGGAACTGTAGGCTGTTATTTTTAATAGAAAATACTCAGTCAGATTATGTCATAACATTAGCTAAAATTGGTTAATATTTAAAAACTATGGAGAAGTTGATCACGTTCACACTGACACTTAAAATATATCAAATGGAATGTGCTGCTCTCTGTACTGACTTTAAGCTTATTTATCAGCGTTGCAAAGAGGCTTACATTAACACTGCAATGAAGTTACTGTGAAAATTCTCGAGTTGCCACATTCTGATGCCTATACACTGAGGGAGTGTTTAGCACAGCCAGTGCACCTAACAAGCATGTCTTTCGGAATGTGGGAGGAAACCAGAGCACCCAGAGGAAACCCATACAGACATGGGGAGAAGGTGCAGACTCTGCAGACAGTGACCCAAGCTGGGAATTGAACCCATTCCTTGGCAGTGAGGCAGCAGTGCTAACCAGTGTGTCACCATGCTGCCCAACATAGTATAGATATGCTGGACTGGATTTTACTGTGACGGTGTGTGTGCCATTTTCTGTTATTGAGTGGACAATTAAGGATAATGTGATGCAGGGTTGGTCCAATCCTGCCTAAGGCAGGAATGGAAGTGGTGAGTTCAGTGGTGCAGTCAATCCAGGCCTTCTGCGCTTGGCTTCCTCTATTAAGAGACTGGGTGGCCATGATGCAGAGTGAGATTGAGGGGATCACTGAGTTGGAGGTGGAGATTGCACAGAGCTGCAAATCATTGCCTTGATGTGAGAGCTCCGTGCAGCAACAGGGGAACAGGATGCCTGGATACACAGATGGACCCTTGTTCTTCTCAGGACAGCAAGGAGGGACAAATGTGCTACATAAAGGAGGAAGAATCAGTTGACTTTCACCTCTGGGTCTCTGCTCAGGCTGCTCCTGCTGTGGACAGTGAAATGTCCTAACTATATTAGGGGTTGTGGGTTTTAAATAAAAGCATGTGGTTTGCACATGTAAGTTCATAGTAACACATAACAACAGATGTACTGAAATAAATTTTTTCTACACTGCACTAAGTACCAACTGAAACTAAAGCAAATTGTCAATCTGTGAGATACCCTACTATATCCACATCAAATCAACAAAGACTCACATGTCAGACTCCTAATCATAGACTACAGCCCAGCCTTCAACACCATTATTCCTACGAAACTCATCTCCAAATTCTGTGGCCTGGGGCTCAGCTCTTCCCTCTGTGACTGGATCCTCAACTTCCTAACCCACAGACCACAATCAGTAAGGATGGGTAACAACATCTCCTCTGCGATCATCCTGAACACCAGTGCCCCACAAGGTTCTCAATCCCTTACTATGCTCCTTATACACCTATGACTGTGGGGCCAAATTCTCCTCTAAGTCGGTTTTTCGAATTTGCTGATGACACCATTGTAGTGGGTCGGATCTCAAACATTGACAAGACACATACAGGAAAGAGATAAAGAATCTGGTGAACTGGTGCAAAGACAGTAATCTCTCCCTCAATGTCAACAAAACAAAGGAGATAGTCATCGACTTCAGGAAGCATAAAGGAGAACATGCCCCTGTCTACATCAACGGGGACGAAGTAGAAATGGTTGAGAGCTTTTAGTGTCCAGATCACCAACAATCTGTCCTGGTTCCCCCCCCGTGCTGACACTATAGTTAAGAAAATCCACCAATGCCTCTATTTCCTCAGAAGACTAAGGAAATTTGGCATGTCCACTACGACTCTTATCAACTTTACAGATGGACCATAGAAAGCATTCTTTCTGATTTGGACCACAGCTTAGTATGGCTCCTGCTCTGTGCAAGACCACAAGAAACTACAAAGGGTCATGAATGAAGCCCAGTCCATCATTCAAACCAACCTCCCACCCATCAATACTGTCTACACTTCCCGCTGCCTTGGAAAATCAGCCAGTATAATTAAGGACCCCAAGCACCCCAGACATTCTGCACCCTGTCCTTTCTTTCTCTATGAATGGTATGCTTTGTCTGTATAGTGTGCAAGAAACAATACTTTTCACTGTATACTAATACATGTGACAATGAATCAAATCAAATCATTTGATCAGTTCTCAAAGCAACCACGCAACCATTTAAATATATAAGAGACAGCAGTCCCTCAACCACTCTGCCGATGACTGCATCACTTCTAAAAACTGCAATGATGGAAGAGGGTCCTGCATCTTCGAGGCCCTAGACAACCACATGGGCACCAGGGTTAGCCACAGAGTTATTACGGAGTGGAAAGAGGCTATTTGGCCCATTGTGTCTACACTGGCTCTCCAAACATGGCTTAGTGCCATTCTCCTGTCCCTTTCCCCACACCCCTGCATATTGTTTCTATTCAAGTAATCATCTAATGCCCTCTTAAATGCCTTGATTTGAGCTTGCCTCCACCACACTTCCAAGCAGTGCATTCCACACCTGAACAACTCGCTGTGTAAAGAAGTTTTTCTCAAAACTGTAAGACAGTTGAGAATAGCATCTAGCTGCATCATGATTTCAATTCTAAATCTTCTTTCTATTGATGTGCCTCAATAATCTTTCATTCGCTATTCTTACTTCTTACTCTACTTCTTGATGCCCTGTGAGATACCATCCATACCCTTTATAAATGCACTTAAGGCAATGCATTAAGGCTGTTCATTCATCTCCTGAGCCTGAGTATCAAACAACAAAGAACATTACAGCACAGGAACAGGCCCTTCGGCCCTCTAAGCCTGCACAAACAATGCTGCCCAACTGAACTAAAACCCCTACCATATCTCTCCGTTCATATTCTATTCATGTATTTGTCAAAACACCCCTTTAAAACTCACTATCGTATCTATTTCCACACCTCCCCCGGCAGCGAGTTTCAGGCACCCATCACCGTCTGCATAAAACACTTGTCTCGTACATCTCCTTTAAACCTTTGTCCCTCACACCTAAAACTTATGCCCCTCATAATTGACTCTTCCACCCTGGGAAAAAGCTTCTGACCACCAATCTGCCCATGCTTCTCATAATTTTGTAGACTTCTATCAGGTCACCCTTCAACCTTGATTGTTCCAGTGAGAACAAACCAAGTTTCTTCAACCTCTCCTCACAGATAATGCCCTCCATTAGGCATTAGATTTACCAGGCAACGTCCTGGTAAATCTTTTCTGTACGGTCTTCAAAGCCTCCACATCCTTCTGCTAGTGTGGCGATCAGAATTGAACACTATATTCCAAGTGTGGACTAACTGAGGTTCTATAAAGCTGCAACATGACTTGCCAATTCTTAAACTCAATGCCCCAGCTGATGAAGGCAAGCATGCCGTAATGCCTTCTTGACTATCTTCTCCATCTGTATTGCCATTTTCAGTGACCTGTGTACCTGTACGCCCAGATCCCTCTGTCTATCAATGCCCTTAAGGGTTCAGCCATTTACCATATATTTCCTATCTGTATTAGGAGATAGGAAATATCTCCTAGGAGATATTTCCAAAATGCATTACTTTACATTTGTCTGGATTAAACTCCATCTGCCATTTTTCTGCTCAAGTCTCCAACCGATCTGTATCCTGCTGTTTCCTCTGATGGTCCTCATTGCCATCTGTAAATCCACAAACCTTTGTATTGTCCGCAAAATTACTAATCAAACCAGCAGTGATCCCTGAAGAACGCCACTTGTCACTGCCCTCCATTCAGAAATGTACCCTTCCATTGCTACCCTCTGTCTTCTATGACAGAGCCAGTTTTGTATCCACCTTGCTTGCTCACCTCTGATCCCGTGCAACTTTAACTTCTGCACCAGTCTTCCATGAGGGACCTTGTCAAAGGCCTTACTGAAGTCAATGTAGACAATATCCACTGCCCTACCCTCAACCATCTTCATCACTTCCTCAAAAAACTTGATCAAGTTACTCAGACATGACCTCCCCTTCACAAAACCATGTTGCCTCTCGCTAATTCGTCCACTTATAGCGAAGTGGGAATAAATCCTGTCTCGAAGAATCCTCTCCAATAATTTCCCTACCGCTGATGTAAGGCTCACCGGCATGTAATTACCTGAATTATTCTTGGTGCCTTTCTTAAACAAAGGAACAACATTGGTTATTCTTCAATTCTCTGGAACCTCCCCTAGTGAGGATACAAAGATTGCTCTTAAGGCTCCAGCAATTTCTTTCCTTGTCTCTCTCCGAATTCTGGGGTATATCCCATCAGGCATTGGGGACTTGTCTACCTTAACGTTTCTCAAGAATCGCAATACCTCCTTTCTGATCTCAACATGACTCAAACTGTCTAGACATCATTTCCCCGACTCATCGTCCACCAATTCCTCTCTTTGGTGAATACTGATGCAAAGTACTCATGTAATACCTTGCCCATCTCCTCTGGCTCCATGCATAGATTCCCTCCCCTGTCCTTGAGTGGGCCAAACCTCTTCCTGGCTACCCTCTTGCTCTTTATATACGTATAAAAAAAACCTTGGGATTTTCCTTAATCCTGCTGGTCAATGCTTTCTTGTGACCCCCTTTTAGCCTTTCTTACTCCTTGCTTAAGTCTCCTTCTACTTTCCTTGTATTCCAGACTTGCTTCTTATGTTCCCAGCCTCCTAGCCTTGACAAATGCTTCCTTTTTCTCTTTTGACTAGGCTCACAATATCTCTCATTATCCAAAGTTCCCAAAACTTACCATACTTATCCTTTATCCTTACAGGAATGTGCTGGTCCTGAATCCCTATCAGATTACACTTGAAAGCCTCCCACATGCCAGATGTGGATTTGCCCTCAAACATCTGCCCCCAATCTACATTTTTCAGTTCCTGCCTAATATTGTTGTAATTAGCCTTCCCCCAATTTAGCACCTTTAACTTGAGGATACTTATCTTTATCCATCAGTATCCCCAAGCTTACTGAATTGTGGTCACTGTTCCCGAACTGCTCCTCTACTGAAACATTGATCACCTGGCCAGGCTTATTCCCAAATATCAGGTCCAGTATGGCCCCTTCCCTTGCTGGACTATCTACATACTGTTTCCTCCTGGATGCTCCCTACAAACTCTGCCCCATCCATTCCCCTAGCACTGTGAGTCCAGTCAATATAGGGGAAGTTCAAATCTCCCATCACAATAACTTGTTATTTTTGCACCTTGCCAAAATCTGCCTACATATCTATTCCTCAATCTCCCACTGGCAGTTGGGCGGCCTCAGGTAAATCCCCAACATTGTGACTACACCCTTCCTGTTCCTGAGCTCTACCCATATTGCTTTCCTGTATGAGCCCTCCAAACTGTCCTCTCACAGTACAGCTGTGATATTTTCCTTAACCAGCATTGCAACTCCCCCACCTCTTTTACATCCTCCTCTATCCCACCTGAAACATCTGTATCCTGGAATGTTAAGTTGCCAATCCTGTCATTCCCTTAACCAAGTCTCTGTAATGGCAACAACATCATAGTCCCTAGTACTAATCCATGCTCTAAGTTCATCTACCTTACCTGTTACACTTCTTGCATTGAAACAAATGCACTTCAGTCCACCAGACCCTGCCTGTTCTTTCTCTGAGTCTCACTGGCCCCCCTCTCTGTTTCCCCTTCAGCCAATTCACCTCTGCTTTGGTTTCCAACTCCCTGCCAAACTAGTTTAAATCCTCCTGTGTGACACTAGCAAACCTCCCAGCCAGAATATTTATGCCCTTCCAGTTTCAATGCTACCTGTCCTTCTTGTACAGGTCCCACCTGTCCTTGAAGAGACCCCAGTGGTCCAGATATCTGAAACCCTCCCTCCTACACCAGCTGTTTAACCATGGGTTGAGCTGCACTATGTTCCTATTCCTAGTCTCACTAGCACATGGCAGAGGAAGTAATCTGAGATTACAGCCCTAGAGTCCTGCTTTTTAATTTCCTATCTAACTCCCTAAACTGCTGCTGCAGAACCTCCTCACTCTTCCTATCTATGTCGTTAGCACCAATATGTACTACGACCTAAGCTGTTCACCCTTTCCCTTCAGAATGCTTTCTGCCCGGTCAGAGACATCCTGAACCCTGGCACCAGGGAGGCAACATACAATCCTGAAGTCTTTTTCACATCCACAAAGCACCTATCTGCACCCCTCATGATAGAGTCCCCTATAAATATTTCTCTCATTCTTTGTCCCTCCCTGCCTAACAAAAAAGCCAGCAGTGGTGCCACTGTTTTGGTTGCTGCTGCTGTTATCCCCACATAGGCTATTCCCCCCCATCAATATCCAAAATGGTATACTTGTTAGAGAGGGGGATGACCACCAGATCTTCCACTGCCCACTTCTTAACAGATGTTACTAGGCCGACGTCTCCCAGAATGCACCAGTGAAGTCCCTTAGCCTCCTCTACCAGATGTGTCTTGTGTACCTGGGTGCTGGTCAATAAAGTGCAAAGTGAAAGGAGGCTCCAGGACAGTTCAAAAGTGGTCTCGATTGGAATCTTTTTAAAAGAGCACAAAGGAAATAGTTGGGGGCAACTGAGCCTTGTATGGACCTCCTTGTCCATGCCTGTCATTCGAGGGTTTCTCATCTTATATCACCTGCTCAGCTGGCTTCTCCACATCTTTATTTTCAGAGGAGATATCATTATCAGCAATATCCTTATTATTCAATGCCTTCTCCTCTGGAGCACCAGGTTGTGCAGTGAACAGCAGACTACCAGGATACATGAGACCCTCTGGGGCATACTGCAGAGCTCTACCAGATTAAGTAAGGCACCTGAATCATATCTTCTGAAGCCCTGTGACTCAAAGGTCACTTGGCTGGACCTGGCAAGTATTGTACCTCTCCTTTACATCTGCGTGTGGGATCATCACAGGCGTGATTAGCTATATTTTTAGTGGGTAGCCCATGTCACCAAGTATCCATTGCTGAAGGCCGATGGGGAAGCTGTGCCACCTGGGGATATCAAAGTATGCCAGTGTTCCTGTGAACAATAAGCACATCTAAATTCTCTGCTTTTGGCTGTAGTTGACCAATTGGACATTGAACGAGTGGAAGCTTGCTTTGTTGATGAAGACCGCTGCATTTAAATTGAATTAATGGGCTGTCCGCCCAACTTTACCAGCACTTTCACCTTTGCCACTGTGTTCACCAATTCCGAATCGGCGCGAAACGGACGTGCTCCATCAGTGAGGGTTAGTGAGGAGGTAAATTCATAGCGTCCGACGGCTCTCTGCTACTCACGGGTGTCCTGTTGTTACAGCCATTTTCTGTCTCGGGCCAGTGGCGGCTCTGCGAGTGTGTGGGGGTGGGGGCTGTTGCTCTGCAGGGTCTCTGATGTCCGATTTGCAGCACAGACCTGGGTCTGAGCACTGACCTCTGGTCTTGCGGTGCTGCTGGGTCCTAGTGCACTCAGCTCACTTCCAGCTGAAGGATGTGCACAAACCTCTTGCAAATTGCTCTGCTGCAGTCTCTCAACTTTTCAAGGAGCTGTGATGGTGGGGAGCGTGTGGCTGGGCAACTGGGGAGCTGTGATTGTGGGGAGCGTGTGGCTGGGGGAATTGGGGGGGCTGTGATTGTGGGGAGCATGTGGCTGGGGGAATTGGGGGGGCTGTGATTGTGGGGAGTGTGTGGCTGGGGGAATTGGGGGGGCTGTGAGTGTGGGGAACATGTGGCTGGGGGAATTGGGGGGCTGTGATTGTGGGGAGCGTGTGGCTGGGGGAATTGGGGGGGCTGTGATTTTGGGGAGCATGTGGCTGGGGGAATTGGGGGGGCTGTGATTGTGGGGAGCATGTGGCTGGGGGAATTGGGGGGGCTGTGATTGTGGGGAGCATGTGGCTGGGGGAATTGGGGGGCTGTGATTGTGGGGAGCATGTGGCTGGGGGAATTGGGGGGCTGTGATTTTGGGTGTGCTAAGGGCAAGCAGTGTTGCATAAGCTTCACATTTTGCTCACCCCTTACCCCTTACCCCTTACCCCTTACCCCTTACCCCTCCAGAGTGACGACATGGCTTTGGCAATGCAACCAATGGATCTAGCTGTCCTTTTGGTTGCTGCTGGAGCTGAGGAGGAGGAGCAGGAGGCAGAATTGTGGGCACAGGCAGCCTGAGCCTTAACACTTCCAGGACCAGAGAGAGATGACCACCAGAGGCAGGTGGTGGTCGCTATTCACCCAGGGGAAGGGGGGTGCGTAGGAGAATGAGGGAGCAGAGACCCTGACAGTTCCGTGCACGAGTGTCCTTCGAGCAGATGTCGGACACTGTGTGCCGCCGACATCTCAGACTCTGAAAGGAAACCATGCAACCTGTTGTAGGACCTGGCACCTTGAGGTGGGAGGGGGGCACCCACTCACAATGGCTGTCAAATTGATGGTTGCTCTGAACTTCTACGTGACTGGTTCTTCCCAGGCCCTGAGTGGAGATGTTTGTGGCATCTCCCAATCTGCTGTGCACACTAATCTGAGGCAGGTCACTAAAGCCCTGTATGCTCAGGCTGGGCAGTTCAAATTTAACCCGGACCAGGCCCATCAGGAAGCCCAGGCTGTGGGGTTCGCTGCTATTGCGGGGATGCTGAATGTGCAGGGGACGATTGACTGAACAGACATCACCCTCAAGGTCCCCCTACGGAATCCACGAAGATTTGTTAATAGGAAGGGGTTCCACTCCCTGAGTGTTCAGATCATACGTGACCATAACATGACCATCATGCACATCTGTACCAGATGCACAGGCAGCGTGGATGACAGCTTCATTGTCAGGAGCTCGGACATCCTGGAGGCATTCGAGGAGGATCCCAGACTGTGAGGTTGGCTCCTGGGTGATATGGGTTACCCATTTTGGACATGGCTGATGACGCCTGTGCAGAGGCCTGTGTCTGAGGTGGAGACCCACTATAATGAGGCTCCTGTAGCCACCCGCGCACAATAGTGGAGAGGTGCATTGGATTCCTCAAGATGCAATTCTGGTGCCTGGACCGATCTGAAGGGGCTTCCAGTTTAGCCCCCCTGATCTCCTCGTTGTGGTGGTGTGTTGTCTTACACAACCTGGCTCTGCAGAGAGGTGACTTCTTGGAGGAGGAAGAGGTCATGGAGGATGACCAGCCGGCTGTCACAGGGGAGGATGACCAGCAGGAGGAGGAGGGAGAGAATGCCTTGGAGCACCAGCCAGGCAGTAGAGGGCTGACATCTCAACTGAGGCATGTGAGGGCAGCAAGAGAGGCCCTGATAACCAGGCAGTTCAGTCGCTAAGGGATGGTGATTGTGGGTTTCATTCCCCTTCCCAAATTCCTTCTATATCCTGCACATTGTCACACCCGAGTGCTGGGCCTGGGAACTCTGTGTTAGTGAGTTTTTTTTGGCAGGCAGGATGGTGATGACGGCTCCCTAAGCACCATTTATGACGATGTCCTAGTGCAAACTAGTCTGACCCCTACCTGAGCTCCACATGTACGCTGACACCTGGGCCCATGTCTGTGTAGTGGGTAAGGGATCTGAAATCCCCATACAGGGCCCTGGGGTGGGGGACGGGAGGGAATCGCTCATAGAGTGTGCGAAACCAATGGCTTCCTTTTCTCAGTGACACTGCACTGAGGGGTCTCCCCAACTGACATCAACATGAAGATCCGTCGGGTGATCATCAATGGAACAGGAATCAGAATCGAGACAACTTATTCACAGGTGGGTGTTGAAAAAACATTTATTTGCAATAAAGGTATTTAGATAAACTGTTGTAATGTAACAACTTGTGAACAGAAAATGTTAAGGTGCTTAAATATCTTTCTAACTAGTGTAACCCTTCACCCGTGCCATCTCAGTGCAACTACTACTTCCTAACCTTCAGTGGCCAATCACTACATCTCAGTGACTCCCCAGAATGTGGAGGGGACCAGCTGCCTACCTCACCCTGTGGCCTGTGATATGTATGGCAGGCGTCCTCTGGACCTTGAGGGCTCTGGCCTGCTTCCAGGTGTCTGGGATGTTTCCATGACACCCTCTTCATCCCATTGCCCCTGAGATGCCCCGGTGTCAGGAAGGGAGAGTCAGAAGATGTTGCCATAGCTACAAGTCTCCTGGCTGGAAGCCCCGGTGTGGTCTCAAGCCCTTCCTCCTTCCTTGGGGTCTCTGTTGGGCCCCTGAGTCACTCCATGGGACATTGGTGCTTCTGCAGTGAGCTCTAGAACATTAGAACATAAGAAATAGGAGCAGGAGTAGGCCATCTAGCCTTTCAAGCCTGCCCCACCATTCAATAAGATCATGGCTGATCTGTCGTGGCTCAGTTCCACATTCCCGCCCTCTCCCCATAACCCTTAATCCCCGCTCTTATCAAAAACCCATCAACCCGCGTCTTAAAAATATTTAGCGAGGTAGCCTCCACCACTTCAACGGGCAGAGAATTCCAGAGATTCACCAACCTTTGATTGAAGAAGTTCCTCCTCAACTCCGTTCTAAACCGCCCCCCCCCCCCCCCCCTTATCTTGAGGCTGTGCCCCCTAGTCCTACTATCCTTTCTGAGCGGGAAGAGTCTCTCCACCTCTATCCTATCCATCCCATTCATCATCTTATACGTCTCAATGAGATCTCCCCTCATTCTTCTAAACTCTAACGAGTACAAGCCTAATTTATTCAGCCTCTCCTCATAGCTCAACCCCCTCAACTCCGGCATCAGCCTAGTAAACCTCTGCACTCCCTCCAAGGCCAAAATATCCTTGCGTAAGTACGGCGCCCAAAACTGCACACAGTACTCCAGCTGCGGCCTCACCAATGCCCTATACAGCTGCAGCAAGACCTCCCTACTTTTATATTCAATCCCCCTCGCTATGAAGGCCAGCATCCCATTCGCCTTCCTGACCACCTGCTGCACCTGCAAGCTGGGTTTTTGTGACTCATGCACAAGGACCCCGAGGTCCCTCTGCACCGTCGCCTGCTGCAGTTTTTCGCCACTTAAGTAATAACCCTTCCTACCATTATTCCTACCAAAGTGGACCACCTCGCACTTGCCAACACTAAATTCCATTTGCCATTTCCTGGCCCATTCGCCCACCCTATCTGGTCCTGGAAGACCACCTGCGTCCTACTCATGGCGGTTGAATCCTCTGCGATGGCCACTTGAATTGGGGGCCATCTGTCAATACGACAGCAAGTGCCCTTTGAGATTGGGCCGTGCTCTGCAAGCCCTCAGCTGTGGCCCTCTGAGACTGGGCCTCATTCTCATGGGTTGCTGCCATATCCCGCTGTGTCTCTGCACTGTCTCGCTGGGTCTCCTGAAGTTCTCAAGCCTCTCAGCCATGGGCTGCAGAATCTCAAAAAGCCTGTTTAGTCCCTCCGCTGTGGCCTGCTGTGACTTGGCCATCACTTGGAGCCTGCCACTCATGATGAGGATCCCCTGCGCCAGGCCTTCCACTGCTGATGCCACCCTTGCTGTGTTGGCCTGGGAAGCACGTAAGACAGGAAACAGCTGGTCCACCTGAAAGCTTTGGGATTCCTCCCAACAGCCCTGCACTCGGTCCCATGTGGCCGTCAGCCCCTGCTGCATCTCCAGCAGCTGAGGGAGAAGTGATCTCAGAGGCCCAGCATGTAGCCTGGAGCCAGCTGAGTCCTCGCCTCCAGCAGGCCCCCACATGCCAAAGGCCTCGGATATTCCCTCCTCCACCCGATGTACATCAGCAGCTATGTCGCTCTCACTATAGAATGACCCAGAAGTCTCAACAGTAACTGGACCCACCAACATGTCAGTATCTGGGATGTGAGTTATGATGTGGAAGCTGACACCAAAATGGTGCCACCCTCAGAGGTCCCTTCACCCATATCCTCTGAAGACTCGTCCGAGCTGTCATGATCAGGATGGGTGGGATCCAAAAGACCCCGGGGCATCTGGATCTGTCCCTACAACACAGGACACAAGGCTAAGTGCAAGTGAGGGTGAGGAATCCGGGACGCCAAACACATGGTTCACATTTCTCCATTGAACATGGAACAAAGAACCCAGAAAATTACATCACAGGAACAGGCCCTTCGGCCCTCCAAACCTGTAGCGACCAGGCTGCCCATCTGATTTGTAACCCCGTACCCTTCTGGCAATCATATGCCTCTGTTCCTATTCCATTCACATAGCTGTAGAGATGTCCCTTAAAGGTCCCTATCATATCTGCATCCACGACCTCCCCCATCAGCGAGTTCCAGGCACCCCCCTCTGTGCAAATAAACATGCCTCGTACATCTCCTTTACATCTTGCCCCTTGCATCCGAAACCCATGCCCCTGAGAAGTTGCCTGAAAATGATTGAAGGAATGATAGGTGCTCATGTCTGGATGGCAGCCCGACCATGCTGTTGTTGATAGCCTGCATCTCCCCTTCTCTGGAGAGCTCCAGCACCCACTCCTCAAAGGGGTGAGGACCCGGAGGCCTGGCTCACCACCCCGTCTTCACCCTCTCACAATTGTGCTCAGCCTCCTTCTGTGGAGACAGAAGGAGCCATGAAATAAATGGTGGCGTGACTCCTGCAGAGTATCAGGTGGTGGCCCTTAGAGGACAAACGCAGTGGGGCTCATTGTGGCGGGGAAAGGAAGGAGGTGTTTGGGGATCAGGAGCTGGAAGCATGCAGGGTGTTGGGGATGGAAGGATCTGGGGGGTAGTCTAGGGGAAGATGCAAAGGTGTTCAGTATTCACTCTTGCTGCACAGATGAGGTCATAGAGTTTTTCCAGCACTGCTTCGTTGTTCAGGGGGCCAGTGCCCTGGCACTGACCAAGGCTGCAACTTCCTCCCCAGGCCGCAGTTCCACCCATCCCCTCTGGGTATGCACCCTCCTGGGAGGAAGAGGGTGTCCCGCCTCACCTCACCTCTGCTACATCCAGCAGCCTCCCGAGGTTACCATTAGAAAATTGGGGAGCTGGTTGTGAGCTCATTTTCTCCCTGCCTGCCTCTTCATTTTTGAGTTTTTAATGGAGCTGCCCTTTGTTAGGGCAGGTCAGCTGCAGGCAGTTTGGCAGGACATTCCAGCAAGTTCCATGCAGTTTGCTTGATAGCATTGAGGGGAAGGCAAGTAAACATTTGCAGGTGTGCTGATGGGGAGGGGAGGGGGGTGTTGGGTGATAGATGAGTATCTCGAAGATTGAAGACAGGACAGAGAGAGGGAGGTGTCACACAGCCATCAGAGTCCAGAGGAGATTGGGGCCTTTCGTGGGAGAGTCCGGGGTGGGGGATGAGGGGGAGGGGAAATCACTCAGCCTGATATCTAGAGGGTGGAGGGGAAAGGGTGGATCACTTTGCCTGAGATTGGTGGAGGGGGAAGGAGGGGCCCGCTGCCACGCTGCCTGAGCTCGGTGAGGGGGGGTCCGCTGCCACGCTGCCTGAGCTCGGTGAGGGGGGGTCTGCTGCCACGCTGCCTGAGCTCGGTGAGGGGGGGTCCGCTGCCACGCTGCCTGAGCTCGGTGAGGGGGGGTCTGCTGCCACGCTGCCTGAGCTCGGTGAGGGGGGGTCCGCTGCCACGCTGCCTGAGCTCGGTGAGGGGGGGTCCGCTGCCACGCGGCCTGAGCTCGGTGAGGGGGGTCCGCTGCCACGCTGCCTGAGATCGGTGAGGGGGAAAGGGGGGGCCGCTGCCACTCTGCCTGAGCTCGGTGAGGGGAAAGGGGGGTCCACTGCTACGCTGCCTGAGATCAGTGAGGGGGAAGGAGGGGTCCGCTGCTACTCTGCCTGAGATCAGTGAGGGGGAAGGAGGGGTCCGCTGCTACTCTGCCTGAGATCAGTGAGGGGGAAAGGGGGGTCCACTGCTACTCTGCCTGAGATCAGTGAGGGGGAAAGGGGGGTCCGCTGCTACTCTGCCTGAGATCAGTGAGGGGGAAAGGGGGGGCCGCTGCCACTCTGCCTGAGCTCGGTGAGGGGAAAGGGGGGTCCACTGCTACGCTGCCTGAGATCAGTGAGGGGGAAGGAGGGGTCCACTGCCATGCTGCCTGAGATCAGTGAGGGGGAAAGGGGGGTCCGCTGCTACTCTGCCTGAGATCGGTGAGGGGGAAGGAGGGGTCCGCTGCTACTCTGCCTGAGATCAGTGAGGGGGAAGGAGGGGGGTCCACTGCTACGCTGCCTGAGATCGGTGAGGGGGAAGGAGGGGTCCGCTGCTACTCTGCCTGAGATCGGTGAGGGGGAAGGAGGGGTCCGCTGCTACTCTGCCTGAGATCGGTGAGGGGGAAGGAGGGGTCCACTGCTACGCTGCCTGAGATCGGTGAGGGGGAAGGAGGGGTCCGCTGCTACTCTGCCTGAGATCGGTGAGGGGGAAGGAGGGGTCCGCTGCTACTCTGCCTGAGATCAGTGAGGGGGAAAGGGGGGGCCGCTGCCACTCTGCCTGAGCTCGGTGAGGGGAAAGGGGGGTCCACTGCCACTCTGCCTGAGATCAGTGAGGGGGAAAGAGGGGGGTCCACTGCTACGCTGCCTGAGATCAGTGAGGGGGAAGGAGGGGGGTCCACTGCTACGCTGCCTGAGATCAGTGAGGGGGAAGGAGGGGTCCGCTGCCACTCTGCCTGAGCTCGGTGAGGGGAAAGGGGGGTCCACTGCTACGCTGCCTGAGATCAGTGAGGGGGAAGGAGGGGTCCGCTGCTACTCTGCCTGAGATCAGTGAGGGGGAAGGAGGGGTCCGCTGCTACTCTGCCTGAGATCAGTGAGGGGGAAGGAGGGGTCCGCTGCTACTCTGCCTGAGATCAGTGAGGGGGAAAGGGGGGTCCGCTGCTACTCTGCCTGAGATCAGTGAGGGGGAAAGGGGGGTCCGCTGCCACTCTGCCTGAGATCGGTGAGGGGGAAAGGGGGGTCCGCTGCCACTCTGCCTGAGATCAGTGAGGGGGAAAGGAGAAGGGGGCCGCAATCAGTCTGGGTGGTTGGTAGGGGGGAGAAAGGGGGGTCCGCAGCCACTCTGCCTGAGATCGGTGAGGGGGAAAGGGGGGTCCGCAGCCACTCTGCCTGAGATCGGTGAGGGGGAAAGGGGGGTCCGCAGCCACTCTGCCTGAGCTCGGTGAGGGGAAAGGGGGGTCCACTGCTACTCTGCCTGAGATCGGTGAGGGGGAAGGGGGGGTCCACTGCTACTCTGCCTGAGATCGGTGAGGGGGAAGGGGGGGTCCGCTGCCACTCTGCCTGAGCTCGGTGAGGCGGAAAGGAGAAGGGGGCCGCGATCAGTCTGGGTGGTTTGTGGGGGGAATGGGGGGGTAAGTGGGTCTGTTATGTTGTGGGGGTGGGGTAATGTCTGAGAGTGTTGGGGGAGGCATTAACTGGGCTGGCTGTAATATGGCAGGGGAGCATTTTTTCATTTTGTTTTACTGCGCATGCACAGTTCAAGGCTCTGACCGGCACAGCAATATTTTGGACATGACAAGCCCTGCCCACAGCGCAATTCAAACTCGCAATTTGTTTCTCAGGCTGAGTGCATATGGACGCATCTGAGAACAGGTTTCCGAGTTGGATTTGAATTGCGCCCAGAATCAGCTCTTAGGATCAAAATGGTAAAATTGCTCCCATAAAGTGTATTTATTGGTGTCACAAGTAGGCTTATATTAACACTGCAATGAAATTACTGTGAAAATTCCCCTATTGACACTCCGGCGCCTGTTCAGGTACACTGAGGGAGAATTTAGCATGGCCAACGCACCTAACCAACACATCTTTTAGACTGTGGGAGGAAACTGGAGCACTCGGAGGAATCCATGCAGACGTGGGGAGAATGTGCAAACTCCACACAGATGGTGACCCAAGCCAGGAATCGAACCCAGGTTCCTGACACTGAGGCAGCAGCGCTAACCATTATGTCACCATGCCATGAGAATCTGGATTTAAACTTTGAGACGTAGATTTTCTCGAACACTGTTGCTGGGAACTAGCATCCTCATGGGATTTGCATTGGAAAGATTTGCATTTATATAGCACCTTTCCCAACTTCAGGCCACCCGGAAGTGTACTTTATCTGACAAATTACTTTTCGAGCAGGGCCCGTGGTGTCATAGCAGGAATGTGACATCAATGTGAATACAGCAAACCCCCACAGACTGATGTGAAAATGACCAGATAATCCATTTATTTTTAAATGTTGATTGAGGGATGAATGTTGGCCAAAACATCAGGATAGCGCTCCCATTCTCTGGCAAATAGTGTCAAAGGATTTTTTACATTCACCTGACAAAAGTTCCTGCCTGAAGCAGATGGAAGCTTCATTTTTTAAAAAATGTATTGCCTTTATATAACAACCTTCATGATCTCTGGAACTCTCAAAATGCTTTGCAGCAGAATATTTCTGAAATGTAGTCACTGGTGCAATGTAGGAAATGCTGCAATTTGTCACACGGCATGGTTTCCCAAGCAACAGTAAGATAATCTACTTTTAGATTTTGGTTGAAGGATAATCATCAACAAAGACATCAAGTAGGACTGTTTTTTTTTGAAATGGTGACCTGGGGTCTTTTACAACCAACCGAGAGGGCAGAACAGGGCAATTTAATACCACAGCCAAAACATAGCATCTGTAGTAGTGCAACTCTTTCTCAGTTTTGCACTGATGTGTTGATGTAGATTGTGTGCTTGAGTTACTGAAATAAGATTTGAAACCACATCTTTTAGCCCCAGAGGTGAGAATGTCGTCAACTTAGCCACAGAAACCTTTTGATGATTTTCCCCCTGCTTGAGACATTCCACTTAATTTGTCCCAATCTCCTTAACTTTGACCAACATTGTGAGGACCTAGAAATTATCATTATCACGAAAGAGGTAGCTAATGGTAGACAAGTCTCCTAGTCCTGATGGAATGCATCCCAGTGTACTAAAAGAGATGACGAGGGAATTAACAAATGCACTAGTGGTAATTTACCAAAATTCACTGGACTCTGAGGTGGTTCCCGCAGATTGAAAAACAGCAAATGTGACACCACTGTTTAAAAAAGGAGGCAGACAAAAGGTAGGTAACTATAGGCTGGTTAGCTTAACAGCTGTAGTAGGGAAAATGCTTGAATCTAGCATCAAGGAAGAAATAGTGAGACATCCGGATATAAATCACCCCATTGGTAAAACACAGCATGAGTTCATGAAGGACAGATCATGTTTGACTAATTTAGTGGAATTCTTTGAAAACATTACATGCGTAGTGGACAATGGGGAACCTGTGGCTATGGTATATCTGTATTTCCAGAAGGCATTTGACGGGGTGCTGACCAAAGACTGCTACATAAGATAAAGGTGCATGGTGTCATGAATAATGTATTATCATGGATAAAGAATTGGTTAACTAATAGAAAGCAAAGAGTGGGGGTAAATGGATGTTTTTCTGGCTGGGGATCAGTGACTAGTGGTGTGCCTTAGGGATCAGTATTGGGACTGCAATTGTTTACAATTTACATAGATGATTTGGAGCTGGAGACCAAGTGTAGTGTGTCAAAATTTGCAGATGAGTGGCAGAGCAAATTGTGCAGAAGATGCTGAAAGTCTGCAAAAGGATATAGACAGTCTAAATGAGTGGACAAGGGTCTGACAGACGGAATACAATGTTGGTAAATGTGAGGTCATCCATTTTGGTAGGAATAACAGCAAAATGGACTGTTACTTAAATTATAAAAAATTGCAACATGCTGTTGTGCAGAGGGACCTGGTGTCCTTGGGCAAGAATCACAAGGAGTTGGTTTGCAAGTGCAGCAGGTAATTAAGAAGGCATATGGAATGTTGTTGTTCATTGCTAGAGGAATGGAGTTTAAAAACAGTGAGGTTACGCTGCAACTGTATAAAATGTTGGTGAGACCACACCTGGAGTACTGTGTACCGTTTTAGTCTCCTTACTTGAGAAAGGACATACTGGCACTGGAGGGGGTGCAGAGGAGATTCGCCAGGTTGATTCTGGAGTTGAGAGGCTTATGAGGACAGACTGAGTAGACTGGGACTACAATCATTGGAATTCAGAAGATTGAGGGGAGATCTTATAGAAACATATAAGGTTATGAAGGGAATAGATAAGATAGAAGCAGGGAAGTTATTTCCACTGGCAGCTGAAACTAGAACAAGGGGGCATGACCTCAATAAGGGGGAACAGATTTAGGACTGAGTTGAGGAGGAACTTCTTCACACAAAGGGTTGTGAATCTGTGGAATTCCCTGCCCAGTGAAACAGTTGAGGCTATCTCATTGAATGTTTTTAAGACAAAGAAAGATAGATTTTTGAACAGTAAAGGAATTAAGGGCTATGGTGAGCGGGCGGATCAGTGGAGCTGAGCTCACGAAAAGATCAGCCATGATCTTATTGAATGGCGGAGCTGGCTCGAGGGGCCAGATGGCCTACTCCTGCTCCTAGTTCTTGTGTTCTTATGAACATTTTGTTAGCTACCTGTGGGGGCAGAATTTCATCCTGTCACCTGACTGGAATGGCAGCTCAAATGTCCATTATAGACATAACTTACTTCTCATTTCTTAGGCATTGGCTTGAAAGTTGACCGCATGTTGTAATCCATAGAAGCATTGCAAAACTGTATATTAATAGGGGTTTTATTTGAGTTTCTTGTCAGATTTTAATTAATGCCACCTTGAACAGAATCATTTTACATCTCAACAAGGAAACGGCTCCCAGGACTTCCAAACTGAAGATATAGTGTACCAGATGCTGCTCCCGCTTGTGACTGACCTTGATGCCTGTTCTGTAGCCAGTTCATAATGTGCTTACAATGTGTTGGCAGAGAGTTCCAAGCAGGTGATTTTGAAAGATGTCTGCCTGACAGGCATTATGAAAACCCATAAAATTGTTTAAAATGGTGACATTGATGTGAAAGGTTTTTGCCATGCTTGCTGAGCACTGTGTGAGAGTAGAACTTGGAGTTTGATTTATTGATTGTATACTAATACAAGTGAAATAATCAATGAAAAACATTGGTTCTTGCACGCTATATAGACAAAGCATACCGTACATTATTTCCATATTGTCCACACAGCATCTTTCTGCATGTGCAAAATAAGGTAACAGCGAATGCCTTTTTTCAATTTGTGTCATAAATTATTTTAATTGAGATTGTTGTTTCTCTTCCCACACCCAGTGGTGCACAAAGCAGACTTTCCTGGCACATATGTGTGGGCACTGTAGTTGTTGCGCTGGTGGCTCTGGATTTGTGCAACTGGTGTTTAAGTTGTGCTTCAGCACTGCACCTTGCTTCATAAGCTTGACAGCCCTTGTGGATGAGGCAGCAGCAGGTAGGGCGGTTTTGTGCCAGTCTTTCCCAGGTGGTCGTGTTTATGTCAAGCGACTTCAGGGAGGACTTTAGTGTGTTTTTGTAATGTTTCCTCTGCCCTCCATGCGAGCGTCTTCCAGCAGAGAGTTCCCCAAAAAGGAGCTGCTTGGATATGCGCTCGTCCAGCAAATGGATGATGTTAGCGCGAGTGGGCGGACACGATCACTCCGGACTCAGGGTCAGGTTCAACAGCGGGACAGCTTTATTTTAACGTCGACGGAGGTGCAGTCAGGACAGACAGACCGAACTATCTCGAAAGCACTCTAAAGACCCGCCGCAATGGGTTACAGTTATACCTGAACTTCAATACATTGTACAATTCAAATACGAATGTTTTGTTTCCAGTATTCGACTCTGACCATCCTGTTTCGATGTCTTCAAGTATTGTAATGATGTTTTTAAGTGTGTGTTAATGGTTTCTGTCTGATGGGTTTATTAATGGTCTAGAATCTCCGGGGTTTGAACAATGGGTGTTCGACTGATCTCAGGAAGTTTGTGGGGCCAGGGATGCTTCCTTAGTTATGCTAATCCTTAGGTTTCTCCATAGAGGGTTGCTTGATTAGAGCAGAGGTGCTGATTTGGTTGGATGGGGGTGTACTTTTTAATTTTGATCCTGTAGGTGCCATCCTGTCCGGTTCCCTTTGTGTGCGAGCCCTCATTTGCATTCTAAAAGCATGTCCTTGCCTGCGAGTCTGTGTCTGTTCCCTTGTGACCTTTAGTGGGGAGGCTCTGAGTGCAACTTTAGTCTGCTTCCATATTGTGTACCCAATTTCATAAAATTTGTTGTCCAGTAACAATGACATGACCTGCCCACTGGGTCTGTGCTCTCATCAGCCGTGTGTGGACTGATGGTAGACTTGCTCCAGAGAGAACTTAAGTGTCTGGTACTTTGTCTTGCCATCTAATGTGTAATATTCTGCAAAGACAAGTCATGTGGAAATGATTGAGCTGTCTTGCATGCCTTCGAAAGACAGTCCACATTTCATAGGCGTACAGGAGGCTAGTGCGTACCATGGTGCTGCAGACCTTCAGTTTTGTTTGTGAGCTGATTCCTCGACGTTCCCATACAGTGGAGCGCAGTCTACCGAAAGCAGAACTTGCCTTTGCTATTCTGCAATTACCTTCTGTATCAATAGTCACTGCTTGGGAGAGGGCGCTGCTAATATAAGTGAACTGGTCCACTGCCTGTAGTTTCTGCCCTTTGATTGTGATTATGGGTTCTGTGTACGGTACATGAGGAGCAGGCCGGTGCATGACTTCAGTCTTTTTAATGTTGGTGGTGAGTCTAAAGTTGTTACAAGCCATGGAAAATTTGTCCATACTGACTTGTATCTCTGGTTCTGAGCCAATAAACAGGGTGCAGTCATCGGCAAAGAGGAAGTGTCTCAGAACAGTGTCCTTCACTTTGATAATGGCTTGAAGTCTCCTCAGGTTGAAGAGTTTCCCATCCACTCTGTACTTGACGCTGATTCAGGGGGGGTAGTTATAGGACAGATGTCAGGGGTAGGTTCTTTACCCAGAGGGTGGTGAGGGATTGGAATGCCCTGCCTGCTGCAGTTGTAAATGCGCCTAGTTTGGGGGCGTTTAAGAGATCCGTGGATAGGTTTATGGACGAGAAGGGATCGGTTTAGGTTAGCGGGTCATTGTTTTTTAACTGGTCGGCGCAACATCGTGGGCCGAAGGGCCTGTTCTGCGCTGTAATGTTCTATGTTCTATGTTCATCTGTTTCCAAAGCAAGATTTACCTAGAACAGGTCTGTCACCAGAGGCTTAGAGCTTGAGGGGTACTGCCCACATCAAGCATGGCTGACTCAGACGCACTTACGCTCAGAATCATAGAATCCCTTCAGTGCAGAAGGAGACCATTCAGCTCATTGAGACTTCACTGATTACAATCTCACCCAAGCCTATCCCCGTAACTCCATGCATTTACCTGACACTAAGAGGCAATTTAGCAAGGCAAATACAGCTAACCCACACATCTTTGGATTTTGGGAGGAAACTGGAGACGCAAAGGAAACTCATGCTGACACAAGGAGAATGTAACCCATGCCTGGAATCGAACCCAGATCTCTGGCCCTGTGAATGAGCAGTGCTAACCGCAGTGCTACCATGCTGTGCTTACCACCTGTCATTGACATAATGGTTAGATTTTGTAGGTTGACACTCAATCATATTGTAAACACACCTTCCTTGGGCATCAAGGCCTCGGATGGGATTTGAACCCAGGGTTTCTGGCTTAAAGATAGGGGCGTTACCCACTGTGCTACAAGACCTCCATTCTAACTCAGATACTTACAATGTGACCCATAGCATTAATCTGCAATTGGGTTGTAAATGGCACCAGGTTGTTAATCTTACAATGAGTTGGCGTGGCACCTCTGATGTGGGTCCAAGCTTAGTATAGGGGTCACTTTACAGATCTGTTCTTTTTAAAGGACTCTCCCTATTCTGCTGAAACCTCAGAAATTCTTTAGCTCCAGTCACCTTCTGAGATACCGGAAATAATGACATCTCGTGACTGTGACATTTCTGCCACATTCTCATCTAAAAATAAATCAAAAGTCTGTCCAGAAAATCTTGTGCCTATGAGAATTAGTCATATTCCCCTGATGTAAGTTTGCTTTATTCCCACCACAAAGGTCAGAAATGACACTGAACTGTATCTCCATTCAAAGACAAAGAAATATTTCAGAGCCTCACAACAATCCAGTTAAATGTAGCTGACATGCAGAATGAAGTTATGGGGATAAATGTATTTTGGCAATAAGTCATATCACAGGGGGAGAGGGGAGTTCCAGATTGGTCAAATTGCCCAGTCTCCAACTTCCCAATCGCCAAATCACTGACTCCAGCCATTGGCAGAAAATGGGAAGTTTTTTTTTTACACTTTCATTGTGGTTAATATAGATATTTTGTAATGGTAAAGCATGATCGAGAAAATCGCAATACGTACATTTGTCAATATCTCCAGAGAGTTTCATTACGGAACTGGATTAATACAAAACACCCTGAAGCGTTGCCCTGGGTTCAGGCTAGGGATGGAGTCAGCAAACAATGGGAGCAGCACAGCAGTGGAGATAGCAGGCAGCTTCATCCTGGGATTAACCTGCATTGTTGGAATTCCGGGGAATTCACTCGTCATCTGGGTGATCCTGTGGAAGATGAAACAGCGATCCCACACTGTGGTCCTGATCCTGAACTTGGCAGTAGCTGACTTGGTTGTCCTGATCACGTTGCCTCTGTGGATCTATTCCATCAGCAACAGTTGGGTGTTTGGAGCAGCTTCGTGTAAACTCATGTCATACCTGATCTACTGCAATCTGTACGGCAGTGTGTTTTTCATTACACTGATGAGCATTGACCGCTTCCTGGCTGTGATCTACCCATTTGCTTCACAGAAGTGGCGCAAGAGAGGGACTGTCTGCAAAGCGGTGGCTATCGCCTGGTCACTGGCTTTACTGTTCGCCGTCCCTATCATCCTGGTCAAAAATGTGAACATCTTCGATGACCGTCCCCAGTGTTCAGGTCGTCAATACGTTTCTAAAGCCCAGCAAATTGCATGCCTGCTCGTGGAAACCCTGGTTGGATTTATAATTCCCTTCTCAGTGCTGATTATCTGTTATGGGTTTGTTGTGAAGAGGGTGGGTCAAATGAATTTTAGGAGCAAAAGCAGACCCGAGATGTTAATTGCAAGCATCGTGATAGCTTTTGCGATCTGCTGGTTGCCTTATCATGTGTTTAACGTGGTGGAACTTGCCTCTTTGTTGCTGGAGCCGGGCTCGAGTGCACTGACGGAGCTGGAAGAGGTTTCGGGGATAGGAGCTTATATCACTGGAACTTTAGCTTTCATCAGCAGCAGCATTAACCCGCTGCTTTACGCCTTTGCGGGCCGGAGTTTGCGGGCTGGCTTTCGCTCTTCAGTCATGGTCAAGGTATTTGAGCAGATGGCTCCGAGTCAGTCCGCTAAAGACGAGGGTACCCCAACCTGCGACGCGACAAGAATGGAAGATCTGTAAACACTTGATGCATAGTTAATAATGGGTTGTATTCACATCCGCTGCAAAGAAAGGGTATTGTGTGTAGTGTAAATAATGTATTAGAAAAGGCTTGAGGACTTGTCCTGCAATATAATAGATGTCATGTTGCAAACTACATGTATTGTTAGTCATCTATACTGTATTACAATCATTTGTCTACTGGACTTTAAAATGACAAGTCTGTACAGATTGACTATTGTGTGATTTAAAATCAACGCTAAGATTATTACGATTCAAACAGTTATGAAAATTTGTTAGTAAAATACAGTTTGTTTGCTTTGATTCCCATCTTTTCCTCCGTCACTTTTCTGTCTTTTCCTGGGGATTTCGATACCATAAAGTTCCACCAGGTCACCCTTCCTAAACTCCATTCGTTGTCTGTGAACGGACACGGTTAATCTCATGTTATCAGATGAAAGCTATGTCCAAACGAATCACTGGATCAGAGAGAGGGCTGCAGTGTAGCTTTGATTACAGAAAGAGAAAGAAGTCTCACAACACCAGGTTAAAGTCCAACAGATTCATCTGGAATCATGAGCTTTCCGATGGCTGCTGCATCATCAGGTGAGTGGAGGGGTGGATTCACAAACAGGGCATATACAGTCAGAGACACAATTGTAAGGTAATGTAACATTCCAACCATTATCTTGCGATTGCGCCTCTTTCTGTATATGCTGTGTTTGTGAACCAACTCTCCACTCACTTAAGGAAGGAGCAGCCCTCCGAAAGCTCGTGATTCCAAATAAAGCTGTTGGATGAGCTCAGAGGGTTAGTTTATTTGCATACACTCAAAATGCAGAGGAGGGTACCAATGTTGCCTCCTTTTCACTCATCTAGTAAAAGAAGGATAACAAGTGGAATGATTTACAGTGCAGACAGAGAAAAAAATTATTGTTTTACAATGAATCCAGAATCCAAATCAAAGTTCAATGAGGTATATTTTCATGGAGGATGACGAGCTAAAATCCAATGCTGTATAATTCACTTTTCCAGTTGAGTTGACTTCACACAAGGAGATTGTCATGGAGAGAGGAATCAGTCTTGTAGGTGATGATACCGAAGTTCCAGTAGAAACAGTGTAAATGGGGCCAGATTTTTGATTTGGACAGAGATCTTTTTATGTGCTGTTGCTTATTTATGTTAAAATGGCAGACATATCTTTCAGTACAGCAAGCTCATTACACAAGTTAGAGGATTGTTCATCAAGATGGAGGGTGATGCTGCTGATTCTGAAACTAGTGTCCTTAATAAAAGAAGCTGTGATGGTATGAGACGTGAGTTGGCTATGGTGGATTGGGGAACATTACTTAAAGGGATGATGATGGATACAATGATAAACACTCAAAAAGTGCATAGCTGAACTGCAGCAATTGTTCATTCCTGTCTGGTGCAGAAGTTCAATGGGAAAGGTGGCCAAACCGTGGCCTACCAGGGAAATTAGACGTTGTATTAGATCCAAGGAAGTGGCATTCAAATTAGCCAGAGAAAACAACAGACCTGAGGACTGGGAACAGTTTAGAGTTCAACAAAGGAGGATCAAGGTATTGATTAAGAAGGGGAAAGCACAGTAGAGAGTAAACTTGCAGGGAACATAAAAACTGACCGCAAATGTTTCTATAGGTATGTGAAGTGTAAAAAATTGGTGAAGACAAATGTAGGTCCCTTAGAGTTAGAAACCGGGGAATTTATAATGACAGACAAAGAAATGGCTGACCAACTAGATACATACTTTGGTTCTGTCTTCGCAAAGGAAGACACAGGGTTTAGTGAGAGAGAGGAACTGAAGGAAATCAGTATTAGTAGGGTGTTGGGGAAATTGATGGGATTGAAGACAGATAAATCCCCAGGGCCTGATAATCTATATTCCAGAGTACTTAAGAAAGTGGCCTAGAAATAATGAATACATTAATAATCATCTTCCAAGATTCTATAGACTCTGGGACAGTTCCTACAGATTGGAGGGTAGCTAATGAAACCCCACTATTTAAAAAGTGAAGTAGAGATAAAACAGGGAATTATAGACCAGTCGGTCTGACATCGGTAATGGGAAAAATGCTCGAGTCCATTATCAAAGATTTTATCGCAAAGCACTTGAAAAACAGCGACAGAATTGGAAAGGGTCAGCATGGATTTATGAAAGCAAAATCATGCTTGACAAACCTACTAGAAATCTTCAAGGATGTGACCAGTTGAGTTGATGAGGGGAGCCAGTGGATATGGTTTATTTGTACGTTTAGAAGGTTTTCAACAAAGTCCCACATGAGAGGTTAGCATGTAAAATTAAGGCGCATGGAATTGGGATAATGTATTGAGATGGATAGAAAGCTGGCTGGCAGGCAGGAAGAAAAACGTTGGGATAAACAGGTCTTTTTCCAAATGGCAGGCAATGACTAGTGCGGTGCCGCAGGAATCGGTGCTGGGGTCCCAGCTATTCACAATGTATATTCATGATTTAGATGAGGGAACTAAATGCAATATCTCCAAAAATACACAAAGCTAGGGTGAGCTGTGAGGATGCAGAGATCCTTCAGTGTGATTTGGACAAGTTGCGTGAGTGAGTAATGTATGGCAGATGCAGCATAATGAGGATAAGTGAGGTTATCCACTTTGGTAATAAAAACAGGAAGGCAGATCAATAACTGAATGACTATAAATTGAGAGAGAGGAATGTGCAATGATCCGTGTGTGTTCTCATACACCAGTCGCTGAAGGTAAGTATGCAGGTGCAGCTAACGGTAAAGAAGACAAATTGTATTTTGCCTTCATAGCGAGATAATTCGAGCACAGGAGCAGGAATTTCTTGCTGTGATTTAACAGGACCATGGTGAGACCATGCCTAGAATACTGTGTGCAGTTTTGTTCTCCTTATGTGAGAAAGGATGTTCTTGCTATAGAGGGAGTGCAGTGAAGGTTTACCCGACTGATTTCTGGGATGGCTGGACTGACTTATCAGGAGAGATTTAGTCTGTTAGGATTATAATTGTTGGAGCTCAGAAAAACAAGGAAGGATCTCATAGAAAACTAGAAAATTATAACAGGCTAGATGCAGGGGTACATGCAGACATAGATGCAGCAAGGATGTTCCCAATGGTGGCCATATCCAGAACCAGGGTTCACAGTCTGATGATACAGGGTAGACCATTTAGGACTGAGGTGAGGAGAAATTTCTTCACCCAGAGAGTGGTCAGTCTATAGAATTCACTCGCACAGAAAGTAGTTGAGGCCAAAATGTATTTTCAAGAAGGAATCAGATAAAGCATTTGGGACAAAAGGGCTCAAAGGATAACGGTGGAAGGGAGGGATCAGGTTATTGATTTGGATGTTCAGCCATCATCATACTGAATGGTGGAGCAGGCTGAAGGGGCCAAGTGGCCTTATCCTATTCCTGTTTTCAATGTTTCAGTGTAACGATTCTCACCTCTTCATAGTATCTTTGCCAAAGGGTATCTTGAGATGGTTAAATGTTTCAACAATTGAGACTTGAAAGGAAGGTTGTAGGGTCCTTGCCTTAGTAGATCAATAGGTTCCAGTTGGTCAGGCCTTTGTATAGTACTCATTAAATTCGGTCTCTGCAGCCCACTGGGATCATTAGTGTCTCTTCAGAGATAACAAGGTGCAAGTTTCTGTGATCTTGCCATAACAGCTCCTTTTGTTCAGGGTCACAGATTGACAGACATAGCTTTAGTCATTTTGGGCGTGATCTGACAAAAATATTCAAAGTGCCGAATGAGTGAGAAAACGGGAGAGAATCGCACTGGTCTTTTCAGCAAGTTGCATGTCACAATCTTATGGCACTTAGTGCAAAAAAGAGCCTGAATGTGATTCCTGCCAGTAGGGGGCAGAACCTAAGCTCACCGGTGAAGCGGTTGCAGAGCCCTTGGGGTACCATTGTATAGGTGACCCGATCACTCAGTGCACTGGAAGATCTCCTGCCAGCCTCCACTGGCCCCAGGACCATTGCCCCCCTGTCAATCATTCCTTGTGTTGATCTCTCCTGCTCTGCCAATCACTACCCTGCAGAAATCCCCCTGACCTGCCAATCACCCTCATCTGCAGAGTGCCCCCATCCTTGCAAAGCTCCCCCTTTGCCTATCCCCGTTATAGCCCCATCTCCTCTCAGGCTGCACTCCCACTCAGGTCCCAGCCCCCATGTACTGACTCTGGAACAGTTTTGGTGCCCAATGGGCAGTGCCAGGGAGCCTGGTGAGCAGTGCAAGAGTGCCTTGTGAGCACTGCCAGGCTGGCACTGCCTCATCTGGACCTGCCCTTGACCACTCAGCGGGGTTCAATGGCCCCCAATCTCCCCAGAGAGAGGGAGCTAACCACAATCCCACCAATCCGATTTCCCTCAACCCCATGCATTTACCCCACTAATCCCCCTGACACTAGGGTCAATTTAGCATGGCCAATTAACCTAACCCACACAGCTTCGGACTGTGGGAGGAAACTGGAGCACCCGAAAGAAAGCCATACAGGCAGGCAGAGAATGTGCAAACTCCGTACAGAAATCCGAGGCTAGAATTGAACCTGGGTCCCTGGCGCTGTGAGGCAGCAGTGCTAACCATTGTGCCACAGAGGTCAGAAGAGATTTCTTTATTTGAAAGGGGAGAAACATGGGCACAATTCCCC
The DNA here is from genome assembly GCF_965287045.1 of Carcharhinus amblyrhynchos. Lineage (NCBI taxonomy): Eukaryota > Metazoa > Chordata > Chondrichthyes > Carcharhiniformes > Carcharhinidae > Carcharhinus > Carcharhinus amblyrhynchos. The sequence goes on along the minus strand of NC_137327.1, from coordinate 43,550,074 downwards.
CAGAAGTGCTAAATTGGTGGGAAAGCTGTTCTAGATCCTGACTGTTTTCTCAGTTCAGCTTCTCGCCCGAATCTCCGCACTCGGTGCACTGCAGATGACCCAGTCACAAATATCATTAAAAACCTGGAGATTGGGGCCAAAGAGCATCAAACCATGAGGATGAGCAGGAACCCACATATGTGCACATCGCTGGGAGATCACGGAAAAGACCTCCCATCATCCAGATCACTGCCATCAAAACCCCACAGATATTACTCATCGCTGGCCCCCACAACGCCCCCCACACACATCACTGGCCTCATTCCTGCCCCCCTGTATTCCCCCTCACACAGACAGGGCTGCCCGCTCACCCCGTGCTCCCATGGATCCGGATAATGTGGGAATGCAATCCCTCCATCCTTTGAACATACTGTCCACACTGCTGCCCTGCAGAGAACTAACGTTGCGCTGACATGCACAGCCCCAGCTTGTGATCATTCCCTCTCTTGAATGGGAGTCCTAAATATAGCACTTCCCCCTGGACACAGCAGCTAATTGATTAGGAGCTCTGAGTATTGCAACCCCTCCTCGCCCTACCCAGCACCTCCCTCCCCTCCCTTCGCCCCTCCTCTTCCCTCCCCCTCCCTCCTCCCCTCCCCCATTCCACGCCCCCCTCCCCATCCCTGATCTACCTGCCCCCTCTCTCCCCTCCCCCTCCCCCTCCCCCCTCTTCCCCGCAAGCATAAGTTAAAGAGGTGTGTATTGTCTCCAGCCTGTGCTTGGTCCTCTTTCCAGTCATTTTGTATCTTTCAGACTTGATTACCTGTAAAGGCTCACATTCCAATCATTATCTTAAAAATTGAGTTTGTGTCTGTATATGCCCTATTTGTGAACACAAGCCCTCACTCACCTGATGAAGCAGCGAGATGAACAGGGTGGCATTGAAACAGTGCCATCCGCAAGTCAGCCGGGGTCCTCCAGGTCCCGGCCACCCAGGGGACATCCGCCAAGGGCATCACGGGCAACAGGGCGTGCGTCACAGCTGGACACCTCCACCTCTGATGTACGTTCTGGAATAGTACCTACAAGAAGCTGTAGACCACACAAAATTAGAAAGCTGTAGTTCACTAGAGGGCACAAATGAAGGTCAGCATTAGTCAGGGTTTGGTAATCATTTACGTTAAGGCCGCAATAAACTATTGATTGTAAATCAGGCTGGGACTAATGTGTCTCTGATTCTCTTCCCTCGGCCTCCCTCAGCTCAGTGTTCCTGACTCCCAAACATAGAGGTGCTGTCTGTTGAGCCTTGCAGACTCAGCCCATGTTTCAGAGTGCCTGTCCTACCTTCCCCAACACCCACCATATTCCTGGTGCATGTACCTACCCCTCCTCTTGACCAAAAAACAGGTGTCTCCAACCCTTACAGCTACGTGGGCCAGGGTGGCAGCGTGCATTCTGAGTATAGATAGGAGTGGCACCAGGAACAGGATCCCAGTGTGTACAACAGCGAATCGTCGTCATCCTCCAGCCTTCAGCCAAGACTCGTAATCATTGCCAGCCCAGGCACATTAATAGGATCAGATGTTTCAGGAGGGTAGCATGGTGGGATGTCAGGATCAGGGGAGAGGTGATATGGTGGTTTGGAGGAGGGAGGAGGGAATTGCTCCTGGGGTGTGATGGATGTGTGTTGGTTGCACCCCCCTCACTGCACAGCGCCAGCTACGTGAAGCGGGCTCAATCAAAACATCCCTTGCTGCCCTTCCCTGCTGGAGAGCTGCCATTGCCACCCGCTGTCTCTCCTCCGGCTCTTCATGTGGTGGGATGCCCACCTCACTCCTTCACCCCCTCCCCCGCCTCTGCCTCCTGCTCCAGCTGGTCCCTCCGCTGCTGGGCGATGTTGTGAAGAGAGCAGTAAACAATGATGATACATGAATGGTCATGCTGGAGGCCCCCCCCCAGAGCGGTCCAAGCAGCGGAACCGCATCTTCAACAGGCGGATGCACCGGGTGGCTGATGGGCCTCATTGTAGTGGGTCTCCGCCTCGGTCTGGGGCCTCCGCACAGGCATCATCAGCCATGACCTTAACAGGTATCCTTTGTCACCCAGTAACCATCCCGGGAGACTGGGCTGGTCTTCAAATAGCCCAGGGATGTCCAACTGCCTGATCATAAAGCTGTCACGGACACTCCTTGGATGGTGAGCATTGACCTGCGTGATCCTGAGCCAATGCTCGCGGACAATCTGAATGTTCAGAGAGTGGAACCCCTTCCAGCTCAAAAACTGCTGCAGTCCTGTATGGGGGACGCGCAAGGTGATGTGTGCCCCATCCACTGTACCCTGCACATTCGGGATCCCGGCAATGGATGCAAAGCTGACAGCCTGAGCCTCCTGCGGTGCACGGCCCACATTGAAATTAATGAACTGCCCTGCCCAGGCGTACAGGGCATCTGTGACCTGCCGCACACATCTGTGAACGCAGACCCTGGAGATCCCAGCTAAGCCGCCACAGGGAGCCTGGAATGACCCAGAGGCACAGAAATTGAGGGTTGCCATCACCTTCACGTTCACAGGGAGCGGGTGGCTGCCGCTCCCCCGACCAAGTGTGAGAGCACCCCACAAACGTGATGCACTGTGGTCTTGGACAGGCACATTCCCTCCAAGAGGACCTTGAAGGAATTGTGGGCCCTGTACCTCCTTGGCCTTGGCACCCTCCGCCTTCTGTGCACCCTGTCCAGAGACTGCTCACCCACCTCCTAACCCTCAGCAGTAGCCCCCTGCCCTCCTTCCTGAGGGACTGGTGGTGGCTGCTTCTGCGGTGATCTCTCCATACGTGCCATCTCCTGAGCTGCCTCCTCCTCCTCTGCCCCTGCTGCCACCAAGATGGTCAGCTCCAGATCGAGCAAACTGAGATCCATCTACACAGTGGGACTGGGAAAGAGCATAGAATGATGGATTATTCTTACTGGCTGCATAGACCCAGCACCACCCCAATCCCTCACTTGAGCGAGAACCCCACTTATGGGAGCTGGCAACACCATATAATCCATGGTGCCATGAGTAGCCTGATTAGGGTTGTGTGAGATTTCCATCATAACAAATGCTGGCAAGTCAGTGTGCAGCCGTGGGCAATGTACACCCTTGAGCCATTGCTATGTGTACAACTGCAGAATCCGTTCCAGGCATGTGGTCATTCCGTGTCACAGGGCAGGGACAGACTGCAAAGCAGCATCAGATAGGTGCCCAATGACAACAGATTCCATATCTGAACCTCTGCACCCTGGCCTGGAGCAGCTTCATCTGGTTAGGCCTCATGCAGCACATAGTGCACTCCTCCCCCACCCCGGAACACCAGCACTCTGTCGAGTCCCTGATCACACCCCGCAGCAAGACAATGCCACTGCAAAGTGCTGTGGAGTGGGGAGGGGAAGTGGGACGCCTCGACGCTGCCTCTCACAGCGTGCTCCAGTGCTGCTTGGAGGGGGGGTGGGGAGCGGGAGCCCTCGAGACCATCTCTCACAGTGCACTTCAGCGCTGTTTGGAGGAGGGGGTGGGAGCGGGAGCCCTCGATGCTGCCTCTCAGTCTCACAGTGCGCTTCAGTGCTGCTTGCGGGGTGGGGTGGGTGTGGTGGGGAGCAGGACTCACTGACGGAACCTCACCCAGGAAGCTGTGAGGAAATGGAAGCTCTCCCAACCCCCCATCCCCTCCCCCAAGATGTCACTTGTCATCCACCCCCCCCCCGCACCCTGCAGAGACAGAGGAAGGTGCAACAACAGGCAGTAGGAGATAAGCAACCTTGGGATGGGCACGATGAGGATATTGCTGATTATGATATCTCCTCTGATGATAAGGATCTGGTGGAGGCTCTGGCCCCGCTGGTGCAAGAAGGAGGACCCCCAGGGACCACAAGTGCCTCTTACGCAAACAACACCCAAACATACCTCCACCTCCCCCCCACTCCCCCCTACTCCCCTTTCCTTCTTTGTCAGTGCCTGCACTATTCCACCCTCCCTAGTGTACCACACTGGCTCTCTGGATGGTTGTCAGAGCTGCTGTTTGCTGTCCGCTCTATTACCCGCAAGGCTCTGAAACTCTGTGGTTTCCATGTGCCATTTGTAAAAGTAAAATTTCTCTGTAAAATTGCTCCCATCTGGGGCAGAGGGGCCCACGAACAGCCACCTGTGCACAGAAGAGGCTATCCATTTGAGATGGTCTCCTAACCATGCCTCAGGTACTTACAAATATTCGAGCAGCAATGTCACCAAAGGCTACGTCTCTCTCCAAGGAGACCATCACTAAACTGTGTGCCGTGCTGCAGAATGAGCTGATCCCATGGGTGGTGGTGCCACACACAATAATGCCAGTGACATAGAATGTCACAATGGTATTGAACTTTCATATCTGGGTCTTTCCAGAGATCACTGGAGATGTGCATAGGATGGTGCAGTCTGCAGCGCATCAGGTTGGTAGCTGTTGCCATGATCAAGAAGGCCACAGTGTCTGTGCCTTTCTAAACCATTCCAAATAGCTAAGCTGAGAGTGAACTATTGAGTTTGTGGCCTTTACGAGATTCCTGCAGGTGCAGGCTGTGATAGACAGCATCCATGTGGCCATCAACCCTCGAAGAGATGAGCTAGCAAACTTCATCAATAAGTCACTTTATGTCCCACTTGTCTGTAACACTGAAAACGGATCCTACAAGAATGCACACAATTCATGAGAAGCAGCCACAACACTAACACACTTTGGCAGATCCAGGTGCTACAGCTGATCTTGCCCTGTGATACTCAGAGACATGGTTATTCCCACCTTTGAAAATCCCACACTCAAATGAATAATGATGGTGGGAATATTGTCAATGACTTTGGGCAAATGGCAGACATGTTGAATAATTTCTTTGCCTCAGTATTTTTGGTAGAAAAGCTTGCTGGAAGTCCCAGGAAATGAATAGTGGATTGAGGACAGGATCTTAAGAAAATTAACATAAATAAAACATTGATAATTGAGAAATTAATGTAATTAATGAGTGACGAATCCCCAGGACCTGATGTTTTCCATTCGAGGGCATTAAAGGAAGTATGGGAGAGCATTGTTGATACCCTAACAGATTCAGGAGTCGTCCCTCTGGATTAGAAAATTGCTCATGTCACTCTGCTTTTTAAGAAGAGTAAAAGAGGAAAATGAGGGAATTACACATCAGTAAGCCTAACATCTGTGGCGGGGAAATTATTGGAGTCTATTATCAAGGATAGGGAAACTGAACAATTTAAATGACTATAGTAGTGGAAGGGGAATGTCTGTGGATGCTGTTTATATGGACTTCCAGAAGGCCTTTGATGAAGCCCAAATAAAGAGACTGTTAACTAAGGTAGAAACCCATTGAATTGAAGGCAAATTACCAACATGGCTAGGAGACTGGTTAAGTGGCAGGCAACAGGAAGTATGGATAATGGGTAGGTACTCAAATTGACAGGATGTGACTAGTGGTGTCCCACAGGGATCTGTGTTAGGGCCTCAATTATTCACATTATTTATTAACCACTTGGATAAAGTCATATATTTAAATGTGCTGATGGCAGTGTTTTAGACCGTGATGATAGCATAAAATTACAGAAGGGTATTGATAGACCAGCTGAATGAGCAAAACTGTGGCAGATGAATTTCAACGTAAGTGTGAGGTGATCCATTTTGGAACGTAAAAGGATAGATCAGGGTACTTTCTAGATGGTATGAAGTTAAATACAATAGATGTCCAAAGAGACTTGGGGTATCACTGCCTAGATCTTTAAAATGCCCATGAACAGGTGCATGAAATAATCAAGAAACTAAAGGAATGTGGTCTTTATATCTAGAAGACTGGAGTATAAGGACATAGAAGGATGCAGGCACAGTGGTTAGCACTGCTGTTTCACAGTGCCAGGGACCTGGGTTCAATTCCAGCCTTGGGTCACTGTCTGTGCTGAGTTTGCACATTCTCCCATGTTTGCATGGGTTTCCTCTCACAGGTCAAAGATGTGTCAATTTCGTGGATTGTCCATGGTAAATTGTCCCTTAGTGTCAGGGGGATTAGCAGGGTAAATATGTGGGGTTACAGGGATAGGGCCTGAATGACATTGTTGTCAGTGCAGGCTCAATGGGCTGAATGGCCTCTTTCTGCACTATAGGAATTCTACGATTCTATGAGAAGTTAAGTGACAGCTATACAAAACCCTGGTTAGGTCCCACTTGGAGTACAGTGAGCAGATCTGGGCACCACAGCTTCGGAAGGATATATTGGCCTTGGAGGGAATACAACCTAGGTTTACAAGAAAGATACCTGGACTTCAGGAGTTTAATTTGAGGAGAAGTAATATAAATTAGGCCTGTTTTCGCTGAAATTTGAACGGTGACCTGATTGAAGTCTTCAAGGTATTAACAGGAAAAGACAGGGTAAACAAAGACAACTGGTTCCACTGCTTGAAGATTCTTGAACTACGGGTCTAGTATAAAAAATTAGGGCCAGACCTAACAAAGTGCTTTTGTTAAGAAGCACTTCTAAACACAAAGGGGAGTAGATATTTGCTGCTCTCTTCCACAGGTAGTAGTCGAGGCTGGATCAGTTGCTATCATTAAATCTGAGGCAAATAAATTTTTGTTAAGCTAAGGTATTAAGGGATATGAGCCAAAGTCAGGTTAGGCCACAGATCAGCCATGATCTCACTGAATGAGAACAGGCTTGAGAATAGGCTCAAGGGGCTGAATGGCCTCCTCCTGTTCCCATTGGAGGTACAATACCTGCCACAGGCACACCCTGAATGATCATTGAGCCATCGGGCTTCTGAAGATGTGATTCAGGTGCCTTGAATAATCCAGTCAAGCCCTTCAGTATGTCCCAGTGAGGTCCTTGTTTTATTGCAGTGGGCTTTGTGCACTACACAGCCTGGCAGTACAGAGAGGGGAGGCATTGAACAATGAAGATGTTGCTGATCGTGATGTCTCCTCTGACGATAAGGATGTACTGGCTCCCAACAAGGCGGTGCAAGATAGAGGTACGCACAAAGACAGATGTGCCAGGGGGTCTCAACACGCATTAATACCTACCCATAAGGCCATAAGACATAGGAGCAGAATTGGCCATTTGGTCTATTAAGTCTGCTCCACCATTTAATGAGATCATGACTGCTCTGATATGATAATCCTCAACTCCACTTTCCCGTGTTTCTCCTTAACCCTTGATTCCCTCACTAATTCAAAATCTGTTTCTCTCAGTCCTTTGATTTATGGGCTGTCTTCTCCTGCAAGTAGAAAGATGCAAACTGTTAGTCCTCTCAAAAGACAATCATAATGCCTATACTGGTGGCAGGTCAGCGGGTCATGATACAGACGCACGCACTAAAGTCATTCGCAAATACCCACTCTAGAAGGACCATTGGATGATTAGCAATCACTGGCATCCCAGTGGGATGAAGCTGCCTCACCTCACTGCCACTGACTGGGTGGTCACTCCCCCTCTACCAAACACACACCCTCTCACATTGCCAGGTGCAAGCTCCAGAGGTGTACAAGTACTCACCATGGCAAACCAAAAGAGGTCACTGACTCACTTGCAACACTGCATCCCAGCTCCGGGGATGACCCCAGAATGGATGGCTTCCTCGCATCCAGGCTTGCTGGCTCAGTCAGGCTGGTCTCCTCCCCTGCTCCCTTGGAAGAGGAACCGTGCCTTTCCCTTGCATTCTGGACCACAACCTGCAGGAGGCACTGCTGACTCATGGGGGCCACCTGGTGTCTCCCTTCTGCCACTTTCCTTTTTTTCCTAAAAGTGTCTTGGCAACTCCTGACTATATTAAACACTAGTATCCTTTGAATATGGCAGCAGCCATGGGGTTACTTGACATCACCTCCACCATCTTCACTACTGCTCCGTCAATGGTCAGATCCCCAACTCTCTGAGTCTGAATTGCCTGGCTCCCTGTAGATTTTTTTGCGGCTGGCTGCTCCCCACACATGTGGAAATGGCCCTTGATTCCATTCCTGAGAATGGGATCTAAAATTCAGGCTCGAGTCCTCGGGATGCAGTGTGATAATTCCAGCAGCAGAGGGGGCTGACATTCTCTTAATCAGTCTCACCATTCGACTCACATTGACATTTTTGCTGTTTAGTCAGACATAAAAACAGAGGTTCATCCTGTGTCAGTCAGCCCCGTGTCAGTCTTATCATGCAACTGACTATCTTCTCAAAGTTTATGTGGGGTTAGCGTAATAAGTACGCCTTGAGATATACACACTGTTGTAACAACAATGCGCCACAGATTAATTTGTTTGAAAAAAATCTATTTTTTTCATGAAAACAAGGGCCACGATTCTCCCATCGCGACCCGCTTCTTTTCTATCAGGTGGCAGTGGGAGATGCGTGTCGCCAGCCTTGCACAAGGATTCACGTGTGCGCCGGGAATGCATGTGTATCTCCTAGAGCCGATGAACAGTCAGGGTCAGACCGCATTGGAAACCAGTGGAAAGCCAGGTAAGTGATTTAAATCTTTTTAAAATGTATTTTAAATGTTTAGCAGCTCATTATCGGGAACTTTCAGGTCCCAATTGAATCTCTCACCCCGCCAGGAGTACCTCATTCTGGCAGGATTCAGACTAGCTCCCCACGTTCGTGGAACTAGTGGGAGACCCCGCCAGAATGAAGGGGGGCAATCGGGGCTCCCCAGGGGTCAGGCGGTAGGGGGGGTGATGCCCCTTGGGTCAGTCTGCTCAGGAGTCACCTTGGCACTGCCCATCGGGCATTGGGAGTGCCAAGGGGGCGGGCCTACTGTGGGCAGGGCTAGGGGCAATCGGGGCACTCAGGATGGGGGTGGGATTCAGGGCTGGCCCGGGAATTGCTGTGGGGGCCGCAATCAGGCCATGGAGGGGGCTGGATGGGCAGCACTGCAGGCGTCCCGGGCTGGCCAGCGATCGCGCAAACGGGGAGTCTGACAGATCGGGACCACTGCGCATGTCCCCCTGGGTTTTTACTGAGATTCATGACTGGGACATCTGCAGTGCACAGAGTGGAGAGATTCAGGTGAGAAGCTGAACTGACAAAACAATTGGGATTTAGAACAGTTTTCCTGCCAGTTCAGCACTTTTGGGAGAATTGCGGCCAAGATCTCTCTTGTACAATGTCCAAACCGGATCAATAATTTGTTTTCAATTCTGAGGGTCAAGGGACAGAGAGGGGAATAATGTGCAAGTACGTGACAAGATGTGGCTGGTGGTGTCCACAATTTTCTGTGTTGGGACCTCGTCTATCCACTCATTCATGAATAATGTAAATGATAGAAAAGAATCAAAAGCCAAGGATCCAAATTTGGCGATGACGCAAAGATAGTCGAAGTTGTAAGCAGTGTAGATGGAATCATAAAATTACTGATAGATTAAATGAATGTGCAGAACTGTGGTAAATGGATTTCGATGTAGATAAGCGTGTGATCATCCACTTTGGACCTAAAGACAGTAGAACAGACTGCTTTCTAAAGAATGAAAATCTATGGACAGCAGAGATCCAAAGAGATAGAAAATAATCAAAATGTTCAATGCATTCCAATCTATATCTGGAGGACTAGAATACAATTGGGTAGAAATCATACTTCAGCCATAAGAAGGTTACGCCAAACCTGAAGTACTATGCTCAGTTTTGGACTCCATACCTTTGGCAAGATATGCTGGCTAGATTCACCAGAAAGATATGTGGCTTCTACAGTTCAATTACAAAGTAAGATTGCACAAGGTTGCATTCCCTGGAATTTAGAATGTTATGTAGTGATGTGGTTCAAGTTTGAGATATTAAGAGGAACAGTTGGATAGATAGAAACTACTTCTGCTGGTTGGGAAGTCTAATCCTGGAGATATAATTAACGTCAAACCTTTCACAGTGGATTTAGGAAACACTTTGATACACAAAAGATGGTAAAAATTTGGAATTCTCTTCTGCAAATGGCAATTAATGTTAGATCAATTATTAACTTAAAATCCTAGGTTGATGGGTTTTTTGTTAACCAAAGGTACACAGGGAGTTGGGGTAAGGTAGTATATCATAGAAGCCCTACAGTGCAGATGTAGGTCACTTGGCCCATCAAGTCTGCATGGACCACAATCCCAGCCAGGCCCTTTTCCCATGACCCCTCTTATCCACCCTGCTACTCCCTGTGACACTAACGGAACATATGTGATTAGGTCACAGGTCAGTTATGAGTTTATAAATGATGGAAGATTTTTGAGTGACCAACCAGACCACTCCTGTGCATTTGTTCCTGAGCAGTTTCATGAAGGTTGCAAATGGCTCATGGCCAGTTAAAGTTTTGGTCACTGTGCGCTGGACATCGCAAAGTAAGAAAATGAGAAATAACAACATTGATCATTGCATCCATTCACCATCAGCAAACCGGCATATAAATTACAAATAAAACACAGTGGATCCACTGTAAATGTGGATAAAACAATTTCAAATTAAAATCAGAACTGAGAGAGAGTCATATTCAACAATGCTAACTCTGTTCCTCTCCCCACAGATGCTGCCAGATTCTGCATACCTTGTTTTTATTTAACGCAACATGATTGTGGCACTGGAGTGCTTGCATGCCAAAGATTGAAGAACGAGGTTTCAACTGGCAGTACAGATTTGAAATACGGCTATAGATATTCCACTTGTATCAATAAGACGACTATATTCCTGGAAATGGTGATCAAATCTAAAAGCATCACAAATCATAGAATCATACAGCGCAGAAGAGGTCCTTCGGCCCATCGAGTCTGCACCGACACATTAGAAACACCTGAACTCCCACCTAATCCCATCTACCAGCACTTGACCCACAGCCCTGATGCGTCAAGAACTCATCCAAATTTTTACAAGATGTGAGGCAACCCGCCTCTCCCACCCTTCCAGGCCGCACATTCCAAACTGTCACCACCTTTTGGGTAAAGAGGATTTTCCTCCCATCCTCCCTGAAACTCCTGCTCTTCATCTTGAATCTATGTCCTCTCTTGACTTCAGATCCTTTTAAAAAAATCTGAATTTGAAAACAGAACAAAAAGCATTTGACATTTATTTGTCCATTGTGACCATAGTCCTGGTGGGCCCATTGGCATTGTCTTGCTTTATCTCCAGCTTTCTTCAACCTTCCTCCAGTCCACATCTTAATGCTATCCACCATATCAAATTTCAGCATTACTGAAAAAAGTTTTTCATCCTGCACTCATCAGGACAGCTACAGGAATACCAATGTCAGGGAAAGCAACTTTATACTGGATGAGAAGAGTGCTGATTGGTTGGCAAGTGGATTCCAATTGGTAAAGACATTGCCATGGAGAATGCAGCAATTAAGAGTGACTGACAGTGAACTTTGGAAGCTTGGAGCATTGTTTGAAATTTAATACTAATTTGATTCTGATTAGACAAGGCACTGCCTGAGGAATGAACAAGCGAACGGCTGTCACTTATTTTGTTTATGCAAAACATGGATTACATGTTTTCTGATTGCAAAGAAGAGGGCCCTGTATACTAATACATGTAACTTTCTAGGTGGATACTTCAAGGTTTTCTATGAATTCACCTGACCTGTAACATTTTATGTTGAATTTGGCTAGGATGAGCATGAGAGGTTTCATTCCAGGTGTGACTCAACTGACCCATGAGGAGCTCTTATCAAAAACAACGTTTAATTAAGAATATTGTTGACATTATAGTAAAACAACTGGCAAGAACTTGTAACAATTACAAACAAGAAACACAGCAACCACACTAATGTATAATACTTAAGGAAATATCTCTAATGTTTCCAGCCAAAACCAACGCCCAATAGACAAAACCCTCCAGTAAACACAATACAGCATAGGTTAATGCCCACTAGTTACAGGAATCTCGCCTCCTGAATTGAATGCTGAAAACTCCTTGTGAAGAAACTCAGGAGAGGTTGTAGTCGAATCTGTTTCCCAAAACACAGCTTCTTTAAAGCAGAACCAAACAAAGAGAAAAAGAACAGGGAGAGAAAGTGACTGCTTCTTAGCTTGCTGCTAAATTGCTTCCCAAAACAAAACTGAAAGCCCAAAGGAAAATACCCCGATCATCTGACTGCCACAGCTTAGCTTTGCCCGCCCCCCTCCCCCCAGTGACATCTCTGAAGCTGTAAGCTGCATGATTTAAAAGAAAACCCTTTCTTTAGGGTATATGCACATGACATAATACATGCAATTGCACTACACTGTGAGACCAACAGATATGATGTGGAGATGCCGGCGTTGGATTGGGGTAAACACAGTAAAAAGTCTCACAACACCAGGTTAAAGTCCAACAGATTTATTTGGTAGAAAACACCAGTAGCTTTCAGAACACTGTTCCTTTGTCAGGTGAGTAGAGCGTTCTGATCGCAAACAGGGCATATAAAGGCACACACAGTTTACAGAATACTGGTTAGAATGTGAGTCTTTGCAGCTAACCTGCTATTCAAGTCTTAAAGGTACAGACAATGTGAGTGGAGATAGCATTAAGCATAGGTTAAACAGATGTGTATTGTCTCCAGGCAGGACAGTAAGTGAGATGTTGCAAGTTCAGGCAAGTCATGAGATAGAGTGACATGAGCCCAAGATCCTGGTTGAGGTCAGGATCACGTGTGTGGAACTTGGCTATCAGTCTTTGCTCAGTGACTCTGCGCTGTCGTGTGTCGTGAAGGCTGCCTTGGAGAACGTTTACCTGAAGATGACATGTTGAAGATGTCGTACGACGTCTTCTCCGGAGTCTTCAACATGTCATTGATGAAGACGAACATCTCGCCAAGGCCGTCCCCACACCCCCACTTCTTGCCTTCAAACAACTGCACAACCTCAAACAGACCATTGTCCGCAGCAGACTACCCAGCCTTCAGGAGAACAGTGATCACAACAACGCACAACCCTGCCACAGCAACTCCTGCAAGACATGCCAGATCATCGACATGGACGCCATCATCTCACGTGAGAACACTATCCACCAGGTACATGGCGCATACTCTTGCAGCCCGGCCAACATTGTCTATCTGATACGCTGCAGGAAAGGATGTCCCGAGGCATGGTACGCTGGGGAGGCCGTGCAGACGCTACAACAATAGATGAATGAATACCGCTTGACAATCACCAGGCAACACTGTTCCCTTCCTGTTGGGGAACACTTCAGTGGTCACGGGCATTCGGCCTCTGATCTTCGGGTAAGCGTTCTCCAAGGCGGCCTTCACGACACACGACAGCGCAGAGTCGCTGAGCAGAGACTGATAGCCAAGTTCCGCACACATGTTTTCCTTTGGCTGGGATGAGGCTGCCATAGTCAGCATCATGAACAACTGGAAGCTGTGAGTCAGTAGCAGCTCTACCAGAGCTAGCCTGCAGAGAGGCTGTCTGTTCCAACTGCCCAACCCACACTGATCCCAAGTACATTCACACTTCGAGGATTGCAGAATCAAAGTAGATTATTTTCTTTACTGAAAATGGTGCATGTATTGAGGAAATCATATGACATTTGCAGAAAATCTGAGGGTTGGATTTTAGTGTCCCACCCACTGGGTGTTTTTTGGCAGGGGGAGGGGCATGTGAATTATGTTGGTGGCTAGTTCATCACCTTCCTGCCATCCCCAAAATACACGAGGTGGGCGGCTGTAAAGATCGCCAATCCACCTGCCATATTTAAGTAAATAATTTAAGGTCAGCTAGGCTTGTTAGCAAGCCAATCGAGCTGAATAATACACAGTCCACGCCGTGATACAGTCGGCATGGACAGACTGGCAGGAGTGAGCAGGCCGTTTTATGTGGCCTAGCTGAAAAGAGCTGGGAAAGAAGGGGCAGCACCTCATTCCAGAGGGGCCTGGTGTGTGTGTGTGTGTGTGGGGGGGGCAGCCCCCACCCAAGATGTTAGCCCCCTTCTGCACAACTTCACTTCCAAAACCCAGACCCCCCCCACACCACCATCCCCAAACCCCCTTTACCCCTACCTGAAACTTTGGATTCATCATCCGCATAGAATCATAGAATCCCTACAGTGCAGAAGGAAGCCATTCAGCCCATTGGGTCTGCACTGACTCTTCAACCCAAGCCCTATCCCTGCAACTCCTTTTATTTTCCCCTCTAATCCCCTAACCTATATACCTTGTGGCACTAAAGGGTAATTTAGCATGGCCATGGCCTAACATGTACATCTTTGGGCTGTGGGAGGAAATTGGAACACCCAAGGAAACCCATACAGACATGGGGACAATGTACAAACAGTCACCCAAGGCTGGAATTGAACCTGTCGCTGCCACTGTGAGATAACTGTACTTACCACTGTGCCTCCATGCCGCCCATATTAGATTTGGAAAAACAACATCATGCTAAATTCTCCCTCAGTGTACCCAAACAGGTGCCGGAGTGTGGCATTTTCACAGTAACTTCATTACAGTGTTAATGTACAGTAAGAAGTCTCACAACACCAGGTTAAAGTCCAACAAGTTTATTTGGAATTATGAGCTTTTGGAGCACTGCTCCTTTATCAGTTGAGTGGAGGTTCACAAACACAGCATATATAGACAAAAATACAACAGCAAGATGATTACAGATTGGAACGTGAAGAATGATTGGAATGCCAAGTGGGCTTACATTACCACCTCAGTGTTAATGTAAGCCTACTTGTGAACCTAATAAATTAAACTAAACTACACCTTGGTGTAGCAGGAGGGTACCTCAATATGTTTGACCTTTAAGATATATGATGATGAGTAAATGCTCCGCTTCCTTTTCTTTATTTCCAATCTGGGGCAAGAGATAAATTCTGCATGAGCTGAGCCTTCTAGCTATTAATTAAATGAACAATGGTCCACAGGATCTACTTTTCAAAACTAATTTAAAGTAAAAAAAAATCAGGGGTGGGGTGGGGGCGGGGGGAATTTCAACTCCCTTCCACAAGGGGACGAGGTGGCAATTGGTGGGGTGGGTTGGTGTTAAAATGGGTAAACATATGAAACCTGACCCCAATGTGTAACTTCTGTTTTAGGTACCAAGGGTTTCAGAGCACTGGGAGTTACCCACTCAGGAGAGACATGCCTGTAGATATAATATGTAGATGAGGATCCACTGCATAGATTTTGGGAACCATTTGAATTTAACACTAATCAGCCTAATTTTCCAGGGTTCAGGAAATCCAGCAACTGAAGGGAGGTGGGAACCACATCTCTTTTCTCCTTCATGTTTTCATGGGATTCAGGCATCACTGGTAATGCATTTGTTATCCTAACTGCCCTGGACCTGAGTGGCTTGCTTGGCCATTTCAGAGGGCATTTAAGAGTCAGCCACATTGCTGTGGATCTGGAGTCACATGCCGGCCAGACTGGGTTAGGATGGCAGATCTCCTCCCCTAAAGGACATTGGTGAACCAGGTGAGTTTTACCACCCTCACTGAGACTAGCTTTATAATTCCAGATTTATGAACTAAATTCAAATTCGACCAGTTGCATAGTGGGATTTGAACCCATGCCCCTAGAGGATTAGACTGGGCCTCTTAATCCTAGTCCAACAACATTGCCACTAGGCCACTCTCTCCCCAGTCTAACAATGCCTGTGGATCATGAGGAGCAGGAATATTCCCAAGTAAAACTTCTGCTGTGATCTTCTGATTTTCACACTACCCAGAGCATTGTAGATTTCCTCCTCACAATCACCTTCTCCCTGCCCCACAGTTGTCAGTCTAACCCTTCTCTCCCATTTTGCCTCTCTCTATGACCTTCTGACCTGTCCCCATCCAATTCCAATCCTTCCTTCCCTCATTCTTCACTTCTGCACTCTGAGTGTGCACTATGTCCTGCCTGTCTCCCATCACCAGCAATCTTTCTATTGCCGACTTTCCCACTCGGCAGGCAATCTGTCTGGCTGCTAAGCAGGAAATGGAATATTAAGATGCTAATGAGATCTCATTGAATCCTTATTGCTGGCATTTTCAGCTTCTCTATCCCATCCTAATCCCACTCCACAACATGCATCTCTACTTCCCACTGGCACCGACATATTAATGTCCATGTCTATTTGCATTTCATTCCCATGTACTTTGTTATCTTTGTGGAATGTGATATAGGAGATGCTAACTCAACCTCAGTGATACCTAGTGTACTATCAAAATCTTTTGCAATATATAAACTCTTCTAATAATTGTTCTAGTTTTGTCTCTTCCACAGTATAGTATAGATTATTATCTATAAAATGTTATGGAACAAATGGGATAAAAGACATATCCCTTCTGAGGAGGATTAATCAACTTAAAGGTCTATGTGGACAGGAATTTACCTAAAAGTTTGGCTTGAGAATCTTGGTGAACTCTGTGTTAAATTTACACCTTAACTTAAAGATGTGCTGCATATTCTTAGTAAGGGTAAGGATTTCCCACAAGATAAGAAATTGAGTGGGTTCTGTTCATTATAGAATCTTAAAATCCCTCCCATTCAGAAGGAAGCCATTCGGCCCATCGAGTCTGCACCAACCACAATCCCACTCACAAGTTATTGTTGTAACCCCACATATTTACCCCACTAATCCTCTGACACTAGGTTTAGCTTAGCATGGCGAATCAGTCTAACTCGGACATCTTTGGACTGTGGAAGGAACCCAGAGGACCCGGAGGAAACCCACACAGATATGGGAAGAATGTGTAAACACCACACAGACAGTGACCCGAGGCTGGAATTGAACCTGGGTCCCTGGCGCTGTGAGGCATCAGTGCAAACCATTGTGTCACTTTGCCACCCCAAAAGCCTGAGACATATTTAGCCTGGTTTGTTCAGATAGGGAAAGGATTGCTGGAAAATAATAGGCTTGCTACTAAGGGTGATCTGCTTGGAAAATGATTGTTCTGTTGAGTAGATAGGGAGGCATATCTTTGTCTCTGGAAGATGTATTTTAAAAACTTAAGTGGAATTGTTGGACCAATTTCTTCTCTGCTAGTTTAGCAAATATGACATTCCGGCTTTCTACAACTCAACCTGTGGCTTGGTCAGAAGATGGGAGGATATGGCCTTTATTCCTTATCTAATAATTTAAAGCAATCTTCGTATGGAATTGTGTAGGAGGTACATCCGGCCAAATCTGGTTTAAAAGTACGCATTTAGTGTCTCACTTGCTTTCTGTATGGGATGTAATTTGTTGTGATGACTACTCACCTGGCTTGTGAGTCTCAGAAAATTTATTTAGTTTCACTCAAGTTGATTTGTAATATCCTAACTTACTAACCAAAAAAAAACCATAGCTCCATCCAGAGAGTGAGGCTCCAGTCAGTGGAGTCCCTGTTACAAGAGAACAGTGTTATACAATGCTGGGCTTAATGTTTTTGTATGATTATGCTCCAGTGATGCTTCTTGAGATGTTTTACCACAATAAAGGCAGTTGTTTTATACGTTGGTTGTTTAAAGTGATTTTAATAGGATCCTCGCTTAGTTGTAGGGTAAAGGCCCTAATACGTAGAACTAAATTAGAGACCAAAATGGCCCCAGTTTCATTGTTAGTCTAGGCTGGGATGGTTGGTATCAACCTGGGCAACATCTATGGTAGGCCTTTGTACTCCTGAGCTGGTAGAACACCATATAGGCTTAACACCACCTAAGTGACTTTGACTACAAAGTGCAGATAGATGGATAAGGACAGGAGGGGTTTCAGCAGTGAGAATGCCTTTTGGTGTTCACTGGTTAAGGTAAGGGAGAGATGTGCTGTTGATGGATTATACAGGTGTCACTACCTTTTAAACAGAGGTGGAGAATTGGCTGTACAACCCAAAAAGTGAATGACAGCAGAATTGTCTCTTATGTTGTATAAGTCTTGTAATTCAAATCATCACCAAAAGACTAAATTTAAAGCATAACTTTTTCTGGAAGTCATTTTAATTATTCACTCATGCTGCACAAGATGCGCACATTAAAAATGCAAGGAAGTTCACAAAAATAGAAAATATATGTTAATGCTTGGACATTAGTAGATGAAATCTCAGAGTATGGTGAATAATGAATCTAAAACTTTGACTGAAAGTGGAGAAATTATGGTGTAAATTGGCAAATCAGATATGTTCTTGATTTGATTTATTATTCTCACATGCATTAACGTCCAAAGAAATGTATTGTTTCTTGCAAGCCAAACAGACAAAGCATGCTGTTCATAGAGAAGGAAAGGGGAGAGTGCAGAATGTAGTGTAAAGGTCATAGCTGGGGTGTTGAGAAAGATCAACTTAATGCAAGGTAAGTCCATTCAAAAGTGAGAGCAGCAAGGAAGAAGCTGTTCTTGAGTTGGTTGGTACACAATCTCAGATTTTTAAATCTTTTTCCTGATGGAAGAAGGTGGAAGACAAAATGTCCAGGGTGTGTGGGGTCCTTATTTATGCTGGGATGGAGGGGAGGCCACCAAGTTTGGAGATGAGCTTCATGGGAATAATGTGTAACCTAGCTTTCCTAAGCTATATGTATTTGTAATATGTACACATAATTGGTGATTTTTTAAGATAAGCTAAAGGGGTAAACAATAAAATCGTTTGGGTGTTTCTGCTCAAACAAATTAATTAGCCACTGAGTGAATCAAGGGAACACCACCGGACTGCCACATCAAATAGTTTGAGATAAAGCAGCGAGTATTTAGAACTATACCAAAGCTCCATAATGTGGATACAACCATAAGATCTGGGCCTTGGCAATTTAAGGTACTATCAGTTTTATTATCCCAAGAGAGAAAATCCCAAGAGGGAGGACTGACAGCATCTGTAAGGAGAGAAAAGAGCTGACCTTTCGAGTCCAGATGATCTTTGTCAAAGCTTTGCCAGGTCTGCTGAGATTTTCCAGCATTTTGTCTTTTGGTAGTAGGAGAGCAGGATTCCTTCAATTATACAAAAAAAAACATCTGATTACACAACTGCCAAATCTACCCCAGTATTTGTTCTGAAAACCGTCAACATGCGTGTGAGGATTTGAGAATACATTCCGCCATGTAAAGTATGCTGGAAGGTATCAACTTAATTCAAAATTTAACCATGACTTTGGATGGACATACTGTATTCTTGACAAGAATGGAGAGCTTGAAAAAGTGCTATTTCAACCCAAATGTGGAAATGTTGATGTATTTGTGGATCTGTTGGTCAAATGTAAATGAAGTACATCGACTTTAAAGTATTAATGTATTTAATCCATAGATGAACCCTGTTCATACAGTTATTTAATGAAATTCTAAAGATACAGCTGTTTCAAATCTAGTGTCAGTATTATTATAACATGAATCTGAGATATTTATACTGCACTGGACCGATACATCTTTCAGTCAAACTTACAGCCTGGAAGCAACTTGTTTCAGCATAAGATGTTAAATGAACAGAAATATACGGCAGCACCGGCTAGATCGATCCCTGCAGACCATTCTAATTTCGGCCAAGTATCAGGAAGAACCAAAACGAGTACAATTGCATCAGGAACCAGCAGAAATAATCCAGCGATTAACCTGTAATTGGTTCATTATCCTTGTAAATGGTACTGTTTGTGGGGAGATTCTTTAAGCTCCTTAACATAATGTTCAGCTGTGCAAAATAAAGACTGGGGTTTGAATGGAGTTTGCATTTAGAAAATGGCAATGCTGGCATCAAATCATCATTTCACACTAATTTATGTCATAATTCTACTGCTTACATGACTTTGACAGTCATTAGGTGCACAACAGTCAGCTCTTTTGCCAAGATAGGTATGACACATTTTTCACCATCAGGGCACATGTGAATCCCAGATCCCATTTTTAAGCTTTATCTGGTTGTGTTCTGTCTAAGGATGAGTTCTATGTAACCCTGTTTCCCCCCAGTGCTTGTGTCTATGCACAGATGGTGTTCATACTCTGGCTGTGGACCAATGCTGGGACAAGGTGAATATGTGATAACAATATGGAGAACGCGCTCCATCTGACTGTCTCCAGGAAAGCACAGGCAACTGTTTCCTAAACAACTCAAGATAGGGGCGATCTTACTGGCTTGTCACACCAGTCGACCGACATGGTGGCCTGATAAGATCACGAGAGGCAAAAGAGTGGATTTGTGCCCAGTTTCTTGCTTCTCGCAATAATACTGGTCCTGAATTGGTGGCCTAATCAGCCTCATACCTGGGAAGGGCCAAAGGATGATTTTAATATTTAAATCTAGATTTAAATATTATTAGTAAGTCCAGGACGTAATTGTCCAGACTCACGTGCCTCAACAACCTTGCCAGTGGAGGTTCTCACCTGGAGGTTTAAGAGACGATCCCCAGCGACGGGGTCAACACGTGTTGGCCTTGTTTCTGGCACTGGGGCCAATTGAGGGCCCTGGGGTGGTCGGGGGCAGAGGGCCGTGCCCCTTGGGCAACAGGCAATGCCCACCAGATACTGGGCCTAAGTGGAAGGGCAGGGCCTGAAGGGGAGGCAGCGCATGGCGAGCTGCGCACTCTGCAATTGGGGATCACCGGAGGCAACTGACCGGAGGGTGAGAGGTGAATGGAGGTGGCCATCGCCCAGGAGGGGGGGAGTTGGGGTCGGGGGCGGGGGGTGGGGGGGGCGTCCAATTGGGGAAATGGGCCTGCAATCGCCCAGGAGGGGGGAGAGATTGTTGGGCTGGGGGAGGAGATGTCCAGGGAATTGGGGCAGTGGTAATCTTTCAGTGCACATTGGGGGATCAGGTGCAGGCAATGGCGCCTTCTAGCAGTCAGCAGTTGGCCTTCTGGTGTCAATAGACTCTGTCCATTTCCCCTAATGGCGCGAATCATACTTTGCTTCACTTTTTCTCCAAGTACCATGAGATAGCAGCTGAGAGCTCGCTCAAAAGATGGATGTGATTCTCTCCCATTTGCATGCTTGTTTGGCATTTAGAATTTTTTTGGTATGATCATCCCCAAGATATTTAGTGTGTGGTGACATGATATGGACCAACCTTATTTGTTTTTACAGAACAAAATATATACGCAGTCCTTTTAGTCTAAGCATTGTGTTCAGTTCCACTCTTTGAGAAGGATATAGCCATTATGTTGGGTCCCTGCCATAAACTGTGTTCACTGACCACACTTGTCCTTCTTTCTGACAGCTGTCGGAAGCTGAGCTAAACAGCTCACAACTTTGAACAGCCAACTTACCCATTATTCCTGTGCTTGCTGCCCTACTCTGGCTTCCAATGGAACCAATGCCCCAATTTTAAAATTCTCATCCTTGTTTCCTTTATGGAGTCTCCCTTCTCAATCTCTGTAATCTCAGGCAGCCTGGCAGGTGCTTGAGATCTCTGCACTCCTCCTATTCTGCCATTTTGAGCATTCCCAATTTTAATTGTTTGAGCGTTGGCAGTTATACGGTTGGGACCTTGTCCCGAAGGTTTGGATTTCCCTCGCTGAGCTCCTAACTCTCTAACTCCCACTCCTCCTTTAAAACGCTCCTTAAAACCCACCTGCTTGACCTAATGTTTGGTCACCTGCCTCAAACCCACTCTCTGTGCTTTGCTGTCAGGACTTTAATTCATGAATGCTCTTGTTAAGCACCATGGGAGGCTTTGCAATATTGATTGTGTGATAGAAATTCAAGTTCTGGTTATTGTTGTACCTTCAATGAGAAAGTCATGTGTCTTTCCACTGATAACTATATTAAATACAATGAGGATTTATTTGTGACTGTAGGGCCGGCCTGAGCTATTCCTAAAAGTTGCTCTTGTATGACATGAACCACATTAATCTGCTGTTGACATAACATGTTAAGCAGAAATGCCAACAGAAATGTCACAATACATTTCACACCTTTCCGTTCTGACAATACAGTAAGATAGCACTTGCATTGAAATGGAACAAGTAGGCTGCAAAGATAGCCGAGCCTTTAGTTACAGGAAAGCTTATGATTTACAATAGTTCTAACTTCCAACTAAAATGTTATTCTTTGGCATAATGAACTTATATGACAGCACTGAAGCAAGTTGTGTTCTGGGAAATGACATAAGAACATAAGAGCAGGAGTAGGTCATCTGGCCTCTCGAGCCTGTTCCGCCATTCAGTAAGATTGTGGCTGATCTTTTCTTGGATTCAGCTCCACTTACCCGCCCGCTCACCATAAGCCTTAATTCCTTTACTGTTCAATAATTTATCTATCCTTGCCTTAAAAACATTCAATGAGGTAGCCTCAACTGCTTTACTGGGCAGGGAATTCCACAGATTCACAACCCTTTGTGTGAAGAAGTTCCTCCTCAACTCAATCCTAAATCTGCCTCCTCTTATTTTGAGGCCATGCCCCCTAGTTCTAGTTTCACCTGCCAGTGGAAACAACTTCCCTGCTTCTATCTTATCTTTTCCCTTCATAACCTTATATGTTTCTATAAGATTTCCCCTCATTCTTCTGAATTTCAATGAATATAGCCCCAGTCTACTCAGTCTCTCCTCATAAGCCAACCCTCTCAACTCTGGAATCAACCTAGCGAATCTCCTCTGCACCCCCTCCAATGCCAGTATACCCTTTCTCAAGTAAGGAGACCAAAACAGTATACAATATATCAGGTGTGGCTTCACCAGTACCTTATACAGCTGCAGCATAACCTCACTGTTTTTAAACTCCATCCCTCTAGCAATAAAGGACAAAATTCCATTTGTCTTTTTAATGAGCTGCTGCACCTGAAAACCAACTCCTTGAGATTCCTGCACAAGGATGCCCAGGTCCCTCTGCACTGCAGCATGCTGCAATTTTCTACCATTTAAATAAAGTCCATATTTCTGTTATTCCTACCAAAATGGATGACCTCACATTTACCAACATTGTACTCCATCTACCAGACTCTTGCCCACTCGATTAGACTATCTATATCCCTTTGCAGACTTTCAGCTTCCTCTGCACACTTTGTCTTTCCACCCCCTTAGTGACATCTGCGAATTTTGACACACTACACTTGGTTCCCAACTCCAAATCATCTATGTAAATCATAAACAATTGCGGTCCCAACACTGATCCCCAAACAGAAAAACACGCGTTTACCCCCTCTCTTTGCTTTCTATTAGTTAACCAATCCTCTATCCATACTAATATATTACCTGTAACAGCATGCACCTTTATCTTACATGGCAATCTTTTGTGCGGCACCTTGTCAAGTGCCTTCTGGAAATCCAGATACATTGTAACCAGAGGTTTCCCATTATCCACTGCATATGTATATCTATGGACACAGATGTTAAAAAATTTTCATTCTTATACATAGTATGCATTGCAATAAATGCACACTTCTGATTCAGTGTGATTGTTGTACAAGGTTAGAACGCAGGAACAAGGAAAAGCTATCTTCTAAGAGAATTGCCATTAGAATGGAGCAGAGGAATGCCTGGAAAATTGGACAATATCCATGCGATGCGCCTGTCTCTTATCAGGCGAGCTATTGTGGATATGCTTAAGTTAATAATGGATGGATGAACACACATAACAGTTCTCAGAGACCTCAGTGCTGGACCATAAATGTGCTCATTTAATTTTTATTTAATTCTGACAAGTGTTTTTATCTTTGGAGTGTTTACATTTTTTGACAACTGTTGGAGGAGGCAATCTGCCATGCAAATAAAGCAATGTAGTTCTGACTTGTGCAATACACATTTGCAACTTTTGGATACAAGCCATCTCAATTTTTTTATTGGGACTGGCGTGTCAACAACTTTTTATGACTGACTAACGCTTTTTTAAATGGCGGCTTTTGTTGTTTTCACAAACTGAATTTGCTTTTTCTTTTATTGAATTACTCGTTGCCACAGAGTTAGGCAGGTGCAGACACACCGGAATAGAGACAATGTTAAAAACATTGCAATCACTTCAGAAACAACTGCATTTAACTTCTCAGACAGCCAGATATTCATGTAGTGTTGGTACGGGTGAATGTGAGAAGTGTACAGGAGGTACATAGCACCTGGAATGCTGCGTCTCACCCATGTTATTAGCCACCCAATTTTTTAGCATCAATTCCATATGATGCCAAAAAAGATCATGAGAACATAGAAGTAAGGATGTTGTGACCTCATTCACCCTGTTTTCCATCATTGCTGATGTAATATTTAAATCTTGCCCATATAAAATTATATATGGCACTATATAAGGTAAAGTTTATTTATTAGCCGCAAGTAAGACTTACATTAACACTGCAATGAAGTTACTTTGAAATTTCCCTAGTTGCCACACTCCAGCACTTGTTCATGTCAAACACCTAACCAGCACACCTTTCAGAATGTGGGAGGAAACAGGAACACTTGAAGAAAACCCATGCAGACACGGAGAGACGTGCAAACTTCACATAGTCAATGACCCAAGCTGGGAATTGAACCCAGGTCCCTGGCGCTGTGAGGCAGCAGTACGAACCACGTTGCCACCATAAGAGTGAAGATATGGGCTCATTGGCTTTTATGATTCATAAAAGACTCGCTTCTCAGCTCTGCCAAATTTGTATTTTTATCTTCTTGTTGTCAACAAATACTTCATTAAATATTCATTAATACTTCTTTTGTTGTTGACTTTCCATTTCTCTCTTCCGCCCTGGTTCCACTTTCAGAGGCCTATGTTGATTAGGCATTTGCAATATGCCTATAGTTTTGCATTTATACAAGAAGGCCCCCACTTGCTGATATAGTCTTGAATCTCGGGGGCATTATTAGTTGTTAGCTTTGGTTCAGTGGCAGTGCTTTAACCTTCTAAGACAGGAGCTGGCGGTTTAAAACCCTCCTCCACTTGAGCACTTGGCAACTGTAGTGATAGCAAGGGAAGTGTAAATATCAAAAGAACCAAAAGAAAGATATACAGACAAAAACAGAAGGTTTGGAATCACAAGAGGAAAACAGAAATACAATTAGAAATGGAAAAATAAAGGCAGGAAGACCTGTTGATCGGAACAAATAAAATGAATAGAGGTAACGATCCTGGTGTGCATACAGTCAAATGTTAATGAAGTAGCAAGCATCATTATATTATTATTTTGAATGGACCTAGCTCACATTACGTTCTTTCTCTACACCTTAGCTATGACTGTAACAGTACTTTCTGCATTCTCTCCTTTCCTCCTCTACAAACGGTATGCTTTGGCTGTATAGCACTCTTACATTCTTAAAATCTCCTGCAACAATTGAAACCTGAGTGAGTGAGACTGAACACTTACAGTTATATATTTTAAGTGCCAGATGATTGACTGATAGGAGTTAACACTCATCATGATATTAAATGGATACTCAGACTGAAATGGATCAAATTTTAAGCATCTCTGTAAGTTTAGTTCATACTCCTGAGTAAATACAGCAATGCAGTGCCATTGAATGAATCTTAATACTTTGCACTGTATGCTAATATATGTGACAATAATAAATCAAATCAAATCAAACAAATTTTGCTCATGAATTAAACAGAATGATCTCAGTGAGCATGGCATCAATTTGGAAATGGCAGAACCAAAGGCCAAAGGAACAATTCATTGTGGTATGACATAACTCAGGAAATATTTAAAGGTAAATTTTAACAGTCTCAGTGATGAGCTCAAATTCAAATTACAGTGAGCCATTCCATCTTAAAGATCACTTTTATATCTTGCTGATTGGGTCAATGGAAAGGCCAGTGATCAGATGCCCATTGGTAGTTCTCTGACAAACATAGAAGCAGCATTTTGGATTTCAATTGGCCATGCATCCTGTGCTCCCTGTGATGTTGCTGGCTTGATACTCAAATTGCAATGGGCCATAATCTGCTCCAGCAGGGCATCTAATGGCAGCTGCTGCTAGACTTGCCCTTGCACACATTATGTTTTTGCATGGTGGCATGCTGGAAGTGCGAGCAGATAACATCTTACTAGAGAAAACAAGCACCTGGGACCTGAGTGAACTTTGCTAATGGACCTTTTTAACCAATTAGATTGAATGTTTGTGAAATACATGACATAGGGAAGGAGGTGTAGACTAGCTTTATGAATTCAATATCAGATCAGGTACAACAAGAGCAGAGAAAGCAAGATGAAGGGAGAGAGGAAAGAAGAGACAGAAATGAAAGGGAAAAATAATTTAAAAAAAAACAGATTTCACCTTTCACGTTTTTAAAATCTCCTACAACAATTGAAGCCTGAGTGAGTGAGACTCGATACTTATAATTATAAATTTTAAGTGCCAGATGGTTGACTGGCAGGAGTTAACACTCATCAAATCATTAAGTGGATACTCAGACTGAAAGGGACCATATTTTAACCATCTCTGCAAGTTTAGTTCTTACCTCCTGTGTAAGCAATGCAATATCATTGAATGAATCTTAATGATGAGTTAGATGGTGCATTATTGGTTTCACAGAGCTAATAGTGGAGTGACACAACTCAGAGCGCAACTTGCAGCTTTCTGAATTTACCCTCATGTCAGTCCCTCATCTGAAGTTGCTTTGGAATTGATGCCTCAATAATGGCAGTATCATTACAATATTAGTTGTGGCTCTGTGGTATCTCTCTTGCTTCTGTATCAAAATGCTATCAGTTCTAATCTCATTCTGAAGATCTTAGCACAAAACCTAGGCTGATATTCCCAGCACTGAGAGAATGCCACATTATTGGAAATATTGGATGAGATGTTAAGATCCCAATATTTCAAAGGAGAGTGGGGTTACCCAAAGTGTCCTGGTCAACATTTGCCCCTCAAGCAACATGACTAAAAGAAAAGCAAAGAAAATGTTTCTCTTCGTTTCTATCTTAAAAGAGACATCACTTATTTTTAAACTGTGACCGCTAATCCCAGTCTCACACAGAAGAGGAAACATCTTTCTGAGATTCACCCGATCAGGTCTTCTCAGGATCTTATAAAATGCAATAAGATTGCCCCTCTTTCTTCTAAACTTAAATGGGTACAGGCCCAAACTGTTCAAACTTTCTTCATATAGATACCCAAATTCCTCTGTCCCTCAGAGTTCTGCTCTCCATTTAAATAATATGCTGCTTTTTTAGTTTCCCTGCCATAGTGGACAGGTTCACATTTTCCCACATTATACTCCACTTGCCAAATATTTTCCCACTCAGTTAACCTAGCTATGTTCCTTTGCACACTCTTGCTTGCTCTTGGCAACTTCTTTTCCTAACTCAAACAAAAACAGAAAATGCTGGACAATCTCTGCAGGTCTGACAGCATCTGTGGGGAGAGAATAGAGCCAACATTTCAAGTCTGAATGACTTCTTCCTTTTCCTGTTAGTGACCGTGCATTTGGTCCCTTCATCCAAGCCATTGGTATGGATTGTAAATAGTTAAGGTTCAATTTCGATACCTGTGCTACCTCACGAGTTACAGCTTGCCACCTCGAAAATGATTCATTTATCCCTACTATCTTCTCACTGTTAGTTAACCAAGCCTCTATCTATGCTTATATGTCATCCCTACACCATGAGCTGTTATTTTATGTAGCAGCCTCTGATGTCACACCATATTAAATGGCTTTTGGAAATGAATAAAGAAAATGGTGGAAGCATTGAACAGGTATTTTGTGTGCTTTACTGTAGATTTACAAAACATCCCATAGGTATTTGAAAATCAAAAAGCAAAAAGAATGGAGGTGCTTAAAACAATCACCATCACCAGATAAAAAGTATTAGGAAAACTATTAAACCTAAAGCCTGTTGTACCTTGCTGGCTTGCATCCTATGGTCCTAAAAGAAGTGATTGCAGTGTTAGTAGGGGCACCAGATATAATCTTCAAAATTCCTTAGATTCTGGAAGGGTCCCAGTGGATTGGAAAAGAGCAAATCTACAACTTTACTCAAGAAAGGATGGACACAGAAAGTAGGAAACTGTGGTGTACTAGGTCAGAAAATTTGGCGTACAGCCAAATCTTCATCCACTGCAATGGGATGGGAAAATCTCGTCGTTGTGAACGGCCATAAGATTCAAGCCTATGGATCCATTGTCCAGGCTGCCTTTGCCAATCTGATCATCGCAATCGGCATGAAAATTAAATTCACTCATAATTATTGTCCAGAAGGCATGCTGGTTAGGTGTATTGGCCACGCTAAAATTCTCCCTCAGTGTGCCCAAACAGGCGCTGGAGTATAGCGACTAGGAGATTTTTTACAGTAACTTCATTGCAGTGTTAATTTAAACCTACTTGTCACTAATAAATAAACTTTAAACTTTAATTATTGCTGCACATTTTGTACATGCCTCTGTCATTTCTTAGTGTATATTCCATCCTATATTGTAACTACTGTTAGGGGCCAATGAATTACTCCTACAAGTGACCTCCTACCATTCCTAGTTCTTAACTGTACCCAAACTAATTCTACATCTTGCTATTTCAAGCTAAGGCTGCATGACTAAAGGTGACATTAGTGAATTAGTGAGAGGCGATTCTCAGAGAATCATCTTCCAGTACTATGCTGATGTTATCTTTAATTAACAGAGTTTCTTGAGTCTCTTATCATTCTGAAATGTCAACTACCCTTCAATCCTCAAGTCCCAGTCTTGGTTACCTTGCAACCATGCCTTGGTGATGGCTATAAGGTCAAATATATTTATGTCTATCTGTGTTAAAAAAATCATCCATTTGTCATGAATGCCATGTGTATTCAGATACCATGTGTTCAACTCTATCTTTTTGCCATTTTTGCAATTTCTGGTCATGTTTGCTGATGCACTCCTAAGTTTCTCTGTCCCTTCCTGCCACTCTCTTGCAATCATTACCCAAATTGCTACCCTGCTTAATTCTTTGTCATTTCCCTTTAATTTACCATTTCTCCTCTCCCATGATCCCTTCCCTATACTATTTAGTTTAACCCTGGCTGCACTTTTGCCCATGGCAGGGGCAGGCCCACATTATGTGGGAAGCTCAGCAAATTTAGCTGCATGGGCTGGCGTAAGACAAGTGGGGGCAGAGAATCTCCTTTGCAGAACCCTGGCCCCATTGGAGGCACCCCTGCCCAAGGTCATCCTCACTTTAATCATCCCCATAGTGCCTTGAACCCACTCCACTGTCACCTCCTCCACCTCCCTTGCTGCTCCCCAACTGCAGGCTTTCTCAGGCTCCTTGGCTTGGCGGGACTGCCTGTAATGCCAGAATTGGCTACAACTCCCAGCTGGCACTGCTGAGATTACAGAGCTGTGGGCCATCCAATTGGCTGGTAGCCCTCGAAGGCAGCACTTTCTCCTGAGATAGTGGTGGATGTTGGTTGTAAGGCACAGAGGGTAGGTGGCACAGTGGCACGGTGGTTAGCATTGCTGCCTCACAGCACCAGGGATCCAGGTTCAATTCCTGGCTTGTGTCACTATCTATGTGGAGTTTGCACGTTCTCCCCTTGTCTGCATGGGTTTCCTCCAGCTGCTCCGATTTCCTCCCACAGTCTGAAAGACGTGCTGGTTAGGTGCATTGACCCAAACAGGCGTCGGAGTGTGACAACTAGGGGAATTTCACAGCATCTTCATTGCTGTGTTAATGTAAGCCTTACTTGTGACTAATAAATAAACTTTAAAAAAAGGCAATTAACAGTGTATCCAGCATTAGTTTGCAGTGGGGCAGCCATCAGGATCATGGATAGGCTACTCTGACTGACTTTTTAACTGAGTTTGGGGAGGGGGGGGGAGATGCGATTGTGGGAGAGGGACCACGCCTTGTAATCTGTAAAACATCGACAGCACCAGTCAATTGTCTGCTTATTTTAGTTTGCTGCTGAAATGTTTCTCTGGAATAGATGTGTCAGAAATCTCTTCATTTAAGAATGCACTTGCTTCATATTTGTTTAAAGATATGAAATATAACTTCTTACACAAAACAAGGAAGTAACTGTGGAAACGAAGCAATGGCTTAAGATGGCCCTGGATGTGTGTTTCACTCATTCGTATAAGCAGTAGATGGTGTCTTAATGGCAATGGCCCTGCAGCAAAGAAAATGTTCAATTTATTTAATTGTACCCGGTGAGGAAACACCTTAAAATATTTCTGGAACAGCCTGAGCAATCGTTTCCTAACAATGAACATTATCATTAACAAAATACGCATGGAGCTACCTTCCCTGTGTAATGAAAGGGTTACTAAGCATTGGCCCTACAACCTTCAATTCAGTTTTGCATACGATGTGTGAGATTTATGTCACTTCCTACTAATAGCAGCTGCTTTATTGTGCCGTCAGCATTTTTAATTTTAAGTACACCTGTTAAGCAAATAAGTACCATCAAGAAGAGAATAGATTTGTTTAATCAGCACCCTGTCTACCTATAAGCGTAATTTAATCCAATGAGACATTTCTGTTCCTCCCTTTACACATCAGCTTAGGTTTTCCAGTGCACACGGCATCTCAGCTGAAGAAAATGCTTCTATTTCCATCCACTTTTACAGAAATCAGCCTCCTAGCACCACCATGCAATTAACCCTTAGCACACCTCAGGCTACAATGAAAGAATAAATCCTCTGTTACATATGGAGCATCATGGTGGCATAGTGATTAGTACTGCCCTCACACGGTGCCAGAGACCTGGGTTCAATTCTGGCCTCGGGTCACTCGGGTCTGTGTGGAGTTTGCATGTTCTCCCTGTGTCTGCGAGAGTTTCTTCCCACAGTCCAAAACTGTGTGGGTTAGGTTGATCAGCCATGCTAAATTGATCCTTGTGTCAGTGGGATTAGCAGGGTAAATATGTGGGATTATGGGAATAGGGCCTGGGTGGGATTGTGGCCAGTGCATTCTGGATACTCACCTTTCGCTGTGCAAAAAATGCTTTTCCTGTCATCTTTGGTTCTTTTGCCAATTACCCTAAATAGGTGCCCACTGGCTCTTGCCTCTTCTGCCAGTGGGAATTATTTCTCTGTAATGACAATAAAGAAGCTATATGAATGCAAATTGCTGTTGCTCAGGCAGTTTTATTGATTGAGGGATATGGATAGACCAGGAGATCAGGAGGATTTCCTTGCTGTTCTACAAAATTGTGCCGTGGGATCTGATAGAACCTCAGTAATGACTCACAACAAAAACTTCTGACTTCTGTGTGAGGATGGAACATGGAATTGGATAAAGGATGGGCACTAAATTTGGCAACAACGACACACTCACAGACTTTGGAGAAGGAAGGAAGGCGCTGGAAGTTTGCAAAGTCTTTGCAACGGTTCATGGTTTCTTTTGAGGAGAGAAATGATGACGACAGGGTTTGAATGTGTGAAGGACAAAATCTGAGGAGAGAAACAGATTGCAAACAGGAAGCACAGAGAAGGAATAAACAAATCCTTTTCAGAGTGGCAGGCAGTGACTAGTGGGGTACTGCAGTGTTCAGTGCTGGGATCCTGGCTATTCACAACGTGCGTTAATGATTCGGACAAAGAATCTGAATGCAATATCTCCAGATTTGCAGATGACACTATGTGAGTGGCAGCGTGTATTGTGAGGGGAATGCTAAGAAGCTGCAGAGTGACTTGGACAGGCTGGCTGAGGGGGCAAATACTTGGCAAATGCAATACATTGTGGATAAATGTGAAGTAATCCACTTTGGTGGCAAAAACAAGAAGGAAGATTATCTGAGTGGTAGCAGCTTAGGAAAAGGGGAAGTGCAGCATGGTGGAACAGTCGCTGAAGGTTGGCATGCAGGTATAGCAGGCAGTGAGGAAAGCTAATGGTATTCTGGCCTTCCTAGCAAGCGGATTTGCATATAGGAGTAAAGATGTCTTGCTGCAGTTATATAGGGCATTGTGAGGCCACACTTTGAGTATCCCGTGCAGATTTGGTCTCCTAATCTGAGGAAGGACATTCTTGCTATTGAGGGAGTCCAGTGAAGGTTCACCAGATTGATTTCTGGAGTGGCAGGACTGACATACGAAGAAAGACTGGGCCAATTGGGCTTGTCCTCAGTGGAATTTAGAAAAAAATGAGAGGGGGTCTCATAGAAACGTGTAAAACCCTGATGGGGCTGGACAGGCTAGATGTGGGAAGAGTGTTCCTAATGTTGTAGAAGTGCAGAACTAGGGATCACAGTCTAAGAATAAGGAATAAACGATTCAGAACTGAGCTGAGGAAGAACTTCTTCACTTTGAGAGTTGTGAACCTGTGCAATTCACTACCACAGAAAGCTGTTGGGGTCAGTTCATTAGATATGTTCAAGAGGGAGCTGGATGTGGCCCTCATGGCTAAAGGGACCAAAGGGTATGGAAAGAAAGCAGGAGTGGGAGACGGAAAGTGCATGAGCAACCATGGTCATATTGCATGATGGTGCAGGCTTGAAGGGCTGAAAGCCTACTGCTGTACTTATTTTCTATGTTCTATGTTTCTAAAACTATTAAAAAGATCAGCAACATGGGATGATAACAGAGAGAGAATAATGGCTTTAATGGGGACAAAGGCACCAAAAGCGGAGGTGTAGGTATGATTGAGTAGATCAGTAGCCACAGAAATCCATGGCAAATGTAGAGCCAGTTGCACAAAAATTGGGAATTTGAAAGCATCATTATAAGTGACATGAGGGAGCATACTTCCCAGGATGGACTCAGAGCAAAGTGGGTTGTGAAGAAGAAGGGGAAATATAAATGGATAACAGTGGTACAAGCAAGTGGTTAGAGATGGCCTTAGTTATGGCTTGCATGGTGAGAGTAGAAAGGACACATGAGATGACAAAGCCTGTGGCCGAGGATATGGGGAAGCAAGTTTATCAGTGGACAGAGGTTAAAGATAGATAAGAGGGTAGTGAACACAGAAAAAATAGAGCATGAGTGTTGAGATGCAGGAAAAATTCACCAAGTCACTTAGTACGGAGGATGAAGGAAGAAAGCAGTGAGCATATCTTGGAAACTAGCTGCGTGTGGTAATTGTGTGGGCTGTAAAGGACAAGGATTTTGTCTTTGTGATATGTTCAAGATCACAGTCTAAGAATAAGGGGTAAGCCATTCAGAACTGAGATGAGGAAGAACAAAGATCAGTGGAACAAAATGAGATTCTCAAGAGAGGACAAAATATCAGACAATAGGTATCCAGGTGAAGGTGTAAATTGATGATGTGTTCCAAATCATCACCATGATGGTCTGAAGAGAGACGGATGTTAGAATGCAGGGGCAGGAGGGGAAGGTTTCGCCATCCCAGTCAAGTTCCCATCAAGGGCATGATGTTGATACTTTCACCCAGAGTAAGCGCATAGTTAGCAAAAGGGTTTTGATCACAAGTGAGTGAGCAGATTGTCTGGTTGGCTATCTCATTGTGGAACATTGCAAGTTCCTAGTTTTTGACAATTCAGGAGCATTCAGTAGTGGCCCAGTGATATGGGAACTTGTGAAATGTACTATTCAAACTTTATTAAAGTAAAGTTTATTTATTGGTCACAAGTAAGGCTTACAATAACACGGCAAAGAAGTTACTGTATTAACTTTCTTTTTGGTATTTTCCAGGTTTTGAACCAGACTAAGTCAGAAGAAAGGAACTAATTTGAGACGACTTTGCAGTTTGTGTACATTCTGGAGTTGTTGTACATTTTGGAGTTTGTGTACATTCTGGATTTGTTGTACATTTTGGAGTTCGTGTACATTCTGGATTTGTTGTACATTTTGGAGGTTGTGTACATTCTGGAGTTGGTGTACACTCTGGAGTTTTTGTACATTCTGGAGTTGGTGTACTTTCTAGAGTTTGTGTACATTCTGGAGTTGGTGTACAGTCTGGAGCTGATGTAATTCTGGAGTTGTTGTACATTCTGGAATTGGTGTACATTCTGGAGTTGCTGTCCTCTTAGAGTTTGTGTGCATCCTGGAGTTTGTGCAAATTCTGGAGTTGGTGTACATCCTGGAGTTGGTGTACATTCTGGAATTTGTGTACATTAAATATTCATTTTCAAAACACTGATCGTCAAACATCCTTTTTAAAATAAATAATCAATTGAGAGAACTACCCTAAGCCATGAGATGGACTGAATGTTGGGTGTTAATTTTTAGTCTATGGCAGTACTCTGAAAGTGATCAGCACTAGAACCCGCCTATGAAAACTGGGCGAGGCCTGAGCAATAACTATCTCTGCCAAACAGCTGCTGAGTGACTCACTTCTCAGACCTCTCTGTACGAAGCACCTTAGAAATTTTACACTGAAACCTTGGGCTAAATACATAAATTGTCCCATAAAATGTTTCTGCAGGAGTAAACCTTACTTGGGCAGACCTGTTTTGGAATAATGACAATGTATCTACCTCTCAGATTCCTACTGGAATGTATCTGCTGTATCCTAATGCTAATAAAGCAGCGCAATGAAGGAGCAATTTAAAGAGTTCTATCACTTCCCTTTGGGTGGCATGGAAGCACAGTGGTTAGCACTGCTGCTTCACAGCTCCAGGGACTTGGATTTGATTCCTGGCTTGTGTCACTGTGTGAGGTTTGCACATTCTCCTCGTATCTGTGTAGGTTTCCTCTGGGTGCTCTGGTTTCCTCCCACAGTCCAAAGATGTGCAGGTTAGATTGATTGGCCATGTTAAAATTGCCCCTTAGTGTCCTGAGATGCGTGGATTAGTGGGTAGATATGGAGGTAGGGTGTGGGTGGGATTGTGGTTAGTGTAGACTAGATGGGCCAGATGGCTTCTTTCTGCACTGTAGTGTTTCTATGATTTCTATCATTTTCTGGGTTTTCATTTATAACCAATTACCATGGTAACATCTTGGAGTCAATCCAACTCTTTCACTGTGGTTTGGTGTGAGATTTGAAAGATAAGGAGCACAGCTGAATGAACTTGAATCCTGATATTCTGTCACATTCTTTGCAATTATGGTACCACTGATTTTTTTTGCGAAATCTGGTCAAATTATCTTTTGGTAACAGTAGGGTGTTTTCTCAATAAAGATTTTGATGATGAAACGTTCAGCATTGCATTAAAGCCATAAATCAAATTGTTAAGAATGCATTTACAATTTCACTGTCTTTCTCCTCCCAGTAGTCTTCAAAATCATCAACAACTTCAGAAATGTGCACTCCTGCTCTTAGTCACCACAAGATGACAATTACTAGCACTTAAACAAGTCCTGCATATTTATGTTAAAAGACTGAAAGGTCCCGGAAGTGTTGGAGATCTTTCCCACGTATTTATGGGCTGGGATTTGCCACAATTAGCCATGAGTCTGTTGACACTGGCTGTTATTACTGGATATATCTACCAACAATTTCTAGTCCCTGCAAATGCAGAATTAAATGTAGAAATCCAAAGTAGCTGAAAGAGGTGCCCTCCTCCTCCCCAAGGTGTGTTGTTATAGCCCTCGCTGATAGACTCAATAGGCTGAACTTGATCTACTTAATCACTGGATCCACACGAAAGAACACTGAAAAAGTTAGGGCTCATTCACTAAAGAGTAAGTGGGTTTTCAACAGTACAATGAGTGATAAATTACTTTTGAACAAGCTCTTTAGCACAAAAAATTGTGTTATGATTGTGGAGCTTTGTTCCCACAGAAGAAAATTCATGTTGCAGGTATTTTTTTTTATTTCTTTTATCTCTCTCCCTTAATCCCATTTGTCTGTCCCAGCCTTTATTTTGCTTCCTACCCATGATATATTCACGATTTACATTCCTTGGTTTTTACTTCCTGGTTTGCAGTCTGTGAGTCTCAGTAAAGATGTTGCAAACTGATTGATAGAAGAGCTGTGTTCTTATTTGTCCTGCCTCCTGGTGCCACAAGTGTCCCCCGTGCTGAATCAGATAACTGATTAGTGGGAATCCCTCGTGACAAAGCTTATGAAAACTCAACTGTGTGTGAGAGGAATGGCAAAAAGTTATTTCTTCACTGCAGAAAGGAAAATCCGACAGCATATACTGTATACTGAGGTTAAAATGATTAATTTAAATAATTTGTAATCACAAAAATATTAGCTTCAAGGCCTATTTTTGTGCTGTTTCATCTTCTTCACCTCTTTTCCTTGTTTTAGGTTTGGATCAAAGAATGCCTTATTAACAAATTGCAGGTATCATACCATACCAACTTGTTCAATACAATTCAAATTTCTTGATGGGGAAACATTTATTTATGTTCTTTAATGTTGCTGATATTCAGAAGGTGTAAAATCATTCAGGCACAGAGAAGCATCAAAGGTTTTAATTTTGTAACATCACGGAAAGAAAGAGAGAAAGGAAGCATAGAATGAAGAAGAACAGGAAGGGAAAAAATATAGAGAGATAAAGGAACATGAGAAAAATAGAACATTAGAAAGATTGAATGAAGAGGCACAGTGCACCACACAATAAAGTGCATCTAGTGTCTGGGGGAGTTAGAACATGGCTATCATTTTATATTTCCCCATAGTTAAGCTCTCTGTCTCTGCCATTTGATCAAAGATAGGAATAAACAAATGTTCTCTCCAGAAAATGTTGGTCCTTCCTCTCCGTGAGGGACTTACTTGAGTGTCAGCTATGGTTCAGTCACTCATCCTTGAGTTACAAGGCTTCAAGTTCCAATCAGGGTTTAAGCATGAAAGTCAAGGCTGAATCTCCAGTGCAGTACTGATGGAGTATTGCACTGTGGAAAGTGTCATCTTTCAGACAGGTTAAGCCATTGTCCTAGTTGCCTGCTCAGGTGATCTACAAAAGATCCAATAGTGCTAATTTCAAGAACAGGGGAGTTATCTCCCATATCTTGGCCAGCGTCAGAAAAATAGATTATCTGATCATTATCACATTAGTGCTTGTAGGAGTTTGATGTGCAAATTGGCTATCACTTTTCTGACATTATAATTCTTCAAAAGCACCTTGCGACATTTGCCGATTGTGTAAAGTGTTATATAAGTGTTACAGTGAAGTCAAATGCATCAAACCTTAATGTACCAAAATGATTTTAAAGTGTTTAACCACTTTTTTGATCACATTGTTCACCAATATTACCTGATGCATGGGATCAGTAACAGCCACCAAACTGACATGAAGCTAGGCAGTGGATCCCTTTGTGTGAACTAACTTTGCTAGGGATTGCCTGGAGTGTAGTTTCTCCATATTTAATAATGGTCATTGTAACTGGCAATCTTCATAAATTGATAATGAATTTCTAACATGTTGGACTGGGTATTCCCATAGGCTTCAGGATCCCGAAGTTAGGAGCCAATGGGAATCTGAGCTTGCAGCTACTGGCCGTGTGCCAGACAGTGCAATCTTCTCAGAGACAGCCTTCTGATTGAACAACTTGATGCCCACCTTCTTATTAAGGATGGCAGGTGGTCTCCCGGTGCTGTTGGACCAATCACAGGGCTGGCAGCACTGGAGTCTCGACAGGTCAACTAGGGCAGTACTGAGACAGGTTGGTGAATGCAAGGTTGCATTAACATGGCGAAACCTTCGGAGGTATTTATTTAAAGAGAAAACCATAAGGGGAAAAATCTGTTATGCCTCTTAAAGTGGAGAGAACTCCCTTTGGGTGGATCCTTGGTGTTATGCGTGTGGCCTTTTGTATTGGCGATCGCCTTTCTGTAGAATAGAGCTTCTTGATCAAATGGTCCTCCAGCCAATCACAGGCAGATCGCTTCCATTGAACTGGTGATTTCCAGGTGTTGTAAGGAGCTGCACTGTGGGCTGCAAAGTATGGCGCACTGGCAAAATCAGCTTCAGAGATTGCCACTCTCCCTGGCCTGTCTGTGCATGGGAAACTTCACAGGTTTGTGTCAGAGTGCCACCTCCACGTGGCTCCCTCCTGTTTCTCAGGTCTTTACCCCTGTTCCTACCTTCATAGGACCAGGAAAATTCAACCTATTACATTTCTATGAATTAGTACATCAACTGCTTATCTTCAAATAAATGTGATCTAGCCTTTATTGCGACTCAACAGGATGTAGTTATCTTTCCATTGATATGCACCTGAAGCTTTATTGTGCAACTGCTGTGTACATAGTTTGTGGGTCAGGTGCAGAATTTCAGAACAGGGCGGCTATATGCAATTAAAGTTCAATTGCTCACTTTACATATTTTGTTTGAGCATGTTCTGTCAGCTGTATTGTGATGGATTGGGACTTGATGAGTGTAGGGAGACTGTCACCTTCTTATTGCTTCCTTTCTTCTAATTTGTCAGACATTCATACATTTGGAGACCACTATATCAAAATAATTTCTATTTTTTTCCTAATTTTGTACCTGATAATATAAAGCTACCATGCATACTTAAAGTAGATTTACAAGTGAACAGTAAAATATATTAAACAATTTTTCAGCTGGACATCATTATTGGGAGGAAGAAGAGCCATGAATTCTTCATGGGACCTTGTATTTAAATGACTGCTTTAAAAATGCATTTTAACTGAACTGCTGTTGAACGAAGTGTCTGAACATCAGATCTGCATGTTTTGAGTTGCCAAGTTGATTGCTGTAAATTGGAAAAAAGCTTTTTTAATATGGTTAATATTTGGTAACAATGAACGGTTTTACTTTGACTAACAACAGGAATATTTGAAAGATTAGAGCAAGAATTAAAACATTGTGACATCTAATTCTACTTTACTTAAAGCCCTTTCTTCTCAACCTCTTTCTCTCTGGTGATGGAGTACAGTTCCACAGCTGCCAGCACATAACTGTGTCAAACTCTTGTTGCCCAATCATCCTGGGCTAACCTCGGGGACGCTGCTGTTCACAGCCACAACTGGGGCTGATTCAACCTGTCCTGTACTATCCCAGGCCAGACCAGGCCAGACTCCTGCCAGCAATAGGAAGACTTTGAATGTCAACCAGGAAAATGTGAGAGCTGCTGCACCAGGAATAGCTGCTCCAGCATCTGAAATAATGGGAGCCACGTTAAAAAGGCCAGAAGAACCCAGAAGGCCTTCCAATGAAGTTTTAGGGGAAGGACAAAATCCCACTACTGATCCCTCACGCTGCAAAAGAAGGATCAATGTGCCTTTGAATGCTATCGGGGAGTCACTCTTCTCCCCATGGTCTGTACGGCTGCCTGTATGTTGGTGGACAGCAAGAAAATCCAGTGGCTTTCTCGGATACTCACAGAAAAGCTGAGGAGGCAGCTGGCAACCTTCCCCATCTAGAATTTCAGGATGATGTGAGGATTTTCCTCCTTTCCAATTTCCCACTATTATACTGTATAATTTAGAGACATTTAGTGGACCAGAATCTAAGCCCTGGGGGTGTCCATACATTTGACATTCACACACACTACATTCCACAGTGGTTGCTAGACAGTAACTAACAGGAAACCGGAATGATTTATTTCCTCTTTCTTTCTAGTTTCTGGTCATTGAGGTTAATATAACCACACCACAGCAGAAATCAGCTAACTTAAAATGGATCTGCAAACAAACCTCTGTACTTATTTAATATGCCTTTGTGGATTTCAGCAGTAAGCAGGCTGTTTATATTGGTGGAATGTAACACAGCTTCAGAACTTCTTCACTCCGACCGAAATCAGTCCAAAGATGTGCAGATTAGGTGGATTGGTCATGCCACGTTGCCCCTAGGAGTGCAATCTTACCTGCCGTTCATGCCATGCTCCAGCTGCAGTGAGGTTAGGGAATTTAGTGGCCAGCCAAATCTCCGTTCACTGCAGCAGGATGGGAAAGTTCCGCCAGCGAGAACAGTGATAAGATTCCAGCTTAGTATCTTAAGACGTGTAGGTTAGAGGAAATGGTAGGATAAATATATGGAGTTGCAGGGATAGGGGCGGGGGTGGGCCTGGGTAGGTTGCTCTGTCAGAGAATCAGTGCAAACTTAATGGGCCGAATGGCCTGTTTCTGCAATGTAGGAATTCTATGGAATCCATGGGGCGATTCTCCCATTCTGATCCATAACATTTTGGTGGATCGGATCAGGAGATGTACGTGTGCACCAATTCGCAGGATTCCTGACACATGCGTTTCTGACACATGTGCATCTCCCACCTTCGGAAAGCAGATGCGGTTGGGATCGTGCAGGAAGCCGGCAGGAAGACCAGGTGAGTCATTTTAATCTTTTTTTAATGTTATTTAAATGTGACTATTGGTCCTGGAACTGAATTCCCTGGGCCTGATGGCATCTCCCATCCCGCCAGCGCAAATTCACTTTGGCGGTGTTTAGAGTAGCTCCTTACTTTCGGGGAACTAACAGGAGACCGTGCTGGAGTGAAGGAGGGCAATTGGGGCCCCCTAGGGGTCAGGCAATGGGGGTGGTGCTCCCTGGGCATGGGCAGCCTGGCAGTGCTAGCCTGTGTCCCCTAGCACTGCCTGAGGCAAAGTGCCCACGCCCAGGGGACACATTGGCACTGCCCATTGGGTGTGGGACAGTGCCCAGAGGGTACCCTGGCACTGTCTATTGGGCATGGGGCAGTGCCAAGGGGTGGGGCCTATTGTGTGTCGTGCTTGGGGGTGATCGGTGTGGTTGGGGGGTCCCTTTGCCACTCCACATGGGGATCGGTCAGGTCTGGAGGGAGGCCAGTGATTGGGACAGTCTGGGATGGCGGGGGACAGGAGGGGGTGTCTGCCGGAGTGGTCTGCCTCCTGGTGGGGTCTGCTGGGGTGGGGAGAGCGCTGGAGATCGGGGCGCTCCAGGATGCGGTGGGAGGGGAGTTGGGCCTGGCCAGAGAATGCTTGTAGGGGCTGTGAATGGGTCACGATTAGGACGTGAGGAGTGTGGAGGAGCAGCACTGCGACGATCCCTGGTTGGTCAGTGATTGAGCTGGCTAGAAAACCAGAGGCTGACAGATTGGGGCCACTGCGCATGCGCAAAGGCTCAGAATTATTAATCTCCGGCCCTGAACTTTTAATGATATTCACAATTGTGACCTCTGCAGTGCACAGAGTGTGGGAAATTCAAGTTTGGACTCCCAATGAAAAAACAATTGTGAATTACATCATTTTTCCCACCAATTCAGCACTTACACAATTTTTTTGGGAGAATCGCCCATTATGATTCATAGAAGTCTCAAACAGATTTCGTGGAAGGCTCTGGTCTCCTGGTATGAGTAAACTAATTGGCAGGCTGGACACAATTGTAAAACACTGATACTTTACCAACAACCCAAACATCCAGCTATATTTAACATTTGGTTAATGCTGAGGCCACCTAGTGTCTGAGTTGCACTCAGCAATAGGTGTAAGGATGGGGCAGTGTTTGATTCCTTTAAACTCAATAAACGCTTCATATTAAATATTCATATTATATCCAAAAGATAAGGCTGAAGCATTCACAGCAATCTTCAGCCAGAAGTGCCAAATGGATGATTTCTCTCAGCCTCCTCCTGAGATCCCCAGCATCACAGATTCCAGTCATCAGCCAATTTAATTCTCTCCACGGGTTATCAAAAAATGGTTGAAGGCACTGGCTACTGCAAAGGCAATGGGCTCTGACAATATTCCAGCAATAGTACTGAAGATCTGTGCTCCAGAACTTGCCACACCCCTAGCCAATCTGTTCCAACACACCTACAATATTGACGTTACCCTGGCAATGTGGAAAATTGCCCAGGTATGTCCTGTACACAAAAGCAGGACAAATCCAACTCAACTAATTACCGCTCCGCCAGCCTGGAAGAGGTCATCAACAGTGCTATCAAGTGGCACTTACTCAGAAACAGCCTGCTTACAGATGTTCTGTTGAGTTTTCCCTGACCTTATCAAACCCATGGTTCAAGCATCAATAAAAGACCTGAGCTCCAGTTGTGAGGTGCAAGCGATTGTCCTTAACAAGGCTGCATTTCACCGAGTGACATCAAGGAGTCTTAGCAAAACTGGAGTCAATGCGAATCAGAAGATAACTCTCTGCAGGTTGGTATCATACCAAGCACAAAGGAAGATGTTTGTGGTTGTTGGAGACCAATCTTATGCAGAAGTCCCCAGGACAATTTCTGAGGCCCAACCATCTTCAGCTGATTCATTGATGACCTTCTCTCTGTCATAAGGTCAGAAGTGAGAATGTTCACTGATAACTGCACGATGTTTGGTACCATTCATGACTCCTCAAACACTGAAGCAGTCCATGTCCAAATGCAGTAAGACCTGGGATAATATTCAAGCTTGGGCTGTAAAGTGGCAAGTGATATTCACGCCACACAAATAGCAGGAAATGACCATCTCCAACAAGATCCAACCATTGCCCCTGGACATTCAATGGCATTACTATTACTGAATGCCCTGCCATCAACATCCTGGGGGTTACTATTTACCAGAAACTGAACTGGATTAGCCGTATAGATACTGTGGCTATTAGAGCAGGTCAGAGGTTAGGAATACTGTGGCGAGTAACTCACCTCCTGACTCCCCAAAGCCCGTTCACTATCTACAAGGTACAAGTCAGGAGTGTGATGGAATACTCCTCACTTGCCTGGATAGGTGAAGTAATATCACTCAAGAAGCTCGACACAATCAATGAAAATTTAGATTCAGAATGAAGTGAAACTGATGGAACTGGTTAATTCTGTTGAACAGAATGTCCAGACACAGGGGACCCGACCATATCTCAGTGAATGTGTTCAGCACTGGTCTGGCAAGTCAAAGATATTCCTGTTTGCTTCTCTACAAAATTCCTAATTTGTCTGTGCTGCAAAAGATCCCAACCAAAGCAAAACCAATCGAAGCCCATCCCAGTGACTGCCTGAAGTGAAGTCTGTGATCTGTCAATTTCAGTCATTCAGTATTTCACTTTTAGTTTCATGGGTTGGTGTCACTTTGAATTGAACTCAAATCAAAAGCTAGGTCACTTGTACCACAAGAGGACTTACAAGTGGAATAAGCAGAATACTACAGATACTGGAGACCTGAAATAAAAACAGAAAGTGCAGGAAAATCTCAATCGGTCTGGCAGCATCTAAGGAAAGAAATTAGAGATGGGCAATAAAAGCTGGCCTAGCAAGCGAAAACTGCAACCCTTTAATAAATAGAGTGAATGCTTTATGTCCAATGTGACTCTTCTTTAGAACTGAAGAGATGCAGAAATGTGGTGGGTTTTATACTGTTTAAATAAGGGCTCAGAAAAGGTTGGAAGTAATTGTCCATTGCGACAACTAACCATAATCATTAACCAATGTTTTAGATGAATTCATCAGATGGATAAAATAGCTTTATCTGTGTATCTTTTGAATTCAGATAACAGAACTATCAATGTTATAGTCATCAAACATCAATTTGGTGACATGTTGCAAATGAGCTCACTGCAGTTGGCAGGATGCCAGTTCTACAGCCGTAGGGTTAATAACAAATGTAATAGATGTATGGTACGTATAATAGCATACCCCAGGTCCACAAAGAAATAAACAGCAGCTTGAGCTCCTGGAGTCTGAGCTGAAAAAACAGCCCTTGTCATAAACAGTGACTTTTATGTGCTTGATAACTCGAGCAAACAGACTCAACTCAGAAATCATCAACCAGCTGTTACACACTCTGTCCTCCTGAATGACATCTCTTGTCCTTAGTCGGTAGGGCTATCGAGAATCCATTTACTCTCCAAAGGCAAATTTAGAGAATTATTACCCCTTCAGATTTTTGCAAGCCATTTGGCTTAAACCTCATGGATTATAATCAATAACTGAGGGCAAT
Source organism: Carcharhinus amblyrhynchos (assembly GCF_965287045.1). NCBI lineage: Eukaryota > Metazoa > Chordata > Chondrichthyes > Carcharhiniformes > Carcharhinidae > Carcharhinus > Carcharhinus amblyrhynchos. The sequence goes on along the minus strand of NC_137327.1, from coordinate 43,506,690 downwards.
GTCAACTGAATACCAAGACTGCTAACAAACTGTTTAATGTAAAAAGATCCGAAGAGGTTAAGTTAGAACAGTGTGTGGGAGAAATGGAAGAAATGTAGGTTGTCTCAGAGAAGCTTCTTTTGGCTTCTTTAACTTTAGTGCTGAAGGTAGCCCTGTTTGCACTACACCATAGATTAGACCAATGTTCCCCAGCAGCAAGTACCCATACAAACCACATACAAGTCAGTCCCTTTCAATTACTGTCTCACACATGTGAGGCAGTGTAACAACCTTAAAGATGATGTGCACATTAATAAATTTCTGGTACACTCTTAACAAAAAGCCTGGTTTGGATCCTAAATCTTTTCAGTGGTGTTTTATTGAATTATTCAGGTACATCTTCCACTTGCTGCTCACAGTGTAAAACTGGTTGCTGTGGATTAGAAACCAGAAGAAATAAAAAGCATTTATTTCTAAAGGGGACCAACAGAAGGTATCCATAGGGGACCCATGTGTGGTTTCTATAGGAGGTCTATAGGTAGTTTCTGTAGGGGACCAATGGATGGTTTCTGTAGGGGGCCCATGCATGATTTTAATAGGGGGTTATTAAGACCCGGCCAAAGATTTCGAAGTGTTTTGTGAAGTTAGCCTAGGTCCTAAGTTTTGCATTTTATTTTGACATTTGGGAGTGTAAGGTGTTTCACTCCAGATATGATTCCATGAGGAAGATTTTATCAAACAAAGTTTATTTAAGAACACAATTTGAATATAACAAAAAGCATAACATTTACAAATTACAAGACTTAAACATGACACAGTACAACTCCTAACAGCTAGCTATCTCTGCTGTTCCAAGTTAAAGCATCATTTCACAGATATACACCCTTTTTCAGACTTCGCACAAAATAGGTATATTCACATGACCCTGCCTTTTCAGCTTTGTAACACTTATGGATAGAAATCCAATCCTGCAATTTTTGGAGAAGGATATATCCTTAAAATGGCCAACTTCAGAGAAGAAACTTTCTCCCTGGTGACTTCCAATCTTCAGAGGGAAAAACGTTGTTTTTTCTTCAGCTTCAAGCAACTTTTGAAAATGAAACTAAAACTGGCATTCTCTGTGCAAAATAGCTATCCCTAGCCACATGACTGACTCGACAATCAAGCTCTACTCAGCAATTCCAAGGAACGTTAAAACTACAGAACACTGCATTAGTTCAGATTAAAATCAATATGATGTCAATTATACTGCTTCAGTAACAATAAAGGACACCAGGTACAGACCACACAGTGCCAACAAAACATCCTGCAGAGAAACATGATTAAAATACATTTCTTAAAGGCTCAGTACCATCACAGGGCCATGAGTGGTTTCTATTAAGTGTCCATGGGTGGCTTCAATCAGGGGCCCATGAGTGGTCTGTACATGGGGTCTATGGTGGTTTTTATCAAGGGCCCTTGGGTAGTTTCTACAGAGGGTCTATGTGTGGTTTCTCCAGGGGTTCTATGGGTGGTATCTACAGGGGGTCCATGGCTGGTTTCTACAGGACTCTATAGGTGGTTTCTATCAGGAGTCTATGGGTGGTTTCTATAGGGGTCTATGTGTGGTTTCTACCCAGGGTTATGGGTGATTTCCATAAGGTGCCTATGGGTGGTTTCTATAGGAGGTTGATCAGTGATTTCTATAGGGGGTCTTTGGGTGGTTTCTTTAGGGGGTCCATGGGTGATTTCTATAGGGAGTCTATGGGTGGTTTCTGTAGGGGGTCCATGGGTAGTTTCTATAGGGGATTTATGTGTGGTTTCAATGGGAGTCTATGGATGGATTCTATAGGGGGGGGTCAGTGGGTTGTTTCTATAGAGGGTCTATGGGTGGTTTCTATGGGGGGGTCAGTGTGGTTTCTATAGGGGTCTTATGGGTGGTTTCTACATGGGTATATGGGTGGTTTCTATAGGGGGTCTCTGTGGTTTCTTTAAGGGGTCTATGGGTGGTTTCTATAGGGAGTCTATGGGTGGTTTCTATAGGGGGTTCATGTGTGGTTTCTATGGGGGGGCTTGATGAATGATTTCTAAAGGGGGATTACGGGTGGTTTCTATAGGGGGTCCACGAGTGGTTTCTATGGGAGAGTCAGTGTGGTTTCTACAGGGGTCTTATGGGTGGTTTCTATAGGGGGTTCATGTGTGGTTTTTATGGGGGCTCTATGAATGATTTCTACAGGGAGTTTATGGGTGGTTTCTATAGGGGGTCTATGAGTGGTTTCTATAGGGGGTCTTGAGTGGTTTCTATAGAGGGTCTGTGGGTGGTTTCTATAGGGGGTCTGTGGGTGGTTTCTATAGAGGGTCTGTGGGTGGTTTCTATAGGGGGTCTGTGGGTGGTTTCTATAGGGGGTCTGTGGGTGGTTTCTATAAGGGGGGCCTATGGGTGGTTTCTATAGGGGGTCTATGAGTGGTTTCTATAGGGGGTCTGTGGGTGGTTTCTATAGGGGGTCTATGAGTGGTTTCTATAGGGGGTCTGTGGGTGGTTTCTATAGGGGGACTGTGGGTGGTTTCTATAAGGGGGGCCTATAGGTGGTTTCTATAGGGGGTCTATGAGTGGTTTCTATAGGGGGTCTGTGGGTGGTTTCTATAGGGGGTCTATGAGTGGTTTCTATAGGGGGTCTGTGGGTGGTTTCTATAGGGGGTCTGTGGGTGGTTTCTATAAGGGGGGCCTATAGGTGGTTTCTATAGGGGGTCTATGAGTGGTTTCTATAGGGGGTCTGTGGGTGGTTTCTATAGGGGGTCTGTGGGTGGTTTCTATAGGGGGTCTGTGGGTGGTTTCTATAGGGGGGGCCTATGGGTGGTTTCTATAGGGGGTCTATGAGTGGTTTCTATAGGGGGTCTATGAGTGGTTTCTATAGGGGGTCTGTGGGTGGTTTCTGTAGGGGGGGGCCTATGGGTGGTTTCTATAGGGGGGTCTGTGGGTGGTTTCTATGGGGGGGGCCTATGGGTGATTTCTATAGGGGGGGCCTATGGGTGGTTTCTATAGGGGGTCTACAAGTGGTTTCTATCAGGGGGGTCTACGGGTCACTTCTATCTAGGAGGCCCATGAGTGTTAAGCTGAAAGCTGCTGCGGCTCTTCTCGAGTCCACAGTAGTTGGAAAGACTGTGCTCCCGTATTCAGAGCAGCAGCTAGTTTGCACATCATTGTTGCCCAAGAGAGCAAGGTGCTTTGAGGTATTTTCTCTTCCTAATATTTACCAAAGCTACCAAAAGTAATTTTGTTTATAGATTGTACAATCATGAGCTTGTAATTTTATTTGATTGAGTGCACAAATCAGTCACTGAGGGGAAACTTAAGCAGGTCTTGTTACTATAGTTACAGCCGTTGTTAATTGCCAAAGTTACTCTTTCTTTCCCCCTTTGGGACCATGCTGAACATTTATTTTTTCATTAGTTCATCTCTGAATGTATACTGTAAGTTTCTTAATTCCATTTTTTCCTGAAAGTATAGCTGATGTAAGTGCCCTGGCTGCACTCTTTCATACATGGTCAAGATTAGGGCGGAAAGGTAACACAGTGGTTAGCACTGCTGCTTCACAGCTCCAGGGTCCTGGATTTGATTCCTGGCTCAGGTCATTGTCTGTGTGGAGTTTGCACATTCTCCTTGTGTCTGTGTGGGTTTCCTCCGGGTACTCCGGTTTCCTCTCACAGTCCAAAGATGTGCGGGTTAGGTTGATTGGCTACACTAAGAAATTGCCCCTTAGTGTCCAGGGATGTGTAGGTTAGAGGGATTAGTGGGTAAAATATATAGGGTTATGGGGGTACGGCCTGGGTGGGACTGTGTTTGGTGCAGACTTGATGGGCTGAAGGGCCTCTTTCTGCACTGTAGGATTCTAAGACTCTAATGTCAAATTGCAAACAGTTCTGCTTTAAGCTATTTATTTCCAAGTTTAAGGAGAGTTGGTGTCTCATGGATAATTAATATTCCTGGCTGGATATAAGGTCCATGCGACATATATTGCCATGGTGATGGGCTTTGAGGTGGGAAGGATACAGGGTAAGTCATTGTGATACTGGGTTATTATTCAGCATGTCCTGGATAGCATCATGGCCTGGGTTCCAGGGGTGGGAATCCAAGCCCTTTCCCCAAACATTACTGAAGGCCAATCTAGCAGCTTTATTCCTGCTTCTGATTCAAATCAACTGACTCAGCATAGACTTGGGATCAAAGTTGGTACAGCCCCAGTCTGGATGGTGCAGGTTTTGACTAATTTAACCTTTGGTGGTAGTGTTACTGTACTGGTAGAAGCTCTTTGTACTCAAGAAAAGCGGCACTTGCTGGAAAGACACCTTCTTTGGGTGATATGTTGGGAACCAGGGACTTCCATTGACTTGATCCATCTTTTGTTTGACAAAGGCCCTGATTTTACCATTGCGCTGCACCCGTTTTTGGTATGAGGTGATTAACGTGATCTGTGCCCACATCTGCTCAGATGCCCACTTTACCAAGGCCCGAAAATGGCCACGATCCGAACCGCGCACAAAATGGGAACAACAGCGAATTAAATGTATTTGTATGTATTTAAATCGAATTAATGAGCTGGACACGCAATCTTACCTGCATTTCCCCCTTTACCATCACATTCGCCTGAACAGATTAGGCGTGAAACAGATATGTTCGGCAAGGTCTGTTTCGGGCATTCCAGCTTCTGAAGAGATAAGTTCAGAGTTTTCATCGGCTGGCTAACTCAGATCAGTAGTTGTGTGGGGTGTGGGTGAGGGAGGGAGGGCCAGCTCATTCTCTGGTGGTGGGGGAAGGAGGAAGGCCAGGTAGTTCTCTGGTAGGGGGAGGGGGAAGGGGAGGAGGAGGCCAGATCATTCTCTGGTGGTGGTGGGAGGGATGGGGGGGGGAGGCAGGCCAGGGGAGGCAGTTCACGCCACTCTGTGGGGGAATGGGAGGCAAATGTTCGCAATCGGTCTGGATAGCGGAGGGGGTGGGTGAATAAGAGGGACAGTCACGTTGTGGGGGTGTCTGTGGGGGCCATTGCTCCTGCTTTTTGCTCCCGGGCCGCTTTATCCACTTTTTACGGCCCAGAGCAATGTGACAGGGACACGTTTTTTCCAATTATTTTTCACCGAGCATGCACAGTTCAAAGCTCTGATTGGAGCAGCAGTGTTTGGGCATGATAGCCCCGTCCATAACGCGATTCAGACTCACAATTTGTTTTTCAGGCTAAGTGTGTATGGGGGCACCTGAGAAGTTGGATCTGAATTATGCTCATGTTCAGCACTTAGAATCAAAATGGTAAAATCAGGCCCAAAGTACTACAGTGGCTGATCAGGAAACTATCTCACTCTTAGCACCGGCCATAAGGCATATTGAAAGTATTTACAGGCTGACAATCAATGTGCCTGACCACACACCATCCATGTTCAATTCCTGAAGTGGACCTTGAGCCCAAAACTAGCCCAGAAGGTAGGAACTCTGCCTACTGCACCACAAGAGCTCTGCTGGAAAGATTAGCAGTCTTAATGAGCACAATGATGCCTAAAATGAAGACTCTATAGTCAAATAGCAGTTTAGCACTTCCTGACGATACATCCAAATGCATCATAAAATATTTCACCTCTGATGATTCACTTATGGAGTGCAGTGTTGCTATGGGCAAAAATGGAAGCTAATTTATGTAAAGCAGAGTCCCAGAAACATTGAGCTAAATGGTCTTCTAATCTGCTTTCTGCTTATTTGATGACAACCGATGGCTCAGTTGGTAGCACTCACCTCTCAGTCATGAGGTTACAGGTTCAAGTCCCACACCCACAGGGTTTGAGCATAAAAATCTAGGTTACACTCCAGCTTATTACTGAAGGAGTGCTGCACTGTCAGAGGTGCCATCTTTCAGCTGAGATATTAAACTGGGTCTCCATTTGCTTGGGTGTAAAATATCCCGCGCCACTATTCCAAAGAAGAACAAAGGAGTTTTCCCTGGTGTTGTGGCCAATATTTATTCCCCAATCAACACTATAAAAAAATAGATTGTCTGGTCACGTTGTTCTTTGTGGGAGTTTGCTGCATACAAGTTGGTTTTAGCAGTTCCCACGTTACAACACTGACTATAATGGGATTCTATGGGGCCCCAGGAACTGTGCTGTGAGGTAGAGAGTGGTGTAAATTCAGGTGGGTTGATGGAAGATGGTGTGCCTGTTGGCCCTTTACGAGTAGCAGCAAATGTGGCAAATGGCCTCCCAGTCTCAGATCAACCAAGGCACTTAAGAGGCCAATTAAAGGCTTCTTCCCACTACCGTGGTATTTTAACAGTGGGATGTGTCTTCATCCTGTAGCGAGACAGCCAGGCATACCCTGGTGGCCTCTTGCAGGCTTTGGGTCTGGGGCCCCACTCAATTGACCACCCTGTGACGTAAGGGGGGCTACCCAGTGGCAAAGGCCACTGCTCTGAAAGACTCCCCCCACCCTTACGACCAAATGGCCTGGTCCTGGTCTATTTGAAATCCACAGCGTTCTCCATCTTTGCTGTTCTAGGGCACTTGCAATACCAGCAATGGCCACCGCTCCTGTTGACATGGCAAAGTTGCAGCTATCTGATTGGCTACAGCACTTGGATTCAGGACCTCCTCCTTTAAAGGGGCTGAAACCCTGACTGCAGATATTTAAGTGCCTGAGGAACATCAAGTGTAATCAAGTCTTCTTGACTAGGGGAGGTAGGATTGTCACTGCCTGCTGGCCACTGAAGTCCCACAAAATAACATTAAGAAGTCTCACAACACCAGGTTAAAGTCCAACAGGTTTATTTGGTAGCAAACGTCACTAGCTTTCGGGGCTTTACCCCTTTGTCAGGTAAGTGGGGAGTTCTGATCACAAACAGAGCATATAAAGGCACACACTCAGTTCCCACAAAATCCCAGCCTAATCCTCAAAAATGGGTAATTGGCTGTCGAGCTCTTTGAGATATAAAGAACAAAGAACAACACAGCACAGGAAACAGGCCCTTCGGCCTAACGAGCCCCCGCCGCCATTTCAACATTGTGAGTCCCCTCTCCACCCATGACCCTTGTCTATGCTTATGGAACTCCACATTGGAAACCAGATTGAGGGGAGAATAATTTAGGGACAATTTGTTACACCAATCAGCCTAACAGCACATCTTTGGGGTGTGGGAGGAAACCGGAGCACCCGGAGAAAACCCACACAAGCACGGGGAGAATGCACAAACTCCCACAGACACCGGTCCAAATCCATGTATCTGCACAGCAAACAGCGATAGTCACTGAGCTGTCGTGTCGCCCAGCATCTGGTCCAGTTTAAGCGTACACTAACGATGTGAAGCACTAGGCTACTCTCGAAACGTCCAAGAGCAGCCCTTGTACGACCCACCGCTTGTATGCCCCTTGTTGGACAACAAGGCGGACTGAAGCACCTATGGTAGAACATCCGGTGGTTTTGAAAGCAGATCTTTCGCTATCGGTTGTAGAAAGAATAATGGCCAAACGATCATTTTAACTCTCTGCTAAATAGGGCCAGGACGTCTAGACACAGCAGGCTTCTCATCTTAACTTCTCCCCCACCGACCTGCCAACCACATTCAGGTTCTTGCCCAGAGCGGGCGACAACCTGATAACTATGCAAATCTGCTCATTTGAATGTCATTAGTGGGTTTGAAAGGCCATTCACCAGCCTCCCACCACTCACCTGTGAACAGGGATAGTACCAGGCAGGCTTTACATATACTGCTCACCTGCAGGGACATGGCATGCTGGACCTCAAGGGTCCAGAAGAGCACCACCCATCGGGAAAGAGGGGTATCCGCCCTCGCCAATCTCAAGTCACAGGTCACCCCTTCCACACGCAGGCATGAGAGTGACCCAACCCCACCCCTCCTGCTGGCCTTCTCCCTCAGACCCTCACTCATCACCCCTCTTCCCTCAGACCCCTTACTCAGCCCCCCTCTCCCCTTCAGAAACCCACTCATCACTCCTGCCCCCACCAGACCCCATACTCAACCCCTCCCCCCTCAGATCTCCCACTCAGCCTCCCTTCAAACCAGGAAACTTGGTGAAGACCCATTAGTTCTCACTGCACCTGCGGGTGGAGGAATTGAAGGAGCCGGGAAAATCTGGCTCCAAACTGATCCTGTATATTGAAATTAATATTTAAATATCCTAATGCCCCTCGCTGGGCATGAACCAGATTATGACAGGGCACAAGGGCTGGGAGGATCGCAAATGACTCTCAGCCTCTAAGTGGTCTCTCTCTCTCCCAGATCCTAGAATGTTAACCCACCTACCTGAGATATTCTGTGTGGTTTAGGGAAGCCTGTAACCCAATATCACAATATATTCCTCTGTACCCTTCCCACCTCGAAGCCCATCACCATGGCAATGTACATCGCATGGACCTTATATTCAGCCAAGGATACTGATTAGTTATCCATGAGACACCAACTCTCCTTAATCTTGGAACTAAATGGACAGCTTAAAGCAGAACTGGTTACAATTTGACATTCTTGATACTTTTCTGGGACTTTGGAGACTCACGGTCTATCCACTGTTAGCACACAGACTGATGCCATTGTCTCCAAGTGTAAACACCTTGCACTTTCTTCCCAGTTAAATACATGACTCCCTTATTTTACCTTTAATTAAAGTCACAGTCCCAGAATATAACTATAAATTTTATCATTTTAAAAGTTTCATCCTACACACCAATGTGCAGCTTTGATGTGACAATCAAAACAATATCATGCAGAGAGACGCCGTGTGCTCCAGATATAACCGCGTGGCATTTATTCTATGGCGTTGCTAGTCTAACATACTTCAAAGCAGTTCCAACATTTGACAGGTGAGGGGCACTTGTTCAAACTGTTGCTGATGAAGGGGGTGAAAGGTTACCGGGGTTGGCAGGAATGTGGGGTTGCGGTTACAGTCAGCTCAGCCTTGAGCATATTGAATGGCAGAGCAGGTTCAAACGGCCAATTTAAATGTCTGTATGTATGACACATGGAATCGAAGAAATATAGTGGAAAAAAAATCACAAGGCACATATATGTATTAACAAGGATACAGACTGGAGCAAGCTACAACATGATTGAAACAAAGATTCCACGCTCGATTGGTTTGCTGGGGAGAGGGGACGGGGTGGTAGTTAGTCGTGGTTGAGGGGTGGGGATGAGGGGAGAGGGACATGGGGTCTAGAATGCTTATGTATGTTCCGGTGCTTAATCATAGAATCCCTACAGTACAGAAAGAGGCCATTCGGCCCATCGAGTCTGCACCGACCACAATTTTAATTTTATTAAAATTTTATTAAAACCGAATTTTATTAAATTTTATTAAAACCAAAGTCAGTGGCCCTTCCTGCAATGAAATTTTGGGCTGGATTTTGGAACAAGGCCATTGCTGCCTTAGGGACATCAGCAGTAACTCAAGATAAACAGGTTATATAATTGCACCATTAACACACCCTGCTGAAGATTGTTGATATGATAATGCGTAACGTGTCAAGTTTAGGGTGCCTCAGAAAAAGAAAATAAGTACCAAACATGCCTCTTGAAATGGGCTTGTTTTGGTTCCTCAGCAGAATTCTTTCCTCTTGGCCATAGGTGGTTTCAGGTTGGAAGGACCAACATCAATCCCTCTACATTCCCATCTATTTCTTGGTGGAAGTTTGTCAAACTCAAACATTAAATCCAAATGGCCTCCTAAAATATGTATGACAGAGAATACATGTAGTGTGCAAGTCGCTGTTATTGTAAATTAGGTTCCTGTGCCATTTTTCAGAAGTAGGCAGCAGATTATTTGACAATTCCTTTGATTGAAATGATCCATTTTCCACTGAAATTTTACTGCCTGGAGCAGGAGCCAGGAGTAGAGGGTTCCGCCATTGTTTTAAAAGTGCGTCTTTGTATATTTTCAAGTTAGAGAAACTTTCTTTAACAGGACAACCATGTAAAAGCTGTCATCTTCCTCTCTTATTCTGTGTCAATGATACAGTGTAGCGCACAGGAAGGCTGTTGAAACTCTCCCACAATTATCCATTGTGTGAAAAAAGCTAAACTAACCAATTCCATGATCAGAAACCAGCAGTTCCATCTGTATCTTGGAGATCAATCAGGCATCTATGTGTACCCAATAATGGGCTCCCACATGGGCGCATGCCACATGTCAAGTCTCTTCAATATATACACCAGTGACCACCCTTCAACAACCTGAACAACTCAAAGAACAGAGAAGAACTTTCTGTCCAATTCTGTGGTTGACCACTCACCCACTGTCTAATGCCAAAATACTTTGGCATCATGCTTGGCAAACCACCCTGCCTATCAATGGCACACCTCCTAGTTGACTACAAACATCACCTGCCACAGCTTAATAACTGATCTGAGTGGTGAAATCCCAGGTTTCAACCTTCCATGGAAAATCTGGGAAATCCTCAAGTGTTTGAGGGAGGACCAGGAAAGAAAGGGACACTTGCTCCATCACTGGAACATGAGGAATAAGCCAAATCTAAGTCATCTATATCAGTCCATCGCCCACATATTGAATTCCTGCCATGAGATGTCCATTCGTGGTGCCATCACAACCCTTTATACTCCAGCAGTTGAAGCGACTGAGTGGGTTCATTGAACTATAACTGTTTCCCCAGCATGTGGAATTAACCACCGAAAGCTCAGCCTTGCACTGAAGTGGAACTGCTTATAGATGTGGCAAAGATACCGAAATCTTTCTAAGTGACAGTCATGAGGCAGATTTTCAACCTTCTGGGTATTCGATTGTCATTTGCATTGTGATAAAAATATTTGCCAAATCACCATGCATGGTGCAGGGTACATTTACTTTGTAACCCCTCTGTGCACAGAATATTATCCAACATTTTGACCTGGTTTGAACTTCCTCCACGTGGGCCTTTGGGGCAGTGATCCCTTCAGTCCCAAAATTGCAATGTTTCTCATCTGAATCTTCATTAACATCACTGCCAGGGCTGTCTCAGTGACAGGAATGTTTCCTTTAGCCACCTCAGTGTTGCATTCAGTATTGCATGGGGTATATTTGTACCCCAATTATTTCCCCACCTAAAGCTGCTCAGTTTCCCTTTTGCACATGCCAGCAGATTCTTCAAAACCACCTGATTGGAAGGAAATGTGCTGCTCTTACCAGTTTTGGCCTATTTGTGACTCCACACCCACAGCAAGATGGTTGACTTTGAGCTGTCCTCAGTAACGGCTCTAGCAAACCACTCAGTTCAAGGATTAGAGAAAGGCAACAAATGCTCACCTAGCCAGTCACACCCACATCCCACAGAAGAATAGATTAAAAGAAGGCTTTGCCTCCACCATACTCTCAAGCAGTGCATTCCAGATCCCAACCACTCGCTGAGTGATAAGGATCTTCCTCAAATTGTCATTATTTCTTTGCCAGTTACTTTAAATCTGTGCCCTCTGGTTCTCGATCCTTCCACCAATGGGAACAGTTTCTCCTTATCCACTTCGCCCAGACCCCTCATGATTTTGAACACCTCTATCAAATCTCCTCTCAACCTTCTCTTCTCTGAGAAAAAAAATCCTAACTTCTCCAATATATACCAGTAACTGGTGTTTCTAATCCCTGTGTCCATTTTATGAATCTTTTTGCACTTTCTCTCTACTGCCATCAAATATTTCCTAAAGTGTGACACTCAGAGCTGGACACAGTTCTCCAGTTGAGGCTGAACCAGTGTTCTCTATATATTTAGAACCATAGAATCCTTACAATGTAGGAGGAGGTCATTTAGTCCAACTCTCCGAAAGAGCATCTTATCCCACACTATCCCCATAACCTCATGCATTTACCATGGCTAATCCACCTAATCTACATATCTTTAGACATCAAGGGACAATTTATCATGACTAATCCACCTAACCTGCAGATTTTTGGTCTGTGGAAGGAAATTGGAGCACTCAGAGGAAACCCACGCAGACAACAGGAGAACATGCAAACACACAGACAGTCACCTGAGGCCGGAATTGAATCTTGGTCCCTGGTGCTGTGAGGCAGCAGTGCCAACCACTGTGCCACCATGCTGTTAAAGCCAATGTATCTTTAAAAAGTGCTGGAAAAACTCAACAGGGCAAATTTTACTGTCCCACCCGCCAAGGGAATTGGAGCAGGTGAGGGGCGGACCATAGGAAGGTCTGTTGACCTTGGGTGGGATTTTTCAGTATCGAAGCGAGCGAGGTTGGAAAATCCTGCCCAACGAGTCTGGAGAAAGAAACCGAGATAACACATTCAGTTCTGTATGAAGCTTCTTTGGAAATACTCTCTTTTGGAAGTCCCGGTACACCACATCATGTATATCATTACCCTCATCAATCTCCCCTGCTACATCATCAGAAAAAAATCCAGTAAATTAGTTAAACTCAATTTGCCCTTAACAAATCCATGCTGACTTTCCTTAATTAACTCACATTTACCCAAGTGACTATTAATCTTTTCCGAATCATCACTTCTAGAAACTTGCCCACCACTGAGATCAAAATACATGTTTCATGGCATAAGAGCATACAGCAAGAAAATGGACTTTCAGGATGAAGTGTTTCATGTAAATGCAATGAGGATTGATTTGAAGGCATTCTCAGGACAAATGTTATATTATCTGCTGTATATGTCATCATACACATATGATGACATATGTCATCATATATGTCATATATGATATGACAGATGTCTCCGAAGTTCCCTTTAATTCTGAATGCTGGACACAGACCTTTTAAGATGTCTCCCATTATTTATCCAGGACCTGACATAGCGACCTGGAAATGTGACATGTCCTATGCTGCCTGCTCAAAGGACACTTGGACATATGATGTAAGTTACACCTGGCACATGCAAGGACAATAACAACCAGCTTAGCCTGAAACTTGTAAGCACGCCCTTATAAGCACACTAACTTCTAACAAAGAATGGCAGAGAAGAATACTTTGCTTGTGAATGCCACGCGCAGTACCACCTCAACTTCAGCAGCTACCCATTAGAAGTTTGGTATTGGGCTGCCCTATTGTTCTCAAACTCATTGTTTGATATCTCATGGATCAATATCAGTTCTCTACCTCAGTTTACTTGGATTTACGTGGACAGTGTCAAAGAACAGGCACCCCAGTCCACTAACAATTCACTATTACCAGAGGCACCAACTACAAAGATGCCATTTGTAGCATATTAAGCATGGCACTTTTCTGGTCAGCTGAATAAGTATTCACTCTGTACTGACTGATTTAAAATGTTGTGCTGATTTCAACCAATGTAGGGTCTTCAAGCAGTTTCAGTTAACTTTTCATACATCATTAACATGTTGTAACGATCTCAACAAGGCCTATGATGTTGGCCTCTCGGAGTACGAGCCCCCGATTGAGGTAAAGATTGCTGCCTCCATGTCTGCTGACCCCATTAATCACATCTTGCTTTGACGTTTTAGGTTTCCTCTCCACTTTGTCCTTTGTTTCGGGCAGTTCCCCTCCTTTTGGAAGCTGCCTCTTTTGATATGTCCCCTCGTTAAGTTGATATAGTTTATTTGGTTGGCCAGAAAGAGTGGTAACGATTGTCTGCCCAATCAGGGAGCCTCCCCTGTATATACATTGAGGAGTGTCAGGTCTACTGATACTCTGGATTCTGACTTTGTCCCTGAAGCACTCTCAGGGGGTGGAATTGAGTTTGTAAATAAAGAGAATCTGGTGAAGGAACACCGCCCTTTGAGGAGTTATTTCACATGTGATTACCCCAGTGATGCATCGATGTCAATTCTGATATATCTGCTCAGAGTTACTGGACATTAAAGAGAGACTTCCTATTTTAAAAAATGTGCTGGTTACTCCACTTTTTGGTTTTACTGTCTATCATATAGAGTGGACAAATCCGGTTAACATGTATGTAAGTATATACGTAATATGTATACTTACATCCGTATCTATATAATAAAATCAGGAAGTGCTGGTAACACTCAACAGGTCTGGCAGCATATCTGTAGAGTGACACTAAACTTACAGGGAGGAAGAACCAAAGGGAGTGTCAAGGATAGAACCGAGGGCAGGAGAGCTCACTTGAAATGTTCACTCTGTTTCTCCCTCCACATTTACTGCCTGACCCAAAGTACTGAGTACTTTGTGCTTCAAATTTCCGGCATCCGTGCTATTTTGGACTTATTTTTGTTGATATGTTTCAGTCTCTGAACCTTAGACGTTGTTATAAATGCAAAAACTACCTTTTTCAGAAAGGAACAAAATGAGTCACTGAATGCCGAGTGCTTCTGACCTGCAACTTCCAAGCATTTTTCAGCCCGTACATGTACCCTCGCCAATTACACTCCCATTAACCTGAGGCTATTTATTTAACCACTGGGCTTAACTGTGGCCTTAAATACAGACAGCTCCAGCAACACAATACCACCTGCTTCAATCCAAGAAAAGCATTGATGTCATGGGCTCCCTGACCGATTTCCCTTTCTTCACTGATTTCAAGAAAACAGTTCTTTAGTGAATGGGCCTGGCTCCAGGGTTGGAAATAGTGAATTAGATTTCTAGTTATTGTGTGCAAGTAAAAACCTGTTGTTATTCCTCTGAACTTTCTTCTTTGATTCTTTCTGTGCAAATACATCATTCTATGGAGTTTAGCTCTTCTAAACATGCCATCCCATTCAAGCTTTCTGTGGCAGGAGTACAAAAAAGAAGCAGGTAAAGGGGCAGAGAGTGGGCCAGGAATAGTGGGTCACAGGGCATGGGAGTCTCAGACTATGTAAGAGCAGACCCATTACAATGTTTATTAACTAGGCTCAGAACAGGACCAGATAATGGGAAGTCTCAGGCTCGCCTGGAAGGTTGTGACATGTCCTGCCACTTGTAAGGCATAGCAAATGGTTCACAGTCGCTGCAGATTGAGTGGCAGTCTGGGGGCCTGATGTGACACTGGAGACAGATGACTCATATATGGGTGTTGCAGGCTGTGTGGAGTGAGGTAGCGGAAGCAGTCAGTGTTTTCTCCACCACCCCAAGAACTGCCATATCACCAGATATTCAACGATTACGAAATGTTGTTGAAGGAAGTCTAACCACTATTGTCATTCCTCACTCATTCAGTCTTCACTTATTTGCACTTGATATTCTGTGTGGAACTTTACCACCTCAGAAATGTTTCTGCTGTTGGGACGAAATTTGAGGCCCTGTCTTGGATAGTGTGGATACATTGGCATAATCTTCCATGAGGCTGTGTTCGCTGTTCAGTTAAGATAATCTTTGTGTTATAAAATATGAGTTGTTAGGGTGGTGTTTCAGGAAAGAAGGTTCTTGAGTTTTTGCAGAGATTACTATTTGCAGATATGAGTTGACCTGATAGCAGTTGCCAGGAAACTGAGGGTGGAATTTTCCCAACCATTGGAGATAGGATTGGAGGTGAGCTTGTGAGCAGAATTTGATGATTGTGTATCCTGGCCCATCCCAGTCTCAAGTGATCTTGTTGGATCTAGTCTCAAGTCCTTTCCTTCCTATGAAGGAGGGTGAGCCTCCCACAGCTCACTTCACCAAGGCTCCTCCAACAGCACCTTCCAAAGATGCAACCATTACCATCGAGAAGGACATGGGAGTATCACCACCTGGAAGTGCCCCTGACATGGAAATATATCGCTGTTCCTTCACTGTTGCTGTGTCAAAATCCTGGAATTCTCACTAACAGCACTGTGGGTGTACCAACATC
The DNA here is from genome assembly GCF_965287045.1 of Carcharhinus amblyrhynchos. Classification (NCBI taxonomy): domain Eukaryota; kingdom Metazoa; phylum Chordata; class Chondrichthyes; order Carcharhiniformes; family Carcharhinidae; genus Carcharhinus; species Carcharhinus amblyrhynchos. Next base: position 43,491,003 of record NC_137327.1, on the reverse strand, counting down.
ACATGGCTGAAGCAGTTCAAGCAGGCAACTCACCACAATCTTTCAGAGGATATTAAAGATGGGGAATAAGTGCTGGTCCAGTCAGCGATGCCCATATAATTTATATTAAAAAAATAAAAACAGTTGTTTTTCACAAAATTGAATAGATTGTCAGATGGGCTTTGAGTGTCATGTGCAATTCATCAGTTCCTCTTTCCACCAAATTGTGGAATATGCTTTATTTGTTTGCTTCTGCTGTAAAGGCTATGAATTGTGTGGATTTCTGAATAGAGTTTCAGTGGCCTTCTCAATATGATGGTGAGCTGATCTAACAAAGATCAGCTGTTGTCTAGAAGGATCAAGACACGGAATTTCAAGCAAATAGTGAGTTTGGTTAGTGCAAACTGTGGTGTTCTCCTCATGGAAGTGGGTTTGAGGTTCCTGGCCAATAATTAACATATCTTCCAAATAACCTTTGGAAAAATTGCAGCCCTTGATACCTCATCTTCGGCTTTCTGCTCTGCATTAGTCTGATCTGCCCCTGCTTTGGTTGGTATATATATGTTTCAGTGGGAAAAATTGTGTGTTTGGTGCTCAGATGGTTGGTGCTCAGGTGGTTGGTTCTCAGGTGGTTGGCGCTCAGGTGGTTGGTGCTCAGGTGGTTGGTGCTCAGGTGGTTGGTGCTCAGGTGGTTGGCGCTCAGGTGGTTGGTGCTCAGGTGGTTGGTTCTCAGGTGGTTGGCACTCAGGTGGTTGGTGCTCAGGTGGTGTCTTTTAGAGATTGTTAGATTCTGCTTTTGTAAACAGGACAGGCAAGGCACTTTGAATCAATATTTTCCTCAGGCTTATACTTAATCAATATGTATAGGAACAGCCTACACTTCCAGGACAACACGAGATTAAAAGAGTCTCCAATATATATCAGAAAGCCACAAAGATGTACTAGTGCTAAACAAGATACCTCATTGCTGTTCCAGACTTTATGGCCAGGATTCTCCCCAAAAAACTCTAAGTGTTGAATTCTGTGAAAAGTGGAGTAAATCACGTTTTTTTTTCCAGCAGGAGTTCAAAGCAGAATCTCCCACACTGTGTGTACTACAGAAGTCATAAATGTAAATCACTCCAGAAGTCTGGGTGTGTGGCCTATTCTTGCCAAAGAGGCCGAAATCAGTGCGCTGAGCTGGCCCCTGCACATGTGCACATCTCTGGGAGATTGCTAAACAAGTCCTCCCATCATTGACATCACTGGCCTCTCACTCCCCACTCAGATATTGCTGGCCTCATCATTGGCATCACACCTCCACCCCCACACACACACAATGTTGGCCTACTGGCCTCTCCTCCCCACCCCCACACACACTGCTGGCCTGCTGGCCTCTCCCCCATCTCCCACCCACACGTACATTGCTGGCTTCTCCCATCCCCCAGTGACCCAGACATCACTGGCCTCCACATCCCCCAGTGACCAGGACAGCGCTGATCTCCCCATTCTCCAGTGACCCAGATGGACATCCCGGCCTCCCCATCCACACCCCACCCCCCCACCTCACACTCACAGCACTGGCCATAAATACACTATTTATGTACCTTGCACATAAATAGTGTTGTGCTGCCATACAAACCGCGTGCCTGCGAGCATTCCCCCTTGTTGAGTTAGAGCGTTGAGCAGTGCACCTCCCTCGGACACTGAACCTTGTTGACTAAAACAAATCAGCTCCTTTGATGATTATTCTCTATTGAAAGCAGGTTGCCTGTATATATGAAACACTAACTTGCACTAGGATGGCACGATGGCACAATGGTTAGCACCGCTGTCTCACAGTGCCAGGGACCAGGGTTTGATTCCTGACTTGGGTCACTGTCTGTGTGGAGTCTGCATGTTCTCCCCGTATCCGTGTGAGTTTCCTCCAGGCGTTCTGGTTCCCCCCCCCCACAGTCTGAAAGATGTGCTGATTAGATGCATCGGCCATGTTAAATTTTCTCTCAGTGCTGGTAAGGACAAGCTTTCACCTGTTGGGGTGGGATGGGGTGGGTGGGGTGGCAGGGTAGTGTTGCGGAGAGTAATATAAGAATACTTGTAACTTCGATGTAACTTACAGTGCTGCCATAAATGTGACATTGTTGATAGTAAGAAGGTTGCAACACCCTTCTGTGTAAAGTTCCTTTAGCACGTCTCAAGCGGATATCAAACCACACAAGTGGTGGACACGCTGAAATATTTGTTCACCCAGCTGTAGAATCCAGTGAGGGGAATGTCCAATAATAATTTGGAGAAGCCTGGTTTACAAACCAGGCCCTCGAAGTGCAGATGAGATCATAATTCCATAGAAAGCAGCTTCTGCATTCCATTTAAACTTTTCAAGAAAGAATTCCAAAGGCACAGGCCCTGCAGAAATTAACTGATTACACAAGAGTAGGACCATATATCCATCGAGAAAATGGAAGGCCAGATATATTGGGAACAAACAGATGCTGGGGTGTGGCGACTAGGCAACTTTCACAGTAACTTCATTGCGGTTTTAATGTAAGCCTACTCCTGACATTAATAAATAAACTTTTTTAAACTCCATTAAGGGCCCCACCCCAGAGGAACATCCCAGTGGCTGCAGAGAGCAGCCTGACCGGCAGTCAGTAAACGACCCGACCCCACCCCACAGAGACTACAAGGAAGATCCCTTGGCCTGGGGCGAGCACTTCCAGCTCTCTGGGAGGTTCCCCACAGCAAGCAGCACATTTCCAGTCCCTGCCTCCAGCCTCACCAGCACTCCGGGGATACAGCTCCATAAGACTTATCTCCTTATTCCTGTTCAGTGCTGCCACACCAGCTCCCGACTTTTATATAGCATTTGTAAACCCTGCAGGGGGTGGGGGGGGAACGTGAGCCGGGGTGGAGATACTAGTCACGGACCCACTAATTATGTTTAAAGATATGTAAAGACATGTCAATCGCCTTAACACTCGTTTTCAGTGTGGATTCCTGCATGCCAGAAAAACTTAGGCTGGGAGATGTGCTTGGAGCCAGAATCCCAGCGCAAATTGCACAAATCAGCTGGTGTTCGAATCTCCCTGTCCACTGTGCTAAAAAATTAGTGCAGTGGATGGGAGAATCACCCCCAATATATCTGGCCTTCCATTTTTTTCATGGATATATGAAGGTTGAACCCCTGAGAATTGGATCCTATTCTCTTTTGTCAAGGCTGGCTGTAATTACACCCACTGTAGAAAAATGAAGGAATGACTCTCTCCTTCTCTTCCACCTCCAGGTCCTTATCTCACTTATGGTTAATGGCTCCCTTTTAATTGTCCAAGATCCTCAGGAGTAGCTGTTTTTGAGTTGGTTCTTATGGGTAAGATGCAAGGGTGAGCTTGGTGAGGAAGTGACAGCAGCTGTAGATCTGGAAGTGTCTGGATGATCATCACATTGACTGGTTGGGTCTCTTATCATAGCATTCAGTGGAAAAAACAGAAGAGCTTGCTTAGTTTTGCACACGGTGATTTTATGTCTTATATAATGTTGTGTTTACCTGCTGAAGCTTATATATGGATCAAATGCCACATAATTTAGTGGCTTTTGGAATTGCCTTAATAAGAAATAAGTGAACTACTTGATAATTGGTCATATGGGTCTAAATTCCTTTGTACACTCTCAGCATCACAGAACCCTGACAAACAAGTGTTTCCAGTATCTCTACAAAAGTTGTCTAATTAACCTTCCAAACCCACAACAAGAACGTGGAGATATTTAAGGGTTCTGTCACTTTCGTGATGACCTGAGTCCAGACACTCTGATCTGGATTTTCCTTTCGTGACTGTCAGACTTTCACTGTCCCTTCAGACCAGTTGCAACTACAATGTCCTTCTGCCTTTAGGGTTATTTGTTGTAACAGCACAGACTGGCAGCAGTATCGCTGCCATCAAGAAGGCGTTGGTCACTGTGCTGCAATGGAGGGACACAGAAGAGGAAAAAAGCAAAACTCGTTTACAGACCTAAGCCAAAATTGGGCACAGGACACCTGAAAAAGGCCCAATCGCTCCCACATCGAGGCCAATAGCACCATCACCATTTTGCTCTAGCTCTCATCTTTCACCAGGTGGTACTGGGGACTGCAGTAATAGAAGTGAAGGGACAAAAGGAAAGCGGGTTGAGAGGTCAGGCTATGTGTCCGCTCTGGCCTTAATGTACAGTAGGTGAAGAAGGGGCAGCAATGCTGGCAAGAGCATTGAAAAGTGAGAGGTGGCCTTTCCATTCAAATCTTCTCCCTCTCCTCCCGTTTCCACCAAATCTAAAGCAGAATTATGAAGGAAAATGCAGTCCATTGGATTTTGTAGCAAATACAAATTAGTAGTTGCTTTAAATTGAAATCGCATCCAGGTTGGGGATGTGGGTGGCTCAGTGGTTAGCACTGATGCCTCACAGCGCCAGAGATCCAGGTTCAATTCCGGCCTTGGGAAACTGTGTAGAGTTTGCATGTTGTCCCCATGTCTCTGTGGATTTCCTCCAGCTGCTCCGGTTTCCTCCCACAGTCCAAAGATGTGAAGGTTAGGTGGGTTGGCCATGCTAAATTGACCCTTGGTGTCCAAACATTTATAGGTTAGGGAGATTAACCATGGTAAATTTGCAGGGTTATGGGATAGGGCAGGGGAGTGGGCCTAGGCAGAAGGCTCTTTCAGAGAGTTGGTGCAGACTCGATGGGTTGAATGGTCTCCTTCTGCACTGTAGTGATTCTGTGGTTCTATGACTCTTGCTGTTAGTGTAAACATCAGTGAAGAAATAAGTCGTACACACAATTTAATTGAGCACTTCCTGTATTTAGTACCACCACAGTATCCTTCACTATCAGTAATGCTTGAGTGCAGGATGGAACCTGAGAGCTTTCTGATCTATGTGGCTTAGTGCCATAATACATAGCCAATTAGGGAATTCAGCTTATTATTTAATCCTTTCAGCTTTCAGAATTCAAAAAATTGGTGGATTATGTAAAGTCCCACAATATTTGCGCATAGAAACATAGAAACTAGAAGCAGGAGTAGGCCATTTGGCCCTTTAAGCCTGTTCCACCATTCATTTTGATCATGGCTAATCATCAAATTCAATATCTTGCTCCCCCTTCCCCCTTCATATTCCTTAATCCGTTTAACCCCAAGAGCTTTTTTTCCTTAAAATCACACAATGTTTTGGCCTCAACTACTTGCTGTGGTAGTGAATTCCACACATTCACCCAACTCTGGGTGAAGAAATTTCTCCTCACCTCAGTCCTGTAACGTTTACTCCTCAAGCTATGACCCCTAGTTCTGGACTCCCCCCACCATTGGGTACATTTTTTCTGAATCTATCCTGTCTAATCCTGTTAGAATTTCATAAGTTTCTATGTGTTGCCCTCTCACTCTTCTAAACTCCAGTGAATATAATCCTAACCAACTTAACCTCTCCTCATGACAGACCTGCCATCCCAGGAATCTGCCTGATAAACCTTCGCTGTCCTCCCTCTATAGCAAGGACGTCCTTCCTCAGATGAGGACACCAAAACTGCGCACAATATTCTAGGTGTGGCCTCACCAATGCCTTATACAATTGCGGAAAATCCTGCACTGATATAACACAGGTGCTCTTTTTTCCCAGCTCCCAGATATTAAATGGATCAACGTTTCAAATTCAAGACTGTGAGAAAGTCTAGACTTTCCATGAAAATGAATTGCATCAAGGAACTTGTGGGGCTGGCTGGCAACATCTAAGCTGGGAACAAATGACCTCTCGAGAAGCTAAGTATATTAGTTTATTAGCCAGAACTTTATGGTCCCCGCAGGGGCAAGATGGCAGGCTGGTTGAGGGTAAAGTTGGACATCATGCCAGTCAGTGGTGCCAATCATGAAGCCTACCCATCCACTTCTGCTGTTACTACCACTGGGATTTTATTTGTGGGGGGAGAAGTCCAACCTAGCACCAGACCAAGAGCCAGGCCTCCTTGATGGGCTATTCATCAGAGCTTCCCTGGTTTCCAATCATGCCCCCAGCACGCCTCACTGGGGGCTTGCCAGGAATCTGGGAGGTTCAGGCTGGCAGGCCTCCAGTGAGGCATGCTGAGTGCCAAAATCTCCATTCTCTCTGGCAGCAGTGAACGGCCGGAGAATTCCAGCCCTGTATCATTCATTCATCATTCAAAATCTGTGGGGCCAAACTCCCTACTGTATACATAGTGGGAGTACTCTCACTACTTAGATTGCAGCTGATCACAATCTTCTCAAAGACAATTAGGGACGGCAATAAATGCTGGCTTTGCCAGTGACACTCATGCCTTGTGAACAAATAAATATAAAAGAAGAGAATTCCAGGTCACTTATATGTAACAGGATGATCCAAATCCAATGCTACAGGAACCCACTCATTGCCCATTACTCTCTGACCCCTGTCCTGTTGATGATGATGTACTTATTGAACATACCACTATTATTTTAATATTTGTACTGTTGTTTTCTATTAAGTAGTACTTTATCAAAGCCCATATAGTGGCTCGGTGGCACAATGGTTAGCACTGCTATCTCACAGCGCCACTGACCCGGGTTCAATTCTGGCCTCGGGTAACTGTCTGTATGGAGTTTGTACATTCTTCCTGTGTCTGCGTGGGTTTCCTCTGAATGCTCTGGTTTCGTCCCACAATCCAAAGATGTGCGGTATAGGTTGATTGGCCATGCTAAATTGCTCCTTGGTGTCAGGGGATTAGCAGGGTAAATACATGAGGTGATGGAAATAGGGCCTGGTTGGGATTGTGGCCAGTGCAGACTTGATGGGCCGAATGGCCTCCTTCTGCACTGTAGGGATTCTATAATACATATAGTGTATAAGAATTTATTTTAAGCATAGAGTGAAAGGTATAGAAGAGAGTATTTTGGCTTTATGTGCCCATGTCAGAACTTTGAAAGACATATACAATCAGCCCCACTCTTTCCTCACAATCTGACATTTTCTTTCTTTCCATCAGTCAGTCATAAAGTTATTACTGAATTTGCCACCAAATCCTTTCAGGCAGTGCGTTCCACATCATAATAACTCACTGCATGACAAAAAAAAACTCTCCTCACCTTCCATCTGTAATTTTTACCATAAATCTATGTTTTTTAGTTATTAATTTACCGATTGTGGACCGAAGGATGAACCGTCAGAGAGCCACAGCTAAGTTTTCATTCCTGGAGATGCAGCTAACAAATCCACTTTTATCAAAAACTGTTTGTATTCTGATGGTTTTTTATCTGTTTGATATTGACCCAGTCATATTGATTCTTTGACCACATCAACCCAAAAGCTTTGGCTGTTAAAAAAAAGGCCATTGAGAAATGGTATCAATCTGTAGAAAAAAAAGTTAAGTCAAAGGTTATTTTAAAGTTCGGTTTGCTGGGAAAAGTTAATGCAGAAGGAAAGAAGTCAAAGCTTGAATGAAGCAGAGGGATGACAAAGGAAATAGTGTTGGGGAGAGAGAGCCAGTGGGTCCGATTTTACCATTTTGATTCAAAGTGCTGGGCTGACTAGAATCTGGTAGTGTTTCAGATCCGACTTTTAGGCCCGTTCTCCGGTGTCCCCATACGCACTCTGCCTGAAAAATATCAGCGATTCTGAATTGCGCCGCAGAAGCTTGTGGATGGGGCATTTCCAAAACACTGCTGCTCCGATCAGCGCTTCCAACTGCGCATGCGCAGAAAGAGAAGTAATAGAATGCTGTCCCCCTACCACACTGGGCCCTATTTGACCATTCTGAGTCAAAGTGCTGAATCTGGGTATAATTCAGATCCGACTTGTAAACTTGTTTTCAGGCACCCCCATAGGTACTTAGCCTGAAAAAAAAAATCGCAAGCCTGAATCGTACTGTGGACAGGGCTTATCACACCCAAAATGCCACAGCTCCGATCAGAGCCTTCAACTGTGCACGCGCAGTGAAAAAAAAATTGAAAAATGCACACCGCTCCCGGGCCACAAAAAGCAGAAAAAGGAATGATGGCCCCCACAGACATCAGCCCACCCCGCAACATAATTATCCCCTTACCCTCCCGCTACCCAGACCGATCGCAACCCCCTGCCCAATGTCCTCCTCCAGTGATCGCCCGTAGAGTAGGAACCCCCCTACTCCTGACCCCCGCCTCCCCCCCACCACCACCAGAGAACCATCTGGCCTCCCTCCCATCCCAACCAGAGAACAATCGGGCCTCCCTCCTACCCGCCCCCCCCCCCCCCCCCCCCCCCACCACCACCAGAGAATGATCTGGTCCTCCCTCTTCCTTCCCCCACCAGCGAATGATCTGGCCTCCCTACCCCACCGGTCCCCCCCCCCGCTCACCACAGAGTGATGTGGCCCTCCTCCTCCCCTCCCCCCCCTCACCAGAGAATGATCTGACCCACCTGCTCCCCCCGCCACCGATCTGAGTTAGAGAGCCCCTGGAATCTCTGAACTTACCTCCTCAGGAGTTGGAACGCCCCAAACAGACTTACCGAGCATGTCTCGCGCCGAGTCTGGAAGGGCAAACGCGATGGCGAAGGGGGAAACGCAGGTAAGATTGAGCATGCAGCACATTAAGTCAATTTAAATGCTTGCAAATGCATTTAAATTGAGGTGGCTCCCATTTCGGGCGCGGTTCCAATCACAGCCATTTTCGGGCCTTGGTAAAGTGGGAATCTACATGGGCGAGGGCGCGGATCACACTATTCGCCTTATGCCCGACTTTACCAAGTTTTTGCGCCTGCAAACGGGCGCAATGCAATGGCAAAATCCATCCAATGTTTGCATTGTGTCCAGCCCGGATGATGCCTCCCTCACAAACGCTGCCCCACCCTACAACATTACTGAGCCCCCTAACCCCCACTCGCCCACCACCCAGACCGATCGTGGTCCTTTCCCGTCTTTCCTCCCAAAGATCTCAGCCAGAGACATCCACCTTCCCCCTCCACCCTACAAATATCAGGCAGGGTGACCCCCCTCCCTCCCGCCCCGGGGTCTCCTTCACAGGCCCCCATTTCCTCTGGATACCGATGGCTGTGTGACGTGTCCCTCTCTCACCCCGTCCCCACTCATTGAGACACTCATCCACCACCTGCCCCCCTCCCCATCAGCACACCTGCAAGTGCTCGCTTGCCTTCCCCTCAATGCACACAAGCAAACTGCATGGAATTTGCTGGAACGCTTTGCCAAACTGCCTGCAGCTGATCTGCCCTAAGGGGCACCTCCTGAATGAACTCAAGAATGGACAGGCAGGCAGAAAGGCATTCCTGCGCAAAATGTGCTCATGATCGATCCCCCAGTTCTCTGAGGGTGACCTAGGGAGGCTGCTGGATGCAGCAATGGTGAGGCAGGACACTCCCTTCCCCCCAGGAGGACGCAGACCAAGGGGGGCTGATGGAAGTGTGGCCTGGGAGGAAGTTACCACCTCGGTCAGTGCCAGGGCAGTTGCCCCCCTCCCCGCGAACCACGCAAACAGTTCCGGAAAAAAGTCAATGACCTCAACTGTGCAGCAAGGGTGAGTGCATCTTCCCCCCAGATCTCCCCCAGACCCTCCCATCCCCAGCACCCTGCATGCTTTCACAGGAGAAGACCGAGCACAACACCCGTGAGAGGGCGAAGAGAGGGGGTGGCGAGCCAGACCTCCAGGTCCTCACCCCTTTGAGGAGAAGGTGCTGGAGCTTTTCAGAGAAGGGGAGATGCAGGCTTTCAGCGACAGCACTGTCAGGCTGCCATCAAGGCATGAGCATCTGTCATTCCTTCAGTCACTTTGAGGTAACTTCTCAGGGGCATGAGTTTCGGGTGCAAAGGGCAAGGTGTAAAGGAGATGTACAAAACATGTTTATTTGCATAGAAAGGGTAGTGAATGTGTGGAACTTGCTGCTGGGGAGGTCGTGGATGCAGATATGATTGGGACCTTTAAGGGACATCTCTACAGCTATGTGAATGGAATGGGAATAGAGTCATATAGTCCCTGTAAGGGTAGAGATTTACAAATCAGATGGACAGCCTGGTCACTACAGGTTTGGAGGGCCCAAGGGCCTGTTCCTGTGATGTAATTTTCTGGGTTCTTTGTTCCATGTTCGATGGAGAAATGTGAATCGTGTGTTTGGCATCCCGGATTCCTCACCCTCACTTGCACTTAGCCTTGTGTCCTGTGTTGTAGGGACAGATCCAGATGCCCCGGGGTCTTTTGGACCACAGACCCCAGATACAGATCCCACCCATCCTGATCATGACAGCTCGGACGTGTCCTTGGAGGATGCGGGCGAAGGGACCTCCAAGGCTGGCATCATTTTGGCGTTAGCTGCCATCTCACAACTCATCATCCCAGATACTGACATGTTGATGGGTCCAGTTATTGTTGAGGCTTGTGGCTCACAGTCTGGTGAGCACGACACATCTGCTGATGTACATCGGGTGGAGGAGGGAATATCCGAGGCCTTTGGCATGTGGGGGCCTGCTGGAGGCGAGGACTCAGCTGGCTCCAGGCTACATGCTGGGCCTCCGAGATCACTTCTCCCTCAGCTGCTGGAGATGCAGCAGGGGCTGACGGCCACATGGGACCGAGTGCAGGGCTGATGGGAGGAATCCCAAAGCTTTCAGGTGGACCGGTTGTTGCCTGTCTTGTGTGCTTCCCAGGCCGACACTGCAAGGGTGGTACCTGCAGTGGAAAGCTTGGGGCAGGGCTTCCTCATCACGAGTGGCAACTTCAAGCAATGGCCAAATCACCGTGAGCCACAGTGAAGGGACTGAACAGGCTTCTTGAGATACTGTGACCCATGGCTGAGAGGCTTGAGACTTGCAGGAGATGATGTGGAGATGCCGGCGTTGGACTGGGGTAAACACAGTAAAAAGTCTGACAACACCAGGTTTAAGTCCAACTGATTTATTTGATAGTAAACTCACAAACTTTCGAGGTTAAGCTGATCGTCAGGTGAATGGAGAGTTCTAGCCTCAGACAGAGCATATAAAGCACAGACAGTTTACAGATTACTGATTAGAATGCGAATCAATCACAACCCCTCAATTCCCCCAGCCACATGCTCCCCACAATCACAGCCCCCCAATTCCCCCAGCCACATGCTCCCCACAATCACAGCCCCCCCAATTCCCCCAGCCACACGCTCCCCACAATCACAGCCCCCCCAATTCCCCCAGCCACACGCTCCCCACAATCACAGCCCCCCCAATTCCCCCAGGCACACGCTCCCCACAATCACAGCCCCCCCAATTCCCCCAGGCACACGCTCCCCACAATCACAGCCCCCCAATTCCCCCAGCCACATGCTCCCCACAATCACAGCCCCCCCAATTCCCCCAGCCACATGCTCCCCACAAACACAGCCCCCCAATTCCCCCAGCCACATGCTCCCCACAATCACAGACCCCCAATTCCCCCAGCCACATGCTCCCCACAATCACAGCCCCCCCCAATTCCCCCAGCCACATGCTCCCCACAATCACAGCCCCCCCAATTCCCCCAGCCACATGCTCCCCACAATCACAGCCCCCCAATTCCCCCAGCCACACGCTCCCCACAATCACAGCTCCTTGAAAAGTTGAGAGACTGCAGCATTGCAATTTGCAAGAGGTTTGTGCACATCCTTCAGCTGGAAGTGAGCTGAGTGCACTAGGACCCAGCAGCACCGCAAGACCAGAGGTCAGTGCTCAGACCCAGATCCATGCTGCAAGTCAAACAACGGAGACCCTGCACAGCAACAGCCCCCACCCCCACACACTCGCAGAGCCGTCACAGGCCCGAGACAGAAAATGGCTGCAACCATCCATGAGTAGCAGGGAGCCGTCAGACGCTATGCACTTAACTCCTCGCTAACCCTCACTGATGGAGCACCCGAATCAGACTTTTACTGAGCATGTCTGTTTTATGCCAATTCCGGATTGACGAATGCGGTGGCAAAGAGGGAATTGCTGATAAAGTTGGGCGTGCAGCCCATTAATTCAATTTAAACCCATTCAAATACATAAAAGTTAAATTGAAAAGCAAAATACAATCAATACATGACATCAATATTAGGAGATTTAGGTGAACATACGGTTGAGAGAATTTCCATGGAGAATGCTCAGTTTGCCAGCATTTGGGTGACTGGCATGTAGCAGTTAATGCTCTTTTGATTAAATGCAGCTATTTCATACTTTCAACAGCAACAACTATTTTTGAGCAAGGTATGATTTCAATCTCCTGGAACAGTTGACAGTTTATGGGAGTTTGTTTTTTACACATTGTTTACCCAGTTTTATATTCAGGCAGCGTTTACTGGAAGTAGATTGAGGTAATGTTGTTTTATTTGCTTCACAAGTTCCACAGAAAATTATGTTTCCTTGTTCAACCTCAAAGAAGGATTTATAGGGATCACTTCATCTTTTTTAATATATGCACAGTGCTTGAAGATATTTCTTGACAGATTGTAAGTATGATAAATGGCTGCCTCCAACCATGCCTGACCAAGCACAATTTCACATCAGACAATCAAGTACTAACTTGCATGATGGGAACTGATCAGGTTCTTGTTTCTCAGCAACAGTCTGGAAGAACCAGCCCAACCTTACTGGTGCGATATCGTCACTCACAAACGAGAACAGTTCGTGGACAATAGACTGGCTTCCCTGAGAATAAAGGCTGCTATCAACTCTTGCGGAGCTTTGATTCACTAAACTCAACACAGGATTCCATTTCAATGGAAACCCACTACCGTATCAACCGGTTTTCAGTTTCATAGAATCCTACAGTGTAGAAGGAGGCCAGTCGGCCCATCAAGTCTGCACTGACCACAATCCCACCCAGGCCCTATCTCCATAACCCCATGCATTTACCCTAGCTAGTCCCCCCGACACGAAAGGACAATTTAGCATGGTCAATCCACATCTTTGGACTGTGGGAGGAAACTGAAGCACCCAGAGGAAACCCGCATTGACACGGGGAGAATGAGCAAACTCCACACAGACAGTGACCCAAGCCAGGATTTGAACCTGGGTCCCTGGCGTTGTGCTAACCAGGCAGCAGTGCTAACCACTGTGCCACCGTGCCACTCTTTGCATTTTTTGGAAGGGCGTTGGTTATGCAGCACTCCATTCACTTGGATGTTAAAAGCTCTGAAGAAGGGTTATCTAGACTCGAATCATTGGCTCTATTCTCTCCTCACAGTTGCTGTCAGACCGGCTGAGATATTTCCAGAATTTTCTGTTATCATTTGAATGTTAGTCACCAAGACATGATGTTGTCTTTTTCCTTTTTGTTGATTTGAAATGCCTGAAATCTGTCAGTGAGGACCTGTATTCCCTACCTAGTTATGAAGATTTATTTTAAAATCACAGATCTGTGAGGATAGGAACTCAATGCCACATGGAGTCATTGAGACTGATCATTTTGATGCATTTGAGGGGAGGCTTGACGTGCATGTGAGGGAGAAGGGAATAGAGGGATGGGAAAGCAGAATCAGGGTATGAAGAGTTAATTAGAGTGGATGAAACTCATGTGACTTATAAACACCAACACGGACCAATTGGGCTGAATGGCCTATTTTGGGATTGCAAATACTATGACCAAGATTTTCCTCTCTCATTTTCACCAGGTCCATTCCTGGGGAACGGAAAATCTCACAAGAAGTCCAGATCGTGTTTCACGTTGACGTAAATGCTTGAAGCGATTGTCCCCTCCTGCCATTCATGAACAAGGCATCCAACGTCAGAAACATCATTTGAATACATTATCATCTCATTATTAGGTCTCTATAACTGAAACAAAGCCCCTCCAACCCATATAAGAAAGTCCATTCATGTTGGCATGACGGCAGTACAGTGAAAAGCCCAACTGTTCTCCCAAGGCATGCAGCTGGTAAGCAGCCCTCCCAGAGGAGGACGGGTGAGTGCATTGCTCAGAGGATAGAAGATTATGCTCAGGCACCACCCAGGCACTGAGAGTGGGGTGTTCCAATTGAACTATTGCGCTCTGAGTCGACCTTTGAAAAATCTTCAAGGGGCTTTGGTGGGCTGACATAGTGACATGATTGTTAGCATAACTGCCTCACAGCACTAGGGACCCAGGATAAAAAAAAACGGCTGGCATGGCGGCACAGTGGTTAGCACTGCTGCCTCACAGTGCCAGGGACCTGGGTTCGATTCCTGGTTTGGGTCACTGTCTGTGTGGAGTTTGCATGTTTTCCCCGTGTCTGCATGGGTTTCCTCCAGGTGCTCCAGTTTCCTCCCACAGCCTGAAAGACATGCTGGTTAGGTGCATTTACCATGCTAAGTTCTCCCTCAGTGTACCCGTACAGGTGCCAGAGTGTGGCAACTAGGAGATTTTCACAGTAACTTCATTACAGCGTTAATGTAAGCCTACTTGTGACTAAACAATTAACTTAACCTTTTTTTCTGGCTTTGGGTAACTGTGGAGTTTACATGTTCTCCCTGTGTCTGTGTGGCTTCCTCCCACAGTCCAAAGATGTACAGGTTAGATGTATTGGCCATGGTAAATGTGTGAAGTTACAGAGATAAGTTGAAAGGGAGGACCTACTCTTTCAGAGGGTTGGTGAAGACTCGATGGGCCAAATGTCCTCTTTCTACACAGTAGGGATTCTGTAGTACTAAGTTGCTTGATCCTGCCCTGCCAGCGTTATATTGTGGGACTTTGGTAGGAATAATATTAGGAAGGACTACTACTTACAGGGCGAAAAGCTGCAGCATGCTACGGTGCAGAGGGACCTGGGGGTCCTTGTGCATGAGTCACAAAAACCCAGCTTGCAGGTGCAGCAGGTGGTCAGGAAGGCGAATGGGATGCTGGCCTTCATAGCGAGGGGGATTGAATATAAAAGTAGGGAGGTCTTGCTGCAACTGTAAAGGGCACTGGTGAGGCCGCAGCTGGAGTACTGTGTACAGTTTTGGTCGCCGCACTTGCGCAAAGATATTTTGGCCTTGGAGGGAGTGCAGAGGAGGTTCACTAGGCTGATACCGGAGTTGAGGGGGTTGAGCTATGAGGAGAGGCTGAATAGACTGGGCTTATACTCGTTAGAGTTTAGAAGGATGAGGGGGGATCTTATAGAGACGTATAAGATAATGAAAGGGATGGATAGGGTAGAGGTAGAGAGATTCTTCCCGCTCAGAAAGGACAGTAGGACTAGAGGGCACAGCCTCAAGATAAGGGGGCAGCAGTTTAGAACGGAGTTGAGGAGGAACTTCTTCACTCAAAGGGTGGTAAATCTCTGGAATTCTCTGCCCGTTGAAGTGGTGGAGGCTACCTCGCTAAATATATTTAAGACGCGGGTAGATAGGTTTTTGACAGACAAGGGGATTAAGGGTTATGGGGAGAGGGCGGGAAAGTGGAACTGATCCACTTCAGATCAGCCATGATCTTATTGAATGGCGGGGCATGCTCTTATTGAATGGCTAGGTGGCCTACTCTGCTCCTATTTCTTATGTTCTTATGGACCAGCCCCTTTATGTTTATCAGACTAAGCCCAGGGTAATACAGCAGAGAATGCTGCTGCTATCGGTTGCTTCAAGTCCACTTTTCCTGCTGCTATCAGCATTTGCTGAAATCCAGGACTATTTCTGAAACTCTCCCTTTCTGATGGAAGGGGAGAACAACTATGCATTATTATTACCATTGAAGAACATAAACTAATTTGATTGTTTTGTCTGTATAAATCATTTGCTGAAGCCTCTTTATACCCATTGGAGCTGCCTAGTGATTTAGTGGGTAGGTGTTATGTATTTATTCAGCATACAGATCAGCAAGCTATCAGGTTCAACATCGTCATCAGTGGTCACCTCTTTATTATTAATAATTTTATGAACTAACTGAAGGAATCTTCCTCTCTCTGCAGTTAGCTATAATCATAGATAGCTGCTACTAACTGGGCTGAAGAAGTTTTGACGACAAGATGGTAATTATTCACAGTAAGCGTCAATTAGGAAATCCCTGGGGACTGTCACATATATCATTTAATTGGAAGTTACCATATTCACATGAAATGAAATATTCAGCTAGACTAACTGAAATCAGACTGTACACTTGATGTATTCATAGTTCTGAGCTACACAGATCAGGAAGACCCCAAGAACAATCCCCATTCTGTGTTGAAACTTAATAGCCTGCTGATGCTTATTGTCCACCTGAATATTTATTTAATGAGTAGCCAGATGGTTACTACCCAGATGTTATAGCGTAGCTTCAGATGCTGCCTTTGGGAGCAGAGAGGTTGCTAAACATAATTGGAGGGAGATGGAAATAAATCTAATACCACATCATCTAAAGGTGGAGAATATTCAAAATGTCCAGTTTTCAGGATAGGTCAAGTTGGGATAAGTAAGTCCCGGGCCTCAAACTGGAAAGACCCATTTCTAGATTATGGGGTGATGCCCCGGGGCCGCTAGCAGCAGCTGGCATTCATGTGGCCCAGTGAATTGGGCATGAGTCCAAAATGAGATTCTTGCCAGCGTCAAATCTGATGCAAGTCTCCCAACCTGCCATGCTGGCCCTGATCATCCAGAGCACGTAGGAACCTGATCACTTCGAATTTCTATTCATTTACATGTAATTACTGGGTTTGAGGCTGGGTGCTCTGGCCTCCCGGTATGCTCCTGACATCCACCCCACCCCCACCCCAACAAGAAGCCCAGTGGGAGTCAGTATCTCCTAGTGCTGACAAGCATAGCACAGACACCATAGACTCCAAGGGGGAGCAATGAGTATCATGTAAGAACATAAGAACATAAGAAATAGGAGCAGGAGTAGGCCATCTAGCCCCTCGAGACTGCCCCACCATTCAGTAAGATCATGGCTGATCTGAAGTGGCTCAGTTCCACATTCCCGCCCTCTCCCCATAACCCTTAATCCCCTTGCCTACCAAAAACCTATCTACCTGTGTCTTAAATATATTTAGCGAGGTAGCCTCCACCACTTCAACAGGCAGAGAATTCCAGAGATTCACCACCCTTTGAGTAAAGAAGTTCCTCCTCAACTCTGTTCTAAACTGCCTCCCCCACTTATCTTGAGGCTGTGCCCTCTAGTCCTGCTATCCTTTCTGAGCGGGAAGAATCTCTCTACCTCTACCCTATCCATCCCTTTCATTATCTTATACGTCTCTATAAGATCCCCCCTCATCCTTCTAAACTCCAACGAGTACAGGCCCAGTCTATTCAGCCTCTCTTCATTGTCTAACCCCCTCATCTCCGGTATCAGCCTAGTGAACCTCCTCTGCACTCTATCCAAGGCCAAAATATCCTTGCGCAAGTGCGGCGACCAAAACTGCACACAGTACTCCAGCTGCGGCCTCACCAGTGCCCTGTACAGTTGCAGAAAGACCTCCCTACTTTTATATTCTATCCCCCTCACTGTAAAGGCCAGCATCCCATCCGCCTTCCTGATCACCTGCTGCACCTGCAGACTGGGTTTTTGCGACTCATGCACAAGGACCCCCAGGTCCCTCTGCACCATAGCATGCTGCAGCTTTTCACCCTTTAAATAGTAATCCCTCCTACTATTATTCCTGCCAAAATGGGTAACCTTACACTTGCTAACATTGTACTCCATTGTAACATTGTATAATGCTAACATTGCTAACATTGTATAAATATAACATTTATATTGCATATTTCTTTTCCCCATTGAATCTAAAGTTGCTTTTGCTTTACTGATTGTAATCTCATGCATTTTCTTCAGGAGAGCGAGGAGTGCAAATAATTCCAGGTTGTCACTCCTTCTAGGAACTGACTTGCAAGTGGGTTTGGCAGAGATCTGTTCTCACAGAAAGTAAAGCAATGCAAAACAGCCAATAAAAGGGTGTAAATATTCACACTAATTTGACGAAGAAATATAGGAGTTCTGTTGGAGCTTGTTCTGGCCTGCCCTGAGCATAATTTAGTTTGAGTGCCAACTGTAATTCATTATTCCAATTTATTTGTGCTTTCCCTAATTTAGATTTGAAAATAACATATTTTGATTTTATCTTCAAATTTCTCCCTTTGCTTTTTAATCATTTACAATGCTTCAAAATCTTTTACATTGTTTTCATTCTAACCATTCTTTCTGGACTAAGGTGCATCAGTGGATGTCATAGAATCCCTACAGTGCAGAAGGTGACCACTCAGCCCATCGAGTCTGCACCGACAACATTCCCACCCAGGCTATCCCTGTAACCCCACGGATTTACCCTGCTAATCCCCTTGACACTAATGGACAATTTATCATGTTCAATCCACCTAATTCACACATCTTTGGAACGTGGGAGGAAACTGGTGCACCCGGAGGAAACCCATACAGATATGGAGAGAATGTGCAAACTCCACACAGACAATGACCCAAGCTAGGAATTGAAGCCAGGTTCCTGGTGCTGTGAGGCAGCAGTGCTAACCACTATGTCATACTTCTCTTTCCAACCTTCACACCTCTCTTGAGCTGTTTTCCTAATAATGACAAATTTCCTTCTTTCCCAATGTCTCAAATGTGTTCATGTGGATTATGACAACATACACCCTTTTCTTCTGCCAAACTTTCAATGTGTCCAATCAAATAATGTCACGTTGAGCTGAAGCATCGTTCCACCCTGAACTGATTGCTTTTGATTCAAAGCCAAATACTGAATCTGATGTGGTACCTGAAACCTTGCTCCAGGTCTTGGATTTTATTTCCTCTCTTCGTTTACTTTTCTGTTCACTCACTGCGGATAGGTTTTTCAGCAAGGAAAACGCAAATAGATTTAATGGGTCAACGTTCTGCCTAACAGCACTATATTAACACATTTATACAGGTCACTTTTTATGCCAGCTGCAAACAAATTATTTGTGGGCACCAGGATCAAATGATTTTAAGTGATTCAGGAATGTTAAGTGGGTCAATAATTTTGGTCCCAGAACCTCCAAAGATTTGAACTGTGAGAACAATGACAGTTGGTTAGTTGGGCATTAGGGTTGGCAAAGAACTAATCACACAGTGATTAGTCTTTTTGTTATTTGTTCAAATGATGTGGACATCACTGGCAATGCCAGCATTTATTGCCCATCACTATTTGCTCATGAGAAAATCGTGCCTTCTTGAACCCTTGCAGTCCATGTAGTGTATGTACACCTACAGTGCTGTTCGGGAGGGAGTTCCAGAATTGTGACCCAGTGATAGTGAAGGAACAGCAATATAGTCCAAGTCAGGATGGAGTCTGGCTTGAAGGGAAGCCTGCAGGAGATGGTGTTCCATGCATCTGCTGCCCTTGTCCTTATAGATGGTAAAAATGATGGCACGTCATTCTGTGATGTCAGAAACTGATACTCACCTTAAAAGTTAAAATGCACTTTGACCACTATACTTCATGGTGATGACATGATACAAACACCATGAGCCACATTTGGGGAGGTCCAGGAGGGAGGATAGGATATAACACATTTGTCTGTCACGGAAATTGACCTTGTCTGATTGTGTGAAATGCGCAATTATGAAGCAGCAGCCCGTTTTACAACCTGCCAGATTCTCATTTCTATTGAACACAAAAGGAATGTCGACTCACTGCCACCAAAGACCAACTTCTCCCTCACATTCTACAACAAATGCCATTTTCTAGGTTTGTTGCAACAACTAAAGCATGTCAGGAGTTTTAAGCAATAATCTGGAGACAATTCATGAAATGCATTCTTTTCCATTCAAAAAACACTTGTACTCCACAGTTTTATTTTGACATTATTAAAATTGTCCGGAGTCAAAAGTTTGCTTTTTCTAGCAACCAACCTTAATAATCTAAATGATTCTATGCCAGTTTGTTCTCCCTGTTCTAGTCACAGTTCAAATGTTATCCACATGAACGCTTACAAAATTAGAATGCAATTTACAAAATAGGCTTCTTCTAATCAGTTCTGGTATTTTGCTAAGTCCCAGCTAGACATTGAAAGTACGAACATTTCTTGACCTATCATTAACACTGCAAGAAGTTACTGGGCAATCCCCTAGTCACCACACTCCAGTGCCTGTTAGGGTACACTGTGGGAGAATTTAGCATGCACCTAACCGGCACGTCTTTTGGACTGTGGAAGGAAACCAGAACACCAGAGTAAACCCCAGACATAGGGACAATGTGCAAACTCCTCACAGTGACCCAGGCTGGGAATCGAATCTGGGTCCCTGGTGCTGTGAGGCAGCAGTGTGCTAACCACTGTTCCACCCATTAAAAAGAATATATATGTGAGAGACAACTGTAGTTTCAACCAGTAGAGTAAACCTTATGCACCTCTTACACTGGATAATAAGTAAGAACCATAAAATTGTTATTTTATCAGCTGATGTTTTCTGTGTAATTAGTCACATGCTTTGTATACAATACCTCCTTAATATGCCTGATAGTGTGAAACAACCTTTGCACCTTTTCACTAACTTGCTTGTTCTCTACATTAATCAATCAAACATTAATTAATCAATTAATTCATAAGGATTCTTATAAATGTTCATGTATCCATGAACATTATTAGATCCACACTCCTTCAATTTGGAATCTTACAACAATCAAAGTTTTTGCCAGAGTATTCCTTCTATATGAAGGCAGCATGAATGAACAGAGAGTTAGTATAAACACTGTTAACGTAACGATGGGAATCACCACTTGGTCAATCATTTTCCTATCTCCCAGTGTAAATGTTGTGTGTCATGCAACCAGTGCTGATAAGCTATATCTAATGTAATGCAAACGTCATAATCTTTCTCGTTGTGCTCTGCTGTATTGGTGTTTTGATAACTAGCCAAAGACGCCCCTCTGGAGTGGAGTTTAATTTCATCATGTTGCTTTGCTTTGTGTGAGTACATTATGAATGCATCATATTAGACTTTCGCAAGAAATAACAGCCAGAGGAAATCATCATAAATGTGTTGACAATGCTACTACACATAACACCCAGTAGAGTTTTAAATCTTAAAGCTAAGAAAGGCATTAGCTCAATTTCTCAGAAAAACACAGGAATAATTCTACGGGTGCTGCATCAGAAATAAAAATAGAAGATGCTGGAAATACTCAGCAGGTCAGGCAACATCTTTGCAGAGAAATAGAGTTAACAGTTCAGGGTGATGATCTTTTTTGGAGAACCGAGTTAACTCTTCTGTTCAGAGTTAACTCATTTCAGCAATATAGAGGTAGGACCCCAGTAGTACTGGATGAAAATGGGATTATTCAGAATGTACTTCTGATCATAATCTATTGACCCCTTCACATATGTGGTGCCAAATGGAAACAGAATCAGTCATGATTACCTTGTCACTTCTCAGAAGGTTGAAGTTAAAGTTTATTTATTAATCACAAGTAAGCTTACATTAATATTGCAATGAAGTTGCTGTGAAAATCCCCGAGTTAAGAAGTTTATTGCTACTTTAATGTCCTGGCATATTTACCCCACAATTAGCAAAGCTCACACAGATTGGGGTGGCATGGTGGCACAGTGG
This sequence comes from Carcharhinus amblyrhynchos, assembly GCF_965287045.1. Taxonomy (NCBI): domain Eukaryota; kingdom Metazoa; phylum Chordata; class Chondrichthyes; order Carcharhiniformes; family Carcharhinidae; genus Carcharhinus; species Carcharhinus amblyrhynchos. The sequence continues at coordinate 43,469,617 of NC_137327.1, read as the reverse complement.
TTAGCACAGTAACAGGGACCCAGGTTTAATTCTGGCCTCAGATCACTGTGTGGAGTTTGCGCATTCTCCCCATGTCTGCATGGGTGCGCTCCGGTTTCCTCCCACAGTCCAAAGATGTTTGGGTTAGGTTAATTGGCCATGATAAATTAATTCTAGTGTCAGAGGGATTAGCAGGATAAACATGAAGGGTTACAGGAATAGGGCCTAGGTGGAATTGTGGTTGGTGCAGACTCGATGGGCTGAATGGCCTCCTTCTACACTGTAGATTCTATGATTACTTGAGCATTAATCTTAGTTTGTTTGGCATGTGTAAATTGGCAGCTGTGTTTTACGATATTAGAACACTAATTACACCAGAAAGTTATGTCACTGGTCCATAATTTGCTGTGAGTGAGCATAAATGTGTCTGCTGTTATTTGGATTTGCTCTTGCCTGTTTAATTGTGTTGAAATATTAGGCTGCAAGTTCCTGGAAGTGTGATCTGGAATAAAAGAAAGAGAAATAAAGGACACAATGGAACAATTTTTAAAAAGGCTTTTTATTTTAAATTCTAGATTTTTGAAAATATCCAACAACAATTAAAACCTGAAGGAATGACAGTCTTATATTGCAATAGGGAATTTTCAGTGCCATAGGTTCATCATCAGTAATTAAGAATTTAACATTGCTAAAGGATTCTCTGATACATTTGGCAGCCACTTGAACAGTATCTTGAATTAATTAAAATTAGACAAACTACATCACATTGGATTCCAAATTTAATTTGAAGACGTTCTCTGATTCATTGTGTGTTACACTCTATGTGGAATTCTGTACAACATTCAGTATAATTCTATAATATTCAAATTATAACTTTAGCAGCAGATACTTTATGTAGATACAGTGTAAATTACGCAACTTAAATTCAAAATCACGTTTGATTTACCATTGAAATGCAGTGGAGTGAGGGTCCCAGTTTGAAGTCATGCAATTTCCCTTATTTTGTTAGCTCCACATATAAAGAACAGAGAAAATTACAGCACAGGAACAGGCACTCCAAGTCTACCAATCATGCTGCTTGACTTAACTAAAACGTGCTACCCTTCTGGGGAACATATCCTTCTATTCCCATTCTATTCATGTATTTGTCAAGATGCCACTTAAAAGTCACTATCGTATCTACCTCCACTACCTTCCCCGGCAGCGAGTTCCAGGCACCCACCAGCCTCTGTGTAAAAAACTGCCTTGTACTTTTCCTTTAAACCTTGCTCCCCGCACCTTAAACCTGTGCCCCCTAGTAACTGACTCTTCCAGCCTGGGAAAGAGCTTCTGACTATCCACTCTGTCCATGTCCCTCATAATCTTGTAGTCTTCTATCAGGTCACCCCTCAACCTTCGCCTTTCCAGTGAGAACAAACCAAATTTCTCCAACTGCTCCCCATGGCTAATGCCCTCCATACCAGGCAACATCGTGGTAAATCTTTTCCATACCCTCTCCAAAGCCTCCACATCCTTTGGGTAGTGTGGCGACCAGAATTGAACACAACATTCCAAGTGCAGCATAACTAAGATTCTATAAAGTTGCAACATGACTTGCCAATTTTTAAACTCAATGCCCCAGCCGATGAAGGCAAGTATGCCGTATGCCTTCTTGACTACTTTCTCCACCTGCGTTGCCACTTTCAATGACCTGTGTACCTGTAGACCCAGATCCCTCTGCCTATCAATACTCTTAAGGGTTCTGCCATTTATTGTAGCTCAATCTAGCCCATCCCAATGACCAGACCCCTGAGAAACCCCCAAAATCTGATACTCCTACCCCAATGCCTGGCACTCCTACCCCAATGTCTGGCACCCCTGAACCATTAACCCACAATTTCCCTTATTTTGTTGGGTCCACATACATGTTGGGCATAACTTCCAAGCTCCCAGCATTGGATTGGGGATGGGTACCCCAATGTTGTGCGAGGGAACACCTCTGGGAAGTTTAAAGGTAAGAGTTTGCAAACTTCCTCTGGGCAAATGCCTATTGGGAATTATCAAAAATGCATTTTAAATCAAAAATGTTGGATAGTTCTGGCTGTGTTATGCTAATAGTTGCTCAGACAAAGTTAGAAGAATTAAAACCTCTTCAAATTTCTGGGCAAAGATTTCTGGTCATAGACCAGGCCCCCTCACAGGACTCACCCAAACCTCCAAGGGGACTCCTCCATTCCCCAAAAACCTCCCCCATTGGTCTCCCCTCTCTTCCCCCGACTACCTGCCCCATGGAACTCACCCAACCCCCAGATTACCACCTCCACTATCAGTGGTATGGTATTTCCCCACCCCTGGTTCTGCATGGGATTTTCCCTGACCCAACCCTCCCTCACCCCCTCAGGACTGACACCACTCCCCCATCCCACCCAAATAGGTGTGGCCCGACCACCTGCCCCTGTCCCCGACCCATAGAAGAACCAACTCAATCACCCAGACCCCAAACCCTGCAGGCCTGACTTGGCTGCCCTCCAGCAGGCCCTATTCGACCCCAACATCCCACCTCCATCCTGATGATCCAACCCCTGAGAAACCCCCAAAATCTGATACCCCTGTCCAATGACTGGCACTCCCGAACCAATAACCCACTCCAACCTCTGATTCCCTATCCCTCAAATCCTTGCCATTTAGTTTTGAGACTTACTTTCGCTCTAGCCCGCTGGTGAGCAACATGCAGCCTGTGGCCTAGGACCATGTGTGGCCCACCTGGATTCTGAGTGCATGTAGTTGACCGTTGCCCGTGTGCATCATTGCCACATTCCGCTGATTTCCATCCACCTAGTTCTTTTTCTTACCGGTGATGGTGTTATGCATGTATATCAAGGACAAGTGGAGTGAGGTGTGCGCTGATTGCTCACAACATTGGCCAGTAGAGCTGTGCACTCCCTCTGCGTCCAAAGTGCAAATAGTTATTGTGTTTTTACCATTTGAAGTTGATGACGGTCCTATTAATTCATAAAAGAGTAAGCATTTTCTATACTTGTTATGAAATATTCAGTATATATTAATTTAATCTTAATATGAGGTCATGCTTAGCGAACAAGCCTGATTTCAACCTTGTGGCCTGCTGAGATGAAGGAGGCTCACTCATACGGCCCACTCACTGGCCTAGGTTGCTCATCACTGCTCTTGCCTGTCAATTTCAATGGACGTTTCAACTTAGCTGGTGGATGGCAGTGAGTGCAGTAAAGAGGAGACATGTCCTTCTCCAATCTGACCCTCTAGCTGCGTCGCCTAGATCATACCTAGTCTGAGTTGGAAAGTGGGACAAGACAGGCACAGAAGAAATTTCACCCAAGTAATTGGGCATGGAGTGGGTATCTGATGCTGATTGCCCTAATTCTGAAGAAGTTACGCCCCATTATGTTTGATTGCTAGGACAAGATGGTTGAACCTAGGTGCATCTCCATGTATACAATCAAAGTACTTTTCCTGGATCCACATTGATGTGTAACAACTTTAACATAGACAAAACTTCCCAAGCTTCACAATAGCATGTGATCAGGTCAAAAATGGATCTCAAAACAAAGAGGGAAATGTTAGGAGGCATGACACAACAGCTTGGTCAAAGAAGGAGGTCGAAAAGAGGGAAGTGGAGAGGTGTGTGGGTTTCAGAAGGAAATTCCCCGCACTTGGATCAAATCAACTAAAGGCATGACTGCCAAAGATAGCGGGGGGGTGGGGGGGGGGGGGGGGGGTGGAGTGAGGGGTAGAGAAGGGGTGTAGGGGCAGGTGAGGTAGAGAGGAAGAGAAGTCAGTTTGGCATTGGGAATTTCTCCAAAGAAAGGAAATCTGAAGGAGCTTAATGAGATGGGGAGGTGGGAAGATGCTGTGGGGACTAGGAACAAATATTTTTCAACAAATCCAGGGGTGATAGACCAATACAAATTGTAACATGATGGTTATATTACAGGGCTAGTGAACTGAGCCCTTGATCAACAATAACTTGTATTTTTGTAACACCCTTAATGAGTTAAAATATTCAAAGGCATGATATTACGTGGCACCAAGCCACATCAGGAAATATAATCATAGGATCTCTACAGTGCAGAAGGAGGCAATTTGTCTCATTGAGCATGCACTGACAACAATCCCACCCAAATTCAATCCCTGTAACCCACGTATTTACCCTATTAATTCCTCTGACACTAAGCAGCAATTTAGCATAGCCAATCAACCTAACCTACACATCTTTGGACTGTGGGAGAAAACCTGAGTACCTGGAGGGAGCCCATGCAGACACAGGGAGAACATGCAAACTCCACACAGACAGTCACCCAAGGCCAGAATTGAACCTGTGCCCCTGGCACTATGAAGCAGCAGTACTAACCTCTGTGCCACTGTGCTGCCCCAGGACAATTTTGCAGAAATTTGCACCTTGATACCTCTGAAGAGCCGTTAATGACCTCTGTATGGGCTACAAAAACCAAATTCAAAGACAGCCATGCAAATACTGCGTGCATTTCATGAACCTGGTTGGTCAGCCAGAGCCAGCTCATCTGCTAGGACAAAGGGCCCTGCAAAATTCCATTTAATTCTTAATGGTTGGGGCATTTAACAATCTTGAGTCTCAGACAAGGAGTATGCACTCCTTGACAAAGACAATATGGAGAGGTGGGAGTCATGTGACTCTAGTTTGTGAAACCAGTAATATTATCTTGTGGAACTGCAGGTTCAATCTGCCATTTTGCTATCTAACTAGGAGTAGTCACAAAAAAGAAGCTCTGCCGAGATTATATTCCTGGCCCCATCTATACTGTTTCTATTGGAATGCCTGTAACAACACCTACAAGAATGTTTCACGTCTGCATGCCCATCTCATCATGTGAAATCAACACAATTAGAAATGTGAATTATCCAGCTTCAGTTTTCAACCCACTGACTTCCATGAAGGAATACCTTATTGGACTTTGATTCTGGACACTCAGGACCCATATGAAACAATCTTTCTTCCTTTCTATGGTCTCTGTGCTATAAGTCTTTCTTTCTTCCATTGCTTTGAATGCATATAGTGAATACATTGCTTCCCTCAAGTGGTTTGGGAGTGTGCAAATAAATTAACCCTTTGAGTTCATCCTATATCAAGTTTGCTTTGAGGTTTTTAATAGAAACTTGGATCAGACCAAAAGTGAGGGGTTGGAAATATACTACCACTCATAAAGAGGGAAGCAAATCAGTAACACCGTTTGGTTTATGGGCAGATGGTGAGTAGAGGAAACAGTGCTATTTAAATTAACCCCCTCTTCTCCTGTCTGTAACAGCATGAATGGATATGTGTGATGAAACATACAGGGTGAAATCTTACAAAAAAGTTCTAGATTCTACCACACTCTGCCAAAAAAAATCAAGAGGGTGTGATTCATGCTGTTATAGAGGAGGGCAGGGCTTAGGCACGCTGGCAAAACATGGCGGCAGAGATTGGGCATCATAAGAACATAAGAACATAAGAAATAGGAGCAGGAGTAGGCCATCTAGCCCTTCGAGCCTGCCCCGCCATTCAATAAGATCATGGCTGATCTGTCGCTGCTCAGTTCCACTTTCCCGCCCTCTCCCCATAACCCTTAATCCCCTCTCTTATCAAAAACCCATCAACCCGCGTCTTAAAAATATTTAGCGAGGTAGCCTCCACCACTTCAACGGGCAGAGAATTCCAGAGATTCACCACCCTTTGAGTGAAGAAGTTCCTCCTCAACTCCGTTCTAAACTGCCCCCCCCTTTATCTTGAGGCTGTGCCCCCTAGTCCTACTGTCCTTTCTGAGCGGGAAGAGCCTCTCCACCTCTATCCTATCCATCCCAGTCATCATCTTATACGTCTCAATGAGATCTCCCCTCATTCTTCTAAACTCTAACGAGTACAAGCCCAGTTTATTCAGCCTCTCCTCATAGCTCAACCCCCTCAACTCTGGTATCAACCTAGTAAACCTCCTCTGCACTCCCTCCAAGGCCAAAATATCTTTGCGCAGGTGCGGCGCCCAAAACTGCACACAGTACTCCAGCTGCGGCCTCACCAATGCCCTATACAGCTGCAGCAAGACCTCCCTACTTTTATATTCAATCCCCCTCGCTATGAAGGTGCCCCAATCAAAACTCCAATAAACCTCCCTCCCCGGCCCACCACCGAGGCCTCAGGGGCTCCCTTCTGCAACACCAGTTGGAGCGAGCATTCACTCCGACACCACCCCCCTCACGATCATCAGCCCTTTCTCTCTCCCTCCACCCCCCACCCGCAATCATCGCCCCCTTCCTGCAGTTGGATCTGGCACCCACCTGGCCCCCTTCCCGCAACAGCCATCACCAGCTTCCAGCGTCCCCAGCTCATCGACCTTTTCCAAGACAAGAAGCACAACAGCATTAACCCCCTCCCCCATGAGTCTCCCACTGGGGCTCCTTGGCACAGAGTAGCAGTGCCAAGTTGACACTTCCAGGCTGGCACTGCCAAGTTGGAATGATGCCAAACTGGCAGTCCCCACCTGTGTCAAGGGCAGTGCCAAGGAGCATTGCCAGGCAATTCTTGGCCATGTCTCATGTCCCTTGTCCCCCGTGGACTATATTTACCTTTGCACTCCTGGGGAGACCCCATGACAGATTCATGTTTGTGTGAACCTATTGTAAACACACTAACGTCAATTTATGGTGGAGGGGTGGGTTAATAGGATTAAAATGCATGCTAATGCATGCAAACATATGAATGTGAATGTGATGATATCACTGACAAAGGGTGGGGAAGATCTGAAGTCACATTCTTGCTGGTGAGAACTGTGGTTGCCAGATCTTGGGGCCCCACCAGCAAGACAGCAAACGCAGGCTCAAGACTTTTCTGTCTTTGTTGTCATTTCTCTGTCTTCGTACGGATATGCATATTGTAAATTAATGTGGTTTATACCGAGGAATGGAACAGTTTCAAACTTGCAAACCCCTTAGAAAAATATAGAAAGCACTTTGAATCCTGATAAGCTTCCTTTCAGTGTCGGGGGGGCTGGGGGGGGAGCACAAATTTATTGAAGTAATCTGAGTGCATGGATGGAGATGATGCAATTTTGCCTCTGGATAGAGATGGGTGTGGGCACATAATTGAAGGGTATACAATGTACAGTAAGTGCCAACATTATATGCCTGCGGTGGTGAGCTAAATGAAAACTGAAGAATTGTCAGGTTTCAACTTGAAAAAGCTTTGAATTTGAAAAAGAGTTTTGCCCTAATTTCAGGCCTATATAGTGCAATAAACTGTAGACATGAATATTGAATATTGATAATCAGGGTGGAGTTTCTAATAGATCTGAAAATAACATCATATTTTACAAGTAAATAACCTCAACTTCCCGTAAACAGTGATGGTTAAACTTGTTTGTTTGGCACCTGTTTCATTCTCTCAAAAGAATTGATGATTTTGGTTTGAAACACTGAAATGAATGGAAACACGCAGGAGAGTAAAGGGGTTCAAACCATCACTAATGGACACTGGATTTTGTGCTTTGTCTCCATTCCAGTGCATTTTTTAATATTCTCCACCGAGGTTGATAGATCCGTTAATTCACTTCCAAAGCCAGCAAGTGAAGGAGGAAATCTTTTATTTGGTATTAGATTTATTTACAGAATGCAGCATAATAAATCACCACCTCCTCCTTAATCAACACCCATTGTCCTAGAAGCCTCATTAACTGCTCTCTTAAATACCAGTAAATTAGCAAATAATCTAACAAACAAATTAACAGCCCATTAAAGGGGCACTGTAACAAAAACACAGAACTTCAAAGGAAACTTATCAAATAGAACCGAAATATGGTTTTCAGGACTCCAGCCCAGTAGTTCCAACCAGTCATGGAAGGTCTCAAGAGTAAAGTTTTAAAGTCTATTTATTAGCGTCACAAGTATGTTTACATTAACACTGCAATGAAGTTACTGTGAAAATCCCCTATTTGCCACACTCTGACACCTGTTCAGGAACACTGAGGGAGAATATAGCGTGGTGATGCATCTAACCCGCACACCTTTCGGACTGTGGAAGGAAACCGGGGAAACCTACACAGACACGAGAGAATGTGCAGACTCTGCACAGGCAATGACCCAAGCCAGGAATCAAACACAGGTCCCTGGCGCTATGAGGCAGCAGTGCTAACCACTGTGCCGCTGTGCCGAGTACCGAGGGGTATCGCATGCTCCCTCTCCAGGGACACCTGGGCATGAATGTAGCTGCAGTAAAGGACAGATAGTCAGGCTGAATGACCTCCCAACCTCCATAGACATGGGACCATAACCAGGTCCAGGGGCAGGTTTACAATGTTCTCTACCTTGTGCATCCCTTCTCCACACTGAATGGCCAAAGATCAGGAATGTGAGGCTGAAGGGGAGGCAAAACCTGAGACACAAGTCCATTCAGATGACTAAAAAGGAGCTGCAAACACGCAACCTGTATATACGTGGAATGTGGTCTCCTCAAAGCCGCAGAAAATACAAGCAGCTGAGAGTCCATGAACCACCATATTCATTTGTTGGACTAGACTTCTGCGTATAACATCCTCCACGACAAATCCCCAATAGCAAAGAGGAGAATTCCCATAATAACCATAATATAAATCAATTAATATATAACTAATGGACCAGTTACCAGGCTCTTAAAGGGGCATTGTGACAAAAACGCAAAACTTTAAAGGAAACTTATCAAGTAAAAGGAAAATAGTTTTCCCAGGACTGATGATGCACCCCAGTGTCTGTGATACCCATTAGTCATGAGAGGCCTTGGGCACACTGATGGACACAGCCTCCACCCTCTCCGTGAACACCAATGTGTGAATGTAACCGCAGAAGAGAGGCAGACAGTCAGATCTACTGACCTGTTCTGCAGGGCGCTGCTGGACCTGTTAATGGTCACCTTGGGCATGTCCAGTGGCAGAGCCAAGAGGTGGTCTTCCAGTCTGCCTCTGCTTTGGGTGGGCAAAGATTGGGAAAGTGGGGCTGATGTGCATCCAAAATTTGAGGAGCAGCCCCCACTGAAAATCAAAAAGGGGCTGCATCCTTATGCAACGTATACACACATAGAGCGTGGACTTCTCAAAGCAACATTATTATTAACATATTAATAATATATACTAATAATAATTAATAATAACATATTAATAAATGAGAAGGTAACAGTTCTTGATGGGGCATTGTAACAAAACTAAAATGTCAAAAGAAGCTTAGCTAACTAAACCAAAATATCACTCCTGAGGGTGATGATACACCACAGCCCTACCGTGTCCACTGGCTGTGAAAGGCCTGAAGTATGTCAGTGGACACCACATGCTCCCTTTCCAAGGCTACTCAGTCATGAATGTAGCTGCAGTAGACCACTAGTTCAAAGTAAATCTTGACTGTAGTCAGGAGATAGGCTGAATGGTAGAAAACACAGAAGTTACATTGGGTTGGGGTGAAGAACTGAGTGAGGTGCCCAAGGGATCCCGTTTTGGGACTACTATGGATTGTTTCTACTTTATATCAACGACATGAATTCAGCAACATAACGCAAACTGGTCAACTGCCAAATTCAAGACAAAAGAATATAGAAAAGAGAGTTAGAAAACCTGGAGGTGGATCTTTGCTAAAACAGCTAAGAGAAAGCATTGTTTGAAAGAAGATTCTAAGGTGTGTATTTTTGAGATTGGAGTTTCAAAACACTTGTGGGGACGTCAGAATCCAGTGAGATCAATCTGGGAGGATTTGAGGAGAAATCCACAGAAAATCAATTAGGTGGCATCAACTGGAGTGTATTTGACCACAGTTGGCCTATTGGGTTACTGGAACTGTGTTTTTACTGAAAACATTAGACATAATTTGTAACCTCTATTACCCTTTAAATTTGCATATATTTATGAAGATAAGTAGGATTGAAGGAGTATTGCATTATATTCAAACTTTTTATGTTTAATAAATTTTTCTGTTGTTAAAAACTAATTAGCAGTCCTGTGACTCTGTTTATCAATGTTTTCTAAAAAAAACCCAATCTTCTGAGCCATTTTGGAATCTTCCCATCCAGTAGTAAATCAATAGGGATCATGAAAAAATATTGGCCTTGCCAGCACTGTTCACATCCCAGGAATTAATAAAAGAGAAAAAGACACTTCAGCACTCGGAATGGTCATCTGTTTTGGAAAGTAAGGGTTGAGTATTCACAGCCCTTTGGAGATGGGCTGAAAGCTGGCCCAAGGATTGATAATATGGTGGGATAAGGCATTGGGAGGGGAGTCCGAAAACATCCCGCTGTTACGGCACATTTCCAATGGTAAAAACCTTTGTCGTTTGGCTACCCATTAAGTGGCCAATAAGACAATTAATTGTCTAATGAAGACGACATCCCACTATGCCAGTGGTTTACTGGCATTAGAAATGGACACGGTTGTATGGGAAAACTTCCAGGTAAATCCTGGTGGCCTACAAGTGGATTCCCCAGAGGACCCTTCTTTGGAGGGTCCTATTTGGCCAACAGAAGTGCACTGGGCCCATGGCAGCGCCATTGTAGAAGCCCCCTCCTCTTTCCCTGGATCATTCAGCTCCTCAAAAAATATAGACGTCTTGGCACTGAGGTGCTGTCTCCTTTGTGTTGCATCATTAGCAGTGGTTAATGGTAGCTGTGGTACTGCCAAGGCTGTTGGTCTGTTCATTGGGGTCTGGGGAGGGGGGAGGGGGTCTCAATTGGGTGGATGCCCTGGCCAGAGCCTCTCACCTGACCATCAAGAAATCGTTAACCTAGGGCCTGCCACCAGCCTGAACAGATTCCATGTTTGGCCCTAGTGGCATGACTTGCTCCAATTCTGGAACATTCCAGCCACAAACCCGGAAATCATTTAAGAAGCATCGCGATGATGTTGTGACAGAAAGTTTGGGTTTTTCTGAATGGATGAACTATCAGAAACCAAACGGCTTTCCTCATCAATGATTACCTTGTGACATCATGTGCCACTAGGTGCATCTCATCTTCAGATCTTTATCAGACTGAAACTCAGGCAAAAAAACAGTAAACGCATTAACTGAATATTAAACAGTCTACAGTGCAAACAGTGTGGGTAAGTAATAATAAACTTTATTAATCTTTTCAAAATGTAAAAAACCAGACTCCTCGGCTATGCTGACCCATACATCAAATTGACTGTTCAAACATGGTTTCAGTCCTCAATAACATTTATCCTCTGTGAGAGACAAGGTTTAATCACATATTTTCCCACTCTGTTGCCACATTCCACAGAAACACATAAATCTGCTGTCAGGTAACAAGTCTACATATATTTACATTCTAGGAACCACAGCCAGAGTTGCAGCTTAGTATAAGGGATCACTGACATTTTTTTTCTTCTTCAGATATCTTTCAGGTTCGGTTTGAATAATATATTTCACATTCAGTCATTTTGACAAAAGTAGATTGTGTACAAGACTGCAGCTGATTGAAGGGTATCTCTTTTCCCTATTGATTGGGGTGGTACACTGATTTGCACTGCTACCTCATAGCATCAGGGACCCGAGTTCAAGTCCAGCCTTAGGTAACTGTTTGTGTGGAGATTGCACGTTGTCCCTGTGTTTGCATGGGTTTCCCCTGGGTGCTTGGGTTTCCTCCCACAGTCCAAAGATGCGTGGATTAGGTTGATTGGCAATGCTGAATTGCTTCATAGTGTCGGGGGATTAGCGGGATTAATACATGGGGCTATGAGGATAGGGGCATGGGTAGGACTGTTTTCATGCAGACTCGATGGGCCAAATGGCCTCCTTCTGCACTGTAAGCATTATACAAATTTAGGGCCCCTTGCTGAAAGAAAGGCACCAATAATGAAGAAAGATGGTGGACCTTAGCTGGTCCCAAAGCTAATCATGTATTTCTTAAAATGCAACCAGTTTTGTAACATAGTAAATGCCAAAGGCAGTTTGCACCTTGTAAAGTCACACATCAGCAATAAGATAATGCTTGTTGCTTCGAGGATGAATGTTGGCCAGGATATCAGGGACAATTCCCCTAGTCTTCTTCAAAATAGTGTGACGGGATCTTTCATGTCCACCTGAGAGGCTTGTTTGAACCTCCCAGTCAAATAATGGATAAATGCAAAATGAATACCAATGGAACCCAAAAGTATATATCCCATTCAAATGAATTAAAATGATAGATCAATGATGAACCATTTTGATGAACATATTTGGTTCATCACTGATGTTGCTGTTCTGTATTTTAATTGCATCACGCTAAGTAATTCCGCCAACTAATTTTCAAATCTTTCTTAATCTGATTTGTAAATAAAACTGAGTATTCCCTTCCACAGTTTGGTCGAGTGAAAGGGAAAGGTAAAGATTCTGACCTGACATTCTTGCGCTTGTTAATATTAAAAGAAAGCTAGACACAATTAAAAAATGGTATGACGTATGCTGTAAGTGCCAATATATTATTCATCTGTATTTAGCGCTACTCTGATGGCTCCTAAACCCTTAAAATGAGTGGACGACCATGTAAGAAGTGAAAGAACTTTTTGTCCTTAGTTAACTTGCGAAAGAGGACCTCACATCTCATTCAACAGATGTCTTTGGCTGCACGTCTGCCCTGAGGTTACAGAGGTTAAACAGACAGTAACAATTCAAAGCTTCACAACTCCAGACACAGGGGACAGGAGGGGTGGGGTGGGGGATTGGGGCAATTCATTGGCATTAATTCCACTGGGCCAGTGAATTGGGCAAGAGTCCCAAGGGATCTGTGCGGGCATCAATTGGATCACAATGCCCCCAGCCCGCTGTGATCAGGGTCTCATCCAATCAGAAATAATTTACATTCTCATTAGTGAGATTAAAGTTGAATGCAGCAGTCTCCTGATATGCTAACCCGCACCCACCCCCACCCCCACAGTGGGGAGTCACGCAGTTACAAATCAATAGTGTCCCTAAAAGTAGGGACCAGACACCATAGACTCCAAGGGGGAGTAAGGAGGTCAGTACCATTTTTACACTTACCTTCAAGCTGCCCATTGGCAAAGCAGCTGCTGCTGGGGGTGGGGGAACAACAACTACAAGCAAAGTAAAGGAATGAGATAGAAATCTGGTGAACTGGTGCAACAACAATAATCTCTCCTTCAATGCCAACAAAATGAAGGAGATTGTCATCGACTTCAGGAAGCATAGTGGAGAACATGCCCCTGTCTACATCAATGGAGAAGAAGTATAAATGATCAAAAGCTTCAAGGTTTTTAGATGTCCAGATCATCAACAACCTGTTCTGGTTCCCCCATGCCCACACTATACTTACAAAAGCCCACCAATGCCTCTACTTCCCCAGAAGGCAAAGGAAATTTGGCATGTCAGCTACGATTCTCACCAACTTTTACAGAATGCACCATAGAAAGCATTCTATCTGGTTGTATCACAGCTCCTGCTCCGTCCAAGACCACAAGGAAAGGTTATGAATGAAGCCAAATCTGTCATGCAAACCATCCTCCCATCCATTGACACTGTCTACACTTCCTGCTGCCTTGGCAAAGCAGCCAGAATAATTAAGGACCCCACACACCCTGGACATTCTCTCTTCCACCTTCTTTCATCAGGAAAAAAATACAAAACTCTGAGGTCACATACCAACTGACTCAAGAATAGCTTCTTCCTTGCTGCTGTCAGACTTTTAAATGGACGTACCCTGCATTAAGTTGATCTTTCTCTACACCCTAGCTATGACTGTAACACTACATTCTGCACTCTCTCATTTCTTTCTCTATGAACGGTATGCTTTGTCTGTACAGCGCACAAGAAACAATACTTTTCACTGTATGTTAATACATGTGACAATAATAAATCAAATCAAACTTTTCAAAGGAAAGGGATAGGTGGGGCTTGGGCTGGAAGTGTTCAGGTGTTTTCAACTTTCTGAGCAGCTTTTAGATGTTAAGGGGTCTCCCCTGGACTGCATGGCTAGTCTTCTCACTGTTGCCTTCTCTTCCAGCATGCCAATTTCAATGAACTGTCAAGAAGAAATAGAAAATCTGAAGGACAGGATCTGAAGGGAAGACCCTTGGTGACCCAGAGCAGGATATCACTCACTTGTGGTGGGGGGGATGACCTGATGCCTGTGAGTATAGGGGGCTAGTGGGTCAGTCACGCTAATGCCTGCATGGTGTGGGAGGGATGGCCTGATCATTTAATGGTCAGCAGGAGGGTGAGGGGGAGTGGGGGGACAGGTGGGGGGATGAGGGGGCGGGGGGGGGGGTCACAATGTCTGTGCGGGAAGGGGACTTTAATTCATTTTCAGATTGGGCCATCCTTCAACAATGGCACCTGAATCTCGGAGGAGCCAATCTTGCCAGCATTTTTAAGTCCTGCTAACATACTTCAGTTCACAAAAAACCCTAGTCTCCTAACAAGTGTCTAATTGTGGGTGGATTGTGATCTGATTCATGCTGACTCACCCAATGGGCGTTTCCTGCTGAAGAGCACATGTTTATTTTTTTTGGGAAAATTGCACTCAAGGTTGGAGATGTTATTGCTTCAAGTAACATGGCAACAGATTGGCGTTCCAATAATCAGCATTTTCACATATTAGACAGAACATAGGAAAACTACAGTACAAACAGACCCTTCGGCCCACAAGTTGCACTGAACATTTCTACCTACTAGGCATACCTATAACCCTCAATCCTACTAAGTCCCATGTACTCATCCAGAAGTGTCTTAAAAGGCCCTGTCAAATCCGCCTCCACCACCACCGCTGGCAGCCGATTCCACACACCCACCACCCTCTGAGTGAAAAACTTATCCCTGGCATCTCCTCTGTACCTACTCCCCAGCACCCTGAACCTGTGCCCCCTTGTGGCAGCCATTTCAGCGCTGGGAAAAAGCCGCTGAGAATCCACCTGATCAATACCTCCCAACATCTTATACTCCTCTATCAGGTCACCTCTCATCCTTCTTCTCTCCAAGGGAAAAAGACCAACTCTCTCAACCTATTCTCATAAGGCATACCACCCAATCCAGGCAACATCCTTGTAAATCTCTTCTGCACTCTTTCAATGGCTTCCACATCTGCCCTGTAATGAAGCCACCAGAACTGCACACAGTACTCCAAGTGGGGTCTGACCAGGGTCTTATACAGCTGCAACATTATCTCCCGACTCCTAAACTCAATTCCTTGATTGATGAAGGCCAGTACACCATAAGCCCTCTTAACTACACCTTGTACCTGCGAAGCCAATTTGAGAGTCCTATGATCTTCAGCATCCCACTGTGGTACCTTTAGACAGTGCTATAGGTGTGAAATTCATATTCAAATGGTCAGAATGTGTTGACGAGGGCCCTGCTCACCGATGGGAATTTGTTATCATTGACATGTCATTCTGAGTTGTGGATATGACAACCGCCCCCCCCGTCCTAAATACCAGGGCCTATATCTTTGTACACTCCCAAAACATAAACTTGGGATGAAAATTTCCGTCTCTTCACGCCAGTGGTATCTTCTGGCCCTGCCAACAATGCACTCCCACCACGGGTTTCCCAGCGGCAAGGAGTAGAATCAACGGGAAATCCCATTGATAGTGGCAGGACCAGAAGATCCTGCAACTGGCCAATGGTGTGCCAGCTCCCATCACGGAGAAACACACTGCTGGGAAGCCAGTCAAATTTGCCCTTCATGTTTCCTGAGAGGGGAAGCAATGAGAATATATTCAAAGAACCAGATGAAGCCAACAGTAAACAGATTTCAAATTGGGCCATACATTCATGTGTTGTTCTTTCCAATATCATCTCCCAAACCTGCAACGTCTACCACCAAGAAGCACAAGGGCAGTGGATACATGGGAACACCACCAGCTGCAAGTTCCCCTCCAAGCCACTCACCATCCTGACTTGGAACAATATCATTGCTCCTTCACTATTGCTGGGTCAAAATCCTGGAACACCACATTGACTGCAAAGTTTCAAGAAGGCAGCTCACCACCACTTTTCATGTGGCAATTAGGGATGGGCAACAGATGAAGGCCTAGCCAACAGTGCCCAGATCCCATGAACGGATAAACCAAAGATTATTGAGCCTATTGAGATAAAGGGTCGGTACATTTATTAAATTACACACCTCCCTCCTGTTGCTTGCTGGGCTACTATGCCCTGCACCCCAACTGAGTTCTGATCTAGAGCCTTATGCTGGACTCTGACCAAACTCCCCTCCCTTCATTCCCAACCCGACATCCCCATCAGTCTAGTTAGCCAGGCCCGTCCCCAAAGGTTCCCAGCTGCAGCCCCTCCCCCACCATCATGCTCCAAAATCCATAATAAGCACCAGTTATTGTGATTTCAATCGGGAGAAAGAGGCAGCATTCCATTGTTATCCCAAACAGCAACTTGTCTGTGCTAAATGTGCATCTCTGACAGCTTCAGAACTTGACATCTGCAATCATCTCAAACGGAAGGCCTCACTAAATTAACCTTTCCAAAAATCCTTGCTGTAAGCAATGTGCACGCCTGACCCACAAGCCTGCACTTTGACAGGTATAGACTTGTTTTTCAGATTGATTTGGAACATCACATTGCCAACAAAGTTACTGGCTCTTGCCCACACAATATTACTTTTCTTTAATGATTAAGATCTCCCTGCACAATTATGCAATCATTTTGTTTAGTGTCTACAGCAGAGAATTATGTGATTCAGTTTAACACTCAGCCTGCTTTCCTCAGCATTAACTGGTTATCCGAACATTATAAATAACACATTTCAGGGCCTGCTGTGTGTGTACGTTTCTGATTTGAGTACTGAATTTGTTCATACTTAATTTTGCATCAGCATGATTTCTTTTAATTGGAAGAACTCTGAAGAATCCATGGATCTGGTTGGCAGTGCAGTGAAGTGAGACTCCTGTCTGCTAGCAAAGAAAGTATGGACTCTACCCCAACTCATGGGATAGTATCCTTTAATGCATTAGGGTGAGGCATCCCACGCAGGTGCATCAGAGCTTCCCACCCTGGCAGCTGTCTGAAATAATGGAACCAAACCCTTTACAATCCAACAATACTTTATTTTTTATTACTTGTTCCTGGTGGGACAACACCTCTGAGCTAATTGGTCCCTTCTTGATATTTATCAGCTTGGCTGGAAAACACTGCACCCAATGCGGAGGCGGAGGTGGGGAAGGCAGAGGACCTCCTCTTGAACTTGCTCCTGAGTTTAGCCAAACACACTATAAACAGAGGGGGGAAGGCAGGCGACTGAGGGGGGCCGGCAGCTGAGGAGGGAGGGGCAAGTGACTGAGGAGATCATCTGACCTGGCTGCCCCTCTACCGCTGCTATGTTTGCAGCTGGCTGTTCCTGGAGGAGCTTGCAGTGTCCACAGGCACCATCGAGGCCTTCCATGCCTGTTGGGCCCCACAGGGGCTGGGGTGTTTTATCAACACCTTTAATCACATTTTTGGTTTGATGTTTTAAATTTCCTTTCTTCTTTTTTTGTTTCGGGCAGTTCCGCCCTTTTCGATGGCGGCACTTCTTACTCTTGTCCCTTAATTTGTTTATTTTAGTTCAATTGTTTTGCCAAAAACTGGACTGGGATACACTTTGGGCCTATGGTAGGCCCAGCTTGGATTGGTAAGGTTGTCAGTGTCCCCAGAATGGCCAGGGGTCTCCGGCATTCAACATCAATCTCCTGGTGCCTATTGAAAGCAATCGGGAGATTTTGAAGTGTTATTTTAGTAAATAAATGAATATGCCTTGAACTGATCCTGACATGGGTTACTTGTGCATACTGCACCCATATACATCATTGTCCATTATTTTATCACCATGAAGGTTAAAGGCTAATCTCTCAGATATAGCTGTAAATAAGAGTTTACGTGAGTAATGGAGTGGTGACAGACATGAGTGTTATGTCTCTGGGTGCTGGTTTGCTCGGTCGGAGATCAGAGGCCTGTTCAGCAGAAGTCCCTGGTCTTTGAGTTGAATGTGGCATAAGTGGGCATGGGGAGTCAGTGCTTCTGCAGGAAGCTGGCACAGCAGTGAGGCCATGGCCCTTTACATGGGCGCACAGGTAGTGCTCTCTGCCCAGGCTGCAACATTCTAAGCAGGAGCAGCTAATGTTACAATGCTGGTGACCATCAGGAACGAACAGGCCACTGTCATCCACAACCAGAGAGTGGCACATGAGGCAGCTGGGGCTTGGTGTGTGTGTGTGTGTGTGTGTGTGTGTGTGTGTGTGTGTGTGTGTGTGTGTGTGTGTGTGTGTGTGTTCAGACTCGGCACCAAGTTTGTGGTTTACAGAGATGTAGTGATATCTACCCTCCTACGTGGCTTAAAGACATGAACTACATACAGCAGGCACCTCAGAACACCGGAGACATACCACTCGTGCTGCCTCCACAAGATCCTGACAAATTATTGGCAGGACAAGCGCACCAGCAACAGTGTTCCAACTCAAGCCAACATCCCTGGCATTGAAGCACTGATCACACTCGATAGTTCTGTTGGGTGGGTGATATTATCCACATGCCTGACTTCTGAAACAAGAGCTCCACTTGGAGCTTTGCCATGGCAAACGAGCTCCAGGAAAGCAGAAGAAAAGCTCCCAAATCCTGGCATTCCCTTCCTAAGAGCACTGTGTATGTTATCTATACCACATGGACTGCAGCGGTTCAGGAAGGCGGTTCACCACCATCTTTTCGAAGATAATTAGGGATGGCAATAAAAATTCTAAGCAAGCTAACAACACCCACATCCTCTGAAAGAGTAAACAATTCAGCTGCATTTGCAATGGGAGCCCTTTGGCTGTTCTCAGATTGAACTAAGTCAGATATTTCCTTGGAAAATGCTGTTTTTCACGGTAGCTTAGGTGCAGCTGATCCTGTTTTGCTGACAGAACAATCTTTTCCACGCAAGGTGCTGATTGAGAAATACCTGGCTGGAATTGTGTGACTGGAATTGTAACATACACTTTTGATGGATTGTAGCTGCCAGCAAAATAAGCACAGTTTCTGCATTATTAACCTAATATGTACCCTGCTGAGTAGGTGAGAGCAGGAAAATACTTCTCAGATGCTGTAGAGTGTAAAGAATTGAATAGAGCTGCATTTGAGACATACATTTGAAGGGCGGCACAGTGGTTAGCACTGCTGCCTCACAGAGCCAGGGACCTAGGTTCAATTCCAGCCTTGAGTGACATGTTCACCCCGTGTCTGCTTGTGCTTCCTCTGGGTTCTCTGGTTACCTCCCACACTTCAAAAATGTGCAGATTAGATTGTTTGGCCAAGTTAAATTGACCCTTGGTGTCCCAAGATGTGTAGGTTAGATGCATTAGCCATGGGAAATGTGTGCAGTTATGGGGAAATGGAGGAAGCAGAGAACCTGCGTAAGATATTCTGACAGAGAATCAGTGCAGACCCAATGGGCCAAATGGCCTCTCCTGCACTGTTGGGATTTTAATTCAATTGATTATGGCATTAGGGTTAGCTTAGTCACGGTTGCCCTGTTGACCATGTTTACTGCAGTGGAACTTAGCCCCACAGTTACAGCTAGCCTTTGAAAAGGACTGCCTTAGACAGTGTATCCAATGCAAGCTACAAGCTGCACTTTATCACAATTCATTTTTAATGTTTCTCTTTCATTCAAGTTGTCCTTATATAGTTTCTGTTGAAAGCTGTGAATGGAACTGGAATACACCTTTACAGTATCTCTTCCACCTAACGATACATCATGTCAATGCCTGGATAGTGAATGGTGGGTGGCCATTCTTTTGAGTCCAATGCTGTTCTTAATCCATAACTACACAGGTTCTCCCTCCCACACTGATCACTCAATATAATTTTGGAGATATACCATTGCACCAGCATATATTGACTAAATCACCACAGCCCATGGATCTAGCCAGGATTTTCCATAATCGCAAAGCAGAGAATAAAATCAGGTAGAAATGATGCTTCTGTACTGTTGCAATATATCTTTAAATAATTGCCGCATAACATCACTAAAAAGGAAATGTGTCATCTAGTTTTTGTTTCACTTTTGCTCTTGAGCAGACTCACACACACAGCTCTGCTACTGATGTGTCTTAAAGCTTTCTACCCCTGGGCATCTGTTCTCATTTGCATGGTGCCAATAAATAAACTCAATGTGTTTACCAATCCCTTATGAGCGATTAGTGCATTTATATCATTGTATTACAACATAACATGTGCTTGCTTATTCAGAATTTTATGTCTAATTACTTTAGCAGAGGGAAAATCATGGCTGTAGAGCACATAGCCCTTTGTATTTGATGCTTTCATGGTTATTTCATTGTCATCATGATGTCTCTGTGAAATGGATCCAACCCAAATGGTGGAGCACAAAGCTAGGCATCGATCTTTTTCTTGAAAGTAGGTTTATTCACAGGTTGCAGCCATACAGATCCCCTGCCTCCTAACTGCCATTGTTGACTCTCTTTTTAATAGAAAGGAAACTAATCAAAACTAAATAAAAATGATATTATGGGGGCAGTAACACGTCGATGGTTCACAGACACACAGGCTGCCTGTATATTGCATGGTAGGCCTCAAGCAGACATCATGAGCTTCTTCTTTAGAGATGCTCTGGCGCAAAGTTAGCCACAGAAAAGGGGCAAACAGTTAAGCTGGACGACTGTCTTCACCATCCACTGCCTGGGCCTATTGATGGCTATGTTGGCCAGGCATAGGAACAGATTAACAAGGAGGTCCTCCTCCTTTCCCACCCTCTTTCATACTGGGTGGCCAGAGGTCAGGAATGTGAGGCTGAAGTGCTTTCAAAACTTGAGGAGTAACTAATTTAAGAAGTTAGAAAGGGACTGCAATCCAACACAATCCGGATATGCATAGAACACAGACTCCTCAAGGCCACAGAAAGTACAGGCAGCCTGGGAGACCATGAACCATCAGACTTGTTACTGCCTGCAACATGTCCCACACTAGATCACCAATGGGAAAGGGGAGGGCTCCCATGTACAGAGCTAACTCTCCTTAGATTCTTTTCAACAGGAATAACAAACAGGTGGGCAAACTGAACTAAAGGGAAAGTTCCTTAAAGGAGTTCTGTAATGAAAGGCAAAAATCTTAAAAGAAACTTGTCGAATCAAAGCATAGTGCAGTTTTGGAGGCTGAAAAAGCTCTCCAACCTCTGTGAAATCCTCCGAGTATAGAAGGCCTCAGGCATGCCTGTGAACAACTTGTACTCCCAACCACAAATATAGCCACATCAGGGCTACCTGACACCCCCCCCTCCACCCCCACCTTGACTGCCCTATGTCTGGATCTATTAATGGCCACAGTGGCTCTTCCCTCTGCTCCTTGAACAACCCCCCACCTCCGCACCAAGTGACTGACTGTTAGGACTGTGGGGCTAAAGTTCAACCAAAAATTGAAGAGCGAGTCCCTCAAAGAACAAAAAACAGAACAAGGAACAGGCCCTACAGTCCACCAAGTCTGTGCCAATACAGATGCCTCTCTAATCTAATATTTTCTTGCCTCTACTATTTAAAACAAAGGTTTCAATTTACCACAATCTATGTATGCATGGAACATGGACTCCTCACAGCTGTAGAAATACAGGCAGACTGGGAGTGAACAATCATGACCAACAGTACTGCTGCAAGCAACACTCGCCACACCAGATCCCTGATAGGAAAGTGGAGGACTCTCACATAGAGTGTTGACTCTCCTCATAGGTGACTCCAGTCCTTAAACAAACATTGCCCATTGCCCATGTATCCTTAACAACACATTCAGCAAACTATAGACAGCCTCTACTTACATACACTAAACAATTCAAAATTTCCAAGCTTATGCTGTTCCACCAGGATCGTCTTGTGGGATAAAGACCGTTTGAATTAGGAGCAGGAGGAGGACACCTGGCCCCTTGAGCCTGCTCCGCCATTCAATCAGATCATGGATGTTTTTTTGTGGACTCAGCTCCACTTACCCATCTGCTCACCATAACCCTTAATTCCTTTACTGTTTAAAAATCTATCAAGTAAAGATTTCCTTCAGCCATTCATCTCTCTGTGACTACACTGTGACTCTCCTGTTTTTCCCACATAAAGGTTAAACATCTCTATTCGCTTTCAAGAGCGTTGCTGAGATACCTTTCCTGTGCATCTGTTCTCCAAACCCTTTAATAGAAATAAACCAAGTCTAATTTTGTTCTAACAATATTGTGAGAAAATAATAGAACCTATTGCATTTCTTTCTTGCTTTTTCTGAGTTTGCTGTACTCTAAAGGGTTAAGGAAGCAGTTTAGAACATTTACTTGTAGGGTTGAACTCTATTCTTTAAATGGGCATTGGAATGGGCTTGTTTAACTGGTCTTTAGGTGTGTCAGGCAAGACCTAGCTATGCATGACATGTAAAAATAAATTTAGCTGTGTTAATAAATCCACAAAACTTGTTTTCAAACAATTAAGATGGATTTACCCTCTGTCAAACCAACTGACAGACAAATGTCAGAGGAATGGATGAATCATTTCCCTGCTAATAGAACAGCAATTTAGGTTAATGTGTTTTGAAATATTACATTATTTTTTATTTCCTCCTGCTGTTTAAAGAATCACAAGATTATTCCAAAGCACAGTAAATAGGAGTCAACTTCAATCTCTCCCAATGTTACATGTGTCAAGCTTTTGAAGAATTGAATAATACACTTGGCTTTGATTTATCTACTTCTTGGAAACGCAAGTAGTTAACAAATATTTGCTTCTTGGCTCTTTGGATGAATCTCAGGCACCTGTCCTTCGAGATGTTTTTGAAGGCTGACACAGTGGCACAGTGGTTAGCATAGCTACCTCACAGGGTCAGGGACCCAGGTTCAATTCTGACCTCAGGTGACTGTCTATGTGGAGTTTGCACATACTCCCCATGTCTGTGTGGGGTTACTCCAGGTGCACTGGTTTCCTCCCACAATCCAAAGGTGTGTGGGTTAGGTTGATTGGCTATGCTAAATTGACCCTAAGAGTCAAGGGGATTAGCAGGGTAAATATGTGGAGGCTTGTTGGGCCGAATGGCCTCCTTCTGTACTGTAAGGATTCTATGGGTCTGATTTTATCATCACATTGCGCCTGTTTTTGGCTCAAAAAACTTGGTAAAGTCAGGTGTGAGGCAAGTAGCATGCTCCGCGCTGGTTCCCCCCTTTACCAAGGCCGCAATCCATTTGCATGCATTTAAATTAACTTAATTGGCTGCACACCCAACCTTACTGGCACTTCCCCTTTTACAACTGCGTTCGCCCATCCAGAATCGGTGTGAAACAGACACGGTCTACAACTGTCCGACTCGGGCGCTCCAGTTAGTGGGGAGGTAAGTGCCAAATGGTCCAACGGTTCTCTGCTTGAGATTGCGGTGGGGGGTGGGGCGGGGGGGGGATCCACTGCCACTGCCTGAGATCAGTGAGGGTGAAAAGGAGGAGGGGTCTGCGATTGGTCTGGATGGCGGGGGCAGGGTGTTGGAGGGATAAGGGAGGGTGTCAGTAACGTTGTGGAGGTGGGGCAATGCCTGTGGGGGCCAGGGGGAGGCATTATCCAACTCGGTGATGTGGCAGAGAAGCCGCATTTAATCTTTTGTTTTTTGCGCATGTGCAGGTGGAGGCCCTGATCAGAGCTGCAGGATTTCGGGTATATTAAGCCCTGCCCACAGGCTTCTGCAGTGCGATTCGGAATTGCTGACATTTTGGCAGGCAGAGTGCATATGGGAGTGCCTGAGAACGGCTCTAGAAGTCAGATTTGAAACACTCCCAGTTTCAAGTCCGCCCAGCACTTAGAATCAAAATGGCAAAATAGGGCTCTATGATTCAATTGTCAGCCATGGTTCAGCTGTAACACTCTGCTTTGAATCAGAAGGTTGTTAATTCAATCCCATCTCCAGAGATGTCAAAGATAATCTTTGGCTGACATTTCAATGCAGCACTGAGGGAGTGTCACACTGTTACAAGGCCCAATCTTGGTGAGTCATTCAACCAAGGAACTGTCTGCCCACTTAGGTGGCTTTGAATGATCCTCACTATTTGAAAAAGAGACTGCGTTCTTTCTGGTGTCCTAGCCAATGTTGGTAACAAAACAAGTCGTTGTGTCAAATATTTTATTGCCGCTTGTGGAGCATTGCTATTGTATTAGTTCCATGTTTCTTACGTTCCAGCAGTGACCAGGTTTTGAAAGTTGTTTATTGTGAATTGCCTTGGGATATCCTGAACTCATGCTAGGCAGTGTAGAAGTGCAAGCCTTTATATGTAATAATTACATTGTAATACCGTGTAAATGCACTCATTTATTGAAGACAGAACTGGGAATGCTTCAGGCCTCCTTTTTTAACATGGGGAGGCAATGGTCTACTCGTATTATCACTAGACTATTAATTCAGAAACTCAGTTAATGTTCTGAGGACTTGGGTTCAAATCCAACCACGGCAGATGGTGAAATTTGATTTCAATTTTAAAAAAATCCAAAATTAAGGATCTACTGATGACCATGAAACCATTGTTGATTGTTATAAAAATCCATCTGGTTCATTGATGTACCTGGTCTGGCCACACAGTACACAGTGGTTAGCTCAGTGTAATGTATCTCAAAAAAACAAGTTAGTTAGCTTGTTTCCTTCAAACTGTTGTGAAGTAACATGAAGCAGGGATGTCTGTGGTATAATCCTTGGTCTGTGATGACTTGACTAATCTCAGATTGGAGGTCCATGGAGATGCTACAGTTGCATCCAGTGCCCATAGTTAGAATGGGGCCCACTTGATCAATCCTGATCACTAGCTGGTAACTGCTGAAGGAAAATCAACATGTACCCGAGGCCATCAGCTCACATCTCCTCCAATCCTTTCCTGGCCCAACAAGCTCTAGTCGTGGCGAATAGGAAGGTGATAGACAGCAGCAGTGCCTGTGGTTCTGGAGCCAAGTGTGAGTCAGCGCCTTCAGCAGAGGAGAGGAAATATTGGCAAAACAATTATTGACGAGAAAGCAGAGATGCTGCCAAAGCAAACTGAAAAGGGTTATATTTTACAGAGCTACTAGTCATGGTATGGAGATTTACCACATCCCAGGGCTGTTTGCTCAGGGGACTGGCTGAATGTTACCAGTCCCACGGTGATGAGCTGGGAGGTGGGAGCACTGTTAATATGTTGGAGGAAAATGTCAGATAAGAAGTTGCGTTCTTCCCATGGCATATAACCAAAGGCTGGCATCTCAATGGCACAGCCAACCACTGGGCAGAAAATTAAACCGCTGAAGCATCCAAACAAGAGAACTTTTCCAGCCCCAGTCAGCATTTTGCCTGCATCAGAAAGACCCATTATATCAGAAAAGTACAAGGTAAACACAGGCAGCCTCCTATTGGATTCCTAATGTTGCGGGGGAGGTAGAGTGTGGGGGATAGGGGGTGGTCAGTCTTCTTCCTGGTCATTCCATGGCATACCAAGGCCCTCCCCCCTCTCATCTCCCTCCAGCTGCCATGGTCAACACCAAAACTGAAGTGCTGCCATGAGAACCCCCACCCTCTTCCCCGATTGTCAGGGCCTTCCTGTCCCCAACTTGCTGAAAGAGACCAACTTCATCTTGAGGACACCCCTCCTTGGGGGCACTGTCCACCTCATCCTGTAGCCTTAGCAATGGCAAGCACTCATGATGACCATCTCATTGGACCGGCCGCTCTGAGAGGAAGGTTATTACCCTCAATTGGGTGCCAGTCTTTGTGACAACCTCTTATTTGGCCACCACCAGAACAAAGGCTGCCCCAGGGTCCCGCTTCCCACCAGCAGGGTACTGGGTCCCACATTCATCCTGACAGTGTGACCATTTATGTTTTGACGGAATTCAATCCACGGTCTTCAGACGCCCCAAATAGCCAAAGCAGTTCCCCTTATTAATTCTTCTCTGTTAAAGACCTTAAAGAAATTAGGGACATTCTGAGGGAGGACAGGAAGGAAATGAGGATGGGTTGATTTGACAATTCCTATATAGGTGAATTCCTGCCCATAACGATTCTAATCTCTCCATTTAGGGTTATAGAAGAATGCCCCAAAAATCATAACACAGGAGCAGGAACAAACCAGAGCTACATTCATATTACATTCAATTATTGAACTATTCTGGGCCATAACTAATGGTGTTAGTGAATAAGAAGTGATATAAATTGGTGATCTGTGCATTGTTATTAATCTACATTTACTTCAAAACAGTGAAAGGGGTCAATTATAGCATTAGGTATTGACTTACTTCTTCGTAGATCTTTCATGTTATGTATCATGTTTGTTATGTAACTGTGTCATAAAGATACCATTTATTTTTCTCCAAATACACTCAGCATGTTTCCCTGAAGGAAAAACAGTGCAGGTCAGTATTCTTATATCCCTGTTTTATTGGTATCCCATTTTAAAGTATGCAAGACTAGTATTAATTTTTAAAATTATTCAGTTGTGGGTCATGGCCAGGGATTATTGCTAATCCCTGGTTGCCCTTGAGAAGGTGGTGGTGAGCTGGCTTCTTGAACTGCTGCAGTCCACGTGCTGTGGGTTGACCCACAATGCTGTTAGAGAGGGAATTCCAGGATTTTGATTCAGCGACTGCGAAGGAACAGTAATATATTTCCAAGTCAGGTTGTTAAGAGGCTTGGAGGGGAACTTGGTGGTGGCATTTCCCCATTTTTTTCCTTGGGGGTTAATAGGCAGATGCTGCAGTGTATCTTATTTCTCATTTCCTTGCATTGCTGAGTGCAGTAATCTCTGGTGTTCATATCCATTGTGATACAAGTGATTGGATCAGAAACAAGGAGGTGTTTCACAAGAATACCAGATTAGCTCTGATTCCAATTCCTTGTGTTATTATTTATGGCCAAGTCTGATCAATATGGTCAATCCCAGACATGATGCAATGGATATCGGTCAACATTCCTGGGCTCCAGTGCCAGGTAATACATCTCCAGCAACTATTCCATTCACCCTTTGACAAATAACAGATCGGTGAGGTCATATCCGGGGGGGAACGCACTATCTCAGGTGATCTGCCAAATATAGACCTATGCTCACCGTACATAAATGGGTGGAGAGAAGAGAGCAGCCCAGTTCAATTAATATAGATTAATTCACTAAAGTCAGTCAGTGAGAAATCCTGTGGCAAGTTTAAACAAGCTCTAGATGGTCTTTATACACCCTATGTGCTGAACAGGCAACAATTAGAATGGATATTTCCAAAGCTCCACCATATAGAAATATTCAGGGGTAGACCTAGTCAAGATACATAACATATTAAATGGTACGGGAGATTAAGCAAAATACACTTCCAAGTAAGTCAAGAAGAATGTAAATATATGTTAATTATAAAAATGATATTGTAAAACACTTTGAAATCGATATGTAATAGGTTGTTAGGGTAATAATGAATTTAAAATAATGAACTGGATGATGAAACAGATGTATTGAAAATTGCATTGTGCATGTTGTCCACTTGAGGCTTCTGTACACACATGTACCAGTAGAAGGATTCTGGAAATAAAATAGAATTCAGTCTTGAACAGCAAATGCAGTCCTGATTCTGAAAGCTTTAAACTGAATATCTCACTGATTCATCCAAAGAACTTCCCAATAGCAACAAAGATAATGAAAAACAAGGAAACATTATTTTCAGGTACTGAAACTTTTGGAAGGCCTTTGACTACTTTTTGCAGTGTGCATGATAACATGGAGATTTAAGGAAATATCAGAGATATGACAGACACAGACAGGTGGCATCGCAACTCAGGATTAGCAACAGGAAAGTCTGCACAGCATATATATATATGTAAACATATATGCTCTGCCCAAGATCTCAAGAAACTACTAAGGATCGTGAACAAAGCCCAGTCCATCATGCAAACCAACATTCCATCCATTGACTCTGTCTACACTTCCTGTTGCCTTGGGAAAGCAGCCAGAATAATCAAGGACCCTGCACAGCCTGGACATTCTCTCTTTCACCTTCTTCTGAAGTCACCACTTGACATATGCCATTCTTCAAACTCTGAAAGCACCATTTGGAGGCATTAAATTCAATTTCAACATCAACATTCAGATGTACATTAGTCAAATGAAACCATACCTGATGTCAGATCATATCCCATCCCTGAGAGAAACGTCTGCCATATTTAAGTGATTATGTGATTAAATAAACATGTTTTATCTAGTGACCAAATCTTTCATATAGGATTAAATTGATTGTTAAATGAATACAGCAATTTGCAATTGTAACTGTATTCAGGTGAATTTCAATGTTCAAGTCATGCTTAAGTGCATTGATTATATTTTTGGAAACAAAACCATTGAAACATGCAATGCCTCTCACTTACTAAGGAGAGGAAGTTTGGACTGTATTGAAAATTGCATTATGCAATTGCCTATTTAAAACTACACAGACACACACACATGTACACACACACACATGCAGACACAAACACACACACACACACATATACAGACACACACACACACACATACACACACACACATACCAGCAGAGGGAGTCTAGAAAAAAAACTCCATGTTTTAATAACCACACAGTTCTGGTTCTGCATGCTTCTTACTGGATATCTTACTGTTTCTTCCCAAGAACTTCACAGATGGATGTTTTTTTCTCTCCCACTGACCCTTCCTGTTGCCTTTATGTTTTTTCAGCATTTCCATGTGCCATCTCAATCTATAATGGTAAGTGGAAAGTGATGAAATGCTACTTCTGCTGTAGCCAGAAAGACTAAATTGCTCGCTCATTTTTCTTCTTCTCTTGAAGTAAAAAGAAAGTTAACCAGGGGTCGGATATGATAGTGTCCATTTCCCACTGACTGGGTTGGTTAAAATTGCTCACCAAGTGTCAGGTTAATGGTCACTTGGAACAGAATGTAACTAACTGATTCATAGCAGTATAATTATTTGATGTCCCTAGTGTAGACAGAATTATTAATGGAGGATCATTGCAGTTAGTGCAAGCTATGCTGGGGATGAGAGAGATCTGCAGACGGCACAGTGACACAGAGGTTAGCGTTGGTGCCTCCCAGCACCAGGGAATCAGGTTTGATTCCTGGTTTGCGCCACTGTCTGTGTGGCGTCTACACGTTTCTCCCTGTGTCTATGTGGTTTTTGTCCAGGTGCACTGGTATCTTTCCTCAGTACAAAAGATGTACCGGTTAGGTGCATTGGCCATGCTAAACTCCCCCTCAGTGGAACCTGAACAGGCACCAGAGTGTAGCGACTGGGGGATTTTCACAGTAACTTCATTGCAGTGTTAAAGTAAGACTGCTGGTGACACTAATAAATAAACTAAACTCATAATTTAATTCTCTGCCCTTAAAACTGTTCTAAATTTTTTCTTTAAAAAACTTGTCTCGTCCAGAATGGACCATTCATAAATCAGATGTAAATCTGCTGTTCTTATTTAAAGGAGAATACCATTCAGCGATTAAGAGTGCCATTTTTGACCAGGGCTCCCTAACATGGCTGCTTCACAGTGTCTGTAATGCTGACGAGACGCTTCAGGCTGGTATGGGTCTTTTCCTTCACTGAGGTAGATGTAATGAATCTTGCACAGTCCAAGCACAGGTTCTAAATGCTCAAAACATTTCCATCATGGAGCGTCGTATACTGAGCAGAGCTCAGATTTCAACCAATAGTACAACCCACAGGTTACCAGAACACTATCAGTGTGACAGACATTGAGGTACTCTAGCACCATGCCCGTCACTTTCTTCCTTCAGAAAAAAGATACAACAATCTGAGGTCACGTACCAACCAACTCAAGAACAGCTCCTTCCCTGCTGCCATCAGACTTTTGAATGGACCTACCTTGCACTAAGCACCCTAACTATGATTGTAACACTACATTCTGCACTCTCTCATTTCCTTCTCTATGAATGGTATGCTTTCTCTGTATAGCACGCAAGAAACAATGCTTTTCACTGTATGTGAAAAAAATTAATCAAATCAAAATTAAACCATCAAGTCAGCATCATTTCACAAATGAATTTCTGTCCTGGCCCCAAGTTTTTTTTCATGTTTCACGAGAAGATGGGAATAGGAATTGACCATTCAGCCCCTCAAGCTTGTCCCACCATTCAATCCATATTAATTTCATCAACGCATTTTGGGTCCATAACCTTTAATACCCTCACTGAATAAAAATCTATCCATCCCAGTTTTGACGCTTTTAATTGACCCTCTCCCTGCCCTGATTTTGGGGAGTCAGTTCCACATTTGCGCTACATTTGATATGAAGCATTTGTTTTTCTAACATCACCCTCGAGTGTCCTAGCTCAAACTTTAAAATGATGCTTATTGTTCCATTGCGAGAGTTACAATGCAGGGGCAGCAAGGTGGCACAGTGGTTAGCACTACTGCCTCACAGAACCAGGGACCCGGGTTTCATTCCCAGCTTGGGTCACTGTCTGTGTGGAGTTTGCACATTCTCCCTGTGTCTGCGTGGGTGTCCTCTGGGTGCTCTGGTTTTCCTCCCACAGTCCAAAGATGTGCAGGCTGAGTTGAATGGTCATGCTAAATTGCCCCTTTGTATCAGGGGGACTATCAAGGATAAATAGGTGGGGTTATGGAGATAGGGCCTGGGTGGGATTGTGGTTGGTGCGGGCTCAATGGACTGAATGGCCTCCTTCTGCACTGTAGGGATTCAGTGTAACACTACTGTAAACATGGAATACTGGAAACTTGTTTTCAATCACAATTTTAGTGTGTACGAACCTATGAGAAACTTTTGGCAAACATGTGAAGTAAGGGAGGAATGCATAACAGGCAGAGCTACTCTGTACCTGGTGTAACATG
This sequence comes from Carcharhinus amblyrhynchos, assembly GCF_965287045.1. NCBI lineage: Eukaryota > Metazoa > Chordata > Chondrichthyes > Carcharhiniformes > Carcharhinidae > Carcharhinus > Carcharhinus amblyrhynchos. The sequence continues at coordinate 43,438,854 of NC_137327.1, read as the reverse complement.
ATACAAAGTTATGAGTTGTTTCAAACCATATAGTGAGCTTTCTGTAATTATCTCTTGCGCCTTTGTATCACAGAGCAAGAACACGCTTACTGCAGTATCCATGTGAAAAAAAACTCAAAAGCAATATTGTTTAGCAAACACAAGCCAAACAGAAACGGCACAATGGTTTCTAATGTAACACTTACCTGCTTTGTTATAAGCTACCAACAATCAGCAAAAACGGTGGTGACAAGTAACATAACACGGGAAATATTATATCTGTTTGGTCTTAATAGAAACATTGATCGAATGTCTCTTAATCGTAATACTGAATTATATATTCAGGCAATAATAAGCATTATGGTCAGAAAAACATGGGCAAATGTATCCACATTTTTGCTGTGCTCCCAGGACAGGAACAGCACAAGTTAAATTCAGAGCAAATCTCCCTCAACACTGTCCCACCAAACACCCCGAGGACAGGTACAGCACAGGTTAAATTCACAGCAAAGTTCCCTCAACACTGTCCTATGAGACACCCGCAAGGACAGGTATAGCACAGGTTAAATTCAGAGCTACACTGTCCCATGAAACACCCCAGGACAGGTACAGCACAGACTAAATTCAGAGCAAAGCTCCCTCTACACCTTCCCATGAGACATTCCCAGGACAGGTGCAGCATGGGGTTAGCAGTGAGTTCAGCTAAATCTCTAACCATAATGCAACAGAGGGCACCATATTGAATTTTATTTATGGTATTTACCAAGAATTACAAGTTTTTAACATGATCTAGAAAATGTATTATAAGTTTCTTTAGTGTGTACCATTTGGTATCATGAGCATCTTCTTGGAATACTCACTGGGCTGTAACTTCTACTTGGTAGTGTAGAGTCCTGGCTCACTGGAACTACAACAGTGTAAAGCGTACCAACTACAAGGGAAAGTTATGGTGGGGTGGTTGTGGAGAGTTGGTGGGGTCCACTCCAGAGATGGTAGCATCCCAGACTGCTTTGGGGGAAGGGGAGAACTTGGAGCTGGGCCTGCAGACTGAGGGTAAGGGCTGATGTTCATCCTATGGAGGGATAGTGGTGGCCAGAATTGGGATGTGGTGTTTTGAATGCCCTAGGGGTTGACTAGTCAGTGAATGGGGGGTCTGTAGTATAGATGATGTCCCACATGAGGCTTAATCTGAGTGTTCAAGATAGTTACACTGAATTTAGAACTTGTTTAATTCCTTCTCACCTTTTCAGAGCAACTATTGGTGTGAACCATCTGTAGTTAGTGATTTAAATCACTTTGTTGAATGATTCCCATTGCAATGCAATTGACCAGGGGACGTTAGTGCTTTTGGACAATTAAAAAATATAGCTTTACCTAAAAACTTCCTAGAGGTATTCCCCAGCACAGATTTGGGATACTCCCAAATCTGACACTGGGGAACCAGGAAGTTACCGGCCTTTGCATTATGCTTCACTTTATGATTTTAGACTTTGACCAAATATTTCCCTTGTGCCTAATGTCAAAGGTCACTCCAGCAAAATCAGTTTCACCTCCTGCAGTTCAGAATATAACTTTACATAAGAAACAGTTCCCATTTCTACAGCACATTACATAAGCTCAGGATCTTGCAAAGTGCTTTACAGCTAATGAGGTCCTTTTAATGTACAGTCACAGTTCCCCAGGGGGCTGGTGTTAGTTCCCTGCTCTTCCTGATATACATTAATGAACTGGATTTCAGTGTACATGGCACAGTATCAGAATTTTTGGATGATATGCAGCTTTGAACCATTGTGACCCATGAGGAGGATAGTTCAGAACTTCAAAGATTGGTGGAATGATGGACAAGTATGGCAGATAAAATTTGGTGCAGAGATACATGAAATGATTCATTTTAATAGAACCATAGGATCCCTTCAGGGGAGTCCATTTGGCCTATCAAGCCTGCACTGACAGCCCTATTCCCATAACCTGATATATTTATCCTGTTAATCACTAAGGGGCATGGCCAATCAAATTAACCCACACATCTTTGGAGTGTGGGAGGAAACCAGAGCATCCAAAGAAAACCCACGCAGGCACAGGGAGAACATGCAAACTCCACACAAACAGTCACCCAAGGCCAGAATTGAACCCAGGTCCCTGGCGCTGTGAGACAGCAGTGCTAACCACGGTGCTGCCGTGCTGCCCTAAAGGGTGGTAGGAAGAACGCAGTCTCTATAGGAATCATAACATTGCACTTAATAAATCTGTGTTGGCTTTCCTTAAATAAGCCACTTTTGTGCCTGTTGATTTTGTCCCAGATTATCATTCCTATAACCTTCCCCTCCACTGAAGTTAAACTGATTGGCCTGTGTGGCTGGATTTATCCTTACACTTATTTGAATTAAGTTGTAATGTTTACAATTCAGCTTTGGTAATGCCATTGATTGCTTAGATTGCAGTCTAGGTTTTATGTTCAGATCTTTTGGATTGGGCTTTGAACTCACAATCCTCTGACTCAGAATGCTACCATTGAGTCATGCTACATGCCACATAGATTTAAAGATGACCTTAGCATGTAGGAATAGTTTAGTAATGGCACAAATCAATTCCAGCCTCCCGGGCTACCCGGATCCACTACAGTTTGCCTACTGCTGCAACAGGTCCACAGCAGATACCAATTCCTTGACCCTGCACCCTTTGGGTGGTACGGTAGCACAGTGGTCAGCACTACTGTTTCACAGCTCCAGAGACTTGCATTTGATTCCCGGCTTGGGTCACTGCCTGTGTGGAGTTTGCACATTCTCCTCATGTCTGCGTGGGTTTCCTCCAGGCGCTCCAGTTTCCTCCCACAGTCCAAAGATATGTGGGTTAGGTTGATTGGCCATGCTATAATTGCCCCTTAGTGTTCTGAGATGCATAGGGATTAGCGGGTGAATATGTAACATTATGGGGATAGGGCCTGGGTGGGATTATGGTTGGTGCAGACTTGATGGGCAGAATGGCCTCCTTCAACACTATAGGGGTTCTATGGTTTCACTCAGCCCTGGAATACCTAGATAACAAGGACACCGATGTCAGACTCCTATTTATTGACTACAGCTCAGCCTTCAACTCTATTATTCCCACCAAACTCATCTCCAAGCTCCATGGCCTGGGCCTCGGCACCTCCCTCTGCAACTGGATCCTGAATGTCCTAACTCACAGACCACAATCAGTAAGGATAGCCAATAATACCTCCTCCACGATCATCCTCAACACCAGTGCCTCACAAGGTTGTGTTCTCAGCCCCCTTTTATACTCCTTGTACAACTGTGACTGTGCGGTCAAATTCGCCTCCAATTTGATTTTGAAGTTTGCTGACGATACCACTGTAGTGGGTCAGACCTCAAACAATGACAAGACAAAGTACAGAATCTGGTGAACTGTTTCAGCAACAATAACCTCTCCCTCAGTGTCAACAAAACGAAGAAGATTGTCATCGACTTCAGGAAGCATAAAGGAGAACATGCCCCTGTCTACATCAATGGGGACAAAGTAGAAAGGGTCAAGAGCTTCGGGTTTTTAGGTGTCCAGATCACCTACAACCTGTCCTTGTCCCACCATGCTGACACTATAGTTAAGAAAGCCTAACACTGCTTCTACTTTCTCAGAAGGCTAAGGAAATGTGGCATGTCAGTTATAACTCTCACCAACTTTTACAGATGCACCATAGAAAGCATTCTTTCTGGTTGTATCACAGCTTGGTATGACTCCTGCTCTGCCCAAGACTACAAAAAAACTACAAAAGATCGTGAATGTAGCCCAGTCCATCACGCAAACCAGTCTCCTATCCATTGACTTTGTCTACACTTCTTGATGCCTCAGCAAACCAGCCAGCATAACTAAGGACCCTATGCAGCCTGGACATTCTCTCTTCCATCTTTTTCCTTCAGGAAAAAGATACAAAAGTCTGAAGTCACATATCAACCGACTCAAGAACAGCTTCTTCCCTGCTGCTGTCAGACTTTTGAATGCACTTACTTTTCATTAAGTTGATCTTTCTCTATACCCTAGCTATGACTGTAACACAACATTTCTGCACTCTTTCCTTTCCTTCTCTATGAACGGTATGTTTTGTCTGTACAGTGCACAAGAAATAATACTTTTCACTGTATGTTAATACATGTGACAATAGTAAATCAAATCAAAACACCGAGAAAAGGTTTGAACAACTCTTTCCTCGAAGAATTTTGCATGTTATAAAATATAAAGTTCTGTGATAATAATTAGGACAGACTTTGAATTTGCCACACATAGAATTCAAATCCATTTCCATTTTCACTGACCTCCCAGTGCAAAAGACCTGAACACAAAATCTAGAAAATGAATACCCTGTGAGTTACCATCGACCAGAAACTGAACTGGACCCAGCCATATAAATGCTGTGGTTACCAAAACAGGTCAAAAGCTAGGAATCCTATGGTGAGTGACTCATCTCCTGACTCCCCAAAACTTGTCCATCATTTATAAAGCACAAGTCAGGAGTGTGATTGAATACCCTCCACTTGCCTGGATGAGTGCAGCTCCAACATCATTCAAGGAGCTCTATCTAGGACACCATCTAGGACAAAGCAGCCCACTTATTTGCCACCTCTTTCACAAACAGTCAATCCCTCCACCCCCGCTGGACAGTCGCAGCAGTGTGCACCATCTACAAGATGAACTGCAGGAACTCACCAAGGCTCCTTAAACAGCACCTTTCGAATTCACGGCCACTATCATAGAGAAGAGCAAGAGCAACAGATAACTGGGAATGCCACCACCTGGAGGTTCCCCTCCAAGTCACTCAATATCCTGATTTGGAAATACATCACCATTCCTTCACTGTTGCTGAGTCAAATTCCTGGAATTCATGGAAATTTCTTTCTTTCTGGTCACATAACCTTGAAGGAGAAAGAAAGATGTGAATTCAATAATCAACAGCTATATTGTATAGTTACCACTGATGCGGAATATCAGAGTCAGCCAGCTCAGTAATGCTACAATGACCATGCTGTACGGTGGCACAGTTGTTAGCACTGCTGCCTCACAGCACCAGGGAGCCAGGTTCAATTTCCGGCTTGGTCACTGTCTATGTGGAGCTTGCAAATTCTCCCTGTGTCTGCATAGGTTTACTTCAGCTGCTCCAGTTTCCTCCCACAGTCCAAAGTCCCAAATATGTGTGGATCGGGTAGATTAGCCATGCTGAATTGCCTGTTAGTGTCGGATGGGGGCTGGCAGGGTATATACATGGGGCTACAGGGTAGGATTGTGGTTGGTACAGACTCAATGGGCTGAATGGCCTTCTTTTGTAGGGATTCTATGGAAGTGATTCATACCAGGTATGCCAACCGTTCCAGATGAGGTGCAGTCAGTATTGCAGAGTACAAGGAAACATCAGCATCTTAAAATATTTTGGGGCAATATCTTTTATTTCTGATTGTTTGCTGTGCCACAATTTTACTAGAAAATGTAAATTAGAACAGTGAATCTGCTTTCAACCCACATATTTACTAAGGAGTGCAGCAAGGTACTATTCCTTGTGAGTAGAGAAGTCTTCAATCATCTTCTTGGGATGTTTGGCTTGCTCTAGGAGGCAAGGATTATAGTCGGATATCAGTCTCATTCTTACAGCCCAAGTTGCTGTCTGGCCAACATTATTAATTTCATACCTCAAAACATGGCAAAGGCTGGAAGTCTAGTGGGGGTTCCTTTTCCATTCATATTCAGACTGGTACCTGTTTCCCTTTGGGTACCTTGATGATCTGGATATCTTACTCACTGTCTGTGTCCAGGTGCAAGTGGTGAATGCCTGTGGCATCTATTTTGCCTTCATCAAATACTCATACCAACACACTTCCCAGTGAAGGCCCATGGCGAATGATCTGGATTGGGGCCACCAACAGATCTTTCCTCTCCATAACTTAGGGTGATACTAAAACCAGCACTGTATTAGCTTACCTTCCAATATTCCTTGAGTTTGGTAAATCCAACACAAGCTGATGATCAAGTGAAGAATCTTTCTGACCTCAGCCAATAGGAACTCCACATCAATTTCTACAATAATACTGCATTTTATCAATGTAAGTTTTGAAGTCCAGCGTTGCTTTCTAGAATAGCAGTCAAATATTTTTTCAAACTTTGTTTTAAACTGTCCACTCTTGCTGTTTTCTTGTAGCCAGGTGGTTAGAATACCTACAGTGTGGAAAGAGGCTGTTTGGCTTGTCAAGTCAGTACCGACTCCCCAAGAGAGCATGTTACCCAGGCTCTATCCTCGTAACTCCACGTATTTACCCCAATAATCCCCCTAACCTACACAACTTGGGATACCAATGGGCAATTTAGCATGGCCAATCCACCTAACCTGCACATCTTTGGACTGTAAGAGGAAGCTGGAGAACCCGGAAGAAACCCATGCAGACATGGGGAGAACATGCAAACGCCACACAGAAATTTATTACTATAGGTAAAGTCGCCACAGTCCCAGATAGCCACAGCGTACTGACCCCTTTGAAGGGGAGAGCTGACTGGTGGTGATTTTAACCTGAGGATCACCATACGTCAGGCGAGGGACAAGGTTGAGAAGGCAGGGCCTACATGAGTAACTTCAGCCGATAAGGGAATTGAAACTACGCTGTTGACGCCACTCTGCATCACTAACCAGCTGTTCAGCCAAAATGACTGAAGCCAGTAACATATAAAAGTAATTTACATTTGTAAATTTCAATCCAGACCCGAGTTAAATACAGAAAAAGGTGCTGTGGCCAAAATGGCACATTAAGCCTAAAATAACAATTAATGTTCCTATATTGTTGTCAATAGTGCTTACAAAAGGGAGATCTTATAAGAAATGGCAATTTATTTTTCCTGTTGCATTTCTGCCATGGTTACAAAATGAGCAACTTTTTGAACAACACCTTCTGTGAGAATATAATTTCTCAGGCTGAGGGGAAAGGTAGTGTTTAAAACAGTAAATAGCCCAATATGCCTTCTGCACCAAACTGTATAATTTCCTTTTACTGCTGACTTGCACATTGGAGACAAAACAAAACCAAACCAGCTATTGACAGCTGTTGACAGAAAGAACAAAGTGGGAAGTACTTGCTGCCCATGCCTTTAGCTTTTACTCGTTCATTTTTCTTCCCATAAAGACGGGAGTTCTTTTTTGAAGCAGTTATCAGCATATCCATCTCTTTCAGTTCCAGTTAATCCTCATGAAATCTGCCTCGCAGCTAATCTTTCGAAACAAAAACTGGTGTGGGGACTCAGTGAATGTTTTGTGGTATGATGGCTGTGATTTCACCTGCCAAACAACATAGTTGGATAGCAACAATGTTCAAGGAGGCAGATTCACAGTAAGCACTGGGTTATGAATCATCTTTTCGCAACTGTGCCAGTGACTTTGGAGAGGAGAGTCACTTGGAGCAACAACTTAATGCCTTTAATTACATCTTAAATTCTCCTTTTCCCTCCAAATAATGGAAATTGGAAACCTGAGTAAACCTTGACAAATGGGAGCTTCCCTGTCGGAGCGGTTACTGGTTAATGCTTGTCTGTCGACATTATGGGCTCATCCCATATTGTTGCCCTAGGGAAGAGTTGCCCCACCTGTTAACACATAAATATGCCAGGTATGCTTCAATCATTACATGCAAGATCTTTGGTTCTATTGAGGGAATAATAACAGATGTAATCTTAGACTAATCTGATTCTCAATAGTTTTTTTTCATTTTCTTCATCTCAAAACGATAAAAGAAAGGTAAATGCAATATTAAATATTCAGTGAAGATCCACCCTATCCATTGTTGCTGTGTTATGACTAATACTGACCGGTGATCTCACTGCACACCAGCCCAGAGATAGATTCCAGAAAGCGAAGGGCATGGGTCAGGTGAAAGGTACCTGACAAACTTGGATACCTTTTTCCTTTTGATGTCACGGGGCATGTCACATTCCAAACATACATAGAATCCAGCTGTGTTTGTTTTCAAAGCGGCTTTATCTTCATCACCAAGAACTGGCCATGCACTAGAACTCAAACTGTGACCCTTTCTATTTAAAAGGAAAATCAAGCTTTTCTTCCTGAAGTCAAGACATGTGAATGTTTGAATTAAAATGGCTTAAGGTCATTTGTCAGGTTTGGGAAGCGGCTGGGATCTTCATTGTCATTCTGACAAATCACGAATGCATTCAATTCATTTGATTAACTTCAATCAAAATTAATGCCACCCTCTTATTTTGGAATTTTCAAGTTGTGTAAAGTTGCAAACTCATCCCTAATCTTGTGGGGAGCAGCCAATATCTTTAATAGGAAGCACATCAATTGTTCACTTAGCTAGAAAACAATCTTTTTGCAAACTCTCAGCTGAGCATTTGCCAAATATATATACATATACATATTTTTTAGAAATCCAGCGTATTAAAGTGGCAGGAATATTGTGGTGAGGAACCTTACAGATCAGAGAGAGTCAAGCTTGATTCTTAGTTTTGTTTCTCTTGCAAAAATATACTTTATTAATAAAATGTCTGCAAGAACTTGACAGACATTTCAAAATGGCCATCACACAAAACATGATAATATTCAGGTTTTCTAGTTATTTTCAGTCAGAGTTACAATTCAGATGCTACAATTAGCCATTGCACACAGGTTAGAGGAAAGGCACTGTTTAGTGACAGTTCCCATTTCTGATCGCTATCCGGTGACCCCTGTTGGCCTGTGTGAATGTATGGATTTTGAAGGAGTACATGTTCATATTCGGCTGTGATGCTTCCTGTATGTGAAAGTGAAAAACAACAGAAATTTGAACGATAATAAGGTTAATTAGTTGTGTTTGTTGTGGGGTTTTGAATATAAATCTGTTCATTTTTTTCATAAGGCATTAAGTACTTCAGAGGATTCAGAAGTTTTGAATGGGCTTTCATGAATGGGAGTAGTTCTAACTATAGTTAAGGCTGCAATAGGTATTCAGATTTTTATTTCATCTCAATATGGCTCCTGAGGTCCTCCCATGTTGAATACTAGGTGAGTTTACCGAAAGAAATGAAATAGAAATTGCTGAAAGTCTGCAAACCTTTTGAAAGGATTTTCTAATAAGAGGTATTAATAATGGGTGAAAGGAAATCAAACCTAGTCAACAGGAACATAGAACTCAGGCAGAGGGCTAGATTTAGACTTTTAAAAATGACTAGCAGGGGCCAGATGTGAAAGTTCCACTCCTATCTCTGACAGATTGTACTTTAGCAGATAGGACAAAGCCAGCAGGCCATGACTCAACTGGGCCATTTGAATTTAGCATCAAGTTCAAACAAATATCATGTTTGCTGCAGCCTTGATACACAATGAGGGAGGAGTAGTTTTTTTTTAAAAAGTGTATGGGTGGAATTTTCCCATCCAGCGCGCCATGGGAATTGTAGTGGGTGGGACACGGACCAAGATTACTTGACCTCAGGTGGGTTTTTCCAGCCTTGGGGTGAGCGCAGCCAGAAAATTCCACCCTAGATGCATGTTCATGACAGGTAGATAAGGTCAAATTGTGAAGTTATTTAAATCCCCAGCCCTTAAACAATAGGTTGCCTGTATCAGCAAAAGGTAAAAAAAAAATCTCGTCTAACAGTTACTGTAATTGTTTGTTGACATTATAGTAAGGGTTATCATTATGTCTTATTAATGTCTGGTTGCTTTCTACAACCTATAATTATTCCAGGGGTATGGGGGATAGAGGGGGATGGGGGGTGGTGTTCCTATGGTCACAATTTTGTTAAATGATTAGTTGTCTTTGATGTGGGGTTATGGATACAAGTTTGTTCATTTTATTTCATAAGGCATTAAGTACTTTAGGGGGTTCAAAAGTTTTGAATGGACTTTCATGAATGGGAATATTTTGAACTATAGTTAACACTGCAATAGGTATTCAGACTTTTATTTCATCTCAACATGGCTTTTGAGGTCTTCCCATGTTGGATACTGGGTGAGTTTGCATGGAGTGTGCAAAGGGCAAAAGGTGGGGGAGGCATGGCTTGGCATGAGTTGGCATTAAGTTGGCAAGGGGCTATAACAGGCTCTGGAAGTAGCTGGGGGCTGAGGGTTTGCATGAATTGGCAATAAATTGGCATTGTGTGCCATAAGACACCATGGAAGGCATGAATTGGCATAATTTGTCATGGGAGCAGAGAGGTAGCATAGAGACAGGATGGGAGGGTGGAATTATGGAATGTGTATGGTAAGGAAGAGAGGGCTAAATTTAAGGAAATAACTGGAAGAAGTCTCACAGAACTATGCAGGTCTTTTAAACTGTCTGTTGTGGCATAAGGCAACTCTCATCACTGCCTCCAATCTGCCTCTGAGGATACAGTGGAGGGGGTCGGTGGGGGGGGGGGTCGGTGGCGCAGGCACCATTCCACACTTCCCCCCACCTCAGGCAAAAATCAGATCTGACGGGACACTTATCTCCCAAGGCAGATGTGATGACCAGATAATTTCAATATTGTGGTTAAATCTAAAATTCACTGATTTCTGGTCCTCATATATTCCCATATAATTGTACTTCACGGACATAGACATGGCTTATGCCCATTCTGGAGTGCCAACGTTGTGGTGTGCCAATGGACTATTCCTTGACTATTCTGGAAATTTCTATTATCTTTCCCTGGTAGGCCCAACATTCACTTTACTGAAGAACCCAGCACAGGAGGAGAGGGATTAATGATCATATGTAAATTGGTGTTTTGTTGAGGGAAATTTAAAAAAGGATTGAACTTCTTCTACAATACAAATCAATAGGTCTTAGATGTCCCTTCTGTCACATAGTTTCTACTTCCTCATTGAAGCTGATACCTGTTTGGTACATTTAAGTGACCGGATACAACTGCAAAAGTTAACATGCTACAAAGCAGTGACGATTACAAGGTGTTTGACCCCCATTTGATTTGGAACAGCAGGCATTCATAGCCCAAGATAAAAGCAAAATACTGCAGATGCTGGGAATCTGAAATAAAAACAGAAAAGGCTGGATAAACTCAACAGGTCTGGCAGCATCTGTGGAGAGAGAAACAGAGTTACATTTCAAGTCTGTATGACTCTTCAGAGCTAAAGAGAGGGAGAAATCTGAGGATTTTATAGTGTGAGAGAGGGAGCAGGGGGAGATAAATAGAAGATCAGGGATCAGTGTGAGCAAGGAGAGATTTACAAAGATGTTTAGGAAACAAGGACAAAGCAATGTTAAGGAGTTTAGAAGGTGCTGATGTTGGTATAAAGGTAACAGAATGTGTTAATAGGAGAATAAAGGTCAATACTCAGTGAAAACAAAACCAAAGAACAAGTAACAGATGACCCTGTGGGGGAGAGTCATATGTACTCGAAATGTTTACTCTGTTTCTTGTTCCACAGATGCTGCTAGATCTGATGAGTTTATCCAGCATTTTCTGATCTAATTCATATTCCCAGTTACCTACTGCTTTACAGTTAACTACCACTTAACACCCAGATATCACTCCTGGCCAGGAGGCAGCTAGGTGCTAGGAGGTAGCAACAACTGGAAACTCACATTTTTTTCTGAACAATCGCCACCAATTTAGTGCTAAATGTAAATATATTCATGATATTAAAATTAAGGTGCACCCAAGCTATTAGCAGATTTGCTGCAAATTCCACATTCTTATGTCAGAGAATTTAGTGGGGAGTTGTCAATGCCATTAATGTTGGCATTGAGGTGCCACAGAATTTAAGGATTCCTCAGATAATTTATTTACATTCTTTGCATGAACACTTGTTAAATAAATTGTAAAAAAATCACCTTACTTCAATATAGCCAGCAATCAATTAACATTTTGCACTTCAAAACACCCCTACGGAGGGTAATGTTCTCAAGTATCATTGCCCACTGCTTCCATTTTCTACTTTGCAAAAGGTTCGCTCTCTAGCTCTTAATTTTGGATTTTCATTTGGCCTATTGCCAAATGTCCCAAATGTATTTTTAAATTGGTGCTGACCATGGCATATTGCACTTAGGAGCATAAACATTTGAGATAGAGTAGAAAGAGAGCATTCTTCCTTCACAGGCTGGCACCCTCAAGCACCTCCTACTGGATGGTTGGGGTGCAGCACTGACAGTAAAATAGGTCACCCACTCCATTGGTTAAGGGATCTGTGTGACTCACTGAGGGCTATATGCAGAGAGTGTAAAAGGCATAAAACAAATTGGGATAGCCTCTTTAAGTCTCATTGCCATTTTAAACCCTTCTTCAGTTACTCAAAGCAACTTGAATGTATAAGGCACTGCACCACAATGTGGCGCTTTGGGCTGGATTTTAATTTACCTGACCTCTTGGGAGCGTGGTTGGGTGGGGTGGTGTAGAAGGAGGTGGGGTCATCAATAGAATTCTCACACACACACACACTATGAGGTTTGCCATCAGGACATTATCCTGACTGATAGACATGGCATGCCATTGGATAGGGAGCAGTCCGGAGGAGGCTGCAGAATGAGATAGGTCAGTGCCAGGGAGGGTGGATGATGATTGTCTCCGTTGGGCCTCTCCAAAACAAGGTTGACCCCAGAGGGGATCAGGGATGGGGGAGAGTTGCATGGATTCTGGGACCCAGGGTAGGTACCAATTAAGGTGACCAATGGTCCTCGATGGTGGTTGAAAGACCAAGAAGAAGAGATTAGAGGACTCAGGAGGGTATGGCAGCTATTGAGTGAAGAGGAAGACCAGGACTGGTGGATATCAGCGCGGGATGGGGAAATTAGGGGATGTAGACTGGTAAGTGGGAGGTTGGACACCATAAGACCATAAGAAATAGGAACAGTGGTAGGCCATTCAGCCCTTCGAATCTGCTCTGCCATTTAATAAGATCGTGACTGATCTAACCTGGTGGGCAGACATTATTATGGAGGAATTTGGGTGGCATGGTGGCACAGTGGTTACTACTGCTGCCTCATTGTGCCATGGACCCTGGTTTGATTTGTGTCTTGGGTGACTGTGTGGAGTTTGCACATTCTCCCCATGTCTGCATTAGTTTTGTCTGGGTATGCCGGCATCCTCCCACAATCCAAAGATCTGTGAGTCAGATGAATTGGCTGTGTTAAATTGCCCCTTGGTGTCTGGGGGACTAGGTAGGGTAAATGCATGGGGTTATGGGGATAGGGCCTGGTTGGGATTGTGGTTGGTGCAGGCTTGATGTGCCAAATGGCCTCCTTCTGCATGGTAGGATTCTATGATTCTATGATTAGGAGGTCTGATCGGGGTTAGGGGAATCAGAGGCCTGTGGGGTTAGGGTATGGGCACTTGGGGAGTCATAGGGTGGTGGGGGAAGGAGGGATGAGATCAAAGGCCTCAGGGAAAATTTGGAGTTGATTGGAAAAGTTGGCCACATATCTGGTGATGAGGGAGGGCTGGACAGGATCGCTGGATTTAACAGGTAAGTGGAAAGGCACTTACCTTGTGGACCCTGCAGTCCTCACCTCAGCTTAACTGCTGAATTTGCAGAAGTTTGGAACTCCAGCTGTTCACAGTTCGATTCCAAATGTTACACGACAATGAGGCTCATGGACTCATTATAATATTTAAATTTCCCGCTCCCTTCCTTGAAGCTTTTGGATATCTGATCTCGACCTCTCTGATAACCTGGAGTCGGTGGCTTGGAGATGGGATTGAGTTTGGATTGAGATTTCTCTTAACCCATAACACTGTGCCTCTCCCAAAGTCACCAAGTTTGTGGTTAGAATTCATACAATTCAGTTGAATGGGTTGCTCCAATTCACGCTTTCATAGCATCAGTGAGGCATTTTTGAACAAAGAAAGGGATTCATTAAGTCTTTATGTAAAAAATTAATGAGAGAATGGGTCAGTCTTTCACCTCTGAGGCTTTAATTTTTATATCTCAGACATGAAGGTCTGGATTTTCATTCCCGAGGCAGGTAGTGAGAGAAAGTGCCCACAGAGGTGAGATTTTCACTGCTGGGGGCAGGAGTGGACTGGGAGCTGGATTAGTAGACCCAGTAAATAGTTTGGAATGTTCATGCAGCAGTAAAGATACTTCAGTTGTATACAATAAAAGAACTAACTTCACACAGGAAATCAAAGAAAAAGGTTTAATGAAGAAACTTAATTAGTCTAACACTTGGGACCATGCCCTGATCCGCACAAGCTCCCCGCAATTCCAATTTGTTTTCTACTTATAGAAAACCTACAGTGCAGAAGGATGCCACTCGGCCCATTGAGTCTACACTGACAATAATCCCACTTAGGTCCCAACAACCCCTAACCCCACATATTTATCCCGTTAATCCCTCCAACCGCCCATCTTGGGACACTAAGGGGCAATTTAGCATGGCTAATGCACATAACCTGCACATCTTTCAGCTGACCACATCATTGTGGCCATTGGTTACATTGTCTATCAGGTCAGCTGACCCTCACAGCATGCTACCACTGGTAACATTATAACGGACTTTACTTTTATCATTGGTTACATTATAACACAGAAACAGCCACAGAGGGTGCCGAATGCCAAGATAAGCTGTTTAAAAGGCTATCAATCATCCAGACAATTGGCCACTAAATAGCAGAAACCACAAAATCTTGAAATCACTTTACCTTGTATAAATAAGCACTGTGAAATTGACATCAGTGTTCAGCGAACCAGAGCTGTCAATCAAGTAATATTTTCCATAGTGTGCAGCTGTTTCTAAAAGAACAATGGCTGTCTGGGCTCTCAGTCAAACCTCGTTATGTATGCTTGGTTGAGAGTCCAGAAATCCATTATGTTTGTTGAAGCAGCTGCTCCGCACTAGCTGTCTGATCTCTGACACCAACTTCATAGTTTTTTTATTCATTCATGGGACATAAGCATTGCTGACTGGCCAGCATTTATTGCCTATCCTTAGTTGCCTGAGGGTAGTTGAGAGTCAAAAAACTGCTGTGACTCTGGAGTCACATGTAGACAAGACCAGGTAAGAATGTCAGATTTCCTTCCCTAAAGGATATTAGTGAACAAGATGGTTTTTTTCTGACAATCAACAATGGTTTCATGGTCATCTGTAGATTCTTAATTCCAGATTTTTAAAATTGAATTCAAATTGCACCATCTGTGCTGGCGAGATTTGAACCCAGGTTCCCAGAGCATTAGCTGTGTTTCTGGATTAATAACCTAGCGATAATACCATTACGGCATCACCTTCCACAGAGCAATAATAAATAAATAATCCTTATTTATTTAAGGTTAATTGGTTTCAAGTATTTGTGGTTTCAATGATTGATAACTTAAAGTGATTGGATGATTGATACTTTTATTGCCTTGTACTAAAATTACTTTTTTTAACATAGTAGAACATAGTGAAGAAGTTACTTTTTAAGGCTTTTATTTAAACACTTCTGACTGTCACTATGGAGTTTATTGTTTGGGACTTTGAGCCCCTGTTCTTATCAGATGGGAATGGTGACAGGAGTGCAAAACCTCATCAGAGGCTCAAATTTACGTCAGTAGGAAATTTGTTGAGATTGTCTCCCACCACTCCATCGCATCCACACCACCCCCCCCCCCACCTGCCCCATCAGTGATACAATGGGAATCCCTACATTCAACATTATAATAAATTTCAAAGTAATTATCAGGCCTCTATTTCTGATAATCCCACCCTGTTTGATAATCCATTCATGTTAGTGCTGGTCTGTCACAGTTGGTGGGCAGACCTAAAGTGGGGCACAGGTGAGTGCATCACTCAGGGGGAAATGGGTCATGCTTGGGCACTGCCAAAGGGAGTGCCTGGGCACTGCCCCCACCAGCGTAATGTTGTGGCATCCACCTGTTTAATTCCTTTTTCCTAAATTTCGAGCAATACAGTGGAGAAAGCTGTCAGCTGTCTATTTCTCCCTCATTACAACACTGCAAAAGACAAGGGACAATTCCACCCTTTGTTTCAATATAGTGTATATTGGGTCAATGTCATGGGAGTGCCATAGCTTGGCATGGGGATGGGCATGAGGAAGATCTTTTAAAAGCTTCCCTCATGCAAACAAGGTTTCATAACTCCTCTAAAGGGTGATGAACCACGATTATATAAAAACCCAGCCCAACTTCATGAAAGTTGCAGAGGAACAGGAGATGCAGTTCTCCAGAATGCAGCATGCCAGGTCAGAGGTGCCAGGTGCTGTCTTCTGACAGAAACCATCCTACACCCTTTAAAAGCATTCCCAAAAATCATACAGCATAGGGAAGAGATCAGGAATCCCAGAATCAGGTTTGCCTCCCAAGTCACCCATACACAGTAAAAATTCAGCCTGAATTCACACCTTTTCCCTTTCTCTGTGAGCTGTTCATGTTCTAATTAAAGTAAATATGCCATTCTAAATCTCTTAATCATGAGTCCAGAGCACACTATTGGCAGTAATTGGCATTATATTGGGAATCTCACACAGAGTCCCCAGGCTAGGAATCGGCATGTCACAGTGGTGTAGTGCAGGTTTATTTTGTGAGCCTGATGCCTGTTGTTGGTAGTGTGGAGAGAACTCATTCTAGTTGTACTTGATGTTGAAATTGAGGCTCTGATCCTTTCAGTGAGGTGGGTCAGTTGGAGGAAGCAATAACTTGACTAAAAGTCGATGCAGACCTTTGTTAGTGAGATTGAAGGGCAACCAGAGACCTCAGGGTGAGAAGGTACTGCACTGGAATTAAGGACTGATAATTATTGCATACAAATAAAAAGCAACCTATTAACATATGGAGATGTCCAGTTTAAGCCCAAAGGTTGGTATATGAATCAGACTCAAAGATTAACCTACGCCTGCCCGATACAATGTAGGAAGCAGCCAACTTCACATACATTTGAATGATTGCTGAATGCAGCCAAGTGTTAACAACATTTTCTTTGTACATGAACATCATCTGGGGCCTAATATCATAGTTTGCTAGCACCAATTAAAACTTGGCCTTTACTGCTTCAAGGCGCAATGCATTATTGCTTCAGCAAATGTTGGCAACCATGCAGGAAATTAATCTGACCTCAGAAACATAGCGTAACAAGGGAGAGAGACATCCGGTGAGATACCGAGATGTTACAATGGAAGCTTCAGTGGAGGAAATGTAAGGTATTCAATTGTTTGATTTTGTGTATCTGTTGTCTCTTCTCTGCTCTATGTGGTGTTAGTTAAACATGGGTGTAGTGACTGAGATAGAGAAACTAAATTGAAAGAAGCAGCTGGAAACATTTAAAAAAACACACATAAACATTACTCCTGTTCAAACATAATTGGTGTTACCTTGGGATATGTCTGAGGCACAAAACACAAGTTTGAAAGTAAGAAAAACATTTTGTGACCATAGGATACTCTCCTGACACAGTCAAGGAGCAGCAGGAGCAGATAGCCATGGAAGTCAATGATAGGAATCAAGTTCCAAGGACCTGGATGCCGTTCCAGAAGAATTTCAATGATCTTACATGAGTGATCAAGGTCAGTGAATGTATCGTCAAATGCTATATCCCACAAACTGCAACACTAGCCTTACGCACCATTCATTTAATCACACACCATCACTCACTTACCAACAATCTCAGTGATTCAGGATTTATACCCAAAATTTATATGTTACATCTCATCCTCTCACACTTAACACTGTAATAAGCCTCAGATCCAAATCTCTCAACTTGCGCATTCTACCAGCTATTCAAATATAACAACCTCCTGAATCAAACAGATTGCATCACCCTCACTATCACACTACCCTCTCATTTTTTCCTTTCTTCTTTCGTGGGATATGGGTGTCACAGGTAAGGACAGCATTTGTTGCCCATAAATTTAAAAAAAAGTTTATTTATTAGTCACAAGTAAGGCTTACATGAACACTGCAACAAAGTTACTGTAAAATTCCCCTAGTCGCCATAGTCCGGTGCCTGTCTGGGTCAATGCACCTAACCAGCATGTCTTTCAGAATGTGGGAGGAAACTGGAGCACCTATTGCCCTTGAACTGAGTGGCTTGCTAGGCTATTTCAGAGGGCAGTTAGAATCAACCAAATTGCTGTAGGTCTGGAGTCACGTGTAGATCAGACCATGTAAAGATGGCAGATTTCTTTCCCTAATGGGCATTAATGAACCAGATAGATCTTTACAGCAATCGACAATGGTTTCATAGTCACCATTACTGAGACTAGCTTTATATTTCAGATTTATTCTTGAGTACCAGTAGAGTGCTCATGATTTGTATTATTTCACAAAACAATCAACTGAAACAAGTGAACAATTCCTTCTGTATTGCTTTATCTGCTTTGAAATAAAGTAGCTTAGCATTTCCTATCAGGGAGATTCGGTCAGTGTTTTTCTGCTAGGAAGGATTACTAGCAGTGTGAAGCTGAAGCATCTGGACTCAAGGAGGATCACTTTAACTTTGAGCCAAAATGTAAAATGGTCAATATTGGATGAGCGTCCTAAAAGGACATTACTTCCAAAGTTTCATTAACTTCATTGGAAACATTGCTCAAATGTGATTCCCAAAGTTAAAATAACCACCAGGGGAGTAGAACTGCTGGAGCTAACAGGACCAGTGCAATGGCACCTCCTAGTCAAAGGCTTTATTATCCACCACCGGATGGTAAAATCTCCTTTGCTGATTAGCCATCCATTATGTACCTCGCTTGATTTTTCTTCCTACTGATCTCAATGGAATCCACTCCATTAACTGTATTGTCAATTTGACTTTCATCTTCATTGCCTCCAAAATTGAAGCTACTTGTTTCCATGAGTAGCACATGATAGAAGCAGTCAGAACTCATAGAATCATAGAATCCTATAGTGCAGAAGAAGGCCATTTGGCCCATTGAGTCTGCACCGACAACAATCCTATCCCATAACCCCATGCACTTACCCTAGCTTGTTCCCCAGAACGCTAAGGGGCAATAAAACATGGCCAATCAATTTAATCCGCACATCTTTGGACTGTGGGAGGAAACCAGAGTACTCAGAAGAAACCCATGCAGACACAAGGAGAATGTGCAAACTCCACACAGACAGAGACTCGAGGCCGGGAATCAAACCTGGGTTCCTGGTGCTGTGAATCAGCAGTGCTAGCCACTGTGCCACCCTGGATGGAAATCCTTTCGCAACCATGTGGGGCTGCATGACTTGTCCCAGAGATTAACACAATCTAATTGAAGCATTAGAAAGGGAACAATCCTTAGCAAAACAAAGGCACTATAAATGCCACACAGAAAGATATTTTGTTTTATCTAGAGCTACTGCTCACACCCTTGACCACAGAAGATATACATCCAGACCAAACAGTTACATGACAAGAGAACAAATGAAATACTGTTGAATTTGGATGGGTGGCCTAAATAATGGTGCCATATCATAATGTGTTGGATGATTGGAGTGTTTTCTCGTATATCCCCCTGAAAATAATGGCCTTGATTCAACAGCATGTTCAAACTAGTTTCTCTTCTCTTTGGATTTACCAGTATCAGTAATTCACAGGGGTTCACTGCAATATGGCTTATCAATGCTATACAGAAAGACAAAATGCAGCACAGGCTGGAATTCCAAAATAAAAAGAGATATTGTGGAAACATTCAGCGGGTTAACATGGCCAGGTTATCATCTGACGAATGGCATTTCCTGCTCCAGTATATCAAACATTGGTGGTAGAAGATTTGAGGCTCAAAATCTATTTGAAAGGATCCTCAGTTATATCGAGATAAAGTACAGATCAACTAATGAAGGTATAGTGGGATTTTAAGAGTTAAAAGGATTTATAAATACTTGCTGGTTTTGAACTGTTTAAGGCATTATATTGTTTCCTAATGGGGTCCTCCTTGGAATCCAACACAGGCAAGACAGGGGAAGGAGAAAATGGAAGAAAATGTGCTCCTAACAGAGTCAATAGGCCTAGAATAACATTCTTTCCGTCCCCAGAGGAAGGTTACTTAAAAAGCCCTTGATCCGTAGGGAGGCAATGACAAAACTGTGTCACGCCCTGTGAGAAATGGCCAATGGTCAGCAGTGCATTAAACAAGATTGTGCCCAGTTTGCTGCCATGGTGCTGTGCTGTTATATTAAACTACAATTGAAAAATGCACTTTCCCTTACCACTGCAACTGTATATCGACTGTTGTTAATAGCAGACATGTGGTAATGGAGATGTTTGCTCCTCCAGTCTGCCAATCAATAATTGGGCAACACCAGTGCTGTGCTCTGGGTAGTAGGATGGAGAGAAGCCCGTAAATATCTCAACAAGTGTTCCAAATAAAGTTTGCAACAAACTGGCTGCTGCCTCAAGATATCACAAGGCAGCAGTAACCAACTCGCTTCCTTGTAATCATTGAGCTGCCCTCTGGGGGAATACGTTTGAAACTGGCAGTTCAACTCATTAACAACTGAGGCAATGCCAGAAATTGGGACAGGACCCCCAGCACTTTCTGCCAGCAGTCATCACTCTCATCTCACCTGCAGTGGAGCCACATAGATTCCATCCTGTAAAACCACTGGAAGGTCAGACAGTTAACTGCAGATTCCACACTTATTAAGCATTCCTCATTTGCTTTATACCCAAACCTTTTGAGTTTTTTGGACCCAATTCATTCACAATTCCCACCTTCACCTGCATCATTATTGATTCATTGTGATAACTCCCATGAGTGCCATGGGAAATCGTTAATTGACTTCATTCAATACGAGTTCCCTTGGTAACGGGCATTGGTCTGCCCAAGTGGAATTTGTCACCTAAGACCTTCATAAGTCAGGGAAGAGCCTGCAGAAATATTAACCCGTTTGGGACTTATGTATGTACACCATGGAACTATGACTTGATCTTGTGATCAAAAATAAATACCATTCCTTTCCAGTCAGCTCCCTGAGTTATTATACTCACCATGGCAGGTTGGTGAGTCTCAGTTCATAGAATCATAGAATCCCTGCAGTACAGAAGGAGGCCATTCGGCCCATCAAGTCTATACCGACCACAATCCCATCCAAGCCCTATCCCCATAACCTTTATTTACCCTGATGATCCCCATGACACTAAGGCTCAACTGAGCATAGCCAAACAACCTAATCCGCACATCTTTGGACTGTGGGAGGAAACCAGAACACCCGGAGGAAACTCACACAGACATGGGGAGAATGTGCAAACTCCACACAGATAGTGGCCCGAGACTGGAATTGAACCTGGGTCCCTGGCCCTGTGAGGCAACAGTGCTAACCACTCTGTCACTGTGCCACCTGAATGACAATGTATCTGATCAAAAGAGAAGCGACATGTGTCTAATTACCTAAATGTGTGGAGATCTGCTAAATGATTAATTGGGTGGAGTAGGAGGATTCACAATGTGTCTACAGGAAATGCTAAATTCAGCACATCTGAGAAAGGATCATAATGACTGTAATACAGCTAATTGCTATGAGTCAAACAGAGCAATTGCCGCACCTCTCATGTCAACATTACCTTTACACAGCCTCAGCAGATGTATGAATTCCACTGTTAAACATGTACTGGTGTGATAATGCACTGAGTCTGACCACTGCAACTGTATAAATGGAAGGTGGTTGCGATTTTACCCTTTACCTGAAAAAGTTGTGCAAATAACTTCGCTTTACATCACATGAATTGACAGATTTTGACAACTGCATTGACAGGGGTGTAGCCTGAGAAAGAAAGAATTTATGCAGCAGTCACAACATCCATTCAACACTATGTGTTGCTGAGTCATTCTACCATGAATCTAATGCTATCTTAACCATCGTCTCTGTTCTATTTATTTAGGCAGTAAAGCCTAATTTCATTTGGCAGAGATAGATTGCACAGAACGTTTCACAGAAGTTCATACTTCCAGGTTTGAGACTGGGCACCCAATTAAAGAATCAGAGATCAGCTCAAACCAAATAGCTCAAATTCCCCACCTTGACTGGGATTCAAGTTTAGCTGCTCTGTTTGCACACATTTCACAAACTGTTACCTGAATCTGCAGCCTTGTGTTGAAGTGCTTCACATTGGAGGAAAGATGATCAGCCCCATCTACTAGAAGCATCCCTCTACTGGTTGGCCAGAACATTTCCCTGACAGTGGTCATGGAGAACGCAAGGGCAGAATATTCTGCTGTCCTAACCGAGAATCTGCAAAAGGAAAGATCTGAGATCTAAAAGCTGAAATTCATCAATAGAAAACACACCTTAATAGAAAATGTTTTGACCTTGGTCTGAGGAAGGATGTCCTTGCTATAGATGGAGTACAGCGAAGATTTACCAGACTGATTCCTGAGCTGGCAGGTCTGTCATATGAGGAGAGACTAAGTTGGTTAGGATTACATTCACTGGGGTTTAGAAGAGTGAGAGGGGATCTCATAGGAACTTATAAAATTCTAACATGATTAAACAGGGTAGATTCAGAAATAATGTTCCCGACAATGGGAGGTCCAGAACTAGGGATCATAGTTTGAGGATTAAGGGTAAAAATTTAGGACTGAGCTGAGGAGAAATTTCTTCACCCAGAGATTGGTGAATCTGTGAAATTCACTGCCACAGAATGTATTTGAGGCAAAACTTGTGATTTCAAGAAGGAATTAGATATACTCTTGGGGCTAAAAGGATCAAGGGATATGGGGGCAGGAGGGAATCAGGATATTGAATTTACTGATCAGCCATGATCAAAATGAATGGCAGAGCAAGCTCAAAGGGCTGAATGGCCTAGTCCTGCTTCTGGTTTCTATGTTTCTATTATGTAAAACAACACCAGCCTTGTAATTGCGAGTAATTCAAAAAATACATAACACACATGCAACGAAGATGCTTTAACATTCCTAAAACAGCTGAGATTCCACTTACTTTGAGAGGTTTTAGTTTATAAATCCAGCCTAACAAAATGGTTCATTTACCAACCACGTCTTGAAAAGTCTGGTGAACTGTTATGGTGCATCACAAGAATATTTTGGGTGGTGGGTGAGAGAGTCAGTTCATCTTACCAAGATTCTTCTACTTTCTATTTGCAACTATTTTTTCATGAAAATTTGCTAAGTGAGGAATTTTGACTTCTTGATTTCAGAACAGAATTTTTAAAGTTAGCTCTTATATTCTCTCATTCAGCTAAATGCAGCAGTGAATAAATCAATGCACCGTAGCACGGAGAATATTTGCAAACTAAAGTCCTCAACGTAGAGACAGAGCCATGAAGTTACAAATGAAATGAAGCTGAAATAAATATTTAGTGATATAAGTAACCTCAGGAAATCTCACCATAAATTCATTAGAAATAGGAGCAGGATTAGGCCATTTTTAAATTTTTGCCACAAGTAGACTTACATTAACACTGCGATGAAGTCACTGTGAAAATCCCCCAGTCGCCACACTCCGGCGCCTGGTCGGGTACACTGAGGGAGACTTTAGCATGGTCAATGCACCTAACCTGCACATCTTTCGGACTGTGAGAGGAAACCAGAACATCCGGAGGAAACCCACACAGACACAGGGAGAGTGTGCAGATTCCACACATACAGTGACCCAAGACCGGAAATCAAACCCAGTCCCTGGCGCTGCGAGTCAGCAGAGCTAACCACTGTGCACCATGCCCCTCCCCCTACACCGCCCCCCCCCCACCCCCACCCCCACCATGATCCCTTGTGTCTGCTCTGCATTTAATAGAATCAGGGCAGAGTTTCTACGTTAACTCCACTGCCCTCTTCTCCCCTACTCTCCGTGCCCATATCTCTTGACTACCTAACAGCACAAAAATCTCA
The DNA here is from genome assembly GCF_965287045.1 of Carcharhinus amblyrhynchos. Taxonomy (NCBI): domain Eukaryota; kingdom Metazoa; phylum Chordata; class Chondrichthyes; order Carcharhiniformes; family Carcharhinidae; genus Carcharhinus; species Carcharhinus amblyrhynchos. Next base: position 43,415,157 of record NC_137327.1, on the reverse strand, counting down.
GTTTTGAATATACTTAACAAGTGAGCATTCTCAGTTCTCAGAAGTAGAGAATTCCAAAGAATCTCAACCCTCCGAGTGAAGAAATTTCTCTTTATCTCAGCCTCCTGTGCCAAGACTGGTACTGGATTCCTCCTTGTGTTGTACAAAGCCTCATACATGCTTGACTGCAGGGGGCCATTACACATCTCCAACAGAGAGGGCAGCAGAGAGGGCTCCACAATACTTTGTTCCATAAAATTGAATGCAGACATTCTGGCAGACTTTCTGACTGTACAAAGAAATTCATTGTAGATACCTGTCAGCATTCATCTGTAGCCTGCTTCATCAAAATTCTTGTTCGGGTCCTCTGCAGCAGAACTCACGGGCAACCTCACTCTCCAAAGAGCTGGCATCTGTGCTGTCCTTGTCCCATGCCCTGTCTTGTACTGGTGCCTGTATCTCACTATGTGCTGAGCTCACCTCCATAGGACCCTCTAAATTACAGGGTCAGTGTCTGAGCTCGTGATTGTGAGTGCGAGAATGAGTGATGGTGTTTCTTCTTCATGTGTCTCTCTGCTCTTCCAATTTGCTTCCCACCATTACCTGGGCATGTTTCACTTCTTGGATATCTGCAATGAGAAAGGCGCAATGGTAAGATTGTGGTGACAAGAGGAGGGGAAAAGCAGAGAAATGCCTGTTTCTACCATCTGCAGCTTGGGATTCCAAAGCAATGGTGGGATGCAAGGGAAACGGGATGTGAGGAGAAGGATTAAGTTTGATCACACTGTCAACTTCAGTGGTTTCAGCTCATGGCCTCAGTGTAACGATCTGAATGATGGTGAGCACTGCATCATGCTCAGGCATGAAGGTATACAGCATTGCCAGTCTTCTGCCAGCTACCCACACTTTGGTGGGCACCACCTGTTCCTGCAATAGAAAGGGAAGTGTAACAGTGAATGTGGTGCAGTATGGCTGTCATGGTTGAATAGCTGGTAGTGTGTGGAAGCTGTGAGATGTGGGTGTGAGGCCTGCAGCAATGCTAAGTGTGTGAAGGTATGCTGAAGCTATAAATGGTCATTATAAGTGGCAACTGAAAGAACTTGTCTGTAGATGAGTAATGGTGTGGGTGGGAATGGCACATTGAGCTGTATCTGTGGCTAATGGTGCACTGGTGGGAAGTGGCATTTGAAGGTGCATTCACTGACCTTGATCAGACTTTGTGAGGACATTGAATGTCCTATGGAGCTACACCCAAATTCCTGGTGCTATACTCTTGGCATTGGCTACTGCAGCTGTCTGTTCCCATTGCCTTCTGAGACTTTGTCTGGAGAGTCTCCTCACCCACCAAGGAGTGATGCCACCTTTCCTCCTCTACACCTCCTCAAGCCTCCAGAGCAGAGACTCCTGGAGTCTACACTCCACCAGCTTATGCTGTCTTTCCCATGTCAAACTCGCTCCTATATTGGATTGCAGCACCCACTCCAGCCGCAATGTAATTCCCCCTTAAAAGCTGCATGCTGACTTTAGGTGGTTCCAGTAATCTTGAAGTTATACTAACCACTCACCATTTTGCACCATCTGCTCAGATACACAGCCACTGAAAGTAGCTTTACACTCACCACACGCAGCAACTGGCCCTGAGCTGTCTGTTTTAAGCACAGGTAGTGATGTGACATAAATGTTATGATTGAAATACACTCAGCTTTGTGTGTGTGTGTGTGTGTGTGTGTGTGGAGGGGGCTGGCATGGGAGGGAGTTATTGCCACTGGAAACAGATGCTTTGGTGCTAGACTTTGCTGCTAGACAAGAAATTGCAGATAGTATTGGTGGTTTTGACATCAGGAACATGCTGCTCGACATGTAGCTTCCAGTCCCAGCATCGCCCTCTCAGGTCACAACTAAAGGATGCCTCTAAGAATGTAAAAAAATACTATAGCAAGTTTCTTATATATTCTGGATGAGAGATCTAACATACCCTATTCTGCAAAGTTATATGTCATTTGTTTAAAGGGGGGAGAGGCTAGAGGGCCCGGAGACTTCAGTCCCCGACCCTCCAATGACATACAAATGCTCATTATAATAATTTACACAACTCCATGCTGATTTCTGGTGCGGAGCTGAAGGCATGGGAAATCCACTGGCCAGAGATGCATGGAGGCCACAGTGCCCAGCAGGAAGCCCACTACACAGCCTCCACTTGAGTCTCCCGGCCCAGGGTGTAGAGAAAGATCAACTTAATATATATGGTATTTCCATTCACTGGATCCAAAGTCTGATGGCAGCAGGGAGGAAGCTGTTCTTGAGTTGGTTGGTACATGGTCTCAGACTTTTGTATCCCCTTTCCCAACGATGGACAAAAAAAATTACAGTCTGCACATTGAAACTGAAGACTCTACTTTGAGATGCGGAAGTGCTTGATAAAGGATATGATGACCTTATTGACCAGATCACTGCTCAATGCAAAATCTATATTATATATCACAAGACACCAACATGTTCTGTTGTGAGCTTGGCATGAGTCAGGGAGCTTAACAATGTGGTGGCAATGGACTTGAAAAATTGGAACAAAGATGAGGGTATATATATGCTACACTTCACAGATATGGCAAGCAGATTTAGTCTATCCATTGTTATACATAGTAAAGACGAAAAGACCATCGTTGAGATTGTCATGGAGGAATGGGTAAGAACAGGAATGGAGACACCAATGAAATTCCTGATAGATAATAGTGAGGAATTTGCCAATGAGGAATTTCAAGGTAGATGCGAAAATCTAAACATTGTAGTTACACATTCAGCAGCGGAGAACTGACTTAGTAATGGTCTTTGTGAAAGAAACCAAGTGGTAATACACAACACGTTACACAAAATATTGGCTGATCAGCCAGATTGGAAATTGTAAACGGCGATGGTGTGGGTGGTGTACACAAAAAACTCTTTGCAAATGGCTGGGGTGTTTAGTCTATACCAGTTGGAATACAGAAGAAATCCAAAATGTCTCCCATGCTATCAGATGTTCCCCCTGCTCCAGAAGGGACTAGCATTAGCTCTACTTTTTCAGTTCATCTGAATGCTTTGCATGTAGGCAGAACAGTTTTCTCAAAGCTAAGGTTCTGGAGAGAACTCGATGTCGTATGCGGTATGTGAAACAATTTACTGTGTCTGAAACAGTCGTGGGTCTAGACAACAGAATGTGAGAAAGCACACAAGGATGTCAAAGATGCTTTGCAAAAGTCTGAAATATTGGTTCAGTTAATCCAGAGATACCATTACTGTGTGCTTGCGACACATCACCTTATTGTGTCGGGGCAGTAGTTTCACAAATTATACCTTCGGGAGATGAATGACCAATTGCTTTTGCTTCATGTAGTCTGACCAGTGCTGAAGCTAACTATGCTCAGCTAGAAAAAAAGCATCAAGTACAACTTTTGGTGTACAGAGATTTCATCATTATTTATAGTTATCATTTCACATTGCTGATTGATTATCAACCCTTAACTACTATTTTTGAGCCATATAAAGGAATGCAGTCATTAGCTGCTCGCAGATTGCAAAGATAGTCACTGATCTTATCTTCACATCCATACATTATAAATTACTGATGCATTCTCATGCTTAACTTTACCTATTGATGGGCAGCATGGTGGCACAGAGGTTAGCACTGCTGCCTCAGAGCACTAGGGACCCGAGTTCAATTCACAGCTTGGGTCACTGTGTGGAGTCTGCACATTCTCCCTGTATCTGCAGGCTTCCTCTGAGTGCTCTGGTTTCCTCTCACAGTCCGAAAGACATGCAGGTTAGGTGCATTGACCTTGCTAAATTCTCCCTCAGTGTACCCAAACAGGCGCTGGAGTGTGGCAACTAAGGGGTTTTCATGGTAACTTCATTGCAGTGTTAAAATAAGCCTAGTTGCGACACTAATACATAAACTTTAAAACTGTTAAACTATTGAACGGATACCACTAATTAGTATTGCTAATATCCATTATATTTTGCTAGCAGATAGTTTGCCTGTCACAGCTTCTGAAGCTCAGAGACATACCAGACATGATCCTGGGATGGAGGAGGTGATGGATATCATATTGAAAGGAATGATAACTGGAACACACTGTACGCATGCTGATTTGGAACCATGGGAGTGGTTTTCCTAAAAAGAAACTAAGTGCCCAATGAACAGGAAAACGGAAGATTTTCCTGTTCACTTCTGGGTGTGCTTGGTCTGTTGAATTTCTGGCAGTCTGTGTTTCAGAGTCTGCAGGGATTCATGTCGGTAAGAGGGGGAGGTGGGGGTGGTCGGAGCCTAGACCCCCCCCCGACAGTCTGACAACAGCACACTAAGTGGATCACCTTGGCGCATATGTGCTAGCCCCCTCAATCACCGACCTTCCTGATCTCAAATTAAATGGTATTTAGCATATAAAATCCACACCTTATGATCCATCAACCAATGGATTTTCTGAAAGATTCTTACAGTCCTTGAAATATTCTTTAAAAGCTTCTAAAGACCAAAATTCGTTACCATGTAGTGTGTGAATAACTTTTTGTCATCTTATAGTACTCCTGCGATTACCTGAAGTTTATCTGCAATATCACTCTTAAAGAGAAAGTTCAGATTTATGTTTGATTTTATATTACCTCCAAAAACTTCAGAGATAGTAGAGCATCAACAGTAATCTCAAATTGCTAGATGAGAAATGATGGCAAACAACGCTCATTTCAACAAGGAGATCAAATGTTAGTGTGCAATTTTACCACGAGTGAGAAATGGGTACCAGACATAGTTTTAGCAAAAACAAGTCCAATTTCTGACGAGATTTAAACCAAAGGTGAACTAGTTTAATGATGTTGTGCTGACAAATTGTTGTTGTCTCAAAATGATTTCTCAGAATCATCTCCAGAAATATTAATATCTTTAGTTCCCAGTTTCATAAATATTACTGCAGAGGGCTTTGTTGAATGAGTTGTCTAATGATTGTGTCTATGCTGTTCATCCAGCAGAAGGAATTCTTCAGTTGCAAGCAATAAAAAGAACCTACTTTGGTAAGTAAATCAAAGACCAAGTTTTAATAAAGAAACTTCATTACTCCAACACTTGAGGCCACACCCTGGGCCATACAAACTCCTCACAATTCCCAACTGCTTCTTATTTATACTCGGTCATCTGGTCAGCTGATCACCACATCATTTTGTCATTGGATACATTGTCTACCAGGTCAGCTGACCCTCACAACACGTTACCATTGGTTACATTATAATATATGTTACTATATCAAGTGAGGATGATGCAGAATTAGTTCAAGAGAAGTGTCTACTGTCTAACGTCTAGGACAGTCAACCTAATTCGAAGCCTGTTAGAATTTTATAAGTTTCTACGAGACCCCCTCTCACTTTTCTAAACTCCAATGAATACAATCCTAACCAACTTAGTCTCTCCTCAGGCTTGTCTGTGAGAACAACCAGCTCCTGGGTGCTGCTGCATGGAGAAGATTCACATGGGGATGGTGCACCCATCCAGTGCTGCAGGTGGGGTTCCAGGGTCCAGTTGCTGGAGGCATCCCTCTTCTCCTCATCGCCTCCAGCTGCCCAGGTCCTTCCCCAGCTGAAGTGCCAACATGCCACATTGTCCAGAATGTTCTAGACTGGTGTGATTACCTGCTGGTGTCGCAGATGGTTGAAGCTTTCAGCCTGGGGAGTGGGTTGGGGTCTAGAAAGGGGGGATTCCGCTCCGTCCTTCATCCGCATCTCATTAGCGGGATGTAAAATGGTTTCACGCTGGCCTCTGGCGGAAACTGCAAAGTACCACGGCAGGCGGGAGTGGAAGTTCCCACTGTCATGTTAAGCTGACAGGAAGCTGATCTATAAGCTCCCAACTCCCTCGCATCCACCACTAAACCCACAAATGGGGGGGGACTGGAATATTCTGCCCATCATTATGAATTCTGCTTCTGCTGCTCTTTTGGGTGTTCTAACAACTCTGCGCAAAGTATCATTTCCTCCCCTTTCTCTATGTCTATGCCATCTGGTTACTGACTTACCCACCAAAGAAAATAGTTTCCCTGAACCTACCATAATTTTGGACGTCTCCGTCAGACAATACTTCAAGAGAATAATAGCAATCATTTTGTTTTCAGAAGGAAATTTGACGGTGCAACAAGGTAAGGAGCCAGGTAAGCCTGTGAAGTCGGTGCCCCTAGTGACAATAACAACAGGTTCCACAACAGCTTCGGGGACAACAAGGTTGTGAAGCCTATTATTAATACACCAGCAGAGTCATCCAATCCAGAGCATTGCAATTACTGCCTGCAAAAGCTCGGAGTCATTGTCTTGCAAATTACATGGTGTGCACTTGCTGTTGACTGAATTTTATTCACCTTACAGCCATGCCTGCCACAGGATTACTTAAAAGGGTTTTTTTGGCGATTCAGGAGGATTAATATGCATGGTGAATATTTTAATTTCAGCCTATGACGTGCACTATGAACAGAAGAGGATCAGCATCTGGACTGTTGTGTCCTTAAAGCAAGCCCACTGGTAAACATAGAGTAAGGGCTGTTGAATGAGTAACATACAGTTACTGTAGACCAATGACTGGCTGTTAGAGCCACATGCAAATTAGGTTGTGTTTAGAGTGGAGATTGATTTGAAACTGATCCTCTCCCCAACCCTGGCAGCTTTTAAATATTGAGAATGAACATTGCCAACATCCTAGTGATGCATCAGCCAGTGCTTTTTGTTATGTAAACATCTACACGAAGCAGGATAGCAGGTGCAACATCCAGACTGGGGAATTTTGTCTCTGCTGTTTTCCTAATCTACCTGCAGCTTTTCTCAAATGTTTTTTAAGAAGACCCTTAAGGTTTACAAGCGCTATGATTAAAATCACTAAATTTCAATGGTTTATGTGGGAAGAGTAAATATGGGCGGGACTTTCCGGTTGCACCTGCCCCACGACCGGAAATTCTTGTCCAAGATCAACACACCTCCCAAACAGTCTGTCAAATTTTCTATCCTGTCTGTGACAGTTCCCATGACAAGTGGGACTAGGACATATATCCCAACAATAAAAACATTAAAGCTACAATTCCAATATTTTATCATTTTAATTTTTGATTTCAGCCATTACTCTTTTTGCCTCTTTTACTGCTTGTTCCTTTCAAAAATTACATTTATTGTCTTAACCTCTCCCGCACGGTGGCACAGTTGTTAGCTCACAGCACCAGGGACCTGAGTTCAATTCTGGCCTTGGGTGACAGGCTGTGTGGAGTCTGCACATTCTCCCCATGTCTGTGTGGGTTTTCTCTGGGTGCTCCACACAGTTCCACGTTCCCAAGATGTGCTAATAAGGTTCATTAGCCGTGCTAAATTACTCCTTAGTGTCAGGGAGATTGGCAGGGTAAATACGTGGGGTTATGGAGTGCCTGGGCGGGATTGTTGTCAGTGCGGACTCAATGGGTCAATGATCTCTTTTCTACACTGTAGGGATTCACATGTTGCAAAAACTTGGACGTGGAAAGACAGCAGATTGTACCATCACATGTCAGTACAATCCTGTCTACATCTGACACCCAAAACATATATATACTTTTCAGAAAGGGGATTCACCAGATTCCGGGCTGATCTGCACTTCCCTCTCAGAACACTGATGCCAACTGCAATACCCATACTGTTGTCCCAGCTAACATCACATAAAGTGACCAAAACTAGAGTTAAAATCAAAGTCCTTCCTTGTCTGTATAGGTGGGTATTACACGACACATTGCACTGGCCCATCAGAGAGTCATGATTTCTTCCTATAAAGTTAGGTAACATGAACACCCTAATTGTCACTGAAGATTTCAGTTTTCTCCTTACAAAATTAACTTAATTTCTTTGTAAAATTGGATTAATTGCCAGTGATGACTTTATTAGTTGTATAGATACTATTTACAAAACGTATATAGTTGCGGCTGGGTTTATTTGGAGTTTTATATACATACAAACATGTTGGAAAGTTAGATTGACTTAATGGGCTTGGTGCCCTCCTCTTAATCATGTGCCCTGTGATAAACAAAATCTTCACAGCACTTGCCTAAACTGCCAGCAGTTCAGATTACAAGCTATTTTAATTGAAGTATAAAACACGATGAATATAAAGGGGTAATTGTACATTGGATGCACAATGCTTCCAAGCACTGCATCAGGTTCAAACCTTCTGAGTTGGAGTCAGGGCCTCTTATATTTCTGGATTCTGTAATAAGGATAAATGTAATTATCTCGCAATAATTCACTCAGCTCTTCCGTGACTTCACCTGCACCTTGGTTTCCAAAACTATCGTAATTTGCCAAATGTCATGCAGCTTTCCCAGTGCTGACAACCAGTGGCCTAAAGAAGGCCACATCCCATCAAAGGTGGACAAAGATACTGATGATCACACAAGTACAGAAGAAAGTCTTTCAACCCATGATGTCAGTGCTGGTCCAACTGAAAGAACTATTCGGTTTGACACACACTCCAGTCCTACCCACACCTGAAAAATTGTTCTTTTCAAGTAATTATCCAATTCTCTTTTGAAAATTCCTAGTGAATCTGCTTCCACCACCCTGTCAAGCAATGCATTCCAGATAATAACAGACAGAAGGTATTTGATCAGTAACTGTTTGAAGTAGCAGTGATAAAGTGTGTTCTGCTGATGTCGGGTAATGCATGTGAAATTTGAAAAGAGCTATTTTTGAGAAATGAGCATGTGGTCCCAGTCATGGTGTGACAGGGTAAGGGACAGTTCCTTGTGGCATCTTACATTTGCCCATCTATTTAGTCTAGTGAATTACTAGTTGGCCTTGTCCTGTGAAACTTCCTGATGCTATTGCCTTTTTTTTGCCTGTTTGACACAGCATTTCCTCTGACCCTCCAACCCCCTCATTAAGCAGCATGTACAGTTGTCCTGTGGGAAGGTGCGCTGCAGAAAACACAGCTAAGGCCACAGCTGAAATTTGAGGTGTTCTCAGGTAGAACTAATAGAATATAGTACAGAAGGGGACCATTTGGCCCATCGAGTCTGCACCGATCACAATCCCCTGCAGATCCTATCCCTGTAACCCCACATATTTACCCTGCTAATCCCTCTGACACTAAGGAGCAATTTACTATGGCCAGTCAACCTAACACACACATCTTTGGACTGTGAAAGGAAGTCGGATGAAACCCACACAGACATGAGGAGAATGTGCAAACTCCACACAGACAGTCATCTGAAGCCAGAATTGAACCCAGGTTCCTGGCTCTGTGAGGCAGCAATGCTAACCACTGTGCCACCATGCCACTTCCCATTTTCTGCCCGGCAACTTTCAAACTACCCTTTTAAATAACTCAGGTTGCAGCTCAACCCTCGCTGACTACGCACCCGCGGACATGGTCAATTCAGGCCTGGGACTTGCTGCAAATGAGGCCAATGTCGAGACCATGTGGACTCATTCACAGGTCAACAACAAAGAGAAACCCCGTGCCAATACCAAAATTAAATACAGCATGAGATCTACATTTCTGTTTGGCTTGCTTGCAGTGATTTATGGTCACTACTTTTCATTTCTAATCACAAATAAACAGGGGACTATCAGTTAAACAGTACATATCCTGATCTGGTGCTTCACATCAGATATTACACTGTACAGAATTCACTCTGCCATCCCTTCAAACCCATCAGTTTTGCATTAACAAGGTGTAGACTTGTGGCTGCACTTAACATGACTAAGCTGGTGAGCTACAATCATTAGGAAAGAAAGTCATTGAAATGCAAAGTACTGAAAGTTCTGATTGGTATCAGAGTGCAAATAATATTGAAGAAGTAAATGTTTAGTGACTCTGTGTGAACCGTTCCCTTTCACCAGCCCTTCAGGATCTGAAAATGGGTCCGGGAAGGAATTATTACAAGTTACCATACTGCCTTTGGCACTTAGTAATAATTAGACAATTCAGAAATAAAAGCGGTTGACCTTCCGGGAATCATCTGCTCTGAGGAATTGTTTAGTAGAGTTTCATTTCAGAGACTGGCCATTATTCAAGTCGCCCATCTCTTATTCCTTGTCCCTGACCCTAACCTACAGGTTGTAATCTATGATTCCACATAAAAAAGATACAGAGGACTCATGTACACAAAGCACACACACACACCTGAGGCTGACACATGCTGCAAAAAGCTTGTGTTTCTAAGAATCATAGAATGGCTACAGCACAAAGGGAGGCCATTTGGCCCATCATGCCTGTGGTTGGCCGCTGAAGGAGAAATCACCTGCCTACTCACACAGAGGGTAGTGGGGGTATGGAATACTCTGCCAAGTAAGGTGGTGGAGGCAAACATGCTAGAGTCCTTTAAGAGTAACTTAGACAGGCACATGACTGAGTTGGAGATGGGTGGATATAGGAGATCCTTTTAAATAAGGGTCATTAGCATTGGGGCGTCCCTGGTAATGTAATTGGATATAGTATGATAATAATGTTTTTTCTCTTTTCATTCACAGGTTTTAAGTCGGTCCACCTCGTGTCCAACAAGGGGCATACACGCGATGGGTCGTACTGGGGCTGCCCTTGGTTGTTCGAGATTGGCCTAGTGGCCTGTTCGGATGAGACGTGAGGGCTCGGGTAGTGCACTAGAAAACTTTAGATTGGCTAGGAGGGAGTTGAAGAGTGAGCTAAGAAGGGCTAAAAGAGGACATGAGAAGACTTTGGCTGATAGGGTTAAGGAGAATCCTAAGGCGTTCTATAGGTATGTTAAGAACAGAAGGTTGGTTAGGGCAAGATTAGGGCCAGTTATAGACAGCAGAGGGAAGTTATGTGTGGAACCGGAGGAGATTGGAGAGGCATTGAACCAATATTTCTCTTCGGTGTTCACGCAAGGGGACATGGATATAGCTGAGGAGGACACTGGATTGCAGGGGAGTAGAATTGACAGTGTTGCAGTTGATAAGGAGGATGTGCTAGATATTCTGGAGGGTCTGAAAATAGATAAGTCCCCTGGTCCGGATGGGATTTACCCCAGGATTCTCTGGGAGGCAAGAGAAGTGATTGCAGAGCCTCTGGCTCTGATCTTCAGGTCATCGTTGGCCTCTGGTATAGTACCAGAAGATTGGAGGTTAGCGAATGTTGTCCCATTGTTTAAGAAGGGGAACAGAGACTTCCCCGGGAATTATAGACCGGTGAGTCTCACTTCTGTTGTGGGCAAGGTTTTAGAAAAAATTATTCGGGATAGGATTTATAGTTATTTGGAGAGTAAAGAATTGATTGGAGATAGTCAGCATGGTTTTGTGGCGGGTAGGTCGTGCCTTACTAACCTTATTGAGTTTTTTGAGAAAGTGACCAAAGAGGTGGATGGGGGTAAGGCAGTTGACGTGGTGTATATGGATTTTAGTAAGGCGTTTGATAAGGTTCACCATGGTAGGCTTCTGCAGAAAATGCAGATGTATGGGATTGGGGGTGATCTAGGGAATTGGATCAGGAATTGGCTAGCGGATAGGAGACAGAGGGTGGTGGTTGATGGTAAATATTCATCATGGAGTTCGGTTTCGAGTGGTGTGCCTCAGGGATCTGTTTTGGGGCTACTGCTGTTTGTAATTTTTATTAATGATCTGGATGAGGGTATAGTTGGGTGGATTAGTAAGTTTGCTGATGACACCAAAGTCGGAGGTGTGGTAGATAGTGATGAAGGGTGTCATAGTTTGCAGGAAGACTTAGACAGGTTGCAGAGCTGGGCCGAGAGGTGGCGGATGGAGTTTAATGCGGAGAAGTGTGAGGTAATTCACTTTGGTAGGAATAACAGATGTGTCGAGTATAGGGCTAACGGGAGGACTTTGAATAGTGTGGATGAGCAGAGGGATCTAGGTGTATGTGTACATAGATCCCTGAAAGTTGGGAGTCAAGTAGATAAGGTTGTTAAGAAGGCATACGGAGTCTTGGCGTTTATTGGTAGGGGGATTGAATTTAGGAGTCGCAGCGTCATGTTGCAACTGTACACAACTCTGGTACGGCCGCACTTGGAGTACTGTGTGCAGTTCTGGTCCCCACATTATAGGAAGGATGTGGAGGCTTTGGAGAGGGTGCAGAGGAGGTTTACCAGGATGTTGCCTGGTATGGAGGGGAGGTCCTATGAGAAGAGGCTGAGGGATTTGGGGTTGTTTTCGCTGGAAAGAAGGCGGCTAAGAGGGGATCTTATTGAAACATATAAGATGATTAGAGGTTTAGATAGGGTGGATAGTAATAGCCTTTTTCCTCTGATGGAGAAATCTAGCACGAGGGGGCATGGCTTTAAATTAAGGGGTGGTAGTTATAGGACGGATGTCAGGGGTAGGTTCTTTACCCAGAGGGTGGTGAGGGATTGGAATGCCCTGCCTGCTGCAGTTGTAAATGCGCCTAGTTTGGGGGCGTTTAAGAGATCCGTGGATAGGTTTATGGACGAGAAGGGATTGGTTTAGGTTAGTGGGTCATTGTTTTGTAACTGGTCGGCGCAACATCGTGGGCCGAAGGGCCTGTTCTGCGCTGTAATGTTCTATGTTCTATGTAGTGCTTCATGCCGTTAGTGTGTGCCTAAACTGGACCAGATACTGGGCAAGACGACAGCTCAGTGACTATCGCTGATTGCTGTGCAGACACATGGATTTGGGCCGGTGTCTGTGGGAGTTTGCGCATTCGCCCCATGCTTGCGTGGGTTTTCTCCGGGTGCTCCGGTTCCCTCCCACACCCCAAAGGTGTGCTGTTAGGCTGATTGGCAGGAATAAATTGTCCCTAAATCAGTTTTCCCTCAATCTGGATGGCCATAAAACATTAGATAGGGGTCATGGGTAGAGAGGTGGACTGGTGGTGTCGAGATGGCGGTGCGGGCTTGTTGGGCTGAAGGGCCTGTTTCCCAGGCTGATTTTGTTCTTTTGTTCTTTGTTCTACTCTCAGTACTGCACATTGTTCCTTTTCAGATCATCATCCAGTTCCCTTTGAATATCTGGATTGAACCTGCCTCCACCACACTCCCAGGCAGAGCATCCCAACTCCTGCTCCTTCGTTGCTTGTTAAAGATCTTCCTCATTGTGCTTTTGCTTCTTTTGCAAATTACTTTAGATCTGCACCCTCTGATTCTCAATCCTTTCACCAATGGGAACAGTTCTCTCTATTTACTCTGTCCAGGCTTCTCATGATTTCACTCTATCGGCTCTCCTTTCAGCCTTCTCTTCACTGAGGAAAACAGGCCCACTCCTTCTCCACCCCATCTACACAACGGAAATTCCTTGCAGCAGGTGGGTGGCACGGTGACATACTGGTTAGCACTGCTACCCCATAGCTCCAGGGACCCGGGTTCAATTCCGGCCTTGGGTGACAGTCTATGTGGAGTTTGCATGTTCTCCCCGTGTCAGCATGGATTTCTTCCCATAGTGCAAAGATGTGCAGGTTAGGTGGACTGGCCATGCTAAAATGCCCCTTAGTGTCCCAAGGTTAGGTGAATTAACCATGATAAATATATGGGTCACAGGGATATGGAAGGGGGCCTGGTAAGATACTCTGACAGAGAGCTGGTGCAGTCATGATGGGATTCAATAGGAATTCTCTGAATATTCCAGTAAGTGGGGTTCCTTCTGGATAACAAGGAAAAATATTTTTTGATTTTTCGATGGGCTCAGATTCTTCTTATAATAGATATTTTTATTTTTCTATTTTCAATTATGCATTATCTCCTGTTGCACACATTTACTGGAAAAGCCATGAACACTACAGGTGGAGAGTGAGGTTTTATCTGAAATATTATCCTGAATATGTGTGTGGAAAAGTAATGCAAAATTAGATAACTTTCACTTGCTCTTTTACACTGAAGGTCGATGTATAAATGCTGTAACTTATATACAGTATTTTATATTAGAATTGGAAGCACTTTGACCAATTGTCTCTTCTACTATTACTTCAACATATTTTGTCCTTCCAAAGCTCCTAAATCCTCTCTTGAAAGAAGGAGAGATTGTGGCTTCCTGAAACTATTCTGAGAATGACAAGCAAGTTAGGGAGGAGAAAAGAATGCTTTCTGTACTATTTTGGAGCTTCACCTCTGTCGATCATTTTATTTTCCAGTCTGTCACACCTTTCTGGTCACATCATTAATAAATGTCTTGGGGAACAATCATTACAATCCACTGGTCAATGGGATTGTCTGGCAGCTGGTGCTGAATCACCCTTAACCATTGGACCACTGGATCACTTGTTACAAGCGGTGTAAAAATATGAATTATTAAAATAAAGAGAGAGAACGTGAAAAGGTTTAGATGGATTAGACTCCATTATGTAAAGACTGAGCTTTTAATAACCTCTGACGCATGAAGAGCCCATTTAGCAACACCAGTCTTTAACATCCGTGATGACTCAAGTGGGGCCTTGGGCACTGTGTGGATGTAGCATTGAGCTACATGGTCCAGGAAAGCTTTAGAATCCACCTCTTAGTCTGGGCGAGCTGACCTCCATTTCTGTACTTGCAGAGTAGAAAATGGCCCCAACCAGGAACAGGAAAATGATTCATCTCTTCCTGATTGCTACCACAATGAGGTTATTAGAAAGTGTTCGTGTGTGTGGAAATCTAAAGTCCCATCAATGTCACAATTTCACCGACAGTTGAGGAACACAAAACGTTCAGGGCCATTCACTTTATAATTTTTACTGACATAAATATGGGCTCAATTTTAAACCATTCAAAATCATCCGATTTCATAGAATTAAAGTTGGGCCCTTTAGAGTCCTAGTTTATCTTCAGGAATGTAGCAAAATTTAGTCAAACATGTTTACGAGTTTATAAAGTTTATTTATTTATTAGTCACAAGTAGGCTTACATTAACACTGTAATGAAGTTATTGTGAAAATCCCCTAGTTGCCACACTCTGGTGCCTGTTCAGGGACACTGAGGGAGAATTTATCATGGCCAAAACACCTAACCAGCACATCTTTGGAGTGTGGAAGAAAATCGGAGCACCCGGAGGAAAGCCACGCAGACACGGGGAGAATGTGCAAACTCCACACAGACAGTGGCCCAAGCTGGGAACTGAATCTAGGTCCCTGGCACTATGAAGCAGCAGTGCTGCCCACTGTGCAATCTAAGCTCAGATTGATCCTATGTTTCTACAGATGTAACTCTAGGGGCTAAAGACATCTAGGGATATGGGGGGAAGGGGGATCAGGATATTGAATTTGATGATCAGCCATGATCAAAATGAATGGCGAATGGCCTTCGCATGCTTCTAGTTTCTATGTTTGTAAGATCTTGGATCCTAAATGTCCAATTCTTCCACATAAATATATTGCATCGAAAACACTGGTAATCTTCTATAATCAGAAATCTTCCGTTTGTAACTGAGTGAAACGAAAGTACACTTCACATGACATCCCTTTTCTCTGGCTATTTCAAAACTAACTGCACATTTTTATGTTTACAATGTTACTGATTAAAAAGTGATTGTCTTCATGATTGTGATTAGATTGTTAAATGGCTGATGTGAATGATAAGAGAAGCTTCTTATTAAAATACAAATGTTACAGTTATGTTGATTGTTCTGCGAATGGAAACAAAATGGCATTGCAATGTGAAGGGTTACAATCAAAAATATTTTATAGGATGAATTTACCATCACTTCAATATTTGCTGCTTGACTGTTTTATTTTTGCTGTCACCTAATTTTCTCCTCATGTTGAGGGACAGTTCCCCGTTGCAGCAAACTGTCTGGTGCCTTGTCCAGTGCATGTCTGAGCCTGATGGAGAATGTTAGATTTCCCTAATTGCAATGTGGACATAATAGATCAGAAGAATTGATGGGGATCTGTTCCATCAATATTTTCACCCATTTACCTGCCTGGCTGGGTTTATTTCACATTGAAAACACAGAGTGATTTGCAGTTGATTTTAGACAATTTAAATCCTATACAATTGAGATGGTCACACAACTATCCAATGTATTTAACCAGATACCTCACCTGTATAAATGGATATCCAAGGTTGCTGGCATGTACTGTTCATTGAAGTGTGTTTAAAATTTAAATTCTTTGGGTGAAATCTAATAAGAATTTGGCAGAGTGTCTGGAGAGAAAACTAGCGTGGAATGCTTTACTTACCAGTTTCCTCTCCAGAGATCTATTCCCTTTAGCTGCTTAGTAAAAAAGTGGGCATTGTTTGTACCATCACTCCGACAAGGTGGAGACTTTAGGTGCAGAGATCAAGTGCCATTTCTAAAGGGTTCCCTGATCACTAAAACAAAAATTAATTCCCCCCCCCCCCACCGTCCTGGCCACCGTGGTATCAGTGGCTTTCTGCTGCACACCCCCCACCTCCCAGCATCCCCATCCTATTTCCCCACCCCCAATTATTCCAGGTACCTCCATCCCCATCCTATTTCGCCCCCACCCCCAACCACCTCCGACATCCTCATCCCATTCCCCCCTGCCGATCATCCCCATCCCATTCAGCCCCAATCACCCCCCCCGATTCTCCCCCTTCATCCACCACCCCATCATACCCAGTATCTTCCCCGCACACTCAATCATCACCAGCAAACCCATTTCCCCCCACCCCCCATCATCCCTGGCGTCGGCCCCTCCACCCTTCCCTGCACACCCAATCATCTCCAGGATCCCCATCCCTCCCTGCCCCACTCCAGCATCCTTCCCAACTATTCCCCTTCCCCTGCCTTCTTGATCATTGTCAGAATCTCTCCGTGTCTTGTCCCTCCCCACCACAAATAGATAAGTCCCACATGGGAGGCTCCTCCTGGAGCCCACCCCCTGGCACTGCCCCTTGGCTAAGATGTGCCGGGGACAGTGCCATGGAACATTGCCTCTTGGGGGGGGGTTATACTGTCCTTTGCTTCTCCAGTGAGAGCTCATCAACTGGTTCATATCAGGGTGAGCCTGTTGTAAATCTCACCGACATGACGTCATGTCGGTAGGGTACGAAAACCTTACGGGCAGGGTGGGGGGAATCTGTTGAGGGTATTTAGTTATACTTAAATTTATTTAAATATATTGAAATCAGGTTCTTGTGCATACGTCACCAGTGAGGGGTAGCAAAAATTAGAGATTGCGATCTCATTGGCAAGATTTACAATTTCTGGGTTTCGCCAGATCTTGAGACCTCATCATTGATCGCATGGGCAGAGAGTGTGGATTCAAGATCCCACCCTCATTCTTTTTTCCTTTCCACTTTCCACTTCTTTGATTGGGAAGCTTCAGGTCGGAATTTCTGGCTCTGACATCTATGATATTTGAACAATGACTTTCCCAGTGCAAATTCCACTTACTTTGCATCTTTGGGGAAAAAAAGAGTAATGGGAGGATGCAAGGTACCTCGGTGTCCAGCAAAAGCAAACTTAGGTCACCCAAAATCATCTTCCACCTACATTAACAGAGGTCTACTCAATTGTCAACAGCTGCCCAATCCAGCTTAGCATAGTGGCACGGTGGCACAGTGGTTAGCACTGCTGCCTCACAGTGCTAGGGACCTAGGTTCAATTCTGGCTTGGGTCACTGTCTGTGTGGAGTCTTCACGTTCTCCCTGTGTCCGTGGAAGTTTTCTCCCACAGTCCAAAAGCCATGCTGGTTAGGTATATTGACCATGCTAAATTTTCCCTCCATGTACCCGAACAGGTGCCGAAGTGTGGCGACTAGGAGATTGGCACAGTAACTTCATTGCAGTGTTAATATAAGCCTACTGGTGACACTAATAAATAGACTTAAACTTTAGGTAAAGATGTGCCAACTTTTCCAACATCACTACAGCTAACCACACGCCGGCATTGGCAATAATAGCTGTACCTTGAAGGCCTCTTCCTTTCTGATTTGATTTGATTTATTATTGGGATATAGTGAAATGTATTGTTTTTTGCGCACTATACAGGCAAAGCATATCATTCATAGAGGAGAAGGGAAGGAGAGGGTGCAGAATGTAGTGTTACAGTTATAGCTAAGGTGTAGAGAAAGATCAGCTTAATATAAGTTAGATCCATTCAAAAGTCTGATAACAGCAGGGAAGGAGCTGTTCTTGAGTCGGCTGTGATCTCAGTCTTCTTGTATCTTTTTCCCAATGGGAGAAGGTGGAATAGAGTATGTCT
Organism: Carcharhinus amblyrhynchos; assembly: GCF_965287045.1. Lineage (NCBI taxonomy): Eukaryota > Metazoa > Chordata > Chondrichthyes > Carcharhiniformes > Carcharhinidae > Carcharhinus > Carcharhinus amblyrhynchos. The sequence goes on along the minus strand of NC_137327.1, from coordinate 43,397,088 downwards.
GGGTGCATGTGTCCTTGATTATGCTGGTTGCTTTTCTGAGGCAGCGCTAAGTGTAGACAGAGGATGGTTTGCATGATGGGAGGAATGGTTTGTGTGATGGGTTGGGCTCCATTTACAATCCTTTGAAGTTTCTCGTAGTTCCTCTACATCTTTCCAACAAGTTGCAATGCTGTCCTATAAAGAAAGTGCCTTGATGTATTAAACAGGCTGCCCTCCTTGCTATCACCACATTCTACACCACCTCTCCTCCACCCACCATCAATTAGGAAGTTGAAGTGTGTTGCCACTCTATTACACGGCTACACTTATGATTTCCCTGCTTCTATTGTGTTCACCAGGCATCCTTTTTAAACTCAGAATGGAAAAGGCTCAAATGTGTCAGCGAAGTATCAGCAGCCTTTTTGCTGCTGCTTAGCACACTTTATATTGACTGTTACTTTCCTTAGGCACCCTGCTCATGTGTAAAGTGCTTGATGACAGTTTCTGGAAGCAGATTATATACATGCTTTAATCTCTGTTGCACTGAGTTAATGTTGCCCAGCCCGAACAATTAACCTTGAGGATGGGGAATTATTAACTGAAAAACATGTAAGTGGTACCCTAAGACAGAATGCCCATTTGGAGAGCTGGTGCAGACACGATAGGTCAAATGGCCTCCTTATGTGCTGTAACAATATTGTGAATATCTCTTTTGTCATTTTAAACAGCAGAACACATTCTCATACTACACTATTTGCACACACAAACTAAGTGAATGTAATCAGAGTACAACAAAGGATTGTAATTTATGTGTGGGCAGTTGAAAAGTCTTCTCTCAGGTAAAGTCTTGGAGAAACACAGAGTTCTGTCCATGATGAATAGAAAGTGAACATTATAGAAGCATTCTTGTTCCAAGGACGGCTCCCCTTTGAAGTTTAAGCAATTTCTTTGCTGAACTAAGGTCAACAAAATATCATCAGTTTGAGCAGTTTATTTGGCAATTGACTAATGGCCCATAACTGGTTTCATTTCCTTCCATAACGCGTATTTCATTTACAATCTGATAATAATTTGACGTTGCATTTTTTGCTGTCACCCTCAAACAAAGAGAAACAATTAACAGCTCCTTTAATGTTATGTTATGTTCTGTAAAGGTATCTATCAGTGATCATTTCCGTTTTTATGAAAGCATCTTAAGTCAAAATTAGAAGTTGATGTCTAACCATTCAGATGAAATATCCACGCCTCACAGGATGGAAGTTCAGTTCTCACCAATACCACTCTTCCATGGTTACCAGTTTGGTTTAATTATTCCTTGATCCTAATTGCACTTTGTTATCTCTTGTTCTCAATATTTCTAGCGATGATGCCTTTGAGCCTCCTCCTTCCCGTCTCAATAGCTTTATCCCTTTTAATAATCAAGAATCTGCAGCTTCCAACTTTCCCTGTTCAGTTAGTCTCAACAGAGCCGACTGCTTGGATTCAGCTACCTATTTCAGACCCATTATTGCAACTAGCTCCACCATACCACATTTATAGACCAGGATGGAAACATTACAAAACCTGCCTTTTTAGACCTGCTGCTTGGCAGAGCTATAATTACCATTCATAAGGTGAGATTTCCACTCATTCGTAATGAATAGGTGGAAGATTTAGTTTGAATTTCTCATTTTAGGAATGCTTTGATGCACATAGCGCTGTTCAGATTCTTACAACATCTCAAAGCACATCATAGCCAATGAAGTACTTTTGACTTCTAGTCACCATCTTAATGTAGGCAATGTTTGTAGTCAATTTGTACAAGTACAGGACCCATAAGTGGAAGTGAGATAAATGGCTGGATAATCTGTTTTTACTTGTGTTTGTTGAAGAGGACTTTTGGCCAGAAGAGCAGAATTCCCCTCCTCCTTTTCAGACATTGCAGAGGATCATTTATGTCAATCTAAGAGAGCAAATGGAACTTTTTTTTAATATCTCATCTAAAAGACATCAGCAGAATAGCACTGAAAATCTCAGACTAGATTACGCATTCTAGCCTATACCAAATACCAACTGCCAAATGGACTGCAGCAGGTTAAGAAAACAGTTTACCACCATCTTCCCAAGAGCAATTGGGGGTGAACAATTAATGTTGGCCAAGCCAGCGACACCCACAGCTCAGGAATTAATTTTTTGAAAATGCAATACCTGGACATTTGTATTATCATAGAATCTCTACAGGCAGCCATCCAGACTGCACTAAGTCTCTGACAGAGTATCTTAGCCAAGCCCACCACCCTGCCCTATCCCAGTAATTCAATGCATTTAGCATGGCTAATCCATCTAATTTACACATCTAGGGTCATGAAAGGGTAGTTTAGCATGGCCAGCTCACCTACCCTGCACTGTGCCTTGAACTGTGGGAAAAACTAGAGCACTTGGAGGACACCCAAGCTAACACAGAGAGAGCATGTAAACTCCACATGATCACCCAAGGCTGGAATTGAACCCAGATCCCTGGTGCTGTGAGGCAGCAATGGCATATTGCTTCAGGATTTACCTTTTTCCAGCTTGTGCCTAGACTGTTATTGACGAGTGATCTTCAGCCTCCAACAGGGCTACCTTACTCTGGTGCACCTCCAACTCCTCAACATCAATGGACACAGCATTGCCTGCATATTTGCTGTGCCTGTACGAATATTTGTGTCACAATCACACCCTCACTTCAGTGGTAAACAGCAGCCATTTAGGAGCTGCTACATTATTAGATTTTACATCCAATCTCAGAATACTACAGCTCAGTTTTTTCATCTGGAGCAGGACTATTTAAGTTAGAGACGTGACTCAGGAGAAAATTGTTGGCACAGTCTGTTCTTGGAGCTAGTGGCACAGGTCAATGTCTGCCATAGGCCAGTTCGCTGCACTTAAGGGGAAGCCTGAGAAGCGCATGATGCAGTCATGAATAGAAAGATATGGTGATAGAGTGGATGAAGCAGGAGGTTCATGTGTAGCATTAACCCAGGGTCAAATGGACTCTCTCTGTGCTGGAGATTGTATGAAATACCATTTTAACATCATGCAAATCAAAACTCAATGAGAGAAAATGTAGAGCCATCTTAAGAATCACTAGTCAACCTCTTTGAGCTCCAGTCAGAAATTCACTGAAAAATTTTGAACTTAATGTAGATCTACTTTCAATTGCACCTGGAAACATCTAACAATGTGAAAAGCGGTCACCGTCTATGTTTTAATTTGGATCATGTTTGACATATGCCAAGCAATGACCAAGTATTTTCGTCAACAAACGATTTCAATGTTGTAACATCAGGACTAATTCTGGGGCTAATTTTATGTTCTGATTAACATAATATTAATCTAAAGTGAAAGTTGATGTTTTCAGTGCCAGCTGGAGATTCTCACCTGGACCATACACGTAGCCACTCTCTGCAGCTGGCAGACTACCTCTGGAGATGCGCATGTGTGGATGCCTATATACACATGTGGGAAAATATAGGGTCAAGTAGCCTGCCAAGGCTCAGAGATGATCACTCTGGCAAACTACTTGTCAGGCAACCTAAACCCATGGAACTGTACTGAAGAAATAAACCCATGGCTGGGAAAAAAGGATTCATTAAAATCATGTGGAGATGTCACTTCCACAGCACTTTACAGGGTAGAGTTTTGTCTCAGGTGATGGTGAAAATCGGGTGGTATTAGATTGACCACCCATCCTACACAGAGTCCAATATTTAATTTCATTAACTGCAGTGGAACTGAACATCAGGCATTGCATATAATAGGTGGCCCGTTTTGGTTTTAACCACTGAATGAGATGAATTTCTACCTGTATTTCTCTGCTTAGTAACAGTCACCACCCAGCAAATGTAATTCACTGCATAATGCACTCTGAGAAGACTTGATGTGCCCAACAATCACAAAAATGCATGAGGTATTATTATTTCTTATTATTTAAGGCTGCAATTATATAGATATTTTACATCAAAGGGAAGTGGTCTTAAGTCTACATTGATATGAAAGTATCAGTATGACTTGGGAGTTGGGTCTTGGTCATATTTCTGAACATGTTTAAACTGAATGATATGAGACCCACTGCTTGGGAAAGGAAATTGGACATCATGAGGACATCGTGAGGACATTCTAAAATTTATTACAGTCTTGGTTCTACTAAGTTATGTTATTTTTAGTTTCTTGGTGTCTTAGCTTCATGGAAATTGAAATAATTGCTCTATATATTAGTACCCCGTTGACAGCCTTGGGTTAGTGCCTCTTGAGGCCTCATCAACATCCCTGATTTTAATCACTCCACCCTTGGTAGTGGCGCCTTCAGTCATCTTGATCCAAAACCCTGAAATACCCTCCCTACTCTTCTCTGCCTCTTTACCTTACTTTCCTCCTTTAAGACACTTCTTAAAACTTCTTTTTTGATCAAACCTTTTGCCATCTGACGTCCTATCACCTTTTGTGACTCTGTGTTATATTTTGTCTCATAATAGTTATGTAAATTTGGTTTGATTTGATTTGATTTATTATTGTCACATGTATTAGCATACCGTGAAAAGTATTGTTTCTTGTGTGCTATACAGACAAAACATACTGTTCATCGAGAAGGAAATGAGAGAGTGCAAAATGTAGTATTACAGTCATATCTAGAGTGTAGAGAAAGATTAACTTAATGCAAGGTAAGTCCATTCAAAAATCTGACAGCAGCAGGGAGGAAGCTGTTCTTGAGTCGGTTGGTACGTGACTTCAGACTTTTGTATCTTTTTCCCGAAGGAAGAAGGTGGAAGAGAGAATGTCCAGGGTGTGTGGACTCCTTAATTATGCTGGTTGCTTTGCCAAGGCAGCGGAAATTGTAGACAGAGTCAATGGATGGGAAGCTGGTTTGCATGATGGGCTATATTCACGACTTTTTGTTGTTCCTTGTGGTCTTGGGCAGAGCAGGAACCACACCAAGCTGTGATACAACCAGAAAGAATGATTTCTATGGTGCACCTGTAAAAATTGGTGAGAGTCGTACCTGACAAGCCAAATTTCCTTAGTCTTCAGAGAAAGTAGAAGTGTTGGTGGGTTTCCTTAACTATAGTGTGGGCATGGGGGGGATCAGGACAGGTTGTTGGTGATCTGGACACCTAAAAACCTGAAGCTCTTGACCCTTCCTACTTTGTGCCCATTGATGTAGACAGAAGCATGTTCTCCTTTATACTTCCTGAAGTCGATGACAATCTCCTTTGTTTTGTTGACATCGAGGAAGAGATTATTGTTGCCGCACAGATTCGCTATCTCATTCCTGTACTCTGTCTCATCATTGTTTGAGATCCTTCCCACTATGGTGGTGTTGTCAGCAAACTTGAAAATCGAATTGGAGGGGAATTTGGCGCAGTCACTGGTGTATAGTAAGCATAGTAGAGGGCTAAGAACACAGCCTCGTGGGGCACCGATGTTGAGGATGATTGTGGAGGAGGTGTTGTTGCCTATTCTTGCTGATTGTGGTCTGTGAGTTAGAAAGCTCAGGATCCAATTGCAGAGGGAGGTGCTGAGGCCCAGGCCATGGAGTTTGGAAATGAGTTTCATAGGAATAATAGTGTTGGAGGCTGAGCTGGAGTCAATAAATAGGAGTCTGACATGGGTGTCCCAGTTATCTAGGTGTTCCAGGGTTGAGTGCAGGGCCAGGAAAATGACATCTGCTGTGGACCTGTTGTGGTAGTAGTCAAACTGTAGTGGATCCAGGTAGCCGGGAGGCTGGAATTGATTCGGCCATGATTAACCTTTCGATGCACTTCATGATGATGGATGTCAGACACTGGCCGATAGTCATTAAGGCATGCTGCTTGGTTTTTCTTAGGTAACGGAATGATGGTCATCTTCTTGAAGCAGATAGGGACCTCAGATTGTTGTAAAGAGAGGTTGAAGATGTCTGTGATTACTCCCGTCAGCTGATCTATGCAGGATATGAGTGTACATCCGGGTGCCCCACCTGGGCCAGTTACTTTCTGTGAATTGACCTTCAAGAAAGATGCTCTGACATCTGCAATGGTGACCTCAGATACAGAATCATCTGGGGCTTCCAGACTGGAGGGCATGCTCCAGCTGACCTCTTGCTCAAAGTGGGTTTAGAATGCATTCAGCTCATCAGGAGGGGGTGCATTGGAGCTGGTGATTTTACATGCCTTCATTTTGTAGCCTGTTACATCTTGTAGATGACGGGGTTGGTGTGGCTAGAGTGGGATTCTAGCTTGGTCCAGTACTGTCTTTTGGCATCTTTGAAGGATCTCTTTAGATCGTATCTGGTTTTCTTGTACAGGTCAGTGTTGCCTGACTTGAATGCCTCAGACCTGGACTTCAGCAAGCAGTAGATATCTCTCTTTGTCCACGGATGAAAGTGCCTTCGGACATTTTATTTTGTTAAAGGTGCTGTATAAATATATGTCCTTGTACTATAAATTCAGCTTTTTAGAACTGAACCCAACCAGCCATATAAATATTGTGGCTACTAGAGGAGATTGGGGGCTAGAAATGCTCAGCTGGCTCCCCAAAGCCTGCTCACTATCTACAAGACACAAGTCAGAGCGTGATGGAATACTCTCCACTTGCTTGGATGGGTGCAGCTCCAACAGCACTCACTGAAACCATCCAGGACAAAGCAGCCCACTTGATTGCCAACCCTTCCACAAATATTCACCACTGATGAACAGTGGTAGCTGTGTGTACCATCGACAGGATGCACTGTAGTAACTCACCAAGCCTCTTCAGATAGCATCTTCCAAACCCACAACTGCTACCATCTAGAAGTCATGCATGGTAGACACATGGGAACACCACCAGCTGGATGTTCTCTTCCAGGCCACTCACCGTTCTGACTTCACTTTCGCTGGGTCAAAATCCTAAAGCTCCCTCCCTAATAGCACTGTGGGTGTACCTACAGCACATGGTTCAAGTAAGCAGCTCACCACCACCTTCTCCAGGGCAATTAGGGATGGGCAATGAGCACTGGCCTCACCAGTAACACTCACATTCCAAGAATTAATAAAAATAAAGCACTTACAAACTCAGTACAGCTCCGCAACCAAATTGTACCAAACAGGACTTCGCTTTAGATTGCAATGGTTTTTCAATGTAATTCGCTCAATATCAGCCAAACCAATGCAAAAGATCAAGGAATTTTAAGTGCAAATTACATTCAGTATAAATCAAGTTTCCGCCATCTCTTGCACCAGTTTAAGAGACACAGTTCCCTTGCTCACAAGTCTGGCCATGCCCTGGGATAACTTCATCACCAGTGTGCATTCCCACCCATTTGCAGCCTCTTGAACAGGCACTTAAAATTAAGCCACACATCTAATGAGCACATCTTAAAAGATTTTGAGACTGTTGGTACAGTGGTTAACACTGCTGCCTCACAGCGTCGGGAACCTGGATTCGGTTCCCGGCTTGGATCACTTTCTGTGTGGAGTTTGCACATTCTCCCCATGTCCGCACAGGTTTCCCCCAGCTGCTCCATGTTCCTCCCACAGTCCAAAAGACGTGCTGGTTAGGTGCATTGGCCACGCTAAATTCTCTGTCAGTGTACCTGAACAGGCGCTGCAGTGTGGTGACTAGGGGATTTTCACATTAACCTCATTGCAGTGTAAATGTAAGATGATTTGTGACTAATAAATGAACTTAATTGTACTTACTTTTATTGAATATACTAAGAAACTGACTACTGTATGTGAATGGAACAAGCAAATGGTTTTGTATAGTTTTTAAAGTCATGTTCAGTTATTTAAAACCAGGTGAAGACTAAAAATGTTTTCAAAAGCTTATTTTTATGATAAGCGCATTCTCAGCAGCCCTCTTAAATATAAATATTTTAATGCAAAAGTTGTTTTATTTAGATTAAGTATTAAAACATTGCATTATTAAGGCAGCCTTTGTTTGCTGATATACAAATGGGATTGTGCAGAGAGTTGAGATAATACTAAATCCACAGCAATTTTGAATGTAATTTGCTTCTGGCTCACCAATTACACCTAAAATGGAAACTCTCGGCTACAACAATTTTGCTTTCATTTTTACATTGGTTTTGGTTTAGCTAATGTTTTATGAGTATGTTTTTTATATAATGCGGCAGTTTTTATAGTGAATGTTTTATTCCGTGTGCTCCTTCTGACTGATCCTACTGTTTCAGGAGTTCCTAACATTTACCTGCAGCAATTTCTTGGCAGACAACATTTCAATGTTTGATGCTATCCCCCGGCACTTTTAGGTAATGGATTGTTTTCTATGCTTTGAAACATGTGCAATATATTTGACCTCTATTTGTTGCTTTTCTTCTTTTGATGTGTTGTCCATTCACTGCTAACCAAATAGTTGATGTTATTCGTCAGTGTTGTGCTGGGTGGAGTACTTCACTGTTATTGTCAACAAGAATATATTTCCTGTATTACTTCACTTCATAAAAGATGTCAAGCAAAACATATGTCCGCCAAATGGATTTTCAACAGCCCTTCTTAGAATGAGCAAATGAAGATGACATCTTGATGTTCTCTGTTCAAATGACTATTAGTGGGGAACTGAAGGCACAAAGGGACTGGCATTTTGTAATAGATAATTAGAATCATAGAGTCCCTACAGTGCAGAAGAGGCCTTTGACCCATTGACTGTGCACTGACTCTCTGACAGTGTTTTACCCAGGCCCCCTCCCCTGCCCTATCTCTGCAACCCCAAACATGTACCATGGTTAATCCATTTAATCTATACATTTTGGGACACTAAGTGGCAATTTAGCATGGCCAATCCGCCTAACTTGCACCCCTTTGGATTGTAGGAGGAAACTGAAGCACCTGGAGGAAACTCACACTGACATGGGGAGAACTTGCAAACTCCACACAGACAATCACCAAAGGCTAGAATTGAACATAGATTCCTGGAGCTGCCAATTCTGCCACATCTCTGTGTCATTTGCAGCAGTTATGTGTCTTGAAAATCCATTTATTTCTGTATGTATCTATACAGAAATTTACTGAGAAAAAATGCATGAACCTTACCTGGCTAACCATTAGATATCTTCCAGAAACAGTGTAGCAGATCACATTTTCCTGCATAGTTACAGGTCAGTGACACAATGATTGTAGGAATCCATTTATATCAATGGCAGTGGAAGTTCTAATGCATCACATAGCCAGTGTCTGTAGTCTATGTTAAAGATCCAATTGTAATAATCAAATAGCACATTGTCTTGCTGTTCAGGCCAACACTGATTCCACAACAAACATCTTCAAAATCAGATTAACTGGTCTTCTGGCATTAATGCAATCATGCTCTGTGCAAAATTGCTGCCTCATTTACCTACCTACCAGTAAGTGTATTTAAAAGTAATTTGTTTGTATGTAACAGCTTTTCTTTATTTTTTGGCTTGCACTGCCTACAGTAGTTACACATGGAATATTTAGGAAATTTGGCCGTCGAGCCTCCTCTGCCATTTAATCAGATCATGGCTGATCTTCTATCTCAACGCCATCTTCCCTCACTATCCCAGCATTCTTTGATATCATCAGTATCTAGAAATCTATCGACCCGTGCTTTGAACATGCTTTACGATTGAGCCTCCAGAGCTCTCTTGGGTAGAGAATTCCAAAGCTTCTGACTTCTGACTGAAGAAGTTACTCCTTATCTCAACCTAGGCCCACCCCTTATTTTAAGACTGTGTCCCCTGGCTCTAGACACTTCCAACCAGGGACAACATCCTCCCTGCATCTACTCTGTTGAGCCTTGTAAGAATTTTGTACACTCCAATCCGCTGAAGGAAATCAGCATTAGTAGAGAAATGGTTTTGGGGAAATTGATGAGATTGAAGGCATATAAATCTTCATCTCAGAGTACTTAAGGAAATGGCCCTGGAAATTTATTTATTAATCACAAGTAGGCTTACATTAACATTAAAATGAAGTTACTGTGAAAATCCCCTAGTTGCCACACTCCAGCATCTGTTTGGGTACACTGGGGGAGAATTTAGCATGGCCAATGCACCTAACCGGCACATCCACAGGGAGTGGTTGCTGATCAAAGAGGACCTGGTGAACTGAAGTGCAATTGTTTCAAGGCAAGAAGTGTAATAGGTGAGGCAGATGAACTTAGAGCTTGGATTAGTACTTGGAACTATGATGTTGTTGCTATTACAGAGGCTTGATTAAGAGAAGGACAGGATTAACGTTCCAGGATACAGATGTTTCAGGTGGGACAGAGGGGGATGTAAAAGGGGTGGGGGAGTTACACTACTGGTTAAGGAGAATATCGCAGCTGTACTACGGAAGGACACCTCAGAGGGCTCATATTGCGAGGCGATATGGATAGAGGTCAGGAATAGGGAGGGTGTAGTCATAATGTTGAGGATTTACAATAGGCCGCCCAACGGCCAGTGGGAAATAGAGGAACAGATATGTAGGCAGATTTTGGAAAGGTGTGAAAGTAACAGTTTTGTTGTGGTGGGAGATTTTAACTTCCTCTATATTGACTGGGACTCACTTAGTGCTAGGGGCATTGATGGGACAGAGTTTGTAAGGGGCATCTAGAAGGGCTTCTTGAAGCAGAATGTAGATAGTCCAACTAGGGAAGGGGCCGTACTGGACCTGGTATTGGGGAATGAGCCTGGCCAAATGATCGATGTTTCAGTAGGGGAGCAGTTCAGAAACAGTGACCACAACTCAATAAGTCTTAAGATACTGATAGGTAAAGATAAGTATAGCCCTCAAGTGAAGGTGCTCAACTGGGGGAAGGCTAATTACTACAATATTAGGCTGGAATTGAAGAATGTAGATTGGGGGCAGATGTTTGAGGGCAAATTCACATTTGGCACATGGGGAGCTTTCAAGTGTAAGTTGATAAGGATTCAGGACTGGTACATTCCTGTAAGGATGAAGGACCTTGGATAACGAGAGATATTGTGACCCTAGTCAAAGAGAAAAAGGAAACATTTGTCAAAGTTAGGAGGCTGGGAACACACGAAGCAAGTGTGAAATACAAGAGAAGTAGAAAGAAACTTAAGCAAGGAGTAAGGAGGGCTAAAAGGGGTCATGAAAAGCCATTGGCCAGCAGGGTTAAGGGAAATCCCTTTATATACACATATAAAGAGCAAGAGGGTAGCCAGGGAGAGGGTTGGTCCACTAAAGGGCATGGGAGGGAATTTATACATGGAGCCAGAGGAAATGGGCAAGGTATTAAATGAGTACTTTGCATCAGTATTCACCAAAGAGGTGAATGATGAGTCTGGGAAAGGTTGTGTTGATAGTTTGAGTCACGTTGAGATCAAAAAGGAGGGGGTATTGGGGTTCTTGAGCAACATTAAGGTAGACAAGTCTCCAGGGCTTGGGGTATACCCCTGAATACCAAAAGAAACAAGGGAGGAAATTGCTGGGGAAATTTTTGTATCCCCACTGGATATGGGGGAGGTCCCAGAATCTGGAGGATAACCAATGTTGTTCCTTTGTTTAGAAGGGTAGCAAGAATAATCCAGGTAATTACAGGCTGGTGAGCCTCATATCAGTGGTCAGGAAATTATTGGAGAGGATTCTTCAAGACGGGGTTTACTCCCACTTGGAAATAAGTGAACGTATTAGTGAGAGGCAACAAGGTTTTGTGAAGGGGAAGTTATGTCTCACGAACTTGATTGGGTTTTTCAAGGAAGTGAAGAAGATGATTGATGAGGGTAGGGCAGAGAATGTTGTCTACATGGACTTCAGTAAGGCCTTTGACAAGGTCCTTCATGGCAGACTGGTGCAAAAGGTGATGTCACATGGGATCAGAGGTGAGCTGGCAATGTGGATACAGAACTTGCTTAGTCATAGAAGACAGAAGGTAACAGTGGAAGCGTGTGTCTCTGAATGGAGCGCTGTGACAAGTGGCGTTCCTCAGGATCAGCACTGGGAAATTTGCTGTTTGTAATATACATATAAATGATTTGAAGAAAAATATAACTGGTTTCATTAGTAAGTTTGTAGACAAAAGCATAGGTTGGTGGATTTGTGGATAGCGATGAGGACCATCAGAGGATACAGTAGGATATAAATTGGTTAGAGACTTGGGTGGAGAGATGGCAGATGGAGTTTAATTCATATAAATGTGAGGTAATGCATTTTGTAAACTCTAATACGGATAGGAAATATCCAGTAAATGGCAGAATCCTTAAGAGTATTGATAGGCAGAGGGATCTGGATGTACAGGTACACAGGTCGCTGAAAGTGGAAACACAGGTGGAGAAGATAGTCAAGAAGGCATATGGCATACTTGCCTTCATTGGCCAGGACACTGAGTTTAAAAATTGGCAAGTCATGTTGCAGCTTAATAGAACCTTAGTTAGGCTGCACTTGGAATATAGTGTTCAATTCTGCTCGCCACATGACCAGAAGGATATGGAGACTTTGGAGAGGGTACAGAAAAGATTTACCAGGATGTTGCCTTCATAGTGAGAAGATTTGAATATAGATACAGGGATGTTTTGCTGCAATTATATAGGATGTTGGTGAGGCCATACCTGGAGTATTGTGTGCAGTTTTGATGTCCTGTCTGAGGGTGTCTTTGCTATACAGGAAGTACAGTGAAGATTTACCAGGTTGATTCCTGGGATGGCAGTACTAAGTCAGTTAGGATTATATTCACTGGAATTTAAAAGAGAGGGAATCTCATAGAAACTTATAAAATTCTAACAAGGTTAGGCAGGGTAATTCAGAAAGAATGTTCCCAATGATGGGGGAGTCCAGAACTAGGGGTCATAGTTTGAGGATAAGGGGTAAACCTTTTAGAACTGAGGTGAGATGAAATTTCTTCACCCAGAGGGTGGTGAATGTGTGGAGTTCACCACTACAGAAAGTAGTTGAGGCCAAAACATTGTCTCATTTCGAGAAGAAATTAAATATAGCTCTTGGGGTGAAGGGGATTAAGGGATATGAGGGAAAAGGGGGGAAATCAGGATGTTGAATTTGATGATTAGCCACGATCAAAATGAATGTTGGAGCAGACTCAAAAGGCCAAATGGCCTACTCCTGCTTCTAGTTTCTATGACCATTCATTCTTCTAAACTGAACAGAATACAGGCCCGGTTTCCCCAGTCGTTCCTCATAGGACAATCCTTCCATCCCTGGGATTATTCTGGTGAACCTTCATTGCACACCCTCTGTGGTCCATGTATCCTTCCCAGGTAATTGCTCACAATACTCCAGGTGTGGTTTCATCAAGGTTGTACACAACACTTTCTTATTTCAAAATATTCAAATCTTCTTGCAATAAAAACTGAAATTTGGCAGCAAGGTGGCACAGTGGTTAGCACTGTTGCCTGACAGCGCCAGGGACCCAGCTTCAATTCCTGCTCAGGTCACTGTCTGCGTGTTCTCCCGGTGTCTGCGTAGGTTTCCTCTGGGAGCTCCGATTTCCTCCCACTGTTCGAAAGGTGTGCTGGTTAGGTGAATTGGCTATGCTGAATTCTCCCTCAGTGTAACCCGAACAGGCATCAGTGTGGCAACTAGGGGATTTTCACAGTAACTTAATTGCAATGGTAATGTAAGCCCACATGTGATACTAATAAATAAACTAAACTAAAATGCCATTTGTCTTCCTACTTGATTGTTGCACCTGTGTGGCAGCTTTCAGTGATTTATGAACACGAATACTCAGGTTTCTCTGGGCATTTTCCAATCGCTCACCATTTAAGCAATATTCCGTATTTCTGTCTTTCTTACTCAAGTGACCACCTTCACATTTTTCCACATTATAGTCCATCTGCCATGTTTTTGCCACTCATTCAGTCTGTCTAAATCTCTTTGTAGCCTCTTCACATCTTCCTCACAACTCACGTTCCTACCTAATTTTGCTTCAACCACAAACCTGGAAATATTACATTTGACCTCCACATCCAAATAATTGACATTGATTCTGAATAGCTGGGCCCAAGCACTGATCCTTACCCTATCACCTCCAAAACTGAGAATGATCTGTTTATCCCTTTTCTCTGCCCATTAATCATAGAATGCCGACAGAAGGTAGCCATTTGGCCCATCAAGTCTGCACCAACCACAACTCCACCCAGGCCCTATCCCTGTAACCCCTCATATTTACCCTGCTAATCCTCCTGACACTAAAGGGCAATTTATCATGGCCAAACAACCTAACCTACACATCTTTGGACTGTGGGAGGAAACCAGAGCACCCGGAGAGAACACACACAGACATGGGGAGAACGTGCAAACTCCACACAGATAGTGACCAAGGCCGGATTTGAACCCAGGTCTCTGGTCGTGTGAGGCAGCAATGCTAACCACTAGGCCACTTGAACACCTCAGTTAACCAATTTTCAATCCCGGTCAGTATATTTCACCCAAACACATGAGCTCTTATTTTGTTTGCTGTGTGTCATCTTATCAAAAGCCTTAATTCACTTTTTTGAAATTAGTGCCAATTAGTATTACTGTCATTTTATTAAATCTAGATTCACTTTTACCTACCTTGCATTCTTAATAACTTCATGCTTTGAGTTAGAAATTTAAATGAACGCTCACTGTATTTAATTTTGATAAAATCTGAATACGGCATTGAATAACTTTATGTTCCTAATTGCATGGAACCTATTATGCTCATGCAGCAAGTTTATACAACTTACAAGGAGAGGCAGTGACGTAGTGGCATTGTCACTGGACGAGCAATCCAGAGACCCAGGGTAACGGCAGGTAGTGAAATTTGAATTCAGTAAAAATCTGGAATTAAAGGTCTAATGGTTGTAAAAGCCCATCTGGTCCCCTTTAGGGAAGGAGATCTGCTGTGTGGATGACATTGATATCACAGCACTGTGGTTGACTCTTAAGAACATAAGAGCATAAGAAATAGGAGCAGGAGTAGGCCATCTAGCCCTTCGAGCCTGCCCCGCCATTCAATAAGATCATGGCTGATCTGTCGTGGCTCAGTTCCACTTTCCCGCCCTCTCCCCATAACCCTTAATCCCCTCTCTTATCAAGAACCCATCAACCCGCTTCTTAAAAATATTTAGCGTCCTTATGTCATCAATGCTGGCCTAGACAGCAGTGTCCACATCCCATGAGCGAAAATATGATTTAACAAATATGAATGTATATTTATATAATGGCCAATACTGAAATGCCATATCTGGTGTTTGTGTGTTATAATGTGGTGGTGCATCAGAGTTGTCAGCCTAAGTTGCTGTGGCAATGTACATTTTCATCTGCATGTCTGGAGCTATGATTTCCCTTACATGGTTGACCAAAGATGTCACCTCCACTTACTGCCTGTCATTGGTGTGTGTTGTAAGAATTTGCAGGTAGGTATTCAACCCTTTTGGTCACTTTATGATCTTCAAGTGCAGGGGTGGGACTTGAGCTGTGAGGCAGGGACACTACCCACTCCACCACAAGATCTCCTGTGAAAATTTAGACATTATTAAATTCAATACGAGTTTGGGAATATATATCAGGTTCTATCATGATCAGTATGATCCTTCTACCACAAGGCTAACTCAGTATTCAGGACAGTAAAGTATAATGATTGCCAAGTAGCTTGATGTGGTATATGTATTTGGCTCAAAAGTCATTATTAAATGCATTGCATTGACTAGTCAATAGGTGAAGTGCAAACAGAACACAATAGGCGAGCATGGTGAGGTGCTATATTGCCTATCATGTAACAGTGCCTGAATAATACTTTATTTACGTCTGTAAATTGACAGTTCGATTAAGAAAATAATTTAATTACATATTGCAATGTATTGAAACCAATTGATTACAACTAATAAAATTGGCAAAGTGCAAAATTGGGCTGTTTTTTTTAATCAAAGATAGAGGTGTGATCACATATACAATTATGTAGCTTAATTGATAAACAATGCTTTATTTCGCATATCACATTTAGTGCAGGATTAAGCTTGGGAAAGTTAGCTCCAAGCAGATAAAGCATGAAACGTTTTTAAACTTAGAAATTACTTACCCTTTTCCACTTGATAGAATTAAACAACAATGATTGAATGGAATTGGAAGATGTAATTACAACGGATGGGGCATAATACATCGCAAAACATCTTCAATTTCACTATCATCCTCATATCAGAAGTGAACAAATTATAACAATTTTTAAAAATAACTTTGAATAAAATTGAAGTAAATTTGACCCGATGATCAGTGGATTAGTAACTATCCAATATCGAAGGACCTTGCAGCATTGATAGGTGGACATCTTTCGACCATCTCGTCAATTCCCTCCATCAAATCTCCCTTTACATTTGGAAAGATCTGCATGGCACAAGCAGAAAGAATATTTTAAAAATCCACTCAAAATGTATGCATTGACTAGTTTAAAATAACATGTTCAACACTCAAAAAATATTTAATGGAAGAAACATAAAACCAGTGACTACGGCTGACAGGTCGGAACTTAAGCTATTAAGTTGAAAGCAAATGTAACAAACAATGGTGACGGGAGGCTGTAAATGGGTTGACTGAACCTACTCCAACTTTATCAATAGGTTTACTGCACCGACTATAACTTTATCAATAGGTTTACTGCATCTACTGCGAATTTATCAAGCATTTTCTCCTTAAAAACAATCATTCCGCATTCAGAACTTTCACTTTCGACTGGGGTGAATTTTCTGTGGAATACGCACAGGGTGTACAGTAAATATCGGCAGTGTTGTTGGAGAGCAGCTTTACAGTGTTTGCCTCTTCGGCTGAAGATCTTCAACATGTCCTTGCTGGTTTCCATTCTACAGAACAACCCGTTTAGTACAGGGAGTGTCGCTCTGTCCTTATCAGGTCGCTTGGCTTTCTGATCACTGGTGAGATGACAGAATCCATCTCATACGAAAGATTTGTTCAGAAATGCTGGATAATTCGTGAATAAAGCAATAACTTCAACACATATAACTTGTTTTCCGTTTCGGAAAAATCAAAGTTTTCACACTGATGCTGCTAGCTCAAGTCGTAATGCTGGTTTAAATTCGAGTCACCTTCACACAAAAAAAGCCTTTTTTACCCGCCTCTCAAGTTCAGCCTGGTTAATCATTATTTGCGCCAAAGCCACCTTTTATCCGAAATGAAATCTTTAATAGGTTAGGAATCTCTGGCCAAAAAAAACCCAAAACTTTTTTTTAAACCGGAAGTTAGAGTAAGAGTAAAATTGCAGTCAGTGACTAAGAGTACAATGGATATCCTAAATTCCCATAACTGGTAGTGCTACCGCAGTTGAAAGACTCCAGTCATACAATGATGCAATGATTGCTACTGTACACAGGTTTGTTCTCAAGGCGTGGCGCCGTTTCTATGGGGATCTCGGGGGCTGCAAATAATATCTGAAAGCAAACGATGCCAACGCGAAGTATTCACGAATGCAGGCTCCCTTCCTAACTGGAAACGTCGCTTGCATGGAGCAATTTTTCTTGCTTCGGAGTGCAATTTCTACTGGGGAGTTCGAGGCTCTTGAAACAGCGCTCCCACCGTGTTTACAGTAGCAAGTCCGTTGGGGTGAACGGCAAATAGACCTGGTTATTGTTTAACTGAGTCAGTCAAGAGGCCGGAGCACGTGTTCAGCCCACACTATGCGGAAGTAAATCCTATTATCGCTGATTTCATTCCAAAGGAATAAACAGAAACCCATTTCAGCCACCGATTTTTGAACAGGAAAACATTAGACCAGACCAACTATTTTCTGCAATTCGAATTCAAATCCAAAAAATAGAAATCCAGATTTGTTTTTGATGTAACGAAAATACAATAACATGTCAGTTAATGTTAATATATTAAGCACAAACACATCAGGAACACCATCTATAATTTTGAAGCTACAATATTAGTTTTATTGAAATGTTAAAAAATTGCAAGCGATGGTTCTACAATATTGATAAATTGTATACTCTTCAATGTTGATAATTAAATATAATTTTGCAAAAATACTCCAAAGTGTGTTATTGTGCCAAATGGTCTCCTTTAGATAGAAGAAGTGAATCCCGGAATTAAATTTAAGCTCTAATCACTATTTGATAACCAGAATAGGTGTTCAGTTACACACGAATGTGCAACTCAGCTTTAAAAATGTGTCATTGTAAAGGACTGCACTATGATTTCTTTACTTGAAGGTAAATAACACGAAAAGTCTAAGTGCAGTAGTTGCCATGTTATTTATTGGCTTTGTATAAACCACCATCGGTTAATATCAAACAAAAGGCTTTATTCGGGGAGTGGAAGCCTTGTTACCATTTTAAGCAAAACAATTTCAAAATATCCATTAAATGGGAGGCACCTCAATTAATTGGAATTTCGTGAATTCTTTATGGAATCAGCTCGAAATTAGCTGATTCCATAAACTCGTGGATGTGAGATTATACGAATGCTTAGAACTAGTAAATTGTGGTCACTAGAATGCTACTTTTCCATGCAGGGACAATCTAAATATTTCCATTTGTACAGATTCAACGGGAACATTATTGGCCATAGTGAGCAGTCGAGACCAGTACATTATTTTGACCCAATTGATAAATACTAATGATGGGGGGAGTCAGTTAATCTGTTTTTCCTGGTGTTGATTGTTGTTGGGAGACGTGTGAACCAGAACACCAGAAAAACCTCCAATGCCCCCAGCCAATATCTCCACCCGCGGTGAGCTGTCTTCCAAGGTTTCGAGAGCTGACAAATTCACCAAATTAATGTGGCATCAGAAGAGAGAGTGCCTCGGACACTCAGATCCCATTGCCATTTAAATCGAGAACCTTCACCCAGACAGGCCACTCATTCAAAGATATGGAATATCTGAAATAAGCCTGCGAAACTCAACAATAAACTTTCTAAAGTTTGGAACTTCAGAGATTACAAAATAGTAAAAAGTGTAATACGAAAAGTATTAGACGCCCGCTCAAAATGGGTATTGTTACTGTATTTCAATAGGAGACAACAATCTATTCGCAATAATACTTCGAACAGCCAGGTGTCTATAGTATATATCCTGAAACACAGTACTTTAATTAGCTAAAAGTGAGCTACTCTCCTAACCAAACCTGTAGTCACCCTACAGAAGAACTCTTGCAAGTACAGAGATAAAGGTGATGTATGCAGGTTTCTTTTTGATCCAAACACACCCAGTGGAAGAGGTGAGACACCGGATTGGGCTGTTCCATTGCATATTCAATGCCACGTCCCTGTTTTCTTGTTTGCCATGAGCCAATCGAAACTCCCCGGCGATTTGCTTGTCACATGGTCTGATCTGTGGGCAGGTAACTGAGGACAAGAGAGCAGCCATCGTTTCCCCCATGTCAGTGAAAGAGACAAGCTTTGTCAGTTTCGCCTTGTGAGCCATCAGATCCACAAACGCCGCTTGTGACCAGGTAGACTTAGAGAGAGAGAAAGAGAAAACAAAACAAGACTTTCTTATCTTCCCTTCCTTTTTTAATTTCTGTCTTGTAAGATCGGTAGGAGGTGATCACTCGAAAGGTGAACACTTTTTTTGTTTTTTTGTGTGTTTGAATCTTTTGCTTATTGTAGTTCTTCGTCATGACGGCTTCGCACGATTCTCTGGTGGTTTTGTATGGGGCAACAGCTGGTGCAAGTGGGGCTAAACTTGGTTCGGATGAGAGGGAGTTAGTTCTCTTGGTGTGGCAAGTTGTGGATCTACACAACAGCAAGGTATGCTGGATTTTTTTTCTCTTGTGTGTCTGTGTCTTTTCTCCTCTTTTTTGATTTGTACAGACCTGCCCACACTGGTGAATTCTTTGCCCCTAGTGTAGTGCGGTGAGAACCGTCTTGTTTCACGGGACATTTTGCTACTTTCACAGGTGGGTGAGGTCCACAGAGTGCTAGTGAAAGCCGACAGTTTGGAGTTGAGTGAACAGTGTAAGGAGGAGATAGGCGTCAGCGCCGAGGAACTCGCTAAGGCGGAACCTCTCGATCGAGTCCTTGAACAGGTGAGTCTTCTACTCTCCCCCCTCCCCCCAAAATTTATAGGCGAAAGAAATCTTAAACAAGGGTGAGATTGAGTGTGAGGTTTTGGGAGGGGTGGGGGTTGGTGGTCGTTGTCTTAAAACCCGGGATGACAAGCGCCATCGAAACCTGTTCCTCAAATACAGGAAGCAGATCCACGCCTGGGAGGCAGTGACCCACCTGAATCCTGCAGGAGACTTGTTGCAACTAACTTAGTCACAGCTCCCATAAATACTCCCCCTTTTCAGACATATCTGAGTCCTATTGAAATGCAAAATGGTATGAACCGAGTGTAACCAGTTGCGAGGCTTTAGTTAGTGTTTTGTACGAACTTAGATTTCAAGACCCGGAACTATTTGGGGACAGGCAAGACTGGATTTGTTTAAACTCAGTGACAGACTGGGGAGTTAGTTAAGCTTAATTGGCCGATGCTGAGCTGTATTCACCTGTAACTAATCTGAACTGAATGCTCAGCTGTCTGGGACGGGGGAGACCTTCACCAATTTAATTGTTTTTCAATCTTTATTCAAATAAAGTTTGCAAGGTACAAACCAGCTGTTACACATGAGATTTTATTTTAAATTAGAGGGTTTTATTTTGGTTTCTTTTTGAGTTTAAATGTAACCTTGCCAAACTGAAATAATTTTTTCTCGTGGACAAGAACACTTTTTGTGTCCAGGAGATGGGAGGCGAGGTGTTCGTTTTGCCTCTTTCCCTGAGTTCTTGGAAATGTAACAATTATGGCAAAAGGCAAGTCCTTATCTGTCGTGTGTTAAACGCGGCTCGCTATCAAATATGGCGATTAAATAGAAAGTTGATCTTTTTAAAGGAATGAATTGTAACCAGCCTGTAATTATTTCAAGCCCCCCCCCCCAACCATTTTAGACTTTGAAATCTACAATTGATTATGTAGCAGATTTCTTTCATATTGTATGTATAGATAGCACATGTCTGTGGATAGCGACATGTTCATTTAGCGATAACGAGGTATGCTGCTTTCAGTTTGAGATAAATTGTTCGTCCCCTTAAGTTAATCTGTGCCAGTTCCCTCCCCTTCCTTCATCCACTTCAACAGCAAACTCCCAGTTTGACTGGGCGGAAGTGATGGATTCAAGTTTACCAAACTTTTTTTATACCGGAAAGTTTTTTGGTTTTCAAATTTAAGGTTGTAGATTGGGGAAATCCTCCCCTGTGATAAGAGTCAGTGTTTTAGGTATCTTTGATTTAATGCACAAAAACAAGTGACATCTACCCAAAGGAGGAGTCTAACTGTTGCTGTGTTCATTAAACCAATCTGTCAGACATTTGGCAACCGCCAGTCTGGAGGTGTTATTGAACACTACCCCAGGTTCCGTGCAGATTGCAAATCTCTTCCCTTCCACAGTCTCTGGGATCTCTCTGTCAAATCCATATGGCAATGGATCAGAAGTTTTACAACTAGGCCAAATGTTTGCTACATTTTTGTTTCTTTAAATTCCTTCATGGGATGTGGGCATTGTTGGCAAGGCAGGGTGGCACAGTGGTTAGTACTACTGCCTCAGTGCCAGGGACCTGGGTTCAATTCCCTGCTTGGGTCACAGTCTGCGTGGAGTTTGCACATTCTCTTCATGTTTGTGTGGGTTTCCTACAGGTGCTTGGATTTCATGCCAGAGTCTGAAAGATGTGCTGGTTAGGTGCACTGGCCATGCTAAATTCTCCCCCTGTATCGGAACAGGCACCAGAGTGTGGCGACTAGTAACTTCATTACAGTGTTAATATGAACCTGTTTGTGACACTAACAAAATAAACATTATAAAATGTTACCCATCCCTAATTGCCCTTGAATTGGGTGGCTTGCTAGGCCATTTCAGAGGGCAGTTAAGAGTCAACCAGATTGTTGTGGCTCTGAAGTCACAAGTAGGTCAGACCAGGTAAGAACAGCAGATTTCCTTCCTTAAAGGACATTAGTGAACCTGAATGTTTTTCCGACAATCAACAATGGTTTTGTGGTCATCACTAGACTTTTAATTCCAGATTCTTACTGAGTTCAAATTCATTATCTGCTGTGGTGAGATTGGAACCTGGGTTTCCAGAGCATTACCCTAGGTTTCTGGATTGGTAGTCCAGTAACGATGCCATGGTCTCCCCTAAAATAGCTAATTGGAGTTGAGGTGACTGGGTCCATGGGCTTTATGGCCTATTCTTATTCCTGTTGGAAAAGTACAATCATTTGTCAGCATTGGAGGGTTGTGGGGGGGGGGGAAGAAGAGACAATAGATTCAAGGTCTGCTGAGAGTTTGGGAGTCTTATCCCAAACATTAGCCTGCCCTTTCATTTTATGAAGGCTAACTAGCTGTGTAAATCAGCATCGTCCTTGTCTTTTTTTCCCCCCCCCCCCGGTTTTGATGAGTTTGTTTTTTCCACTCCTACGTGTTTTTGTGATTTTAGTTTTGGCAAAACGCTAAAAATAATTTAGCAGCTTCAGCCACTTAGGGAGGGAGGAGGGTGCAGGAGGAAGGAAAGGAACCTGTCAAGTCTAATGCCCGCTTTATACATTTACACATTCTTATCTTAACATTTTGTTTCTTGTTGGAAAAAACCCTTATTGTAGAAAAAAAAATCGTGTTTATAACCAATGCACAATTTACAACAAAAGCTATTGAATGTTTAATTTTCAATCTTTGACAAGTCAATTAGTGGAATTGTCTGTCTATAGACATTTTGGATCATTTTTATACTGTAAGTGATGGGAGAAATGGAAGAATTTTAATGCACTATTTTAATTTTCCTATCACCTCTGATAATCACATTAAATCAGAGCTCCAGAATGGTGCATGTGAGGTTTTCCTGTTTCTCTACTGCTCCCACCCATGGTTCTGGTGAGATCACCAACTTGGAAGAGATTGATATTTCAATTTCTTGTAAGATTGACCACTGCATGTTTATCTAACCAGACAACAATACTTTAATTGTGGCTCTCTAATAACCCGAAGAATAGCCAAAGTTGCGCTGTCTTTTTTTTTTATAGCATCTTTATGACCTGAGGGCCCCAAAAGCATTTCACAGTCAATGAAGAATTCCCTTTAATAGATAGAAAATATGGAAGCCAATTTAAACATTGCAAGCTCCCACAATCTGCATCAAGAATAACCAGATAATCTGCCTTAGTGATGTTGATCGAGTGATAAACATTTACCACCTATATCTCCCTAAGACGACATTGTCTTGGTTTAATGGCTCATCTGAAAGATGATGATACCTCTTGAGTGCACTTGTCACTCTAGATTTTTGTATTCAAATCCTGGAGTCATTTGAATTTACAACCCCTTCACTAGGGAGGCTAAGTCCTACTAGTTGAGCTGCAGCTAACACCTGAAGCTGGCAGGTTAAAGGTTACTGCATCTGGAGTTAAATGACTTTGTTTATTTAAAAAAAATTGTGGTTATGAGGGAGATAATTTGTCAAGAATGGGCACGAACTGGATGTTTCTATTAACTTGCATTGAAATACTGTTTGGATGTTAAACTGTGCCTGTAGGTCTTTTGAAAAGATGGTGTACTTTTTTTTGCTTGTTTGTATGCAAGAGGTGTTTTGAACTAAGAGTAATCTGAGCATTTAGGGATGTTGAATTGTAGTGTGCATGGTTGATGGGAGATTCGTTGTCTTTTTAAGTGGTCAAACATGTTATTCTGCCTTGTGGTCCAGGCAATGACACAAAGCTGCCAAACTAGTATTTCCACTCTTGAAACTTTAATGTATTTCCTTTTAACTCTTTCCCAACTGGGTCAGGTTTTTTTTAGTTTGAAAGCTGAACTAAGAAGTCTGAGAATGCATTGTATTTGATTTGCTTTTTTTTAAACTTGAGTTTAATTGTCTACTTGGTAGAGTGACATTGAGGGTGGTGTGTTTGTGATGCAGGTGATTGTCATTTTGGTGCTGCCATCAGTGCAAACCACTTGATGTTTGCAGACTTTGTGGAGCCACCCATAATTACTGGGGGAGGACACTTCAGGTTCAGTGCTTTTGTGGTCTGAAATGTGTAATGAAAGGGATGACATGTTTTTGCAGATGTTAGAGCAATTTCAAAACTGATAACTTGATGCATCTTCTGGGGCATGTTTTAAAGGATTCAATTCTTTTTAAATATTTTGGTGTTGATCCTCCTTTTTGGGGAGGGGGGTGTCATGAATTGCTTGAAATCAAAGAACTAATGTGTACATTGCTGTGCGAAGCTCTGAGTCAGTAGGTGGCTTTCGGTCTGAGACATCTAACAATTTAACTTTCGTCACATTTAACATATGAATGAGTGACAGTCTCTCAGTTTTCCTCTATACTCCTAACTGCTGGTATTACCTGTTTGCATATCCTCTTTTTGGAGTGTAAATATGTTGCCAGATTATGTCCCCTTCCCCCAACAGACATGACCTGGTAAATAAGGAATTGTTCTTTACAGACTGCGTTTAAACTGTTGGTGCTCACACAAACCTTGTATGGATCTTTTGCTATATGTTACCACTCAGATGTCCTTCACTGCTTTTTAAACAGTTGCTGTTGATTTAACACTTTTTGTTTTTCATTTAATGCTAATCATCTTCATGTAAAGCTGTTAACGATCCCTATGTGCTGTTTTACTTGTTTTAAAATGCGACATGCCTATAGGTATGGGAATTGTCTCTTAATATTCCTCTCCACCTAACTCAAACTGAACCAACCAATTCAACATCCAGTACTCAGTTACTTGTATCATTCCCTCGTCCCCTTTAACCAACCTGTTTGCTGACCTACATCAGCCACTGGTGCAGCAACCTCTCCACTTGAAAATTCTCATCTTGTTTCCAAATTCCTCTATTATCTCACCTTTCCTTTCTCTACCTTTAACTCCCCTCCATGATCTCTGCACTCCCTTCAATCCTAGCCTCTACTGTATCCCTGATTTTAATTACTCCTGATGTGGGTATGCCGGCGTTGGACTGGCGTAAACACAGTAAAAAGTCTGACAACACCAGGTTTTAGTCCAACCTATTTATTTGATAATATACTCACTAGCTTTCGGGGTTACCCCCTTCGTCACCCTGACGAAGGGGGTAACCCCGAAAGCTAGTGAGTATATTATCAAATAAATAGGTTGGACTAAAACCTGCTGTTGTCAGACTTTTTACTTTAATTACTCCACCAGTGCTCATCTCAAGGCCCAAAGCTCTGTAATTCCCTCCCTCAATCTCTTTGCCTTTCAACCACTTTCCTCCTTTTAATGTGCCCCGTCGAAATCTAGCTTTTTGATCAAGTTTTAGATCATCTGTCTTAAAATTCAACGTGCAAAGAGATATGTTGTTTGCAATTTGTAGAATTGCTTTAGGACACTTCGTTATGTTGAAAGCATAGGTAGTAGTAACAACAGAAACATTAAAAAAAATCATGCCAGATCTGGAGCATGCTGGCTAAAATGCTACACTGAAGCTGGCTATGTGTGCAGCCTTCCAGAAGCTTTGTTCGGCTTTATTTTGAAATGGAACATGCTTGCAGGTACGGGAGTAGGCAAGTTATCTCTTGATTCTTAATTTCCACCCACCCCCAGTCTGAACAAACTCAATCTAATGCCCTAGTCATACTGCAACTGTGAATGATCATGATGTAGGAAGCAGATACTTCGTGATATGTTGGCCAATGCTGCTTTTTGTGGTTTAAATGTTTTTGGTGTATGATTTGTCCTCCCACATTCTCGAGGAAGGTGTGAACGAATCGTTTTGAATGCACTGAATAAATACATGATTCATTTTCTTTTCCAGTTTAACCAGGTTTTATCGAATGAGTTGAAATCACTTGGGAGGAGTTCTTATTGCCTTTGTACTGATGGCCAATTACTCGTTCGGCAGGTCCTACACCCAGAAGCGTCCAAAAAGGTGAAGAGATTTGACAGCTTGTAAGGTTGCGAATGATCGGTAACCAATATGTTAAATTGAGGCTGATAAATTGATGTCATCTAAACATATACTAGACCAGTGTGACATTGTTGCAGTATTTTATGATATACTGTCATGAAGTGATGCAGTTAGCTTGTGACAACATTAGCACAGAATTCAGCTTCCTCCTTTTAGCAATGTCAAATTTCGTAACTTTTATTTTAAGATCTTCCTGGTGCACAGAATTCCTGAGCAGTTAATGAGATAATATGTCCCCATGAAAACCAGTGAGTTGGTGCATCAAGCAGTAGTTAGCACTGCTGCCTCACAGCACCAGGGACCAGCGTTCAATTCTGGTTCAATTCAGATGACTGTGTGGAGTTTGCACATTCTCTCTGGGTTTCTTCCAAGTCCCTCCCACAGTCCAAAGATGTGTGGGTTAGGTTGATAATGCTGAATTGCCCCTTAGTGTTAGGGGGGCTAGCAGGAGATCCTCAGGGCTGTGTCCTAGGCCTGATCATCTTCAGCTTCATCAATGACCTTTTCCTGTATCATAGAGTTGGGATATTCTTTGATTTCACCATTCTGTTCCATTTGTAACTCTTCAGATAATGAAGTATTCTGTGCACATGCAATGAGACCTGGATGATTTCAGGTTTGGGCATGAATGCTACTTAAGTGCCAGGAAATGAACATCTCCAGAAAGAGAATCTGGTCTTCTCCCCATGACATTCAAACTGAATCTGCCACTATCAACATCCCAAGGATTATCATTGACCAGTCACAGGAATTTTGAGGCAAGTAACTAGTGACTCCCCAACACTTATGCACCATCTACCAGGCAGAATAAGGAGTACGGTGGAATATCTCCAACTGCTTGGGATGATTGCAGTTTCAGCAACACTTGAAGCTTGACGTCATCCAGGACAAAGCAATCAGATTGTTTGGCATACCATCCACCACTTTAACCATTCACTCCCTTCTCCAATACACACAACTGCTGGTGTACAATGGCAGCCGTGTATATCGCAATAACTTGCCAAGGCCCTTTTGACAGCACCATCGAAACTCATCCTCTCTCCCACCTAGAAGAACAAGGACAGTGGTTACATTAGAACAAGTCACACACTGTATGGCTTTGGAAATGCATTGTGATTCGTCGTCACTGGGCCGTGCTCCTTGAACAGAGAAATTTGACTGGAGGTTTGATAAAGGTGTTGTAAATGGTGGAATAGTTTTCAGAGAACAAATAAGGCAAAACTGTTTCCAATGGCAGAAGGGCTGTTATGATATGGATATGCCAGCGTTGGACTGGGGTAAACACAGTAAAAAGTCTGACAACACCAGGTTTCAGTCCAAATGATTTATTAAATATTTATTACGAATAATATTACCAATTTATTACTAATAAATCGTTTGGATAGAAGGGCTGTTCCCCAGAGAACACAGATTTACCTTGACCATCATTGGTTTGGAGAGATGATGAAGTAGTAACTCTTCAAAAGGGGAAGAGTGGGGGAAAAAAATTACAGGCTATGGGGAAAATGGAAGCTCTCAGGACAAATATGCCAAAAAGCTGGCATGAGCACAATGAAGGGCATCTTGTGCCATTCCTTGTTGATGGCTTTTTGACAGTCCAGGCAAACAATACTATTAAGGACTTGTGCCACTGTTCTCTTTACAACAGTCAAGAGACTTTTCACAATTTAATCCTGCTTGCTGTCTCCATGGGGTAATGCACTATTACCTATATCTTCAAAATCCTTTTTCAATTTCCTTAACCCACTATTGATGTTGAAACTATAATTACCTGGGTTATTTACTTCAATCTGCTAGCACCTTTTAATTGCAACTTGGTTCTTTCCAGTTCTGCAGTGGCATTCCAGTACTTAACAAATAGTTTCCAGGGGTTGGGGAGGAGTGAGATTATATTATGTACAGTGCCTTCCTGGACCTCAAGACTTCACAGATATTTCACAGCCAATGAAGGGTTAGTCAACGCTTCACAGATCTTTTTCCTAGTTTACTTTATCATGGGTGATGTGACTTCTAGGTCAAGTTTTTGGTGACTTAACCTTGAATGTAAGTGATGGATTCTGGACTTACTGAATGTACTCATGCGTGCAAGTAACTGGATGTGAAAAGAAACATCGCAAAATGTCAATAGCAGGGGCTTGAAAGGTTGCCCAGAACTGTCACCTGGATAAGGAGTAGAGTTTTACAATATTTGTACAAGAAAAAATTATTAGAACTGAGAATTTAGGAATGGAACTTGACAATATTATCCTCCAAAGTCAGTGGGTATTAAATTACAGTAATTGAATAGGTCAAATTACACAGGATTGAGTATTTTGGGGTCACATTCTCATTCAGTCTACTTATAAGTGAAAACTATAAATTGGTGGCCTTGCCAATGAGAGGATAACTAGTTTATTCTGCTCATGTAGCATAATACACTCCATGATGCATAAATCTGATAGTCACTTGATCAGTTTAATAAACTTGCAGTGCTTGTATTCCAATAAGAAATGTGAATATCATACAATTTGACCAGAGACTAAGGCTGCCTTTGTTTTGCTGTTGCTGCTTCAACAAGCACCTTGCCATATCCTGCCATCCTAACTCAGTATGCTTTTGCTTGAATCTCCAGAAGTTCATAATTCCGTCAGTCTGATTACGTCAATTTGTCTATTAAAAATGGGTAACAAAATACTAGTCACTAACCCCAATTCTATCATCCATTTGATTATTTAGAAATTATTTGCTGATTGTTTTGAATTTTTGTTTTATTTATTTAGTGTCACAATTAGGCTTACATTAACACTGCAATGAAGTTACTGTGAAAATCCCCTAGTCGCCACGTTCTGGTGCCTGTTTGGCCATGCTAAATCCTCCCTCAGTGTACCCAATGCACCTAACCAACATGTCTTTTAGGCTGTGGGAGGAAATCGGAGCACCTGGAGGAAACCCATGCAGACACTGGGAGAACTTGCGGACTCTGCACAGACAGTGACCCAAGCCAAGAATTGAACCCAGATGCCTGGCACTGAGGCAACAGTGCTAACTACTGTGCAGCTCCAATTGTAGTGGGAAAGTGTCCTGGAACTCACTTTGCTACTTGCTGAACTATTGCGTGAAGTATGATAGTTTAATATTCCTAGTCCTTAATTATTATTACATCTAGGATGACTCTCTTATGTTGACATACATGACTTGCTGCAGACTTGGGTACCCTAGGCAGGGTTGTATTTAATGTAACTTTATACTAATCCCACAATAAATCTATCAATCTGGCTTGAAAAAGTTTTTTCTTCTATGTTGCTGGCGAATCACTTTGACTTGAAATGTAAACTGTTTAATTTTGAGGACCTTAGCCATAAAAAAAATGAACGTCACTTAACATTTTTTTTCCTTTCTCTTTTTGTAGAATTTGGTGCTTCCTGACTGTTTCTACTCATTCTATGACCTGCAGAAGGAATTTCACAAATGCTGTCCAAATGCAGCCTCCATGAAAGAACTCTCCATCAGTTCCATGGCTGAATGTATCCTTCTTTCTGGTTAACCACCTGTTTGGTGCTGTGATACTTGGTTTAATTGGCTTTCTGTAGTTACAGTTCTGATCAGAGATTAATTAACTGGAAATGGATGTACCTACTGCAGTACAAAATTTTGTTTTTAGAGTCAGAATCACAGAGCAATACAGCACGGAAACAGGCCCTTCAGCCCAACTGGTCCATGGTGCTCTCCCAGATGGTCTCAATTGCACTCATTTTGCCTGTATCCCTTCAATCCTTTCCCATCCTTGAACACGTATTCTTCTGTGGAATTTAACATGGAGCTTGTTAACTACTTCTAAAAGGCTCACAATGAGCCAGCCAAGCGTCGAACCTGGAATCTTCTAATCTCTAGTCAGACGTGTTATCCATTGTGCCGCTGGTCCATATTTTATATTCATTCTAAGTGTAGTTAAGTGTTCCAAAACATTTCATAATAGTATTATAAAAGAAAATTTGACGTTGGACAATATTAGGAAAGATGACAAGCTTGGTCAAAGATGTGCTTTACAGTGTGTCTGTTTGAAAGGGGGAGAGGGAGACCAGGTTAGGTTTGGAATTGCAGAGTTTAGATCTTGGCAGCTGAAGGGAAGCAATTTCCTGCTTTCACTCTCGCAGCTAAACTACAGAGATGTGATTGAAGGCTGGAATAATACAATAAGTATTATCAGCATTCCCAACTTACTGCAAGTCATCAGTACAAAAGGTAAGGCTTAAAGCATTTACAGCAATCATCAGCCAGAAGTGCAA
This sequence comes from Carcharhinus amblyrhynchos, assembly GCF_965287045.1. NCBI lineage: Eukaryota > Metazoa > Chordata > Chondrichthyes > Carcharhiniformes > Carcharhinidae > Carcharhinus > Carcharhinus amblyrhynchos. The sequence continues at coordinate 43,366,989 of NC_137327.1, read as the reverse complement.
GATAGATAATGGTATTTCAGCTTCTACCTGAGGTCCCCAGCATCATAGATGCCAATCTTCAGCCAATTCGATTCACTCCACACAATACCAAGAAATGACTGAGGGAACTAGCTACTGAAAATATTATGGACCCTGACTGTTCCAGTGATAATACTGAAGACTCGTGCTGTTCCAGAATAGCTACATACAGGAATCTACTGGGAAATTTGCCCAGGTATGCCTTTGTACACAAAGGTGAACTAATCAAATCAGGTCAATTATCATCCCATCAGTCTACTCTTGATCATCAGTAAAGTGATGGAAGGGGTCATCAACAATGCACATGCTTAGCAATAACCTGCTCACTGAGACTGTTTGGGTTCTACGAGGGTCACTCAGTTCCTGACCTCATTACAGCCTTGGTTCAATAAAATGTAGACTAAGGAGTTGAACTGTGTGGTGAGAGTGACTGCCCTTGATATCAAGGCTGCATTTGACTTGAATATGGCATCAAAAAGGGAGGGTTGGGGGAGCAGGAGTGGGGGCGGGGGAGGTGGGCGGTGATCTCTTCACTGGCTGGAGTCATACCTAGCATAAAGGAAGATATTGTGATTGGAGGTCAATCATCTCAGTTCCAGGCCAACACTGCAGCATTTCCTCAGGGTAGTGTCCCAGGCCCATCCGTCTTCAGCTGCTTCATCAAATACCTTCCTTCCATCATAAAGTCAGAAGTGGGGACGTTCGCTGACTGTTCAACTCCTTTTGCATTGCCTCATACTGAAGCAATCCATGTCCGAATGCAGCAATGGGATGGGTAATAAATGCTGGCCTAGCCAGCAACACCCACGTCACATGGATGAATAAAAAAAAGTTAACATGTATGTGGATTTGGAAATTTCAGTGTAGTAGTTTTGGGATTTCTAGCCATTGTAATGGTCAAGAGTTTACATTTAATGCCCTTTTCCCTTTATGCCCTTTCCCAAGAAAAATGGACTTTTCACTAATGAGTATGTTTGTTTTGCAATCTATCCTATTCCTGAATTGCAAGTAATGAATGATTATTTCACTTAAATCTTGGCATCTTGTTTGGTTTTGTTAATGGGAAGAGGATTTGATTAATTTGACTTCCTTAATGTTGCATACAGACTTGGAATTGAGCACAAAGAATACAGCCAACGAGTTTGGTGTATTTGAAGTTACTACCATGGGTGCAATTATTTTAAGTTTAATCAGTGAACCTCACAGTAAGTTACTTTTTTGTTTATTTTAAGCACTGTCTCGTCAATAGTGACTGACTGGTGTACAGTTACTTCACTTTCTCTTTCAGATTATGTGTTCAAGAACTTTGAAACTGTCAAGTACAAATTTGAAACTGGCCCCTGGTAAGTGGTACACTTATACGCTGATGTTTGGATTTAGTTTCAAGAATATTTAAGCAAAAATAATGAATTGTCTGTGTAATAAAGTTTAATGATTTGCGTTAAGAATAGAGGTACTTCCTGCATCCAGAAAAAAATAGGAGCCAGGGCAACATATTTTACCCTTGGTCCAGTTTCCCACAGAACACCAGAATGGGTTCATGCCTGTATTGTAGTTCAGTTGTGGGGAGGTGTTCAGCAAATATTGGCTGCGTCTGAGAATAGAGGGATATTAGCTGGGCTTCTCATGTCGGTGTCGCAGTTACTCCCTTTTGAGTGGCAGTAGTAGTTGGCAGGACCACATTGTCTGAATAATGTAGGAAAGACCAAAGGGGAAGAGAAATACCCTTCAAGGGAAATGATGCATGTCGCAATTCTAGTTTTAGATAACTGACTTCCTGTGAAAGGTGATTAAACAATTGTTACATAATGGTTATTTCTTTTTCCAAGGAACAGTGATGGGTAGAAATTGATGTTACATGTTCTCTTACAGTAGCAAGGCTGAAGGAGTAAATGGTGAAACTGTAATTAGGGCAAGAGGTCTACCATGGCAATCATCTGACCAAGATATTGCAAGATTTTTTAAAGGACTAAACATAGCAAAGTAAGTGTACTTGGAATAAGAATACAGTCCTGTGAATGTTTTGTAGCTTTTTAATTTTGAAGAATGCATCCTTGTTATTCTGACATCCAAGATTATGTTGTGCCTGGATGAAGCTCTCTGGTGTTCTCACCAAACAGCTCTGCCTCTATCTTGTGTTTTGCTTTTTTTGAAAAAAAAACACTTTGTAAACTGTCTCTCTAATTTTTTTAAGCTGTGTAGCCTTTCTTTGCTATCCTGCTTTCCTTTAATCCCTGTCTGTAAATTACCACCTGGATGCTCTTTGCATACTGTGCCAATTGGTGTTAAACCACTTGTGTTCCAATACCCACCTTGCCATCAACAAATTAGAAGTTCTTGCAAGTTGCTGACTCTCCTTGGAAGCCATTTGGGTGAGTGGCTTCAGAGGCAACAGTAGAATGAATACAATTTAGTTGTGTCATTTGTTTCTGGTATTGGGTGGTTGACACAGCATGTCTGGGCAGCACAGTGGTTAGCACTGCTGCCTCACAGCGCCAAGGACCTGGGTTTGATGCCTGGCTTGGGTCACTGTTAGTGTGGAGTTTGCACATTCTCCCCATGTCTGCATGGGTTTCCTCCACGTTCTCTGTTATCATCCACATTCTGAAAAACATACTGGTTAGGTGCATTGACCCGAACAGGCGCCAGACTGTGGCAACTAGGAATTTCATAACAACTTCATTGCAGTGTTTAATGTAAGCCTACTTGTGACTAATAAATAAACTTTGAACCTGCCCTGTGTAGTTGGTATTTTCTCAGTTCACAAATAGACTTCTTTTTAGATGTGAAATTTCTGACTGCCAGTCCTCGTCAGGCTTTGGAAGAGTTTCTAAGATCAAACTTTGTAGCCGAATTAATGGAACGGCATTAGTTTGGGTATAAAATTGGCTAAGCGACAGAGATTACAGCGTGCAAACAGCATGTTTTTCAGACTGGAGGAAAATGTAGACTGTAGTGACCTTCATCAGGGGTTGCTGTTGGGAACACTGCTCTACTTGCTGTGTCCTTGACTTCTACATGGCATCATTTCAAACTTTTCAGATGATACCAATCTAGGAAATGTAGTAAACCATGAAGGAGGATAATGAGCTTCAAGAGGAGATAGGCAGCTAGCAGGACAAACACGACAGGCGCAAACATGTAATGTAGAGAAATGTCAAAATATACTTTGATAGGCAGGTCGAGAAGCAGGCAAAAGAAATTTACTGGTGCAATGCTGAAGGTGGTTGGCAGCAACAGTTTATCAGTTTACACAAATCTTTGAATGTGGCAGGACAAGTGGAAAAGGCAGTAAAATATACAAGATCCATGGCCTTATTAGTAGAGATCTTGAGTACAAGAAGCTTATGTTTACCTTTTTTATTAGGTTTAAAGTTTATTTATTCGTGTTACAAGTAGGCTTACATTAACACTGCAATGAAGTTACTGTGAAAATCCCCTAGTGGCTACGCTCCGGCTCCTGTTTGGATACACTAAGGGAGAATTTAGAATGGCCAGTGCACCTAACCAGCAAATCTTTCGGACTGTGGGAGGAAACTGGAGCACCCGGAGCAAACACATGGACACGGGGAGAACGTGCAGATTCCACTCATGGTGACTCAAGCCAGGAATTGAATCTGGGTCCCTGGCACTGAGGCACTGGTCATGGCTCAGCTGGAGTTTTGTTCCATTCTGGCCATCATTGACATGAGAGGAAGTTGAAGCTTTGCAGAGACTATCTGGGATGAGGGACTTTAGCTATCCTGGAGGGGCTAGAAATGCTGGAGGAGTTCTCTTTGGAACAGAGAAGACTGAGGTTTGGTAGAAGGGTTCAAAATCAACAGGCTTCTGATAGAAACTGTTTCCAGTGGCAAAAGGCCCAGTAACCAATAGACACAAATGATTGGCAAAAGAGCCAGAAGTGATCTGAAAAATAATTTTTACACAAGAAATTGTGATTTGGAATGCATTTTTGGAAAGGGTGTGGGGGCATATAACCTTCGATTGAACAAATATTTGAAATTGTAGGGGGGGAGGGATTTTAACACAGCTGTGGGAAAGAGCAGAAAAGTCAGTAACTAAGTGCCTCTACCAAAGCACAATTGAATGAATGACCTCCAACTGTACTGTATCAGAATTATAGAATACTACAGTGTAGAAAGGGGCCGTTTGGCCCATCGAGCCTGCAGCAACAACAATCCCATTCAGACTTTTTCCCCTAACCCTATGCATTTACCCTAGCTGGTCGCCCTGACACTAAGGGCAATTTAGCATGTCCAGTCCACCTAATCAACACATCTTTGGGAGGAAACTGGAGCACCCAGAGGAAACCCACAGAGACATGGGGAGAACATGCAAACTCCACACACAGTGACCCAAAACCGGAATTAAACGTGGGTCCCTGGTGCTGTGAAGCAGCAGTGCTAACCACTGTGCCACCTGTAAATGATTCTAGAATAGCTAGGTGCTCGTTCTATATCTGAGCTGTCTGATTCCATTTCCCTGAGGTCTTGCTGTGTTGTTTTAAAGTTTGTTTATCGAGTTCCATCTGAGAAACTGCGCTTGAATTTGATTCAATCTGCACTTGAGGTAATGCACTTCAAAGTCCACTATCTGTACGCTCTGTTCAACCTTGAATAGCCAAGCTCCGATTCAGGTCTTAGCAGGTGAGAGGTGTGGTCTGTGTTGAGGGATGTAGAAGACTATAGTTGTGGTCTCCCAGTGTTCAGCACTGGGAGACTGTGACTCATCCAAGCCTGGATATTGGTCAAATGTCTTTAACAACACTGGCAATGAGGGGCTGAGCCCTCATTAGCAATGGCTAGACATTCCCTTGATCATCTCTCAAGAGTAGAACATTTTCACAGGTGTAGAAGTGAAAGAAGGAAAATACTTTAGGACCAGTTACATAAAACATAAGAATGTGTTATTTTGGAGGGGAGGGGAATGGTTGTTTTGGGATGAGAGTAGGACAGAATAGATCTTTAGATTGAAGCACCTCTACAAATCATAAAAATAATTGATAAAAAGCTATTTTAAATGTTAGCCAGAATAGGTGCCCTTCCTCAGTCACTGTTGTCAGGCTACACAAGTGGTGAATCCAAGGATTGTTTTGCACTTTTCTTTCTTCCTCTTGTCTGTGGGGTGTGGAATGATTCTTTGTCCTTTTCCACTCCCTCACACCTTTTATCCTCTTCAAATGGGTGTCCATTTGCCAGTTTTGACATTGAATGTCAACAAATATTTAGCTACTTGGGCTATTCAGGGAAGTCCTGTAAGAACTGTGCATTGTAAGACAAATTGAGAATATAACATTGACCTTTTTATTACTCTATTCAAAATGCAAAATATTAAAGTTTAAATATTAGTATTGTGGATATCTAGTTCATGGTTTGAGTAAAGCTTTTGTTTCTTTTTGGAACTAAAGCTTAATTGTAGAAATTGAGATCAATGCAATTAAAGTAAGCTTGGAGACTGTTGCCCTCAGCTAGAAAGGTAAGATCAGAAGGCAATAGCTGGACTTACTTAGCTGAGGTATTGGTGACATGTTTGCAATTCTTGCAACAGGGACATTCCAGAGAGAGGTTTTTGTAGTTGGAGCAATATTAGTTTAAAAATATTTACTGAATCCTGAAGGGTTGCAACGCCCATTTATCTCATCAGATTAAAGAATAAACTATAAATGAGGGATAGATTAATATTCCAGAACAAGCTATATCTGAGAGGGGTGGAGCATAAGGAGGTTATCTGATATCAATTTATCTGGATGTATTGAGAGTTAGTTGCAGTTTGGACCTCATGTGGTTTGCAGGTCATTGAGTGCAATGGTCAAAATAAATGTTTGTCAGACCTGCACTACAAGTGCAGTTTTTAAGGAAAAAACTTCATTCACCGTGCGGTGTGCAGGTGAGGCTTAATCTATGTTTGAATTTGTGAGGCAATTGAAAATGGAAGATTACCTAGTTTGAAACTAGTAAAAGAATATACACTGGTCCCCTAGTACATTGTGGCAAAGAAAACAAGCAGATTAGATTGGAAATACTGGAAAAGTAACCAGAGATTGGGGCTGAGACATCCACAGTCAGAGATGGTAAATGAAAGCTTTACCTCCAAGTTGGAGCTGAGGAGAATTCTCCAGAGGATTCTGGCATACTCTTGGGTGACCCTACAGAAGTAAATAACTTTTACTGGTGTCTTGAGAGAATCCCTGGGGGAAGTGAAAAGTAAACCATATTGTGAAGATAATAGTGCTTGTTTTGTTTAACTTCTTTTAAAGACACAGTTGTTATTTTCTATGGTGAGTGAAATCTTGTGGCATAATTCCATTTTAAGACTAGGTATTCCAGTTTTATTTCTGAATGTTACCCATCCCTAACCGGATCATAAGTGTTAAAGTGGATTGAAAGTTCAGATTTGTGATTGGAATGAATCAGTGAATAGTTTCATAATGGCAATTCACCGGTTTTATTGTAGAGGTGGCGTGGCGCTGTGTCTCAACTCGCAAGGGAGGAGAAACGGAGAAGCACTGGTCAGGTTCATCAATCCGGAACACCGAGACCTTGCACTCGAAAGGCATAAACATCACATGGGGAGCAGATACATTGAGGTGGGCATGCATTTGAAGTAACTTTATAATTATATACTTTAAATGGCAAAGCTCAAATGAATGATTGTGAAAATTAATTTCCATCAGGTGTACAAAGCTACTGGGGAAGAGTTCTTGAAAATTGCTGGAGGTAAGTGTTTTTTGAAAGAAAAATCCAATGGAACATTCAGTTAGAATTTAAATTGCTGGCATATCAATGGTTTCTAATCTCACTGTCCACACCCCTGAATACTGAATCAGGGATCAATTTTAGATATTGTTCAGGCTGGTGCATTCCCAGTTCATCCTCCGTCTTGCTGCACACCATAACCACGGCCACACAGGGCTATCTGTCTGCTTTAAAAGAAAATGCCCCTTGTCGTAGGTGAAAAGCACCTCCAGTTAGTGAGAATGAGTTTATGCCAGCCCCAGTACTGCTGAATCATCTGCCTGTCTGTGCTGGGGTGGGTGGTGCAGTGGCAGTGTTGGAGAAAGGTAGCGAGCAAGGGGTGCAAGTAAATCTGGGTGAAAATGAGGTATCTACTTCCATTGTAGATAACTGCCCTCAGTGGAACCCATGCATACAAAGACTGCCCCTTGCTAAAGCATCTGTAGGCCTCATTTCTGTAGTTCTGGCAACTGTTAGTGTAGAGGATACTGTTGCATAGAGGGATGGAACTGACTGGAATTTTGATGCCTCTTACATCAGTTGAATCATCTGATGATGCTGCCAATGTGGGCAGAAATGTGAGGCCATTCTGCCCAAATAAGGTAGAGGTATAGTGTAACAGATGTCAACTCTAAAACATACCTCAAATTCACCTTAAGTTTTATTTTTGCAACATGAGTCTCATTCTCCATTTCAGGATGAGGAATGTGTACATTGCTTCCATAATAGCAACTCATACCTTCTGTCCTTGACTCTGTGCATGTTGAGTTCACTCATGATCCCAAATATTGTGGCAAAATTTGGAGCCTGATTTCTGACTGGAAACCAAGATGGCATACACCCCTTTGGCAGAGATTCAAAACCTCTCTTTCAAATGAAATGGGCAGTGAGATGTGAAACCTGAATGTGCTGCTAAATCTAGTTTCTAAAATTGGGAGGTGGGTGGGGGGGAGATTGTTTAGTTCCTAACATAGTGAAATGAAAACATGAAATAATTTTGATTTTTATTCTATCAAATAAGCATCCCTATTATTCATCACTGAAAATGTGACTGCTTCTGGTCCATTTTTCTAGCTGAATTTTTTTGTTGGCCTTGCCTACTCCTTACCATAATAATCCCTCACCCAAGAGATTGGTTTATGAAGCAAGAGTCCAGTTAACACAATCATGTAGTAGCCTTGGTTTTTTTTTCTCTCTCTCCTGGCAGCAGTAACTCAGTAAAATGATTAAACCTGTTCTCATTGGACAGCTGTTTTCAGTAAAGCCCTGAAGTGATTACAAGGCAGTAAACTCGTTTTGGGATTCGAGTGACCATTGTAATCTGCTCCAGGTTTGTCCTTTTTTTTATTGATTTCTTATCAGAGTCATTGAAATTGCCACTTTATCATTTCCTTGCTGGACTCACTGATCTTTCTATCTTGGGACAATTGGTAGGTGGCTATATAATTCTTGTACTGTTAATACCATTTTGAAAGATTACTTTTCAATGCAGGTACTTCAAACGAAGTGGCACAATTCTTGTCAAAGGAGAACCAAGTTATAATACGAATGCGTGGACTACCTTTCACAGCATCTGTAGATGATGTCCTCGGCTTTTTTGGAAATGAGTGTCCCATTACAGGTGGCAAGGAGGGGCTCCTCTTTGTTAAGTACCCCGATGGAAGGCCGACAGGGGATGCTTTTGTATTGTTTGCCTGTGAGGAGTTTGCACAAAATGCACTTAAAAAGCACAAGGAAATATTAGGAAAGCGTTACATTGAACTGTTCAGAAGCACTGCGGCAGAAGTACAACAGGTTAGTCTTTCTGAGGACATGTATGGTCTCAACACAACAACTATTGGAGTGGATAAACAGTTTTCATTTAATGGTCTCCCCCTCTCCCAATTCACCTCACATTTTCAAGTAAGTTCTTCCCGTTTGGTGCTGACTGTTCTGTTTGAAGTCAGGATTGTACAGTAAGAAGTCTCATGACACCAGGTTAAAGTCCAACAGGTTTATTTGGAATCACGGGTGCTGCTCCTTCCATCAGGTGAGGAGAGGTTAGTTCACAAACACAGCAGATATAGGCAAAGGCACAATTGCAAGATAATCACCTGAGGAAGGAGCAGCACTCTGAAAGCTCATGATTCCAAATAAACCTGTTGGACTTTAAGCTGGTGTTGTGAGACTTCTTACTGTGCCCACCCCAGTCCAATGCCAGCATCTCCAGAATTGTATGGCAAATAACAGGCCATTTAGTCAATCATGCCTGCACCAGCTCTTAGTCCCATAACTCCGCACGCAAACCTTTCCTTTTCGAATCTCATCTGTTGCGCAGTTACTTTGACTTTGTTTACTGCCGGCTAAACTTCAAGTCAGGAGCATGAAATAATATGCTTAAAAGTTCAGTTTCAGCTCATGAGTGTTAGTTGGTGCTTTTTAAGTTGAGAGGCTACTGTCAGTGATGATTAACCAGCACCAAGGTATATTTTGTCCCATTTGAGGAATCATTTTAACAGCTGCTTTTCAGATAATGGGTTAGTTTTAAAATTCACCATCTTGAGAGAAAACATGTTGGATAACTGAAATTTAACACTGGACAAACTTCATTTTATCTGGCTCTTTTATTTTTGATTTGTTTCCCTAACCTTAAAAAAAAATTCCTTTTTTGACAGGATGTGAATGTTTTGAGTGATGCGATGTTTGTTTTTAAGTAATACAGATTTTTACAAAATCTAACTACACAAAGTCTCTCCAGAATAATATGAGCTAAGTATTTCCTCATACTGATTTATGCAGCACTGGTGCTGCATTTACTGTGTGATTGTAATGTTAGGGTGAGGTGCTGGGGAGTTGCAGTTTGGAACCAAGACTCATTGGATCTCTGCAGCAAAGTGGGCTGGTATGGCTTGAAGGAATAATGCAAAGCGAGATATTCCAAGTCGAGTCTACTTCTGAGCCTTGCACTACAATTTCCGAGCTTCACATGAACAGAGCTGAAATACAAATATGTTACAATGACTCTTTGTTGAAGTAGCTTTGCAGTAATGCTGTATTGTTTTCTTAATTTCTACATGAAAGCTCCTTCCAACTGTTCTCTTTTCTTCCCAATGTCCCAGGTATTAAATAGGTACATGTCTACACCACTAATTTCAACACTCCCAGCTCCTATCATCCCAGTGATACCTCAGCCGTTCATTGCCACAGGACATGCCAGGGACTGTATACGTCTACGGGGCCTTCCCTACACAGCAACCATTGAGGATATTCTAGACTTTATGGGTGAATTTACCATTGACATAAAACCTCACGGTGTTCACATGGTATTAAATCAACAGGTAATTTTCAATCTACTGCCACTAATGTAATATTTTTACCCTCTGACAATGAAGCTGCTAGCTGGGATTGGGCAAAAGGGCATTTGTGAAGCTGCCATCCAATCCAGCCATAAACTTCTGTAGACGTTAAACATAATGGCTTTTATTTTGTGTGCTAAATGAATTATGAATATTTTTCTGTATGTAAATCTGTTTTAAGTTCAGTGAGCTGACTGCCACTATATTAGTAATTTAGTGGAGATTTTTGGTTAGAGTAATCCTCCTCCCTTGAGGAGGAAGTTTGAAGAGAAAGGTGACATTGAAATCTCCTAATAAATCTCCCTAACATGTTAGTGCCCGATGCGTTTAGTTCTTCCACTAGCATTTTAAGAGTAAAGGTGCCATGTTTGGGCGTGTTTTTGAGCTTTGCAAATGAAGTGTGTTTTTATTTTAATTCTTTCACGGGACATGGGCATCACTGGCAAAGCCAGCAATTATTACTCATCCCTAATTTCCCTTGAACTGAGTGGCTTGCTAGGCCATCTTGGAGAGGGCATTTAAGAGTCAATCATGCTGGGGATCTGAAGGTACCCTCCTTCACCACCACCGCGCACCCCCCCCCCACCCACCGTCCAGGGCATCAATGAACCAGATGGGTTTTTACAACAGTTAGTGATAATTGTCAAGGTTACCAATTTCAGTATTAATTTCGTTTATATTTCACCAGATGCTGTGGTGGGATTTGAGCCCTTGTCTCTGGGTGCCTTAGCCTGTACAAAACTATATGCATATGCACATTGGCATTTGTGTACACTCAGAATGTTCAGTCTGAATTTGCTTTCAGCCCCCTCATAACTAATAATTTTATCAATCAACACTACGCATTAATGTAAACGTGAGTGTATATTTGAAATTGCAAGAATAAGAAAGGGAAAGGTTGGTTGTTGAAGTGAACCAATCTTGATTTTGTCTATGAATGCATTGGCTCTTTTCGACCTCGTCTCCGCTCCCGTGCCAAAGCTGAATTGATATTTGCTCTGTGGTGAAAAATAGATCACGCCAAACCCAGTCTTGTCTCCTGGCTACTAATTGCAAGTAGACCAACATGGAACTTGAATTTATGCTTTTAAATTTAATATTCTAATTCAGAATGGAAAGTTGCATGAAGCCACTTGTTTCGTCCCATCTTAACCCAATGTTCTCATCTTCAAACATGTCTAGAGATTAATGAATTAAGCAAACAAATAATGATTGCAGGGACTAGCTCGGAGCCCAAACATGTTTAGGCAGGGAAGTATTTGTGAAATGACTTGCTTTATTTTTGCAGCAATACTTAATGAACAGAATATTGGTACAACTGGAGTAGCAATGTAGAAACATGTGGTCAGTCCACCATCTTTCAATATTTGCAGCCCTGGGGAAAACCCTTTTCGTACATGCTATAGGCACCATCAGGATTTAGTGTTTGAGATTCCTTCTCTGGTTTGATACTTGCTAGTTCCAACTCCCAGATACTCACAATTGCACTGTTTATATTGCTATATTCCTATTTTATCCCTATTATACCCCTTATACACCTATGATTGTGCAGCCAAATTCCCCTCAAATTTGATTTTCAGTTTGCTGACGACACCACAGTAGTGGGTCGGATCTCAAACAATGACGAGATAGAGTATAGGAATGAGATAGGGAATCTGGTGAACTGGTGCAGCAACAATAATCTCTCCCTCAATGTCAACAAAATGAAGGCGATTAACATCCTTTTTAGGAACCATAAAGGAGAACATGTCCCATCTACATCAACGGGAACAAAGTAGAAAGGGTTGAGAACTTCAACGTTTTAGGTGTCCAGATCACCAACAACCCCATGCTGACACTATAGTTAAAGTCAACCAATGCCTCTACTTTCTCAGAAAACTAAGGAAACTTGGCATGTCAGCTACGACTCATGAACCTTTACAGATGCACCATAGAAAGCACTCTTTCTGGTTGCATCACAGTTTGGTATGGCTCCTCCTCTAAGACTGCAAAGAACTACAAAAGGTCATGAATGTAGCCCAATCCATCACGCAAACCAGCCTCCCGTCTGTTGACTCTGTCTATGCTTCCCACTGCCTCGGCAAAGCAGTCAGCATTATTAAGGACCCCGCGCACCCCGGATGTTCTCTCTTCTATTTTCTTCCTTCGGGGGGGGAAAAAATACAGAAGTCTGAGATCATGTACCAACCAACTCGAGGACAGCTTCTTCCCTGCTGCTGTCAGACTTTTGAATGGACCTTCCTTGGGTTAAATTGATCTTTCTCTACACCTTAGTTATAACGGTAACACTACATTCTATACTCTCTCATTTCCTTCTCTATGAACAGTATGATTTGTCTGTATAGTGCACAAGAAACAAAACTTTTCACTATACGTTAATACATGTGAGAATAATAAATCAAATCAAAGTTTAAGTCATCGTGTCAAATGAACTAATATACTGAGGTATTAGAATGTGCTGTCTTCTCAGATTTTAATAAAATAGGTCAAACTTAACTGCTGCTTAGCTTTCACAGTTTTTGTTCAAATTGCCATTTAAAATTAATTAACAATAGACAAATCAACTTTGAGCACTGCATAGAAAGTAATAGCCTGTAAATTATTCAAAAAACATTGGGCATGTTAAGGGAATATCGGCAAATCTTGAGCTTGAACTTTTTTTGTCTATTTAGCAGAAATTGATTTATTTAATTTGCATATAAATTGATTTAACTGATTCATAAAACTGCCTGAACTTTGAAGCAGTTGCACAGCCAATAGATGGGAATAGGAAAAAGCACCACAGCAACTTGCACCAATATCCTCTGCCTCCTCGTGTTTTGCTTATGGGGTAGCCCCTAAGTAAAGGTAGAGGAGATAATCCTTCAATCCAATAACCACCCCTGCTCTTTGGGAATTTAATATTGATTAGTTATGTTTTGAACTGTGATCAATGCCTTAGCTTTGAGTTGCTTTCAGGTTGGGTCAGGATCAAGGGGGTTGACTTCAAGCTAAAGAGTTTGTGATGACAAACAGACCACTGGAAAAAAAGACTCAACAGCTCTGGCAGCATCTGTGGAGAGAGAGAAAAACAGTCAATATTTTGAGTCCAATACGAAGACTCCTTTGAACTGTTCTGAACAAGTCATATTGGGCTTGATGTTAGCTTTGTTTCTCTCTTCACAGATGCTAGACTTGCTGGCCCGAATTCTCTGGCTGTTCATGCCAGTGGGATTCTCTGAATCCCACTAGCAGTGCACCCCTGTCGACAGGTTTCCTGCTGGGGTGGGGTGACATCAGTGGGGATTTTCATCGACAGTGGTAGGACCAGAGAATCCTGCCGCTAGCAAACAACGCGCCGCCTCTCACTGGTGGGAAATACGCGGCTGGGAGGCCGGAGAATTTCATCCGCTGTATTTTTTTCTCCATAACTTCATTTTTGTTTCAGATCTCCCACATCTACAGTACTTTTATTGTGAGGTTGATTGCACATTTTAATGTCTTTTTTTTAAAGAGATCCTGTTGTATTCTTGACTACAATGGTGCATTTTATTTCCTTTAAAAAAAAGAGGAAAGGAACTGTTTCCTTCTGGGAATAACTACTCTCTTATCCCACACCAGGGCCGGCCTTCGGGTGATGCTTTCATTCAGATGAAGTCTGCAGACCGTGCTTTCCTAGTTGCACAGAAGTGTCACAAAAAGACAATGAAGGATAGATATGTGGAAGTTTTTCAGTGTTCTGGAGATGAAATGAGCTATGTTTTAATGGGTGGCACTTTAAATCGTAGTGGCTTGTCTCCGCCGCCATGTAAGTTACCATGTAAGTTTTGAGTTCTGATGCTCTCTTGCTGCTAATGCTGAAAATGTGGTAGGTGGAGCCTGGGGCTTTGTTTAGCTTTTCATCTTTTTACCTGGTTTGCCATGATCAATAATTCATTAATCAAGGCTTGAGACTGAATGGGAGTTTTGATTATTTTTAACACCCCCTCCCACCCCTTCCCCTTCACCAAGTGGCGAAATTAGACATTGTATGGGGCAGTATTTTGCTTTTGGGGGTACTTTTCTGGAGCTCTGCATTAGGTCTGCCTGGTAATAGGATTTTGCATCTTTTGGAGATGATGCTGTTAAGATTTGCCCAGTGGGTTGAAGATGAGGTGGCCATTCACTGGGGTGCCTCTTGCGCTTAACATCCAAGATGTCATGCATGTTCAGAATAGAGTTTGACTTGCACGATTATGAACACGCAGAGTTTTTAAATGAAGGGGTAAGCCAAACGCCAAATTAACATTAAGGATATGCATGAAGGCAAAACTGGATTTGAGAGTTTATTGGCAACATTGCAATGGCTGCCACCAGTGGGGTTCAGGCACCTTGAATGCTAATGATGCACCAAGGTATGTGGGACTCTGTCAGATGTGAGACAATTAAATACCTCGCTTTTCTCATGTCCCTTTTTCTGTTCATCTTGCAGGCCTTTCCCCACCCACATACCCAACATTCTCACCTTGTACTTCAGTAATACCAGCTGAAGCCGCGCTTTATCAGCCCCAAGCCTTATTGGCTCCAACACGGACAGCACAGCCCCCACCACCTGCAGTTGCCTATTATCCTGCTCAGGCCACCGCCACTCAGCTTTATATGAACTACACAACCTACTATCCAAGGTAAGCGTTTGCGTGGTATTCCCTTGTTACCGGCAATCTAATGTTTGTCGGCGATTGTCTTTAATTATTTCGCTGTTCAAAATTTACTCAACCGTGCAGCCAAGAAACACTTTGGGGAAACCTACTGTCTCCTTTTTGGGAATATTTGGACTGATCAAAAGACCACTTTCCTTCCAGCCCACCAGTATCTCCCACGACAGTAGGATACTTTGCAGCTCCCCAAGCAGCAATGGCTGCTGCGGCTACGTCAGCAACCCATGCTGTGTTACCACAACCAGGAGCACTCATTCGCATGCAGGGTCTGCCCTACAACATTGCAACGAAAGACATCCTCAGCTTCTTCCAAGGCTATCAGGTAAAAATCATTGCTTTCCACTTTTTTTTTTTCTGAGGATCTTTTCCCTATCCACCAGAGCATAATTTGATTTGAGGATATTCTGCATATGTGCCTCCTTTTTCAGGAATGAAACACATTTAAAACGTGTATCTGTCTGTGTTTTAGTTCACTTGTTTGCAAAGGCTTAAGGATTTCTAACTGAGCAATTTTTTTTCTCATGCGTTCCATTTCTCTTGCTGTCCTGGATGTGTTGAATGGCGTGCTGATCTTAAAGTGAATACATTGTGGACCGCCTCTAGTTTGGTATGGCCGTGTGAAAATGGGAGTACAGTTTACTGTGCACTGTCTGTGGGTATTGATCTGACAGGTGTCAATGGTGATATATTTTAGTGGGAGTTTGGTCTCTCTACCATCTCTGTGGGGGAAAACGAGATGGTGGTGGGCTTTTTGGGTTCCCTGCCCCCTGTATAGAATCTTTCTGGTTTTGTGGGGCTTTTGTACTGCATGTGTGAGCACCATAATGAGCAGTTGCAGTAATACCAGACCTGCCATTGTATAAATACCATCTCCAAAACTACAGTGGCACCCAAACAAATTTAATGAGTTTTAAATATGATGCAGAACACAATAGATACCTGGATCACCTTTCTTGACTCAATATCTTTGCTGTCATTTGCTACCCTTCTCCATGATCTTGTTGACTGCTTTAGTTTTGACTATCTTTTATCAAGTTCTGCCTGTTGTCTTGTAGCTTAAGACACTTTAGTAACATCACTAAGTACAGTTGCAAGCAGTTTGAGTCCATCTACCAGGTTTACAGTTTCTTCAGATCTAAATGTGCCATTTTTATTTTGTGTTCGAATGGGCAAGGGGGAAAGGTCAACGTGGGAGCCATTTTGTGTAATTATAGTCTGTGGTTTGGACTGACCTTATTCTAAAACCAAGTGGACTTTCATTCCTAAATATTCTATCTCCCAGACTCTTATTGGCAGAATTATCTTCAGCTGCAAGGTATACACAGGAAATCTAAAAACTAAGTAATCCCTCTTGTGGAGCGTGTAGTATTTTTAGTCCCTGCTTCCCAACCTCAGACAAACTTCTCATCTTTGCCTTTGGTCAGTTTGTTATCCTGAAAATGGCACAATATTTCAATACTTTTAAATCTATAAGGTGCTTGGTTTGGTTTCAAAACCACTTAATCTGCATATCTTGCATTTTCTTTTCTGTGTTTTCATAAATGCCTTTTGTTTTAGCTCTGTTTGAACAGAGAGTAGTCTTTGACAGAGCTGTATACTTTCCATTTTTTTAATATTGTATTAAAATTGCCAGATGACAATCAGTCACAACACCAATGGCCAAAATTCTCTGACCTCACTCGCGGCTGGGATTTTCCATTCCGCGACTGTGAATGTAAGTTTGAGCGCTGAATTCTCCAGTCTCACGGGCATACAACATTGGAGAGTTTCAGTCCTTGTCTCAAAGCAGTACTTTACAAAACTAGAACAGACCAAGGAGGTAGCTACAAAGAAGGCAAACCAACTAATTTAGTCGAATCTTTGTTTGCAATTAAGATTAAAATCCTGGAGTTTTTTCTACCCCCACCCCACCCCTCCTCCTGGCTATATGTCACCTGGACTATTGCACAGAGTGAAGCTGTACCACGTTAAACCCACAGCAGCAATGAGTCATAAAACAACCAAATATTTGAATACCTTCAGTTAATAAAAATGTTTGTTTTCAGTCATTTATCAGGGAGGTTTCCAGCTAACATTTGTATTTCTTTCTTATTCTTTTCTGATGGATCTTTCTTTGCCATCCATCCTCTCCCACAAAAAAAACATTTTTATGATTGCATTGTATGCAAGCAGGTCTGGTAATATGCTAATATTTGCACAGCCTAGCCAATCCAACCTAGAGTATTTTGCTGGGTAGGATTAGTCACAAGGTAATGGTTTATTCTAAAATGGTGGATGGGGCCTATGCCAGGATTAATGATTCAACAACAGATTGTGACTGCATTGTGAGTTTGTGAATGTACACCATCTGCTTTCATTGTCATTTTTGACTCCTTTTTGCTTCAGATGCCTGAAGCAATTTTCTCCCATGTATGAATCTTGACGTTGGTAGGAGAGAATTTGTGCTTTTACAGCTGCGATGAAACTAAGCTTCAAGCACCTTGGAAAAGATCTAACTGGCATTTCCCAATCCCATTTGTTCACATGCCCACAGCAGTCTTTTTCCCACATATTTCACCACTTGAACTGTATTTGTTTGAAGTGCTTCCATCTTATCCAGGAAAGATCTTTTCCAGCATGTTTTTTAAAAATGTTAATTGATGCCAAATCTAGGCTGAGGTATCCAAATTTGAACTCTTAAAGAAACAGTGCCATTATTAATGAATAGCTAAAGTGAATCATTTGCTGTCTTTTTTTTTTACCCCATTGAAGACGTGATATTATGTTATTGGATCTTTACTGCACTACAACATTATATGCATAATCTGTAGGTTTACGTATCACGGCTGCAGTGGCATAATGGTTAGCAGTGCTTCCTCACAGCACCAGGGACCTAGGTTCAATTCCAGCCTCAGGTGTCTGTCTGTGTGGAGTTTGCACGTTCTCCCCGTGTCTGTGTGGGTTTCCTCTGGGTGCTCTGGTTTCCTAATCAAATTCCAAAGATGTGCAGGTTAGGTTGATTGGCCATGCTAAATTCCCCCCACTGTTAGGAGGACTAGCAGGGTAAATACATGGGGTTACAGGGATAGGGCCTGGGTGGGATTGTCGGTGCAGGCTTGATGGGCTGAGTGGCCACCTCCTGCACTGTAGGGATTCTATGATACAGGGCTCATGGCATGTACAATGTGTGTATAACCATTTTTAGTATGGCTAATATGTGTTTGGCTTGCCCTGTCATGATCAAAATAGTTCTCCATGTTGCAATGCATCAGTTTAATGAAGATCTACATGAATGCATTATCAGTGTGATTTGGCTTGTCCATATTACATGATTTTTTTTTTAAAAGATTCTTGACACCTTCAGATTTGCAGTCAAAAGACTTAATTTATTCATAGTTTGTAAAGGTTAAAAGTTCTCTCTCGCCAAGTTATAATGACCAGGTTAAGAAGTTTCTAGGTTTGGAATTTGTGGTGAAGTTTGAACTCGCCGCGCTGTGAGCCTTTTGACTGATGCATGTATTCAAACTTGTACTGTAGTATGCACCTGATGACTACAGCGGCCTTATTCAGATGAACGAACAAGCAAGGAGTATGTTTCAGGCACCCAAAGAGTGGGTCTGTTTGTAGATGACCGCCTTTACAAATTTCAAATAAGGTAAGAGAGAAACCTCCCAGCTGGCTCTGTGGCCAGGCTTCACTCCTCAAGTGGTGTTTCAAAACTGGGATTCTTATTTCTCTCTCTCCACCTCATCTCTGGGACTGCTATCATCTTTCTTGACACCTTCCAATGATGGGCTGCAAAGACATGGTGAGGTGGCTGCAGCCACTTTGAGCAGCGATGGTTTTGCAGTGCTTTTTATTTCCAAACGGGAAAGAAGTTGACTTTTTTTTTCTTTGCATGGCTACGGTAACTCTCTCACTACAATCACTCTGTTCAACAAATTTATCAAGAAGTTCTTTCCGCACGAGTTTAATGTTTCTTGCACATATATTCGGAGAAGGAGCTGGATAATTAATCACGACTGGATTATAAATAGACTCTCTAGCATGATCTCAATCCCCTGGCCATCATGGTACCTCTACAGTTTTACAAGACTGGGAAGGTGAAGATGTGAAGAGCAGCAAGACAGGGTTGTGTAATAGCAAATACTTGATTACAACGAGGGCAATAAAAATCCTTCAGAATTTTACTCCCCTGACTCTTCTTCCCCTCCCCCCCCCTCTTCCAGAGATTAATAAGAGGGTAGAATTGATGAAGGGTTCCACATTTGTTGAAGAAATTTCCTTATTGGGAAGGATGATATTCTATGTCCATGTATTCGAACAAATAAAAATACAGGTTTTGGAATTAGTTCTGTTGTGTTATGCAGACAAATTTTTGCCAGTTTAGAGCCCACCCAAGCTCTAAATTGCAAAGCTGGAGCCGACCTGATGATTCAGAACTTCAGGGAAAGGTGATTGTTGTAATGCCTCTGAAGTTTAACACTTCCAAGCTTAAATTCAATGCCCTGCACTTGATCTTTGTTTTAAACACTTAAAACGGTGCTGGCTCCATCTCCGTGCATTTACTTGCTAATGTTACCACTTGTTCTCTGGTTTTCTCTGCTGTGCAGTTCTATTTAATTAGCACGGCACAGTGGTTAGCACTGCTGCCTCAGCACCTGGGTTCGATTCCCGGCGTGGGTCACTGTGTGGAGTCTGCACACTTTCCCTGTGTCTACATGGGTTTCCTCTGGGTGCTTTAGTTTCCTCCCACAGTCCAAAAGATGTGCTGGTTAGGTGCATTGGCCATGCTGAATTCCCCCATGGTGTTCCTGACCAGATGCCAGAATGTGGCAGCTAGGGGATTTTCACTCTAATTCCATTGCAGTGTTAATGTAAGCCTGCTTGTGACACTAACTTCTATGGAAGAGTTGCAGAGCAACTTTGCTATCTTGTGATAGCTATTCATTACTTCCACAAGTTCTCCTACTTTGCCTGTACCTGATTTAACGTAGCATTATAGTTGATAAAACTAAGTACAAGAAGAAAGGATCCCTAGTAATTTATCTAGACGGAAGCTTAGTAAAAGACTGCCCAACTTTTATAAGCACACAATCACATTGATACTCCATAACAATGGCGATTCAAATGTTGGTTTAGCTAAACATTTTGAAGTTTACCAGCTGGATGGAACAAATCAATAGATGACTTTGAGAGTTATTAGAATGTGCTGCTATGGCCAAGTTAAAGGCAGCACGCTACAGACTCTCCAACTTTAATAAATAAATCTCTAGCCGTCCTTCAATGTTTGTTTTCTTTCTCTTTCAGCTTCCTGCAGATGCGATCTTGGTTCTGTATAACTTTAACGGTCAGCCCAGTGGAGAAGCTTTGGTGACTTTCCCGACTGTAGAGATGGCTACACGAGCTGTATCGGAAAAGAATGGCCAACTTATTGGCCATCAGTGTGTAAACCTCAAACTGGTGTAAGAACCCACAGATCGACTCATGAGCCTTCATGCCAATGGGAAAAGGATGATCCTTCCTTTATTAAAAAAAAAGGAGTGTGGCCTTTGTACAGAATGTGTGGCAAAAAAGAGGAAACTGCATGTGTCGGATGCCCCCCCTTTCTGCCAAAAGGGTTGTGCACTAATGCAAAAGCCATAATAGACTGCAATATTCTGCATCAACCTATTTTTAAACTGCCAACTTGCATTTATGATTTTGACTTTATACTGATGTGGAAGTGACTTGCAAAACTTGATGCTAGGTGTAGTTAAGTTATATATTTTATTTAAACCTAGTAGCTTCAGAGCCACATGTAGACTCGCCATTCTTAACTTGCATGCAGTGTTTATGTTAAACCATTTGTATATTATGATACAAGGACGCTGCTTATAGGTAATGTCTTTAATGCATGCAATAGAAACTTTTTGTAAATGCCTATAAGCTATAAGGATGATTTTTTTACTCTTAAGATGGCTAAGTGACAAACTATCTGCTGTTGGAGCACTAAAATTTGTTATCCATGAATTCTTTCTCCCTGTGCCTTAATGCAAAGTGCAATATCAGCAGAACAAAGTTTTGAAAAGGCCTCATGTGAGGCTAAATGAGTTATGTACTTTAGTTAATAGAGCAAGTTTGAAACTTGCAACAGTATAAAATTGTATGCTTTGTATAGCCAAACAATAAAAGTTTAAAGATGCATGAATGAGTCTCAATTAGTTTTGCTTTTGGGAGCCTTTGAATGCAATGTAGATTTGAGTTTGGGGAGAATGAAATCCCCCTTTATGTCCCCCCCCCCCCCATCCACAAAAGCCGTTAAGGTGAACTGTATTTATAATCTTGAATGGGTTGACCTATGGTTTTCCTTTAGACTCTAGAGCTAGTTATCCCTTGCATCAAATTCCCCAATCTCACAGAAAAGCTTCCCACTCTAAAAAGAGACCCTCAAACCCAACCCAACCCTGGGAACACAACAAAAGTCCCCATCCTAACAGCCCCCTCCCCCTAGCACACACCACCTCAACAAATACCCTTCCTCAACCACCTAAAAAAAACCCAGCAGAATCCACTCACCCAATACCTTCTCCCCAGGGGCACCCACCAACATCCTTTTTTCCCCTCTGACCCAGCATCTCAGCAAAAAAAACCCACATACTTGACATAGCCTCAATCCATCACCCTCCACCCCCTACAACTAAACCAAATCAGAATCCACTGGATCAAATGTCCAGACACTTTGATAACATTCACCTCCTGAAGAAATCAGAGGAAATGGGAACAGGAGCTAAGTGGAAACCCATGGGGAAGAGGCCTCATCTAACCACCTAGTATCATAAAACCATAGAGACATATATTGGAGGCAAGCCCTTTTGGCCCACCGAATCTACTCCAACAATAACTACCACTAAAAATGGGTTAACCCCATTTTCCTACACTGGTTCCAGAATAGGGAATATTGGAGATTTCAAAGACCCACCTAAACATAACCTGAACTGCAGTAAGACTTTAGGTCTCATTTACCTCCCCAAGCAGTGCATTCCAGATAGCCACCACTCCCTGAATAAAAAAGATATTTTCTCAAGTCCCTCCTGAATCTACTGACCTTTTATCCTAAAAATGTGTCTCCCTGAGAAGGGAAACAACTGCTTCCTACTTGCCCTACCTGGGCCCTGCACTGTTTAATATGCTTTAATCATATCCCTGAGAGCAAACACAAGAGAAGTACTTACTCATCATCCTCACAATATCTTACACACGTAACAACCCCACCCAAGTCCCCAAAGGGCCAGAATGTCTCCCTTGTTAATCACTATGACTCTAGGCACTTACAGAATATTTCTGGACAATTTTAACCCCTAGACAATTTAACTCCTTTCTCCCCTGAAAAAAAAATACACCTCTGTCCACTGCACCACACAAAAAAAAATGAATAAAAAAGGAAAAGCTCCAGAAGACAAGCCACAGTAAAAGGGCAAGGGGTAACAAAGGTTGGACATGAGCTGAATGAAAAATGGCAGAGCAAGAAGAAAAGGGGGATGTGTCCTTAAACACTTGACTAAAAATGATGGTTGATGCAAAGGATAATTAAAAGAAACTTCAGAAATTGCTCCAGTTAGGGCTGCCAATGTATTGGGTGTGACAGAGTGAAGACAGATTTGTAACAGTAGAAGGAAGAGGATTTTTAGCAACACGTTTCACGAACACCAGAATCACCTCACAGTATGAGTAACTCCCTTCAAGAGTAGAGCTATGCATGTCATGACCATTCAACCCTTGCATCTACATTCTACCCCTCTGCCACCCCCAGAAAACCCTGGAGTCCAATTCCTCCCACTAAGTTTCAGGACTATATTGTGTCTTGTTGCATGTCTTGGCAGTTTGTTTCTCAGGGCACTGGTTATGGAAATGAACTAGTCCAATAGTTTGCTAGTGGACTAATGGATTGAATTTGGTCAATTGGGTCGATGTTGCCGGGAAAAAACAGTTGCCGATGAAAACTAATTGCTGATATGCACCTCCTGGAGGTTTGGCTTGTTCAGTAACCTCACCAGTGCCACCAGGAGCATTGATCACCATTGAGACAGGTTAGAGATTCCTGTGGCAGAGGGTCTGAGTGCTGATAGGGAAATCTGAGATCAGGGGTGATGCCTTCCCTTTGCTTCAAAAGCCCTAACCCCCTGGGTGCCAATGGAAGCTGCCTCCATCTAACTAGCAACCTACCCACTTGGCAGGGAATTAGTCTGCCATCTGCACAATGTTGGCAGCTTGGTAAAATGGCCTTTGCGTATTTTAACTAAGCTGCCTGCCTTTTTGTGGCAGACACACTGCCCAATTCCAGTTGGCAAAAATCCCCAAAATGGTCAGGAAGCTGACCCAACATAGTGGCCACAATATTACTGCCCTTATTCCCATTCCCATTCCCATCCCCATTCCCACCTCCTGGGGGCCAGTAATATTCTGCCCACTGTCGTACTTCATTTTATAATTCTCTTGTGAGGTGACTTGGGATGCATCAATATGTTAAAGGTGCTATATAAATATAACTTGTTTGTTGTACTTCACTTGGAGAAAGATCTAGCTCATCAATGACTTGATATTACCTGAGCAGCCTGAATAGTTATGCCATGGAGTGTGGTGATGCAGTAAAGTTGAAGTGCAGTCAGTATGTAAAACTGTTTCTGAATGAAGTCCTGAGGTACGGTGAGTACTGTCCCTGCCTTTGGGCTCGACTTTGTGTTCAAGACCCTCTCCAGGGCTTGATAGCTAAGGATGGTGCATTCATAAAGTGGCCAAACAGGGTGGTTATCAACATGTAAATCCTTCTGTGGGAGCAGGAGAGGTTCCTGGTTGGTTATGTAGTGGAAAGAAATTGGAGCAGCTACCACCACTATCTGCAGCTTCAGACACAGAAACTCAGGTTCCTTGGGGGCCATTGGTTGTCTTGGCTGGCTGGGTAGCTGCTGTGGATCAGACTGGTGTCTGTAGCATAGGGTTTGACCCCATTCCAGCTGCCTCCTTGCCCTACCCTGATCTTAACCAGGTGACATGGTAATAAGTTTCTTCTGTACACCAGCGGGTCGGATCTACCTTTGGGCAGGGAACTTAAGAAGGAGAATGTTTCTGAGGAGAGGCACGCAATTGAAGAACAGGAAAAGCGAAGGATAGAATCATCTCTTACTGGAGCCACCAGGCAGGGGCAACACTGGAGGATAAAGAGATTGGAAAAGAGCTGGAGGGGCAAATGCTTAATTCTGGTGAACACTGGAACAGTTAAGAAGGGAGAATATGTTAGGCTCAGTCACAGAGGATGTTATCCATGACTGAGGCTGATCCTCAAACCTCATCACCTGTTTCTTTTGCAAAAAGGTCTCCTCATTTTGACTTATTTGTTCAGCCATCCCTCTTAACCCTGCTTTACTATGCATAATGCCCACATCCATACAAACAGCTGCATAAAAATGCAACTTGCTGCTTTGAAAGTATTTCTATCTGCATTTGTGTCTCAGTATAATGATGCATGACCCAGAAGATCAGGTAGATTTACCATCAAAGCACAAGAGACTATCTGCTATTATTTACACACAGCAATAAATCTGGTTAACCTGCTATTAGCTGGAAGCTGGCAATAAATCTCTCTCCAGCCGTGGCTGGACTCTACAAGGTTTGTGCACTAATGCTAAAGTAAAAGTTTTAACACCTGAGCTGGAAAATGATTGTTAATATTTGTAAGCCTATATGTTCATAGAACCCCCACAGTGCAGAAGGAGGCCATTTGGCCCATCGAGCCTGTGCCAACAACAATCCTACCCAGGGCCAGTAACCCCACATATTCACTCTGTTAATCCCCTGACTCTAAGGGACAAATTTAGCATAGCCAATCAACCTAACCCACACATCTTTTGGACCATGGCAGGAAACCAGAGCACCCAGAGGGAACCCACGCAGACATGGGGAGAACATGCAGACCCCACACAGACAGTGACCCAAGCCGGGAATCGAACCCAGGTCCCTGGCACCATGAGGCAGCAGAGCTAGCCACTGTGCCACTCTATGTATAGCTACTCTTCCATCAGATCACAATTAGTTTGCTTTCAAATGAGTTCTGCAAACTTACCTTTGAGGCCTTGCAACAGAGAGAAAACCATTTTCTCAATTCCTGTTCGGAAGGAAATGCAGTGGGTGCTAGAAATCTGAAATTAAAAGCAGAAATTTTACAATTTCCCAACAGCACGCATGGTGAGAGAGGAAATGAGCGAACATTGAAGGTTCTAATGAAAGGTCACTGATCTGGAATATTAACTCTGTTTCTCTCTGCACAGATGATGCCTGAATGGTTGAGAACTTTGTGTTTCAATTCTTGGTTCCAGGTCACTGTTTTACACTTGATAAACTTTTGCACTAAAGTCAGAGAGAGACAGGCAGATTGGTTCAATTTCCAATGTGTTATTGGAATATGATGAATTCTATATTTTATGTATACGTATCCAGAGTTCAGCTTAATGAAAACCATCCTTAGAAATTAGAATTGCAAAGTATTTCAAGTTAATATGGACTTTAGAATTTAGTTCAGGGCTAAATGCCGGCTAGTGTGGAATTCTGTTGGCACGAGGCAGAAGTTGAAGTCAGGGTCCACCTGTTAAAGGGTCATCGCCCTAATGTTTTCCCAGTCTCTCAATCCATTTCCAACAGTGTGGAGATGGCAGTGTTGGACTGGGGTGGGCACAGTAACAAGTCTCACAACAGTTTAAAGTCCAACAGGTTTATTTGGAGTCATGAGCTTTTGGACCGCAGCTCCTTCATCAGGTGAGTGGAGAGGTAGGTTTCACAAACACAGCATACAAAGACAAAGACACAATTGTAAGACAATAAAAGCAAATTACTGCGGATGCTGGAACCTAAAACCAAAAGAGAACATAAGAACATAAGAACATAAGAAATAGGAGCAGGAGTAGGCCATCTAGCCCTTCGAGCCTGCCCCGCCATTCAATAAGATCATGGCTGATCTGTTGTGGCTCAGTTCCACTTTCCCGCCCTCTCCCCATAACCCTTAATCCCCTCTCTTATCAAAAACCCATCAACCCGCTTCTTAAAAATATTTAGCGAGGCAGCCTCCACCACTTCAACGGGCAGAGAATTCCAGAGATTCACCACCCTTTGAGTGAAGAAGTTCCTCCTCAACTCCGTTCTAAACCGCCTCCCCTTTATCTTGAGGCTGTGCCCCCTAGTCCTACTGTCTTTTTTGAGCGGGAAGAGTCTCTCCACCTCTATCCTATCCATCCCATTCATCATCTTATACATCTCAATGAGATCTCCCCTCATTCTTCTAAACTCTAGCGAGTACAAGCCTAGTTTAGTCAGCCTCTCCTCATAGCTCAACCCCCTCAACTCCGGTATCAGCCTAGTAAACCTCCTCTGCACTCCGTCCAGGGCCAAAATATCCTTGCGCAGGTGCGGCGCCCAAAACTGCACACAGTACTCCAGCTGCGGCCTCACCAATGCCCTATACAGCTGCAGCAAGACCTCCCTACTTTTATATTCAATCCCCCTCGCTATGAAGGCCAGCATCCCATTCGCCTTCCTGACCACCTGCTGCACCTGCAAGCTGGGTTTTTGCGACTCACGCACAAGGACCCCGAGGTCCCTCTGCACCGTCGCCTGCTGCAGTTTTTCGCCACGTAAGTAATAGTCCTTCCTACCATTCTTCCTACCAAAGTGGACCACCTCACACTTGCCAACATTAAATTCCATTTGCCATTTCCTGGCCCATTCGCCCAGCCTATCTAGATCCTTCTGCAGACTCTCCACACCCTCCGCACAATTTGCCTTTCCCCCAATCTTGGTGTCATCAGCAAATTTCGACACCCTGCACTCGGTTCCCTCCTCCAGATCATCTATATAAATGCTGGAAATGCTGGAAAATGCTGGAAAATCTCAGCGGGTCTGGCAGCTTCTGTAAGGAGAAAAAGACCTGACATTTCAAGTCCAGATGACCTTTTGACAAAACTGCTGAGATTTTCCAGTATTTTCTCTTTTAATTGCAAGATAACATTTGGAATGTGAGTCTTTACAGGTATAGACAGTGCAAGTGGAGAGAAGGATAATCGCAGGTTAAAGAAGTGTGAATTCTCTCAAGCTAGGACAGTTAGTAAGATTTTGCAAGCCCAGACCAAAAGGTGGGCGTTACAGATAGTGTGACATGAATCCAAGATCCCTGTTGAGGCCGTCCTCATGTGTGCAGAACTTGGCTATCAGTTTCTGTTCAGCGATTCTGTGCTGTCGTATGCCTTGAAGGCCACCTAGAAGGATGCCTACTCGAAGATCGGAATGTTTTGGAGGTGGGGACAGAAATTGAGGCCTTGGTTGAGAACTTTGATTTTGTCTGGTTGAAGGGTGTGGTTCGACAAGTGGATAATGGACTTCCCTGCAGTGGTACCGTTTTCTACTTTGGAATGGGGGGAGGCTTGGTTGCTGCTGGTGGTGAAGACAGACTTTAACCTAGTTTTGTGAGGCTTCTTATACCATTTCCAACAGAGCAGTAATTGTGTTGAAAGCAGAGAGATGCATAAAGCTTTGAAATATGCTCAGGAGAACTTGCTTGGTAGCTATGTTCCTTGCCCAAAATGAAAGGAACAATTGCTGGATCGAGTCCCGGGAATGAAGTGGGTCAAATGGAGAAAGTTACAGTAAAGAGCAGTGTCGAAATTGTGACAAAAACATCAGAATATTTAGATTAGTTACAGAAATGGAAAAGGAACTATCGAGAAGAGAACAAAGTATTCTCTGAATAAGCTAGTGAAGTGCCTTGTTGTGGTTTACTATGTTAAAGGTACTATTTAAATGCAAGTTGTTGTGTGCAATACTTTAAGGAAATAACATCCTAAAGCATAAGAACATAAAGAACATAAGAAATAGGAGCAGGAGTAGGCCATCTAGCCCTTCGAGCCTGCCCCGCCATTCAATAAGATCATGGCTGATCTGTCGTGGCTCAGTTCCACTTTCCCGCCCTCTCCCCATAACCCTTATATGCAAAGCTTATTTATAATCTATACTTTATCTATAATTTATACTCTATCTATCATCTAAACTTTATTTATAATCCTGCTTTTGTGGTCTTATTAGGTAGATTTATGCTGGCAAGTATTTGGATTCCTAAAAATTCCTACATTCATATGTGGCACTAATAGCATGCAAAATGACCGCTGCTTCCTCCTAGGGATGGCATGTTATTCGCAACCTTTAAGAGACATCCGCATGGCTACATGAATAAGGATGGAATAGATGGATATGGACCGAGTAAGGGCAGAAGGTTTTTTTCAGTTTAGTTAGGGCATCATGTTCCACACAGGCTTGGAGGGCTGGAGGGCCTGTTCCTCCAGCCCTTTCTTTGTTCTTTGTGTCTGAAATTTAAAATGGTCTGGCTCAGCCTGTATGTAACCGCTTCAAAAGAAAAAGCAGAATATTAAAATTCCTGCACTTGCAGGATCCCAGGCCTCCTGAATATGTGAGCCCCATGTAATCAACTCAAGTCAAATCGCCAGCTCACTTTGCTGAGCAACTTATTGCTACATGTTTAGCTTGGAAATTCATGGAACTCATAGGACCACCACTCTACAATCACATTACCCCAACCAGCCCCTCAAACCACTGACATCCTATCCAAGCTCATCACCACACCCCCACCTTAGCACATCATCACCCAATCCACCACACCACCTCCCTGCCCAATCTCCCTTCATCTCTCACCTAAAGTTGTAAAGTTTATTTATTAGTCACAAGTAAGGCTTACATTAACAATGCAATGAAGTTACTGTGAAATTCCCCTAGTCACCACACTCTGGCACCTGTTTGGGCCAATGCACCTCACTAGCATGTCTTTCAGACCGTGAGAGGAAACCAGAGCACCCGGAGGAGACTCACAGAGACATGGGAGTACATGCAAACTCTACCCAGACAGTAACCCAAGCTTGGAATTGAACCCAGGTCCTTTGCACTGTGAGGCAGCAGTGCTAACCACTGAGCAATGGTGCTACACCTCACTATCTGTTCCAATCCACCAGCTCCCCATCTCCACTTTCCTCACTACTCCAGCCCCTCCGTAACAATCACAGACTTTCAAACTAATCAGTGGCAACCTTGAATTGGAAATCACAGATTAAGCATGATCACCAAACACAACTTACATCTATTGCGATTGGGTATCTGGATCAAGCTGATACACCAGTATTTTCCTGGCCATTAGAAAGAAAGACTGAGATTGCAGACAGCGCCTCAGGTTAACATCTCCTTCAAAAGGCTGCACTTCCAACAGTGCTGCACTCCCCACTTACAGCACTCCCCTCTTTCATTTAGATTTTATGTACAAGATTGTCAGTGGGATTTGAACGAACAAACTTTCTGATTCAGAAGTGAAGCTTCTAGCACTGATCAATGACTGACACCACAAGATTGATGGCTGATAATAATGTACAAACCCTATCCAACTGGAGAATTAGGCCATTCGGCCTGTCAAGTCTGCTCCGCCACTCGCTCATGGCTGAAATGCTCCTAATCCCTATTTTCCTGCCTTCTCCCAGTAACCCTTCAACCCATTACCAATTATAAGTTTGTAAGATATAGGAGTAGAATAATTATCCACAAGAATCCTAAAATGATCCCATTTTAGAATAAAAATTATATATTTGTAAAATTTAAATTGATTGCTCCATTCAGGGGCCATACAATTCCTTTTCAGAACTTTCCACCTCTCCCGAACCGCCCCCTCCCCCCCACCCACCCCCCCTCCCCCCGCCAACACCCCAACTCCAAAAAAGGAGTATGAGTAAATATATGCCTGTCAGTCAGTCTTCAAAGGGTTAATTGAGATTGGTGAGTCTGTTCAATTTTCTCTCTCATGCTCGGGGTGAATTATTAGCCATGATACATGTACCAGGCTCCCCCATGTGGAGAAAAGCTGAATAACGTGAATTTTCTTCTAAATTGTTGTGCTGTAAAATTATCATTGAGTCATACTGCACCAGGACGTCAAATTGGGGAGGGAAGGGTTGGGGGTACCCCAAAGATATGCTTGGAACCCATCCCCCTAGGAGGTTGACAGGTAAGAGTTTTCAAGGCAATTGTCCTGCACTGGGGACTATTTGAAAATGTGATTCATACCGCATATCTCAGATGGTTCTAGCTGTTTGACATCAGTAGTTACCCTAAAACATTTAGAAGCCTTAAAAATGCTTCTAATTTCCCCACACAGTGCCACAGTGGTTGGCACTCCTGCCTCACAGTACCAGGGTCCCAGGTTTGATTCCTGGCTTGGGTCACTGTCTATGCGGAATTCTTCCTATGTCTGCGTGTGTTTCCACCGGGTGCTCCAGTTTCCTCTCACGATCCCAAAGGCGTGTTGGTTAGGTGCATTGGCCATGTTAAATTCTTCCTCAGTGTTCCCTGACAGGCGCTGGAGTGTGTAACTTCATTGCAGTGTTAATGTAAGCCTACTTGCAACACCAATGAATAAACTTATAAAACCCTTTCCCGACCCTGTAAGGGACTCCCCTATCTCCCCCACCGCCCAGATTACAACCCCACCAGGCCCACACCCCCATCCCACCCCACCAGGCCTGTCTCTCAACTCACTTCCTCCCCCCAAATGCCAGTCCTGATTCTGACTCCCACTGCCCCCAAATGACCCTCTCCCCCAACCCTCTCCCTAAGGCTTGTCTCACCCCTGAGGTCTGACTCAACCCCGAGACTCGAAATCTGCCCCCCGAGACACCCACCCATCACCAAATCATACCCAAATATCTTATACACTTATCTTCTCCTTGGCCTGTCGAGGATCATTGAACTTGGCTGGATCTTAAACTGGATCTTTGCAGCAGCCAGCACAGTCAAAAAGTCAACATGGACTCCTTACCTCCGGCTTTACAGCCTTTCGACCCTAAGAGCCTGGAGTCAAGCTGAGTATTTGCAAAAAAAAACACAAGAATTGACATAGTTGGACAACAGGTAGACAGGTGATTGTTGGTGAGTATTAGTGCTTTTAAGGTGAGGATAATGGCTTAAACTAAGACTGAGAAACTATAAAGCACCGTATTAAATTTATAGTTTAGCTACTTATCCTCATTAATATAACTGCAAATAACCATTGAATAAACCGACAACAGGTGAGGCCCAGGAACAGAGCAACGCTAACTATGAATGGGATTTTCCAGCCCTTTGCTCTGACGAGATCTTCCAGTCCCGCTGATTGCTACCCCACATGGCGGTTCCCCGGCAGCAGGGCGCATGAGGCATACAATGTGCTGTAGTCTTTGGCGGGATTGGAAGGGCACACTGACAGCCAATGGTGAGCCGCCTCTGCTGCTGGCAAACCCGCCATGACGGGACTGGAAAATTCCGGACTGCTAGCCTGGATTGAATAGGATGGAAACAACAAAAAAATTGCAAAGTAATACCACAGGTCAAAAAAAACCACAATGGGGAGCAACTGTTCATCTTTTAATCAAATCTACATTAATCAACTGTAAAGTAGGACTTGATCAATGAATTGCTATAAATAGTAGATCCAATTTATTTAACTTATAATTACAATCAGTGCTCAATTTATTAATCAAGTCTAGAAGATGAAGTTTAAATTAAATAACAGGGGATGGAACACAAGTGGTTTTTGCAGAAAATTAAAACCTGAGGAATATAAATACTAAGAATTAAGTAAAATATTTCACATAGTACCTCACAAAATAATGTGATTTCAGCAGAAGGAAGCAGCTGACTGGTAAAGTTAGTTAATAATCTAATCAATAAAGGCATGGCAAGTTGTATGGAATGCATGCCTTGTTCCACGTGGGAACTCGAGGATGCTTCTCATGATGTGTACAATCACAGATGCAATATCACAACTTAAGTGGCAACTGGGGTCACTGCGCTGCACGAGCAAGGCTGCAGGTTTCCTGATTACCATGTTTCTGGATGGGGTCACCACGCAGATTAAGGGCGTGCAGACAGAGAGGGAATGGGTGACTGCCAGGTTGTCAAGAAGGACCAAGCAGATAGTACACAGGTCCTTAGAATGCATCTCACTTGCAAACCAGTCAGGTACACCAAGAGCCAAGTTCATGGCATCAGCGCAGTTGCACAAGGGGGCTGGAGAAACACTTGGAAAGCAATAGTAATAGGGAATCCTATAGTAAGGCCCTTATTTGGCCACAGATGTGAGTTCAGACTAGTATGTCAGCTCCCTTGTGGCAGGGCCGAGGACCATCATTGAGTGTTCCACGACATTCTGAGGGTCCAGAAGTTACAATGCATATTGGTAGAAAGAGGGATAGGGTCTTGCAGGCAGACGTAGGGCTCTGGGAACAAACTAGCAATCGGGACTCCAAGTTAAAATCTCCAGTTTACTTCTGGTCCCACAGGCGAGTGATTATAGAAATAGGAGGATAGAGCAGATGAATATATGGCTGGAGAAATAGTGCAAGAGGGAGGGCTTTGAATTCTTAGAACATTGGGATTGGGCTGGGGGACATGGATAGGCCGGACACGTTGCACCTGATCAGAGCCAGGACCAATGTCCTCATGAGGGGATTTACTTGTGCTGTTGGGGATGGTGTAAATTAAGTTGGCATGGGTGTGGGAACCAGGAGAGACCCACGAGAGAGGAAAACCAAGCTGGGCAAAGAACTGGGAGGGACAGTCAGCGCTTCAATAAAAAATAGGTGGGGGCAGAGTAAGAGAGAATGTAATAAGGTTTAAATAAGGCTTACTGTGCATGTATGTGAATGCATGGAGTGTGGTGAAGAACATTGAAGATTTGCAGATATAGGTAGCCACAATGGAGAGTGATGTTGTGGTGATAATAGAAGCCTAGCTCAATATGGGTGAGGTTAGTTACCAAATGTTCCAAGATATTCGTGAAGGAAAGAGAAGAGGGCTGGCAGTATTAATTGAGGTGAACATTAGAGTGGTAAAGAGAGAGAGATGAAGAGCAAAATCTTATAGAAGTGATGGTGTATCTCACATTGGCTGAATGATCAATGAGAGCCCCCCCATCACGTCTTTCTAGGAAGGTCATATCATGTGACCTTCCAGAGGTGGAAGCTCCGCCTACCAAGAACTGCGACCCAATCAGAGGCTGGCAGCTCCATTGAATCACAAGATCACTGGGAAGGCAGTGGCCAATGTTGATGCAACCTTCATCTGAGGTCAAGGGTCATCACAGGTGAATGATGGGGAGCGGCGGGGCAGAGACAAGTGGTGCTGGCCTAAGGGTGTGGGATAAACAGCAAATGCAAGGGCATGGTCAGCAGACCTTCACTTAACAATGCTGGGTCTCTAAATCAAAGCATTCTTTCTGGTTGTATCACAGCTTGGCATTGTTCTTGCTCTGCCCAAGAATGTAAGAAACTACAAAGGGTCATGAACGAAGCCCAGTCCACCACTCAAACCAGCTCCCATCCATTGACACAATACATGGTAAAAAGACAAAATCAATTCTTGCAGGGGATAAGTATCTCAAGAGAAAAAAATGCAGGGCTACAGGGGATAAGTGGGGGTTGTGTGTGAGCAGAGTGGACTAGCTAAGTTGCTCTTACAGGAAGCCGCACAGACACGATGGGCTGAATAATCTCCTTCTGTGCTTTCACCATTCAATGAAAGAAAGTCCCTTTAATTGTACGCACAAGTATATTTTGTTGCCAGTCTGGAATGGCAAGTATGCTTCTGATTATTCCGTTTCTTTGCCCCAAGCTGAAGCACATTTTCCTGGTGCTCCTTTATTTGGACAGTTAAACACGGAGAATGCTCCCTCTGTCACAAGGAGCCATTGGGTTACTAGTTAATGAGTAAACCATGTCAAAGCTTCCAATCTGATTCAAGGCCTGCTCCTTACTACAATGGAGCTCTTGTAGTGGTTCCTGCTGTCTTGTCGAAGTGGGACTAATTGAAATTGTACAACTCTCCGTGTTATTCCTGCAAATCAATTCTTAACAGTTTACAATGGACTTTAAGTAACCGGACAAGGTTAAGGTCTAATCTTCATAGAATGAAAGCCTGTTAAGAGTCCATAAAAATATAAAATAAGTTTGAATTTTTAAAGAAGCCTCTTATTTATTTGTGTTTTCAATATTGCAGCAATAAAATTGCAATGCTGTAGAAGTTG
This sequence comes from Carcharhinus amblyrhynchos, assembly GCF_965287045.1. Classification (NCBI taxonomy): domain Eukaryota; kingdom Metazoa; phylum Chordata; class Chondrichthyes; order Carcharhiniformes; family Carcharhinidae; genus Carcharhinus; species Carcharhinus amblyrhynchos. Next base: position 43,333,115 of record NC_137327.1, on the reverse strand, counting down.
TGGTATTAATATTTATGCATCCACTAAAACTTTGAATATTTAAATAGCAACAATTGAAGTTTAACATGAAGTTCAAATGTGATGCGAAATCCCAACTCAAAGTGGGATTACTGATTGCTGAAACTGACTGAAATAGCTATGTATCTGCTGTTAAAGGTCTTGCATCTGTGTCAAATCATGTTGTAGCGAGTCTTCAGCCAACCACTTGACAGAACCAGAGTTCTATCTCTTCAAGCAGCCTACTAATCAAACTCTTAACGGGCTGTTCTCCCCTCCGCCCCCAGCCCTCCCCGCTCCTCCACCCCCACCCCCTCCCCCCAACACCTCCCCCAACAGCAAATCTTAATGCCAATGAGTTTTGTTGCATTAGTCAGTATCACTGAGAGTTCTTGATAAGATTCCAGAACATTTGTACTTTTCGAACCAGCACAGCCCCTGGTTCACTTTGCAGAACATCATGGAAGCTCCATTTACCTATCCAATGTAAAAAGCCATTGATTAAATATTACCAAATCTACGATCCATGTATTCACTCATTAACTGATAGGATAAGTGAAAGGTCAGTAATGTTCTTGATCTATAGGGGATTCAGAATAGTTCCCAGTGCTTCAGTGAAAAGCTCTACATCCTGTCCTAAATTCAAAATCCAAAATTTATTTTATGATCTGCATCTCAACTTTGATCAGAAACTCTTTTGCACTCTGGGTGTAGAGAGGTGAATTTTCCTCTTCCACTCTTCCTATAGTTCCCTATTCAGAGTTCAGCGTCCAGTAAATATTTTCTTTGTTAAAGGATCACTTCCATTTCTATCATTCAGGAGTCTTGAAGGTGCTTTTTATCTGTCTTGAAATATATATTCTGCTGCCTGGAAGAAAGGTCCATATGAGGTGCTACACATACACACCAACCTCTTCAACATTAAGTTGTAAATATTTGGGCAGTGCCAGTAATAGTGTCTACACTCTCTGAATGTTTTAATGAATGCAAGATAGTTTGCAAGGGTCCTCAGGCATCCTTGGGTAATTTTAAACCTGGGTTGATATTGTGTGGGACTTTCACTCTATGTAACAATGGTTAGCACTGCTGCCAAAGACCCAGGTTCAATTCTGGCCTTGGGTCACTGCCTGTGTGGAGCTTGCACATTCTCCCTGTTTCTGCGTGGGTTCCCTCCAAGTGCTCCAGTTTCCTCCCACAGTCCAAAGTTGTGCAGGCCATGCTAAATTGTCCCTTAGTATCCCAGGTTGTATAGGTTTGGGGAATTAGTGGGGCAAATATGTTGGGTTATAGGGATAGGCCCTGGGTAAGATGCTCTGTCAGAGTTGGTGCAGACTAGATGGGCTGAATGGTCGCCTTCTGCACTGTAGGAAATCTATGATACATGGAGCATGAAATAAAAACAAAGGGTGACAATCCCCTCTGTGGAATCTCATTTTACTTTGTTTTGGTGTCAGGTCAGATTCTGACTCTGGTTTTACATTTCACATTTAGTATCAGAACAACGCAAAGTCTCCTTTCCAAAAATGTTACAATTTATTGCGAATGTGCCCTAAGTGGGTGCACCTCTCAATGTGAGCTGATTCTTTCCTGTCACTGTGTGAACAGACAGATAGAAGCTATATGCGCATTGACATTTTACTCTGGCAAACATTCAAAGCCAAATTTGACTTGCAGCCAACCTAGAATCTTCCTGGTATGACTAAATTTGGAAACATGCAAGGTGTAAATTTTGCCAGCTTTGTGAATAGAATCCATGAGAACGCTTGTTTCAACCAGCAGATGTGAGAAATTTTATGCTCCACGTTGGCTAAAGGAATATATGTTCTTCTCGTGATAAAGAACTTTGATGAAATGACTGGAGTGGTTTCTCCATAAAATGTTTGTGTCACAAGCCACAAGCTTTTTCTTCCAAAATCGAATGTGCTGTTGTACTCCTGAAACTCGTCCATGGAGTGCTTGAATCACAATGCTGAGCATGATTTTCTAACATGACCGTCTTAGCATGCTAGTGGGAAGTGGGAAGGCCAGGCCTTCCTCCATAAAGAAGTGTTAAAACATCAACAGGAGAGTGGCTCCTGGCAATGATTCTGCTTTAGTGATTACCAGATTGCTACCAATCAGCAGGAGCAGGAGCACTGCTGCCTCACAGCACAAGGCACCCAAGTTTGATTCCCGGCCTGGGAAAGATGCTCTAGTCAGTGCAAACTCTATGGGCTGAATGGCCTCTTTCTGCACTGTAGGGATTCTATGGTTAATAAGAAGGACTTTACAGGTAACAGGACTAGTTTTACTGTTGTCTTTTCTGGTGCTTAGAATTATGTCTTGTGGCCTGTCTGGTTTCATTGAACATCTTCTTGTACCATGGTGCCATAGTTAGTTAGCTCATCTACCCTACAGCCCTACATCTCATTCAAACACGAGATCCTCAAGGGGTGGCACGGTGAACACAGTGGTTAGCACTGCTGCCTCACTGTGCCAGAGACCTGGGCTCAATTCAAGCCTCGGATCACTGTCTGTGTGGAGTTTTCGCGTTCTCACCTTGTCTGTGTGGGTTTCCTCCAAGTGCTCCAATTTCTTCCCACAATCCAAATATGTGCAGGTTATTTGGATTGGCCTTCCTAAATTGCCTCTTAGAGTCCCAAGTTGTGTAGGTTAGGGGTTACGGTTTTGGAGGGATTGGGTAAGATGCTGAGTCAGTGTAGACTCAACGGGCCGAATAGTCACCTTCTGCACTGCAGGGATTCTATGGTTCTATGAAATTCAATTGCCAAGACTGAGGCTCCTGCGTTCCTTTCCTCTGGGTCCTCGTACCTGTGATACTTACACACTCCTGACCAAATCAGAAGATCCTATCTAAAGTGGCATAGCTACTTCCTGGTACAAAGCATCCAGGCATCTTTCCCCATCCCTGATGTGTCTGCAGCTCAGTCTCCTGCTCAATGACTGTGAGCCATAGCTCCTGGAGCTGCAGATGCGTTTGCCCTGGATCACAGTGACATCCAAAAGCTTCCACATGCTGCAGCCATGATACATCACCTGTCGTGCTATCCTTAACATGTTTTAATTCATTACTTAATTATATTATTCACTTATTTATTTTTGTTTTGTTAATATATTCAATATTAAAGATCCCACGGCACCATGTTGAAGAGCAATATTAATCCCTCAATCAAAATAACAAATGAGGAGATTGTCTAAGCATAATCACATTGCTGTTCGGGGGCAGTTTGCTCTGCGCATATTGACTTCCATGTTTCCTACAATACAACAATGGTTGCAGGCTAGGTGGATTGGTCGTGCTAAATTGCCCCGTAGTGTCGGGAAGACTTGCTAGGGTAAATGCATTGGGCCTAGGTGGGATTATGGTCAGTGGAGATTTTGTGGGCTGAATGGCCTCCTTCTACACTATATGTTTCTGTGATTACGCTCTAAAAGCATTTCATTGCCTGTAAAGCACTTTGAGATGTCTGATGGTCATGAAAGGTGCAAAAATATACTTTATTTGTAAATCTGTGAGAACATTACAAAAATTCATATGGGAGGATTTAAACTAGTTTGGCGGGGGGGTAGAAACCAAAGCAAAGGTGAATTAACTGAAAGGGAACCAGAGAATAGGGCCAGTAAGACTCAGAGAGGTGGGATGTGTTTGCTAATCAAAGAGTCTGGTGGATTGAAGTGCATTTGTTTCAATGCGGGAAGTGTAACAGGCAGATGGAATTTAGAGCTTGAATTAGTACTTGGAACAATGATGTTTTTGCTATTACAGGGAAGGACAGGATTGGCAGCTTAACATTCCAGGGTACAGATGTTTCAGGCGGGATAGAGGGGGATGTAAAAGGGATACACCATTGGTTAAGGGGAACATCACAGCTGTACTACAGGAGGACACCTCAGAGGGCTCTTACAGCGAGGCAATATGGGTAGAGCTCAGGAATAGGAAGGGCATAGTCACAATATTGGGGTTTACTATAGGCCAGCAGGAGACAGAGGAACAGATATGTAGGCAGATTTTGGCAAAGTGTAAAAATAACAGGGTTGTTGTGATGGGAGGTTTTATCTTCCCCTGTATTGACTGGTACCCATTTAGTGTGAGAGGTGTGGATGGTGTAGAGTTTGTAAGGAATGTTTAGGAGGGCTTCTTGAAACAATATGCAGATAGTCCAACTAGGTGAGGGGTCGTACTGGACCTAGTACTGGGGAATGAGCCCGGCCAAGTGGTCGATGTTTCAGTAGGGGAGCAGTTCAGGAACAGTGACCACAATTCAGTAAGCTTTAAGGTACTGATGGATAAAGATAGGTGTAGTCCTCAAGTTAAGGTGCTAAACAGGGGGGGAAGCTAATTATAACAGTGTTAGGCAGGAACTGAAGAATGTAGATTGGGGACAAATGTCTAAGGGCAAATCAACATCTGGCATGTGGGGGGCTTTCAAGTATAAGTTGATAGGGATTCAGGACTGGTACATTCCTGTAAAGATGAAGAATAAGCATGGCAAGTTTTGGGAACTTTGGATAACGAGAGATATTGTGAGCTGAGTCAAAGAGAAAAAGGAAGCATTTGTCAAGATTAGGAGGCTGGGAATACATGAAGCAAGTGTGGAATACAAGGAAAGTAGAAAGAAACTTAAGCAAGGAGTAAGAAGTGCTAAAAGAGGTCATGAAAAGTCATTGGCCGGCAGGATTAAGGAATATCCCAAGGCTTTTTATACATATATAAAGAGCAAGAGGGTAGCCAGAGAGAGGGTTGGCCCACTTGAGGACAGAGGAGGGAATCTATGCATGGAGCCAGAGGAAATGAGTGAGGTATTAAATGAGTACTTTGCATCAGTATCCACCAAGGGGAAGGACTTGGTGGATGATGAGTCTGGGAAAGGGTGTGTAGATAATTTGTGTCATGTTGAGATCAAAAAGGAGGAGGTATTGGGGTTCTTGAGCAACATTAAGATAGACGAGACCCCAGGGCCTGATGCGATATACCTCGGAATAGAGAAAAAGGGAGGAAATTGCTGGGGCCTTGAGAGAAATCTTTGTATCCTCACTGGCTATAGAGGAGGTCCCAGAAAATTGGAGAATAGCCAATAGAAGAGTAGCAAGGATAATCCAGGTAATTACAGGCCAGTGAGCCTTATGTCAATGGTAGGGAAAGTATTAGGGGATTCTTTGAGACAGAATTTACTCCCGCTTGGAAATAAGTGGACATATTAGCAAGAGCAACATGGTTTTATGAAGGGGAGGTCAGGCTTCACTAACTTGATCGAGTTTTTCAAGGAAATGATGAAGATGATTGATGAGGGTAGGGCAGTGGATGTTGTCTACGTGGATTTCAGTAAATCCCTTGACAAGGTCCCTCATGGCAGAATGGTGCAGAAGGTGCTACCCTTCTTAAAGAAAGGAACAACTTTGGCTATTCTCCAATCACCTGGGACCTCCCCTGTAGCCAATGAGGATACAAAGATTTCTCTCAAGGCCCCAGCAATTTCCTCCCTTTCTCTCTATTCTGGGGTATAATGCATTGCATCAGAGGTGAGCTAGTAAGGTGGATACAGAACTGACTCGGTCATAGAAGACAGAGGGTTGCAATGGAAGGATGCATTTCTGGATGGAAGGCTATGACAAGTGGCGTTCCTCAAGGATCAGTGCTGGGACCTTTGCTGTTTGTAATATATATGAATGATTTGGAGGAAAAGGTAACTGGATTGATCAGTAAGTTTGTAGACCTCACAAAGATGGATTTGTGGATAGCGATGAGGACTTTCGGAGGATACAGCAGGATATAGATCAGTTGGAGACTTGGACAGAGAAAAGGCAGGTGGAGTTTAATCCAGATAAATGCATTTTGGAAGGTCTAATACAGATGGGAAATATACAGTAAATGGCATAACCCTTAAGAGTATTGATAGGCCAAGGGATCTGGGTGTACACTTACACAGGTCACTGAAAGTGGCAATGCAGGTGGAGAAGGTAGTCAAGAAGGCATATGCATGCTTGCCTTCATCGGCCAGGGTATTGAGTTTAAAGTTTGCAAGTCACGTTGCAGATTTATAGAACCTTAGTTAGGTCACACTTGGAATATAATGTTCAATTCTGGTTGCCACACTACAAGGAGGACGTGGAGGCTTTGGAGAGGGTACAGAAAAGATTTACCAAGATGTTGCCTGGCATGGAGGGCAATAGGTATGAGGAGAAGTTGGAGAAACTTGATCTGTCTCACTGGAACGACAGAGATTGAGGGGCGACCTGATGGAAGTCCACAAGATTATGAGGGGCATGGACAGAGTGAATAGTCAGAAGCTTTTTCCCAGGGTGGAAGAATCAATTACTAGGGGGCATAGGCTTAAGGTGCGAGGGGCAAGGTTTAAAGGAGATGTATGAGGCAAGTTTTTTACACAGGGGATGGTGGGTGTTTGGAACTTGTTGCCGGGAGAGGTAGTGGAAGCAGATACGATAGTGATTTTTAAGAGGCGTCTTGAAAAATACAGGAATAGGATTGGAATAGAGGGATATGGTCCCCGGAAGGGTAGGGGGCTTTTGTTCAGATGGGCAGCATGGTCGGTGCAGGCTTGGAGGGCTGAAGGGCCCGTTCCTGTGCTGTAATGTTCTTTGCTCTTTGTTCTTTATTCCAAAATGAACATCACACAAAAAGCAATAGTATTCAGGCTCTTTACATACATCAAGTTACATGCTGAGATGCTTCAATACAACATGGGAAACATTTCAGACATTTTACAATGGTCTTACAAATGTTGCAAAGTTATTTCAAAGGTTGGCCACAGAGAAAAAGTTGCACTGCAAGGTGCTCCATATAACTGAGTTACATGTAATATTCACTGTATACTTTCAGTGAGTCATTCAGCCCGAGGAGGTTCTGCTCTTCATGATTCATTGTAATTACTATGTCTTAGACAGCCACCTCCCCCATTGTGCCCCAAGCTTTAGTGCGTCCCTCAACACGTAGTTCTGGGCTTTGGAATGTGCCAGTCTGCAATATTGGATCAGGGTCAACACCTTGTACTGGAAGACCAACAATCTTCGGGCAGACCAAAGAGCGCCTTTCACTGAATTAATGATCTTCCAACAACATCTCGGAGTGTGTTCCTGGGACGACCCATAAAGCAGAGAGAGCACTGTGTCACGGAGCTGTTCAGGATGAACTTCAACAAAAACTACCTCATCCAAATACAAATCTTTTATCTGTTTAAGTTATTGCTAGAAGCTGTAATAATGATTGTGTTCAGCAGGGGTTGCTATAGGAATAATAAAACACTTTGAAGATGTACCAAGATTTGTTACCAATTGAGTTAATTTTTTTTAAACCTTTTAGATTTGGTTTGTGGGGTGGCATTGTGGTATCGTCACTGGACTAATAATCCTGAGTAATGTTCTGGGAGACCCAGGTTCAAATCCCACTCACCGCAAATGGTGAAATTTGAATTGAATGAAAATCTGGAATTAAAAGTTTAATGATGACCATGAAACAATTTTTGTAAAAACAGCCATCTGGTTCACTAATGTCTTTTAGGGAAGGAAATCTGCCAGGAAATCTTGAAGAAAATGGGTAACACAGTGGTTAACACTGTTGTCTCACACCGCCAGGGACCCGGGTTCAATTACCAGCTTGGGTCACTGCAGAGTTTGTATGTTCTCCCCATGTCTGCATGGATTTCCACTGGGTACGTCAAGTTCCTCCCACAGTCTGAAAGACGTGCTGATTAGGTGCACTGGCCATGCTAAATTCTCCCTCAGTGTACCCGAACAGACGTCAGAGTGTGGCAACTTGGGGATTTTCACAGTAACTTCATTGCAGAGTAAATGTAAGCCTACTCATGACACTAATAAACAAACTAAAATTGCCATCCTTGCCTGGTCTGGCCTACATGTGACTCCAGATCCACAGCATTTTCAAGGGCAATTAGGGATGGGTAATAAATGCTGGCCCAGATAGGAATGCCCACATTACATGAAAATCTGGAATTAAAAGTCTAATAATGATGACTATGAAACAATTGTCGTAAAAAAAAGCCATCTGGTTCACTAATGTCCTTTAGGGAAGGAAATCTGGAAGAAAATGGGGTATGTATTCAGCAGGATACATAGCACAGCGTGGGGTGAAGGGGGGTGGGGGAACACTCAGGTTATCACCTGACACAAAGTAGGTGAATTCAAGTAAAATCATTACTTTGTGCAATTATTGTGTTAAATGAAGACCATCCTTCCCAGGGAAATAAATTTCCAATTTTATCACCACAAATCAACATCGAGCCAGAGTTAGTTAACAGCTTTGATCGTTTGATATATATATGGAGATTTCATCACAAGGTCTCCCATCTCCAACTGGTCTGTCCAGTCAAGGAACACTTTCACTCCTCTCTGCCAATGAACTATAAATAAATGGAAGTGTTGAATGAAAACTAGAAACAAACCCTTGCTTTTAATGTCTGAGTGATTTCTCTCCTGGGTTGTTCAAAGCAATGGCATGGGAGATTAATTTTTAATTGTTGGAGTCTCCAGGACAATAAGGAGGGTTGGCAACTCAACGTCAAGAATTCCCAAGTGAGGAGCACCTCAGCCATGTTCCTAGTCAAATTCTCTTCACCTCTTCCCAACCAAACCAGAAAACACAAGGGTGGACTTTCACCTTTTCCATACAACCAATACAAACAGAAAATGCTGGAAATAGCCATGAAGTCAGTCATCGTCTGTGGAGAGAGAATAATAGAGTTAATGTTTCAGGGTCAATGACCATCATCAGTGGTTACGATTCATAGCATCCCTACAGTGCGGAATTGGCCCATTGAGTTTATAGGCTCCCTAAAGACTGCACAGTAGGACAGAGTATAAACAAGGGCATTGGTGAGACTGCATGTGAGTTCTGGCCACAGTTTGGGTTTCCTTTATTAAAAAGAGACATACTTGTATTAGAAAGTTATGAAAATGTTGCCTGATGCCTGGCACGAAGGGTTTGTCTTATGAAGAAAGGTTGAGCAAGTTGGGCTTATATTGATTGCCTTTCAGATGGACGAGAGGTGAACTTATTGAAATATAAGGTAGATGCTGAGAGGATGTTTCCCCTCATGGAAGAATCTAGAACAAGTGGGCACATTTTCAAATTGAGAGGTCTCCCATTCTCGAGATGAGGAGGAATTCCTTCTCCCAGAAGGTCATTTGTTTTTGGAATTTTCTTCCCCAACAGACAGGTGTGAATAAATCCAAGACTAAGTTAGATGCATGTTTGATTGACAAGGAAGTAAGGTTTAGAGGGGCAGGCAAGAAAATTGACTTAAGGGCACATTCAAATTAGCCACAATCTGTTTGACAGGCAGAGCAGGCTTGAGGGGCAGAGTTGGTTACACCAGTTCCTAATTCTTTTATTTGTAACTTGTTATACATACAATCCCATGGTTGACCTGGAAGAGATTGCCAGTTTAGTGCAACCTTTAGACTGTTTTGTGATCCTATGGATCCACTAGAAAAGGCTACTCAGTCACATGTCACAGAAAACTTTTACAACCACCAATTGAAGGAGACTCTCACCTCATCCATCCAGCAGATCTTAAGATTTAGAATATGTGAGTTCACATTCACACTGAGGGAATTCATAGACCTATGTTTGAACATATGGGGAATACTGTTTAAAAAAAAATTGCTGCAAAATAAAATGTTTGAAAAAGACTTTCAAGTATTTCCTGTCTCCTTGTAGCAATCACCATTTTCTGATCAAGGTGGTGGGCACGTACAGCCTGGTTGTTAGGAGCAGTCAGGACACATCGAGTGATCACAGATTTTCATATCCCTCTTTCCCGACCTGTAAAGAGTCATCAGCACTGGGCACACCCAAGGCAATAAAACCGATTGCGTGAGGAGTCTGGTGGAAAACTTTATGCTTCCTTTTCTAGACTTCCTCTTTCATTAAAATATTTCTCTTTTACCAAATTAATAAACCTGCTCAGAAAAAGAAAGGCTTGCATTTACATATCACAACACAGGCATTTCGAAGCACTTTGCAGCCAATTAGACACTGAAATGCAGTCACTGTTGCAATGCAGGAAACAGTGCAGCAATTTTTTGCACAGAAGTTTCCCAGTAGCTTTGTGATAATCTGTTTTTGTGATGTTGATTGAGGGACAAATATTGGACAGGATATGCACTATAACTCCCCTGCTCTTCTTCAAGATCATAGTGCCATGGGATCTTTTACATCCACCTGAGAGGGACCCTGGTTTAACATCCTAACTGAAAGCTTGCACATCTGACCTTGCAGCACCCCCTCAGTACTACACAGGAGTATCAGCCTTGATTTCTTTCTGCCAAAGTCTTGGGATGAGACCTCAACCCAGAATCTTCTGATTCAGAGTGGCAAGTGCTATTAATTGGCTGGGATTCTCCTGAAATAGTCAATCCCTGAACACACATTCAAAAAGGGAGTTGAGAAAAAGACAGGGAACTATAAACCAGTGAGCCTAATGTCAGTACTGGGGAAGTTGCTAGAGTCCATTATTAAGGATTTCATAACTCAGTATTTGGAGGGCAGTGGTATAATCAGACAAAGTCAGATGGATTTACAAAAGGGAAATCATGCTTGACAAATCTATTGGAATTTTTTGATGACGTAACCAATGGAGTTGACTGAGGAGAATCAGTGGATATGGTTTATTTAGACTTTCACATGGCTATCAACAAGGTCTCATAACATACTACTATGTAAAGCTAAAGCACATGGGATTGCAGGTAATGTCTTGAGATGGATGGAAAGCTTGTTAGCAGATAGGAAGCAAAGAGTTGGCATAACTCTTTTTTCTGACTGACAATCAGTGACCAGTGGGATACCGTAGGGATCTATGCTGGGACCCCAACAGATCACATTATATATCAGTGGTTTGGAAGATGGAACCAAATGCATTATCTCCAAATTTGCAGATGATACAAAGTTGTGTTGGAGGGTGAGGTGTGAAGAGGATGCAGAGATACTTCAATGAGATCTGGACAGGATGAGCATGTTGGCATACGCATGGCAGATGCAGTATAATGTGGATAAATGTGTGGTTATCCACTTTGTAGCAATAGGAAGAAAAATTATTACTTGACTGGGTGTAAATTGAGAGAGTGGATATTCAATGAGACCTTGGAGTCCTCGTGTATCAGTCACTAAAATTAAGCGCGCAGGTACAGCAGGCAGTAAAGAAGGCAAATGGTATATTGGCCTTCATAGCAAGAGGATTTGAGTATAGGGTTTTGCTGCTATTGTGTAGGATGTTGGTGAGGCCACACCTGGAGTATTGTGTGTAGTTTTGGTGTCCTTATCTGAAGAAGGATGTCTTTGTTATAGAGGGAGTATAGCAAAGGTTTACCAGGCTGATTCCTGGGATGGCAGGTCTGTCATATGAGGAGAGATTAAGTCAGTTAGGATTACATTCACTAGAGTTTAGAAGAGTGAGAAGGGACCTCATAGAAACTTATAAAATTCTAACAGGGTTAGACAGGGTAAATTCAAAAAGTAGTTCCCAAAGGTGGGGGTGTCCAGAACTAGGGATCAGAGTTTGCGGATAAGGGGTAAACATTTTAGAACTGAGGTGAGGAGAAATTTCTTCATTCAGGGTGGTGAATGTGTGGAATTCACTACCACAGAAACTAGTTGAGGCCAAAAATTGTCTGATTTCAAGAAGAAATTAGATATAGCTCTTGAGGCTAAAGGGATCAAGGAATGTGAGAGGAAGGCAGAACAGGATGTTGAATTCAATTGTCAGCCATGATTAAAATGAATGGTGGAGCAGTCTGGAAGAGCCAAATGGCCTCCTCCTGTTTCTAGTTTCTGTGTTTCTATATTAATGTGAAAACATTGTTCCCTGTTTGAGGATGGAGGATTTAATTTGAGCAAAACGAACTCAATGATCTGGCATGTGGGAGTTTTCAAGTGTAAGTTGATAGGGATTCAGGACCAGGACATTCCTGTAAGGATAAAGGATAAGTATGGCAAGTTTTGGAAACTTTGGATAACGAGAGATATTGTAAGCCTAGTCAAAGGGAAAAAGGAAGCATTTGTCAAGGCTAGGAGGCTGGGAACATAAGAAGCAAGTCTGGAATACAAGGAAAGTAGAAAGAAACTTAAGCAAGGAGTAAAGAATGCTGAAAGGGGTCATGAAAAATCATTTGCCAATAGGATTAAGGAAAATCCCAAGGCTTTTTATACATATATAAAGAGCAAGAGGGTAGCCAGGGAGAGGGTTGATCCACTCAAGGACAGGGGAGGGAATCTGTGCGTGAAGCCAGAGGAAATGGGTGAAGAATTAAATGAGTATTTTGCATCAGTATTCACCAAAGAGAAGAATTTGGTGAATGATGAGTCTGGGAAAGGATGGGCAGATAGATTGAATCATGGTGAGATCAAAGAAGAGGTATTGGGGTTCTTGAGAAACATTAAGGTAACAAAATCCCCAGGGCCTGATGGGGTATACCCCAGAAAACTGGGAGAGGCAAGAGATGAAATTTCTGGGGCCTTGAGAGAAATCTTTGTATCCTCACTGGCTACAGGGGATGTCCCAAAGGATTGGAGAATAGCCAATGTTGTTCCTTTATTTAAGGAAGGTAGCAAGAATAATCCAGGTAATTACAGGCCAATGAGCCTTATGTCAGTAGTAGGGAAATTATTGGAGAGGATCCTTTGAGACAGGATTTAGTCCTACTTGAAAATAAGTGGACGTATTAGCAAGAGGCAACATGGTTTTGTGAAGAGGAGGTCATGTCTCACTAATTTGATTGGGTTTTTTGAGGAAATGACAAAGTTGATAGGGTAGTGGACGTTGTCTACATGGACTTCAGTAAGGCCTTTGACAAGGTTCCTCATGGCAGACTGGTGCAGAAAGTGAAGTCGCTTGGGATCAGAGGTGAGCTGGCAATGTGGATACAGAACTGGCTTGGTCATAGAAGACAGAGGATAGCAGTGGAAGGGTGCATTTCTGAATGGAGAGCTGTGACAAGTGGCATTCCTCACAGATCAGAGTGGGGATCTTTCTGTTTGTGACATATATATATAAATGATTTGGAGGAAGATGTAACTGGTTTGATTAGTAAGTTTGTGGATGACGCAAACGTTGGTGGATTTGTGGATAAAAGTGAGGACCATCAGAGTACACAGCAGGATATGGGTCAGTTGAAGACTTGGACAAGAGGTGGCAGATGGAATTTAATCCGGACAAATGTGAGGTAATGTATTTTGGAAGATCTAATACAGATGGGAAATATACAGTAAATGGCAGAACATTTAAGAGTATTGATAGGCAGAGGGATCTGGGTGTACAGGTACGTAGGTCACTGAAAGTGGCAATGCAGGTGGAGAAGGTAGTCAAGAAGGCATGCGGCAGGGCACTGAGTTTAAAGTTCATCGGCCAGGGCATTGAGTTTAAAGTTGGCAAGTCACATTGCAGTTTTATAGAACATTAGTTAGACTGCACTTGGAATATAGTGTTCAATTCAGGTCACCACACCAGCAGAAGGATGTGGTGGCTTTGGAGAGGGTACAGAAAAGATCTACCAGGATGTTGCCTGGCATGGAGGGCATTAGCTATGAGGAAAGGTTGGAGAAACTTTGTTTGTTCTCACTGAAATGATGGAAGTTGAGGGGCGATCTGAAAGAAGTCTACAAGATTATAGAGGCATGGACAGAATGGATAGTCAGAGCCTTTTCCCAGTGTGGAAGAGTCAATTACTAAGAGGCATAACTTTAAGGTGTGAGGGGCAAGGTTTAGAGGAGATCTATGAGGCAAGCTTTTTACTCATGATTTATGGTATGATGTTTTCATATGGTATGATGTTTCCAGGGTGCCTGGAAGTTAGTGGAAGCAGATATAATAGTGACTTTTAAGGGGCATCTTGACAAATACATGAATAGGATGGGAGGGATATGGTCCCCAGAAAGGTCGGGGGCTTTAGTTCATTCAGGCAACATGATCGGTGCAGGCGTGGAGGGCTGAAGGGCCCGTTCCTGTGCTGTAATTTTCTTTGTTCTTTGTTCTTTATTCTATCTCTTCCAATGCGATTGAAGTCTATGTGTAAAGTGTTTGTAAACCAACAACAAAGTCTTGACAAAGACAATTTCCCTTTAACAGTTCCACCAATGTAGTCTGCAGAACTGGTTTGAACTGGATCACATGAATTTGCTTTTATTGAGTTGTTAACGTATTAGTTAACTCCCAAAGCCAGTGAGATGAATGTTTTATATACAAAGCATCTTCCTATACATAAACGTATGAATACGCTGCTTCAAGGAGTGGCGGAAGCAAGTTCAACAGCAACTTTCAAATGGGAAGTGAATTAATTCTTGTATGAGAGGAGATTGCAAGACTATGGGGAAAAAGCAAGCAAGTGGGATGAATTGGACAGGTCTTTGTGTTAGCACAGGCACCCTGAGCCAAATGGTTTACTTCAGTGCTGTAAGATTGTCTGATTCTATATCGCGGCTGCCTCAGGCTGGTAAATAAGCTGCCAGAACACAAGGATGTGTCTCTCCTGTCCACTCACTTACCCATGAGAGATGAATGACCACTGTTGAGACATCATTGACCAAATGCTCCTTCTCCCCATTTGGTATCACTTAACGCTGACATGAACACAACCCAATTTCTGCACAAAGACCTGGATGCAAATCATTATTTGGACAGTTAGCAATCAGATGCAAAACATCATACCATAAACACAGGTCACCACGCAACATAACACCTCATGCAACAGGGAATTAAATATAGCCAATTCAGCACCATCACAAGATAACTGCTATGCTATCGATTCCAGCTGACTTCAATGAAATAAGGCACAAATCATGAACAACTTGTATTTAATTGGGTGGCACAGTGATTAGCACTGCTGCCTCACTGTGCCAGGACCCAGATTTGATTCCAGCCTTGGGTGACTGTGTGGAGTTTGTACGTTCTTCCATCCTCTGCGTGGGTTTCCTTCGGGTGCTTCAATTTCCTCCCACAGACCAAAGATATGCAGGTTAGATGGATTGGCCATGATAAATTGCTCTTTAATATCCCAAGATGTGTAGGTTTAGGGGGATTAGTGGGTAAACGCATGGGGTTATGGGGTAAGGCTGTGGGGAGGGGTTGGGGGATGCTGCTAAGGTGCTCACTCAGAGAATCAGTGAAGGCTTAATGGGCTGAATAGCCTCCTACTGCATTGTAAGGATTCTTTGCAGGAACATCACAGAGGAGAAAAGACATGGCATCAAGCCCATTAAGAAAGGTTCACAGAGCTGATAGATAGCTTGGGTTTTTAAGAATGGGAACGGAGTTCCATTGGGGTTAAAAGTAGAGGAGATTTCTCCCGCTGAAATCAATCACAGGGCAGGAGTGGGCTGCACATGAAGCCTGAGTCAGAAGTATGAACAGGGTGACAGAGACAACGAGGTTGCTGCTGGTCCTGGAGCAGTTTGATGATGGACAAGGATTTTCACTTCAAGCCTTTCAGGGTTAGCCAACCAATGAATTTGCGGAGATAAGTCAACAAGGTTTTATTTGCATCAGGATGCAGTGGGGAATCTTTGGGGTGATTTGTGGTTAATTCCATGTGGAAGTTGAAAGGCCATCAAGACATTGGAGAAATCATGAGTCGTGGAGAGGAATGTATACAAACTGGTCTCACCAGCAGCAGGAGAACGTTTGGGTAAATGTCACCAATGTTAAGTCGTTGGAAGTAAAAGACCTTGTATTTAAACAATGCTGAAGTTAAATTTTTCATTCTTGAGATATGAGCATTGGTGGCATTTATTGGCCCATCTCTAGTTGCCTTAGAGAAGGTTGTGGTGAACCTCTTGACACTGTCCATATGGTCAATGTACTCCCACAATGCACTTATATAGAGTTCAAGAATTTTAAACCAGAGTAAACGAAGGAATAATGATATATGTACAAGGTAGGATGATGTGTGATTTGAAGATTAACTTGTTCAAATTGAAACAGTGTGTGATTTGAAGGTGAATTTGTCCAGGTTGAGACAGTGTGATTTGAAGGTGAATTTGAGGTTAGCAGTGTTCCCATGTGCCTGCTACTATTGTCCAGCTATGTGGCGGAGGGTGCAGCTTTGAGAGGTGCTGTTGAGGAAGACTTGGTGAGTCCTACAGATAGTACATTCCGCAGCCACAAGGCGGAGAGAGTGAAGTGGATGTTTCAGGTTTAATGCAGTGTGGTTCAGCTGTAGTCAGCAGGTAGAATGGATGAAGTTTAATAGCAAAGTCTTTGGCACGGGGTCAAAACCAGTGGCTTTGTTCTGTCTGATGTTCATTTGCAGGAAGTTCTGACTCATTCCTTGAATTAATGCCAGCCTGGCAGGTTTACAGCATGGTGATGGTCACAAGGGACCTGATAGGGAGGTAACTGAATGCCATCCGTCCCCATATCTACAAAATAGGTTAACAAGAGGGATGGGAGAGAATGGAGCTGAGGGCGGATCCTTTGGGAATGCTGGGGGTTGCAGAAGAATGGGTTGCTAGAGACGCAGTGGGTCCACTGGGACAAGTCGGAGTGGAACCATATTATGGACAACCTGACTAATATAGGTAGTGGCGGAGAGGCAGTGAAGGAGGACTTCATGATTGACCTTGTCAATATCTGAAAAGAAAAAGAAGCAGAATCTAAAAAGGTCACATGGTCAAGAACATCATTGATAACTTCAAATTGCTCTAAACAAAGTCCAAACCCTCAGGAATTCAAATGGGGAGATGTGAGATAGAGAAGTAAGGGTGCAGATGAAGCAGAAACTAAAAGTCTCCAATCAACTAAAAATACTGGGGATTAGATAGAGAGCACAACACGGGGGATTAGATAGAGAGAACAACACAGGGGATTCGATAGAGAGCACAACACGGGGGATTCGATAGAGAGAACAACACGGGGAATTAGATAGAGAGTACAACACGAGGGATTAGATAGAGAGAACAACACAGGGGATTAGATAGAGAGAACAACACAGGGGATTAGATAGAGAGTACAACACGGGGGATTAGATAGAGAGAACAACAGGGGGGATTAGATAGAGAGCACAACACGGGAGATTAGATAGAGAGAACAACACGGTGGATTAGATAGAGAGTACAACATGGGGGATTAGATAGAGAGCACAACACGGGGGATTAGATAGAGAGAACAACACGGGGTTAGATAGAGAGAACAACACGGGGGATTAGATAGAGAGAACAACACGGGGATTAGATAGCGAACACAACACGGGGAATTAGATAGAGAGAACAACATGGGGATTAGATAGAGAGCACAACACGGGGGATTAGATAGAGAGAACAACACGGGGATTAGATAGAGAGAACAACATGGGGGATTCGATAGAGAGCACAACACGGGGGATTAAATAGAGAGAACAACATGGGGGATTAGATAGAGAGAACAACACGGGGGATTAGATCGAGAGTACAACATGGGGGATTAGATAGAGAGAACAACATGGGGTTAGATAGAGAGTACAACACGGGGGATTAGATAGAGAGTACAACACGGGGGATTGGATAGAGACCACAACACGGGGGATCAGATAGAGAGTACAACACGGGGGATTAGATGGAGAGTACAACACGAGGGATTAGATAGAGAGAACAACACGGGGGATTAGATAGAGAACATAAGAACATAAGAAACAGGAGCAGGAGTAGGCCATCTAGCCCTTCGAACCTGCCCCGCCATTCAATAAGATCATGGCTGATCTGAAGTGGATCAGTTCCACTTTCCCGCTATCTCCCCGTAACCCTTAATTCCCTTGTCTGTCAAAAACCTATCTTCCGTGACTTAAATATATTTAGTGAGGTAGCCTCCACCACCTACAGGCAAAGAATTCCAGAGATTCACCACCCTTTGAGTGAAGAGGTTCCTCCTCAACTCTGTTCTAAACCGCCCCCCCCGCTTTATCTTGAGGCTGTGCCCTCTAGTCCTACTGTCCTTTCTGAGCGGGAAGAGTCTCTCCACCTCTATCCTATCCATCCCATTCATCATCTTATACGTCTCAATGAGATCTCCCCTCATTCTTCTAAACTCTAACGAGTACAAGCCTAGTTTATTCGGCCTCTCCTCATAGTTCAACCCCCTCAACTCCGGTATCAGCCTAGTAAACCTCCTCTGCACTCCCTCCAAGACCAAAATATCCTTGCGTAAGGCGGCGACCAAAACTGCACACAGTACTCCAGCTGCGGCCTCACCAATGCCCTATACAGCTGCAGCAAGACCTCCCTACTTTTATATTCAATCCCCCTTGCTATGAAGGCCAGCATCCCATTCACCTTCCTGACCACCTGCTGCACCTGCAGGCTGGGTTTTTGCGACTCATGCACAAGGACCCCGAGGTCCCTCTGCACCGTCGCATGCTGCAGTTTTTCGCCATGTAAGTAATAGTCCTTCCTACCATTATTCCTACCAAAGTGGACAACCTCACATTTGCCAACATTAAATTCCATTTGCCATTTCCTGGCCCATTCTCCCAGCCTATCTAAATCCTTCTGCAGACTCTCCACACCCTCCGCACAATTTGCCGTTCCCCCAATCTTGGTGTCATCAGCAAATTTCGACACCATACACTCGGTTCCCTCCTCCAGATCATCTATATAAATGGTAAATAGCTGAGGCCCCAGCACTGACCCCTGGGGCATTCCACTAGTCACCATCCGCCAATCCGAATAGCACCCGTTGACCCCCACTCTCTGCCTCCTATTTGACAGCCGATCCTCTATCCACGCTAACACCCTACCCCCAACTCCATGCCCCCTGACCTTCTGTAATAACCTCTTGTGAGGCACCTTATCAAACGCCTTCTGAGAATCAAGAAACACCACATCCACCAGCTCTCCTCTATCCACCGCCCTAGACACATCCTCACAGAACTCCAATAAATTCGTCAGACACGACTTCCCCTTAACGAAACCTTGCTGCGTCTTCTCTATCAAACAATTCTCCTCAAGATGCCTCGCTATTTTCTCCTTGATGATGGATTCTAACATTTTACCTACAACAGACGTTAAACTAACCGGCCTATAATTCCCTGCCTTTTGCCTGCCACCCTTCTTAAACAACGGCGTAACATTAGCCGTTTTCCAATCTTCCGGCACTTCCCCGGAATCCAGCGACGTTTGGAAAATAATCACCAAGGCATCCACTATCACCTCCGCCATTTCTTTCAGAACCCTTGGATGCATTCCATCCGGTCCTGGGGACTTGTCCACAATCAGTCCCTCCAGTCTGTCGAGCACCGCCTCTCTAGTAACAGTAATGTCATTCAGGCCCTCCACTCCTACCTAAGAGAGTACAACACGAGGGATTAGATAGAGAGAACAACACGGGGATTAGATAGAGAGTACAACATGGGGGATTAGATAGAGAGTACAACACGGGGGATTAGATAGAGAGTACAACACGGGGGATTAGATAGAGAGTACAACACGGGGGATTAGATAGAGAGTACAACATGGGGGATTAGATAGAGAATACAACACGGGGTTAGATAGAGAGCACAACACGGGGGATTAGATAGAGAGTACAACACGGGGGATTAGGTAGAGAGCACAACACGGGGTATTAGATAGAGAGCACAACACGTGGATTAGATAGAGAGTACAACATGGGGATTAGATAGAGAGAACAACACAGGGATTAGATAGAGAGAACAACATGGGGGATTAGATAGAGAGCACAACACGGGGTTAGACAGAGAGCACAACACGGGGGATTAGATAGAGAGAACAACACGGGGGATTAGATAGAGAGCACAACACGGGGGATTAGATAGAGAGCACAACACGGGGATTAGATAGAGAGTACAACATGGGGATTAGATAGAGAGAACAACACGGGGATTAGATAGAGAGAACAACATGGGGGATTAGATAGAGAGCACAACACGGGGTTAGATAGAGAGCACAACACGGGGGATTAGATAGAGAGAACAACACGGGGGATTAGATAGAGAGCACAACACGGGGGATTAGATAGAGAGAACAACATGGGAGATTAGATGGACAGTACAACATGAGGGATTAGATAGAGAGCACAACACGGGGGATTAGATAGAGAGAACAACATGGGGGATTAGATAGAGAGTACAATGTGGGGGATTAGATAGAGAGCACAACACGGGGTTAGATAGAGAGTACAACACGGGGGATTAGATAGAGAGCACAACACGGGGAATTAGATAGAGAGAACAACACAGGGGATTAGATAGAGAGAACAACACGGGGTTAGATAGAGAGCACAACACGGGGGATTAGATAGAGAGAACAACACGAGGGATTAGATAGCGAGTACAACATGGGGGATTAGATAGAGAGCACAACATGGGGGATTAGATAGAGAGAACAACATGGGGGATTCAATAGAGAGTACAACGTGGGGGATTAGATAGAGAGCACAACACAGGGGATTAGATAGAGAGTACAACATGGGGGATTAGATAGAGACTATAACACGGGGATTAGACAGTGAGTACAACGTGGGGGATTAGATAGAGAGTACAACACAGAGGATTAGACAGTGAGTACAACACAGCTCATGGACAATTGGTCATTTCTTACGGAGCTACCTGGGAATGGAAACTTCAAATCAGGCTTTAATCTAGACTCGATTTCAGAGACCAAGCTGGAACTGTACAGCTAGGGACAGAGACAATCTCAACGGACCATCAAGAGTTGCACACTTCCACTAAATTATTAAGTACAACTATTTTTAAACTGAAAGAATAAAATGAACTAACTTGTTGCTATGGCTCCTGACACAGACAGAAGCTGCTCACCTTCCATCTGTTCCTCACAGGAAAGTAAATGCAGGCCTCAGGAAGAAGAGATGCCTGTGTTGTATTGAAAGGGCACAGCTACGTCTGAACGGAATGGAGAATTTTAGCAAACCTCCCAACTGCTTCTCCACAATGGCTAAAGAAGTCAACCACATCACTACAGTCACCTCTCTTCACTGGCGGTTAGCCACAGTGAACAGTGAATCCTTTCCCACAAAGAGAAACGTATCGTTCAGTTAACAAAAACAAGAGCAGTTTAGAGCAGTTCACACTGTCTCAACTGTGGGCCAAAACTACTCGGACAATTGAGCAAAGATGCCATGGTAAATGGACTCACATTTTCATGTTGGCTTACAGGACATTGCCCTTGAAGTCTAATGTAAATGTAGTCACGTAGCGCAATAAGACAGATGAACTTTGTCCATTGGCCCATGAAAAGAAACGGGCCACAAACTCCTGATTGTTGCATGTCCACCTGCCCACATAAGGGGGCGACTTTGAGCCCGCACTTTGTCTACAGGAATGGTGGCATGTGCTCAAATTCCAGAGAGTGTGATTTGTGCCAGCAGGTTTCCGAGTCCCGATCTCACCGGCGGAGTAACACAAAACATGCCCTGGGACCGCAGAAAGCTCATTTTATTATATTAGCATTTCATTAGCGACTCCCCCCCCCCACTGGATATTCAATGGGTACTGGCGTGACATCACACCAGCACCATTTACAACAGGTTCACCTAGATGTGAACCTGGCACCTTCACCACCAAAGGGGGGGTGGTTTCAGAAATGAGCCCTGAGGCAGCCAGCACCCTCTGTGGTGTGCGCTGTTCAGGAGGCATCACAGAGGACCCAGGGGACACAGATTGGTTCAACCCGGTGCCAGAATCGCCATTCCAGGGAAAGGGGTCGGGAGGGGTCACTTGCAGGCTTTATCTTCACTTCATGTCAGGAGCTTCTTGCTGTAAAGGGCTTGTGAAGGCTGGTATGTAGGCAACACTCCCCGTGTCCTCCATCCTGACTTCCTGCCTATATGGCAGCTGAGGGACTGCTCATCCTTAGGGGGGCTGGCAAGAGGATGGGAGTGACATTAGACTGTCATTCTCAATCTCCACAGGGGTGAGGCACAGGGTGAGCGCGGTGGTTCCCCAAGTTAGTGGCATGAACAGACAGGGAGGATCTGTGGGTGAACAAAGTGAAATCTACTGACAAACGTTCAGAACAATATAGTAACCTAGCTACACGAGTGCCTATATTTATTCATGCCCTCCTTGGTGTCAGGGGTTGGATGTATGTTGCTCACAGGGAGGGGAGTGT
This sequence comes from Carcharhinus amblyrhynchos, assembly GCF_965287045.1. Lineage (NCBI taxonomy): Eukaryota > Metazoa > Chordata > Chondrichthyes > Carcharhiniformes > Carcharhinidae > Carcharhinus > Carcharhinus amblyrhynchos. Next base: position 43,311,037 of record NC_137327.1, on the reverse strand, counting down.
CAGATGGGCTGGATATGCTTAGATCATCCATCTTTTTCCGACACTCCTACTCTGAAGTGCACTTGCATTGACCAGGGCTGGCATTGCATCCCAGGCAGGGGTGGTGACCCTGCTGGAAGGCTGTCTCTTGGATTGGAAGTAGAGAGTGTCTCACCACAGCACCACACCATCCAGCATCCTGGTCAGGGCCCCTTCTGTAAAGCATGGTTTGGCTTTCTTGCCTGCCATCCCCTGCAGTCATTGTGGAACAAGTGCTGCGGAGCTGTTTAATGCAGAGTTGCCCAGTGCTTGCAAAAGTTAAGTTGTTGCAGAATGGGTGATTCATATGCAACATGCCACTAAACTTGTGGGCATAAAAAATTATCGCCAATGAGGCATAACACTCAGCCCAAAAATACGCCAGAACTGTCAATGGGAAACACTTTGTTTTTCCACTGGATCCAACACTCTGCCACTCTTTGGTAAGATTTTGCGGCAATTTGCTGCTCTTTTGGTTAGTTGTGCGATTCACATCTGTCATTTGCAGCATGATGGCTCAGTGGTTAGCACTGCTGTCTTATAGCGCCAGGGATCTGGGTTCAATTCTACCCTCGGGTCACCGTTTGTGTGGAGTTTGCACATTCTCCCGTGTCTGCATGTGTTACTTCCGAGTGCTCCAGCTTCCTCCCACAGCTCAAAGATTAGGTGAATTAGCCATGAGAAATAAATGTGTGGGGTTACGGGGATAAGGCAGTGGGGTGAGCTTGGGCGAGATGCTCTTTCAGAGAGTCAAGCTGACTTGATGGGTTAAATGGCCTCCTTCTGCATTGTAAAGATTCTATGGTTCTTTGTTCTATTTGCCTTGTTCCAACATTTGTATCTTTCCTACCTGATTTCAGGGGAAGGCTGTGAATGACTGAAATCCCTACCATTAACATCCTGTGGGGTCAACACTGACCAGAAATGTAACGGGATCAACCATAGCAATACTAGGGCTCAAAAGCAGGTCAGAGGCTCGGACTTCCTCGCTTGGTTCCCCAAAGCCTACTCAACACCAACAAGGCACAAGTCAGGAGTCTGATGCTATACTCCCCACTTTCCTGGATGCACGCAGCTCTAACAGCACTTAGAGACTCAATACAATACATGACAAGGCAGCCATCTTAGTACTACATTAAACATCCTGTCCCTCCTTCACTAGGCTACTGTGGTAGTAATGTTTACTATTTATAAGCTAAACCACAAAAATTCACCAAGGTTCCTTCGACAGAACTTTCCAAGTCTCAGGTCACTTGTCCAAAGCGTGAAGCCCCCTCCCTCAAAACTCTGTGGATGCACCTACACCGCACAGACTGCAGTGGTTTGATTTGATTTATTATTGTCACAAGTATTAGTATACAGTGAAAAGTATTGTCTCCCCATGGAGGAACAAAGCCCATCCAACAGGCTGGGGATGCTGGAATTCCACATTGTCCTGTGAAACTTCATGCTCCCCTCCCAAGCTGGGAAAACCCATTGCTCTCGATACTGGGGCCATCACTTCCACCCACAGGTGATTTTGGATATGTTCATACAACTATCTGTGCAAATTGAGCTGAAATGATCCAAGCAAATCTCCTGCTCCAAAACATGTGAATCCACAAAGATATTCATAAAGACTATATCATCTCCCTGAAGAAACAGATTGGGCAAACTCACTCACAGCTAAGCAGCTCAATTGTATAGATTAACTAGACATAGGTATTAACAGCAGGTTGAATGGAATCTGTCCATTTTAATAGCAGTTAAATATCAAGTAGGGTGGCTCAGTGGTTAGCACTGCTGCTTCACAGCACCAGGGACTCGGGTTCAATGCCTCGGGTCACTGCCTGTGTGGAGTTTGCACATTCTCCTGGTATCTGTGTGGGTTTCCTCTGAGTGCTGCGATTTCCTCCCACAGTCTGAAAGGAGTGTGGATTAGGTGGACTGGCCATGCTAAATTGCCCCTTAGTGTCAGGGGGATTGGTCGGGAAAGTACCTGAGGTTACAGGGATAGGGTGGGATGGTTGCTGATGCAGGCTCAATGGGCCAAATGGCTTCCTTCTGAACTGTAGGGATTCGATAAGTAAGGAGTCTCAGTTGCAGTGTCTCCATTATCTCGGTGTTGAGCATATAGGGCATTGTTCATGTATGCCAGGCTGCACAATGGAGCCCAATCCCAAATTACATGTTTTTCATGACCTTAGAAGCCCAACAAACAATTGCAAGTATTTCTGTTGTGTCCAGTACCGGACATTTGGTAGGCCTCAGTGCCCCTTCATATGGGGTGTCAGGCCTGAGGAGCAGCAGCTATAGAGTGCCAAACACTGCCTTTTCAAACCCGGAGGAGCTTCTCAGCTCCTGACTGCGCTTACACTAAAACCCATATTTGTGTTATTCTCAATGTTTAGCTCCTCAGCGCTGGAGAGTTTGGTTGCTGAAAGACGCAAGGCTTGTTTTTGCTTCATGCGTATGAAAGAAAAGAAAATCAGAATGGCACATTAACAGGAAAGTTTGTAAATTTCACAGTAACTTCATTGCAGCATTAATGTAAGTCTAACTTTTGATTAATAAATAAACTTTACTTTGTGTTCCTTGTGCACAATAGCAGGCTTTGTTTGTAAGAATTGCACTTTGCCCTCTCTTGCTTTCCTAGTGGCTCCCACCAAGAGAGTGCCCAGATAATGTGTTCCCGGGTCTGGAGAAGGATTGATCTGTAACTAGCAGTTGTAAGGTACATAAGAGTAACCCAGTGTTTCTCTCTGACAGAGTTTTCCATCCATCCCAGCAGGAAAATGCTTGGTCTCTGCTGAGCACCCACACACAGTTCAACAGCTGAGAACTGGAATTTGCTCTGTGGGGCCATAGACCGATAGTTTTGGACCCATAATGCCCCACACCACTCCTGAAACATATCAAACGGTCAAACTCCCATTGGAAATATCTCAAATTAGGTGGAATTATTCAGTCAAACCTCAGGTGATGTCATCAGCTGAAAATAACATGAGCATTCACTATGTCAGTCTCACATAACCTTGTATCGATCCATATGCTTTTCTGGTATTCCACTTTAACCAGTATTCAAACCTTGAAGCTACAACCTGGCAGGATCTGAATCACAGGGATTGACATAGGCTTTTCTCAACGGCTGGTACAGTTTCAACGTAATTCAGTTCCTTTCCTGAAGGTTAATTGGGTTAAAGGTCCTGAACGTTAAGTGGGTTAGGGATAGGGGCTAGGTGGGATTGTGGGGGTGGCATTGTGGTACAGTGGTTAGCACTGCTGCCTCACAGCACCAGGGACCCAGATTTGATTCCCGGCTTCAGTCACTGTCTATATGGAGTTTGCACATTATCCCCATGTCTGCATGGGTTTTCTCCGGGTGCTCCAGTTTCCTCCCACAGTCCAAAGGTGCGTGGGTTAGGTGGATTGGCCATGCTAATTTGACTTTTAGGGAAATTTAGGGAACTTTTCAGACTCAGGGGAGACTAGCTAGGGTAAATGCATGGGGTTATGAGGGTGGAGCCTGTGTGGGATTATAGGCCATGCAGACTTGATGAGCTGAATGGCCTCCTTCTGCACTGTAGAATTCTATAATTCTATGGGTTAAAACATTTATTTATTTTAGATATGATCTGGCCTCTCTCAGCCCAACAAATTCTGTGCGTGTGCAAACACTGAAACAAGAACAACATGCTAAAGATAATTGGAGTGCTACGGGTAACCGTACATACTGGAGTGCAGCTTATAGATATTTCTATACCTGCATCATTCTTTCAGTAAACTCAATGGTCTAGGTGGGATTGGGGACTGTACGGGACGATCTCCATTGGACATGGGGTCAGTGACGGTCTGGGAAATGATGGCTTGATGTTTAATGGTGGGCCCATGGTGCAGGAGGAGATGTTAGAGTATTGGCTTTCAGCTGGTGTTTGCCAAACAAGAACAGCCCAGCTCTCAGCAACATGTTTAATGGCAATGTCAGGGTAGGGCCCAAGCATACATCTTCTTACTGCAATGCTGCCCCATCCGCTTGTGCAGCGAGCTGCGCTCACCAGTGCTGCCACTGCATCGCAGACGGGGGGTGGTGACCTTGGTGGGAGGCTTTCTCCTGGAGCTGGGGTAGACTGTGTCCTGGTTCTGCTCCACCCCATCAAGCTTCCTGGTGCGTGCTCCCTCTGAGAAATGCATACAGTTTCCTGGCTGCAATCCCCTGCAGTCGCTGTGGAACGAGTGCTGGGCAGCACTGAGCAGCCATTTATATGTAGTTCCCCAATGACTGGCGCAATTAAGTTCAGCCATGGTGAATGAATCAAAGGGAAGATACCGCGGGCACACAGCATGATTTTTGCAGCCAGTTAGAAATTACACCAGAACTGTTGGCTCGATTCACTTTATTCTTCTTGCCAGAACCGACACTTTACCAAATTCTGGCATGATCACCCCTCAAGAATCTCCAAACCAACTGCTCAACTGCCAAAGTCAGAGCTACTGGAATCGCCCAACTTAACAACCATAACGTTTCACTATCTACTCCTCACAAACAAGCCAAAGGCTGATTTGCATATCTTTTCTCATTTATATTTTTGAACTCACTCTCCTTTCTAATCTGTGTGTGTGTGTGTGTGTGTGTGTGTGTGTGTGTGTGTGTGTGTGTGTGTGTGTGTGTGTGTTTGTGTGTGTGTGTGTGTGTGTGTGTGTGTGTGTGTGTTTTGCACTTTCTTATTCTCTTGCATTTTGCTAACTAATAAACTCTCTTTAATTCAAGCAAGCCTGTTTAAATTGGCTTCTTTTAAAACATAAATACATTGGGACTGTGAAAAGGTATCCAAAAGGAAAGGGATTCTTTCTAAATTAACCTTGTTGTAACCAACCAAGGGGGTTGAATGAAAATGGGGAGCCAGTTCAACCCCTCTCAAGAGGGAGTGTGTCAGTCTGGGGGTACCTCTGGCCAGAATCATAACAAATTGGAGAACTCACCCTGGAACTGATCACAATGACCTACAACACATGGACTGCAACGGTTCAGGCAGGTAGCTCACCACCACCTTCTGAAGGCCAAGCCACCTCCCATGAAGGAATATAAAAGAAAAGTAGAACCTCAATTTGAGCAAGCCAAAAGCTCAGTCTATTGTCACCCTGGTGATGGTGTGATCGGTTGCCGTCTCTCTGTGTGGTCGGTCATCAGCCGGGTCCTGAGCTGATAGCTGGTGAAAGGTCAGCAACCTGAAACATTAACTCCTGTTCTTCTGTCCACAGACCTGCTGAGTTTTTCTGTTTTTTATCTTAGTGGCTTAGAACGTGCAAACTCCACATAGACAGTGACCCAAGCCGGGAATCAAATCCGTGGCGCTGTGAGACAGCGATGCTTCACTATGTCACAATGCCACCCTGTCCAGGTGTCCATGGCTATGGAGCAGCCAGCAGCTATTCTTACTGCAGTAGCTGCCCTCTCCCTCTGGCTGCTGAGCTGGAACAAGCTGCATTTCCTTTTCAAAGGTCCAAGCAACTTTCAAATATGTAGCTCCCCCCACCTCCCCCTCCTCCCCACCTCCATGTGACAAGGAAGTCCCACAGGGAGTAAGATGAAATTACTCTCAATGTAACCCAAGTTACCTGGTAATAGCTGGTCAAAGTTGCTCACAATTAAATCAGTGAATTTAAGTTGAAAGGATAGCTTGCCAGCATGATCCTATCAAGGTGAAAAAGGCTTTTAATTGTATTTTTTAATGAGTTCAATTGCTACCTTGGCAGACTCAATAAGGTTCCCAGTGACCCTCTGAAGCTGTTCCAGGGAAAGCTGCAAGAGGTTGGGGTGGCATTAGGGCAGCATGGTGGCACAGTGGTTAGCATTGCTGCCTCACAGCGCTAGGGACCTGGGTTCGATTCCCGGCTTGGGTCACTGTCTGCGTGGAGTCTGTACGTTCTCCCTGTGTCTGCTTGGGTTTCCTCCGGGTGATCCAGTTTCCTCCCAGTCTAATGACGTGCTGTTAAGGTGCATCGGCCATGTGAAATTCTCCCCCCGTGCACCCAAACAGGCACCAGGGTGTGGTGACTAGGAGATTTTCACAGTAACTTCATTGCAGTGTTTATGTGAGTCTGCTTGTGACACTAATAAATAAACTATAAATAAACCCTGACCCAACATCAACCCCCACACGTACAAGACCTGTTTCCAAGGGAATTACTCCCCCCTCATCTCTGCCATTTGATACAACACCATGCTGCTGTTCCCTCCCTTCATGAGGCATGTTTCAAAGTGTGGAGGGCTGAGGGACTTCAAAAAACTGGAAGGAAAACATGGGCAAATTGTGATTAAATCTATGCAAAAAGTTCAAGGAATAGTAAGCTGGAAAAGACACTACAAATCTTTAATGGCCTGCAACTTCCTGTCTCCTCAGTGTCAGATTTGAGGATACCCCAAAGCTGTGTTGGGGAATTTCTTTTCAAATTTTACAGATAAATGTTTACCTGGCAATTTTCCAAAAATGCCAACTTCCCTTAGACAATTGTGCTGAGCTGGGATGCAATTTGAATCCCTGACTTCAGATGACAACAGATGAATGAACACCGCTCGACAATCACAGGCAAGATTGTTCTCTTCCTGTTGGCAGACACGGGCATTCGGCCTCTGATCTTCGGGTAAATGTTCTCCAAGGCGGCCTTCACGACACACGACAGCGCAGAGTCGCTGAGCAGAGACTGATAGCCAAGTTCCGCACACATGAGGATGGTCTCAACCGGGATCTTGGGTTCATGTCGCACTATCTGTAACCCCCATAACCTGCCTGGGTTTGCAACATCTTACTTATTGTCCTGTCTGGAGACAATACACATTTCTTTAACCTTTGCTTAATGCTATCTCCACTCACATTGTCTGCACCTTTAAGACTTGAATAGCTGTAAAGACTTGCATTCTAATCAGTATTCTGTAAACTGTGTGTGCCTTTACATGCTCTGTTTGTGATCAGAACTCCCCACTCACCTGATGAAGGGGAAAAGCCCAGAAAGCCAGTGGCTTTTGCTACCAAATAAATCTGTTGGACTTTAACCTGGTGTTGTGAGACTTCCTAATGTGTTTACTCCAGTCTAATACTGGCACCTCCGCATTCAGATGGCCACACCAGTTTTACACCAATAGTTACTTTGAAAGAACTATAAGGAATAAAACAACTTCTATTTTGAATGTCCAGACTGAGCCCCACACAGCACAGCAACACCCCCAGCACTCTCCCCCCAGCAACCCCCCCAACACTCCTGGCCTTCCACCCCTGACTAGTCAACTCCCAGGGCATTCCCAAGACTACACTCCCCATCCCTGACCATCCACTTCCATCATGGGATGGGCTTGGCCTCCCAAACCCCAATTGAACGAGACTCCCCAACCTGTAGGCCTGAGTCACAGATCCCACAGCCCCCCACCCAATCTGACACCCCCACCTCATGAGAGGGCCTGAACCCCCCTCACCTCCATCACCACCACCCCACCATCCCCGCCCGCACCACCCCCCCCCCCAAACCCCACCCTCCCCAGGCATCTCTGAATTGGATCTGACCCGACTGCTCTTCCCCTAGGCAACCCCCCCCACCGCATCCCCAGCCCATGGAACAGACCCAAACCCCCTCCCCAACCCCATGGAGCAGACCAATTGGAAGTGGCCTTGACTGACCTCCTAGACCAGAACCCCTCCCCACAGGGAGCAGAGACGACACCCAACAAACTCTCTTCCAATCCTCATTCCAACACCCCCACCCCAGCTCACATCCCCCAGATTCCAGCTCACTGTTTCCATGTGCTGACCACAATACTTAACTTCTCCCTAGTCTGTCAGGTTCACTGGGCCCTTTAAACCAACTGCTTTATGGCAGCCAGTGTAGTAAAAAAGGGGGAATTTGCTGGCGTTGCATTGCGATGTCACCTTCAGTGACTCTCGCAGCAGGCCCCAAGCAGCTCCAGCCAGCGGGGGGGAGGTTTGAACACAGCCTTTCAGTCTGCTTTACACTGTTATAATTCCAGAGAGCCAGGACTTTAGGCTGCTGGTTGGAGGTTATGGCCCTGACAATATTTCTCTGACTGCTATTTTAATCTTGGCTTGAATCCAATTAAAATAAACAAATTTACACTAAGGTACTGCGGACATTGGAATCTGAAACTAAAACAGAAAAGGCTGGAAACTCCCAGCAGGTCTGACAGCTTCTGTGGAGGATTGAGGCAACATTTCAAAATGTTTGCCCTATTCTCTCTCCACAGACACTGTCAGACCTGCTGAGATTTTCCAGCATTTTATGATTTCACAAACAGGTTTGTACCTCTGTTAAATTCACAAAAGGATGAATAATCAGTGCATTCAGTGTAACCGGAATCCTCTCAGCATTGCCAATGATCATCAAAGTGTCAGTCTGCTCAAAAATAGTTGGGTAGTTGGGTACTCAGGGGATATTCGAGGGGTCAGGGGGCCTAGTGAGGTTTTGGAAGGTTAGGTTGGGTCAGCTGGATTAGTGAGGCCAGGTTCGGGGAGTAGCTGGGTCAGACCAAAGGCTATTTGTGGGATCAGAGAATGCAGTCAGTTTGTTGGATGATTAGTCGGATTGGGTTCAGTCAGGGGGTTGTCAGGTCAGGTCAAAGAGGTAGTTGGGTCAAGTCTGGCGGTACTTGGGCTTTGTCAGGGGGATGAGGGGTATTTGTGGGGCAGGTGATTGGAGGATCAGTCAGATCAGGGATTTGTCACATCAGGTTGAGAAAGGAACAAAGAAACAGAAGTAGACTATTCAGCCCATTGAGTGTGCTTTGCCAATCGGATCCTTCAATACCTTTTCTTGCACTATTCCCATAACCCTTTATGTTATTGTTAATCAGAAGTCTATCCATCTCTACCTTAAACATACTTCCACAGCCCTCTGGAGCAGAGAATTCCAAAGATTTACAATCCTCTGTGTAAAGAAATTTCTCCTCATCTTGGTCCTAAGTGGTATCTCCCTTATTTTGAGATTGTGTCTCTTTGGTTCTAGACTCGCCAACCAAGGGAAACATCTTAGCTGCATCTATCCTGTCTATTCCTTTGAGTGTTCTGTAGATTTCAATGAGATCACCTCTCATTCTTCATAACCCTAAACAGAATACAGGCCCAGTTTTCCCAATCTCTCTTCATAAAACAGTCTCGCCATCCCTGGGACAAGTCTGGTGAACTTTGTTGCACTCCCTCTGTGGCAATAATATCCTTTCTGAGGTAAGGGGAGCAAAATGACACACGCTACTCCAGGTTAGTTTAACCAAGACACTATACAATTACAGCAAGATTTCACTACTCAAATCCTTTCGCAGTAAAGGTATACATTCTATTAGCATTCCTAATAGCTTTCTACGCCTGCATGTTGGTCTTTGGTGATTTATAGACAAGGACACCCAGGTCCCTTTGTACACTTTCTCATTTCTTACCATTTAGGAAATACTCAACACATCTGTTCCTTCAACCAAAGTGGATTACCTCACATTTTTCCACACTATATTCCAACTGCAATGTTCTTGCCGACTCACTCAGTCTGTCCAAATCCTCCTGTAGCTGCTTTCCCCCTTCTTCATAACCCAAATTCCCTCCTAGCTTTGTATCATCTACAAACTTGTAAATATTACATTTGGTCCCCACATCCAAATCATTGGTATATAATGGGAGGGATTCTCTGGCCTTTCTTCCTATCCTGTTGCAGTGAATGGTGATTTAGCTGAGCGCTAAATTCTCTGTCCTCACAGGCAGCAGCAGCGGGGCCCATGTGCTGGTCCTTGCAGTACCCCACTAGCCTGCCAATATGAGAATAACCTGTTTATCCATCCTCTCTGTTTTCTGCCTAAGAGCAAGTCCTTAATCCATGTCACTATATGGCCTCCTATCCTATGTGATTTAATTGTGCTAATCAACCTTTTGTGGGGACTTTATCAAAAGCCTTCCAAATATACTATGTCCATCAGCCCTCGTTTGTCAATTCTGTTAGTAACATTCTCAAAAATCTCCGACGGGCTCATCAGACATGATTTTCCATTCATAAATCCATGCTGATTATGCCCAATGAGATTATGTTGTCTAAGCATCCATTTATCACATCCTTTATACTAGGTTTCAGTTGGGGTAGTGTGTGGGGGGGTGGGGGTGGTACTTGTGGGGTCAGAGGAGCCATTGAGGTGGTTAGGAGTCAGTGTGAGTGATTGGTGGTCAGTAGTGGAGTTACCCAGGAGTTAGATTAGGTTTTAGTCTATCTTTCCTAGGTAACTATTCTGTCAGCACATCAGAACTGTCTCACTTCTCAGCCTTTTAGCTAAGATCAAGCATTAGATCAGCCCAAGATGTGGCCCAATTCCTTATCTTGTCAGCTGGGATCTTGTTTGTCTTTCTTATGTGGACTATGAATTGGCTTCAATTGGATTTTGAATTTGGTTTTTGGAGCAAGCCCAGTCCACTATGGTCTTGGTGAGATGTTCATCTTCATGATATGTTGAAAGCTCCAGAGAAGATGTTGTAGCTTCTCCGCTCCGGGGAAGTACGGGACGATGAGGGGTACTCTGTCCACCATGTCCTGTTTTTATCTTCTGAGGAGGTTGGTGTGGTTTGTCGCTGTGGTGTGTCGGAACTGTCGTTTGATGAGTCAAACACCATATCCTGTTCTTATGAGGGCATCTTTCAGATCTGTAGGTGTCTGTTGCAATCCTCCACTTCTCCAGCTTCCATCCTAAATACATTAAAGAAGCCATCCCCTACAGACAAGCCCTCTGTATACATAAGCTCTGCTCAGATCAGGAGGATCGCAACAGACAACTCCAGATGACTGAAAGATGCCCTCATAAGAACAGGATATGGTGCTCAGCTCATTGATAGACAGTTCTGACATCCCACAGCGAAAAACTGCACCAACCTCCTCAGAAAACAAACACGGGACACGGTGGACAGGGTACCCCTCATCGTCCAGTACTTCCCCGGAGCGGAGAAGCTACGACATCTTCTCCGGAGTCTTCAACATATCATTGATGAAGATGAACATCTCACCAAGGCTATCCCCACACCCCCACTTCTTGCCTTCAAACAACCACACAACCTCAAACAGACCATTGTTCACAGCAAACTACCCAGCTTCAGGAAAACAGTGACCACGACACCACACAAACTTGCCACAGCAACCTCTGCAAGACATGCTGGATCATTGATACGGATGCCATCATCTCACGTGAGAACACCATCCACCAGGTACATGGGACATAGTCTTGCGACTCGACCAACATTGTCTACCTGATACACTGCAGGAAAGAATGTCCCGAGGCATGGTACGTTGGGGAGACAATACAAACACTACAACAACGGATGAATGAGCACCGCTCGACAATCACCAGGCTGGAGTGTTTTCTTCCTATTGGGGAACACTTCAGCAGTCACGGGCATTTGGCCTCTGATCTTTGGTTATGTGATCTCCAAGGTGACAAGGCAGAATCGCTGAGCAGAAACTGATAGCCAAGTTTCGCACACATGAGGACGGCCTCAACCAGGATCTTGGGTTCATGTCACACTATCTGTAACCCCCACAACTTGCCTGGGCTTGCAAAATCTCACTAACTGTCCTGGCTGGAGACAATACACATCTCTTTAACCTGTGCTTAACCCTCTCTCCACTCACATTGTCTGGACCTTTAAGACGTGATTACCTGCAAAGACACGCATTCCAACCATTATCTTGTAAATTGAGTTTGTGTCTATATATGCCCTGTTTGTGAACACAACTCCTCACTTACCTGAAGACGAAGCGGTGCTCTAAAAGCTTGGGCTACCAAATAAACCTGTTGGACTTTAACCTGGTGTTGCGAGACTTCTTACTGTGCTTACCCCAGTCCAACGCCGGCATCTCCACATCATAACAGTCAGTCAAACAGGTCACAATATGATTTACAACATGCAAAATGTTACTGCTGTGCTCATAATTTCTGCATCACTCAACCAAATCTAAACATAGGACCAGAACTCAGCAGTGAATTTAGTTAAATAACATGAATGTCAGGTTATAAACAGTGTGAAATGCAACATGCCTGCAATAGGGTGAGCTGGATGGAGTGAGGTCCTCTGCAGGTTCACAATATACCTGTTCACTTTGAATTGAGAAGTGTGAGCAGTACAAACCAGTTCTGTTATTGTGGTTTACCCTTCAGCTGCATCATTATCTGTAATCTTTTGTTTCCATTTAGTAGGAACTTTCTTTGGTGTGTAACCTTGAGATAATAAATATTTACAATACCATCAGTCTTTTAGTTGATGGGTTAGAACATTTTTGTGTTAGGCCTGTGTCCTAACAATGCCGCAAAGATATTAATTTTGATGGTTAGACAACAGTAGACAATGTTTTCTATTGCAAGGTTAATGCAGCACAACCAGACTACCACTTCTCAACTGTTCACACCAATCAAACCAATTATTAGGAGGCAGATGTGATTAATTTTCCATGACTTAAATTTAAATCGAGTAGCCTACCTGTTCTATAAGGCCAATTTAAAGTAGATTCCAAAACCTTTGACAGCTGAACGTGCTATTAATGTTTTTTTATTTATTGAGCAATCTAAGAGTCATAGAGGTTTACAGCATGGAAACAGGCCCTTTGGCCCAACTTGTCCATGCCACTTTTTTTTTAAAACTCTTAAGCTAATCCCAATTGCCCGCATTTAGCTCATATCCCTCCATACCTATCGTACCCATGTAACTATCTAAATGCTTCTTAAAAGATAAAATTGTACCCGCCTCTGCTACTACCTCTGGCAGCTTGTTCCAGACACTCATTACCCTTTATGTGAAATAATTGCTCCTCTGAACACTTTTGTATTTCTCCCCTCTCACCTTAAACCTATGTCCTTTGGTTTCAGACTCCCCTACCTTTGGGAAAAGATATTGACTATCTAGCTGATCTGTGGCCATCATTATTTTATTGACCTCTATAAGGTCACCCCTCAGCCCCCTATGCTCCAGAGAAAGAAGTCCCAGTCTATGCAGCCTCTCCTTATAACTCAATCCATCAATTCCTGGTAGCATCCTAGTAAATCTTTTCTGCAGTCTTTCTAGTTTAATAATATCCTTTCTATAATAGGGTGACCAGAATTGCACTCAGTTTTCCAAGTGTGGCCTTACCAATGTCTTGTACAACTTCAACAAGACTTCCAATTCCTGTATTCAATGTTCTGACCGATGAAACCAAGCATGCCGAATGCCTTCTTCACCACTCTGTCCACCTGTGACTCCACTTTCAAGGAGCTATGAACATGTGCTTCTAGGTCTCTTTGTTCTGTAACTCTCCACAGTGCCCTACCATTAACTGAGTAAGTCCTGCCCTGGTTCAATCTACCAAAATGTATCACCTCACATTTGTCTAAATTGAACTCTGTCACTCGTCAGCCCACTGGCCCAAATGATCAAGATCCCGTTGCAAATGGAGATAGCTTTCTTCACTATCCACATGTCACCAATCTTAGTGTCACCTGCAAACTTATTAACCGTGTCCCCTATATTCTCATCCAAATTTATTATAAATGACAAGTAACAATGGGTCCAGCACTGATCCCTGAGGCGCACCGCTGGTCACAGGCCTCCAGTTTGAAAAACAATCCTCTACAACTACTCTCTGGCTTCTTGACAGAAGCCAATTTTGTATCCATTTAGATGCCTCACCCTGGATCCCGTGAGATTTAACTTTATGCAACAACCTACCATGCGGTACCTTGTCAAAGGCCTTGCTAAAGTCCATGTAGACAACATCAACTGCACTGTCCTCATCTACCTTCTTGGTTACCCCTTCAAAAAACTCAATTAAATTTGTGTGACATGATTTTCCACTCACAAAGCCAAGCTTACTGTCCCTAATCAGTCCTTACATCTCTAAATGCCTGTCGATCCTGTTCTCAAAATACCTTCCAACAACTTACCCACCACAGATGTGAGGCTCACTGGCCTGTGGTTCCCAAACTTTTCCCTGCAGCCCTTTTTAAACAAAAGCACAACATTTGCCACCCTCCTATCTTCAGGCACCTCACCCATGACTATCGATGATTTAAATATCTTGGCTAGGGGACCCGCAATTTCCTCCCTAGCCTCCCACAATGTCCTGGGATATACTTCATCAGATCCCAGGGATTCATCTACCTTGATGCGCTTTAAGACTTCCAACACTTCCTTCTCTGTAATATGTACACTCTTCAAGACATCACTATTTATTTCCCCAGGTTCCCTAACATCCATGCTTTTCTCAACAGTAAATACTGATGAGAAATATTTATTTAGGATCTCACCCATCTCTTGTGGATCTGCACATAGATGACCTTGTTGATCCTTAAGAGGCCCTGATCTCTCCCTTGTTACTCTTAAAGTTAGCTTAAAAACCAGTAATATGTAGCTATGACTGAATGAATGTGTGTTTTCATTTTGGCTTTGTAACTAACTTCTGACTTTACACAAATATATAATATGAAAGATATAGTTGTAACGCTTAAATATTTTGCAGGTTTTAACTGGTATAAAGTAAGTGTCATCTTCATTTTTCAACTGACTCATGCACATCTAGGCATGGCCAAGAATCCATTGCTTTTTCTGGTGAAAAGGAACAGAGATTTGGTGGAATGGGAGGAACTGGCATCAAAAGGGTCATGGCGTTATAAGGAAAAGATGGGAAGTCTCTGGGTTAGGAACCATGGATCCACCTCAGGGATGTATCACCTCAGGATCAGGAACATCTATAGGACAATCTCAGGGAAATATCACCTTAGGATCAGAAACATCTACAGAGCAATCTCAGGGAAATATCATCTCACGGTCAGGAACATCTACAGGACAATCGCAGGGAAATATCACCTCATGGTCAGGAACACCTACCGGACAATGTCAAGGAATTATCACCTCAGTATTAGGATGACTTCATCAATTATGAAGGTACCTACAATACTGGAAGTTGTACATCTGCCAATTCTCCCTTGAGCTAACAGAGACAAGCTATCTTGGCAAAAATATATCTATAGGCTGTTTTTCATGAGCTTATGAAAGGGGAGAAGTTTTGCCTATAATTACTTACCCTTTCTAGATATTAAATAGAGCGTGGGCCATGGTACACGGTGTAAGGATTGAGTTTGATGATCTAACTAATCCTTTGCCATTTCATTTGTTTTACATTTAAATCAGGTTACATATCAAGGGTAACTTTACAAGTCCCCACTCACTGAGGCAGGGTACACCTGAATTTCTGGTATGAACTCTCAGCTGTCAGGAAGCACGAAGTTGTGAAATGACCACCATGAGTGTCTGCGCATGTGTTGGGTGTATTGGTAATGCATGTGTACACGTGTGTGCATGTGGGCCCATGCGTGCATGTGATTAATTTATCATTCGTGAGTTGAGCTGAATCAATGATTATTGATGGTCAACAGGGGAAGGGAAGGAGTGATGTGGCAGGAGATAAAAAGACTAATAATGGGTGAAAAATTGTTTGCTGGCATTTAGTCTTTTTGCTGTTTGGCTTTTAATTTGTATGCAGAGCCCATTTCCAGGTGCTTCTGTCAGTGATGTTATAGTCTTAGACAAGGTTGATTTGACTGACTGCTTGACAATGATTCAGTCAAGATGTTGTCCGTATCTTACCAACAGCGACTATTAACCTGGTGCAAAGAGAAGAGGAGGAATCCTGTCTCCATTAGTAATCCACTTCATTATCGTTGTTAGGCAGTGTGCATATCAATCGTATGATTGGTTAGAACGTAAGCATGCAGTTTGTATCAAAGCCATGCATTCCCGTTGGCTTTCATGACAATTCCTGAATAATCTTGGAATATTAGATAGTACCTGATCAGGAGAGCCAATGCTGGCCAGGTGTTCACCTTTCCTCTGGCTGCTGTCTCTACATCCCTGATGAAGGATCTTCCTCTTCTGTGTGGTTAGTCTCCGGAGTTTCACTATAGCTGGTTCAGAAATGCTCATTCTTACCATGCTCCTTATCTATTCCAAGATATTCTGCCTCTTCCTTGCTGGTTCAAACTTCCTTGCTTATTCCCTCATTGGCCCCAGTCAAGGTCCTAGGTAGGATTACCTCTTTGCTCTCTGGCTAAATAAAGGCTTATGCCTTACAACATTTCCTTTGTCTTTTTTACCAAATTGAGTAAATTTAACCAGTTCAAGCCAGTTTCAAGTTTTGGGTTATTCCAGTTCAAGCCTCATAGTGCCAGGGACCAGGTTCGATTCCCGGCTTGGGTCACTGTCTGTGTGGAGTTCTCCCTGTGTCCGTGTGCATTTCCTCCAGGTGCTCTGGTTTCCTCCCACACTCCAAAGATGTGCAGCTTAGGTAGATTGGCCGTGCTAAATTGCCCCTTAGTGTTAGGTGGACTAACTAAATGCATGGGGTTATGGAGATAGGGTCCGGGTGGGATTGTGGTTGGTGCTGACACGATGGGTTGAATGATCTCCTTCTGTACTGTGGGATTCTATGATTCTAAGCAGAGTTTGCAGACGTTAGTTGCTCCTTTCAGCCCCTGGCCAACAAAGGATTTTATCTACTGCAGATGCACTGAGAGTACTGGGATAATTTATCCTGACTGAATATACAAAGAGCAAAGATAACACAAACCCTGATTTGAAAAGTGACTATCAACTCTTCACTCATGTGAAGAAGGAGCGACACTCTGAAAGCTTCTGCTACCAAATAAACCTGTTGGACGTTAATCTGGTGTTGTGAGGCTTCTTACTCTCTGACCAATGACAGATGTTTTACTCAGTAACCAAGATCACAAAAGCACATCTGACTCCGCTTTCTGACATTTGTGGCCAAACGGGCCACCTAAGGTGGTGGTTTGCAAGAGCACACTTAGATAATCGGATAAGCACTGAAACAGACAGGCTGCAGCCTCAGAAGAAATTGGACAGAGATAAACAGGCTGCAGCTGCAGGAGGCCACCTCCAGGGCAAAGGACACTTTCTGGTCAAACTGGGTTGTTTACCAGGCATAGGAGAACCTTACCCCTTATTTGGGAGGAAGGAATTTGACCTACAGGCATGGTCATTTCATACACCCAGAGATCAGTGTGGCAGCACTTGATTGGACCTTATCGATCAGGCTGATCAAGGCCTGATCGATGGATTGGCAATAGCCAAAAAGCATGAAAACCAATGGAGGTGCTGCACAACAGAAGAATCTTGCTCTCTCTCTTTCCCAACGAATGAATGACAACAAAAGTGATCATCACCAGCAACAACCAGCACAAGGGGAACGAATACACCCAAGGAGGAAGGAAGAGCAGACCCAGGGTATCAGACCAGACCAAAGGACCAGACTATGCAGAGGATAACAGAAACCAACACGTGGATATAGGCCAATATCTGCCTGGCTACTTGATAACTAATTGTTGATTGGGTGGGTGATTAACAATTGTGTGTGTAAGTAAATATTGTTGCATTAACAAGAAGTCCACTCACAATTCTTTGTCCACTGTATAAGGGTTAAAATAGACTGTGCAACAGGTACAACAGTCTGTAAGTCCAAAAGATGTAACTTTGATTCTGATTATTTTAACAGGGCATCAAAAAAAACTTGTCCAATTTTACTTGTAGAATTTAAATTTTAAATCAATTGTTAACTCTTTGGATAATTAAACAGGGACATTTTCTGCTGCATAACACTTTGTAAAAATGATCTGTGCGCACGTGACGCTGCTGTTTACAGAACACAAACAGCAGCAATGTAGAGCTGGAAACCAGTTCCTGGATCAGCTGTGAGTCGATCAGCCTGTTGCAAGACTCTGAAGATGTTAACACGTGGATTTTTATTCTTTTCAATATGAAAGGCAGTGGGTGTAATCGTTCAGACAGTAAACTACTGATTAAACACAGAAATCAAATAATTCAACCTTTCTGTTAGTGCGATTACCGGTTAGTCACTGGTTAGTGAACTCTTTCTGTGAGTCTGAGCTTTTTCCAAGCACACTGTTTGCATGGTACAAGCTGATCACATAATTATCTCCCCACATCAGACAGAACCTTCAGTACCTTACCACTTAACAACTTTGGAAGCATTGTACTTGAACTATAGAAACAAAAAACTAAACAAACTTCTAACCATGATGCTAGTACACTTTTTTTTATTCATTTGAAGGACATGGGCGTTGCTGTCTGGCCAGCATTCATTGCCCATCCCTAGTTGCCTGAGGGCAGTTGAGAGTCAACCACATTGCTGTGACTCTGGAGTCACATGTAGGTCAGACCAGGAAAGGACGGCAGATTTTCTTCCTAAAGGACATTAGTGAACCAGATGGGTTTTTCTGACAATCGACAACGGTTATCAGATTTAAACATTTTTTTCATTATTATTTAATTCAAATTCCACTATCTGTTGTGGTGGAAATCAAACCTGGGTCCCCAGAACATTTGCTGAGTTTCTGGATTAATAATCTAGTGATAATACCATTAGGCCATTGCCTCTCGAGGGCAATTCCATACCCTAGTTCCCTCAATCACTGATGGCAAATGCATCATGATGTGCCATATTAAACCATATAATCCTCAACTAAATGTTTGGCTTAGGCTTTTTTCAGGCAACTCAAGGGGTGAGGAAATTCTGAACAAATTCCGCTAACCTTACTCGCTCAAAGGAACAGAAATTTAGGTAAGATTCCTGATATTGACTGCTGGGAGATGGTTTTTGGATATTGGATGACTATAAACTAGTGCTGCAACATGGTGCTAAGCCTCTTATAAGCTTGTTGACACTTGCTGCCTGGTTTAAACTTGAACAATCATGAATGTTACTGGTAGGTGCTATGGAAGAATTCTTTCGGGGAAAGTGGCAGACTGGAGGGAAAGGGGAGTGATTGAGGGAGAACCACTTTTATCTGTCAGGTTCCATGAACATTCCCATCCTTAATGATGACAAAACTCAGCAAAAGGTGAAGCTGAAGCATATACAACCATCTTTTGTCTGAAGAATCGAATAAACGATCCATTTGGCCTTTTCCTGAGGTCCCCACCATCACAGATGCCAAGATTTATAGCCAATTCGATCCACTCTATCAAGAAACAGCTGAGTACACCATTGGATACAGACAGACTATGCACCCCAGCTGTAATGCTGATAACCTATGCTCCAGAGTGCTTCTAGCTAAGCTCTTCCAGTACGGCTCCATTAAAGAATTTATTCACAAACAGGTGAAAAATCGCCATCTGTGTCCTGCCATGAATAAGCAGGACAAATCCAATTCAATCTACTCTGAAACATCAGCAAAGTGATGGAAGTTGTCATTGACAGTGCCATCACGCTGCAATTAGCATCCAATTATCTGCTCACCAATGCTCCAGTTGGGTTTTTGCCAAAGGCACTAGGCTCTAGGCCTCATTACAAACATTGGATAAAAGAGCTGAATCAAAGCAGTGAGGTGAGGGTGACTATCCTTCACATTCAGGCAACATTGGACCAAGTCTGGCGTCAAGGAGCCCAAATAAAACTGGAGTCAGTGGGGATTAGGGAAAACTCTCCACTGGTTGGAGTCATACCTAACCAAAGGAAATGGCTGTGGTTGTTGAAAGTCAATTATCACAGTGCCAAGACATTGATGCAGGAGTTTCTAAGGCCATGCCCTCAGCTAAAACTATCTTCAATTGTTTCATCAATAATTCAGAAGCTGAAATTTTCACTGATAATTGCAAAATGTTTTGTCCCATTTATAATTTCCAAGATCCTGAAGCATTGTGTGTCTGTAAGTAAGGACAACGTTCAGGTTTGGGCTAGTAAGTGATAATTACATTCAAGCCACACAAGTGTCAGAAATGACCATCTCCAACAACAGAATGTCTAGCCTCCTCATTTTGATGTTCAATGGCATTATCATTCCTACAATCCCCCTGCCCCCCCAGTCATCAAACTAAGGGTCATCATTGTCCGTTACAATGAACTGGACAAGTTATATAATTCATCCAGTTGTCTCAGTGTTTTCAGTGACTAAAACTGGGAGTTCTTCATGAAGGAACAGAATCCCCTTCAGGTAATTCAATGGGTCCACAGCACAGGACAGTAGAGCAACGCCTGTAAGATCACCAGCCTCTCTTCTGGTGGAGGATAAGGGAATTGGCTTTGTCCTTCTTTGGTGCAACCACACTTGCCTTCTCTTCTTGCCTCTCGTCCATCATGATTACACATAGAGTAATAACCCCTCACACTGATGAAGTGTCATCCTGACTTGAAATGTTGGCCCTGCTCTCTCCCCACAGATGCTGTTAGGTCTGCTGAGATTTTGCAGCATTTTCTGTTTTTGTTTCAGCTTCCAGCATCTGCAGTATTTTGCCTTTATAATAACTTCTTACTCAGGACAGAGATTAAAATAGGGGCTGGAATACCTCTATCTGTTCATCTCAGTAACTCGACACAGCAAAACTAAAAACACTGAAACATGCAGTCAAACCTAAGACGCAAAATGTCCAAACATTTGAGGGCATCAGACTCAGCTGACCAGGACAATACAAAGCTCTGTGTGTAAGGGAAGACAGTATACAATAGCACAGAGTGAGGGCAGAAAGATAGGCTTTCGATTGTTTTAGGGCATCCTTGTCATTTCCAATTCATTGTGTGCTGGTGGAACACGAAATCTACCTCTTCCTTCAGTATTACACCTTCTGATTGACATAAAATGGCTTGGCATCTTTCTGGAAATGGGTCCGCCCCCAAAACCAACCCCACAGAATGAAATGTGCTGGAATTATGCTCGCAACTCCCTAAACATAGCAAGGAATTTCCAAAGAAGTGACTGCTTTGGTTTACGTTATGAATATTACTGCGCTTAAACTATTGACTTCCCATTTGCTGATCCCTCCAAGCAGTTCCTGTGTGTTTGAATTTACAATCACAGAATCCCTACAGTTCAGAAGGAGGCCGTTTAGGCCATCGAGCCTGCACTGATAACAATCCACCCAGGCCTTATCTCCTTAACCCCACTTATTAACCTTATCAGTCCCCCAGACACTGACATAGTATGGCCAATCCACCTAAAGCAGAAATGTTTGGAGTGTAGGAGGAAACCGGAGCACCCAGAGGAAACCCACACAGACACGAGGAGAATGTGCAAACTCCACACAGTGACCTGAGGCTGGAATTGAACCCGAGTCCCTGGTGCTGTGAAGCAGCAGTACTAAACACTGTGCCACCCCGACACTGTGTCACTGTGCCGCCCCAGTCAATATGCATTGACTGAGGATCAATGAAAAATTGGGCAGAAGGATGGGGGTGGGTTATGATTCTTGATTGCAGACAACAATTTGAAAGCAGCCAGAGTGCATGTGCAAAGCAGTAAGTGCATGTGTTTATGCATATGTTGCATTGTGGACCTTGGAATAGATGCTATCAAATATTAATTCAAAGGGATGTATTAAAAATGCAGTTGTAAGTTGCAGACAGAGATCTTGTGCACCACATGTTCAGGCAATACAGTTACTTAAAAAGTGTTATGAGTGTTACAATATTAACAGCATTCTTCGAGCAAGGGACTCTGCTAAAAGGCAATGTTACCGTTGGCAGTTATCATTTAGTGAATATAATCGTTCTGCCTTCATACATCCTGTAAATTAAAAATATGCTTGTTAATTAAAAATGTGCCAAATTACTACTTAGCAGTCTCCCCATCCAACTGATAAAATGGTACAATTTACCTGTTTTGGATTCTGCTCTTGCGTCCATCGGAGTAACTGAATAGAGTGAGGTGGAATTGTGCTATGTTAAGGTGACCAGAATATATAGCTGGGCTCAGAAATAGCAAGTTTCTCAAGATGAGATTTAATCTGTAAACAATACATTTTATTCAAATGCCGAAAGAATCAATTGCTTGAAGGAACAGCTTTTGTCGGGAAGCATGGAATATTTTCAATGATTCAATGCGTTTATTGGTGTAATGCACTGTAGGATATAGGCTTCAGCGTATTTCAGTCCTCAATGATTAAGAACTGGAGTAATTCTAGAAAGAATACAAATGCGCTACTGCATTTTTTCTGTGTCAGCCCTTTTGTATAATTATCCATAGCCCCAAGTATAAATTAGGCTGTGGAAGGCAAGGTAGCCTTAACACATGGATTGGGAACTCAAAAAATATTTGAAAGAATGTTGGTGCCTGAGGGTGCTACAGAGCAAGATGATGTTAGTGGAGAGGGCACTATAGATCATGGGGACGTTAGTGGAGAGGGTGCTACAGAACATGGGGACACTGGCTAAGAGGATGCTACAGAACAAGGGGATGTTAGTGGAGAGGGTGCTACAGAACATGGGACACTGGCGGAGAGGGTGCTACAGAACAAGGGGATGTTAGCGGAGAGAGCGCTATAGAACATGGGGACGTTAGTGGAGAGGGTGCTACAGAACATGGGGACATTGGCGGAGAGGGTGCTACAGAACATGGGGGCGTTAGCAGAGAGGGTGCTATAGAACATGGGGACGTCAGCGGAGAGGATGCTACAGAACATAGGGACATTGGCGGAGAGGGTGTGACAGAACATAGGGACATTAGTGGAGAGGGTGCGACAGAACATGGGGACAAATATTTGTGCAGTCTCATTTAAAGACACAAAATGCATGTCTGCATCATTCCGATCCAGTCTGTTGCCCAGGATGGCATCAGGAACTAGGGAGTGGAGCTTGTGGCATGGACCAAAACAATGGTTTGCATATTCTAATATCTAGCTGCAAGAAAATTCTGCTCAGCCAGTACTGAATGCAGTTCTAGAGATTGTAACACTTCCAAGATCTCTGAGAGGCCTTTCTGTACAACTTGAGAATGTCAGAGATTTAGCAGGTTTGAAGCATGGATAGGAGTAATGTGAGAAAAGAACAAATGGGAAGTTCTGCTAGGATGGAAGGCAGGAGAGATCAAATAGAAAAACAGTGATGATGGTGTAAATCAATAGGGTCTCAAGGAGCTGTAAATGACAATAGCAGAATCATTACTAACAGCTACTGTCTTATAATTGGGAGCAGTGTTTGTGATCTGGAATAGTTGAACATTGAATCCAAAAGTTGGGAAATGCGTTATCGAAAGCCTTAATGAAAAGCACCTTATTTTCATGGTTAGGCATTTTACAGCCTTCTAGATGATAGAGCAACTAGAGTGCCATTACTTTCACAGTTAAAAGGGCACTTCAGTAGCTCACTGGGAGAAGAAAATAGAAAATAAATAAGTAAAACTGAGATATGAGCAAAAGTCATTTGGACTGGAGCTCCTTTTAATTAAGCATTTCTTTTAGAATCAACTGCTCCTAATAAACTTCCACCTATCAAATCTACATTTAGTAGCTGAGGAGGTAATCCATGGAGTGGTGACTGGATTCAATTCAAGGAAAAAATGGGGGAGCAGTTTTGTTCCAGTATTTGTTTGCTAGGTCAGTGTTAGAAAGTATTTTGTTCTTTGCTTCCCTTTCTGCCTCCTGCTCCCCAGTATTTCCCTAAAATTAAACCAGCCTCTGGTTGAGCCAATGTCAGATTTGACTCCAAATAGGATCAATTGGATCAGTGCGCTGCAGTCCTTCCACATCCCATCATGAATGGTGGTGGAGAACTTAACAACTAGCAAGAGAAGAAAACTCCATAAACAGCCCCCATTCTCAAAGACTGTGGAGCCCAGCACATCAGTGCAAAAGACAAGATTGCACCGCTTGCAAACATCTTTAGCTAGAAGTACCAAGCAGACTCCCCAAAGCCTGTCCACCACAGGAGTGTGATGGAATACTCTCCATTTGCCTGGATGAGTGCAGCTCCAACAACACTCAAGAAGCTCAACAACATCTAGAAGACAGTAGCCCATCGATCGGCACCCCATCCACCATTTGAATATTCACTCCTTCCAGTGCCAGAGTACAATGACGGCAGTGTGTGTTATACAATCTGAGGCACTGTGTCAACTTACCAAGCCTCCTTTAACAGCACCTTGCAAATCTGTGATCTGTACTGCCTGGATTACGCGTGGAAAAACTACCACCTGCAATTCCCCTTCAAGCGACACATCTTCCTGACTTGGGACTGTATCGTCATTCCATCACTATTGCTGAGGCAGAATCCTGGGACTCCCTTCCCAAACAGGCTGTGGGTGTGTACCTACACCATACGGACTGCAGCAGTTCAGGGAGGCAGTTCATTACCTTCTCAAAGCCAATTGGAGATGGGCAATAAAAGCTGGCCTGATCAGAAATGCTGAAATACCAAGGGTACATGAGAAATAAAAGGTATTCAGAAGGGGCAGCCTCCCTTTCAGAGCTCATCACTACTCCACAGTAAATGGGATAAAAGCCACAATGATTTTCACACATCTGTTTGCAAGCTTTCACATGCAACATAGGTAGGAAGTGTCACAAATTGCACAGTGCTGCATAGCCCAGCCCTATCTCGATAAAACTATACCTGCAGGAAACTGAATAGCTCAGGCAGTTCCTTCAACACACACAGCAAGCCAGAAAGCTCAAGATATGAACCTTAGCCCAGTTCAAAACACCAAATCCCTTTTGCTGATAAAGACCCAGGTAGAGAAATAAAGCCCTGACTATTTATTAGAGGACATTGTGAGATTTGAATCAGTCTCCTTCTCTATATTTATGTTGCATAATTATAGTATTCATGGAAAGTGTACTCTCTCTGAACCTACTCCGGTTTGGGGGCCAAAAGTTGTGAAATCAGCTTGATACAGTCAATGCCTCTTGTTCTGATTGGTTTTGATTGCAATTGTCTTGCCCATGAGAGAGATTGGCTTTAAGATCATAAGATATAGGAGCAGAATGTGGCCATTCAACCCATCGAGTCTGCTTCACCATTCAATCATGGCTAATAAACTTCTCAATCCCATTCTCCTGCCTTTTCCTTGTAACCTTTGATCTTCTTACCAATCAAGAACCTATCTATCCCTGTCTTAAATACACTCAATGACCTTGCCTCCACAGCCTTCTGGTAGCCAATTCCATAGATTCACCACCCTCTGGCTGAAGGAATTCCTCCTCATCTCAGTTCTAAAGGGTTGTCCCTTTGTGAGACTTTGCCCTCAGATCCTAGTCTCTCCTACTAATGGAAACATCTTCCCCACACCTACTCTATCCAGGCCTTTCCGTGTGCTTTGGCCTAACAGCTCATGGCAATGCTTTTTTTAACCACTTGTGTCAATTCCACACTTAAGACTGTACTGGGGATATAGGTTCATAAAGCAGCAAATTCAAGTTGTGGCAACTGTCCTGCAGCACAGAATTTCTGAACGTAACAAGGGCCATTTACCTGGGTTTCAGGCCTAGCCCCATTAGATTACATTCCAGAGACTAAAGGAAAACACAAACTAAATTGCATACACCAACTAAGAGCAACACTCTAGTTTGTAACAGTTGAATTTGATAATTATGAATATAAATAGTTTGATTTAACAGTATGTAGCTTTAATTAAGCTTTAATTTAATCATTTTATTTGTATTGAGTTTGATATCTCCACACTTGATCAGTTGCAGGATGTATTTCTTTCACACATTCTTTGCAAAGCATAGCAAGATGCACAATATTGATCAGCGAGATGCCAAATTCTCCTTCCGGCCATTGAGTTGGTGTCTGAACAATCCATACTGTGACTACGACTGCGACCTGTGTGTTGCTGGTTAGCTTAACTGTGAGTGCTGTGGTCTGCAGTGTCAGACCATCATGTCATCGTAGCAGTGATACATTCAGATCTCAGCCACATTGAAAATCAGTGCATTTCACAGGAAAAAGACAAATGCTTGGTGGCAGATGCAGAATTAAGCACATTCTTTGCGTTACACGAGGCAGAGAAACATCATCTGTGTGGAGCAAAATAGTCGCATGCTTCAAATATTGGTTTCAAAATACTTCAAAACCTTCAGCACTAGAAGTTGATGATGTTGAATTTTGAGATTCAGCTGCTGGAAATGCCTATCCAATTCTTTGATGGAGATGGTCCAGCATATTGACAAGGAAAGCTTGTTGGATCTGGATCCAAGCCATAGCATCACACTGCATCTCCACTTGACTATCAACTTGTAACTGTCTGTGCGAGAGTGACACTTTTCATGATAGTCAGTAAGTATCAGTATTCACTGAGTTGCGGGGTTAGCTGGATGGGCCTTGCTAAATTGCCCCTTAATGTCAGGGAGATTAGCAGGGCAAATGTGTGGGGTTGCGGAGTAGAGCCTGGGTGGGATTCTTGTCAGTGTAAGCTCAATGGGCTGAATGACCTCAACAAACAAAGAATGAAGAGCAGAACAGCACAAGAACAGGACCTTCAGCCCTCCAAGCCTGTGCTGATGACAATGCTTTCCTAAACTAAAACTGTGTGTACTTACAGAGTCCGTATCCTTCCATTCCCTAATAATGTATTCGTCTAGGTGCCTTTTAAATGTTGCTATTGTACTTGCTCCCATCACCTCCCTGGGCAGTGTGTTCCAGACATCCACCACTCTGTGTAAACAACTTACCTCGCACATCTCCTCTAAACTTTTTCCCACGCACCTTAAACCTAGGGACCCTAGTACTTGACTTTTCCACCCTAGGAAAGAACATCTGACTATCCACTCTGTCCATGCCACTCATAATCTTGCAAACCTCTATCAGGTCACCCCTCAACCTCCATCGTGAGAACAAATCGAGTTTATCCAACCTCTCCTCATAGCTAATACCCTCCAGACCAGGCAACATCCTGTTAAAGCTCTTCCATACCCTCCTTCCACATGGTACGGGATTCTATGAGTTTATGCCACAAAGTTAAGGAACACATTGAGCTTAAGGCCTGCCGTGTGTTGAACTTCTTGTAAACAATTGAGAACGTTGCCTTGACTGAAGCATGAGAGATCAAATTTCAAAATGATTGGGGTGAGTTGCCATGTTTCAGTCACTAAAAAATGCACATTTTAAAGCAATTTATTTATTTTTTGAAATCTGGAAGTCTTTTTCCAAGTGGTGGGAGGAATTTGGGTCGAGGTCAATCCCTCAGCCTCTCCTCGGACATGAGTCTAATGCCAATGCTTCCATCTAGAGTTAAGTTGGGCTCCTTTCGCTGCCAACTCCCAATTTATCTACAACTTTAACATTGCTGCAGCCGCTTCCCAACACTGTGACAGTTGCTGTATAAACCAAACCTTATTTTCCACCTTCACATTCCTGGCAGACTGCCTCACCTGCTGAGAGTGCACATTGGAAATTCCAGAATACACTGTCCATTATTGTACTTTTAACGGTTGGAAAATCATGTGCAGCACGGACTGGAATCTCCAATATGCAATCTTGGCAGGAGATGCTCCCTGCTGGGAGCACAAAGGCTGGAAGTGTACCCATTTGGTGTCGAGGAGAACGGGTCCAATTTCTCTACTCATCGGCCAACTGTTTGAACAAAAGTCAACGCTTTCGCAATTTTGGTTTTCCAGACTCTGGTGAACTCTCGGCCAAGCTATTGTTAAAAGGTCATGACTGATTCGCAACTTGATATTTTGCTTTCTTTGCATGCAAGTTCCTTCGGTAGGGCACTTAACTTTCTATATTTAATGTTTGTTCTGACAATAATGACAGTCATCGATATATCATTGCAGAAAACAATGACGAAGACAATTACCTGACAAAGGATCAGCGCTCTGAAAGCTAGTGACTTTTGCTACTAAATAAACTGTAGGAAGGGGTGGACAGGCTCTACAGAGTTGAGCTGATTGCTGGGTTTTATGTTTGTTGTTTACTGCCCTACTTGGCAACACACTCCTGGATAAAGTTTACCCACGATGTGGAGATCCCGGAGTTGGACTGGGGTAAACACAGTAAGAAGTCTGACAACACCAGGTTAAAGTCCAACCGATTTATTTGATAGTAAACTCACTAGCTTTCGGGATTTGCCCCTTCATCAGGCGAATGGAGAGTTCTGGCCTCAGACAGAGCATATAACAGCACAGATAATTTACAGGTTACTGATTAGAATGCGAGTCTTTACAACTGACCTGCTATTCAAGTCTTAAAGAGGTTGACAATGTGAGTGGAAGGAGCATCAAGCACAGGTTAAAAAGATGTGTATTGTCTCCAGACAGTACAGTAAGTGAGGTTTAGCAAACCCAGGCAAGTCATGGTACTAAAGTTTACCCACAGCAGGGTGAAATCTCATATTATGCAGAACTGCTTATAATTGTGAGTTTGTGTTACAAAAGTGACAAGTGAAGTCCAGCTTCACTCCCCCATGTGGTCACCTATGCTTGTTGTTCAGTTTTTCACCCACTCATCACCGCTCTTCATTCTCCTATTAACACATTCTGCTATCTTACATTTTGCCACTATTGATAATGGTCAGTCCTTAATGTCACTATTAACACCCAACCCCCACCCCGCCATCTCCCCATTTTGTCTCATGTCCATGACTACTTTGTCAATGTTACCTTTGTTCCGATCCTGTTCTTCTATTCCGTGCCACCTACCTCTCCAACTATATAATTTCTACCTCTCTTCAGCTCTATAGAAGGGTCACATGGACTTGAAATGTTAACTTTGTTTCTGTCTCCACAGACGCTATCAGACCTGCTGAGTTTGTCGAGCTAGTTCTGCTTTTATATCTGTTCCGGCCTTTATTGCTGGGAGTTGTGTTCCTGCTTTTTTGGCTAATTCTAAGCCTAGTTAGGTAACTTGACCAGAATCTGACTGAGCCTTTCTTGGAATTCTCCAATATTTGCTTTATTATTTGGTGAACTATTTCTGGCTTCATTTTTGCTTTTGAATCAATTGTTGAGAAGATGGATCCAAGCCTGTTTCCGCCTTATTTTTCCATTTTGTAAAAAACATGAAGTTTAATCTTCATATCCAAGTTTGATTTTGGTATTTTGTTAATATCATTTTCAATTGGTAGATCTCAAACTATCAATAAAATAAAGTTAGGTCTGTCTTTGGTGGGAGAGAAAAACGCAAATTGTCGCAGTTAGGAGAGTCTATAACGTTACAAGATGTTTTTTTCTTTCAAACAGATGCAGAATCAATTGAAGATGTTGCTTAATATCAGCCAGGGATTTACAATATTGATTTTTTAATGCTAATGAAAGAAAAATATGATCTGGTCATGTGCTCTGGATCACACAACATTATTAAAGTAGTCTTGTGTTAGCACAAACAAGTCAAACAAAAGGCAGAGATCAAAAGCTTCTCAATTGTCATTAGTTTTCTAAATTTAACTGCAGCACTTAATATGTCAACAAGTACAGCAGATGATATATCAATATCCTGGTGTACTGTGTAGCCACAAACAGCCACACTTCATTCTAAACCTAAGATTTTCCTTTGGCTTAACACATTATATTCTTTGCCTTTTTTAGGAGCAAGCCTCAACAGTGTTCCCTTTGAACATATAATTATTGCAAATAATCAATTTAAAAGGTTCTACTCTATTGTGCAAGTTTTTTTTGTCTAATATCAGCATATATTTCAACCACATCAAAGTGATCATGTTGTAAAGCTGTTGTACCTAGTAAGCATACATATAAATAGGGGAGGTGGTGGTGCGGTGGTATTGTCACTGGACTAGTAATCCAGAGACCCAGGTAATGCTCTGGGAACTGAGGTTCAAATCCCACCATGGCAGATGGGGGAATTTAAATTCAACAAAATATCTGGAATTAAAAGTCTATTGATGATCATGAAGCCATTGTCGATTGTTGTATTGAACCCAGCTAGTTCATTAATGCCCTTTAGGGGAGGAAATCTACTGTCCTTACCTGGTGACTCCAGACCCACAACAAGCAAGCCACCCAACCACTCCAAAGAAAGCACAAAGGAATGAAACCAAACAGACCACCTGACATCAGCCAAGGCACTGGAAACAACAACAGTAAACCCTCCCCTGTCAACCTTACTAATGTCTAGGGGCTTGTGCCAATGAGAGCTGTCTCACAGATGAGTCAAGCAACATCTGACGTAGTCAGGCTCATGGAATCATACCTTACAGGCAATGTCTCAGACACCGCCATCAGCATTCCTGGCATGCCCTGCCCTACAGGCAGGAAAGACCCAGCAGAGATGGCGGCAGCACAATGCTATACAGTCAGCGGGGCGTTGCCCAGAAAGTTCTCAATATCGAATCACGTCTCCATGAAGTCTCATGGCACCAGGTTAACAAAGCTGATTGCCTCATACCAGTTCCCCCGCTCAGCTGATGAACCAGCACTCCTCCATGTTGAACACTACTCGGAGGAAGCACGGAGGATAGCAAGGCTGCAGAATGTGGTCTGGGTGAGGGACTTCAATGTCTATCACCAGGAGTGGCTCGGTGGTACCACCACAGACCAAGGTGGCTGGGTCTTAATGGACATGCTGCTAGACAGGGCTTGTGGCGGGTGTTGAGAGAGCCAACAATAGGGAAAAACATACTTGACCTCATCCTCACCAACCTGCCTGCTGCAGATGCATCTGTCCCTGACAGAATTGGTAGGAGTGACACCACACAGTCCTTGCACAGACAAAGTCCCATCTCCCTCTAACAATGTTCCTAATGGTGGGGGAGTCCAGAACTAGGGGTCATAGTTTGAGGATAAGGGGTAAACCTTTTAGGATTGAGGTGAAAGGAAATGTCTTCACCCAAACAGTGGTGAATCTGTGTAATTCACTATCACAAAAAGTAGCTAAGGTCAAAATGTTGTGTGATTTCAAGAAGCAATTGCATATAGCTTTTGGGGCTGAAGGGATGAACATAAGAACATAAGAAATAGGAGCAGGAGTAGGCCATCTAGCCCTTCAAGCCTGCCCCACCATTCAACAAGATCATGGCTGATCTGAAGTGGATCAGTTCCACTTTCCCACTTTCTCCCCATAACCCTTAATTCCCTTGTCTATCAGAAACCTATCCACCCGTGACTTAAATATATTCAACGAGGTAGACTTCACCCCACTTCAACAGGCAGAGAATTCCAGAGATTCACCACCCTTTGAGTGAAGAAGTTCCTCCTCAACTCTGTTCTAAACTGCACCCCCCCCCCCTTATCTTGAGGCTGTGCCCTCTAGTTCTGCTATCCTTTCTAAGCGGGAAGAATCTCTCTACCTCTACCCTATCTAGCCCCTTCATTATCTTATATGTCTCAGCCTTCTAAATGAAGGAATGTTGGGGGTGGGGGTGGGGAAGGTGAGATTAGGATATTGAATTTGATGATCAGCCATGATCATAAGTTCATAAGATATAAGGGGAGAACTAGGCCATTCCACCATTCAATCATGGCTGATATGCCCCTCAACCCTATTTTCCTGCCTTCTCCCCATAACCCTTCAACCGATTACCATAAGGGAGGATGGACCAGGCTTGAAGAGCCGAATTGCCTACTCTTGCTTCTAGTTTTGAAGTATGCTTCTATGTATGATGACAGATTTAAAAAAAAGAGAAGGACAATATCTGAAAAGAGAGTATCATTAGCAATGTTGGCTAAACGTGAGGGCCAGGCGGGAAAGTTGGATGGTCTGCAATTTATTGGAAATCGAAGGAGAAGGAGATAGGTCTTAGGGATAAGATGAGCTCAAAATGGGCAGGCATGAGGGGAGAGGTGAGAGAAAGTAGAGAAAGATGTGAGCTTGGGATAAGGTAGGGAAGGGCTTTTGAGGAAATTTGTCCAGGTGGAATGGTGGAAGAGAGGGCCTTGACAGTAGCAGCTGATTGTATGGTCTTGGTCATAGTGATAAAAGAGGTTCATGAGCCCCTCCCAGTTACTGAGGATGAGGATGTAGGTGACAAGGGAGAAAGCTATAAGAAGACTATTTGAAATTGATGACTCTGGAGTTACAAGATTTTTTGGCAGACAAGGATCTAATAATGCTTTACCAGCCGGAAGTGGGGGTGGGTGACTAAACTAGTTCGTCATCACATCTGTTCAAGTGTGTGGTGCTTGGACTTAAGGGAATGGAGATGAGGGCCATAACACAAGAATAGGCAGGGTGAGAGAATAAAGTAGGTATTGCATAGATTCAAATAGATAATAGCCACCAGTCTCTCTTTCTTCTTCAGCAGCCTCCTGGCTTAGGGGCCGACTTGCTTTCACTCTGGTTCATGGATTCGGAGATGGCGGATGCAATGTGTAATCTGCAGACCCATGCGGATCAGGTGTTGTTTGGCGTGTCAGTTAGATGAGTAGTTTGGACGTTTTGCACGTTCTCTGGCACCTTGACTTTGCCACCACACACCCTTGGGAAGGGCTGGCTCTTTGGTACCCTGCTGAATGAAAGAACTTGCTCCCATTTTGGTGGCTCACCGTGAGTCGGTGGAGATATTTGACCTTTTCAAGGATGCTTTGAGGGAATCCCTAAAATGTTCGAGTGGAGATGGTTTTGAGTGATTAGCACCCGCCGGCTGGGCATGCTGACTTGCCACCTTCAGCAATTGCCTCTTTCCTTGGCTTTATAAGATTCTCTCTGCCTCATCTGTTGCCAAGTTAACAACGGCCAAATTGAATCTGAAGATTGCAATGGGATGAAATGGCACTCAATGGTGCAAAACAGTGTTAAAATGAAACTGAAGGTGCAAAAGCAGGAATGACAACCCTAAAATTGTTAAAGCAAAATGATTTAATCAGGGCAACTTAAAATGAGGACTTATTGTACAGGAATAGGTCTGGCTGGGATTGTGGTCGGTGCAGACCTGATGGGCCAAATGGTCTTCTTCTTTATTCTATGATCTTTATTCTATGATCTATCTATTCATAAACCTCCACTTGTTCAATGTCCCAAAATCTGCTGATCTCAGTTTTGAATACACACAATGACTAAACATCCACAACTTTGTTGGGTAGAGAACTCCAAAGATTCATAGCCCTCTGAGTAAGGAAACTTCTCTTCTCAATCTTAAGTAGCTGACTCCTTATGCCAAGACTATGATCCCCAATTCTAGACCCTCTAGCTAGAAAAAACAGTGTCTCAGCGTCTACTTCTCAAAGCCTCTAATAGGTTTATGCACTTCAATGAGATCACTTCTCATTTTTCTAGCACCCAGAGACTATAGGATCCGTTCCCCACCTGAGCTTAAGTGAAAGCAGGAGAGAAAAGCACGGCTGTTATTTCATTCCATAGGCCGCTGGGATGTGGAGCTGTCAATCAATCACATCAGGGACACAATGAGGAGTATAGAGAATAACCTAACAGGCATATATTTCACATTTAGTTCACATTTTCCCTAACTGACGCATGAAAAGTCTGCTTTCCTTCCACATAGTTAACTGAAGAAAGACATTTTTAAAGAAGATATTATGTAGAAAGGAGGAAACACTTGCACTTTCTGAGTCACATTTACTTACGAGGAAGCACATTTATGTTTGCTTACGTACTTTGGGAAATCATAAAATACTAATTCCCAGGACTGACAACAATTTTCTGCCTTGCAGTATTTTTCAACTACAAAGGGATGATCTCACCATTTCATCAACCTGGAGAATGATTGAGTATTCTTCACTGCAGCAACAAATCAAACATTATCCAGACAATATGATCCTAATTACACCCCACAAAATAGTCCTCACAGTAACCACATTGGCTTATTACATTTTTAAGAGGCTATCTGAACTGAGATGGCAGACATTTTTCAGAAGCAGTTAAATATTTTATAATCAAAAAGAATTATATGTGCTGATTACAAGCAATAACAGTAATTTTAGATTCAGGTGACATCAGAACAAGAGAGATATTTGAGTGGTTCATGTCCATTAATTTAACCCTTGAGGTCTCTTCCATGTATCAGATATTTACCATTTATACAGATGATCTGGTGGAGGGAACCGAGTGTAGGGTGTCGAAATTTGCTGATGACACCAAGATTGGTGGAACAGCAAATTGCACGGAGGGTGTGGAGAGTCTGCAGAAGGATCTAGATAGGCTGGGCGAATGGGCCAGGAACTGGCAAATGGAATTTAATGTTGGCAAGTGCGAGGTGGTCCACTTTGGTAGGAATAATGGTAGGAAGGATTATTACTTACGTGGAGAAAAACTGCAGCAGGCGACGGTGCAGAGGGACCTCGGGGTCCTTGTGCATGAGTCGCAAAAACCCAGCTTGCAGGTGCAGCAGGTGGTCAGGAAGGCGAATGGGATGCTGGCCTTCATAGCGAGGGGGATTGAATATAAAAGTAGGGAGGTCTTGCTGCGGCTATATAGGGCATTGGTGAGGCCGCAGCTGGAGTACCGTGTGCAGTTTTGGGTGCCGTACTTACGCAAGGATATTTTGGCCTTGGAGGGACTGCAGAGGAGGTTTACTAGGCTGATGCCGGAGTTGAGGGGGTTGAGCTATGAGGAGAGGCTAAATAAACTAGGCTTGTACTCGTTAGAGTTTAGAAGAATGAGGGGAGATCTCATTGAGACGTATAAGATGATGAATGGGATGGATAGGATAGAGGTGGAGAGACTCTTCCCGCTCAGAAAGGATAGTAGGACTAGGGGGCACAGCCTCAAGATAAAGGGGGGGCAGTTTAGAACGGAGTTGAGGAAGAACTTCTTCACTCAAAGGGTGGTGAATCTCTGGAATTCTCTGCCTGTTGAAGTGGTGGAGGCTACCTTGCTAAATATTTTTAAGACGCGGGTTGATGGGTTTTTGATAAGAGAGGGGATTAAGGGTTATAGGGAGAGGGCGGGAATGTGGAACTGAGCCACGACAGATCAGCCATGATCTTATTGAATGGCGGGGCAGGCTCGAAGGGCCAGATGGCCTACTCCTGCTCCTATTTCTTATGTTCTTATGTCTACATATAAAAGATATTAGATAATGAGGTGGGGGTGGGGTGGTGATGGCCTAGTGATATTATCGCTAGACTATTAATCCAGAAACTCATTTAGTATTCTGGGTTCAAATCCCGCCATGGTAATTAGTAGAATTTAAGTTCAATAAAAAAATCTGGAATTAAGAATTTACTGATGATCATGAAGCCACTGTCAATTGTTGGAAAAACCCATCTGGTTCACTAATGTCCTTTCGGGAAAGAAATCTGCCATCCTTACCCAAGCTGGCCTACATTTGACTCGAGAGCCACAGTGATGTGGGTGCCGTGGTTTCCTCCCACAGTCCGAAAGATGGCTCGTTAAGTAGACTGGCTATGCTAAGTTATCCCTCAGTGTAGCTGAACTGGTGCCAGAGTGTGACAACTAGGGGATTTTCACAGTAACTTCATTGCAGTGTTAATGTAAGCCTACATGTGATACTAATAAATAAGCTTTAAAACAAGTATTTCTGTAATATCTGTCAAATTATGACATTCTAACATTTGAGCAATAAGAAAAATACAGAAAAAGATCTGTTGACTTCATGTGGAAAAAGCATTGATTGGACTGAAGAGAGAAATTCAGTTGCAAAATGCCAATTCTTTCAGTTGTCCATTGATGTCTCCTAGGGGCACAATGAGGTTGCTTCTTGCACACTCTTGCTGGAGCACATGGACACCACAGCAGGATTCCGTGTGTGTGCCAGGGACATTGATGTGGGACAATCCTGTTGCCACACACCCCAACAAATATGCCAGGATCATTAATCTGAGCAACAAATGTGTATATAGTTCGATCTTGCCCAACAGGATGGGAGCATGCCAGGAGTTAAAAAGGGGCATAAAGCAGGAAACATGCTATCATTCTCAATAATTTCAGTGACATTGGATGTAGTCCTGTTGCAGCATGATGTCAAGAATCACCTTCTCTATAGGGCGCAGGAGACGTAGACAACCTCGTCTCCCTCCAGATTTTCTTTGCCTGTTTCAATTATGCTCCACCTCTTCCTGCAAGAGAGAAGACAGAATATTCAGGAGTTGACCCCTCTGGTCATTTGTTTCCACTCTCAGGATGGTTTTTGAAAGCCTCTTAGATATGTGGGATCATCTCTCCCAACCCATCTGTACAATGAATGTTTCTAGCACATGCCCGTCATATAGGTCTCTTTGTCTGCTCTGATGTTTCCTTTCCAAGAATTTACATTCTGTGAGAATGGATGTTACTTTTCAAAATACCTTTGGGAGAATATTACGTTATCCTGCAAAGAAGGCAATGTGTAAATGACTTAATTAAGCTGGGAAAGATTAATGGGCACCATTTGTCTGGAAGAGTTGAGGGAAAGGGAGCAGAGGTACTATTGTTTGCATTAATAATGAAGTTACAGTCAAGTGGCTTTATAAATAAGAATTTGCATCAGGAGATATATAGGGACCTGTATTTTTTCAGCTATTAAATTTCAAAGGGAGGTAAAAAGCTTTCACAGCATGCAAAAGTTCATTAATAAATAAGGGAAGGTTATTGAATTTTATTTGACCCCAAAGTAGGGACAATAGGAAAGACATAAATGATTTTTATACTTTGGAAAAGGTAAGTTCAGAAAATGCTCAGAATAATCAAAGATCAAAAGGAAAATGGATAGGTAGGGAGAGATGTTGAGTGATTTGGGATTGGTTCTGTGAGCATCAGCTCTGGGCTGGGAGAAAGTGTCATTTGAATCAGCCATCCAATAAAGCCAGAAAAGTCTTGGGCTGCTTGTCTTGAAGTCTTGGATTTCTACAGCACTTCCACAGAGTGGAAGTGAGTTTGAGTGGTCATATATTATGCCTTTATCAAAGCTACAGTCCTCCAATAAGAGTTGCCCTGGCTAATATTGCTGGATTTTTATAGTTAAACGTCTGTAAGGGTATGTGCCCCAGAAGGTGTTTATTTGTGGGTCTGACCAAGTAAGAGTCGATTAGGGGAATGGTTTGTGAGACTAATTTTAACTATGTAACTGTAATCTTGTGTAATTAAGTTTTTTTTTTCATGTTAATAAATCTTTTACTTTTAATTCTTAAAGATCTCAATATGGGTCTTCTTTCTGTTGGGATCTTCGTGGTTTAAAGGAATGGCCCATAACTCATGATTCTCCTGGGATTTAGTTTGCTAAGAAATTAACACCTGACGTCTGCTGTGGTCCTAAGAATTGCAGCAATCTCTGACCAGCTTCACTTTTAGAGGGACAAAGCTGCCTTTGAAAAGAGCAGACAGTCTGTACTACATGGTCTATGAACAATGCAGTGAGACCTTCGGCAGTAATCAGTGCAGGAGGCTCACCAGCTCACACTACAATCATTCAGTGAGATGCGAACACCTTAACAGTCTTTTGTGTTGTTTTTAGTGGAACAAAATGACCAAAGTTCATTGTATGTATACAAAGTTGGTTAGGACCTGCTAAGAGGATGCAGAGATACTTCAGCGTGATTTGGACAGGCTGAATCTGTGGGCATTTGCATGGCAGATGCAGTATTATGTGGATAATTGTGGGGTGGCATGGTGGCACAGTGGTTAGCACTGCTGCCTCACAGGCTTGGGTTTGATTTCCAGCTTGGGTCAGTGTGTGGAGTTTGCACGTTCTCCCTGTGTCTGCATGGTTTTCCTCTGGGTGCTCCGGTTTCCTCCCACAGTCTAGGTGCATTGACTTAAGCAGGCAGCAGTGTGGTGACTACGGGAATTCCACAGTAGCATCATTGCAGTGTTAATGTAAGCTTTACTTATGACTAATAATAAATAAACTTTAAACTTTTAGAAGTGGGGGTACGGCAGGCAGTAAAGAAGGCAAATGGTATGGTGACCTTCATAGTGAGAGAATTTGAATATATTTATATATGGATATGATGTATTGCTGCCATTGTATAGGGCATCGCTGAGGTCACACCTGGAGTACTGTATGTAGTTTTGGTGTCCTTTTCTGAGGAAGGACGTTCTTGTTTTAGAGAAAATACAGTGAAGGTTTACGAGGCTGATTCTTGGGATGGCAGGTCTGTCATATGAGGAGAGACTAAGTCGGTTAGGATTATATTCACTAGAGTTTAGAAGAATGAAAGGGAATCTCACAGAATTTTATAAAATTCTAACAGGGTAGATTCAGAAAGAATGTTCAGAACTAGAGGTTATAGTTTGAGGATAAAGTGGTAAACCTTTTTGAACTAAGGTGAGGAGAAATTTCTTCACCCAGAGGGTGGTGAATGTGTGGAATTCACTACCATCGCATGTAGTTGAGGCCAAAAGAAGAAATTAGATACATCTCTTGGGCCTAAAGGGATTAAGGTATATGGGGGCAGGGGATCAGGATATCAAATTTGATGATCAGCCATGATCAAGATGAATGATGGAGCAGGCTGGAAGAGGCAAATGGCCTACTCCTGTTTCTAGTTTCTACGTATAATCTAATACAAATTTTATTTTCAGCACATTGGGTCTATTTTTTCTTTCATGGGAGAAAACCAAATAATGAAGTAGACGTTAAAAGGATGTTTACTGCAGAGGCTTAAATAGTGTACATGCATATGCAAATTACACATCACATCTATTTTATGAACTTCATAAAAAAAACCTTTTAATGATATTACAGCCTTTTCCAAATCTTCGGTAATATATTTTGGATCTGTTTGGATAATATCATTTAATTGCAGCTTGGTATTGCATGAATGAATAACAAAATCAAATCAATCATCACCATCAGTTACTAGCACAAAGTTAGTTGCTTTCTTCACTTTGAATGCTATTAATTAATCTGACAGACCCTGGATATGGTTTCTTCAGAGATCAAATTGACAGAAACGTCCTCAATTCAGTTGAGGTATCCAAGCCACAATTTTAAATGTTTTGGCGCAGTGGGAAGGTGGAGACAAATTGATACTTCCAGTTACTGAGAAATAGTTGGCACCATGTAGCCCCTCCAATTTTTCTGTTCAAATAAACTGGGATGTTAGGATTATGAAAGTTTCCAACATTCTGTTGTATTAGTCATGCAATGGAATGTATGCTTTTCAAAAGACAACCACAGCAACTATTCCCTTTAACAAGTAGAATTCAGCTGCACTTTAGCAGTTAAAAGGCTTTGCATGTTTTTAATCCCACCTGAAACACGTAGAATAATTTCTCTTAGTCTAAGATGATGCTGAAATAACTGGACACAGTAAGAAGTCTTACAACATCAGATGATAGTCCAACAGGTTTATTTGGAATCACAGGTTTATTCCGAGCACTGCTCCTTCATCAGGTGAGTGGAAAGGTAGGTTCCACAAATGTGGCATATATAGACAAAGACACAACTGCAAGAAAATGGTTGGAATGCAAGTCTTACTGGTGTTGGGAGACTTCTTACTGTGCCCATCCCAGTCAAATGCCGGCTTCTCCACATCAGAGCTAACTGGAAACAGCAATAGAAGTGTGAGAATTGTTCTCTAAAATATTGAGGCTTCTTCGTCTTTATGTGCCGCAGTGTGAAACTCGCTGATCCTTCTCACTAATCCTTCTCACTAGTAAAGCACATATTTTAATTGTCAGAATTTTTGCTCAAGATCTGGGTGCTATAGTTGGGATTCCAAGCTTTCATGAATGTGTTATTGAACCCTTTGCATATGAAGAGGGAAAATAACCATAGATTGATTTGAACTATAAGTACAAAATATTGGAAACATTCAGCAGGTTACTTAGCAATAGGAAAAACAAAAAAGTTGTGTCTTGACTGGGATCCAACATGCAAAGTGCTGATGAAGCACTGCACTCAGGGATACACTCAGAACATTTAACTATCTTTCTCTCTCGGAAGTTGTACAATTCCAACTGTTCTGTTTTTGTTTATAAGATCTCGAGCATTTGTTTTTCTTCTTTAATCATTATTGTCTCATTAGTCATCAATACATACTACTGTTGGTAATGTACTTCTCTGTTTAACTGAGGCTTAACCAGAACTAGCCATGTAACCTAGTATCTTCAAAGAAGTGCCTGCAGGGATGGTGGAGGCATCGGTTATAATCTTCCAAAACTTTCTAGGTTCTAGCCAGTCCCAGCAAATTGAAAAATAGCAAATGTTAAACTTTATTCAAGAAAGGAGGAAAGCACAAAGCAAGAAACTGTGGGCCAGTTAGCCTAACATCTGCCGTAAAGAACTTGCTAAAATCCATAACTAAGGAAGCTGTAGCAGGCTACTTAGAAAGTCAGAATGGGATCTAGCACAGCTAAGCGTGGTTTTGTGAAAGGGAAATTATATTTAACTTATTGGGAGAGTTATTTAAGGAAATAGCAAACAACGTGAATAGAGAACCTGCGGATATGGTGTACTTCGATTCTCAAAAGGCATTTGAAAAGGTGCCAGCCACATGAATGGTTGAGACACAAAATAAGAGCTCATGCGGTAGGAGATAAAATATTAACATGGATAGAGGAGTGGTTAACTAATAGGAAGCAGAAGGTATAGATAAATGGGTCATTTTTAGATTGGCCAAGGTGCAAACTAGTAGAACACAAGAACATAAGAACATAAGAAATAGGAGCAGGAGTAGGCCATCCAGCCCTTCGAGCCTGCCCCGCCATTCAATAAGATCATGGCTGATCTGTCGTTCCATTGAAATCAGTGCTGGACCTCAACTACTTACAATCCATATCAATGACAGATGAAGAAGCCATCTATATGTTAACTAAGTTTGATGATGACAGATAGGTAGGAAAGTAAGCTATCAAGAGAGAGAATCTGTAAGGGGAATCTGATAGCTGAAGTGAGCAGACAAAAAAAATTGGCAAATGGAGAATAATGTGGGAAAATGTGGGAAATTGGTTTGCAGGTATAGCAAGTGATAAGGAAAGCAAAACAGAATGTTGGTACTTACTTTTCATTGTGTACCAATACATATGACAATAACAAATCAAATTAATTAATATGGGAAAGTGGAATATAAAAGCAGAGAAGCATTACTGCAGCTGTATGGCGCTTTGGTGAGACCACATCTGGAAATACTGTGTACAGATTTGGTCTCCTTATTTGAAAAAGGATATAACTGCATCAGAATCAGTTTAGAGAAGGTTCACGTGACTTATTTCTGGGATGATAGGCTTACCTTATTAAGAAATAAGAACAGGTTGTTCCTAAATCCAATGGAGTCAGAAGAGGTGATCATATTGAATCATGACAGATGCTGATGAGGCGTGATAGAGTGATTACTCTGAGGATGTTTCACTGTGCAAAGGAGGCTAGAACTAGGGAACATAGTTTAAGAATAAGGGGTTTCCCAATTAAGATGGAGATTAAGGGAATTCTCTTCCTCATAAAGCAGTGTAGGCTGGATCATTAAATTTATTTAAAGCTGAGTTAGGTAAGTTTTTGGTAGACAAAGGAATCAAGGGTTAATTGTGGAGGGATGTGGAGGAAAATGTAGACAGGCGGTGGCATTTGGACTACAACCAGATCTACTCCTGCACCTATATTCTATGACTTACGAACGATGCTGTATAAACGCTAGTTTGTTCTTAAAGCAAGATTGTATATAACCCTCCAGAAATCCATGCATGATTTAAATTACTATAGTCTGCCCTCATAATGTTACAAAGTGGATGAATAATTACTAAAAAATATAACAGCTTAAAAACAAGTGTCTGAAATGTTTAACCAAGGCCAAACATTTAACATAAAGCAGTGCAGGACCCCAGGCCAAATTTACAAAATACATTACGTAGACCTGATCTAGTATCCCACTGATGACAGCAATGGAACCATAACGTCTATAAAGTTTTTGATCCGCTATGTTTAAGTTTTTCCTATAATCACAAGCCCCTTTGTAACCAAACATTAGTCGGCAAAGGAACGCATTCACATTATTACCTTTTTAAAAATCCATTTACAGAGGTGGGCATTGCTGACTAGGCCAGCAAGTATGGCCAGTCCCTTGTTGCTGAAGGTGATGACGAGTTGCCTTCTTGCACTGCAAATCCATTTCACAGGAAAATCTGACGTCCCATTTCTGGTCAGTTCTACATAACGTATTTTGTAAGTGTTAGCTTGAGATCCTGCACTGCTTTATGTTCAATTTTTGGAATTGGTTATAAATTTCAGACACCTGTTTTTAAGCTGTTATATCTTTTAGTAATTATGCATCCACTTTGTGATATTATGAGGGAAGACCAAAGCAGTTTAAACCATGCATAGACTTCTACCAGCCAGGAAACACTGAAGTGTCAGTGGAGAATTCATTTCTGCTGATACTCCAAGGAGTGATAAGTGGTTGCCAGAGATGGGGCATCTGCCCCTCACTTAGAAGCAAATTCAGGCTCAGAACTGCTCACTGGCAGGCTGCTCTCATCCCAGAAGCAACAGCTAAGTCAATGGACAGCATTGGGATGACAAGCAGTTCAGAGTCTACATCCCAGAGTACAGGACCAGGTAAGTGCAGGGGTCCCAAAGTGGGGAGAGGTGGTAAGGTACAAGAAGCGGGATTGAGGTGTTGGTGAAGAGGGACCACCTTGTTGCGAGGGGGTACCCTATTTTGAAAGGAGGCTGCTAGGCCCAACCCCAGGCCTAAGCAGGGTCACTTTCCAAGCTTTCCCCTGTTCCTGATCTCTTCCCGTCAGCCTGCAAATTAAGGGCTGTTTTCCCCACAGTCTCAAGTGATCAGTAATTGGTCACTTGAGGGCCCCAGTTGAGGCCAAGGCAAAGTAGGTCAGGCCAGGCCTTGCCCCATCCCACCATAAAATTGCCAGGAGGTTGGGCAATAGAAGACTGGTGAGAAGGCCATCTGATGAATTTTATGGCCTTCCCACCCGCAAATCTGCTGTCAGGGGAATGCAAAATCATTATCTAGGGAGGAAACTAAGGGGATCATTTTCCCATATACTGTAGGCACTAAAGAACCTCCAAAGTGGCTAAATCGCTTCTCATCTGCATGTCAATGCTAAACCTGCAGGTGCCTGATATAAACCTCCAGGCAAATATAAGTCATGATTATAACAAATTAGCCCTAAAATTGCATGTTGAAACTATACTTCCAGAGAGTGTGCCTTATTAACACAGCATCTACTTTGTGTAAGTTTCATCCTTCACCAAAATAACCCCTTAAAGTGTTTAATCTCACCTCTCATTCATTCATTTCGAATTTTAGTTTTGTAATAGTATCTTAAATTTAAACTTATTTATATCCATTGCTTTTAAGACATTGAAGAGCAGGGTCACAACTGCATCTTTTTTTTGAGTCTATGTGGATTATTCCAGCGTTAAAGACCAGAAACATCCATATCAAGGTTCAATTTTTCAGAAATTAGATCATGGCGCTGTCTAGGAGAAATTCTTCATGAAAGAAGTTTAAATCAAGCACATTCCTTAATAACCCTGATTCACCAAAACAAGTTTAAATTTGCACTTCATCTTCTGCATACAATGGCACCACCTTAAACTGAAACAATTATAGACAGGTGAAAAATGTGACATTGTACCATGAATGAGTTATGTGCAGCTCTCTCGAATAAGGTTGACTTGTTCTTATAATGCTTTCTAAAGTACCACAATCATTATTACATTTCACAAACCCTTTTCAGTAATTTCCTTTCAAAACTAAGATGCACAAAACACCAGAAAATACTCCAAATATAAACTCCTCAATGAGTTAAATAGAGCTAAGATAACAAGCAGCATGCTAAAGCTTGATTTAACTTGTTGACATGTGGCACGTTGGGACCCTCAATTCTATACTTTGTGAGTAGTTAACCATCTAGATTTTCCAATAGTCTTCCGTCTTGCACAGGCTTTAATAGTCCTGTTTCATAAATCCAAACTTCTGCACCTTAAATTTCATTGACCTTTCCTTACCTCAGCCACTTGAATAACATTTGGTTCTGTAAATCTTTACATAATAAAACCAAGTGGCCGGGTTATCCACTTGTAGGAATAAAAGTGACAGGGCTTGTGCATAATTAAGAAGAATGGAGAAACCTGAAAAATAAATAGATTGTTATTCTATAATAAAGTTTACACCTCAAAGTTATTCAAAAAGGTACAGAAAACGTAAATCCAAAGCATCACTTCAAATAGCCCAACTCAGTAAGGTTTACATCAATAACTTGTGTTTGTATACTGCTTTTAGCATAGCACATCATTCCAAGCA
The DNA here is from genome assembly GCF_965287045.1 of Carcharhinus amblyrhynchos. NCBI lineage: Eukaryota > Metazoa > Chordata > Chondrichthyes > Carcharhiniformes > Carcharhinidae > Carcharhinus > Carcharhinus amblyrhynchos. Next base: position 43,267,181 of record NC_137327.1, on the reverse strand, counting down.
ATGTTCTCTCTAATTAAATTTTAGTGTCACAAGTCAGCTTACATTAACACTGCAATAAAGTTACTGTGAAAATCCCCCAGTTGCCACACTCCAGCACCTGTTCAGGTACATTGAGGGAGAATTTAGCATAGCCAATGCACTTAATCAGCAGGCCTTTTGGGCTGTGGGAGGAAACTGGAATACTCAGAGGAAACCCATGCGAACAGCGAGAATGTGCAGCCTCTGCAGTGACCAAAGCCAGGAATTGAACCTAGGTCCCTGGCACTGTGAGGCAGCAGTGCTAACCATTGTGCTACCGTGTTCTTTGTTTTGCAAAGGCGGTTTGTTGTCTCTTCAGGATTCTCGGAGGCCATGCATGCGCACGTTAAAAGAAATGGTGTGTGACGGCTTTTTGCATGGTAGGTTGCAGATTGCTACAGTCACGTGGCTTAAGGAACACTGGTCCCGACAGGAGGGTTGGCAAACAAAATTTGACACACAAAGATATTAGGACAGGTGACCAAGAGCTTAGTCAAAAAGGTAGGGTTTAAGAAGCATCTTATAGGAAACTGAGGAGAAAAGGTTTAAGCTGGGAATTCCACAACTTTGGGTAAGGTGACTTATATGTAAGAATGGCACTAATTGTACAGTAGTTAAAACCCGGAGTGTGCACGAAGCCAGATTTGAGGCGTGCAGGTGTTAGGAATTATCAATAAATTGTATAGGTCAGTTGGTGAGAATATAGTTCCTTATAGAATTGTTATAGTATAGAAGTAGTTATGCAGTTGTGTCAGGTCTCAGTCAAGTTCGCCCCTTTAATATTGTGGGATAGTTTTGCTAAAAGCACTGTCTGTATATAAAGATTATTTGCAATTCCGTCATTCTGGCTGGGATTTTTCCAGACATTAAGAGAAATTACATGTTCTTTTACCCTTGCTGACTTGTCAGCTGAGCCAAGCTAGAAATACAAATTGGGCCACTTCAGTGTTACAGGCATACAGGAAAATGTTTTTCTGTTGAGAATTTAATGACTCCGATATCACTGTCCATTAAATGGAACATTAGAAGTAAAAATTTTTCACGATGGTTTATAACAATAACTAACTTTTCCTTTGAATGTACCAAAGATTTGGAGTCATTTGCTTGGAGGGTGAGGTTAGGTGAAGAACGTCTCCTATAAACTTCACTACTAGATTTTGACAAAAACCTGGGATACAGCTGAGGCATAACTACAGGTGCAATCCAAAGAACAAAGAAAATTACAGCACACAAACAGACCCTTTGGCCCTCCAAGCCTGCGTCAACCATGCTACCCATCTGAACTAAAACCCCCTACCATTTCGGAGCCATATCCCTCTATTTCCATATCATTCATATTTGTCCAAATGCCCCTTAAAAGTCACAATTGTATCTGCTTCCTCTACTTCCCCCGGCAGTGAGTTCCAAGCACCACCACCCTCTGTGTAAAAAACCTGCCTCATGTCCTTTAAACCTTGCCTCTCGCATCTTAAACCTATGCCCCCTAGTAATTGATCCAGTCTTGGCTGCTTCCTTTTCTCTGCTATTTTTCATTTTTTTTTTATAGACCTTAGATGTAAAAGGGACAATTTCTCAGACCCACATCTCATCTAGGAATACACAATTGAAGGTAATGATGAAATTGAGAAATTACCTCTGCAGAATTTTGTCAATAACCTTAAATTCTAAAACTGGTTAAGAGGTATAAACTTGTTACAGCTGGAAATTTGTCTCTCATAACTGTTCTGCATGAACAGCAATATTTCATAATTAGACATTGCAATTCAGTGGTCCTTTTCTTCCCCTTTTCTATTTAACATTTTTCAATAACATCTGTATAACACCTGTGGATTTCAGCTTCTTACTCAGCTCTATCACAACCAAACTTGGAATTATGCTCTTTATCTGGATTGACCCATGTATACAGGTACCTATTACACCACGTTTCAATGCGTTTTGATGTTGTTGCCAAGAATTAGTGATACTAATAGCATGCTTTCTAGTTCTGCCGAACCAATCGTGCGACTACTGATGTCAGTTATCTCACTGAACCATCACAACGTCATTAATATATTAATTAACCCTTTACTCTCTACACCTTACCTTGAATTTTACATAATCCATTTTTTATACAACAGATTTTGCATCCTTTCTTCTTAGAATCACAGAATCCCCACAGTGCAGGAGGCCATTTGGCCCATCAAGCCTGCACTGACAACAATCCCACCCATGCCCTATCCCCGTAACGTCTTTCATTCAGGGGCAATTTGGCATAGCCAATCAACCTACCTTGCGCATCTCTGGAGTGTGTAATAGGTTGGACTAAAACCTGGTGTTGTCAGACTTTTTATTGTGTGAGGAACCCAGAGTACCTTGGTATTACCAAGAAGTGTTCAATTATTTCAATCATCCAAAACATTGTTATGATGGGTGGAGTTACTGCCTCGGCATTACCTCCCTGCTAAGGAATTCTTTGATGTGGAGATGCCGGTGTTGGCCAGGGTAAGCACAGTAAGAAGTCTCACAACACCAGGTTAAAGTCCAACAGGTTTATTTGGTAGCACAAGCCACAAGCTTTCGGAGTGCTGCTCCTTCATCAGATGAATGGGAGTCGTGTTCACAAACAGGGCATATAAAAACACAAACTCAATTTACAAAATAATGATTGGAAAGTGAGTCTTTACAAGTAATCAAGTCTTAAAAGGTACAGACAATGTGAGTGGAGAGAGGGTTAAGCACAGGTTAAAGAGATGTATATTGTCTCCAGCCAGTACAGTTCGTGAGATTTTGCAAGCCCAGGCAAGTTAGAATCGCCGAGCAGAAACTGATAGCCAGGTTCCGCACACGAGGATGGCCTCAACCGGGATCTTGTGTTCACATCACACTATCTGAACCCCCACAACTTGCTTGGCTTGCAAAATCTCACTAACTGTCCTGGCTGGAGATAACACAGGCCTCTAACTGTGCTTAATCCTCTTCCCACTCACACTGTCTATATCTTTAAGACTTGCATTCCAACCATTATTTTGTAAATTAAGTTTGTGTTTTTATATGCCCTGTTTGTAAACACAACTCCCACTCACCTGATGAAGGAGAGCGCTCCGAAAGCTTGTAGCTTGTGCTACCAAATAAACCTGTTGGACCTTAACCTGGTGTTGAGATTTCTTACAAGGAATTCTTTGCCAGATACTCTTTGGTAACTGATGATATCATTAAATTACCTGCATGCTTAATAGTTAAAGTCTAATGGTTAAAGTACAGAGCCTATCAGGAACCCCAGATGTAGAAACTTCAAAAGCCTAGTTAATAAAGGTTGTTTCCTGATGATTTTGCAAATACATACTTGTAGTTCTTGCCACTTGAGGACATTAACTATAGAAACAAAAGTGTAGTTGCTCTTATATATTCTCTCCAACTAACTGAATAATGGAAATTGGGCACAGTAAAATGTTCAAATTTTCTTCCAATTAGTTTTATTTTCAACACGTGGGCAGTAAGCCATTTTCAATACCAGAATGAATTTGTCAGATGGTCTTACCTGAATTACCATAATCCACTGTACATTGGTTTTATTCTCTCCAATTCCATAGCAATTAACGTGGGATGTCAGATTGCTTCCAGATGTTTATTTCTCTTTTCCAGCCAGCAATGCAAGGCAGAAAAAGGAGAGTAAAATATCAATCTACATACCTTCATGGCAAAGATATGGATAGCACTGCACGACAGAAGGCACAGAAACCTTATCCTCCTCAGGAAACTGGGTCCTCCTTTCCAATTTAAACACATTGCAACTAATAATGCTATATTTGAAATCTAATATTAAAAATTGGAACAAGAACCATGGAGGGCTCCATCACATACAATCACCAAGTAAATTAGGAAGATGCATTTTAATGTAACATTGCAAATATCAGATTCCATAATTCATTAGTGGTATAATTTTTGTTTCAGGAATGAAGTGTAGATAACTGGGAACAATTGGTTGAAGAGCTGGTTAACTGACATGAGGGAACTGCAGTGCAAAAGATAACCCAAAGATCAAAAAAGATAAAAACTTTCATAAATGAGTTCTTGATGGGGCCAGCAAATTCAGAGGACATTAACTCCATTAGAGATAAATTAATCATGTGGGTCACAGATTCAAAAGGGGTTTGTTTGAAGGGAAAATGTTTAGAACATTTTAAGTCACGTTTTAAGGTTTATTTTAAAGTGTCACAAGTAGGCTTACATGAACAGTGCAATGAAGTTACACTGAAAATCCCCTAGTCACCACAGTCCAGCACCTGTTCGGATACACAGGGAGAATTTAGCATGGCGAATGCTCCATTGGGTACATCTTTCGAATTCCATGCAGATGGACTGTAGGGATGAGAGAGAGGCTCCACTGTTTATTTGTGTGTGTGCTTTTGCTCATTGAACAGTTAGTTTGGAGAAGAGAAAGAGAGGGAGAGGGAGGGGAAGAGAGATAGACTGCCAGGATCCATGTCTGTCCATAGCAAGGACATAGAGCAAAATAGCTATTAGGACGCACTGGTGTTTCTGATTTTTAAATCAGTAAGAATGAATACAGTGAGGCCCATGCTTCAGCTGAGAAGTAAACAGTCGTAAGTTTTGAAAAAAAGGTTGGAAGATCACTTAGCCAAAAGCTAGTGGAAGGATTCCCATGCAGTTTCAACAACACTCAAGATGCTCAACATCATCGAGGACAAAGCAGCATGCTTGACTAACACCCTATCCACCACCTTCAGGATTTACTCCATTCACCACCGATGCACCGTAGCAGGCGTGTGTACCACCTACAAGATGCATTGCAGTAGCACATCATGTTTCCTTAGACAACACCTTCAAAACCCATGACGTCTATCACCTGGAAGGACAAGGACAACTGATGCAGGGGAACACTGCCATCTGCAAATTCCCCTCCAAGCCACGCACCCTCCTGACTTGGAACTATATCACTGTTACTTCATTGTTGTTGGGTCAAAAATCCTTAATTCCTTTCCAAACTTTACTGCGGGTGTACCTGATGTTCCAAGATGGCAGCTCACTGCCAACTTCAACAGCAATTATAAATTGGTAAATTGCCCCTTAGCGTCAGGGAGATTACCAAGGTAAATATGTGGGGTTATGGGGATAGAGCCTCGGTGGGATTGTTGTCAGCACGTTTGATGGACTGAATGGCCTCTTTCTGCACTGGAGGAATTAGGGTTGGGCAATGAGTACTGACCTAGTCAGTGATGCACACAAAATATCATGGATCTACCTAGTAACAGAAGGAATAAGAATTTAATAAGGAATGATCGGTCCTGCAACAGGTAAAGAGCTGCCTATCAACAACAGTAGCCAGAATTCAAATGGAATGATGAAATGCAACCTTTCCCAGTAATGAGATTAGCACACAGAATCAGGTGTAAAAAGCTATCAGGAAACAGTTTACCTGGACAACCAAGATATCAGTGGAGGTATATGGGTGTTAATTTTGGGAGTTACGGAATGTGAGATGAATACAACACAAATACGGGGTGTGGGGAGTGGGGTAATCACAGAGGTACAAAGCTTTCATTGCCAGCACCCGCAAAAGTAGGCAGACTAGTTTAACATCTCTCAGCCAAAAAGGCATTGTAACATCCAAAAGCTGGATAGGCCAATTTTACAGCTCAGAGTCTGAGGGGCCATTTTAACATCCAAGAAATCTTAGAGCCAGGAGAGTGCAGAAACTTTTGCAAAGGCAGTTTAACTACTTTTGCTGAATAGGAGAAGATGTTTTTCCAGAGTCCTGCCTAGTATTGTGGGGTAACTATAAGTTAGATTTATTTAATTGAGTGTTGTTTGGGAACAAGAATATCTTAAGGAGTTCAGGGATTACAGATATATATTTTGGAATGGGGGTAATTTCTATATAAAGTGTGTGTGTTTAGTGGTTCATATACTTAATTGTCTCAAGAGTGTTATAGTCCCAGTTGGGTGTATTTGTCTTTTCTTTAGTTTAATAAATAGTCTTTAGTAACCTTTATGTGAAGGCTGGACTCATTATTCTCACTGGGGGTTCACGTGACTCCTCCAGTCCTTCCAAAACTATACAACACCACAAACTGGTGTTTCAAGTTGAGATGCCCTTGCAAATAACATTTGCATGGTTCATGATAATAATAAAAAAACCCTGGAGAATTAGGGAGCAAAAAAAGGGTGACTGGGTTGATAGTCTGATTCTTGATAAACTTGTGCTGTTAGCAGAGCTTGTTTTGTTTAACTTTAAAACATGAAGTTTGTTTTTGTTTAAAAATGTTAAATCTTGTGGCATGGTTTTTTCAGTTAGTTGTTGGGTGCTCAAATTTCTCTCAATGTTAATGGTCTCTATGAGGATCATAACAGTACAGAAATGTGAAGTAATATATTTTGTAAGCAATAGGTAATGCAAGTATACCGTAAGAGGTAATATTTTTAATCGTATAGGGCAACAGGTACCAGGGCCTTGGTACAGATTATAGATCAATAGGTAAAAATAAGTCACAGGGAGGTTAAAAAGAATTGTATCTACTATAAAAATACAAAAGGTAGGCAATCATGCTGAATTTACACAAGAGATTCATTAGACTACAGCTGTAGTATTACAGTTTTAGATATCTCTATAGGAAGAATGAAAAAGGCACAGGTTACATTCACATCACATTAACAGGAATAGGGAGAGGGCTTGTTATTGTGAGATACTTTTAAGATTTTTTTTTCACTGGAGGTGAAATTAACAGATAATTCAATACAGATTTTGACAATTCTGACCTGTAAAAGATAGGATAACCAGCAATGTACAGTTTCCATTGGTGAGCCAGATTGCAACAAGAGGGCTGAAACACATTCACCACAAAATAATGAAAGGGGAAATTACAGATAGTTTTAGAAACCATACAGTGCAGGAGGCCATTCAGCCCATCGAGTCTGCACCGACCACAATCCCACCCATGCCCTACCCCATATCCTACATATTTACCCTCTAATCCCTCTAACCTACACATCTCAACTCTAAGGGGCAATTTTTAGCATGGCCAATCAACCTAACCTGCACATCTTTGGATCTTAGGATCGTCAGTTTGGAACACTGCCACAAGCTGTTGAAGCAGATTTCTTGTACATCAAAAAAACATAAATGCTTAAAAAAATGAATATTACAGAAAGAGATTATGAGTGGGATTAAACTAGCAAACAGTGGTGTGACTTGATAGCCTGTTTCTATGCTGCAATATTTCATGACCTACAAATTCTGCATCTAAGATTTATTAGACTACTAATAAATCTTAGATGCAGAATTTGTAACCAAATGAACTGAAAATTATTCAATAACATGCTCCTAATGTTACAGTTTTAAATACTCTACCACAATGGCCATAACATAGGTGGGTATATATGAGATTAATGCACAATACTGGAATTCAATTAAAAATGTAGGCAACTTACTTTAGTTTGAAATGAAACAGTGGAAATTACAACATAATTACATCTAGAATTTTATATTGTTACTTATAATCAAGTATATCTGATCTGAGGCAGTGACTTGAAAACAACATTAAAACATCAACAACTTGAATTTATCTAGCACCTTTAATGTAATTAAAACATCTCAAGGTGCTTTAAAAACATTAACAAACAAAATTTGACACCTAGCCACATCAGGATCTGTCAGGTTAGATCAAAAGCTTGGTCAGAGATGTATGTTTTAAAGAAGTGTCTTAAAAAGGTAGCAAGGCAGAGATTCAGGAAGGGAATTCCAGAGCTTAGTGCATTGGCGACAGGAGAAGGCATGGCTGCTAATGGTGGAGCAATTTAGATCTGGAATGCTCAAGGCGTCAGAATTGGCACAGCGTAGAGAACTCGGGACTGCAAGATTGGAGAAGGTCACAGAGATAGGGAGGGGCGAGACCATGGAAGAATTTAAAAACAAGGATGAGCATTTAAAGATAAATCTCAAGGCATGTTTTAACTGAAAACTAATATAGATCACCCGAGCATAGGTGAGATGGGCGAGCAGAGCTTTGTGTAAATTAGGACTCAAGCAGCAAAGTTCTGAATAAACTGAGGTTTGCTGAGGGAGACTGGGCAGGAGTGTGCCGGAATAGCCAATTCTGGAGGTAATAACGGCATGGATAAAGGTCTCAGTGCAAATAAACGGTCTTAGAGATGGTGTGGATATGGGATAGGTGGTTCATTTTCAGGTCAAATTTAATACCAAAGATAAAAATAACCTGATTCAACCACAGACAGTCGCCAGAGAGGGGACTGGAGTCAGTGGCAAAGGAACAGGGTTTGCGCCAGGGACTGAAGAGAATGGCTCTTGTCTTCCCAATATTTAGTTATAGGAAATTTGTACTGGTCAAATACTGGATGTAGGACAGGCAGGCTGACGGTTCAGAGAAAGTAGGGAGGTCAAGAAGGGTGTTGAAATTGTGGTGGTTTAGGCCATCACTTGAACTACTTGGTCAAGAGCAATCTATTCTGTTATGTTATTTTACTAGTAAGTTACATATTATGTTAGCATTGAAAACCAACTCTCCCTATAAAAATATGCATTTTACACTGAATTTGTAAACAGTGAAATATATAGCAACTAGAAAGAGAACATTCAAACCTTTTGCCTATATATTAAGTAACTAATAAAAACACTGAAGGTTACACATCTTACATTTTATTTAAACACTATGATTTAAGAGCCTAGGATGCAAGTTCTTTCATTTGTATGTCTCTCAACAGCACAGCAATCTTAAAATTCCTTACAAAATTTTAAAATACAAAATGTACATGAAATTACAAGGCTCTGTAAACATCTGCAAAACAGTTGACTTAGCCTGTAGTAGTTTTGCTCCTTCTACAAAACGTACAATTGTTGAACAAATTCAACCGTTAGGAATGACATCTGTTTTGAGTATCAAAAATAGAGTTTTAAAGCAAGTGTTCACACCAGCAAATGAAAGTTTTTATTCTTTGGTTAAAAAAAGGATGGCAGTTCCATTGACACAGTAATGTTTCCAAAGGATGAACATAATTGCACTGAAGCCAGTTTCAGTTCCAAATTATACAATCCTATTCCATCCTTTTTGTAACTAACATGATTATAATCCAGTACCCTTGATGTAGTTTATTTTACTAAAATGCAACCACAATTCATTGAAATTTACAGATTTTTTTTTTCTCTTGTAGGTTTTGAATACAATAAGAATTAAGGCTTTCTTACAGCTTTCCAAACATTCTAAGAGTTAGGAAACTTTCTGAAATACAGTAGAACAGAGGGTACCATAAATATCAGCTTATTTTTTGTGCATGCCAACAACAGGTCAAAACCCCAACGTGCTGTTTACAAAACTGAATTTGCATAGCCTAATATGTCTGTGCTTTTACAACAATCGATTAAAACAACTGAATTCCATAAAGTTGTTTACTTCTACACTCCTATGAAAGCAACAAACTAAGTTTTATTAAGACCCTTGTATGTAATCCTTGACAAAGCAGATATATAGATGAAAGGTGGTTGTCCACAGCTACAGATTTTTTAGGATTTTGTTTTTTTTTAAAAGCAGTTCTAGATCTTTCTACACTTCAGGCGTCAAGGCAATTTGAAGGCATCAGGAGGTTCAGTGCATAGGATTTTCTGGGGTTGTACGGGCTTCCGCACACTAGTACAGTACATCTACATAAGTCACTCCAGAGGATTTGCAAAGAAAACTCAGATGCATCAGTCATTACAAAGTCCACATGCTATGATATCCAAGGTCAAAAGCTAAGGCAGGGAAACCGTTTAAGCCTTTATAGAGTTCTTTATGCAATAACTGCTAGATATATTACGAAATGAACATGCCTGAACAATATATGGTTCAGTATAGGAAAATGAAAGCAACTGAACCTTTCACTACCACATAAGCTCTAACAAACATTATGGGTGATACTCAGCTCAGAGCTTCCTCTTCTAGAGGACAGTGACATTAACAAATTAACCTGCTTGGTTAATCATTTTTTTTTAAAAAATAATGGTACCTAACCAAGCAATAATATAATTGTAATTTGGCAGTTAAAAGGTTGACCTTAAACTCATAAAAACTCACAACATAATGACTCCCAATGAACTATGAATAGGACTTTTCACTGGCCCCACAGCAGTCTGAATTTTGCTCAGACTTGTGCTTTTCTTTTGTGATGAGTAGTAAAATTAAAATTCTCATTGCACATGTATAGTGCAGGTTAATTTTGCACTTAACAAGCAGTTCCTCTAGCATTACAGGCAAATAAAAGCATAAGTTATGTTGACAAAAATAAAAGCAACCTTTGTTTCACTTTTTTACCTCATTCCCTGCCTCGTTCTTTAAAATGCATTTATGCTGTTTCATAAAACAGCTTCAGTGTGCATTCTGCAGGAAACAGATACAAATTGGCCTAATAATGGAGTTACATCGTTTGAATTTAATTTGTTTTTATTTTAAATATCTAAATCCATATCCTGCAGCAGTGACAACTGCATTTTTTTTTATAAATACTTGAAGATTAAGGATGTTATAGGACGGTTAATTAAATGACAAACATGATCGCACTATTTATGTGTCAGTCCTTTGTACATTGTATCATTGGGTTTACTGAAAAAAACAAGCAAGATGTTTCTCAATTATATTTCCACTGTACCAAAAGCAATGTTATAGAAATTCCGGGTACAAATATTATTATTTTAAATGGAAACCAGAATGTAGCTTGTCTACACCATCCTAATCGTTAGTCAGATTAGCAGTTTGCAGTTCTAATGAAGCATTAGTTTTCTGCACTTCAGCCTGGGTTCTACACTTATAACAGCTTCTTTGTAGGACCTGTTTGATGATGTCAGCCACTGGAGATTTGGTGTCACATAGGTTAATGCAAATGACTAAAACACATCAAAAACTCTTGAAATCCTCTGCAAACTGCAGTCATTTAAACTTATTATATACTTCAATGGCTTCGACATAAATCCTGTACATAGTAAAAGTTATTTATTCCGGGAGCCCTATTACAAAATCCATCAGTTCTAAGAAAGCTTCTGACAAATTCTAAAAGCTAAATTAGTAAGGCGCTTGTATTTGTGCTAACTTGAAGTAAGAGAAACATATCTACAAAGTTTCAAAAACTCCTTGAATTTGGAATGTTGTTTCCCACCCACCCCAAACCACATATTTCCATGATGGAATGGTCTGTTGAATCTACAAGATACCGTTTTAAGTTTAAAAACAAATGCAGTACCACATTTGGCTTTGCTTCCTATTAACAAAGAATTGTTAGTCATTTTAGATTATGGCTTCCGCAACATTGGCTACACTGGACAGGCTTCTAGTCTCTGGAAGTTTTCATTTTCAAGAAACGTTTTGCACATCCTACATGCTTAAGCACTCTTCAGGATTACAAAATGAAGAATACATGACTACTTACAGCATTTTGTTTACCATCTATTTATATTACCACCTTATTAAACCCCCTTTTAGCTTAAAATGAGTAATATTTACAGTAAATACAAATCACCTTAATTGTGATAAAACACTCATTCAATACTATTTGATTTAATCTACTAAAGGAGAGCCACCTCTCTAAATGTATTCCTGAAGTAGATTAAAGCTGCTTTTGTTTTTCAGAAATTTTTGCCTGTTGAAATGAAATACAGGCAGCAAGAGACAGATTTGTAGAGCATTACGATGTAGGACTGACACCGTATGGTTCATTTTCAGTTCAGAACTGCAGCACCTCTTGTAGGAACTACACAAGGATCCACTGTTCCACTTCATAAAAGGCCACAATGTTGGAAGCACAACAATTTTGTCTAGATGGGGTGGGGGGGAGGCAGGAGTGGGAAGGGTTGATGTTCAGCAGAATATATGATGTTTGCGGTTGACATCAGACTCCCTCAGGTATTCCACTATCCAAAGCTTCAGGACAGACACACTGTGATTGGGCATGCATTGCTGTTGCACGAGACGCTGGAATCTGTGACATGTCTCTTCCTATAATTTCATTCACTGGCAAGAAAAAGAAAACAAAAATTAGCACATTCCTATGTATAGATGATAATTAAGGTATATAAATTTCTCTAATATTAAAGTTCACTAAAATTTTAAACAGTTTAAAAACTGAAAAGTATAGCATTCAGATGTATGCACATGAATGCATTTTAGTTGTCTTCAAATTTAATGAAGACCTTTATACAATCAAATTATTACTTATCTATACCTATTTCAAATATTATTTATCAATAACCCCTACTGACATCACTGAGGGCACTGTATTCAAAAAAATATTGATTCCAACAATAGGGGGGTAGGGAGGGGAGAGGGAAGGAAGGGAGAGAGAGGCAAGTAAGAGAAAGGAGGAGGAAAAAAAGAGGGAAAGAGGGGAGAGACGAGATATATAGATCTGACAGAATCAGCAGGGGTTTTAAGGTGAGAACAGATGAAGCATTTGTGATCTGTCATTGGAATGCAAGACTGAACTTGAGAAAAAAACTGCAAAGGTCAAAGAGAAATGCGAGATGAGTTTAGTGGTAAGCTCTCAAATTAATCCATGTTAAACAATTATAAAGAAAGATAAGTTCAATTTATTAGCATAAAATTAAAGCCAATTTCCATTATAAGCAATGTTAAGTTAGTTAACTTTATCCCCCAAAGTTGATAAAAGTTAAATAACAAAGGATAGGAACAGGAAAGGATTCTGAATATTCCAGTAAATTAAACACTGAGGTATAACAAGGTTTTAAGAACAAACATTTAAGTCCCCATTTTTATAAAGTCGATCAGCATAATATTCTAATTGTTAAGTCTTAATTTATTTATGTTTAATAGAGGCATGACAGCACAAATCACATCCATGGAGTGTGCATCATGTCAGAACTCCAAAAGACTTCTGTCCTGAACAACTTCAAGTGTTGCCAGTTGTAGCAGATCAAACTCCAGGGTCTAGAGCTTAAACGTCAGCCGGCATCAGTGAGACTGAAAACGACACAGCACATCAAAAGATGTGGTTACCCCGCAAACTATGGGCATGCAAATAGAGAGGCAATGGGTAACTGCCAGGCAATACTGCAGGAACCCCCTAAATAGAGAGGCAATGGACAACTGCCAGACAAATACTGCAGGAATCCCCTAAGTGCATCTTATTCTCTAACAAGTATTCAGATCTGAATACTGATAAATGATGGTCCTGCTGGAGAGTGCAGTCAGAACCTAGTGCATGACGCAACAGCTAATTCAGTTCTATAGCTCGGGAGAGTGGGAGAAGGGATCCTTATTTTAAATGGGAAATTCCCTATTTTAAAACTGCCCCTTGGTTCTAGATTCTCCCATGGAGGAAGCAGAAGGAATAGGCAGCCACATGGAGTTGTGATGTTGTAGCAATAACAGAAACTTCGTTCAAAAATGGGCAGGTACTAAATATTCCTGGATGAAAGATGTCCAGGAAAGTTAGGAAAAGAAAACGTATTAAGGAGAGAGAGAGGAAGAGAGAAAAAAGTGAGAGTGTGGGAGCGAGAATGTCCTAGAATGGTCAAGGATAGAAAAGCCTTCTATAGGTATATAAATAGTAAAGGGTAATAAAAAAAAGGTAGAGTGTGGCAGATTGGGGATCTAAAAGGGCATTTATACATGGGTGAGTGGGAAGGGCACAAATTGAATACTTTATCAAGGAAAATGCTTTCCCATAGGGCAAGAGGAGGTAGCTGAGACACTGGATGTGATGAAAATTAATAAAGAGGAGATACTAGACAGGCTAGCTGTACATGGAAGTTGAAAAACTACCAGGATAGGATGTGATGTATCCAAGGATATTGAGAGAAGGATGTAAATTGCATATTCCTCCCATTCTCCTTAGACAGCAGGATGGTGAGGGGCAGAAGAATTGCAAATACTAAACCATTGTTCAAAAAAGGATGCAAGGATAAGGGATAAGTCCATTGAATATAGGTCAGTCAGTTAACCTTGGGTGATGGGAGAGCTTTTAGAAATGATTGGGAAAATGTTAATTCCACTGGAATTCCTCTCAGAAGAAGTGATCACAATATGGTTGAATTTAAATACAGACAGAGCATAAGAAGGTAAAATCCAATACCAGTGTCTTAAACAAAGGCAACTACAAAGGGATGAGGGTGGTGTTGGCTAAGGTAGATTGGGAACAAAAACTTTTATGGTGGGACAACTGAGGAACAGTGGAGGACTTTCAAAGCGATCTTTCAGTGCTCAGCACAAGTATACATCAGTGATAAGGGAGGACTGTAGAAGAGGAGATAATCAGCCATGGATATCTAAGGAAATAAAGGAGGGTATCAAATTGAAAGAAAATGCATACAAAGTGGCAAAGATTAGTGGGAACTTAGAGGATTGGGAAATCTCTAAAGGTCAACACAAAGCTACAAAAATAAAAGATATAAAGAAAAGTAAGATGGATTATGAGAGTGAACTAGCTCAGAATATAAAAACAGATAGCTAAAACTTCTACAAATATATAAAATGAAAAAGAGTGGCTAAAGTAAACATTGGTCCTTTGAAGGATGAGAATGGGAATGTAATAACTGGAAATGAGAAATTGGCTGAGGCATTTAACATGTATTTTGTGTTGGTCTTCACTGTGGAAGACACAAATAACATGCCAAAAATTGATGACAGGAAGGCTATTAATCACAAAAGTTAATGGGGCCAAAAGGTAGACAAGTCTCCTGGTCCTGATGGAATGCATCCAAGGGTACCAAAAGAGATGGCAGGAGAAATAGTAAATGCACAAGTGGTAATTTACCAAAATTCGCTGGACTCTGGGGTGATTCCCACAGATTGGAAAACAGCAAATGTGACACCACTGTTTAAAATAAAAGGAGGTAGATAAAAGGCAGGTAACAACCACAGGTCGGTTAGCTTAACTTCTGTAGTAGGGAAAATGCTTGAATCTATCAAGGAAGAAATAGCGAGACATCCGGATATAAATTGTCCCACTGGTAAGTTGCAGCATGGATTCACGAAGGGAAGGTCATGTTTGACTAATTTGGTGGAATTCTTTGAGAACATTACATGAGCAGTGGACAACGGGGAACCTGTGGATGTGGTGTAGATGGATTTCCAGAAGGCATTTGACAAGATGCTGTACCAAAGACTACGACATAAGATAAAGGGGTATGGGGTTACGGGTAATATATTAGCATGGATAGAGGATTGGTTAATTAACAGAAAGCAAAGAGTAGGGATAAATGGGTGTTTTTCTGGTTGATGATCAGTGACTAGTGGTGTGCCTCAGCGATCAATGTTGGGACTGCAATTGTTTACGATTTACATAGATGATTTGGAGTTGGGGGCCAAGTGTAGTGTGTCAAAATTTGCAGATGACACTAAGATAAGTGGCAGAGCAAACTGTGCAGAGCATGCTGAAAGTCTGCAAAGGGATACAGATAGTCTAAGTGAGTGGGCAAGAGTCTGGCAGATGAAGTGCAATGCTGGTAAATGTGTGGTCATCCATTTTGGTAGGAATAACAGCAAAATGGATTTTTTTTTATATGGTAAAAAATTGCAGCATGCTACTTACTGTGCAGAGGTGTCCTTGTGCAGGAACCTCAAGGAGTTAGTTTGCAGGTGCAGCAGATAAAAAGAAGGCAAATGAAATTTTGTCCTTTACTGCTAGAGGGATGGAGTTTAAAAACAGCGAGGTTATGATGCAGCTGTATAAGGTGCTGGCCATACCTGGAGTACTGTGTCCAGTTTTGGTCTCCTTATTTGAGAAGGATTTTACTGGCACTGGAGGGGGTACAGAAGAGATTCACTAGGTTGATTCTAGAGTTGAGAGGGTTGGCTTATGGAGGACAGACTGAGTAGACTGGGGCTGTACACATTGGAATTCAGAAGAATGAGGGGAGATCTTATGGAAACATACAAGGTTTTGAAGGGAATAGATTAGATAGAAGCAGGGAAGTTGTTTCCACTCGCAGGTGAAAATAGAACTAGGGCGCATAGCCTCAAAATAATGGGAAGCAGATTTGGGACCGAGTTGAGGAGGAACTTCTTCACAAAAAAAATTGCGAATCTGTGAAATTCCCTGTCCAATTAAGTAGTTGAGGCTATCTCATTGAATGTTTTTAAGGCAAAGATAAATAAATTTTTGAACAGTAAAGAGATTAAGGGTTATGGTGAGGGGGCGGGTAAGTGGAGCTCAGTCCATGAAAAGGTCAGCCATGATCTTATTGAATGGCAGAACAGGCTCGAGAGGCCAGATGGCCTGCTCCAGCTCCTAGTTCTTATGTTCTTATTTAAAATGTTGATCAATTTAGAAAAGCAAGCCCTGATTTGTCAAGGAAAATTGTGTTTTGCTAACTTGAGTATTTTGATGAGGTAACAGAGGGCTGATGGATGGTAGTGTTGTTATGCACGTGGTGTACCTGGATTTTCAAAGTCATTTGATAAAGTGTCAAACAACAGGGTTGCAAGCAAAGATGAAACTTGTTCCATAAACGATAGTAGCAGCATCAATTCAAAATTGACTGAGTGACACAAAACTTAATAAACACTTGTTTTTCAAGCTGAAGGAAGATATTTAGTAGGGTCTCCAGGCATCAGTATTAGGATGTGTGTTTTTCATGATCTTTATTAATGATCTAGACTTAGTTGTACAGGGCACAATTTATGAATAACAAAACTTGGGAGTAGCGTGAACTGTGAGGAGGATAATGTTAAAATCAACACAATAGTAGATGGACAAGCGACAGATGAAATTGAATGCAGAGAAGTGTGAAATGATTAATTTTAGTAAGAAGGATAAGACAAGATAAAACAAAATGGTACAATCCTAAGTAAGATGCAGGAGCAGATGGGACTGGGGTAAGATAGAGAAAGTGTTTAATAAAACAGACAGAATCCTAGGTTTTATAAGTAAGGGCATAGAGTTCAAAAGCAAGGAAATAATAAATGTATACAAAACACTGGCTCAGCCTGAACTGGAATACCACATTCAGCTCTGGGTATCATGTCATAGGAAAATGTGAAGGCACTAGGGAGGGTATGGAAAAGAAAATCACAAGAATGTTTCCAAGATGAGGAACTTCAGTTATGTGAATAGAATGGACGAGCTAAGGCTGTTCTCCTTAGAGAAGATTAAGAGGAGACTTGATAGAGGTGTTCAAAATCAAAGGGTCTGGGCTGAGTAGGTGGCATGAAACTATTCTGGTTGGTAGAAGGATCGCAAACCAGGGAACATTGAGTTAAGGGCAAAAGAGACATCAGTGACGTAAGGAAGATTCTTATTTTTTTTAAAACAATGGATGGGAAGGATCCGAAATGGGCTGCTCAAAATTATGGTCAAGACAGATTCAATCAAGGCCTTCAAAAGAGAATTGGATAATTATCTGAAGGGAAAATAGATTTCCACGGCTAAGGCAAACAGGTGAGGGAGTGGGCTAGGTGAGCTACTTTTGTAGACAGCCTGCACAGACACAACAGGGCAAATAGCCTCGGTGTTATAACTATTCTGAGAGTCAATAAAGATTAAATATTTGTGACAATAAAGTCAACGCCTAATACCTTCACAAACACATCTAGATATATTAAAGACAATTCTCTGATTACCACTGTTGTAGCAGTTTCTGTACTATATGGACCAATCTACTCTTTCATTACATGCTTTGTGGCTTTTAGAGGAAACACCAAGATGTTGTAGGCAATGGCACAGATAAAGATGTCAATTCTTTGAATCAATAAATGTAGGTGGTTGAAAACAAGCTGATGACGTCAATAGGTTGCATTTCTTTTGGTCATTTGAGGCCAATTGTAGAAATGAACTGTTTTTGAGGGTAAAGTTGTTACGCAGGTTTAAAATGCTATGCACCGAAAAGGGTAACTACAGTTAATTTGCATCAAGTTAATCAAATGAGCCACAAGCACACAACTTTAATAATGTTGAAATTTTCAAAGCATTGAACATATAAAGTTAATACAAAGAATATTTTGCATTGATAGATTTCTTTTGAAAAACCATAGATTCCCTACAATGCAGGAGGCCGCCATTTGGCCCATCGAGTCTGCACCGACAACAATCCTACCCAGGCCCTAGTCTGTCAATGTTTCTGAATTGAAAATAATGATGCCTATAGATTCAATAGCTGTTGTTTACATAACTCAACATTACAAATCTATGCACGATCTTAGCTTTGTTTAATACATTAGGAACTGCTGTGACACTTCTGCTTCCCTACTGTGAAAGCCTCCTGTCCACCATGCTTCATTTCTAATTAAAGTGTATTCAGACAATCACATTTGGGAATACAGCCCAAGGGTAGAATGATAGTGAAATACTTTACAACTTGGATTGGAATTAGCGAATGTTTTATCCAGTTTCCTCATTTGAATGAATGCATGCTTTAAATGGGCCTTGCACAAATAAAGCTCAATATCAGCTTCTGAAGAATTAGAACTGATTTCAAGAAATAGGCTGACTGCAAAGATTTTGCAAATAACAGACACAAGTGCTATATAAAATACCGCATTTCTTGAATGCGTCTCATTGATACAGCTCAACTGATACATCCCTACTAACTAATGGCTTTAATGATATCCAGCAAGGGAAAAGCACACAACTCCACTCCATCTTCTCATCCCTCAATCTGTCTTCTACCTGATCAAAAAACATTCATTCCAACACTTCAGTAGACGTCATAGGATCCAAAATATCTATTCAGCTTAAATCCAACAATAATAATTTTTTTTATACATGCTGGGCAAATGCCGTAAGATATTTAATCACATATTGTTGCCATGTGAACCACAGATGTTGGCGACACCGTATCATATTAAATAAATGACACTGTCATGCAGTGGATTACAACATCTGCTTACAAGAACACATGTAAGAAATTAAGCCATGCTTTCAGTTGTACCAAAGACAAGGTAACATAGTGACCAATCTCTGAAAGTGAAAAAAATGCATGGCAAAATGCATGGCAAAACTCACTTTTCACATAATTTAGTGACACTAGTGGAAAGCCAAGATGATAAGCTCAAGTGGGACAGAGGTGCCTTTACAAAGGAGAAGAACTTGAATGTTTTTTCATATTCTGCCAAAACGTCTTATTAATTCTATTTTTCAATTTTTATAATTAAGTGGATATTGATAAGTAAAATATGAGAAAGCAATGATTTAAAAAAACTTCCTAAAATCAGAACAATCTGAAATTTAACCTCAGCTTTATTTTACATTACCAGTTTTCTCCCCCTCCTTCTACTGACAAAAATACTGATTCTCTGAAGTTCTGCATGGACACCATGCGCTGTCTATGGTACTGCTCCTAAATGGCTTTATTCATTCACATGGACATTGATAGTGAATGTTAGCAAACCATTCAACCATATTGCCTTTCAGATAAACCAGATTGTATTCGTAATCAATATCCACACACAGGTATTTTAAGTTAGTGAAGTGAATAGTGATCAGGTGAGAACACTTTTTTCTCTTCATAGACCACAAAAGCCAAGGTTAGCAATCTCCTGCTTTCTCTATCAACTTAGTATTTCATAGATATAGTACACAATGAGGGGACTGTTACTAGAAACAACAGAAACTGTAATGGTCAATGACGCACATGCAGCAAATCCTTTTAGATCTCTCTGCAACCTGCTCTGAATGCATTTCATTAATGGTAGTGTTTAAATATTAATCAAATTCTAAGCACTGTCAACATAGAGAATGCATCTTCACCTGTTTTTAAAGAAAGTATTTTACATACTTACATGATAAAGAAACTTGGATTAAAATCTGTAGCTATTGCGAATTGTATTTATAAGCAGAGTAGTCGCAAGATCATGAGTAAGTTTTGGTCTGGTCTGTGTGAACATGAAATGTTTAATGCCATGTCCCAGGGCTTGATGTGGCAGCAAGGTTGAATTCAGAATAGTCATGCTATTTACATTTAAAATCTCTAGCAGCACATCTCCATGGAAGCTCTTTATTACTTTGTGTCACATGTACAATCCACTTCTAATAACTTGCAGCTCTTTTGCTCAAAACTTAATCATCTGAATTTAAGTGTTTTGGAATTAAGGAGTGGATTGCATATAATAACACCAATGAATGTTTAGGCCACAAAGACAATCAATACTATGCGAAATACTTTATCCTGTACATTTTCTGCATCATTCATTGTGATAAAACTATTCTTGGTACTACTGGATTGTTCCTTATTCTGGCAGGAGACCTCAACAATAACTGAATGGCATTGATATTGGGACAGAAAAATATTCCTGCCTATTTGTTGATACTGTATACCATATGTTCTCTGCCCACACCTCATCTGTTCTGCAGTATCCTTGTGCCAAGTCAGCGGCCACCTGCTTATGTGTCAGAAGTATTATGGGAGATCCCAGACCTTTTACAACTAAGGTCCCTCAAGGTTTTCATTCTGAAAGGGAGGTTGTCAATAAAATTGGAGGTTAGGAGGGCTGCAGAGATGATAGTAGCGCATTCGAGCTCTGCTACCAGCACAGGTAGTAATCTAGCTCATTTCATCTGGGTAAGAATTATTTAAAATATTACAAATTTAAATGTTCCTCAATATCATGATCTTTGTGTTTCTTTATGGGTGACTTGGGACAAAATGACAAATTATTTTACAAACATTTTCTTGAATAACATGAATCAAAATTGAAAGTGACCTCTCAGTAACCTCAAAACAATAATATTTGTTGCGTATTACAAAAAGTTTTAAATTAAACAGATGGATCATTTTAAATGCCCAATATTAACGTAGGTTTCTTTCTCAGGAGGGGCACCCCTACTTACCCAAGTTCAGAAAACTTAAAACAGGTTGATTCAGCAAACTCCATGTTTGTGGAATACTGTTGGCGTTTAACCAGTTCACACCATAAAATCTACCAGTACAGAGCAGACAACCTTTCTGTTGCATATGGAACTGGATCACCTAACCAGGTACAGCACTGATTGCACAATTATTCGCAGCAAACTGGAGAGAATATCCTGTGTTAACTCTATGGTTAGTCCATTGCACTTGTGGTGTGCTGACGCCTGTAATCATGACTTCCCTAAGCTAGGGTAGAGAAAGATCAGGGTGGCCAAGAAGATTAAACCAAGGCTTCACCCAATTCAATTTTTCAAATCCTTTCGGCTGAGATGAAGCATTAGGTCAAGCCCAGAAGGGGGTGCAATGCTTCATCCTATCTATTTGGATCTTGTCTGATTGAACCCAAGATGGGATGCAATGTTTTGCGTTGTCAGCTTGGATCTGGTTCGTCCCTCATGTGAGGACCATGATTGAACTTAATTTGAATTGGCTTTTTTGATTAGAAATAAAGTACCGAAAGGTTCCAAAAAAATTACTATGGGCTAGGATGGTTGGTAAATCAATAATGCTCTGGAGTACAAGTACTAGAACCAGTACAATGTAAGACAGCAAATGTCAGACTAACACAATGCACCTTAAACTCAATTATTTTGCTCATATCTATCCTGAGCTTAGGTCCTTTTGTCTTGGACTTTTGATATAGGTCTTGTTTCTAATACAGACTGCAAACCTGGTATCTGCTTAATATTTGTTTGTTAGTACTACTTCTAAACAGGTTAAAGTAGGCACAAGGCTCTTGAACATGATTCCAATCTTTCTTTCACGAGTGTAACACACGACTGTCAGTGATACATCATCATCTACATAATACATTAGCAGATTCTATCTGTTAACTCTTTATACTACAGCATCCTCCTTACCACATATACAAATACATACTTTACCCCTTGTAACTTATTTTTGCTAAACTCAAAGTTAAACTAATGAACAGTTGAATGCTCCTGATATGACATTATGGGTCTGCACTTCCAAAGAATGTGTGCCATGCCACACCTAATTTCTCAACTCAAAATCCTTTTGATTCTTTTATCGCCTGACCTTCTGCCTCAGGCTGCACGAGAACAGTGTGAAGTAACTTTCGGTCCCGAGGCCTTCCATCAAGGTCTGCAGAGTCAGATGCAAGGAGGTCATGTCCCTTTTTTCAGCAGCATATTTGGGGCAGGGTGGGTATACAATAGTTACCCAGAAGCTAGAAGTGGTTTGAATTCTAACATTTTCTGGGTAACTGTTGCTGTAAGACAATTGGAACCATCCAAGGTTTCTGATTTAAATGGGCAGGGTGTGCGTGCGTGTACTCCACAGATACACTGTCCTGCAGCGTAGAAGTTCTGTCCCAAGTTATGTTATACAATTACATTTGTAGATAATTATCTTCAAGAGAGACACATTTTCCTTTATTCCTTATATACCTTATATACTCTGAATGAACAAATGAAATAAAGCATAAGCAAACTTGGATCAACAAGCTAGTACAATTACACAAGTGTACAGACCTACAGATGCACAAAAAAAAGGAGAGCAGAGACATTTTTAACCCTTTCAAAATTGATGGGTATCTCAGAAGGCAAAACTACCTTTCTGAAGGTTTTGAAGATTTATCCCTAATATATATCTAGTGGATATGCTTTTAAAGATCGAACTGGAGGCTGTATAATTTTGGAATATGGTGTTAGTTTTAATTTACTGAAGTAAATAAAATGCAAATTATGAATGACTGGAAATTACATTTCAACAAGTGATGCTGTTTTGGAAGGGCTTATCTGGTGAAAGATAATGAACAAACCCAATAAACCACCTGCAGCTCAGGATTCTTTTTTATATGCTAGTTTGCTGACTCAAATTTGCTTAATCAACAACCTCTTTTATCCTTTCTATAGTCTGCATGAAACACCTGCTTCTGCAAATGCATAGTCAAAGAATGCATTATTGCCAAAGCTTCCAAATAGTTGATGAGTGTCAGAAATACATAGCACTGAATCAATAATTGAGTAGCCTGTTAAGCTACAATCATCTTTCAGGTACCTGAGCAAATGAGAAACCCTATTTCCTGAAGGTAAAAATTTTAATTAC
The DNA here is from genome assembly GCF_965287045.1 of Carcharhinus amblyrhynchos. Taxonomy (NCBI): domain Eukaryota; kingdom Metazoa; phylum Chordata; class Chondrichthyes; order Carcharhiniformes; family Carcharhinidae; genus Carcharhinus; species Carcharhinus amblyrhynchos. The sequence goes on along the minus strand of NC_137327.1, from coordinate 43,244,251 downwards.
AATATACTTCTCAATTTGGCTTGTGCACTGTTACTGATGGAAAAATACTATGTACCCTGTGTTTTGTACCATTAACTCCAACTCTCAAAATTAAATGCTTAATCTAGGGAGAAAATAAGCCACATTTGTGTTTCTATTCTCATGGGTTAATTTATCAACTTCAACAGCGCTCATGATCCTGTGTTTCATGTCACCATGAGAGGAGAAAGAAAATTCTCTGGTTTTCAACTCTGTTCACTTGATGATAGCAGCTATAATTTATTATTCAGTCACATTTTAAACAAATGTTAAATTGATAACAAATAGTGACTTGTACAAAATTCAGAGAACACTGCTACGATCAATTAGGCCATAACATCCAAGCTCCCCAGCATCAGATTGGGAAAGGAGTCCCGAGCTGCACTGGGGAACCTGTCTGGGAAGTTCAAAGGTAAGCGTTTGCACAGCAATTGGTCAGATGTGCTAACTTCCTCTGGGCAAATGACCTGCACTGGCAACCACGAAAAAAATGCAATTTAAATCGGAAACTTTGGATAGTCCTAGCTCAGTTACCTAGAAGCAGTTAAGACAATTAAAACCTCTTAACTTCTTAGTAACTATTGTAAAGGCACAGACCAGCTCCACATAAGACCATCACTACACACTCCTGACATGCACCTCGGGACTCTCACCACTCCACTCAACTCATGGATGAGCAATAGGGGGAAGACTCAAACTAAAGTTCAGCTTAATCACTCCTTCCAAACCCATTTTTGGATATCTGTTTCAGCTTGACTCAATGGTGTACATCTTTGGTTCCATGTTCAACCCAGAGTTGAGCTTGCAACTTCACATGGGGTCTATCATCAAAAAGTTCTCACCAGTCTGATTTCACATCCATTACTACTGAAACCATATTTCCCATCTCTAGATTTGATCTTTTCAATGCTTCCTGTACCCGCACTTCAAGCTCCATGCAGCATAAACTCCAACTTATTCAGGATTTCATTACCTACTTTCTACCCCACCCAATCACTCTATCCCTGACAGTATACATTGGCTCTCTATCCTTCAGTGCATGAATTTTAAAATTGCCACCTCAGTGCTAAAATCCCTTTCCAGGGAACCTCTTCCGACCCTATGTTTCTGCTTGCATAATTTCTTCTTTCAACTCTGGTATACTGTGTCACCTTTTCCTCCACGCAATCATTTGTGTAGCCTTCCACCATCATGCAAAACCCTCTTTAAACTTCCACCTTGTTGCACTTTGATCTTCTGAAGCCTGAACAAATATCTACCTACCTTTTGGCCATAATCCTGAAATTTCCTTCTCAAAGCTTTGACAAAGGGTCATCTGAACTTGAAATGTCAGCTCTTTTTCCTCCTTACAAATGCTGCCTGACTTGCTGAGATCTTCCATTGTTTTCTCTTTTTGTTTCAGATTCCAGCATCTGCAGCAATTTGCTTTTATGCTGTGTAAATTTATATAGTTGGTATTGTTGCATTTATTTTTAAGACAACAGTAGACACTCTAGGAATTAAATTGCATAACAGTAGGAGAGCTCTAAGATTTTACCATGGAGTGAAGAAAAACCCTGAACCTCAAAAATTCTGAACCCCTTTATGTCATCATTATACTTGTCAAGATAAAAATCTGAAAGAATTCTCATAGATGTACTGTTACAATAATTTTGATTAACTAGGAGCCATGTTATTTTATGCATGCCATAAAATGTAAGTGTTTAATTACTCAGCTTTACGTAACCGCTTTGTACAGAAGCAATGAAAAAATTTATACAATAGAGCTAAAATAAAAGTTCTTCTATAGTATTGAAAATGTTGAGCCTATAACTACTTTAATCCCATTCATGACACATTACCAATAGCAGCATGATTTCTGTGGCAGCTCTATAAAATTAATAATGCAATACTATTTTAAAAGTGCTTTTCTAAGGCTTCTCTGGAGGCTTGCACTGTGGGACATAAACAGCTGCAGCGATCATGGACAGGACTATTGAAGGCTGATAGATGTGGGACTGGAGGCAAGCAGATCGGGGCCTTGATCACCATTGGAAGACATGATTGTTTGCCAGCCCACTCCCAGTCATTTTCAAGAAGGTTTATGTGGGGGCAAAATGGCTACCTCTCATGGGTAGCCAACTGAGGTAATAAAGGGCAACTGGAATTGTTCAACTGGCAGGCCAGCCTATACTGCAATCTCCCCCGAGGAACACCCCCTTCCACACCCACCATGAATGTTAGGCCACAGCTTGGCTGTTGGTTGCCCAGTGAAGGGGTTGCCCTTAATTAGATGCCTTCTGGCCACTAACTGGCCAGCTCACCAATAATCATTTGTCAGGTGACTACTGCAGATTAGTGTATGATCACAAGCCACATTTGATCCCGCTGTCCCAAATGGAAAATTTAAACCCTGAGTTACTAGACAGTTAAATGTGAATTTTATATTGCAGGCTTTACAAGTCTTCTTTCTTGGTCACCAACATGAGATTTGTTGGGTCTGTACGCACTCAATGTAGCTTTACAACAGGCTAGGAATTCACTGTTGACATTGTAAAATCTGTGGTTCTCCTACACGTTCCCCCAATGCCATCAGGAATTGTTTTGTAGCAGTGCAGCACATAAAAACAAGAGAAACTAGAATACAATAACCAAAAAAGTTGGACATTGTTGATCTATTTGTGATATCACAATAGAAGCGTCAATGTCCCAAAATGTGGACACAAAATACCCGAACATCAGTAGACAAAGTCTCACGTGCAGCGCGAAACCATTTTTTTTGATCAGTACAATTCCAGTATGTTCTTCTCTTGCATTTCCCACAAACAACTAAAGCACAGCTTACACCCTAGTGGCAATTTTTTTTCCATTTTGTGTTTATTTAATTTTTGTTAAAGAATGTATTTGCACTTGCAGGTAAAATTAAAAAACATCAAAACTCTTGCATAACAGAAGCAGATGTAGAATAAATTAAAGTCAGGCAGTTTCTTTTCAATTAGATGAGCAAAAAATTAATTGAGACAAGCATGATAATCAAATTTTGGATAAACTCTTGATTTTGTAAAATCACGCAGCCAAGTCTAACTCTGATATTTCTATTTTTCATGGAAACTGTATTAAAAATTAAATGTTGCCTAAAGTATACACAATTTACACCTCATTCTCCCCTACTATACATTCCAATCTATATTGCCTGGTCACACATGTCCAACTTTAACAAAAGTAGGCTTTATCTCACAATTACAATTTCCTAGTTATTGGTACATCAGTAAGCCAAAAAGAACAAAAACAAATCAAAAGCTGGACTTTTTGAATACCTACATTAATAAACCTAAATGTCAATATTAATCACAAACTTATTTAATTCACTGATACTTGATCTTGTTGTTACATTGCAGGCAGTAATGGATCACTTTCATGACAGGCCAAACAGCTGCACTAAAAACTGTGGAACAAGAGCCCTACACATTAATGTTGTTTTTTCTTCTAAAGAGAGCTAGCTAAAATAACTTACAACTGCGGAGAAATATTCCAGACTCTCAATTCATCAAATCAAAAGTTACTGATGAGATGTCAGAACAAAGAAAATAAAAGTCAGTGTATAAAGGAGAAGACAATAAAGAACTAGAGCTGAATTACAAAATTGCAATCTAATCTAAAGCTCAGTAGTTTATAAACTATGAGCCTGAAGCTACCAGTTAATTGTCACTGAATTCTTTTTGAAAACTATCAATCCAACAGCACTAATCTTGAACTGACAAGTAGGAGAAGGCAGACATTTCAAAACATTTTATAATGCTGATTTGAGCAATTAATATTTTTCCCCACAGATTAAATTTTCTCAAGAAAGAACGTGTATGTAGCCTAAAAATTATAAAATCAAACTATTTTGAATAAAATGTTTATTCTCATCAGCAGGGCAACAGAATAACTTCAAACGGATACATAATATATAAATATATAAAATACATACAGTATATACATTTATAATATAATAATATATAAATATATGAAATATATAAATATTTCTTAGCCTGCTTTCCACGAGTACTTGCTGGATCTCATCCTACAGCCAGTCAAAGCCTCCTGATCAACTCACTTTAGATATTCATTAATCAGTCTGCCTGCTTCTCAGATTCTCTGGTAAATACACGGCCTCCCAATCTCCCAACTCATTTACATCTGTCCACCCATCCGGAATGCTTTTTGGTCTGAGCAGTTCCCAGCTTTCCAACTCAGCCAAAATGCTCCCCCATCATCATTTATCCTTCTTCCTGAAGTGTTTTTTTGCCAAGTTTCATGCACTGACACAATCTCAATACAAAAGAGAATAAAACAGTGCAAAAGTTAAAAAAAGGACAATGCCATGAGTGAGAAGATAGGATTTTGTTCTTCTAATGAGCTGCAAGTGAAGACCAACAATGTTAACAATTATTGGCCTAAGGGAAAGTTCTAGGATTGTATTTAGCAGCCAAAGCAATGGACTGAAAAATCTTTCCAGAAGTTTCATTTTGATTTGAAGAATTGTTACACTAAACACAAAAAATACAAAAGAAACAAAGGATAAACTTTACACAACTAACAACAAAACAAGGTAGTGGTAAAGGAGAAAAACATATCCCGAAATAATTACAGGAATCATTTTCAGTCATTTTAATAACTGTGGTGAAATATCCAACAGATGTGCACTGGTACAAGATGGCTCAAGCATAGGGCGCTAACCTGGAGTTTCAACTATTTTTCAACTTCTCGATCCTGCACAGGACTTTACTGAATTCTCTAACAATATCGAAAGTGAATTATTGACTTTATTTATCCACAAATACTTCAACCTAGAGAACATCATATGCTTTTGTAGACAAAAATGCATGGTTTCTTCAGTGTGTTCTATACTGACAATTACTATGTGTACTGGATGTGTTTGCAGTGCACTAGCAAGTTACTAGATGAAGAAAAATCTGATAACTAATCACAGAGATAATCTGTTTTGTGGGGGCAGACTTTCAAAGAGAACATTTTATGTTCTGTAAATAAAGGCTATAGCTTTTTATAACGTTTCAAGACACCTCAGTTTATCATTGAAATAACCTGTAACTTTTGATAAACATACATGTAAAATGGTCTTAGTTTTCAATGAGCATTTTCACATTTCTAAAACCTCTAGTCCAGATGAAATTCCATCACAAATACCACACCATGCTATTTTTCATATTTTCTGTGCTAATTTATGAAGAAACTTACTGGCATAAGTATATTGGTAAAGAGGTGGTGCATTTCACACAATAACTTTCATTAGCATTTTCATATTGATCCCATTTATCTGATGTTATCCTGTACCATTTTCCTGTCTGCTAATAACATGCTTTATTAGTACATCATTCCTGAATAATGTAGATGCGATATGTACTCAATTATCTATCATACAACAAATGCTAGTTTAACAAATCAAGTTCCATAATTGCCCAAATCCAAGAACATTATGGTTCAGATCCAGATTGTCAGACTTAAAATGTGTTGACTTTTGGGGAATTGTCTAGAAGGTTTGCACTTCTGACAGGAAGTCTCTCTATTCCTGGGATCCTCTTTGACTGTCTCAGACTCAGTCTGGGCAGAGACAACACATTTACATGGATGCTTACCCAGGAAATGTTAGATGGAAAAATCTTAGTTTTTCAGGAGTTAATCTAGCAAACTGACCCTCCTCCTCCCAAATCATTCACTGACTCCTCAATGGCCTTTAGTGAAGGAAATTTGCTGTCCTTGCATGGTCTGGTCTACTCAGACTCTCAGTAACATTTTTGACTCTTAGCTGCCCTCTGAAATGGCCTAGAAAACCAGTGAAATTGAGTTCAATTACTGATAGCCTTGATGGTGATGTCCACATCCCATGAAAAACTCAGGTCATCAAATGTGAGACAATACATTGGATAAGTATACTACAACCCTTCCCTGTGTTACAGAACAACAACTAACATTTATGTAACATCTTTAATATAATGCAAAGGTGCTTCACAAGCATGTTATCAAATGGGGCAAGAATATGTGTTCTGTCATAAACATGAAGACAAGAACTGCAATGGCATTTCATTTTACATCAATCAAGAAATGTAAATTGAAGACTAATTTTAAAGTTTTACAATGTTGGTGCCTGGCTCTCATTATTCAAAAAGACTTGAATTAAACACATTTAAAAAGTTAAATGTTACCTGGAGAACCAGGGTGACTGACGTATTGGTTAGGCAATGTGAAAGCCTTGGGTTCATCATTTAGTCTTTTGGTAAAAATTGTCAATGGTTTTGGGCTTTTACGAAATAATCAGGCTTATTTTCATGAGATATCTGTCCTCAGACTGCATTAGTCAAAACATTTAAAGCCTCAACTTTCTGAACCAGTGTTATTTTAATGCCAGCATCAAACTATTTACTTACAATAGATTCACACTTAGGTAATTTAGGAGATTTCGGAAATTTAGATCCTAATGGTCAAAGAGAAACCAAGTCAATATAATTGTGCGTGTATATTCTATGCAATTCTAAGAATCATAACTTGGCCACACTTTTAAAGCTTAAACCTACTTCTGTTGGTTAAAATCAAGTTGCCAATCTTTGTCCAGAAGTCTTCCAGATGGGTGCATAAATATTTCAGCCCGGATGAACTCAACCAGGTGACATTTCTCATTGCATTAGAGGCCTTCCTGCTTAATGACCTTACAGGCAATCACTACACAAAAACAAATATATCCAGCTTGGTCATTTAAAAAAAATTGTGGTAAATCTTTAGGATTTCACACAAATACAATGGAAAAATTAATTTAGTCCTTTGCGCCATTAGCATCTGCAGGAAAGTAATAGTATGTAGATAATCTGTATTATATTTTACCTATTATAAAAATCTAGACAAGTTTTATAAAAAAACAAGTATTACCAGATTATTAAATGAAAGTTTTTCTTGTATTGCTGTGACTTGAAAATTTTAATATAAAAAAATGCAAAAGCAAGCCTCCACTTCGGTTTAAGGAGATTAAGAAACACAAAGCATCTGGATAGCTGCATGGATGAAAGTTGGAAACTTGGTTGCTATAAATTTAACACATATCCTCAAGTCCATTTAGGCCACTGTCAGAAGAAAAAGATTTTTAAAAATATAGTTACAGTTAAAAAGTTAACTTCAATTTCAAGGCATCTTCTGTAAGTTATTTAGCATGTAATAAAAAGGCAAGCATGATCAATACAAGGGGCAAACATGATGTTGGCCTAAGTGGAAACTACAGCCACAAATTGATGTGCATCAAATAGAACTTTCACTGCTACTTTTTCCATCTGAAAGCGCGTTTAATCGCTTGGCTTTACAAGTATAAGTTGGTGGTAAATGTTTGAATCCCATTTAAATACACACCACCACAATGTCCAGAAACTATACTGCGTAATAAAAGACTCTGTTGAAATTTAGATTACAATTACACCGCAAAATAAGATGCAACTTCAGTTTCAAGCTAAATTGGCAATATGAATTTTGATTCCAGAACAAAGCTTAGTGAAGCTCTGCGAGGGTGCTCATGCACTGCTTTGGTTTGACATCATATGGAATTTAAATCCAGTGTGGTGTCACACCAGGCTTTAAAATACTCTGGTGGTTCCTCCCATTGATGCTTTGTAAATCCAACTAACACTAATTTAGATGTTGAGAGAATAATAATTCTCTGCTGGCTAAACATTTTGAATTCTGCAATTATAATGATAGTGAAATATTCAGCATCATTACTCCTCTGAAATTGACAGCAACTTCTGAAGTCCACACATGTAGTTGTTGAGACACAGAAGCTGATGTCAGTGATTCTACTCTTCTTCATAGGGTGCATTGTTGAAGTCCCTCCGCCCCTCCAGAAGGCATTCAAATATAAATCACCAAACTGACAAAACTTCACCCTTGGCATTTTATACTACTAGCCTTGCTGCAAAATCTTTCAAAGAACTGAACCTTATTAAAGGAGGGTTGAAGGAGGGGTAACTGGGTTTTCAAAGAAATACTTCTTACTAAACAACCTCACTGTCCCTGAGCCACACACACCCACCACCCACACCATATATATTTAGACCATTTCTAACTCAGGTATATCTCAAAACCAATAACCTCAGACACAGCCCATGCCAGTTTTCAGAAAGAAAAATCAGAACATTATTTCAATGAATAGGGCAGACAAAATCAAGAAAGAAATTTCCTTTATTGTACATGCTGAAAGTATTTTCTATCTATTTGAGTTTCTAACTTTACTAGAACACCTTCCTGCTTTTACCTGGCTTTTGATTGCTTTAGCTTTACTCTTATGCAGGCTGGGTAGATCAGGCTGAGATTGGTCAGATGGGGTCAAGGGTGGTTCCAACCATTAGGAGCATACAAGGTAGGTAACTACGTGACATGCTAATGAATCACTACAGTGCAGAAGGAGCCCATTCAGTCCATCGAGTATGCACTGACTCTTTCGAAAGAGCCCAATATGCCTCTAACCTCGCACATTAACCACAGTTAATCCACCTAACCTGCACATCTATGGATTGTGGGAGGAAACTCACGCAGAACGGGGAGACGATACAAACTCCACACAGCCAATCATCCACAGTTGGTGCAAACCTGGGTCCCTGGCATTGAGAGGCAGCAGTGCTAACCATTGTGCCACTGCCTACTGCAGCAACTCCCTGAACAAGCCTGTTAATTTTTTCACTCGTGGAACTTAAAATTTTTTTTTTAACAAAATGTCCAGTTTTTGGATAGCCTGACTTGAAGTACTGCATTGTATTCCGGTTTCTATCTTGCTCCCATGTGTACTTTTCAAATAATTATTTTGTTCATTGTAAAACTTAAATTGGAAGTGAAAAAGTCAGTGCATTTTGCTTCCTGTGGGGGGGAAAACACTTCAATCTACCTCCTTAGCTTGGATGATTTTGTTGCCAGAAGCCCAAGATCACCTTGACATCATACCAGATTCAAACTGATGTCAGGAAAGAGGAGAGATCACTAGCCTTCTGTGGATGGATTCCTGAGAGCCAATAATTGTAAGCACTGTCACTTCATCATTTACAGCGAAATCTGTGGCCAAACATTTCAAGCTATTGGGAAAGAACTCGGCCCACGATTGTTTTTGGGCAAGCTGGTAGCTCTACCTTGGGCAGGACTGCTACAGTTCCTGCCAGACAGGGGCAATGCAATGTAAGTACGATTACGTCTAGTTGGAAATTACTTTTAGACTAGCGGCTGCAGTATAAATGGAACTGAAGATAAATATCTGGAAAAAATATTGTAAACAGATCCAAGGTCTTGGTCAGTATATAGTTGAATTCACATTTTAAAAAAATGCTAGAGAAATAGAAGCACATAAGAAGACACCGTTCAGTGCAATAAATATGACAGACTCAAAATGATTAAAATTCATATTCATGAATAAAAAGTTTAAAATGTCATTTAAATAGGCACTTTATATCATTTCAATATATAATTTACATACCATTTCTATACTTAGACTTACCAGGTCACTTTTGACCGAATGCAACTTTGTGTTAAAACATGAGCTTTTGTCACTCTATTTCCAACACTGACATTCAGGATCTTAAACTCAAAATGACAGCCCTGGATGAAACTGAGGTTTTAGGGCATCTACCAGAGTGCACCATTGGCAAAAACAATGCCTGTGACACAATAATTCAAAGATGGACGCAATCATTTAAAGTACGGGAGCATCCCTCCTCCACAGCAGCCAAAATGGTGTACACTTTTCTAGCTAACTCCCAATCAGATTATCTATATCTCGATTTGAAAGAATGAACACAAGACATCTCAAAGTGTTAAGTAAGTAGACGCATGGGCACAGTACCGCCTGCAAATTTCCCTCCAAGCCACTCACCATCCTGAATTGGAACTATATTGCTGTTCCTTTACTGTTACTGAGTCAAAAGCCTGGAACTCCCTTCTCAGCAGCACAGCGCATGTACCTACACCACATGGACTGAACTACCAGCACTTTGTCAAGGTCAACTGAAGATGGGCAATAAATGCTGGCCTAGTTAGCAATGCCCACACTCCATGCGCAATAACTAATGAAAAGTGTTGATTAACATTGCAGGAAACAAAACTCTCATTGGAAAAGTTGTTAATGCTATCAAGTAGAAGCCTTAACCTTTCATAGCGAGTTTAATTGGTAATTGTGCTAATGCAAAAATTGCGTGAAACTCACAGGGAAGTTGAGGACAGGTTTTCATTTGCACAAGGCTAAGTGGTGCAAAATGTTCAGCAACTTAGTGTTTCACAATTGCCTGGTTTTCTCTTTCCTTACCCATCAGATGCTAGGTGATTTAGACACAAATAATAGCGCATTACCTTAAGCTGCTGTTATTTTGGCAGCCAAATCTGGGTAAGTGAATTACATATGGCATTTTAAGGCAACCACGGATTAGTACAAAATATAGGATATTGTTTCCTGTTGACCCATCTTGTTTTTGGTGCGACATGAACCACAAGATATTATTCGAAGTTTAAACAACCCACGCAGCTTTGCAAAAGTAAAACTGCTTGCTCAAGTGATAAGTTCCAAACCACATTTTGTTCCTAGGTTTTAAATTAATAAATGTTCACAATGAAATTGAGAAAATTAAACTCTTTTTTTCAAAGAAAGCAGTAACAAACGAAAACTTAAAAAGTATCCCTGTATTTACATATTAAAACAATCCACTTTATAAAATATTTTCTTAAGTGTTTTTTTTAACGTGACAGCTAAGAAAAAACACTTATGTCTTCGAGCTGAGAACAAATTAAAAGGATCAGAGGAGGAGGAACTGGGTTGAAAATTAGAAACTATTTAATTCAAAATATTGCTTTATGTTTGGTTAGGAAATAATGGGCTCACCATGTGTCATAAAATTGATGTTATCACCACTATGTCAAAACACTGCCAGCTACTCTGAAAATGTTAAACTTTACAATCTCAATACCAAATACAATTTGGCACTTCATATATTATCTTATTTTATACTAACTTTACAACTTCATGGAAACAGTATGTGAATTATTTTCCTGATTTTGAAATTGTAAAGTTATTTCATTTATCTTTCAATAGAACAATTACACAGCAAAAGTGTACATCACAATGGATAGCCATTTACAGGGAAAATGAATCTAAACAAAATTATAAATAATACATTATATTAAAATTAAAGAAACACTTCAATTAACTCTTTGGAAACAGACATGCCATTCATTGAGCATCCACAAAACATGCTCTACTGGGCTTTAAACAAGAATGGAAAATCAAAGATTTTGTCCTTTCACTTTAATGGCACAAGGCTAAATGCTCTACTTGTCACCTAGTTGAAAAGCAGCCTCAGTCATGAGTTTTGAGCAAAATAAGTCAATATTTGACAATGTAAATCCCAGATGGAGAATAGAACACAAAAGAAAATGGATAAGCTTGTCTGAATTTAAGAATAGCTGCAAATAACTTAGATTATTTAAAACAATGCAAAATTAAGCAGATAAAGTAGAAGGGAATGGCAAAATTGAGAGAAGAGAAAGAGGGAAAAAAACTCTCTAATTTACGGAAACCCTGCTAGCATCTGAATGGCTCAACGAGTTCAAATAAGGAAAATACTAAAAATATTAAATGATGTCTAAGTTTTCAAGAAGCAGCTGAACATAACTGTTAGGCTTACAAAGTTATGCAAAGTGTTTACCAGACTCTTACAAATGTAGTTATGACTATCACAAATTGTTGTTTGGCCAGTACAACTTTGAACGTTTTCTACTTTTTGTAGCAGAAATTGTATTTTCTTTGTTTAATTTAGTTATCTAAGTGCAGTGGATTTTACAAACCTAGGAAATGTGGAATAACTGTTTACAAATCTAAATTATTTATAAACAACATTTACTTGTTCAACATTTACGAATGCCTACTTTAAAATGATAACCAGCTATTTTCGAATTGTATGTGATAATCGAATGGGCAAGAAGCAAATATAATTTTAATCAATTCTTTCACTTTCAGGAAGTATATTTTAGGATGTCAACTTGGAAGAAAACCATAATCCTGGATTTTGTCTATTGCATTTATTGGAATTGAACAGGGTGAGCTTTAAGAAAAATCAATATGCAAGCATAAATTTGGTGCCTACTTAATTTACATGTTTAGCAGAACAATTTGTTTAATATCCAGGTAATACTATTCTCACATTTCTGTGAGAATTACTAAAGACCTTAAGTAAACTTAAAAGTCCCAAAAGATCTTAATAATAACGCGTGCGCCCGTAGACTGACCATATGTACAATATCAAAATAACATTCGTCAAAAGACCGAGGGGGATGTTAGTAGTATTAACTAACAATGCTACAAGAACCTTGAACTACAGAATCTCTTCAGTGAAGAAATCATCCAGCCTATCGTGTCTGCACTGACTCTCCACGAGCATCCCACCCAGGGCCTCCCCTCTGCTCTACCCAGTAACGCTGCACATTTCTATGGCAAATCTACCTAATTGAGACAAGATTTATTTTTGATGTATACAGAGGATTATTGGTATTTTGTCAGCATGTATAAAAATATCCCTTTAGGAACTGGTTTAGATCTGTCAATGCGTTATTTTTACACAATTCATATTGCACGTTATACATCATTACCATGGACGACATATTTTCCAATATAGACATTTCTCACAGAAAACCATTATTTCTATTCAAGTCTGTAATGAACTCTCAGCACCTTAAGTAGGATGTTGGGTTGTACTATTATATGAGTACTCTACAAATAATTGCCACATATCACATTATTTATTACATAGGTCCTGGAAATATTGCTCACATTTTTTCTTAAATCTAAGCCAAGCAAGTGTCCACAAATTGACTTTTGAAGGGAAATCCCAAGAAAACTTCAATCAAAACAGGTTTTTAAATAGAAAATAAACATTTAATGCATATTTAGTGGAAGTTTCAAATTTAAAATAAAATTACTTTACAACTAGCAACTAAAAAAGCTGCTTGTCCTGTAATGGAAGAGAATACTCTTAAATCTGCTAGTAAACTTTGCTAGTTGATGATTTAGCTCAGGAAAACTTGTCCATAAAGAAATAGACAAATGAACATTTTTCCAGAAGGTAAAAGCACAATATAATCTTATTAGTGAATTTAATTCACAATGTAATTAATTTGGCCTTTCTTAAAAATAAATAATACAATGAAACTTGAAATGCAACAATAATTTTGCATTTCACTTTCTTTACACTGTTGTTTCCTTCACATTGCAGTTTGCGATAACATGGAGTGGGGACAAAAATCAAAACTAAATGTAATTGTTTGCACATTTAATTTGCTTTGCAAAAGTAATTTATCAGAAATTAAAGAACATATTAAATTGCAATAAATAGAATCTTGAAGTTCAAAATCTTTTACTCATGTAGGTAATCTGCAAGCGTAAACTCGCTAGACAGTTATCAAGCAAATTCCCCAACTGATTGTACAACCTGTCTAATTTTTATTTCATACATAAAGAAAGAATGGAAATGGAGGCAAATTCCATAATGGGCAGACACCTGTGTTGGCAATGAAAACCAACAAGAGCAATTCTTCAGCCAACTACAATATAAATGAAATACAAACAGTAATTTATTTGTTACACATGTATGCATTTTTTTTAAATGTTCGCCATTCCCAGAGTTAGTCCAGCAAATTCCAAAATCGTTGAAACCTCAGGAGTAATTACAACTGTTAATCTTGATTAACTGGGCAATACTCAAGGAAGCTTAAGGGCAACACTTGACATACAAGGCCGATTGCTTATCATCTAGCTGTACAGTTTTAACAGCTGTGGCTGCGTAGAGATTCCCTGTAGTGGCGTCAGATTATTAGCGAAGTATATTTAGATTTGCCTGTGACTGAGTGCAACCTGTGGCTGGTATGGTGTCAACTTTCACCGTAGCAGCAGCCTTCACCTATAATTAACCCAGATTATTCTTTTAGCTGAGCAACAGCTGCAATCTCTTTCCGCTGGTATGATCAATGTTAGCCATTTGGTATAGATGGGAACTTCATGAAATGACACAGTGCAAATAGAACCATTACAATTAGACTAACCTTCTGATTAATGTTAACAGAGCAGATAGAAGCTTTTTCTCAGGGTGGAAAGTCGAGGCATAGGTTTGAGGTACGAGGGGCAAGGTTTAAAGGAGATGTATGAAGCAAGTTTTTTTTTAAGAGGGTGGTGGGTGCCTGGAGCTCACTACCAGGGGAGATCGTGGAAGCAGATATGATAGAGAGTTTTAAGAGGTATCTGGACAAATACACGAATAGGATGGGAATGGCGGGAAATTATCCCCAGAAGGGTAGGGCGTGTTAGTTCAGTTGGGCAGCATGGTTGGTACAGGCTTGGAGGGCCTGTTCTTGTGCTGTAATTTTCTTTGTTCTAGTATTTATCCATTTATATGCCATACAATATATGCTATCCCTCAGAATAGATGTTATTTCACAAACCATTACAACCTATGATTTAGCACATTGAGCTTATATCAAATGCTACACAAAGGGAAAAACGTGGATCTATATAATGCCTTTCCACCTTTTTCAGATACCATGCTTTAAGAGGGATTGGTGATCATGGACCTCCATTGGATTGGTTCATGATTAATTTTGGCAAAGTACTTCAGTGGTTTTGCTGTTGCCTTCTGTAGTATGGCTGACAGGAAACTCTTTCACACATAACCTCCTGCATATTCGAAGGATTTACAGGCTGATGTCCAACCTGTTTAGCCACATAATGAACACATCTTCCAAAGCATCCAAGTCCTAAAGTGGAACTTAAACCTAGAGCTTCTGGCCCAGAGGTAGAGACAGTACTACTGTGCCTAAGATTTTCATATGGTGCCATTAATATAAAAATAACACTTCACAAAACAGCAAGCATAAAATAGACTCGAAGCCATTGTGGAAGATGTTAAGAGAGACAACCAAAAACTTTACTTAGAGGTGGATTTTAATAAGTAGAGATCAAGGTGCGTGGATGGGCGAGATCAAAGCCATGATTGGGAGGCGGAAAAGGTCAGAATCTGAGGAATGGAGATTCAGCAGAGTGTAAAGGAGGAGGGTTGGATTGGAGGGGGATACAGCAATAGGGAGAGGTAAGGCCAAAATAGAATTTAAACACTGGCTGCGATCAAATAGGCACGAGTGGAATCACCACCGTACTAGAACTGAGAGAGAGAACTGGAAGAGGTTGGTATGGATGATCATGTCAAAGCCACAAGAGGAGTGAAGGAGGAATAATGCACCAGAGGTGCACAATTATAGAAGGTATCATTTGTGATTTTGGTTGGACTATTTGCCAACGGTGGAAATCTGATTGGAAAAAGAAGTGTTTTAGATATATCCAATCTTAGTTAAAATACATCTTCCTTCTGAGCCTGAAGAAAATTAAAATAGAAAGTCCGAATTAATATGCTACTTAAGCTTTGGAAATTTAAATACATAGCAACAAGGTTGCAATTTTCTCTATTCAAATGAAGAAATTAATATCTGTGAAATCTAGTTTGGTACAAAATAACAGAGAAAATATGCAGAGAAAAAGGGATTAAATGATTACCAATGGCAAACTACACTTCTGAGAACATAGGATTTTTCACTGGCAATGTACATTAATCATCTTTCAAGTTCTAGCAAGTTTACATTTTACTCATTCTTTGTGGAAAATACAATAGGGTACTCCCTGTACAGCTTTTTTTTTTAACGGTACATTAATCAGCACACAGCAGTTTTGTTCTCTTAGGTTTTCTATAAGGAATGTATGTATAAGATACCCAAAATTAGAAATGCTGTCAGGCCCAATATCATGAAAAAAAGCAGAATAAAGTGCAGCATTAATAATAATTTAAAATTTCTCCAAATACATGTTTCTTAAATATACACAAATGTGGCAAGATATAAATAAACTTCTAAAACTGAGGGCAGACTACTGGTTACAGGTTTGTGCTTGGCATATTTAACACATCTCTTTTACCTGCATGAGCACATGCTTATACACGTACATGCAACACAGACATTATTCACTTCATTTGAGGCATTCTTGAACTCCTACTCAGAGAGAGAGGAAAAATGAGTCATCACTCCAAGTTATTTTAAGACTTAGAAAATCAGTTGCAGAATAGGGCAAACAGAAGATTGGAATTGAGCTAGCTGTCAAATCTCTGTGAGACAATGGTGGATGAGGATTAATAAAGTAAAAGTGGGCAGAATGGGGAATGAGAATTAGGAAGGCCCCAGTTGCAAGTCACTGGACTAATAATCCAGAGGTCCAAGTAAATTTCTGGGGACATGGATTCAATGTCATAAAAATCCAGCTGGTTCACTAATGCCCTTTTGGGAAGGAAATGTCATCTTTATCTGGTGTGGTGTGACTCCAGACCAACAATAATATGGCCCTAGCAACCACTCAGTTGAAGAGAAATTATGGATGGACTTCAAACTTTGGCTTTGCCAGTGATGCCCACATTTTATGTGATTATTCTGAGACAGTGTCCCTTGGTTCTAGACCCTCTTAACCAGGGAAAACAACCTTTTACATCTATTCTGTTGAACCTCAATTGTCTCAATGAGGTCACCTCTCATTCTTTTAATCACTATATTAGACATGGCTTGTATTCTCTAGAGTAGGAAGGATAGATGCAGGAAGGATGTTTCCCCTAGCTGGGATGTCTGAAACCAGGGAGACAGGGTTTTGGAACAAGGGGTAGACCATTTTGGACTGACAGGAGAAGAAATTTCTTCACTCAGAGGATGTGGGCCTGCACGAATCCTTCATCCATCCTGGATGGGCCTAAATGCAAAGGGCAGTGGATCCACTGCTGCACATTGAGGATAACTGGTAAACCTTTCAGGACTGAGAGGTGAGGAGAAAAGTCTTCATCCAGTGAGTGGTGAACCTGTGGGATTCACTACCACAAAAAGTAGTTGAGACCAAAACATTGTGTGATTTCAAGAAGAAATTAGATATAGCTCTTGGGGCTAAAAGGATCAAGGGATGTGGTGGGGGCGAAGCGGGACCAGGATATTGATCTTGATGATCAGCCATGATCAAAATGAATGATGGAGCAGCCTCAAACGGCTGAATGGCCTACTCCTGTTTTTATTTTCAACGTATCTTTGAAATTCTGTACCCCAGAGGGCTGCGAAAGGTCAGTCATTGAGTATTTTCAAGACAGATTTCTAATTATTAAATATATCAAGGGATATGGGGATAGTGTGGGAAAATGGTGTTGAGACGGAAGATCAGCGATGATCTAGTTGAACGAAAGGGCCAAAGAGGGCAGAAAAGACCATTCCTGCCCCTATGTAAGAATAAATTTAAATAAACAGACAATATTTTTGGGTGTGTATCAATAGTACTATGCAAATAGCTATTTTAACATGTGGCAACAATGTCTTGAAGTCTTCATTAATTGGTATCATACCCAACAACAAAGCAAATTAGCATTATAGACTCTGCTAGAAGTCAAAAGACTGTCATTCTAAAAAGTATAAAATCTGTATAATTTATTTTTGCCCCAGCACAAAATGTGAGAGCCCCTTGAGCATAAAATATCCATAAATGTTCCCTTTCCTTCTGAGTAAAAGGAAACAGATGCTTGCTTGAATCTCTCTGCCACATTTGTGCAAACTAAACTAATTATAAGCTTCTAAATATGGGTTTATGCATTTAATAGGGACGTGGAAGGACGATAGCAGGTGTAATTTGTAGGCGGACAAACACCGTGGTGCAGTTCAGCCCACTCAGATTGAAAAGAGTGACTCCTATTAGATTAGCAGAAGAGCACAAATGTGCTCAAATACTGATACAGACCATTCAGAATTCCAGCTTGTGTGGTTGGGTTAAATGTATAAACAGTTAGGCTGGAACTTTCCGGCTTTTTAACGGAAAATTCTTTGGTCCCGTTGGCTGCGCATCTCAGCTGTGGGTTTTCTGGTGGGATGGGGTGACTCCAAAGAGAAATCCCACAGACAGTGGCAGGGCCAGAAGATCTCGCTGCTAGTGAATGGCGCGCTACTTCTCACTGCCAAGAAACCAGCTGATGGGAGGCTGAAGAATTCAGGACTTAAATTTCTTTTTTTTTGTTTTTATTCCAATTCAATCAAATCAAGTCCAATTCAGAGTCTCAACAAGTTGAGACATTTCCGATCCAAGCTGATTGGAGTAGGTATAGCTCCTCCTCCTCCAAGGCTTGATCTCATTTGCATCTTAGCCAAAAGGCCGAGATGCCGCTTTTAAAAATTGCATCAAATGAAGCTAAATGTAACCTAATGACTTCAACCAAGCATAGCATGTCGATACTACACTTGATCTTTGACTAAGGAAAACTTTCAAACCCGTACCTCTTGTATGGGTGGAATTCTCCAAAGCTCCCACTGGCAGGTTCAATGGCAAGCAAGGGGGATGAATTCAGCAGGAGGCCCAGAAATCAGTTTTACATGATCTTTCATTGGTATTCGCCATGGTGGATTGGGAAACTCACTGGAGGTTGGTGTGAAATCTGGGATGCAGATGAAGGCCAGACCATCCACACCTGATTCTCTGCAGTGTCAATGAAAAAACAGACTGGCATGAAACATGTGGCATGCTGATGTTGGGGCTCAACTGAACAATGCCTGGGGCTGCCTCTGGAGTTAGTGATGGAAGCCACCAGAAACCCTGGACCAGGGGGGTGGGGGTTTTTGCATAATTAACAAGGTCATGACCAGAATAATCGGTGTGTTTTCCCGCTGGCCTTTGCAGCGGGAAACAATCCATGTTCCAGCCCCACCAGGGGACTTAGACCCAGGATGGGGGAATTCCACTCTACATTAAAAAAATCAACACTATTTTTATTAAAAATTCTTAGAGCATAATATTAATAATAGCACCTTTCCTATGGTTACACCATATCACAAACTTCAATGTCATCACTGAACATGCAGTTATTCAAATTATATAAGTGAAATCTGACTGAACAGTCAAATGTATGCAGTGCTCCATAATTAATATCAAGTTATAATTTAAATTCCATCCAAGCACAGCAGCCAGAGATGGGTTACATATTCTTCACCGTCTTAAAGATGGCTATAACTCAAGTTTATGGTGTTTGTATTCTAAAACATTAAGAAGTAGGTATCTATGAAAATATATTTATGAATGATAATTTTTTTTTCATTCATTAAAGCACCATATTTCATTACAGCTTTTTCATTCTGCAAAGATTGGCTGATTAGCTTTGCATTCTTTCAATTTGTAGACATGAGAATTAATTTTTTTGTGCATTTTCCTCATTTTCACAATATTCTTCCTTCTCTCATACAGTTGATTTCTTGTCATTAGCCCAGGTGCAATCTACTACACATTAATGGTTGTAGGAAGCATCACAAATTCCAGCAGACCAGATCTGGCATTCTGATCTGCATCTCTAACAGGAGTTACCAAATAATGATCAGAAGTGAAAATGCTGACCAACTGTCTAAAGATCAAACTTCCAAAATTCTAGGTCTGCACAGTTTAGCTGCCCAAAACAGGTGAATCTATGTGTTACTAATATTGAGATGTATGGTATAATAAGAATTGTTACTTTTAAAAATATAGCACAAGGATCATTGTAGTTCTTTAAAATTTATGAACTAAATATTAAAATAAATACAATCCACAATTTGAAACAACATTTCTTGAAATCTTTCAAATTTTACCTGGTAAAATATTCATGGAAATAATAATTTATATCTTTTGGTTCTGTTTACAAAAAAAGCAAAAGCTTGAACACTAATCTGACCAGAAAGGGATGTACAGTTGGCATGAAATTTGTTTCAAATTAATGGAAAAGAAAGATGCAAATTATAAGGGAGATATTGTGAGGGAGTTTTTTTTTCACAAAAGCAACATTATTCCAACTGGTCATTACTGAAGCGGTTTAGTTCAGAGACTTTAAAAGCACTGATGAAAAGGGAATACCTATTTCTTAGTTTTAAAATGCACACACACTTTTTGTATTCAAATTGAAATCTTCATTTTGCTTTACAAAGCATTTTGGCCATAAATAGCTTAAATTTAACTCAAAAGCTAAGGTCACAGGCTTTTTCTTACTACAGGATTTACTCACTAACCAGTCTGTAAACTATTGAGAATTGCAAGAAATTTGTCTGTACTTCTGTAACAAAAAACATTTCTCTTCCCGTTATGAGGTGTTATATTGAGGTGTCAGTCCGTCTTTGGGCTCCATGCTTAATTTTTTAGTCAGGCCTCTTAGCCGTTAGCTTTTCCTGAGGTATCTACAAGGCAGCTTATCTGAAAGTTTGGTTCATGAGTGCCAGAAGGCCACGTCAATAGGCCTTCAAACCACGTCCGGGGGCCAAATGTCCTCAGATTTCCGCTGAAGCTTTAGCCTGGGGTTGTGCAGGGCCCAGTTTTCAGATGGTGCCATGAGGAGGCACAGCTGAGGACTTGCTGATATTTTTAAAATTGTTGCTAGACAGCAGTGTAGGGTGAAAAAGAGGAACAAACTAACATACAAAAAAGGTTCAGATGTTAATTCTCTTAACCGTCACAATGGACACACCACATCGACCTAGTGAACATGTCTAGATATGTCATCTTCCCAGGGACCCCTACAACGAAGCCTGTGACAAACATAGTGCTTTGCATTCCTATGAGTCCAACTAGGGAGGTTTAAGGGGGAACCCTGATATTAGAGCAGTCCAGCATCTGCATCTGCATAAACTTTGCCTAGATTTGGGCCTTGGAGAGGGCACTCTAGCTTCACTGCAGAGCAATCATATAACATGAGAGATAGCAGTTTAAGAGAAATAAGCCCAACTCGATCAGCGTAGAGAATATTCGCTATGTGACATTGGGAGGGACCATCTTAATCCACTGTCCACCTACCTTGCGACAGGTAGTCCCTGACAAAGGGCTGACCCAACATGGTTCATCTGCTCCCACGGTGCTTGGAGCTTAGAGTATTTGCCCAAGTGGATGGAATCAATCACATAGGCAAACAAACAAAAAAGAAAGAATTTGCCAACTCTTTGACTGACAAGCTGGAATGTCAGGACCATCTACACAGAACTGATAAGATGACTTCCAGCTGGTCAACAACATTTGTAAGAAAGTTGCAATCGACATGGAACTCAACAGAATGAACATCGACATAGCAAACCTGGCCTCTTGTAGAGATTCTAAGAGTGAATTACTGAAAGTAAGAAGTTACACATTCAGCTGACGGGCAAAGAGTTTAGATAAAATGCGTGAGCAGGATGTAGGCTTTGCTGTAAGGAACTCGCATTCACTCTGGAGGCTGACTCTTTGAGAGAGTTTTGAAAGAGGTGAACAAGCGCTTTAGTAGAGGTGCTTAACAAAGATGGCAAAAAACTGTGTCTCACAGGATGGAAAGCTGCCACGGAATAAGCTGCTAGAGATAGTCGAATTTTGAAAGTTGAATTTTTACATTTTAATATATCAAAGACATGCATTATAACAACTTATGACAAACATTTTGGCAAATGTGAATCAATGAGTTATCGATCAGGACACTATGTCCACGATCGGCAGATTTAAACACATGGGGAAAGTTGGTGCCTTATGCCACTGAAATATTAAGCACATTGCATTTTTATGCAATTAATTGTCAATCAGTACAACTAGCAATTAGTTTTAATATTTCTGCATTTGAAATACGATAGACTTTATAAGCTAGTTATAGTTGTGGAACATTAAAAAAACTTAACCCTCTACATCATGAAGCAAAAGACTTCCTTCAACTGCAGGTGGATTCAACCACATATTCACATCATTACTAATTTTATTTCTGCATGCATAATGTCATGTGACTCAGTCCCTGCCTTAGTTCGCTGGCTGCTGAAACCTTCACTCACGTTCCATTCACCCACATTCACTGACCTAAATTGGTTCCTGGTTAAGCAACATTGATTTTAAGATTTTCATCCTAGTTTTCAAATTCTTCCATGGCTTTGCTTCTATAATCTGTATCTCTGTAATTAAGTCCTACAATTCTCCCAAGTATCTGCACTGATTTTAATCTCACCACCACTGGTAGCTATGCCTTTAGCTGGCAAAGGCACAAGACTCTGGAACTCGTACTCTAGTTCTCTCTTCCTGCTTTAAGATGCTGACTTCAGACCATTTGATCAAGTGTTTGGTCAACTGAAGCGATATCTCCTGAGTGGCTCAATGCCAAATTTTGCTTTAGAATGCCCGGTGAACAACTCTGGGATATTTTATTACATTAAAAGGCGCTATATAAGTACAAGCTGTTAATGGATCTCCACTAGGACTGAATGTCAGCAGTTGCAATGTCTTACAAAATAAGTGAATGCAAGTAATTGTAGCTAGAACCATAGAATCCCTACAGCGCAGAAAGAGGCCATCTGGCCCATTGTGTCTGTACCGACTCTCTGAAAGAACATTTCACCCAGGATCTCCCCTCTGTCCTATTCCCATAACACCACCTATTTACCATGGCCAGTCCAGCAAACTTGCACATCTTTAGATTGTAGAAGGAAACTGGAGCACCCAGAGGAAACCCACACAAGAACAGGGTGAACATGCAAATTCCACACAGTCACCCAAGGCTGGAATTGAACCTGGGTCCCTGCTGCTGTGAGACAGCAGTGTTAACCATATTCTACCTTGCCCACCCATACATAAATTTGAGCAACTTTAATATATATTTCTGATTCTCAGTCTGAAGAAACAGGCAAAAACATTTGCTTTTCTTTCAGCTTTTTTTTTGAAACAACGCAACAAAATTGGAACTTCAAGGTAACAAATGTATATGACAATGCCAGCTGTTGTTGTATATATTTGTAAATCTCCTATCATGGTAGTCACCTTGAATTATCAAAATAGAACTATTAAACCATGTCATGTGTAATACATTATCATGCCCATTGTTACTGAATAAATCAAACTTCACCTATATAACGTGGAATTGTGAAATCATTACATCAGTGCTTTGGGCATCAACCATTTATTATAACAAAAAACTGCAAATCAGGTATCTTGAGTATAGATCCCTTATCCACCCATTTAATCTTTATTTTTCTTTCAATAAACACAAACGTTTGGCAGGCAGAAGCAGGGAATTAGGGTAGATGTGAGTTTAGCAGCTGCGATAGAGAGTTTGTGGTTGTTCTGAGAGAATAAATTCTGACTATGACACTGGAGAATAATAGCATTAGAGAGTTAAGCGTTTGATTGTACCAGGAAAAGACTGGAGATTGATGGCTCTGGATGGTTGGAATGTATAGTTTAAGTTGATTCCTGAGGTCAATCAATAGGGGGAGGGCCAGCTGAGTGGAAGTGCCTGAGATCAATTTTCCTCCCAATATTTACTTTTCTTTTCAGTTTACAGTGTAGTGATTAGAAACCAAAAACATCTATTATTTTTAAAACATGTAAATTGGGCTCAAGGCCAGTAGTAAAGAAGGGCTTTAAATGTTTACATAACAATGACACAACTCAATATTTGTATATTTACAATAACCACCAGCACTAATAGATTAGCGCTTCCAAGTGGAATTTTTTAAAATAGTGGCTCTAACCAAAACTCTTTGCATGGAGTTGATCCAAATTTGAAGGCTTGTTCACATCAACCATTCTGAAAACCTGAAGTTTTCAAAATGCCATCTGTAGATGACTGCAGTTTTATGGAACCAAAGTGGTTTAACTATGTGATTGCAAACTCAAGTGAAATTTGAATGAGACACACTACAGTTATTAGACTGCAATTCTTGTTTTGAGAGACCAAAGCAAGACTCCAAAAACAATTAACTCACTTACAAAAAGTTCCCTCTTTCATAATTTATTAAATATACAGTATTGGTCTTTTCTGGCTCATAAAATATTTAATCTCTCATTCCAAAGTCAAACAATTCTACTTAACCAACAGTTCATAGAAAGAGCTCAGTACCAGGGCAATCCTTGAGTGAATATGGCACTAAGGAACTCGAGCAAAACGAAAGGCACAGAGGTTTCATCTCAACCAAACCATCTCTAACTTTAGCTTCTTCAATTACCTTCCTTCTATCATAAATGAAGAAGTGGGGTCTTTGTAGTTGAACGGTATGGAATTCATACCACACAGCCTGTTGCAGAACTGGAATTAGATCTAGTTGACATCTTAGGCACTCATTAGCCTCTGACAACAGCAACTGTCTACTTTTGCATCACATGACTGCAGCTACAGGTTGAAAAGTAGCACATGATATTTATGGCATTCAAAGTGTCAGGTCATGACTCTCAGTCAAGAGAATTCTCTGCCATTTCCCTTGACCTTCAATTGCTGTTTCCTCAGCCAGCAACACTTCTGGGGTCATCACTAAATAACGTAGAGGCTGGGGGCTTCAATGAGTGGCTCAGCTCCTGACTCCTCAAAATTTCTCCTCCTTTAGAAGGTTTAGGTCAGGAGTGTGATAAACGACCTGCGTCCAAGGGATGGAGCGGTAACATTCAAGAAGTTCAAAACCACTCAGGATAGAGAAAAGATAGAAAACATCAGAATTTGTAAAGAAAGGAAAATGTTGATCCTTCATCAGAACTGGACACTGCAGTTTGCTTGATCAATGCCTCTGCCAGTAGACTCAATATCTAACCTCTCTACCACTTGGGCACCGACTGTAGTATACCTTAACTACAGGATACACTGCAGCAACTCACCAAAGTTACTTTAACAATACTGTTCCTCCTTTGTAACCTCTATCACCAAGGAGGAAAAGAGCAGCAATTTGTGGAAACGCCACCACCTCCAAATCTCACACTGTTCCAAGTTGGCACTATATAATTTTTCCTTCATCATCAGCAGGCCAATATCCAGCTGGTTCCCTTCAAAGGCTTTCTACCATCTACAAGGTGCATGTCAAGAATGTTGTAAAACCTAACACTTTCACAATAACCCAAGAAGCTTAACATTATTGAGGACAGAACTGTTTATTTCATTGGTACCTGTGATAATGTAAATGTCTACTGTCTTGCTACCAACACATGATGCACTACAAGGTTATTTTGGTAACACCTCCTTCCTTTGCAACCAAGATGAGCAAGGATGGCAATGTTGTGGGAATACCATCACTTCTGCAAGTTCTCCTAAATCAAACATGAACTTGATTTATATCACTTTTCTTTGATTATCACCAGCCTGAAATATCCTAGCTATCACTGTGGAAATACACCAGAGGGTTTCAAGGAGGCAAGCCATTGCCTTCCCAGAGAAACTAGGAATAGGCCTTATTGGGGCATGGTCAACATCCAAAAAATATAAAACAACTTTTCAAAATATGTATCTTTCTTGGACAGTTTTCAGCCAAACAATTTCCATTGATAAATGGCAGACAGCAAAAGAAAATTAAAATATAAACATTGCTGAATTCCTGAAATAAAAAATGCTTCTATACCAAAAACTCATGTTTTTGGTATAGAAGCATTATCACAGTCCTTAGAGGATTAAGAACAATCCTAAAATTTGTAAACTAAGAAGCTTAATTTTTTTTGCCAGTATACTGCTCGTAAGAATATTCTATTATATTAGTAGCACTTCAGAAGTTTCTGCTTGAATTTGTATCACAACGAAGAGGAGAAATATATTACATAGAAATATATTTATAAGTAACAGCAATAACTTACTCTAATCATTATTTCTTATTTTAATTGGACGAGGAAGTGTGGAGATGTTATGTATTAGTCTTAAAAATAACCCTAAGAAAGTCTTTAGTGTTGAATTGTTTTGAAATGTTATTGCAACTTAAACTAGAGATATAACTTATGAATTTTTTTTAAACCAGGTAACTATCATAGAAGCAGAAATCACTCCTGACATTTTGTGGTGACTATACATTGTGCAACAACTCTGGATATTAGTTTG
Source organism: Carcharhinus amblyrhynchos (assembly GCF_965287045.1). NCBI lineage: Eukaryota > Metazoa > Chordata > Chondrichthyes > Carcharhiniformes > Carcharhinidae > Carcharhinus > Carcharhinus amblyrhynchos. The sequence goes on along the minus strand of NC_137327.1, from coordinate 43,218,341 downwards.
TCTAGTTTATTTTTCATCTTCCTAATTTTCTGGCTCTTGCATGCCAGAATTTGTGTAATATTTGGAAATTCCCTTGCATCAGGACAAGACCAAGATAAATTGGCATGAAATAATGGAGAAATCACATCAGATTCAAGTCTGTGGTACAAGTTTATATCAAGGTATTGAAAGGTCAGACTTTGTTACTAGTTTATAGAAATGAGAGAGATATTAATTCTTTCTTGCACAGTACATATTCACCTCAGCTTGAGGCTTAGAAAAAAAAGAGTAACTAATCTAAACATTTGCCCTGACCACCTTCCTCCCAAGGAAAACTAAGGAGAAAAAGCCAGAAACCAGTTGGACTCAGTGAAGAAAAGTTTAGGCTGTTAATTACGTGCAAAATTGTGTTTAGTCGTGGGCAGATGGTGGGCATTAGCCAGGGATTCATGTGTGCCCCTAAAAATAGACACTGACTAAAGCTGTGGTTGCTAGTTTAAGAGTAGCTTGTTTGCAATCTGTAACTGTAAATAAATGCTTATAAAAAGGATAGGTTCCCATCATATCCTTCACCAACTGGATTTTTAGATTACGATATGGACCAGCAGAATGTCTTTCACACAAACCTTGCTCAAAAAGATTAAATCTAATATGTTTAATTCTAAATGGTTCCTTTTAAAGAGGAATAACTCGTCTCCATTTAACAATTCTGCCATTCATCATAAAGTGCACACAATTACTGATGACATCAATCCTAACATCATAACCATTCTCCCATTTTCTTCAGTAAGTGCTGATAATGGTTTTGCTTTTATTATTTACAGCTCCTTTCGACTCATTTTTTTCTTCGTTATCTCATTACCACCTGGCATTGCCTCATACTATCATTCCTTTTGCCATTTAAGCATCCCTGCCTTCCATCCTATTACAGCTCTTTCCATTTGTTATTTCCTCACCTCTCCACTTTTTTCCTGCCTCTGGACTTGTTCAAAATCTATTACATTTCTAACATGTTTCAATACTGATGGAAGATTTCTCTCCACATATGCTGTCTGAGCTGCTGAGCATTTTAGGCATTTTTTAAATTTTGACATTAGTAATTATTTTCTTGATCAATAGCCTTGCTGTTGATAACACAACTCTGATATTCCTATGATTCCATTGTTAGTAAGAAATTTACCATTTTCTTGGTCAACATAACAAATACAAAATACGTGAAGTACTTCAACTTGGTAGCTAATTAAAAGGATGTGTTAGGTTTGTGTGGGCGGGGACCAAAAAAGATAAAAGATAACATCAGTTTCACTGTTAACAGTTAACATTTCTAGAATTGCACAAACAATTTCCAAAGAGTTATAATTTCAAGTGGCTGTGCGCTCGGTTAAAAGCAAATTATTGTGGATGCTGGGAATTGGAAACAGAAACAGAAAATGCTGGAAGACCTCAGCAAGTCTGACAGCATCTGTGGAGAGAGAGCAGAGCCAACAAGAGAGAGAACAGAACATGTCATCTAGGCTTGAAACATTAGCTGTTCTCTCCCCACAAGTGCTGTCAGACCTGCTGAGATCTTCCAGCATTTTCTGTTTTTGTTGCATGTTAGGAGTTCTGTCAAATTGCTATCTTATTGCATTTAAGTATCCGTGTGTACATGTTTTCTAAATGTATGTACTACTTCTTTGATAATATCCTTTTTAACAATAAAATAAGTTAGGTTGAATTACTTACCATCATCAAGTGTGATATCCTGTAGGCCAATGGCCTGAAAAGGCAACTCGCTATCCTCCGGTTCCTGTTTAATGTTCATTGATGCTCTCTCTGGTGTTGAAAATGGTGAAGGATCACACACATTGTGATGTGTCAATGGAGGAGGTGCGGACAGGCCTCCTAAGCTTGTACTTAGTTGACCAAGCTGTGGTGAGGTTTGTCCAGAGTGTGGAGAATGTCCCAAAGAGTGAGCTGCTGTTGGAGATGAAGAAGCTGGACCTGAATTTGGAGAACAGTACATTTGCTGCATTTGTTGACATCCAAGGCTGATTTGAAGTGGACCAGCTACATCAGGCTGATAGGATAATTTTTCATATCTCTGGCTAGAAACAGAGTTCATGGGAAGACCTGGCTGTCCATTATACATCATGTTAGATTGCATAGGCTGATAAGAAGGCCTGATAGGTGGAGCTGGTGTTGGGAAGGACTGGCGACTCAAGGAAGGCATAATGGGACATTCTGAACCTGGACTAATGCTTCTTCCTGATAGGTGTGGCATACATGTTACTGTTGGAGAAATCATTGGTGCATACGTTTGCTGCATTGGAGGGCCAAGGTTCCTCTGTGAAGCAGATGCCAAATTTTCATGAAGGTGGCCAGTGTCTGAGGAAGGCAGCTGAGATCCAACTTGGTGTAGACCAGATACACTAGCAGTATGTGCAACAGGCATTGGAAGGGTAGGAATTGTGGGCAATTCCAATTCATCACTATGCTCCATTTTAATTAAAACTGTGAAGAAAAAGAAAAGACAAATTAATTGCAGGCATACAGAATAATATCTGCCATTAATGCATTAATACACTCACTCTCATGATTTTTGTTGATACCATGGTCTCAGGTTAGGACATGGTATCTTAAGTATCAACTCATCTGAGTTGGCTAACATCCAAGACAAAAGGCCATGGATTCAAACTTTATTGTAGATTTAAGCACATATTCTGACACATCATTGCAGTACTGAATGAGTAATGCATTTTCAAATGTGCAATTATTCAGCTGAAATGTTGAACAAAGCCTACTCCAGTGATCCCATGACACTATTCGATGAGGAGTAAATATGTCTCCTCTGAAACAACAAACTAACAACAGGACAATTAGCATTCATTTCACTGTTATTTTGGGAATCTAGCTGCTTACAGAGTGACTGCCACATTGACTGAGATAATATCACTTCAAAAAGTGAATTCTTGCATATGAAGTTTTACGCCATATGAAAGGTACTATTGCAATGATGCAAATCACCACAGTCATGAAGTGTTATATAAATACAAGTCATTTTTTTAATCACTCAGTCTCTAAGCCCAAATCCAACTGGTCATTTAGTATAACGATCATAGGCAATGAGAATTAACAAACTATATAAACAGTAGGACTGAACTTGATTATTCCATCTTGTAACATCCACACAAATGTATACTAAGAGACCAGAGAGATCAAGATTCTTGATTCCTACAAGACCTTTCTCTTTAGCTCAGGAACACCTAGGCCAAAATAAACATCCTTTCTCTGATCAGTGAATTCAGCACAAATCAGGGACCAAATCTTCTGACCTGTGGCTCTGGATCATACAAAGGTATTTTAACCACTAAGTTATCATAATAAAGTTCTACTTAAATAGTGTAGTTTATATTATGGGAATACCTTTGCCTCTTTCAAAAACGGATTTAAAAGTCTGAAATTATTCACTGCAGTTATTTGGTTCCTGCAATCTAATCAAAAGTGCAGCTCAGCAGTACAGTGCTCACTCAATAAGACATCTGCTTAATATGTGCATACTGCAACAGAAAGCTTTTCACACCAACTCAGTTCCACAACTTATGAACATAATCTTAAACTGGGGCCACAAGATTCCAAATAATTCCCCTCTAAGTTGCATCTCTGACACACATTTTCAACGTATATTTTAAATAAAGAAAACAAGGCAAAAAAATTAGCAATGCAAGACAAAAAGATGAGGGCACTTATCCTCCTTTAAGGGTATTGTTTACATATCTTCATGGCAGAATTGCAAACTGCCAAGTACAGAAGGATGACTCAAGGGGATGAAAACTTGTATTTAAAACTGCTTAAATTTTAGCTTACTAATTGAGTTTTTTAAAAAGGTGTACGTTAAAAATCATTCCATAATCACCTCACTTTGCCCCATACTTTTTCAGTGGAATTTTTGGTAAAGGTTACAGTGCAGTTAGAAACCAAAAAAATTTTATATAAAGTCAGATTTTGCAGTGCAGCCAGATGGTATCATAAAACTTGGAACATGGGTAGCTTTGTACCCATTTAAACATATCAAATAGTTTGCAACAAATGTTAACAACTGCTTTCCACATTTCAACTCTGAAGACATAAATACAATCATTTATACCATTTCTACTGCTCCATTTAAGTTTCATACTCACTGGAAGTTTAATTGTTTTGATATTTTAAAATGAAGTTCCTCTCCTTGTGCACGTTTATGAATCGGCATTTACAAATGACTCCAAATATTTTATAAGCAAATGTTTTTCCTGTTTCATTGAAACACAAATAAAAGTTCCCAATTGTAGTTTTCTAGAAAACTTAATGCACATTTTTTTTGAAAAGCACACCAATGGATCTTCCATAGCATTGCTCATTTGGTTGGAGGATATGTTTTGTTATAATGACAACAAGGTTGCAACATTAGTTGATGTTCGGCACCATTGTGCACAAGGAAGGGAAATATATCTTTATTCCTATGATTTTAGTAAAATGTTAGTGCATGGTCCAATCTCCTACAGTCATGTACTTGGAAAAACAATCTGGCAAACTGTGTCTTTTGCATCCATGAACAGCACATTTCATGCTAAATTATTTGGCTTTGTTTCAGATCTCCTGTCAAAAAGATATTATAAATTACTCTCCTGGCTACCAACTCTAATGATTTCATTACATAAGTGACAAATATTCAAGAAAGACAATGCAATAGCAGTCATGTTTTCATAAGCTGGTAAAATACCATAAAACACTCTATTTTAAAGGTTTTCTAAAATTTGAGTTTCAAAAAAAAACTTATGACAAGGTGTAGTGTGTAAATCTTCTAGCTTTGCAGATTCTCCCCATGTAATTCATGAAAAGTTTCTCACATTTAAAGCAGAGAAATGTGTCGCTCCCAAAAGGAAAGGGAATCAAAGCAAATGCATGAACTTGCTAACAGACTGTCAAACAAATGATCTTCCAGACCTGCAGCAGTTAAGCTGACTTCTTTTCCAAGACGGAATGGTTTTATACGGCAAGTAAAGAGGAATATGAAGAGGAAGGGGAGCTGTTTTTGGAGCGAATTTGGGGTGGGGGTGGGGCAGAGCGAGAGAGGGAGAGAAAATAGTTCTGAAGCAAGGGAAAGTAAATAACACAATTAAAATTAAAATGCAAGGAAAATAGCTTTGCTTTAAAAGACAATGCTAATTTTGTGGTATCATTTTTAGCCAGTTTCTAAAATAAACCAGTCCTCAAAACAGATGATTTGAGACAAGTAACCCAAAACATTTGGCTGCTTCACTTTAAATGCTCAGATGACAGCTCAAGCCTACACATTTCACACCGCTTTCCCACTACCTTGGGTGCCATACGCCCACGTGCACTGTTGTTAGTGACAAACAATTTGCGACAAGTTCAAGCCTCAGCTTCTGCCAGTTTAGCAGAAGACCGTGGTTTACAGATAATAACTGGTTGCTGCTTAGCAGCACAACAAGCCACTTCCTGCCAACACCTGTCCTGATCCATCATTGGTCCACTGAACAGTTGTTGCAATGAAAACAGGAAACACATCAAGTAGACTGCATTATGAGCACTCAGCTTTGGTGAAATATCTCATTATTTTACAGCTCTATAGTAATGTTTACTGTAGGTAAACATTATCACAAACAGACAAAGTACGGAATTTAAATTCTCTCCTCTCAGCTGGAAAGAAGGAGTGTAGCTAAAATTGAGTTCTCCATTTCTTGCCAATTCCCTCCTTCAGGCTGCTGATTTAAGTACAAGGTGAGAGAGGCTCATGATGGATTCTTGCTGGCCCCATAGCCTACTTACAACCTTAACGGCATCTTTACTCATTTTTTGGATTTAAACAGGAAAGTGCCTCCAGATCCCAACACCAAAGTCCTGATTTCTTCATGCTTGGGCTCCCCACTTTCCAACTTTGATATCATCGCAACATTCCTCCCATCCTAACTCTCTGTGATAGCAAATTTATATTAGCTTATCACTGGCCAATCCATGCCCCCCATTCCTTATATTTTTGAATATTTCAACATTGTTCAAATTGTTTAATTGCAATAAGTTTAACACTAACTATCTTACTATTCAGAAGTGTTAATTTTATCCATCAAGAACAAAAAGTTGGAAAGCAGCAATAAGGCATATAATCGAGGTGTTCTGATAATTTACTCTATGAGACCAAAATTTAAATTTCAACCTTTGACACATTGATTTACTTCTCCATAGGGGAACTTTCTTAAGTAAATTTATATCCACTATTGGTACTGATGTGCTGACTAGATTTTGCTGTGCTACATAAAAATGTCATTATCAGAGTTTTAGGAAGTAAAACATTCTTGGCAAGATATTCATTATAATATATACCTTTTCATATAAAATTAAGAGCTCCCAGTATCACTCTTGAGTTTATCTTAAATGATACTGATCAAGGTAATATTGAGTTTGAACTTTAGTATGTACCGATTTAGCTAATTTCAGCAAAACAACGATGGATATTATAAATTGATTCAACGTCTTTGCATGAGGGTACTTGGTCAGAATGTTTCCCAGCCATTGTCTGTCAATATAAGCACATGTCGGCCTACAGCAGAATTTGGCTTGGCACTGACGACCTCCCTCCTACCCACCGGTCAATGAGCTTACTGCACTTCCTGTTGCAATTCATGAATCATAATTGTCTGGCACTCTTCTGTACCATGTCAAATGTCTGAACACCAGCAAACAATTAACTCTCAGAAGCGTAACGGAAAAAACTGGCATGAACATTATAGGATCATCCAATCACCTTATCTTCCAACTGCACCACCAATAACAGGGTGAGAACAAGACAATAGTTCAACTACTCCCTTGCAATCTAGCCTAACCACGCCATGGTTTTCATTGTTCAGACTTGATTAAATGGGGAAGAACTAGACCACTACATCAAATTTTGCAGTCGAGTATCTCGCATTTGGGGACATTGCAGGCATCAACACACCCAAAGTGCAATGGGATAGCCTCGTCCTGGGCAAACCACCTGCTTGATCATGGTTTCACCCCTACCAGGTAAGCAAACGCAAGATCAACAGCTATTGATGGTGATTTAACTGTCTGCTACAACAACTTTTCTCTCCCTTTAAATATTTAACCCAGGACTCCAATTTTTTTGGAATGGGAAGGCAGATACAATGTGGTCAACTTGAGTTTTAAACATAAGAAAAGTTGCTACACTATCATTTATCTAACTTGCACCTATATATTGTGTCAGAATTTATTTCAAATGGTGAATGAACAATGCTAGATGTATTAGACATGCCCTGTTCAATTTTATTTCCTTGAGGTTTTGCAAAGCGATTTGCTGTAATTGGGATATTGCAATGGCATGGTATCCTCTACAGGACATCTGGGATCTGTGGTAACAACACAAGCAAATGGATCTTAAAACAACTAGACTGAAAATGTGTTTATAAACAGCACAGATTTGGAGTTAAGAAGTGCATGTTGGAATATCGAATACATGTCAAACCAGATACAGAAAATGAAATAAAGCGAATACAAAGATTGGATTAAGTGTTCGAAATTGAGGAGAATTAAGATTAAAAAATGAAATTGGGATAAAGTAAAGAAAGGAGATAAAATGGGATTGATAAATGCAACAGTCTGAAGGGGTGTTTTGATACATGAATTAGCATACCAGTGAGAAATGCTAAGTATTTATCTATGTGACTAGGGGAAAACAATGGGGTGTAGAAGGGGTGACTTTGAAGTGGAGCGATAAGGAAATTGGCACTTATATGCTAACAGCTGGTCCACAGGATGACTAACAATAAAGGGAAAGAATGATATATCCATTGCACAATAACTGCAGAAAAGGGTAGAAACAGCCAGCAGCATAGCTACACCCAAGTCTTGTCCAAAATGTTATTGCTAAAAGGCAAATGTTTAAAATTCAAAACTTGAACAGAGAAGATTGTGCTTTCACTGAAACTGAAGTTTTCCCAAATGTGGTCAAAGCGTATTAATTATCTACTAGATTTAGCTCACTGAGTTACATAATATTGGATGTTGTTTCAGAAAACTGGGTGTCTCAGTTCAGAAAACGAAGATAGTTACGAATAAAGGGGTACGTTCATGTAAAAGTGTGCGTGTATCGCCATCAGTGTAAAGTGCACTGTTCTTGTGTAGTCTTTCTTATCATGCTTGAATTGATTTATTCGTGTCAAATGTATTGGGATACAATGAAGAGTATTGCTTCTTGTGTACTATAAGATAAAACATACCATTCATTGAGAACATGAGAAAGAAAGGAGAGAATGCAAAATATAGTGTTGCATTTACAGATAGAATGTTAAGAAAGATCAGCTTAATATATGGTAGGTGAATAGGGCCAATCTGCCTAATCTACACATCTTTAGACACTAAGGGAAAATTTAACATGGCCAATCCATCTGACCTGCACATCTTTGGAGTGTAGAAAGAAACCTAGTCATATCTAGGGTGTAGAGAAAGATCAGCTTAATATATGGTAGGTCCATTTAACAGTCTAGTGGCAGCAGGGAAGAAGCTGTTCTCGAGTTGGTTGATACATGATTTCAGACATTTGTATTTTTTCCAATGGAAGGTGGTGGAAAAAAGTATGTCTGGGTTGCATGGGGTTCTTGATTATGCTGGTAGTTTTTCCGGGGCAGTGGGAAGAGTAATGGATGGATGGGAGGCTGGTTTGCGTGATGGATTGGGCTATGTTCACAACCCTTTGTAGTTTCTTGTGGTCTAGGTCAGAGCAAGAGCTATACCAAGCTGTGATACATTGGAAAGAAGGTTTTCTACAGTGCATCTGTAAAAGTTGGAGAGAGTCATAGCTGACATGCCAAATTTCCTTAGCCTCCTGAGAAAGTAAAGGCATTGGTTGGCTTTCCTAACTGGCATGCAAGGACCAGGACAGGTTATTGGTGATCTGAACACCTAGAAACTTGTGTTTTTATTTTAACTAATATCCTTAATAATTGATCCAAAGTAACTGGCCTATTCCTCCCTGTTTAGATCTTTTCTCACACTATTCCAAATTGAAAATATGCACCACAAAGAACCAGTGTTCCAAGTTACCCTTCTGCGTTTTGGGATGCCCTTGCATTTAGCATCAGCAGGGTTCTTAACATGAGAGAAAGAAAGAATTTTTTTTTTTAATTCCAAAAACAACTAAAATCTAAATACTTGTAAAAGTAAATTTTCATTGTGCGAAAGAGATTGTTTGCCGGTAATGGAGTAGTTAAGGGGTGTCTTAAGACTAAAATGGAAAGTACGAACAATGTTAGCTTAGCCCATTTTACATATAATTAATAGTGAACACCATCAGTCTGTTATTTTAATGGTAAATCCTGGCCCAATCCATTGAAGATGTAACTACATTTCTCAGTATAAGCAAAAGAATCTTAATATCATAAGTCAATCATTTCTTAAATATTCTCTTTTGGTCTTTTTTGCTTGAAAGTAGCAGCAATTACCATTTCAAATGTCATAACTCAACGAGTTGCTGCCAAACCAAACAATCTATCTGCCAGCACACACACAAAAATCAGATTCTAAACTGTAGAGTAGAAAGAAAAATAACCACATATGCTGGAAATCATCGGGGCTTCTAATTTCTGCTGAACTCTTTGTCCTCATATTTCACTTAATATTTGGGTTTGCCATGATCATATTCATTTTCTCTCAACCCCATCATTCTTGGCTTTTCCTGAATAAATGCTACAAGCAGGTTTTCCCAACATCTGCAATGAATCATCAATGAACATATTTTCCTTAAGAGAACTATAAATGAGATAACAAAGCTATCCCATTTTTCAGACATTGAACTGCTGGGCAGGGGAGATCAATGTTTGTTACAACCCATCATTCTACCCTGCTTCTTGGGCAACTTTCTTTTTATTTGAAGACCAAGTTGAGATTCAGTACTGAAAGGGCGATGTATATTTCTTAAATATTGCACTTTATTGTAATTTTACTGAACAGAAAATACAATTCCCCTTGTTTTTGCAGTGAAAATTAAACCAACTGAATGAAATGATTTACCTGGCATATAGGTGAAACGTTGGGACTGACTTCTTTTTCTCTTGCCATTACAAACATAAAATTGAACTTGAACTGCAGATGTAATATTTTTATTATGGTATGGAGGGACTTCCACAACAAGGTTAACCTGAAATAAGACAACTTCAAAGAATAAGTTCATGCACCATCAACTTCCCAGTTTTTAAACTAAAAAAAAGTACATTTGATGATTATTAAGATTGCTTTCAAATTGTGATCAGCAAATTAAGTCCAGCTGTAATAAAACTGCAACAACAGTTCTTGGTATCTTTCATGATTCACCTCACTCCTTAATGAATGAAGGATAAATTTATGGGATGTTGGGGGGGATCAAAACTAAACATGTGGTTTTAAAATAATGAAATATCTGCCAAAGACTCAAATGGTTTAAAATTAAAGAATGCAAGTGGCATCCAAAAAATAGATTTTCCATGTAACTTGAGCAACATTTTCCAACCAGAAAACAAAGGTTTCCAATTACAAGTAGAATAATGGCAACACAGTGGAATTCAACTCAGTTTAACAGAGGTAGTAACATTATCATTGGCACAAGCCCACAATTTCTAATATCAAGGAGATTAACATTTTGAAGACACTAGCTAATTTTGATTTTTGAATTAAAATGCTAAGAATACGATTCACTTGCAAAAATACTATGATTAAGATGTAATGTGGGGGCTTGTAAAATTCTCCAGTGCCACAAAGCACCAGAAATATTGCACATAATAAAAAAATTTCAAGGTTTAATTTTCTCTTACTCAAAATTGGTTAAAAGTCAGCTTTGAACTTGGGTTCAATTCCCTTAGCCCAAACAGTGATAAACAGCATTAGAAAAAAAGTCAAAAAGACCAAAATCAAGTCACTCTAGATAAAGGAGGAAATAGATCAGGATTGGCTTTCATCTTCACATTCATGCAGCTCAGCATCATTAAGACAAAACTTATAAGAGTTTACTTTAATTTTCTAACAGTCATCCAAACTGTGATAAGCAACCACTCAAAACATCAAGGCTGTCTAAATTATACCATACTGAATAACATTAAAAAAGGAAAATTAAATATCTTACCCCTTGAAACTTCTCCCTGATAATTTTTCCTTCCACCTCCCATTGAGGGCGTCCATCTGTAGAGCACATTAGAGCAAACTAAGAATTTATCAACAAAAATGATTTTGCATTCGTGCAACTGATAAGGGCCTGCAACACTCAGGCACATGGGCACAAACGGCCTTTTGAATTGCTGTCTTTGTGATCAGTAGTCTCATGCACTCACACAGGAATATGTCTTGTAACCAGCTTATATTCACTTCTCTTCAAGATGGCTGGTCAGAGTACTTGAATTTTTACATTGTACACAGACTCACACTCACACATGCTAGGCACACATCTCTGACCAGCACGCATATCCAGACATATGCACAGACATCCAGGCTTGTATTTATATAGTGCGTTACCATATTTTTCAACAACTATTTAGTGCATAGTATTAGCTCAGACAAAAACAATTCAATAACTGAACACCACATTTCGTAATAATGTAGTGCAACGGGATCTTTACTGTCTATTTGAGAATGCTTTGGTTTAATGTCTTATTGGAAGGATATCATCTAACAATGGAACAATTCCTCAGTTTTGCAGCTATCAGCTTAAATCACAGGCTCAAGTCCATGAGAAGATTTTGAATCCAAAACCTTTTGAATCCAGAACCATCCACTATCAATTGAGGCAGACTGGTTCACACAATTACAGGAATAGTTAACTCAGCCCAAACCAGGGATCAAAATGGGATTCTTCTAGTTTATAAGAATCAGTGCCACATATTAGGTAGAATAAAGTCACAATGACATACATAATTTTTAAAAATATATTGTTTTAGTTACAATTATTCATGTTGCATTTGAAGTATTATCTTCGTTCAGCATTGCATTTGTTTTCAAAATAATATAAGAACATAAGAAATAGGAGCAGGAGTAGGCCATCTAGCCCCTCGAGCCTGCCCCGCCATTCAATAAAATCATGGCTGATCTGAAGTGGCTCAGTTCCACTTTCCCGCTTTCTCCCCATAACCCTTAATCCCCTTGCCTACCAAAAACCTATCTACCTGCGTCTTAAATATATTTAGCAAGGTAACCGCCACCACTTCAACGGGCAGAGAATTCCAGAGATTCACCACCCTTTGAGTGAAGAAGTTCCTCCTCAACTCTGTTCTAAACTGCACCCCCCCCCCTTATCTTGAGGCTGTGCCCTCTAGTCCTGCTGTCCTTTCTGAGCGGGAAGAACCTCTCAACCTCTACCCTATCCATCCCCTTCATCATCTTATACGTCTCAATAAGATCCCCCCCTCATCCTTCTAAACTCCAACGAGTACAAGCCCAGTCTATTCAGCCTCTCTTCATAGTTCAACCCCCTCAACACCGGTATCAGCCTAGTGAACCTCCTCTGCACTCCCTCCAAGGCCAAAATATCCTTGCGCAAGTGCGGCGACCAAAACTGCACACAGTACTCCAGCTGCGGCCTCACCAGTGCCCTGTACAGTCGCAGCAAGACCTCCCTACTTTTATATTCAATCCCCCTCACTATAAAGGCCAGCATCCCATTTGCCTTCCTGACCACCTGCTGCACCTGTAGGCTGGGTTTTTGAGACTCATGCACAAGGACCCCCAGGTCCCTCTGCACCGTAGCATGCTGCAGCTTTTCGCCCTTTAAGTAGTAGTCCTTCCTACTATTATTCCTGCCAAAATGGATAACCTCACACTTGCCAACATTGTATTCCATCTGCCAGGTCCTCGCCCACTCGCTCAGCCTATCTAGATCCTTCTGCAGACTTTCTACACCCTCTGCACAATTTGCTTTTCCACTTATCTTTGTGTCATCAGCAAATTTTGACACCTTACACTCAGCTACCTCCTCCAGATCACCTATATAAATGGTAAATAGCTGAGGCCCCAGCACCGATTCCTGGGGCACTCCACTAGTCACCAACCGCCAATCCGAATAGCACCCATTGACACCTACTCTCTGCCTCCTATTTGACAGCCAATCCTCTATCCACGCTAACACCTTACCCCCAACTCCATGTCCCCAACTTTCTGTAACAACCTTTTGTGCGGCACCTTATCAAACGCCTTCTGAAAAATCGAGAAACACCACATCCACCGGTTCCCCTCCGTCCACCGCACTAGACACATCCTCATAGAATTCCAATAAATTCGTCAGACACGACTTCCCCTTAACGAATTCGAGCTGTGTCTGCTCTATCAAACAATTCTTCTCAAGATGCCTCGCTATTTCTTCTAGACAGATCTAGACAGTTATAATCTGTTGGTAACTTTTAATAATACACCCAATTCAACATTTATGGAAGCTGAAGTAGCTGCAAATTTACTTTAAGAAAGCAGCAGAGGAAAGCCTGGGAGTTGAGCCAGTACTTGCAGAAGAGGCTAAGGAAATGAGAAAACTTTCAATCCTTAGTTTATAGTTTCAAAATATTTTAAAGCAAGCACAATCGTATACGAGTCTTAAAAAGTACTTGATAATTCTGTCCAGGGGCATCCAGAGAATTTTTCTCCCTTAAGTGGTGTAGACTAAAAGCTGAAAAAACATTCCCATTGTGCAAGAAAGGATAATTTTCAAAAGAAGTTTGCAGTTCTCACTGGAGGAGAGGTTCCCATATATTGATTACTGATCCAGAATACAGGAGTCAAGTTCTATCACATGGAAATATTATTTGAGCTCAACACTGGTCCAGTAATGATTTATGATAAAATGTTTATCTTTAAAATATAAAATTTGCAAAATTGTTCTAAGAAAGACTTCCCAAAATTAAAAAGAATTCCTTGAAATGATTGACATAACTCATTTAACTGTATTAAGTAGTCAACTACTTAAAATATTTTGCAAATAAGCAGTTTTACTAAACTACATGTACTTATGGGGAGCCTATTAAGTTTGCTAACAGTCTGAGCTAGGGACATTATATAGCAGGACTGGAAACAATAGCAACTCAGGATGACTTTAACTTATTACTGCATCATGTAGCACATCAAATTAGAATATTCTCTGAACAAACTAAAAATTTGAAGCCACGTCTAACATCAAGTTATTCTCTATTTTCCAATTAGGAAATTTGTGTTATCTAAGCTTTACACATTTGTAATTTTATTTCCTTATTAGATAAAGCAAATTGCATTTCTTGTTTCAATGTTAGCCTCGCTGGAATGTCTTCCAGACAACTGAAAGTTTTTAATTCAATTTCACAACTTGTAAAAGTGGGATTTGTCTATAAAACCTCAGGTTTCTTCATTGACCAACATCCAAGCAGGTAACCAATAACATAACCTGATTGACACAAGTCTCAATGTCCAAGGTCAGCATTTGGGTATATTAACAGCTTTTCCCACCCCCATTTTCACATACTGATCTCCTTCAGTGATACCAAAAGATGAAACTCTTCTCAGGCATCATGAGGCTGAAGATATTTTTAGTCAATGACTTAAACATTATAGAATGGTGAAGAGAAATAGATCTTCGCCTTCCCCTCCCATTTGCCATTCAATTGGCATTTCTAAGCTTTCAATCTAAAGTCACAGTATGCTCGAATAATTGTGGCTTCACAGGAGCAAGTTAAGAACTTAAATGCCTTTGACTGAACTTACCTTGACACAGGCAGCCAAGACCAGCCCACAGTAGCTGGAAGTCCCATCACCTAAGCACATGAAATCGTCAACAAGCTCTCAATAAAGGATATATGGTGAAATTTCTTGCATCATTTTGATCATTATATAATCAAATGAATGGATGAGTTTAGTGATTATTTGTAATTTTACTTCGAGTTGGATGCACTTAGCTCTGTTGAGCCAATTCTGAATTTGTTCAGTATAGATGAGTAATATTTTGAAGCGTGCTGCAACAATTCTAAATATGATGCCTTTAAGAACATAAGAACATAAGAAATAGGAGCAGGAGTAGGCCATCTGGCCCTTCGAGCCTGCCCCGCCATTCAATAAGATCATGGCTGATCTGTCGTGGCTCAGTTCCACATTCCCGCCCTCTCCCCATAACCCTTAATCCCCTCTCTTATCAGAAACCCATCAACCTGCGTCTTAAAAATATTCAGCGAGGTAGCCTCCACCACTTCAACGGGCAAAGAATTCCAGAGATTCACCACCCTTTGAGTGAAGAAGTTCCTCCTCAACTCCGTTCTAAACTGCCCCCCCTTTATCTTGAGGCTGTGCCCCCTAGTCCTACTGTCCTTTCTGAGCGGGAAGAGTCTTTCCACCTCTATCCTATCCATCCCATTCATCATCTTATACGTCTCAATGAGATCTCCCCTCATTCTTCTAAACTCTAACGAGTACAAGCCTAGTTTATTCAGCCTCTCCTCATAGTTCAACCCCCTCAACTCCGGCGTCAGCCTAGTAAACCTCCTCTGCACTCCCTCCAAGGCCATAATATCCTTGCGTAAGTACGGCGCCCAAAACTGCACACAGTACTCCAGCTGCGGCCTCACCAATGCCCTATATAGCCGCAGCAAGACCTCCCTACTTTTATATTCAATCCCCCTCGCGATGAAGGCCAGCATCCCATTCGCCTTCTTGACCACCTGCTGCACCTGCAAGCTGGGTTTTTGCAACTCATGCACAAGGACCCCGAGGTCCCTCTGCACCATCGCCTGCTGCAGTTTTTCTCCACGTAAGTAATAATCCTTCCTACCATTATTCCTACCAAAGTGGACCACCTCGCACTTGCCAACATTAAATTCCATTTGCCAGTTCCTGGCCCATTCGCCCAGCCTATCTAGATCCTTCTGCAGACTCTCCACATCCTCCGCACAATTTGCCGTTCCTCCAATCTTGGTGTCATCAGCAAATTTCGACACCATACACTCGGTTCCCTCCTCCAGATCATCTATATAAATGGTAAATAGCTGAGGCCCCAGCACCGACCCCTGGGGCACTCCACTAGTCACCAACCACCAATCTAAATAGCACCCATTGACCCCCACTCTCTGCCTCCTATTTGACAACCAATCTTCTATCCACGCTAACACCCTACCCCCAACTCCATGCCCCCTGACCTTCTGCAATAACCTCTTGTGAGGTACTTTGTCAAACGCCTTCTGAAAATCTAGAAAGACCACATCCACCGGCTCTCCTCTATCCACTGCCCTAGACACATCCTCATAGAACTCCAGTAAATTCGTCAGACACGACTTCCCCTTAACGAAACCGTGCTGCGTCTGCTCTATCAAGCAATTCCCCTCAAGATGCCTCGCTATTTCCTCCTTGATGACGGATTCTAACATTTTACCTACAACAGACGTTAAACTAACCGGCCTATAATTCCCCGCCTTTTGCCTGGCACCCTTCTTAAACAACGGCGTAACATTAGCCACTTTCCAATCTTCCGGCACTTCCCCGGAATCCAGCGACGTCTGGAAAATAACCACCAAGGCATCCACTATCACCTCCGCCATTTCTTTCAGAACCCTCGGATGCATTCCATCCGGTCCTGGGGACTTGTCCACAATCAGCCCCTCCAGTCTGTCCAGTCATGCCTTTAAAAGGTGCAAAAAGAAAAACGTTCTTAAGAGAACCCCCCCACCCCCCAAGGCATTTTAATGGTAAGTAAAATAGAATGCAAAGTTAGTGACAGATTGGAGTTAAGGAGAAGTGTCAATTCCACACCCTCCCGGCCAATCCCAGGCACTCAACTGTGTCTGGTCCATCTCCCACACCTTTTCCCTCACCCCTTCTCCTCCCTCCCAAATCCATGACAGCGTCCCTCTTGTTCTCAACTTTCACCCAACCAGCCTCCACATTCAAAAGATCGTCCTCTGACATTTCCACCAACTCCAGCTCAATGCCACCACAAAACATATCTTCCCTCACCCTCCCCTGTCAGCATTCCACAAGGACCACTCCATCTACAACACCTCCACAACCCCCAACCCTATATCCCCTTCCATGGCACCTTCCCATGGTCATTGAAGGTGCATCTCTTGCCCCTTTATCTCTTCTCTCCTCACTCTCCCAGGGCCCAAATAATGCTTAGTTTATCCAGCATTTCTGTTTTTATTACAAATTTCCAGTATCCGCGGTACTTTACTTTTATTTGAGAGTTTAATAGCCTGTTTTGTTTGCAGTTTTGATATATCTGTAAATTCCTAAACACCCATAAAAACAAATCAAATAACTATTAATCTTTCCCCCCCTCATTTTTGACAGATGTTAAAACTTCTACACAGCTAAATACAAACAGCAAAGCACACAACCCTTTTCTTTATATTTTAAATATCCTCCACATATTATATGATCTCTATGCTAACGAGGAAAACCAGGAATACATTTACCTTTAAAACGTTGTCAGACCACATAACTGAGTTATTTGTTCATATTACTTCAACAGTCAATCATGGGGCCAGAAGGAGCAAAGTAAATAGTAGCAAATCGGTGCATTTATAAGAAAACAGGAAATTGCTGCGGGAACAGGCCCCATAATCCTGCTCCGCCTTTTAATTTCTACATTAACTCCAGTTTCTCACCCAATTCTTGTACCACGCAAGTCCCTAAAGATGACATTCCATCTTTGCCCTGACTTGAATTTTCAAGTTTTACTTGTAAGAAAAATTTGCTTTTGTCTGAAAACCTGTTCACACTCTAAGCAAATACCCTCAAATCAACTGTCCAGACAAGAACAGACTTTGCAGACCTTTCTGCGATGAGTGGACAGCAAAATCATGGAAATTGCTATTTGCTACTAAATAAGCTCGAAATGCTTAGGTAGAAAACTGATCGAAGCTGTGGACTCAGTTTTTTTTTAGCTCTTTAGAGATGGGCTGGAAAGCAGAAGGGTGGCAATACAGCAGAGGAAAGAGTCAGGAGAGAAAAGCCCTGGCAGCCTCCCATCCGGGTTCTGGGAATGGCAGCCTCCTTAATGGAAGGGGAGGAAGGCCCACAGAAGGCCTCCTTTGGTAGCAGTGGTAGCCACGACAGCAGTGGCCCAAGGGTCCTCTCCTACCCAACCCCAATCATTGCACTCTGCTTCCCTCATGAACTTACCTACTCTTTCAGGACACCACTAGCGCTGGAGCTGTTGAAGCTGCTGAGCTCTTGCCATCTGATTAGGATGGTAGCAGCTCTGGTGCGCCATTCTCAAATTGTATGGCACCCCCAACAGCAGGCTGTGAATTGGCCATGTTGTCAATTGTATGTTGTACCATGGTCCCTGCCCCCAAAGTAAAGCCAGCTCCCAGCGAAGACAGTGGGAACTGACCTCCAATAATGGCAAAATTCAGCCCTACATCCAAGAACATAATTGCACATTCTGTCAACAATAACTTGTGCTAACATAGCACAATAAAATGTCCTGAGGTGCTTCACATTTGAGTTACAAAGCTAAACTTGAAACAAGCTATGTTAGGCAATATTAGAGCATATGATCAAAAACTTAGTCAACAAAACAAATATTAAGGAGCCTTTTAAAAGTAGTAACGAATATTAGGTGAGGTAAAGTGGTTTTAGGACAGAATTGTAAATATTAGGTCCGAAGCAACTGAAAGCAGGACAGCAATGATGAAGCAAAAAACAAAAATCACACCCAGATTAGATGACAGCTACCTTGAAGGATTGTGGGACTGGAGAAGATTACAGAGATAGGAAAGGGTGAAGCAATGGAAGTTTTTGAAAACAAGGATTTTTTTTTAAATAGAGCACTTGCCTAACCTAGGACAAATGGAGGTCAGGGGTGAAGCATGAACAGAACATAGTACGAGTAAGGATGTGACAAGAGTTTTGAATGGTCTCAAGTTTAGGGAGCATGGAATGCAGGAGGCCAGTCAGGACATATTTGAACAGTCAAATCTAGATGTAACAAAGTGATGGAGGAGGTTTTCACCGGCAGATGAGTTGACGCTAGGCAGAATCAAACCAAGTTAGAGTTGGAAACTGGTGGGCTGAGTGATGACATGGATATATGTTTGAAAGCTCAGCTTTCAGTCAAATATGGTGCAAGATTGCAAACTCAGTTACATTAATCTAATAGTGATAAAGAAAAGTAACTAAACATAGCAGTATAGATGACACTGGTGGTGCAACCAATATAGTGCCAGATATAAAAAATTATTCTTCTTGATTCTCCATCTGGAATATTGATTTTAACTCAGTAAAGGTTAACAAGGAAAAGAAAACAAGATTTCCAAAGATGTGCGGGTTAGGTTGATGGCCATGCTAAATTAATCCTAATGTCAGGGGATTAGCAGGGTAAATATGAGGGCTACGGGAATAGGGCCTGGTTGGGATTGTGGTTGATGGGCCAAATGGCTTCCTTCTGCATTGTCGGGATTCCATGAATGCTGGCAAAGCTGCATTGGAGGTGAAGGTCAGAACTGCAACTTTCTTTTCCAAAATGAGTATCATTCTAGACAACCAATAAACTTAAAAACAGTACTCACTACAGCTAATTGCATACTTCCATACCTGGGCCCTTTTCAAGGAAGACAATCTTAGACTCCGGAAGAAAATTGAAGCCATTAACTATCATTTCTTCTCCACCATTGACTGAGCATGAACTGACGCTGTATTTTTCAATCTGAGGAAGTTCCTGAGCAGAACGCTGGGCTGTATTAATCAAATAACAAGGATTACTGATAAAAGACTTGAGTATACCTTTATTACATCATTGATTCTTATCCAATTCCACTCAATGTTTTCAGTTACAGCAGATATTCAAAAAGACCTCCAGAACCACCCCCCCACCCTGTTCCCCCCCTCCTCCAGCTCCAGCATCCCCCCACCTCCACCACCACCCCCCTTCTCCAGCTCCAGCCCCCACCTCCTCCATCATCCCCCACTTCAGTTCTGTTTTGCCTGTTTTGGACAGCCTGCTCTGGCCAAATATGCATTTTGTTGTGGAGTTTTGGGCATCCTCAATATCACACAGCATTTAGTAGCTACTATCTAGTACAATTAAAAAGAATGCTCAAATTAAATTTGGATGATATTTCCAGATGACAGGATGTATTGAAAGTATAAAACGTTCAGAGTCGTCAATCTGATTCAGATATTAGTCAGTGTTCAATTTAAAACAAAAGAATCCACAACATTAGAGAAATCAATATTTAGGAGAATTTTAGCACTGAGTTGATTGTGATAAAATGGCACTCTTTTCAAATGTGACAAAAAAAAGACATTAAGCATCTGAAATATTTAATCACTGAGACAATAAGAAGTTTGTATCAATATAAGTGAAGTAGTACAGCATAAATAGATGCTTCTACTGGAGTTGCAGACAGTGTGAAGAGTAAAACAATATTCCAAACAAGTGAGAAAAATATTTTATATAGTGAACAAAACCAAAGTATATTAATTCATGGTAGCACAGTCTGAATCTACCCTATAATACTCCACATGAAGAACCCAATCCCAAATATTTCCAAGTAAGGTGGGAACATTTCCTGGTTTCCTTACTGTTTCCTCACATGTGACAAGACCAGCACAGTCAATGATTTTTCAGAACTGGTTTTGTCACTTTTCAGTGCTATACTAAATAAGTTAGTGCATAAGAACACAAAGTAGGAGCAAGAGCAGTCCACATGGAGCATCAAACCCTCTCTGGCATTCAAAATAATGGCTTGATCTTGGGCTTCAAGTCCATTTTCCAGCTGGTTCACCAGATTCCTTAATCCTGAGTGACCAAAAATCAGTCTATTGCAGCCTTAAATGAAGGAGTATCCACAATTCTCTGGAGTTGAGAATTCCAAAGATTCATAACCCTTTAAATCAAGAAATTTCTCCTCATCTTAGTTCCAAATGATGGGCCCCTTATCCTGAGAATGTTGCACTATGAATTAAGATGAGTGCATTAAGTTTACCTCACACACTAATCATTAAACATCTGACAACAACTGGTGGGTAGCATAGTACTTAGACATCTACACTCTGCCAAATAAAACAGGTCACTAAAGCAGCAAATGCTGTGGGAAGATATGGAAACAAGGAGAAAAAATGTATGAAAATAAAGTTTGATGAATGTGAATTTAATACTAACAGCATTCAACAGGAATGGAAGCTGCTTGCAACGAGACAACTTTTCCATTGGGCTGTGGGATGTGCACACGGAAAACAAGGCGTACTCTTGTATTTTTTCTACCAATATCAGTTTCACCCTTGCGAAGTTCAATATCAGAGTTGCGTAGTTTCAAAATCCCTGCGCAGTCAATACTAGAAAGAAACAAAACAGATTTGTAACAGACATATGTTTCATGAATCCAAATATGATCACTTTAAAGTACTTTAATTTTAAATGGATTTCAAATAAAACTTGAGCAATGTGCTTGTGTCCCATATTAAAATAAAAATGAAATATCCAAACAAAACAAAAGCTAGTACTAATTAGTTTGCTCTATGAATAATATAAACCAACATTCTGATTTTTTGCAATTTTAGCTTGGGGTGCTAAAAGGCAAATTTAGGGTCAAGTTATCATTTCTTGCTCAGCTTAGTGATATGAATTTTCAAGTATGGACATAATGATACCTGCTTCAGTAAAACTCATGAGAATCCTGCTATTTGTAACAAGCTTCTAAAGCTGCTGAAGTGTGTAGATGTTACATTTAAAGCTAACAATGCACATACAGTAGATATTAGTTTAAAACTGATGTATTCCTTTAGAAATATTGTTCCTGAGCACCACTGCTGCAACAGAACTATGACAGCAATAACCAAACAGAAAAATTCAATGCAGAAGGTGGGCCAAAACATGGATCAACCTAATTTAGTTATTATTCTGGACATGTCTAAGAAACCCTTCCCTCTTGATTGAGGAGGCAATACACATTAAAAAAAAACCTGACTGGCCAGTCAGTTTTAAAATTTTAAAGTACTTGTAAAGCTGCAAGCACTCCCGTAGGAATAAAACATATCAGGCAATTTCCCAGAAACTGACTTCCACCCATCGATCCCTTCAAGATAAAATAAAGCTGCAAGCTTTGTTCGCGAAACACTCACTTCCCTTGCCCAATCAAGCATCACAATTGATCAACATTCCCATCCTGCAACCAAGCAATAATATTAAATGTTTCTATATGAAGTTTAACAATCGGTTTGAGTTAAGGAGAGCCTGCAACAAAGACAGAAGTAAATCGTCCCCCATTTTGAAGTGGCATTCATATGCTTATATTCTAGTTATTCAGCCATGTAGTTTGTTTCTGCCTAGAATAAATAAATTGTGGTGGTCATCAGGTGTCAAGTTATCTAAATACTTTTTATGATTATGGCTGAGGTAGCTAATAAAGGCTTAAATGTCTGTCTTCACAATTAAGGATGTTGCCAATATCACAAGAGACTGGACAGGATAAAAATAGTTAAAGCACATGTACTTAAAAGGTTGACAAAAAGCCTGGTCAAGGATGCATGCATCTTAAACACTGTTGAGGAAAGTGAGGGAAGAAAGAGTGGAGGGTATAGCCACAATCTTTTAATCCTCCTTGGGTGTGAGCAATATCAAGATGATTGGAGGACTGTAAATGTTACAATCCTGTTCAATAAAAGGGGAAAGGGATAAACACATCAACTACAAGCCAGACAATCTAACTTTGGTGGTGAAGAAATGTGTAGAGATCATAATCCAAAATTAATTTTCATTTGGAAATAATGGGTTAATGACTGGCATCCTTAATGAATGACAAATTCTTGAGTTCTTTGGTGAAATATCATGAAGTTGATGAATAATGTAGCAGTTGATGTGTAGATGGCCTTTCAAAGTATTTACACTCCATCTCATTACTGAGTCATTAATATAGATTGTAAACAGCGATTCTTATAGGACTTCACTAGTCACAGCCTTCCAACTTAAAGATACCCTGTTTATCCCGACTCTCACTTTCTGTCTATCCTCTATCCATGCTAAAACGTTACCTCCATCCTCATGAGCCCTGATCTTGTGTACGGTACCTTATTGAATGCGTTTTGGAAATCCAGGTATACTACATCTACTGGTCCTTCTTTATCTACCCCACTGGTTCCATCCTCAAAAATCTCTAATAAATTTGTCAAACACAATTTTCCTTTCATAAAGCCACGTCTGATCACACTCTGATTTTCTAAGTGCAAGTTAAGAATTCCTTAATAATAGATTCCATCATTTTCCCCAATTACTGATGTCAAGTTAACTGTAAAGCAGTAGCTGTGTAACAACATTTTTTTCTCATTTTCTTCTCATTTTCTTAGCCGATCACCTTAAATCAGCTCAGGTTCTCGATCATTCCACCAATGGGAATAGTTTATCCCTATCTACTGTTTAGGCTCCTCAAATTTTGAGCAGTTTAATTCTCCTTGCAACGCTCTCTTTGGCTAGCTCTGAAAAATACTCTCCTTTGTTTCAGTGTTAGGTAATTAGTGAGTTGTACCAAGGTCATCACCCATACAATTGGAAGCTTCTCAATATTCCAAGTACCGTGACCACACATTCAACAATTACTCATTCGTGCCACATACGTTATGCCCTTCACCCAGGACCACAATTTTGTAGAAGAATGGAATGAATACTTAAGAGCTACTGTTACATTAAAGGCAGGGAGGAAGGATTTGTAAAATTGCTGTAATAGGAAATATCAGTGATATGGGTCTCAAAGAGGCCAGTATTCTGCTGAAAAGAAATATATCAGGTCAAGCATTCTATCACAGCTTGGTATGGCTCCTGCTCTGACCAAAATCACAAGAAACTACAAGGATTGTGAACGTAGCCCAGTTCATCACGCAAACCAACCTCCCAGCCATTGACTCTGTCTACACTTCCCACTGTTTTGGGAAAGCAGCCAGCATAATCAAGGATCCCATGCACCCCAGATATTAAAAAAAGTTTATTGATTAGTCATAAGTAAGGCTTACATTAACACTGCAATGAAGTCACAGTGAAATTCCCCCAGATACATTCTCTTCCACCTTCCTCCGTAGGGAAAAAAGATACAAATGTCTGAAAACACGTGCCAACAGGTTCAAGAACAGCTTCTTCCCTACTATCAGAATTTTGAATGGTCCTACCCTATATTAAGGTAATCTTTCTTTTCACCCTATCTGCATAAACAACTCTATATTTTGCGCCCTATCCTTTTCCCCTATGTACTTCATGAACGGTATGTTTTTTTGCCAGTCTATCATGCATGAAACAATACTTTTCACTGTATTCCAATTCATGTGACAATAATAAATCAAATCAAGATATTCAGTTGTAGACACACAATCACATTTAAATTGCTTTTTAAATTTGTTATACTCTAGAGCGGTAGTCCCTTGCTGGTGGCCATTATATTTGCTTCATGTTGGAATCTAGTTACACAAGCATGACATTTTTTGTTTGATTTCGTGTTACCTAGAATAGAGTGATGAGAACCAAGAAACCCAATCTTTTGTCCTCGATTTACAAATAAAACCTTGAAGGAAGATTACCCACTGCATTATGAACAAGGGATTTTTTTTTCCCCCCAATTGTGTCATTTATTTTCTGAATTATCAAGGGCAAGAGTTTTACGATATCTTATCCCAGAATATTCTTTTGAAAAAGATAACTGCGGCTTATGTGCCTCTCTACACCTTGTGTAAATATTTTCAGAAATTTAATTATTGGGACTGTAACTTCATACTAGTTGGAACTGACAAAAGTTTTAAATAACAAATGTAATAAAGTTCCAATGCCTTGAGCAGTTAAGGGGTTACGCTATCAAGTTTTCATCCCTCAAGTGTGAAAGGATTCAAACAGCAAGGAAGATGAAAATATAAATATCATTACATTGAGGAGATTGGTCAAGTACCTGGCAGTCATATTGTTTTCAGGCAGAAGAGGAATTTCAAGAACCTTTGTACTGGTAACTATAATCTCTTGGCTAGCTGTAGCAACAGTCTTCCCAGTGATTCTGTGCACCTGGTAGAATGCATGTGGTCTTAAATAGCGATCATCAGCTGTTCCAATGAACATCTGCAGGTTGATTGGTTTTTCATTGTAACCTTGAAGCTGCAAAAGACAACATGTTTACAGTAAGCAAAAGCAACTAGATTTCCTGGAGAGAAAGAACAGGAAATGAACACCAAAAAGATGCATCATGTTTTCTTCAGTAAGAGGTGTAGATCATCTTCAAAATCCCCAAGTTATTTTTTAAAACAATGAGACTTATCTTAGCAACACAACATTAGTATGAGTTATTTTCTCCCCCCTTACAACTTAACATCTTTTCCTCTCAGTTTTTTCTGGTTGAACATAGAGACAACTTCTACCCATTATTACAGTGCTCTATAATCATTCAATACATTGGCAATGTATGCACAGCAAATAAAAACAATTGTTCAGTGTGGATAATTTCACATTGCATTGCGCGAAGGACACAAAGTTTGCAAATTATTTTGACAACGTTGAAATATCAATGCCCAACCATGGAAACAAAGCAGTTTTTTGAGATGACTGCAACTTTAAAATTATGACATTGGCTTCTGCCCATTACATGTTTGACTCCTTTCAGGAGGAGAATGTTGGTGCATTGGAAAGGGTGCAGAAGAGATTTACCAGGATGATTGCCTGGTTTGGAGGATATGGACTATGAAGCTATGATTGTTTTCATTGCTGCATCAGAGGATGAGAGGGTACCTGATAGAGGTTTACAAGATTATGACAGGTTTGGATGGAGTTGATGGTCACAAATCTTTTTCTCAGGGTCGAAGGGTCAATTACTTGGGGGCACAGGTTGAAAGTGAGGAGAAGAAAGTTTTAAAGAGATATAAAGGGAAGAGTTTTTCCACAGAGGTGCTGCCAGAGATAGCGGTGGAAGCAGATTCTATAACAACGTTCAAGAGGCTTCTGGATTGACACATTAATAGGCAGGGAATAGAGGGATATGGACCACGCAAAGGCAAGAAAACATTAGTGAGGCATGTATGTCGGCACAGATTTGGTGGACCGCAAGGCCTATTCCTGCGCTCTACTGTTCTTTATTCAAATGCAGTTTAGGAAGAAAATGACAATATTGGAAATCAAAAGTATAATACCGCAAGTGCTAGAGATCTGAAGTAGAAACAGAAAATGCTGGAGCTATTCAACAGACTGGACATCATTTGTGGACCCAGCAAAATGGAATTATGTTTCACATTGATGGTGTTTCATTAGAAGTGCGCGTTAGAAGGTTTTCTACAGGATTCTCCAAGATTTGGATGGAAGAGGAGAGAACAAAAGGAAATGTCTGTGATTGGATGGAAGGCAGAAAATGATAATGGGACAAGTAGCCCGCAAACTATATGGTTAATAATTTAAATAAAGATAACTGAATAATTTGCTGTTGAAATTCATTTCCAACCACTTTCAAAGCCTTATTTCTGCCCCCCACCTCCACATTTAAAGCTAGATTTTAAAACTACACCTATTGGACCTTCAGGAGTTTACCTACATCGATACTTTGAGAGTCAAAAGTCTGAAAGCATCCACCTCAGACAGTGCAGAACTATCTTTCCACTACAAAGGTTCAGCTGCTCTGCGTAAAAAACTCCTTGCAGCCTAAAATCTTCTCTCGAGTGATGCATATGAAATTGAAAACTGCTGTCAAAGCCTGGGGTTTGCAAGATAAGAGAGTTTCCTCCTTCACTGGTCCCTAACTTCTGTACAGAGATGACCAATATTGTGCCTAGGATGCTTGGGGGGGGCGGAGGAGGAGGAGGAGGAATGCCAAGAATGATTCCAACATGGTTGCGTTGACGCACCACATTAAAATTTAGACAGCCATCATCAGTTAAAAGACGACCACTGGTCGGCAAAAAACAGGAAGTTATCGCTTTTCGGTACAGCAAGATAAAACTATCTAGCACTTCCTAACTGGGTTGACTGGATAAGTAATAAAGTTTAATATCATATCATTAATTTCCTCCAGTGGCTGAATTACATCACCATTATGTAGACAATCTGGTACACTTCATATGACAAAATTCAAAATAGAAAACACCACTTCTAACTTTTCAAAAGCAGAGGTCATCCTTCAACACAGAAATTACAAAATCTAAAGTAAAAGAGAGGGTACGGGTGCGGGAAAATGTTGAGGATGTCCCAATAATAAAAGGAGTGGGAGGCATGAGAAAGGTTAGTAGCGTTCCTTCAAATAAGGTCCAGATAAAGGCTGGTCCACAGCCTTTATCCCCCAAAGATAAGTAAGGTCCAGATAAACACTTTACCTGAATGCACAAAGCATTAGGAACAAAGCGAATGAGCTGATGGCGCAGACCAGCACAAATGGGTGTGAGCTAGTGGCCATTACGGAAACGTGGTCGCAGGGTGACGGGGCTGGGAGCTGAATGTCCAGGGGTATCAAGTGTTTAGGAAGGATAGGCAGGAGGAAAAAGGGGGTGGGGTAGCTCTGTTAATTAAGGATAATCATGATGTGGGTATGCCGGCGTTGGACTGGTGTAAACACAGTAAAAAGTCTGACAACACCAGGTTTTAGTCCAACCTATTTATTTGATAATATACTCGCAAGCTTTCGGGTTAGCCCCTTCGTCAGGTGAATGGAGTGTTCTGGCGTCAGACAGAGCATATAAAGCACAGACAGTTTAGAGATTACTGATTAGAATGCGAATCCTTACACCTAACCTGCTGTTCAAGACCTGAAGTGGCTGATAATGTGAGTGGAAGGAGCACTGACCACAGTTTAAAGAGATGTGTATTGTCTCCAGACAGTACTGTCTGGAGACAATAAGGATTCGCATTCTAATCAGTAATCTCTAAACTGTCTGTGCTTTATATGCTCTGTCTGAGGCCAGAACTCTCCATTCACCTGACAAAGGGGCTAACCCGAAAGCTTACGAGTATATTATCAAATAAATAGGTTGGACTAAAACCTGGTGTTGTCAGACTTTTTACTGAATTAAGGATAATATCAGGGCAGTAGTAAGGGAAGATATAGGCTCCAAAGAGCAAAACGTGGAATCATTGTGGATGGAGATAAGGAATAGTAAGGGGAGGAAGACACTGGTGGGTGTGGTCTATAGGCCCCCAAATAATAACTTAGAGGTGGGGCGGGCTATAAGCAGGCAAATAAATGATGCTTGCAGAAATGGAACGGTGACAATTATGGGGGATTTTAATCTGCATATTGATTGACTGACCCAAGTCGGACACGATGGGTTTGAGAACGAGTTCTTGGAATGCTGTCGGGATAGTTTCCTTGAACAGCGTGTGACAGAACCTACGAGGGAGCGAGCTTAGATCTGGTGTTGTGTAATGAGGCAGGTAGAATTAGGGATCTTCTTGGGACGAGCGATCATTGTATGGTTGAGTTTTTGATGCAGATGGAAGAGGAGAAAGTAGGGTCCCGAACCTGTGTCCTCTGTTTGAACAGAGGGGAATACAATAGGATGAGGCTGTAGATTGGGGGCGCAGATTGGTTGGTAGGACGGCTGAGAAACAGTGGAGGATTTTTAAGGAGATCTTTTCTGGTACTCAGCAGAAATGTATTCCGATGGTAAAGAAGGAACGTAGGAGAAGAGATAACCAGCCGTGGTTATCGAAGGAAAGAAAGGAGAGTATTAAATTAAAAGCTGATGCGTTCAGAGTGGCTAAAAGTAGTGGGCGATTAGAAAATTGAGAAAAATTTAAAAATCAACAAAGAATGGCTAAGAAGTTGATAAAGAAAGGAAAGATAGACTATGAAGCTAAACTAGCACTAAATATAAAAAAAGGACAGTAAAAGTTTTTACAAATATATAAAGAGGAGGAGGCTGGCTAGAGTGAATGTTGGACCCTTACAGGATGAGGGGGGATTTAGCGGTGGGAGATGAGGAAATGGCTGAGGCCTTAAATATTAAGTTTTTTGCCTCGGTCTTCACGGAGGAGTACACAAATAGTTTGCCGGATCTTAAAGATAGAAGGATGGTAGGAGTTGAGGGCCTGAATGCGATTACTGTCACTAGAGAGATAGTGCTTGATAGACTAACGGGACTGAAGGTGGACAAGTCCCCAGGACCGGACGGAATGCATCCCAGGGTTCTGAAGGAAATGGCAGAGGTGATAGTGGATGCCTTAGTAATTATTTACCAAAATTCGCTGGATTCCGGGGAAGTGCCGGAAGATTGGAAAATGGCTAATATTACGCCGCTGTTTAAAAAAGGTAGCAGACCAGGGAATTATAGTCCGGTTGGTTTAACGTCTATAGTTGGAAAAATGCTTGAATCCGTCATCAAAGAAGAAATAGCAAGGCACCTAGAAAAGAATGATTTGATAGAGCAGACGCAGCACGGATTCATTAAGGGGAAGTCCTGTTTGACGAATTTATTGGATTTCTGTGAGGATGTGACTAGCGCGGTAGACAGAGGGGAACCAGTGCATGTGGCATTTTTAGATTTTCAAACGGCGTTTGATAAGGTGCCTCATAAAAGGCTGCTACAGAAGGTTAGGGGGCACGGAGTTGGGGGTAAGGTGTTAGCGTGGATAGAGGATTGATTGTCTAATAGGAAGCAGAGAGTTGGTATCAATGGGTGCTATTCTGATTGGTGGTTGGTGACTAGTGGAGTGCCCCAGGGATCGGTGCTGGGTCCTCAGCTATTACCATTTATATAGACGATCTGGAGGAGGGGGCTGAGTGTAGGGTGACAAAATTTGCTGATGACACGAAGATGAGTGGAAAAGCAAATCGCGTGGAGGGTGTGGAAAGTCTGCAGAGGGATCTGGATAGGCTAAGCGAATGGGTGAGGACCTGGCAGACGGAGTACAACGTTAGCAAGTGTGAGGTTATCCACTTTGGCAGAAATAATAGTAGGAGGGATTACTATTTAAAGGGCGAAAAACTGCAGCATGCTACGGTGCAGAGGGACCTGGGGGTCCTTGTGCATGAGTCACAAAAACTCAGTCTGCAGGTGATCAAGAAGGCGAATGGAATGCTGGCCTTTATAGCGAGGGGGATAGAATATAAAAGCAGGGAGGTCTTGCTGCAACTGTACAGGGTACTGGTGAGGCCACAGCTGGAGTACTGTGTGCAGTTTTGGTCGCCGCACTTGCGCAAGGATATATTGGCCTTGGAGGGAGTGCAGAGGACGTTCACTAGGCTGATACCAGAGATGAGGGGGTTGGACTATGAGGAGAGACTAAATAGACTGGGACTGTACTTGGAGTTTAGAAGGATGAGGGGGGGATCTTATAGAGACGTATAAGATAATGAAAGGGATGGATAGGGTAGAGGTAAAGAGATTCTTCCCTCTTAGAAAGGATAGCAGAACTAGAGGGCACAGCCTCAAGATAAGGGGGGGGGGGGTGGTGCAGTTTAGATCAGAGTTGAGGAGGAACTTCTTCACTCAAAGGGTGGTGAATCTCGAATTCTCTGCCCGTTGAAGTGGTGGAGGCTACCTTGCTAAATATATTTAAGTCACGGGTAGATAGGTTTTTGATAGACAAGGGAATTCAGGGTTATAGGGAGAAAGCGGGAAAGTGGAACTGATCCACTTCAGATCAGCCATGATCTTATGGAATAACAGGGCAGGCTCGAAGGGCTAGATGGCCTACTCCTGCTCCTAATTCTTATGTTCTTATGTTCAACACCTAAAAACCATGACCAGGTTTTTACTGACAGGTGACAGCCTCACCCATTGGTTGGAAACTTAGAGGCAACTCTCTCTCCACCAATCCTGGAATCTACAGCCAATAGGAGCGGGACAGGCCATTCAGCCCTTCAAGCATGCTCCACCAATCATTATGCTTATGGCTGATCATTCAACTCAGTAACTGGATTCCAGTCCCCCCCCCCTCCCCGCACACTTTGATTTCTTTAGCCCCAAGAACTATTTCTAACTCCTTCTTGAAAACAGAAGGAGATTTGTCAAGCATGATTTCCCGTTCATAAATCCATGCTGACTGTCTGATCCTGCCATTGTTTTCCAAGTGCTCTGCTATTAAATCTTTTACAATGGATTCTAACATTTTCCCCACTATCGATGATGTCAAGCTGACTGGTCTACAATTTCCTGTTTTCTCTCTACCTCCATTTTTGAATAATGGGGTTATATTAGCTGCCCTCTAATCTGCAGGAACTGTCGCAGAGTCTACAGAATCTTGGATGACCACTAATGCATCCATTCTTTCTTGGGCCACTTCTTTCAATATTCTGGGACATAGATTATCGCGCCCTGGCGATTGACGAGAGTCAACAAGGTATGATATAGATAGGAAAGTTGAGTCAAGGCAACAATTAGATTAGCTTTGATATGATCAAATAGCAGAGCTGGCTTGATGGCTCGAATGGCCTACACCTGATGCACATATTCATGTGTGTCTCTATTATCTTGAGAATGGGCACCCTCCATTGGCAGCAGGAAGGTGACAGGTAAGACACCCCCTAGAATCCAATCTGATTTTTAGCCCCTCTGGGAGACAAAATTATGGTCCATATCTTTAGGATATTTTGAAAATTTCCTCCTCTTCTGCTGATTTGTGTTCAAGTCCACAGGCAGAGACATTTCCAAGCTGTCATACACGTATTTAGACTACAGAGTTGAGAGCCTGTTCAGCAACGGAGAATACAGTTAAGCTTCATTCTGTCTCCACGCAGACACTTCCAAGCTAGGATTACCAGTTGGTAATAAGGAGTACATATGAGGAAAGAATTGATAACTTCCTTTGGTTCTACAAAAGTACTGGCTTCAAGTGCAACTTTCATTAGCTATATATAAAACATTTATTAAACTAACAAGGGCACTTCATTTTGTAAAAACTAGTCTGGAGAACATTTTATTAAAACATAGTGCGTGCAATGCTTCAGTTGCAGCAAAGAGAAGCCAGAAAATATGCTACTTAAGAACAGTGGCATGGGGGATGCTTTAAATATAAAGTACTTCTTTTTCTCCAATCTGTGCACTATCAAAGTCTTAAAAATCTGAAACTCAATACATGTTATTTTGATTGGTGAGCTATTCTCATATCATGAACTCAATTTGCTGGTATCATAGACACATCAGTAAGAAGGATCAGCAGAGATGTTTTAGTCAGGTGGGGCTTTGTAGTCATCTAAGCAGTGTTTTGATTCAAAGTAAAGTTCAAAGGGAAGGTGGTCTGATAATTATGCAGATTCTGTGAAGGCATGACCGATGCTGGCATCTCATGCCAAACATTGACCAGAGACAAAATTCTCGGTCCTCAAAGTGTAGGTAAGCTGTTTGCACAACTTGGTGTCTAGATCCAAACTAAATTTTAGGTCTATATCTTTCAGAAAACTTGATGCGTTTATCCAATCTTTTGAATAGAAAATGAATAGAATAGAAAAATTAGTAAACCACACCTAATCCACACAGGCTTAAGCTCTTGTGGTCAGCTTTCCAGCTATGACCTGAACAAGTGAATTTTCTCATTAGGTCATGCTGTTTTCCCAGGCCTAACTGGATTGGCTGATTTGAATACAGATTAGAAGTTATCATTTCACCTTTATAAGCCTAGCCCAAGACTACAACAAAAAGTCTGCAGTATCATCTGCTACAATATTACTGAACATTCAGCACACACAAATGCTAACGATGCATTTAATTTTAAATAAGATGGTTTCACAATAATTTAAAATTTGGCAGCCTTTAAAGGTGAAAGCCCAGAAGTATTTTAATATCAAAATATAAAAAGGCGGGTCAACTCGCAGGCTGGATCCATATCTACAGTGATTAGAAAATACTAATTTTCAAATTAAATATCAGGTATTAGTAGAACTAAAGCTGTAACCCAAATACTCATTCCAAAATTCTTAATGTTAGAAGATAGATGCGTGTGGAAACAATACTTGCACTGTAAACCATCTGGCAACTATTAACACTAAACAAAATGATTTAAACTAAATAAATAAGCTTCCAAAATACTTCATTATAAATGAATGCTGGATCCAACTTACTAATAGAAAAAGAATAAAACGTAATCAACAATTATAAGGTTCAATAGGACTTATTTGTATCCAAGGAATTAGAGTCCAATTTTTTAGTCATTCAAATCTATGAACTGAATCCACCACTGAATCCAAGTGAATTTTGTCAACTCTTGACCAGGATTTAAATATTTCTACTTACTCGCATTCACTACACCTCTTAAGCTCAAGCCAACGATTTCCTCATAGCCCAGATTCCATCTTGCATAAACTTTACTGTTCACAATCTGTAACGCACAACATCCTACTCACCCACAACCCTGTCCTCAGCGACCTCCATTAGCTTCCCATTCTCATTAAATCAAACTTCTATTTCTGTTGCTCACAACTGGAACTTTCCCGCTGTTCATAAAAATCCTGCTGACAGCACACCCCCACCGTGAGTTTCCCCAGTGGTGAGGGGCACAGTCAACGGGAAACATTTTTGACGATGGGAGGACCAGAAGATCCTGCCACTGGTGGGCTATCTCTATCGCTATCAAACACACAGCGGGTTGTATGGAAAAAAAAAATCACACCCCTCATCACCATCATAAACCTCAACAGTCTCATTACCCAACTCTGCAACCTCCTGTAGCCCGTTTGCATCTTCCACTATTCAACTCTACCAGGCATTTCTCATCCTTTCATATTACCATCAGTAACTATCAGCCATTAAACCCAACATTCCATCTCCCAAAACCTGTTTACCATACTACCCTCCCACAGTTTAGCTCTTCAATTTGCTCGTCTAATTTCCCCCTATTCAATTTCTTTAAATGTTAAGCACCATAGGATATTTTGCTATGTTAAAAGGGAACGTACAAGTCAAAATTGTTTTACAGTATCTGATTAGTGCCAAGGAAAGATGGAACTTAAATTTTTATAAGCACCTTTCACAACCTCAGGCTATCCCAAAGGGCTTTAGAGCTAATCTAATTATGAAACATAGTTGTTACTGGAACGTAGAGAAAAATAGCAGCCAATGTACGTACAAACAAGGTCACACAAACCACATGGAGGTAAATGACCAGATAGCGTATCGGTAGTTTTCATCGACGGATAAATTGTGGCCAATACATCTGGAGAATATCACTGCTTTTCTTGAAAAGAAAATGCCATGGCATATTTCATTCGCAGGCAAGGCCTATGGACCATCTGAAAGATAGCAACTTTGACAATACACAACTCCCTTCAAACTGGACTGAAGTCTCAACCTAGAGTGGGACTTCAACCCATCACCTTCTGACAGCAGCATGGAAACAGGCCCTTTGGCCCAACTTGTCCATGCCACCCTTTTTCTTTTTAAACCCTTAACTAATCCCAATTCTCCACATTTGGCCCATATCCCTCTAGACCTGTCATACCCATGTAACCACCTAAATGCTTTTTAAAAGACAAAATTGTAAAGACAAAAGATTCTGTTAAGAAACCAATTTTGTATCCATTTAGATATCTCACTTTGCATCCTGTGAGACTTAATCTTATGCAATAACCTACCATGCGTTACCTGGTTAAAAGCCTTGCTAAAATCCATGTAGACAACATCAACTGCACTGCCATCATCTACCTTCTTGGTTACCCCTTCAAAAAACTCAATCAAATTTGTGAGACATGATTTTCCACTCACAAAGCCATGTTGACTGCCCCTAATCAGATCTTGCATCTCTAAATATCTGTAGATCCTGTCTCTCAAAATACCTTCCAACAATTTACCCATCACAAATGTGAGGCTCACTGGCCTATAGTTCCCAGGTATTTCCTTGCAGCCCTTTTTAAACAAAGGCACAACATTTGCCACTCTCCAATCTTCAGGCACCTCACCCACGACTATCAATGATTCAATTATCTCAGCTGGGGGACTCGCAATTTCCTCCCTAGCTTCCCACGATGTCCTGGGATACACTTCTTCAGGTCCCGGGGATTCATCTACCTTGATGCACTTTAAGACTTCCAATCTTCAGGATTGCTGCCACTGAGCCATGGCCCAGACTACACAAAGTAGATAAGGAAACTATAAATGCTTCACGCATCCTTTAAAAATTCACATTCTATTCTGCAAAGTATCTGGGTGAACAAAAACACTTTGATATTTTTGTTGCAAATCAGTTTTATAAATCAAGCATTGTGGTTTCAGAATATTCCATTTTGGCTCCTAAACTGTGAACATAATCATTCTCTGCAAAATAAAGGTAATTAATAAGACAAACATGAAATGGATTCAAATTAATGTAAATAAATTAGAAGCCAGAGACACATTTCAATGGCATGCAAATATACGATCAGATGATAGCTGCATGCCATTTGGAAAATGTCTCTTAACAACTTTCTCCCTCCCCCTTTCTTTGTAAATCATTAACTCGCCTCCACCTTTGATGTCCTGCCCCCAAGTAAAAACCAGACTTGATTGAACCATGGTTATTCATGGTTCTATCTTCACTCTCCAAGAGCCCAGGATTGAAAGATTATAGCAGGCAACTAGTTAAACTATTCATCTTCAGATTTAATTGGGTCCTTCACTCCTTCAGAACAACTCTCAGAATTCACAATAATTCTGAAACAAAGATCTTATTTTATTTCTCCCTGCCATGAATCATTTCCTTGAACAGCTCTCTTTTACCATCACCTCCAATGAGTGCAAGAAGTTCTTAAGAATAAAGATGAATAATAAAGAGGATGCAGCAGTTCATGCTGCATCCTTTCCTTCTCTGACGCCCAAGACAAGCAATGTCAAGATTACCCAATCCCACTCATACCTAGACTTCCATCATTTTATTTTCTCTTCCTGAACTGAAAATCAGAGCAGAAAAGGGTTTCACAAAGTAGTCACTCCATCAGTCATCTGTTGTGCTTGCCCTGCTGGTGAACACATTTACAGCATATATTTGATTCAAATTAAACTATCCGAAGTAGTTTGTGTATACATGTGCAGGAGGTTATGTTCACTTATGTTTATTTATTCACAAGATGTGGGCATTGCTGGCTATGCCAGGAATAACTGCCCAACCCCAACTGCCCTTGAGAAGGCAATGGTAAGCAACCTTCTCAAATGGCTGCAGTCCACATGGTGTAGAACATAGAACATAGAACACTACAGCACAAACAGGCCCTTCGGCCCACAAGTTGCGCTGATCACATCAACACCTACCAACCTACAGACCTATCTATAACCCTCAATCTCATTAAACCCCATATACTCATCCAGAAGTCTTTTAAAAGGCCCCAGCGAGTTCGCCTCCACCACCACTGACGGCAGCCGATTCCATTCACTCACCACCCTCTGAGTGAAAAACTTACCCCTAACATCACTTCTGAACTTCCCTCCCTGCACCTTAAATCTGTGTCCTCTCGTAGCAACCATTTCAACCCGGGGAAATAGCCTCTGAGAGTCCACCCTATCTATTCCTCTCAACATTTTGTAAACTTCTATCAGGTCGCCTCTCAACCTTCGTCTCGCCAGGGAAAAGAGTCCCAGCTCCCTCAACCTAACTTCATAAGGCATGCCTCCCAGTCCAGGCAACATCCTTGTAAATCTCCTCTGTACCCTCTCAATAGCTTCTACATCTTTCCTATAGTGAGGCGACCAGAACTGCGCACAATACTCTAAATGAGGCCTGACAAGGGTCTTATAAAGTGTAGATACATCTAAAGTGCCATTAGGAAGGAAGTTCCAGAATTTTGACCGAGCAACAGGGAAAGACCTGTAATAAATTTCCAAGTCAGATTGTTTATGGCTTGGAGTGGAACTTGTTCCCACGCTTTGACCTAATCCTTCGAGGTAGAGGTTATGGGTTTGAAAGGGGCTGTCTAAAGCAGCCTTAGTGATTGGCCATCGTGCATACTGTTACTAGTACATATTAGTGACATTGTGCTTCGCAGGTGGAGAAAGTGAATGTTTAAGTTGGTGGATGGGGTGCCAACTAAGCAGGATAGTGTCAAGCTTTTTAAGAGTCCAGGCAAGTGACAAGGATTCCATCACATTCCTGACTTGTACTTGCAGATGATGGACAGACTGGGAGTTAGCAGATGAATTATTGTCGCACAACTCCCAGCCTCTGACCTGATCTTGTAGCCATAGTATTTATATGGCTGGACTAGTTCAGTTTCTGGTCACTGATAACCACAGGATGTTGATAATTTCATTTTATTTGTCAGGGTCAGCTTACACGAACAGTGCATTGAAGTTACTGTGGGGGATTCAGTGATGGTAATGTCATTGAAATTCATGGGGAGATGGTTCGGGTTTCTCTTGCTAGAGTTGGTCATTGCCTGACACTTGTATGACGCAATTGTCATTTGCTACTTTTCAACTCAAGCCCGATTGCTACTTGTGCTACATATCAACGCAGACTGCTTCAGTATCTTGAGTCGTCGTAAGTGTTGAACATTATGCAATCAACGAATATCCCACATATATGATCTTACAATGGAAGGAAGCAGCTGAAGATGGTTGGGCCTAGGACACTACTTTGAACAACTCTGATAGCAGGACTTAGCTGATTGACCTCCAACCAAAGTGTGAAAATTACAGTGTATGAAGCAAAGAATACAATAACACCACAAGATGAACAAAAATCTCAACTGTTGTGTGAAAACACATAGAAAAATTGCACTTAAAGACATATACAACTGGAAAGATAATTAAACAAATGAGTCACATGAGCATCTATGCACAAGAAAATATGTTGCAACAATATAGCAAAATTCAATCTTTGAATATTGATTTGAAGCATTAGCCTAGGATAGCCCAGATTTTGGAATGGCAGTCCAAAAGAGATACACCTGGCTAATTCCTGGGATGAGAAGGTTGTTCTATCAAGAGAGATTAAATAGTTTGGGTCTGTATTCCTTGACATTTAGAAGAGTGAGGGATGACCTTATTCAAACATAAGATCCTGAGGGGACTTGACAGAGTAGATGGTGAGATGTTTTCACGAGTGGGAGAGTCTCAAACAAGGGGAAGTAACTACAAGATAAAAGGCCGTTTTTTTTAAAACGTAGAAATTTTTCTTGCAAAGGAATCTCTCGAATTCTCTGCTTCAAAGTGTGAAGTGTATAGGACCATAGAATCCTACAGTGCAGGAAGAGGCCCTTCGGCCCATTGAGTCTGCACCGAACACAATCCCACCCAGACCCTACCCCTACATCCCTACATATTATACCCACTAATCCCTCTAACCTATGTATCCCTGAACACTAAGGGGCAATTTCTTAGCATGGCCAATCAACCTAACGCGCACATCTTTGGCCTGTGGGAGGAAACCGGAGTACCCAGGGGAAACCCACGCAGACATGAGGAGAATGTGCAAACTCCACATAGACAGTGACCCGAGCCAGGACTCAAACCCAGGACCCTGAAGCTGTGAAGCAGCAGTGCTAACCACTGTGCTACCATGCTGCCCCTACTGTGTGGTGGAGGCTGGATCATTTGAAGTCTTCAAAGTGGAGATGGATTAATATTTGATAGATCGACGAGTTGAGGGTTATGGAGAAATGGCACAGAAAATAAGTTGAGGCCACCATAGATCAGCCATGATCATATTGAATGGGGGAGAAGTCTTAAAAGGCCTTGTGGTTCCTTGGGGTATTGTCCTGCTTCTATTTCTTACGTTATGTTGTGTAATGACAGTGAAACCTTCAGCACTTGCAGCCACAACGCCACTAAAACTCATAGCAATTTTGGGAGTCTGCACACGTACAAAATAATGCGGAAATCCAGAGTTGCTGGTAGTGACTCTACGCTCCTCCAGAGGGTATCCCTGCTAAGATCCCCTTGGAATGCAATCCCAAAGCAATCAATAAATAAATGAAACTTTGTCATTTGCTGTTAATCTTGCTGTAAAAACACTCAAAAATACAGGTTTAAACTTGTTAACTGTGTTTTTAAACAGCTTGTTTGGTTCAAAATTATTGATGAATACTCTCATTGGCCCTGGAAAGCTAGTTTTATATTTGTGGAATGCCAGATTTCTCCATTATAAGAACCTACCCACACAACATTCATTTTTAAGTTTATGATATTCTGGCTTCCACTTGAATTCATTCATTTACTTCTTTAAAATCTGAAAACTTAATAGTGAAGGATAATCAGTTTTTTCAATTTCTTGGTTTGCAGTCTGTGCAAATACTTCAATCTGACCGGCTGCTTACCCTGTTTGCTGGCATCACAGCTGCTGGTTGCCTGGCGATCCAATATGCTTGATGCCAGATTTAAACTGTTGTTGAGAAAGGAAAATCCAAACCACAGGAATCACCTCGCCTTTGTGGACTGCAGTGAGGACCACCATTTTGCTACTGACTCAAAAGGTTCTCAGATCCTGGAGCACAATTTCAACTAAATACCTCTGGCTCAAAGGTGACTCTTCCATCCCTGAGCAAAGTTGACAGACAAGCACTGAGCAGACAAACCAAAGGGAACAGATATAACGTAACTGGTAAAAGCAACAACTGTGAATTGAGGAAACCTCTCTCATGCAGCAAGAGGCCAGGATCAGGAACGCCACCACCTGAAAGTGTGCAGGCAGGATCAACTGTGTCTTTCAAGCGAGATCTAGAACATTATCTGAAAAGGAAGAATGTGCAGACTATGGGGAAAAAGGTAGGGAGTAACATTAGGTGAATTGTTCCTTCAGAGAACCAACATAGATATAGGGGACCAAATAGTCTCTCTGTGCTGTAACCCTTTTGTGATTGATTTGAGTAATATTCTACTCCAGATTAAGCTGAAGCTTTTCCATAGAAATACTGACACAAAGAAAATGAGAAAAATGAGTTGACCGCCCCCAATTTTTTGCTTCCCGCTCATCTGAAACATTAATTGCTGCCTCAATGGTATCTGCGTAACGAAAAGAGGCATTCAGAAACTGGCTACGTGGTCAAATTTAGAGATCTGAGCAATTAAAGTAGCTAGACAAGGAAATAATTATCATTCATCCTTTGTTAAAATTAGATAACTAATTTCAAGTCCTTTTCAACTTTTATCAAGTCTGTCATTGGGGTTTTTGTAGAGAAGGATCATGCAAAAATGAATAAGGAAGTCCAACAACAATGCACAAAATAACTTGAGGAGCAAGATGATGACTTACTCTTTTCTGCCTAGCCAAATAGATATGAAACTGTATTGGATATATAACATTAATTAATTAGACAACATCACAGATATCACCATCCCTCAATATGTCCCCTCTCACCAGTAGGACAGACCCACCAGAGTTGGTGGCACCATGGTATACAGTCACGAGGGATTTGATCTGGGAGTCCTCAACATTGACTCCAAATCCCACAAAGTCTCACAGCATCAAGTCAAACATGGACAAGGAAACCTCTTGCTATTAGCTAGCGCCATCCTCTCCCTCAGCTAGTGAATCAGAACTTCACCACATTGAACATCAATTGGAGGAATGCATTAAGGGTAACAAGGGCACAGAATGTACTCCGAATGGAGGACTTCAATGTCCCGTGCCATGAGTGGTTTTGTAGCATCACTACTAACCAAGCTGGCTGAGTCCTAAAGGAAATAACTGCTATACTGCAGCAGGTGATGAGGGAATCAGCATTAGGGAAAAACCTAGCTGACCTTGTCCAGACCAATTTACCTATCGCAGATACATCTGTACATGGCAATATTGGTAAGAGTGACTATCTCTCAGTTCTTACAGAAATGAAGTCCCATCTTCACATTGAGGATACCCTCTAACATGCTGTGCGGCACTACCACTGTGCTAAATGGGATAAATTTTGAATAGATCTTGTTATTTCAAGCAAGGAATCCATGAGGCACTGTGGGCAAACAGTAGCAGCAAAATTATTCTAAACATCACGGCCTATCATATCCCCCAATCTACCATTGCCATCCAATCAGGGGATCAACCCTGCTTAATTGAAGAGGAGGCACACCAGAAGCAGCAACAGGCATACCCAGGAACAAAAAAAATCAACCCGATTAAGCAGGACTATTTTGCACGCCAAACAGCATTAGCAGCATGTAATACACAGAGCCATGCAATCCCATAACAGATTTAAGTTCTGCAGTCCTGCCACATCCAATCATGGATAGTGGTGGACAATTAAATAAGTAACTGGTGGAAGGGGTTCCACAAATATTCTCATCCTCAACAACAGCAGAGCCCAGAACAAGATTCAAAAGGCAAGGCTGAATGAAACATTTGCTACAATCTTAAGTCAGAAGTGCCAAATAGATAACCTATTTCATCCTTCTCCTGAGGTCCCCAGCATCAGACATTTCACTCCACGTGATATCAAGAAACAGCTAAAAGCACTGGATACGTCAAAGGTTTTGGGCCTGACAACATTCCAATGATAGTACAGAAGAGCTGTACTCCAGAACTAGCTGCATACCTAGTCAGGCTGTTCCAGTACAAATAACACTGGCTACCTAACAGGGTGGAAACTTGCCCAGGTATCTCCTCGCTATAAGAAGCAGAAGAAAAATCAAACCCAGCTAACTACCCCATCAGTTTGCTCTCTATCATCAGCAAAGTAATGGAAGGTTGTCAATAATGCTGTCAAGCAGCACTTACTCAGAGATAACTTGCTCCTTCAGGCTCAATTTGGGTACCGCCAGGGCCACTTAGCTTCTGACCTTAGTACAGCCTTGGTCCAAACATGAATGAAAAAGCTGAACGCAATAAGTGAAGTGAGTGTCACTACCCTTGACATCAAGGCAACATTTGACCGAGTATGGCATCAAGGAGCCCTCGCAAAACTGGAATCAATGGGAATCAGAAGAAAACTCTCCAATGGTTAGTACAAAGAAAGTTGGCTACAGGCCCAACCACCTTCAACTGCTTCATTAGTAATGCTTCTTCTGACCTCCTTCCTTCTGCAGAGCAGGCTCGAAGGGACGAATGGCGACTGCTGCTCCTAATTTCAATGTTTCTATCATGTCAGAAGTGGGATGTTCATTGATGATGCCACTTGCACAAGATGGACTGCAGTGGTTCAAGGTGGTGGTTCACCAGTACCTTCTTGCGACCCATTAGGAATGAGCAATAAATGCTGGTCTAGTCAGTGATGTCCACGTCCAAACCGAACATGATCAGGAAGTAAGTACGTGGTAAATCCTTTGATCTGTTCAGGGAAAATATATTCTGTCATGGCCCTACACTTGGAGACACTGAGGCCTTGAAGTAAAAATGTTAACAGATTATTAAAAGGATAATTTAATTAGTAAATTTGAATACAAGATTTTGAAGCTTTTCTGTTTTGCTCTTCATTTCCATTAATTTGGCAAAATAAATTTCAGTTTAAGAAATTGATTTTTTTCCCCCCCAAATATATTTTGAATGGTTCAATTGGTTCAACTCCTCTCGCTTTCATTCTTAGGTTTTCCTGACTGGCCAATTAGGTTTGCTTTTCATGCAGTCTAAATAATTTTTCATTGGTAGTATGGTGGAAAATTTTGATTGATACTTTATTTGATTCTACTGCTCAGGTCAGAGAACACGAGACAGATGACACTTCAAAAGAACAAGGAGCATTTAGTTTTATAAATAGGGATATACAGAATTAAGTCATGAAAAATATACACAAAACATTGGCTATACAGTACTTAAGAATACTGTGTAGCGTTTTGGCTGCCCCATTACAGCAAGGATATTGAAGTCAGAGACCGG
Source organism: Carcharhinus amblyrhynchos (assembly GCF_965287045.1). NCBI lineage: Eukaryota > Metazoa > Chordata > Chondrichthyes > Carcharhiniformes > Carcharhinidae > Carcharhinus > Carcharhinus amblyrhynchos. Next base: position 43,175,776 of record NC_137327.1, on the reverse strand, counting down.
ATAAATTCATCAGAATGGTGTCCAAGATGAATAACTGTAGTTATGGAGAGAGACTTAAGACAATGAATCATCTTCACTGCACGGGGCAGATTATTAAGAGGCTTTAGTGGAGATACGGACTGTGAAGAGGTACTGATATGGTGAATAGGGAAAGACCACTTTCCCTTTAGTAGAAGTCAGGGATAAGTGGTCATCAATTTACAAAGTCTGAGTGAACAGGTAGATTAGGAGAATTTTTTCCAGACTAAGGCAAGGTTTTCTTAAGGGAATTCTTGAGCCAGAAATCATTGCACTCAAGGGAACAGTAAAATTAGCATTTGAGACAACGGAAAATACAGAAGTGTGCAATAAGCAAAGTTGTGGAATAGTTTGAGATTGCACTAGCAAACTGTTATCTGAATGATCTCCTATGCTGCAAACTTCCATTGTGCTATGACAGATAAAAATTAATATTCAGGACTGCCAGTTTTGAAACAATAATATTGTTTCTCTCCATTGATGCTACTAGACTTGAGTAGCATTTCTACTCCAGTTTGTAGCATCCACAGTATTTTGCTTTGACATTATCATCAATATAGTTACCAATAACATTTACTATTCACTAAACAGCTTTTGAGTCTTCTCTCAGCAGGTTTAGCATTATCTTCCATCCCACTCCAATTACATATTAATGCAATGTTACTCAGTTCTCTTACACAATTTAGCTTGCTGCCCGTGCAACTTTTGACCCTCCACATCAAGTCACCTTATGCCTCTTGATGCCTTCCTACGATCTCTCTGCCTTTTCCTCATGGAGCCTCTAACTAAGCACATGCCACCTATGTCAAGGCAATCCTATTATCTTCACTTTCAGCAGGCAATGCCACAGGATATCAGTAGTGAATAATTACTGTAAAGGTCGGAGAGCCCAAGTTACACTTCAAGTTCGATAAACAACAGAAGAATTTTTATGAACTTGGGTAAAATTTATTATACAATAAATTGAATTCAAATGAATGTTCACTGTGGTTAAAATGGCGCTTCAAAACTCATGTCTTGAGATTTTGTTTTCATGCATCATAAATAAAAATAAAACTGACCATGGGTTTCTCATACGCTGAGATGCACATAGGCTTAATGCCAAGAACTTTTGCCGGGCAGAAAGAGATTGGGATATTTACATTTCATCTTGAAGCACAACTCTTTTACCTCAAAATATCCATGAATATAATGACAATATTAGATTATTGCGCTCTTAAAACACACCTGCCATTCTTTCACTCACATACCAAATTTCAATCGACAAGTGCGATCAAACACACCATGTTACAGGGAAGAATGCAATGTCTGCAGGGTTCATGGTTATTTAATCTAACAAGACCTCAGCCGACCAGCTGTTACACATCACAACTCAAGCATATGAATTCTGAGTTATATTAAAGTACTGACATTTATACCTTCCAGATCAGTAAAACCACCACATGCCCTTTCTGCAGAGATAGTAAACAGAAACTAAAATAAAACTGCTGTATAATATTACATATGTTGATCATCTAATTTAAGGACATTTTATTTTGGTCTCCATCTGTTCCATCAACACTCTTCAGTAATAGCAAAAAGAAATCAGCTTATAAACACTATAAAACTTAAATTCTCTTCAAAAAATTAAAAATATTGTAAACTTAAAAATTAAATTTGCCATCCTTAGGTTATTTGAGTGATCCATTATATATTACACAATGCCAGCAGTGAGGCCTATTCTTCCCCCCACCCATGTAACATTACACTTGCACTGACACCCATTGCTTGTACAGGGAATCATTGCCAAGTTGTTTCTTTATGTTTCTCTTGTGTTTCCATGGCAAAGGTCAGTGTGTGCGTAAATAAAATTGCAGTGAAGGGGCTAACACCAAAGGTCACTGCAGGATAAAAAGCAATCCTAAGCAACTGTGCAATTACAGTCATTGTGGCTGCTCTAGGTCATATACTACTTAACTAAATAAACAGCAAAGCACAGTAAAATCATTTTAAAAGTCAAATTATTCTGTTGAAAAGCAAAATACATAGGTATGATATTTTAATTTGGTCTATTCATTAACCTTTAAATCAAGAGGCACAACACTGTGCTAATCACACAAAATCTATTGATGCTGAAGTGTAAGAGAGCCAACTAGCCCCACGTGTAAAAACATACCACAGAAGTATGAATAGGGCTCAGTTAATAAAATTAACTTCTAACTGAACAGTTAGCAATTCAGGCCCATAGGTAATCAAACAACTATGGCAATTAATGCATTTTTTGTAACCCTGCATTAAAAGAAACAAGAGGCACTATAGGTTGATTTTCTCTCAGGTCTGCTATCACTGTTCTTTACAGCCACACTACAATATGACGACAAAGACTTAAGTTACAATGTACCTATAACTGACTGCATCAGGCAAACTGCCTTTCCTTTCAAACCCCATAATATATTTTTAAAATCAGAAGAAAACATGCAATGAAATACAAAATAATCGTAACTTTTCCTTTACCACGTAGCAGAAACCTTCTGTTGCCCTAATATCCTGGGATTCCCATGTGAACCTCTACCTCCCCTTCCCTCAAATCAACAGCTTTCTCCAACACATCATATGTCCACACAGTTGGGGATCAATGCATTCAGAGGATCATGCAACTAAACCAATAAATTTCAGTTATTACTCGAGTTCCCTCAATATATGAAAAATGATTGTTTTTACAATTACATACATGAATTGCTGGATATAAAATCAGAACAACAGTTCAAAGAGCTGGAGTAAATCCTGTTAGGGGCAAAGAGGGTTTTAATTACTGTAACATAGACAGGGCCTAGTTTTAAGGCTGATAAAATTGGATATCCTGAATTAAAGAATTGGGCATATTAAAAATCAAACACAGTCAAACCTCAGGCAGGCCAACTGTACAGTACACAAACCTGTCTGGGCCTGATTCATCAACCTCCTATCAAAGGTCGTTGCACCCTACTGATACTTAGCAAGAGATCATTGTATCCCATTGAAATGCACCAGCCTATTGTTAGAAGCCCAGATCGGGCCAGACTTTGTCACCAAGAGTTCCTGCAGTTGGCTTAATCTGATAACAGGTTACACGTAAGCAGCAGCATGGAGATGGACACCTGGGGGCAGACATCAAGAAACCCACTCAGTATTGGAACCCCCTCCTGGGATCTCACTGGCCAGAAGCCAGAGAAGTTTTTGGAAAGGCAAGCAAGCAGGGGATAAAGAGACACATTTTTCAGACACCAGCAGCAAAGACTCGATGAAGGAGGCAACCCTTGACCATTCGGAAGGCTGACCAGAGAAGGAAGGAAGGAAGGAAGAAGCTGCCATCGAGACTCACCTTTGTGACGACAGACCAGAGGAACTCAGAATCGAGCCTGTAGTTTTAACCAAACCATCTTTGTGGGTAGTATATCTGATTTTGTTTTATGTGGGTAAGTTAAGGGTTAGTAGTGTTATGGTTAATAAACTTGTTGAACCTTTACTTGTGTTTGTCCTTTGTCCATCTTGTAAATAAAGGCACTGGGGTAAACCATTGGAGTAAGCAAGCTGGTTGAAAGCATCAGTGATTTTTAAATTACAACATTACTTAGAGGTGAATGCCAAAGCTACAATACTTACTGAATGCTTTACATTGGTGTTTGCAAAGGAAGATAAATCTGACAAAATATTAGTGGAAAATTGAAAAGGTAAGAGGTACTGGAATGACTGGGTAGAGAAGTCACCTGATTTGGATGGTTTGCATTCCAAGTTTCTAAAGAAAGTGGGGCTGGAGACAGTAGAAGGGCTTGCCTTAATTTTTCAAGCTTCTGTAGGTATGGTAAATGTGACACTTATTCAAGAAAGGGTGCAAGGACAGTCCTAGCAGCTAATGGCCAGTTAGTCTAATGGTGGGTAAGATTTTGGAGTCCTTAATCAACAGGCACTTGGAGAGATTTGAGTTAATTGTGGAGAACCAGCACAGATTTGTAACAGTCAGTTTGTCTTAACTAATCTAATTAAATTTTTGATGAAGGGATGCTGGTTGATGTTGTCTGTTTGGATTTTAAAAAAACATTTGACAAGGTACCTTATAATAGGCTGGTTAACAAAATTGAGAATTATGGCATAGGAGAGTTTGTGTGCACTTGGATATAAAATGTGATTTAAGGACAGAAAGCATGGAATTGTTTTTTTCAGGACTGGGAGGTGTTCCTAGGACCACTGTTATTTTGGAATATATAACTGATTTGGATTTTTGAGTAAAATTTCAAGATTTGCTGATAATACCAAACTTGGAGGAGTGGCAAACAGTAAGGGTGATATGAATTGCCTGCAACAGAACATATATAATCCAGCAGTTGGGCAGACAACTGGAAGATAGAATTTAATACAGAGGGGTGGGAGGTAACTAATTTTGGCAGGAAAGATGGGGAGAGGCAAAATGGGCCTAATGGTACAATTCTAAAGATGTGCAGGTACAGGGGGACCTGGGGGTGCATGTGCATAAATTTTTGAAGATCGTCGGACATACTGACAGTGGTTACCAAGGCACGTGGCATCCTGGGGTTCATAAGTAGAGACATTAAAGTACAGAAACAGGGGGTTATGAGGAATCTATAAAGTGCTCTGGATGGGCCTCAACTAGAGCAGTGCATCCAGCTGTGATCACCACACTTGAGGGAAGATGGGAATGTCCTAGTGATAGCCAGAGGAGATTTACTAGAATGGTTCCAGGAATCAGTGAGGATTTAGTTATAAGGTTAGGTTCAAAAGGCTGGGGTTGTTCTCCTTGGAACAAAGGAAACTGAGAGGAGATTTGATAGAGGTGTACAAGATTATGATAAGGTTAGATAAGGTAAACAAGGAAACACTCTTCCCATTAGCTGATTGTGCAAGGACTAGGGTACACAGATTTAAGATTTTGAGTAACAGACGCAGGGAGAATTATGCAGAGAACGGTAATGACCTGAACACACTGCCCAGAAAGATGATGGATGCAGAAACAGTCATTGATTTATTAAAGAAATTGGATGGACATGAGGGAAATAAAATTGCAGGGCTGTGAGGATAGAGCTGGGAATGGGACTAACTGGATTTCTCTGCAAGGAGTTGGCATGGACTTGATGGGCACTATAGCTGCCTTTGGTGCTTTAAATGATTCCATGATCTTTATTTTAAGACTGTCTTCATTTATAACATACCCATAAATTTGCAACCAAAGATATTAATACACAAAGTTGCTTAAATTTAGTATACAAGGACAGCTTCTTACACAAATTTTTCCCGCTTTGAGCAGCAGAAAGGTTCAATGTAACAAAGTCTCACTCAATCCACCAGAAAAATACTCTTCAAAATGTTAGTGGTTCAGTGGGACTGAAAGGAAGCCATGAGAGAGAATGTACGTGTGTGTGAGCGTGAGCATGTGCATGGTGTAATTTATATTGGAATTTGCATATAACTAAATTACAGTTAGACACTTGATACTCACCCCTCCTCCATTGATCAATTACTCAAATTTAGCTGGTAAATTATTCAGGTGGCACATGTCTCATTACAATTGCAACACAAACAAATACAAGCTTTCAAACTTTCAAAAAAATTCAGTCTAAAAAGCACACCCAAGGAATGTAGATTGAAGTTAAACGTTTCAAACAACATTTTCAACAAAACTAGTAACAAGTGTTACTAAACTTGGTAACAAGTCTTAAAGGTCAGAATGATTAAAGTAGAAACATTCCAATTATAACTGTCAAACAGGCAAAAGAAACCGAACCTAATGAAAAGAATGTGTTGTCAAATAATAGAAAAATAACATGATCACTACTGTACAAGGTAAAGCAGGCTACAGCGTTGGACTCTATACCTGCCGAACTGCCATGAAGGGTCTTCTAGTATAGAACCTGCAAACAGATTGCGTGGTTCGCTGATCATTGCTGAGTAAACCAACCCCCATCAGGACAAGTGTGGATATTATAAATGAAAAAGGAATAGAAGGCGTGAAAAGGGCCAAAAGGAGCAGAATTTTAATGCCCTGTGCAGCTGGAAAAATACCCAGCAATCAAAGATGTCCTTCGAAACTTGCAGTATGGCAAGCGAAGGCATTTCGTCTTATACAATACGAGCAGGGAGTGCCAGTGGTTACAGTTAAGAAGTATGGGGGTAGCTGATGTGTTATGATCCCAGTGGGGTATCCATAAATCCAACAAAATAACCAAATTTACCCAACAACCTTTGGGTGGAGAAATTACCAGGCAAACTTAAATTTTGTAATTTTACTTTAACACAAATCAGAAAAATGCAAATTAAACTTCAACAGGCAAGTCACCATCACAAATTACAAAGTACCCATGGAATAGCAGATTCAACAAAGTCTAACCCACGGAGGTAGTAGACAGTCCCACCCCCACCTATATTTTGTCTCAGTTTCTGCCACCTTGTTCTACAAAGCAAAATTCCAGTCTCTTTTCTTTGCTTGGTCTCTCTGTTCTTGTGTTCATCATACGTCCTCCATATTTTAACATCCTTTCTGTTGGAACTGCTTTAGTCAAAGCTCATGATATGGAGATTCCAGCATTGGACTGGGGTAAACACAGTAAGAAGTCTCACAACACCAGGTTAAAGTCCAACCACTTTATTTGATATTAAAGTTACAGATAATGCGACATGAACCCAAGATTCCAGTTGAGGCCATCCTCATGTGTGTGGAACTTGGCCATCAGTCTCCCAGGATCTTGGGTTCATGTCGTATTATCTGTAGCCCCCATGACTTAGCTGGGCTTGCAACATCTCACTTATAGTCCTGTCTGGAGACAATACACATCTCTTTGAACCTATGCTTAATGCTATCTCCACTCACACTGTCTGCACCTTTAAGACTTGAACAGCAGGTTAGCTGTAAAGACTCACATTCTAATCAGTATTCTGTAAACTGTGTGTCTTTATATGCCCTTCTCCGATCAGAACTCTCCACACACCTAACGAAGGAACACCGTTTCCAAAAGCTTGTGGGTTTACTATCAAATAAACTGGATGGACTTTAACCTGGTATTGAGAGACTTCTTACTTAGTCAAGGCTCGCCAGGTTACATGAACCGACATTTCTAATTATTATACAAAAACTGAAAATCCTTTATAAACATTTCTAAACAAAAATATATGCCCCAAACATTTTAAAATATTTGCAAATAAACCTTAGCATTACTGATTCTGGGTCAAAGGCCATCATTGGAAGCAATAAAGAACCATGTATGGTATTCTGACATAACATTAAGGTATACTAGTATAAAAAGTGTCCTCTCTATAGATATTCATCACAAAAACATACGTGTATTCATGGCAGAAGACATTCAAAAATATGGACCTGACATTGTACTGAAATATACAAGTGCAAAACAAGACTTTTAAGCTGGAGTTGCAATCCACTGTGCTTTGGTTCCACACTGACCCTAAAGCAATCTCCCCATTGTTATTGAGTAAAAACAATTTGCTGATCTAAATGGCTACTCTCCTTTTTGCCATTACTTGTGTTAGGGTGCTTTAGAAATTGTTCACTATGATTCAATATCCATTAAAATGTTCAGATCAACTAAATATTGCAAAATCCACATTGTTTGATATGCAGCAGGATTAACAATAAGATCATCATCTAAACTGTTGCATTGATTACTCACAAAATAGCTGTTTTAGTTAGTATTTGTACATGCTTAGTATATATAATTCTATTAATTTTCAGGATCAACAGGTAAAATGACACAGGTATTATTTCTTGCAGTTTTTTTTGCATCAAGGGCATCAATTTTTGTCTGTTGGCATAAAAATAGTATCCCAACCTGCAAAAATAGGGGGGCAGAAATTAAAGCAAATGTACATACTTAATTCCAAACAACTACATGAGATAGGAGGAAAAATAAAGTTTATTTGGAAATTCTTCCAGAAGTCTCAAAATAACACTGACAAAATGACACTAAAGTGACAAAGTCTGACAAAGGGGTAAAACAGAAAATTATGGCAAAAATATATGATTACAAAAGCTGCATAAAATGATCTCAACCAACATTTTGATGCCAGCTACCACAACTGAAATTTCGCATCAATCTGCTGCATATGGCAACTGTTTGAAAAAAATAAGTTTTAAAAAATATATATATTTATTTCCATCCTTTGTTGCAGTTCCACACCTCTTCTAGATGACAATGTGGCTTACTCATCATCACAGCATTCAGATTTGATTGCTGAACATATTTAGGGCACTTGTACTCGGCATTTAAATAAGGTAACAAACCCAATTTCATATCATATTGACGTCTGGAATCGTGACTTACACAGCTGCCCAACTGTCTATTTCAGTCACATGCTCCCTAGACAATATTACTGTTTACATTACAATTATTCATTTTGTGCCAATGCCATTCAAGCTGCTCCCACAGAGGCACATAAGTAAATCCCCCTTCCTCTCTGTGGAAAGCATCTCATCTCTATTTAAACTACTTCTGCTCAAAAAAATTTCACAGAAAACAATAACACCAGTTGGGTGAGGATAACATAGTTTACATTAGTTATAAGATGATTTTTTTTTTAGAATTATTGCTCTCACAAGGAAGGCAATATTGCTGAACTACCATCAACTATACAGCTATCTTCAGAAATAAAATCAGATTTCTACAATAAGTTTTCTAAATAGAACCAAATTCTAATGTTTACTTTCAATTTGCTAGAGAATGCCCACGTGCAAGTGGACCTGCATATTGCATGTCTTGGGGCCAAACCTCCTCAGAATTCTTCTGAAACATTAACCACAAACCCCACATTTCCATGTTGTCACAAGAAGACAGAGCAGAGGACCTGTTGACGGAAAGAGAGATAGAGAGAATTGTGCATTTGGCTCTTTCATATTGCTACTCCTGGAGTGGAGCCCAAAGATGGACTGATGTCCAAATATGTAATCTTTCCAGCAATTTCTGCAACCAAGTCAGTGACAAACAGTGCTTTGCATTCCTCTGGATCTAAATGGAAAGGTCGAGAGAGGGATCCTGATGCTTGGGCAACTCAAGTTCTCCTTAAATTTTTCCCAGGCTTATGTCACTGCAGTGCATGAACATGAACATGATATGGGAAGCAGCAGTAACAGGTGATTAGCCCAACTGAATTAGGGTATTGAATGGTACTAGAGCTGTCTCCAATGGTGGGAGGGACTATAGTGTCCCACTGATGAATCACTGCTCACCTCAAAGTGAGCAGTAACGCGCACAGTTCATCTGCTTCAATGGGTGCTTGGAGCTTAGCGCCTCCATTGTACCAGACTAGTAAATTAAACAAAAAGATGCCAACACTTCAACTGGCAAGTTGAAACATCATGGCTATGTGCACGGGACTCAGATAATTTGCAGCTGGTTAATTACATGCACAAGATAGCTGTGATCCATGTGGAATTTGATTGACTGAACACTGAGACAGCTTCCGCACAAGTCTCATCGAATGTCGACCACTGAAAGAAAAACATCACATGTTCATCTGGAACAGAAGAGTTCAGCGGAAACCAATATACAGGGTGTGGAATTCATGGTTAGGAACTCACTACTCTCAATGACAGAACTGCCCACAAATGGTTCAACATGTATCTTCTCCACTTGCTTCTTAACTCAAACTGGGCAAGTTTACCCTGGGTAGCTATACTTCAAAGCTGTGCTCCACTACCGACGGGAAGAACCAGTTTTATGAGGAGGTTTACATTGTTATCCGCAGAATTACAAGTCAAAACATCGTTATCTACTATTGCTCTGGTCAGACTACAGATCCTGGCTGAATGCATCTACCCAAAATGGTTTCAGAACTGGAGACCTACAATTAACATGATCTTCTCAGTCAAGCAGTTGCAAGTGAAATGCAATGAAAAGAAGTCTCACAACACTAGGTTAAAGTCCCAACAGGTTTATTTGGAATCAAGAGCTTTGGGAGTGCTGCTCCTTCATCAGGTGAGTCACCTGATGAAGGAGCAGCACTCCCAAAGCTCTTGATTTCAAATAAATCTGTTGGAGTTTAACCTAGTGTTGTGAGGCTTCTTACTGTACCGACCCCAAGCCAATGCAGCATCTCCACATCTTGAACAAAGGAAATCACTATATATTGCCTTCATCAATCTCACCAGGGCATTCAATCCTGTGAGCAGAGGCAGTCTACTAAGTTTGCTGGAAAAAGCTGGCTACCTGCAAAAATTGCTCATTCTGTTCTTTCCTTTCTATGACAAAGATAAAAGTCAGTTATGATGGAGCAATATCAGAACCTTTCAAGGTCCACAGTGGGACCTGCCAGGTGACTTACATGAAGGGAAGAGTTCAGCAGAAACAAGTGTGCAGAGTGTAGACTTGCTACTTTCAATGACAGAACTCACCACAAATGGTTCAGAGTGTGATCTCTTCATCTGCCTCTTAGATCAAACAGAGCCAGTTTACCTTATGCGTATCTACACTTCAAAGATGTGTTCCACTACAGAAGGACTAAATTTAAAACAATTTGCAACAGAAGCGAAAGTGAAATGATAAACTTTTTTTAAATGCAGCGACTGGTTATGTTTTGGAATGTACTCCTTGAGAGTTTGGTGGAGACAGCTTCAAATTAAAACATTCAAAAGATGATTGAGACTTATCAAAAAAGGAAGAATATTCAGGGTTATGAGGGTGTTGTGTATGCAGTGTCTGGCTTTAAGATAGTACATTAGAAGTGAGTCACCGGACTCGAGTGATCAATGGAAACTGAGAGCAAGTGATCACACTAGAGGGTGGAGTGCCATCTCAGATAGAATCTTCTAGAAGCCATGTTGTAAGCATGTAGACAGTGGAGCACTACTCCTGGGCAGCCAAGGGCTACAAAACTCCAGTACCAAATTTTGCTTATGAACGTTTTTTTGTTCCTAAGAAAGTCTGAAATCTCTTGACAATGTTAGAATGCCACAACTTATTGGCGACGAGGATGGGATGAACTGAATGGATTGCAAAAGCCGATGCATGGAATAAAGAACAACTCTAAACACATTAGTTAGTGCGGAAGACAAAAGAAAGAGATTAGAATATTAAGCCACTCAGCTGAAGGTGAGAACTAGGAAAGTTGCTCATTTGAAAAGCAATTGCAGCCACAATGGATCAAATAGCCTCTTTTTTGTACTTTAACAATTCTATGATTTTGAAGTCAACACAGACACATCATAACAGCTACAACTGTTATGAGTTGAGTGCAAAACAACAGCAAAATAACTAAGAACACCAAATGGTGAGTCAACCAAGGCCTGAGTATTTAGCATACTCCTCTACAGTCACAAGACCAGAACAATTGCTGGGTAGGAGGAAAGGCTAGACAGTTTGGGCTTTTGCCATCTCAGGAACATTCTCAGCATCTCTTAGCATGATACAGTCACCAACTCAAGAGGTCCTAGAGCATGCTAAGTTCCAACAGCATAAGTTCATTGCTATCTGCACTGACTTGGCCACATGCATTGGAGGGAGAGCAGCAGTATACCCAAAGACCTCTGTCCATTGGATTGCAGCCTTCTGGGTCTCCACACCACTGGTACAAGAAACTCGCAAACAAAATACAACAGCAGCAGATGCTGACATTGGCAACTGAGAGACAGTCCTGACAGCTGATACCCCTGATTAAATACTGGAAGAGGCGAGAAAAAACAAAAAGATCAGCTGGCCACAAAAAGTATCAGTGAATCCTGTACCTTTTCATAGAATCCCTACAGTGCAGAAGGAGGCCATTAGGCCCACTGAGTCTACACCATTCATAGTCCCACCCAGGCCCTATCCCCATAACCCAACATATTTATCCTGTTAATCCCTTGACACTCGGGTCAATTTAGCATGGCCAAACCACCCAAGCCACACAGCTTTGGATTGTGGAAGGAAACCAGAGCACCTGAAGGAAAAACACGAACTGTGGAAAAATGTGCAAACTCCACAGTGACCTGAGGCCAGAATTGAAGTCAGATGTTCAGCACTGTGATGTAGCAGTGCCATTGTCTTCCTCTGTAACTGGAGTGGGGCCATGAGCCAAACCAGGTGATGCTCAATACTTAGTTGACCATCTTGATGCAAACCACTGTCTCACAAGAGACGGCTATCAACAACACTTTCACAGGAAAATTAAACATAAAACAGCTGTAGTCCTTTAACATACTACTAACTATAAAAATGGTTGAGATAACACATGGAAGCAAAAATTGCTCAGGTTTACCAAAGCATCAATAAAGACTGTGCATGTGAGAGTGGTGTGTGCGCACGAGAGAGCGAGCAAGCGCGGAAGAGTGTGTGCATGAGAGAGAATCCAGAATTTGAACTAAAGGAACAGCAACATGCTTCTCATTAAAAATGACAAACATAAAACCCAAATACATTTCCTAATAAAGTAAATTATAGTAAATGTATGCAAATTGGATTTGAAAAGACTTCTATAAATTATGTTTTTATATGTTTATACCTATTGTGCAAAAATCATGTTTTATGATTTAACTCTTCAACGTGGTAAAAATGTTTCTCAGGGGTACCTTTAATACTCTTGCGAAGTCAAAGCATTCCATGGCTGGAAACGTTTGGGAAACCCTGATGTAGCAGATCTCTAAATGCCTTCGTAGTGAAATGTCACCTTTGAAGGTAGTTTTCTTGTGATATTTGAAAATACGTTTACCTCAGCCTTACAATTAAAATTCCAAATCAATGCTGCTTTGTAAACATTTGTAACAGGCAGCTACTTTCCTACAACCAAACTGTTGCATTTTTATGTACATTGTGAAACACAGTCACTTCTGAAGACATTAGGCAGGTACTACTGTAGTTGAGCAACTGGGGTTTGCTCCAATAGAGAAAAAAAGATTTCGTATTGCAAACTTGCCCATATGATAGAATTGCAAGTGGTTCTTGCTAGCAATGATAAGAACCTTCCTGACAGCAGTATAATAAAACACTTCCACTTTGAGTCACGATTCCACAGATGCCAGCAAAAGATAGGGACAGAAATTGTCAAGAACTCTATCCTTCTAAGCCAACCCATCTGAAAGCCAAAGTATCAGCTGAGCCTTAGCTTGGCATTGCCAGTTTTGGTAGTCCACCTGAGTTAGTAAACACACACTGCCAACATCTGGATAAGCTGACCAAACTCAGGTGAACTCCAAGAGTAGCCTGGAAGAGCAATAGGAAAAGGAAAACAGCTTTCCTGCTGAGACAGCTTTTATGACGATACATATGTTCCTGTTATTTTGAAGCCGTTTTTCAAATGAGAAGCTCCAGCTGCCTATACCAGTGGCTCATTAGCATTGACAATGTCATGCCATTAGTTGAGAATCAGAGATTTCTGAACATGTCCCAAATAACATTCGGCCCAAGTTATACAACCAAAAATAGGACCAATTACAAGTAAAGATGCAAGTGCCCCCATATATATCCCAATTGTTCATGTAATTACTACAAAACTCAAAAAATCATTTGAGGTTTTAAACAGTGTTATTCACGAATTTGCAGCACATGTAGTGAGCATCAGACTAATATTTCTTTCTCATCCTAAACCACACAGAAGAGAGTCCTAGCCAAGTAGATGCCAAAATCCATTGAAATGAATGAAAATTAAGAAATTCTAGCTAACTGTCAACATTTTCTCTCCAAAGTCCTCAAACATAGCATCACCTCTCAAAACCATGCCCATCTTTCCCAGAATTTCATGTCTGAACCTCTCCAATCAGGTTTTCACCACTGCCACAGTGCCAAAATCATAATATCATAGAATTCCTATAGTACAGGAGACGGCCATTCAGTCCATCAAGTCTACACCAAATATAATCTCACCCAGGCCCTACTCCCATAACCCTCATTTACCCTGCTAATTCCCCTGATACCAGGGTCAATTTAGCATGTTCAATCAACCTAACCTGCATATCTTTGGACTGTTGGAGGAAGTCAGAGCACTCGGAGGAAACCCACGTAGACATGGGGAGAACGTGCAAACTCCATACAGATAGTGACCCGGGCTGGAATTGAACCTTGGTCCCTGGTGCCATGAGATGGCAGGGGATTAAGGGTTATGGGGAGAGGGCAGGAATGTGGAACTGAGCCACGACAGATCAGCCATGATCTTATTGAATGGCGGGGCAGGCTCGAAGGGCTAGTTGGCCTACTCCTGCTCCTATTTCTTATGTTCTTACCACCGTGCTGCCAAAATGGCCTTGTCAAAGTCACAAATGACATCCTTCATGACTGAGAAGAAAGTAAACTTTTTCTCCTCGTCCTTCTTGACACAGTTAATTACATCAAACTTCTCCAACATCTCTCCATTGTCATCCAGCTGGGTGGGACTGCTCTCTCATGGTTCCATTCTTATTTAAGCATATCCAGAGTGTCACTTACAATAGCTATTCTTCCTGCTCCTGTGCTGTTACCTCTGGTGTGCCCCCTGTGGTCTGTCTTTGGTCCCGTCTTATTTCTTATCTACATACTGCCCCAAGGTGACATAATTTATCATCATAGCACTAGTTTTCACCTGTACACTAGCACCTAGCTTTATCACATTGCTATTGCCCAGAAAGCCTGTTGGTGAAAGAGAATAGCAATCTTTAGTCAGTTTTATACATTTTAATAGAACTAATGGGCTTGACGCCATAACATAGGATGTCACTTCACCCCCCCGCCTTCCCAATTTTGGGAAGATTACACCCAAATGATATCTTGAAGTATGTTCTATATGGCTTCTGCATTAAATGGAATGTTGATGAACTAGAGGGGTAACTGTCGGCACTTATCTAGTTAGGCAGTTTGGCTGACATTGATATAAAATAGTTGCCTTGCTTCAAAGAAAAAAAGTCTCAAGCATTGCATCCCAATCCTGATGCACTCAAGAGTTTTATGCATCACAGTCAGAGCTGTGGCAACTGCTTTTGTTGGGAAAGTTGAGAGCATCATGTCAGGCAGCGATCAGATCTGGCTGTTCTTTTTTATTCATTCAAGGGACGTGGGTATTGCCGGCTAGGCCAGCTTTTGTTGCTCATTCTTAACTGCCTTCTAGAAGGTGATGGTGAGCTGCCTTCTTGAACTGCTGCTGACCATGTGGTGTAGGTACACTTATAATGCTGTTAGGGTGGAAGCTTCAGGATTTGACACAACAAATGTGAAGGAATGGTGGCATATTTCCAAGTCAGGATGGTGAATGGCTTGGAGACAAACCACCAGGTGGTAATGCTCCCATTTTATCTCCCACTTTTGTCCTTCTAGATAGAGCAGTTGAGAGTTTGGAAAATGCTGTGTAAGGGGCTTTAGTGAGTTCCTGCAATACATCTTGTTGATGGAACACATTGCTGCCGCTGTGCATCAGTGAAAAGAGCGAATATTTATGGATGGAGTGAGTTAAGCAAGCTGTTTTTTCCTATGTGGTGTCAAATTTTTTGGAAGTTGGAGCAGTGCTCATCCAGACAAAAGGATAATATTCTATCACACTCCTGACTCGTACATGGCAGACTCAGGTCTCAGGAGGCAGGTTACTCACTGCAGAATTTCTCACCCTTGACCTGCTTTTATAGCCACAGTGTTTATATGGCTAGTCCAGTTGAGTTTCTGGTCAATGGTAATCCTCCAGAATGTTGACGGGAGGGGAATTCAGAGATGGTAATGCCATTGAAGGTCATGGGTAATGTTTGGAATCTATCTTCTCGGAGACGTCATTGCCTGGCATTTCTGTATTATCCAGTAACTGATGAGTCGTGAATAGTGCTGACCATTGTGCAATCAGCAGCAAGCACCCCCACTGAGCTTACAATGGAAGGAAGGTAATTGATGATGCAGTTGAAGATGGTTGGACCTAGGACACTACTCCAACGAACTCTTGCAGTGATGTCCTGGAGTTGAGGTGGCTGACCTCCAACAACAAAACCATTATCCTTTGTACAAAGAAAGACTCCAACCAGCATAGAGTCCGAGTTCTTCCCCCCACCCCACCCCAATTCAATTTTCCTAGGGCTTCTCAATGCCACATGTTGTCGCACTGCTATTGTGCCAAATGAGATAGATTTGAAAAAGATCTAGGAACTCAAGACTGGGTTACCTTGAGGCAAGGCAGTCACTCTCACCTCACCCGAGTTCAGTTCTTTTATCCATGTTTGAACCAAGGCATGTCAGATGTTGGGCGACCCTGGTGAAATTCAAACAGAGCATCAGTGAGCAGGTTACTGCTAAGCAAGTGCAACTTGACTGCACTGTTAATGACCCTTTCCATCACTTTAATGATGATCAAGAGTAGTAATTGGTGTGCAGGATGTGTGTTGCACTGTGTGTACAGGACATAACTGGGTAATTTTCCACATTGCTGGTTAGAGCAGCTGTACTGGAACAGCTTGGCAAAGGGCACACAAAAGTTCTGGAGCACAAGTCTTCAGTACTATTGCTGGAATATTGTAAGGGTCCATAGCCTTTGCAGTATCCAATGCCTTCAGCTGTTCCTTAAAATCACAGAATCGATTTAGTTGAAGACCAGCACCTGTGATGCTGGAGATCTCCAGGAGAGGCCAAAATGGCATTTCTGGCTGAAGACTGTAGCAAGTGCTTCAGCCTTATATTTTGCACTGATGTGCAAGGCTCCCCATTGAAGATGGGGATACTTGGGGAGCCTTCTCTTCCAGTGAGTTGTTTAAATGACCACCACCATTAATGATGGGTGTGACAGGTCTGCTGAGGTTAAATCCTTTGCTTGTGAAATTGCTTAATTCTATCCATCACTTGGTGCTTATGCTGTTTGATTTGCAGGTTGTCCTGGGTTGACCCCTCATTTTTAGGTACGTCTGGTGCTGCTCCTGGTATGCCCTCCTGCACTCTTCGTTGAACCAGGGTTGATGCCCTGGCTGGTGGTAATTGTGGGGGTATACTGAACCACGAGGTTAAAGGTTATGGTCGAGTATAATTCTACTGCTGCTGATGGCCCACGGTGCCTCAAGGTAATCCAGTCTTGAGTTCCTAGATCTTTTTCAAATCTATCCCATCTAGCACAATGGCAGTGCGACACAACATGATGGAGGGTACCCTCAATGTCAAGGTGAGACTTCATCTCCACAAGGACTGTGTGATGGCCACTCCTACTGATACTGTTATGGACAGATGCATCTACTATAGGTAGTTTGGTGGGGTTGAGATAAAATGTTTTTTCCCTTTTGTTGGTTCATTCACTACCTGTTTAGCAGCTATGCCCTTTAGGATTTGACTAGCTCTGTCAGTAGTGGTGTTATCACCACTCCTGGTGATGGACAATGAAGTCCCCACCCAGCACACATTTTGCACCCTTGTCACTGTGTTTTCTCCAAGCAGTGTTCAACACAGAGGAGCACTGATTCATCAAATTCCTTGCACAGGTTTGATACAAGACCTCGTGCCCTGCTCTTGGACATCAAGGGCACTTTATGGCATGGATTGATCTGAAAGTATTTGTGCACAAGACCTGTGATACCAGCAAAGCTCAAGTAGCTTCTGTCCATTTTTATTTATCTTTCCCAAGTTGTGGTGTTGAGGCAGGAGTGCCATGCTTCTTGGTCCACACCCATTCTTGCACTGAGATCCCCAGTAAGTAAAGATGTACAAATTTAGGGATTCTATGGATAGCAGTGTTAAGCTCACCAAAGAATTAATCTTTTGTCTTAGTTAAACATAATGTTACAGCGTAGTTACACATGATGTTAATTGGCCCTGCTTAAGTTAAGAAATGGACAGATGAAAATAACTGCACTAAAAAGTGAATTATTCCCAGGATCAGATGGTTTCCATCTCAGGGTTATAAAGGAGCTAGATGTAATTATTCCATCTACACTGTTTACTGTGCCATCCATCTTTGTAACATTTGTAAACTTAGATATATGGGTCTCCAGCATCACCTTAAGTCATCTCCTATCATTCGTTATGGTCTTCCAAACTATTCTTAATTTGGGAACCATTCTCTTAAATTGGCAAACTGCATGTCATTCTGTTTAACTGAATAGTATAATATCTGTTCAGGAAATTACTGAGCCTATAATTAAGGTTAAAGCAACTGAACATAGTGAAATAGTTTCAGCTGATAAGAGGGACCAGTTTTGATTTCTTAAGGAGTAGGTCATTCCAGATGGAGTTAACTGAATTTTTGAAGAGGTGCCTAAAGTAGTGGCGAGGAGGATGTCTATGTTAGGAGGGATAATGTGCAGGTACTCCAATTGGCAGAATGCAGTAGTGACGTACCAAAGGAATCTGTGTTGGAGCCAATGTACAATCTAGTTTTATCTTTTGTGGCGTGCAGGTGATCTGAAGTGCATGGGCCATTTTTGACATGGCCATGCACAAGTGATCTAAAAAATCTTAGCTGTCATGTTTAATTGATGCAAAGCCCTGATTAGATGACAATTTGAGTATAGTGAGCAGTTCCAGCACCACGCCTTAGGAAGGATATACAGATCTTAGATTGAGGGCATGTAAGTCTACTAGGATAACTAAGAGTTAAATTACGAGAGATTACGTAAAGTAAAATTATGTTTCCTGAAATAGAGAAAGTTAGGTGAGGAACAGACTAATAAAGAGAGATATACTATTTCCATTGGTTGTGAAGTCTAGGACTAGGAAGCATGGACTAAAAATCAGGGCTAGACTTTTCTGGAGTGAAGGTAGGAAACATTTCTTTATGGAAAAGGTGATAGAAGATTCGAACTCTTTCGCAAACAGGAAAAGAGTGGCGCAGTCACTATTCGAGTAATCCAGAGATCTATGTAGATTCTCCAGTGAGAGAGATTCACATCCCTCCATGGCAGCTGGTGGAATTTAAATTCAATTGATAAATCTGGAATTAAAAGCTAGTCTCAGTAATGATGACCCTGAAACCACTGTTGATTGTCGTAAAGGCTCATCTGATTCACAAATATCCTTTAAAGAAGGGAATCTGCTGCCATTACCTGGCGTAGCCTACATGTGTCTTCAATTCCACCACAACGTAGCTGATTCTTGAGTGCCCTCTTAACTGGCCCAGCTAGCCACTCAATTATATCAAACCGCTACAGAACGTCGATAAGGAATGAAACCAGACAGGCCATCCAGCATTGGGCTAAACAGAAAAATGACAACAGCACACCCAGCCCTGTCAACTCTGCAAGACCGTCTCAATAACATCTGGCAGCTTGTGCCAAAACTGGAAGAGTTGTCTCAGGCTAGTCAAGCAACAGTCTGATATAGTTATACCTTACAAGCGATGTCCCAGACACCACCATCACCATCCCTGGGTATGTCCTACATGACAGGTGAGGTTCAGAGTTGGCAATACAGTAATACTCGGTAGGGAGATGCTTTGGGAGTCCTCAACACTGACTCCAGATCCCATGAAGTCTCATGGCATCAGGTCAAACATGAGCAAGGAAACCTTGCCTCTGCAACCCCCATAACTCAGCTACTGGACCAGATTTCCTCCATGTCAAATGACGTCTTGAGACAGTCCCAAGGGTAATAAAGGCACAGAATATGCTTGGAGTGGGGAACTTGAACATTCAATCACCAAGAATATCTTGGTAATTCTGACCCAGCTGGCCTAGTCCTTAATGAAACAGCTGCCAAACTGAAGTTACAGTAGATGAGCAAACCAACAGAAAGGAAAAACCCAATCTATCTGTTATAGACGCAAACGTCCATGACAGTACTGGTAGGAGTGATTACCACAAAGACCTCAGCCAGTCTTTGGCCACTTCGATTTATTCCACATAATAACAAGAAGTGGTTGAAGGCATTGGATGTTGTAAAGGCTATGGACCCTGACAACATTCCAACAGTAGTACGGAAGACGTGCTCATAGTCAGCAGTGCCCCTAGCTAGGCTGTTCCAGTACAGCCACAGCACTGGCACCTAACCAACAATGTAGAAAATTGCCTTAGTATGGTCTTTTCCACAAAAAGATAAATTTGACCCAGTCAATTATCACCCCAGACTTCTCCCGATGATCAGCAAAGAGATGGAAGGGATTAACTATAGCGGTATCAACCATGATGTACTCAGCAATAACCTGCTCACTGACACCGAATTCCCCCAGGCCTGCTCAGCTCCTGATCTCATTACAGCCTTGGTCCAAAAAAAATTAAACTCAAGAGGCAAGGTGAGAATGACTGCCATTGGCATCAAGGCAGCATTTGACTGAGTGCGGCATCAAGGAGCCCTGGCAAAATAAAAGTCAATGGGAATCAGGGGAAAACTCTCAATGGTTGGAGTCATACCTGGTGCAAATGAAAGTGGCTGTGGTTATTGGAAGTCAATCATCTCAGCCTCCAGACATTGCTGCAGGAGTTCCTCACGGTAGTGTCCTAGGTCCAACCATCTTCAACTGTTTCAATGACCATCCTCCATCATAAGGTGCATGCTTGATGATTATGCAATATTCAACACTATTTGTAACTCCTCAGTTACTGAAGCAGGGCATGCCTTTTTGCAGAAGACTTGAACAACGCTCAAGCTTCGGTTGGACATTCCATTCATGTCACACAAATGCCAGGCAATTACCATCTCCAATAAACAATAATCTGACCATCGCCCCTGGACAGTCAAAAGCATCACCATTGCTGAAACACTGTTAACAAGCTGGAGATTACTACTGACCAGAAACTGAAACAGATCAGTCATACTAACACTTTGGGCTAAAGAGCAGGTCAGAGACTGAGAATTCTGTGGCAAATTCTAAAGTTCACCTCCTGACTCCCCAAAGCTTGCCCATCATATACAAGGAACTCCTTGGAATATTCTCTCCTCATCTGGATGACTGCAGCTGCAACAATTCAAGAAGCTTGACACCATCCAAGGCAAAGCAGCACCCCATCAGCCACTTTAAACATTCACTCCCTCTGCCACCAGTGCACACTGGCAGCAGCGTGCGTCATCTGCAAGATGCACTGCAAAGCTCCTTCAACTTTCCAAACCCATGACCCCAACCACTTCAAAGAACAAAGGCAGCAGATGCATGAGAATACCAGCACCTGCAAGTTCTGCTTAAGCCACTCACAATCGTGTCTTGGAACAATATTATTGTTCCTTCATTGTTGCTGATTCAAAATTCTGGCACTCCCTTCCTAGTCTTGTGAGTATACCAATATCACATGGACAATAGCAGTTGAAGAAAACAGCTCATCACCACCACCTTCTGAAGTGCAATTAGGCTTGAGCAAAAAAAAACATTGGCTTAGCCAGCAACATCCACATCCTCTGAACGAATAAATTGAAAAAGTATTTCAAGTTGATGCTAAGTTAATTGTAAATGTTAAATCTGAGATTAACAGAAACCTGTTAATCTGAAGATATTAAAGGATATGGGGCAAAGGCAGATATATGGAGTTAGGCTACAGACTAGCGAATATCTATCGCAATGGGCTAGGAGGCTAAATGGCCTTCTCTGGTTCCTAAATGAGGTTGACACCAGAATTCTATAAGACTGGAAGTTTGACTAAATTTGTACAGAAAGGGTTTTAAGAGCAGAGGTTTTATAGTATATCCACATATTTGAAGAACTATCAGGACAAAAATGGTAAAAACACTGATGAATTAGATATTTAATTACTTACTTAAAGATGATATACAATTTGCCAGCATTTTATCAATAAACAGCTTACTGTGTTGGGAAGTCCTTGGTCCCACTCCCTACAAATGAAGGGGACCAAACACAGTAGGTAAGCTTCGGAGGACGAGCACTACTGCCCCTCTTTGCAAAAAAGCAGCACTGGAAACACAACTACTGCAGCTTTCATTGCCTTTCAACTGCCAGATTTTCCATGCTCTGGGACGTCAGGCCTTCAACCATTAAATCCACGTGGCTGCTAATATCGAATGCATACAACCTTATCTAAATATTTTAATTTCTGATCCATATACTGCATACTGATGTCAACACCAAAATTGCCAAATTTGTTCCTATGCAAATTTATAAAAATCAAAAGTCAAAAATTATTTCTTTGCACTCATGTGGGGTAAAAACAAAAAAGCTTCTCAAGTGGAAATACACCATTTCCCAAGATACTTACCCAAGATTACTTACGTGGCGAAAAACTGCAGCAGGCGACGGTGCAGAGGGACCTCGGGGTCCTTGTGCATGAGTCGCAAAAACCCAGCCTGCAGGTGCAGCAGGTGGTCAGGAAGGCGAATGGGATGCTGGCCTTCATAGTGAGGGGGATTGAATATAAAAGTAGGGAGGTCTTGCTGCAGCTGTATAGGGCATTGGTGAGGCCGCAGCTGGAGTACTGTGTGCAGTTTTGGGCGCCGCACCTGCGCAAGGATATTTTGGCCTTGGAGGGAGTGCAGAGGAGGTTTACTAGGCTGATACCGGAGTTGAGGGGGTTGAGCTATGAGGAGAGGCTGAATAAACTAGGCTTGTACTCGTTAGAGTTTAGAAGAATGAGGGGAGATCTCATTGAGACGTATAAGATGATGAATGGGATGGATAGGATAGAGGTGGAGAGACTCTTCCCGCTCAAAAAAAGACAGTAGGACTAGGGGGCACAGCCTCAAGATAAAGGGGGGGGCGGTTTAGAACGGAGTTGAGGAGGAACTTCTTCACTCAAAGGGTGGTGAATCTCTGGAATTCTCTGCCCGTTGAAGTGGTGGAGGCTGCCTCGCTAAATATTTTTAAGAAGCGGGTTGATGGGTTCTTGATAAGAGAGGGGATTAAGGGTTATGGGGAGAGGGCGGGAAAGTGGAACTGAGCCACGACAGATCAGCCATGATCTTATTGAATGGCGGGGCAGGCTCGAAGGACCAGATGGCCTACTCCTGCTCCTATTTCTTATGTTCTTATGTTCTTATATCCTTCCACCCAAATAGAAGCACAGCCAATATCAAAATACTTGGGTCCCATCACAATTACTGGAGATAAAAACTAACACTTGATCAAATATTCCGGGGAAGTGCCGGATGATTGGAAAACGGCTAATGTTACGCCGTTGTTTAAGAAGGGTGCCAGGCAAAAGGCGGGGAATTATAGGCCGGTTAGTTTAACGTCTGTGGTAGGTAAAATGTTAGAATCTGTCATTAAGGAGGAAATTGCGAGGCATCTTGAAGGGAATTGCTTGATAGAGCAGACGCAGCACGGATTCATTAAAGGGAAGTCGTGTCTGACAAATTTACTGGAGTTCTATGAGGATGTGTCTAGGGTGGTGGATAGAGGAGAGCCGGTGGATGTGGTCTTTCTAGATTTTCAGAAGGCGTTTGACAAAGTACCTCACAAGAGGTTATTGCAGAAGGTCGAGGGACATGGAGTTGGGGGTAGGGTGTTAGCGTGGATAGAGGATTGGTTGTCAAATAGGAGGCAGAGAGTGGGGGTCAACGGGTGCTATTCGGATTGGCGGATGGTGACTAGTGGAGTGCCCCAGGGGTCGGTGCTGGGGCCTCAGCTTTTTACCATTTATATAGATGATCTGGAGGAGGGAACCGAGTGTAGGGTGTCGAAATTTGCTGATGACACCAAGATTGGGGGAATGGCAAATTGTGCGGAGGATGTGGAGAGTCTGCAGAAGGATCTAGATAGGCTGGGTGAATGGGCCAGGAAATGGCAAATGGAATTTAATGTTGGCAAGTGCGAGGTGGTCCACTTTGGTAGGAAGAATGGCAGGAAGGGCTATTACTTACGGGGCGAAAAACTGCAACAGGCGACGGTGCAGAGGGACCTCGGGGTCCTTGTGCATGAGTCGCAAAAACCCAGCTTGCAAGTGCAGCAGGTGGTCAGGAAGGCGAATGGGATACTGGCCTTCATAGCGAGGGGGATTGAATATAAAAGTAGGGAGGTCTTGCTGCAGCTGTATAGGGCATTGGTGAGGCCACAGCTGGAGTACTGTGTGCAGTTTTGGGCGCCGCACCTGCACAAAGATATTTTGGCCTTGGAGGGAGTGCAGAGAAGGTTTACTAGGCTGATACCGGAGTTGAGGGGGTTGAGCTATGAGGAGAGGCTGAATAAACTGGGCTTGTACTCGTTAGAGTTTAGAAGAATGAGGGGAGATCTCATTGAGACGTATAAGATGATGACTGGGATGGATAGGATAGAGGTGGAGAGACTCTTCCCGCTCAAAAAAGACAGGAGGACTAGGGGGCACAGCCTCAAGATAAAAGGGGGGGCAGTTTAGAACGGAGTTGAGGAGGAACTTCTTCACTCAAAGGGTGGTGAATCTCTGGAATTCTCTGCCCGTTGAAGTGGTGGAGGCTGCCTCGCTAAATATTTTTAAGACGCGGGTTGATGGGTTTTTGATAAGAGAGGGGATTAAGGGTTATGGGGAGAGGGCGGGAAAGTGGAACTGAGCAGCGACAGATCAGCCATGATCTTACTGAATGGCGGGGCAGGCTCGAAGGGCTAGATGGCCTACTCCTGCTCCTATTTCTTATGTTCTTATATTTCCACTGGTAAGGAGCCTCTGTGTAGAACCATGTGTCCTCCATATCAACAGTAAAAAAAAAGGAACTGATGCCCTACGGTGATATTAGCAGATATATCCTGGCATTACCTAGGCAATGTCTACACTGTTAGGTATGTCCAGTCCACAAAAAGGACAGACTTAATCTGGTCAATTACCACTACTCACAATCGGCAAAGTGATAAAAGATATTGTTGACAGTACTATCAAGTGGCATTTACTCAGCAATAATCTACTCAATAATTCTCAGTCTGAATTCCTCCATGGAGCACTTGGCTCCAGATCTCATTGCAACCTTAGTCAAAACATGGACAAGAGTTGAATTCCAGAGGTGAGGTGTGAATGAATGCATTTGACGTGAAGACAGCCAACTGTGACACCAGGGAGCCCGAGCAAAATTGAAGGCAAAAGGAGTCAAAGGTAAAACTCGCCACTGGTTGGAATCATATGTAGTTCAAAGAAAATTGGTTATGGGTGTTAGAGGCCAATCACCTCAGCCCTATTGCTCTAGAACTTCCTTAGGGTACTGTCCTAGGTCCAACCACCTTCAGCTGCTTCATTAATCACCTTCCCTCCATCATAAAGTCAGAAATGGGATGTTTGCTGATGATTTCACAATATTTGGTAGCATATGTGACTCATCAGTTACTGAAGCAATTAATGCACAATATGGCAGGACCTGAATAACATTGGAACTTGGGCTAATAAGTGGCAAGGAACATTCGCACCTCAAGTACTTGACAACAAGAGATAATCTAACCAACTCCCCTTTTTAACAGTTTTATATTCACTGAATCTCCCACATTAATATTCTGGCAGTTGTCATTGACAAGAAACTTAAATATAAATACTGTGACTACAAGAGCAGATCAGATCAGGGAATTCTGCAGAAAGTAGCTCATATCCTGATTTCCCAAAGCCTGTCTGACATCTACATGACACACATTGGAAGTGTGATAAAATAATCTCCACTTGTTGAGACGAAGACTGCACCAACAACACCCAACTTAAACACCACCCTAGACATAACAGCCCCTTGTTCAACATCCTAGGACTACATTCAACATTCACTCCCTTACCACTGGTGCACAGCAGCACCAACTTTAGCATTTATAAGGGGCACTGCAAGCCTCCTTCAACCTTCCAAACAACCTGCAACCTCTACCAACTTGAAGGACAGAAATCCCAGATATGAGAACATCACTACCTGCAAACTTTCCTTCATCATTCTGACTTGGAACTACATCTCTGCTCCTTTAGTATCACTAGGCCAAAAACCTGGAACTCCCTGCCTAACAGAACCATGGATTTCAAGCTGTTCAAGCAGTTCAAGGTGACAGCTCAGCACTATCTTCTACAGTGTGATTAGGAAAGGGTAACAAATGCTGCCCTTGTCAGCCACGCTCACATCCTATAAATAAAGAGAAGACCTATGGGCAGGACTTTTCTTCTCCTCTACGTTTGGTGGCAGCAGGACCTTACAGTCCCACCATTGTCAACAAGGTTTCCCACAGCGGCAAATGCATTGTCAGCAGGACCATTAGGCCCCGCTGACACAAACAGGAGCAAGATTTCAGCATATTATTTAAAGACATGGGAGGAAAAATGACCAGTGTTAGAAAAAAATAGGAATAACTCTGGCACTAAAGTTATGAGTGTCTGTGCTCAAGGATATCCTCATGATTTATGTAATCTAAAATTATCCATTCCATTCAGCTATTGAAATTTTGAATATATAAGGCTCCACAAATGACCTTAAAAAGGTGAGCAAATTTGGGAGGATGGACAATCTGATACAATCTAGAAAAAACTTGCAGCTTTTTTTTAAAACATACTTCATGTGTCATGAGCAATACTCATGTTTCTCATACATTTTATAAACGTAATTTTCACATGAACAACAGC
Organism: Carcharhinus amblyrhynchos; assembly: GCF_965287045.1. Taxonomy (NCBI): domain Eukaryota; kingdom Metazoa; phylum Chordata; class Chondrichthyes; order Carcharhiniformes; family Carcharhinidae; genus Carcharhinus; species Carcharhinus amblyrhynchos. The sequence goes on along the minus strand of NC_137327.1, from coordinate 43,149,471 downwards.
AAAGCTATAAAAAAGCCAAAGGGGATGTTCTCATACTTGAAAGCATTCAAAGTGGGCTAAGATTATATACAAGTATTCAAGTATAGCAAGATGAAAACCAACTTGTGAACAATTCGATCCAATACATCTTTGGACTGTGTTAGTTAAGGAGTTACAAACTTTTCACCATGACTATTATGTAAAGCCTGACACAAAAACAATGTGGGAGGAAACCACAGCACCTGGAGGAAACCCATGCAGGCAGGGGGGGGAATGTGCAAACTCTACACAGACAGTGACCTGGGGTTGAAATTGAATCCAAGTCCCTGGAGCTGTAAGGCAGCAGTGCTAACCACTGTGCTACCATGCTGTGTGTTTTATTAGAAAATCAAACCAATTTCAGCAAGTCCAAATAACACTGTTACAACAGACATAAAACTTAATTTAAAAATTATGTAAGTATTGCTAAAGTGGGGGGATGGGGGTGTCACCAATCCAAAGTAATGAAGCACCAACTTAATGAGCACTTTCCCACTTAAATACACCATGACTATCAAACCTTGTGACTAACAGAAACAAAGTATTTTCTTGCATGTATTAATTGCAAATCATGTACAGGTCCCTGGTCATGATGTGGATATGCCGGCGTTGGACTGGGGTAAACACAGTAAAAAGTCTGACAACACCAGGTTTAAGTCCAACCAATTTATGTGATACCCCAAAAGCTTGAGTTTACTATCAAATAAATCGGTTGGCCTTAAACCTGGTGTTGTCAGACTTTTTACAGGTCCCTGGTGCCAGAGAGATGTCTATTACAGCTAAGGGTACAAGAAACTTCACTATCACGATGAAATTGTATTGACAATCAATTGTTGCTGCTGCTTTGTTTTCAGTGCATCAACAAGTAATTGTAGACTTGTAAACCCAAGCAATCACATCATAAACACCCACAATAAAAATTATGTTGCAGATTTATGAGAAAAGGAAGGGATATGCAAATTTTAGTTAAACTTCCTCGTTGCCCAAAAATCTCACAATAGACAGTTAATGTTTGATTGGAGAAACTGGCTGCAGTCATAGCTCATTGGTTTAGCAATGCTTTAATACTCAAAACGCAATACAAAAACTACAGAAGGGAAACAAGGAAACCTCAGTTTTCTGAAAACAAGAAAGCCCATCAAGGAAGAAATTCTTCACATAATTTTTCCTCGCTTTAGTGCCTATGCATGATACATCTTTTCTATTCTGCATTGTTATCAATAAGGTAAGTGACAATATTGTTAAAATGCTGTTAAAACGCACAATGGATTCCACATCAAAGAAACTAAAGCAGAATTGCAGCTATACAGAAAATTTCATAACAATGAAGGCATTTCAATAAACAAAATTTAATACGCATTTAAAACACTTTGTGTAAGGATTTACGTAATAGTCACGGTGAAAAGTTTGTAACTCCCTAACTAATAGTACTGTGGGTGTACTGCACCACACAGTCTACAGCAGTTTAAGCAGCAGCTGACCACTACTTTGAGGGCAATGAGTGCTGACCTTGCCATCAATGCCACAATTTTATGAATCAAAGGAAAGGCTGTCAGGGATTAACAAAACGAAGTGCCTACCTTAACAACCGGGTGTCCTCCAGATGATGCCTTCACAGCTCCTCGACTCCCTTCTGTCTCATAATGAGCTCTGTGGTGGGTCTTCGGCTGAACTTCAATCTTTAGTTCATACTGCAGATACTGACTTGGCAAGGGCCAGTCTAAAGAAGGCAACGATGATGTACTGAAAGACAAAAGTATATATTTACATACACGTTGTGACTATTATATGCATTTCAAATCACCTATCATACAGTGTGGCATGAATTAAGAAAGTTTCTCTTCAATACATTTTCTTTCAACATCTAGAACCACTTTTGACCCACCAGCTCGACTGACAAAACATTACAGGCCACAAACTTTCCTCCTGCCCTTGGGCGATGCCACTGTGCAATCAGCCAAAAAGAGAAAGCACTCCTTGGGTGAAACTGGTCACATCAATTGCTTCACATAGCAAAAAAACTATAAAAGCTGGAAGACCGTGTTAACTAAGAACATAAGAAATAGGAGCAGGAGTAGGCCATCCAGCCCCTCGAGCCCACCCGGCCACCCAACAAGATCATGGCTGATCCGAAGTGCATCAGTTCTACTTACCCGCCTGCTCTCCATAACCCTTAATTCCCTTGTCGAACAGAAATCTATCTACCCATGACTTAAAACATATTCAACGAGGTAGCCTCCACCACTTCAATGGGCAGAGAACTCCAGAGATTCACTACCCTCTGACAGAAGTTCCTCCTCAACTTTGTTCTAAACTGCATCCCCCCCACCCCCTATTTTGAGGCTGAGCCCTTTAGTTCTGGTTTTCTTTCTAAGCGGAAAGAATCTCTCTACCTCTACCCTATCTAGCCCCTTCATTATCTTATATGCCTCTATAAGATCCCTCCTCAGCCTTCTAAACTCCGAGTACAGACCCAATCTACTCAATCTCTCCCCATAAGCTAACCCCCTCATCTCCGGTATCAGCCTGGTGAACATTCTCTGTACTCCCTCCAAGGCCAATATATCCTTCCGCAAATAAGCGGGCCAAAATTGCACACAGTACTCCAGTTGCGGCCTCAGCAGTGCCTTGTAGTTGCAGCAAGACCTCCCTGCTTTTATATTCTATCCTCCTCGCTATAAAGGCCAACATTCCATTTGCCTTCTTGATCATCTGCTCCACCTGCAGACTGAGTTTTTGCAATTTGTGCACAAGGACCCCCAGGTATCTCTGCACAGTAGCATGCTGCAACTTTTCACCATTTAAATAATATTCTATCCTATTATTTCTTCCAAAGTGGATAACCTCACATTTGCCAACGTAATACTCCATCTGCCAGGTCCTCGCCCACTCAGCCTATCCAAATCTCTCTGCCGACTTTCTGCGTCCTCCACACAATTCGCTTTCCCACTCATCTTCGTGTCATCAGCAAACTTTGTTACCCTACACTCAGCCCCCTCCTCCATATCGTCTATGTAAATGGTAAACAGTTGAGGCCCCAGCACTGATCCCTGCGACACGCCACTAGTCACCGCCAACCAGAAAAGCACTCATTTATTCCAACTCTTTGCTTCCTGTTAGATAGCCAATCCTCAATCCACACTAACACTTTACCCCCAACTCCGTGTACCCTAACCTTCTGCAGCAACCTTTTGTGAGGCACCTTATCGAACACCTTCTGGAAATCTAAAAACACCACATCCACTGGTTCCCCTCTGTCTACTGCACTAGTCACATCTTGATAAAAATCCAATAAACTCGTCAAACACGACTTCCCCTTCATGAATCCATGCTGTGTCTGCTTGATCGAACCATTCTTTACTAGGTGTCCTGCTATTTCTTCTTTAATGGTGGATTCTAGCATTTTCCCAACTACGGACATTAAGCTAACCGGCCTGTAGTTACCCACCTTTTGTCTGCTACCTTTTTTAAACAGTGATGTAACAGTAGCTGTTTTCCAATCCGCCGGCACTTCCCCAGAGTCCAGCGAATTTTGATAAATAACTACTAATGCGTCTGCTATTCCTTTTGCCATTTCTTTCAGTACCCTGGATGCATTCCATCTGGTCCCGGGTACCTGTCTACCTTCAGTCCCATTAGTCTACCAAGCACTACCTCTTTAGTAACAGTAATTGTATTAAGGACCTCAACTCCTACCAACCCTCTATCTTTAATATTCGGTAAGCTATTTGTGTCCTCCACTGTGAAGACCAACACAAAAAACTTAAAGTCTCAGCCATTTCCTCATTTCCCACCATTAAATCCCCTCATCTTGTCTTCCAATAGTTCAACATTCACTCTAGCCACTCTCTTTTTCTTTATATATTTATAAAAACTTTTACTATCATTTTTTATATTTAGAGCTAGTTTAGTTTCGTACTCTATCTTTCCTTTCTTTATCGCTTTCTAAGTCATTCGTTTTTTTTTTAACACTTTCCCAATCTTCTAATTCCCCACTATTTCTAGCTGCTCTTTACACATCGGTTTTTAAGTTAGCACTCTCCTTTATTTCCTTCGATATCCACGGCTGGTTATCCTTTTTCTTACAGTCCTTCTTTATCACCGGAATATATTTTTGCTGAGTACTGAAAAAGATCACCTTAAAAATCCTCCACTGTTCCTCAGCTGTCCTACCAACCAGTCTGCGCCCCCAGTCTACATTAGCCAATTCCACCCTCATCTTATCGTACTCCCCTCCTGTTCAAGCAGAGAGCACTGGTTTAGGACCCTACTTTCTCACCCTCCATCTGCATCAGAAATTCAACCAAAGGTAGGTTGGACGAAAGGAGTCCCATCATTGGTGGGCGGGGCAGAGCGGGTGGGTGGGGCAGAGCAGGCAGGCAAGAGACCTGATGAAAGATTTACAAGATCAGAGGGTTGGATAGAGTGGATAGTCAAAATCTTTTTCCCCACTCAGGCATAGGTTGAAAGTGAGGGAGGGAGGGAGGGAGGGAGAGTTTGAGAAGGGCAAGTTTTGTTTTACACAAGAGAACGATGAATACCTAGAACACTGGAGGTGGGTGGAAGCAGATTCTACAGCAACATTCAAGAGGCACGTGCTGTACTGTTCTTTGTTTTAAAAAGTCAAGAACAACCATCTTCACCCTCATCTAACTTTCTACACTCTGACATTGGTCACAGAGCCTTCAGTCACCACAGCTCTACTATTTGAGACTCCCTCCCCAGAACACTTAATTTCTACTTAGCTGCTCTACTTAAAACATGTCTCTTTGATCTAGCTTTTAGTTACCATTCCTTATCTCTCTCCCATTGTTTGCTATCCATTACTTTCAGTAATTTTTGGTGGCAGAAGGGTGGCATGGTGGTTAGCATTGCTGCCTCACAGTGCCAGGAACTTGGGTTTGATTCCTGGCTTGGGTGACTGTGCAAACTCTGCACATTCTCTACATGTTTATGTGGGTTTCCTCTATGTGCTCTGGTTTCCCTGCCCTGCTCCCACCACCCCCCCCACCCCACAGTCCGAACGACGTGCTAGTTAGGTGCATTGCAATGTTAAATTCTCCCTCAGTGTATCCAAACAGATGCTATAATATGGCAACTAGATTGTCACAGTAACTTTATTGCAGGGTTAATGTAAGCCTACTTGTAACAGTAATAAATCCACTTTTTTTTTAAAACTTTGAAATGTTTTGCATGTCAAAATAGATGTTGCATACAATTAAACACACTTGTCTTGGTTCGGACCGATAGAAGCAGAGAACGCTTTTCAGCTGGGAAATCATTGGAATGTGGATTTTATTTAATTTATAAACGGAATAGAAACTCACTTCTGAAGGGCAGAGGGACGGTGAATATAGAATACCAAAATGAATTGCTATCTTTCAAAGTGTACTACAAAATTGACTCTTAGCTTCCAATGTTAAATGGTGTATAAGGTCAAGTACAGAGAAACAATGAACATACATTATGATAGGACTACAAAAATAGCTTTATTTTTGACTTGAGTAATGAAATATTATTACAATTCCCAAGAGTTTGGAGCTAAACCTCCAAGATGAAGCAATTTGTTTCATACTACATAACCCCTTCAACCAATTTGATTAGTGACTTTTTCACAACTCCTCACATTTCTGTGGCAAAAGTAACCTTTTTAAATCAGACTCTTCAAGCTGCGAATACACATTTTCCTGTTGAAAAAAAGTCTTATCATTCCCCATCGTAAAATGAAACTGAGAAAAAGATGAAAATTATGAATAAGAGGAACTTGACTCAGTTATATAATCCGTACATTAATTCTCACAGCCGAGACTTGTCACTGTGTTAGGAATACATATTTTCAAGAACTGTGTGTATTTTAAAAATTGGAAAAACATTGAATTATTTGGACATTTGGGAATTTATCTTGGGTTTTTTTAAAGGTTATGCTTATTTTGGACTGTGAGCAAACTATCTTTTTCAAGAAATTACAACTTCAGTTAAACTATCAGCAAGACACCTGAAGATACTAGATTTATTTGTTTACTAGAATTTTAATTGCCAAGGGGGAGAAAGCTACAAACTACGAGGCCCTGGAATGTTCTGGAACCCACCTGACTAAAATAAACTTGTTTCTTGGACTCCGTTTTGGGGAATTAACTGAAAAAGGGGAAGGGTGCCCAACTTGCTCGCTCCCCACTTCAGGAAAAGTTCATTGTAGTTATCAGTTTCCAGCTGATCTCAGTATAACTCAGCTGTATCTGGAAACCCAAGAAGCCAAGAAAGAGAGAGAGATCCCAAAAACATTGATTCCGCTCTGGTCTCCAACCTGAAAGCCCTTTGGAAAGAATTTCCAGACAAGTACTGTCACCAGCAATATATCTTTGCATGCAGGATCAACTCCACTAAAGCCATTCCAACTTTATCCCACTTCATAAACTTTTCCCACCAGCCAGGAGACTTTTTCCACTTAATTTATTGTTACATGTATTAGGATACAGTGAAAAGTACTGTTTCCTGCGTGCTATAGCAACTTAAATGCCAATTTCTGCAAAGACCTATTTGTTTTAGCCTTTGTGTATGTTTTGAATTGATTTCTTACTACCACATCTACTGGGATACAGTGAAAAGTATTGTTCCATGCGAGTTATTACAAACATACCATTCATAGAGTACACAGAGAGAAGGAAACAATAGGATGCAGATTACAGCATTGCTGTTACTGATAAAGTGAAGTTAAAGATCAGCTTATTGTGTAATGGGACCATTCAAAAGTCTGATGGCAGCAGGGAAGAAGTGGTTCTGGAGTCCGTCGATACACATTTTCAGACTTCTGACAGAAAGAGATGGAAAAGAATATGTCCGGGGTTCGTGAGGTCCTTGATTATGCTGGCTGCTTTCCCAAGGTAGCAGGAAGGGTTGATGGAGTCAATGAATGGAAGGCTGGTTTGTGTGATGGACCAGGCTATGTTCATAACCCTTTGTTGTTTCTTGCAGTCTTAGTCAGGGCAGAAGCCATACCAAGCTGTGATGCAGCCGGAAAAGGTACTGTCCATTGCATCTGTAGAAATTAGCATTAGGGCACAGCAGTCTACACTGCAGGTGACCGTTCAGCCCATTGAGTCTGCACTGACCACAATCCCACCCAGACCCTATCCCCATAACCACAGGCATTTACATTAGCTAGTCCCCCTGACACTAAGAGGCAATTTAGCATGGCCAATCCACCTAACCCACACATCTTTAGACTGTGGGAGGAAACCAGAGTACCCGGAGGAAAGCCACGCAGATGCTAGGAAAATGTGCAAACTTTCCACAGACAGTGACCCAAGCTGGGAATCAAACCTGGGTCCCTGGAGCTGAGGCAGCAGTGCTAATCACTGTGCCACCCTTTTTGTCAGTAGTCTGCTATGCATTCCGATTAAGTTTTCATTAAGAATGCAATCTATTAAAGTCTCACTCCAGGACTTGAGCAGAAAAATAAACACAGACATTCTATTGTAACATTGAGGAAGTGCTGTGCTTGGAAAATTGTCTTTTGGTTGACCATTGACAGCTTGGTTTGACATCAAGCTCCCATCTGTCTTCACAGGTGGACACTGAAATAATGCCATGGGATTTTCTAAGAGGGCCAGGGCAGTTATATAGAGTGTCCTGGCCAGTATTTATCTCCCAATCAACAATCCTAAAGTAGATTAACTGGTCATTTTCACATTATGGTTTGTGGGAGTTTGCCAAGTACAAAATGCTGCCATGTTTCTCACCTTACAATAGTGACTAACTACAAAGAACTTAATGGATTGCAAAGTGATGTGTGATGTCCAGTGGTCATTAAAGGCACTATATAAATGCAAATCTTTCTTTCCATTCCCTACTTCCACAAAATAACAATTAGAGCTTGTGTCAAGTCTTTAATAACTATGTACTACTGTCAGGCCAGTACAATGGTTTTAAACTTGGTTATAAAGACACAGGAGGGCATTGAATATTAAACATCATTTGTCAATTGACACAGAAAATGCTGGAGAAACTATGCAGGTCTGACAGCATCTGTAGACAGAGATTAGACCTGATGTGGAGATGCTGGCATTGGATTGGGGTAAAAATAGTAAGAAGTCTCACAACACCAGGTTAAAGTTCAACAGGTTTATTTGGTAGCAAACGCCACTAGCTTTTGGAGCGCTGCTCCTTCAGCAGCGCTCCGAAAGCTAGTGGCGTTTGCTACCAAATAAATCAGTTGAACTTTAACCTGGTGTTGTGAGACTTCTTACTGAGGAAGAATAGAACCAACACTGAGTCAGAATGACCCTTTGTCAGAGCTTTCCAGCATCCATTGTATTTTGCCTTTATCTGTCAATAGAGGATGTTTTTCCATTGTTTTGGTAATTAAACATACAATGGGTTTCTCCCCAGGAGGATGCTCTATTTAAATAATAAACTGGTGGTAAGTGTTGACTACAGACATCTTCACACTTAGGTAGTCCCTTGGGTTTGAGAATGACTTGCTTCCACTCCAGTTCGAGTGTCCAATGCACACTGCAAATTCTGCCGCATACGGGACAGGTGATACTTGAAGAGTTGGTATGTGAGCTGTTAGAAGCTTTGTGCACTACCTCCGATGCCTCAACTCAACCTCTGCACGTTCCTCAAAAAGTCTGTGCTTGGTGCCCTTGCGCCAAAACTCAAAACAGAGAAACTAAGTTTTGGTTTTAACTCAATATTCTACAGTTCCATTTTAATAGATAAAGTTCATTTTGAAATCAGTTAAAATGTTTACTTAATTGCTAATTTCAAGTAACTTCATAAACACGTTCCATTGACACTATGAAACTCCACTGAAAATCTCAAACGTTTTCAAACTTAATTTGAGCACAGTTATTCCTAGCTTAATCTCCAGTACTCACTCACTAAAACTAATTATCTCTATAGCATGTTTCAGATTCTAACAGTTGTGCTGACACAAATTCTATATGAGATGAGAACAAAGTACATGAAATTACATTTATCATGTACATCTTTGTTCAGACAATACGGTCTTTTAATGGGCAGAATAAACAAATGAAGTTAAATCACCCGGGTGCTATTAATGTAGCATAGGATAACAAAAATTATCTAAATAATACATGATTTTATTACATTATCAATAAAAGTTGAATTGAAAAACTAAAAAGAGTAAAAGTAACTTGGACTCGACATGAGGTCTTAATCATTAACTGCTGAAAGGACTGAGTGCAAAGCTTCCACAATGTCTTTCATTAAGTAATACTCAACTTTACAATAATGATCAAATAATACATATTCCATGAATTATCGTCTGTGACTGTTACTAGAAGTATTCACATCCTATCTGCTGTATTATTAGAGAACAAGAATCTATCTTAAATAGATATCATTTTACTTTTAGTAAGAATTCAGTATGGTAATTCCCACGCTATTTGTTCCTGACCTCTAAGCCTATAATTCAAATTACCAATATTATTTCACCTATGTTTTATTCCAGTGTTAAAACATTACAATTGTTTAATCTAGTATCTAAGTTATCTGCTTAGTTATTTCTAGTTAGACAAAACCTTCCAAATTTTACAGACAATGCACATAATGTTTATATTTAACCTGTGCTCAAAACATGAACATTGGTATAATCACCCAGAGCTCCCTGGGGATTAAGTAGTCCAGGATATTTTTCAGATTTTTGCATTGATATAGAACTCCTCTGCATTTCTGAATGGTATTCAGTTATGGTTTGATAACAATGCATGTCAAAAATAGTAAATGAATAATCAAATGAAGTAGTGTTGCAACGATACAAAAAGTATTTTTAAAACAGTAATAGCTAACAAATTTTCTACTTCTCAATTATTAAGATCACATTTTTAAACTCAGTTATGATATTTTACATTATTTATCACACTATAATAGTGTATGTTTAGTCAATGGCCTTTGCAAAAGGAAAATCATTACAAAGCTTTTAACACAAGACCCTTTTCGGTTTTAATAATCAATAGAGCCAAAGACCGTGCCCCACTGCTACATTAGTAGCAGCATTTTGGCATTCTTGTTGCTATTTCCTTATTTGTATAAAAAAAGTGGCAACTCAGCATCACTTGGGAGAACAACAGATATGGGAACATCCTTTCAAATAGACTGTTTACCAGATCGACTGAATTCAGTTTGGATGACACTGATCTTCATCTGAATTTGATCTCTGCATTTACAATACACATCTGTACCTGAAACAGGTCATGCAGCAGTGTCAAATTCCAGTCTAGGATACGCATTGTGATGTACCATGAGGCTAACTGCAGCTTAGCTAGGGACTAACTAACCTGAGTCACGCCATGGTCACTTTCAAAATAAGTGTAAAAATGATAGTTCATTCCAAACTAAAAACTGGGTTTAATATTTACATAGGTATTGAATTTTGATCATCAAAACAACAAACTGTATTTATATATCACCTCTAATGGAATAAAATGAATCAATATATGAGAACAAACCAAGATTTAGGAGAATTGAGCGCTGGTCAAAAGAAATGTTTTAATAAGGTTTTTAAAAGGTAAAGAGTTAAATAACAAATCACACGTCTTTGTTCTAAGTCAAGCTGCTGACTAAGAGCATCACGAATAAAATAACAGGAGGGGACATCGTGATTGGATTGACTTCTGGCTCGAGCTGAATTTTAGAAATAGAGTACAGTAACACAAAGGAAGAACCTACAATTAAGGATACAATTCCACAATTTTTATTAGTGCCACAAGTAGGCTTACATTAATACTGCAATGAAGTTACTGTGAAAATCTCCGAGCCGCATGTTGAGGTATACCGAGGGAGAATTTAGTACAGCCAATGCAGCTAACCAGCACATCTTTCGGACTGTGGGAGGAAAGCGTAGCACCCGCGGAGAATATGTAAACTTCATACAGAAAGTCACCCAAGCCAGGAATCGAACCCAGGTCCCCAGCACAGAGACACTGCCACTGCCACCATGCTGCCCAATTTTATCCCAAATGGTTCACCAACCTTTACAATAGAATTAGGCTGAAACAAGATTATAACAGGTAAAATATCTGCTTTGGAGTCACTTGAGGAGACAGGTAAGTTGTAGTATTTAATTTAAAAGTTAACCCTTTTTCCAAAATAATCCTTACTGATTCCAGTTAACTAAAATTCTTCTGAAAAGCTCATTAGCTTTTGGTCCATCCTAATTAAAGACATCTCTGTTCCAGCTAACAAGCTGGAAATTATTTTGCAAAATTATGGCATCAGAAACAACCTTCTGATCAATAAATATGCAAAGATTAAGCATAACAACAACACTAAAAATACATATTAACTTAAAACAACATAGCAATTTAACTACCACTTTCAGGAGGTGCCAGGCTGTGTCTCTTCAGCATTTTGTTCCTAAGTATCTGATTCAGTAAATAAGATTACTGATCCTAAATTATTTAACCTTCACTGAAGTTTATTTTAGTTGCTGTTCTGCTGATTATTTCCCAAATGGCTAACCAGCATTCCCTTGAAGGATTTCTGCAAGTAGCAAATGCTTAAAAACACAAGGGACTAAAGCTATAACAAGCCTGATATTTTTAGCTTCAAGGCTTCTTGAGGCTTAAGTCAATATATACACTGAAGCTTGCATTTTGAATCTGATTTTGGGATCGCTACAGATCTAAGAGGCAATTTTACTTGGGGTGTATGTGGAGGTTTGAGTTGAACTCTGCTTGGCCACACCTGCTTCTAACAACTAACACTACAAACATTATTATTAGTAATCCAAGAAATCAATTTTGGTGTTGCACCTTATGCAACAAGTCACGGAGTACATTGTTACTAGTCTCAGAACCGATACTGTTGTCATTCATAACGACAAAAGTAGGGGTTTTTTTTGCTGAAACAGTTTACAAGTTAGTGTTCCTTTGTGTTACTGTAAGTTAGCTTAATGTCCATAGTTGGGAAAATGTTGGAATCCATCATTAAAGAAGAAATAGCAGGACATCTGGAAAGGAATGGTTCGATCAAGCAGACGCAGCATGGATTCATGAACGGGAAGTTGTGTTTGACGAATTTACAGGATTTTTTACGAAGATGTGACTAGTGCGGTTGACAAAGGGGAACTGGTGGATGTGGTGTTTTTAGATTTCCAGAAGGTGTTCGATAAGGTGCCTCATAAATGCTTGCTGCAGAAGATTAGGGTACAAGGAGTTGGGGGTAAAGTGTGAGCGTGGATTGAGGGTTGGCTATCTAACAGGAAGCAGAGTGTTGGAATAAATGGGTGCTTTCCTGGTTGGCAGTTGGTGACTAGTGGCGTGCCACAGGGATCGGTGTTGGGGCCTCAACTGTAGATAGACGATCTGGAGGAAGGGACTGAGTGTGGGGTAACAAAGATGACACGAAGATGAGTGGGAAAGCAAATTGCACGGAGGACACAAAGTCTGCAGAAATTTGGATAAGCTGTGAGTGGGTGAGGACCTGGCAGATGGAGTATAACGTTGGAAAATGAGGTTATCCACTTTGGAAGAATAGCAAAATGGAATATTATTGAAATAGTGAAAAATTACAACGTGCTACTGTGCAGAGGGACCTGGGGATCCTTGTGCATGAATTGCAAAAACTCAGTCTCCAGGTGCAGCAGGTGATCAAGAAGGCGAGTGGAATGTTGGCCTTTATCACGAGGGGGATAGAATATAAAAGCAGGGAAGTCTTGCTGTACGAGGCACTGGTTACGCCGCAACCAGAGTACTGTGTGCAATTTTGATCTCCTTATTTGCGAGATGTCTTGGAGAGAGTACAGAGAAGGTTCACCAGGTTGATACTGGAGATGAGGGAGTTAGCTTACAAGGAGAGATTGAGTAGATTGGGCCTGTACTTGTTGGGGTTTAGAAGGCTGAGGGGTGATCTTAGAGACATATAAGATAATGAAGGGGCTAGATAGGATAGAGGTAGAGAGATTCTTTCCACTTAGAAAGGGAACCAGAACTAGAGGGCACAGCCTCAAAATAAGTTGGGGGGGGGGGGGGTCAGTTTAGAACAGAGTTAAGGAGGAACTTCTTCTCTGAGGTAGTGAATCTCTGGAATTCTCTGCCCACTGAAGTGATGGAGGCTATCTCGTTGAATATATGTTTAAGTCATGGGCAGATAAATTTCTGATCGATAAGGGAATTAAGGGTTATGGGGAGCAGGTGGTTAAGTGGAACTGATCCACTTCAGATCAGCCATGATCTTATTGAATGGCGGGGCAGACTCAAGGGGCTAGATGGCCTACTCCTGCTCCTATTTCTTATGTTCTTACAATTTCCAGTTCTAACTCATGGGCAGTCCAATTACTTTACTTAGTTTTTATTACATATCTCGCAGTTTTACCATCAAAATATTTTCCTCTGATGCCATGGAAAAATGTTGCAGGGGCCAGCCCCCAGAATTGACATGATCTGTTAGATGCAGGGTGAAGACAACAAATAGTGCGCTTCCCATCCCATCAACAGGGTGATTCTCCCAGTCCACTGTGCTGGTTTAGCAGCGCAACAGGCTGGGAGATATCAATGATGGCTGTTTAGCAGGCTCCCCACTGGGCGCCACAACCTCTGCGTGTCTCTGGGGCTACTTTTTTTTAAAGAGAGTAACCAGCTCTGCACCAGAAATCTGCACAGAGCTGAATTCCATATTTAAATCTGCATTTGCCTATTATTAGTGGGCCTGGGACTGCCCACTAGTGTCTCTCTCCCCACTCTCCGCCAGGGGTGGTTCACTCAGCTTTACAACAGCTCCCCTTAAATGGGGAACTGGCAGCTGACACTACTGGAGGGAACAGAAGCCATGGAGACCCCCCAGGAGGTCAGGAGTGAGGGCAGGGCTGCCACCTGAGCAGCCTCTCCCTGCACTGCCCAAGGAGCAAACTGGCAATGTCTAAGGAGCCATTGGAGGTCAGGACTATGGCAGGGGGGTCCCACTGCCACTCTGTATAGGGATTATGGCAGAGGGAGGGAAAGTAGTGATCGGGGCTGGCCATCCAGGTTGGGGTGGATGTCAGAGGAGCAGCAAGGCTGGCCAGCAATTGAGAGGCTAGGGCCTACTGCGCATGCACCGCTATGACAGATCAGCACATGTGCCATGGCCTGCTGAGTGCTATGCTGCCAGCCTCTCCAGTGGGAATAGGCCTGCTCATATATTTTCAATGTGAATCTTGCTAGGGCACTCTGCAGTGTTCAAAGTATGGGAAGATACATTTTGGAAATTCCCTGAAGGAAAAACAGCAAGAGTTACTTCAGTTTTTACAAGAATTTGGCACTTTTTGAATGAATGAACTCAACTCAATGAATCTCAAGTATGAGGTAGAGCTATCAACCCTCCAGATTGTCCCAAATTTACTGATGTAACCCTGGTAAAACTCATGGGGCCACTTTAAAAAGTGCATGGGGTGGGGGTTTTTCCACTGCTGGAATTGGGAGAGGAGGGGGAAGATAATCAGGAAACACCTGAGACTATTAATCAGGAGACATTTCAAATTTAGAAAAAAGTCTGCATTGAAAAATTGATGATTTTCAATATTTAACACAAACGGAAAATGAAAACTTTGGATTTATTTCTCTGATCCAATGCCTGAAACTGTAGCCTGCCCTTTAGAATTGACAAGTTTAAAAAGGATAATTTAAAAGCTAATATTAAATTTAATTCCATAATTGAGAAAGAGATGGTCATAGAAAAGTGGGGAGTTGAGAGGCAGGGAGCGAGAAAAAGAAACAAGGAGGGAAGAGAAGAAAAGAATTGGAGCAGATGGAAAGATTGAAGAAGTTGAAATGCTAAGAAAAAGCAAAGGACCAAACTTGTTTTCAATCAGATGTCTTTCACAACCACAAGATATTCCAAAGTGCTTTACTGCCAATGAGGTATACTAAACTAGGAAAAGCAGCAGACATTTTGGGCACAGAAAAAGTTCCTCAAACCGATACACAATTTTTTTTTTTGAATTTGGGAGAGCAAACACTTTGGCCAGAATACCATGAGAATGCCTCTACTGTTTCTTCCTTCACCAACCTGAGACCCCCTAACAATAGCGCCTCTGACAACGTAGCACTCCTCCAGCACTGAACCTTTCGCATGGGTTATATGATCACTGTCAAAGTGGAGCTTGATCACCTTCGGCCATGATGCCTCAACTGTTCAGAGGAATTTGCAAAAATTTCTATCCATCTGACCACCAACTTGTTTGAGTGGGTAGAGGGAGAGGAAAACGAGTGCCAGGATAATTACTCCCTTTCTTAAACAAGCCCAAACTTTGTTCTGAAGGTCACAGGTCCCAATATCAGTTGAAAGGCAGGGGTCATGTGATCTAGGAGCACAACTGAAATTCCAATTTAGCACAGAAGCAAGCCACCTGCAATCTCAGGCTCTCTGTTAAAGCAACAGGATATTGAGCAACATTAGCAATCTGGTACAGTACAGGTTGCCAGATGACTGTTGTCTGTAGCAGTGGGGAGACTGGAGAATTGTATTCGGCAGTGAAATAAAAGTATTTGATTTACTGCTGTATTTCCAATTAATTATTACTTTCCTAGAAGATGATATGCTACTTGCACACCAAAGGACATTCTGACAGCACAAATGGAAAACTGCTCATTTACATTTTCCTTTATTTCCATTCCTGCTTCCATTTTCTCCATAATGTGCTGGTTTCATTTTAAATAATATAACATACACCTGCCTTTCAAGCATTGTTGGGGAGAAGATATCTTTATTTCTGCAGGAAAACATTACATCAACATGATCAGTTTAAGATGAGAGGGGAGAGATACAAAAGGATCCAGAGGGGCAACTTTTTCACACAGAGGGTGGTGAGTGTCTGGAACAAGCTGCCAGAGGCAGGTACAATTTTAAAAAGCATTTAGACAGTTACATGGATAGGATGGCTATAGAAGGATATGGGCCAAATAAAGGCAATTAGGACAAGCTTGGTTAAAGAGCAACATGGACAAGTTGGGCTAAAGGGCCTGTTTCCACGCTGTAAAACTCCATGATTCTATGGCTCTAAGTGTAGCCGTACCTAGACAACTAATTCAAAAGTTAAAGAGGAATGAAGCCATACAAACTTTAGCCCACTCAGATGCTTAGTGAGAAATTCTAAAGTAATTATCAGTTCTTAAGAACACCATTCGTCAATGACAATGTTACCAATCTTTGCAGTTGTTTTTCCTGGGGAAGGGGGTTAACTTCTAACAGCTCTTTTGGGCCAATTTCAAAGAAGAGCAACACTTATGGGGAGTTTCACCCACCACTACTGCATATTGAGAAGTTAGCTGATTACATGTATTCCCATCTTCAGGAGTATTAGTAATCAGGACAGTCAATGTAATTGACTAGTAGCAATGATAGTTATGCACAATTAGTAAAATTAGCCATCATACTTTAAAATTGGGGAATGCATCTTTCTTTTTGGCAATTCACTTTTAGTGTCTTTTAGGGAAGGAAGTCTGCCAAATTTATCTGGTCTGGCCTATATCTGGCTCCAAGCCCACAGTATTGTGGTTGACTCTTAACTGTCCCCTGAAATAGCCTAGCAAGCCACTCAGTTCAAGGGCAATTAGTAATAGGCAACAAGTGCTGGTGGTGCCACATCCTATGAAATTTTTTTTAAAGTTTCAGGAAGTTGGATACATGATCCCTCCAATTTTCCAGTAATTAATATGATTGATGAGTACACCAAAAGTGAAGAAACAACTTATTTCACTTGTCTATTTTTAAAAACTTTTTTTTCTATTCCGCACTAATACATACTTACTAATTGCAGAAACAAGCAAATCTAGGTGCTCAAACCCACTCTTATGACTACCTCACTGCACCAGCACAAATTTTACTTCCATCACCTTAAGTCTCTCTGCCCTAGCACTGCCTTTAGAATTGTACTCCTTTATGTCGTCTCTCCTTATTCTTCCTGCCAAAATGCATAATTTCACACTTCTCAACATTAAATTTCATCTGCTATATGTCTGCCCATCCCAACAGCCTATCTACGTCCTCATGATGTCCGTGACTTGCCTCCTTGCAGTTCACAAGACTTCCAAATTTGGTGCCATATGAAAATTTAGAAATTGCACCCCACACGCCCAAGAAAGGGTCAATAATATTGATTAGGAAAGGTTGTGGTCTTAATACCAATCCCTGGGGAACTAGTTTCTAAAGATTACACAACAACAATAATAGCCTACATTTATATAACACATTTAGCAAAGTAAAACGTCCCAAGGTGCATCACAGGGATATTTAGAGACAAAGTTTGACACCTTGATGCATAAGAAATGTTAGGGCAGGAAAGATGGGAACATTAATAAGCCATTCAGCCCTTCAAGCCACTTTGGCCATTCAAATGGATCAAGGCCAACCAGTTCATAACGCTTAAACACCCTTGCTTAACAAAATAAAAAGCAATTTACATTTGGAAATTTTCAATTGCCCTCACCACCCTTTGAGAGTTTGATTTCTAAAAGCCTGGTCAAAGATATCGTTTTTAAAGACCATGTTAAAAGGAAGAGAGAGGAAGAGAGGTTTGAGGAAGAAATTCTAGACCTTGAGGCAAAGAGAGCATAAGCATCAACGGTGGAATGAAGAAACTGTAGGATGTACAAAAGATCAGAACAGCAGAAACTCAGAGTTTTCAGGAGTTGTAAGGCTGGAGGTGGTTACATAGAAAGGGAACAACAAAGCCAAGCCATGGAAAAATTTGAACCCAACCGTGAAAACTTTAAATGTGTGATGTTGAAGGACCAGGAGCAAATGTAGGTCAGTAAGCAGAGGACTGATGGGATGATAAGAGTCAGGATGCAGGCAGCAGGTTTTTGGCTGAGCTTACGGCCAGAATCTTACCACTCTTCACACTGGCAGGATTTTTCTATTCCATTGCAGTGAACAAACATTTGGGTGGCTGCCAAATCCTCCGATTGTGCTTGCAGCAGGAACATGGTGTGAACGCACGGTAAGATAGCGCATTAAGTTTGCGAAGGGTAGAAGATTAAAGGTCAAGATTTAGACCAACTACATTCACTGTCTTATTTTAGCTACACGTTTGACTATGGCTTTTAAAAAGGAGGGCAGCATACACTAGTTTGAGGAATTCTCATTCCTTTCAGCCACTAAGTTCTTGAATTAGACTTTGGCTATCTTAATACGTATAAGAAATGAAGAATGCATTACTAATGGCACAACAACCTGGAGGTGTTTCTAGCTCAATAGAATATTCATTTCTTTTTACTTTTAGAAAAAAATCCTAAAGGCATTATTTTAAAATAAGTGCTGACTTACCGAAAAATTGGTGTATGGCCACCAGGTTTTGGTTTGTTCCAAGTGAAATGTGAGGGAACGGAAAGAAACTGCTCACTTGACAAATCTTTCTTTAAAGGATGTGGAGAGCCACAAAGATCATCGACTGGAGATTCAACTGAAGGTGACAAACTTCCCTGATCTTCTGAAGTCAAATCTATTTTTCCTGACACTGTAGCAGCCTGATCCTGAGAAGTCTTCCTTGATTTTAAAGGGATGTCAGTCTCTGGGGGACAACACTGAAAAGGTATGAGCCCAGGACTTAGACTTGAGGCACCTTGAAGAGCAGTATTACCAAGCCATGTATCCTCTGTGACACTTCCTCTTGGGGAATGACATGGAGATGGTGTTGGTGAATGATGGGGTGAAAGTGAACCTGCATAACAGATCTCTGCACTTGAATGTCGTCGCTTTCCCCAAGGAGAAGTGGGCCTAGAAGACGGCCTTGAAGTTGGACGAGGGCTGAGCCAGTTTTCATCAGTAACACTCGCTCTGGGTGAATGGCAGGGTGATTGTCTCGGTGACAATGATTGTGCAAATGAATAGTTTGGCTGCCAGGTCTCCTCTGCTGGACAACATCTAGGTGATCCACTAGGAGAACCAAGTGTAAACCGAGCAGCAGCTTCATTCAATTCAGAGTCTACGTCATCGTATATATGAGAGAAAGATTCACATGAAGAAGCATCTGAAAACCAGCTCCTGGAAGAAATGCTACTAGCAGGACTTGGGCTTAGTGATGCATCTCTGTAATAAGCAGGATCAAGAGGAAGATATAGGTGGTCCCTAGATGGTCTTTCCATATAGTCATTATCTGTGCCATTTGCATGCACTTCTTCATTAGGCCCTATTCCTTGCTGACAACTAGGAGAAATAGAGGTGATTTGAATACTCGGGCATTCAAATGCTTTTGGAGCACCTACAGGGTTATATTTCGACTCCTGGGTATTAGAGGTCTGCAGCCGATGTGGTGTTGAAAATGTTGCAGAATGCGTCTGTGTTTCATGGTGATGAAGACCTATTGGTTGGATTATATTTGATTGAAGGTGGCCTTCATTAAAGATGTAAAATGATGCAGAATCATCAGGCTCTGTATCTGAAAGGGAAACAAAACAGATCAGCTATATCACATGTTCACTTCTCAAATGTTCCTTGTGGCTTTCATTACTATACACAAGATAAATTAACTTTGCTAATAACGTGAAAATACACAACCCTTCCCTTTGTTTTTATTTCCACAACATAAAAATGTATATTGTATATTCCAAGTTCTGTTTCAGGAAAAAGTTCATGTAACCAGTACATTTATGTTCAGTTCAGTCAATTATCCTAATTTATCCAAAATCAAATTTACTTGCTGTTGATTTCTGCAATTCTCTTGAAGTTGTGGGCATTAACAGAAATTAAACTTCAGGGGCAAGAAATGTTCTCAGCTTTCTTAATTCTTCCATGCCCTGACCTATAAATTAATGTTATATCAGTATGAATACATTTTCATTCATGAATCAGGCTGTAATTCATTAAACTGATGTTCTCATAACAAAAATCAACTCAAAATAAGTTGATCAAGGAGTACAAAGATGGTAGAATTATTAAAAATTTAAGCTGTTGCTTAATGCAAATTTTAGTCCAATAGATATCCAAAGCTAGATATTTAGGTACTGCACACGTTCATGCAATGAGTGCTTCAGGTCTGGAATGCACTGCCTGGAACTGTGGTGGAGACAGGTTCAATCGAAGCATTCAAGAGAACATTAGGTGATTATTTCAATAGAAATACTGTTGGGATATGGGGAAAAGGCAGGAAAGTTGCATGAAGTCACAATGCTAATTTGGACAGCTGGTGTGAGACAATGGGCCAAATGGCCTCCTTCTGTGCCATAGCAGTTCTATGACAGCAGTTTTCATTTAATCAAGAATATTTTACAATTTTCATTCAACACTACTTGACTTTAACAAATTACTGCTTGCAAAATACATTCTAGTTTTGAAACAACGTGTGATCAAAGAGTTCAGAGGTAGGAAAAGGTCATTCAGTCCCTAGAGGCTGCTCCGCTTTTTAAAAGATCATGACTGATCTGATAGCAACTTCAAATCTGCATCCCACCTACCCCTGATAGCCTATCATACCTTACGTAAAGAGTCAGCCACGATTTGGTCATCTGTCATACATCCTGACCAATTTTCTGGAAATCAGGCACACTGTATATGTTGCTGATTGTCTACCTTACACCACCACAGAAGAAAAATTCACAACATATAATAAAAGACGTAGCAAAAGGTAGATGCTGTAAATATTGCTCTGGGGCACTAATTTATAACTTTGAAAGCACCTTAGGCAGGACTGTCCATTAAAATGTTAAAATGCCAGTTTAACTGACTCACCACGTTAGCAGGCTGCATTACGTAAGAGCTTTCAAGTAACAGTCAATTTGACTCCATATAGATAACAAAATAGAATTATTGCTATGTCTGAATGCATTCAAAATTTTTTATATTTCTCTGCAGAATTTTTTCCTAGGTACCAATCCAGGACAGTTTTCATTTGTCAACCTAGTCATAAATTCTACTAAATACTATATTCAATAACTTAAATAAGATATTCTAAAGACTATCATCGCCTTTGCTCAATTTAGGAAGGTAAGTTCACTCTAATCTCTATATTTTCAAGAAAATAAAACAAAGTTTTTTTGTTTCAGGATTTACAAGTTTATATCAAATCATTAAAGGAAACTGTTGACATCTTGTATACATTTCTCAGAGCTTTAGATTGAAACAACCAACCATATTTGTAACTCTGTCCAAGTTCTCAGCAGTTCCATCAACTTCTAGGACTCAAGTCTGAGGGGTAATATGCAGTCTTTTACAAAATTAATGTGCAGGTTTACACAGGATGATAACTAATAGCATATCCTTCAATATTTGGTTAATCTAGGTAAAGAGTATCAGAGCTATATAGAGTGAAACACTTAAATTTCTGTCACAAGTTAACATTTTTGGATCACAGTAAATCTTTCTCTACCCAAGTCCAACCCCAAACTCAGGAGAATGAATGCTTAATGCTGAAATTTCCAATTTCCACACAGGCAATCCTCCTAACTGAATTGTATTGTCAATTTAATGCAACTGCCACAAGATTTTGGGTTCAGACTATCCAAATTCATTAACACAGAACTGTTACAGTCAACAACAAAGGAAACTTTCATCTGCTAAATCAAAGCTGCATTCAAAAGCTTATCTTTTTTAAAGTGCTAATGTTACTAATTGGAAAAATAAATGTAGAAAATGAAATTATGGTAAATGCATTTGACAGGCAAAACTGAACTGTGAGCAGCTGGTGAAAGATAATCTTTTGCTGAAATGGCCGTTCCCTCTCTTTATAAATATTTCTGTCCAAGGGATTTAAAGGAACTAGATTTGATATTCTGCCTATTGATTTCTGAAATACAAGGCAATCCTATCACCATATGTGCCACTTCCATGCTAAAATAGATCATAATGCGGAGATGCCAACAATGGAGTGGGGTGGGCACAGTAATAAGTCTCACAACACTGGGTTAAAGTCCAAAAGGTTTA
Source organism: Carcharhinus amblyrhynchos (assembly GCF_965287045.1). NCBI lineage: Eukaryota > Metazoa > Chordata > Chondrichthyes > Carcharhiniformes > Carcharhinidae > Carcharhinus > Carcharhinus amblyrhynchos. Next base: position 43,127,595 of record NC_137327.1, on the reverse strand, counting down.
TTTGGTAGCACAAGCTTTGAGTCTTACTCCATCAGGTGAGGGAGGAGTTGTGCTCATAAACAGGGCATATACAGACACAAACTCAGTTTGCAAGGTAATGGTTGGAATGTGAGTCTTTACATGTAATCAAGTCTTAAAAAGGTACAAGCAATGTGAGTGGAGAAAGGGCCAAGCACAGGTTAAAGAAGTGTGTGTTATCTCCAGCCAGGACAGTTAGTGAGATTTTGCAAGCCCAGGCAAGTCGTGGGGGGGTTACAGATAGTGTGACATGAATCCAAGATCCTGGTTGAGACCGTCCTCATGTGTGCCGAACTTGGCTATCAGTTTCTGCTCAGTGATTCTGTGCTGTCGTGTTTCGTAAAGGCCGCCTTGGAGAACGCTTATTCGAGGATCAGAGGCTGAATGCCCATGACTGCTGAAGTGAAGAGACCATGCAGATGCTATGACAATGGATGAATGAACACCACTTGACAATCACCAGGCAGGAGTGTTCCCTCCCAGTCGGGGTACACTTCAGCAGTCACAGACATTCAGCCTCTGATCTTGGGGAGGCAGTCTTCACAACACATGACAACGCTGAATTGCTGAGCAGAAACTGATAGCCAAGTTCTACACACGAGGATGACCTCAACCAAGATCTTGGGTTCATGTCACAAACCTGTACCCCTTGCCTGGGTTTGCAAAATCTCACCAACTGTCCTGGCTGGAGACAACACGCACCTCTTTAAACTGTGCTTGGCCCTCTCTCCACTCAATTGCCTGTACCTTTAGGAGTTAATTACCTATAAAGACTCGCATTCCAACCACTGTCTTGTAAATTGAGTTTAAGTCTGTATATGCCCTATGCGAATACAACTCCTCACTCACCTGAAGAAGGACCAAGACTCCGAAAGTTTGTGCTGCCAAATAAACCTGCTGGACTTTAACCTGGTGTTATAAAATAGATCATATTCAGGAATGAATGCCAACTTCTTCACTATCTACTGCAAATGATTTCACAGATAATTTGTACCTGTGGGCCAACATAAACATCAATACTAACAAAGGACAACTGATTGTAAACTTATATAAAACAATGCAGATTAACCAAATCAGGTCTTTGAACCAATGACTGCCAACGATATCCTAGTGGGAATCAAAGAGAAAAGTTTGAGGCCAAAAATATGAAACAATCTATAGAAAGTCCATTATGATATGCTGATTCAACTTCCACTTACAATCGTAATTTAATTGAGTCAGCCTGTCTGAATGACTGTATTTAATTCAATTCCTTCATATTGTTGGGTCCTGTAATTTCTGCAAAATGAGTTTCATCCAGCAATGTCAGTAGCCTGCACCATGCTTCAAACTTGCAATAGTCAACTTCTAAAAATAATTTTAATGGGGTCCCAATAGCGAGACAGCTAAATTCTTAGAAATTTGGTTTCTTGTAGCAAATGATTTTAAATGAAGGTCAGTTTTATTGCACTTTTAGAGCAATCTGAGAGCAGAGGAATGCAATGAGTAGGAAATGTGCATTAGAGATATCAATATTATATAACCAGCAAGCATCCTATGGTGCTGATGATATTATAAATTAGTATATAAATACAATAGTCATCTGCTTTTACAGTGTGGATGCGTGTCCTTTTAAGGCTAATTTATATTAAGCAAAACACTGAGCAAGTTCATTCAAAGGTTAATTGACATTCAGGTTGAAGATCAGAATCTAGGTTTTGCGTGTAGAATTCTCAGTCAAAAACTTTCAAACATTGTGATGAATGCAGTGTTATCCATGTAGCTAACAGGGAAACCAGACGTATATAACCACATTTTTGATTAGTACATTTAAGGTACAGGTATTGGGCAAATAATCACATATAAAAAGTGTTTGCCTGTATTTGAGAGTTTGTTGATAAATAGGCAATAAAAGCAGAATGTGCAAGTATTTTGATTAACGTGTGCACTTACTTCCTTAGCTACCAACTAAAATGGAGTGTGAAATGGGCACAAACCCTAAACTTGAACAACTTGGAAACACCAGGGAAAAAAGGTGAGGAGCGAGGAACAATCATAGACAGATGGACCGATAAGATTGATCACGATAGGCCACCAGCAGGAAACAAGACAAATAATATGGTGAATGCCAAGCAGCATCCACCCATGTTCTGAATGGAGAGCAGAGATAGGTCTTTTGCATCTCAAAACCACACCCGTGGACTTGGACAATCATTCTGAAGAAGTCAAAATACTGCTTGCAACTGTTGAACAAATATCTAATAACTGAACTAAAACATGCTGATTCTGATACATGGTCAGATGCCTCACTGAATAGCGGTAGATTTCTTAACCAATTATGCACTTGAAATTATGTGAGATATTTTCCATTAAGACCAGTATTTGTAGCTAGAACACTGTCACAACACCTAATCAGGTCATCTCTGCTGATCACTGTATTGTATGTTAAATAGGAAGACAGGAAGCAAAGAGTTGGCATAAATGGGTATTTTTCTGATTGACAGGCAATGACTACTGGGGATTTGCAGGGATCTGTGCTAGGGCCCTAATTGTTCATATTATATATTAATGATCTGAAAGAGGGAACTGAGTGTTTATCTCCAAATTTGCAGATAATACAAACTTGGGTGGCAAGGTGAGCTGTAAGGAGGATACAGATATGGACGGCTGAGTTTGTGGGCATCTGCATGGCAGATGCAGTATAACGTGGATAAATGTGAAGTTATCCACTTTGGTAGCAATAATAGGAAGACAGATTATTACTTGAATGGGTGTAAATTGAGAGGTGAATACTTAGTAAGACCTTGGTGCTCTCGTACGTCAGTCGCAGAAAGTAAGCATGTAGGTTCAGCAGGCAGTAAAGATGACAAAATGGTATTTTGGCCTTTGTAGCGAGAAGATTTGAGTATTGGGATAGGGATAGGGATGTTTTGCTGCAATTGTACAGGGTGTTGGTGAAACCACACCTGTGGTGTTGTGTGCAGTTTTGGTGCCCTTACTATAGAGGGAGTACACTAAAGGTTTGCTAGGCCTCCTAAATCGGTTATGATTATATTCATTGGAGTTTAGAAGAGTGAGAGGGGGATCTCACAGAAACTTATAAAATTCTAACAGGGTAGGTTCAGAAAGTAATAATGTTCCCAATGATGGGGGGAGTCCAAGAGTTGGGGGTCATAGTTTGAGGATGAGAGGTCAACTTTTTAAGAACTGAGGCGAGGAGAAATTTATTCACCCAAAGAGTGATAAATATGTGGAATTCACTACCACGAATGTACTGGAGGCCAAAATGTTGTCCGATTTCAAGTAGAAATTAGATAAAGCTTTGAGATAAAGGGATCAAGGTACATGGAGGGAAGGGGGGGGGGTGGGGGAAATAAAAGAAAAAAAAGATCAGGATATTGAATATGATCAGCTATGATCAAAAATGAATTGCGGAGCAGGCTCGAAGGACCAGATGACCTACTCCTGCTTCTAGTTTCTATGCACTACAGCAATTCACCAAGGTTTTTTTCAACCACATCTTCTAAACATGAGATCTCTACTACCTCAAAAGGGACAGAGGCAGCAGATGCATGGAAACACCACCGTCTGCAAATTCCCCATCCAGCCACATACCATCCTGACTTGAAACTGTAATTCTGTTTCTTCACTGTCGCAGCATCAAAATCCTGCAACTCCCTTCCCAACAGGACAGTGGATGTAGCTGCACCAAATGGACTGCAGCTGTCCAAGAACCATAGAACCCTACAGTGCAGAAAGAGGTCCTTCAGCCCATTGAGTCTGCACCGACCACAATCCCACCCAGGCCCTACCCCCATATCCTCACATACTATTACCCACTAATCCCTCTAACCTAAGCATCTTTGGACACTAAGGGGCAATTTTAGCATGGCCAATCAACCTAACCCACACATCTTTGGACTGTGGGAGGAAACCGGAGCACCTGGAAGGAAACCCATGCAGACATGAGGAGAACATGTAAACTCCACACAAACAGTGACCCAAGCCGGAAATCGAAGCCAGGTCCTGGAGCTGTGAAGCAGCAGAGCTAACCATTGTACTACCGTGCCGCCCAGCTCACTATCACCTTCTCAAGGACAATTACGGATGAGCAATAAACATTGATCGAGCCAGCACTGATGACATCCCACAAATAAAAAGAAAAAATAATGCAGAATGATTCCACTGCACTAAAGGAGTCCAAGGGCAGAATTCTCTCAAGCCTCTGCTGGCATGTTCGATGGCAAAAGAATATGATTTGATTTATTGTCATATGTATTAACATACAGTGAAAAGTATTGTTTCTTGCATGTTATACAGACAAAACATACCATTCATAGAGAAGGAAACAAGGGAGTGCAGAATGTAGTGTTACAACCATAGCTAGAGTATAGAGAAAGATCAACTTATTGCAAGGCAAGTCCATTCAAAAGTCTGACAGCAGCAGGGAAGAAGCTGTTCTTGAGTCAGTTGGTATGACTTCAGACTTATGTATCTTTTTCCCGAAGGAAGAAGGTAGGAAAAGAGAATGTCTGGGGTGCGTGGCATTCTTGATTATGCTGGCTGCTTTTTGCTGAGGCAGGGCAAGTGTAGGCAGAATCAATGAATGGGAGGCTGGTTTGCGTGATGGACTGGGCTACATTCACGACCTTTTGTTGTTCCTTGCAGTCCTGCGCAGAGTAGGAGCCACATCAAGCTGTGATACAACCAGAAAAAAATGCTTTCTATGGTGCATCTGTAAAAGTTGGAGAGTCGTAGCTGACATACCAAATTTATTAGTTTTGAGAAAGTAGAAGCGTTTTGGGCTTTCTTAACTATAATGAGAGCATGGGAGACTAGGACAGGTTGTTGTTGGTGATCTGGACAGCTAAAAACGTGAAGTTCTCAACCCTTTCTACTTTGCCCCCGTTGATGTAGACAGGGGCACGTTCTCCTTTACGCTTCTTGAAGTCAATGACAATCTCCTTTCTTTTGTTGACATTGAGGGAGAGATTATTGTTGCTGCACCAGTTCACCAGATTCTCTCTCATTCCTGTATTCTGCCTTATCATTGTTTGCGATCTGACCCACTACACTGGTGTCGTCAGCAAACTTGAAAATCAAACTGGAGGGGAATTTGGCCACACAGTCGTAGGTGTATACAGGAGTATAGAAGGGAGCTGAGAACACAGCCGTGTGGGGCACCGGTGTTGAGGATGATCGTGGAGGTGTTGTTGTTGCCTATCCTTACTGATTGTGGTCTATGAGTTAGGAAGTTCAGGATCCAATCACAGACGGAGGTGCCGAAGCCCAGGCCACAGCTTTTAGGAGATGAGAGTGTTGAAGGCTGAGCTATAGTCAATAAATAGAAATCTGACATAGGTGGTGTTCTTGTTATCTAGGTGATACAGGGTTGAGTGCAGAACCAGGGAAATGGCGTTTTCTGTGGACCTGTCGAATCAGGCCTGTTGCATTCCATGAGTTAACCTTCAAGAAAGCTGTCTGACATCTGCAATGGTGACCCCAGATACAGGTTCATCCAGGGTGGAGGGCATGCTCTCACTGAGAACATACAGCAGAAAGCCCAGAAATTGGGTTTGTGCCAATGTGAATTTAGATGGGGCCTTCTGCTCATGCTTCCGTTAATAGGATGTCAATGAAGCCTTGATCCCCCTCCATGCCAAATTTTCCACGATGCTGGTAGGAAAAAGTCATCGAAGCCCTACAGTGCAGAAGAACATCATTTGGTCCATCGAGTCTGCATCGATCCCACGCAGGCTCTATCCCCATAACACTGTGCTAGTCCCCCTGACACTAAGAGGCAATTTAGCAATGCCAATCCACCTAACCCGCACATCTTTGGACTGTGGGAGGAAACGCATGCAGATACGGGGAGAATGCGCAAACTCCACACAGATAGTGACCTGAGGCCAGAATTGAGCCCGGGTCCCTGGCACTGTGAGGCAGCAGTGCTAACCACTGTGCCATTCAAAATGTTCCAGGGGGAAATACATTCAGAACAACGTGGCTTTCAGATGCCTCAGTCATCTCAACAATGTCTAGGGCTGCTGTTAGAGTTCAGGATGAAGGCCATTCACAATCCTGAGACTGAACACCACAGCAATGGATTGAGGGAGTGTCTGCAGATGGAGCTTCCAGGTTAAGTGTCCTGGAGGAGATCCATATTCCAGCCTCAGAATGTTCCTGCAGATCCATCTTTTTTCTTGAGGATCAATTTCCAGTCTCAGAGTAATTCCTGAGATCTACCTTCATTTAGAAGAGGTCTACGTCCTTTCTTCAATAGTGGGTCAGTGACATTGGGCATCTTTTCAACTGGCACCCAAACACAACAGTCAATTACATGCCATCCAGGCTTGCCCTGCCACTAAAGATGGTGTAAAACATTCAGATGCATAATTAGTGAAGACATGGCTGGAAGATTTGATGCGTTTGCCCACTGGCCACTGCAGTGAAACACTCCACATTCCTATCCCCCCCAGTGGCACTTGGCCACTGCAAATCATGAAAACAATGGCTATTTTATTTTGAGGAATTTTTAGTGTGAAGCTGTAAATCCCCTCCATCAGAATAATAACTTCAAAGGTGTCAGCTTAAGTTATGTAAACATAGAACTGAGTTAACTGGTAGGTGGCTTTCTTTTTCACAGAGGTTAATCAACTTTATGAACAAGCTGACCACCTGAGCAATAAGTATGGCTTTCCTGCAAATGTTCAAAAGGGAGCTGGATAAATTCCTGAAATATCAGTGGATGCAAAAGCTAGATGTAGGTATGGTGCTTCCTTGTCACTGTGCTCTCCTGGAACTTGGCTGGAAACCCCTAGGGAGAGGGGACCAGAGAGGAATTTGCCAGATTTCTTTGTACCCTGTTTTGGCCAAGGACTTTTTTTCTCTCCAGAGAAGATCACATGGCTGCTAGTGGCTGGAATGCAGTGGATAGGGAAGGTGGAGGTTGTATAGCTATGGTGCTTATTTGTAACACAAGCTCAATTGCTCAAACGCTGTTTTCTTGCTCATTAGTTTCAAATGCTTATGTTAACAGTGATTAGACTTGGTGTCTCGGAGAAACAGGACATCTTAAACAAATTTCACATCAGCAACAAAATAATATGAATAATAATGTGTATTGCAAGACATTATGCTCTTATGAAATAGGAGCATAACGATGCCAAACGGCCCATCAACGGTTCCAATGTTCAATAACATCATGTCTAATTTTGCCCTTAACTTCATTTTCCTGCCTATTCCTCCATAACTGTGGACTCCCTTGTCCATCAACAATTCCTCTAACTTGGCCTTGAATATATTCAATGACCCAACCTCCACTGCTCTCTGGGGAAGAGAATTCCAACGACGAACGAATCTTTGAACGGAAGAAATTTCTCTCCAGCTACATCTTAAATCAGAGATGCCTTAATTTTATACAGCATACTCTTGTTCTAGATTTTCCCATAAGAGGAGACTTCCTCTCAGCATCTACCCTGCCAAGCCCCCTTAGAACTTTATGTTTCAATAACATATTTCATTCTTCTAAATTCTAATGAATACAGACTCAACCTACTCAATTTTTCTTTCTAAGACAACACTTTCATTCCAGGAATCAGCCTATAAACTTTTTCTGAACTGCTTCCTGTACAACTGTATCCTTAAGGAGACCAAAACTTTAAATGTACAGTTATAACAAGACTTCCCTACTTTAAACTCCATTTCTTTGCAATGAAGGCCAACATTGCATTTGTCTTTATAATTACATGCTGTACCTGAAGGCCAACTTTTTGATTCACGTACAAAGACACCCAAATCCTTCTGAACAGCAGTACTCTGCGGTCTTTTATTTAAATAATATTCTGCTTTTCTATTCTTCAAAAGTGGACAATTTCACCTTTGCCACACATTATACAGAATCTTCCAATTTTATGCCCACGCACTTAACCTATCTATATCCTTGTGTGGACTAGCTGCATCTTCCTCAATTTGTTTTCTTACCTATCTTTGTACCATCAACAAATTTGGTTATACAGAAGTCAATCCCTTCAGCAAAGTCATTAATATAGTTGCAAATAGTTGAGACCCTGCACTGATCCTTGCAGCACTCCACTGGTTTCATTTTGCCAACCTGAAAATGACCAAGTTATCTCAGCTCCCTGTTTGTTGGCCAATCCTCTATCCATACCTCACCATAAAAGATCTAACAGAAAACAAGCATGCCAACAATTAGATGCACTTAAAACTCTACAAAATATTGACCTGGGAGAGGATCATTTTAAACATGTGCTTCCCACAGAAGATGTTTTCCTTTTGAGATCAACATTTTACTGTTTCCACAATCGGTCACAAGCATACCAAGGGACAAAGGGGCCATTAGGGATGGGCAACAAATGCTAGCCTTGCCAGCAACACATTCCATGAAGTATCACTAAAGCCACATCCCTTAACAGGAGCATACCAGGCCATTTTACAGCTCTAAGTTGGTGAAAGTGTGGAAAAGTCTGTGGAATTTTCTTCCCTGGTGAGCAGCAGAGGCAGGGTCAGTTAATATTTTTATGGCTGAGTTAGATAGATTCCTGATTGACAAGAGAGTCAAAGGATATAAGGGTAGACACAAAAGTAGAGTTGAGGCCTCAATCAAATTAATCCTGGCGTCACCTTATAGCAGAGCAGGCTCAAGGGGCCCAATGGCCTAATCCTGCTCTTAATTTGTATGTTAGCATGTATGAAAGATTTTTAAAAATATGCCTTTTTAGGTCTTTATGTTAAGGATGATTTTGAACTGTGATCTCTAATTTATACATACACATTTCACATGTATACGAGTAAACTACAACTCAAATTCCTCACCCTTGTGTTCCCATCACATGATGTTGCACACTTCAGATGTGAAGCAATGCTCTAGGTCACACTCCTTAAATGCTCAACCTTACACTGTACACTCAACACAACTACTGCCCAGAGAAAAAACTAATTATACAAAATAAATATTAGAAGTACAATGCAATCTCGGTGTGAAGGTGACAAACTTCACTTTCATTTGAACCCTCTCAAGAGGAGATACAAATTCTATTTGTTATGTTCTATGATACCTACAATATTTTTATTATAAGCTCAGCAATTAATCATTTTGAATCGGGAACTCTCAATCCATAGAATGAATTACAAAAGCCAGCATTTTCTGTCTTGTTTCGTTAATATTATTGATTAAAGATAAACAATGTTAGTTGTCAAGAGTTAGAAATGAGTAGGTACAATTTCATTTCAAGAGTCAACTCAAAATGCAATTCTGTAATTCTCACCTTCTTTGTAAAAAAGAGCTAACAGACGCTAATAGCCAACAACATAAAACTCATCAATTTAAGGGCAAGTTACACAAACAACATTCTCAAAATTTAGCGGCTCACAAGCTATCTTGCACCAAAATGTAAAGTATTTCCAAACAAGGAAACAAGATTAATATGCATCTAAAGAATAAACCTGCTCAAAGTAAAATGCAAATATAATGTCATTCACAAATTTAAGAGTAAGCATTGTAAAGAATCTCATGTTAATTAGCAGGATTTTTCTGCAGTTTATTGAACTGAGAACAGTTGTTTTTGTAAACGCAGCTGTAGATATCATTTGGCACAAAGGCAAATGACAGTTCAAACACTAGCTCTGTAATTCACAATAGTAAACAAATAGCATGTTTACAATGAATAAATGTCACTGTTTGAGATAAATAACGTGGCATTGCAATCAATATCAACTAAGCAAAATAAAATTGCAGTGTGCTACACCCCAATAAGAAACAAAAAGACCACAAACCAAAAAACCTGACATGTAGCTGAAGCCATTGTTGATTAACCCACTCAGAAAAGACTCAAGCAACTCTACTGTCAACAGAACACTGATGCACTACTTCAAAATACCACTGCTATAATTAGTTGCCACCTACGCAAAGACTTGTACAAGGCCAAAACATTCCTATTGGTGAACAGTTCCACTTTTTTTTTAAATATTAAAACTTTGTGCTCATTGATAAAATTAAACTATCTTACATAAACAGACATGAAACACAAAACTGAAGTTTGATGTTCAGCTTTTGAGCGAAGCCAAAGGAAGCCTTTTCCACAATCTACCAAACGCACATGGCAGCAATCAATCAAGGCTGAATGACTGCACATTTAACAAACCTTGTACCCTGCACAAATAAATTAAACAGGCCACCAAAAACAGTATCCTAATTTACAAAGTCTTAATTGACATTTTCTAAAGCCTAAATTACATTTACAACCCACCATATTCACTACAAAGGAGAACAGAAAACCATCAATGTACTATTTGCACAATATGTCCATATTTTAGTAATAATTCTCAACCCTGTGAACCCTCAAAGACGTGCATTTTGGTTAAGATATATATTGGGGATGGAGAGGGGGGATATCAGTGCTTTGCACTCTGCCACTTCATAGTTCTGTTCTATTTGGTAGTGAATGAAATGGGTACTTTTAAGACTGTGTATTGACGATATTTCCTCCATCTCTCAATTTTATGGACTTTGAAAAAATCTCCTTAAAGTACTACAATATACTCATATATAGTAGAAAATATGATTCTTTTATTTATGTACCCTTATGCATTAACATTGCAAGACACTTATTAAAATTACAAAGTATACTCAGTTACTTTTGCCATTTTTCATTTATTAAAGATTAGTTTAGACACACCTTCTTTAACTGCTCTTTTTTGTATTAACTTAAACACATGCATATAATGACTGATCTATCAAATTAGAGATCTATTCTTCATTATTTTTAGTCCTGTCTAATGCAACTTTATAAGTGTTTGCACCTATGATTTTCTGCTACTTCTGAAATCTATCAATGGTATCACACAACCTTTATGTATTCCATCTCATTCATAGGGGTATATAATGAATTTGAGCTATGAGGATAATTAGGTCTGAAATGAAAAAAGTTTTTAAAAATCTTCCTTTCCGAATTTTCCCTTTTGACCCAGGTCTTCAGAAGGCAATAGGTACGGACAATTAAACATAACAGCTTGCATTCTCCTGGCTTACAAAATCAGAAGATTAAAAGCACAGTGGTATATGGCTATTCAAAATAAATATAATTTGTTTAATAAATTGGTCAAAGAAATTTAGCGATTGTTGGCAGGGGAAAAAAGCCAAGACAATTTTAAACTTGCACTTAATACTAGAGTTACAATGAGTAAGTTGATGTAATTACATTTTAGTAACTACATTCTGCATTACCAAGAACGAGTCATGTCACTGCACTCCTATAGTTACTATTGCACTAAATTTAAACTACTGAAATACCACACATAGCTATCTGATCTCTACTCCATGGAAACAAATCTCCGGCTCATTATTTAGCAAAACACATAGTACCTAGAACTTAAACTAGTCAATCCAGATAGTGCAGAAATCCCCTTCTTAAAACTTGCATAATAAATATAACCATAGAAAGGAAAAATGTATCACGCTAAAAAGTACATTTTGGGACAAAAATACTGAACTTGGTTAAACAGTTCCAAGAAGCTGTGAAAGCCAACATAGTAACAGGAGCTTCAAGTCAAATCAAACCAAAATCGTTAAAATGAATTCTTGAAACGTCAACAACTGATCCAACTGAAATTATCAAAAGAACCCCACAAGTGCTGTAAAATGCTGCTCACCTGCTGATGTGGCACAAAGCATCATGAATTTCGTTGTCCTGGACTGCACAAAGTAAACCTGAAGTCTCAGAAACGTGCACCTATAAAGTTTAGAAACCGTGATAGTCCTTTGACTGCAAAGTCAGTCTGATATTTAATTATAATTAACCAGAAGGCCGATGAAATTACAGACGTCCAATCACTCGGGCACTGCAGTAACTCACAGTCCACTTTCTTTTTCGAGTCTAGTACTATCAGTGTCTCTATCAAACCTGGAAACCACTTTAAAGATCAATGATGATGTTTGGAGAAAGTAAATAGGTGAATATATGGCATCCGCCAACATTAGCGATCAGGTCTTGCAGATTGCTACTATGCTATAGGCTGCTGGAAGTGGATCTACCTTTCTGATCACTTCCCTCGTCTTAAATTCCACTGTCATCTGAACTGCACATGGCGTGTCTAGGCAAATTTGATGACTTGGATGTTGGGCTAACTTCCAAGTCTACTTTGGTATATTCCCACGTCCCATAAGGGCTCACAGAGATACAACACCTTCCCTTATTTACGTTTTGCAGCGCGCAGTTTGATAGGACAGCAAACCAAAAAACAAACACACAAAAGAAACGTTTGCCAAACCAGCTTTAAAACAGGTTTAAAGGAAAAAAGCGAACCGGACAAAACTTGGCCATAAATTAGATGCTACGGCAAGTTAAAATTTAAAAGCGAAACATCCCCCAATACGTGCTAAACTGATGTTGAAGTGCACTACGGTATGAATGTGTTTCCCTGGAGATAAATAATTAAAGCTGTAACTTTTTTTAAAAAGAGACAACCAATGACCTCTACACAGTGTACAGAACACTAGTCCCCAGCAGAGCAAAACATAAACGGCAGCCAATTGTGTGTAAATAAAACAATTTATCGACACACTACTCAAGCACATATCCTGCACCATCACAAATCGGATGAGCACAAGAAAAGGTGAAAGCTACCCCTTTGGTCTTTCATACTTACGTCAAAATAATGCAACAAGAATAATGCCCGAAATTTCAACATTTAAATTCTGGGTTCAACAAAAAAAAAACGTTTTCTTTAAAAATCCTAATTAAACAAAAACGAACGGATTGCAACTTTCGCTCCTGGTGTTTGAATCCATTCCATCTGAAAGTGCAGACCCCTTCCCTCCCCTCTCAACCCCCTCATACAAACCTGCAGGGCCTAGTCCAGGCTGCGGACCGTCTTCACCAAATATCAGTCTAAAGTCAAACTCGTCATTGCCACTGTTTACAGTAGTCATCGGTTAGCAGTTTCCCTTTGCCCCCACTTGTTTAATAAAGTTCATAACAGAAAGGGGAGGGGGATCCCGGTTCACTCCGCCAACTTTTCAGGGGCTGTTGATCTTATTTTCCGCTCGCCTCTCTGCTGTCCTGCTTCGAAACGGTTAACCAGAGACCCCCCACCCCCGCTCTCCTCTCCTCACTGCGCCTCTCAAACTTTGCCGAGCCTCATTCCCCGCGCCTGCTCGCTGGCTCGCGCTACTTCCCCTCCACTCGCTCCTTCGCCCCGCCCTCCAAAAGCTCGCTGACGGCAGCCACAGCCACACCTCCTGCCCCAGCTCCTTCACAGCACGGCCCTGCCTCCTCACCGCTCCCCCAGCGTGACCACGCCCCCTCTCCACGCCCCCTCTCCACGCTCCTCCACTGTGTGGCCCCACCTCCTCCCCTCTCCCCGTCAGTATGGCCGCGCCCCCTCACGCTCAACTCCTCAGCATGGCCACGCCTCCTCCCCTTCCTCTCAGTATGGCCACGCCCCCTCATTCGACTCTTTAGCGTTGCCGCGCCCGCTGCCCCTTCTCTGCGTTCCCCCGCCTCTCCCCTCTCCTCCTCCCCGGGGCCCCGCCCCCTCCCCTTCTTCCTATCGGCATTGCCGCTCTTCTCCTCTCTCCCCTTCTCAGCGGGGCCACGCCCACTCCCCCACTCATCATGGCCCGCCCTCTCGCCCAGCGCCGCAACGCCACCCTCCCAACCAACGTGGGTCACGCCTCCTCCGCAGCGTCCAATGCCTCCTCTTCTCCACCCAGTGCAGCCTCCCGCGCGGACACGCCCCCTGTCCATTCCCGCGTTGGCCACGCCCTCCTCACCTCCTCTTCGAAGCGCCGACGCTCCTCCCCCCTCCCGCCCGCATCTATTTGGCGTCATCAGCGACGCACGCGCCGGACGGCAAGACCCGACCTCCCCGCAGCCTTGCCCACTGCGCATGTGCTACTGGCCCGCGCCTCACGGGAGTTGTAGTTCTCTAAGTTTTATTTGAAAACTCATTTTGTCATCTCGCATTCCGCAGTCGCTCAAAGCGTTTCCCTTCGTTCGGCAAGTTTAAATTCCCCAACAGCAGAGCTTGAGGGCAAAAATGTGTGTTTTTCTTTAATGTTTCCACATCATTGCACAGAATTAAGTGGAAAAGCAGATTGTGGGCTAAGTTCTGTCTTCTAACATGTAAATATTGTGTGGAAAAATTCTAATTTAAATTTCGTGCTTGATGTCCAATTCACTGCAGTAATTAGCAAATAATTCAACAACATCTTATTTTTAATTCTTTCATGGATGCGCTGGCAATTCAAGTATTTGTTGGCCATTTCCTAACTGCCCTTGAGATTTCATTTTGTATAAGTGCCTTCAAAATAGTAACATCTTCCAAGGTACTACACAAGAGTATTATCAAATAACATTTGACATTGAACTATCTAAGGCAATAGCAGGGTCTTAAAGGAGGGAAGGGGATGGAGAGAATTGGGGGAAATTCCAAATTTTAGGGCATTTGTGGTTGAAGGCATGGCCACCAACAGTAGAGCAATTAAAATTGGACACACTCTCAACTGCCAGAAATTGGAGGATTGCAAACACCTCCTCAGTTTGTTATGGTGGTGAAAGATTACAGAGATAGGGAGTGGTGATGTGGGGGGGGGGGGCGGTGGTATTTGAAAACCAGGATGAAAATAACCATGAGTCAATGTAGGTCAGCAAACATAGGAGTGACGGCGCAGCAGACTTGGTGCAAGTTAAGATCAGGCAACAGAGTTTGGATAACATCACATTTATGGAGATTGGAAGCTTCCACTTAGGGAGATGTATGTCGAGGTCCCTCCTAAATTATGTTTCTTCTGCTAGCTGCATGGTCTGAATTAGGACACACTGCTGCTTTTCATAAATCCTGTGGGTCTATGTGTTTCCTTGTGGAAGCTTCCTCTCTTTAACCAAGATCTAGTACACGGTCACCTCCATCCAGAGCCCTCTCCCATCGACAATCATCCGGGGAGCCACAACTCAGGAATCTGCATCTCCATTAGTATGGCTGGTTGATGGAGGAAATGTGTCTGGAGCATAAAGTGAGCAGAGTCTGGAATGTACTGGATTGCAGAAGAGGGCTGGATGTCACCGAAAAAAGTGGCCCCCAGCTCATCACCAAAACCAAAAAGAACTTAAATTCTCAAGAATCTCAAAGAATCCAGAGCAAGCTACACATGTCGAAGTGCCTCAGGCACGTGGGGCAATCCCACCCAAGCTGATTCCTGTGCAGATAGAATGTCTCATCGGCGTCAGACCCTGCAGCAACTCTCAGTACTTTTGACCCCACAATTTGAGCTGTCTCTCAGAAATCTCAGAAATCCGTGCCATTCCAATGTGGGATGATCGTTTCCTTACAAATTCACCACTTCCTTGCTGTTGCAGATCATCCAGACACATTGTGGCGTTCCATCTTGCCATCCAGAAAAGACATGAATCCCTGGTGGGAGACTATCTACAGAGCAGTCATTAGGGGTTTGGCATGGAGGAAGTTACATGAAATGTACTGTTAGGTTGATTCGCAGACCCACTGGGTAACTGTAATTTCTGCAATCTGGAGGAGTCAGTATAAACAGATATAAAAAAACTCACAAAAATAATTAGGATTAATTTCAGATGAGTCATTACAACGAAGCTCTGTTTGGCTTCTCAGGTGAACAAAAAAATTCCATGATACTATTTGTGGGGCAGAACAACAGAATTCTCCTGATGATTTAGATTTAGATTTATTAGCACTTAGAAACATAGAAAAACTATAGCACAATACAGGCCCTTCAGCCCACAAAGTTGTGCCGAAATGTCCCTACCTTAGAGATTACTAGGCTTACCTATAACCCTCTTTCTTACGAAGTTCCATGTACTTATCTAAAAGTGTCTTAAAAGACCCTATTGAATCCGTCTCCACCACTGTTGCTGGCAGCCCATTCCATGCACCCACCACTCTCTGAGTGAAAAACTTACCCCTGACATATCCTCTGTACCTACTCCCCAGCACCTTACACCTGTGTCTTCTTATGGCAACATTTCAGTCCTGGGAAAAAGCCTCTGACTATCCATTCAATCAATACTTCTCAACATCTTATACACCTCTATCAGATCACCCCTCTTCCTTCGTCTCTCCAAGGAGAAAAGGCCGAGCTCTCTCAACCTATCCTCATAAGGCTTGCTCCCCAATCCAGGCAACATCCTTGTAAATCTCCTCTGCACCCTTTCTATGGCTTCCACATCCTTCCTGCAATGAGGTGGCCGGAACTGAGCACGGTACTCCAAGTGGGGTCTGACCAGGGTCCTATATAGCTGCAACATTATCTCTTGATTCCTAAACTCAATTCCTCGATTGATGAAGGCCAGTACAACATATGCCTTCTTGACCACAGCTTCAACCTGCGCAGCTGCTTTAAGCGTCCTACAATCTCAGACCCCAAGATCCTTCTGATCTTCCACACTACCAAGAGTCCTACCATTACTATATTCTGCCATTCTATTTGACCTGCCAAAATGAACCACTTCACCCTTACCTGGGTTGAACTCCATCTGCCACTTCTCCACCCAGTCTTGCATCCTACCAATGTCTCACTGCAACTTCTGACATCCCTCCACACTATCCACAACACCTCCAACCAATCAGCAAACTTACCAACCCATCCCTCCACTTCCTCATCCAGGTCATTTATAAAAATCACGAAGAGTAAGTGTCCCAGAACAGATCCCTGGGGCACTCCACTGGTGACCGACCTCCATGCAGAATATGACCCATCTATAACCACTCTTTGCCTTCTGTGTGCAAGGCAGTTCTGGATCCACAAAGCAATGTCCCCTTGTATCCCATGCCCCCTCACTTTCTCAATAAGCCTTGCGTGGGGCACCTTATCAAATGCCTTGCTGAAGCCCATATATACTACATCTCCTGCTCTTCCTTCATCAATGTGTTCAGTCACATCTTCAAAAAATTCAATCAGGCTTGTAAGGCATGATCTGCCTTTGACAAAGCCATGCTGACTATTCTTAATCATATTATACTTCTCCAAATGTTCATAAATCCTGTCTCTCAGGAACTTCTCCATCAACTTACCAATCACTGAGGTTAGACTCACTGGCCTATAATTTCCAGGGCTATCTCTACTCCCTTTCTTGAATAAAGGAACAACATCCACAATCCTCCAATCACATCAAGATACAGTGAAAAGTATTGTTTTGCCTGCTAGCCATACAAATCATACCATACATAAGCACGTCAGATAATAGAACAGAGTGCAGAATATAGTGTTAACAGCTACAGAGAAGGTGCAGACAAGATCAGCCGGAAAGTTCATTTAAAGGTCTGATAACAATGGGAAAGAAGATGTTCTTGAGTCTGTTGGTACATGTTTTCAATTTTGCCTGATGAATGGGATAGAGAACCTGGTGAACTAGTGCAACAAAAATAATCTCTCCCTCAAAGTCAGCAAAACAAAGGAGATTGTCATTGACTTCAGGAAGCATAGTGGAGAACATGCCCCTGTCTGCATCAATGGGACTGAGTAGAAATGGTCAAGAGCTTCAAGTTTTTAGGTATCCAAATCACCAACCTGTCCTGGGCCCCCATAATGACACTATAGTTAAGAAAGTCCATCAATGCCTCCACTTTCTCAGGAGACTAAGGAAATTTGGCATGTTAGTTATGCCTCTTGCCAACTTTTACAGATGCGCCACAGAAAGCATTTTTTCTGGTTGTATCACAGCTTGGTATGGCTCCTGCTCTGTCTAAGACTGCAAGAAAGTACAAAAGGTCGTGAATGTAGCCCAATCCATCAGGCAAGCCAGCCTTCTATCCGTTGACTCTCGTCTACACTTCCCGCTGCCTCGGAAAAGCAGCTAGCATAATTAAGAACTCTATGCACCCTGAGCATATCCTCTTCCACCTTCTTCCATTGGGAAAAGTATACAAAAGTCTGAGGTCACATACCAACCAACTCAAGAACAGCTTCTTCCCTGCTGCCAACAGACTTTTGAACTGACCTACCACGCACTAAGTTGATCTTTCTCTGCACCCTAGTAAGACTGTAACACTATATTCTGCACTCTCTCATTTTCTTCTCTGTGAACAGTATGCTTTGTCTGCTTAGCATCCAAGAAACAGTACTAATACACTGTATACTAATACATGTGACAATAAAGCGAACTAAATCAATGGAAGCAGGTGGAGGAGAATATAAGTGGTCTGGGAGAGATTAGCAGTTATTCCTCAACCAGTATCAACAATGCAAATTATCCAATCATTTGTTTCATCGCTGTTCATGCAAATTTGCTGTGCACAAATTGATGCTGGCTTTCTCTGCACTACAACAAGTGACTATACTTCAGAAGTATATCAGTGTCTGACAAGTACTCTGGGACTATAAGAAAACCACAATATAAAAACAATTTTTCCCATTCTTTTCTGTGGCTTGTTTTGTACAGCTGTGATAACTATTCCAATACTCTCTGTGCTATCTGGTATTACCCAAATTTTATTCATGCAGACAGCAAAAGGGAAACTAGGAGCCCTTCTGCTGGAACAAGGAGCAATGGCGTCATTAAATGGGAGCAACCAAAGAAGTTTCATTTATTCTTATATTCTGTCATGGGATGTCACTGGCTGGGCCCGCATTTATTGCCCATCCCTAATCGTCCTATCAATAAATAATCTGTATTTATAAAAACAAACACAACATTATGGCAACAAAGATAATTCAAGAATATTAATGAGAAGACGGTTTAGGATGGTAAGTAGGATGATGAGATTGTGAGTAATGAATGTGGTAAAGAATTAACTCCTGCTTTGCTTAGCTGTTGTCTGGAGCAAGTCAATAATTATAGATCAGCATATTCATAACAATGCAATGCACTGGGCTTGCCTTGTAAAACTCCATTCAACCTATTTAACAAGATTTCAATCACTTCAAAATGGTGTCGTGGAAAATTCTGCAGTATGGAGGAGAGTGTTTTGAAGTTATTAAGCACAGAATTGGATATTGTGGAAATAATCACTAAAAATCTCAAACTTCATCGCAACTGGGATTCTCTGGTGCCACTGCAGTGAATGGAGTTTTGGCTGGAACACCAAATTCTCCGTTCTCCCTTGCAGTGGAATGGACACAGATGAGATCAGAGAATCTCATCCTAATCCATAATATGACTTAGTCCAACTTATCATTTCACACCCAAGCAAAATACAATTGAAAAATCAATCATGTTTCTGCAGACCGAACAATACAAAAGTGCAGGTGTCTTTTGCACATATTTACCTCAGCTAGCAAAGAAATGGATTGATGAGTCAATACTGAAATCAGAATACAAACCACCAAAGTTAATTACCATCTGCGTTGCTAAGAACTAAAATATCAATAGATACAACAGTAGTGATACTATTAGACAGAGCATTAAAGAATAAATTATTGGAGCTTGTAACAAAGGCAATGTAATAATAGTGGGGGATGTAATAATCAAGTTGGCAAGAGTGGTCAGAAGATAAATTTGTGGAATGTTCTTGTTACAGTTTCTTGGAGCAATAAGTTGTTGAACCAACAAGGGAGAAAGCGATCTTGGATCTAGCATTATGTAATGAAGAAAGATTAATTAGAAATGTTATATTAAAAGTTCCACTGAGAAACAGTAATCATAATACCACTGAATTTCATGTTGTTTGAAAGTGACTGACTTCAATCACAGACAAGAATCATAAAACTTAAACAAAGCCAATTACGTGGGTCTGAGAGGAGAACTAACCAAGGTTAATTGGGTAAAGACACTGAAAAATATGGTGGTAAATGAACAGTGGGAAACATTTAAATAAATAATTCAAAATGTCCAACAGCAATATATTCCATTGAAAAACAAAAGCTCAACAAGGGTTGAACTCACTGAAATTTACAACATTTTTACAGAAAATCACAAGGCAGATGTAGATACGATGTTTCCCCCCCTGGCTGGTGAGTCTAAAATTAGGGGACATAATCTCAGGATAAGGGGTAGGCTATTAAAGATTAAGATGAGGAGGAATTTCTTCACTCAGAGGGGGAATCTTTGGAATTCTCTGCCCCAGAGGGCTGTAGAAATTCAATCACTGAGCATGTTCAAGAAATAAATCTGCAGATTTATTGTAGATTGTGGGCGGCACTGTAGCACAGTGGTTAGCTCTGCTGCTTCACAGCTACAGGGACCTGGGTCGATTCCCGGCTTGGGTCTCTGTCTGTGTGGAGTTTGTGCGTTCTCCTCATGTCTGCGTGGGTTTTCTTTGGGTGCTCCAGTTTCCTCCCACAGCCTAAAGATGTGCGGGTTAGGTTGATTGGCCATGTTAAAAATTGCCCTTTGGTGTACTAGGATGCTTAGGTTAGAAGGATTAGCGGGTAAAATATGTGGGGATATGGGGGTAGGGCCTGGGTGTTTGATTGCGGTCGGTGCAGACTTGATTGGCCAAAGGGCCTCTTTCTGCACTGTAGGGTTCTATGAGTCAATGATAGATGTCTGGAAACTGATGATTTCAAGGGATATGGAGATAGCGCAGGAAAGTGTTTTACTGGATTTCCAAATGGCATTCAATAGGATACGTATAAAAGATTAGAGGGTTATTTAATGGACAGGAAGCAGAGAATGGGCACAAACTGGACATTTTCAAGTTCGCAGGCAGTGAATAATGCAGTGCCACAAGAATCAATGATGGGCCTCACTGTTTTCAACCTACATTAATGACTTAGAATAAAAGACAGAACGTAATGTTTCTAGGTTTGTTGATGATACAAAGCTAGGTGGGAGGAAACATTTGGGAATGACATGACAAGACAAAGAGATAACAACATGCAAAGAGATAACAACAGGTTATGTGAGAGGGCAACAAGATGGCGGATGGAGTATAATGTAGAGAAATGTGAAGTTATTCACTTTGGTCATAAGAATAGAGAAGCAGAATATTTTTTAAAATATGAGAAACTTGTAAGTGCTAATACTCAAAAAGATTGGGTGTGCTCATCAGGATACAAGTACAGTAAGCAATTAGGATGGCAAATGGCACATGGTGGTCTTTATTGCAAGGATGTTGAAGTACAGGAATAAATAAGTCTTGCTACATTTGGGCAGGGTTTTGGTGAGATCACATCTGGAGTAACGTATATCGTATTGATCTCCACACTTAAGAAAGGACATACTTGTATTGTAGGGGGTACAGTAAAGTTTCACTAAATTTGTCTCTGGGGTGACACCAATTGGAGTTGCAGTTAAATCAGGGTTGTCCTATGATGAACGGCTGAATAAATTGGGCCTATATTCTCTAGAGTTCAGAAGAATGTGAGTCAACCTCATTGAAAATGCTTGAATCAAGCAATTCTGAATGGGCTTGATAGGGTGGATGCTGAAAAGTTGTTTCCGCTGTTGAGGGAATCTAAAACATGGGGGCAGAGTCTCAGGATAAGGAATTGATCATTTAGGACTGAAGTGAGGAGAAATTTCTTCACTCAAGGGGCTGTGAATCTTTCCAGCCGGTTGTGGATCCTTCATTTTTGAATACGTTTAAGGCTGAGATTTTGGTCACTCAGGGAACAAAATATGGGGAGCAAGCAGGCAAATGAAGCCAAAGTCCATATTAGCCATGATCATGTTCAATAGTAGAGTAGGCTATGTGGTCTCCTCGTGCTCTTATTGCTTGTGTTCCTGCCAAGGAAGAGTGCCTCTTAATTGAGCATTGAGAAGTGGATTTGTGTACCTGTACTTTACATCCTTCTGTTCCTCTACCCTTTTTAGTTTCTTATTATTCTCCTACAAAATTTACTACTGCAAACTTATCTATGTTGAAGTTCATTTGTCAATCACGCACCCATTCTGTACTTGCCGGTATTTTGTCTGAATTCTCTTTTGTATTAAATGCAAACTCAATTTGGTGTCATCTGTAAATTTTGAAATGATTCTTCTGATTCACAAGTTCAAATCATTTAAGTAAATTGTAACAGTGCTCCTAGCACTGATCTTTGTGGGACATTACCCTTTCTCACCATTTTTCTCTCTGAGTAACTACTACCTTTAACCCCTACTTTCTGTTTTCTGCTTTGTAGCTAGCTTGTTATCCATTCTGCTACTCATCCCGCAAGTTCTGACCTTAGTAATGAGCCTACTATGTTTTACCTTTTCTGTGGCCTTTTGCAAATCCAAATATATTTTGTCTACCACATCAGCTTGAAGTACCCTTTCTATTACTTTTTCAAAGTGTTCAATAAGACCGGGCAAGCATAGTGTTTCCCTTCTGATTTTTTAGATTTATAAAATTACTTCTTTGAGTAAGGACTCCCTATCTTTTCTATCGGTGACATTAAGGTATCTGATCTATAGTTCTCTGTTCTTATTCCATATCCCTTTACAAATATAGAAATCTACCAGTCTGCTACACAGTTCACTTTTCTAATTTCTTTTAATATATGTGGTGGCACTCTTGCTATTTTCCCTCCTAATTTCTTTGAATACATATGTGTGGCATCCCTTCTGGAACATCTTGTTCCTTTAAGTCCTATTCCTAATTTACCACCTCAATTATTTCTTGCTTCAATAGTTTTCTGTGAAAAGTTTTTCTTTAAACTTTTATCACAATGCTCTTTTTTTAAATTCATTCATGGGATGTGGGTGTCGCTGGCTGGGCCACTTCTAAGAGCATTTAAGGGTCAACCACATTGCGGTGGTCTGGAGTCACATACAGGCCAGGCCAGTTAAGCTTGGCCGATTTCACTTCCCTAAAAGGACATTAGTGAACTCGATGGGTTTTTGTGACAATCATTTCATGTTCATCATTAGACTTTTAATTTCAGATTTTTTAAAAATTTAATTCAAATTTCACAATCTGCAATGGTGGGAGTTGAATTCTGTCCCCAGGGCATTACCCTGGGTTTCCAGAATATTAGGCCAGTGACATTATCCCGATGCCACAACCCCCTTTTAAGCATATAACACTGGTTTTATGGGTTCATAGATCTGGAAATCATAGAATCCCTACCATATAGAAGGAGGCCATTCGGCCCATTGAGTCTTTACCAGCCACAATCCCACCCAGGCCCTATCCCCGTAACCCCGCATATTTATCCTGCTAATCCCCCTGACACTAGGGTCAATTTAGCAGGCCAAATAACCTAAACCGCACATCTTCAGCCTGTGGGAGGAAACCGGAACACACCTGGAGGAAAGTATCATAGCTGAAACAGATACTGCTAAATTGATGCTTTCATTAACAAACATTAACTCAGCAAAACTACTGACTTGTGGAAGAGACACTTACAAGGAATAAAATGAAATCTCCACAATTCACCAGTGTGGAGCATATGTTTCCATGCTGCAGGAGGAAAGCTGTTTAAAAAAGATATCAAAGGCTCAACATATTTTACAGGATAGATTACATCTGAGACATTAAGAACCAACGGAACATACTTAGAACCAAGTCAGACGTAAATCAATGCACAAAAAGGAAAGAATACAATCCCCCGAAATAGGTCATTAGGACTGGGAGCAGTTAGTGGAAGAGAGACCATAGGTTACCAAAACAAACACTGAAATAGATACCACCAAAGGGAAAGAAATAATCTGGCAGCCTGAGGTTTGGGACTGTGTCATGGAAAAGGATTTGCCTTGGATAAATGTGAACCAGATACACATCCCTCAAGTGTGCAGTGACAGAATAAGGTGCCAACTGATGATGGTCCAATGGACCTCCACTGGTGCATGAAATCTTGAATTGCCATTAACTCTAAAAATGGTAAAAAGATGCAGATTTTCTTCACTGTTACTTATAGTTTGATGCCACAGTCATTGCTATTAATGGAGGAAGATGTTCCGTTAAGTTTTGCCCTTTGCAAAGTCAGAGCAAAATATGTGGCAGGTGGAATAAACCAAAAATGTTTCTGATCCCCCAGCGCCTAAATGAACTGGGAGTGAATACTGGAAAATGATACACCACATGAGCCTTCATTCCTGACACACACTCCCAGTGGATGAGGCTCCCTACTGGGAGTGTAAAATTAGAAAATAATACCTTGAACTTTTAGTACAGATGTAAGCATAGAATTCTGAAGCAAATCTCCATTTTCAACAATTCTGAGATGGTAGTGGAAGAACTGCTCCTAATCAAAGCCTTTCTCAGCCCAACTAATTCTATTTGCCTTTTTATGGCTAGTGTTGCAAATTAGTGCCATTCATGGATAAAAATGTCTGCTGTTGACGTGTAATCCCACTCCTATGGAATCAGGCTGCTTGTGTTATTTTTATGTGTTCTGAACTTGTGAAAAAGAGGAAACATTCATTAAATCTCAATTGAATGTGAGTGCAGGTGGCAAGGATGAATGAATCATGCGCTAATTCACCATGCCAAAATAAGAGAAGAACAAAAAGAACAAAATCAGCCTGGGAAACAGGCCCTTCGGCCCAACGAGCCCGCGCTGCCATCTCAACACCACCAGTCCCCCTCTCCCCCCATGAGCCCTGTCTAATGTTTTATGGCCATCCAGATTGAGGGAATCTGATTTAGGGACAATTTATTCCTGCCAATCAGCCTAACAGCACATCTTTGGGGTGTGGGAGGAAACTGGAGCACCCGGAGAAAACCCACGCAAGCACAGGGAGAATGCGCAAACTCCCACAGACGCCGGCCCAAATCCATGTGTCTGCACAGCAATCAGCGATAGTCACTGAGCTGTCATCTTGCCCAGTATCTGGTCCAGTTTAGGCACACACTAACGACATGAAGCACTAGGCCAATCTCGAACAACCAAGAGCAGCCCCAGTACGACCCATCGCGTGTATGCCCCTCGTTGGACACGAGGTGGACCGACTTAAAGCCTGTGAATGAAAAGAGAAAAAACATTATTATCATAGCATATCCATTTACATTACCAGGGACGCCTCAATGCTAATGACCCTTATTTAAAACAATCTCCTATATCCACCCATCTCCAACCCAGTCATGTGCCTATGTAAGTTACTCTTAAATGACTCTAGTGTGTTTGCCTCTACCACCTTACTTGGCAGAGCATTCCATACCCCCACTAGCCTCTGTGTGAAAAACCTCCCTCTAATATCTGTGTTGTACCTCTCCCCCCTCACCTTAAGTCCATGGCCCCTTGTCCTACGTGTCTCTATCATAGGAAATAGCTTACCTCTGTTTACTCTATCTATACCCTTCATAATCTTATATACCTCTATTAGATCCCCCCTCAGTCGGCATCTTTCAAGGGAAAAGAGCCCCAATTTCTTCAATCTTTCCTCATACCCCAGTCCTTCCATACCAGGCAACATCCTGGTAAACCTCCTGTGCACTCTCTCCAGAGTCTCCACGTCCTTCCGGTAGTAAGGCGACCAGAACTGGACACAGTACTCTAAACGCGGCCTAACTAACATTCTGTACAACTGCAACATTAGACTCCAGCTCTTATATTCTATACCCCTTCCTATAAAGGCTAACATACCATAGGCTTTCTTCACCACACTCTCCACTTGCACTGCCACCTTCAAAGACTTGTGCACTTGCACCCCCAGGTCTTGCTGCGATTCTATACTCCTTACGGGCTTACCCTTTACCATATAACTCCTCCCTACATTATTCTGGCCAAAATGCATCACTTCACATTTATTCGGATTAAACTCCATTTGCCATGTATCTGTCCAATCAACCAGCCTATCAATATCCCGCTGTATTGCCAGACACTGCTCCTCACTGCCTGCCAATCCAGCCATCTTGGTGTCATCAGCAAATTTGCTGATCACACCACCTACTCCCTCTTCCAAATCATTTACATACACTACAAAGAGAAGAGGTCCCAGTACTGAGCCCTGCGGCACACCACTAGTGTGTCCCTAAATTATTTCTTTTAAACAAGTAGAAAGCCATATATCTCATACCCCAATCGTTTTGTCAATTTGATAACAATAGATCTTTTTTCTAGCTGCTTGGTAGTAGAGAGGAACTTTGGCAACTAGTCGTTGAGCTGGAGACTGACCTGCAGACACTAAAACATTTTGATTTGATTTATTATTGTCACATGTATTAGCATACAGTGAAAAGTATTGTTTTTTGTGTGCTATGTAGACAAAGCATACCATTCATAAAGAAGTAAAGAACAGAGTGCAGAATGTAATGTTACAGTCATAGCTAGGGTGTAGAGAAAAATCAACTTAATACAAGCTAAGTCCATTCAAAAGTCTGATGGCAGCAGGGAAGAGGCTGCTCTTGAGTCAGTTGGTACGTGACCTCAGACTTTTGGGAGGGAGGGAACTATTTGGATGCTTTGTTTCAGGAGGCTATCACAGCTCTTAGAATAAGGTCTTATGGTTTGGAAAGTGGTCAGGGACAGGTGGATGTTACTGCAGCTGAGGCAGATAAAGGGTTGTAGAGGACAGGAATGCATGAATGTCAGTTTCTGCAATTATCCAATAGATTTGAGGTTCTTTCAGTTTGATCAGATGAAAGTGGGGGCTGCAGGGTGGTTGAGCCGACTGACACTTGCGCAGGAAGTCATTCAACTATGGAGAGCACATAAGAATGCAATGGTAGTAGGGGACAATATTGTGATGAGGATTGACACTGTTCTACATAGCAAGGAGCGAGAGTCCAGATGGCTGTGTATCCTGCCCAATGCCATCCGCTCAAGGCTGGACAGGTACCTGCAGAGACAGGGGGAGGATCCAGTAGTTATGATCCATGTAAAGGCCAACAACATAGACAGGATGAGGAAGAAGGTTCTGCAAAATCACCAAATTAAGAAGCAGAACCTCAAAGATAATAATTTCTGGATTATTACCTGGATTATTACCTAAGACCTGAGTCTTATTTGACATAGGACAAATAAGATTAGGGGAATTAATGCTTGGCCTAAAGACTGGCTGCAGGATATGATTTGATTTTGATTTGATTTATTATTATCACATGTATTAGTACACAGTGAAAAGAATTGTTTCTTGTACACTATACAGACAAGCCAAACTGTATGTAGAGAAGGAAAGAGAGATTACAGAATGTAGTGTTACAGTCACAGCTAGGATAGAGGGAAAGATCAACTTAATGTGAGGTACGTCCTTTCAGAAGTCTGATGGCAGCATGCAAGAAGCTGTTCTTGAGTCAATTGGTACATGTCCTCAGACTTTTGTATCTTTTTCATGATGGAAGAAGGTGGAAAAGAGTAAGTCCAGGGTGCACGGGGTCCTTATTTATGCTGGCTGCTTTTCTGAGGCAGGGGGAAGTGTAAACAGTGTCAATGGATGGAAGTTGGTTTGAGTGTTAGACTGGGCTTCGTTCATGATCCTTTGTAATTTCTCGCAGTCTTGGACAGAGCAGGAGCCATACCAAGCTGTGAAAGAACCAGAAAAAAATGCTTTCTCTTTAAAAGTTGGTGAGAGTTGTAGTGGACATGCCAAATTTCCTTATTCTTCTGCAAAAGTAGAGGCGTTGGTGGGCTTTCTTAACTATAGCATCGGCATGGAGGGGCTAGGACAGATTATTGGTGATCTGGACACCTAAAAGCTTGAAGCTTTCAACCATTTCTACTTCATCTCCATTGATGTAGACAGGAGCATGTTCTCCTTTATGCTTCCTGAAGTCGATGATTATCTCCTTCATTTTGTTGGCATTGAGGGAGAGATTATTGTCATCACACCAGTTCACCAGATGCTCTAAATCTTTCCTGTATTCCATCTCGTCATTGTTTGAAAGCTGAACCATTATGGTGGTGTCATCAGCAAACTTGAAAATTGAGTTGGAGGGGAATTTGGCCATACAGTCATAGGCGTATAAGGAGTATAGTAGAGGGCTGAGAACACAGCTTGTGGGGCACCTGTGTTGAGGATGATTGTGGAGGAGATGTTGTTGCCTACCCTTCCTGATTGTGATCAGTGAGTTAGGAAGTTCAGGATCCAATTGCAGAGGGAGGAGACAAGCCCAAGACATGGAGTTTGGAGCTGAGTTTTGCAGGAATAATGGTGTTGAAGGGTGAGTTGTAATTGATATTTACCCACATTTTCCAGGGTTGAGTGTAGGCCAGGGAGATGGCATCTGCTTTGGACCTTTTGCAGTGGTAGGCAAACTGTAGTGGATCCAGGCAATCTGGGAGGCTGGAATTAATTTGTGCCATGACTAACTTTTTGAAGCACTTCATAATGATGGAGGTTAGAGCCATTAGCTGACAGTCATTAAAGCACACTGCTTGGCTTTTCTTAGGTACTGGGATGATGGTCATCTTCTTGAAGCAGATAGAGACCTCAAATTGTTGTAAAGAGAGGTTGAAGATGTCTGTGAATACCTCTGCCAGATGATCCACGCAGGATCTGACTGCATGTCTGGGTCCCCCATCCAAGTCAGTCCTTTTCCATAGATTGCTCTGGACTTGAAAGGTTACTCTGACGTCTGCGATGGTGACCTCGGATATAGGTTTGTCCAAGGCTTTTGGAGTGGAGGGCATGCTCTCGCTGACCTCTTGCTCAAAATGGGCACAGAATACACTGAGCGCATCAGGCAGGGGTGCGTTGGAGCCGACGATTTTATGTGCCTTCATTTTGTAGCTGTTATGTCATGCAGACTTCGCCATAGTCCATGGGGTTCGTGTGGCTAGCCTGGGACTCTATCTTGGTCCGGTGTTATCTTTTGGCATCTATGATGGATATCCTTAGATCATGTCTGACTTTCTTGTATAGGTCAGGATCGCCTGACTTGAACGCTTCAGACCTGTACTTCAGTAAGCGGTGGATATCCCTGATCATCCATTGTTTCTGGTTGGGAAACATGTGGATTTGCTTTTTTGGCACACGGTCTTCTACATACTTACTAATGAAACCAGTTACTGTAGTGGTGTACTTGTTCAGACTGGTCGCAGAGTTTTTAAATACTGACCAGTCTACTGACTCTGAGCAGTCCCATGGGAGTTCATCTGATTCCTCAGAACAACATTGTATGAATTTCTTTGACAGATTCTCCTGTTACAGTTTTTGCTTGTAAGCAGGAACAGGAGCACAGCCTTCTGGTCTGATTGGCGGCAATAGAGCAGTAGACATGAATGATATTTGTGTAGCAGTGGTCTAGGATGCTTGGATGAGGGGTGACCATTTGGAGGTTTATAAAATCATGGAGGGGCATAGATAAGGTGAATACCCAAGGTCTTTTCCCCAGGGTAGGGGAGTCCAGTACAAGGGATAGATTTAAGGTGAGAGGGGAAAGATTTAAAAGGGACCTGACAGGCAACTTTGTCACATGGAAGGTGGTGCGAATATGGAAAGAGCTGCCAAAGGAGGTGATAGAAGGGGGTACAATTGCATACTTAAGATAAATTTGAACAGGTACATGGATGGGAAAGGTTTAGAGGAATATGGGCCAAACACAGGCAAATGGCACTAGTTCAGCTTAGGAAGCCTTGCCATCATGGATAAGTTGGGCCGAAGGGCCTGTTTTTGTGTTGTATATCTCTATGACTATGTGTAAGTTGGTTCCAGTTTGTGGGGCACTGGCATCATTCCTGAGGATAAATGTACCGTTTGGATAGTCTACACCTGAATCATGCCAGGGCTGATGATATAGAAAGCTGCATAACTAGGGAAGTAGGGAGATTTTTAAACTAAGTAGTGGGAACAAGGGATCAAATTTGGCTCTGATGAAGAGCCATCCAAACTTGAAACGTTGGCTCTATTCTCTCTCCATAGATGCTGTCAGACCTGCTGAGATTTTCCATCATTGCTGTTTTTGTTTCAGATTCCAGTATCTGCAGTAATTTGCTTTAAATAAATTTGAGAAGATGCGTTATAAACAGTAGAGACAAGGCAAGAGAGAAAGCTACAAATGCTGGTGCGGTGGCACAGAGGCACAGTTGTCTCACGGCGCTGGGTACACGGGTTCGATTCCTGGCTTGGGTCACTGACTGCAGAGTGTGCACATTGTCCCTGTGACTGCGTGGATTTCCTCCAGGTGCTCGTGTTTCCACCCACAGTCCAAAAGATGTGCTGGTTAGGGACATTGGCCATGATAAATTCTCCCTCAGTATATCTGATCAGGTGCAGGAATGTGGCAACTAGGGGATTTTCACAGTAACTTCATTGCAGTGTTAATGTAAGTCTACTTGTGACATGAATAAACAAATTTGAAAACTTTAAAATATATATGGAAAATGATAAATAGACTGGGACAGAGATTACAAATCCAATATTAAAATACCAGGTAAGGCTAGATGATAAAAGGACAAAACTAGATGTTTTGTATCTAAACACATAGCATTTGAGACAAAACAGATGAACTGATAGCAACAATAGAAATCAATAAGTACAATCTTATAGTCATTGCAGAGACATGAATACAGTATGACGTTGATTGAGAGCTGAATGTGACATTAAGGATGGACAGAAAGTCAAACAAAAATGGAGCATTGGTTCTTTTAATTAAAAATGGTTTTAACACACTAGAGAGAATGACTTAAGTTCAGGAAACCAAGATGTAATAGTAGTTTGGTTGAGATGAGAAATTATAAAAGCACTTGGTGGAAATGGTGTGCAGGCCCCCTATATTGTAAATATATGTCAGGATAGAATATAAAAGAAGCAATAATAGGAGCTTGTCCGAAAGGTACAACAAAAATTATGGGGGGTTTTAATCTACATAGAGATTGGAAAAATCAGATGGGCAAAGGTAGCATAAATTAAGTGTTCATAGAATGTTTTTGAAATAGTTTCTCAGAACAACATATTCTGGAGCCAACCAGAGGGCAGACTATACTAGACCTGGCATTGTTAGGATTAATTCATAACCTCATAGTGAAGGTGCTCCTAGGTAGCAGTGATCATAATATGATTAAATTTTACATTTAGTTTAAGAGAGAAGAATGTGTCCAGGATTAGTATTCTAAATGTAAATAAAGGCAATTATGAAGGCATGAAGGTAGAGCTGGCTGAAGTGAACTGGCTAATGTGCTTAAGGAATAGATCAACAGATGTTCAGTGGCAGACATTGAAAGGGATATTTTAGTATACACAGAATATACACATTCCAATGAGAAAGAAAATTTCCAAGGTGAGGGCCTGTCATCTGGGGTTAACTAAAAAGTGAAACAGTATTAAACTTAAAGGAAAAGTAAATATTTATGCAAAGATATGTGGCAGGTCAGAAGATTGGGATGAATATAATGAACATCAAGGAATAACAAAAAGACTGACAAGGAAGAAAAACTAGAGTATGAAAGAAAGATGGGTTTGAATACAAAGGTGGACAGTAAGAGTTTCTATAGATATTTAAGAAAAGAGTAAACAAAGTGAGTATTGGTCCCACAGAAAGTACATCTTGGGAATTTATAATGGAAAGCTATGGCAAATGAATTAAACAGGCTTTTGCATTGGTCTTCACTATAAAGGACAGAAATAGCTACATTAGAAATGGAAGGGAGGAACATTCAATCATCAGAAAAGTGGCATTGAGCAAATTGGGTCTGTAAGTTGGCAAATCTCCAGGTCCAGATGGAATTCACCCTAGTGTCCTGAAAGATGTCATTAAAGTGGTAGTTGATGCATTGGTTTTAATTTTCTAAAATTCCCTACATTTGGAGAAGGTTCTGTTGGATTTGAAGATAGTAAATTCCTTTATTCATGAAGGAAGGGAGACAGAAAGCAAGAAACTTTAGGCCAGTTAGCCTTACATCTGTCATAAGGAAAATGTTTGAAGCCAATATTAAAGATGTTATAACAGGGCACTTGGAAAAAAAACCAAACAGTCAAGCAGCGTTAACATGGTTTTGTGAAAGGAAAAATATGTTTAACTAATTCATTAGCGTTCTCTGAAGGAGTCAGACGTGCTATGGATAAAAGGGATCCGGTGAATGATCTGTACTTAGAATTCCAGAAAACATTTGATAAGGTATCACATCAATGGTTATTGAATAAAATAAAAGCTCATTGTAACACATTTGCATGGATTGAAGATTGGCTAGCTGACAGGAAATAGAAAGTTAGCATCTATGAGTCTTTTTCTGGTTGGCAGGATGTGAAAAGTCGTGTGCCACAGGAATCAGTACTGGGGACTCAACTTTATACAATTTATACAAATAACTTGGATGAAAGGACTGAAGTATGGTTGCTTATTTGCTGACTACAAAAAATTGGTAGGAAACTATGTTGTGAAAAGGACAATGAAGTCACAAAGGGACATAGATAGATAAAGCGAATGGGCAAAAATCTGGCAAATGGAGAAAATGGGGCAATTGTGAAATTGTCCATTTGGTAGGAAAAATAAAAAATGGTTAAAATGCAGAGCTCTGCGTTACAAAGAGATCTGGGTGTCCAAATGTATGAATCACAAAAGGCTAGTGCATACATACAAAAAGCTGAGTGAGTGGGTGAGGACCTGGCAGATGGAGTATAATGTTAGCCAATGTGAGGTTATCCACTTTTGTTGAAATAATAGTAGGAGGGATTATTACTTAAAAGGCGAAAAGCTGCAGCATGCTACGGTGCAGAGGGACCTGGGGGTCCTTGTGTATGAATCGCAAAAACCCAGTCTGCAGGTGCAGCAGGTGATCAAGAAGGCGAATGGAATGTTGGCCTTTATAGCGAGGGGGATAGAATATAAAAGCAGGGAGGTCTTGCTGCAACTGTACAGGGCACTGGTGAGGCTGCAGCTGGAGTACTGTATGCAGTTTTGGTCGCCACATTTGCAATAGGATATATTGGCCTTGGAGGGAGTGCAGAGAAGGTTCACTAGGCTGATACCGGAGATGAAGGTGTTAGCCTATGAAGAGAGACTGAATAGACTAGGTCTGTACTCGTTGGAGTTTAGAAGGCTGAGGGGGCATCTTATAAAGACATATAAGATAATGAAGGGGCTAGATAGAGGAGAGGCAGAGAGATTCTTCCTGCTTAGAAAGGATAGCAGAAATAGAGGGCGCAGCCTCAAAATAAGGGGGGGGGGCGGGGGAGTAGTTTAGTTCGAAGTTGAGGAGGAACTTCTTCACTCAAAGGGTGGTGAGTCTCTGGAATTCTCTGCCCACTGAAGTGGTGGAGGCTCCCTCGCTGAATATATTTAATCATGGGTAGATAGGTTTCTGATAGACAAGGGAATTAAGGGTTATGGGGAGAAAGCGGGAGAGTGGAACTGATCCACTTCAGATCAACCATGATCTTGTTGAATGGCGGGGCAGGCTCGAAGGGCTAGATGGCCTATTCCTGCTCCTATTTCTTATGTTCTTATGTACCCAATTAATTAGGAAAGCAAAGAGAATGTAATAATTTATTGTGACGGGAATTGATTATAAAGGTAGGGAGGTTATACAGGGCATAGGTGAGGCCATATTGGGAGTATTGTGTACAGTATTGTTCTCCTTATTTAAGGAAATAAATAAATACATTAGAAGCAGTTCAGAGAAGGCTTACTCGACTAATACCTGGAATAGGCAGATTGTCTTATGGGGAAAGGTTGGAGAGGTTAGGCTTGTATCCACTAGAGTTTAGAAGAGTAAGAGATGACTTCATCGAAACCTTTTAAATCCTGAAGGGTATTGACAGGGTGAAGAAGATGCTTCTTCTTATGGAAGAATCTAGAACTAGGGGTCACTGTTTAACAATAAAGAGTCACTCACTTAAGACAAAGATGAGGAGAAATGTGTTTTCTCTGGGGAGCGTGAGTCTCTGGAACTCTTTTCCTCAAAATGCAGTGGAAGCAGAATTTTTGAATATTTGATAGATTCTTTATTAATAGAGTGAAAGGTTAATGGTGATAGGCAGGAATGTGAGATGGGGTTACAATGAGATCAGCCACAACCTTATTGCAGAGCAGGCCCGAGGGGTTAAAAGGCCTTCTTCTGCCCCTAACTCATGTTTGCATGTTTGTATGTAGAACTTGAGTATGATGGAAAAAAGAAGCATACTGTTGAAGTTTCTTGTCTTACACTCATCAGAACAAATTCAGAAGAATAGCAAATTTCAAAGGTAGCAACAATTTACATTACAATTTATTCTGCATGAAAAAAAGGGCACAGATTGGTTGGTTGACTCTGGTTGATCAAGATGCTGCCATGGTGAATGCACAAGGGGACTATTGTCTAATATAAGACTGATTCAGAGGATTCTCTTATTTAGCACAATGCCTATCTTTTTCAATCGAAATGCGGTCATGATAGAAGTGTGGAGACAGGTCAGGAGGAGTAGATGAAACAATCAGGAGTCCGGCAACTCAAAGTTGCCAACCCTAATTCTAAATTCTTTGATGGTGAACTGAAAAGAATCACAATGACAAAATCCCCTCAATTACATTTAGTGTTTAGCCTTTAATTGGCCCCCATTTTGAAACATCTGTCATAATTTAACCTATAGTGACATCAACTTAAAGCCCCAAATATATCTTTGCCAGGTATTTTTTGTGTCAGTGCTCCTGTGACTTACCAAATATGGACACCTAGAAATTCAGTAGGTGGGATTTTAAGGCCTCTCTCATCCCAAAACCATAAAATCCCACCTGAAGTCACTGGACCTTTCCATTGTCTGCCTCTCGCTGGCTCCGGTTCCAGTGATGGGTGGGACGGGTGTCTCCAGTTGTTGCTATTCAGATAATTAATTTTAATATTCAGGAAATCAAAGACCAGGGTACAGAATTTCACATTTTGATCTCCCAGCATGTAGCAGGATGTCCAAAATTGCCACCCCGTAGAATAGGTACAACCTAATTCTCCTACTTCAATCTATGTTCGCGTTTTAAGGCCTATTTTTATTTCAACAGCAATCACTTACTGACTTCCAAATACATGAATATTTCCTCATCAAGTCCTATTCAGAGAAATTCTTATCAAGTGTCCACATCTAAACAACTAGTCTGTCTATTCTCTCCAAATATGTTGCCTCACCTGTTTTCCAAGATTCTCTGTTTTTGTTTCCCCATTCACACAACCTGTCCATGTTCCCAGCCACATATAATAGCAGCAGACAAATACTCCCAGGACTATGAGTCTCTCCACCTTGCCTTGAGGCGTGAATATTAACCACTTTGTAGATAACATTTAGAAACTGATATTAACCCTGTGTGTGAGGCTCACATACAAACTTTAAGTGAGTGCATGAATTGGTCAAATGCTTGAGTGGATTATCACAGCCAGTTCTTAGTGAGTTTTCCACAGTGAAGGATTCCTTCCCCTTTGCAAAGACTATACACAACCTACATGTTGATAACAATGCCTTGTCGATGCGTTTGTTCAACATTGTGAGCTTATTTATGAACCTTCTGCTGAAGGTAGCCATCAACATATATGCCACTCCGTCACTGCAATATAAACCCGTTAGGCTGAATTTTACAATCCCCTCTCTTTGCCAAGGTTATGGCTGGGAAAGTGGGCATAAAATTACTAAGATGGCCATCTCACTGGGCTCTCACCCACCCCAACCTCTCCGCAATTTTACAGTGAGACAGATTAAGCCATGTCTGCCCACACCCCCACTCCTCCCCCATGCCTTGCCCCAACTGAAGCCCTTAAGTGTCCAATTAATGACCACTTAAGATTTGTTTCCCATCCAGCCTCAATTTTCAGGCTGGCAGAAAGAGTTCGGGGTGGGGGGAGACCAGAAAAATTAATTCAGCCTTGGATGGGAAGCAGGTAGGATAGGGTAGGATAGGGTTGGTGGCAATGTATCTCCATCAAATGCCTCATTTTTAACATTAGGCAAAAGGCCAGGCCTTATGCTTTCTTCATCCTAGGCCTCTGCATCAACACCCCTATATTCTGCCCAATTCCCATCCTCGCCCTGAGATCCCCAAAACCTCTCTGGTCCTGGACTCCAGGGACTTTGGGTGGGATTTTACAGCTTTGCTCGTCCCAAAATTGTAAAATTCTTCCTGAGGTCAATAGACCTTCCCATTATCTGCCCCTCACCTGCTCCGATTCCCGTGGTGGTCAGGACAGTAAAATTCTGGCCTTATACTCTGGGGACAGCTTGTAGTCCCAGTCTTGTCCACTGCACTTTCTGGCACTGTTGGGATTAAAGAGCAGCTAATTAGATTAACTGACAGCTCTCTGAGGCAGGATTTCCCCCTGAATGAGGAACTCCTTGGAATGGGCTGTCAGGCACCCAGTATCAGCAAGCATCCGTGTTTGCCATTGATCCTTTGCTGGCAGGAAGGGAAACTCCTCCATCTAAAAAACCCTGGCCATTGTCATTTTCTGAGTTTGTAGTCACTGAACTTACGAAGTTAGCAACTCGTGCAATCATGTTGAGTTTGAATGTATGTATGCCTATGCTATTGCCATGGGATCCCCTGTAGGTCAGGCTCTCTGTA
Source organism: Carcharhinus amblyrhynchos (assembly GCF_965287045.1). Lineage (NCBI taxonomy): Eukaryota > Metazoa > Chordata > Chondrichthyes > Carcharhiniformes > Carcharhinidae > Carcharhinus > Carcharhinus amblyrhynchos. Next base: position 43,091,346 of record NC_137327.1, on the reverse strand, counting down.
ATATTTTCATTGGCTATTACGGGAAAGACATTTTTGATAGAATGAGCCTAAACTCCTACCTTGTGTATATTCCCAGTACATAGTTGACATGTTCACAATCCATGAAACTGCAGCCATATGTAAGGGTTTCCTAACACATCTTAATATGTACCATCCCACATTCAAATTCACTTTTGAGATGGCGCAGTCTAACATGTGTCCTTTTCTTGATGTATTAGTTGAGAAGTCCACTAATGGGTTCTCCATTAATGTCTATCACAAGTCTACCGTCACCTATTAATATACTTCTTAGGATTCATGTTGCATCCTGGGCTGTAATATTGACCCTATCAGCAATCCTGTAAACAGGGCCCTACACAGTAAAAAGTCTGACAACACCAGGTTTAAGTCCAACCGATTTATTTGATAGTAAACTCACTAGCTTTCAGCTAGTGAGCTAGTGAGTTTACTGAGCTAGTGAGTTTACTATCAAATAAATCGGTTGGACTTAAACCTGGTGTTGTCAGACTTTTTACTGTGTTTACCCCAGTCCAACACTGGCATATCCAAAACAGGGCGCTAGCCATTGCTCAGCCAGCAAACTTGACACAGAAATCAAAGCTTTCCTGCAGGCTATCCAAATTGTTCACTGTGTGTAGTGAAAACTTGCAAGAAGTTCAAAAACTTTCACTTTCAGATGTGAAAAATGACCAGTAAAGGCAAAGTACCACAGTCCCTGACACAGCAGGTTAAGCATTTTCAGTCGGTTGCTATGCACTGGCTATACGAGTGGTATTTTTCACGAATGAGATCCTGCAGATAACAATATGTATCCACCTAACTATACTGTCCCCTACTGAATTTGCATGCATTTTCACTCCCCCACTTGAATGGTCCTCTGCAACATGTAGCTGTGCTCATCCACCTTGCGGTCTCTGTTCTTGTTCAAATAAGTTGGAAGTACACCAAATCTATTGGACAATTAAAGGGCTGAGGCTCCTCTGTTGCTACCTTCTGGATGCTCACACTACCTCTTTTAGAGTCACATCCTCCTAACTGTCCATAACCATGGACCAAATTGGAAATAAGTTAGCTTAAGTGGGTGTGAACGCCTCCTGGAAAAAGGAATCCAGGTAACGCTTCCACTTGATATCTTGTAGTTCAGACTCTAGCTCATTAACTCTGATCCAAATTTTCTCGAGCTGCAGGTACTAACTGTAGATGTGGTTTCCATGGATGTTCACCAGCTCTCACAGATTACAGCAAGGTTCTGTTCCCTGAAGACTGGGGGTCTAATTTTCTTTGCCCTCTTCACTGTCAGATTAGATTACCTGAAGGTGCAGGAATACAGTTTGGAGTAATCAGGGTGTGCATCAATAACAGGGAAGAAGGTATGGCCAAAATAAAACATAAACTAGAAACATGCAAGCCCTCTCCTATGCAGCCACGTACCTGGTCATCAGATGCAAGGTGCTCTTGGTGTTGCCATACAAGGCATAGGCTCAGCTCAGCCAGTTCCTACGCCAGGACAGTCACCTGAATCATCTTTGTCTTCAGGTCAAAAATAGCTGTGGCTTTGGAGAGGGTGCAAAGAAGGTTTATCAGGACATTGCCTGGTCTGGAGAGTTTTAGGTATGAGGAGAGGTTGAATGAACTCATTGTTTTCACAGGAAAAACGAAGGCTGAGGAGCGACCTGACAGAAATCTACAAAATTATGAGAGGCACAGATAGCGTGGATAGACAGAGGCAGTTTCCTAGGGTGAAAGACTCAGCTACAAGAGATCACAAGTTTAAGATGAGAGGTGGTAAGTTTAGGGGAGATGTGCGAGGCAAGTTTTTCACACAAAGGGTTGTAGGTGTCAGGAACACACTGCCAATGGAGGTGGTGGAAGCAGGCATGTTAGCAATGTTCAAGGTGTATCTTGATAGTCACATGGATGGGAAGTGATCAGAGGCATAGAAACCGTATACCAGTGCAGGTTTGGTGGGCTGAAGAGCCTGTTCCTGTGCTGTATTGTTCTTTGTTCTTCCTTGTTCATGGATATAATGTACAAATCTCCAGATGTGATTGGGGAGGGGAGAGAATGGAAACATGCCCAACTTTAACCTCATCCTGTGTACAAGGCTGGGAAACAGAAAGAAATCTCACAATACTGGCTTAAATTCCAACAAGTTTATTTGTAGTAAACGCCCCAAGCTTTCGGAACACATTGTTCCTTCGTCAGGCGAGTGGGAGTTCTGATCACAAACACGGCATAAAGACACAAACTCAATTTACATGCATAATGATTGGAATGTGAGTCTTTACAGCTAATCAATTCTTAAAGGTACAGACAATGTGAGTGGAGAGAGCTTTAAGCACAGGTTAAAGAGATGTGTATTATTTCCAGACAGAAAAGTTAGTGAGATTTTGCAAGTCCAGGCAAGTCGTGGGGGTTACAGATAGTGTGATATGAACCCAAGGTTCCGGTTGAGGCCATCCCCATGTGTGTGGAACTTGGCTATCAGTTTCTGCTCAGCGACTCTGCATTGTTGTGTGTCATGAAGGCTGCCTTGAAGAATGCTTACCCAAAGATCAGAGGCTGAATGCCCGTGACTGCTGAAGTGTTCCCCAACAGGAAGAGAACAGTCTTGCTTGGTGATTGTCGAGCGGTGTTCATTCATCCGTTGTCGTAACGTCTGCATGGTCTCCCCAAGGTACCATGCCTTGGGACATCCTTTTCTGCAGTGTATCAGGTAGACAACGTTGGTCGAGTTGCAAGAGTATGTCCCCTGTACCTGATGGATGGTGTTCTCACGTGAGATGATGGCATCCGTGTCGATGATCCGGCACGTCTTACAGAGGTTGCTGTGGCAGGGTTGTGTGGTGTCGTGGTCACTGTTCTCCTGAAGGGTGGGTAGTTTGCTGTGAACAATGGTCTGTTTGAGGTTGTGCAGTTGTTTGAAGGCAAGAAGTGGGGGTGTGGGGATGGCCCTGGCGAGATGTTCATCTTCATCAATGAGACGTTGAAGACTCATCCTCTGCATAATTAGAAGTGCAGAAGAAAAAAGTTCAGGAAGAAAGTGGGAATCATAGTGAAATATTTCCTCTTTATTTGAAACTGTTTTTTTGATTGCTTATGTCAATTAGGATTTCTATCTAATACTGTAGTAAAATTACTTCCTACATCAAAGCAGTTTCCTTGTTGTGATATTAAACTCTGTCTGTGCCTCACATTGTGAACATCTTATAAGATTCTTGGCTCAGAGACCTATTTCTTGAAAACAGAGTGTTCTAAGGACCAAAAGGCTATCCTGGTGGTGAGGATCCTCCTTTTACTATATCTGCTAGTCTATTATTTACTGAGATTGTTGCTGTTTTAACTTACTGCACTGTATTGCTTCTCTAACTGCTTGCCTAGGGATAAGAATTGCATTATTTCTGATAATTATGATTATAGAATGTGTAGCACGGCGGCACAGTGGTTAGCACTGCTGCCTCACAGTACCAGGGACCCAAGTTCAACTCTTGGCTTGGGTCACTGTTTGTACGGAGTCTGCATGTTTTCCCAGTGTCTGTGTGGGTTTCGTCTGGGTGCTTTGGTTTCCTCACACAGTCCAAAAGATGTGCTGGTTAGGTGCATTGGCCACGCTAAATTGACCCTTTGTGGCAGGGGGATTAACAGGATTATTATGTGGGGTCATGGGATGGGACCTGAGTGGGATTGCTGTTAGTGCAGACACAATGGGCCAAATGGCCTCCTTCTGCGCTGTAGGGATTCTATATTTCTATAATCATGAAAGGACATCAAATGTCATGAAGAAACAATTTCCATTTATCTTTGTGTCCTCAAGACATCCCAAAACACTTTGCAACTAATGAAATACTTTTGAAGAGTAGGTGCCGCTGTAATGCAAATAAAATGCAGCAAGTGTGTGCAGAAAATTAGATGACTGATTAATTCATCATATTTTGGTGGGGGGTTGGTTAGCGCAGATGACTGGATGGCTTGTTTGTGATGCATAATGACAGTGTGGATTCAATTCCTATACCAGTTGAGGTTATTTATGAAGGCCTCCTGAGGTGTGGTGATGCTCAGGTTAAATCACCACCAGTCAGCTCTCCCTTATGGTCATCTGGGACTATGGCAATTTTACCTTTTTTCACTTGGTACTCAAGGTGTCAGCCCCAAAGATAAGGTAGCATAGTGGTTACTAGGCTAGTAATCCAGAGATTAGGATTTATGATCTTGAGCTATGAATTCAAAGACCATCATAGCAGCTGAGGAATTGGAATTCAGATAATTAAATCAATCTGGAACACAAAACTGGCATCAGTAATGGTGACTATCCAAACTTAAAAACCCAGTCTGATTCATGAACATCCTTTAGGGAAGAAAGATCTGCCATCCTACCTGGTCTGGCCAACCCAGGAATCCAACCCCTTGGCAATATAGTTGACTCTTAACTGCCCATTAAAATGGTCTATCAAACCCGCTATGAAAAACAGTTAGAATAAAATAGGACAAACCATTGAGCATCAATCTTGACACCAGACGCAACAAAGGCCTACTCAGCCCAGTCAACCCTGCAACAGCCTCTTCACTCGTATTTGGGAAGTGTGCCAAAATTGGGAGAGTTGTCTCACATGCTAGTTATGCAACAGTCTCAAATAATTATGTCCATAAAATTATATCTTCCAACCAACATCCAGACTCCTTATTAATGATCCTGTTCCAACCACAAGAATGATCCATAAAGCTGGCAGTAGAGATATAAACAGTCAGGAGGGAGTGGCATGGGAAATGCACAACATTGACTCCAGAATCCACGAAGTCTGGTCTGGACAAACATGTGCAAAGAAACCTCATACCGATTACCACCTACATTACCCTCGCTCAGCAGATGAATCAGTATTCCTACATGTTGAACATCACTTAGAGTCATAGAGGTTTATAGCATGAAAACAGACCCTTTGGCCCATCTTGTTCATGCTACCCTTTTTTTAACCACTAAGCCAGTCCCAATTGGCCACGTTTGGTACATATCCCTCTATACCCATCCTACCCACGTAACTGTCTAAATGCTTTTTGAAAGTCAAAATTGTACCCACTTCTACTCCTACCTCTGGCGGCTTGTTCCAGACACTTATCACTCTCTGTGTGAAAAAATTGGAAGAAGCACTGGGGGTATCAAGGGGATAGAATGTACACTGGGTGGGTGACTTTGATATCCAATATCAAGTGTGGCTAAGAAACAGCACTAATAATCAAGTTGGATGAAATCTGAAGGAAATATCTATCAGGTTGGGCCTGTGAAAGACAGTTAGAAAATCACCAAGAAGGTTAAACCTGCTTGATCCCATCCTCATGTGGATATGCCGGTGTTGGACTGGGGTAAACACAGAAAGAAGTCTGACAACACGAGGTTTAAGTCCAACCGATTTATTTGATAGTAAACTCACAAGCTTTCAGGGTTTGCTTGTCTGTCTGTGCTTTATATGCCCTGTCTGAGGCCAGAACTCTCCATTCACCTGACAAAGGGGCTAACCCAAAAGCTTGTGAGTTTACTATCAAATAAATCGGTTGGACTTAAACCTGGTGTTGTCAGACTTTTTACTGTGTTGATCCCATCATCACCAATCTATCAGTCACAGATGGATCTTACTGTGATGCTATTGGTTGGAGTGCCCAACAGCCCTGTTGGAGGTGAATTCTCATCTTCTGACTGGCAACACTTTTCATCATGCTGTGTGACCCTACCACCATGTTAGATGAGATGGAGTCAAAAAAAGTCTGGCAGCTCAAAATTGAGCATCCACAAGGTTCCAGTGGGTTATAACAGAAGCTGAATTGTATTCCAGCACAGTCGGTAACCTCATGGTCTGACATATCTCTCACTCTACCGGGGGGGTCAATCATGGTCCATGAAGAGTAGAGAAAAGTATACCAGGAGCAATACCAGGTATATTTAAAAATGAGGTATCACTTGTGTGTTAAACAGTAGAAATAGCTTTTGACAGGTAGAGCTAAGCGATCTCACAACCATTTTTTTTGTTTATATATATCAAATTCAGACCAATCAAGTCCAATTCAGAGTCTCATCTAGAGAGACATTCCCGATCCAAGCTTTCAAGACAGGCTCTCACCTCCTTGGGCTTGATTTACATAGTCCAAGCTGATTGGAGTAGGCATTGCATCTCCTCCAAGGTTGATCTCATAGAATCATAGAATCCCTATAGTACAGAAAAAAGTCACAATCCCACCCAAGCCTTACTCCCATATCCCTACATATTTACCCATTAATCCCTCTAACCTATGCATCTCAGGACACTAAGGACAATTTTTAGCATGGCCAATCAACTTAATCCGCAAATCTTTGGACTGTGGGAGGAAACTGGAGGAAACCCGTGCAGACACAAAGAGAACGTGCAAGCTCCACACACAGTGAGCCAAGCTAGGAATTGAACCCCGGTCCCTGGAGCTGTGAAGCAGCAGTGCTAACCACCATGCTACCATGCCGCTTTCATTTGCATCTTTGCAAAAAGGCCGAGATGCCACTTTTAAAAATTGCTTCAAATGAAGCTAAAATTAACCTAATGACTTCAACCAAGTACAGCTTGCCGATACTACACTTGATCTTAGCCAAAGGGCCGAGAAGTGATAAGAACAGATACTACACTTGATCTTAGCCACAACCAATTGATTCAATCAAAATTTGCAGCCCTGCTACATGAAGTCATGAATGAAGGTGAAAAATTAGATAAGTAAAACGAGGAGCTGGCTGTGCAAACATTCCCACCCTCAATGATGGGAAACCCAGTGTGACACTGAAAAAGACAATGTTGAAGCACTTGCAACCATCTGCAGCTGGAAGTGCCAAGTGGCTTCTTCTGAAGGTCCCCAGTGTCACAAATATCACAGCCTTCAGCCAATTTTATTCACTCCATGTGATACTAAGCAATGGTTGAATGCATTGAACACAGCAAAGGCTATGTGCCATGATAATATCTTGGTTGTAAAGCTGAACACTTGTGCTCCAGAAGTAGCTGTGTCTCTATGCAAGCAGTTCCAATACAGCAACAACACTGGTATCTAGGTGGCAAGTGGAAAATTGTCCAGGTATGCCTTGTTTGCAAAAAGCAGGGCAAATCCAACCCAGCCAAATGAAGGTCCCATCAGTCTACTCTCGATCACCAGCAAAGTGACGGAATATGTCTCTGGCAGTGCAATCAATATACACTTGCTCAGCAATAACCTGCTTACGGTTCTGTTTGGATTTCATCAGGACCACTCGGCTACAGACCTTATTATAGTCGCATTCAAAACATGGACAGAAGAGCTGAACTGAGGTGAGAATGATTGCGGTATTTGACTGAACCCTTGTCAAATTGAAATCAATGGGAATCAGAGTGAAAGCACTCTACTCTCTGGGCGCAAACCTTGTTCAAAGAAAGGTGGCTGTGACCATTGGGTATCATCTTCTCAGTCTCAGATTATCACTAACGGGGTTCTGCAGGGCATTCCTTTGAGCCAACCACTTGCTTCATCAATGATCTTCCCTCCTTTATAAGCATGGAAATGTGGCTATTCACTGTTGATTGTACAATGTTCAGCACCATTCACCGCTCCTCATAAACTGAAGTAATTCATGTCTGCAAGCAGCAAAAGCTAGACCATGTTCAGGTTTGGGCTGATAAGCGACAAATGACATTCATGCCACAGAAATGGAAGACAATGACCATCGTGAACTAAAGAGATTGTAACCATCTCCTTTTCACACTGAACACTGTGCTGTGGGATTCATTGCTGAGTCCCACAGCATCAAAAGCTAGGGAATTGCGTTGGACAGAACGTTAAGTGGAGCGGCCACATAAATACTGTGACTACATGAGCGAGTAGATACCCACATCCCATAAATGAATTAAAAAAACACTCACAGTCTTTGACAGTCACAGAACTCCTACAGTTCAGAAGGACGCCATTTGACCCATTGAGCCTGCACCAACAACACTCCCAACCAGGCCCTATTACTGTAACCTCACATATTTACCCTGCTAGTCCCCTTGTCACTAAGTGGCAATTTAGCAAAGCCAATCAATCTAACCCGCACATCTTTGAAGCTGCCTGTGAATTGGAATCTCTAGAGTAAAATTCTCTTATGGTTAACATGCAGGTTCAGTTGGCAGTTAGGAAGGTAAATTTAATGTTAACATTCATTTCTAGAGGACGAGAATACAAGAGCAGGGATGTACTGCTGAGGCTGTATAAGGCTCTAGTCAGACCCCATTTGGAATATTGTAAGCAGTTTTGGACCCCATACCTAAAGAAGGATATGCTGGCCTTGGAGGGGATACAGAAGAGGTTCACAAGAATGATCCGAGGAATGAAGTGTTTGTCATATGAGGAGTCTGGCTTTATACTCTATAGAGTTTAGAAGGATGAGCAGGGATCTAATTGAAATTTACAGAATACTGAGAGGCCTAGGTACAGTGGATGTGGAGAGGATGTTTCCCCATGGGAGAAACTAAAACTAGAATGAGGGCATAGCCTCAGAGTGAAGGGACACGCCTTTAAATCTGAGGTGAGGAGAAACTTCTTCAGTCTGAGGGTGGTGAATCTGTGGAACTCATTGCCACAGTGGGCTGTGAAGGCCAGGTCATTGAGTGTCTTTAAGGCAGAGATAGATAGGTTCTTGATCAATGATGGAAGACAGCAGGAAAATGGGGATAAGAATCATATCAGCAATGATTGAATGGTGGAGCAGACCCGATGGGCCAAATGACCTAATTTTGCTTCTCTATCTTATGGTCTAAGCAAATTTATAACAGTACCTGAGTGCTGTGTCCCTGTGATTTGATGTATGTGACAGACTGTTGTTGATCCTTGCTCCATGGTGTTTTGCATATTAACAAAATCCTTTTGTGTGCCTACAAAAACATTGGAGCAACACGCTTTCAGGAGCCTTGATGTTTCAAAGGCTCCCCTGAACATGGAAAACCCATGAGTGGTGTTTAATGGACACAATAGTGGTCACACTCACTAGTTGGAGAACCAGCAGGAACCTCACATCAACTTCTTTGGAAATAAATGGCCTTCCCTAGGATTAAGGACATTGAGGACAGAAATCCTGACACTACCCCTGCCTCCCCCCCCCCACCCCCCAAGAGGCCTGCAACTATTCACAGCAGACAGCGCCAGAGTGAGTGGTGGAAGCAATGCAGCAAGCAGAGGCCTAGGATTGCTGAGGGACTCAGGCCACAGGTGAATCAGGGTGGGACGGGGAGGTTGGCAGCAAAGGCAGAGGTATGGTTCTCAGTGGACCTCCCCCTTCCAGATATCAGGTCCCTTGATCATGCACTGTGTCTTTGAATGAGGCCGCCCCCTGCTGGGACCCTGCAAATAAACAAAACAGTGTTTGCCTTTCAGACAGCCCAGTGTTAACAAACTGGCCACTGTGTGATTCAATAGTGACCACACTTCAAAAATAAAACTTCATTGGCTGTAAAGTAGTTGGAGGCATGAAACGTGCTATATAAATGCAAGTCTTTCTTTCTGCTTGCCTTGGGTCTTTTTAATGTAAGATATTTTATGTAAATTCTGTGCACTACAAATAAACAGGAAATGATTCACCACACAAGGACTTTTTGGTTGGAGCAGATACATGTTTTGCTGGAACAGGTTGTTTCAAAACGATGGGAAGGTGGCAATTAGATGAAGTAATACAAGGAGCTGTTACAGGGCTGGTGCAATTAGTCTATGGGATATTGAGGAAAATGGATTATTTAGAAATTAAATCATGTAAACGTGGCAACTTGAATAGCCACCAAAAACAGGCACAATTCTAAAGCAGGCAACATGCTAACTCACTAACTTGCATGACTACTGAGCCAGTGCTGAATGTACTGTTGACATGGCTGCACACCTTCTCAGAAAGGCCAAATCTTAGACTGCTAGCTAGCCTGCACTTCCTGTATGAGCCTGTACCTCTTAATGGGGGAGTGAATTCTAGCTGCAACGGGGCAGGATTTGTTGAAGGGAGCTTGAGCAGGAAAAAGAGTGAATTATGGTGTAACAGGAAAAAGAGCATGCTTTAAGGGCCTTTGACACTGCACCACAGGAATTAGTGGAGGAGGGGGTCAGAAGGTCCTCCGGACAAAAGTTCAGAAGGCAGTGTGACCAAATAACTGTCAATGCAGGATTGAGGACCTAGATAGAGTTCCATAAAATGTTCAATGATTTCACAGAATGGTCAAGGTTAGTGAATGGATGTATTTGACCAACTGGTCTCCCACACTGCTCAATGGACCACATCCTCATCACCCACTTACCATCAATTTCTCAATCACCAGTTACTTCTAAGGTTCATAGTTTCACCCACATCTCACAGCTTGCATAAACTTGCAGCTGTTCAACCATGATAGCCACATCACCCAGACGCATTGCAGCACATTTACTTACACACTTTTCTCTCTCTTATAGGCCAAGTTGATGCATAACCTGCTGGGGATAGGCACAACTGCAAATCTTTACACTAATGAGATAGTGACCTGCATCATTGAAGTAGCCATCATTGAGAGAGTGGCCAGAGTTGGTATTGAAGCCATTGAAGATGACATATCCCCAAACCCAATCCTCTCTGTCACATCCCGCTTCCCCCTCATCTCAAATAACCTCTGATTCCGGGGATGGCGGAACTGATGTATGAGAAGAGATTGACTTGATTAGGATTATTTTCGCTGGAGTTCAGATGAATGAGGGGGGATCTCATGGAGACCTATAAAATTCTAACAGGATTAGACAGGGTAGATGCAGGAAGGATGTTCCTAATTGTGGCGGTGTCCAGAAACAGGGACCACAGTCTGAGGGTAGACCATTTAGGACGGAGGTAAGGAGACATTTCTTCACCCAAAGAGTGATGAGTCTGCGGAATTCATTACCACAGGAAGTAGTTGATGCCAAAACATTGAATGTAGTCAAGAGACGGCTGGACATAGCACTTGGGGTGAATGGGGTCAAAGGTTATGGGGAGAATGCACGATTAGATTATTGAGTTAGACGATTAGCCATGATCATAATGAATGGCGGAGCAGCTCAAAGAGCCAAACAGCCTCCTCCTGTTCCTATCTTCCATGTTTCTATGTTTCTATTTACAATAGATTATGATGATGGAAGCATGCACCACTTACTTACCCCTCTTCAAAATTCTGCTCCTGAGCTTCTCTCCTTTCAGCTACTCAAGAACTACAACCTGGCCAGGCAATGTTGGAAGAGCAAGAAGGATAAAGAAGAAAACTCCATCACTCATTTTAACAGTGGCAGCTACCAGCCACTGTACCTCAGAGGAGAGGTGAGAGTTCAATGAGAATGAATGGACTGCAGAGAGGGATGGAGACATTGGCAAAAGGCAAGGTAAGCCATCAATGTTTTAACTGAGAAAATTTGTTAGAATGATTATGGCAGTGCACTTGAGCTCGGGGGCATTGCCAAAAGCATGGTATTGTTACACACTTGAGAATAATCAAGCACAGAAATTAAATACCAGACATGGGCACCTTAGTTTTTTTTTAACCTGCACTGAACTTATAATAAAAGAAATTGAACTTAGATAAACACTCAATAGGTCAGGCAGCATTTGTGGAGGCAAACCGAGCTCATGAGCAGGATTTTTTGGCCCTGACACTGTTAAGTATTGTTGTGAGTGGGACAGGAACATTTCAGGTAGCATGGTGGCACAGTGGTTAGCACAGCTGCCTCACAGTGCCAGAGACCCAGGTTAAATTCTGGCTTCAGGTCACTGTGTGTGTGGAGTTTGCACATTCTCCCCACGTCTGCATGGGTTTCCTCCAGGAGCTCCGGTTTCCTCCCACACCCCAAAGATGTGCAGGTTAGGCTGATTGGCAATGCTAAATTGACCCTAGTGTCAGGGAGATTAGCAGGATAAATATGTGGGGTTGTGGGAATGGGGCAGACTTGATGGGCTGACTGGCCTCCTTCTGCACTGTACCATCATTTTGGCCATCCGTAATTTTCCTGCCCCGACTACAGCGACGTCTGCCAGTGACGGAGTCCCACTCAAAATTTTAGGTCACTGACCCTTCATTAAAGGTGAAAGTAAAGTTGCCACAGATGAACATTGGCTCCTCTCCCCTTTGAGGGGCAGAGCTGAGTGGTGGTGATTTCAGGCGAGGGGCAACGTTGAGAAGGCACTGCCTTCATGAATAACCTTAGCTGGCACGGGAATTGAATCACTCAGCATCACAAGCCAACCGTCCAGTAACGTTGTCAACCAGAAGCATGGGCTGGAATTTTACTGCCCCAGCTGCTACAGAATCAAAGCGGGCAAGGGGCAAATGATGGAAATGTCCATTGATCACAGGCAGGATTTTACAGTTCCGGATGAGTAAAATCCAACCCTTTAACTCTGTTACTCTAGTACTACAGGTACTACTTGAACTGTTGATCGTTTTCAGCATTTTGTGCTTTATTTCATATTTCCAACATCTTGTCTGTTCAAGATTTCTGTGTAACATATTTAACTGATATGTTTCCAATGCAACGCAAGTTTCCACACTTCAGAATTGACTGTAAAATTTCTGGGATGTTTCTGTGCAAGTTGCTACACAAATGCAAGCCCTTCTTTATTAAAATCTATTAAAAGATGCTGGCAAAATAGTGGGCAAAATATTCGACTTGTAGTAAATGATAACACTATTCCACGTGGTGTGTAAAATGTCTACTACATAGACAACTTTACTAACATAAAATGACATCAGAAGTCACATGTGTATGGTAAGCCACAATATACAAAGGTATTTATATAATGTCAGAAGGATCCTTATAAATTTCCATAGTTTGGAGGCCAACCAGATGAGTAATGCTCCACTATTGCAGAAGGTACGCAAGGCTGAAATGGATTACAGGCCATTTTGTATTGAAAATTGCCAAATGACTAAATCTGGCATGAAGTCAAAGATGCTGTACTGAGCACCATCCTGTACGTCACATGCAAATCCTAGGGGATTAACTTACTAGGGAAACCTTTCCATATGTGGCTCAGTGGATGAATTGCAAAATAGCTATAAAATAAAATACCTTTTCTCTAGCTTTTCAATACATGTGTATTAAGTGAAAACATATTCTTGGATTTAATCGAGTGGAATTCTTTGATCATAGCATAAATGTTTTGGAATTGCTGTTTTCCATTCACAATTTTAAAAATAATTTATGTCAGAATTATAGACTTTTTCCAATACATGTGAGCCTTTTGGTTGCTTATGTCTGGAAATACGGTCCTAACCTTCCAAACAAATGTGATGTTCCTGGCTCTAATCCATGATCTTTGCGTTTCTCAATCTTTCCGGTTCATACTTCCAGCAGAATTCCCAGGACGAGTCAGTGAATCACAAATGTTCCAGTTATTTTTCCATCCACAGATTTCTTAATGAAATGCCACAGTAGCCCTACTGTTATCATAGCTCCAAGGGTTTTCCCATAGCACCTCCACCTTGAAGGGTTTTATCCTATGTCACAGGGCCATTTGTCGGTTACCATCCTCATCTCCCTTGACGTATGAGCTGCAATCTAAAAGATGCCAACTCTGAAGCCTTGCAAGACAACAATAATTATCATCAGAATAGATCATTAGAAAGGAATGTATTCTTACAAAATTGTTGTACAATCCCAACCACTAGAAAATGAGACAATGCATCTAATAAAGTCCCTCTTTCACCCCTTAGCATCATGCTTCAAGATTATTATCTTGCTACGCCCACAGTTTAAATTCTTGATGCAAATAGAAGGGACATTCACAATGCGTTTGTGACCATGATTTGTTTGTTTGTGTCACTGCTTGTTATGAGAACAATCCAATTGAATTTATTAGTTTCTCTTGCAGTTTGTGCTCATTTTAAACTAAATTTGGCCATTGGTTGAAAGAGTTGTGCACTAGTGGAAACTGTAAATAACAAACACGCTCATTTATAATCCGAACCATTCCAAGTGGTGTCAGTTACCTTTCCATTTAACTATTATATGTTGCTGTCTCGAATACCTCCAAAATTAATTGTCTTATGGTCTCTTTGTTTGCTATCAAAATCATCTTAAAATCTATCTATTCAACTAAGATTTTGCTCCTTTCCTGCCACCAGATCTTTTTCTGCTCAAGTGTCCACTCTTCCCCTCTTGAAGCCTCAGAAATGTTCTTTTACATGGATTGCAATATGAATGTTGTTGAAATGCATAATTTTAGGTCCTATCAAATCACATCCCATCAGTTAATTTTTTATTGGATTTTTTAAAGCCACATTCTTGACCAACCATATTACCAATTTAGCTTTGCTGACCAGTGTTCATTTTTACACATTTTGTTTTTGATGGCTATTTCTTTTGTTTTAGTTGGTGAATGACACCAACTGCTTTTCTCTCCATCTGAATAATTTCAATATTATCTGCTTTTATTTCAGAGTTACAGCATTAGCATTGGCTTCTGTATTTGCAGTTTCCAAGTAAATTTGACTTTTGGAAAAAGTGCAATATAGAGAGAATTTGATTATCCTTAGCATTAAAATTTAGCCTCTTCCATCCAGACCAGATGGATATTGTTAAATAAAACATGTCACATTACCTTGAGGGCTTTAGTGTCCTCTATCTTTACAACAAATTCATCTCATTCCCTGTACATGCCCTCTCCTCCACTTTCTATGTCATCTTCATCTATTGAACCTTCTATAGCAAGTAATTCTTGCTTTGCAGCTCGCTCTGTTGGATTCAGGTCATCTTGTTCACTTTGCTCCGGAGATTCTAGAGTTTCTTTTGATTTCTGTACTTCCTTTTTTAAAGTAGGAGACGAATTTGCAACACTTCCCTGCTGTATAACAGCAGGACCAGAAGAGTTGGAATCCTTTTCTCCATTAGTGATGAACTCTGGTAAAGAAAAATGTGATAAATACAGATAACAAAAGTCAAAACTGTAATGCTGTTATACTTCTTGAAGGTATTCTATAAAATCCATTGACAGTATTTTTATCAAAGTACCCAGTCACATGGTAGGACCTCCTTCATATTTTACCTGCTTCACTTCTCTATAATAGGAATTGCAATTTGCTTGCAATTTAACAAAGATGGCCTTCTGGGTAAACAAAATACCGCATGACTTTCATGAGTCATGCCTTATGGAAATGTATGATTTATAGAGCAAGAGTGAGATAATAGGCTACGTTTTCTGATTGCTAATACTCATGTTAGTTAATGGATGGAAAATCATGGGCTGAGGGGGGTGGGGGGGGCACAATTCTGCGGTGTGGACACTAAGGAGTGGCACAGTGGTACGCTCACCCTGGTTTCTGCCAGTTTTCTACTGTTTTTACCTGCTGACCAGATATTTTTTAACTCTCTGCAAAGACAAAAACATGTTGGCCACAAACTGATCGCCAAGTGAAGCAAATTTTAATCAAATGAGCAGAAGACGAGATGAAAATCCAGCCCTTACCTCGTGGACTCTGTCAATTTATTTCCTCTGTCAGTGTAACTGATTGCAAAAGGATAAAACTGGAAACACATCCCTCCAGAATGAAACTGCTAACCTACATATAAGGGTAGGAAAAGGCCAGGAGGTCTTTTGGGCCTGTCCTATTAAAGCATGATACAAGCTCTGCACACCATCACCTTTAATCTCCCTCCCACCCAGCCATGCTATTAATAAGTAAACAGAGGAACAAGACACAAGTCTTTTTCCTCTCCCCCATTTACCAGGTGTACAGGTCATGCAAAATAACCAAATCACCAGGCAACATGTCACGTAATAGACTTATCATCATCACACACACGCAAACTCCTTAACCCAAAGAAAAAATTACAATCTGTATAAAAAGAAACATTCATTTACGAGAAAATAAATTGACAGGGCCAAATAAAAGTCTAGCTATGAGAGCTTAACAGACTGCAGCAGTCAAAACTAACACTGCCTGTCCAAGCTGAACAGCATCCAAAAAGGCAGATCCAAAGTGACTCAAAATTAATTGAAGGTCCAATGAAAACATAAAAGAAAAGAGTGGCGAATGGAATTATCATCTGCTGCTGGTCTTCCAATTCACTTCTGTGTCCATAGGTCAGTCCTGTCAAGACTCCAGGAATTTGGTATGGCCATTATGTGAGGAGGTGGAGGTTGGAAGAAGGATGAATAAGAAAAGGATTTGTATTCACTAAAATTGTTCCGGGGCTTCAAGTGCAGAAAAGAGCGGTGACATCAGGGTGACCTGGATTTACATGCAAGAAGCTATAACAAAATAATCAAATATGGCTATATTAGGCAAGATGGGCAAACGCTTGGTCAAAGAGTTAGGTTTTAAGGTGTATCTTAAAGGAGGAAAGAGAGATAGAGAGGTGGAAAGGTGTGGAGAGGAAAGTCCAGAGCTTAAGGCTATGGTAGCTAAAGGCACAGCCACCGGTGGGGAAGAGATCAAAATCAGGATTGATCAATAAATCAGAATTAGTGGAATCACTGAACCACAGATTACTACAGTGCAGAAGAGGCCCTTCGGCTCATCGAGTCTGCACTGATGCATGAAATGCCCTGACTTGCCTACCTAATCCCATTTGTCAGCACTTGGCCCACAGCCTTGAATATTATGATGTGCAAAGTACTCATCTAGGTACTTGTTAAAGGATGTGAGGCATCCCGTCTCCATAACACTCCCAGAGAGTGCTTCCCAGACTGTCATTTTTCCTCAAATCTCCTCTAAACCTCCCACCCCTCACTTTTAGGAATGCCGAAAGCTTGGAAGACAGTGGACTGGAGAAGATTAAAAAGGTAGGGAGAAGGCAGGTCATGGAGAGATTTTTTTAAAAAGGAGAATTTTAAAACCAAGCCATTGCATGACCAGGAGTCAATGTAGATCAGTAAGCACTGGGATAATGGGTGTAAGGGTTTTGGTGTGAGTTAGGATACAGTCGTATTGTTTTGAATGACCTCACGTTTATAGAAGGTAGCAGGTTGGAGGCCAACCTGAAGCGCGTTGGAATAGTCAAGTTTAGAGATAATAAAGGTACAAATGAGGGTTCCAGCAGTAGATGGGCTGAAACAGAGGTCAAGGTGGGTGATTTATGGAGGTGCAAATACGCAGTCTTACTGATGGCATGGATCTGTGGTCAGAAGTTGATCTTGGGGTCAAACATGTTCAGCCTCAGAGTGAGGAAACGGTAGCTAAAACATGGAAAATGGAGAAATAGAGTTAAATTGAGGAGAGTACATTATACTTCTGTATTGTGCTCCTGTGAAGTTGTTTGAGATGTTTTACTTTGTTAAAGGTGTTATTTCAATGTCAGTTATTACTGTTATTGTCACAACCACAATACTTACTAATTATATACACAGGAAATCACCAGTATTTTAGGCTGAGGTAGAGACGAGAGCTGCATAATTTTAACTGCAAGTGCTGCAGTGATCTTTTCTGGAATGAATTACACTGGCATAAAATAGAAGTGATGTTCAGATGTTGCCAAATTGACAAGTGCAGTTAGCACGTTCTGCTGCTCCCTTTCTATCAGGGACTCAGCCCCTTTCGGAGCTGTATGACCCAAAGCAAGCTACTGATAACCGACTAAAAATAGCAGTGGGAACCACAGGAAGTACGTGAGGAATGACAGCTGGACTGCTGGAGATAAAGAAATTGAGGGACACAATTTTACATAACAGTTAAGAGGCGATTAAAGGATTAATTCAAATATCAGGACAGCCATATAATAATTGATCCAAATACAAGGCTAAGCACAGGGTCATACACAGGTAAGGTAAATGGGAGAAGACTTAGGGCTGTTTGCTGACTGCAATAAGGCTGGCTGTAGTTTGAATTTCTTAAATACAGAGATATTGACATCCGAAAAGTCATTAAAAATCCAGGATAAGCCCTGTACTAGGTATGCTATTTCCCTGTAATTGACAGCAGATTATTTCTCAGTAAACCTACTGTAATGATATCACAAGCCCCTCTTAATACCTTGCTGCAGCTGTCAGTTTACCACAGAAACATGCAAATGATCAGCAAGGGACCCCTCAAATCTACAGCATAAAAAGCACAGTAACTAAATCTATCAATTCTCCTTTTCATTGTTAGAGAAACATTTCCTAATTACCAACAGAAAATTTATAGTGAATAATAATTGTTAATGAGCGCTGAAATGAATCGTGTGCACAGATAGCTGACTTTTCACAGCTTCCAAATACAGGCCCTGGAGAAACACACTGATACATAATATATATGTAAAAAAATTCTTAATAATTACTGCTGTGATCAGATTTTGATGCCTTTTAATGCCCTTGATTTGATTACAACTACCTAATCACTCCCTGTGTCTATACACTGAAATAGGCAATAAATGGTTTGGTTTTTTGAATTCCTATGTTTAAGAACCAAGATGGAATGATAAGCTGGTTTTCTTGCAGCAGAGCTTATTCAATAGGTTTTAAGAAGATAGAAGGGAAGAAACCAAGTAACTACAGAGCTGTCAGTTTGACGTCCAATTTGGGGGAAGATGTCAGAATTATAATCCTAGACAGAATGACTGAAAACTTGGGCAAGTATCAACTTATCAATGAGCGTCAGTATGGAGGGGTATGTCATTGACTAATCTCGTTAATTATTTTGAGGTGATTACTTGCATTCTAGATAGAGGAGCATCAATGGGTGTTGCCTGTACAGACTTGCAGAAGGACTCGCAGGGAAGGCAACAAGAATGACAGCATACAGAATAATTGGTAACCTTGTAAAGTGACACTAATAAGCTGGGAGGGAGAAGACAAGGGTGGAATTTAGTGTTGGCTGGATAACTGCTGGGAGGCCTTTGTTCCTCCACTGGGGGAGGCCCACTGGAATTATTTCATTTTTTATTAGTGTCACAAGCAGGCTTACATTAACAATGCAACAAAGTTGCTGTGAAAATCCCCTAGTTACCATACTCTGGCACCTGTTACACTGTTGGAGAATTTAGCATGGCCAATGCAGCTGACCAGCACATCTTTCAGACTGTGGGAGGAAACCCACTTAGACATGGGGAGAATGTGCAGACTCTGCAGAGACAGTGGCCCAAGCCGGGAATCAAACCTAGGTGCCTGGTGCTGTGAGACAGCTGTGCTAACCACTGTGCCACTATGCTGCCCAAGTGACAATCAGGCACTTAAATGGCCACTGCGGGATTTCCCTAGAATCCAGGGCTTCTTGGGTGGAAATCCCACCCCTGAGAGCTGCTGCCCAATCAGAGGCCCTCAGCTCTTCATTACCCATCAGTACCAGCAACCAGTAATACACCTACCAGAGCTTAGGATCAATGAGGAACCCAGTCCACAGCTGAGTGAGGGCAGGATGGGGTTATTGGAGCAGAAGTCACTGGCTAGGGCTGAGTGGGATTGGTAGAGGGGGCAGGGGATGGCGCTCAATGCTCCCACCCCCCTCCCGATATCTAACTCCTCGATCAAGCACTAAATGCTTTTGAACAAGGGAACTTTCAGAAACCTGCCAGCAAACCTGACAGGAGTTTGCTTTTCAGGCACCGTGTGTGGCAACTTCCCTGCCCGCCCCTACCTGAATACCAGCAGTGGGCATGGATGAGCTCCTTAAGTGGGCATCCATCACCTTAGCATTCATTCCCTCCACCACCAGCACACAGTGGCACCAGTGTGTGCCATTTACAAGATACAGTGCAGCAACTTGCCAAGGCTTCTTCGACAGCACTTTCCAAAGCCTCAGCTTCTACTCCCTAGAAGGAGAAGGGCAGCAGAAGCATGGGAACACCAGCACCTGCAAGTTCCCCTCTAAGCCACGCCCATCTTTAGAACTATCTTGCTGTTCCTTCACTGTTGCAGGGTCAAAAAACTTGGAAGATCCATCCTAACAATGCTGTGGATACATCTACACCACAAGGACTGCAATGGTTTAGGAAGGGACAGCCTCTTCGTCAGGTGAATGGAGACTCTCCATTCACCTGACGAAGAGGCTGTCCCCTTGAAAGCTAGTGAGAATATTATCAAATAAATAGGTTGGACTAAAACCTGGTGTTGTCAGACTTTTTACTGTGTTTACGCCAGTCCAACGCCGGCATACCCACATCATGGTTTAGGAAGCCAGCTCTCTCCTACATCATTGAAGACAATTAGAAATGGGCAACAAGTGCTAACCTTTCCAGTGAAATTCATGTCCAATGAATAATCTTAGAAGTAATCCAGAGTAATGCATTCTGTTACACTGATCTTGGAAATGGTTTAGCACTGATTCAGCAGAATTATATCGGTGGTTAAAGGGTTAAACTGCAAATCGAGGTATATAAAATGATCAAGGGCCTCAGTTGGGTAGAGACAGAAAAACTATTTCCTTTGCTGGGGAAATCCAGAACAAATGGAAACAATCTTAAAATTGGAGCCTGGCATTTTAGGAGTAAAAATAAGAAGCACATTTTCATGCACAGTTTAGTGGAAATTTGGAAATATCCTGTCCAAAAGACTGTGAGTAGGTCAATTGAAGTCTTTAACACAGATTTTAGTTGAGTAAGGATATCAAGGGCTGGTATCATTGAACAAAGTAAATGGAATTGATATATAGATCAATTCTGATTGGCACTGTGGCACAATGGTTAACACTGGTACTTCACAGCACCAGTGAGCTAGATTCGATTTCTGGCTTTGATTTCTGGCTTAGGCCAATAGATTACAGTGGCACAGTGGTTAACACTATTGCCCCAAAGCACCAGGGACCCGGAGTCGATTCCCGACTTGGTTCACTTTCTGTGTAGAGTCTGCACGTGTTTGCGTGAGTTTCTTCCATGTGCTCCGGTTTCCTCCTGCACTCTGAAAATGTGCTAGTTAGGTGGATTGGCCATGCTAAATTCTCCCTCACTGTACAAGCGCCGGAGTGTGGTGACTAGGGGATTTTCACAGTAACTTGTAGGCCTACTTGTGACTAATAAATGAACTTTAATTGAATGGTGAAACAGCCCAAAAGGGACTAAGTGAGTTGCTCCTGCTGCTATACTTCTGTATTTGATCATTTGTACTACATAGTATAAAGTGAATGTTTGCATTTGTCGTAGACTAACTTTGGGATCAAACTTCTGATTTTCAGATAAAGATGCACTTTATCTTGCTTATTATTAATTTTTAAGGAGAATGAAAAAGGACATCCAATTATTGTCTTAGTAGTGTTTTCCCAGACACATTTGTGTACATTATATAAATAATGCTGGAATTTTCTCAGGATCGGACCATGCAAAGGTCCATTGACCTTGGGCGGGATTCTCTGGTTTTTAAGGCGAATGCAGTCGGAGAATCCCGCCCAGTATGTGCACATCAGTGAAGTTATCAGACCATCATGTTACTGAAAGTCTTGAGCATGAGCTTGGTTTTGGAGGCTGAAGGTTATTTGCAATCTGCCCACTTTTGTACAATTAACAGCTCCAGAAACTTAAGAGCTTCCAGCTTTGGTTTCTATGCATGCAAGCAAATGCTGCATGCTGAGACAATTGTTAACTCGTGAGAAAATTATGCCTGGGATAATAAAGTGGTTTGGCTGTCTTTCCAATTGGGAATCAACTGGATTGCTAAAATAATTTCATTCGGCACCGTAGCGATAATGTTACTCTAGTAGTCCAGGAGACCAGAACTAATGATTCAGAGTCATGAGCTCAAATCTCAACCCGGCAGCTGGGGGATTTGAATGCAGTTAATTAAATAAGTCTGGAATAATGATATCCTTTAGGGAAGGAAATTTGCTGTCCATATCTTGTCTGACCTACATTCGAACCCAGACCCATAGTAATGTGGTTTACTTTTTACAGTCTCCTGGAATGGCCTGGTTAGCCTTTTAGTCATTTTCAAAAAGGCAACTGACCATCACCTCCTCATGAGCAGATAAGGACAGGCCTTGCTAGTGATGTCCACATTCTGGAATGAATAAAAAGATTTAAGAGCAAAGGTGGACTAATCGAGTATTAATGAGATCAATAAGTTTTTTTTATCATTCATTCATGAAATGTGGGCATTGCTATCTGGCCAGCATTTATTGCCCATCCCGAATTGGCCTTGAACTGAGTGGCTTGTGAAACCATTTCAGAGTCAAACACATTGCAGTGGTTCTGGAGATCAATTTAGATAACGATGGCAGATTTCCTTCCATAGAACCATGGAAAATTACAGCTCAGAAAAAGGCCTTTTGTCCCTTCTTGTCTGTTTCAGACCATTTTTTTCCTAGTCCCACTGACAAGCACTTGGACCATATCCCTCCACACCCCTCTCATCCATGAACCCATCCAGGTTTTTCTTAAATGTTAAAAGTAACCCCACATTTACCACTTTATCCAGCAGCTCATTCCACACTCCCACCATTCTCTGCGTGAAGAAGCCCCCCGCTAACAGTCCCTTTAAACTTTTCTCCTTTCACCCTTAACCCATGCCCTCTGGTTTTTTTCTCCCCTAGCCTCAGTGGAAAAAGCCTGCTTGCATTCACTCTAACTATACCCATCAAAATCCTATATACCTCTATCAAATCTCCCCTCATTCTTCTTCTAAAGGGCATCAGTGAACCAGATGGGAGTTTTCTTTTGACAGTGGTCACCATAAGGTTTTTGAGTCCAGTTTTTTACTGAATTCAAGTTTTACTTTTTGCCATGGTGGGATTCAAACCTGGGTTCTCAGAACATTTCCCTGGGTCTCTGGATTACTAGCCCAGAGACAACACCACTATGCCACCACCTCCCTTTTTATCAATAACTGCACTCCCTATTTACCATTCCATAGTAAATATTACTGGGCGAGACCAAGACATTTGCCCTCAATTCTAACAAGTATTAGTATTCAGAAATGCCAGAGGTCATTGGAGGACAATTGTGACCAACTGCATTACTGCAACCAATGAAAGGCCACATTCAAATGAAGTTCCCATTCAAACCTAAATTCAAACAAAGTTATCAACAAGTTCTGAATTAATATGCATTCAGACTACAATGGTAACATTCCTATGTAGACTTTTCCTATCCATCACAGTTTGACTACTTGTTGAATGATTGCTCAGCCCTTTTCATCAACACATTTTCCACAGAGGAAGAGGAACTTTTTATGACATCCGTCACATTTTGCTTTAATTTTACCATGAGTACAGTTCTGACAGTGTTTGTGTCGCACACTACGTAGATGCTTAATTTTAATCTTCCAAACGTTTGTCAGTCATGCATGTGTTTTGAATTTGTAAATTGAACTTTGAAAAGTCAACTTGTCCCTAAAGTTGGAACTGCAGAACCCCAACAGAAGGTCCAAAAATATGAAAGAAAAACAATTTAGAAAAGGTGGTTCTAGAAATTTTTCAACACTACACATCACCTTTGAACTAACAACTCCGCTCATGTTCAACTTCTATCTAATCAAGGAAACATGGCCTAGCAGAATCGAAACAGGACAAAACCTTTCATTCTAAAAAAAATAAATGGCCACTAGCAAAGCTAGATCTGAATTGTAAACCTCAACATTACATATTGTATAAGTGCACTTAAATACAGTCATAATTTTATTAATATACCTTCTGAACAAGTGCAATAATAAAGTTATATCATTCTGTTTAAAATAAGTTTAAAGCACTTTACTCTTTGTAGAACTGTTTAAAGCATTTATTTATTGTATTTACTGCTTTAAGAATTCTGAGGGTGTGGTGAAAAGGCATTTGTGGACCAGCCTGCTTTAAATCAGCGCCAGGTTTAAAAGGAGGCCTGGTGTGGACAGCGGGCAGCGTCTGAGCAGGCAGCGGAGTGAGTGGGAAGCAGAGTGAGTTAATAGGGCTTAATATCAAAAAGGGCTTGAAGGAAAAAGGCCAGGTGAGTTTGTTTGAAAAAAAAACAAGGAAAAAAAATTTTTTCAAAACTACTACAGCAAGAAACAAGGAAAAAAATTTTTTCCCCATAAAAAATTACAGTGAATAATGGAGGGGCATGTGATGTGTGGTTTCTGTATGATGTGGGAACTGGTGGACCCCAGGGTCCTTCCCAGTGACCATGTCTGCAGTAAGTGCAGGTTGCTGGAGGAGCTCCAGCTCAAGGTGGATGAGCTGGCCTCTGAGCTACAGACACTGAGGCTCATCAGGGGGAGAGAGGGTGCCCCTAGACTGGCTAAATCTAAGGGTCAGGGACAAAAGGGGGCTGCTGGGAGGAGGAAGGGGGGTGAGGAGCGGAGGCCTCAGCCTCTTAATCTGCATAACAGGTTTGAGGTTCTTGCTTCCAGTCTGGAAGAGGACGAGGCAGGTGAGGTTGGTGAGCAAACTGCACACGGTACAGTGATGCAGCAGGACATAGGCAAAGAGAAATGGAAAAGGAACGTAGTAGTGATTGGGGATAGTGGGGTGAAGGGTATTGACACTGTCCTTTGTCACAATGACAAAGTGCACAGAAGGGTGTGTTGTCTGCCTGGTGCTCGGGTACAGGATGTCGCAGCTGGGCTGCAGAGGAACCTGGAGTGGGAGGGTGAGAACCCGGTCGTTGTGGTACATGTGGGTGCCGCGCGACGTAAGCAAAATGCGGACTGAGGATCTGGGGAGGGAGTATGAGAAGCTGGGAATGGAATTAAAAAGTAGAACCGACAAGGTGGTCGTCTCTGGGCTACTGCCTGAACTGAGTGCAGACGGGCGTAGGGTTGACAGGATAAAGGAAGTGAATGGGTGGCTCAGGGATTGGTGTGGGAGGAATGGGTTCGAATTTATGGGGCATTGGCACCAGTATTGGGGTAGGTGGGACTTGTTCGGGCGGGATGGGGTTGGTCTGAATCGTGCTGGGACCAGAGTGTTGGCGAATCGAGTAAAGAGGACTGTAGACAGGGCTTTAAACTAATTGGGGGGGGGAGGGTGCGAGGGTAGGTGACGCTACGAGGTCTAAAGTTAAGGATAGGGTACAGGTAAGGGAAGAGGCCAAGGATGTCCCAATTGGTGGCGTTACGGCAAATAGGGTCCAGGTGAAGGCTGGGATGAAAGCGCTTTATCTGAATGCACGAAGCATTCGGAATAAAGTGGATGAGCTGGTGGCGCAGATCGACACAAATGGATACGATCTGGTGGCCATTACAGAGACGTGGCTGCAAGGTGACAGGGACTGGGAGATGAATGTACAGGGCTATCAAGTGTTTAGGAAGGATAGGCAGGAGGAAAGAGGGGGTGGCGTAGCTCTGCTGATTAAGGATAGTATCAAGGTGGTAGCAAGGGATGATATCGGAGCCAAAGAGCAGAACGTGGAATCATTGTGGGTGGAGATTAGGAACAGCAAAGGGAGGAAGACGCTGGTGGGTGTCGTCTATAGGCCCCCGAATAATGATCTGGAGGTGGGGCGGGCTGTTAACACGCAAATAAGTGTGGCGTGCAGGAATGGGACGGCAGTAGTTATGGGAGATTTCAATCTGCATATTGATTGGTCGACCCATGTTGGACGAGGTGGGCTCGAGGAGGAGTTCTTGGAATGCTGCCGGGATAATTTCCTTGAACAGTGTGTGTTGGAGCCGACGAGGGAGCGAGCTATCTTGGATCTGGTGCTATGTAATGAGGCGGGTAGAATTAGGGACCTTGCGGTGAAGGATCCTCTTGGAGAGAGTGATCATTGTATGGTGGAGTTTCTGGTGCAGATGGAGGAGGAGAAAGTGGGTTCCCGGACACGCGTCCTTTGTTTGAATAGAGGGGAGTATGGTAGGATGAGAGAAGAATTGGCAAATGTGGACGGGGGGAGTGCGTTGGAAGGTAGGTCTGCTGAGGAGCAGTGGAGGATCTTTAAGGAGATCTTTCTTGGTGCTCAGCAGAAATTTATTCCGATGGTTAAAAAGGACAGTAGGAAGAGAGGTAATAAGCCGTGGATAACGAAGGAGGTGAAGGAAAGTGTTAAATTAAAAGCGGAGGAATTTAGAGTAGCTATGAGCAGTGGGCGAGAAGAGGATTGGGAAAGGTTTAAATGTCAACAAAGATTGACAAAGAAGTTGATAAAGGAGGGTAGGAGAAGCTATGAGGCTGGGCTAGCACTTAATATAAAAAAGGATAGCAAGAGTTTTTATAAATATATAAAAAGGAAGAGGCTGGCTAGGGTGAACGTTGGTCCTTTAGAGGATGAGAAAGGGGAGCTAGTGGTAGGGGATGGGGATATGGCTAAGGTCTTGAATAACTTTTTTGTTTCTGTCTTCACGGAGGAGGACGTGAATAATTTGCCGGGTGTTAGCGATGGAAAGGTGGTAGGAATGGAGGGTCTTAATGACATTACTGTTACTAGAGAGGTGGTGCTCGACAGACTGGAGGGGCTGATTGTGGACAAGTCCCCAGGACCGGAAGGAATGCATCCGAGGGTTCTGAAAGAAATGGCGGAGGTGATAGTGGATGCCTTGGTGGTTATTTTCCAGACGTCGCTGGATTCCGGGGAAGTGCCGGAAGATTGGAAAACGGCTAATGTTACGCCGTTGTTTAAGAAGGGTGCCAGGCAAAAGGCGGGGAATTATAGGCCGGTTAGTTTAACGTCTGTGGTAGGTAAAATGTTAGAATCCGTCATTAAGGAGGAAATTGCGAGGCATCTTGAAGGGAATTGCTTGATAGGGCGGACGCAACACGGTTTCATTAAAGGGAAGTCGTGTCTGACAAATTTACTAGAGTTCTATGAGGATGTGTCTAGGGCAGTGGATAGAGGAGAGCCGGTGGATGTGGTCTTTCTGGATTTTCAGAAGGCGTTTGACAAGGTACCTCACAAGAGGTTATTGCAGAAGGTCAGGGGACATGGAGTTGGGGGTAGGGTGTTAGCGTGGATAGAGGATTGGTTGTCAAATAGGAGGCAGAGAGTGGGGGTCAATGGGTGCTATTCGGATTGGCGGTTGGTGACTAGTGGGGTGCCCCAGGGGTCGGTGCTGGGGCCTCAGCTATTTACCATTTATATAGATGATCTGGAGGAGGGAACCGAGTGCAGGGTGTCGAAATTTGCTGATGACACCAAGATTGGGGGAAAGGCAAATTGTGCGGAGGGTGTGGAGAGTCTGCAGAAGGATCTAGATAGGCTGGGCGAATGGGCCAGGAAATGGCAAATGGAATTTAATGTTGGCAAGTGTGAGGTGGTCCACTTTGGTAGGAAGAATGGTAGGAAGGACTATTACTTACGTGGCGAAAAACTGCAGCAGGCGACGGTGCAGAGGGACCTCGGGGTCCTTGTGCATGAGTCGCAAAAACCCAGCTTGCAGGTGCAGCAGGTGGTCAGGAAGGCGAATGGGATGCTGGCCTTCATAGTGAGGGGGATTGAATATAAAAGTAGGGAGGTCTTGCTGCAGCTGTATAGGGCATTGGTGAGGCCGCAGCTGGAGCACTGTGTGCAGTTTTGGGCGCCGCACCTGCGCAAGGATATTTTGGCCCTGGAGGGAGTGCAGAGGAGGTTTACTAGGCTGATACCGGAGTTGAGGGGATTGAGCTATGAGGAGAGGCTGAATAAACTAGGCTTGTACTCGTTAGAGTTTAGAAGAATGAGGGGAGATCTCATTGAGACGTATAAGATGATGAATGGGATGGATAGGATAGAGGTGGAGAGACTCTTCCCGCTCAAAAAAGACAGTAGGACTAGGGGGCACAGCCTCAAGATAAAGGGGAGGCGGTTTAGAACGGAGTTGAGGAGGAACTTCTTCACTCAAAGGGTGGTGAATCTCTGGAATTCTCTGCCCGTTGAAGTGGTGGAGGCTGCCTCGCTAAATATTTTTAAGAAGCGGGTTGATGGGTTCTTGATAAGAGAGGGGATTAAGGGTTATGGGGAGAGGGCGGGAAAGTGGAACTGAGCCACAACAGATCAGCCATGATCTTATTGAATGGCGGGGCAGGCTCGAAGGGCTAGATGGCCTACTCCTGCTCCTATTTCTTATGTTCTTATGTTCTAACTGCAAAATGGTAGCTCTCAGATGGACAAATAACACTGTGGAAGCCAGACTGAGATGGTCTGGTCTGTATGTTGTTTATTTAATGGATTTCAGATTTCACTGCCCTGAAAGTTTAAGTAGAATCCCAACTTTGAGTCGGGTTAGCTTCAGAAAGGACTGACACACCAGGAACACTGGTACCATACATAAGCTACACATTTCTTTCAATGTAGCCTTCAACCAGAATTAGAATCTCATTACAATATGGAGCTGCACTGCTGGAATCTATAAAGTATCTCATTGGTTAGAGAGACCAACTGATGGTTTTCAATAAATGTTGCTGTTTAGTTCCCTGTATAGTTACTGAAACCAAGTAACACCATTATATGCAGGCTCTGAATTATGGGACTAAATTCTTTTTCCTCAGTGACTTTGATAATACCATTAAGTGTTGATCTTAACCTCCTTATTCATAGAATCATAGAATCCCCACAGTGCAAGAGAAGGCCATTTGGCCCATTAAACCTGTGCCGACAGGAATCCCATTCAGGACCTATCTCCATAACCACATGAATTCACCTTGATAATCATGTATTTACCTTGATAATCCCCCTGATGCTATGGGTTAATTTAGTGTAGCCAATCCACTTAACTCACAAATCTTTGGAATATGGGAGGAAATGAGAGCACCTGGAGGAAACCCACGCAGAGGGAGAACATGCAAACTCCACACAGACAGTCACACGAGGCTGGAATTGAACCTGGGTCCTTGGCTCTGTGAGGCAGCAGTACTAACCACTGCCCCATATTAATGAGTTTTACTGCCCAATCATGTACAGGCTTTGTGCATTCTGGACAATCAGTACATAAAAGGATAGACAGCCTCTGGCATCACAGTGGTTCACCATTCTGAATCTGAGCACAAAGGGGTACCCACATCAAATGACCAAGGAGGTGATTCACTACCAACCTCTCAAGGCAGGGAGAGTTGGATGACAAATGCTGGCCTTGCTAGTGATGCCATATCCCATGAAAGAATGAAAAAAAAGCATAACATTTAATTAATTTTAAATTAAAATACATTTGGCCTAACTAGTTCATTCTGACATTTACCCTCCCCCTGATCAAATAGTTCTAATCACATTCACATGTCCTGTCCTCATAGCCCATTAACCCCTCCATCCGCATATCCAATCTAATCTTGAATATAGATACATTCTGCCTTCCCAGCCCTTGAAGCAAATTCTGCAGCTTCACGTTTCTCTGTGTACAAAGATTGCCTTTCCCTCAGTTCTAAATCTCTTACATTCTATTTTATGAATGAGCTTAAAGAGCACATTTCAATAAGACTATGATAAAAGACTTGAAGCTCAAGGATGACTTTGTTGAATTTATATGAAAATAGCAGCTTGTGGACTAAGAATCATTACATATGTTTATATCGAATGCTGAGTCAGGAAGATGAATGGTTGAGTATAAGTGATTGAAGGTTATTCTGTACAGTGCTCTGTTTAGATCATATTTTGTTGTGTTCAATTCTGGTCACCAAGATGAATGGGCCATTCAAGCACGGGAAGTGGTTCCTGTGTCCCAAGCATTAGAGGATTGAGTTGTGAGGAGTAGCTATTCAGCTCTGAAAGCCGAAGGCTAAAATGGGATCTTAAATACAAAGTAGTTCAAAAGTATAGAAAGGGCCCAAAGTGCTTCTTCAAACTGTGACAACAGGACTGACGTCAGGTAATTTTTCAATGCAGAAAAGGGCTGATTCCGCAATCTGACAGGCCAACGTTTCCAGGGATCATGGGTTGGAAATTTATAGTCCAGATCTCATGATTATCCAATTTTTTCTACATTTCCTGAATTACATTGCTTGCTGCTGGCTATTTTCTGATAGGAGTACCCAGTAGCAGAATCAGGTCTAACGAATGATCAATACAATGACTGGATGTACAGGTAAGGCAGAAACATTGCAATCATTCAAAATTAAGTTGGATGCTTTTAAAAAATTCTTTCATGAAGTGTGGGTTTCACTGGCTAGCATTTATTACCCATCCCTGATTGCTCTTGAGAAGATGGTGGTGAGCTGCCTTCTTGGACTGCTGCATATCATGTGGTGTAGGTAGACCCACAGTGCTGCTGAGGACGGAGTTCCAGGATTTTGACCCAGTGATTGAGAAGGAATGCTGATATATTTCCAAGTCAGGATTGTCTGTGGTTTGAATTGGAACTTGCAGGTGGTGGTGTTCCTATGCATTTGCTGTCCTTGACCTTCAAAGGAGTAGAGGTCACGTGTATGGAAGATACTGACAAAGGAGCCTTGGTGAGTTGATGCAGTGCATCTTGCTGATGGTACACATTGCTACCAATTTGCGTTGGTGGATGTTACAATGAAAGGGATGAGGATTGACAATGGTGGAACTTTGGATCCTTCTGAATGGATCAACTAAGAGAGGCAGAAAAGCCTTTTGCATCTGTAGGCATCGAATTAGGAGTTTACAAGAATTTTACCATGCATTATCTCCTGATAAGAGTCAAAAATATAATATTTGAAAGAATACTGTGTGAGTTAACAAAACAGTGCTCACCAGAATCTCTGCAGATTATTCAACAAAGAAAAATGTCATGTTCATATTTTATTCTTGTTATATTAATTTTGGTCTTTTTTCATGCTTCGGTTGCTCTGTAGTGCCTAATCCCTTCACGTTCAAGTGACATTAGAAACCTCTGAGGGCTTCCTTTCCTTGCAATAAAATTCCAATCACGTCAAAAGCCTTTGATGGCAGGCTTTTTGCTTATAGTACCTAAAATAGGTGCTGTCAGCTTGTGAATGCTTTTCTAGACACTGATCACCCAAAACAGATCATTCGGGTTTCTGCTGGGCGCTCACAATGAGTTCCATTTTTCTTTGATTACCACTTGTCTTGAATAGAAAAGTAATTTACATAGGTCAAGTACTTTCCTTCATGCACTTAGAGCAATAATTTTCAATTATTACATCTAAATTTGGATTGATTACCTTACATTCTGTTTGCAGTAATTTTTTATGTTTTTCTAGTGGGTGATTCAGCAGGGAACGAACATATCCCCATCCCTGGAATGAGTTGAAAGATGTTTTCCTGCCTAACACCTGATTATCCAGCACTAGAAATCTCATGATAGGATATAAATGGCTGGAGGTAAGTTTTCACTAACAATTATTCCTATTTTCAGAACACAAATAGATTACAGTGGCACAGTGGTTGGCACTATTGCCTCACAGTGCCTGGGACCCGGGTGCGATTCCCTACTTGGGATACTGTCTGCGCGGAGTCTGCATGTTCTCCCCGTCTCTCCATGGGTTTTCTCCAGGCGCTCTGGTTTCCTTCCACAATCCGAAAGACGTGTTGGTTAGGTGCATTGGCCATGCTAAATTCTCCTTCAGCGTACCTGAACAGGTGCCGGAGTGTGGTGCCGAGGGGATTTTCACAGTAATGTCATTGCAGTGTTAATGTAAGCCTACTTGTGACTAATAAATAAACACTATTCACTGTTTTTACAAGTAAGAACTGGGAGCAAAGACAACATTAGGGTTTCACTTACTGACAATTAAGCATCCTGTAAACAGAAGTATTTCTGCACTGAATTCAAAGTATAATAAAATATTTATCCAAATCTGCAGTTATTTCTTTCCCTCATTGGAGGAAACCCCAATATCACACAAAGTGGTAGATTTTTGTTCCTGTGTTGTGGGTTCCTCCCCGGCTGGCTGGAGAACCAGCAGGAATCCCATGGGGTTCCAAGGAGTTAGGGTTGGGGTTTGGGGAAGGCCTGATATAATTAGGATCTCTGGAAGTCAGATTGCTCACTCCCAAAAGCTGCAGGCCAATCAGAGGCGAACAGTTCATTATTGAAGGCAGCACAACCGAGAGTGGGTCCTGCTGCAGGTAATACATTCAGGCCCAACCCCAGGATTGATGCTAGATCTCAGGTGAGTGAAGGCCA
Organism: Carcharhinus amblyrhynchos; assembly: GCF_965287045.1. Classification (NCBI taxonomy): domain Eukaryota; kingdom Metazoa; phylum Chordata; class Chondrichthyes; order Carcharhiniformes; family Carcharhinidae; genus Carcharhinus; species Carcharhinus amblyrhynchos. The sequence continues at coordinate 43,059,533 of NC_137327.1, read as the reverse complement.
GAGGGCTTTGGGAGGGGTTTTATGGCAAGGGGTGAAAGGGGTATTGGAGGCACAGGTGGGAGGCAGCTTTCAGTAACCCACCCTCTCCTCTTCCCTTCTGGGCCCCTTGATCAGGCACAAAGTGCCTGTCAAAGAGGCATTCCTGACCCTTATGAGGTCACGGGCAATTCCAGTAATCAGCAAAGGCAATGGAATTCAGGAGACTCCTGAGCCAAATTTCCATCCCTTCAATGGCGGGAGGGATTATCATATCCAACTCTTCCTGTCTCGATTTAATTGGGGACAGTTTTCCCAATGTCAGGAATCCAATGTGGGTACCCTTGCCCTATTCTCTTGGCAGCCCTGCCACTCCAGCTCGCTACACTCAATCCAGCATCAAGTGGATTTCCATCAATAACAATCTAGCCACCTGTGAAAGTAGACTTGGATGAATTTCCTCTGAGATTTTCTCTTTATAGGAAATCTTGGTCTTGGGTCTTGGCACCTTATGCCTGTCGTGTCCTCCTGAGGTCCTAAAGCCTCTGGGTGCACTGTGTCCAGCTTAAATGGAGTACAGGCCTGCTACTGGTTCCCTCAGCCACTTCCATCGTGCCTGCTTGGCTGGAAATACTGTCCTCTTCCTCCTGTTATTGCTGAGTTTTTTTTCCCAAAAAATATACTTTATTCCGAAAGTTACATAACAAAACATGTAACAATCTGGTGAACTGGTGTGATGACAATAATCTCTCCCTCAATGTCAACAAAATGAAGGAGATAGTCATCGACTTAAGGAAGAACAGTGGAGGACGTGCCCCTGTCTACATCAATGGGCACAAAGTAGGTCAAGAGATTCAAGATTTTAGGTGTTCAGATCATCAACAATCTGTCCTGGTCCCTTCATTCAGATGCTCACCAATGCCTCTTCTTTCTCAGGAGACTAAGGAAATTTGGCACGTCCACTACAACTCTCACCAACTTCTACAGACGCACCATAGAAAGCATTCTTTCTGGTTGTATCATAGCTTGGTATGGCTCCTGCTCTATCCAAAACAGCAAGAAACTACAAAGGGTCGTGATTGAAGGCCAGTCCATCATTCAAACCAACGTCCCATCTGTTGACTCCGTCTACACTTCCCACTCCATCAGAAAAACAGCCAACATAATCAAGGACCCTACGCATCCAGGATATACTCATTGCACCTTCTTCTGTTGGGAAAAAGATACAAAAGTCTGTGATCATGTACCAACCAATTCAAGAGTACATTCTTCCCTGCTGTCATCAGACTTTTGAATGGACCTACCTCGCACTAAGTTGATCTTTCTCTACACCCTAACCATGACTGTCACACTACATTCTGCACTTTCTCGTTTTCTTCTCTATGAGTGATATGCTTTGACTGTATAGCACACAAGAAACAATGCTTTTCACTGTATACTAATACATGTGACAATAGTAAGTCAAATCAAATCAAATCAATTTGACAATTATAGGAAGTGCGGTAAAATTCGCCTTGTCTCCATACAGCATGATCCACTCTGAGGTACCTCTATATAAGATGACAGGGTGGACATGGAGAGGATGTGGCCTCTTTTGGAAAATTCTAGAGCTAGGTGTCACTGTTTAAAAATAAGAGGTTGCCATTTAAGACAGAGAATGGCATGGCACGTTTAAGACAGAGAACAGTACGGTGGCATAGTGGTTAGCACTGCTGTCTCACAGTGCCAGGGACCCGGGTTCAATTCCAGCCTCGGGTCACTGTCTGTGTGAAGTTTACATGTTCGCCCCGTGTTTGCATGGGTTTCCTCTGGGTGCTCCAGTTTCCAACTGCAGTCCAAAGATGTGCGGATTAGGTTGATTGGACATCTAAATTAACCCTTAGTGTCCTGGGATGTGATAGGTTAGAGGGATTAGTAGGATAACTAAGCAGGGATGGGGCCTGGGTGGGATTGGTGTCAGTGTGGACTCGACGGGCTGAGTGGCCTCCTTCTGTGCTCCAGAAATTCTATGAGATGAGGAGAATTCCTTTCTCTCAGAGATTCATGAGTCTTTAGAACTCTGTTCTTCAAAAGGCAGTGGAAGCAGAGTCTGAATATTTTTAAGACAGAGGTAGATACGTTCTTGATAAACAAGGGGGTGAAAGGTTATCGAGGGTAGGTGGAAAGGTGGGGTTGACATTACAGTCGGATCAGCCATGATCTTATTGAATGGCAGAGAAGACTCGAGGGACTGAGTGACCTGTTCCTAATCCTATGTTTGCATGTATTGCAATACTCTTGATAATTACAATATACGTTCCCTGTCAAGCATGCAGCTGAGGGGAAAACATTTCAAATTGAAAAATTACAGGAAATGCAATGGAATTTAACTTTTCTCCATGCAGCATGTGGTAATTCAGAGGTACTTTAATACGCTTCCAACAATCTTGATATTTACCACTTTACATTCCACGCCAGGCATCCTGCCCGAAGAGTTTCTACAAACTTTCCAGAGGCTGAAAGGTGTTAGACGACAAGCTCTCCCCATTGTGCCTCCATAGCAGCTGCTCAAGCTTTATTGCACCCCTCAGTACATAGCCCCTAGACTTTGGAGTGTGCAGTCTGCAACACTCAAGTCGGGGACAACTCTTCGTACCGGAAGAACAACACATTTCAGGGAGATCAAAGCGTGTCTTTAGCTGAGTTGATGATCCCTCAGCTGCAGTTGTTTTCTGTCTCGGTGTGCATCCCTGAGTCCCGCGTCACAGATCTGCTCGGGATGAATCTCGACAAAACCCACCTCATCTCCCTCCAGACTTTCTTTGCAAAGATATATCCTAGAATGATGTGTCTCTTCTCCAACACAACCACATCGAGGACAACGTGCAGAGGGGATGAGATTCTGGGCGTGTAGGAAGGATCTAACAGGGTGGGCCTTTTTCAGCACCAGCCAAGTTACATCCTGGTGCTTGTTTGAAAGTTCGGGTCATGAGGCATCCTGCTAAGTGATTTGATAGTCAGTTCTCGGAACCATGCAACAAAATCTACCATCTCGTTTCCTATAGGGCCTCTAGGACATGATATGCAGGCCACTGCCTGATAGTCTTAGTCCTAGGGCAGCTGATCTCACAACAGGCCCTCAGTTCCCAAAGCACGACCACCAGGTTGGAGTGGGAGGCCTGATGGTCAGCCTTTCCAGCTCGCCTCTCCATTCCTGTGGCTGTTGCAAAAATCCAAAATAAAAACAAAAAGTGCTAGATAAACCCAGCAGGTCTGTCAGTAAGAAAGTTTGGAGAAAAGGTTATAAGCATTTAAAAGTGAAATTTCTTATTAAAAGTTTAACAAGCCAAAGGTCAGGTTTGCCAGACCTGCTGAACTTAGCAAGCATTTTCTGTTTTTATTTCAGATTTCCAACATCCACAGTATTTTGATTTGATTTTAATTTTTTTATTTGATTAATTATTGTCACATGTATTGGGATACAGTGAAAAGTATTGTTTCTTGTGTGCTATACAGACAAAACATTCTGTCCATAGAGTACATAGGGGAGAAGGAAAGCGGAGGGTGCAGAATGGATTATTACAGTCATAGCTAGGGTGTAGAAAAAAATCACCTTAATATATGGTAGGTTCATTCAAAAACATTTTGTATTTATTATTCAAAAATCCAAATGCTGATGAGTGATTGTAACTCACGCTGTGGTCACTTTAATTGGAAGTCTTTCCTTTGACAGAATGGATGTGTTATATCACGTAGCCTCCCTCACTGGTTATCGAGCTCAAAGCTATTACTTTGGGAGAGCATCTGCCCATTAGAAAAGAGACAGAGAATCTGGTGAACTGGTGCGATGACAATAATCTCTTCCTCAATGTCAACAAAAAGAGATAGTCATCAACTTCAGGAAGTGTAGAGGAGGACATGCCCCTGTCTACGTCAATGGGGATGAAGTGGAAATGGTCGACAGCTTCAACTTCCTGGGGTCCAGATCACCAACAACCCGTTCTGGTCCCTCCACGCCAATGCTATAGTTAAGAAAGCCTACCAACGCCTCTACGTTCTCAGGAGGCTAAAGAAATATGGTATGTCCACTGCGACTCTCTCCAATTTTTACAGATGTACCATAGAAAGTAATCTTTCTGGTTATATCACAGCTTGATATGGTTCCCGCTCTATCCAAGACCGCAAGAAACTACAAAGGGTCGTGAACGAAGCCCTATCCATCGCGCAAACCAACCTTCCATTCATTGACTCTGTCTACACCTCCCACTGCATTGAAAAAGCAGCCAACATAATTAAGGACACCACATATCCCAACATTCTCTCTTCCACCTTCTTTCGCTGGAAAAAGATACAAAAGTTTGAGATCATATACCAACCGACTCAAAAACAACTTCTTCCCTGCTGCTGTCAGACTTTTGAATGGCCCTATCTCGTCTTAAGTTGATCTTTCTCTACAGCCTAGTAATGACTGTAAAACTAGATTCTGCACTCTCTCCTTCCCTTCACTATGAACGGAATGCCTTGTCTATATAGCATGCAAGAAACAATACTTTTCACTGCATACTAATACACGTGACAATAATAAATCAAATCAAAATCAAATCAAAAATTGGGTTCCTAACCTGGAAATTGTCCAACCATTCCAACAGGCCAAGGTGGAGAAGTTTCTGCCCAGTGTTTGTCCACATAGAGAAACCATTCAGGACTATAGTGCTGGGTAGCTGAGAGAGAATTGTGGAGAAAGGAATGCTATTGTTTAAAATGATAGGCCTTTTCTCATCCCTGAAAATTTGATGACCTTGCACAAATAAGGTAGCACGAAAAAGAAGTTTCTTTTTGCTAAATTTATCTGCAGTGCAATTTATTTGGTCAGCTGGGTAGCTGACACACAAAAATGGAGTGATTTTGAGTGCAAATATAATGCTGTTTAACAGCAGCTGTAAACAGAGGAGTGGAAGATAACAAATGGAAAACAAATATTATTAGACCATTGTGTTCTTCAAAACTATCTGGAAAAAGAGACCTCATGTTTCATTCCGATGTTTATCAGTAGGTGACAATGTATTCCACAATTAACTGCGGTCACTGCAAACCGAGGAACATGTCCCTTTAATCAGGACAGTTGAAAAGTGCTCAGCCAGGTAAAGCAAACTCAGTAGTTAACGTGTTGATTGATTTTCTCTACATCTTTCCCTACATCCTGGTTATGATTGTAACACTACATTCTGTACCCTCTCCCTTCCTTCTCCCCGATGTACTCTATGTGGCACAGTGGTTGGCACTGCTGCCTCACAGCGTCAGGGACCTGGGTTCAATTCCCGGCTTGGATCTGTGTGGAGTTTGCACCTTCTCCCCATGTCTGCATGGGTTTCCTCTGGATGCTCTGGCTGCCTCCCACAGTCCGAAGATGTGCGGGTTAGGTTCATTCGCTATGCTAAATTGACCTTTAGTGTCACAGGGATTAGCAGGGGAAATACTTGGGGTTCTGGGAATAGGGCCTGGGTGGGACTGTGGTCAGTGCAGGCTTGATAGGCCAAATGGCCTTCTTCTGCATGGTTTCTATGATCTAATGAAGTGCAAGAGGTAAGCCAGAAGGACCAAGTAGATAACCTTATTTGTCCTCCTCCCTTTCATCATGGATACCATTAAAAAAGCGTCTGAGTGCATTGGCAATAGAAAAGACATTGCCATAGCCAGAGGGAAACAACAGTTTGGACCAGTGTTCTTATTTCACATTCCTTGATGGTATTCTCTCTTCTACCTTCTTTCATCGGGAGAAAGAAACAAAAGTCTGAGGTCACGTACCAAGTGACTCAAGAACGGCTTCTTCCCTGCTGCCATTAGACTTTTGAATGGACCTGTCTTATATTAAGCTGATCTTTCTCTACACCCTATCTAAGACTATAACATTACATTCTGCACCCTCTCCTTTTCTTCTCCCCATGTACTCTATGAACAGTACATTTTGTCTGTATAGCAAGAAACAATACTTTTCAATGTATCCCAATTCATGTGACAATAATAAATCAAATCAAATCAAATCAAAACCAGACAGCCAGTTGGAGTTTCATGAAAACTTGGCTGCTTTCATGGTCATTTTCTAAGTTCTGGGGCATAAGTCACCAGGTTTACTGAATTCAAATTTACTATTTGCCATGGTGAGTTTCAAACTCATAGACCAGAATTTTACCATCCTGCCCGCCATGGGAGTCAGAGTGGGCAAGGAGCGGACCATGGAAAGGTCAGTTGACCTTGGGTGGGATTTTTCGATTTCGGGGTGAATGTGGCCAGAAAATCCCACCCACAACCTTTGGGTTGCTATTTCACTACGTTACCACACTCCTATGTTTCAAAACGTTTCCAGTCCTCCTTTAGTTTCTGCTTTCTATCTTGAAGAGCAATGACTGAGAAATCTAAAACAAAGTTCCAAAATAAGAAGGGGGAAGCTCACCACTGCTTAAGCTTTGGTGAATGTGTCAGCTCCATGGAAATCAAATGACAGTGTGCTCCATGGTATTAATCTTAAACTGGAAGAGATTTTCTTTCCATTCAAAGAGATGAACCTAAATTAAAATGTTCCATTAAGTTGGAATCTACAGTAGCTGTAATGGATCCAACCACTGGAATGCACTATGGAAAGCCAACAAAGAAAGCTGGATGATTTAGAAAGCTAGGAACAGACAAATTATAGCATTTGGCCAACCTAGACAACTATAAAACACTTGCACTTTCCCCTGGCAGTGAAAGTAGGTGAGCTAATGGAGCACTAGCCTCCCACAATTTAAGGTAATAATGTCAAAAGTTATAAAATACTCTGGAAATGACATCAAATACAAGTTAAATATTGGATGATCATCAAATCAGGTTGCTTTTTGAACTCTGCAGTGTTGCAATGCTCTTGATTAAAAAAAACGCAGTAATACATACATTACAGGATGGACTACCACAGGGATTATACATGGTAAGAATCCGGAATAATGGCTTAAGCAATGCATGAGTGAGCCACATCCCATAGAAATTCATCCGTCCAGCCCCCGAGCCCTATATACTTTGAGACTAGGTTTGAATTGAATTGATTTGTTATTGTCGCATGTATTGGGATATCGTGAAAAGTATTGTTTCTTGTGCATTAAACAGACAAAACATTCATTGAGTGCACAGGGAAGAAAGAAAGACGAGGGTGCAGAATATAGTCCTGCAGTTTCTGATAGGGTGAACAGAAATATCAGCTTAATGCGAGATAGGATCATTCAAAAGTTTGATAGCAGCAGGGAAGAATCTGTTCTTGAGTCAGTTGGTATATGTTTTCAGACATTTGTACTTTTTTCCCAATGGAGAAAGGTGGACGAGAGTATGTCTGGGATCCGTGGGGTCCTTGGTTATGCTGGCTGTTTTCCCAAGGCAGCAGGAAGTGTTGACAGAGTTAATGGATGGGAGGCTGGTTTGTGTGATGGACTGCGCTATGCTCACAACCCTTTGCAGTTTCTTGCAGTATTGGTCAGAGCAGGAGCCATACCAAGCTGTGATACATCTAGAAAGGATGCTTTTTATGGTGCATCTGTAAAAGTTGGTGAGAGTCGTCGTGAACATGCCAAATTTTCTTAGTCTTCTGAAAAAGTAGCGGCATTGGTGGGGTTTCTTAACTATAGTGTTGGCATGCAGGGACCAGGACATGTTGTTGGTGATCTGAATGCCTAGAACCATAAAGCTCTCAACCATCTCCACTTTATCACCGTTGATATAGACAGGGGCACGTTCTCCACTACATTTCCTGAAGTCGATTACTATCTTCTTCATTTTGTTGACATTGAGGGAGAAACTATTGTCATCAGACCCTTTCACCAGATTTTCTATCTCTGTCCTGTACTCCACCTTGTCATTGTTAGAGATCCAACCCACTACAGTGGTGTCATCAGAAAACTTGAAATTGGAGTTGGAGGGGAATTTGGCCATACAATCAAAGGTGTATAAGGAGAATAGTAAGGAGCTGAGAATAGTAAGGTGTTGAGGATAATCGTGGAGGAAGTGTTGTTGCCTGTCCTTACTAATTGTGGTCTGTGGGTTAGGAAGTCTAGGATCCAGTCGCAGTTGGAGGAGCGGAGCCCCATGCCACGGAGTTTGGAGATGAGTTTTGTAGGGATAATGGTGTTGAAGGCTAAGCTGTAGTCAATAAAAGGGAGTCTGAATAAGGGTCTTTGTTATCTAAGTGTTCCAGGGTTGACTGTAGGCCTAGGAAAATGGTATCTGCTGTAGACCTGCTGGGGTGATAGGCAAACTGTAGTAGATCCAGGCAATCTGGGAGACTGGAGTTGGTTTGTGCCATGACTAACCTTTCAAGGCACTTCATAATGATGGATGTCAGAGCCACTGGATGATAGTCATTAAGGCACGCTGCTTGGCTTTTCTTTGGTACAGGGATGATGGTCATCTTCTTGAAGCAGGAAGGGACCTCAGATCAGAATAAGAATTGGTTAAAGATGTCTGTAAATACCTCTGCCAGGATCTGAGTGCATGTCTGGGTACCCCATCCGGGCCAATCGCTTTCCATGGGTTAAATTTCAGGGAGATTAATCTGACGTCTGTGATATGACCTCAGATTCCAGGTTGACTGAGGCCTACGGGGCAGATGATGTCCTCTTGTTGACCTCTTGCTCAAAACGAACATAGAATGTGTTGAGCTTATTGGGGAGGGGTGTATTGTTGCTAACAATTCTTCCCATCTCCACCTTGTGGCCTGTTACCTTGCCATAATTGGTGGGTGTTCGTGTGGCTAGCCTAGGACTCTAGCTTGGTCTGGTACTGTCTCTTGGCATCATTCATGGCTCTCCATAGGTCATATTTGAACTTCTTGTATAGGTCAGGGTTGTATACGTTGTGCTAGTCTGAGTGTTTTGAGTATAAATCCAAATTGAAGGGGTAAATCTTCCATGGTCATAGCTTTAAGTTGAATCTGGGGATGAGTTGAATCTGGGGACTTTCAATTAAACTTTTGGTTTTGTGCCACCTCACTTTTCTACATTGAATGCGGTAGACAGAGGGGAACTGGTGGATGTGGTGTTTCTCGATTTTCAGAAGGCGTTTGATAAGGTGCCGCACAAAAGGTTGCTTCAGAAGGTTGGGGGGCATGGAGTTGGGAGTAAGGTGTTAGCGTGGATAGAGGATTGGTTGTCTAATAGGAGGCAGAGAGTTGGTATCAATGGGTGCTATTCTGATTGGCGGTTGGTAACTAGTGGAGTGCCGCAGAGAACAGTGCTGGGACCTCAGCTATTTACCATTTATATAGATGATCTGGAGGAGGGGGCTGAGTGTAGGGTAACGAAATTTGCTGATGACACAAAGATGAATGGAAAAGCAAATTGTGCGGAGGGTGTGGAAAGTCTGCAGAGGGATCTAGATAGGCTGAGCGAATGGGCGAGCACCTGGCAGAGTACAATGTTAGCAAGTGTGAGGTTATCCACTTTGGTAAAAATAATAGTAGGAGGGATTACTATTTAAAGGGAGAAAAGCTGCAGAATGCTACGGTGCAGAGGGACCTGGGGGTCCTTGTGCATGAGTCGCAAAAACCCAGTCTGCAGGTGCAGCAAATAATCAAGAAGGCAAATGGGATGCTGGCCTTTATAGTGATACCGGAGTTGAGGGGGTTGAACTATGAAGAGAGGCTGAATAGACTGGGCTTGTAGTCGTTGGAGTTTAGAAGGATGAGGGGGGATCTTATTGAGACATATGATGAAGGGGGTGGATAGGGTAGAGGTTGAGCAGTTCTTCCCGCTCAGAAAGGACAGCAGGACTAGAGGGCACAGCTTCAAGGTAAGGGGGGGGACAGTTTAGAACAGAGTTGAGGAGGAACTTCTTCACTCAAAGGGTGGTGAATCTCTGGAATTCTCTGCCCGTTGAAGTGGTGGAGGCTACCTCGCTAAATATATTTAAGTCACGGGTGGATAGGTTTCTGATAGACAAGGGAATTAAGGGTTATGGGGAGAAAGCAGGAAAGTGGAACTGAGCCACTTCAGATCAGCCATGATCTTATTGAATGGCGGGGCAGGCTCGAAGGGCTAGATGGCCTACTCCTGCTCCTATTTCTTATGTTCTTATGTGGAGAGGGTAAGCATCGGGAAGGGCATTCAGCTGTAAAACCACTTTGCCTGAACCAAAAACACTCATGGTTGATATGAAACAGTGACTGCACTGTGGCCACCCCATGTGACATGGGAAAAACCAAAAGAGAGAAAAGAAAAACAGCAGTGGTTTGATAACTGATACATACTTCCCTCCAGCCTCAAAAACAGCCTGTTACAGACTGTCACAGCATCCGTCTCTGTATGTCACCAAAGTCTTTTAGTGGGTTTGCGTATATTCACATGATATATTTGGCAGCATGGATTTTTGGGAGCCCTGCAAGAGAGCTTTGCAAGCAAGTCCTGTGTACTATTTGCTTCTGTTTTTGTAGCTCTTACTGCATGCTGAGTTATTGCCTTTAGTAAACTTAATTATTTTATTATATAAAGTGGATTGCTCCCTTGGTAACACATTTGACTACCTTTCATTGTGGGTTCTACAGCTGTATGCCACAACTCCATTTTCTATCCTTTAGTAAATTTTCTATCCATGCTGCTACTGCCCTTTTTATGCCACGGGCTTTAATTTTGTGAACAAGCCTACTATGTAATACAATTTTATTAGCATTTTGAAGGCCAAATTGAGCAATTTTGCAGCATAAATTAGAAAAAAAAGGCCTTAAAAGCTCTTAATTGGCCCCGGGAGAACTCTAAACTCCTGAGACTTAAGCTGCCCAACATAAACAAAATCCAAGAAGGCATGGAGGACTATAAAAAGTAGCCATGTGACCTCAGAGGTCCATTAAACGGATAGCAAAATCTTCTATAAGTATATAAATAGGAAGAGAAGCGCTAAGGTGAATGTTGGTTCCTTGGAAGATGAAACCAGAGAGAAGTGGCAAAGATGCTATATCAGTTGCCTCAGTTTTCTTGGTGGCGGTGACTAGTATTATTCCTATAGGATCAGGCAAGGGGGTAAACTTGGAACAATCAGCACTGATAGGGAAAAGGTACCCGGCAAGCTATTGGGATTGAGGGCAGACAAGTCCCCTGGGCCTGATGGCCTATACCCTAGGATATTAAAGGGAGTGGCGGTGGAGATAGTGGATCTGTCGGTTATAATATTCCAAAGTTCCCTGGACATGGGAAAGGTTCCAATGGATTGGAAAAATGCTAATGTAACACCTTTTATTCAAAAAGGAAGGGAGGCAAAATATGGGAAATTACAGATCAGTTAATTTAACATGGGAAAGTGTTAGAATTGATTATCAAGACATTTGGAAAGTCCACCTGCAAAGTGTCATGCCCATTATCTATTCGAGTCAGCGTGGTTTTATGAAGGGTAAATCACGTTTGACTAATTTAATGGAGTTCTTCAAAGCTATGACAAGCAACAGGGATCCTGCATCTGGACTTCTGGAACATAGAACATAGAACATTACAGCGCAGAACAGGCCCTTCGGCCCACGATGTTGCGCCGACCAGTTACAAAACAATGACCCACTAACCTAAACCAATCCCTTTTCGTCCATAAACCTATCCATGGATCTCTTAAACGCCCCCAAACTAGGCGCATTTACAACTGCAGCAGGCAGGGCATTCCAATCCCTCACCACCCTCTGGGTAAAGAACCTACCCCTGACATCCGTCCTATAACTACCCCCCCTTAATTTAAAGCCATGCCCCCGCGTGCTAGATTTCTCCATCAAAGGAAGGTGCTTGATAAGCTGTCGCACAAAGGTTAATTCACAAGGTTAGATCACATTAGGGGTAATTTATTAGCTTGGATAGGTGACAGAGTCAGGATGAATGTATTTTTTTTCTGGATGGCAGGAAGTAACTTGTGGAGTTCCACATGGTTCGGTCTTTGGACCCCAACTATTTACAGTCTATATTAATGACGATTTAGGGATAGAGGGCTCTGCAGCCAAATTTGCAGATGACACGAAAAGTGGCAGAAGAGTAAGTTGCAATAAGGAAATAAGAACTTTGCAAATGGATATAGGCAAGTTAGGAAAGTCTGCCAAAATTTGACAGATGGAGTTTAACTTGGACAAGCGTGAGGTCGTGCATTTTGGTCGGGAAAAATGGGAAGGCGACTTATCATCTAAATTAAGAGAAACTTTGGGCTGCTCTGGTGCAGAGGGATCTGGCTGTTGGTATTTATAGCTAAAGGAATAGAATATAAAGGTAAGAAAGTATTACAGCTATACAAGGCATTGGTGAGACCACACCTGGAGTATTGTGCACAGTTTTGGTCCCTTTTATTTGAAGAAAGCTGTAGTGGCATTGGAGGCAGTTCAGAGGAGGTTCATTAAATTGATTCCAAAGATGAGGAGTTTGTCATATGAGGAGAGATTGAACAATTTAGGCTTCTACTCTCTGGAATTTAGAAGAATGAGGAGAGATCAAATCGAGGTATATAAGATGATAAAAGGTATGGATAAAGTAGATGTAGAGAGGATGCTTCCACTGGTGGGGCATTCTAGGACAAGAGGTCATAATCTTAGTGGTAGATGCTGGGACAGTGAATAAATTTTAAGGAGGAGTTAGACTGATTTTTAATGTGTTGAAGGGTTATGAGGAGAAGGCAGGAAACTGTGGATGAGGAGCATATCAGTCATGATCAAATGGCAGAGCGGACTTGATGGGCCGAATGGCCTAGTTCTGCTCCTATATCTTATAAGGGCAAGGGTAAAGGTATAGCAGAAAGGAAAGTCAAATTTTACCATTTCATGAGAACAACACATTCGTCCTCAATGTTATGGTAAGCACCCTCTTTCAAAATGAGCACACTTAACTTAATATGCAAAAAACTCCCACTATAAATGCTGACCAACATAATTTCGATTTGATTTATTATCGTTACATGTATTAGTATACAGTGAAAAGTATTGTTTCTTGCACGCTATACAAAGCATACCATACATAGAGGAGACTGCATAGAAAGTAATGTTACAGTCATAGCTAAGGTGCAGAAAAAGATCAACTTAATATGAAGTGGGTCCATTCAAAAGTCTGATGGTCGCAGAGAAGCTGTTTTTGAGTCGATTGGTACATGTCCTCGGATTTTTGTTATCTTTTTCTGAACAGAATATGGACATCAAGAACAAATATACACTACACAAGTTCAGGATTTGCTTTCATCTGTTGTGGATATTATAAGCAGGTTTCAATATTATATGCCATGACATAGAATCCTACAGTGCTGAAGGAGGCCATTTGGACCATTGAGCCTGCACCGACAACAATCCCACCCAGGTCCTATCACCACATACTTACCCTGCAAATCTCCCTGACACCAAGTGGCAAATGAGCATGGCCAATCCAACCTAACCCACACATCTTTGGACTGTGGGAGGAAACTGGAGCATCCAGAGGAAACCCTGCCGACACGGGAAGAATGTGCAAATTTCACATAGTCATCCAAGGCCGAAACGGAACACAGGTCTCAGCAGTTCTAACCACTGTGCTGCCCCAAACATGATGAAATTGGTACTGCACATACATGAATCATTCTTTCCTTTCTATAAAGAAAATTCATCGCACAGCCCAAAAGACCCACCATCATATGGCAACTCCGTTATTGGATTTGATGTGAAGGATGAATTTGTGCATGCATGCCACAGCCATCACAGAATAACTGCAGATGAAACAAGAGCCTTATTTAGTTTCAGAAATTTTATTGGGATTTGATAGAACATTTAGTACACATTTACAATATGCTTGGAGACAACTATGCAGGTGCTTATAAACTGATGGTAAGTCCACTGGCACACTAATTAATTAAACCCTGCATTTGATCATTCCTTTATTGTGTTACAAATGCTGTCCAATACATGAGGATAACATGAAAAAAAACGGACAGATAGGGGTCAGGCATTTCCATCCCTTTAGACTGGGAGGAGCCAAGAGCTGAGAGTACGGAGCATTTGGGAGGGTTACACCAACTGTTTAAACTGGTGCACCTCTGCGTCAGTACTGCAGCAACAAAGGTAAAGCAGTTTCGCCTGTCAGTCTACACTTCACTGCTGCCCATTGCAGCTTCAAATATTATCCAGTCAAGCTCCTGTGAGCAGGGGGTGGGGTAGTGATGGCTATTCCTGATCACATGACTCAATGGCCTCAATTTCCACGGCGAATAATAGTTTGCCATTTTTCTCAGAGACAAGCCCTGTGGGGATTGTAGCAGCTTCACATACAGCTTATTGCTGCAATTAGTGCTTGGTGGACTCTTGCCAAAGGTAACTGGTTATTTTAAAATATTTCCCTTCCAGGCACAGTGTAGCTTAGGCCTACTCTTGCTACAACTCAGTCCTCTTGATTGTGGTTTGGAGTCCTGGTAATAAACTTTATGGTTAAAAAACCCCCTGAAAGGGTTGAATTGTGATTGTACAAAGGACAAGTCTCTTAAAGGTGCATACAGTCAATGACTCTCGCTCTGCCACTTCATGGGACAATGCCAATATCCTACTTGACATGGAGGTTGAATTCCCTTCACAGAAGCTAGACAACTCTATTACAGAAAGTAATTAATACCTGTCTTTCAAATAATTAACGCTTGTTTTTATTTAATGATGATACTAATGATTTGCATTAAACTCACCCAGTATAGGTTCCAGATGGGATATTTCAATTAAGAGTGCATCAAAATAACATTGGACCCAGGCCAGTATAACTCTTCAACATGCCAATGCCATTATTAACAACTGATTCTTAACAACCATTACTGATATAGAATCCTTCAGTGCAGAAAGAGGCCATTTGGCCCATCGAGTCTGCACCAACCACAATCCCACCCAGGCGCTATCCCCATAACCCCATGCATTTACCCTAGTTAGTCTCCCTAACACTAAAAGACAATTTAGCATGGCCAACCCACCTAACCAGCACATCTTTGGAGTGTGGGAGGAAACCAGAGCACCTGGGGGAAACCCATGCAGACATGGGGAGAATGTGCAGACTCCACACAGTGACCCAAGCTGGAATTGAATCGGGTCCCTGTCACTGTGAGGCAGCAGTGCTAACCACTGTGCCGCCGTGTCATCCCTAATGCAAATTCTAAAGCATTTCAGTTTCCTCAATTACAGAACACTCCAGCGATGCAAGGCCAAAGTCCATGTTCCTATGACCAGAATAGGGAACTCATGTTGAGAGGCTATTAAATCAGGGAGCCAGTGTTTTAGTGACAATTCCTGCTATACTTCCTTCAAGCAGAATTCCCTACAAGGAACACGGTATTGCAAAATTAACCCTTTGGTGTCTTCAAAAGGGTTGATGAAAGGACAATTGTGAGAAGTGGAAGATAACATGGTGAAGTATTTCAACTTACTCTGGGTACAGTGAGTATTCTTCTTCAATGTAAACACAACACAGCAGCTTTCTTGCCATTTTATGCTCAATGCTATATTAACGCACAGGCACAATGCACAGCTCTAATCTATACACAGATTCAGAAGTGAAACTGGATCCCACCAGAAATAATCTTAGGGAAAGAATTTCCAGGCTGCTCATGGCCACCTACCAATGACACCAACTGCTGGAATTCCAACATGGCAGCACATCTGCTGTGTTCAACCAATAGGAAGTATTCAAATAATAAATAAAGACATTGGTAAGAAGAAATTCTCATCACGGACGGGAAAAGCATTTATACACAAAGCTTTGGCTTAACAACAAAGGTGGGGTGGGCAGCTCAAGCAAAATGCATAAAGACAATAAATGGAAACTCAGGAAAGAACAGAGTTAGAAGGGAAAAGGTAGAATCAGAAATAACAAGTAATAACG
The DNA here is from genome assembly GCF_965287045.1 of Carcharhinus amblyrhynchos. Classification (NCBI taxonomy): domain Eukaryota; kingdom Metazoa; phylum Chordata; class Chondrichthyes; order Carcharhiniformes; family Carcharhinidae; genus Carcharhinus; species Carcharhinus amblyrhynchos. Next base: position 43,043,736 of record NC_137327.1, on the reverse strand, counting down.
ACATGGAAAAGGCAAATTAAACAAAGGTAAGCAAATAATATGATGATACATGAGCCTGCTTTCTGCCAGTATATGCATAAAAACACAATAAGGAGAGTGTTGTCTCTCTACTTTTTTGAAACATTCACATTTTGTTCGTATAGGAGGATATACAAGAATGTACATCCTAACACAAAGAAAATACATTGCATTAGGATGGGGGGAGAGGAATCTGTTATTGATATGGCAGCTATGAAGGTTGTACATTAAATAAATATTTCTAGGTGTAAATGAAGCCATAGAACGGCTTGTGTAGAAATGATGCCATAGCTAAAGAGTATTAAATTGCATGCCCTGATGTGGTTAATGAGTTGAAAACTCTGTAGATATTTGTGTAAGGCAGGTACCAATAGGGAAAGAAAACAAACTGTTCAGCTGTAGCAGACCAGTCTCTCCCCTGCTCCTGAGACATGTGGCCACCATATTAAAACAACATTTCAGCAAAATCTTACAGAGTTCCTGGAAGATTGGCCACAAGAAAAAACAGAGGGAGGACTGACTGCTTCGACGCATATATATATATAAAATCTTCTTAAGTTGCATATCGCTTCATAAAATTCTAATCTATTGCCTTACAGCCGGAAGTCAGTTGTCATGTTTTCATCAGTGATGGACTGTTTTTTTTTATTCGTGTCCAGGGAGGTGCTACTGGTGCTTTCTGTGTTGCTGGCGAGCTCCTCATCTCTCTTTCGCTTGTGTGTAAAGGGGTTTTCTCCCTCACACAATCTTCCGTCTGGAAGTCCTAAAGATCGCAAACACACAATAGCTGTGGACTGTTCTACTACCTTCTTTGTTTTATCCCTGAAAATGGAAAAGAAAGATAATGATGGTGGTTAAAATGAAAAACGAGTTAGTTAAAACAGATAATGTGGTACAAGACTGGGGGAGAACAGCTGGACCAGCGGCTGGTCACATCCTTACAGTTAACATATACAAGAGGAATCATAACATTTTCACCATTGCATTTTGACAGCAGGAATATTATTGGTCTGACAAACACATACTCAATGGGGAAATTAGCTTGACTGCTTTTCCCATCTATCTAGCAGTCTACATGCTTGAAATGTACATGCATAGACACCAGGCAAGGACAAAGGAAGTCTTATGGAGGGGACTGGTTTGCTGATGAATAGCTTAGACTATAGGAAACCCGGATAAATGTGTAGTGGTCCACTTTGGCAGGTCAAATGGGATGAAGGAGTATAATATCAACGGTAAGACTCTTAGCAGTGTAGAGGATCAGAAGGATCTTGGGGTCTGAGTCCATAGGACTCTTAAAGTGACCTCGCAGGTAGAGGATGTGGTTAAGAAGGTATATGGCATACTGGCCTTCATCAATCGAAGGATTGAGTTTAGGAGTTGGGAGATAATGTTGCAGTTTTATAAGACCCTAGTCAGACTTCTCTTGGAATACTGTGTTTAGTTCTGGTCGCCTCATTACAGGAAGATTGTGGAAGCTATTGAAAGAGTGCAGAGGAAATTTACAAGGATGTTGCCTGGATTGGGCGGCATGCCTTATGAGGATAGGTTGAGGGAGCTCAGTCTTTTCTCCTTAGAGAGGCAAAGGAGAAGAGGTGACCTGATAGAAGTGTATAAGATGTTGAAAGGTATAGATCGGGTGGATGCTCAGAGGCTTTTTCCAAGGGCTGGAGTGGTTGCTACGAGAGGACACAGGTTTAAGGTGCTGGGGAGTAGGTACAGAGGAGATATCAGGGGTAAGTTTTTCACTCAGAGGGTGGTGGGTGAGTGGAATCGGCTGCTGTCAGTGGTGGTGGAGGAGAAAAATTCGATAGGCTCTTTCAAGAGACTTCTGGATGAGTACATGGGACTTAATAGAATTGAGGGTTATAGGTAAGCCTAGTAGGTATGGATATCATCGGCGCAACTTGTAGACCGAACAGCTCCATGAGTCATAGAACAGGAGGGATGAAAATTGAGGAAAGATAAACAAAAGTTAAATAACAGGTCTGAGATTCATTTAAAGCCAGCTTTCTTTTTATTCATTCATGGGACATGGGCGTCGCTGGCTAACCAGCATTTATTGCCCATCCCTCGTTGCCTGAGGGCAGTTGACAGTCAACCACATTGCTGTGGCTGTGGAGTCATATGTAGGCCAGACCAAGAAAGGAAAGTACATTAATGAACCAGATGGGTTTTTACAACAATCATCAGCAGATTCTTAATTCCAGATATTTTTTATTGAATTCAAATTCTACCACCTGCCATGGCGGGATTTGAATCCGGGACCCCAGAACACTAGCTGAGTTTCTGGATTAATAGTCCAGTGATAATACCACTGAGCCATCGCCTCCCCATGGGCAAAGCAATTAATTTGAGTTAGAGAGTCATGACAGCAGATTTGATCTACCTAGTACATGTTGGCTCTCTGTAGAGTAATCCAGTCAGTGTTTATTCGTAAGGCCCTGCAAGTTCATCCCTTCAATTCAATTTCCTTTTGAAATCATTCATTGTCTTTGTCTACACCCTCGTGGGCAGTGTGTTCCACCTCATTAGAATTTGCTGCATAAAAAGTTTTTCTTTGCATTCTCCCCTTCATCTCTTGTTTAAAACCTAAACTCTGTCTCTCCTGATTATCAGCTAATGAAAATAGATTTCTCTTTTCTACATTATCCAAATCTGTCAGAATCTTGAAACCTCTAACAAATCTCCCCTCAATCTCTTTTGCTCCTCAGAGAACAGCCCCAGCTTCTCCAACCTAATCTTGTAGCTAAAATCCCTCATCCTTGGAACCATTCTGGTAAACCTCCTCTACATTCACACAAGAACCCTCACAGCTTTCCTAAAAAGTGTAATAACCTGAATGCAATACCCTCTAACTTCCCTGCTTTTGTAAGCAACACCCCCATTTATGTAGTCCAAGAACGCATATATTTACTAACTACTCTCTCACTATGTTCTGCTGCCTTCAAAAGTCCCTCCATCCCTTCACACTCTTTAGAGCTATGCTATTAAGTCTACATTGCCTCTCCCTATCCTGCTGTCAAAGTGAAGTATCACATTTCTCTATATTAAATTCCATTAGTTAACTGCCTTACTGGCCTGCGTCCTTTTTTAAAATGTGGGCATCATTGGCCAGGCCAGCATTTATTGCCCATCTCTTTTGCCCTTGAAAAGGTGGTGGTGAACTGTCTCCTTGAACTGCTGCAGTCCATGTGGATTAGGTGCACCCACAGCGCTGTTAGGGAAAGACTTCCAGGAATTTTGGCGGGTCATGATGGCACAGTGGTGAGCAATGCTGCCCCACGGTGCCAGGGACCTGGGTTCAATTCCGGCCTCGAATCACTGTGTGGAATTTGAACATTCTCCCCGTGTCTGCATGGGTTTTCTCCAGGTGCTCCAGTTTCCTCCCACAGTCCAAAGATGTGCAGGTTAGGTTGATTGGCCATGCTAAAATTGACGCTAGTGTCAGGTGAATTAGCAGAGTAAATATGTGGGGTTGCGGGAATGGGGCTTTGGTGGGATTGTCAATATAGGCATGATGGGTCAAATGGCCTTCTGCTGCACTGTAGAGATTCTAGATTTTGACCCAGCAACAGTGAAGGAATGGCAATATATTGACCCAAATCAGGATGAGTGATTTGGAGTGGAATCTCCAAATGTGGATGCTCCCAGGTATCTGTGTCCTTGTCCTTTTAGATGGTAATGGTTATTGATTTGGAAGGTGCTGGCTGACAAACCTTGGTGAGTTCTTCCAACACAGCATGCAGATGGTCCATGCTGTGCCATTGAGTATTGGCAGTGGAGGGATTCAATGTTTGTGGGAAGAGTAGCAATCAAGTGGGTTGCTTTGTCCTGGATGGTGTCAAACTTCGAGTGTTGTTGGAGCTGCATCCACCTAGGCAAGTGGAGAGTATTCCATCACACTCCTAACTTGTGCCATGTAGATGGTGGACAGATTTTGAGGGGGGCAAGGAGGCAGAGTGAGTTACTCGCTGTGGGATTCCTAGCTTTGGATCTGCTCTGATAGCCACAGTATTCATATGGCTAGTCCATTCAGTTTCAGGTCAATGCTAGCCCCTAGCATGCTGACAGTGAGGTTCAGCAACGATAATGCTATTGAAAGTCAAAAGGCTATGGTTACATCCTCTTCTGTTGGAGATGGTCATTTCCTGGCACTTGTGTGGCACAAATGTTACTTGCCACTTGTCAGCCCAAGCCTGGATATTGTCCAAGTCTTTCTGCATTTGAACGTGGACTGCTTCAGTATCTGAGGAGTCATGAATGCTGTTGAACATTGTGCAATCATCAGCAAACATCCTCACTTCTGACTTTATGACAGAGGGAAGGTCATTGATAAGCAGCTGAAGATGGTGGCACGGTGGCACAGTAGCTAGCACTACTGCCTCATAGCTCCAAGGACCCGGATTCAATTCCAACCTTGGGTGCCTGTACATGTGGAGTTTGCATGTTCTCCCTGTGTCTGTGTGGACTTTCTCTGAGTTTCCTCCCACTGTCCAATGATGGGCAGGTTAGATTGACTGGCTGTGCTAAATTACCCCGTAGTGTCAGGGATTAGCTGGGGGGGGGGGCACTACGGGGAGTTACAATAATAGGACTTTGTGGGATCATTGTCGGTGCAGGCTCATTGGGCCAAATGGCTCCCTTCTGTACTATAGAGATTCTATGTTTCTAAGATGGCTACTGGGTCTGGGACACTACCCTGAGGAACTCCTGCAGTGATATCCTGGAGCTAAGACAATTGACCTCCAAAGTTTTGCTTTTTGAAACCACAGTTGGTCAAATGTTGGTCACTTTCACCTCACATCTGGAGTTCAGCTTTTTTCCCACACATTTGGACCGAAGTTGTAATAAGGTCTGGAGCTGAGTGGCCCTGGCGAAACTCAAACTGAGTATCCGTGAGCAGGTTATTGCTGACTGAGTGCTGCTTAATAGCGCTGCTGATGACCCTTCCATCACTTTACATTGAGAGTAGACTGACGGGGCAGTAATTGGCTGGGTTGGATTTGTCCTGCTTTTTATATATAGGGCAGACCTGGGTTATTTTATACATTGCCAAGTAGATGCCAGTATTGTAGCTGTACTGGAACAGCTTTGCTGGGGGTGCAAAAAGTTCTGGAGCACAGTACTCTTGTCAGAATATTGTCAGGCCCATAGTCTTTGCAGTATCCAGTATCTGTTTCATGATATCGAATTGGCTGAACACTGACACGTGGGATGCCAGGGAACTCTCGAGGAAGCAGAGATGGATCATTCACTCGGCACTTCTGGCTGAAGATTGTTGCAAATGCTTCAGCCTTATCTTTAGCACTGATGTACTGGGTTCCTCCATCATTGAGGATGGAGATATTTGTAGAGCCTCCTTCTCCAATGAGTTAATTGTCCATCAACATTCAAGACTGGATGTGGCAGCACTGCAGAGCTTAGAACTGACCCATTAGTTATGGAATTGCTTAGGTCTGTCTATTACTTGCTGCTTATGCTGTTTGGCACACAAGTAGTCCTGTTTGGTAGCTTGTTCAGGTTGACATCTCATTTTTAGGGTTGCCCCTGGCATGCTGTGCTACACACGTCATTAAACCAGGGTTGATCCCCTGGCCTGGAGGTAATGGTGGAACGGGGATATGCCAGACTATGAGGTTACAGATTGTGTTGAATTCAATTCTGCTGCTGCTGAAAGTCCACAGTGTCTCATGGCTGCCCACTCTTGAGTTGCTAGATCTATTCCAATCTATCCCATTTAACACAGTGGTCGTGCCACACAACACAATGTAGTTTATTGGCATTATCCTCATTATTTTCCATACCTCCTAGTTTGGTATCATTGGCAATTTTAGAAATTTTACTCTATTCCTATATGAAAGTATGTATATAGATCTAAAAAAATGTGTGATCCTCATACTTTGGGGATACCATTGTCTACCATCCTCCAGTCTGAAAAACAGCCATCTACCATGACTCGCTTTATTTTATTCAATGTTTTAACCAAGCTGACACTGACCCTCCTTTTAGGTGGCATTTTGTCAAAAGCATTCCTAAAATCCACTACTCTTTCATGAATCTTCTCTATCACTTCATCAAAAAATTCAATTCAATTATTCGAATATTAGGCTGTTTCATCCTATTAAAAAACCTTATTACCTGACAAGGCCGGCATTTAGACATTTTGATTTGGATACTAAGGTATAATACAATTGCTCCAACAAAAATTTGAACGATAAAGTGATCCTAACTAAATGTTAGTTCAATCCAGCTGCGTAAATGCTGCAGTCTAGAGCAATGAAAGGAATAAGGAATGCTTTCCACAGATGTGCTGTCTGTGACCAGTTATCATTTGAGCATATGTACCCAATAAAAAAAAACTACTCTCACTCAAACAGATTACAGAAAGGGCAAAGTAATTTATTAAAGGCCTACTTTCTTAAAGCGAAAGAGCCCTTCAGCAATTAATGAACAAATAAAGACAAATGAACGAAGAGGGATCAAGCTGGGCTTTCAATAATCAGTCCCAAAAATTCAGATCAGGAACTGAGCGCACGTCACATCAGAACTCAGAAGGACAAAGGGATTTTTGTTTTGAGTTTTTTTTTTAAGAAATATGTTAATCATTTGCTTGGTGTTCAGTCAGTTGCTGCTACCTGACTATAAATAGTCACACTTTACCCTTGTACATTGTACCAGGTGAGAAAGACCGAGGAAGCCTGCCAACATTAGCGACCAGTCACTCAGCTCAGTTCAAGGGCAGTTAGGGATGGGCAATAAATGCAGGCCTAACCAGTGACACCCACATCCCCGTTTAAAAGATGAACTGGCTGGACAGAATCAGGGTCAAACAAATTCTCACCTGCTCGGTCCAGCTGGAAAACAACCAGTTTACTCTTTCCAAACTTGTACTGTTTCCTTTCCCAGCCCAATGCCTTGGTTCAGTCCCTTGAAACATTACATTCCTCAGCTGGCGAGGGAGGTGGGTGAGCAGCCAGGTCCTGTGGCCACTAGTGTTCTGTACTTGACTGTTACTGCGAGGTGTCAATTGCATCATTCCACCCAGCGGGGAAGCATCGGAGTTTATCCCTCATTAAAAAGCCCAGGTAGCAGTCAGCAGTGTGGCAACATGCAGCAAAGCTGTGCCATGTGGTTCTGTGGCACTGCACAGTGACACAACAACTGGACAATTTTAATGACAGAGTTAAGACACACAAGATTGGGTTCAAACACAATGATTTAATTTGAAGATTAAGCAAAGGTTTGAGAAAAAAAAAGCATGATTTCTCATTCCAAAAGAAAGAAGTCCTGATAAGTTTATAAATTGACTTCACATTTATAACTCTGCGTTTCAGAGTTTGCCTCGTTTAAATATTCATTTGTGGGACATGGGATCCCTGGCTGGGCTGCATTTATTGTCCAAACCTAGTTGCCCTTGAAGGGCAATTGAGTTGCTGTGGCTCTGGATTCATATGTAGGCCAGTAAGGATGGCAGATTTCCTTCCCTAGAGGACATTAGTGAACCAGATGGGTTTTTATGACAATCGATAATGATTTCATGGCCATGAGTAAATTCTTAATTCCAGATTTTTTTTTATATTGAATTCCAATTCCACTAGCTTTCATAGCGGGATTCAAATCCGGGTCCCCAGAACATTAATTGAGATTCTGGATTAATAGTCTAGTGATAATACCATTAGGCCATTATCTCCCCATAAACAGATACAAGATCTTATTCCCTTTTCTATCATGAGGCTCCCAAATCAGCAAACAATGCAGCAAAGGATAACTGAATAATTATCTGAAGAGATTTACAGGACTCTGTGGAAAAGGCAGGGGATTGAAACTAGTTGGGTTGCTGTCACTGAGGACCAGTATGGATGTGAAGGGTCAATTAGCCTCTTTCTGTGCTGTAACCATTCGATGATTCTGTATAGACAGCCCAGCCAACATCTTGTACAAATTTATCGTTCATCTTGTGCTTTATTTATTTTTCTGTAAAACTGGAAATGTTCTTCATATATCAAGATGAAGAGCACAAATTTGGTTGCAGCAGCACTGCTGGAGGTGACGCTATGGCTTGGGCCAGCTGCACCACTGGCTGCTTCTGCCATGGCCCACACGGTGAGCCAACCTGTGAAAGGCATTACGCGGGAGTTCCCAGCATGCTATCCTGACGTCACACTATTGGCTGCCCAACTTCCTAATACACACCATGCAGGCTCGCCAAATAAATATGCACGTCATTCCACATGGCTGAATCTACAAAGGGCAGGAGCAAGATAGTACCCGCACTAATGCTATTTAAAAGATCAGACATCCAACATGCAGGTGAATTAATCCGCAGCTGTTTAAAAAAAAAGTCCTTAAAAAGTAATGTGGAGTATTTTTGGAGATGTTGGGCGAATTCCTGAATTTGGCAGAGGGCATTGCTGCATCCCCACAGATAGAATCATAGAATTCCTACAGGAGGACATTTAACCCCTCGTGTCTGCACTGACTCCCTGAAAGAGCATCTTACCCTGGCCCAGCTCCCGACCCTATCCCAATAACCCTGACCTACACATCTTTAGGCACTAAGGGTCAATTTAGCACGGCTGATCCACCTAACCTGCACACCTTTGGAGTGTGAGAGGAAGCTGGAGCACCCAGAGGAAACACACACAGACACAGGAAGAACGTGCAGACTCCACACAGACAGTAACCCAGGCTGGGAATTGAACCCGTGTCCCTGGCATTGTGAGGCAGCGGTGCTAACCACTGTGCCACCGTGCGGTGTTCTCTGCCTGTGACCTTGCCCTCCGATGAGCTGGCAAATGAACCAACTTTTCTCTCTGCCCTGTTTGAAACTCACGAATACCAAATGACTCACTACAAGCTGATCCCAACCCTATAGTGCCTTTTATGGTATGTGCAGCCTCAATATCTGACTGGGAGGCTCCGGACGTCAGATCAACCAGGCCTTTTTATCGGTGCAGTACTGTAGCTTGTTCTCTTCCTTCTGGAGTTCCTGTGGCTGGGCAGCAGTTCTTGGGTGTCTGAAAACAGCACACGAGAAGTTTGGTGTGAAGAAAGGGCTCGAGGTGAAAGCAATAGGTCCACAATCACACCATTAGCAGCGGCCTCACCGTGTCAGAGAACAGGATGAGGTGAGCTGGCCATTGTGACTTGACAGGGAAGAGGGACATGCCATCAACCCTCAATATTCTCAGCAACGCTGGATGGCACACAAACTCCATCGCAGCTGGCTCTAAAGTTCAAAGAAACTCCTCCATCCGCTAAGGGGATAGAGGTCTCCTCCCCCAAAATCCATGCTCTCTCCTATTATGTGCTAATGTGTCCTGCGAGTGACATGACAAAACATCAGTGTTTACTTGGCACTGTGTTTGGCTGCCATTGCTGAATAACTGGGGGGACATGGGCCTGAGACTGGCAGCATTGATGGGTAGTGAGGGTGTGAGGGAGTGCATCTGGGAGAGCGTCTGGATGTGAGGAGTGAGTGTCAGGGAATGCTGATGGTGCACCGAGCAGAGTGAGGGGCTGATAATCCAGTGGATAATTGGTGCAGTTGCATTCACTGACCTTGACCACTCATGGGAGGTGACTACACTTTTTGTGGCACTGTTCCCAGGCCCTCAGGTCCAACTCTTCCTGGCCAGTTGTTCCTATTCTATTCAGAGGGTGATCCCCGAGTGCTTCCCACAGAAATATGGAGTCTCTCCTCCTGTCCATCTTCATCACTAAGGCCTCCAGTGCCACATACATCCTTCTGGAAACCCTCTTAGATCTAGTGTTCCATCTTAGAATCCCTACAGTGCGGAAGAAGGCCATTTGGCCCATTGAGTCATCGAACCTCCGACAGAGCACCGTATCCTGGCCCTATCACTGTAACCCCACATATTTACCCTGCTAATCTCCCTACCCTACACATCTTGGGTACACTAAAGGGCAATTTGGCATGGCCAATCCACCTAACCCGCACATCTTTGCACAATATAGGAGGAATCGGAGGAAACCCATGCAAACACAGGGAGAACGCGCAAGCTCCACAGTCACCCAAGGCTGGAATTAAACCTTGGTGCTGTGAGGCAGCTATGCTAAACACTGTGCCACCACGCCGCCTAGTCTTCCATGGTTCAAATTATAGCATTATTATTCAGTGCATCTTTCCTTTAAGAGGGACAGGCAGCCTTTTAAGAGCAGAAGGCAGATTGCACCACATGCTATTAGCACAATGCTGCTCGTACCCCTGCCAGGCACAGAGGGCAGCTGGCAGACGCTTGGCGCTACGCTATAAATATGATAATTAGATGGCAGTACCAACGGAACCAGCTCAGGCAAGTCACAAACTGTTACCCCTGCATTTGAATAACAGGGAAGCCACGTTTTTATTCCAAACTTTTTCTTCAGTTACATTGATGGCATCTATTTGACGAAAGCTAATAATTGCATTCCCGAGCGTAAACACTAAAACCTTTAAGTACACATTATCAGGATAGTCTGTTGTCTGGCTGTTACATCTTTAATCTCCTCAACATTTGATTCAGTAGCTCACGAGTCAAAATTCCCGAGCTCTGATGTTTGAGACAGGATTTATTGTCCAACACGGTAGGAATGACAGCCCCCTACTGTTCAACATCAGGAGATGCTTTCACAAAATATTTGGCCAAAGGTTTTCTAATCTTTCCATGGGCGGTTAGGATGAAGTCTAGCAGCTGGAGAGCACAGGTTTCTAGGAGTTGCTTTCAAAGCAATCACGTAAAACCTGGAAGGGAAGGAAGGGGTTTAGAGACGTTTTTTTAGAAGCCTAAATTATTCTTCAAATATTCAGCATTATTTGAAGATGCTGAATCTTTTCAGTATCTAGTTCAGTTGAACTGGATGATTTAACAGTTTCAAACAGGCTACCACCACAGCAGATGAGCTATTACTGACCATTTTTCTTGGGTTGTGTGTGAATAAGGTTCTTTTTAAAGTTATTTTTCCCCTTCCCCATTGGCCTATGCAAAACCAGAGCCAAGGCAAACAATCTGCTTGAAGACTCAAGTTAGTGTTGCTCTGAATGAACTGGTAGGACATGTGTGATAGGAGGTCAGAAGTGATTTGATCACCAATATTTCTGTGGGAATGCACTTGGCCTCTGGCCAGCTCATCTTCTCCCTTCCTCTCAGTTTTTAATTCCCAAAAGGCATTGATGTTGGGGGGGAGGTACAGTTCCACGGGTGCCAGGTACAATCCTGTAACCTAAATGGAAATTACTTATGCCTGAGCCTAGATACTGAGTGTCAGCACGCCAACTGATCTTGACTGAGGCAGCAGGGTGGACACACATAACGGCTACCCAAGAATGGAATCCTTGATCAATGTTGTCCTCAACAGCAACAAGGCCAATTGGTGCATCCCTATCTTAAAACACAGCAGCATCTCTGTCCTCATACAGTCCAAAGGTTTGCATGTTTGGTTGATTGGCCATGGTAAATTGCTCATAGTGTCAGGGGAACTAGCAGAATATGGGGATTAAGCCTATGTGAGATTGTGGTTGGTGCAGACTCGATGGGCTGAATGGCCTCTTTCTGCACTGTAGGGATTCTATGATTACAGGGAATCTCTGATCAGTCCAGCTGGCTACACAATGTTAACACACCAAATTGCTGCAGAGAGAGACAGTGATGCAACCAAAACTGGGAAGACTGCCACTCCATGCTGTTATACACCTGCCTCAAACCATTATTCCAATGACCCCCCCCCCCCACCCCCCTCCATACCAATTCTAATCTGTACAAATGCATTCCGAGTTCAACAACTCCAATCGTTTGAGATTAGAAACCTACAAACGAACGGGTTATGGGTGCAGGGACTACTTTGTAGAGAGGAAGTCTCCGAGTTACTGAGAAGGCAGTTGACTAGATAGAAAAATAAAAGTTCAACAGCCACTCTTGACCATGCTGCCAAGCAAAGCTACGCCAACTGCTGCCCCATTGTTTCACAGGAGAAAAGTAAGACATCAACTCAGAATTCACTTGCATGGACTACAAAGGGATGTGAAAGAAGCCCAGTTCATCATGCAAACCAGCCTCCCATCCACTGACTGTTTACACTTTCTACTACCTCAGAAAAGCAGCCAGCATAACTGAGGAGCCCATGCACCCTGGACATTCTCTCTTCCATCAGAAAAAAAATACAAAATTCTGAGATCACTCAAGAACAGCTCCTTCCCTGCTGCCATCAGACTTTTGAATGGACCTACCTTGCACTAAGTTGATCTTTTTCTACATCCTAGCTATGACTGTAACCCTGATTTCTGCACTGTCTCCTTTCCTTCTCTATGAACGGTATGCTCTGTCTGTATAGTGCACAAGAAACAATACTTCTCACTGTATACTAATTCACGTGACAATAATAAATCAAATCAAATCAACTTGATGATGCATTAGGTTCACTGTTGGCCTGTTACCCTTGAATCTGTTTCAGACAGATGAAATGAAAGGTTCCATCTGCTGATAGTAAGGGTCCTACGTGAAGTGAATTTATTAGTCTCTCTGGGAAGGGCATTGCCAGTGAGGTCAACATTTCTTGCCAGTTCTTTAATTGTCCTCGAGAAAGTGGTGACAAACGGCCTTCTTGAACCACTGCATTCCACAGCCACAGTGCTGTAAGGAACTTGCAAGGTTTTGACAAGACAACAGTGAAGGAATGGCAATACAGTTTCAACCAGGATGGTGAATGACTCAGAAACTTGCAGGTGATGGTAGTTTGAAGTATCTGCTGTCCTTGTCCTTCTAGATGGTAGAAGTTGTGGGTCTGGAAGCTACTGTCAAAAGGGCTTTGTTGAGTTGGTTCAGTTCATCCTGTAGATGGTACAGAGTGCTGCCCCTGTGCATTATTGTTGAATGGAGTACATGTTCAAGTTGATCGAAGGGATGCCAGTTAAGCAAGCTGCTTTCTCCCGGATAATGTTGAGCATCTTAAGTGTTTTTGTTGCTGCACTCATTTAGACAAGTGGCGAGAGTATCCTGCAGCTTGATAGGACAATTAATGACATCTTCTATCATATTATTGATGACAGAGCACAGACTGATGGGTGACAATTGGCCGGGTTGGATTTGTCCTGCGCTCTATAGACAGGACATATTTGGGCAATTTTTCACATTGTTAGGTAGATGCCAGTGCTGTACTGAATCATCTTGGCTAGACTTGTCTTCAGTCTTCAGTACTGCTGCCAGAATGCGGTCAGGGCTCATAGCCTTTGCTGCTTTATGGACAACCTTAATCCAGTTCCTAGACGGTAATGGGTCTATAGAGTGAAATCTTTCTGCTTAAGAATTGTTCTACTTACTCAGAAATGCCACAAAATGGTTGGCTGGGAGTGGGGAATGGAAGGAATGTCATTCTAGTAGAGGAGGGCCGAATTAGATGGAACTTTACTTTGGCGCCTGGTTCAGTTATACCTGACAGGTTTACTTGTTATCAACATGCCTGAAGTGGGAGGGAGCTTCATTCCCTAACTTCAATAAACCAAAAACTATTTCATTTTCCTTGAATGAAGTAGCGCGAACGATCCATTTATTTTATCAAATGAAACTATATTTATTAGTCAATGCAAGCAACAAACTGCAGAAACTGAATGCATTACGATTGTCATCTTGTAGCCATTAAACAGCTTCATATCAATCATTTCTTCTGAGCACAGAATCTTGCCCATTAACAACCTGAAACCATCAAAGGGATGGCTGCATTATTCCAAAGACATCAGCGAAGTACCTAAGGTAAGTGCAGCATCATGGGTGGCATGCAGCAAATAGCTCGGAGAATTGGTGGATCCTTCTGAATTCTAGTCTGTACACTCCTTCTGAAAGATGACAGCCTTCGAGAATCTATCAGTTTGGGTGGAACTCAGCAGGTCACAGCTATTCTACCTCATTCGACAAGGATGTGATCCATTTTCTACATCAAATATTTCTAGTAGCTTTGACAAATGTTGCCGTTTCATACGCTATATTCTCAGTACATCATCACACTGTGCAATGGAAGATCAACAAAGCACAAAGTATTCTCTCAAACTGTTTTGTTTAAGCTGACTAATTTTTAGCATAGCTTTCTTCACTGGTTCAAGAGTCTGCATTCCGTAAAGCATGTTGTTAACATTTAGTCACTAATTAAACACAACTTTATATCTTCATAGGGTGACGTGTTTAGACTAGGTTACATTTAGCTTAAATTCAGTGCTGAAAGAAATTGCAAAATAAAATGTCAGGCTGACTTTAAATATTTGTACAATTAAAGCTTCTGCTAATAATTATCTAACCAATTGTAACAACACGTTTATCACAGGACTGGATCAAAGTACCTAGTGGACATTTTGGACCAACCTGATCTTTGGAACAAGGAGCAGGGTTAAGTAAAATCAACCTCCACATCACTTACCAACAGGAGGAGCTGTAGTTTTTGTCTGCTACTGTCACGACTGAATTAAATAATCTGTCTGAAGGCCTTTGTACCTGGTACAGAACAAAGCGTCTAGTTAAATGATCTGTCTGAAGATGTTTGGATCTAGTACAGAACATCCAGTTAAATAATCTCTCTGAAGGTCTTTGTACCCTGTCTGGAACAAAACAGCACGATGACACAGTGGTTAGCACTGTGCTAGGGACCCAGGTTCAATTCCCAGCTTGAGTCACCGTCTGCGTGGACCTTACATGTTCTCCCTGTGTCTGCATGGGTTTCCTCTGGGTGCTCCGGTTTCCTCCCACAGTCCAAAGATGTGTAGATTAGGTGCATTGGCCATGCTAAACTCTCCCTTAGTGTATCCCAATAGGCGCTGGAGTATGGTAACTAAGGAATTTTCACAGTAACTTCATTGCAATGTTAATGGAAGCCTACTTATGACTAATAAATAAACTTTACTTTAAAACATCCATTTAAAAAATAAAAATAAACCTGCTGGAAACATCCAGCAAATTGGGCAGCATCTGTGGAGGTAGATACTCAGATAAGGCTGGGATTCTCCAACCTCGCTCTCTGTTGGGATTATTTGCTGAGTGCCAAATTCTCCTTTCTCACTAGCAGCGGTAGTGGGGCGTGCCAGACTGGAGAGGTCCGACCAACATTTTAGGTCACTGACCTTTCATCAAAACTGTCAGAAATCAGAGTTTTATCAAATGGTGAAGAGGAGGAGCAGAAGTAAAGAATTCTAACTGCTTCCCGCTCTGATAAAATTGTTGTCAAACTGAATCATTAACTCTTGTTTCTCTCTCTACAGGTGCTGAGGGTTTGTTGCATTGTCTATCTTTCTTTCAGGTTTCCAGCACCTGCAGTGCTTGCTTTTGGCCCAGCTAAATAAATTATTTAAAGGTCCTCACATCCAGCACAGAACAAAACACTCAGGGCGGCGGGACGGCACAGTGGTTAGCACTGCTGCCTCACAGCTCCAGGGACCCGGGTTCAATTCCTGGGTGGAATTGTCTGTGTGGAGTTTGCACATTCTCCCCATGTCTGCGTGGGTTTCCTCCAGTGCCCCAGTTTCCTCCCACAATCCAAAGGTGTGCAGATTAGGTCGACTGGCCATGCTAAATTGCCCATAGTGTCCTGGGATGTGTAGGTTAGAGGATTAGTGGGGTAAAATGTGTGGGGTTGTGGGGTTAGGGCCTGGGGTGGGATTGTTGTTGGTGCAGACTTGATGGACTGAATGGCCTTCTTCTACACTGTAGTGTTTCTATGTTCAGTTAAGCCTCTTAGTCAATCTCTCCAATCAATCATCTCAGTTGGATCTGAATTTAGAATGGCAAAGTCTGCCCAGTTAATCTGGTACAATTTAAAGGAGCTCCCCAGTTTAGTGTACAAGCAAAATACTATGGATAACGGCAAACTCAAATAAAAACAGAAAATGCCAGAAAAACTCAGCAGGTCAGGCAGCAACTGCGGAGCGAGAAACAGTGTTTCGAGTCCGTACTTCAGAGCTAAAGAGAAGAAAATGTGATGGATTTTATACTCTTTATAGAGGGCACGGAGCAGAGAAAGTCAGGCGTAGGTGGGAACTGGGGGAGATTACACAAAGATGTTACGGGCATAAAGCAAAGGAAGTGTTAATGATATTGTTAAAGACTAAAGAAGGTGCTGACAGCAGCATAAAGCAGAATGTGTTAACCACGGAATAAAGGTCAGCTGTGTTAAAGCAAAACTGAAGAACAAGGGACAAATAGCCTTGTGAGCGAGTGGGGGAGGGTGGGGAATGCTGAAACAAAAGAAAAGGGATAAAAATGAGTCGGGAGGGAGGGAATTCCAAATCTAAAACTGTTGACTCCTCAGTTTGAAGTTGGGTTTCTTTAATCCAAGTGTTGCCTCGCTATAAAATGAGAGCATTTTTTTGTTATTTGATACGTCTCATTGAAAAAAAATCTTTAATATTCCCAAATGATGTGCTGTTGTCCTCATTCTAAATGTCTGATTGCAGCACAGTCAGGTACTTAGCCCTTTTCAGCTTGTGAGAAAACGTGATCAGCTGCTTGTAAAGATGTGTTCATGGTGAGGATTCAATCCCAATGAAGAAACAAAGTTGTTCACCTTTTACCTGCTGCTAAAATGAGTTTTACTTGTCAGTTCTGTTCAAGTGGATCCAAACATGAGGCAGATTAACACCAACACTTAAACAAGTATGCTATAGTATACAGCTTTGCTAAGCAGTATTCTTTTAGCATACCAAAGGAGAGCCCAGTTTAAAACTTGCTCACAAGCAACTGTAAATCATAGGACAAACTAATGGTTGAAAACTTACCGTCACGTACACTGGTTGAGGAAGCTTCTGCTTTCGACACCACTCGAGTAATATCATTTTGGGTGTGATTTGAGGCGGGTACTCACGCCTGGAGGAAGCATCACAAACATCATAAATTAGTCACTTGAAAAGGTGAATGGCGCACATAGAAACTCGAAGCAGGAGGAAACCATTCGGCCCTTCGAGCCTGCTCCGTGATGGTGATGGCCTAGTGGTATTATCACTAGACGATTAATTCAGAAACTCAGCTAATGTTCTGGGGACCCGGGTTCGAATCCCGTCAGGGCAAATGGTGGTATTCAAATTCAATAAAAAATATCTGGAATTAAGAATCTACTGATGACCGTGGACCCACTGTCGATTGTCAGAAAAACCCATCTAGTTCACCAACTTACTTCAGGGAAGGAAATCTGCCATCCTTACCTGGTCTGGCCTACATGTGACTCCAGAGCCATAGCAACGTGGTTGACTCTCAACTGCCCTCCCAACTAGGGATGGGCAATAAATGCTGGCCAGCCAGCGACACCCATGTACCACGAATGAATTAAAAAAAAAATTTATTATACGATCGAGGCTGATCAAATTCAACGTGCTGATCCCACCTTCCCCCCAGATCCCTTGAGCCCCAAAAGCCATGTCTAATTTCTTCTTGAAATCACACAACGCTTTGGCCTCAACTATTTTCTGTGGTAGTGAATTCCACACACTCACCACCCTCTGGGTGAAGAAATTTCTGCTCACCTCAGAGCTTAATTATTTCATTTTCCTAACGGCTGACAAAAATATGGAAACTTTTCGGACAACATTTGTTAGACAGGGAAGCCTTTGGACACTAAATGAGATTTGGTGCAGAGTTTAAAGCAGGGATGTACGATAGTGAACTCACTTACACTGGTTTATGGATGCTTTGCAGTTACCTTCTAAGTCAGCATGCTTACATTCTTTGGCAAACTGCTGTGGCTACATATCTCGTTAAATGGTTTTTGAATCTGCCAACAACCTCCCGCTGTCAGTTGGAAAACATGGAGAATGATGGAAAAATGGTTAGCGCATGATTTCCACTGGCAGCAGTTCCCTCTGCATTCCACTCAGCCTTTTCTTTTATTTGTTTTGTCCCAGGTTCACTCAAGCTTTTCCTTCACAGCGCACAGATTGCAATGTATTTCTGAAACTTTTAGTTCCGGGAGAACACGATGCAATGTGTATTCCAGTTACGATTTATGTGCAGTGTAAGGCAGAAT
Organism: Carcharhinus amblyrhynchos; assembly: GCF_965287045.1. NCBI lineage: Eukaryota > Metazoa > Chordata > Chondrichthyes > Carcharhiniformes > Carcharhinidae > Carcharhinus > Carcharhinus amblyrhynchos. The sequence continues at coordinate 43,025,724 of NC_137327.1, read as the reverse complement.
GCCATTACTACCCACTCTGTGTATAGCAGGTTGTGGAAAAAACTCTTCACTGCCAGGACAGGGAAGAGCTTTCCCTGATGTGTGTGCGCAATTCCTGTAAACTTCTCATCTTGATAGCTCGTTAAATATGAACCTTTTGACTCGGGCGTAAGCTGTGTTGCTGCACATAAGCATTGTGCTCCCTTATTGAGGCACCGCTTATGTCCAGATACAGGGAAAGAATAGCTCAACTGGAATTGATAGAACTTTGGTAAGGGGCCAACATCTGAAGCTGAAAGTATTATTTTTCACGTTAGTGGTTGCTGCAGTTTACAGACCCTTTTGCACAAGACTGAGGGCATTGGTGTGCTGGTCTTCTCAGTTTAAAGTCTTAAAGTTTATTTATTAGTGTCACATGTAGGCTTACATTAACACTGCAATAAAGTTAGTTCTCACACTCCGGCGCCGGTTCAGTCGCACTGAGGTACAACTTAGCATGGCCAATGCACCTAACCAGCATGTCTTTCCTCCCACCAGCATGTGGGAGGAAACTGGTACACCTCGAGGAAACCCATGACGCAGCCACGGGGAGAACGTGCAGACTCTGCACAGGCAGTGACCCAAGCTGGGAATCAAACCCTGGTACTGTGAGACAGCAGTGCTAACCACTGTGCCACCATGCTGCCCCAGTAGTAGTTTATGGGTAGTGATGAGGAACCCAAGATGATTTTCCCCCCCTCCTCCCCCAAAAATACCGCCTCACTCAGCTGACATTCAGTAAGTTGTCAAAATGGAGGAGCAGTGGGTATTTAACATGGAGTCTTTCTATTCTGGATTGCTGATCTACCCACTGGGCAATAACCCCCTGGCTGATGTATTGACAAGGTCATGTTGATGCAGGGAGGGTTGTTCGTTAACAATGACTCTAACCGACCATTCTTAGGCTAAATTTGTAAAAATTTAAGAAGTTAATTTTAAGTACACTGAGTTAATGGACATAGTAAATATAGAAACATAGAAGACAGAAGCAGGAGGAGGCCATTTGGCCCTTCAAGCCTGCTCCACCATTCATCATGATCATGGCTGATTGTCCAACTCAACTGCCTAATCCTGCTTTCTCCCTATAACCTTTGATTCCGTTCGTCCCAACTAAAAAAAAACTAAACAAATCAGGTAAATTTACATTAGGAAACCAGAGAAATCTAATTACGTTTAAGGTTTCAAATCTGATGGACATTTTCCTGTTAGTCGTGAAAGAGTAATCAGCTACCAATTTCAATCTAATCATCTCAAGTGTATTTGTTCGGAGTCATTTTAGTCACCAGGTGTTAAAGAGTTCACTAAAGATTAAGCGTCATTTCTATCGAATTTCCCCTGCATTCAACTGATCTTAGATATCTGATGCATGATTTAAAATGTCCCTTCATCAGAATGTGCAGATTGAGTAGGCAAAACAGGTTTACGTCTCTGTCGTGAGATTTTATCAGGCAATGTTCGAATGTTTGTCTTAAATCTGATGAGTGGCAGGATAAAAGTATACTGCTTTAGTTATTAGAAAATTGGAGCCATAAGCTATGGCCCAACGGGCCATTCTGAAAAAAAATAAATAGCCCTTTGGGGGTGGTTTATGGCCACCCAAAGAATTTAATATCATATTCTAATCATTACAACTGTTGTGTGGCCTTACTTGTTGAATCTGACTGCCATTTGGATGGCATCAGGAGATCCATTATCTCCAGGCTGTTGTTCCGATTTCTCTTGACATTTTGCATTCAACACGTCCCTCTTTCTTTCCAAGCAAGCTGTAACTTCTTTATAATATTCATTCATTTCAAAAGCCTCGCTGTCATAGGAAGAATGCAACCATGGTTACCAAATATTCTTTCATGTTCGTCACAACAAGAAACAACCGAGCTTTAACAAATTACACACTTAACGTTCATCACTTGGAAACTTTGTTTTTTTTGTGCCAGCATTCCACAAGGGGGCAGGGAGAAATCAGAAGTCAAAAGTGTTTTATTATTGATGCAATTCTTGTGTGACCATCTCAAGCTATTCTTGTGACAAGAACCGTTGCTGGACATTCTCTCTTCCACCTTCTTCCGTCGGGAAAAAGGTAAAAAGTCTGAAGTCATGTACCAACCGACTCAAGAACAGCCTTTTCCCTGCTGCCATCGGGGCCTACCTTACATTAAGTTGATCTTTCTCTACATCCTAACTATGGCTGTAGCACTACATTCTGCACTCCCCCCTTTCCTTCTCTATGAACAGTATGCTTTGTCTGCATACTGCACAAGAAACAATACTTTTTACTGTATACTAACATAATAATAAATCAAATCAAATCAGTCTTAAGATGGTTTGGGTGGCATCACTTTGAATTAGGTGTGTCGGATAGGTGCATTGAACATGCTCAACTCTCCCTCTATGTATCTGAACAGTGTGGGGATTTTCACAGTGACTTCATTGCAGAGTTAATGTAAACCTATTTGTGACACCTATAAATAAATGAAGTTGTGGGTTTAAGTTCTACTCCAGGACCTGTGCACATAATCGAGGCTGACACCTGAATAGTGAACGATGAGGGAGGACCGGATAAAGGGTATTTCCTAATCTCTGGAAAAGAGCTCGAGGAGGAGGATGATCCAGTAGTTGTGGCCAATGGCACAGGTTGAACAAGGCTCTGCAGAGGGAATGTGAGAAGTTGGCATCCAAGTTAATAAGAAGAAATTTAAGGATAATTGCAATAATTGCGCTAAGGCCAATTTCCTGCCAGCAAAAAAATCCTTCATTGCAAACCCAAGGAAGAGTCATACTTTCAGCAAACAAGTCTGTACCTGAGACCCACAACAAGCAACAGGTTTTAACCTGCTACTACTCACTTCCCATTGCGTGAGGCTCTGCTTGCTCAATAAAGGAGCTCGCACTCCACGAACCTCATGGGGAAATCTATTGATGATACCCTGTGTTCTTCATGACTGTCTGAACAATAATAATCTCTGAACATAAGAACATAAGAAATAGGAGCAGGAGTAGGCCATCTAGCCCTTTGAGCCTGCCCCGCCATTCAATAAGATCATGGCTGATCTAAAGTGGATCAGTTCCACTTTCCTGCTTTCTCCCCATAACCCTTAATTCCCTTGTCTATCAGAAACCTATCTACTCGTGACTTAAATATATTCAACGAGGTAGCCTCCACCACTACAATGGGCAGAAAATTCCAGAGATTCACCACCCTTTGAGTGAAGAAGTTCCTCCTCAACTCTGTTCAAAACTGCTCCCCCCTTATTTAGAGGCTGTGCCCTCTAGTTCTGGTTTCCTTCTAAGCAGGAAGAATCCCTCTACCTCTACCCTATCTAGCCCTTTCATTATCTTGTAAGTCTCTATAAGATCCCCCCTCAAGCCTTCTAAACTCTAACGAGTACAGACCCAGTCTATTCAGTCTCTCTTCATAAGCTAGCCCCCTCATTTCCGGTATCAGCCTGGTGAACCTTCTCTGTACTCCCTCCAAGCTAATATATCCTTTCACAAATGCGGGGACCAAAACTGCACACAGTACTCCAGTTAATCTCTGGATTAATACCCAAGTTGTATGCAAACTGGCAGAGGGTTAAACAAGTCAGAGTTGAACAAAACCTCCTAGAGTTGCTTGGAAGATATGAAGCGCTGGCTAGCAACTAGGAAATAATCATAGAATCCCCACAGTGCAGAAAGTGGCCATTCAACCTATCGAGCCTGCACCGACATCAATGACACCCAGGCCCTATCCCCGTAACCCCACGTATTTACCCTGTTAATCTCCCTAACACTAAGGGGCAATTGAGCATGGCCAATCAACCTAACTGCACATCTTTGGACGGAGGGACCTGTTTCACTGCGACAGACTCCACTTAGACAGACCTGGACCAGAGTCCTGATGAAGCAAGTAATTAAGATGTAAAGATGCCGGTATTGGAACAGATTGGACACAGTAAAAAGTCTCACAACACCAGGTTAAAGTCCAACAGGTTTATTTGGAATCATAAGCTTTCGGAACTCATGATGAAGGAGCAGCGTTCCAAAAGCTCATGATTCCAAATAAACCTGTTAGACTTAACGTGGTGCTTTGTGAGACAAGTAACTAAGACTGCAGGTAGTGCTTCAAGCTTAAAAAAAAGGGGGATGAGGACTTCAAACAAAAGGCTATATACAAATCTAAAGAGAAATGTCAAGGCTGCTGAGCTGTGAGCAACTTGGGCCAGGGTGAGCAGATTGTGACAGGAAAGTGCAGAGAGTTTAATGATAACAGTATAGCAGAGATAAGTTAAACCAGGGGAAAAAGTGAAAAGTTTAATTTAAAGGCACAATGAACAAAGCACTCACAACACAGACAGGTTAATGGCACAGAGATAAATGGGTTTGGTCTAACAGCCATTACAGAAACGTGGGTGCATGATGACCAACGTTGAGAATTAAATATCCTGGGACACTGTAGTTGATCAAGAAATAAGAGATTGTAACAAAGCTGATGTGATAACATCACATCAGTCATCAGAAAAATGCTAGAATTCATCATTAAAAAAATGATAACAGGGCATTTTGAGAATCATAAAGGCTTGGATTTTATGAACAGCAAAAAGGGCCTGAATTTAACAGGCAGCAACAAATTGCTGGTGCTGCTTTTGCAAAAGGCACACAAAAAAGTTTGAGTTATTCTATTTTTTAATTCATTTATGGGACATAGGCATTGCTGGTTGGCCAGCATTATTGCCCATCGCTAGTAGGCCTTGAAAAGATGGTGAGCTGCCTTCTTGAATCGCAGCAGTCCACGTTCTCCGTGGTGTGGATGTCACCTTTCTTGTCAGCAGTTTGAACCTGGTAAGAAGTCAAGGGGATCGCTAACTATTTAACAATGGTGACATCACACTGAGCAAGCAGCTGATCACATCGTATCATTCTCACAGACACCAAACGACAAGGTAAGCCCACTTATTTTACTTCACTCTCAAATTTTACAGGTGAAGGGACTAAACGAAATGTATCCAAGTTTGCTGGTGATACAAAGCGAGGAAATGTGAATTCTGAGACAGAAGCAAAGTGTGTGTATAATGTATGTGGGCAAAGAGGAAGTGGCAATATCGCGGGAAGAATGTACGGGGTGGGATTCTCCGACCTCCCAGCAGAATTCCCATTGATGTCACCCCACACTGGCAGGAAACGTGCAGGCAAGGGTGCACTGCCAGTGGGACTGGAAACTTCCGCTGGAGTGAATGGCTGGACAATTCCAGCTAGGGTACTCAGTTTGGTAAAAATGGAAAAACAGAATTTTTCTTAAATGGTGAAAAGTTATTAAATACCGATATTCAGAGAAATTTGCTCACAAAACACAAATAATCAACTTGCAGGTACAGTAAGTTTTTATTTGTTTTTCTTTTGTTTTATTCAAACAAATACAGAAAATTAAAAGTTTTTTTAGACGCTGGCATATCAACTATGCAGTTGGAACTGGTCCAGGCTGCTGAATCACAGGCAAGCAATTAGAAGAGGAATGGTCTGTTGACCTTTACTGCAAGGGAGTAGAGTGCATGAGTAAAGAAGCACCATGTGTAGTTTAGGTTTCCACATCTAAAGGACAGACTTGCTTCAGAGCAGTTGTAACAAAGTTTCACTAGACTGATTCCTCAGATGAGAAGGTTGTCCTGAGAAGAGATTGAGTAGGTTGGGTTTACAATCTTTAGAGTTTAGAAGGAGGAGGTGATTTTACTGAAACACAGAAGATTCTGAGAAGGCTTGACAGGGTGAATATAGAGGGGCTATATCCCCTATTTGGAGAGTCCAAACCAAAGACAAAAACAGACTATCTGGTCTTTGATCTCATTGCTGTTTGCGGGCCTTCTGCTGTTGACTAAAGTGACTGCATTTCAAAAGCAATGCATTGACTGAGGTGCTTTTGGACATCTTGAGAATGTGTAAAGTGCAATATCAAAGGTTCTGCTCACCCCACTAATGCCCAAAGCTGCAGTTACCATTCTCTCCGGATTGTCACATGTCAGGCAACATAGAGCAGGCAAGTTCCCAGAGGAATGATGAAAAGGGAGTCTGAGTCTTATTCATGTAGAGCGTTCAGGGTGTGATTCTCTTAACTTGACCTCAGCAAGGCTAAAGTTGATTTATCAGTGTCACAAGTAAGCTTACATTCACAGTGCAATGAAGTCACAGTGAAAATCCCCTAGTCGCCACACTCCGGGACCTGTTTGGGTACACTGAGGGAGAATTTAGCATGACCAATGCACCTAATCAGCACGTTTTTCAGACTATGGGAGGAAACAGAGCACTTGGAGGAAATGCACACGGACAGGGGGAGAACATGCAGAATTCACACGCACACAGAGATCCAAGTCGGGAGTCAAACCCGGGTCCCTGGTGCTGTAAGGCAGCAGTGCTAGCCACTGTGCCACCAATACATGTGTGTGTGTGAGCATGCACGCACGTAAGTGAGTGAGAGTGTGTGTGTGCGTGTAAGGATGATGGCAGTGCATACACAAATGTTTAGTGCACTGGGGGGCCTGCCAGAAAGCCTGCATAAAGAGGAGGCAAGCACCTTGTGCAATCTGTCCTCCAACAGATCACTAGGATTGCTCAGGTGCTATTCCAGGGACTGGCAATGGCTCCATAGAGAATGAACCTTCTAACCTCACTTAGAATGGAAGCATCTGTCATTGCAACACTGCCACTATAGTGCCCTTATTGTTGCCTCTCATTCAGATTCTACCTCTATGTTACCTTGTAAAGTGTACACAGTTCCGATCTGTAAGATATATATCTAAATAATAATATGGTTATGAATTAAAAGTGAGGCTTGGAATATGCATCAGGCAAGCAACAGGACAATGCTTTCGAGAGCCAACATTGCAATTCTACATCTGTACCATTAGGTGGCAAGCTTAACTCATCAATGTAGAAATGTTAGTCATCAGTGACAGCACAAAACTACTCCACTTGCCCACTGCCACACCTCCAACAAGACTCATATATAAACGGATTTTGCAATTAGCATGAGAGATTATGAATTAGTCAATACTGATTAATTCTGTAAGGCTAATTCAAATGGTCTGAATTTTACCGTCACACCGCCACAGGAATCAGAGCAGAAGGGAGGGCAGATAATGGGAAGGTCTGTTGACTTTGGGCAGGATTTTACGGTTTGAGGATGAGTGAGGCCATAAAATCTCGCCCATTTATGTGTTTTCTATTTCTAAACTGACTGTAGCTCGTAACTACACTTTACTGAGGGTGTTTGAATGCATAGAATTTTTACTGACGTGCCACTGAAAACAGAAAATGTAAATGTTATCAGGTCATTGTGAATGCAATGAATCATAGGACACGATATCAGTGAGAGTTACATCAAATATCAAATGTCACCCTACAGATCTGGAGGCAAACCTGGATTAACACTGGATGGTTTGATTTAGGCAACATTAATATGCTTCAATCTGTTAGATAATAATGTGCAAGCTCAGACAAGTCAGAGTTCAAAGCTGTTGTCAAGATAATACACAACTGCAATGCAAGGACACAATGAATTGTCAGTGACAATACCTTACAGATAACATGTGCTTAATCTGGGTTTAATTGTCTCAATGACAACAGGGCAATCGAGCAAAAATGCAACAAATTGCAAGTGTAGCCAGTTCCCAGGAAGGATCAGTGGCACAGTGATTAGCACTGCTGCCTCACAGCACCAGGGTCCCAGGTTCGACTGTCAGCTCGGATCACTGTCTGTGTGGAATCTGCACATTCTCCCCGTGTATGGGTGGGTTTCTTCTGGGTGCTCTGGTTTCCTCCCCCAATCCTAAAGACGTGCTGGTTAGGTGCACTGGCCACACTAAATTCTCCCTCAGTGTACCCGAACAGGCACCAAGGGGATTTCCACAGTAACTTCATTAATGTAAGCCTACTTGTGACACTAATAAATAAACGTATAAACTTGTTGTATCTGAGCTGTCAACCTGTGCTTTCCTTTTACAGGAGTTGCAGATTTTGAGATTTTTGGTTTTTGTTTCTTTTAGCAGTCTTTTTGGTACAGTTTCACCTCATCCTACCAAGCAGGTCAGGCAGTTCCCAGCATGATAACCCAATTGAAAAGGGCTTCTACGATATCACCATTTGCAGCTGCTCCCTGATCTGACTGAAGGTCAGACTGTTCAGCACTCTGCAGTGTTCTGGTAGCAATGAACAGAGTGACGTGCTGACAGTGGGACGGTTATTACCCAAATCATGTATGGCAAGGTTGAAGCAAATTTCCACAAGGCAAAACACAAGATCAATGCCACTAGGAGAATGCTGCAGCAGCACCACCGGATAGTTAATAGGCAAATTTATTAAAACATGTCAATAAAATTTGTACCTGGAGGGAACTTTTTTTTTTAAACTGTTGGATACTTTAGTTCTAATCAAAAAAGCCAATTCAAATTAAATCCGATCATAATCCCCACACGAGGGACAAAACAGACCCAACCTGATAAGACAGGACATTGCATCCCATCTTGGGCTCAAACAAACAAGATCCAAGCTGACAGAATGAGGTATTGCATTCTCTGGGACAGTACGGTAGCACAGTGATTGGCACTGCTACCTCACTGCGCCAGGGATCCAGGTTCAATTTTGGCCTTGGGAGACTCCGTGGAGTTTGCATGTCCTCCCCATGTCTGCATGGGTTTCCTCTGGGTGCCCCAATTTCCTCCCACAGTCCAAAGATGCGCAGGTTAGGTTGATTGGCCATGCTGAATCACCCCTTAGTGTCAGGGGGATTAGCAGGGTAAATAGATAGGATTACTGGGATAGGGCCTGGGTGGGATTGTTGTTGGTGTAGGTGGGATGGACTGAATGGCCTCCTGCTGCACTGTAGGGATTCTATGATCTATGATTTTGTAGAGCCTCAGTTTAACCTTATTAGCTACTCTGATCCTTTACCCTGGCTGAGAGAACCACAATTGCAGGCATCGGCACACCCCAAGTACAATGAACCACAGAATCCCTGCAGTGCAGAAGGAGACCATTTAGCCCATCAAGTCTGTACCGACTCTCTGACAGAGCATCCTACCCAGGCCCTTTCCCATAATTCCAAGTATTTACCCCACTAATTCCCCTAATCTACACATCTAGGGCTACTAAGAGGCAATTTAGCATGGCCAATCCACCTAACCTCCGCATCTTTGGACTGTAGGAGGAAACCGGAGAATCCAGAGGAAACCCACGCAGACCCAGTGGGCTACCCTTGTCTCTTTCGAGATCATGGTTTCACCCCCTGCATTAGGCTTTAAAAATCAAAGAGTAATTAAGCATATTCTAAAAGGTGACGACAGTAACATTGCAAGTGCAGAAATTAGTCACTGAGTTAATATTGGTCTTATCTGATTTGGCAATTCTGGTGAATCAGATTGCTTGTTTGCAATTTCTCATTACACCTCCAGTAATTCATTATTCTCTATTCTTCAGCCATTGTGTGGGAACGTGCAAGAGTTAACCAGAGTCATGCCATCTGTTTTATGCAATTCTATCAGATCTGCTTCAATGAAATGAAATGCTTGCGGTTTAGACTAATTTGTTGAGACGGCAGGCAACTGTCCCAGGAATTCAATACATCATTAACAAGCAGCATAAAAGAGTCCTTGCTGCATTTGGATTATATTTTTCAGCTATTTATTGTTAAAGCCTGCCTGAACTATGCATCTCAAAAGACATTCAGATGCCAGTACTCCTTGGTTGAGCAACATTTGACTGATGTGCGTGACGTTTTGTCTTCCCGATATCCTAACTGCCATCCTAACAAGACTTTCAATTGAGGCTTCTGTACATGGAGTTTTAAGAAATAAAATTATAAACCTTAAAAATTAATTACATTTTTAGTGAAACAGCAAATGCTACAATGGATTGCAGCAGGGTGGCACAGCGGTTAGCACTGCTGCCTCACAGTGCCAGGACCCAGGTTCAATTCCCGGCTTGAGTCATTGTCTATGCGGAGTCTGCACATTTTCCCCATGTCTGTGTGAGTTTCCTCCAGGTGCTCCCATTTCCTTCCACAAAGATATGCTGGTTAGGTACATTGACCATGCTAAATTCTCCCTCAGTGTACCCGAACACTGAGTGTGGCAACTAGGGGATTTTTCACAGTAACTTCATTGCAGCATTAATGTAAGCCTACTTGTGACACTAATAAACTTTAAACCTCAAATCTCACTGGATCCAGGGTGAGGTAGCCAATTCGATACAAAATTGATGACATAAGACAGAAGGTGGTTTAGAAGGTTGTTTTTACATAAGAACATAAGAAGCAGGAGTAGGCCAACTAGCCCTTCGAGCCTGCCCCGCCATTCAATAAGATCATGGTTGATCTGTCGTGGCTCAGTTCCACCTTCCTGCCCTTTCCCTATAACCCTTAATCCCCTCTCTCATCAAAAACCCATCAACCCGCGTCTTAAAAATATTTAGCGAGGCAGCCTCCACCACTTCAATGGGCAGAGAATTCCAGAGATTCACCACCCTTTGAGTGAAGAAGTTCCTCCTCAACTCTGTTCTAAACCGCCCCCCCTTTATCTTGAGGCTATGCCCCCTAGTCCTACTATCCTTTCTGAGCGGGAAGAGTCTCTCCACCTCTATCCTATCCATCCCATTCATCATCTTATACGTCTCAATGAGATCTCCCCTCATTCTTCTAAACTCTAACGAGTACAAGCCTAATCTATTCAGCCTCTGCTTATAGCTCAACCCCCTCAACTCCGGCATCAGCCTAGTAAACCTCCTCTGCACTCCCTCTAAGGCCAAAATATCCTTGCGTAAGTACGGCGCCCAAAACTGCACACAGTACTCCAGCTGTGGCCTCACCAATGCCCTATACAGCCGCAGCAAGACCTCCCTACTTTTATATTCAATCCCCCTCGCTATGAAGGCCAGCATCCCATTCGCCTTCCTGACCACCTGCTGCACCTGCAAGCTGGGCTTTTGCGACTCATGCACAAGGACCCCCAGGTCCCTCTGCACCGTCGCCTGCTGCAGTTTTTCTCCACGTAAGTAATAATCCTTCCTACCATTATCAAACTGGAGGCCTGTGTCCAGCGCTGTGCCTCAGGAATTGGTGCTGGGTCCACTGTTATTTGTAATTTATGATCTGGCTGAGAATTTAGAAGGCTTGGTTAGTCAGTTTGCAGATGACACCAAGATTGGTGGCATAGTGGTCAGTGAAGGAAGTTACCTAGGATTGCAATGAGGTTTTGATCAAATGAGCAAGTAGGCTGATGAATGGCAGATGGAATTTAATTTAGATAAATGCGAGGCAATGCATTTTGGTCAATCACACAAGGGCAGGACTTACTCAGTTAGTGATAGGGCATTGGGAATAGTTATCAAACAAAGAGATCTAGGGGTACAGATTCATAGTTCCTTGAAGGTAGAGTCATAGGTGGTCAGGGTGGTGAAGAAGGCATTCGGCATGCCTGGTTTCATTGGTCAGATCATTGAATACAGGAAGTGGGTCATCTTTTTGAAGTTGTACAGGGCATTGGTCAGGCCACATTTGGAATACTATGTACAGTTCTGGTCACTCTATTATAGAAAGAATATTATTAAACTAGAAAGAACGCAGAAAAGATTTGAGTTATAAGGAGAGGCTTGATAGACTGGGACTTTTTTCCCTGGAGCATAAGACACTTAGGGGTGATCTTATAGAGGTTAATAAAATAACGAGGGGCATAGATAAGGTAGATAGTCAACACCTTTTCCCAAAAGTAGGGAAGTCTAAAGCTAGAGGGCATAGGTTTAAGGTGAGAGAGGAGAGATACAAAAGCGTCCAGAGAGCCAATTTTTTTGCACGGAAGGTGGCAAGTGTCTGAAACGAGCTGCCAGGGGCAGTAGTAGAGGCAGATACAATTTTGTCTTTTAGAAAGCATTCAGACAGTTACATGGATAAGACTATATAGAGAGATATGGGCCTAACGTGGGGAATTGGGACTAGCTTGATGGTTAAAAACTGGGCAGCATGGACAAGTTGGGCCGAAGGGCCTGTTTCCATGCTGTAAACCTCTGTGACTATGACTCTATTTAAAAGTGAAATCGGAAAGCACTTTTTCCACACAAAGCATAGAAGAAAGCTGGGCCTCTCTTCACCCAAGAGGCTGTGAATGCCAGATCAACTGGAGCTTTCATGGCCGAAACGGTTGGATTTTTTTCCGGTAAGGGTGTTGAGGTGAGGACATGGAACAAAGGTGGATAAAGGGAGGTGAGGTACCGATCAGCCATTATCTAACTGATTGGGGGGCAGAGCTACCTCAATGGGCTGAATGGCCTATTCCTAAATTCCTGGGCACAGAAACCAGGACTTCAAGGGTAAATAAGAAGAAATGAAATGAAGACTACTTTGGACTTCTAGAGGTTTCTAGTTTCTATATGAACAAAACACATTTAGTCATCACAGATACAATGTGGTCTCTTTGAGTTAAACAGTAAATTAAGTTCTTACCAGATCTCTTCATTCGATTGTGCAGCATGCAATTTTTTCCCCTGAGCTGATTCCAGTTTCTCTCTCAACATTTGGCACAGACAGTATTTTGTATTTGAGTAATGACTATCATATTTAATTGCCTGGAGAACAAAAAATAGGATATAAATACGCCAATCCTTCTTTAATACACTGCCCACTCTTTTGCAGAATAGTTCAAATTGCATACAATTATTAATGATGCTTATATAAATTTTAGCTATATTCATTATAAAGCGTTCAAGTTCAAATCAGCTTTGTCCATAGAAATTGGATCAACTTTTCCCTCCTTTTAAGCTCCCATTATTTTGGTGTCGTTGCTGTTTTCCATGAGTCAGGATTCCCATGCCAAGGATCTATAAACCACAGAGCCACTGGAAATCCTGTTTGGTTTTTTAAAAGGATCAAATTAATTTATATCCTTTCATCTTCCCAGAATTGGGCTTCTGGCTGGGCAGCTGAATTTCCAGTAGCAGTTCCTGGCACTATAGGATGGGAAAATCCAGGCCCATGTGTAACATGATGTGGAGATGCCGGCATTGGACTGGGGTAGGCACAGTAAGAAGTCTCACAACACCAGGTTAAAGTCCAACAGGCTTATTTGGTAACACAAGTCACAAGCTTTTGGAGCACTGCTCCTTCATCAGGTGAGCATTAGGAGCAGCACTCCGAAAGTTTGTGGCATGTGCTACCAAATAAACCTGTTGGACTTTAACCTGGTGTTGTGAGACTTCTTATTATGTGTAACAGTTATGTTAACAAAGGCAGAGAAAAGTACGGATGTTGGGAGAGTGGAAAGTTTATGGAGGGCAAATGGCCAGTCAGCTATAAGTATTTCAAATAGTGTCAGTCTTATTAAAATAATAGATTTCCTGCTTTAGGTACTCTTTTTTGGGAAAACATCTACCAATGATTTGGGATATTTTTGACATGGAAATGATGCTGAGCCTTCTGCATGTTTATTGTGGTTCAATTATTCTGCAGAGTGAGGACACCATTGTCTAACAATAGGCTATCCTTTTGTGGACAAACAGCTGGCTTCATGCACAGTGACCTTTTCCATCTTACTTTGTTATGGAAACATCGAAAATAGTAGCAGGAGTAGGTCATTTGCCCCTTCGAATCTGCTCCACCATTCAATATAATCATGGCTGAACCTCAATTTCCATGCCATAGTCCCATGCTCCTCTATACACTATTGACACCATAGTCTGGAAATCTATCTATTTCCTTCTTAAATATGTTCATTGATTTAGCCTCCACAACCCTCTGTGGCAGAGAATTCCACAGGTTCAGCAGCCTCCGAGTGAAGAGGTTTCTCCTCTTGTTAATGGCTTCATGGCCAGTTTAGTTTTAGTGTACAGTTTTAATGACATTAAACAGACATTGAGACAAAAAGAGATGGATAATAAGTTTCTCAAGGAAGAGATATCATCTTTACTCCTACTTAGCAATCCTTTCCATCACTTTGTCATTTGTCTGCAAAATCACAGGGGAGACAGTGGCATAGTGATATTGTCACTGGACTAATAATCCAGGGTAGTGCTCTGGGGACTTGGGATTTGAATCCTGCCACAGCAGGTGTTGAAGTTTGAATTCAATAAAAATCTGGAATTAAAAGTCTAATGATGACCATGAAATCATAACTGATTGTTGTAAAAACCCATTTATGACTTTTAGGGAAGGAAATCCTTTCTTGGTCTGGCCTACATGTGACCCCAGACCCACAGCAATGTAGTTAAGTGTTAAAATCCCCTCTAAAATGACTTAACAAGGCACATAGTTCAAGGGCAATTAGGGATGGGTAAGAATAAGGGCCCAGCCAGCGATGTCCACATCCCTTGAATTAATTTAAAAAAACATGGCTCCCATGAGATCCGCTAAGTAGTGAAATATTACCAATTGGAATGAATCCAAATAGGAAGCAGTTAAATTCTGACATTATCTACACATCCCCCAGAATTTTTCTTATCTATCATTTCTTTCTACAGTTTGCATCAAGTATGATGAATCGCCCACCAGGCCGGGGACAACTAAAAATACTCACATATGTGAGGTATTCCTTTAAAACCTTCTCTGCTGGTAACAGTCCTTCTCTTCTGAAGATGGAAGGATTCCACATGGCTGCACGGGCCACCATTACTGAAGAAGCGTTTGTTAGCTGGCGGAATTCTTCGATGCCTGCATGCTCCTTGATAATCTCCTGAGATCCCCCACTGAATGGACGGCAAACTGAATGTAAATCACAGCTGCAGTGATATTGGAATTTACACCCGAAAGCACATGGGATCTATCATGCAATAGGACAAACTTAAAAAGATTCCTTGACCATTGCAACATTCTGGAGCAACAAAACATTGATTCCCCGGATAACGCTCCCATATCCGACTGGCATATACTCAAATATTTATCGAGGTCTGTTTGAAATCACGCGCCATTCTTTGGATGGATCAAACTATATTTTCCAGCTATGCAGATGTACAAAGTTCTTGAAAATTATGTGAACAGTAATAGTATTTCATATTTAATTTAATCCTTGGTTATCCAGCCTCATCATAAGACACAGGAGCAGACGTAGGCCATTTGACCCACCCGACTATTCAATGAGATCATGACTGATTGGAAATGACAATCGTCAACTCCACTTGCCCGCCTTATCTCAAAAATCCTTGATTTCTTTACTGATTGAAAATTTGGTCTGTCTCAGCTGTGTACATATTGAATGACCCAGCCTCTACAGCCCTCTCCGTTAAAGAATTTCATAGGTTCATTACCCTCAGAGAAGAAATTTCTCCTCATCTCTGTCTTAGACAGGACACCTTTTACTCTGAGATTATGCGATTATGCCCTTTAGTCATAGCCTCTCCCACCAGGGGGAACAAACTTTCAGCATCTGCCTGGTCAAGCTTCCTGAGAATCCTTTGGGGGGAAGGGTGGACCATAAGACATAGGAGCAGAATTAGGTCAACGAGTCTGCTCTGCCATTCAATCATGTCTGATATGTTTCTCATCCCCATTCTCCTGCCTTAGCCCACAACCCCTGATCCCCTTATCAATCAAAAATCTATTTCTGATTAAAAAACCCAATGATCTGGCCTCCACAGCCTTCTGCAGTAAAGAATTCAACACACTCACCACTCTGGCTGAAGAAATTCCTCCTCATCTCTGTTTTAAAGGATCATCCCTTTAGCCTGAGGTTGTGCCCTCTGGTTCTAGATTTTCCTACTCGTGGAAATATCCTCTCCACATCCAATCTATCCAGGCTTCACAGTATCTTATAAGTTTCAATAAGATCCACCCCCCCCATCTTTCTAAACTCCAATGACTACAGACCCAGAGTCCTCACACGTAGTGAGCAGGCAGCTGACAATGCAAAGGTCTGTTGACCTCGTGCAGCGTTTTCCGGTTTTGGGGCAAGTTTTAGGAAAACCCCACCCTATGTGTCTCAATAAAGCCGCCTCTCATTCTTCTGTACTCCAATGTGTCTAGGCCCAACCTACTCGACCTTTCCTCATAAGAAAATCCCTTTGTACCCGGGATCAGCCTAGTGAACCTTCTTTGGACTACCTCCAATGCCAATCTTCTTTGATAAGAGATCAAAAACCAAAACCGCTCCCAGCACTTCACTGTGGCACCATATTAGCCTTTGTAACCAGGACTTGTAGATGATAGGGTTGTGTGTTTAATATCTGATCATTCCCCTGATTCAGAAGAAGGACAGTGACTCTTGGACAGGATTGTTGTTTGTCAGCCCATTTACCCAGTGCAAGAGAGGGCAATCACTGTGATGGGAAAAACATCAGAGAAAATTGTACGACCAGAACACGTACATAACAAAGAGGCAAATATTGTCTTAGTTGTGTGAAACAGCATTTCCAGCTTCCTGGCAGCAATTAGAGAATCCTGCATGAAATAATTTAGGTGAGAACTACTTGAGTTAGATGCCCAAGCAGAATTTTTTATATAGTTGGCCATAGAGCTTCTGAAAATCTTTACGTAAAAACATGTGGTGACGCATTTTCAATGAAGACAAGTCCTTTGAGATTAATTAAAAATCATCCACTGATTTCAGTGAGCTAAAAATAGATCCAGCTGTGATATTATTTGACAGCTATTCAATGGGTAATTTGAATGGCTCAAAATGCTGGTGTTATAATCTGGTTGGGTGCCTTGTATTTTTTGAAAGTGATAGTGAAAGTAAATGTAATGGATTGCAAAGATTAAGCAATGCCAGATTCCTCGGGCCACACAACGTGTGTTCTTTATAGGGTTACAGCAGAAGAAGGATTTTCTTTAATTCCAAACACAAATCCCATCTCCTTTCATTCATTCAGGCTGCCATTTGCAGGCAGTATGGCGGGACTGTGGTTAGCACTGCTGCTTCACAGCGCCAGGGACCTAGGTTTGATTACTGGCTTGGGTTACTGGCTGTGCAGAGTCTCTCTGTGTCTGTATGGGTTTCCTCCAGGTCCTCTGGTTTCCTCCCACAGTCCAAAGATGTGCAAGATTGATGGATTGAACACGCTCGATTGCCTCTTGGTGTCAGGGGGACTAGCTAGGGTAAATACATGGGGTTACGGGGATAGGGCTTGGGTGGGATAGTGGTCAATACAGACTTGATGGCCCAAATGGCCACCTCTGCATCATATGATTCAATGACTAACCATCAGATGAAATAAAAGATAAAATGCCAAAGCTCATTGAAGCTCTCTTATTAATAGGCTTGCTTCCAGAGAACCGGGAGTCTGGTTGTAGGATTCAGCTGTGATGCAGTAAAACGTATGTTATCTAATGAGTCAATTACTAGGAGGCATAGATTTAAGGTGCAAGGGGCAAGGTTTAAAGGAGATGAAAAGGCAGGTTTTTTTGGACAGAGGGTGGTGGGTGCCTGGAACTCACTGCCAGGGGAAGTAGTGGAAGCAGATACGATAGTGACTTCTAAGGGCCGTCTTGACAAATACATGAATAGGATGGGAATGGAGGGATATGGTCTCCGGAAGGGTAGGGGATTTTGGTTGAGTTGGGCAGCATAGTCGGTGCAAACTTGGAGGGCCGAAGGGCCTGTTCCTGTGCTGTAATTTTCTTTGTTCTCAAAATACAGTTTTTCACATGAGTGAGGGTTGTTTAATTGTTCACACCATTCAGATATTTTCTCATTTTCCAACAGGGTCTGTGCAACCCATGGCAAATGGAATAACCATCAAAAACGTCCATGTTAAATTTTTATTAACATCCAAAGATGTGTAGGTTAGTTGGATTAGCCATGGTAAGTGTGCGGAGTTACAGGGATTGGGTGGGGGTGGGGAGACATCTGGGTAAGATGCTCTTTGTAGATTCTGTGCAGACTCGAAGGGTCAAACAGCCTCTTTCTGCACTGTAGGGATTCTATGAAGATGCACAAATTGTGCTAAACCATGTTACATGCAGTGCATCCCAAGGTGTGTATCATTTGTCAGTTATTTTTCCTGCACTCTGAAGCTTTTTTCCCCCACTAAGCTATGTCAAGCACTGGCCAATAACAGGGCATTTGGGACTCTGACAGATGATGGGATCAACAATTAAAATGTTAGAGTCCAAAAGATGTGTTGGTTAGGTGCATTGGCCATGCTAAATTCTCCCTCAGTGTACCCAAACAGGCACCAGAGTGTGGCGACTAGGGGATTTTCACAGTAACTTCATTGCAGTGTTTCTGTAAGCCTGCTTGTGACACTAATAAATAAACTTTAAACTTAGATTTAAGGATTGAGCCTTTGAGAAATGATAGAGGAGAGCAATTACAAGCAAAATTGATACAGTTAGGAGAAATAATGATAGGGAAGAAAAGATTGGTTTAAGAGCAAGAAAGAGTAACAAAAAGGGAAAAGAATTACAAAAAAAAATTGATTGGCGTAGTATTAACAATTATGTCATCATGGGAGTTGTTGTAATATTAAGTGCCAACTTGAACCTTCAATGGAGTTTTGAAACCAAAATAATTCTACTTGGCATCATCCAACACTGAGAATATCTCAAATCTATTTTTTGAAGGTGATGAAAGGAAATTGTACTCTGGAGTTAAGTAAAAGAGTTAAATAAAACTGCAGTACTTATGTCAGAGTGTGAAGGTAAAACAATGAATTTCTCCAGTTCAAATTACTGGCTTACAACAATAGTATCTGAACAGAGGGCAGCAAAAGAGCTGTTTCCCAAAAAGACAGACACTAAAATAATCAATACTGAATCACCTGGTACATACAAGACCGTCTTTAAATCGGAGATAGATGAGGTTTATTGACACGTGTGCTAGCGCGGATCTCCCAGCAACACAAGTTCCCGAAATCGGCCAAAGCTGCAGGCTTTCCAAATCACCTTTAGTTCGCACCATTGCTGTCAGTTGCACAGTGGATGAGGTTGTTGTATAGAGGAGCAACTTCTCCCCACAATATCCAATTCACTCAGATCTTTTCTATGGGGAAGGGGTTAGCCCCAGCTGAATGCCTGTTTAATCCAAATACAGATTACAGACTGCAGAAAGGGCTGGACAGAGATCTGCAACCTTGCCATTGATCGCACAGAAAAAAATGTTCTTGTTTCCATTTTACATTTACTAATGAATGCTTTAGTGAACTGCAAAACAGTTTGCTAATAATTTCCAAAATATTTAATTGAACCATAAACGTTGATCTTGAGCTCTGATAGCAGTGGTCACAAGTTACATGCCTGCCCACTTTACCTTTCTAATGGTATGGAATGCAATTATTCAATTATTGCCCCTGTTGAGCAAATTAAAACTAGTCCTGCAGTGTCGGTAGGTCTAACTTGGTACAACAGGATTGTTTTATTTGACTTACTTTGCTATCACTGGGATAGATACAGCTTCAGAGATTGCTTTAATTACGTCGCAGTGCACAGGATGCTGTGGCCTTTCCTCTTTTCTCCTGTGGAAAAGACAAATTATAATATTGCTGTGGTTCCAGAAGGTGTTTTACACCCATTCACTGTGATAGAGACCTGAAGCCACTAAGTTCTTCTTCCATAATTCCCCGACTGTTACTTCTCTCCCACATTCCTCTATTTCTGACCTCCAGTGCATTCCTGATTTTCACCATTTAACCATTGATGGTGTGCCTTCAGGCGCCTAGATCTGAAGTTCTGGACATTCCTCTTTAAACCTATCTGCCTCTCCATCATTCTTTAAATGCTCCTTAACACCTACCTCTTGGTAAAACCTGTTTTGAGACCTCTGATATGGCTCCATATAAATAGAAGTTGCAGTTGGTATGGAAGGAGCAGTGTTGGAGCAAGGAGCAGCTTTACTCATTGAGCCATCAGGGGAACTAAAGAATATATTATAATTCGCTACTGTGCAAACTGCAAATTCTGCATTGCATTTTAAACTGACTAAATTGGTACTTCTGTGGATAGTCTACCAGGGATGGGCAAGTATATCTAACTGAGACACCGCAAGGTACATCATTTGAATATCATCACCTCCAAGTTCACTTTGTGTCACAATCTTCACTAGTCCCATATTTCACCCTTCCTTCATTGCCAGTAGATCACCAAACACCACCACCATAAAGATGACAGAGGTGTAAGAGGGCTCGTTGCGTCCTCAGATTACTGAGCAATGATCTTGAAATTTGGCCTCACCGGTACTGCCCACATCATGAGAGCAAGTTTAAAAAGAAAAGCTTTCACGGAAGCACGGAAGGCCAGGAGGGAACTTAATAAGAAAATTCAAAAGGGTTTATGACGGGCTGAATAGGGAAAGACTATTTCCAATGGTCAGGAGATCAGGAACATGACAACCAGAAGGGAAAGCAGAGAAGGCGAGAGAATTTTTTTTACAGAGCGTTTCTGAACAAAGGAATACTGGGCCACACTTCCAGTACATCAATTGGTAATTGGAAAGATAGTGGTAAATTTAAAGGCGATTCCTATCATCAGAAATCTGTTAAGTTAGTAGTGCCAATTGGAAGTGTTAATTCCAAAATGAAACCATCACAACAGATCTCTAGTGGAAGAAACATAACCTGAACTAAGTATAATATTGAATGTTTTCTTTGAGGTACCCGAGTCAGTGTATCATGTTCTTTATGAAGTCCCATGAAACCAGGCCTGCCAGAGTGACTGAAGCCAGCACTTCCAACTGGCTGCAATCCCACAATTCAGATCTACAATCATTGGCATACTTAACACAATATCCACCGAGAATCTTCAAAAACGCCAAGTCAGCAGAGAACCAGGCTCAGAACTGTACCAACTGTTACATGACACCTACAGTACAATGCAGCCAAGGGGTGGTACCAGTCAGGCAAAGCCTCAAACCCGGCCCCAACTCCAGTGCTGACTCTTTGGGATGGTGCTGTGGAAAGGTAAATGGAGCAACTTCCTCACAACTACCTGGGGCGGCGGTGGCACAGCCGTTAGCACTGCTGCCTCACAGCTCCAGGGACCTGGATTCAATTCCTGGCTCAGGTCACTGTCAGTGCGGAACCTGCACATTCTCTGCATGGGTTTCCTTTGGATGCTCTGGTTTCTTTCTACAGTCCGAACGACGTGCTGGTTAGATGCATTGGCCATGCTAAATTCTCCTCAGTGCACCCAAATAGGTGCCAGAGTGTGGCGACCAGGGGATCTTCACAGTAACTTCATTGCAGTGTTAATGTAAGCCTACTTGTGATAACAGTAAATAAACTTTACTTCACGTATCACCAATGTCCCTTCAGCACCCATTAAGCAAAGGGGTCAAATGTGGGGGCCTGCTCTCTGACTTGCTATTAGATTTACGTCTGCACACCAATATAGCAACAATACTGCCTGCTTAATTCCTCACCAAGGGTCAGGAAGCACTGTTTTGTTTGTGGTGACATTATGTCAGGCTAACAGTGCCCTCTCTTTAAATGCTGTCATTTGCAAGTTCTGTAGCCAGTTGATATAGGCAAGCTTTTCCAATTAGAGATCTTCACTTTTGAACAGTCTTGTACATCACTACTTCCTGACAGGAAGGGTTCATAATTAGAAAGGTCTTGCTCAGGCAGCAGGGAAACAATTTGTTCTATCCTTCTGTGAATTGGTACTTAGGTGAATAAAACTGTCAAACATGAAGGGAAAAGTTAAAGCCTTTTTTCAATGCAGACAGTTGTCGGGATTTGGAATGCTTTACCAAGAAGAGCAATGGGAGCAGAATGGCGTTTGCTTAGTGAAAACATTGAGGTAAAACACCAAGTACGCAGCTGAAGCCACATGCACCCTGTTCAAATCAGCATTCAATTCATATAGCATAAAAACTTCTGTTTCTCACAAGAAAGAGACAAGAACAATCACAGCTCTTTCTCCTAATGTCTAGTTGAACAGCAAAACGCAACTTTAGCTCAAAGTCTGAATCAAAAGACACTTTCAACAATGCAGCACTCCCTCAGCATTAACTGAACGAGCAGTCTAAATTATGTACTCAAGTCCTGGAGTGGAGTCTGAACTCACAACCAGCTGGCTTAGAGTGGATGGTAAACCTAGCTGATATTTGGGCATTGAGAACAGCCATTTCCTCACTCTCAGAAGAGGGACCCCTCCCACACCAGCTTCATCCATTTTCTGTTTCCCATATGGGATCGGAGTAAAGTTAAAATGACACTGAACTGTGGGATATTGTTCATACATGCCTACTGGTAATCTGGCTCAAAGCTCCAGAATTTCAGTCTGGCGTGCGCTAAATGCCTGGAAGTGAGGAGAGAATAATGTGATCTATCTCCTTAACTTTCATACAGGAACCAGATAATGTTACCTACTCAAAACATTTCTCCCTCTCTTTAGCTCTGAAGAAGTCACACAGACTCAAAATGTTAACTCTGTTTCTCTCCCTGCAGGCGCTGACAGACCCGTTATGTTTTGCCAGCATTTTCTGTTCCAGATTTCCAGCATGGGGCAGTATTTTGTTTTTATTATAATGCTGTCTACCCACTTCACTCTGTAAATACTCCTATAAACACAGTAAAAAGTCTGACAACACCAGGTTTTAGTCCAACCTATTTATTTGATGATATACTCACAAGCTTTCGAGGGGACTGCCTCTTCGTCAGGTGAATGGAGAGTTCTGGCCTCAGACAGAGCATATAAAGCACAGACAGTTTAGAGATTACTGATTAAAATGCGAATCCTTACACCTAACCTGCTGTTCAAGACCTGAAGTGGCTGATAATGTGAGTGGAAGGAGCACTTCTCCAGTTTCCACCCTAAACATGTTAAAGAAGCTATTCCCTATGGACAAGCCCTCCGTATACACAGGATTTGCTCAGATGAGGAGGATCGTGACAGACACCTCCAGACCCTGAAAGATGCCCTCGTAAGAACAGGATATGGTGCTCGACTCATAGATCGGCAGTTCCGATGCGCCACAGCAAAAAACCGCACCGATCTCCTCAGAAGGCAAACACAGGACACAGTGGACAGAGTACCCTTCGTCGTCCAGTACTTCCCCGGAGCGGAGAAGCTACGACATCTTCTCCGGAGTCTTCAACATATCATTGATGAAGACGAACATCTCGCCAGGGCTATCCCCACACCCCCACTTCTTGCTTTCAGACAACCACACAACCTCAAACAGACCATTGTTCGCAGCAAACTACCCAGCCTTCAGGAGAACAGTGACCACAATACCACACAACCCTGTCACAGCAACCTCTGCAAGACATGCCGGATCATCGACACGGATACCATCATCATACGTGAGAATACCATCCACCAGGTACATGGTAAATACTCTTGCAACTCGGCCAACATTGTCTACCTGATACGTTGCAAGAAAGGATGTCCCGAAGCATGGTACATTGGGGAGACCATGCAGACGCTACGACAACGGATGAATGAACATCGCTCGACAGTCACCAGGCAAGACTGTTCCCTTCCTGTTGGCGAACACTTCAGTGGTCACGGGCATTCAGCCTCTGACCTTCGGGTAAGCATTCTCCAAGGCAGCCTTCACGACACACGACAGCGCAGAGTCGCTGAACAGAGACTGATAGCCAAGTTCCGCACACATGAGGACAGTCTCAACAGGGATCTTGGGTTCATGTCGCACTATCTGTAACCCCCGTGACTTGCCTGGGTTTGCAAAACCTCACTTACTGTACTGTCTGGAGACAATACACATCTCTTTAAACTGTGATCAGTGCTCCTTCCACTCACATTGTCAGCCACTTCAGGTCTTGAACAGCAGGTTAGGTGTAAGGATTCGCATTTTAATCAGTAATCTCTAAACTGTCTGTGCTTTATATGCTCTGTCTGAGGCCAGAACTCTCCATTCACCTGACGAAGAGGCAGTCCCCTCGAAAGCTTGTGAGTATATCATCAAATAAATAGGTTGGACTAAAACCTGGTGTTGTCAGACTTTTTACTGTGTTTACGCCAGTCCAACGCCGGCATATCCACATCATGAATACTCCTATAACTCAGGGCACTCTGATGAAGCCAGCAACTAGGAGATTGTAGAGTTCATTTTACCTTCCGTGCACCGCCACAGCTGCAACTCCAGTTCTTTCGATGCGTTTTACAAGCTGAATAGTGTCTTCCAGCTGCAATTAAAACAAATCATGAGATCAAAAGGTGAGCTAGGTTTTAGCTTCCTTGATGAGCAACACTTTAAACAATGAGTGCCACTGTTGGCATACTTTGCAAATGTCAATCCAACAGCAGAACAACTTTATACAATCACTTCTTGCTTTTTTTGGACTGAACAACTGCTTCTGACATTTAGTGAGATAACGGAGGCAAGTGACCTTATAGTGGGAGAGGTTGAAGCTTTGTGAGATCACTCCTAAGTTGTTCCCATAAAAGAACAATATTCACTGATTGAAAAGAAATGCTTTTTAGCAGTTGGTTCGAAAATAGGAGAGGAGAAAAACTTGGGAGCAGTATCCGATTCAAAGATCCCTAGAGCCATCCACTGCTGCTATTATTGCTATTTTCCTTTCTGGCAATGCAGAAGGAAGGTGTCAGTGTTTAACTTGGAGAGATAATTATTGTTTGAACAATGAAGTTGGACTGGTATATTGGATATTGTATTCCTACAGGGTTAAGACAACAGAAAGAAATAGAATTTGAGGAGGTGTAGGCCTCCAAGCAATGCTTGGGAGGGAGGGAGATAGGGGGTGGGAGAATAACCAAAATAGCCATTTCGGAAAGCTGTTCGTTGACATGTGTCCAGAGATGCTGTCTGGCCAGACCAGATAAGTGTGACAGGATTTTTGGATTTTGAACAAATACAATACTTGGCACAAGTCTGGGAATTTCCCAAAATAACTCATTATTTTTACAGGATTTACTAAGTTTTATTTAAAAAAGGAGTCCCATGGTGCATGACAAATGGAAGCATAGAACTAAATTCATTTGTGTGTCCCTGGCATTAGGAGGTCACTGCACTTCAAAACATTTGAGGTGTTTCTGAGAGATATGAAGCCGGACTTGAATTTAGTTTAGAAAACTTCAGTTTTTTTCCCATTCCATTCTGGGGATGTAGATGCTAGTAGCAAAGTTGATATTTATTTCCCACTTGTATTTGAAGAAGTTGGAGTGGACCATCATCCTCAAGCAATGCAGTTTTGTTGGTTTTTAAAAAAAATTTTTACACCATTTTTAAAGTTACAAAGCCAACGTGCAGAGTGGGCAGAGCAAACCCTTAATCCATCTCCTTGCTCACTTGAAAAACGAATTAAAATGTAAACTAAATCCAATTCATGCCCCCGACAATCAGACATACAAGCTCCAAGCTGACAAGAAGTGGCATTGGACCTAATCCTGGGCTCGATCACACAATCGTTCAGTGCAGAAGGAGGCCATTCGGCCCATCAAGTCGGCATCGAACACAATCCCACCCAGGCTCTATCCCATAGCCCCATGCATTTACCCTAGCTAGTTCCCCCTGACACTAAGGGGCAATTTAGCACAACCAATCCATCTGGCCCGCACATCTTTGAACTGTTGAGGAAACCCAGAGGCAATCCACGCAAACATGGGGAGAATGTGCAAACTCTGGACAGCAGTGACCCAAGCTGGGAATCAAATCCGGGTCCCTGGCACTGTGAGGCAGCAGTGCTAACCAGTGTGCCACCGTGCCATCCTCGCTTAGCCAAAGGCCGAGAAGTGATCAAAGTGGAGACTATGGGCATCAATCCCAGTACCTCTCACATGCAGAGCAAGCGCTCTACCAGGTGAGCTAATTCCTTGGCCATTTCGGAAAGCTGTTTGTTGATGCGAGTCCAGAGACCCTTTCTGGCCAGACCAGATAAGTGTGACAGGTTTCCTTATGAAAAAGACTTAAATGAACCAGTTGGGCTTTCAGAAAAATCTAACAGCTTCATGGTCATTTTATTGATTCCAGCTTTCGATTTCCAAATTTAAAAAATAATAATTAAATTGTTTAGTTGGATTTGAATCCATGGAAAGCGACTGGCCCGGATGGGGTACCCGGACGAGCACTCAGATTTTGCGCGGATCAGCTGGCGGGGACATTCGCAGACATCTTCAATCTCTCTTTACAACAATGTGAGGTCCCTATCTGCTTCAAGAAGATGACCATCATCCTGGTACCTAAGAAAAACCAAGCAGTGTGCCTCAATGACTATCATCCAGTGGCTCTGACTTCGATCATTATGAAGTGCTTCGGAAGATTAGTCATGGCACAGATCAATTCCAGCCTCCCGGACTATCTGGATCCACTACAGTTTGCCTACCGCCGCAACAGTGTACTTCATTTCCCTGGCCCTGCACTCAACCCTGGAACACCTGGATAACAAAGACACCTCTGTCAGACTCCTATTTATTGACTATAGCTCAGCCCATCTCCAAACTCGGTGGCCCAGGCCTCAGCTCCTCCCTCTGCAATTGTATCCTGAACTTCCTAATTCACAGACCACAATCAGTAAGAATAGGCAACAACACTTCTTCAACACTGGTGCCCCACAAGGCTGTGTTCTCAGCCCTCTACTCCTTATGCACCTATGACTGTGTGGCCAAATTCCCCTCCAATTCGATTTTCAAGTTTGCTGATGATACCGCCGTAGTGGGTCGGATCTCAAACAATGACGAGACAGAGTACAGGAATGAGATAGAGAATTTGGTGAACTAGTGCAGTAACAATAATCTCTCCCTCGGTGTCAACAAAATGAAGGAGATTGTCATCGACTTCAGGCAGCATAAAGGAGAACAACCCTTGTCTACATCAACAGAGACGAAGTCAAAAGGCTCAAAAGCTTCAAGTTTTTAGATGTCCAGATCACCAAATGTCCTGGTCCTCCCACGTCAACACTATAGTTAAGAAAGCCCATCAAT
Source organism: Carcharhinus amblyrhynchos (assembly GCF_965287045.1). Taxonomy (NCBI): domain Eukaryota; kingdom Metazoa; phylum Chordata; class Chondrichthyes; order Carcharhiniformes; family Carcharhinidae; genus Carcharhinus; species Carcharhinus amblyrhynchos. The sequence goes on along the minus strand of NC_137327.1, from coordinate 42,998,924 downwards.
GCCTCTTCTTTCTTAGAAGACTAAGGAAATTTGGCATGTCAGCTACGACTTTCAGCAGCTTTTACAGGTGCACTACAGAAAGCATTCTTTCTGGTTGTATCACAGCTTGATATGGCTCCTGCTCTGCCCAAGACTGCAAGAAACTACAAAAAATTGTGACGTAGTTCAATCCATCACACAAACCAGCCTCCCGTCCATTAACTCTGTCTACACTTCCCACTGCCTTGTCAAAGCAGCCAGCATAATTAAGGACCCCAACATCCCAGACATTCTCTCTTCCCTCGGGAAAAAGATACAAAGTCTGAGGTCACGTACCAACCGACTCAAGAACAATTTCTTCCCTGCTGCTGTCAGACTTTTGAATGGACTTACCTTGCATTAAGTCGATCTTTCTGTACACCCTAGCTATGACTATAACACTACACTCATTAGTTTCCTTCTCTATGAATGGTATGCTTTGTCTGTATAGCATGCAAGAAACAATACTTTTCACTGTATGTTAATACATATGACAAGATAAATCAAATCAGATCAATGCTCTCTGGATTGTTACTCAGTGCCTCGGAGTAACCAGGCCAGTAGTTACAACATGATTCTATCAGTAACAGAAGCAATAAAGACAGGTTATGAATACGAAAGTTCCTATAGGTATTTAGGTAGAAGAAAAAGACCAGACACTTACAGATGGCAAAATTCGAATTTTGCAGGTCACTGGCTTTGTGATTCCTTTGACCAGAGTGGAAAGAATCTGAAATGATTGGACAAAAATCAGGGAAAAAGTTAAATACATTCTGAACAGAAATTACATCAAATGTTGATCTCCTGTTTTGACACTGACTTGAAAAGCTCCTGACAATGGGTGTGAGAATAGCCTTGCGCAATTGATTTGTGCAAATTCATTGAAATGTCAGCCACACTCAGGCTTTGTGCTCCCTACCGATTGCTGAATGCAGCCAGTGCTAACCCCTGCTGTAGCTTGACTGCATCAGCAGGGGGCCCACAATCATAACTATCTAGCAGCACTGGAAGCTAGCTGAGACTGCTAAAAGCTAACGTACCTTGCCTAATGAGGAAGTGCACTGTGGCTGGAGCAGTTGCTGGCAGTCGCGCAGCAAGTGAATTTGACCTGGAAACAGTGAAGAACGGCACATTGTGAGAGAGAAGGCAAGCTGCAATGTTTTCAAAACGACATGGGAGATCTGGGTGCAGCAGGTGCAAGATGCCTGATATCTGCAAAAGGCCGAGAGGCTCTCCAGAAAAATAGACAAAAGGCAGTGGAAAGAGACACTGAATGGCATCAATGCCAAGGTCTAGCTGTGAGGTTCTGGACTTAGAGCTGCAATAGGTTGAGCAACTTCACAAATGCTCAAGATCAGTGAATGCATCTTCAACTACCATGTCCTGCCAACTATATCACTAGCCTCCAAACTCGTTCATTTCTCCCCACCACCCATCACTCACACGTAATTTTTTTTTATTCGTTCACGGGATGTGGGTGTTGCAGCAAGGTCAGCATTTATCATCGAAACCCTGCTAAAGAGGCAATTCGGCCCATCAAGTCTGCACCAACACTCTAACAGAGGCAGGCCCTCTCCCCTTCACTGTCCCCATGACACCACACCTTGCCCATGGCTAATCCGGCTAACCTAAGAGGCAATTTATCTTGCCCAATCAACCTACCTTGGACAATGGGAGGAAACCAGAGCACCCGGAAAAAACCCACGCAGAACAGGGAGAACGTGCAGATTCCGCAGAGACAGAGACCCAAGCCGAGAATTGAACCCGGGTCCCCAGAACTGTGAGGCAACCGTGCTAACCACTATGCCACCATTTATTTTCCATCTCTAACTGCTCTTGAGAAGGTGGTGGCATGCCATCCGTTTCTATACAACCAAGAGTTTTGCTAGGCAATTTCAGACAGCAGCTAAGAGTCACCCACGTTGCCGTGGATCTGGAGTCACATGCAGGCCAGACCAGATAAGGATGGCAGATTTCCTTCCCAAAGCCATGTCAGTTTTAATGACAACCAGTAGTTTCAGTAACTATTACTGATCATAGCATTTTATGGCAGATTTATTTATTTAATTAAAATTACATTCTTCAACTGTCTGTGGTGGGATTTGAACTCATGCCTTCAGATCATTAGTCCAGGCCTCTGAATTAGCAGTCAAGTAATATAATCACTCTGCTAGCTTATCGTATCTACGAGCATACGAATTTGGAGCAGGTGTAGGCAGCTCAGCCCCTCAAGCCTGCTCCCCTATCCAATAAGATCATGGCTGATCTAATTGTAACCTCAACTTCGCATTGCCACCCCTGATAGCCTTTCATCTCCTTGCTTCTCAAGAATCTACCCAGCTGTGTCTTAGAAATATTGAAGCTTCTGCTTCCACCATCGTTTGAAGAAGAGATTTCCGAAGACTCATAACCCTCTGTCTTAAACGGCCGGCCCCTTATTTTTAACCAGTGACACACCCCCCACCCCCAATTTTAGATTCTCCACAATAGAGAACAGCCTTTCCAGCTTTGATTTCCAAATTTAAAAAGGAATTAAATTGTTTAGTAGGATTTGAATTCACGTTAACATTCTTTGGATTGTCCCTCGGGGTCTCTGGGTTACCAGGTCAGCAGCGACCACATAACGGTTCCTTTTCCATCAGTAGAAAAAGCAATAAAGACAGATTATGAATACAAAAGCTCCTATAGACGTTTAGGAAGAAGAAAAATACCAGGCCCTGTCAAGTGCCTTCAGGATCTTACATGGCACCTGTACTTTCATCAGATACAATTAATTTCTAACATTCACATTGCACAACAACACGGAGTGCTCTCTGTTCGATATTCCAGTCATGCTGTATGCTAAAGGGAATGCCGATAACTGCACCCATTGTTTGAGACAACTGCTTTGTGTAAAAGCAAAAGCTTCTTCAGCACGTCACGTCACTCGCTGTCAACCTCTGCAACCCAAAAGAATTATGGAAAATACTTGCAGGGAAGTCATAAGAAATCAACCCGAAACTGAGTTAACAAATGATGATCCCTTCAGTGCTGATTGAGGGGTGGGGGGGTGGTCAAAATACACCTGGTTCAAATACTGCAGTGAAACGCGAGAAAAAAAACGTTGTTTGTTGAATGATGGGTGGGGTGGCAGCGAAGAATGAAAGTGCTGAGAAGCTAGCGTGTGCTTAGTTGTGTGAGGTAGAAAGGGGGCAAGAGAGGGCATTGGATGGAGCACTGAGCTCCAAAATGGCAGCAACCATCATTATCACTGTGGCACTAATTGCTCTCAGCAGAATGGCATCATGCAGAATTTGTAGCATAAATGTGCACATCTCTCAGATGTCATTTTGGATCCTTGTGGCACCCATAGCACTGAAATAACAGGGCCTACCAAGCCCAATTCTGTCTCCTATTTCTTTACGTACAGTTATATATTTCAAAATATAATTTTAATTCTGGACTTTCCCAAACTAAAGTTTTGTAGATTAGAATGACCAGACAGCTATAAGCTTTCTGTGTAAACTTCAAAGCAAGCAGCTAAAAATCTTGTTTCAGGACCGCATAAACCTAGGGATAAATTAATCCCACACACAATGCAACAATGATGAGGTTCCAGAGGCTGCTTCTCCACCAAAGTGAATCACACAGACCTGAGTCACCCAGCCCTTCAAAACGCTCACAGCTCCAAGCCCCAAGTCAAATCAAAGAACAGCAAAACTGGAGCTTCCTCCGCAAATCCACAGCCCCCTCACACCCAGCACCTTGTCAAGTCAGATCCGCTACAAGGTACATATTAAATGTTTAAAAAAAACCATGGAACTCACAAAGCAGATGGTATGGGAGAAATGACTATTTTCATTTTGATTGATTTATTTGTTTTCACGGAGAGCTCAGTTTTGCTCGGCACACACTGGGGCTGAATTGCTATCAAATGCCAGTGCTGGTTATGTTTATACAGGTCAATAAATAGTGCTCACATTTATCACTTGATAATTCTGAGTTACAATTCTATTGTATCTTTCGCAGAGTCTCGAACCTACAGAAAACATATACTAGAGTACATACTTTGGAGAGATGCTGGCATAGCAGCAATGTTGCTCGACTAGTAATTCAGTGGCCCAGATTAATGCTTTGCAGACATGGGTTCAAATCCCACCATGGCAGCTGGTGGAATTTGAATTCTGTTAATAAATGTAGAAATATAACGCTCATCTCAGTAACAGTGACATTGAAACTATCAATTGTATTAAAAGCCTATTTGGTGCCTTTACGGAAGGAAATCGGCCACCCTTACCTGGTTTGGCCTACAAGTGACTCCAGACCTGCAACCACTGCCCTCTGAAGTGGCAACCATTCAGGTAAAGGGCAACTAGGGGTAGGCAACAAATGCTGGTCTTGCTAGCAATGCCAAATACCATGAAAGAACTAAAAAGCTTTCATCCCACAGACTGTATTAATAATAAATTTAATCATTTTTACCACAACATTCAGGAATAACACCTGAAAACAGCCAATGAGAAATGAAAGACAATGGCCGGAATTTTACCAGCACGGAGATCGGCATTCTCTGTTGGCTCTGGGTGGGATCTTACGAACCTCAGGCAGACGTGCTGTAAAATTCCATCCATAATTTTAAACAGCAACTGGTATGCAAATAGTGGCCATGGAAGATTTCTAATGTCATATTAATTGTTATCTGGACTATTGAAAATACACAGGCTAACATGAATCAGAGAAAAGAGCATTTACTTTTAAAAGCGATGAAAGTAACAGCGTTCATCATCATCACATCAACTTCAGGAATCCGCACAGGCACAGGATAACACAGAAATCCAGATGTTGCTGTCAGTGAATCTATGCTTCACTGGTGTGCTTTTCAAGTACACATGGACTACATGCAATTAATGAGACTTTCCACTCTTACACTGTTAATCTCAGTGTAAAAACGTTTAAAAGTGTTACACCTTCATGGATGAGGTGTAACTGGGGTATTGACTTCATAATTACTGTTAAACATCCTCAGCCCTGAAAAGCTAATTTTATATTTGTGGAATATCAAATTTCTCCCATTAATCATAAAAAAATTGCACATTTTAGAAAGAATTTTTGTTTTCTTTTATCAGTTTGCGCACTTCCTATCTTAATCCAACCCATCAATTATTTTGCTGTTGAAAAATTAAAAGTGAATGAAATTAAGTACTTCTAAGTTCCTGGTTTCCTGTCTGTGAGAATACTTCAGTGTGATTGGCTGCTTACCTACTGACTGACATTACTGCTGCTGCAAGCAAGACATCCCCTTCACTGACTTTCAGACTTAAACTGCTGTTGGAGAAGGGAAATCCATGCCACAGAAATGGCTAAACCTTTGTGGACAGTTATCTTTGAGGTAAGTGGCAGTGCTTTGCTGCTGACCTCAAAGTCCAGACCACTGTCTTTAGGAAATAATGATCGGAGAGAAGAGATAGCACAATATGTTGGACCAAATCCTCTGGTCTCCAGATCATTAGAAGTCAGGTGTATGACCAATGATGCATGCTGGGACGTTGCAGATGTCCTGGTTTATGTTTCAAGTTAGTTGATGATGCCACCATAGTGGGTCAGATCTCAAACAATGATAAGATGGAGTACAGGAAAGGGAGAGATCGAAAATCTGGTAAACTGGTCAACGACAATAATCTCTCCTTCAATGTCAACAAAACAAAGGAGATAGTCACTGACTTCAGGAAGCAGAATGGAGGACACACCCCTAGCTACATCAACAGGAATGAAGTGGAAATGGTCGAGGGCTTCAAGTTTCTAGATGTCCAGATAACCAACAAGCTGTCCTGGTCCCTCCATGCCAGTGCTCTAGTTAAGAAAATCCGCCAATGCCTCTACTTTCTCAGAAGACTAAGGAAGTTTGGCATTTGGGCTGACTCTCATCAACTTTTACAGATGTGCCATAGGAAGCATTCTTTCTGATCGAATCACAGCTTGGTATGGCTCCTGGTCTGTTTAAGACCACAAGAAATGACAAAGGGTTATGAATGAAGCCCAGTCTGTCACACAGCCTTCCATCCACTGACTCCGTCTACACTTCCTGCTGCCTTGCAAAAGCAGCCAGCATAATCAAGGACCCCTCGCACCTCAGACATATTCTCTTCCACCTTCCATCAGGAAAAAGATACAAAAGTCTGAGGTCAAAAACTAACTGATTCAAGAGCAGCTTCTTCCCTGCTGCCATCAGACTTTTGAATGGACCAAACTTATATTAAGTTGACCTTTCTCTACACCAGGGGTCTCCAAACTACGGCCCCACCGACCACATCTGTCCTGCATCTGGGTCGGAGTTTGGAGACCGCTGCTATGACTGTAACATTACATTCCGCACTCTCTCCTTTCCTTCTCTATGAGCGGTATGCTTTGTCTGTATAATGCGCAAGAAACAATACTTTTCACTGTATACTAATACAGGTGACAATAAATCAAATCAAATCAATGTCAACGTCCTCTACAACTGTAGCAAAATATCCTTCTCCCTATACTCAAATCCTCTTGTTACGAAGGCCAACATACCATTTGCCTTCTTTACTGCCTGCTGTACCTGCGCACTTACTTTCAGCGACTGATGTATGAGGACACCGTGAGTAGTCATACTCAGCAAATCACACAATGTCAGTCTGGTGCTTGACTAGTCTGTGGGACAGCTCTACCAATTCTGGCACAAGCCCCCAGATGTTAGTGAGGAAAACTTTTCAGGGTCAGTAGGGCTGGATTTCCCATTGCCGTTTCTAGTGATTAGGTCGATGCTGAGTAGTCCGTCCAGTTTCAATCCTGTTTGCAGATTTTGTAGTGGTTTTTCATACAACCAAGTGGCTTGCTAGGCCACTTACAGAGGACATTTAAAGAGCCAACTACATTGCTGAGGGTTTGGAGTCACACGTGGGCAGACCAGGTAAGGATGGCAGATTTCCTTCCGCGTTCTCTTAACATCTACTCTCTTTTGTGTGTTCACGTCAGTTTGCTATTGTCCTACTTATCCCCGGACTCCACACGTTTGGATTGTTACGTCTACAATGCGGTATTCTATTGAAGCTTTTTGGAAATCCAAATGTATTGCCCTTCATTTAGCACACCTGAAATTTCCTCAAAGGATTTAATAAGAACATAAGAACATAAGAAATAGGAGCAGGAGTAGGCCATCTAGCCCTTCGAGCCTGCCCCGCCATTCAATAAGATCATGGCTGATCTGTTGTGGCTCAGTTCCACTTTCCCGCCCTCTCCCCATAACCCTTAATCCCCTCTCTTATCAAAAACCCATCAACCCGCTTCTTAAAAATATTTAGCGAGGCAGCCTCCACCACTTCAACGGGCAGAGAATTCCAGAGATTCACCACCCTTTGAGTGAAGAAGTTCCTCCTCAACTCCGTTCTAAACCGCCTCCCCTTTATCTTGAGGCTGTGCCCCCTAGTCCTACTGTCTTTTTTGAGCGGGAAGAGTCTCTCCACCTCTATCCTATCCATCCCATTCATCATCTTATACGTCTCAATGAGATCTCCCCTCATTCTTCTAAACTCTAGCGAGTACAAGCCTAGTTTATTCAGCCTCTCCTCATAGCTCAACCCCCTCAACTCCGGTATCAGCCTAGTAAACCTCCTCTGCACTCCCTCCAGGGCTGATGAAGCATGATCTTCCTTTTTGAAATTCATGTTACCTACTGTATTATATTTGCAGTTGTCAGATGTTTATATCTAGATATCGTTGCTAGATTGCAGAAATTTCAATGGACGGCTTTAAAGAAAGATCAAGTGTGTTTACTTGCATCCCGCAGGAAATGTAATTAAATTGTGCAGGAGACCAGGACAATGCAAACTTTTCACCCACCGTTCCATACTGCGCCTGAACTTTTGGCTTTCCGAGTAGCTGAGATACAAAGACGACCTAAATTGGCAGATTTCCACAAGGCAAGCAATTCGGAGATAAGTACAAAATGTCATATTTCTTCTCCAGGATCAACACAGCCAAAAGCATGGAATGAAAGTGTAACAAAACGCCGGATATTTCACGTGGTTCGCCTGTTATAATCAATGTGCTTCACTATCTGGTGAAGAGTAGCCATTATCACAGAGACAAGAAATCAAATAACCACAAAGTTGTAGATAAATTAGGAAATCTTAAAATCAATCTCAGTGAAAACGCATCTGAAATTGCAACAGGATGTTTTGAAGATGAAATCAATTGACTTGATGCTTTTGTAAAAGTTATGGAAACTTGAAAGATACACTTTGGGGTGGCACGGTGGTTGGCGCTGCTGCCTCACAACGCCAGGGACCCTAGGTTAAATTCCCGGCTTTGGTCACAGTCTGTGCGGAGTCTGCACAATCTCCCCGTGTCCGGGTGCCCTGGTTTCCTCCCACAGTCCAAAAGATGTGCTGATTAGGTGCATTGACCATGCTAAATTCTCCTTCAGTGTACAAGAACAGGTGCCAGAGTGTGACGACTAGAGCATTTTCACAGTAATTTCATTGCTGTGTTAATGTAAGCCTACTATTAAATAAACTTTAAACTTTTAAATGTTTGGATTTAAGATTCTTTTGAATGTGTTGCAGCCTTGTAGTGTGTTATTTTAATGTTTCTTTCTGTCCCATCCTTAAAAAAGGGAACAGTTACAGACCAGAAAGTGCAAGTCATGGATCGGTGGTAACAATCTTGCTTTGGAAACTTGCGGATTCAAACTGCACTTCAGATATCAGAGCGCACAATCCACTTCAGTGCATTATTCAGGGCATGCTGCTTGCTTAATATTTAATCACATTCCCAGCAACACTAATGAGAAAAAGGTGATCTGCTCATTGTTTTGTGGTTGTTTTTTTGGGCCTTGCTGTGTACAGCTGATTGCTGCACTTTCTAAAATTCACGTGAAAAGTGTTCCATTGGCTGTAAAGCTCAAGATCATGAGAGGCGCCATACAAATGTAGCATCTTAATTGTTAAGTCTTGACGAGATGCTGCCTTTCAGGTAAGGCAGGTCTGTCAGCCCTTCAAATTGGGAGGAAAGAACAGAAAAATACGATGGGGGCCGATTATCTCCTACATGGAGGTAAAAAAGACAAAAGAATAGTTGCGATCGGTTGAGCAGTTCTCGAAGTAAAAATGACCATTGTTCTGCCTGAGTTAATAAAGCTTTGACTGTCTGGCGACATCATTTTATTTGAAAATGTTACTTTCAGCACTTGCAACAGAAGTTGAGAAAACCTCCAACTTTTAAAAAGCCATCTGACCTCCCCAAACCAACTGACACGTCTGCTATCAACGCCAGCTCCCTTCCTCTGAAACAGGAGTAGGCCATTCAATCCCTTGATTGCGTAAACTGGGGTTGTTCTCCCTGGAAAGACGGAGAATGAGGGGAGACCTAATAGATGCGTACAAAATTATGAAGGGTATAGATAGGGTGAACAGTGGGAAACTTTTTCCCAGGTCAGAGGTGACGATCACGAGGGGTCACAGGCTCAAGGTGAGAGGGGTGAGGTTTAACTCAGATGTCAGAGGGACTTTTTTTTTTACACAGAAGGCCTGGAATGTGCTGCCAAGTAGAGTGGTGGAAGCAGACACACTGGCATTGTTTAAGACTTACCTGGATAGTCACATGAGCAGACTGGGAATGGAGGGATACAAATGAATGGTCTAGTTGGATCAATGAGCGGCACCGGCTTGGAGGGCCGAAGGGCCTGTTCCCTGTGCTGTACTGTTCTTTGTTCGCTGAGCTTGGCTAATCTGTATTTTAGCTCCATCCATCTGCCTTGGTTCTGGAACACTCCGTATCCTTGACTGACAAAGCCGATAACTGAACCTTCCCCCCACTCTCCCTCCCACCTTTTGGAAAACAGAATCCCAGATCTCCACGACCCTCAGTATGAAGAAGTCCTTCCTAACGTTCCTCATGAACTGGATTCCACAGCCACAGGAAACAGTTCCTCTCTGCCTATCATCGTCAGATTGCCCGCCTGAAGTGCACTTAGGGATGGGCAATATAAGAACATAAGAACATAAGAAATAGGAGCAGGAGTAGGCCATCTAGCCCTTCGAGCCTGCCCCGCCATTCAATAAGATCATGGCTGATCTGTTGTGGCTCAGTTCCACTTTCCCGCCCTCTCCTCATAACCCTTAATCCCCTCTCTTATCAAAAACCCATCAACCCGCTTCTTAAAAATATTTAGCGAGGCAGCCTCCACCACTTCAACGGGCAGAGAATTCCAGAGATTCACCACCCTTTGAGTGAAGAAGTTCCTCCTCAACTCCGTTCTAAACCGCCCCCCTTTTATCTTGAGGCTGTGCCCCCTAGTCCTACTGTCTTTTTTGAGCGGGAAGAGTCTTTCCACCTCTATCCTATCCATCCCATTCATCATCTTATACGTCTCAATGAGATCTCCCCTCATTCTTCTAAACTCTAGCGAGTACAAGCCTAGTTTATTCAGCCTCTCCTCATAGCTCAACCCCCTCAACTCCAGTATCAGCCTAGTAAACCTCCTCTGCACTCCCTCCAGGGCCAAAATATCCTTGCGCAGGTGCGGCGCCCAAAACTGCACACAGTACTCCAGCAATAAATGCTGGTTTAGCCAGCGTGGCCCACATTGTGAGTTAAAAAACTATTTTAATTATCTTGGAAATCTCCATTTGATCAGCCCTGGATATCACAGAAACTGAAAGAAATACAAGGTTAGTCTTTGTAACCTGGCCTCATTAACATTAATCCACTGGCCTCATATCATTCTCTTTAAATGTGCCCCCTGGCAACTTTAAAAGATAGGCCCAAATCTGGTCTCCAGATCAGGGGATATCCTTTCTTAAACATGGAGATCCAAACTGCACACTATTCCAGATGTGGCCTCATCAAAACCCGATACAATTGGGGCAAAACTTTTATATATCTGATAGACTAATTCCCTTGCAATAAAGGCCAACATGCCAGTTGCCTTCCTAATAGTTAGCTGCACCTGAATGCCAACTTCATGTTCCTTGTCTGAGCATCCTTAGGTCTCTTTGACAATCGACACTTACCAGTTTCACACCTTTTAAAAAAATTCTGCTTTTCTAATTTTGTTGCCCACTCACTTAACCTGTCCATATTTCTTTGCTGTCTCGGCGTTCTTCTCACAGCTTACCTTTCAACTTAGTTTTGTATCCTCGCCAATTTCAGCAACATTACTCCCTGCCACTTCATCAAAGTCATTAACTACAGACTCTAAATGGTTGAGGCCACAACATTGATCCTTACTATTCGCTGTTGCCAACTTGAAAATATCAGTCCGGAGGAGCCCAGGCCGGGCCACCCATCCAGAGTGGCCTGGTCCAGGTCATCTGTCCCGAGGGACCGGCCTCATCATTGTTCAAGGAAGATCTTGGTGGATGGGAGATGGTGCCTACTTAACTTTCAATGTCATTTGGCCAGTCCCTCCCTATGTTATTACTGATCTGTTTTCTGTAAAAGTAGAGGCACTTGATGCTACATTTTATGGGAGTGAACTTCACCCACAGTCTACCTGCGGATCACTGTGAGTGCTTAGAACAGATAAGATATTGCTTTGTACAAGATCAAAGTCAATTCTGTTTATTATTTTGGTCCTGGCCGTACTGAATGGAAAGCAGGCTGTGACAGAAAGTGGCGATACAGCCATGCTGGTCATGAACTGCTTGTGGGCTTGAAACTGAGGGGCTGCACTTTGAAACAGGACCACGCTTCTTTAAGCTAACCGTGAAAACTGTTCACATGGTGTTTCCCCTTTGGTTTCAAATTGAAGATCTCGCTAGATTAAACATGAAGGGTTTGATGCATTCTCAGTCATCTGGTTCATAAAGGCCTTTCCAAAACCTTTTTGACATGCTTGAATTATTTCTAAAGTGAAATATTACTAAGCTATGCATGTAATTGACTTGCCAGTGAGACACTTGCCAATTGCACACTTTACAGTGCTTGAAAAATTGTGTCAAGTATCATACATAATAATACGGCTATTAAAATCAACTGCTCTTAAATTTCACAGTGCACATTTTGCATTTAATACACCTCAAAACGACCAAAGGACAGTTTCAAGATTAAATCTCTGTGCATCAAGAGCCACGTCATTTACTCATAGGTGCAGAAGACTTAAAGTGATGAAGCAAGTCAGCTAAAAGATGGAAGAATCTTATGCTGTCCATTAAGCAGCATGCTTCCTTTATTCTGAAACCATAACTGTACTAAATATCCTTAAAGTACACCTTAAGTATATTTATGAACCATGCAAGTTTATACCCTCAACCCAAATTGTGTTATAGGGAGAAATCCCACAATTGCACTTCCCCTCCTCTCCTATTGTGAATATCTAACTTAAAAAGTCCAATTGTGCCATGAATAATTGGATTGTTCAGGAAGTGTGTTCATAGACTGAGTGGACAGCATTACTGACTGCTTCATGTTGACCACATGACTGATACTACTACCCTAAGCAGGAGGGCTAGGAACTCTCTCTCAGCTGTTGAGTTGTAGATTTACCCCAATAAAAAAGTTCTGGGGAAAAAAATCCTCTCCAATTTGGCCTTTCCCTTCAAAACTCTGCCAGAGCTTACACATCTCAGTAACTGTGAGCCTAAAATCCATCCCTTCAATTACTTTTAAAATGTTGTCACTGTTGCAAGATAAGCCAAACTACATAAAAAAACAATGAGGTGGACAACAAGATAATCTCTATGTTTATTTTTTTAAAGTGGTCTTATTTGAGGGATAAATTTTGGTCAGGGCATTGGAAGATGAACTCTGCTCTTGTTCAAATAGTGTCATGGCATCTTTTGTGTCTGCCTGATCATTTTTAAACGTCTTAGCTAAAAGTTGACACCGCCAACAAAGCAGCACTCCCTCAGTGATACACTGAGATATCAACGGGCTCAGGTCGGTCAAACAGAACTAGATGCACTGTCATTGTGTTACCCAAGATTACTTCAATTTAGTTTTTGCTGATGCTTCAAGTAAAAAAGTGACATTAAGTGACACACAATCAGTATCAGTCTTGTTTTATTATAAAGTTTGTTTGTTAGTGTCACAAGTAGGCTGACTTTAATATTGCAATGAAGTGACTGTGAAAATCCCCTAGTTGCCACACTCCGACAACTGTTCAGGTACACTGAAGCAGAATTTAGCATAGCCATTGCACCTAACCACACGTCTTTTGGACTGGGGGAGGAAACTGGAGCACCTGGAGGAAACCCATGTAGACAAGGGGAGAATATGGAGACTCCACACAGGCAGGTGATCCAATCCAGGTCCCTGGCACTGTGCGGCAGCAATGCTAACCACCGTGCCACCCTTAAACTGAAAAACATTACCAGTAAGCCAATTTATTTTGATAAAAGAAACTTTGCTGCATTATTATCACAGCTGCGTCACCATGGATGGTCACAGGTTTGTTTTCCCAGCAGACCTTCAGCAAACTAAAAAATGTTAGGCCAGAATTCACTGCAGCCAGTGACTGGCCTGCTGTTTATTGGACTCTCTCTCAAAGGTTTAATTTCCATGAAACTTTGAATGAGAAGTGGCTGTTCACAGCAGTGGAGAATGGCATGGGATCTGCATGAACAGGGCAGGCAACTGTGCATCCCCTTACCTAACGAAGGATTGAACAGCACAGAGTCTGAAGCAGGGAGTGTAAATGAGCAGTGTGCTCAATGCCAGATCAAATGCCAAAACAAAGAAACATTGAATGGAGAGAGAGAAACAGGAACAAAAAATAAAATAGAAAGCCAAAGTAGAAAGAATCAGGCTACGCATCTGCAATTGTTAATTTTCGGGGCCAGAGAGGTTGATGGTTAGTAATTAAGATGTTTCACACTATTAAAAAAAGGTACTTAGACTGATAAGACAAACCCAAACTTCCTGTGACAAGTTTCCTTCGTAATAACAGCGCAAATACAGCATTCAATATATGTGAAGGTTAAGCCAGCCAGTGGCACGTCATTTTTGTGAAGCTAATGGTAGAGCAGTATAACTCGAACAGTACATTCTGGACTTTTGTATTTAAATGCACATTTATCCATAGCTAAAACTGCTGTGCTGTTTACATATAAACAGTGAACACTATTGACCTTACTATTATTCTGATTTATGCCCTATTCTTACTACTTTATTTTAAAAAAATGCTAAATAAAAACGTTTTACGCAATGGCTTCAGTCTTAGTTCCAGATAACCTGTTGTCCATGATCATGGGAAAATTTGCAGGATTTGGAAACATTTTGAGACGCAATTTAATCTCTTAAATATCCTCTGTTCCGTTTTCCTATTTGTCTGCTCATGCTGTAGACTGGCAATTAGTCAGCTTTCATTCCCAGTTAAGGCTCTCAATGGAGACGGGATTGATTCCATTTTTATTTTGAAAGCAATCACTTGAAATGTTGGATTCTAAACCTTGCCACTGTTCCTGTGACTCATTTTGTAATACAAAGGCTGAAGTGTACAATACTCCAATGAAACCAACCACAGGAAACGTAAAATAAGTGACAGGTATCTTGCAATGGCTTGCTGGCAATTGCCCCAATTATGATGCAGGACAAACCTTCATACTGAGAGACAGAAAAATCTCCCAGCTCATTCTTTCCTGAGCATGGCTCTTGTCACGTAATGTCAAACTCTGAACTCCCAGTGAAGTGTGCTGAATTAATGACACCAAAGCAAGGGAGGAAGATTTAGTTTTGTTCTGCTGCAGGGAATATAGAGTGAACTCCTGTATGGTATAACCTTATGCCTTCCCCGCCCCCCACCCTTTTAGCTTATGTATCTAGCCCCAGGAAATCATACACACGATTATTCATGCTCTGATCGCTGTTGGAGGCATCCAGAAGAAAAGCGGGCACTTTCTACACACCACATGATGCATCTACATTATTTAAGAGCTATGGGAAGCAGTGAGTAGTGGCTGGGCTCGTGTGATGAATGCCAGGCTAACCAACTGTCTGTGCATGAGGACACCAGTCGTCAAGGCTGACATTCAGGTCACCAGAAACTAATTTTAACTGCCTTTATCATTATTCTAAAATGAAACCATCATGTTTCTCATGAAGTTTTATTTTATTGCATCAACTCAATTTGGCATTTAGCAGAGGGGTCAAGCTTTGGAAATATAGCAACATCTCCTGGGTGAGTTGTGGGGTAATCTGTCTTAAGCTTTGCTCAAACACTAACTGCTCTGTGGCAAGCTTCCCAGAAACAAAGACACTTCCCGTATCGTATGGATTGGGGCATCTACACTTGCATCTTTCCTGTTATTCCATTGCCCATCTGCTTATAATGCATTATCCATTTTAATTTTATAATTGAAAGAAAATGTTGAATCCTTCTCAATATTATGGTCTGTCAAATACATTTTCATATAGAATCCTGCAGTGCAGAAGGAGGCCATTCAGCCCATCAAGTCTGCACCGACAACAATTCCACCTAGGCCCTATCCTCACAATCCCATGCATTCACCCTGCTAGTCCCCCTGACATTAAGGGGCAATTTAGCATGGCCAATCAACCTGACCTGCACATCTTTGGACGGTGGGAGGAAACCGGAGCACCTGGAGAAAAGTCACACAGACACAGTGAGAATGTGCAAACTCCACACTGACACTGAGCCTAAGCCGGATTCAAACTCTGGTCCCTGGCGCTGTGAGGCAGCAATGCTAACCACTGTGCCATCGTGCCGCCCCCATCACCGATGAGGTGGGATTTGAACCCACGTGTGCAGAGTGAAATAGATTAGCACTCCATCGTCTTAACCACTAGGCTCTTATATAATTTTATCTCAGTAGGAGTTAATCGGACCTGTTTCATGATGGCCAGTGTTTATTTCAGAATCCTGTAACTCCGCAGCAGTGTTTATTTTTCATTTGACAGGCCAGCACAGAGACTTCAAATTATACTTTCCACTGGCGCTCTTAAGAAGCCAGGCATGTTCACCTTGAAGTGCACAGTGGTGTTGAGACCGGCAGGCTGACTTACTGGAGATGAGTATGTGCTTCCTACCTCCCTCTCTGGAGCTCGGGATGAGCTTTAGGAAGATTATTTGTTGGATTCTCTGCACAGCATCCCTGTAACATGAAGAAAAAGCCAAGCTTGTGGTTCACTTGCTCAAGGCCTGCTGGTAACTGCAGGTGGCTCGGTGACACAGTGGTTAGCACTGCTGCCTCACAGCACCAGAGACCCAGGTTCGATTCTGGCCCTGGCTAACTGTTGGTGTGGAGTTTACCCATTCTCCCCATGTTTGCATGGGTTTCCTCTGGGTGCTCCAGTTTCCTGCCACAGTCCCATGTGCAGGATGTGCGGGTTAGATTGACTGGCCGTGGTAAATTGCCCCTCAGTGTCAGAGAGGGTCACGGGGATAGGGCCTGGGTGGAATTGTTGTCGGCGCAGGCTCGATGGGCCGAATAGCCTCCTTCTACACTGTAGGGGTTCTGTGATGATATGACAGGTGAGTTGAGCTGGAGAACTGAGTGGATAGGTGGAGACAAGCAAAAATGTTCAAAGCCCAGAGCAGCACAGAGCAATGCAGAGATTACCCCAGCATGGCACAGTTTAGTGTCTGACATCTGACTCCTCCTCAACACTCATCTGTGAGGCAGTAGTCCTTATAAGGCGTGCTCTAGGTAATCATTACTGAAGCATCCATAAATTTATAAGCCAGTGCTTACTCCTAATGTAACCAACTTAATGAAGAATCCTAAAGATGAACGAGGGCCAGAGGCCATACGTTTTATTTGTCAGTAGAATTATTGCTTTGCATTCCACTAAGCAACAGTTACCTGGGATCAAGGCCCTGTTTCCATTTAAAGCTACGGCAAACAAAATTGCTCCATCCCATTAGAGGTTTATTGTTTAATGTAATTTTTGTGCTTCTTTCAGCTTAATGATAACATGTTTTTTTTTGGCCAACAGGACTGGTTTAACTCCTGCAGTAATATTACTGCATAAACTGCAATGGTGGCAGCGGGTAATTCAACCAGTGGAGGGTTAACATAACTTTGGTCCTGCCTGATTTGCACAGCTTACTGAGTAAACTCACTAGTCATATCTTGGGAGTCTTCCTTTTCTGGGTGCTTTGGATTCAATTTGTGTATCACTGGTAATCACAAACGCTTTTTTACAATCAGTTATCCCCTGGAATCTCGTGAACGGTCATATGAAGTGCAAATAAATCTTACATTCAGATTTCTTTGTTGACCCGTGACATTATTCCAAAATCGCAGCCCATATTTTTGTTGTAGATATGTAGGTGCATTGAGTCATATTGAATACACAACAGTCCAATTCCAATTCTCTTCCCGCACATAACGGTTCAATAAGGCAGGCTCTTGTCTGCTTCCACAGCTAGTAATTTCTGGAATAGGTCGCTAGTCTGTCACCAGAGGTTTATAATTTAAGTGGTGCTGCTCCCCCGTTAAGTGTGGCTGACTAGAGGTCTCTCCCACTCTTGCTGCCAGCCATTGACGTGTTTGGATGGATTTGCAGGTTGACACCCATCCTGTTTGACTCCATTATGGACACATCTTCCTTAGCCATCAACTCCCTAGGGTCGGACTCGAACCTGGGGCTTCTGGCTCAGAGACAGGGAAGCTCAAAACCTCCTAATACATAACAGCACTGTAGTATAAACGAAAGGAATTGATGTACGGAGGTCCTCCCTTCTAAACCGCTATTTCTGCTCGATTTTGTTTGTAAGTTATTTTTGCAGGCCAGCAGCTGGCTTTTAATAGCATCTCTAATCCTTCTCCCGTGTGAGGATTTGCACATGGATGAGTGCACACTTGCCTGGATGGTGCAGCTCCAACAACACTCAAGAAGCTCAACACCATCCAGGGCAAAGCAGCTCACTTGACTGGCACTCCATTCACCACCAAACACACAGTGGCAGCAGCAGTGTGTGCCATCTACAAGATTCACTGCAGCAACTCACCCAGAGTCCTTCAACAGTACATTCCAAACCTAGGACCACAACCACCTAACAGGACAAGGGAACACCGCCACCTGCAAGTTCCCTTCCAGCCACACAACGCCCTGACTTGAAACTGTTAACCACCGTTCCTTCACCGTCACTGGGTCGGAATGCTGGAACTCCCCTCCTAACAGCACTGTGGGTATTTCTACAACACATGGATTCCAGGGGTTGAAGAAGGTGGCTCACCACCACCTTCTCAAGGTCAATTAAGGACAGGCAGTAAATAGCCAGCAACGCTTACACTGCGTGAACAAATAAAATGGTGTACTCTTTATACATGCTAAACATGCATGTGTCATCGAATGGAAGGGTAGTGGAAGAAACAGAACATGTCAACATGGCTGGATTTGCAACATGGGCAAGCTGAGAATACATCAATAGATGGCATTTATATAGTCAATCTTGTGTCAAAACTGGAGTCCTTCAAGCCTGGCCTGCAAATTGAAGTGTAACATGAAATTATTTTATGTCCGTGGTGTATTTTATGAGTCATTGCCTTTGTATTTTACAACAAAATCACTTCAAACCCTGTAACGAGTTATGGGAAATCCTGAGGTCAGGAAAAGTGCAAGTTAGCTTCTATAAATTTCATGCATATATATTTTACAGAGAAAAACCATGCCAGATTTCACCTTTAAGTGCATCAGTGTGCCCTTTGAAATATCCTGAGAATACGATGCAAAGTATTGTGTCCAGTTTTGGTCCATCCCACTCCCCTGAGGAAGGAGCAGCGCTCCAAAAGCTCGCAATTCCAATTTAACCTGTTGGGAATATAACCTGGTGTTTTGAGACTTCTTATCATATCCTGAGAATATGGAAGGTGCTATCTGAATGCAAGTCTTGCCTTTATTAATTGTTATCATGACTGTAATACCACTGTAGGATTTGGTGTCCCAACAAACAGGAAAAGAGCAAAAAAAAACCAATCCTCTCTCCGGCAATGTCTCTTTGCTTTTACTTGGGAAATTTCTCAATGGTTTGGCACGTTGCTGTACTGGAGACAATAATCCACGTCATTGCAACAGGAAGCAAAATCAAAGTTTATAGTCCAGAAAAAGGCCATTCAATGTAACCAGTCTATGCTGGTGTCTTAACTTCATTTGAGCCATCTATCCTTCATCTAACTCTATCAGTATATCTCACTTTTCCTTCTCACCCCCATGCTTATGCGGGCTCCAGACAAGGGGTAACTGGAGATAGACGTTACATTTCGCCAGTAAACTACATCAGCATTTCTGAAACGACGCCTTATGTTGGCAGATTGACGGAGAATAATTGGAAAATAATTCAGTGTAATTACTTACAGCTTCAATCTTATCAGGGTTGGACAACAATGCTACTCCCATGCCACCCTACATAAATACAAAGGAAAAGGAAAAGATTAGTTGGGAGTCAAAGCTGCATAAATTTAGAAGAAAACATATCTTAAGTAATTAGCAAACACAGGAACATGGGAATTTAGGAGCAGAAGTAGGCAAATTCAGCCCATCAAGCCCGCTCCACCATTAATTTAGATCATGGCTGATCTCTCCCTGGTCTCAAATCCACTTCCCCACCTGTTCCCCAGATCCCTCTTTCCCCCTTTTTTTTAAACCAGAAATATGTCTATTTCCCGCTCGAATCCATTTAATGATTCAGACTATGCCACGCAATGGGGCAGCAATTTCCATAAATTCACACCCTCTGCAAGAAGTAGTTTTTCCTCATCTCAGTTTTAAATCTACCGCCTCACAACCTTTACCTGCGACTTCTTGTTCTAGATTGCCCTATTAGTCTGCATTTACTTTATCAATCACTTTTAAAGATTTATATACCTCAATCAAATCCCCTCTCATCCCTCTAAACTCCAGCAAGTACAAGCTCAAATGTTTAATCTCTCCAAATACATCAAGCCCTTCATCCCCAGAAACAATCTGGTGAACCTCCTCTGAACTGCCTCCAATGCCACCACATCCTTCCCCAAACAAGGAGATCAAAACTGGACACAATATCCCAGGTGTGGTCTCACCAACACCCTATATAATTGCAACAAGCAAGCCAAAAGAGTAACCTTCTCATTCCAAACAGCAATATGAAGTGAAAGGCCCTCAGGAGATTCCAAGCCCTGATAAAAAGCTGCTTCTCTGAAATATTTCAGGACAATGTGGCGTTTCATTCTGTTGGAGGCGCTACAGAAATGCAACTTGCTGTTATTAGGCAAGGTGATAATATTAAATGTTAAATTGTTCCCTCAATAATAAGGGGCAATCTCAGTTGTTGCCTCAGTACATTGGAATGCCATTAATAAGCACAGAGAGGATCTTAATACATAATCTCGAGCCTTAGAATGTGTGTCAACATTGCTGTTGGACTGAGTCCCAAATTCACATATTTTATAAATGCAAAATCTTATTCTAAGGGATTTAAATTCCTGTGCCCAAAATGTTGTTAATAATTAACTGAACATAATAGCACCAATTGGAGTGACATATCTAACCACACAGTTCACCTACAAAGTCACAACTTTAGGCCTGCCGAACTTCTCAGTTTGCTCCCAACACTTCAAACACCAAACTCAATATTAGAATGTGCAGATTAATTCATGCTTAAATTGGTGCTTTTCTTTCATGAGTGCAGCATGGTGGCACAGTGGTTATCACCGCTGCCTCACAGCGCCAGGACATGGGCTTGATTCCAACCTTGGGTTTGACTTGAATTGATTTATTATCACGAGTTGGTATACAGTGAAAAGGATTGTTTCTTGTCTGCTATACAGACAAAACATATCAGGAGAAGGAAAGAAAAAGGTTCAGAATATCAAGTTACAGTCATAGCTAGGGTGTAGAGAAAGATCATCTTAATATATGGTATGTCCACTCAAATGTCTGATGGCACCAGGGAAGAAGTTGCTCTTGAATAGGTCAGTATCTGATCTCAGGTTTTTGTGTTTTATTTCCTGATGGAGGAAGGTGGAAGAGGGTATGTCCGGAGTGCCTGAGGTCCTTGAATATGCTGGTTGCTTTTCCAAAGCAGCAGGAAGGGTAGACGGAATCAATGGATGGTTTGTGTGGAGTTTGCATGTTCTACCCATGTCCGTGTGGATTTCCTCCCACGGTTCAAAGATGCACAGGTTAGGTGGATTTGGCATGCTAAATTGCTCCTTAGTTCCAAAGATGTGTAGGTTAGGTAGTCTAGCTATGGTAGATGTGCGGGGTTACGGGAAAAGGACATGTTGGGGTCCTGGGTAGGAGGGAGAGTTGGTGCAGTCTCAAATGGCCTCTGTCTGGACTGTAGGGATTCTACAGGTGCAAAATGCTTACTACAATTTTAAAGTTATATCTGAAATGCACAGCAGGATGTTCAGAATGTGTAAGTTTTACCAACAGCCCAGAGTGCACCAGTCCATTCGACATTAACATGAGACAATAAAATGACAGAGAATGTACAGATCTGCTCAGTGGACATGTACCATTCATTACAGAAGGCAATTCTTCAAAGTCAGCCAATTCCACATGAAATTATTTAAGATGAAAACAGGCAAAAAAACCCTCCCAGTGGATCACAGCTTTTCAAGGAATTTAATTGACTTGCTTGAAAGTGAGCATTAATAAAGTGTAAAAGGTCCAATCAATCTGTATCACTTATGAAACACAAGCTTCACAAATCTCAATTAACGTCAATAGGAATGGACTAGCCAATTCCGACACGGCATGGTAGCACAGTGATTAGCACTGCTGCTTCACAACTCCAGCGACTTGGGTTCGATTCCCGGCTGGGGTCACACAC
The DNA here is from genome assembly GCF_965287045.1 of Carcharhinus amblyrhynchos. Lineage (NCBI taxonomy): Eukaryota > Metazoa > Chordata > Chondrichthyes > Carcharhiniformes > Carcharhinidae > Carcharhinus > Carcharhinus amblyrhynchos. Next base: position 42,977,179 of record NC_137327.1, on the reverse strand, counting down.
TGTGTGGAGTTTGCACATTTTCCTTGTGTCTGTGTGGGTTTCCTCCGGGTGCTCCGGTTTCCTCCCACAGCCCAAAGATGTGCGGGTTAGGTTGATTGGCCATGTTAAAATTGCCCCTTAGTGTTCTGAGATGTGTAGGTTAGAGGGATTAGCGGATAAATGTGTTGCGATATAGGGGTAGGGCCTGGGTGGGATTGTGGTTGGTGCAGACTCGATGGGCCAAATGGCCTCTTTCTGCACTGTAGGGTTTCAATGATTTGATGACTGGATTTATAAAAAAGTGGTTAAAGATAAAACTCAGTTACCACTTTCAACAAAACACATCCTTTACAGCATTCACCACTGTCATAATTAATCTCTTAACACTCATTTGTAACAATGTGGAAAGCGCTACCACAGTTCAGTGCTACCTTAATTATCGTCACCAATTACAATTGCAACATCTAATTTGAGGTATCCGTTATTAGATCAAGATTAAACTCATTTATAACTGTATCCCTGAGCTGTCAAAAGCAAAGCTGTTATCCTACTTTTGAAAATTAAAGAATGACAATTTAATTTCCCACCTCGTTAACAGTTAGCTCTTCTAACAAATTGAGGATACCTCTCGCTGCTTCAATTTATTTAAGCTGAAGGAGGTAATATCTCTCAGGGTCGTACCAGGGAAATTGCAGCTTTCCCCACACCATTACCTTATCTAAGGCCAGGTCTCAGGGCCTGCGCTCGCTGACAGTAATGGAAAGGGCAGAGCTTTCCTGGATGTCAGCATTCCGCTGACGGTTTTTCAATACGGTCCCATCACATTGTGAACAAAAGAGAAAGGTTATAGTTCAGTCAAGAATCAAGTAATGTTTCCCACTGAATTCCCACTGAGTACATGGCATTTAAAATGTGCCCAATCCAACCCTTGATGGAATGCTTCCAGCTGTGCTCAACAGGGATCAAGGGCCACACGACAGCTCAGTAAAAGGGAAATTCAAGTTCACTATCTGTGTCAGAAGGCTGCAAGCCCACGACCACATTCTGTTGAACTGCGCACCTTGCTATAAAATATAAAAAATGCTTGGGTTACAAAGGTCAGTTTATGAGGATGGAATGCATTGATTTATACCCCACCCCGGTCCAGGTAGATGTTTATTGCTCCATTTTCAACTATTTTCATTTCAAACATAAATGCATTACCCTCGCACCTCATTATGCAGAAACTGTTTCTAACCCTGTGAGAATGCAATGTAAACTCACGTCAACGTGCCACATTAACTGAAAGGCCACACTGGGCCCCCTCACTTCTCTGCAGCAAGACACCAGCGTGCACTCAGCTCTTTCTCACAGAAATGCAGCTGAAATCAAGTATTCAGCAAAATGGTGGACCCCACATTTTCTGATGCTGTTATTAAGCTTTACTGGTTTCTTCGGCAGCTCTGCTACCATATGGAACAGTTCCAAACAAAAGTACTAAAAACGCAAGTGCCAAAATATTCAGTAAGTCCAGCAACATCTGCGACAGCAAAATAGAATTCATACCCGGACATTCTCTCTTCCACTTCTTCCATTGGCAAAAAGATACAAAAGTCTGAGAACACGTATCAAACAGCTCAAGAACAACTTCTTCCCTGCTTTCTTCAGGCCTGCACATCTTTGGACACTTAAAGGGCAATTTAGCATGGCCAGTCCACCCACCTTGCACATCTTTGGACTGCGGGAGGAAACCCACACAGGCATGGGGAGAACGTGCAAACTCCTCACACAACATCCATTGACTTTGGCTATTGACCGCCACTGTCTCAGAAAAAAAGCCAACATGATCAAAGACCCCCACGCCCCAGACATCCTCTCTTCCACCTTCTTCTGTTGGGAAAAAGGTGCAAAAATTTGAGGTCACGTACCAACCGATTCAAGAACAGCTTCCTCCCTGCTGCCATCAGACTTTTGAATGGACCTAGCACATATTAAGCTGATCTCTCTCTACATCCTAGCTATGACTATAGCCCCACATTCTGCACTCTCTCCTTTCCTTCTCTATGTGCAGTATGCTTTGTCTGTACAGCATTCAAGAAACAATACTTTACACTGTATACTAATACATATGACAATAATAAATCAAATCAAATTTTGAGTGGGCTATGGCTCTTCTTCAGAAACAAATTCTAAGTTCAGAAAAAGTCATATTCGATTCGAAACATTAACTCTGTTCTCCCCGCCTCCCCCCCCCCACCCCCCATCCCCCATCCCAAGAGTAATCCAATTCAAAACCAATAAAATTGACAATGATACTGAATCCTTAAAACGTTTCATTGATGTACACCAGTCAGTTTTCCCGTACATTAACTATCTTTTGGCGGGAAACATTTAAAACGTGCATATGAGTGCCCATGTATCTAAAAAAAAGTATAATCAGAAGAGGTTTCCCCGAGACTGCGTATTCAGCAGAACCTTGCCAGTTTGACCGAGTGGTGTGATTGGTTTTGTGGGCAGGGTCTGCTTCAGGTGAAATTAATCTTGAATCAGCACAAAAGATCGTTGAATGAACTTTTGTACATAATTCACTTACAGTTAAGATTCCCCAGTCTTCTGGTAGTACAGAACTTGATATCACTAGAAAAAAAACACATCATCGAAACCTTTCACCTTGCACTCAGCAGGACACTTTGCAAGAATTCCAGTACAAGTGGAAAACAACAATTCATACCTTACGAGAAGAGAATGCTGATTGATTGGCAAATGGATTCTGATTGATAGAGGTGCTGCCATAGATAATACACCAGTTGATGGTGACTAACAATTATCAGCCAAGCAGTTAGAAGTTTAAAATCAGACATCTTGACCCCGATTGGTTAAGGCACTGCCCTGAGGAATGAGTCAGGGAATGGCTGTCAATTGTATTATTTCACTGAAACAGACTAATTATGTTTACATACGCCTTTTGTCTGCAAAGATCAGAGCTCTCTGTATTGACATATGTAGTTCCTGCACACACAAATGTGTCACATAGAATCTGGCTGACAATCCTAAGTAAACTGTCAGAGTAATTTTTAGCACACTGAAGATTATTTATCAAATCCTGTTCACTTGCAGAAGCACACCTAATGTTTGGGCATTCTCCCTGCATCTTTATGGGATTTCTCTGGGTGCTCTGGTTTCCTCCCACACTTCAAAGATGTGTGGGGTAGGTGGATTGGTCATGGTAAAATGTGTGGGATTACGGGGATAGGGTGGATGGGAGAGTTTGGGTGGGATTTCTCTTTCAGAAAGTTGGTGCAGACTTGATGGGCTGGATGGCCTCTTTCTGCACTGTAAGGATTCAATGATTCTAAGATGGATATTGTGCTTTGAGTTTTGCAAGCACAGGTACATTGGGTATGGTTTGTACTTTACCTCAATCCAACACCAGCATCTCCACATCATTATACTTTGTGACCAGTGGTTGGGACATGTTGTTTGATACAAACACTCTCGTCATCAACTGGTGCATTTTCCATGGCAACACCTCTATCAATCAAAGTCCAACAGCCAACCAATCAGCATTCTCTTTCTAATACAGTATAAATTGTTGTTTTCCCCTTATGCTGGTATTCTTGTGAAATATCCTGATGAGTACAGACTGAAAAGCTTTGACACATCTGATTCCCTAATCTTTTGTACTGATTTGGTCAATTCCATCTGGATTGCGTCAATATAACTCCTGAAGTTTGGCCTGAGTATTCGTATCCCATAGCACTGTGCTTAATGTAGGTATTTGCAAAAGGGAACATTGGATATTATTCTATGCATTGTTATAAACTGGCACAGTAATTGATTAGGAATAAGAAGCTATTTTACACTTTTGACCTTTCCGCTGGTGGAGGTGTAGAAGGATACAGCTATATCTGTGCCAACTCTTTGAAACAGCTGGGACCTAGCCAGTGTTTACAGGTTTGCTTTTGCACACAATGCCTTTCTTTAGAAAGCCAAGAATCCCGTATGCCTTTTACACAACCTTCTGAACTTGTCCTGCCACTTTTAAGAATTTGTGTACATAAATCCCATTTCTCTCTGCTCCTGCACTGCCTTTAAAATTGTACCATTTCATTTATATTGACTCTTCTCATTATTGCAACCAAATTAAACTCTTCATATTGCTTTGTTAAATTCCATCTGCCCAGTTCCTCAATCTGTGTACAACCTCCTGGAGTCTGTTACTGATCTCCTTATACTTTATTACATTTTTGAGTTTTTTGGTGAAACTTTTATTATGCCCAGTGTACCCAAGTTACTGATGTACACTAGTAATACAAATATCTAATTCCCATATCAGGGGAAGTCCTCTGCACACTTTCCCCTCCAGTGTGAAAGATAAGCTTCATCACCTCTCTGCTTTCAGTCCCTTGACCAAGTTTATATCAATGCTGCTAATCTCCTTTCAATCTTTTTAACAAGTCTATTATGTGGTACGTTATCAACTGCCTTTAGAAAATCCACATACACAACAACCATACTACTCACGTCAAACCTCTCCTTTCCTTTTACTCAAACACAATTTGCCTTTAACGAAATTCATACTAGTGTTCATTTATCAATCCATATTTAATGTCCGAAATTCTCAGTTTGCCCACCACCACCATTAGTCAGAATGGCCAAGAGTTACCAGATTTAACTCTCTTCTGATTTTTTAATGGACATGTAACATTAACAATCTGCCAGTCTTCTGTGTTATACTTCGGATAGCGAGTTGATGAAGGAAGGAACCAGAACCAGTCTTTACTTGGAATAAAGTTATTCACAGAATGAAACATTACGGGTATATATCTCCTGCCTCCACTCCACTGTGTCAGAAAGCATCTCTTTATATGTAGTCAAGTATCTATCCAATCAATGCCCTGCAGGCTTTGGTACCCAAACCTCAATTGAAACAACTAACACTGGCATGATTTCCATACTTAAGACTGTGACCAAAGTCTCTAGAATTTCCATCACATTTAAAATGTGCCAACTAGTCACTGTACACCTAAGAAATTGAGCCTGATTTGAGGATCCTTCCAGTATGATTGTCAGAATCTTATAACACAGAAACTAGGCCCTTCAAACCTGCTCTGTCATTCGTTATGATAGTAAAAAGTCTGACAACACCAGGTTTTAGTCCAACCGATTTATTTGATAGTAAACACACAAGCTTTCGAGGTTTCCCTCTTCCTCAGGTAAATGGAGAGTTCTGGCCTCAGACAGAGCATATAAAGCACTTTAGGACTTGAACAGCAGGTTAGGTGTAAAGATTCGCATTCTAATCAGTAATCTCTAAACTGTCTGTGCTTTATATGCTCTGTCTGAGGCCAGAACTCTCCATTCACCTGATGAAGAGGGAAACCTCGAAAGCTTGTGCGTTTACTATCAAATAAATCGGTTGGACTAAAACCTGGTGTTGTCAGACTTTTTACTGTGTTTACCCCAGTCCAACGCCGGCACATCCACATCATTCGTTATGATCACAGCTGATCCTCTATCTCAATGCCATATTCCCATTTTCTTCCCATACCCCTTGATGCCACGTAAATCTAAAAATGTATCCATCTCTTTCTTGAATGCATTCAGTGACTTAGCCTCCACAGCCTTCAGAAATATCTTGGATTAGCATAGAAACATGCCATTTGTCCCTATCTGCCAGTGGTTATGCTCTACACAATCCTCCTCCCCTCCTTCATCTAATGCAATTAACATTCTCTTTTATTCCTTTCTCCTTCCTGGTATGAAGGAGGGTTGGGAAATCCAGTCAATTTTGCATGGGGCCCCAAAAGTCCAGAAACACGGGCTCCCAAACAAAAAAAAAATCTGACATTTATTGGGCTAAGTGCCCTTGCTAATTGTGCAGCGTACAAACATTCCCCATCCCTACCATGGTTCAAACAGTTAAATACACCAACAAGCCATGGTAATGGAGATGTAATTCAGCACAATGGGTAAAAACACTCTCTTCTTACACATTGCACACCACGTAACTGTAACTCTTTACAGTAGGAAAAATCTATTGTGAAGGGTGAGATGGGGGTTGTACTGCTTCATAGCAATGAGGTAGGTATCAATGTGGCTTGATAGGGAAGTATAACACAAAGCATAAGCTACAAAAACCAAGAAAGTATTACAGAAATTATAGAAAATGTTCGCTTACCTTGGTAGAATATTCTTTTGGACAGCCCATGTTGACATCTATTCCAGCTACGTCATTTTCTCTGTGTGGAAAGTTGGGGATACATTCACAAAAATATTGTTGTCAAAATACTCTGCTTTATAATCCTTACATTCAGAGTTACATACATGAGCTAACTCCTGAGTTGCTGCCGATGGTGACACGCAGAATGCGATGACTGAAGCGGGACACAAGTAGGTCATTTAAGTTTGTGTTAAAAGACAAGACACTTAATTTTTGAAGGGAAGCTCACTATTGTGATGCTCACCATGAATAAGATGTATTAGAAATATGGAAGTTAATGAGATTAATAGTGAATTTGAGATGGAAACAAAAATAGGGGACAAGTAACAAGATTAGCAGGTGTCTACAGGAAAAATGAAATGTGATTTGCCCAGCAACAAGGTTAGCAGGCATGCAGAAAAATTGAGATGTGAATTGCCATATTAGAAACAACGTTTACCAGAGATCAGTGGGGCTACACAAATGATATTTGTATATTTGTGGAAAAATTGGAGTAAGAGTAACATTTAAAAACTTCTGTTAAGTATATTCACAACTTCAATTCCTTCACCAATTAGGAGTCACATTTTGCTTCATTACATTGGACCCTTCTTTCCTCATACTCTAACTCCCCTATATTCACTCCTTGTACACTTATTGTTTAAGGGTACCTTACAGAGTCATTTTGAGCAGTTACTGGGGCTGTGACTTACACAAGTCGTGCGACTGTCAGAGCTCTCTGAGCATCAGCTGTGCCCTGCAAAATAAAGAAAATTTGAAAGAAGCATGAACTCCCAGACACGTGCTGTCAAAATATAAAAATATTCTGAAGGGTTGAAAAGCAATTACTTAAATAAAGAAGGAATTATTCACAATAAAAATGCTAGCAGCAGGTAGTAAATCAAAAGTGACACGGCAAATAGTGTCATCAGATTCCATACAGCATTATTTCTGAGCCATGATATAACAGTAAAACTGGAACTAATGCCATTATTTAGATTCAGAGTGGGACACTTTCTGTTTAAACAATTCAAGCTGATCTAGTTTCAACCAGCAATAATTCTAGGATTATTTGCTCAGTGCAAAAGATTCCAAGACACTGTTTTGAAGATGCTTACTATCTACCTTCCCACCAACACCTAAAAAAAATCATGTTTGTCATGTTTCTGTTTATGGGAGTTTGCTGTGTACAAATTGGCTGCCAAATATCCTGCATTACAATAGTGATTACACTTCAAAACTATGCTGCATTGGGTGTGACATCTTCCAGTCTCTCCCCTTAAAACATTTTGTGATGTTGCACATAAAAACATAAAGATTCGAGAATCTGATAGAATCCAAAGCAAGGGATTTGGATGCTGCTGATGTGGTCACATCTATTGCCTTGGTCATCTTTGCTTTAGAAGCTTACACCACCGCCCGAACGACTGATTATATCCTAAGACACATTGCAAAAATATCCCTTTTGTTACACAGTGGCACTCCCGTCATCATCAGCAGGCTTCAGACTTTGTTAGTTTCTCTTATTCAATAAATATGTTTTGTTCCTATGTACAGGAGTTTGCAGCTCTAGACTGTCTTGAAGCTTCCCCAGTCCTTACATACCTACTACGTGGCTTCCAAGCTGCGTTCTGCCAAGAGAGGATTCCACCCTCTGGGGTGATCACTCACCCTCAGTTCCCATTGGTCCCTCAAGCCAGGTGACCCTCTTCTGCTGTGCTGTCTTAAAGAGACAGACAGCACAACCATTGCATCTCTGTTTAAATTTTTTACTCCAGTCTTAAAGTTTAAAAGCTAATGCTCAGAGTGGACCAGGTAGACTTGGATCCTTTCCTTGCTTTCTCCAAAAACCAAATACAAATTCCTAATTAATCCTACTCATGGTCCCCACAAAAGAGATAAACTAAATCCAAGGTGACAAGATAAGGCATCGTGCCCCATTTTGGGCTTGATCTTAGCCCTTTGGATTTACAATGACATTTCCTTCCCTTAATGGAGATCAGGCATTTCAAAGCTCCCTGACCTCTAGCCAGCCCCAAGTAAGGTCACACAAGGAGGATCCATCTGCATTTCAGCAGAGCCCTTGACCCTTATATTAATTTGCGAGCCAATCCAGAACTGTCCAATTCTCAGAAAGCCTAATATTGGTGAAGGAAACCCAATCTGTTAAAGCGTTATCAGCATAAATAGGAAATTGGAGGTTAAAAATAAATCATGCCAGAAATACTTAAAGTTTATTTATTAGTCACAAGTAGGCTTACATTAACACTGCAATGAAGTTACTGACCACAATGAAGTTACTTCACACCAGGGTGGCACAGTGGTTAGCACTGCTGTCCCACAGTGCCACCCAGGGACCCAGGTTCGATTCCCAGCTTGGGTCACTGTCTGTGTGGAGACTGCACATTCTCCCCGTGACTGCGTGGGTTTCCTCCAGATGCTCCCGTTTCCTCCCACAGTCTAAAGTTGTGCAGGTTGGGTGGGCTGGCCATGTTAAATTGACCCTTAGTGTCAGGGTATGGTAAATGCATGGAGTTATGGGGATAGGTCCTGGGTGGGATGGTTGTGGGTGCAGATTCGATGGGCCAAATGGCTTCCTTCTGCATTGTAGGATTCTATGACTGCCCACCCTCGAGTTGTGACTGTAGGATTAGGAAATCAGCTGGTACATAGTTATTTTCAATATCCTGAAATCAGTGCTCCAAAGAACTTTGCACATCTTCACATTTCCCTTTCTTTTAAATCTGTCATTATGGAAATCTAAAAGACTGATTGTCTAGAATAGAAACAAATTCAGCTGATGTCAGCTATGTAGGCTTTGACAGGAAAGATGAATCAAAGTTGAAGATATTTGGGCCTCATTGGACTTAATGTTAAAAAGAGAGAATCGCAAAGCAGATAAATGTAATCGTGACAGATAATGATAAACAAGAAAAGCTTTTGGAAGATTTTCAATAGACGAAAGGCAAAGAAAAACTTGTATGACGTGCATAAATTTGGGAATTTCAGGCTGGCTAACAGGATAGTGGGCTCCACAAGGCAGGGCAGCCTCTGCCTTGCAAAGGAACTCCTGATTGCAAGAGTGGACATTGTGAATGGAGACATGGGCACCACACCAATGTCCTTTACCTTTAGCAATATTTTGGGAAACTCAATTCCTGCTTTCGGTGAGCAGCTCGTTCCTGACTGCGCCATTTAGAGGCCATTTTATGGTACAGCACAACCAAATCTCTAGGGTTGGTGGTCACTATCTCGTGTTACAGGTATGCACCACTTACATGTTGAAACTGCTTTCAGCTGCCTTAACAGCAAAATTCTGATCAACCTGTTTCTAATTTAATTTCAATAGCCCAAAACAGAGGCGGTACATAGTTATTTTCAATACCCTGAAATCAGTGCTCCAAAAACTTTGCACATCTTCACATTTCCCTTTCTTTCAAATCTGTCATTATGGAAATCTAAAAGACTGATTGTCTAGAATAGAAACTGTGACTGACATTAGCAGCAGCCCAACTAATCCCGGGCTCACTCAGCCTGTGTATTTCATAGAATCCCTGCAATGTAGAAAGAGGCCATTCGGCCCACTGAGTCTGCTTTATGTCTGTTGTGCAAGTCTTTCTTTTCCTTTCTTCATCTTTCCATAGCATCTCTTGGTTATCATCATCTACCTGTCAGGGTTACATCCGCCTGCTTTGCGATGTCCCCTTTTTAAAATTCAACCCAATTAGGTCCAGACGTCTTCTCTTCACCTTTGATTGGTCTTCCAACAGAGGCTTACCCTGGCCCACCCTTACCCTATCTCCACAACCCCACCTGCTTACCCCAATAATCCCCCTAACCTAGACGTCTTGGGATACTTGGGGGCAATTTAGCCTGGCCAATCCACTTAACCTTCGGATTGTGGGAGGAAACCAGAGCAGCCAGAGGAAATCCATGCCATTTGAAGCCATCCAAACACAGACTATAGCAAATGGTAATTTATTATTATACCTTTCCACTGGGTGGGGTGGTTGTTTCTTACCATTTGGAAAACAACGTGATTCTTTTCTCTTTCACAAGTCCGGAAAATGACTCGCTCGTCAGATGCAACATAATCTATGGTGTCCAACACCTCTGAGAAAAACAAACAGAAAGAGAGGCTTAGCAAGGTGGATGAGCGCAAGTTTTTAAAATCCTTCCATGGGATGTGGGTGTCACCAGCATTCATTACCCATCCCTAACTATCCTTGAGAAGGTGGTGGTGAGCTGCCTTCTTGAACTGTTGCAGTCTATTTGACGTAGGAACACACACAATGCTGTTAGGGACGGAGTTCGACCCAGTGACAGTGAAGGAACAGCGATATATTTATATATATATATATATATATATATATAAAGGGGATTAAGGGTTATGGGGAGAGGGCGGGAAAGTGGAACTGAGCAGCGACAGATCAGCCATGATCTTATTGAATGGCGGGGCAGGCTCGAAGGGCTGGATGGCCTACTCCTGCTCCTATTTCTTATGTTCTTATGTTCTTATATTTTCAAGTTAGAATGCCATGTGGTCGGAGGGAAACCTGAAAGTGTTGGTGTTCCCAGGTATCTGCTGCCCTTGTTAATCTAGGTGTTAGAGGCGGCGGATTTGGAAGACGCTTTGTAAAAAATGATTACAGGGAATGGGGTGATGAAATGACATTTTCTTCAATCAATTTTACTGACAATCTAGCGACATCTGGTACAGTGCATAATATTTCCTTTACAAACTACATTTGCAAACATCTTTATCAAGAAAGATGCCTTTGGGATACCAAATGGCCAGGGTCAAGATTTTACATTGAAATTAGAAGCAGCAGATTATTCAGCCCTTTGAACCTGCTCCGCCATTCATCTTGATCATGGCTGATCATGGAATTCAAATCCTGATCCCTCCTTCCTCCCATATCCCTTGATCCCGTTATCCCCAAGAGCTATATCTAATTTCTTCTTGGAATCAGATAACGTTTTGGCCTCAACTACTTTGGGGTAGTGAATTCCACACAATCACCACCCTCTGGGTGAAGAAATTTCTCTTCACCTCAGTTCTAAATGGTTTACCCCTTATCCTCAAACTATGACCCCAAATTCTGGACTCCCCCAACACCTCCTCCCCCACCTGCATTTGGAACTCTTCTAAACTCCGGTGAATAAAATCCTAACCAACTTAGTGTCTCTTCATATGACAGATCTTCCATCCTAGGGATCAGCCTGGTAAACCGTTACTGCACTTCCTCTATAGCAAGGACATCCTTTCTCTGATAAGGACATCAAAACTGCACACAAAACGCCTCACTATGTCCTATATAACTACAGCAAAACATCCCTATTCCTATATTCAAACCGTCTCACAATGAAGGCCAACACATCGTTTGCCTTCTGCTGTACCTGCACACACTTATTTTCAGTGACTGATGCACGTGGATGCCAAGGTCTCATTGAGTATCTCTCAATTTACATCCATTCAAGTATTAATCTGGCTTTCCATTATTGCTAACAAAGTAGATAACCTCACATTCATCCACATTATACTGAATCTGCCGTGCAAATGCCCAGTCACTCAGCCTGTCCAAATCACACTGAAGCATCTCTGCATCCTCCTCACAGCTCACCCTCCCACCCAACTTTGTATCATCTGCAAATTTAGAGATAATACATTCAGTTCCCTCTTCCAAATCATTATATATAATGTGAACAGTTGGGGACCTAGCACAGATCCCAGAAAAAAACCCATTTATACCAACTTTTTGTTTCCTATTTGCTAACCAGCTTTCTATCCATCTGAAGACATTACCTGCAATTCATGTGCTTTAACTTTACATAGTAGTCTGTTTTGTGAAACCCTGTCGAAAGCCTTCTGAAAGTCTTAAATAAACCACATCGACTGGTTCTTCTCAGTCAACTCTACTAGTTACATCCTCAAAAAATTCCAATAGATTTGTCAGAAATTATTTTCCTTTTGTAAACCAAAGCTGAACTTGTCTGATTATATCGTTGCCTTCCAAATGCCGAGTTATGAACTCCTTGATAATAAACTTCAGCAACTTCCCCAGTATCGACGTTAAGCTCACTGGGTCTCTAGCTCCCTGTTGCCTTTCTACCTCCAGTTTTGAATAGCTGGTTCACATTAGCTACCCTCCAATCTGTAGGAACCAGTCTAGAGGCCAAAGAATTTGGACTCCAGGCCAGGATTTGAACCCAGGATCCCGGCGCTGTGAGTCAGAAGTGCTAACCGCTGTGTCACTATGCTGCCCAAAGTGACTTTAACTTATGTTTTCTTGTTCTGCAGCCTTTTCTGGTGATTCAAGGTTCAATGTTTGTAAATCAAGATCTACCCACAAAACTGGCCACACCACTACATTGAAACTATAGGATTCCACCAATCGGGAAAGGCTCCGTGCCATTCCACCAATCAGGGAAGGCTCCGTGCCATTCCACCAATCAGGGAAGGCTCTGTGCCATTCCGCCAGTCAGGGAAGGTTCCTCAAGTTGAACCCACTTTTCTAGTCAAATCAGACAGTAGTTGGCAGATGTTAAAACTGATGAGAATGCACCAACTTTCAATGACTTGATTTTTAAAAAAATCTTTAGCAGTGAATTTTAAAATCAGGTTTCTTAGGAGCACTTGACACTCATTAAAAACGGTCATTGCTGATAAACACATTTTTTGGCAGATTATTAAAAATGACCACGTCACCTCTCAACTACAGAATACCAAGGGATTCTTGCGATTGGAAAAAAGACTTAAAAGAAAGTAATACGTTCTACTATGCTGCCAGATCATGCTCGATTGGGAAAAAAAATACGCTTGATTAGGCAAATGACTGGAAACGAATGGAAACTTGAAATGCAACCAAACTGGAGCAATTTCAAACACATTATGGCTGTGATTTCCCAACTGCATCAAAAGCAGAAACTCCATGTGCAACCCAGCTGTAGTCACATTCCCAATTCCTGCACTGTATTTCCCTTCTACTTGGAACACGGCTTTTATTACAGTGTACAGTTTGATCTCCTTACTTGAGAAAGGATATACTGGTACTGGAGGGGGTGCAGAGGAGATTCACTAGGTTGATTCCAGAGTTGAGAGGTTGGCTTATGAGGAGAGACTGAGTAGTCTGGGACTATACTATTTGGAATTCAGAAGAATAAGGGGAGATCTTATAGAAACATACAAGATTATGAAGGGAATAGATTAGAAGCAGGAAAGTTGTTACCACTGGTGGGTGAAAGTTGAACTAGGGGGCATGGCCTCAAAATAAGGGGGAACAGATTTAGGGCTGAGTTGAGGAGGAACTTCCTTCACCCAAAGGATGGTGAATCTATGGAATTCCTACCAATGAAGCAGTTGAGGCTACTTCATTGAATGTTTTTAAGGCAAGGATGGGTAAATTTTTGAACAGTAAAGGAATTGAGGGTTATGGTGAGTGGGAGGGTAAATGGAGCTGAGTCCACAAAAAGGTCAGCCATGATCTTATTGAATGGCGGAGCAGGCTCGAGGGGCCAGCTGCTCCTAGTTCTTATGTTCTTACTACAGCACTGCCTGTTTCATTCACAGAATCACCACAGTGCAGAAGAAGGCCATTCAGCCCATCAAGCCAGCACTGACAACAATCCCACCCAGGCCATATCCCCATAACCCCATGTAATTCCCTACTAATCCCCCTGACATTAAGGGGCAATGTAGCATGGCAAATCAACCTAACCTGCACATCTTTGGCGTGTGGGAGGAAACTCAGTCAACATCTTCTGTTAAGTATCAGAAACATGTTTAAGTATTCACTCCAGAAAGGAAGCACAGGGAAGATAAAATCATGTGGAGAAAATATTAATTTGCCAACTCACCATTCACCACTCTCTTGCACTGTATCATTTTCAAGTCAATCAATTCCTATTTAAAGTGGAAAAAAAGTTAAGTTCACCCACTGACCGCAACATTATTTTATTACCAAAATGGTTGATGCACTCATGGCTATAAAGTCACATAATATCCAAGACACCGGCTATATTCAGACTGTCGGGGAACACTTAAACCAATCTGTCCTTAACAATTTCTAAAAGCATGAAGTGAAGGAATGTAAAATATCATATTGCTGTGAAGCTTGCCAGTACCCCATCGATGCCACCTTTGCGTTAAATTGCATTTTGTATGACCTCAGAGAGGTTTGCCTGGCAGATTGTTCCAAACATTAATCACCTTTTGAGAAGGGACTTTATTTTATATACTGGCTTGACAAAGTAAAAAGAATTTAGAAAGCATTTACATTGTGCCTATCATGTTCTGGATGTCCCAAAGCACTTCAGTGCAAATGAAGGACTTTTCAAGTGTAGTCACTGTTGTAATGAAGGAAATGAGACAACCAGGTCCCATCAACATCAATGAGATGAGTAATCATATCATCTGTTTTAGTGGTGTTGACTTTGTGTGTGGGTGTTGGGGGGTGGGGGGTGGGGGGGGGGTGGTGGGATTGAATAAGTATTCCGCATCCTCCTTGAATTATGCTATGGGATCTTTGCTGCCTAACTGAGAAGACAGACAATGGCTCCTTAACCACTGCTTGCATATCTCATCTGAATATGATCATGTAATGCTCCCCTTGTGTGCACACAGCAATGCTACAGGCAGCAGACACAAGAGTCAGCCTGGATTACATGAGCTCAAGCCTCTGCAGTGAGACTTCAACCCACAGCTCTAGCTTAACAGGCAAAGTCAGCTTGACAGAAGTTGAAGAAACTTGCCTACTTTACCCTCGGGCAGACAACAGAAAGGTGATCTTATAGACATGGTTACAATTAAGGGAAAAGAAAAGATGAACTCAGAATATTACTACAAATTAATTTATGGTACGACAAGGGTTCAAACAATTAAGACGGTGAATCTCAACTTGATATCAAAGGAACTCTTCCTACATGTTACTACATATGGAATAAACCTCCAGATGTATTACTGAAGCCATAATCCATAGAATCATTCATGAATCAACTGGAACCTGAAATGGAGGGGGTGGTATATCTCAGGTCTTTCTAAATCGGTGAGTCAAGATGGTTTCCCAGTCTGTCATGATCTTGTAATTATGCATGGATTTATAAACAAGAGTATCCCGTTTGTTACAAATGAATATCCTGGCTCGTACAGATAAAGAGTCAGCCATATTGGTGTCAGACTGAAGTGACACATAGGCCGAACTGTGCAGACAGCAAGCTTCCTCTCTGGTTCGATCTTCCTGATGCCAATTTTCCTTCTCTATTTCTAGAATTCAAATGTTCAAGGTGGGATTTTTGAAGTTGCGTTCTATGGATATATGGAAGGCCTCTGGACTCCTAGCTCAGTGACACGGCCACTACACTGTTCACTATTCATCTGATCCCTAACTTTGAGTGAATAATTCACACATGTAGGGAATTCTACTAGACGGCAGGAATACTCCTGCACACCGTGTAACAAATGGAATTCTGCCTTCATGGATGTCTGGTGCTTTTCTGAATGATTAGTGAGACCCTGTAAGCGCCAGTAAACTAGACCATCACATCAAAACACTCGCAAATAGCCCGTGGCAGCTGGCTGTTCAGGTCTAAGCTTCCACAAAGCTTGTTTTTGATAATGGACCCACCACTGGGTGAATTTTGCCCTAGCTTCATATACCCTAGCCAGGGTATAAGAAGATGGGGGACTCGTAAGATCAAAATGGGTGGCTTGTCCTCTGCCTTCCCACCCCTCTCCCACATGGCTGCTATATTACAGGGTGGGTAAGGCAGCCTGCCCATCCTTGAGCCTTTGAGTGATAAATTAAAGGCCGCTCCAGGGCCTAATAATGCCTCTGTTATAATACACGCTTCGGGAAAGTGGAAGCAAAGCGGGCAGTCCGGCAGCTTTCAATGCATGGGCTGCTGGTGGGAGGAAAAGGGGGAAACCTCTTGTACTCAAAATCCTCTCCAAAATCGTACCCTCCTTTTAAGCCTCTGCCCCCCCCCGGCCTCTAAAGCATGGCCTTCCATCCCCACTGCTACCCAATCTCTTTGGCTGTCAACTTTCTAGGGGTGGGACCGTTTCCCAGATGGGGGGGGGGGCGGATGCCCCACCCTACATCAATTAAGGCTGACCCCAATACTATTCCTGGAAAGCACAGTGTCAAAGGATGTTTTAGTGGTGGGTGAGGGGAAGAGACGGTGTATGTAATCCATAATCCATGCCCTTTGTAAAATCTACCCACTCCCCCAAACTCATGTTTAGGAAACATCATAAGAGCCCGCTCCCAATTACTGCTGCAACTCATTTGAATTCTCTATATGTGGGCTGGTTATCCCCCTGAATTATCCAACTCAAAACCAGAAACCTGTTTAATGAAGAATACAAAAGCGGTCAGTGTGACTGTTGGGCACAGGGAACCATCAATGGCCAGAAATTAAATAAGGGCCCTGGTGCCTAGAGGTCTCTAACCAATATCAGGCACGGTGCATGCCATTAATCCGAACCGCACATTGCTGGCAGGGAGGCTCACCACCAGGACTGCGATGCCTCTGAACACTGATCTGAATGTGCCCAAACGAGTTCATTCAGCACAGTAAGCAGAACAGTGACTGGAATACAATAAAAATGCTCACTGCAGAACCCAGCCTGTAATAGACTCTGCAGAAGCATGCACACCTTCCAGTTAAAAGTGAAAACTGCAGGATGTAGTCGATGGAAGCACTGAAGGTTCACTGATCCTAACTCTGTTTTCAAAAATCTCTTTTTCTAGGACGGAGTTGGAACGCAACACTTCAGGAATAAAAACTTAATGTTTGATTTGATTTATTATTGTCACATGTATTACTATACAGTGAAAAGTATTGTTTCTTGTACACCGCTCATAGAGAGGGAAAAGAGAGGGCAGAATGTAGTGTTACAGACATAGCTAGGGTGTAGAGAGAGAGATCAACTTAATGTGAGGTAAGCAGCAAGGAAGAAGTCGATTGATACAAGAGCTCAGGCTTTTGTATTTTTTTCCAAATGGAAGAAGGTTGAAGAGAGAACATCCAGGGTGCTGGGGGTCCTTAATTACGCTGACTGCTTTTCCGAGGCAGCAGGAAATGTAGAGAGTCAATGGATGGGAGGCTGGTTTGCGTGATGGATTGGGCTTTGTTCATGACCCTTTGTAGCTTATTGCTGAATAATACGGGATGTGTAATTAATTTTTTTTAAGATTTGAAGCTAAAGAACCTTAGACTCAAAACTGTTTTCCAGAACGAATGATTAAGTGTTTACATTACAAAATAGGTGGTACATTCTCCAACTCACACTTGGCCTTAACAGCAGTAACTCTTGCCTTGAACAAATCAAGTCATTGTTACAGCAATAAAATTCAAAAAAGTTTACTTTCCACCATGGCCAAATATTTGTAGTATCTCAAAATTTTGCAGCAACATTCCATTAAGATGTAAATGTGTTAGAAGTAGCTCAGGCAAAGATTACTGGACTAATTCCAGGAATTAGTGGGGTGTCTTATGAGGAAAGGCTGAAGAGATTAAGTTTGTATCCACTGGGAGTTTAGAAGAGGAAGAGATGACTTGATTTAGGGTCGAGAGGATTGACACAGTGGATGCGGAGAGGATGTTAACTCTCACAGGAGAATCTAGAACTAGGCGTCACTGTTTAAAAATAAGGGGTTGCTCCTTTAAGACAGAGACGAGGAAATTTTTTTTTCTCAGAGGATTGAAAGTCTCAGTGGAAGCAGACAATTTGAATGTTTTGAGGCTGAACTAGATAGGTTCTTGATTAATAAAGGGCAAAAGGTGAATGGGGATACGCAGGAATGTGGGGTTGAAGTTACAATCAGATCAGCCAGGATGCACAAAAGAACAGAGTGACCTTGTGGTACAGTGGTTAGCACTGCTGCCTCACAGCACCAGGGACCCAGATTCGATTCCTACCCTGGTCACTGTCTGTGTAAAGTTTGCACATTCTCCCCATGTTTACGTGGATTTCCTTTGGTGTCCTCCCATAGTCCAAAGATGGGTGGGTTAGGTTGATTGGCCATGCTAAAATTGACCCTAGTGTCGGGGGATTAGCAGGGTAAATGTATGGGGTTACTGGAATAGGGCCTGGGTGAGATTGTGGTTGGTACAGGCTTGATGGGCCGAATGGCCTCCTTCTCTACTGTAAGGATTCTATTCTATGATCTTATTGGATGGTGGAGCAGGCTTCAGGGGCCGAGTGGCCTACTCCTGTTCCCAGCTTGCAAGCTCATTTCCAGGTAGAACAGGATTCCTAACAACCCAGGTTAAACAAAAGATGTACACACAAAGGAACTGTGAATGATGTGAATGTTCAGCCTGCCTTCCCACTCAACAATAAAACAATAAAAAGTGAAAAACACTACACAGAACCTACAGTTCTGACTATCCAGACCTCGCAAATTGAGACAGGGATACAAACTCAGATTGATTTTATATCAAAAGCACATAATGTTTGATTAACAAAGCGCTCAATTGATTCAGCTCCTGTGGCAAATTTTAAACTATTACAAATTAATGGATGAAGGTCAAGAAACCGTGAACCAGCCAGCCTGAATCGCAGTGTTGTACATGGTATTGTGCTGAATCACTCCAGAAGGTAGCGACTGATATTGTTACGAATGCGAGGTTTTGTAAGTTTGTCTTTAATTCAGAGCAAAATGGAGGAATGAAGGGGGTCATGTGATCTTCACCATCAGTCTGGAAGAGCGTGGAACGTCTCAGAAGTAGAGGCCTGGGACCCAGGACAGGGCAGCCCCTGGATTTTCGGTTGCAGACCTGGAGCTCCTCCTTCGAGCTGTAAGGCAGAATCAGGAGGTCCTCTTCCTGGAGGATGACAGGAGGAGGCCACCCTCCCAGACTAAGCAAGCTTGGCTTGAAGAACAGCAGGCACTGAAAGTGGATTCATAATGACCTGGCTCGCTCTGGCAATGTCAATGCAATCCCCCTCCACCGCTGGGTATTCAGTCTTCAGCAGACAGAGGTACATGCCGTTCCTGCACATGTGAGGATTGTGTGCCCAGGAAACTTATTGACTCAGTGCCTCTGAGGACTTGCCAAAGGGATGACAATGGTCAAAGATAAAAAGTTTTGACAGGGATCATGTAACTGTGGTGCTTCTGATCACTGCAAATGCTTCTCGGACACTTCAAATGTTTGACGGGGCATGGGTGGGCTGTCCTTTTGGAGTGCTAGCACAGACTTGGTGGGCTGAATGGCCTCTTTCTGTAGGAATTCTATGGAATTATTAGACTTCAAGTGGGTAGAAACATTACTTTTCATTAGCATACCATCTACCACAGTCAAGACTATGGACCAATGCTTTTGGATCAAGTCACTAAGACCTCAGTGTTTCAATATTCAGTGCAATGCAGTGTGTCACACAGGAACAAATCCACATTAACATAACTTGACTTTACTGGATTCTGCACATGTAAAGTGAGGCAAAGGGCTTTGGCATTGCTTTGCAAACTATTTCCCAATCTGACCCCATTTTAACTCATCACCACCTTCTCAAGGGCAATTAGGGATGGGCAGCAAATGCTGGCCTTGCCAGCAATGCCCATATCCCATCAACAAATATATATTAAATAATAACACTCAAAATCTAACATGACTTCAGATGCCAACAAAAACAAAACATTAATCAAACAAAATAGTAACATCTGGTATAATTATTAAAAAGTGCATGTTATTGATCAACATACATCATACAAATATGAAAAGCTGTTACAAAAAACTTTGAAAAAATATTATTTTACATGCTGATGTAGGTCTCAGCAAATCTCTCTGCCTTCCCTGACAAGAGGACACAGTAAAGTCACTCTCGTCCTCTTCTTCACGCACACTTTAACCAGCCCACTACACACAAACACCTTTTTCCCAAAGCCCCTCCCTCCACTCTCTCATTGTTTTGCCCCGTTTCCCAAACCTCCCTCACTGTTTTGCCTCTTTTCCCAAAACCTTTCCTCACTCACAGTTTTGTCCCTATTCCCACACTCCCTTTCCTCACTCACTGTTTAGTCCAGCTTTCCAAGCTCCTCCCTGAATGCACACTCACTCACTCGGGGGCCTGGCCTCTCCAACAACCTGACAGGAACATCAGCTGCCCTGGAACCTCACAAGATCCTACACCGTCAGGCCACCATGGCTGAAAACCGGCATGCATTCACAATAACCAGCCAAGGCTCGGAGTCCACTGCATCCTCCCTTCCCCCATCCTGAACCCTGCAGCTCCTCTGAGTGGTCAGCAGCAGAGAGACCCTCCCGGTGGAATCAGTGACAGCAGCCAGTTCTGGGCACCAGGCCCAGAGGCCCTGAAACAAGCAGCCTCCAGAATAGCCTAGCGGATGGGATTGCAGGGGAAACGTGCTTTGAAAGCCTGGGAAAGCACCTGGCCTGAGGGAGGCTTCTCACTTCGCCATCATTGCCACAATGGAAGAGGAAGCCATCAGGATCTTGATCACAAGGAAGCTGGGCAAGGAAAAGTAGGCTCTCGTGCTGGAGATTTGATTTGATTGATTATTGTCATATGTACTGGGATAAAGTGAAAAGTATTGTTTCTTGGGTGCCTTACATACAAAGCATACCATAGAGAAGGAAAGGAGAGGGTGCAGAATGTCATATTAGTCATAGTTAGGGTGTAGAAAAAGATCAATGTAATATATAGTAGGTCCATTCAAGAGTGAGATGGCAGCAGGGGAGAAGCTGTTCTTGAGTTGGTTGGTATGTGACCTCAGACTTTTGTATCTTTTTCCCGATGGAAGAAGGTGGAAGAGAGAACGTCTGGGGTGCGTGGGGTCCTTGATTATGCTGGCTGCTTTGCCGAGGCAGCGGGAAGTGTAGACAGAGCAAATGGGTGGAAGGCTGGTTTGAATGATGGATTGGGCTTCATTCACAACCCTTTGTAGTTTCTTGCAGTATTAGGCAGAGCAGAAGTCATGTCAAGCTGTGATACAACCAGAAAGAATGTTTTCTATGGTGCATCTGTAAAAGTTGGTGAGAGTTGTGGCGGACATGCTGGGGGATTAAGGAGGTGCACTGCACTCTATTCCCTATTCTGCAGCTTACCCAGTATTGAACTGCACTGCAAGGCCTCAGCACATGCAGAGGCTTCTGCTCTCCAAGGCAGGTCCTCATGATCTCTTCTTGTGTCTCCCACAGGGGTTGACATTGAGGTGCCAAGACCAACTCCCTCCCATCATTGGCCAGACGCAGCCATAGCAGAGTTCAGAACTAGCATCTTCACCAGCACATCCCTTGGAGGTTCCCCATTCATGCTTCGATAGAGTGACACTGGGTGATAAGCATATCAGTGCGCAGGAGAAAGTGCCAAAGGCCCCCTTGGCGCAACCTGAAAATTCAGCCAAGGATCTCAGTCACAGAACCAAGTTGCAAATCAAAGGTTGAGATAACGTTTGTATTCAGCAGCTTGAGAAAGAAAGAACAGGAACAAACAGATATTTATAAAAATTACACTCAGAACCCCGTCAACCGTTCAGTGAGAGTTTGTGTTTAATGACGCGACAGTATTATCTTTATCTGTCGTTAACTAAAAATTAGTTTCCATATCTCTTCCTGCACTTTGTGCTTCAAGAACTGTAAACTCATTTTCCCCACCAACTGTCTCCAGATAGTCAATCAATTTCCCATCAGCTTCGCTCTATCTGAGACTGCTGCACTTCTCACATTAACACTGGTAGATTTATCTTTTTATTCCTCTCCTCTCCGATAGCTCGGATCCAAAGATCAGTGAGTTATCTTATTCTCTCTTCAGTTACAAAACACCCTGCCTGTCTCCCGTGCATTGACAAGCACGCTGTGTCTAGCACTGTTTTAGAGCGTGCAGCTGTATTTGAGCCCTGTTCTTTTCTCTGAGCTGCTTTTTAACTGATGCCTTGTGAAACACACAGTATGAAATATTCCCCAGAACAGGCCACTGCAGTGCTCAAATCCTGAGTGACAGCAAAAGGCAAGCTATTTTAATCTTGGTAAAACCGTGGAAGCAAAAGGTCAGATCGGCTATGTTACTGCCTACCCAGACTTCCACAAGAAGCCATCACCTTCAAAAGGAGAAGTCCTGTCACGTTTATTCATTATTTAAACTCCATTACACTGCAGTCATCATATGGTCGCTTTCCCCAAAAGTCAATGTTACTTTCCATTCAAGTCTCGAAGTTTCAACCATTTCATTGCAAACCTACAGCTAAGTAGAGTTAAAATACAGATCTGCCACGATTTAATTGATTCTTGGAAATGCACAAGAGCTGAACTGGCTACTGTTCAACTGGACTGAGAGACTGAACAATGTCCCATATGAGAAGGGTTTGAGGATCCCTTGTTGCTCAGTTTTGCTCTCACTCAGCACTGACCTCTGTTTTCCTATTAACACACTCTTAAAGACAAATACTACGGATGCTGGAATCTGAAACAAAAACAAAAAATGCTGAAAAATCTCAGCAGGTTTGACAGCATTTATGGAGAAAGAATAGAGCCAACGTTTCGAGTCTGGATGATCCTTCAGTTGAAAGTTTATTTATTAGTGTCACAAGTAGGCTTACACTAACACTGCAGTGAAGTTACTGTGAAAATCCCCCAGTCATCACACTCCAGTGCCTGTTCGGGTACACTGAGGGAGAATTTAGTATGGCCATTGCACCTAACCAGCATGTCTTTCGTACTGTGGAAGGAAACCAGAGCATCCGGAGGAAACCCACACCGACACAGGGAGAATGTGCAAACTCTGCATAGACAGTCACCCAAGCCAGGAATTGAACCCGGGTCCCTGGCACTGTGAAGCAACAGTGCTAACCACTGTGCCAACACAGGATCATCATGACTTAAAGAAGGGTCATTCAGACTTGAAACATTGGCTTTATTCTCTCTCCACAGACGCTATCAGATGTGCTGAGATTTTCCAGCATTTTCTGTTTTTGTTTCTGCTATCCTAGCTTTGCCGCTATCAACATTCTTCAGTCCCTACTGGCACTATTATCAGTCCCGTTGTCTCATGTCTATGACACCTTTGTCAATCACTCCTTAACTTTGAGCTATCATTGACTTTCTATTCTGCCCAACCCCCTCTCCCAGTGTATAATTCATCAAGTTTCTATCTCCTTTCTGTTCTAACAACTTGAAACATTAATTCAGTTTCTCTCCACAGATGCTGCCAGACCTGCATCGCTTATCCAGTATTTTCTGTTTTTATTTATGAGGATCTCACCAGTATGGGAATTAATCAAAGTTCCTGTCAGGCCTGTATTCTGAATATGACTTTTAAATGTTCTATTCACTTTGTCTGCTCAGTCACAGGGCAAACAGTTTCGCTCTTTATCTTAAACAAAATGGAATCGACTGGGTTGAATTTTGGGCAGTAAAAATTCACCAGCAACTGAGAAATAAAAACCATGAAACCTGTGCTGTACAGCAGCCACATGCCAAGGACCCAAAACCACAATCACATCTATGCTTTGACCAATTAATTAACGAGACCTACTGGATAAAGAAAATATCACTAATAATTGGATTTCACAGCACAGCAGTGGTTGCTCAGAACACTTCTAGGATTAGCATTTAGAATTTAAATCTGGCAGAAATATTTCATATATTTTCCTTTAGCTAAACACCTCAAACTAACTGACCATGCACAAAGCACTTCGGGAAACACAAGGAGGTTTCAATTGCAAGTCTTTTTCTAATGGTTTTTACATTTGCACAGTGGACTGAAGTGCTCTAATTGTCACATTCGCACAATGCTGCTTCCTTTAGCTAGTCATTAGACAGCAACAGAACGAATAGTAGTTACATCATGACGTTTGATCTAAAATACAAAATATCTTTATATTCTTCCTCATATCGACTTATTTCTCCATTTTTCTCACATATCTTTGCAACAACCAGCATTACTATTAGAAAAGTTACAGCACAGAAGGAGGCCATTTGGTCCATCTTACCCATACCAGCCAAAGAACACCTAGGTGCCCTTTCCAATCCCACCTTCCTACACCCATCCCACAGCCCTGTAGCTTTCAGCACTTAAGGTGCAGATCCAGGTACCTTTTAAAAGAAGAGTCTCTACCTCCACCACCAACTCGGGCAGCAAATTCCAGACATCTGCCACCCTCTGCGCAAAATAGTTCCACCCTCGATGCCTACTGCCACTTACCTTGAATCTATTTTCACTGGTTCTAGAATTGTCCACCAAGGGAAACAATTAACTCAGATAACCATGGTCACTCTCTCATCAGACCTGAAGTTCAGAGTGGGGTTAATCATCAGCTAATTTTGATTGACTCAACGGTGAACAGAAATTGTCCAAATGATAGTAAAATAGGTTAAAGGCCTGGAATTAAGCTCCATCACAAGGCTTTCAAACTGCTAATAAACCTTAGTGAGTCACAACTCATGTTGAAATGAAGGTGGTACCATTACACCATACACTGTTGTCAATGAGAAGTTAGCATGTGTGTACTCTAATGTAAAGTAGGTTGGCAGAATTATTTGGGTGTGGGGCGAAGGAGTGAAGTCCATAGTTTTAGCTTATTCCATTGCATTTTCCAATTCTAACATTGGTATTTAAACAACCCCTGCAAGAGAGGGACACACTAATTAGCAGACATGCCTGTCCCTTTAAAAGACCCTGGCCCGTTCCCACAATGCTTTCCTCCCCTTCTCATGGCCTGGATGGTGTATCGATAGCACACATCTTCCATTATCATTCTTCCGTCAGTTTGGCGCCTTGCGTGTGCAAGAAGGAAAACAAGACTAAATTCCAAGCTCCAACAGGGTCAGAAATACATGTTGATTTCTGCAAGTTACATTCCAATTTGAAAGGCTAAACAAAATCTCAGATTTCCCTTGGGTCCAGAAATCAAAACCTACTTTGTGCAGTGAAACCTCCCTAAAGACCACAATTGCATTGCAAAATTCCATCAAAAGCAGCAAGGACAACTTAAGAAAAAGGAGGTGACTGATTCATGATGACTGAAATGGCAGATGTTTCTCTTTATAAGGCACTGAATCGCACAACAGCAGCTATGATTCCTCATATTTCTAATGACACAAACGGCAGAGAATGATAGGGTTGGCGTAAGAAGTGTACTGAGGGACAGGGCCGGGGGAGGCCGGGGGGGGAAGGGGGCTGGGGGGTGGAGGAGAGGGGTGGGGGAGGGGGGGAAGGGGCCGGGAGAAGCTGGGAGGCACTGGGGGAAGGGGAGGTGGGAGGTGCCAGAGAAGGACGGGGGGGGGAGAGACAGCAGGAAGAGGGGGGCCGGGGGCAAGGTGGGAGGGGCCGGGGCAAAGTGGCAGGGACCGGGGCAAGCAGGGGGTGCCGACGGAGGGAGTGCTGGAAGACGGGCAGCCTGGGGTGGGGAAAATGGGGTGCCAGGGGCGAGAGATTGGGGGGGGTGGCGAAGAGGGGGGCCAGCGGAGGGGAAGATGGTGGGCAAGGGGGGGGGGGGCAAGAAGGGGAGTCAGGGGGTGGCATGGGTGGGGGGGTGGACGGGAGTGGGAGGGTGGTGGGAAGAGGGGTGATCCAAGGCATGGGAGGGAGACCTGGGGTGTGGGGAGAGGGGAGACAGAGCGGGGGAGCAGCGGGATGGGGGCAAGAAGAGAGGGGACCAGGGGGTAAAGAGAGGCGGGGCCAGGGTGTGAGGAGGGGGGAAGAAGAGGGAGGACTGAGGGGGGTGGGAAGAGGGGAGCCACTGCAGGGGAGGGATGCGAAGAGGGGGGACCTGAAGGGTGGTTGGAAGGGGGGGGCATCGGGAGGTGGTGGGAAGAGTGGGGGACCGGGGGAAGGGGTGGGGGGGGGGCGTGGGGGAAGGGGGAGGCTCTGGGGGGAGGGCGGAGGCTGGGAGGCACTGGGAGGGGGGCATGGCCCAGGGGTGAGGGAAGAGGGGGGCTGGTGGAGGTGGGGGGTGGATAGAGGGCCGGGTTTGAGGGGGGGGGGGGGAAGGCTGGGGAGTTTGGGGGGGGGGAAGGGGTTGCAGAAAGTAGGCCCGGAGGAGAGGATGTAGAGGGAGGGCTGGCGGGGGTGGGGAAGGTGTGGCAGAGAGAGGGCCAGGGGGCAGGGGGTGGAGGAGAGAAAGCGGGGGTCGGGGTGGGGGGGTTGTGGAAGAGGGGGTCGGGTTGAGAGACGATCAAGTGCAGGAGTGTGAGCTGCTGATACAGGAAAAGAGCATACAGAGGACAGAAAAAGATAAAAGGGGAGAAAGACAGAGAGACGGAGAGAATGAATGTGCCAATGCAAAAAAGAAAATGCAAATGCTTGTGAAAAGTGGAAGATTCATTAAAAAGCCAGTCAGTGCAAGTTTAGGACAACACTTAAAAAATTCAAATTCAAAATATAAATATGGAGATGTACAACTGGTTGATTAACAATAGAAAGGAACAGATAGTTCGCTGATTCATTGCAAATTCACTGGAGGATATTCAAGACATCATTCCAGCCCCCAGGAGTCCCTGCTTTTTTTGTTAAGCTTTTACATTTTTTTGCCAGGATAAAGAAAAATGTTGTTGTATGTGTGAAATCACTCCAACCAACACTGTACAAGTGAGTTCCCTCAGCAGCATTTATACCTGGATATTCTCCTTAGACAGGCATCCATTCAGGTTCATTAAGCATCCAGGCACTAACCTGACTAACTAAACCAGTTCACTGACCCTAATTATAATGGGTGGCACAGTGCCAGAGACTTGGGTTGAATTCTGGCCTTGGGTGACTGTCAGCGTCTGCATGGGTTTCCTCCAGGTACTCCGGTTTCCTCCCACACTCCAAAGTTGCGTGGGTTAGGTTGATTGGCCATCCTAAATTGCTCCTTAGTGTCGGGGGAGGGGCTAGCAGGGATTCCGGGGATCAGGCCTGAATGGGAATGGTGTCAGTACAGGTTTGATGGGCTGAGTGGCCTCCTTCTGAGCTGTAGGGATTCTATCATTCAAAGAAGCAACTGAACCAGCAGTTTCAGTAACGACAGGAGAAAAAGATCTAAAATGCTAGCAATCTGAAAGTAGAAGTGGCAGAAACATAGTGGGCCAGGCAGCATCTGGAGGGAAAAGACAAGACTGAACAGCTGCCTGTGTCAGTCTGCCCCTGCCCTTGCCAGATGTTAGCTGATTGTGCTTGGCCTTTCCAGCACTTCCTGTGTTTCGTCAGCAAGCACCTAATGATCTTTAACCTGGGGAATATTTTCATCCATTTCCCATTGATCATTTGACACAATGACAAGGGAATAGTCGATTTGTGTTTTAAATGCTGATGGCAGGTTAGAATTCACAACCAGAGGAACAACTGCAGGCTCCTAATGTAGAAAACATGATCGGTATTGGTTAGATATCCCTACTGTGGGCACAATGCGAAATGTAACCGCTATAGAGCACATCGCCAGCAAACTAGCGCAACTATCGAGCATGCTACAGGAATAACACCTGATTGCTTTCCTTACCTCACAGTACACAATGTCCGCTCCATAGTCCAGTGCCAATAATCTCATCGGTAAAGTACCAACACGCACCATGGGCGCCAGGATCATCTTATTTCTATAACAAAGTCGGCTAATAGTTTGGTCGATCATTTCCTCTTTAACAACCTAGAGAAGGAAATAAAGCAAATCTTATTAGTGTCACAAGTAGACTTGCATAAATTACTGTGAAAATCCCCTGGTCGCCACACTCCAGCATCTGTTCGGGTACATCAAGGGAGAATTTAGCATGGCCAATGCGCCCAAACATCTTTTGAACTGTGGGAGGAAACCCGTGCAGACATGGGGAGAATGTGCAAGGTCTGCACAATGACTCAAGCCGGGAATCGAACCCGGGTCTCTGGAGCTGTGAGGCAGTAGCACGAACCACTGTGTCACAGTCCCTCTGAGACTGTGTGACTGTCCGTCTGAGATTCTACAACACCAGCCGCTGCTGCCAATTTCATTGACCCAAATATCTTGACACAGAAAAAAATGCCAAGTGAAAGGAGATAGGAGGACGGGGAAACCAAAACCTGGGTCAAAAAGTTGAAGGAGTATCCTAAAGCAGCAGAAAAAGGAGGGAGTTCTGGAATTTAAGGATGACTATCAGCACTGATGCCGACTGTGGGGTGAAGGGGAATCACTCATAAGGGGTGAGCGTCAGGAGGAGAGATCTCAGACTGCAGCAGATCGCAGAGATAAGGTGAGTGAAACCAGGAAGAGATTTATTAAAGTATGAATTTCATAGAATCTTACAGCGTAGAAGGTTATTTGGCCCATCTAGTCTGCACCAACTATAATCCCAACCAGGCCCTATCCTAATAACTCCAGGCATTTACCCTAGCTAGTCCCTCTATACTAAGGGGCAGTTTAGCATGGCCAATCAACCCAACTCGCACATCTTTAGATTGTGGGAGGAAACCAGAGCACCCGGAGGAAACCTACGCAGACACGGGGAGAAAGTGCAAACTCCACGCTGAGTGACCCAAGCTGGGAATCGAAGCCGGGTCCCTAGCGCTGTGAGACAGTAGTGCTAACCACTGTGCTGCTGCTGCCCCTTGAATTCACTGGGGGAAAAGGCCTGTGAGAAAAGTCAAGCGAAGGCACCCTATCAATGCATTCCTGGGCTACACGTGCTGAGATACTGATACCGAATGGAAGATGGGTTTATGGGAGACCAGCCACAGTAGCACAGATTATCAAATTGTTGACATTTTGTTGCTTGAATGGGTACATAAATATGTCCAAAGTTTTCCAACCATGAATCCACGACACTGGTGCAGACCACAATCCTACTGAAATCAATATGCAGCCTATTGATCTAGTCTAATTCGGTGCTACTTTCATATCAAATTTAAGAGCAGCTCTGTTAATGACCTTGTCTAAATTAATTATGCAGAAAATAGTTATAAAATCAATGTCTCTTTCAAAGATCAATGCTGTTTCCTTCTGTGTGAACCTTCATGATGTATTTTTCTTTCTGATGTTTTCCACCCATCTCCAGAGTTGCTGCGGTGGGGGTGGGGGGGGAAACAATGAAGGAAATTGTGGAACCCTCACCTACTCTTGCTGAGAGCAATTTGTTCAGTGGAATATCAATAAGCGGTTTGAGTGCACTGTGTACAGCACACTCCATGGGTTCTGATAACATCTTAGCCATTATGCTGTATCCTTCTGCTCCAGTACCAGCTGTTTCAGTCCAGCTACAATACTGGCAGCTACCCTGCAATCTGCCCAACTGAATAAAGAATTGTCCAGGTAGGTCCTGTCTACAAAAACAGAACAAATCCAATTACTGCCCCCATCTGTCTACTCTCAATCATCAAACAGTGCTATAAAGTGGCAGTTACGCAGCAATAACTTGCTCACTGATAGCTTCAATTTGGGTTCTGCTACAGCAACTTCAGACCTTAATCCAGACATGAACAAAAGGGTTGAATTCCAGAGGTGAAATGAGAGTGACTGCCCTTGATGTCAAAGCATTTAACCAAAATAAAAGCAAAATACTGCGGATGCTGGAAATTTGAAATAAAAACAGAAAATACCTGAAAAACTCAGTGGGCCTGGCAGCATCTGCAGAGAGAGGGGCACAGTTAATGTTTCGAGTCCATATGAAGACTCAAAGCGTTAAATCTGTTTCTCTTGCCACAGATGCTGCCAGATCTGATGAGTATTTCACCGAGCGTGGCATTTAGGGGTTCTTGCAAGATTGGAATCAATGGGAATCAGTGGGCAAACTCTCCAGTGGTTGGAGCCATACCTATAAGAACATAAGAAATAGGAGCAGGAGTAGGCCATTTAGTCCTTCGAGCCTGCCCCGCCATTCAATAAGATCATGGCTGATCTGAAGTGGATCAGTTCCACTTTCCAGCCTTTTCCCCATAGCCCTTAATTCCCTTGTCTGTAAGAAACCTATCTACCAGTGACTTAAATATATTCAGCGAGGCAGCCTCCACCACTTCAATGGGCAGAGAATTCCAGAGATTCACCATCCTTTGAGTGAAGAAGTTCCTCCTCAACTCTGTTCTAAACTGCCCCCCACCCCCTCTTCTGAGGCTGTGCCTTCTAGTTCTATGCACCTATGCACAAAGGGCTATGGTTGTTGGAGGTTAATCATTTCAGGCTCAGGAGATCACATCAGCGGAGCCTCAGAGATAGTGCCCAGTGCCCAACTATATGGCACCTGCTTCATTAGTCAACTTCTCTTCAACTGAAAGCCTAAAGTTACTGAGTCAGAATTCTGAAACTCTCCTCTTACCAGTGCCTATAACACAGGGATTGCACCTGTCCAACCACCACAAATGCAACTGGGAATGGGCAATAAATGCTGGTCCTGTCAGCAACGCCATGTCCTATCAATGAATAAAACAAATCTGATAGGAGATCAGACAAATTTCTAGCTTGCTGAATAGGTAAGCTTGCTGCTTTTTAGACAGCAACTGTCTATTTATGTTTCTCACAGATTTGGAGAATTACAGAACGTGGATTATGGAAATCGTGACTCTCAAAAGATAGCTGTGGAGTTCATATACATTACAGCCCACTTGGAGAAAAAGTCACCTTACCTCTAAAAAACAGACTCACTGATGGTTTCACTGAAAGCAAGCAGAAATCGTTATCTCACCACAACTGTATACTTAACTCCAAGGACGATTTCAACTTCTGACCAATACAGCAGAGGTAGTAGTAAAGGTGGGTACAATTTTGTCTTTTGAAAAGCATTTAGGTAGTTACACGGGTACAATGCGTATAGAGGGATATGGGCCAAATGCAGGCAATTGGGATTAATTTAGGGATTTTAAAAAAGGGCAACATGAACATGTTGGGCTGAAGGGCCTGTTTCCATGATGTAAACCTCTCTGACCTCTAATAGTTATTCTACTGAGATGATCAGGCCATAGAATCCCTACAATGCAGAAAGAGGCTATTTGATCCATCGAGTCTGCATGGATTCTCCAAAACAGCATCTTACCTAGGCCAATCCCTCCAAGCAAACCCCATAAACCCATGCATTTGCAATGGCGAATCCACCCACCCACACATCTTTGGACACTAAGGAGCAATTTAACATGGCCAATCCATCTAGCCTGCATATCTTTGGACTGTGGGAGGAAACCAGAGCACATGGAGAAAACCATGCAGACAGAGGGAGAATGTGCGGAGTCTGCACAATCACCCAAGGCGGGAATCGAATGCAGTTTCCTAGCACTGTGAAACAACAGTGCTAACCACCACGCTGCCACCATTCTTTGCTGCTTTTCCCATTTTATTTGTGAAAAATGAAGAGAAGTTCTGAGCTTAATCTTTATTGAAGTTTGAACTGGGGTGGCACAGTGACACAGTGGTTAGTACTGCTGCCTCACAGTGCCAGAAACCCAGGTTCAATTCTGGCTTTGGGTTACTATCTGTGTGGATTTTGCACTTTCTCCCCGTGTTTGCATGGGTTTCCTCCAGGTGCTCTGGTTTCTTCCCACAGTTCAAAGATGTATGGGTTGGGTTGAATGGCCATGTTAAATTGCCCCTTCCTGTCAGGGGGATTAGGATGGTAAATATGTGATGTTACAGGGACAGGGCAGGATCTGGGTGGGACTGTTGTTGGTGCGCCAAATAGCCTCCTTCTGCGCTGTAGATTCTATGATTCTATGAATGTGGGACAGAGGAATTGTGCGCCACACAAACATGGATATGCTCGAACAGAACACACTGCTCAGCATCTTTGTCTAGTGTTTGAACAATAGGCTGACAGCATCTCAGTCTTTAAAATGTCCAGCCACAGCTCCTTAAGCCCAAAACAATAACGCAAATGTTACTGTGAAGGTTCTGGTTCAGATTAGTTCACGCAAATATTAAGCTCAGGGATCAATTTCAAAGTAGCAATCTGACAAAGAACTTAAAAAACGGATTAATTTAACCTGAAGCCCTGAAGCATATTTTGGGTTACCACAATTAACCCTCAAAAGTCCAGCTTCACTTGACTGCAAGTAAATGTTAGATGGATGCTCACACTACCACATTGAACATCATGTTGGATAATGTTTTTTCCGACAGATTAATTTAAGATCATTTCAAATGCCATCTATTTGACTTGTACAAATGTTATTTGAATAATGCAGAGCTGCAGTTGTTATTCAAACTGCACTTTTTTAACAGTTTCCCTTTGTGCACTGTGCACTTATTTTCAATGATGTGGAGATGCCAGCGTTGGATTGAGGTAAACACATTAAGAAGTCTCACAACACCAGGATAAAGTCCAACAGGTTTTTTGATAGTAAACCTACAAGCTTTCGGGACACTGTTCCTTTGTCAGGAGAATGGAAAGTTCTGATCAGAGAAGGGCATATAAAGTCACACACAGTTTACAGAATACTGATTAGAATGCGAGTCTTTGCAGCTAATCTGCTACTCAAGTTTTAAAGGTGCAAACAACGTGAGTGGAGATAGCATTAAGCATGGGTTAAAGAGATGTGTATTGTCTCCAGGCAGGACAGTAAGCAAGATGTTACAAGTTCAGGCAAGTCATGGGGGTTACAGATAGTGCGACATGAACCCAAGATCCCAGTTGAAGCCATCCTCATGTGTGTAGAACTTGGATATCAGTCTCCGCTCAGCGACTCTGCACTGTCATGTGCCCTGAAGGCCGCCTTGGAGAATGCTTACCCGAAGATCAGAGGCCGAATGCCCGTGACCGCTGAAGTGTTCGCCAACAGGAAGGGAACAGTCTTGCCTGGTGATTGTCGAACAGCGTTCATTCATCTGTTGTCGTAGCGTCTTGTTGGACTTTAACCTGGTGTTGTGAGACTTCTTACTACAGTTATTTTTGGCCAGGTCTGCAAACAGAATGGAACTGGGAATCATGCAATGACCAAATCAACCACCGACAACATCTGAATCTTCAATCTGCCTCATTTCTACCTGCTAAACATGACAATCAGAACTGGGTGCCGGTACCCAGACCAACACATACTTTTAAACTGCCACATCATACCCAAGAAACAATTGTATACTTTTAATAAGATTGACAAACTGTTAAAACATGTGGACAAACAAAGTCATTTCCAAACTCAGCATCCCATCTATATGGACAAATCTGGTCTAGATACGAACCTAGATATCAGAGAGAAAACACATTCCACCAGTATTTCATTAAGTAACATTACTAGATCACCGTGGATGGAAAGGTTATTTATAACCTTCAACATCCATCTGTGACTGCCCTCAGTTTCTCACTACATCCCCAGTTATTTTGTATTGAGCTTCCAATACCTGAGTTTTCACAAATTCCCGCCACAGTAAAACTATTTCTAACAGGGAAAGCAACAAACCACCCAATGTACCAACTGAAACAGTCAACGTAGAGATCACAAATATGAAAGGTTGTTTCAGTGCGCACACTACAGCTGATAGTGCTGCTAACATAAACATAGACAGGATTCACATAGGACCGTTATCTCTTGTGGAAACCTTCACAGAATCCATGGAATCCTACAGTGCAGAAGGAGGCCATTTGGCTCACCGAGCCTACATTGACAACAATCCCACCAGGCCCTAATCCATAATCTCACATATTTACTCTGCTCATCCCCCTAACACTAAGGGGCAATTTAGCATGGCCAATCCATCTAACCTGCACATCTTTGCACTGTGGGAGGAAACCAGAGCTCCCGGAGGAAACCCAAGTAGACACAGGGAGAACGTGCAAACTTCATGCAGAGGCCAGAATTGAACCCAGGTCCCTGACACTGAGAGGCAGCAGCACTAACCACTGTGCCACCGTGCCACCCCTTTTGTATTTGCAATATTAAGACATGTGAACGAGATACAACTGCATATGTCTTAAAGATAAAAATTGATTTCTCAAATATAAATATATCATTGACCTCCTCCCCAACTTACAGCAATGAAAATTTGAGCTTAGCAAAAAAAGGGCTCAATGTACCCCCAGAGCTTACTGCTGAAGAAGCCTACTTTTCCAAAAAGAATATTACTGAGCTGTGACAATAGAAATACTGCTGGTAACAAGCTTCTTTAATAAGGCACAATATATCTAACTCTGAATTAAAAATAAAATCTGGATGTCAATGTATAGTTACATCACCAACTGTTTATGCCAACAAGATTATTTAATCAACAAAATGAGGGGTAACTGTAATCGACAAACAAAGCGCTGATATTAAAAAAAAACACAATACACAACAAGGGTCAGAGCAATGGAAAAGGTTAGTCACTAGCATAAATAAAAATTCATCAGTTACATGCTGTAGGAATGGTTGTTGCAATTCCAATATTACAGGGGTAAACTTTACTACAGGTCTAACCATGGATGCTCAAGTGACACTCATCCACAGTATTTCAATCAGACCAAACTAATAGTTGCCTATTCTTGATTAAGAATGATAAAATATGCCACATATAACTTGATAATTTTTGATTAAACATGGATGTATGCAGTAATAAAAGCCAGTAACACTAACAGGTGCTTTGATCTGAGTTACTTACACTCGAAACTAAATGCTCATTGTTGGGATACACTCTACATTACATGTGGGGGGCAATTCTCCCAAAACTGCTGAATTGGCGGGAAAACCGTTTTGTCTGTTCAACTTCACACTCGACTCTCCGCACTCTGTACACTGCAGAGGTCCCAATTATGAATATCATTAAAAACCCGGTGGTGGTGGCAGTGGGTGGAGCTATTCGTGCCAGAATTCAACAGTTCTGCAACCCTGCGCACGTGCAGTGGCCCTGATCTGTCAGTCTCCCCGTTTGTTGACCAGCTCAATTGTTGGCCAGCCCAGGACCCCGCAGTGCTGCCCCTTCAGCCATCCCTCCCCAATGACTCGATCGTGGCCCCTCACGACAATTCATGGGTCAGCCCTGACCCCGCCACAGAGCACCCTGATATTCAGTCCCATGCATCCAGCAGTGGCAATCTCGCCTCCCCCCCCGACACCCACCCTCCCCACCCCCCAGAGGCAGACCCCACCTCCCCCTGATTGCTGCTTTGCCTCCATCCCTGACCAATTGCCATGCAGAGTGGCAGCGGGACCCTCCCACCCAACCGATCACTCCTAGGCCCCATCCACAATAGGCCCTACCCAGCTGGCACTGCCTAATGACTGGTAGGCAGTGCCAAGGTGCCCCCTGAACATGGACATTTTGCCCCTTGGGCAGTGCCAGGGCCACTGGCTGGCACTGCCAGAGTGCCCACACCCAGGGGGCACCTCCTCCCTGCTGCCCAACTTCCTGGAGGGGCCCGATTGCCCCCTCTTCATTCCGGCAGGGTCTCCTGCTAGTTCCCCGAATGTGGGGAGCTACTCTAAACCCTGCCAGAATGAAGCACTCCTGGCAGGGTGGGAGATTCAATCAGGCCCAGCAAGTTCCCAATAATGAAATGTTAAACATATTTAAACCACATTAAAAAAGGTTTAATTGACTTACCTGTCTTCCCGCTGGTTTCCAGCGTGGTCTGGTCTCTGATTGTTCTCCGGCTCTGGGAGATACGCATGTGTTCCCAGTGCATGTGCAAATCCTGGAAAAAGGCCGGCGACGTGCATCTCTCAGCCCGATCTGCCAGAAAAGTTGCAGGCTGGGATGGGAGAATCGCCCTTTCTGTCTCTTTACAGGATTATTTTATTCTGCGACATCCAAGTTATGATGTAAGGGAGAAACTGAAATGTTCGTAATGCTTTCTCTCTTCCCTTCCTGTGTTTCTAGCATTCCTGTGTCTCTTTCAAATTTTTAGCATTTGTGGTACTTAGCATTTAAGATTATTCTCTTTGTGGTGGTTGAATACAACTGAGTGGCTTTCTAGGCCATTTCAGAGGGCATTTAGGAGTCAACCATACTTCTGAGGGTTGGGAGTTGCATTTAAGCCAGGCCAGGTAAAACATGTTCCTAAATTGAAAATATTAGCCAATGCATTAGAATATATAGCATTGGGCTGTTCTTGCTAGCCATAATTCGACAGAGAGAAGGAGAACAGTATAGATAAACTAAGCCTGCACGAGAATCTACTTTAGCCGAAGAACAATACTGAATTAGTAAAGCTATAACCTTGGAATGAACCAAGTGGGTCAGACTTCAAACAATGAAGAGAGAGAGTACAGGAAAGAGATAGAGAATCTGGCAAATAAGTGCGACAACAATATTCTTTCACTCAATGTCAGAAAAACGAAGGAGATAGTCATCAACTGCAGGAAGTTTATCGGAGGACATGCCCCTGTTTACATCAACGGGAATGAAGTGGAAATAGTTGAGAGCTTGAGGTTTCTAGGTGTCCAGATCACCAATAATCTGTCCTGGTTCCCCCATGTTGCGCTATAATTAAGAAAGCTCACCAACACCTCTACTTTTTCAGGAGGCTAAAGAAATTTGGCATGTCTGCTACGACTCTCACCAGCTTTTACAGATGCACCATAGAAAGCATCCTTTTTGGAGGTATCACAGCTTGGTATGGCTCCTGCTCTGACCAAGAAATGTCAAATGAACATTTGATATGAAATGAGTGAAGCCGTCCAACATGCAAACAAGCCTCTCATCCATTACACTTCCCACTACCTCAGAAAAACAGAATAATCAAGGACCCCATGCACCCTGGACATACTCTCTTTCACCTGCTTCTGTTGGGGAAAAAGATACAAAAGTCTGAGGTCACATACCAACCAACTCAAGAACAGATTCTTCCCTGTTGCCATTAGGCCTTCGAATGGATCTATCTTTCTTCTCACCCTAACTCTGACTGTAACACTACATTTTGCACCCTATCCTTTCCTTCACCATGAATGTCTGTATGCTTGTCTGTATAGTGCGCAATAAACAACTCTATACACTGTATACTAATAAATGTGACAATAAATCAAATCAAAAACTTACTCTTGACAATTCTTGACATGGAGATGCCAGTGTTGGACTGGGGTGGGCACAGTAAGAAGTCTCACAACACCAAGGTTAAAGTCCAACAGGTTTATTTGGAATCACGAGCTTTCGAGCACCACTCCTTCCTCAGGTGAGTAAAGGTTTTCACAAACACGCCACAAACAAATAAAAACACATTGCAAGATAATGCTTGCAATCTGAGTCTTCTCATCAAGTCTTTACAGGTACAGAAGAGTGGAGTATTGTCTATACCTGCAAAGACTTGATTGCCTGAAAAGACTCGTATTCCAAGCATTATCTTGCAATTCTGTCTCTGTCTATCTATGCCTTGTTTGTGAATCTTATCTTTCCACTCACCTGATGAAGCAGCAGCACTCTGAAAGCTTGTGATTCCAAATAAACTTGTTGGGCTTTAATCTAGTGTTGTGAGACTTCTGTTACCAATTCCTGATTAAGAAGAAAAAGGAACGTTCACAGAATTTAATACAGCGCTTTCACAAATGCCACTTCTCTGGACAACCAAAGGTGACCAATGTAGAAAAGGAGAGAAAAAAAACTTTTTATCACAACTTCTATACTACCCTCTCTACATGAATAAAAAACAAAAAACTGTGAATCCCAGAAATCTGAAATTTAAAAACAGAGAATGCTGAAAGTAGATCAGATTTCCAGCACCTGCTGTACCTGGCTTTTGTAAACATTGGAAATACTTAGCTGGAGCGGCAGTGTCTGTGGCGAAAGGAGAGTTAGCTTTTCAGTCTGATGGCCTTTCATCAGAAATGGTAATTAGGCATTTAACTATGCTTTAACCAGTACAGAGCTTGGAAAAGGTGGAGGAAGGATAGAGAAAAGAAATATGGGGGATGTCTGTGGTGGGCTGGAGTGGTTGGATGATGAAAGTGGTGATGGTGCAAGGTAAAAATAGGCTGCTCATGGGACAAGTAAAGAAACAAGACGAGGGGTGTGATCCAATCTCAGTACCTGTTGTGCACAATAATGCGGGGGGGGGGGGAGTGGGGAAATCACAACCCTAATATTATTTCATGTTAATACCTCAAGTTTCAAGTACAGTTTAAAAAGAGAATCTGGGGAAGACTTGTTGGTGTAAAGATGGGAAATCTCTCCAGACAATCAATGAATCCCACTATCAGGTCCCAGACTACGATCATCATTTATTAGACGCTGGGATGAATGTATAAGGTCCATTGTGGCTTCACACACTGAGTATTGGAAACATGCTGATATAAAGGTCCTCTCCTCACCTGGATGCCAGCTGCTAAGAAATCCCAGCCTTCAGCCCGGAATAAAGCCGCCGCGCTCCAGACACACATGGGGACTGCGGCAAGCCACTTCCGTCTGGTTGCTGCGTCACTTCTACGCGCCGGTCCGTTCCATTTTAGAACACTGAGGAGCTGAGTGTTCCAGTACTGCTGGCCGCGCGGGGGGAAGGGGTTCCCTGTTCCATTTTAGAACCCTGAGGAGCTGAGTGTTTCAGCGCGGTTGGCTGCGCGTGGTGGGGAAGTGGTTCCCTGCTCCATCTTAGAACCCTGAGGAGCTGAGTGTTCCAGTGCTGCTGGCCGCGCGGGGGGGAAGGGGTTTCCCGTTCCATTTTAGAACCCTGAGGAGCTGAGTGTTCCAGCGCGGCTGGCTGCGCGGGCACACAGGGGGACAGGGATTCCCCCCGGCCCGCCAACATGCTGACATTGAGCTCCTGGTTCCGCCTTCAACCGCGGGGCCCCGACTCTCCGGCATTCCGACTTGGCCCGCTGCTGAGGCTGGCATCGGGCTTCTCCACCGAGTCCCAGAGCTCGGCTGCCGATGCTGAGCTGCCTGTGATCCGCATCCCGCACAAGACGCGGCAGCGGGCGGAGGGGAGGCTGAAAGGGGCGGGGAGCCGGGCGCCGGCGCTCAGGCTGGCCAGGCCGGGCCGGCTGCTCATCATGGGCAAACGGCCCCAGCTGAACCAGCACGCCGGCTACACTTTCGGCAAATTCGAGCCGGTGCCCCTGGTCTCCAAGGGCTGGAAGCACAGGAAGGCGGCTGGCGATTACTTTATCATTAACAACATGCGGAGCCAGCCTCCTGCATTAGCGGAGGGAGAGCAGCAGCAGCAAGAGGGGAAGAAGGGCCCCACGTTCCGCTCCCTAGGGCTGTGCACTGAGCTGCAGGATGCACTGAGCACCATGGGCATTTCCCAACCCACCAGGGTCCAGGCTCAGAGCATCGCCACCCTGCTCCGGGGCAGGAATGTCCTGTGCGCCGCCGAGACCGGCAGCGGGAAGACCCTGAGCTACCTGCTGCCTTTACTGCAGACCTTGGCGGCGGGCAGGAGGGACGGTCGCACTGACGATGGGCCGAGCAGCCTGGTGCTGGTCCCCTCCCGGGAGCTAGCCGAGCAGCTGCAGCGGGTGGCCCGGCCGCTGGCTGCCGGCCTGGGGCTGAATGTGCAGACGGTGGGGGGAGGCCGGGGGATGGGCAAGGTGAAGCTGACTCTGTCCCGGGGGCCCATCCACCTGCTGATCTCAACCCCCGGAGCCTTGTGGAAAGCCCTGAGGAGGGACTTCCTCTCCCTCCGCGACCTGAGCTACCTGGTGCTGGATGAGGCGGACACTCTGTTTGATGAAAGCTTCGTGGACTTGCTGGAGGACATTCTGCAGCGCAGCCAGATCGCTGCCCACCCCTCAGAGACGCGTGGGGTGGAGAGGAAAGCCCAGCTGGTGGTGACGGGTGCCACTTTCCCAGGGGGAGTGGGGGAACTCCTCAGTAAAGTCACCGATCTGGGCAGCATCACCACCATAAAAAGCAAGGGGCTACATCACGTCATGCCCCATGTCAGGCAGAAGTTCATGAAAGTCAAGCGGACAGACAAAGCTAGTGACTTGCTCCAGATGTTAAAGGAGTTGGTTGCTGAGAAAGCTGGTGTGGGAGTGCTGGTGTTTTGTAACAGTGCAGCCACAGTCAATTGGCTTGGCTATGTCCTGGAAGACCATAGCATCAAACACGCCCGCTTGCAGGGCAGCATGAACGCTGAAAAGAGAAGTGGAATATTTTGTACTTTCCAACATGGTTTGATAGACATCCTCCTGTGCACGGATATTGCATCTCGGGGACTGGACACTCAGAGAGTGGAAGTTGTGATCAATTATGACTTTCCCCCAACGCTGTGCGATTACATCCACCGTGCTGGGCGAGTGGGACGTGTTGGAAGCAAGGTTCTGGGCACTGTCCTTAGTTTTGTGACACACCCCTGGGAGGTTGAACTGGTCCAGAAAATTGAGACTGCAGCTCGACAGAAAGTGATGCTTCCGGGCCTGGAATCTGCAATCAAGCAGCCCCAGAAGAAAAATAAACCAGAGTTATTGAAAGACCAGGGTGAACTCTCTTCAGAGTGTCCCGTATTAGAATAATCAATTAGTTTTGTAATCTGAAGTTACGAAAGTAAAATGTTTAAATTGCTACTGAATGTAAACTTTTATGGTTCTCTGATGTGGAGATGCTGGCATTGGACTGGGGTGGGCATGGTAAGAAGTTTCTCAACACTAGGTTAAAGTCCAATGGGTTTATTTGGAATTGTGAGCTTTCAGAGCACTGCTCCTTCATCACTTTTCCTGAGGAAGGAACAGCACTCTGAAAGCTTGTGATTCCAAATAAACCCATTGGAATTTAACTTCGTGATTTTTGGAATGGAGAGAAGAGATGGTGCATTAAAACGGGTTAAAATCAAAATGTCGTGGATGCTGGAATCTGAAACTAAAAGAGAAAGTGCTGGAAAATCTGATGGGCTCTGACAGCATCTGTGTAGAGAGAACAGAACGAATGTTGAGTCAGGGTGACCTTTCATGAGAGCTCGGACAAAGAGTCATCCTGACTCAACATTAATTCTATTCTTTCTCCACAGACCTGCTGAAATTTTCCAGCATTTTCAGTTTCTTCAATACAGAGTATCCAATTGTGTTTATCTGGGCTCTGCGGTAGCACTGTCCACCCTGAGAGTTGTTATGCTTCCTGAGAATTCAGTACAAAATCTAGGCTGACAGTACTGTGCTGAGGCGTGCCAATGAATTGCTAAACCTGAGGCCCTAACTACTACTATAGGCGCTATGTATGTGGCTCTATTTCAAAGACGACCAGTGGCGATCTCATCCACTATTTAATCCTTCGGCCAATTTCTAGTCATTATCATGTTGTTTGTGGGAACTTGCTGTGTGTAAATTGGCTGTACAGCATGTTGGAATATGCTGAGGTGGTGACAGGTGCTCTGCACATTCAGGTTTTAAAATGCTTTGATTGTGTCTGCACCGACTCTCTGGCAGAGCATCCAACACAGGTCCAATCCTGGTAACCCCACACATTTACCTTGTTAATCTCCATAACTGGCACATCTTGGGGCACTAAGGGAGAATTGTAGCATAGCCAATCCACCTAACCTGCACTTTGGACTGTGGGAGGAAACGAGATCTGGAGGAAACCAACTGGGAGAATGTGCAAACTCCACGTAGGCAGTTGCCCAAGGTTAGAATTGAACCTGGCACTATTAGGCAGCAGTGCTAACCTACTTGTGAGAGAGAACAGTATACAAGTGAATCTGAATGAAAATACAATCAGCAACCCCTAATACAGAACGCAATTCACTTCTTTGTACATTTGTGACCTTTCGCATCTCTTTTTTTCTGTCAACTACTCTGCTGTTTTTACTTCTGTCCTCTTTTACCTCCACCTATTTCCACCTATCTCCCACAGTGGGAAGGGGTGGTGGTATGGGCACTTGAGTGGCTGTGCCCAGTCGTGATTCTTTTGAAAACACCCTATTAAATAGTGATTGTGGTTCTAATATTTTGCATAGTATTTTTGTCATTGTAGTGCAGCTGAGCCCAAATGTGTGTGAGAGTTGCAACCGTTTAGCCATCCTGCAATCTTTTACTGTGTACATGGAACTGCCACAAACCCACTGCTATATCTTGCCTGTAACTGGCAAGGCCAGAATTGAACCCAATGCTATTAGGCAGCAGTGCTAACCTACTAGTGAGAGACCAGGAAGACTTTTTTTTAATGGGTAAATTAGTTTTTGAAACAGAACAGAAGTTGCTTGCCCCTGGTTTTTATCCATGTTAACTGGGCTAGCTTTTAAAATTCCAATAGTTCCTTCATTAGGAATTTTAAAAGCTACTAAATTGCTATAGACTACCAGTTATTTTCTTTTAAAATCAATGTAATACAGTGCTTTTGACAGCAGCATTGTAATATTTTTATGGTACTGTTGAGTCATTGCTTGCTGTCTAATATACTGATGACCAATTCCCAGCTTTTTCATTATTTAAATAACACCAAGTTCATAAAGCTGTGTTCTGGAATTGAACCCAGCTTTTACAATACATCAAGTAGTACTGGTTTAACTGAGAGCACATTAAAATTCAGAATTTACTTGTATAAATTTGCCAAGATATCATTGCAAATATAAACCAGGAAGCAAGCTGATCAGAGTATGGGTAAGAATTTGTGGTCTAGATTCCAGATAATAATTCTCGTTGAAGCGGAGGAAGATATTTTGATTCTGCTTTTCTTGCATGTTTGGAGGAGAAAACCAATGCTGAAAGCAGGACAAGTAAATCGAGGGAAGGGCCCAGGTTCAGTTCCCGGATTGGGTCACACTGCATGTTCTACCCATGTCTGTGTGGGTTTCTGCCGGGTGCTCCAGTTTCTTCCAACAGTCCGAAAAACGTGCTGGTTAGATGCATTGGCCATGCTAATTTCTCTGTGTATCCGAACAGGTGCCGGAGCGTAATGACTAAACGATTTTCACAGTAACTTCATTGCAGTGTTAATGTAAGCCTACTTGTGAGACTTAACTTTTTGATGACAATTGGCTTAAAACAGCACTAATGTGACTTACATTTCACAAATGGACAGGATTTATTGTAATAGTCTTTTTTAAGTCTATAAACATGAACAAAACGTCACAATTTAAACCATGCTACTCTTTAATTGTAACTATGGGCTTTTATCTCCATATTTTTTTCCTCTCCCCTTGCTCATTTTCAGTGGCTAACAAAAGTAGTGTGCAATCTCATACCCATCTTTCAAACAATTTGTTGGAGCTGTAATGTGCTAGGAGGCTCATCTCATGGTCAAGCATGCTTGTAGTTGATCTAGTTCGAGTGGCTAGAGAGTGGAGTTTGTAATAAAATTCAAAGACGATGGCTTTGGCCTTCCTAAAGGTTGGTAAAAATTTCTGTTCATCCAGTCCTGGATGTCAGACAAGCGGGTCTGACAAATCAGAGATAATGAAGGGATTGGTATTTCTTGTTTGAAACTCCCCAGTCAGGTTAACCACCCCTGTCAAGGTACTGGGATAGTTCTTGCTGGTCTCTGACACCCTGTTGGACTGACTGGAGTAAACTAATGCTCCTTGTCATTCATTTACTGTGGGCTGTCATCGCAAGATTGATTGCATCAAGCTTTTCTGCTTTTCTTTGTCACCCATCTAGGTGATGTTCCCTTACAGTTTCATTCTTACCTGTGGCCAGAGAACCATCTTCAATGGATTCCTGCTCCCGCACCATTGTCTCCTGTGTCTTTCAAGGAATTTATCCTTGACTCCCTCCTGTTTCTCATCCACATGCTGCCCTTCACAATATAATGACAAAATGACATCCGGTTCCACTGACAAAATACAGCTCAACTTATCCAACACATTGAGCGACCCCTTCCACTCTCCCCTTTTGTCACACTACTTCTCCGACATCTAGCACTGGGTGAGCAGAAATATTTTGCAAGATCAAAGCTGTTGTCTTTGAATTCCACCGTAAGTGCCATTCTCTAGCCACCGCTTTCAACCCACTCCCTGGAAACTGCCCCGGCTGAACAAGACTGATTGTAAGTTTGGTGTCATATTTTTACCACAAGATGAGCCTCCTGCGACATTACCACTCCATCACCAAGACTGAGTACTTCCAACTCTGCAACATTGCCTGTCTGTGCCCCTCCTTCAGCGCATCTGCTGCTGAAACCCTCATCCATGTCTGTTATCTCTCGACTTGCTCTCCTGCTTGACCCTTTTCTGTCAAATAAATTGAGCTCATCCAAATAGCCTCTTGCCACATCCTAATTTGCAATCAACTGCCATTTGCCCATCATTCTTGTGTCTACTGATCTACACTGGCTCCTGGTTAGGTCATTCTTATTTTAAAATTCTCATCCTTGTTTTCAAATCCCTTCAACACCCCAGTTTTTCTTATCTCATTCATTTCCTCCAGTCCTACAACGTCAATGAGATTTCTGTCCTCCAATTCTGCTCATTTACCTTTCTCTAATGTTAACTGCTTCACCACTGCTAACCTAACTTCATCTACCCACCTTTGTCCCATACCTCTTAATATCTTAGGTTAATAAAATTGATCAGTCTCAGAATTAAAATTAACTATTGATATAGCATCAATTTCCAAAGGGTTCCAAACTGATACAACCTTCATAATTTTACTCATGAAAGCTCTGGCTGTAATTTTTAGACTGTGCTAGTTCTAGACTCTGCACCCAGTGGAAGTAGTTTCTATCTATCTTGCCTGTTCCCCTTAACGTTGATTAAATGACACCATAACCCATTAAATTCCAGGAGATGTGATGTTAGCTTGTGTAATAAGAACATCAGAGCAGGAGTTGACCATTTGGGCCTTCAAGCCTGCTCAACCATTGAATAAGATCATGGCTGATCTGTTCATGGTCTCACCATCCCTGACTCACTTGTCCAACAAAAATCTACTGTAAATAAATTCAAAAACACCCACCACCACTATCTGGGGTAGAGAATTCCACACCCCATCATGGACAGGGTTCCTCTCCAACTTGCCATCCTGACTTGAAAATATATCACCGTTCCTTTGCAGTTGCTAGGTCAAAAAGCTGGAACACTTCTAACAGCACTTTGGGTGTACCTACACCACGTGGATTGC
This sequence comes from Carcharhinus amblyrhynchos, assembly GCF_965287045.1. Classification (NCBI taxonomy): domain Eukaryota; kingdom Metazoa; phylum Chordata; class Chondrichthyes; order Carcharhiniformes; family Carcharhinidae; genus Carcharhinus; species Carcharhinus amblyrhynchos. The sequence continues at coordinate 42,932,237 of NC_137327.1, read as the reverse complement.
AGTGATTCAAGAAGGTGGCTCACCACCACCTTCCGGAGGGTAAATTGGGATTGGCAAAAAATGCTGGCCTGCAATGCCTACATCCCATGAATGAATGAAAAACAAATGACCCTTTGAGAGAGAAAACATTTCTCTCTGTCTCTGTTTTAGTCACCCAAAGGAACCATCCTTTGGATATCAATTCTCCTCAGGATCTTGGATGTTTCAATAAGAGCCCTTATTGTAAATGCAAGGGGTATGGGGCCTGAACTGTTCAATATACTTCATTAGACAGCCCCTTTATCCCTGGATGATTGAGTTCAGTGAACTTTCTCTGAAATGGTTTTAAAGCAATTCTATGTACATATTTTAAAAATAGGGAAACTTAGAATGTTATATTTTAATCATGAGGGAAGTACAAAGATAGGTTATGCTTCGGTCATGCCAGGCATGATCGCTGGTGGACTGCCATGAGGATGATTCCTTGTTCAAAGTTATTTAGTGCCTGATGAAGGGTGCCCACTGAGAGCCAACCTCTGCTTTTGCTGTAACATGCCTCCCCTGTAATCCCGTTCCTGCCATCACTCGCTTCTCGCTTGAGATCCTGAGACAATCCTAGGCCTGGATAGGTGTCTTACCGGCATCAGCCATTGCTTTGCAAGTCACGCTGCTATTCAGTAGAGTTGCTGGCCTGTGACTGACTGGCTGGCAGATCTTGGTGGCCAAGATTGCTGCCCTTGGGGTCCTTGATCAAATGGAAGCCCCACTGCTGTCTAGCTAAATACCTGCATGGCTTTCACCCAATAGACGAGTCATGGGGCCCCTCAGTTCTCCAGCCAGTAGCTAAGACATTGCCCTCTCCTTTAAGTATCACCCACCATCTTCTTTTGGCATCTCGTGATTGAGTTTGGGAACTCACTGTGCATGACCCAATATCATACTATATAGTCTAATTGCATTAGCAACCAGGCACTATTAGTCCATTGTGCTTGGGACAAAAATTCAGCGACAACAATGAAGAATTTGTTCTCCTTGCAAGATAGTGGTTACTTAATCTAACCTATTTTGAAATTCTGCTTTATTGCAGATGTTTTATCTCCCAAAAGAACTGTAAGATACATCTTTCAGCACTGGGTCTAGAATGGGTGTACCAGTAACAATTTAATCATGTCAAACCATAAATAGCCGGATATTATCACTTCACAAGTTCAGACATAATGTATTGAACAATGTAATCGAAAGACAAAGTCACGTACCACCATAGTAATCCAGAGAACCATACAATCAACTGTCACATGAAAGCTTAAACATTAAACACTGTAACACCTCTGAATTGAGAGAAGGTTTTTAAAGACATTCTTTTTCAGTCCTTCTTGCAGGTGTTGAATCACTTCACAGACATGACCAGTTCACAAAATAAAGCTGTGACTTGCCAGGGTTTTCTTTTTCAAAACGCAAATACTGATGGATGCTTAACAATACTGATATTGATAGTACTTTTCCAAGCTATAGTGGCTGCATTTCTTTATAGCAATCAAAAAAAAGTACAATATTAAATATTTTCTGAGATTATACAAGAGTTAAAAATATACATCAGTTAAACGGTACTATTTTAAAATTCATCTCATCCTTGTTCACAGTTGTCATTTATAATTACAGTAGCAGTGTGCACAAATGTATGTCTTTTCCACTCTGAACAAACTGGACGTTTACGTGGGATACAGAAACTATCCTATTCACACTAATCTGGCATAATAATATGTGGAGAAAGGTGGAAGTAAATTTTGTTTGACTTCATGCTTTCTGTCACTCCAACTGCATTTACAGAAATATATCATCAAGTGATCATTAATTGCATTTGAGAAATTAAGAAATTTGTTTTACACCAGCAAGCACAGATTTGATGCTCTTTTATTTTTTTCATTCTCAGTCTGCCGATTTCTCTGTCTGTCTTTCTCTTAATTGACATTTTTCTAGGCAATTGCCCCAGCACTATACAAACACCTGGTAAATAATCACGTTCAGGCATAAAGGTTGCAAGGCCTTCTGAGAATCACAGAACGTTCCGGCAGCTCAGCGTTCCACATTTATGAACATTGCCTGCTAGGTCTTCTCACCAGGATTTAAGATCTGAGTATGAAATTCCATCATAATAAAATGCCCATCCTCAGGACTTCACTATCAACAATGCAGGTTGACTGAGGATATGTTGAGTTCAGTGGGGAATTCATGCATGTGAAATAGCAGTGGAAAAAAAACTTGAGGGCAAATTTATAAAGCACAATACCGCCTGGTAGCCAAGTAGAACATATAAACTATTATTTTTACAAGAACTTCTTTTTCTGACAAAAGTCTTTTTTTGGTTTTGTAACAATATTAATTTTAACAAAAATAAAAATGCAAGCAGAATTTAACGTAACTGATACAGGCTCTAATCACAGGTTGGAGGAGCAGTCCCAACCAGAGGCACTTAACTGACCAATGTTGGTTCCTCCCTGGGAATAGGATACCAAGGTAGAAATCTAGACCTCCCCCCACCAAGAGCCATCAGCACCACTGGGGATGGTGCCTGCTACTCGTAATGTACCAAGGGAGAGGCATGGGATTGCTGTGGGACTTGAGCTCCAATTGAGTGAGAGCAGGATGGGGTGTCACAAGTTTGGTAGGAGTGGGGTGTCAGAGGGCAGCGACTGGCTTTCATCAGCTAATCTTTGTCCAATGCCAGGCCCCTCGTTAGTGTACTAAGTGGTTTTGAAAGGGAATCCCTCATCAAAAGACTGCGGGCCAAAGGGGTTTGCTGGGCAATCTGGGAAGTACAAACAGCTGTGCCACCTGCGTGTTATTTCGATCCACCATTAAATTCCGGTGGGCTTGGATAATTAGTATCATTTAGCTCAGTAATGAACCTGACTGATAATCTAGGATGGGTGGGCAAAATTTACCCATGGACCCATTCCTGCCTCCAATTTCATTGCAAGAGGTTTACCCACTGCCAGGACATTGACTTTAAAAAATATATGGGATGTTTGTGTTCCTGGGTAGGCCAGCATTCATTGCCCATCCCTAACTGCCCTGGAGTTGCCTTTTTGAATTGCTGCAGTCCATGTAGTACAGGTATATCCACATAGGGAGGCTAGGGAGGATTTTGACCCAATGACAGTGAAAGGATGGTGATGTATTTTCCATTCAGGATGGTGAATGACTTGGAGGGAAACCTCCAGGTGGTGGTGTTCCCAGGTATCTGCTGCTTCTGTCCTTCTAGGTGGTACTGGTCATGTGTTTGAAAGGTGCTACTTAAGGAACCTTGGTGAGTTCCTGCAATGCATTTTATAAATGGTACACATGGCTGCCACTTTCAGTGGTGGAGGGATTGAATGTTTGTAGAAGCAATCAAGCAGGCTGCTTTGTCAAGGAAGGTATCAACCTTCATGAGTGTTATTGGAGCTGCAATAATCTGGGCAACTGACTTGCAGCCATTCCCACAATTTAGTGAGCTTGGCCACCCAGCGACAGACTGCACCCAGTCGAGCTCAATCTGACTCACAGAACAACATACGGCTGCTGCGTTGAACCAACAGATTAAATAGTCACAGTTAATTATTAAAGTTAAAGTCCAATTGAAATTCATATTTGACAGTAATCTATTTCAAAGCTGTTTAAGGTTCAAAGAAAGGATACTCATGCATTTAATTTGCAAATACACCCAATTTAAACTTGGCAGCACCAGATTCTAATTCTTTATTAGCAAAACCAATTTGAATAAAGCCGAGGGCAAGAATTAATGAACAAAATATGTAGGGTCATGACTTTATCTCTTTAGCACAGGTTGCTAAAGAAGTTAATATATGGCACGTTAATGATAAAAGGTGCTATGAATTACAACTCCCAATGTAAACTGAAAAAGCATTAACATTTAGTTAAACAATGAGTTAAGTTGGTTCATAAGTATTCCATTGGCAGAAATAAATATATAGCATGATTGAAGATTAAGAATCAAACAGACCTTGTGCTTTTAAAAACTTAAACTTACTTTGGACAAAAAGAGCACTATTTCCTCCTGTTCAGAGAAAAAGGAGAGAAATTATTGCCTCACGCTAACTTGTGAACAAGGTTGTGTGAAGCTCTTTCGACTGCACGGTTCTGAATGCAACATGAATTTGAAAAGCAAGCATTCATGAAACAATTGTAACAATGATCTCAGTGCTGTTCAATTGGCTAATGAGCCAATTAGCTGGTATAAATATTGAAAATTAACCTTGCTATTGAATGCTGAGTACCTCAACCACTCTGACAAATACCCTGCTTGACTATAATCTGATCCGTAATTGACCAACATAAACTTTCCACATCCACCTCTAACAGTAACATTGCACCAGTCATTAAACAGTGGTCAGGCACTTTGCCACTCTCAACATTTGCTCACGGACCCCATTTTCCACATTTGATTTACACCCAGCCTTTTCCTTCCCTCTTATGCAAAGGTGGCCATGTTTGTGGGACTGTCTCTTTAATTCCAAGTAAAATGGACTGGTGAAGAGGGTCACACAATAAACAACATTAACCACAACTTGTATTGAGAAAGCTCATTTACCCACTGCACAATATAATGGTCTGCGCACAATCCAAATGTTACATTTCATCAATAGAAAGTATCGACATTTGGTGGAATTTCCACTAGCATCGTCAGTAACAAATTTTCCCAATACCCAATTCACCCAATGCGAGGAAAACAGGTCTACACATCTGTCTTAACATTTCTTTCCCTACAGCTGCTGCCAGTCAAGATGAGATCTTCCAGTATTCTCTGTTTTCTTTCTGACTCCAGCATCCTTGGTATTTTGCAAATCTTAACCTCTGTCATTTTATTCTGTATTCTATTCGCTGGTAAGCACATTCAGTCACTGGAGTGTGCAGTAGAACAACACATATCAGGACAAATATAGATTTTACACTCCTAAAACCAAATTAAGAATTTTTAAAACCATCACCTTTGGGTGTGATCTTTTCATGGTCTGAAAAGTGAAGATGTCAGTGTTCATCAACAAATGAGGGCATCATCTGTTCCCAGGCAAGAATATGGGTTATAAGCCTTCTACTTTTTCTCAACCTCAGCATCATCTACTGCACCAGGGCTAAGTCATTCCTCACATTAGTCACCTTTGGGTCTCGAGGGGAGCTGCCAGTAAGTGTCAAAACCATGAGCAGATTGATGTCCACTTAAAACTGAATTGAGAATCATAGAATCCCTACAGTGCACAAGGAGCCCATTTGGCCCATTGAGTCTGCACCAGCTCTCTGGCAGAGCAACCCACCCAAACCATATCACTGGAACCTGATATATTTAACCCATTAATTCCCCTACCCTATACATCTTGAGACACAATGGGGTACTTTTAGCATAGCCAATCCATCCAACCTGTACATCTTTGGACTGTGGGAGGAAACCGGAGAACACAAAGGAAACACACATAGACATGGGGAGAATGTGCAAACTACACTCAGACACCCACAGTCCCTAGCACTGTGAGGCAGCAGTGCTAACCACTGTGTCACTGTGCTGCCCAGAGGCACAGATCTATTTACTTAGGAATGTTGTAGTTGAGAGAGAGAGAGAGAGAGAGGTTGTATTCCCAATAGCATGGACTGGATTCCAGCTTAGAATAGGATTCAAAAGTCATCGTATGAACCAGCATTCAACAAAGTTGGAATCAGTTTTATCAATTGCTGCAACTATTATCTTCTACAGTTACCTGCACTTGGTTACATTTGGAGCAGGCAAGCTGGTGAATGATAGTCTCACCACTGCCAGAATTCACCACTGCCAGAATGGTTAGAGGGTGGAGCTAATAATGCCACAGTCACTGGTTTGATCCCATACTGACTAGAGCTCAACTTTTCTAAAGCAGAAGCAACTACTGAATTCAGAAATGTATTCCTACTGAAAAACCTTTGTCACAGCTAATGTCCAGTGGTCTACATTACACCCATCATTGGCTTAGTATTTTCCTTGTATTATCATTTTAACCTTCACAATTATTTATTGAATTTGCTCCGTTACGTGGCATGAACAGAAACTTGATTAACAGAATTCATTTTTTAAAAGCTCAAGCTCTCTTTAACAATTTTGAAAATTGAATGGGGGCTGAAATTAAATCAACTCAGCATATCCCTCCTCAAGGGATAGGCATTAAATGTTGGCCTGGCAGTGAAGCCCACATCCCTTGAACGAGTAAAAAAAATCCAAACAAAACTGAATTCAAAAACTCGTCTGGAGTTCTCAATAGATTCAAATTAAGACAGATTGGATTGAACTGTGATGCTGTGTTCTCACTGAATACATATCTACAAATAACCAAAACCTTTCATGTTAAATAATATAAAACACTATAATTTTCATTGAAATGACTGTACTAAGTCTCTAAGTTCATTGGTGGTGTCAATACACAACCATTCTGTAAAGATCCAGTTCTTCATCTGATTAGAATTTCTTCCATGACATTTGCTTAATCTCATCACACATCTCCTATACCACAAACTGAATGTCTTGAACAGCTCATACCCAGTACAGCAGCTCACAAGTCAGGAACTGCTTCCAAGCCATCAATGGATTTTCAGGAACCATTGTTTAACATTAGGCTTTTAGGTTTAAAGTCTATTGAATGTCTGTTCCGTGAAGCTGGTTCAGGACTTCAACCTTCTGCGTCACCATAGCAATGAAATCTGCAGGGCCATCCTTATCATCATCAATTCTTCCGAATGTCAGAATTCTATACTGCTTGCCCCTCACTGGATGTGCAATTTCAGAAGTGCGCACCCACAGCCTGCCTGCTGGGTCATAATGCTCAGATCAAACTGCAGTGCTTTCAGGCCTTTGTCGTCGAAGGGGTCGTAGAAAAGTTCTCCATGCGGATCCTGACAACCTTCTCCTCAATAGGTTGTGGGAAAAGGTACTTGCAGGTGAAGACTTGATGGCAGGCTTTCCGAAAATTTTCCGAGAGGAACGCATATATTATGGGATTGATGCAAGAGTTCCCATAGGCCATGCAGTGAGAGATGATCCTGAATACAAATGATGCATCGGTTAGGGGGAACGTTCCAAACTCGACCCACATAGTTATAATATGGTGCGGCAGCCAGGACAGAAGAAACACAGCAACAACCAACATGACTGTCTGGGCAGTCTGTGGAGAGAGTAAACAGGGGAAGTAATATATATTCATAATTACCATCAATAAAGTACAAATGTAAATATCACAGTTACACTACTCCATTGCAATTATGCATAAGGCTTTATTTCATTTCCAAGTAGATAATCTCATTTTTGCATTGTACGCAATATAGTCAGACAAAACACCTTTACTTGGATAGGAGCAAATTACTGCAGATGATGGAATCTGAAACTAAAACAGGAAATGCTGGCAAATCTCACCAAGACTGATAGCATCTGTGCAGACAGAACTTGGACTTCATTTTTAAATATTTTAACAGAAAATTTTGACATTTCCAAAGATTTCTTCTTTGACAATAAATGGTTCAAAACTGTTTTGTGCTCATCAAAAGAAGAATGGTAATGAGGACTCATAGAATCTCCACAGTGCATAAATAGACCACCTGGCCCATCGAGTCTGCACCTACTCTCCAAAAGGCCCTCCCCTCCCTGCAACCCCATACACTTACCACAGTTTATCCACCAAACTTACACATCTTTAGACATAAAGAGGCAATTTAACATGGTCAATCCATCTAACCTACACATCTTGGGACACTAAGAAGCAATTTAGCATGACCAATCCACCTAATCTACACATCTTTAGGGCGTGGGAGGAAACCACAGCACCCAGAGAAAACCCATGGAGACATGGGGAGAACATGCAAACTCCACACAAGACAGCCACCCAGAAACCCAAGGCCCTGGCACTGTGAGGTAGCACTGCTAACTACTGTGCCACCATACCGTGCTAGGGCCAGGATTTTATGGTCCCATAATGGTGTGTATCTCCCATTGGTGGGTATGGTGGGCCATGAGTTACAGCCCTGAGTCTACAAACCATGCTTCCTGGTTTATAACATCAGCTTCTATGTGTTATAGCTCACTAAGTTACCAAGGCAAGACTCGTTTAATTGTCTTGCAACCAATGATCTATGACCAAACAATATTTAACAGCTTTTGAAGGATACTCATATTCACACAATTCGAATATCCCAAAAAACTTCTGAGGAATTAATTTGATAAAAAAACTAGAATGCTGGCTTCTCAATAAACTGAAGATCTTTGTTAGAGAGAGCCACTCTCAGTCTTGGCTGGTTTGACTGTCAAAAGATTATTTCCCTAATCTATTCATTCAAGATTCCTTCCAAGTTAACAAAGACTGTCATCACTGTCCCACCATCCTAAGTAAAGAGAGCAGAGTGAATGTAGATGACTAACTCAAATAAAATATCAAATCTATATTAATTATCCATGACGTCTAATGTCAATAGCTTTGACATCCCTGCTGATCCTGTTAAATATACAGTGGAAATTCTCACTGGGAATATTTGCATAAAATCCCTTAATATTCTTGTAATACATGGTGCTCTATATTTTAGAGTAAATGAAACCTCAATATAAATTAAGACTGTCTTCAGGCAGTTTATGTTGGTGGGCAGCGTTAAGTTGTAAAATGGCATTCAGATCCTATTGACATCATATTCATTGACATCATAGGACTCAACTGAAATAGTTAGCTATGCATCTGTCTTAGGCAGTCATCTATACTGAGCACTTCATCAAAATGGAGCAGGAAGTGCTCTTCAAGGTGCAATTACCCATTTACGCCAGTTAAGACCCCTCAAAACCCACCTCACAACCAAATGCCCCCAGCCCTCTCCCCACCAAAGTTTTCTTGCAGGACAGTGTCATATCTTTGTTCTCACAGCAACTTGGGAGAGTTACCTACCACCAGTAGATGGATGTCCAAATGGTAATCGTGATAGTCTGGGCATTGTAAATTCTATTGTCTACCATCTACAACATTTTGACCATCCATTTCAACTTAAATAAACCTAGAGTTTTGAAATGTCATACTAAGGCAGCATGGTGGTACAGTGGTTAGCACTGCTGTCTCACAGCACTAAGGATCTGGGTTCCATTCTCAGCTTGGGTCACTGTCTTTGCAGAGTTGCATGTTCTCCCCGTGTTTGCATGGATTTCCTCTGGGTGCTCTGGTTTGCTTCCAGAGTCCAAAAGATACTCTGGCTAGGCACATTGGCCATGCTAAATTCTCCCTCAGTGTACCCAAACAGGTGCCGGAGTGTGGCAACTAGGGGATTTTCACAATAAGTTTATTGCAGTGTTAATGTAAGCCTACTTGTGACTAATAAGTAAATTTTACTTTAACTTTTCGTGTTTTGTTAACTGAAGTGCACTGTTTCAACCTGTTTCCAAGCAAACATCAATTCCAATAGAAGTTCTTTTGCCTTCCAATTTAATATTAGAATTAGCTAATTAGCTATCTCTTTCTGTCAAAGAGGTTTTTAACTCCAGAAGCTAGCTGCCATTCTCAATTCTGCGAAAGATGCAAGCACCAGATAGTATGATGCATCACCTAAATCACCTGTACCACCTATTGAAAATACCAGTTCACATATTTAAGCAGTGGGTTTGAAGAAGTGTTTTGAGTGCAAGTGAGGAGGAGCTTGGGGTTATGGAAGAGTAGGGGTCAACATTAAGAAAGGCTTGTGTCTAATGTTGCCTGTAAGCTGCACAGCTGCAATGTTTAGAACATGTACCCCAAATACTATCACCAAGGGTAAACACTGGGGTTAAAAAATCACAAAATAACTATCCACAGGTTACTTTCAAGAAAATAAACAATTGTGCTTTTCTTTTGAATTTATGCTAAAAGGTTTTATCTTTCAGTGCAGAATAAGATGGCAGCAAATCCAAGGATGAGCTGCCATGATAGTTGAGGTAATGTGGAGGATATTGCCAGAATCATGCACTACTGCAAAGTTTAGCTGTGTACAAGAATTGTTCAGAAAAGGAGGACCTTAGGAAAAGAATAACAATAAGCACCTGTGGCACTGCCCAGCTTGTCTTCAGGAAAGAAATGAGGAGGAAGACAAAAAAAACCTGATATAAATTGCGAAATACACATTCGCTAAAGGAGCTCAATGTGTACTGACAGATCTGGTAGTTTATGTATAAATAGAGCCTTCCATACAATGTGTGTTACAGTACTAGCTAGAATGCATCTTGGAAAGATTTTCTACAGTCAGTGATAACGTTGATCTAGATGAAAATTGGGAATATACAAAAATATTTGATTTTATTCTGTAACAAATTCTTGTTTTTGCAGATATTATATGAAAGAGCTGCAAAATGTGAAACTGGACAAAAGGTTTCACCACTCACAAGGTAAATTAGAAAGGAATCAGGTTCCTTTTTGTGATGGGAGATGGGGGTGGGGGAGTGGAGCTGGGGGTTTGGTGGAGGGTGGATAAATAGGTGCAAGTGCACACTGTGCAATTCTGTGGCAGGGATATCCCAACAGACAGGGCTGATAACATTACTGCCAGCATCCATAATTATCCTTCATTTATGCTGGGTCTTTATGGCACAATTCAAGGCGTAAACACATGCTCAGAACCCTGCATTCAGCACTGTGCACTCAGGAGGGGACATCCTTGTCTCTCTTATGCTGTCGCTTTTTAACGCACATCAGCATTGACCAAGATAGTTTGAGATTCGCTGTACACAGTATGTGTAGCAAATATTACAGAGACAAAAACGAATGTAACATGAGAGTCTGACAGGGAGCAGACAAATGATAAAAGGAATTCTAAGATTCATTACATTCATTTTGCCATTAAGTATCATTTAGATTCAGTTTATTGACTCTTCTTAGAGCACTCAGACCCAAATTTCTATTCGTCCCTTTTATAGAACCATGAGCATTTTATAGCTGAGAGGTCCAGGGACATCATTAGGATCATGCACCCAGCAATTACCCTGGATCCTGAGTCAGTCAATAGCTCAAACTGGATCTGTCAATGAATGACAAATATTTAGCATTTTTGTCTAGTTTCATTTGCAACTGCTAAAATGTTGAGGCAAATTATGTCGACTGGGAACAATACCTGGACAACATCCAGACATGGGCTGTTAAGTGGCAAATAACATTCACACTGCGCAGATGCTAGGCAATGATCAGCTCCTTAAATCTTGCTTATGAAATTACATTGTCATTCCTGCAACAACTTGGGCTGTGTGCCATCTAGGGATGAGGCTTCTGGCCATATTTCTCATTTCTGGCATTTCTCAAATTACTCAGTGGACTATCTGGAAAACTTACAGACTACTGCAGTCTGCGGGCCACACTTTGAGAGTCACTCTGATAAAAGTTACACTCATAATGAATGCTCATTGGTAGAAAGTACCAGGATTTTGACTGAATTACAATGAAGGCTTTATATTTCCACTCTTTTCACAGCACACACTGCCACTCAGCTTAGAGTCATCTGCAAATTTGAGATATTCAATTCCTTTGTCCAAATCATTAATATATATTGTAAGTAGGTTTGAGAACAACTGCTTTAACATGTGGACTTCTCAAGGACAACTAGGGATGAGTAATAAATGTTGGCCAAGCCAATGATGCTCATTTTGAACAATGAACATTCTAAAAATGTAGGGGGCCCCAAATTAGAGCTTTGCATGGGAGCCTTATTATGCACCTTCTGTCCCTGGAGAGGACAGGCGTAGGACCAGCTCTTGGTTCTCTGCCAATACCTCTGCACTCTTTCATTGGATCTGGAGGATGAGTCTTTTTCAGACTGCCGTTCGCTTCTTGTCTTCCTGCTACGAGGCAGATGAAATAGAATAACAAGTGGAATAGGTGAAGTAGCTGTCTTATTACCCTTCCTTATTTACTTTACTCTTCCAACACTTTTTTTTATACAATGCTCAATTTCTATTCCAGTTGCCATTTTTAAGCAGACCTACTGTGATTAGGATCATAAAATCTAACAGGTTCTGATTAGTTCTTTCAACGTTGTAAGCTCTTGAAAGGCTGGCTAACAAGATTTTATATACCAGGCCTGAGGAGCAGAATTAATATGTTTCACAGAATACCGTAATAAGATCAACTTACTCAATAAAAAGCAGCATTTGTTCCATGCTAATCTCCTGGTGTGTTCAATGGACTGTCTTATAGAAGGCTTGATCCTTGGACAAAACTAAATTGGTAGAATCAACAGAGCCTGAACCAGACTGTTCACAACCTTAATGTTAAGCGTAACCCTGAGATGAACTTCCAACTACAAGGCTGCACCATCACAAAGACTACCTATTTCCACCTCAGCAGGTGAAGAGGTTTAGGGAGGGAATGGCAGAGCAATTAAAATCAGGGTGACTCAAGAGGCCGGAATTAGATGAGATGAGTGCACATATTTCAGTATAGTGGGGGTTGGATGAGATTACAGAGTTAGGGAGCGGCCCACCTCTGTAATATTGCCCGACGCAGCACTCTCCCCCTACCCTCCCCACCTCTGTTCACCCACTGTCAAAGCCATCGTCCATGCCTTTGTTACCCACTATACCTGACTATTCCCTCCTGGCCAACCTGCCACATTCTACTCTCTGTATAACTTGCCTTCACCCAAAACATTCTTCTCCCCAAAGTTTTGGCACACCTCAGATGATATGATGGAAATGATATATGTCAAATCCTGACTTCAGAGATTTCAGTGCAAGTCAGTTCAGTCCCATAGCCATTCTCTCATAATAGAATCTCTCAGATCAGTATTTTGGTGTATCTATTAGATATTTACTGATCGTGCTAAACCAGAGCAGGTTATGACTCATTTCTTCATTAGTTTCAGACCATCAAAACTCATCTCCTCACTTGTTTTCTTCCTGTATTCAATCCCTTAACGCCATTCAGTGTTGAACTGCTGAGATGTTGGACAGAACACCAGCTAAAGATGCAAGATTAATGCACAGGAATAATATCCTTTTCTAATAACAAAAAAGAAAATACTGGAAAATCTCAGCAGACCTGGCAGCATCTGCAAGGAGACAAAAAAGCTGATGTTTTGAGATCAGATGACCCATTGTCAAAGGGTCATCTGGACTCGAAACATCAGTTCTTTTCTCTCCTTACAGATGTTGCCATCCTGCTGAGATCTTCCAGCATTTTCTCTTCTGGTTTCAGATTCCAGCATCCACAGTAATTTGCTTTCTAATAGTTACATTCTGCAGCATCTTCAGGAGCTTATTGCCAGCTTAAAAACTTTGACCTGTAGTCTGACTTCTCAACCTGACTACTCACTTTAGTTTAAAAATTGATCTCTAAAAGACTGTTTTCTAGGAGTTACAATTGCATCTGTTATCTAAATACAGGAATAAAAAAAAAATTTTATAAAAATAAAATACACAGGTTTTTTTTATTCTTTCAATGGATATGGATGTTACTGGTAAGGCCAGCATTTGTTGCCCACCCCTAATGTCCTTGAACTGAGTGACTTGCTAGGCCATAGCAGTTAAGCATCAACCACGTTGCTGTAGATCTGGAGTCACGTCAGCCAGACCAGGTAGGGTTGACAAATTTCCTCCATTAAAGATCATCACTGACCAGATGGGTTTTTACCGCACTTAGCACTTCATAAACTATTTCATTTGTTTTCAAAATGTTTTGAGATGTCGTCCAGTCAGTGGGCTTTACCCTACAGCTCATTTGTAATACCCTAATCAGGCCAGCAGACAAAGTGCCATGGTTCTATCACCAGTCCTATTAGGCCAGTGGATTCCATTTGATTCAGGAACAAATTGATTTCTAGGCCCTGGGAGCTGTATCTAATCCAGCCACTAACTGCTTCAGCACAACAATCTGTCTTGCCATACTTCTAATGGACAGTTCACAGAAATGATTTTCGATTACAAATATGTGGAATGAAGGAAGCATTTTGTAATCGATGTGCCTAGCACCTTGTGCAGTACTGATGTTAGAGTGAATATTTTATTCAGTAATAAAGATTCTGCTGCCTTGGCTGGTTGGTTGGATAGTTAAAAATTAGAATGGGAAGGGGCTTCTTAAGAAGAACAAAATTCTAGTGGCTGCATTCTTGTGTTATCAGATTTGTTTTCATTCCAGTTCTTGCCATGGGAAATGAACACAGTTCTAGCCTTCAGTTGTATGTATGGTTCAGGTTCAACTCAGGATTTAAAGCCTTGCGACTTTTCACTGATAGTAACATGTGGGCAAATACCTGAGGCAAAAAAATCATTGACAGCAGCCCACTATAAACAATTGGCTGCACAAATCTTTTGGAGCAGCACGTAACCATACAAAAGTCCATGAATGCAGTAACTTGCTGACTTCTTAATTATCTGCAACAGTACCTTTGTCAAGTTAACTTGATTTTTTTTTAGTTCATTACTTGGTCAAGTAAAATGTAGATAATATGGGTATAACTCTTGTACTTGCTTGGAAAATGTATGCAAGGGTAGCAGAAGAGAAAATGAATGATGGGGATATAATGAACTGGATGCAATTAACCTATGTGAAATGTGCAAGGCCGGCACGGGATAGATAGAGGTGGAGAGTCTTAGCATTCAACCTTCTGAGACGAATGTGACATCAACAAATGAACAAACAATCATGCTTCTGTTTGATAGAGTAATACATATTTTGCTCCACTGTTGAAAGTACAGATTTTACTCCTACACATATTTTTATACAGATTTCATTATCTGGAGAATATGCAATGATTGCTTGTGTGGATCTGATGCTGTAGTTCAGTTTTGTTTCTTTGCACTGGGCACTACCTAAAAGGAAAAAAAAGTATCAGAAAGAAAGATGAATTCAAGGGATTTAAAGGGATCAATTATAAAACACTGGATCAGCCTTAATTGGAGCACTGTGTCTAATTCTGGGAACCACATATTAGGAAAGATGTGAAGGGTAAAGAAAGGATTTAAAAGAATGGTTCCAGTATGAGGGACTTTAAGATACAAGGGTAGATTGGAGAACGTGAATTATTCTCTTTAGAGAAGAGAAGGCTGAGTGGAGATTTGATAGAGGCATTCAAAGTCACGAGGGGCCTGGAGAGGAACTGTTTCTTCTGCTGGAAAGATCGAGAACCAGAGATCAATGATTTATGTTGAATGGCCAAAGAGCCAATGGTAACTGTTGGAAAAAAGCTTCTATGCAGCATGTTGTTTGGATCTGGAATGCTCTACCTGTAGTGTTTTGGAGGTAGATACAATGTGACTTTTAAAATGGAAGTGGATGATAATCTCAAGATGAAAGAAATTGAAGGGCTATCGGCCGAGTTTTGGGCAGTGCTGGCCAGTGGGGTCTTCAGAGGTTCTGGAGTTGGGCCTGCCATTATCTGATGACAAAATAGCCAGGTTAAAAGAGCCATCTCCATTCCCAGAAACATTGGCCCAGTTCATTAGTGGCATCAGTGGCACATCCACATATAGTCAAAACCTACACACATTAGTATAACACCCATCCTCACACCCCACCCTTCCTCAAACCCCTCACTAGTTCCCAACCAATCTCACCAACACTTGAGAGTATTTGAAAAGCTCATAAATCTGTTAAAATAAACTGGTATCACCTTTAAAGGAAAATTATTATCCTCAGGACAAGGACATAAGCCTAATTGATGGTTTAAATCTTCAGTCTGTGGGCATGAATAGGGAGGGCTTTCAAATTGCTGCAGTCGCCATTAAAATTTGGAATTTCTAAAATGTACACTTTTAATATGACACCGTCAACCACTAAATAGGACTGCATTGGGTTCACAGCCCACTTCCTCTCCCGTGCCAGTGAATATGGTTGGTGCTGGAAACAGAGACGGATTTTATCGCTTAGCATCATTTTGTTTCAGATCCTGTTTTTGCCTGCTTTTGTAATCTTGAAATCCAGCACCAGGTGTTCTCTGAAACAGTGTGGGAATCCAGCTGAGGAGATGAGAGAGGGCCTATTCGGCACAGAGCACTGAAGGTTGATAAAGACCCTACTCAGGGTCAGCGGATGGAGATGTTCAGGGTAATGAATGTCAGTTCCACATCCCCATTCACTGCAACTTAACATTAGACATTAAAGTTTATGGACCTTACCAGGTCAGGCAGGACAAGTGGAGCCAATCATACCTTATCAGAATGTTAAGCATTCTACAAAGTATATCTGCCACCCTTACTATTTCATCCTTAATCTGCTAAATTGCTAAAGGGTTCATCATCAATGTCCAGGAGTTTAACAGGCTGGAGACCGATAGTCCTGCTATAAAACGTGCAGGTACAAGGATTGGTAGTTAATGACGATGTGGCTACGATCAAGTGTAGTATCGACATGCTGCACTTGGTTGAAGTCATTAGGTTACATTTCAGTTTCATTTGAAGCAATTTTTTCAAGCGGCATCTCGGCCTTTTGGCTAAGATGCAAATGAGATCAAGCCTTGGAGGAGGAGCTACACCTATTCCAATCAGTTTGGATCATGTAGATCAAGCCCAAGACAGGAGGTAAGAGCACTGTCTTGTCAGCTTGGATCGGGAATGTCCCAACTTGTTGGGACTCTGAATTGGCTTTAATTTGACTTGATTGCAATAAAGTAAATTTAAAAAAACAGTATTCATCAGAAAAATGAAGCTGTAGGAGTGAAGTAGAACTTCCTAGTATCAGTGTTAAATTTGTGCACAAAAACATATTCCATGACACAAAAACTTTATGATGACATTTATTGCTCCAGTTGGTATAATACCAACAAAGTTATAATTCAGACTAAATTTAAAGAGATATAAGGCTCAGTGCCTAGATTAACGTCATTGCGAAACTTCGCTCCAGAGCCATAACATTCCAATGAGAAGTAATTTCTTAACATGATATGTTTTACTAGTTTAATATTTTTCAGGGCATTTTTCCTTCAGTGTCACAATTACATCCTAGCAGTCTCCAACACAATGTGTAGATTCTACACATTGCCTTATGAAATTCAGCTCCAAATCTGGCATCAACTCATTTATTGCCTCCAATAAACTATCAAATATAATGGCACTGATTCACAAATGTTATATAAAGTACTGTTCTGTTCCTTTGTAGACAAGAGGTTATGAATCTTTAGAATTCTCTACTTCAGTGTTTGTGGATGCACCATCATTGAATATATTTAAGGCTGAGATAGACAGACTTTTGGTCTCAGATAATAAAGGGTTATGGGAAGCACGTCAGAAAGTGGAGTTGAGGCCAAAGGTCAGCCATGATTATATTTGAATGCCAGATAAGGCTTGACAGGTAAGATGGTCAATAACAGCTCCTTTTTCTTATGTTCTTATGTTTTTATGACTGTGTTTAGGTAAATGTTTGACTGCTTTCCTGTTTGGATGTGGAAGATTGATTTTATAAAATAAAGTTTCAGAAAATAAATGCTTAACATGATATGTTTTACTAGCTAAGCTTAATATTTATATGGGCACTTTACTTCAGTGTCACAATTACATCCGAGCAGTCTCCAACGCTATTATGATTCTACACATTGCCTTGTGAAATTCATTCCGAATCTGGCATCAACTCATTTATTGCCTCTAATAAACTATCAAATGTAATGGCTTTGATTCACAAGTGTCGTATAAAATACTGTTCTATTCCTTTGTAGTAAATTGCATTTGCTGAAATGACTTGAAAAAGGACCATGCCATAAAATATTCACAAATATTAAACATAAACTTCATGTTAGATGTAAAGAGAATTTTAATAATGGTGCTGTATAAAAATTCTCCCCCCAGGACAGCAATTCCAGATAGGAAGTAAACCAGATCATTTTGCATTTCAATGGCCAATTAAAATAAAAAGCAGTGCTGAGGTGAGTGTGGCAAAAATGGATTTGAGATTTTCAGTCCCAAGAAATGATTCCTTATATGTTGTGTTACTCTGTTGAAAAGATTAAGTGCAAATCCACATAAAAGAACAAATGCATTTGTTTTTGGCTGAAATTTATCATAAAACTGTAACCCTAGCTGGTTGTCTCTGTGTGATACTAAGCCATAGATTCCATAGAATCTCTACAGTGCAGTCAGGAGAACGACTCTCCAAGGAGCATTTTACTCAGGTCCACCCCTCCTGCCCTGTGCCCACAACCCTGCGCATTTACCATAGCTAATCCATCCAACCTACACACTGCCCAAAAATGTAGACAATAAGGGAAGGGAATGACAAAAGGCAATATGAAGGGGTTCAGAAAGAAATGCGTAAAAATATGTATTAAGCAAAGAGGAACTACAAAATTAAACCATCAAGAAATAGAGAAAAGCATAGTAAAGTATTCTATAGACACATGAACAGCAAATGAAAAATCAGGATAGGGATATGGTCAATAAGAGATGTATATGATAAACTCACAAGTAATGGCAGCAAAAGGGCAGAAATAATGAAGAGTTATTTTGCCTCAGTATTTACCAGGGAAGCAAACAAGGAGGAATTATAAAAGATAACATTTAAGATAAAAGGTGTGAGATAATTAATAAATGTAGAGAAGATATTCTTTGCAATTCTCTAAGTATACGCAGCAGGCAAAATCATCTGGGGATAATAATTGTGCTGCGTTAGAACAATATTTTGCATAAACCTTACAGCACAAAAAGAGACCATTTGGCCCAACAATTTGTGCAGGAATTTATGCTCCACACTTCCTCTTCATCTAATTACATGAGCATTTCCACCCATCTTTCTCATATGCTTATGTAGAATCCCCATAACTGCATGTCATTTACCGCAACCACTACTTGTGGTAGCATGTTCAATTCTTATAATTCTAGATTTCAGAGTAACTATGATACTTTTAGTCCCTAATTTTAGTCTTGCCTGCAAGTGGGAATTTCTCTATGTCTACCTAGAATCATACAATTCCTAAAGAGCAGGAGGAGGCCATTCAGCCCATGGAGTCTGCACTGACTTTCCAATAGAGCATCGCACCTAGGCCCAATCCCTGTGTCCCCCATGTATTTATCCCGCTAATCCTCGCATCTTGCCATGTCTACCTGACATGCCTTTTTTCAAAAGTTATATTAAGTCATCCCTCATCCTTCTCATTTTTAGATCAAAGAGCCCAAGTCGGTTCATCCTTTTCTAATTGTTACAACCTCTCAGTTCTGGTATCATCTGTGTTAAGTATCTTCTGTATTTCTTCCAATGCACCTGTATATTTTTTATTATATAAACATCAACACTATGCACAATACTCGAAGTGTGATCTAACCAAGATTCAACACAACCTCTGTTTTCCAATTCCATCCCTTTAGAAATGAACCTCAAATGCTTCATCTACTTTTTAATGGCTGTATTAATCTGTATGGCCACTTTTTATTATTTTGCGTATCTGTACCATTGGATCCCTTTCTTGTCCTAGCCCATAAGCAGCTCCTTATTTTCCAAGCAGTTCTATTCTTCCTACCAAGATGTAGCACCTCACACTTAGATGTGTGAAATTAATGTGTCCATTCTACGCACATTTTGCAAGTATGGCTGTAATTTTACCATCACACTTGCCGTGGGAATCAGAGTGGGCAAGGGGCGGAACATGGAAAGGTCCGTTGACCTCGGGCAGGATTTTATGGTGTTGGAATGAGTGAGGCTGTAAAATGCCAATATTGTCTCCTTGTTTTCTTTGCCAGATGATATATTATGTATTATGGGAAAAGATGTTTGTTGACAGTGTGGTGGAACTTGAAGATCTATCTATTGCTATAACTGAACAAACTCTGCTCAATAAAAGGCAACCTTTATTTTGTCCTCAACTTCCTATCTTAGAACAAAGAACAAAGAAAACAAAAAAAATTATAGCACAGAGACAGGCCCTTTGGCCCTTCAAGCCTGCACCGACCATGCTGCCCAATTGAACTAAAACCCCCTACCCTTCTGGGGACATATCCCTCCATTCCCATCCTATTCATGTATTTGTCATGATGCCCCTTAAAAATCACTATCGTATCTACTTCCATTACCTCCCCCCGCAGCAAGTTCTAGGCACCCACTACCCGCTGTGTAAAAAACTTGCCTCACACATCCCCTTTAAACCTTGCCCCTCGCACCTTAAACCTATGCCCCTTAATAATTGACTCTTCCACCCTTCTGACTATCCACTCTGTCCATGTCCCTCATAATCTTGTAGACTTCTATCAGGTCACCCCTCAGCCTCCATCATTTCAGTGAGAACACAATTCATTTCTATTTATTTTCACTCTATATAACACATTGTTTTCTTGAGTTCTGCTCTATTCTTACTTTGACAACAAAGATTTACATAATATAAGTATTGGAATGGAAATTTAAGGGGGATATGTAATATGTTGAGATTTTTGAATGCTATTTTTCCCATGGTGGTAGTAATACTACTATTGGATATATAATTGAAGGTTTTTGGGCTAGAATTTTACCTACTCATAGTCAAAACCTTTTTTCATTCATGGCATATGAGTGTTGTTCACAAAATATTTATTGACTAATTGTGCTGGAGAAGATGGTGATGAATCTTCTTCTTAAACAGGTTCATTCCCTGTGGTGAAGGTATTCCCACAGGGCTGCTTAGGAGGTAGTTCCAGGATTTTAACCAAACTATCAGGAGTCATTTAGTTCTGTATAGCGTTCTGTTCTTTTGACCATAAGGATTAGAATTGTAGAATTCCTATAGTACAGAAGGAAGCCATTCGGCCCATCGAGTCTGCGCCAACAACAATCCCACCCTATCCACCTAACCCCACATGTTTACCTTGCTAATCCTCCCGAAACTAGGGTCAATTTAGCATGGCCAAATTATATGAACCTAACCTGCACATCTTTGAGCTGAGAGGAAACTGGAGCACCTGGAGGAAACCCACACAGACATGGGGAGAATGTGCAAACTCCACATAGACAGCTACCCAAAATGGGAATCAAACCCGGGTCCCGGGCGTTGTGAGGCAGCAGTGCTAACCACTGTGCACCCTCCCCACACCATCCGCCCCCCGCAATTGCCTATTATTGAGAGGCTGCCGTAGAACAGGTGAAAAACAAGTTAATGTCAGTCAGTGAAATTCTCCAAAGAGAAATCAGTGCAGTGGCTGGTTTTACAGAAAAACGTGAGTCTGTGCTGCATTCTTACCTTCTTCTTGGATCGTTTCGATTTCTTTGACATGTTCTTCACCTTCTTGTGGAGGTGAAACAACACCTGGAAGAGGAGGTGGACAAAACGGTTAAGAAATAGCCGTGAAAAGCAAAAAAGAACACACTTGATTTTTCAGATGAGAAATTGGTGACAGACTGGTGAAATGGAGCAGTGAAGCGGGCGAACTGAGGCACCGTTTCAAACCGAGGCGAAAACTCCGTTTTAAATTGGTTTGGCGATGTATTTTCACCTTCTATCGGTCATGAGTTCCAGTCCAACCGAGAGACGAAACAAAGAAGGGAACTGTGTGCACTCCCGTTACTGTCACATCATGTATTATCTGATATATAACAAGCCGTGCCCAGATTTTATATCATGTACACTTTGGAGTAGTGTTGAAAGTTCGCGGACTTGGAGAACACTCAATAATTCACCTGTTCCACCCAGGCTAAAAGGGAAGAGGTTTTATCTGGAGTGGGGGAACAACAATTAATATATATTCGTTGGATTAAACCTGTCGCCTTGTTTAACTGTTGCCAACACTTCTTTAAGCCCCTTTTCCTGAATTCTCTTTCTAATTAGTTTCTCTTCCGGATTGGACTTTAAAAGCACAAAGCAGTTGTGATCTGAGTTTGAGTTTATTGTCACAAGTAGGCTGACATTAACGCTGCGATGAAGTTACTGTGAGAATCCCCCTCTTAGCTGGGGTTTTACCTTGGCATAGCAGCAGCAGATCAGTAGCAAAGGCAGCAAGTAGCCAATGATCAGGACGGTGACCTTGTAGACCTGCCTGAGAGTCCTGTCCTCCCACACTTCCCAGCAGAAGGAGCAGTTGGGGGCCCGGTGGTATCCGCTCACCAGGCTCTGGTGCCGGGCCACGGGCAGGGCGGTGAGCAGGGACAGCAGCCAGATGCCAGCCACTGCCACCGAGGCGTTCCTCTTGTTGCGGATGCAGGGGGGCCGCTTGGAATGGACCACCGCGATGTACCTGTCCACCGACATGGTGACCAGGGTGAAGATGCTGACCAGCAGGGTGACGGTGAAGGAGTAGTGCACCAGCTTGCAGAGGAGGGCGCCGAACACCCACTCGGGCAGCGAGTAGATGGTGGCTTGGAAAGGCACGCAGAGCAGCAGGAAGGAGAGGTCAGCGATGCTCAGGTTGAGGATCAGAGTGTTGGTGGTGCTCCTCGGTCTGCGGGTCTGGGTCCTCCCCAGCACCACGATCACCAGCGTGTTGCCCACCATCCCCAGCAGGAAGATCAGACCGAAGGTGACCGGCACTATCACCACCTCTGCTCCGTTCGAGGTCTCATTGGAGCAGGTATTCCCCCGGGAGACACTCTCATTGCTGGTGCTGAGTAACTCTGTATCCATCCTGCCTTCACTCTTCACACACTGCTGCATGGAGGCAGCCAGCAGCCACTTGGTAACATCCTCCCCTTGTCAGTGAGATTGGAAAGAGTTTATATTCCTCCCCTCACCCCCTCCTTGTCCTGCCCTGCAGTGACTGGGTGCCACTCACATCTGATCGCGGCAATGAAGCAAAGGGCATTCACTATGTAGCTGTCAGCTTATCTCAAACTCCAAATCGCTCAGGTATCACCTTCTTAAAGAAAAACTGCTCACAATGAGACTCCACCCCACCCCACCTCCAAATATCGTGACAATGATGAAACGGACACGTTTCCAAAATGCTTGCCTTAATCCACTCGCCACTCAAACACTAATGTATTAAATCTTATCCATCGACTGAAATTCACCACTGGCTTTCCTCCAGTCTCTCGCTGTGTTTTATAACAGAACAGCGCCAATGACCTGCACCAATCGGTACATTATCATCACAGATTTCTGCTAGGCGTAAGAGGAGTGCAACCACCTCCCCGTGACAATCCACTGCATTCCCATCCCTACCCCATCCCTCAACATCCTGCAGAGACCATTGATCGCAAACTGAACTGGACCAGCCATATAAATACTGTGGTTACCAGAGCAAGTCAGAGGCTAGGAATCCTGCAGTCTCCTGACTCCCCAAAGCCTGTCCATCATTTACAAGGCACTTAGAGAAATTGTGTTCTCAAATAACAAGAAGAATTATGAACTCACATTTGGAGAATGTGCCAGACACAAAGGGAAATTAAACTGTGAGTCTGGAATACTTTCTCTTTAAAAGTATATTAAAAGCAAAACAAAAACCTTTCAGGCAGAATTTTCCCCTCCACCATGCAGGACAAAGCAATCCAATTGATTGTTAACTCATCCACCAACTTAAGCATTCACTCCCTCCACTACTGACACACGCTGGCATCAATGTTTACCAACAACCTGATGAACTCTCAATGTTCCTTTGACAGCTCCTTCCAAACCTGCAACTGCTGCCACCTTGAAGGACAAGGACAGTAGGCACGTGGGAGCACCAGTACATGTAAGTTCCCCTTCCATTCACACATCATTCCGATTTCGAAATATGTCGCTGTCCTTCATTGTCACTGAGTCAAAACTCTGGAACTCACTAATAGCACTGTTGGTGCACTTACAGCACGTAGACTGCAGTGGCTCAAGATCATCATTACGGGCGGCATGGTAGCACAGTGGTTAGCACTGCTGCTTCACAGCTCCAGGGACCTGGGTTCGATTCCTGGCTCGGGTCACTGTCTGTGTGGAGTTTGTACATTCTCCTCATGTCTGTGTGGGTTTCCTCCCACAGTCGAAAGATGTGCGGGTTAGGTTGATCAGCTATGCTAAAATTGCCCCTTAGTGTCCTGGGATGTGTAGGTTGGAGGGATTAACGGGTAAATGTGTAGGGATATGGGAATAGGGCGTGGGTGGGATTGTGGTTGGTGCAGAATCAATGGGCCGAAGGGCCTGTTTCTGCACTGTAGGATTCAATAATCATCACATTATAAATCCTGACACGAAATGTTGGCTTTTTGTCCACAGATCTGCTAAGTTTCTGCAGTATTTTCTGTTTTCATTTCTAATTAGACCTTAGTACCCAGGGTTCTTTTTTCGTCAGTTTGTCACTGATTAGGAACATGTAAGAAATCTCACAACATCAGGTTAAAGTCCAATAGGTTTATTTGGTAGCAAAATCCATTAGCTTTCAGAGTGCTGCTCCTTCATCAGGTAAATGGGAGTTCTGTTCACAAACAGGGCATATAAAGACACAAACTCAATTTACAAAACAATGGTTGGCATGTGAATCTTTACAGGTAATCAAGTCTTAAAGGTACAGCCAATGTGAGTGGAGAGAGGGTTAAGCACAGGTTAAAGAGATGTGTATTGTCTCCAGCCAGGACAGTTAGTGAGATTTTGCAAGCCCAGGCAAGTCGTGGGGTTACAGATAGTGTGACATGAACCTAAGATCCCAGTTGAGGCCGTCTTCATGTGTGCAGAGCTTGGCTATCAGTCTCTGCTCAGCGACTCTACGCTGTTGTGTGTTGTGAAGGCCTCTTTGGAGAACGCTTACCCGAAGATCAGAGGCTGAATGCCCGTGACTGCTGAAGCATTCCCCAACAGGAAGAGAATACTCTTGCCTGGTGATTGTCGAGTGGTGTTCATTCATCCATTGTCACAGCAATTGCAAAGGTCTCCCCAGTGTAAGTGTATGTACTGTGGTATCTGGTGGATGGTGTTCTTACATGAGATGATGGCATCTGTGTCGATGATCCAGCATGTCTTGCAGGGGTTGCTGTGGCAGGGTTGTGTGGTGTCGTGGTCACTGTTCTCTGAAGGCTGGGTAGTTTGCTGCGGACAATGGTCTGTTTGAGGTTGTGCGGTTGTTTGAAGTGGGAGTGTGGGGATGGCCTTGGCTAACCCCCACAACTTACCTGGGCTTGCAAAATCTCACTAACTATCCTGGCTGGAGACAATACACATCTCTTTAACCTGTGCTTAACCCTTTCTCCACTCACATTGTCCGTACCTTTAAGACTTGATTACCTGTAAAGACTCACATTCTAACCATTATTTTGTAAATTGAGTTTGTGTCTTTATATGCCCTGTTTGTGAACTGAAATCCCACTCACCTGATGAAGGAGCGGCGCTCCGAAAGCTTGTGGCATTTGCTACCAAATAAACCTGTTGGACTTTAACCTGGTGTTGTGAGACTTCTTGCTGTGTTTACCCCAGTCCAACGCCAGCATTTCCACATTAGGAATATGTATTCAGGTTTGGAATCGACATGAATACAAGGGAGAGGCAGGATCCCCGCTGAAACAGTTTTCTAAAATTGTCGAGTACATGAACAATGAACACTATGGCCAGAATCTTATATTGTTCAGACCTAGAAGCATGTGAAATCATGCAAGATGATGTCAGGCGTATGTTCTGACATCATTGTGTACTTGCGTGATATTTTAGCTGGTGCACATGCACGGGTGTCAGGAGAACGCCGGCAATTAAACTGCCACTTAGGCCCATTAAGGAATCAATTAAAACAAGGGGGATGACAGGATCAAGCAACTGAATTGGATGATCGGCCATGATCATGTTAAATGGTGGAGCAGGCTTGAAGGGCTGACTGGCCACTTCCTGGATCCTATTTTACATGTTTCCATGTTTCTAAAAATGATTCATGTGTTCTGCCATGTGAGCTATTTGGTCAGGCGGCCTTCAGATCTTTGTTACAATCTCGATCCAAGGTGGAATGAAATATCAGGGCTGAAATAACGTTTTAAAAACTGCCAGGGACTCAGGTTTTCCGAATTCTATTGTCAAGTGCTACTGAGACAGCATTTGCTACATTTTGTCGTCACATTTAATTTGTAGGCCAGAATTTCTCGGCTGTTCATGCCCGCTGCCACCGCAAGCAAGGACGGAGAATTTGGCGCTCAGCCAAATCTCCGCTCGCTGAAGCGGGGCCGAAGGATCCCGCCGGCAGGAATGGCCAGAAAAACCCTGACCTAAGTGGTCTACAGTTCCTTGAGACAGCTCCACAGCAACTGTCCACCTTGAGGGAGCTCATTCGAAGTAGCAACCTTTAACCTTCCTTTTCTTGACGTGCACCCTCTTCCCAACCCCTCACCATCCTTTCTCAGCACGCATTTTACACTGGCTGCCCATTAATGAGCCAACTAGCATGGAATGGCATTCTGGGGTACATCGTGGCCAGAAGTGCATTTTGTGTTTGCAAAAACACAAAGGTGTGGAAGCTATTGAAAGGGTGCAGAGGAGATTTACAAGGATGTTGCCTGGATTGGGAGGCATGCCTTATGAGATAGGTTGAGGGGACTAGGTCTTTTCTCCCTGGAGAGATGAAAGATGAGAGGTGACCTGATAGAGGTTTATAAAATGTTGAGAGGTATAGATCGGGTGGATTCTCGGAGGCTATTTCCCAGGGCTGAAATGGTCACTACGAGAGGACTCAGGTTTAAGGTGCTGGGGAGTAGGTACAGAGGAGATGTCAGGGGTAAGTTTTTCACTCGGAGGGTGATGAGAGAGTGGAGTCGGCTGCCATTGGTGGTGGTGGAGGCAAACTCGTTGGGGTCTTTTATGAGACTTCTGGATGAGTACATGGGATTTTATGGGATTGAGGGTTATAGATAGGCCTAGTCGGTAGGGACATGATCCATGCAACTTGTGGGCCGAAGGGCCTGTTTGTGCTGTAGTGTTCTATGTTCTATGTTCTTTAGGGCCTGCTGAGTGTGCATGCTTGATAAGTGCAAAATTCAGGTCCAATATTTCCAATGCATCTTCATTACCTGCAACTAGCCTCAGTTCATTAAAGAAATGAATCACTGCCTGTGAGCAGCTTTTTCATTTAACTCATCTCAATCAGTTTCGTGCTGTTAGATGCCTGCTTGCTGAGAGATATGAGAAACAACAAGAATGATCTCCTGACTATTGGAAGTATTAATTTCCCCAGGAAGCAGTCTGACAGGCACAGAATGAAAAGGACACAGTGGCTGCAGTTGTGTGGACCTTTGCGTTCACCTGTTCAAGATGTGCTACCTTATGGCCAAATAATCTGGAGCTCTCAGACCTACCTCAGGTTTGGATCTGCATTTCCAACAAGGAAGACAAAAATTCAGAGTGCAATCTGATCTATGCAGACAACTTAACTGCATTGCTGTTTTTGTAATTACTATTTTGAAATGTCTGTGATGTTCCTTTGATTGTATTGAAGCACCTCAGAGTGATACATGATCTACTTAGAAAACCAGAATATTATTGCACTTTCTGTGATAGCCATCTTGCAATGTTCTTTCCGATATTTTATGATTAAACTGTAATTTTGCAAAAACAAGGGGGTTCACCCAGGAGTAGGATCCCTGTCAGATCCTTCCCACACACTTTGGGTGGGATTTTATGGCCTTGCTTGAGCAAGACCGGAAAATCCCATCTGTGGTCAACAGACATTTCCATTGTCCACCCCTCGGCCGTTCCGATTCCATGGCGGGTGGAGTGGTAGGATTCTGATGATGGAATCTCACCCCGTCCACACATTGATCTCGAGGTGACTGTGGTGGGGAAGAGACTGTTGTCTACCTCCTTGGGCAAAGAAGGTCTGGAGAGGGTTGAGGTGGGTTTTGTCGAGGTTCATCCCGAGCAGCTCTGTGATGCAGGACTCTGTGCTCTATGGGCTGTTCTCAGGGATGCACACTGAGACAGACAACAATTGCTGCTGGAGAATCATCAACTCAATGAAAGACACTCTTTGGTCTGCCCAAAACCAGTTGGTCTTCCAATGCAAAGAGTTGCTCCTGATCCAGTGTTGTAGACTGGCACATTCCAAAGCCCAGGATTACATGCTAAGGGATGCACTAATGCTTGGGGCAGCTGCCACAGAGGCATAATGGGGAAGGTCACTGTGTAATACCTTTCAGCCACAGTGCACCGAGACGAGGGGAATTGTGTCGAACCCTCTCGGGTTGTATGACTCACATTGAAATAAGATGAATATTGCAGATATTGAAGCATCTGAGAATGCAACTTGATCTATGTAAACAACTTAAATACCTTTACACTTCTTGTAATGACAATTTTGAAATTTCTGTGATATTTCTTTGACTGTATTAAAGCACCTCAGAGTGCAACATGATGTATATAAACAATTCAAATACTATTGCACTTTCTCTGATGAGTATTTTAAAATGCTTATAACGTTCCTTCAGCCATTTTACAAATGAAATATATTTTTGCAACGACAGAAAAAGGAATGCAATAACTTGAGTAAAACAGAATTACTGTCAAATAGAAACCTATTGTTATATTCCAGCTATTGTTATCTTAACCAATTAAAGCCATATACTACAGAATAAAATTTGCAACAGCCTGGTTGCTATGTACAAACAATATTGTGGGGGTGGAGGGGGATTGCTGCTGTGTAACTGGAGACAGCTGTATCAAGACTGTTCCCTAAATCCATTCCTACTGCCGGAGGGAGACAGTCAATTTGCATTTAAGACTCCAATCAGGGACAATTTTTCAACCTCGCTGGCATGCTTGCCTTATCTTACACACTTACCTTACACACTTTCTGTACACACTTGCCTTCTCTCCCATCAAGTTGGCTGGGATCTTTAAACTTACACACTTTACGACAGCTAATGCTGTAAAAAGGGGGTGTAGCTTCACTTCCATCAATGTTGCTGCCCTGCACAGAAAGGGTTGGGTGGGTCGGGGGGTGTGGGGAGGGGGTGATTCTCCCAAAAGAATTCTAAGTGTTGAATTCATGTGAAAACTGGAGTAATTCAAGCTGGTCTTTCTCAGTGGGAGTTCCTGCCCAAATCTCCCAAATTCTGTTCAATGCGGAGGCCAGCAGTGTGAATATCGTTAAACTGCAGGGGATGGAGCCCATTCCCTCCGGACAGGCTGAACCAGCCGGAATTTCCCAACTGTCAGCCTCTGGTTTGCTGGCCAGCTCAATTACTGGCCAACCCGGGACACTTGCAGTGCAGCCCCCTGCAACCCCCCCCCCCCAATATCCCTCCATGGCCCCTGCCCATTCGCGGGCCTACCCTGAACTCCCCATCATCCTGGCCCATCCTCTCCTCCAGTCTCCCCTCACGACCTCAGCGGTGACGATTCACCCCATACCCGTGCAGGCAGACTGCCCCCCGGCAGACCCTCCCCTGGCAGACCCTCCGCCAGCAGACCCTATCCTGGCAGAAACCCCCCAGCCGACCTCCACCCCAGTTGCTGGCCTCTGTCCAGGTCCATCGATTGCAATGGCAGAATAGTAACGGGCACCCACCACGCCACTGATCCCCCACAGGCCCCGCCTCAGCAGACCCTGCCCCAGCCCCCAATAGGCCTCGCCCCCTTTGCACTGTCCCATGCCTAGTGGACAGTGCCAAGGGGCCTCCCTGTGCATGGGCACTTTGCCCCTTGGGCACTGCCAGGGGAAAAGGCTGGCACTGCCAATGTGCCAATACCCAGGGGGCACCCCCCACTGCCCATCCCCTAGGGGGCCCTGATTGCACCCCCAACTTCATTCCATCGGGCTTAGGCTCCGCAAAAATGGGAAGCAATTGTAATCCCTGCTGGAGTGAAACATTCTGGCAGGATGGGCAATGCTAGAGGGCCCAGCAAATTCAGTCCTGGGCCCGCTAGAAGTATTTAAATAGTATGTAAAATAACATTTAAACATTACCCTGCCTCCCAGTTGACTTCCAGCCCTGTGCAGACGCTGCTGGAAATCCGGGTCCGGAAGAAGCAAGCACAGCGAATTGGCCGACGCTCGATTCTCCTGGCCCGCTGCACTAAAATAATAGCACAGCAGGATGGGAGAATCACGGCCAGGATTCCGGAACTGCTGCGTGGCATCTTTCTCGCCAGGTCCAGGTCGGATGTCCGGGTGAGAAATGTGCAGCTCCAGACCTGGCTAAGAGGCAGGGTGGCACTCTGACAGTGATTGCCACTCTGTGGAAGTTCCTTTGTCAGTCCTGTCTCAGTGGTCACACACATACCCGCTACCTGTTGATGCAGAGGTGTAAATCCTGCTTCAGAGTCCTGAGCACCAAATCTAGACTGATACTCCAGAGCAGTACAGGGCGTGTATTGTAGTTGGAAATATCACCTTTAATACAAGACATGAAACAATAGAGTCTGTCTGCCCTCACAGATGGATGCAAAAGATTGCAAAGTAATATTCTGAGGAAACCAGGACTTCTCCCCAATGTTCTGGTTAATATTATCCCTCAACCAACATCACTAGAACAGACTATCTGTTCTTTTATTTAACTGCCCTTTGGACAGCTTAGTGTGCATAAATTGATTTGTCATGTTTCCAACACTATGGCTGGAATTTATCCCCTGTCTGCCACAGAAATCAGAGTGGGAGAGAGGCGGAAAATAGGAAGATCTATTGGCCTGGGTAGGATTTTACAATTCCAGGATGAGTGAGGCCATAAAATCCCATGCCACAACTGTGACCACATTTCAAAAAGTACATTGTAGCCTTGAAAGCAGTTTAGGATATCATGAAGTGTCTATGTTGCAAGTTTTCTTTTTATTATTAATAAAATGTTCAAAAGGCCGAACCTGCCTTTCTTGATTGCGGTAGCTGTATTATTACAGAAAGCCAACTATTTACTTCAGGGATTAACAAAAACAAAAGGTGAAGAAGGTCATGAATTATGTTCCAGTTCATAAGTGTCTCGAATTCCACACAGGATTTATAAATAAGGAACTGAGTTTGAGTGTTCCTTCATTTTAAGTATGGAATATCATTTTTTCAGTCTAGACTGATGCTTCACTGCAGCACCCAGGCAGTGCAGCAACGCTACTTGTGCTGCCTTCCAGATGAAAGGCCCTCAAGCCCATTACGCTATTGGATAAGGTAAAAAAATTATTTCCAGTGTTATGCTTAACATTTGGCCAGGAATTGCCACCAGAAACAGATGAATTTGTCAGTTACTGCTGTATGTGAGAATTTACTGTGTATAAGCTGCAGATTTTTGCACACAACGTAACATTAACTATAGTTGGAAAGTAATTCAGTATCTTCAAAAGATGCTAATATGTCCTAATGATTTGAAAGGTGCTAAATAAAGGCAGTTTCTTTCTTTACAATTTTCAATTCTGATTAAAAACACATCCTGATTTAGAATAAAAATAAAGAAGGAGTCTCTTGTTTTGACTTCTACTTTATAGTATCTGCATCTCTTTTAGTTTCTTGACTATGATGTATTTTATCCCAATTAGTTCTCTGATAGTAACTTCACCAGCCTGCCAATGAAAGAATGCACCATGAAAAATTAATCTGCCTTTCCCGTTCAGATGCCAAATGACCTGATCTACATTTCCAGTACGTTTGTTTTCTTAATTTAATGAAAGGCCAAATAATAATTCTTGGATCAGCTGAGATTCATATTTTTACTGCACAACATGGATATATGAATGATTTTGTTCACTTCATGGTCATTTCTGAAGGAACAGCAGGTGTACAGCATCATTACCATCTCATCTCCAACACAGTCTAGAGATTTTCAAATCCCTAAGTGTGATCTGCTGGCAGTTTCTCTTAAATTTCTTTAGATCAGGTATCATCAAAGGCTACAGTTAATCCTCTGACATCTTACCATGTTGATTGTCACACAACTGGTAACAGATGCCAAGCACATCACCAATCGAAATCAAAATGAGATTGCTCGCATATATAGGGTAAAGTTTGCAGGGGTTACATTCCTGTGAAGCCTTGCAAACAGTAAAATTGAGAATGGTGAACATGCTTTTCAGTGAGAGTCAATTAGGTATGTTCCAGCAATATGAGGACTTCCTTGGTTTGTGTAGCAAATTTTAGTAGAGTACCTGTATACGACAGAGGAGGGAGCCTCTGAGCAATATAAAACATATACAGCTATAGACTTTTTTTTAAAAAAGAGACAATTCACATTTAAGAAAAAAAGGAATCATCTCAAAACAGGCAGACAAAACCATTCAACTTTTCAAAACTGAACAAGGATGTTATTGCAACTCTGGACTGAGAGATTTGGACTTTTCCAGATTAATCTCTCTGTTCAGGTTGCACTTCAGCTGCACCCATTCTAGGCATTGCTTTGCATCCCTAAAACCATAAGACATAAGAGCAGAATTAGGCCATTTGGCCCATTGAGTCTGCTGCCCCATTCAATGAGATCATGACTAACCTGATATGATAATCCTCTTTCCCCCTTTATCCTCAGAACCCTTGATTCACTTGCTGATTAAAATTCTGTCTATTTCAGCCTTGAACATACTTAGCGGCCCAGCTTCTACAGCTTTTTGTGGTAAAGAATTCCACAGATTCATTACCATCCTCATCTCTGTTTTAAATGGGTGACCCCTGACTCTGAGGTTATGCCGTCTGATCCTAGACAGTCCCACAAGGGAAACAACCTCTCAGCATCTACCCTGTCAAGCCCCATGACAATTCTATATGTCTTAATAAGGTCACTCCTCATTCTTCTAAACTCCAATGAGTATAGGCCCAACCAACTCAACCTTTCCTTGTAAGAAAAGATCTCCCATTCCTGGGATCATCCAAGTGAACATTCTCAAGACTCCAATGCCAGTATATGTTTTGTAAGATAAAGGCACCAAAACTATTCACAGTATTCCAGGTGTGATCTAACTAGTATTTTGTATAGTTTTAGAAAGGCTTCCCTATTTTTGTACTCCATTCCCTTTGAAATAAATGCTAACTTCATTTGCCTCCCTATTACCTGCTGAACTTGTATGTTAACGTTTTATGATTTATGCACAAAGACCCTCAAATCTCTCTGTGCTGTGGCTTTCTGTAGTCTTTCTCCATTTAAATAATTTTCAACTGTTTTATTCTTCCCACCAAAGTGGATAACGTCACATTTTCCTGCATAATATTCCATTATATATCAAGATTTTGCCCATTCATTTACTGTCTGTATCCCTTTGTAGACTTTTTTGTGTCATCCCCCAAATGGCTTCTCACCTATTTTGTGTCATCTCCAAATGAGTCAATTGTGCATTCGCTTCCTTTGTCCAAATCAATAAAAAACGTATTGTTCCCTGTTACAGGTTGACATCCTGAAAAACTCTCTCTTATTCTAACTCTCTGTCTTCTATTAGTTAATCAATCCTCTATCCATGCTAATATACTACCCCAACACCATATTTCGTAGTTTTTGGTGCAGACTTTATTGAACACTTTTTGGAAATTCAAGTATACTACATCTACTTGTTCCCCTTTATCTATTCTGCTCAAAGGATCCTAATACATTTGTTAGATATGATCTTCCCTTCATGAAGCCATGCTGGCTCTGCATGATTATGTTATCTATTTCTAAATGTTCTGCTGTGATACCCACTATAATGGATACATATTTGAATGAGGATGTTACATTGGTAGTTTTCCAAGCCTCTTGGGACTTTTTTAGAATTGAAGAATCCTTGGAAAATTATTACCAGTGCATCAATAATCTCTTGGCTACTGCCTTTAATGTCCTAAGATGCAATCCATCAGATTCAGGAGACTTATCAGTATTTAGCCCCATTAGTTTCCCTAGTAGTTTTATTCTAGTAATAGTTATTGTATTTATTTCTTATCCCCCACACCTTTTGCCCTATGATTATTTAATATTTTTGGAATGTTATTAGTGTCTTCCAATGTGAAGATTGATGCAAAATATCTAATTAACTCCTCTTCCATTTCCTGGTTCCCTATTATTATTTCCCTAGTTTCATTCTTTAAGGGGTGTACGTTCATTTTGGTCTTTTTCTTCCTAATATATTTAAATAAACTTGTAATGTCCATTTTATATTGATTGCCAGTTTGCCCTCATATTGTATATTCTCCCTTTTCTTATCTTTTCGGTCATCATTTGTTGGTTTTTAAAACTTTCCCAATCCTCTGGCTTACCACTAATTTTTGCCACATCGCACGTTTTTTCTTTCAATTTAATATCATCCTTAACTTCCTTGGTTAACTAAGGCTGATATATTCCCTCCCTAGAATTTGTCTCCCTCACAAGAATATATCTTTATATGAGTCATGAACTTTTTAAATAAATGTCTGCCGTTGCGAATCAACCATCTTTTCTGCTAAACTCATTTCCCAGTCCACTCCAACAAACTCTGCCCTTGTTCTTTTAAAATTATCCTTCTTTAGGCTTAGCACAGTCTGTTTCTGACCTAAGTTTCTCACTCTCAAACTGAATGCTACTGTGATATGGTCATTGTTTGCGAAACGTGTCTCATAACATATTACCTGATCCAAAGTTGCCTGATCCATGGTTGGATCCATAACATATTGTTTTTAGGAAATTGACCCAAATACAAATTTTTCCTCAAGGCTTTCTCTACCAATTTGATTTTCCAAATCCACATGAAGACTAAAGTCACCCATGATGTATGTCTTGCTGTTTCTAATCCCCTCATTATCTCCTGATTTATTCTCCATTCCATAGCATAGCTACTGTTAGGGGGGCCTACTTCCACTATCTTCTTCCCTTTGTTATTTCTCATCTCCACCCGTATGGATGACCCGAAAGAGCCCCCCCTCCACCCATATAGATTCTATGTGTCCTGATCCAACATCATTTTTTGCTCTTATACTTATTCCATCTCGTACTAACAAAACTACCCCATCACCCTTTTCTCCCTGTCTGTCCTTACGAAAAGTCACACCCTCCTGAATATTTCGGTGGCAGCTCTGATCACCTTGTAACCACGTCTCTGTAATGGCTGTAAGATTGTACCCATTGACCTCAATTTGTGCCATCAATGCATTTATTTTGTGCAGAATATGATTTAAGTAAAGAGCCATTATTTTTGCCTTTTTACCATTTGTCCACCTTTTGACCCTATTTGTTTTTTTTGTGTTTGTACACTCTGTCCCTTCCTGTCACACTCTGGGTATCATTACCTAAATAGTTGCCTTGCAATGTTGCCATATACTTTTGGTTTTGTAAGCCTACATATCTGCTCCCCAGAACCATTCCCCCACCTCTATATAGTTTAAAGCTGTCTCTACTTCCCTAGTTATATGGTTTGCAATGTTCAGATGTAAGCTGTCCCAACGATACAACCCCCACTTTCCCCAGCACTGATGTCAGTGATTCATGAACCAAACCCTACATCTCCCACTCCAGTCTTTGAGCCATGTATTAATCTCTCTAATTTTATGTACCCTATGCCAATTTGCATGCAACTCAGGTAATAATCCAAAAATCTCTTGAAGGTTCTGTTGTTTAATCAACTGTTTACCTCCTGAAACTAACTACGCAGAACATCTCTTATCATTGTATCTATGCTGCTGGTACATACATGGACCACAATGACAGGATCCTTCCCCTTCTACTGGACGTTCCTTTCCAGCCCTGAGCTGATGTCACAACACCTGGCATCCAGCTGACAACATAGCCATCCAGACTCTGGCTCTTTGCTGCAGAGAACAGTGTCAATTCTCCTCACTATACTGGTACCTACTACCCCTACATTATGTGCTCCCCCATTTGAATAACTGCCTATAGCACAGTGCCATAGTCAGTTAGCTCATCCATCCTGCAGCCCCTACGCTCAACCGATCTGAAAGAATCTTAAACCTGTTGACCAACTGCAGAGGCTGATGTCCCTGTTCTCTGGCAGGGGAGGTGCGAAAACAAAAATGATTAAAAGTCCACGGCTTGGACTAATGGAATGAATGCATTTCCAGAGACTTCAACACCATCTTCCTGTTAAAATGTGCTGAGGTCTCTGCTCTGTCATGGCTGCTGTCTTTTCAGGGAAAGAGGAGAGATGGAAAAGAAAACACAGTGGAGAAAACAATGCTCATGATGGGCGACGTGGTGTACAAAGACTTCAGCACAAGCAAGTGAATATGCAAACAAGGAGGTTGCGAAAGGCAAAACGTTACTGTACTGATATACAGTATCTTTGACATAAAATATACCTCATAATTAATGTCCTATATGTAAGTTAACTAATAAATAAAATCAGTTTAAGGACGAGAGTTGTTTTTATGTTGAAAAGTAAAAATAATTTATACATTTAAAAAGAATTAAGTGAATATTATTTAGAAACATTCATTAAGATCATACTTGTTTATAAACAGTTTTTGCGGCTTCCTTAAATTCACTTAATGGCTCTTGATCAGAGGAACTCATAAATCTCTGCTATCTCTATCCCTTAGACATATTCCAGAATTTATCTTAATCTATTCTCTTCCCAAAGGCAAGTTAGCATTTTATTATTAAATATTAGGAACAGCAATAAAATACTTATACTCACATGAATCATTGACATTAAATAGTTATGTTTAGGTAAAATGTAAACTTTCATAAGAGTGGAAGCCAATATGTTAACAAGACGCTTCTGTTTTTATTCCCCTTACCTTTGAAGTACACTTAACAGTGATTGAAAGTTTTACAATTTCAAGGAGTTCAGCTAATAAATGTGTCCCATCTGGCAAAGTAAAATAATGGAAGTGCCCTAACTTGATCCCATTTAAAAGAGTAACTCCTCATGGTCTTCCCTTTACAGTTCTACTTTATTGCTTATTGAGAAAGTTCCAAAGTCACTCCTAAAG
The DNA here is from genome assembly GCF_965287045.1 of Carcharhinus amblyrhynchos. Lineage (NCBI taxonomy): Eukaryota > Metazoa > Chordata > Chondrichthyes > Carcharhiniformes > Carcharhinidae > Carcharhinus > Carcharhinus amblyrhynchos. Next base: position 42,895,645 of record NC_137327.1, on the reverse strand, counting down.
TTTCTAGAAGAAAATGACAGTGATTAACTATCAGCAGGTACAGAGGGGAATACTCAGGGAGCAATGTTCCAATGAAAGATAAAAGTAGAATTGAAAACTCTAGGCATTGTGAAGAACATGATCAATATGGAAAAGAATGGCAGCAAAGGTGAGAGAATTCATGCAGCAATGGTTAGTTACTGCAAGTCTAGGGATTTAAAACCTGTAATTGTAAAAGAGGGAGGACTGGTGGAGGTCCGGAGTTTGGTTATTTCGAGGTGTTAGGAATAAATAAGTCATCATAGGAGATTGAAAATATGTGCCAAGAAATACACCACTGGTTTGGACTTCTCTCTAGTTTATATGATTGTTTCCAGGCTTTAGTTTTCACGCATAATCCAATTGCTGGGCTTCTTCAGCTCAATTCAATTACAGAAAATATTCAAGTACTCCTCTCTTGTTACAGGTGAGGAATACATTCCTTTTCACACAAGTTGTCAATTTCACATTCAGAAAGCTGTAAATGAAATTTTATTTATTCTTTCACAGGATGTGGGCATCACCCGCTCAGGCCAGGATTTCTTTCCCATCTTTAATTGCCCTTGAGAAGATGGTACTGTGCTACTTATTTGAAACTGTGCACTCCCTATGGAGTTGGTACATCTACAATGCTGTTAGGAAGAGAGTTCGAGCAACCGTGAGGAACCGCCATATAGTTCCAAGTCAGGATGGCTTGTGGCTTGGAGGGGAGGTCATGGTGTCCCACTCATCTGTTGCACTTGTCTTTCTAGTGGTAGAGGTCACGGGTTTGGAAGGTGTTGATGAAGGAAGTTTGGTGAGTGCGGCTTACCAACGTTACACACTGCTGCCATTGTGTGTCAGTGGTGGAGGGAATGAATGTTTAAGGTGGTGGGTGGGCATCAGTCAGGTTGAGTTGCAGTTTTGTAGAATGAGAGGTGACCTTATTAAAACATAGGATTGTCAGGGGACTCGAAACAGTTGCTGCTGAAAAATTGTTTCCCCTTGTGAGAGGGTCTATGACCAGAGGGCATAATCTCAGGAGTAGAGGATTTAAGGCAAAAGAAGGAATTTCTTCTCTCAGAACATAGTGAATCTGTAGAAATTTTTACTACAGAGGGTTATGGAGGCTGAATCATTAAATATGTTCAAGGCTGTGTTACAGATTTTTAATCAGTTAGGAAATCGAGAGTTATGGGGATAAGGTGGAAAAGTGGAGTTGAGAATTATCACACCATATCAGTCATGATCTCATTGAATATGAAGCAGATTCAATGGACTGAATGGCCCACTTCTGCTCCTACATCTTCCAATCTTATGGTCTGCTTTGTTTTGGATGGTGTCAATGTTGTTGAAGTTTCACACACCCAAGCAAATGGAGAGTATTCAATCACACTCCTGACCTGTGTCTTTTAGATATTGGCCAGGCTTTGGGAGACTGGAGGTGACTTACTCGCTGCAGAATTCCCAGCCTCTCACCTGCTCTGGTATTTAAATGGCTCGTCTATTTCAGTTTCTGGTCAATGGTAACCAACAGGATGTCAATAAGAGGGAATTAAGAGATAGTAATGCATTGAATGCCAAGGGATGATTATATTCTCCATTGTTGGAGATGATCATTGCCTGGCACTTGTGTGGACAGAGACTTCTTTAGTATCTAAGGAGTCATGAATGGTGCTGAACATCCTGAGACAGATCTATAGGCATTTAGAGAGGCAAGGATGATTAGGGACAGTCAGCATGGTTTTGTGAGTAGAAAATCATGTCTCATGAATTAGATTGAGTTTTTTGAAGGGGTAACCAAGAAGGTGGATGAGGGCAGTGAAGTTGACGTTGTCTACATGGACTTTAGCAAAGCCTTTGACAAGGAACTGCATGGTAGGTTGTTGCATAAGGTTAAATCTCACAGGATCCAGGGTGAGGTAGCCAAATGGATACAAAATTGGCTTGATGACAGAAGACAGAGGGTGGTTGTTGAGGGCAGGACTTACTCAGTTAATGGTCGGGCGTTGGGGAGAGTTATAGAACAAAGAGAACAAGGGGTACAGTTTCATAGCCCCTTGAAAATAAAGTCACAGGTGGACAGAGTGGTGAAGAAGGCATTCAGCATTCTTGGTTTCCTTAGTCAGACCATTGAATACAGGGGTTGGGACATCTTGTTGAAGTTGTACAAGACATGGGTAAGGCCACACTTGGAATACTGGATACAGTTCAGGTCACCCTATTATAGAAAGGATATTATTAAACTAGAAAGAGTAGAAAAAAGATTTACTGAGATGCTACCGGGACTCGATGGTTTGAATTATAAGGAGAGATTGGATAGACTGGGATTTTTTTCTCTGGAGTATCGAAGGCTGAGTGTTGATCTTATTGAGGTCTATAAAATAGTGAGGGGCATAGATCAGTTCGATAGTCAACATTTTTTCCCAAAGCTAAGGGAGTCTAAATCTAGAGGGCATAAGTTTAAGGTGAGAGGGAAGAGATGTAAAAGGATCCAAAGGAGCAATTTTTTCAGACGGAGGGTAGTGAGTGTCTGGAATGAGCTGCCAGAGGTAGTAGTAGAGGCAGGTACAATTTTGTCTTTTAGAAAGCATTCAGACAGTTACGTGGATATGGTTGGTTTGGAGAGATATGGGCCAAATGCAGGCAATTGGGATTAGCTTAATGGTAAAAACTGGGCGGTCTGCACGAGTTGGGCCGAAGGGCCTGTTTCCATGCTGTAAACTTCTATGACTCTATGATTCATGTGAAAATTTAGTGGGCAGGGCCTATTCTCACTGAAGAGGCCAGCAGCATTGTGGAGCGGGCCACTGCATGTGCCAATTTATCAGAGGGGAGACTGGTGCATGTGGAGTAACCCAGCACTGCTGGCCTTCCGATTGCTGGCCAGCACAGCAATCCCCCCTTCACTAGCCATGTGACACCCCCACCCCTCACCCCTGATTGCTGGCACCCCATCGTCTCCCAATGTCCACCACCCACCCATCATGATCTCCCCGACACCCTCCCTTGGTAGTGCCGAACCCTCCCTCCCCCCACACCCTCCAAGGGGCAGCCCCAAATAGCCACTTCCCTCGCTCTGCTTGTGATCCTGACTGCAGAGTTGCAGTGGGACCCTCCAGAATCTCGTCCTATAGGCTCCGTCCCCTCTGATCCCACCATCTTGGCACTGCCCACTGGGCATTGGAGAGTGCCAAGGTGCCCCTTGGGCATTGCCACTGTGAAGGGGGTCCAGGCTGGCAATGCTCAGGGGGCACCACCCCCTTACTGCCCAACCCCCTGGGATGGCCTCCATGGCTCCTTTCACTCCAGCGAGGGTTGAGCTGCCAGATCATACGACTGATGACTCTGGAGTGCAACTTACGCACATGTGCATGTTCTATAAATGAAAGCTATACTGCCATTGAAATGTGAAACAGCAGATCATTGACACACTGAAACAACGCTTTCACAGCCTCAACTGTGTTATATGTATGTTAGGGTTTTGTGTGTACTGCCCCTTTAAGAGTGTGGATCATGTGACCCTTAGAGGGTGGAGTTAGCTCCTCCCAGTGTAGAACCCAGCTAAATAGTCTAGGATTTGACTGTGGGACAGTCCACACCTGTAATAAAAGGTATCTTAATGTTTCAGTCTCCGAGGCCTACTTTGTGGTTTTTCTTCCACAATACTTGGCTAAATAAATATATGATATAGACCATTGTGGGTGATCCCTGCAGCACCTGGCAAGGTGGCAGTCAAGATTTGTCATGATCTGCTGCAACCTTACCATCGTGAAGGGAGACTCTCTGCGAGCAGCTGTACAATGAAGGCTCAGGAACAGGAATGTGAGGTTGAGGAGCAACAGGACCTGAAGGATGAAGAGGAGAAGATAGAAGGAAAGGAAAAGAAAGAGGGGAGAGGTAACCTGGACAGTTGCTTTCTGCCTGGGCAGAAATCAGGCAGTCATTACACTGAAAATTCCTTTCCCACTTTACCTTTCCAGTGTCACTGATAATCACAGCAATCATTTAATCACAATGCAAAAAATAAAAGCCAATAGAAAATAAATATTCCAAACCAAATTTATAAACTAAATCATGCCATGGCTATATTAAAGTCAATTAATCACCCTTGCACATTATTTTTTGGTCTGATATCTGTGCACTTGTCCCAGAGCTACTGTACAATACTTCCCCCAGATGGCCTCATCCCCAAGCAGCTCTGAGCCCAGAAGGCCTGGCTTTAGACTACATCATCTTGGAACAGGAAGCAGCAGTCTGTGCTGGCTGGCTGACAGACACTAGCCGTACCACAGCATTGGGAGCATGAGTGCTGTCTTCCTGAGAGCAAGTTCACACTCCATGGAGCCATCGACACTCCCCTGGGGTAACGCCTCTGCAATCCTATCTGTCAGCGGACAACTTGCTGCAATGCTGTAATAGCCTGCAAAGCCAATTTGTGCACATTGTAATCCACAACTATGATGGCAGCAGTCCGAATGTGCAGTGAAAAGCTCAGGAACAAGAATGAGGTTGAACAGCAAGAGGAACTGCGGGATATATAGCAAAGAGCTGACTACTTCTGTCTGAATGTCCACTTCAGTACTCATTTGGGTGATTGTTACTTTAGCCATTAGATGCTGCATTATGGTCAGGTTCACAATATGAGGAATATTGTTTGCTGCTACTTGCATGCAGGAAAGGATGGTCTCTGAGGGCGAACTCTGAACTCCTCCCTGCTCCTTGACATTGGCTGCAAGCTTTCTGACAGGTTTCCAATGCTCCAAGCAATTTATTGTTTATATCCATCACTAATCTTCTCTAGGCTTCCCCATTATCGGAAACCTCTGCAGTGGAACACCTCGCCCTCTGATGCACTGGCACCTGTGCTATCCTTGCCCCTGCCCTGGATTCAGCCCATTTGTACTTGGTGTCTCACCCCATGCAGATCCAGTTTCTAACTTATCGTCTCAGATATACACAATGTGCTTTGAGTGCAAGAATCTTCATCACTCTCTTCTAGGCACCTCCATTTCCTGGGCAGATTGCACATCTTACATAGCTGAAAAGTATATTGCCCAAGGGTAAGCTTGTGATGTGAGGGAGGGGATTTTAGTCCAGCTGCTGTGGCCATAGCCTCAGTGCTGGACTTCCCCAGTAAGGGGTTAGCTCCATGGGAATTGAGGCATGCCTGCCCCTCTCTGGTTAGCTGTTACTGCCTCTGGTTGTATGCAAATTTGTCCTTTAAGAAAGAGGGAAGTTTAGAAAGAAAAAGGTGTAAAGCCCATCTCCTCCTCAGAGATGAGGAGGAATTTCTTTAACCAGAGAGTGGTGAATCTGTGGAACTCTTTGCTGCGGAAGGCTGTGGAGGCCAGGTCATTGAGTGCCTTTAAGGCAGAGATACATAATCCTTATTAATAAGGGGATCAGGGGTTATGGGGAAAAGGCAGGGGAATGGGGATGAGAAAAATATCAGCCATGATTGAACAGTAGAGCAGACTCAATGGGCCAAGCGGCCTAATTCTGCTCCTATGTCTTATGGTCTTATTTGGTTGATGTCATTGCTGGTATGGGAGTGCAAGTAAGCTCTAAGGTTTGGGTATGGGTCTTGCAGCAATGTTGTGACAGTGAGGTGAAGTTCAGGTTTAAATGCTCAGAGAATCATAGAATACTTACTTGTAGAAGAGGCCATTTGCTCCATCGAGTCTGCACCGACTCTGTCAGAGGTGTGAAATCTTATAAATGATCTTTTTTTCTTACTTTGACATTGCCTTAAATGGTGATGACCATTCACAGAATCCCTTCCATGCAGAAGAGGCCATTCAGCCCATCAGATCAGCATTTACCCTCCTAAAAAGCACCCTAGCTAGGCCCAATCCCCAATCCTAACCCCATAACCCCACGTATTGAACACGGCCATTCTGACTAACCTACACATCTTTGGATGTGGGAGGAAACGCAGCATCCAGAGGAAATCTTCGCAGACATGGGGAAAATGTGCAAACTTCACACAGGCAGTGATCCAATCTGGGAACTGAATCCAGCTCCCTAGTCCTGTGAGGCAGCATTGCTAACTATTGTGCCACCTTCGCCCTTTCCCCGCCCTATCCCTATGTAATCCCATACATTTCCCATGGCCAATCCATCTTGGGACACTAAGGGGCAATTTAGCATGGCCAATCCACCTAACCTGCACATCTCTGGACTGTGGAGGGAAACTGGATTACCTCTATCCATGCAGGCATGAAGAGAATGTGCAAACTCTGCGCAGAACCAAGGCTGGAATTGAACCCAGGTCCCTGGCGCTGTGAGGCAACAGTGCTCACCACTGTGCCGGCATGTCACAATCATATACTGATTGAAAGAAATTATGGAAGGTGAACAACAGGGGGAGTGCTGATCTGAGTAGATTGTGAGGCGAATGTTGCAGCTGGTAAGATATGGCATTTAAAGATGCAATCATTGGCCTCATTCACTCACATGAGATCATTGAATTTCTTGCAGTAATGGGCTCTGGGGAGCTTGACTCCTCACATTAGAATCCCACTACCTTTTGAGTTTGGTCTGCAGGGACAACTGACCCCCTTAGTGAATGCAGAACAATGCTCCTCCTTTCCACCTTCACCACCAATGCTTTTAGTGCAGTGTTCATAAACCATAGAGCCCACTCATAAGAACATAAGAAATAGGAGCAGGAGTAGGCCATCTGGCCCTTCGAGCCTGCCCCGCCATTCAATAAGATCATGGCTGATCTGTCGTGGCTCAGTTCCACTTTCCCGCCCTCTCCCCATAACCCTTAATCCCCTCTCTTATCAAAAACCCATCAACCCGCTTCTTAAAAATATTTAGCGAGGCAGCCTCCACCACTTCAACGGGCAGAGAATTCCAGAGATTCACCACCCTTTCAGTGAAGAAGTTCCTCCTCAACTCCGTTCTAAACCGCCCCCCCTTTATCTTGAGGCTGTGCCCCCTACTGTCTTTTTTGAGTGGGAAGAGTCTCTCCACCTCTATCCTATCCATCCCATTCATCATCTTATACGTCTCAATGAGATCTCCCCTCATTCTTCTAAACTCTAACGAGTACAAGCCTAGTTTATTCAGCCTCTCCTCATAGCTCAACCCCCTCAACTCCGGTATCAGCCTAGTAAACCTCCTCTGCACTCCCTCCAAGGCCAAAATATCTTTGTGCAGGTGCGGCACCCAAAACTGCACACAGTACTCCAGCTGCGGCCTCACCAATGCCCTATACAGCTGCAGCAAGACCTCCCTACTTTTATATTCAATCCCCCTCGCTGTGAAGGCCAGCATCCCATTCGCCTTCCTGACCACCTGCTGCACCTGCAAGCTGGGTTTTTGCGACTCATGCACAAGGACCCCGAGGTCCCTCTGCACCGTCGCCTGCTGCAGTTTTTCGCCACGTAAGTAATAGTCCTTCCTACCATTCTTCCTACCAAAGTGGACCACCTCGCACTTGCCAACATTAAATTCCATTTGCCATTTCCTGGCCCATTCGCCCAGCCTATCTAGATCCTTCTGCAGACTCTCCACACCCTCCGCACAATTTGCCATTCCCCCAATCTTGGTGTCATCAGCAAATTTCGACACCCTGCACTCGGTTCCCTCCTCCAGATCATCTATATAAATGGTAAAAAGCTGAGGCCCCAGCACCGACCCCTGGGGCACTCCACTAGTCACCATCCGCCAATCCGAATAGCACCCGTTGACCCCCACTCTCTGCCTCCTATTTGACAACCAATCCTCTATCCACGCTAACACCCTACCCCCAACTCCATGTCCCCGGACCTTCTGCAATAACCTCTTGTGAGGTACTTTGTCAAACGCCTTCTGAAAATCCAGAAAGACCACATCCACCGGCTCTCCTCTATCCACCGCCCTAGACACATCCTCATAGAACTCCAGTAAATTTGTCAGACACGACTTCCCTTTAATGAAACCGTGCTGCGTCTGCTCTATCAAGCAATTCCCTTCAAGATGCCTCGCAATTTCCTCCTTAATGTCGGATTCTAACATTTTACCTACCACAAACGTTAAACTAACCGGCCTATAATTCCCCGCCTTTTGCCTGGCACCCTTCTTAAACAACGGCGTAACATTAGCCGTTTCCCAATCATCCGGCACTTCCCCGGAATCCAGCGACGTCTGGAAAATAATCACCAAGGCATCCACTATAACCTCCGCCATTTCTTTCAGAGGGTGGTGGTTGATGGGAAATATTCAACCTGGAGTTCAGTTACAAGTGGTGTACCTCAAGGATCTGTTTTGGGGCCACTGCTGTTTGTCATTTTCATAAATGACCAATTGAGGGTATAGAAGGATGGATTAGTAAATTTGCTGACGACACCAAAGTTGAAGGAGTTGTAGACAGTGAGGATGGATGTTACAGTTTGCAGAAGGACATAGATAAGCTGCAGAGCTGGGCCGAGATGTGGCAGATGGAGTTTAATACGGAAAAGTGTGAGGTGATTCACCTTGGCAAGAGTTACAGGAGTACAGAATACAGGACCAATGGAAGGACTCTTAGTAGTGTTGACGAGCAGAGAGATCTCGGGGCACACGTGCATAGCTCCCCGAAAGTTGGCACCCAGGTTGATAAGGTCGTTAAGAAGGCATACGGTGTGCTAGCTCTCATCGGCAGAGGGATTGAATTCCGGAGCATGAGGTCATGTTACAACTGTATAAAACTGTGGTGCGGCCGCACTTGGAGCACTGCGCACAGCCCTGGCCGCCGCACTACAAGAAAGATGTGGAGGCACTGGAAAGGGTGCAGAGGAGGTCCAACAGGATGCCGCCTGGTATAGTGGGACGGTCCCATGAGGAAAGGCTGAGGGACCTGAGGCCATCCTCACCGGAGAGAAGAAGGTTACGAGGCGACCCGATTGAGGCACACAAGATGATCAAAGGACCGGACAGGGTGGACAGTGAGAGCCTCCCTCCCTGGATGGTGATGGCTAACACAAGGGGACACAGCTTTAAATTAAAGGGTGGTAATTATAGGACGGACGTCAGAGGTAGGTTCTTCACCCAGAGGGTAGGAAGGGCGCGGAATGCCCTGCCCGCAGCAGTTGTGGACTCGCCAAGTTTAAGGGCATTCATATAGTCAGTGGATAGGCATATGGATAACATTGGAATAGTTTAGATTAGAGGGTCATTAGATTGGTTCCACTGGTCGGCGCAACATCAACACTCTCACCTATCTAGGGCCATTCTTCACGGTTTTCCAGGTCTGATTCATTTCCAGCGCAACTCTCAACACTTACTCCAGTCACGTTGCACTTCCCCTTGAAGCAGTCTGGGGTAGCTCCAAGTGACAGTAGGAAGTTACCATCATGGCCCCCTGCTGATGCAACCAGCCAATGAACAAACTGCTCGTCACTGGCTGCACTTAGCAATCATTCGGATGAACATGCAGCCCATAGTTAGTGTGCTATCAAAGAACAAAGAATAGCACAGGACAGGAACAGGTCCCTCAGCCCACCCATCCTGCGCCGACACATGACACCTTTCTAAAGACCTTTTGCCTCTATGTTGTCTATATCCTTCTATTCCCTGCCTATTCATGTGACTGTCAAGATGCCTCTTAAACATTGCTACTGTATCTGCTTCTATCACCTCCTCTGCAGCACATTCCAGGCACTTACCACTTTCTGTTAAAAAAATTGCCTCTCACGTCTCCTTTAAACTTTCTCCTTTTTATCTTACAGCTATGTCCAAAAGTAATTGACATCTCTACCCTGTCTTCATTACATTGGACAGGCGAGAATTAAACACTGATCACAATCCTTGTGCATGTTTTGTGGGGTTATTCAACTTAGTTCCCATGTCTTGTTCTAGTTTGCACTTTGTTCACATACATCAGCAAATGTAATGTGTCATTTAGCTGCATATTTTAAGTTCACAAGAAAACTTATAAGATGCAGCTAAATAACACATTACATTCAAAGAGCAAAGAACAAAGAACAAAGAACAACACAGCACGGGAAACAGGCCCTTCGGCCCAACGAGCCCGCGCCGCCGTCCCATTGTCTCAGTGACCTATTCATGATTTTAGTCTACGCCTAATGTGCGAGGATCAGGGAGGTCCAATATAGGGACAATTTGTTACCCAATCAATCAGCCTAAAAGCGCATCTTTGGGATGTGGGAGGAAACCGGAGCACCCGGAGGAAACCCACGCAACCACGGGGAGAACGCGCAAACTCCCACAGACACAGGCCCAAATCCATGTGGCCGCACAGCAACAGAGATAGTCTCTGAGCTGTCATGTTGCCCTCGAGATGGTCCAGTTTAAGCACACTAACGACATGAAGCAACAGGCAACTCCCGAAGCAACATCCAAGAGCAGCCCACTACAACCTGCCGCATGCATGCCCCTTGCTGGTCAACAAGGTGGACTTAAATGCCTGTGGAGACAAAAAATTCATTATTAAACAGGCAAAGACTGTAACATCCCTGAGGCAAAAACGGAATCCCAAGCCTACAATGTTTAGTAAGGCCTGCTATATCCCCCTATATGTAGACCGCTCATGTGGCTGTCTAAGTGACTCTTAAACAACCCTAGCGTGCCTGCTTCCACCACCTTACTCGGCAGTGCATTCCACACCCCCACTACCCTTTGCGTGAAAAACTGCCCTCTAATATTTGTCTTATACCTAGCCCCCCTCATTTAAACTGGAAGTGATAATTTGTAACTAGAAGCTAGTTTTATTTAAAAATGTGTGAGATGTTAATTTCTTGATATATTTTATCAGATGGCTCATGGCTGTACCACATTTTCTAGCCCTCTAGGCAGTTTGGTTGCACAATAGTTAGCAATGCTGCCTCACAGGACTAGGGAGCTGGGTTCAATTCCCAGACTGGATCACTGCCTGTGTGAAGTTTGCACATTTTCCTCGTGTCAGCGAAGATTTCCTCTGGATGCTGCGTTTCCTCCCACATCCAAAGATGTGTAGGTTAGTTAGAATGGCCGTGTTCAATATGTGGGGTTATGGGGTTAGGATTGGGGATTGGGCCTAGGTAGGGTGCTTTTTAGGAGGGTAAATGCTGATCTGATGGGCTGAATGGCCTCTTCTGCATGGAAGGGATTCTGTGAATGGTCATCACCATTTAAGGCAATGTCAAAGTAAGAAAAAAAGATCATTTATAAGATTTCAGTCTTAATTTGACCATTTATAACAGCAAAGCTTGGTATAAACCTGAACAACCATACAGTTAGAAAGGTCTGTCAGAAGTATGTATTGCAGGAAAGGGAAGTGAAGTTTCCATATATCCCACAGCAGGAATTCTTATGGAGGAATTATTTCTGCAGGATAGACAATTTCTGACTAATCTGAGGCAGTGAAATTTCATCAGATGAGTGATCTGCCATCGATAAGGTTGAAGTAACTTTGATGAAGTTTCATTGCCAAGTCACAATAACCACTATTTTGACCTTAACAAGGAGAGAACGAGCCTCATGCCACCTGTTAGAAAACAAGCTCTTCCAAATCAAGCTGTAACAATTGGAAACTGGAGGCTATTGTCAGAGGAAACAACTGGTAACCAACATTTTGCACCTTCACAGTACAGCCTTTTCAGCTGGCAGGCGGGGAAGGAAGCAGACCGCAAGAGATAAATAAACTGAGTAACACAGAACATGCTGTTATCAAATGCTTTGGTCTGGAGAACAGAAGGGGTGACAAAAGAAAGCTGCTAATTTTAGCTTTGCAGTGGGACCAGAGAAAATCAACAGCTTGTTCAGCACACAGTTCACGGTCCAATCAGACTAATAAGGAGATCTGCCAATATTCTCATAATGTGAAAAATGACAAAATCAAAACACCCTTTCAATGGGTATGCAGGGAAGCAGGCAGACTAAAAGAGGTAAATAAGTGAAACAAAATATACAGATACTTCAGCCTTGGAAACTGTGGAGATGATAAAAGTTGAAAAAATAGAGTAATGCATTAACGACTTTAGTAAGTGAAATAACTCTTCAGAGACCACTATCCCTTCACCAGATTCCCTTTATTTACAAACTTACCTCCACTCCCAAGGGTGCTTCAGGTACAAAGTCAGAATTCAGAATGTCAGTGGACCTGACTGTGACATTAGTGTCCCTTTAAGGAAGGTCTTTTTTAAAACATGGTTTCTGCAGCTCACAGCTCCAGTAGTGTCATTGTTGTTGGGTTGATATAAAGAGTCCTTTTATTGCTATTTAAATGGTAAATGGGGTTATTTATGTTCACTCTGGGATTAGTTTTGCAATCTTGCATTGTTAGAAGAAAAGGTCGTATGTTTTGGGACAGTTTATTTTCTTTCCGGTGAGTTTAACGTTTCAGCTTTGGCAGTTCCGAGGCTGCAGTTATTAGTTGTAGCAGCAGCATCAAGCATCAAGCATCTCTCTGTCTCTGTCTCCCTGTTCTATTTGGAAATTCTGCTGATCATCTCAAAGCAACATTTTGCCTTCCAGAAGAAAGTGCAGGCTTCAAAAAGACTCGTTCCAGTCAAGTAAGATATTAATCTATGCTGTATTAAGCCTGTGAAAATAGTTTTGTCTATGAAAGGTTTTGGCCTGTTGGAACAACTTTAATATTCAATTAAGGGTTAATAGAATTCTACAATACAGAAGGAGGTCATTTGGCCCATCGAGTCTGTACCAGTCATAATCCTACCCAGCCCTATTCCCACAATCCCATGCATTTGCCCTGCTAATTCCCCTGACACTAAGGGGTAATTTAGTAGGGCCAATCAACCTAACCCCACACATCTTTGGACTATGGGAGGAAACCGGAGCACCCGGAGGAAACCCATGCAGACACAGGGAGAATGTGCAAATTCTGAGGCCGGAATTGAACCTGGGACCCTGGCGCTGTGAGGCAGCAGTGCTAATCACTGTGCCACTGTACCACCCATTCTAATTATAGGATCATAGAATTCTATGATTCTATATTTACCTCAATCAGGGAGTTCATACTTCAAGAGGCCAACGTCATGGGCCTTGCTGAGATTATTACAGTAAATGTCTTTTTTTCCAAGTGATGCTGATTACAATACCTCACTAATAATGAACTAGAATCCACTATGCTAATAATGATAGGAAGCTATACATCAGACCACCTGTACTACTCGATTTGAGAGTATAGTTTTCGGTTCAGAAGTGCCACAAACGATATTTTACTAAAATTGACCCTTTATTCAGACTTCAGACTGCCAGTCCATCAAACCCCCACCAGTACTAGCTCAATGATAAAATCAACCGCACCACTACAGCAGAGTGAACCACGAATGCAAGGAAACTCAAAAACAATGATTTCAATAACAAAGAACTAAGAAAATTACAGCACAGGAACAGGCCCTTCGGCCCTCCAAGCCTGCATCAACCATGCTGCCCAACTTAACTAAACCCCCTACCCTCCTGGGCACCATATCCCTCTATTCCCAACCTATTCATGTATTTGTCAAGATGCCCCTTAAAAGGCAGTACCGTATCTGATTCTGCTACCTCCCCCGGCAACGAGTTCCAGGCACCCACTACCCTCTGTGTAAAAAATCTGCCTCGTATATCTTCTTTAAACCTTGCCCATCACATCTTAAACCTATGCCCCCTAGTAAGTCACTCTTCCACCCTGGGAAAAAGCTTCAGACTATCCAGTCTGTCCATGCCTCTATAATTTTGTAGACTTCTATCAGGTTGCCCCTCAACCTTCTTCGTTCCACTGAGAACAAACCAAATTTCTCTGACCTCTCCTCGTAGCTGATGCCTTCCACACCAGGCAACATCCTGGTAAATATTTCCTGTACCTTTCCAAAGCCTCCACATTTTTCTGGTAGTTTGGCGAACAGAATTGACCATTATATTTCAAGTGCGGCTAAACTAAGGTTCTAAAAAGTCACAACATGACTTGTCAATTTTTAAACTCAGTTCCCAGCTGATGAAGGCAAGCATGCCTTATGCCTTCTTTACCACCTTCTCCACCTGCGTTGCTACTTTCAGTGACCTGTGTACCTGTACACCCAGATCCCTTTGCCTATCAAAACTCTTAAATGTTCTGCCATTCACTGTATATTTTCTACCTGAATTAGACCTTCAAAAATGCACCACCTCACATTTGTCCGGATTAAACTCCAAATGCCACTTCTCCGCCCAAGTCTCCAACTGATCTATATTCTCTGTATCCTCTGATGGTTTTTATTGTTATCTGAAAATCCACCAACCTTTGTGTCATCTGCAAACTTACTAATCATGATCATCCTTCAAATCCAGATATGCCGTGGTGGGATTCGAACTCTTGTGCCCAGAGCATTACCCTGGGTCTCTGGGTTACTAGCCCAGTGACAATTTTCCAGAGAAGAAGCTGTAAGAAATAACCTTTTGCTTCTGATCAGAACTGATCTGTTACCTGCACATCAGAAACAAGCTCATCCAGGTATAATAGCTTCTTCAAACTAAATTCTCCCATAATAGAAAATCAAAATGATAAAAAAATTACCTGATTTGAGACTTGTTTTCTTTTGAACAGTAAAGTATTCTGCAATCAAAGGCAAATTATATTTTAGCAGAAATTTCACTAAGAAATAAAAGAGTTCAATGCATCAATGCAAAATCATACAAGTAATTTTTCCCTCAAAGCATTTTTGAGTGGTTTCTTATGGAGATTCACTGTTCAAGCAAAGTCATTTTATCTACTTCCAGAAGGGACTTTTCAGTGTTATCACTATTTAGAACTATCTACATTATCTTCATTTTTGATTTGTTGTCTTTTCACTTCAAGGAGGTGATTTTGTGCCCATGTTCTCAATGAGTGCAGTGACATGGGCGCAAAATTTCGTGAGAATCAGAAGCTAAGATTCTTACCGGCAAGGTCTTGTTTTCCGATTTTCCTATCCCTCACCGGTGATGTAATGAGGGGCATGAATATCATTTCAATAAATTTTAATAAATTTAAATACAATTAAAGGACCCCCCCCTCACTGAATATTCATACTGACATAATGAGGTTTAAAACAGATATTTAAAGAATTGTAGCAGTTTAGGGGAACTTACCAGGTAAGTATTATCCCCTGGCAGAGAAGGACATGCCCTGGTAGTGCCAGGATGCCATTGCCAGGATGGCATTGCCAGGGCGGGCCCTCTGGGAATCCCATTGTAGTGGCAGTTAGGGAGTTCCCCTTATGTGTGTTGAAGGAGGAGTTGCCTTGATACCTGTGTGTGTAGGGATTGGAGGGGTGGAGAAGGGTCCGATCTTTACTGGGGGGAAGGGAAGTCCCCCATGTCAAGGGGGCAGGGGGCGAGGAAGAGATTATTTCAAACACAGATTGGGAGTGCACTTTAAAGATGGCACCCAGATCTCTGTAGAGCCAGTGTTGCTGGCTCCATCAGGCTCTAGCAGCTTGGTGGCACAGCACAGAGATTTGCACTAATATCTCACAGTGCCAGGGTTCCGGTTTCCATTCCAGCCTTGGGTGACTGCCTGTGTGAAGTTTGCACATTCTCCCCATGTCTGTGTGGGTTTGCTCTGGTTTCCTCCTACAGTCCAAAGCTATGCAGATTAGTTGCAATGGCATGCTAAATTGTCCATTATTGTCCAAAAATGTGCAAGTTAGATGAAATGGGATAGTAAATGTGTGGGGTTACAGGGTTAGAGTGGGGAAAGCGTCTGGGTAAAATACTCTGTCAGAGGGTTGGTGCAGCCTTGAAGGGCTGAATGGCCTCCTTCTGCACTGTAGGGATATGATTCACCCTGCCAGAGTGATAGTGGAAACCATGCCCCCAGATTCTCTGTGCAGTTGGAGAAGTACATGCCGGTTCCTGCGCAATAAAACCAGACTCATTTCTCTGTCACCAGAAGGTTTGAGAACACCACTTGTATCAGACAATCTCACCCACTAAGAGAGCATTAACAACTGTTGTTCCCAATGTATCGATGAAGCTGATGAAAGCTTGAGGCATCTGGTTATGATTTCTGTCAAACAGAACAATAATAGTTGGTGACTCACAAAAAAAAGTAAAGCATTTTACACAATGCTGTGAAGAATTATGAGATGGTTAGTAAATATCATGTGGATTTTAAACAGTGCTGCTAGTGAATTAATTAGGTGCCGTTTCTGTGAGAATATCTGTAGTAAAATTTTACATTCATTAAAACTTATTCACACAATTTTCATTGGTAGGTCATGTTGCATTGACTTTGCATAATTTAACATTTTCTGTTCATTTAAATGTGAAAGCATTTAAGTGGATTCAATATTATTAGCTTCAGATAGATGGAAAGTAATTCATTCTGTCCCTGATTATATTTTGCTTGACTGAATCTACAGTTTAAATACAGTTTACTTGTTTCTGATTGCCTTCTAAAACATGGCATGATGCATTAGAATGCACTTACCTTTTCCCTGTCAAAGTGGCTGCAACCTGTTATTTTGGTGTTTAAGATCACAGTTCTGATTGTATGTTTTGCATGGGCTGTGTGGAATTGGAAAATCAAGCAATTCAGGAGGACACTGTGAAATGATTTATGTTAGTCAAAAGCAATTTAAAAATATGAGAAGTGTACTGTTGAATTTCATAGAGCTGATAGCTTAGGGCAATCTATGTAGACTAAATTGGCAAGAATTTCCTTCAGCATTCTCCCAATCAACTTCCAAAGCTTCAGTGAAAGATCATTTGAGAACATGCTTAACCGGGATTTCTGCCAAAGTTACGACAGCCAATAGAGGAAATAATCCACAGTTGTTAGCACTGCTGCCTCACAGCGTTAGGGATCCGGGTTCAATAGGTCTTAGGTTAATCTGTGGAGTTTGCACGTTCTCTCCTTGTCTGCATGGGTTTCCTCCAGGTGCTCCGGTTCCCTCCCAGAGTCCAAAGATATGTGGGTTAGGTTGATTGGCCATGATAAATTACCCCTTAGTGTCAGGGAATTAACAGGGTAAATATGTGGAGTTACGGGGATAGGGCCTGGAGGGGATTGTTATCAATGCAGGATTAATGGGCCAAATGGCCTCCTTCTGCATTGTAGGGATTCCATGACAGTGGGGCAGATAGCTGTCTCAGTCAATGCCTGAAGTCCAGCTTTGATGACTTGGTTGCAGTGCAGTGCCGCAAGACATTCAATAACCTCACACAAGCAGTCAAGGTTAAAGAATGCATCTTCACATGTCATCTCCTTATAACTGAATCATTAGTTTCCCACACTGCCCCTTGTAACTTACCTACACACAATCTCTATCAACCATGACTCATACTTCATATTTGGGTTTTACTTCACCCTCACTTATTTAACATTATTGCAAGCCTCAAACCCACATCCCACAGATGGACACATTATCAATTATTCAACCATGACAGGCACAACACTGAAAAGAGATTTCACCACACTCACTGACATATCCCTTTCTCTCTTATAGGACAAAGTGGCAGATGTCCACTGGGGACAACAAATAACCAGCAGAGGTTAGGCATGGCTGCATGTGTTTACCCCAGTGAAGGAGATGGTGGTTCCCATCAATACAGTGGTAATGAATGAGACGAAGACCGGCAGTGGGCTGAAAGAAATTGATGACAGTTGGCTGATACTTAATCCACCTCATACCCACTCCTCCCTCTCTGCAATCTCTTTGGGTATACTGCTTGCAGATGATACAAGCATGCACATTTGGTGTCCTCACCTCCTCCCCACTACAACCCTACTTTTGACCATTTTCCTCTCAGATATGTTGTGTAAAGTTGCACTTTCACAGACTTCATTAATGAACAGAAAAAGTATTTATTAATAAAAACTGTACAGCAGCTTCATGGCTGTAATTAGTTCCCAAAATGTCTCTTCCTCAGACACTCCCACCATGAGATGATTCCACATTCTGAGTCCTGATTGGTCACAAAGGCCATGTGACCCTTACTCTGCTGTGTTGCCCTTAAAGGGACAATCAACACAAACTGTCACCTGGTCAGTCAGTGGTGCAGGAGCAAGATGAAGGATAAGAAGAAATTGATGATGAAATAGTACTTTGCCTCCATCTCACACCCACCAGCTCAGATACTAAGATTGCAAGTACTTTAATGGGTAGCTTAATGTTAGCATATGTATGTGGTGAGTAAGCCAGGGCAGGGGGGAATGGGTAATACATGTGCCAGTTTTCTAAGAGCAAGATCACATACGTGTTCTGTGGTAGAGGACACAAGATGAGGGTATTTATGGAGCAACATACTGAAAGTTCTGATGGCTATGGTGTATTGGTAGGTCCACCTGAAAGCCTGCAGTCACTGTCAAGGAGCATGGAGAGAGATAGGAGCATGGTTTTGTGTAGAACTTCAGACCTATCAATTCCAGCATGGAATTAGTGGCTAACTCCATGATCACACTTTTGGAGTCAAACATGATGCAGTGTTTGAAGGTGAATGTCTCGGCTTCTATTGTAGAAGCCAGCTTTATGTTTGAGTCTGACAATGGGAGCTCAGTTTAAAGTCTGCAAACTCCATTTACATTATGAACAGTCAGTGTACTGAATAATCTCTGCTGATAAAGTTTATTTATTAATTTGTTTATTAGTGTCAGCAGCAGGCTTACATCAACACTGTAATGAGGTTACTGTGAAAATCCCCTAGTCGCCACACTCTGGCACCTGTTCGGGTACACTGAGTGAGAGGTTAGCATGGCCAATGACCTAACCAGTACATCTTTCGGACTGTGGGAGGAAACACGCGGAAGAAATCCATGCAGACACAGGGTAAAAGTGCAGACTCCGCACAACATGACCCAAGCTGGGAATTGAACCCAGGTCCCTGCCACTGTGAGGCAGCAGTGCTAACCACTGTGCTGCCCAGATACCAGTGTTCAAAGGGGCTTGAAGGGCAGAGCCCAGTAAGCTGTCCTCCAACAGATACCCAGCATTGCTGAGGAACTGTCCTGAGAAAGTGGCTCTGTGGAGCATGAATCTTCTCTCAGGATGACAGCATCCATGCTCCCACTGCTGTCCATCTACCAGTGCCTCTGCTGTTGCCTGTTACACAGTCAGCCCAGATTGCTGCTGCCCATACTGAGATGGGGTAGTGCTTGGTCCAGTGCTGCTCAAGGGCATTCTCTAGGGCAATGGCTCCCTAAGTGGAGTAAATGGCCATCACCACCAGTTTCAACAGGGGAGAATAGGATTTATGAATTTCTAGCAGTTTTCAATGGTGGTAAAATGTAGAGCAATGCTAAATTCCTCAGAAATTATGAAGTATTATTAAGTGACTTACTCCATGATTTCCCCTTTCTTTCGTACTGTTCAGGGGATCCTATGTCAAAAGTGTGCTATTGAAATTTTACAAGACTCCAAGAGAAATTCAGGTCACAGCTAAAAGGGCATCTCCCCACTTAACAGGGAACTTGCAGTTTCTTTGTATTTTCTAAGAAATTAGTTGGACGTGCCTACTAAACTGTATTGTGTAAAAGGAATCTATGCGAGTATTTATGGATCAAAATTGGCACCTCTAATGTGGTTTCTCTTCAAGTCTGTTTTGTGTTTATTTTGGTCTGATTCAACTCTATTACAAATAGTGCACTTCATATCTGTCACTAAGAACATGTTCCTGTGAAAAATGCCTGCACCAGACAAGAAGATAATAATGGGATAGAAAACAGACTGAGGAAACGATCCAAGGCCATTGAGGGGGGAAAGAATTTACTTTTATGTGAATTGAAATCTTTCAAAACAACAGATAAAATGCTCCAAAACAAGAAAAAAGAAGACAAGGTATCTAAGAATACAATTGGAACATCATAGAGTCATAGAATGTCTATAATTCAGCCCATTAGCGTCAATGGTGGCCCTCTGGGAGATCAAGTCTGCTCAGCCCACACCCTCATTTTCCCCCAGTGGCCCTGAAGATGTTTTCTTTTGAAAGCCAAAGTTGAAGCTGCCTCTGGCATACGCTCAGGCGTGCATTCCAGATCCTAACCCAACAGAAAAATCAACAGAAAAGGCCTAGAATGTTCTGGAAGATGCAAAATAATGTTGTAATTTGGAAAGTGACTAAAATTCATGCAGCCTAGGTTGCCCATAAGGCTAGTGAGCAGGCTGCATGAGTAGCCCTCTATTATGTCCGTGGGCCGCATGAGTGATTTGCATTAACTGTGAACCCCATGAATAAAACTAAATGCATTTAATACAAGTCAAATATTTCATTATCAGTTACAGAACATGTTTAAATAAACATTCATAAACATTCATACGTAAATGGAACTGTCATCAACTTCAAGTTGCAAAAACAAATGTAATATTTATATTTAAATACATTTAATACACACCAAATCTTTTATAACCAGTTAAACTCTACTATATTATTACCAAAGTGCTTTAATTCTGACCTGCTTTTGCATTTTCTGTGATCATTTAACATTGAGTCCAATTGGTTACCTGTTTGTATTATTGTTCCCTCGTCTGAGAACTAACACTTAACCACTCAAAGAGGGATACCTCACCTCATAATCTACAAAAAGTGAGTGTGAAGTGGTACAGTCTGCGCTTCAGCAACTTTTAGTGGTTAAATCAAAATAACTCCCTGACATTCTCTCCAAAGTCAACAAGTAACAATTTATTTATCTAACAGTGAACAAATTAATTAAACAATTGACAAACCAAATGAAACATGAATTTTAGTCACTCTCTAAATTACAGCCTGGCTTTGCCTTTTCTGGAATATTCTGGGCCTTTTCTGTTGATTTTCCTGTTTATGTCAAATTTCTTTCCTCTTTGGTATCTTTTCTATCGAGATGGTGCTTTCCCTTAAGACATAAATGAAGCTGTGAGAGTTAACACCTCTCTCTCTCTAAAGCTGAACTAACTGGCAGATGGCAATTGCTTTCCTCCTCTGGTGCACTTCCCCCTTCCTTTTATATTTGTGATGATATATCACTATTCCCCACAATATAATTGGTCCTGGGTTGCCAAAACTATAAAATTTAAATTTAATAGGCTCTTGGTATCCAAGTGCCTAATTCAAATTGATTGGCTGAATTTAAAAATATTCAAAAGCCTAAAAAGCCTGGAAGCCTGTTACAAAGGCAACCCTGCTGTTTAGCTTTCCAATACAAATGTTTCATTCTGGGACCCCATATGCACCTACATTTTTCAAATTTTCCAAGCACAGAAAAAGCACCACCTTTTAGCAAACAATTTTACAAATGTCAAATTTGCAGCATTATCCACATATTATTATTCAGTGCAATAATGTAAAGTTAGATCTGGAGTCATGTTCCATATCTATAGTAATTTGACCCATAACAACTAAGTCTGATCCTACACATACCTCCTGTATTTGGCTATTCCTCTTCCTGGCTTTGTAGTCTATAGTGTAGGTGGACACATTCCTTTTCTGCTTCTTCTTTAGACCTCAGCAGCATGCAGTGTGCCCTGCTGTCAGCGTGTCTGCTGTCACTCCTAGCAATGCATTGATGTTAATCCAAGGCAGTGATCCAGACCTGGAGGGTAGCAGCGCTGTTCCTCCGTGGACAAGTCTCAATGGGCCACACTCATAGAATCATAGAATCCCACAGTGCTGAAGTCGGTCATTCGGCCCATCGAGGTCTGCATTGACTGCATTCTCACCCAGGCCCTATCCCCGCAACCCATGTATATACCCTAGCCGGTCCCCTTGACACTATGGGGCAATTTCAATCCACCTAACCAGCACCATGGGAGAAAACCAGAGCACCTGGAGGAAACCCAAGCAGACACGGGGAGAACATACAGATGCCTCACAGACAGTGAACTAAGCTGGGAATCAAATCCGGGTCCCTGACGCTGTTAGGCAACAGTGCTAACCACTTTGCCACCGTGCCGCCCCTGATAGGCCTTATGTAACCCATGGGCTACTTGTTTCCCACCACTGTCCTAACCGCTAACCATGTAAGAAACATTTTTCCTCGGGTAATTTGGTATCCTTTGGTTCTCAATCCTTCAGTCTTCGGGAACAGTTTCTCCCAATCAACTCTGTGTAGACCTCTCATGATCTTGAACCTTCCCTAAGGAAAGCATCCCCAGCTTCTCCAGTCCATCGTCGTAATTCAAGATCTTCATCCCTGGAACCATTCTTTCAATTTTTTTGTGTCCTTTCTAAAGCTCTGACCTCCTTGCTTTTGTATTCCGGGCTCAGGCGTGCAGAGTCAGGACATTCCTTGGCTCCACATGTTCAAGCCGGGAGAAAGTACCCTGGAAGTTGGAATGTTTACTCTGGGGTGGTGGGCTTCCCTCGGAGTTGGGTGGGCCAAAAGCGGAGGCTGTTGTGTGCAGAGGCAGTCTGGGCAGAGAGCCTGTCTTAGTCCCCTGGCACTTCATTAAGGTAACTAATAAATAAGTATGACAAAAACATCCTGCTAGCCCTCATCCCCCACATGCCCCTTCCATGCCAACCCGTGTCTTCCACCCACACTCATAAAACCCCATATCCCCATGCTACTATATGCCCTTCACCACCCCCTCCCCCCTTCATGGTCCCTCATAACCCTTGGGTTAGCCCATATCACCACTCAAACCCCTGGTCTTTATATCCCCATGCCAACCTCGTACCCATGCCCGCAGCCACTACCCTTTGTCCTTACCCTCTCCGTACCAACTCACCTGCAATTCACTATGGGAAAGCACTGGAAGTCTCCCAAAAAATTCTAAGTGTCGAAGTTTTGTGAAAACTGGAGTAATTCACACTGGTATTTCAGCGAGACATTCAAAGTGAATCTCCCACACTCTGTACAGTGCAGAGGTCACTAGCATGTATATCATTAAAAATCAGGGGCTGGGGCATATTCCTGCTGGAGGGGCTGGCAGCATAGCACTGAGCAGGCCATTGCGCACGCGCTGATCTGTCACCACTAAAACCAGCATATGCGCAGTAGCCCCACACTGCCAGCTTCCTGATTACTGACCAACTCAGTCGCTGACCAGCCCCGTGACCCTGCACTGCCAGCCCTCCATTCCCCCACGGCCTGATTGCTGGCTCCTGATTGGGCCACAGGTTGGTCGGTAGGACTGCTGAGGAACAGTGGAGGATCTTTAAGGAGATCTTTCTTGGTGCTCAGCAGAAATTTATTCCGATGGTAAAGCAGGATCGTAGGAGAAGGGATAATCAGCTGTGGTTAACGAAGGAAATAAAGGAGAGTATTAAATTAAAAGCTGATGCGTTTAGAGTGGCTAAAAGTAGTGGGCAAGTAGAGGATTGGGGGAGGTTTAAAAATCAACAAAGAATGACGAAGAAGTTGATAAAGAAAGGAAGGATAGACTATGAAGCTAAACTAGCACTAAATATAAAAAAGGACAGTAAGAGTTTTTATAAATATATAAAGAGGAGGAGGCTGGCTAGGGTAAATGTTGGACCCTTAGAGGATTAGAAGGGTGGGATTTATTGGTGGGGGATGAGGAAATGGCTAAGGCCTTAAATAAGTTTTTTGCCTCAGTCTTCACGGAGGAGGACGCAAATAGTTTGCCGGGTATTAAAGATAGGAAGATGGTAGGAGTTGAGGGCCTGAATACGATTACTGTCCCTAGAGAGGTAGTGCTTGATCGACTAGCGGGGCTGATGGTGGACAAGTCCCCAGGACCGGATGGAATGCATCCCAGGGTTCTGAAGGAAATGGCGGAGGTGATAATGGATGCCTTAGGGATTATTTTCCAAACCTCGCTGGATTCCGGGGAAGTGCTGGAAGATTGGAAAACGGCTAATGTTATGCTGCTGTTTAAAAAGGGTAGCAGGCAAAAGGCAGGGAATTATAGGCCGGTTAGTTTAACGTCTGTTGTAGGAAAAATACTGGAATCCGTTATCAAAGAAGAAATAGCGAGGCACCTTGAGAAGAATTGTTTGATAGGGCAGACGCAGCACGGATTCATTAAGGGGAAGTCGTGTCTGACGAATTTATTGGAATTCTATGAGGATGTGACTAGTACAATGGACGGAGGGGAACCGGTGGTTGTGGTGTTTCTCGATTTTCAGAAGGCGTTTGATAAGGTGCTGCACAAAAGGTTGTTACAGAAGGTTAGGGGGCATGGAGTTGGGGGTAGGGTGTTAGCGTGGATAGAGGATTGGCTGTCAAATAGGAGGCAGAGAGTAGGTGTCAATGGGTGCTATTTGGATTGGCGGTTGGTGACTAGTGGAGTGCCCCAGGGATTGGTGCTGGGGCCTCAGCTATTTACCATTTATATAGATGATCTGGAGGAGGGAGCTGAGTGTAGGGTGATGAAATTTGCTGATGACACAAAGATAAGTGGAACAGCAAATTGTGTGGAGGGTGTAGAAAGTCTGCAGACGAATCTAGATAGGCTAAGCGAGTGGGTGAGGACCTGGCAGATGGAATACAATGTTGGCAAGTGTGAGGTTATCCACTTTGGCAGGAATAATAGTAGGAGGGATTACTATTTAAAGGGCGAAAAGCTGCAGCATGCTACGGTGCAGAGGGACCTGGGGGTCCTTGTGCATGAGTCGCAAAAACCCAGCCTGCAGGTGCAGCAGGTGGTCAGGAAGGCAAATGGGATGCTGGCCTTCATAGCGAGGGGGATAGAATATAAAAGTAGGGAGATCTTGCTGCAACTGTACAGGGCACTGGTGAGGCCGCAGCTGGAGTACTGTGTGCAGTTTTGGTCGCCGCACTTGTGCAAGGATATTTTGGCCTTGGAGGGAGTGCAGAGGAGGTTCACTAGGCTGATACCAGAGATGATGGGGTTGAACTATGAAGAGAGGCTGAATAGACTGGGCTTGTACTCGTTGGAGGGGGGATGAGGGGGGATCTTATTGAGACATATAAGATGATGAAAGGGATGGATAGGGTAGAGGTTGAGAGGTTCTTCCCGCTCAGAAAGGACAGCAGGACTAGAGGGCACAGCCTCAAGATAAGGGGGGTGCAGTTTAGAACAGAGTTGAGGAGGAACTTCTTCACTCAAAGGGTGGTGAATCTCTGGAATTCTCTGCCCGTTGAAGTGGTGGAGGCTACCTTGCTAAATATATTTAAGACACGGGTAGATGGGTTTTTGGTAGGTAAGGGGATTAAGGGTTATGGGGAGAAAGCGGGAAAGTGGAACTGAGCCACTTCAGATCAGCCATGATCTTATTGAATGGCGGGGCAGGCTCAAAGGGCTAGATGGCCTACTCCTGCTCCTATTTCTTATGTTCTTATGTTCTCCCCGACCATTCCCAAGCCAGTCCTGAGCCACCCCCATCTCCTGGCCCTCTTCCAGCCTGCCCCCCCAGTTCGCCACCCCTGCAGTCTCGACCCCCCCTCACTGCCCTGACACACCCCCCCCCAAGCAGGCTGATCCACTCCCCAGTCCTCCCTGATTATTGGCTTCTGTCCACCTCCGACCAATCCTATCTGCAGAGTGGCCCACCCCAATGATTGGCTCATCAGGCTCTGCCCCCATTTCAGTCCCAAGCCCGCTAAGTACATTTAAATTATATTGAAATGATCATTTAAATGGTCTTGGTGCCTCCCCAGCAATTTCTCCCTGGCATAGCTGATGCCACTGGAAATCTAGTGGTGGAGATGCTATCAAGGTGGGAATGCTAAAAATTAGTGCAGCAGGATGGCAGAATTGTCCCAGAGTCAATGCACTTATGCATCTATATTGAGATCACTATTTCTACTTCTCACTGATTTAAAAAAAAACATTGAAATTCCTTCAACCAATCTCTTATCAGAACAAGCATTTCTATTCTCTAACCATTTGGAACTGTCGATCAAACCTTTCACTCAGTAGGCACCCTACTGTGATAATGTTAGGTTGTAAGATCAGTCATGCAGCACAAATGATAACCCTCAGATTTGTTTTAACAGAGTGAAATATTAAGTATTCATTTTGTAAAATTTCACACATTTATTTAAAAAAACTCAAAGCCTAACAGAGTTAAATCTTTTGACAGCTTTATCTATTCTTTGACAGTTCCAATAAATTTATGCACCTTTTATTCACAATTAGATCTAAGTTTTACAATCTCAAAGAGCACCTGACATCTCCCAAAGGGTATCATACCTCTCCCAAAGGGCACCTTGCCTCTCTCGAAAACATCCTGGGACCATGGGATGCCTTACCCCTTAAAAATGCCAAAGGACCCCACAAGATTCAGATCTGTTCCTATCAGGATTTCAGACACCTACCTCTTCAAAATTATGAGTGGTGGCAGCTGCCTTTGTGAACCACTGATGTGCAATTTAGAACCTGCCTTTACTTTCCCCCTATGAAAATTGTGGAGGCCAGGTTCAAGAACTGGACTTGCAGATTTTAGCTTCCACTGGTATTTTTGTGCCGAAGGAGAGCCTTGCTCTCTGTGCAAAAATCAGATCTATGTTTCTATTTATGAAGCCCAGGATCCAGTGTGCCTTATCAACAGCTTTCTCAATCTGCTCTGTCACCTTCAATAATTTGTGCACATATCTGCAGCTCCCACTGCTCCTGCACCCACTTTAAAATTATAACCATTATTTATATTACCTCTCCTTGTACTTCCACCTAAAATGATTCACTTCACACTTCTCTACATTAAATTTCATTTGCCCTGTGTCCATCCATTGTAGCAACCGGTTTATGTCCTTTTGAATTATATCACCACCTTCCTTACAGTTCACAATACTTTCAAGTTATTGTCATCTGCAAATTTTGAAACTATGCTCTATAAACACAAATCTACATCATTAATTTAGATGAAGAAAGCAGTAGTCCTACTTCTGATCCCTGGGGCCCTCACTATATACCTCCCTCCAATCCAAGAAACAACCCCTTCCCTAACACTCCACATTCCCTGTCATTCACCCAGTGCTGTGTGCATACTGCCAGGATCCCTCTTATTCCATCACCTTTACCTTTGCTGACAAACTGTTATATGGCACTATATCAAATAATTTTTGGAAGTTAATACATACCACATCAACAACACTACCCTAATCAACCATCTCCATTAGCACATCAAAAATCTCAATTGAGCTAGTTAAATGAGATTTGCCTTCCACAAATCTATGTTGGCTTTCTTCAACTAATTCACATTTGTCTAAGTGGTGTTGATTTTCTCCTGGTTTCTTAAAGCTTTCTTACCATTGAGATTAAACTGTGGTTGTTGGTCTTATCTTTAAACCCATTTTTGAATAAAGGTGTAATATTTGCAATTCTCCATTTGTCTGCCCCATCTTTGTATCTAAGGAAGATTGACAGATTATGACCTGTGCCTTGGTAATTCCCATCTTTACTTTCCTCACATGTATTTTTTCTGGTTCTGGTACAGCAGATTTTTGAATAGCCCTCTTTAACAATGTTTTCCCCCATTCAACTATCTCCTGTCTGGCAGAATCTTCTCCTTTAGTAAGGACAGACAAACTATTGATTCAGTACCTTAGTCATGCCCTCTGTCTCTTTATCTATATTCCCTTTCTGGACCCTAATGGACCCCAATCCCAGCTTTTATATTCCATTTTACGTGAACTGCCTGTCTCTTTTCATACTTTCTCTTTGCTTATTTTTTCACTTCTCCTATGAAGTTTCTGTATTCAGTTTGGTTCTATCTGTATTATCTATCTGACTTCTGTCATGTGGACCTCTTTCGGCTCCATCTTACCTTCTATCTCCTTAGTCACCCGCGGAGTTCTGGCTTTGCTTGTCTTACCTTCCCCCCTTGTGAGAATGTTACTTGATTGAACCCAAAACATCTCCCCTTTAAAGACAGCTCTGCTACAGTTTTGCCTGGTTGTCTTTGATTCAAATTTGCCTAAGTCTTACCCATTCTCAGCTCACACAAATTGGCCCACCACCAATTAATTATGTTACTCTGGGTTGCTCTTTGTCTTTTATCCATAGTATCGGAAGATTTAGGCTGGCTATGATCACTGTCTCCTGAATGTTTCCATACTGACACCTAATCCATTTTTTCCCTCTCATTTCCCACAACCAATTCTAGCAATGCCTCTTTCTTGGATGGTCTGGAAACATACTGATGCAGAAAATCTTCTGAACACATTTCAAAAGTTCTTAACCCTCTCTGTCCTTTCTACTACTACTAGACTTCATTAGAATAATTAAAGTCCCCCATTATAACTACAATTTTTTTCAATTCTCTGCAATTTCTTTGTAAGTTTGTTCCTCTATATCTTTCCCACTAATTAGTGAACTATAGAATAATCCCAGTCATTTAGTGATATATCTTGTTTCCCTTAACTCAGTGGATCCAATCCTCCTCTCTATGGGGCATTATGAGTTTGATTTTCCAATGGTGTTGGGAATAGGACTGGCTGTTGCTGCACTGGATCCTCTTGTCTACAGGGTGGTTTCCAATTTTCAGAGGGCCTGCAGAGGGCTGGAAACAGCAAACTCACTTGCTGCCACTTAACAGCCCTCGAACAGAATGGGATTTTAAATCATTTCTCAGATGAAGCTGAATATTTTGATGTATGTTAACACAACAGGTGTCAGGTTCACCATAGGGCAAAAACAAGCTTGTAAAGGATCAACAGCTTCAGATCGAGCTCTGCCCCTTGACTTGGTATCATGGACATCGTGTACCTGTTTTGTCCTTCTGGTTCTGTGGTTAAAGGCAGCAGAAGTCCCCAACATGCCGCCGTCTGCCTTTTCTGCTGGCACCAGACCGGCAGCTCCCATTTCCTGGAGGTGCTGCCACCTTTAATTAGGTTCTGAGTTCGCCTCCTGCTCAATCAGGTTATTTACATTTAAAACTCCTATTAGCAGAATGATGCAGTTCAGATGTGGGGGTTAGGCCTGGAATTCATCCCAGTGTCAGGTTCATGACCCCTCTTTGAAAATCCGACCCCATCTATCTTCAACACTTTAATAAATGAATAGCGACAGCACTTCTCCTTTCTTTCCTTCCCTACCTTTCATGAACAGCTTGAATTCAGGAATATCTAGTACCCAGTCCTGCCTTTTCTGAGCATGGTGTCCATTATTGCCACAGCAAAGGGTGGCACAGTGGCACAGTGATTAGCACTGCTGTCTCACAGCACCAGAGAATTGGGTTTGACTCACAGCTTGGGCCACTGTCCGCGCAGAGTCTGCACATTCTCCCCGTGTCTGCATGGGCTTCCTCTAGGTGTTCCAGTTTCTTCCCACAATATGGTTAGGTGCATTGGCCATGCTAAATTCTCTCTCAGTGTACCTGAACAGGCACAAGGAGTATGGTGACTAGGGGATTTTTACAGTAACTTGATTGCAGTGTTAATGTAAAGCCTACTTGTGACACTAATAAATAAACTTAAAGCATCATATTCCCACTTGGTTATCTGCGACTGCAGCTCACCAACCTTATTTATCACATGAATCCTTTCTGTTATTTCTGCAGAATGATAAAGTTGGTCTGTTTTGCGTGTCATTGTTACACCAGGTAAAAGCTGTCTTTTTAACTTGGACGATTTCAAAGGACAAGTAATGCTAATACAGGATCACTTTTTAATGGCCACAACAGTCTTTTAATTGTGCTACCAGTTGAAAAGCGAAACTGCTTTATATCCTTTTGTAATTCATAGGCTACTATTATTGTACAATGATAAAGAACAACTGATCCCTTGGATGGACTACAATTCATCATTTTAAAAAAGACTTTGTTCATAAAACAAGATTAGATTGCAGCTTTGAAGTCACATCATGGTATGCACTGCTTCAAATATACATTACAATAGTTTATGTGTGTTTTTGGTGTTCTCTGTACTTACCTTGGTGACAACAGCTTCTGTCACAGTGGATATTGACTGTATGCATATTTTGTGCTGTTCCTCATTTTTGACAAAAAGGTGCCTCCACCATGTAGGGTCAAAAATCATAACATAATCAAGGGCAGAAGTCTGAGTAGTGTTGAGGAGCAGAAGGATCTTGGGGTCCAGGTCCACAGGACTCTTAAATGAGCCTCGCAGGTGGAGGAGGTGGTCAAGAAGGCGTATGGTGTACTGGCCTTCATTAATCGAGGGATTGAGTTTAGGAGTCGGGAGGTAATGCTGGAACTTTATAAGACCCTTGTCAGGCCTCATTTGGAGTATTGTGCGCAGTTCTGGTCGCCTCACTATAGGAAAGATGTAGAAGCTATTGAAAGGGTGCGGAGGAGATTTACAAGGATGTTGCCTGGACTGGGAGGCATGCCTTATGAAGTTAGGTTGAGGGAGCTGGGACTCTTTTCCCTGGAGAGACGAAGGTTGAGAGGCGACCTGATAGAAGTTTACAAAATGTTGAGAGGAATAGATAGGGTGGACTCTCAGAGGCTATTTCCCCGGTTTGAAATGGTCGCTACGAGAGGACACAGATTTAAGGTGCGGGGAGGGAGGTTCAGAAGTGATGTTAGGGGTAAGTTTTTCACTCAGAGGGTGGTGAGTGAATGGAATCGGCTGCCGTCAGTGGTGGTGGAGGCGAACTCGCTGGGGTCTTTTAAAAGACTTCTGGATGAGTATATGGGGTTTAATGAGATTGAGGGTTATAGATAGGTCTGTAGGTTGGTAGGTGATGTGATCGGCGCAACTTGTGGGCCGAAGGGCCTGTTTGTGCTGTAGTGTTCTATGTTCTATGTTCTATGTTCTATGTTCTATAATTACGCCAAGCCTCGTGATAAATAATTGTTTTCATTGCAATTCCTGTTTCAGTACACTCATGTTAATGAGACACATCACTCTCTGCCCTATCTTCCTGATGTTAAGCTGCAATATTAATCACAATCAGGAAGTCACTTGGCTCCCATTTTAAACCTTGCTGTGAATCCATACTCTTGGCATTGTCTGGCAACTTGCTGCACAGGCCATGATTCCCTTTCAAAGGAAAAACCACCAGTCCAACTATCCCAGCTATATGCTCACATAATTTAAACACATGTTCACCATCCTCCCTAGCCTATCCAACCCCAAAAGTGCATTCACATGAATAATCCCATTCTCTTATTGTTTTAAAGACTGTAATCAACTCTCTTTGTAGCTTTCTGTAAAGTGAAATAAAGCTTGTGAAGCTAAAAGTGCTGATTGATGTTGGCTTTTCTCTGAAACTTTACAATGATTTCAACATCATTTATTGTAGGAGAGAACAAGCACTCTAGTGGTGGCCTATAAGGCCTCATATGATCACTATATAATGTGATTCATTCATTCTCATTCTCTTTCCTTTTGCTATAGTCCCATGGTATTATCACAAGCCTTTAACGAACTTTATATTGCAACATGAAGCTCACTTTCCCACCAAAATGATATGCTCAGAACCTTGCATTGTATAGTGCTCCTATTATGTAAACTGAATAACATCTTCAAGATGTATTTAGGTTTGATTTTCTTTTTCTCATCCGAGATGTTTTTGAATCTTTGTATCACCTGTATTCCGGTAGCCTTTGTCGAAATCATTAACCAACATTGTAAGAGCAGTCCATTCGCAACCAGTCCCCACACAGAACCCCTACCATCAATGCCAACATTCAATCTACAAGATTATGCTGCAAGTATTTTACCCATTCCCAAGATCAAGCTTCACTGATCCCACAAGATTCTTGGTAGCCCATTGTACAGCATCTCCATAAGGTTTTTTTAAAATCCAGGTATATAATGCCACCTAGGCGTGCCAATCGAGTAACATCCTTAAAAAATTCTATCAGATTTGTATAACTCATTCTCTATTATGCTCACATAGGTAATGGCAAATGTTCCCTTTGCAAATTTCCTGCCATTCATGTCAAGCTAATGATTCTATAATTACCGGATTCTGCACTGTTCATTTGTCTGAAGATTGTCACCACACAGGTCTCCCTCCCTCCCTCCCAATATGACAAGGTTTTGGACTGTAGTGAACTGATAAATCTATGAACAAAGGGCTATCTGAGCACTGTTCCCAAGTCTTTGAATACCCTTGAGCGAATGTCATCAGGACCAGCAACTGATCTGTTCTGAGACCTCTGATTCTATCATACGACCAGGGCTAGGCTATTCAGTCCCTCCAACCTGTACCACCATTCAATAAGGATGATCTATGTCTTAACTTCATTCACCTGCCTTCTTCCTTTCAGATTAACACGGTTTTAAAGGTATTCCATTGGTAACTTCCCGCCTTGTAGAATTTCCTAATCAGACTCAAGTTATCTGTTACCTTTGCAAACCTAGCCCTCATGAACAAGTATTAAAATATTGATCAAGTTAAATCTAGTAAGATTGAGGTCATTGTTACCCAGCTAAACCCCCAAATAGAGATCCTGATCAAACGATGATCAGAGTTCTCCAGTCTTGCATGCCACGCTACGGCTGCCAGCGAGAACGGAAAACTTGTCACTTGACCAAATCTCCTTTCACAGCAGTGGGATTGGAGAATTCTAGCTGCAGACTAGGTTGGAGAATTCTGGCCAATATCCACACACATAGTGGGTAGAACATTGCTGAAAAAAGAAACCTGTCGAAGTTTTCATCTTGCACTCATCAGAACACTTTGCAAGAATACCAGTATAAGGTGAAAACAACAATTCATACTGTATGAGAAGAGAGTGTTGATTGTTTGGCAAATGGTCTCTGAACTACCATCAACTGGTGCATTTTCCATGGCAACAACTCTACCAATCTCTCCCTTTAATTCTTTCTCCTTTTTGCAATCTTTCTCTTTCATTTTCATCCGTCTCTCCCCTTCACTCCTCTTCCCTTCTTCTCCTTCATTCTTTCTGTCATTTTAATCCAACATTGTCCTTCTGCTATTCCCACATGTGATCCATTATGATTTGTAGATCCTGGAAGGTGACACAAGTCTTCTGTTCCATTAAATGTTAAAGCTTGTGCACTCAGAAAAATAGTTAAATATCCTCACCAATGGGAAGTTGGTGGAATGTGCTGAGTCAGAGAACTGTTCATGTTAACATGGTGCTGAGAGAAGTGAGGGTCAATGTGAAGGAGATACAAACACAAAACAAGCCAACAAAACAATACCAAAGCAAAAAGTCCTCTTCACCGTGTTAAAGAAACAGAAAATCCCACTCAATTTCTCATGTTTTGACATTTATAACAATTACAGCTCTGCAATATTCTTTTGCTTCTTTTTCAACATTGTCCAACAACATTTTTCACTTATTTTTCCCATCAACACCTCCCCTCATCATTCTCGGTTTTTGTTAGCACCACACAAATAGTCATAGACTCCCAAACTACATACTTAATGTGCCAACAAATGCCTGAGACATTTTGTCCGCATCAGTCACTTCGCCTAGGACTTATATTTATAGACATGTTCAAACATTCCTGGATACATAGGAGTCAACCTGATATTGCTGCAAAGTAGGTTCTTAAATGGAGGTACATTTGGGGCAGAGTCATCTGTAGACAACATCTGGATGGAATTGGTGGCTGCTGTTGAAATGTTGGCAACTGACGGTCCTCTATGAATCACAGGTACAGTTGGTGATCTGCAGTGTGAATTCACAGCAAGATTGGACTCCTATTCATGACAGCAAAATCTTTGAAAACTGTAAGTTTTCTGATTCTCTGGTGACACTCATTCCATTGAAATGGCAACTCAGACGACTGAACCAAATCCAGAGGACATCAAGCTGTTGGTAGTGCACACACATATAGCGACCAAGCGAAACTTAATATTTCCCACCCTACCTCGCAACATAATTTTGGTGAAAGATTAAGTAAACCCCTTTTAGTTTCTCAGCCTTCATTCTATCTTAGATCACTGGCCTCCTCCTTTGGTTATAAGATAAAATCACCATAGTCCCAGATGGCCATAGGCTGCTGTCTGCTTTGAGGGGGAGAGCTGAGTGATGGTGATAACCTGAGGATCACCACACCTCGGGTGTGGGGCAAGTGAGAAGGTGGACTTTCATGAATAACCTCAACCCAGTACGGGAATTGAACCTGTGAAACCGACCCTAAAGAGATGTGGATAGATTGGTGAATGAGCAGCAAGATGGAAGATGGATTATAATGTAGGGAAGTATGAAGTTATTTAGCTATTGAAGGCTATCACCTGTATCAATCTCACCACACTATCTGGCAATGACACACTTTGAAATGTCCAGAGACTCTGCCACAAAGCCTAGAACACAATCATGAAGATTTGCTGAGAGTCTGAGTATACACAATAAATAAATGCTACTACTGCAGAATCTGTTTATCCATCTCAGGTGTTTAATGCAGTACAAACATTGAAGAACATAGAGTGAAATATCCCTGTTGTCTCAGTGGCAACTGGTTTACCTACTGGACAGAGACTGCTGATGATATGTGTGTAGGAGCTAAAATTGGCTGTTGAAGAAGATGCTAGAGAAATTAATATTGTAATTAACAGAATCTGGGTGCTGAAAGGCCAAAGGGAAGAGGCATAGAAGGAGATTCAATAATGTTATGATGCCTGTGGAGAAGTCACATGAATACCATTCTAGGAAAAGGAGAAGTGGGATCAATTATAAGGCTAGTCTAATAGTCATGATGTCAGGTTCTGATTTCATTAAAACATCTACGGGGAAAGGACAGGTGAATGCAACATTGCCTGTTTCCCTAGTGATGGTGTGGGCTGTTGCCCAGGTTGAGTTTAAACTAGCAGGTGGTATTCTCAGTGCAAAGGAAGCATTGGTTGTTATTGATCAAAGAAGAGCTAGGTACCAACAAGCTAAAGCCAGTATTGTGCCGACTGGGAGCTAGCACTTTACCGGGGTGGCATAGTGACACAGTGGGCCCGATTTTACCATCGCGTTGAGCCCTTTCTCAGGCGTGAAAACTTGGTAAACTTGGGCGTGAGGCCATTAATGTAAGCTGCAGCCACGCAGATGCCCACTTTACCAAGGCCCGATAATGGTCGCAATCCAATTTGTGCCCAAAACAGGTGCAACAGGCGATTTAAATGTATTTACATGCATTTAAATTGAATTAATGAACTGCCCGCCCAACTTCACCAGCACTTCCCCCCTTTACCATCTTGTTTACGCAGTCTAGATTCGGCACGAAACAGACTAGCTCGGCAAAGGTCTGTTTCAGGCTCTTCCAGCTTCTGAAGGGGTAAGATTAGAGCTTCCAACGGCTGTCTGACTCAGATCGGTGGTGGAGGCTGGGGTAGGGTGGGGTTTGGGAGAGGAGGTGCAGGGGGCCGGTGGAGAGGCAGGCCAGATCATTCTCTGGTGGGGGAAGTGGGGTGGGGCGGGGGGAGGAGGAGGCGGATCAGATTTATCTCTAATGGTGGCGGGGGAGGGAGGACAGATCGTTCTCTGGTAGGGGGAGGGGGAGGAGGGCAGAGGGAGGCCAGGTTGTTGTCTGGTGGGGGGTGGGGAGAGGGGAGGAGAGCAGAGGGTAGCCAGGTTGTTGTCTGATGGGGGGAACGGGCGGAGGGAGGAAGGCAGAGGGTGGCCAGATTGTTGTCTGGTGGGGGGTAGGGGGGAGGAGGGCAGAGGGTGGCCAGATCGCTCTTTGGTTGGTGGGGGAGGGGAGGGGAGGAGGGAGGCCCAATCATTCTCTGGTGGGGGGGGAGACGAGGGGTGAGTGCAGGGGGGACTGCTGCCACTCTGCTGGTGATCAGTGGGGGGAAGTGGGGCAGAGAATCACGATCGGTCTGGGTAGTGGGGGGGTGGATAGATAAGGGGAACAATATGTTGTGGGGGTGGGGTGATGTCTGTATCATTTCTCCAACTCTGTGTACATTATTTTTGCTGGAGCTTTGAAAATGGACTTGTTTGTTATACACTTTCCAATCACAGAATTAATGTTACCATTTTTAACCTCATCTGTAATAGTTTCCATATTCTGAATCTGAGTTGTTAAAATATGAATGTTTAAAATATAATTTGAGTCTGTAGGGATTCACAATTTCTTTTTGATTTCTGTACTAAAAGTATTAAAATTGAGCTATTTTAATTCTCATTAAAAAAGTAACCAGGAGAGAAACACTGCAACTGTTTTCACTTGATAAAGAAAATCAATGCCTCTATTATCACATCTGACTGAAAAGCAGGAAGTGCTCCTGACTGTCCAGCCACAACAGCTGATCCCCAACTCCAGGGAATCACAAGCCTGGGATGTTAGGGACAGCGTGATTCCCGCAGGAGGGGGAGAGACAGCTCATTTAAATAAGTTGAATAGCATCTAACAAGTACTGCCTGCACCTGCAGGAAACTCTCTCACTGGGAGTAACACTTTGACTTTGAATGGAAAAATTGCAAAATTAAATTCTAACCTGTGACATTAGGAGATTCAAATACAGTTTTTCATTTAAATTTAAAAGCTAATGAAATTGGAATAAAACCACAAGATGCACAGATGTTGGTTCCTAATGCACTAGCTCATGTATCTTTCTAAGTGTCCTTAAGAATTATTCTAACTCAGTTTTAAGCTGCACCCTGT
Organism: Carcharhinus amblyrhynchos; assembly: GCF_965287045.1. NCBI lineage: Eukaryota > Metazoa > Chordata > Chondrichthyes > Carcharhiniformes > Carcharhinidae > Carcharhinus > Carcharhinus amblyrhynchos. The sequence continues at coordinate 42,859,386 of NC_137327.1, read as the reverse complement.
GACCCTGACATGTGAAGCATACAAGGGTGAAATAACAATTCTGCAATGAAAGGTTTCAATAGTATCCAGCTTGCATGGTCTCTAAAAGCTCCGTATAAATTCCAAACGTTCTTGAATTTATTGCTAAGGCTACTATTCATGAATGTTCTTTGCCTTCTCATTACCTGCACCATTCCAAGCACTGTTAGCAAGACTACATAGAATAATCCATCTCTGAGAATATGCTCAGTTAATATATTTGCCATAATACATTTGCATGGTTTGATTGGATTATTTCCCTGCAATGATTTAGAATTGATCTTGGAAATTACTTTATTCCAATAAATGTAAAGTGATAAATCCTTGCTTGGGATGAACACTCCATGTTCATATGGACAGGAATGAATGCACATTAACTATTAAAAGGTATTCTTTGGGGGTGGGAGATTGTTGACTTTTGCCCGACAGGAGTATGAAAGAGTCGCAGCAGCTGTGCTTCCCTTCCACAGCTAGGGTTAGGTGACCCGAGCCATTCATAGGGTGGGTCGCATTTGAATGAGATGCTGAGCTCTGGAATGGAATGGGCAATTCTGTTGCAGCTTGCTGGTTGTGGGATGGTGGGGGATTAGCTGGGTCATTTGCTGAGAAAGCTGGCAGACCTGGCAATAGCGATGGGGTCTAATCTCAGGTGGACTCAGGCACGCTTGGCCGCAGTGGACCTGGGAGAGCATTCCTGTTCTCCAGATACAACAAAAATTATAGAATCACAGAATCTACAGTGTAGAAGGAGGACATTCGACCCATTGAGTCTGCATCGACCACAATCCCACCCAGGGCCTATCCCCATAACCCCATGCATTTACGCTAGCTCGTCCCCTTGACATTAAGGGAGAATTTAGCATGGCCAATCCATCTAACCCGCCCATCTTTGGACTGGGGGAGGAAACTGGAGCACCAAGGGAAAACCCGCGCAGACATGGGGAGAATGTGTTAACTCCACACAGACAGTGACTCAAGCCAGGAATCAAACCAGGATCCCTGGCGCTGTGAGGCAGCAGTACCAACCACTGTGCCACCCCAAACAAAACTACCTCCTCCAAACGACTTCAAGTCCTTTTGTGAAGCACTACTAGAGATTGGGTTAGGCTGCTCACTGCTTGGTGCGAATGTTCAAAGCGTGCATGCTGCATAGTCTGCTGAGAACACTAATTTGTGGGTGTAAACAGCATGACATAAGACAACATAAGTTTTGCTGTTCGCCAGTTTACAGGTCAGTTTGAAAATACCAACTGACCTGTCTTGGGTGTCAATGTGTGGCCAAAGTCCCCTTCAATTGTCATCTGCCATGCTCATGAGAAACAGCCAACTGATGGCTGCAAATCATCCCTGATGAGTTTAGTTACCTTGGCAAAGATGCACTAAGAGCAAGAAGGAACTCTTAAAATGCCAACCTATTTAACTCCCATACACCATGTTAATTTCCATCCAATGGATTTTGCACTAAAAGTTCTCCTCCTCCTGGTAGATTTATAATTTCTAGCTTTGACAAAGGGTCATCTGGACTCGAAATATCAGCGTTTTTCTCTCCTTACAAATGCCAACAGACCTGCTGAGATTTTCCAGCATTTTCTCTTTTGGTTTCAGATTCCAGCAGCCGCAGTAATTTGCTTTTATACAATTTATAGTTGATGTGCACCATTAGTTTTATGAACACATTTTCAACTTATTCCAAGAATACTAATTTTGTGTTAGGTTTTTGTTGTTGGAAATTTTATTGAAGTTCATCCTTCCAGTTGTAGCATAGAGAGAAAATATTTGATTGGTTATTTTGAGTTGAGCAAACAACAAGATAGCATATTGGGAATGGGTAACCATTTAGAAAAGAACTTGTCTTCCGTGGGATGTGGGTGTCACTGGCTGGGCCAGCATTTGTTGCCCATCCCTAATTGCCCCTGATTTGAGTGTTTCAGTTGGCCACTTCAGAGGGCAGTTGAGAGTTGACCACATAGCTCAGGAGTCACATGTAGCCCAGACCAGGTAAGGAAGGCAGATTTCCTTTCCAAAAGGACAATTAGTGAACTAGATGGGTTTTTCCTACAATCAACAATGGTTTCATGGTCATCAGTAGATTCTTAATTCTGGATAATTTTTATCGAACTTAATTCCACTATCTGCCGTGGCCAGATTTGAACCTGGGTCCCCAGAACATCAGCTGAGTTCCCGGATTAATAGTTTAGCGATAACACCAACAATTATTACCAATAATTGGAAAGACATACACGTTAAGTAATATCTATGTATTGCACCCTTGATGAATCTGACCTTTAGAATACTAATTGCAACAAACCAGAGCAAAGTAACCCAATCCAAGCTGAACTTTTCAAAATGATTGAATGTGGGGAGAAGCATTAGACGGAGATGAGATTGACCTTAGAGAATCTTGGCTTCTGTGAAAAATCAATAAGAAGGAGAGACAGAGAGTTCAATGTGAATGTACATCTGCATTATATAGTTGCCTTTCCATTTTCAAAACATAAATGCCAAGTAAATTACCAGAAATAGTCTCAACATCAGGTAGAAAAATATGGTGCATTCAAATAATGGGAAAGTAATGAAACATCTATCTGTATTAGCTTTTTGAGTTCAATAAAGTAAGAATTTAAAAAGCTGAACAGTGAAACAAACCTTTCTATTTGGAATAATACATTGAGATTTAGGTTTGCCTTTAAGGCTTTTTATATGAAGTCTAAATAAGCCTTTGAATCTTCTAACATAAAACTCCATCATTGCCAGTTATAATTTAATTCTCAGTAGTGGCCACTACCATCAGATTGCTTTTCTGCGTCTCACCAAAACTTGACATTTCTGGCTGGGTCTTCTGATCCTGGCTTCTCCAGAAATGAGGGATGTAGATGAAATGGAACTGCTTCCTCGTGACTCTGGATCGTTGGGGGAAGACCACCCATGCCTTCTTGAGGGTGAGTTGCATAGTTACCCAGGGTTTAGACCAGGATTTTTCTGTCTAATATTTCGTAGGTAACTATCCAGGTAATAAGTTGAAACTTCCAAAGTCTCCAATTCTAATTCAAAGTCAGAGACTTATGTGGAGGGTCCCAGGGAACATGGGAATTACTCATCAACAGTGAAAGCTTCCCAAGCAATTCCTACTGAATCCTTGCATTAGATTTTCGAAGGATAGCATTGCACAGCTTCCAGGGTACATCCAGTCTCCGATTACCTGATCAGGTAATATATTTTCAAGCGTATTTTGAAAAATTGTTTGCTACACTGCTTCTACATCATCAAAGATACAATGATGATCAAAAACAACACTAACTCATTATTTCAATTTGGTTTGGTGTTTGTCCCAATAAGGTTTCCAACTGGAACTGGGGTAAGTCCAGACTCGGGCAAGTTTTAAATTCAAATCTCTCTTTTAGTACAGCAACACATCCACTGCTCATTAAGGTAACAACATGACCAACAATAATAAGGGCGGCACAGTGGTTAGTACTGCTGCTTCACAGCACCGGGGATCTGAGTTCAATTCTGGTCTTGGTTGACTATCTGTGTGGAATATGCACGTGCTCCCTGTGTCCGTGTGGGTTTCCTCTGGGTGCTCCAGTTTCCTCTCACAGTCCAAAGATGTGTGTGTTAGGTTGATTGACCATGTTAAATTGCTTCTTAGTGTCAGGGAGATTAGCAGGGTAAATACATAGATACAATGATGATCAAAAAGGCTTGGGTGGGATTATTGTTGGCTGGATGGGCCAAATGGCCTCTTTCTGCATTGTAGGGATTCTATGATTCTAATATTCAGGAACACTCCCTAGCAACCCAAACACAATTAAATCCAGGTCCAAACACTGGGGCAAATTTTACCATTCCGCCTGCCACGGGAATCAGAGCAAGCAAGAGGCGAACCATGGGAAGGTCTATTGACCTTGGGTGGGATTTGGGGTGAGTGAGGCTGGAAAATCCTGCCCATTGCCTTGACCTTCTGATCCATGTTGCTCCCAGTGCAAGCTGCTTGTTGTGGCAATAAATTCCATATTGTGCCATCAGGATGGACAGTGACTGCATAAAGTACACATGGGGATGGAGACCATCCTGACACGTGTGTGATTGTGGGGCTAAAGATACAATGATTTCTAAAAATGGTTACACGAATGTATCCTTAATCTTAAAAGTTGCTTCATAAAATAGTTTTGCAAGTATTCTTACATGTATAATGGTTTCATAAAATGCAAATGTACTTTCCGGAGAATCCAATTAAATAAATGATTGTAATGAGAAATTCAAGCACAAGGAGTTTAAAAACTAATTACACTTTCAATCCCTTGGTACAAGTTATTCCCCTCTCCTACTACTGGTTATCAGCAGAAGGGAATAATTTCAGCAAGGCTGTGGGATTGATTCAGTTTGCACAAGACTGATGATTTCTTTTTTAAAAATCTGAATGGCAGTGATTCCAAATCTAGGAAAGCCTGGAGACTTCTTTTCAGTGCAATAAAAATGGAGCTAATATTGCAGTTAATTTTGTGTTAATTTGGAGATGAATGGAAAGATGTATGTAAAACTCCTGAGAGAGACAACAAACTGTTTGAAGTTTCTAAGAAGCAGATTAAAGTTATGGAGGCTTCCACAACACTGAGGAATTGAAGAAGAAGCAATGAGCAAGATTTTTGTCCCTCGCTTTTACCGCGGCAAGAGGCAGCTAGATCTTATGGTCCTGCAATTGTCAAAGGGGGTTCCCACTGAATGCACCCCTCGCAACTGGGAAACCTGTGGCAGGGGTGCGCTGTCAATAGGATAATAAGATCCCACTGGTGTGAAGGGAAGTAAAATTTAGCAAATTAATCTGAGATTCTGCAGGATTTCTTTATAACTTCACCAGGAATTGGGGAAGCAACCACCACCTCCGCTCCTTGCAACTCACCTCCATTTGTGGAATTTACAGGATACAGGGCTCCATGCTGATCTCTACACATAACTGTTCTCAGATGCATTCTTCTATCCTGGACTTTGGTGGGGGGGGGGGAGGAATTTCTGCTCCCGTTTTCAGCAGGTGGGAAAGATGGTGGGAGCAACAAATCCTGTGAGACACTCAAAATGCAGCATGCTAATGGGATTTCCCATTGCGACTGTCCCTGCACACCCCTGCCAATGAAGCAGCAGTAATCCTGACATTGATCTTTAGATCCCCATTAGAATACATTTACATTTGATTATTGGCCTCCACACCCTGATAGATCCATTCACCATCAGGGAGGTTTGGTAAGCCAGCGATGGGAGGTTGCTGTGCTGGCCAGTGATCGGGAGGCCAGCAGTGCGGGGCTACTCTGACACATCGGCGCATGCGCAGTGGCCCACTCAGCGCTATGCTGCCAGCCTCTTGCCCACTGATAGGCCCCACCCATTTTCAGGGTGAATCTCGCCAGGGCACTTTGCAGTACTCAGCGTGTTGGAGATTCATTCTGAAAATCTCTCTATAAAAATCGACGGGTGTTACTCCAGTTTTTACACAAATCTGCCACTTTGAATTTTTTTTGGGAGAATCATCCCCATTGCAGCAACTTGAAGATCCCAAGGGAAATGTTTGACAGAATGCATGATTTTTGTCCCTGGAGAACTTGGGTAATAGACTTTACAATGTAAAAATATAATTCTGTTTGCTTGCTTATCTTTTATTAAATAAATTGGCTTGATGATTGTTAACTTCAAATGTGATGTGACTATCTGATGCTTTATTTGCTGAAAGATATCAGGTTCTAAGAAGGTTGGAGATAAGCTCAGTAACTAAAAGTAATTAATAGCGATTGTTTGTTTCATTATTCTGACACTGATAATTTAGCTAAAATATCAAAGCTAAGATGAAGGATGGAATTTTCTGACTGTTCACATCAATGGGATTCTCCAGTCCCGCTGCAGTGAACGGAGATTGGGCAGAGCGCCAAATTCCCTGCCCTCGATTGCAGCAGCGGCGGGACAGGAAAATGCCCCGCCGCTGTACGAGGAATAATCCAGGATATGAGCAGCATCAACATAAACTAAATTAAAAAGATTGACAGCATCTCAAATTCCATGGTTCTATTGGAGAATGGGATTAACTGGGCGGTTCTCTCAGTGCAGACACAATGGGCCGAATGGCCTCCTTCTGTGCTGTAAAATTCTACGATTCCATGATTCTGTGGCTGGAATTTTACCGGCACGCTTGCCCTAATTTTGGGGCAGGCGTGGCTCACAGAACAGAATTCTCTGTTAGCCTTGGGCGGGATTCTACAAGCAGAGGTTGTAAAATGTGGGCCTATATGTAATGCCTAGATCCGATTTAAATGTGTTTGTGTTATTCAGCTTTGAGGAGTTTATAGTTAATTATCAAACTTTACCTTGGGTCATTCTGAAAAGATACAACCTCTTGATCAGGTAGCAGTTGAATCAAAACTGCTCCATCTACTTTAGCAACAAGCTGATCCCAGTCTGAGGGATCTGTAGAATAGTCATTTAGACCTGAAACATTAACTCTGTTTTTCTCCACAGATGCTGCCAGATCTGCTCAGTTTATCCAGCATTTTCTGTTTTAAATTCAGATTTCCAGCATTTGCAGTATTTTGCTTTTATCTGAGCAGTATGTTGACTATAGTTGTCTTCTTTCCTTGTTCTTCAGCTTGCCTGCATCAAAATTAAGGCTAACATCTTGCAAATATTTATATATATTCTCACTCCACCCATCATGGCACTCTCCATGACCCCCTTCGCATATCACCCTGCAAGACCACTCCCCCACACGACCACCCCTCCATGCCAACCATACCCCTTGTCGAGTTCTACTCCTTGCAGCGGTCCCCCCTGTATAAGCTCCCTATCATTGTGCGTACCTCCCCCACCGTAATAGTCCCACGCCGACTCAGGCCCTACTCAGCAGCTTCTTGAATGGAGATTGCCTGTTCATGTCACTAATATAGTCCACCAAAGAACAGCTCTAGATCTCACACTAGCATCACCAAAATAGGTCATAAGAGCAGAATGTTCCTCGCTACAGGTTCAACTTGGACAGCCAATTTGCAAGGATTGTGCAGCTTGACATTAACTTTCCTGTTTGGGGATACTGAGCTCCTATATACTTAAACACTGACTGCACAAATCAAAGAGACCCAGCTAATAATAACTTGCCACCAGTCCCCTCCTAACATCAGAATCATATTGAAAGCAGGGAACTTCTCTGGGGAAATTCAGGGATACCACAGCTGCCACGGTTTTAAAGATATGTATTAGACTTCTCATTACTGATTCATGATCAAACTTTATCACTCACCTTCATATTAAAAATTGTTCCACAATGGTGAAGAGAATGGGGATGAGATCCTCTTGTTGAAAGAAGCAAGATCCAGCCTGATGAGCGAGTGCCTGGTTTAAAGTGGCTAAGCCAACTCTGCTGTGAACAACCAAATGCATGTAGCTGCAATGCAGTCCCTTTTTCAAGTTTATTTATTAGTGTCACAATTGGTTTACATTAACACTGTAATGAAGTAACTGTGAAAATCCCTGAGCTGCCACACTCTGGTGCTTGTTCAGGTACACCAAGAGAGTATTTAGCATGGCCAATCCACCTAACCAGCACTTCTTTCGAACTGTGGGAGGAAACCAGAGCACCCGGAGGAAACCCGCACAGGCACAGGGAGAACGTGCAGACTCCACACAGACAGTGACCTAAGCCAGGCATCGAACCTGGCACTGTGAAGCAGCTGTGCTAACCAATCAATAGCTGCAGATTCCATGCTGATCTACCAGGAGAACTTCCTATCCTTCACAATGCTGGCCCTGCGGCTGCTGGATATACTTCAGCCCCATGACACTTTTGATTTGCAGTCAATCTTTCCACTTTACAATTTGCTTTTGGAAAGTTCTTTGCAACCTTTATTGTAGCACTCGTTCATTCACAAATCTATGTAATGGGCAGAATAGGGGTATGTGTCATGGCCTCATACAGGGAGAACTTACAAAGCCTGATGAACAATTCATTGAATATCAAGCCTGACCTACTTTGGTAAATTGCTTCTGTCCGTATCTGCATGGGGCCCAATGGAAATCACACAAAACGCAGCGAGGAGCTGATTACCTTTGTGACTGAAAGCCACACATTCAGATTTTAAAAACAAAAAATAGGCTTCTTTCTAGCTGGACTCTCTTCTACACAGAAATAGCTGCAATTTGACAGAGCAGTGATTAAAAAAATGAAGTTGAAGAGGTCATTTCTTTACGTGTGTTTAGAAATTATCAATGGAGCTTTGGTGATACAGTTACCTGGAATAATTGGCAGGCACTGGCAGTGTGGTTATAGAACGTAATGATTCAGGAAATCAGTCGTAAAAGGTCACAGAAAGATCTGTAAATGACTTACAACAAAGTGCTGCTAATTGGAAAGTCAGTTATGACTACCATATTTAAAATCACAAGTTTTTCCTTATGTGCACTCTCTCATCAAAGTTTAAACTTTATTTATTAGAATCACAAGTAGGTTTACATTAAAACTGCTTTGAAGTTACTGTGAAAATCCTCTAGTCGCCACTCTCTGGCACCTGCTCGGACATACTAAGGGAGAATTTATCATGGCCAATGCACCAGTACATCTACTGGACTGTGGGAGGAAATCGGAGTACCCAGAGGAAACCCATGCAGACATGGGGAGAACATGTAGATTCCACACAGTGATCCAAGCCAGGAATCAAACCTGGGTCCCTGCTGCTGTGAGACAGCAGTGCCAACCACTGTGCCACCATGCTGCCCACTGTGCCACTTTGCATTATTAAAATTAATTTAATTCTTCAATTTCTTAATACAATCCAACTGATCAATTTCTGTAAATGCATTATTTGTATATTTTACCATGGTTATTATGCTGCATCAGTCTCTGTGTTTTCAAGTGATTAACTGCGAAAATGCTGTTACAATCCTAATCTCAAATCCCATTTGTCAGGAATGCAGTTGGAAGTGTCCATGATCCCACATTGTGAGAAAAGTCAGTTTTGAGGGATTGTTCAGGCATTTCCAAAGCAGACAGTGTCACTGATATTATTGTGTGTCCTTCAGTAAGAATTTCCTGCAAATCAGGAACACCCAAGCTCTCTGTCACAAATTCCTCCTTGTGGCTGATTTCATCCTGTCCTGAACCACCTTTTCAGCACAGTAACAAGTCTCACAACACCAGGTTAAAGTCCAACAGGCTTATTTGGTAGCACTAGCTTTTGGAGCATTGCTTCATCATCAGGTGAGTGGGGAATTGGGTTCACAGACAGGGCATACATAGACACAAACTCAATTACAAGATAATAGATAGAATGTGAGTTTTAACAGGTAATCAAGTCATTACAGGTACTGACAATGTGAGTGGAGAGAGGGTTAAGCACAGTTTAAAGAGATGTGTATTGTCTCCAGCCAGGACAGTTAGTGAGATGTTGCAAACCCAGGCAAGTCGTGGTGGTTACAGATAGTGTGACATGAACTCAAGATCCTGGTTGAGGCTGTCCTCATGTGTGCAGAACTTGGCTATCAGTTTCTGCTCAGCGACTCTGCGTTGTCGTGTGTCTTGAAGGCCACTTTGGAGAACGCTTACCTGCAGATCAGAGGCTGAATGCCTGTGACTGCTGAAGTCTTCCCCAACAGGAAGAGAACACTCCTGCCTGGTGATTGTTGAGTGGTGTCCATTCATCCATTGTCATAGTGTCTGCATGGTCTCGTCAACGTACCGCGCCTCAGGACATTTTATTCTGCAGTGTATCAGGTAGACACTGTTGGCCGAGTTGCAAAAGTATGTACCGTGTACCTGGAAGATGGTGTTTTCACGTGAGATGATGGTATCAGTGTCAATGATCCGGCACGTCTTGCAGAGGTTGCTGTGGCAAGGTTGTGTGGTGTCGTGGTCACTGTTCTCCTGAAGGCTGGGTAGTTTGCTGCGTACAATGATCTGTTTGAGGTTGCGTGGTTGCTTGAAGGCAAGTAGTGGAGGTGTGGGGATGGCCTTAGCGAGATGTTCAACTTCATTGATGACATGTTGAAGGCTTTGGAAAAGATGTCATAGTTTCTCCACTCCAGGGAAGTACTGGATGATGAAGGGTACACTGTCTGCCGTGTTTGTCTTCTGAGGAGGCCGGTGCGGTTTTTCACTGTGGCGTTTCGGAACCGTCAATCGATGAGTCGAGCACCATATCCTGTTCTGACGAGGGCATCTTTCAGCGTCTGTAGGCGTCTGTTGCGTTCTTCCTCATCTGAGCAGATCCTGTGTATATGGAGGGCTTGTCCTTAGGGTACAGCTTCTTTAACGTCTTTGGGGTGGAAACTGGAGAAGTGGAGCATCGTGAGGTTATCCATGGGCTTGCGATATAGTGAAGTGCTGAGCTGACCATCCTTGATGGAGATGCATGTGCCCACATTGCAACCGATTCTGGACAGTAGTCCATGGTGAGTCTGATGATGGGATGGAACTTGCTGATGTCATCATATAGTTGTTTCAGTGATTGTTCGCCGTGAGCCGAAAGGAAGGAAATGTCACTGGTGTGTCTAGTGTATAACATCAGTTGATAGCTCTGTGTGGTGAAGGGATCTTATTCAAATCTGTGCATGAAGATGTTGGCATATTGTGGTGTGAATTTGGTCCTCATGGCTGTTCCATGTGTCTGGATGAAGAACTAGTTGTTGAAGATGAAGATGTTGTGATCCAGGATGAAGCGTATAAGTTGTAGAATTGCATCTGGAGATTGGCAGTTGTCGGCGTTGAGGCAGTTGCAGCAATGCCATCGTCATGGGGGGATGTAGGTGTAGAGTGCCACCTTTTTGGATTAACACCTTGCTGAATTTTAAATACCATGTGCAGTTCATCACCAATACTGCCTATTTCCATCAGTAGTAGATTGCTGCCTCCACTCCTATTTTGTCCTTTCTGTTGAAACATTTCTTTTGAAACCCTAATCCACAGCCCAAATCTTCAAGTCTCTGGATGATTGGAGACTGGATGTATGACCAGAGAGGCACTTTGGGATTGCTCAGAAGTCCTGATGCACCGGCTCGGTGGGAATTGCCTGGGAAACTTGAACTTGTAGTGGGCAATTTCCTTTCTCTCCAAAAACCCCTAGAAAAGGTCTTTGACTCTAGTTTAGGAGTCAGAAGCATTGGACAGACCATACTTATGTACCTGAATAGCTACACAGGAAATGTTAGACAGAAGAATCCTGGTCTAAGTTCTGGGTAACTATACAACTAACTCCCACAATGACTCACACTGACTCTTGCTCCCCCGAACCCCCACTGGCCTGCCCCTGACTAGCCTCTAACACTGAGAACTCACCACCCCAAACCCCCTTGAACCCTACTCAGCTACCACACTGCCCAGCTGTCACCCTACACAGTTACCCACTTAACTCACCCACCCTACCCACTTACCTTACCCCACCCCCCTTCCTATTTACACATATATATGCACTCAAATACTCATTCATTAACACACTGAAATGCTTTGGGACATTATAAATTTTACACGAATATGGCAGCTAGTGCTGTAAAAGGGCCATGGCTTCTCGCAGTTTCTCACCACTGTTCTCTTTGAGGTTTCCTGCACTGAGTGAGTTTTCCAGGATCCTCCATTGGAAGATTGGCCTGAAACGTTGGAGGAGGGAAAAGATGTAGATTCTTTGTCTGATCAGAGCAGGGAATAAGGATTCTAACCCTGCTTGGAAAGTTCGGCCCAATGTTACGTTTAGTCTGGATGAAATTACATTGCTCTCTTAAATATGAGTGAAATGAATAAATCCTGTTGAGTTGAAGCTGACCTCACTAAACTCAAAACATAATCTCAACTCACTAAAAATGACCAAATCAGAACCAATGTTTGAAATGGAAACTATCAGTTCTAGTTTGGATAAATGATAACATGAGAGCATCTATCACTTTATATCAAATCCATATGAGATGCCAACTTCATAGAGTCCTTACAGTGCAGAAGGAAGCCATTCGGCCCATCGAGCTTGCACTGACAACAATCCCACCCTATTTCCATAACCCCACATAATTAACCTGCTAACCCCCCGGTACTAAGGGCCAATTAACCTAACCTAATCTTTCGACCATGGGAGGAAACCAGAGGACCTGGAAGGAAACCCGTGCAGACACAGCAGGAACGTGCAAACTCCACACACACTGTAACCCAAAGTGAGAACTGAACATGCGTCCCTGGCACTGTGAGGCAGCAGTGCTAACCACTGTGCCATTGTGCCGCCCTTTGAACAAAGTGGTCCTACAGCCACTCAATCAAAGCACATCTCTATTACACTGCTACATCCACTTATGAATGATAGTGGACAGTTTGGCAGCTAACAGGTTCAGAAGACTCCAGAAACATCTCCAATCTAACTGTGCTGGAGCTCAGCAAGAAAACAAATGTTGAGGCTGAATTGTATGAAAAGATATTCAGCCAAAAATGCTCAGAGTCAACCCATCCACGGGGTCAGTGTCCAGCTAATTCCTTCACTTCCCGTGACATTTAGAAGCAGCTAAGAAAATAGAGGTCCTGCCAATGTACTGATTTAATGCTGCATCAACATTGGCTGTCCTCTAAACCTTAGCTATTTCAGTGTAGCTATGACACTGACATTAACTGCCTGTGGCAATTATCTAGGTATCTTCTCTCCACAATAATTGTAAATTGAACAATTAATGTCACACCAACATCCTCCCAGTCATCAGTACTCTAATGGAAAGAGCCATTAATAATGCCATCTGATGACATCTTGTCACCAATAACATATTCGTTAGCACAAAATTTGGGTTTCCCAAAACCACTGCATTTCAATTCTCGTTGCAATTTTGACTGAGTTATAGATGCAAAAGTAGGCGCTCAAAAGCAAGGCAGTTTTGATCCACTACAGCGCCAAGGATTCCGAGCAAAACTGAGGTCAATGGGAATCTAAGGGAAAATCCTTCAGTGGCTGGAATCATACCTGATGCAAAACACGATGAGCGAAGTTGTTGGTCACTCACCATAGCCCCAGGACACTGCTGCAGAAGTTCCTCATGGAAGTGTCCTCAATCCAATCATCTTAACCATCTGTGACATCCCCTCCATTATAAGATCAAGGATAGAACTAATGGCTGACCATTATATTGCGTGCAGCTCTATTCATTGCTACTCCAATAATGAAGAACCCATGGCAGACTACAATGGAACCTGGACAGTGTGGGTTAAGAAGTGGCAAATAAAAGTAATACCACACAAGTATCAGTTTATTACCATCTGAAAGAAGGAAAGGACCAAATACTCCCCAAGTCCCATCTCTCATCCTAACCTTCAATTGGATTCCCATCATGGAGTTACTCAACATCCAACATTCTGGTGGTTGTTGTCACTACTAACCAGAAACTGCTCTGGACCAGATATACCACCAGTGTGGTTATGTACTAAATAAAGCAGAATCTGGGTACTGTGGGAAATCAGGGCTCCTTGATGCCCTTCCTTAAACTACAATCTCAAGGCAGGATTGTATGAGATACTGGCCTGAATGAATACCAATCCAAATAGACTTCAGATTCTTGACACAACAGGGATAAAGAAGCTTGCTCAGTCTGTGGGCTCCTGCTAGTGGTAATCAGTATCTACCCGCTCTGCAACTGGTATATTGTCCCTGCAGTATATTCTAGCCATTATTCACTTGCCCAGTTTACTTCAACAGTAGCATTTATCTCCATAATCTCTAACTCCAATAAAGACAAGAGCACCAAAATTCTGGAAACACCATCAGCTCCTAGCTCCCCTTCAAACCAGACACGATCCTGACCTGGATATGGGACCACCATCCTTAGACAAAAGTCCTCAAATTCTCCAACAAAAGTTATGGGAATTTCATAACTGCAAAGTTTTTGCAATACAAGGAGGAGGCCCACCACCATCTTCTCAGGGAAATTCAGGGTAAAACACTCAGGGTAAAACTGACACTTTGTGAACATCCTGTAAACAAATCTTTGAAAATCAAATTTCTGTGGATTTACCTTTTAAGATTAGACACTATTCCTCGGTTTTGACACAGAAACATCTGCATTGAAAAGCATAATTCTTCATGAGGGTTTCTTGTCAACATAACAATATTCCTCAGAGGCTGTTATTTTCTGTTCTCTTCTTTCCAATCCCCCACCGTGACCCTTACATCCCAATCACAAACATCCTATGCTTCAACTTTTGGCCATCTTAGAGCTAGATCTATTATACTCATGAGAGAAATAAAGCTCCCTTCAAAATCAAGCCAAATGGCTTAGAATGCAATTCCTTGCAATAGATGTAATCTGCGGGCATTAATAATTTCCCACTTTGCAGCCTCATTTTATTTTAGTAAAATTAATCTTAAATCCATTTCTTGAAAAGAGCTTGACTGTTATAGCATTCTGACATTATCCTGGAACAAATTAATTAATTATCTATCCCCCTGGACTGTGTGATGAATAGTTGTGCAAGTTTCTTCAAGTAATGGTTGGTACACACTCTCCCAGTTGTCAAGGACAAACCATACCAGTGATAGACATGGTTTATCTCTTTTGGATTCATGATTAAGGAATAGACTACAAAGAACCAAGAGGCCACTGAAATAGATGTTGTTAGCTTTAACAACAGAAAAGAAGGAACTGTATTGTACAATGCGGATTTAGCTGAAAGGTTGAACATTCCTCTCAATTTTTAAAAGGTATTGAATACCTTTAACTTTCCCAGCAAACATGCCTGGTTCCCTTATTAATGAAACAAAACAAATGATAATTCAAGATCCAATGTAATTTCCCATTTCAGATTCTGATAAATTAAGCTGAGTTTGGATGGAAAGCAATTTGTTAGATGTGTTCAGGAGGGCTTTTTGATACAGTATGGGTGGAATTTAATGAGATTTTCTCGCCACAAAACAGGCACGGTGAGGTTGTAAAATTCCACCCGATGTTGACAATTCAACCAGGGAGGGGGCCATACTACATTTAGTATTGGGGAATGAGCCAGGCCAGGTATCATTGTTTCAGTGGGGGAGCATTTGGGCTTAGCAACCATAGTTCTATAAGTTTTCGGGTAATCATGGATAATGACAAGAGTGGCCCTCAGGTGAGGCTGCTTAATTAGCAAGGGCCAATTACATCCAAATTAGACAGAAACTGGGGAATATTGAGGGCAAATCCATGTCTGGCATGTGGGAAGCTTTTAAAGGCCAGTTGACTGAAGTGCAGGACAGGCATGTCCCTGCAAAAATTAAAGATAGAAATGGCAGGATTCGGGAACTATGGATGACAAGGGAAATTGTAAGCTTAGTCAAAAGGAGAAAGGAAGCATACGATAGGTCTAGACATTTAAGAACTGACAAAGCCCTTGACAGTTTGAGGAGTTTAGTGAAAGTGGGAAGGAACTTAAACATGGAATTAGAAGGGCTAAAAGGGGCCATGAAATGTCTTCAGCAAACAGGGTCAAGTTGAAGGTGAAGGCTTTTTATGCATATATTAGGAGCAAGAGGGTAGTAAGAGACCCACTCAAGGACAATGGAGTGAAGTTATGCGTGGAGCCACAGGAAGTGGGTGAGATCCTTAATGGATACTTTGCATTGGTATTCACCAAGGACAACATGGATGTTGAGGTCAAGGATAGGTGTGCGAGCGCTCTTTTAGAGTGTCAATATATTGTAGGAGGAAGTGTTAAGTATCCTAAATTGCATTAAGGTCGGCCAGTCCCCGGGACCAGATGGGATCTATCCCAGGTTACCACAAGAGGCAAGGGAAGAAATAACTGGGGTCTTAACAGGTATCCTCACATCCTCTTTGACCACAAGTAAGGTTCCAGATGACTGGCTCATGTTGTTCCCTTGGTTAAGAAAGGACACAAGGATAATCCAGGAAATTATAGGCCAGTGAGCCTGACGTCAGTAGCGGAGAAGATTTTGCAGAAGTTACTGAGGGATACGGTATGTGCACATTTGGAAGAAAATGGACTAGTTAATGATAGGCATCATGGTTTTATACAGGGAAGGCCATGTCTCACCAACTTGATTGAGTTTTTTGAAGAGGAGACAAAGGTAACTGATGAAGGAAGGGCTATGGAAATAATTTATGTGGATTTAAGTAAGGTGTTTGACAAGGTCCCACATGGCAGACTGCTACAAAAATTAAAATCATATTGGATTCGGGGTGGGCTGGCTAGATGGATACAGAACTGGCTTGGTTATAGGAGATACCGGCATTGGATTGGGGTAAACATGATAAGAAGTCTCACAACACCAGGTTAAAGCCCAACAGGTTTATTTGGTAGCAAATGCCACTAGCTTTCGGGGCTTTGCCCCTTCGTCAGGTGAGTGGATCAGATCAGAACTCCCCACTCACCTGATGAAGGGACAAAGCCCCGAAAGCTAGTGGCGTTTGCTACCAAATAAACCTGTTGGACTTTAACCTGGTGTTGTGAGACTTCTTACTAGGTTATAGGAGACAGAGAATAGCAATAGAAGGGTGTTTTTCAGAGTGGAGATCTGTAGCTAGTGGTGTTCTGACAGGGATCAGTGCTGGGACCTCTGTTGTTTGTAGTATATATAAATGACCTGGAGGAAAATGTGGGGAGGTCTGATTGGTAAGTTTGTGGATGACATGAAGATTGATGGAGTTGCTAATAGTGCCGGAGATTGTCAAAGGATACAACAGGATATAGATAGATTGGAGACTTGGGCACAGAAATGCAGATGGAGTTTAATTTGGACAAATGTAAGGTGATGCATTCTAGAGGATCAAATTTAGGTGTGAATTATATTGTAAAATGGCAAAAGCCTTAGGAATATTAGCATACAGAGGGATCTGGGTGTGCAGGTCCACAGTTGCCTGAAAGTGGCAACACAGGTAGCCAAAGTGATGAAGAAAATACATGGTATGCTTGCCTTCATCAGCTGGGGCATTGAGTACAGGAGTTGGGAAAGCATGTTGCAGCTATATAAAACCTTGGTTAGGCCACATTTGGAGTATTGCGTGCAGTTCTGATCACCATACTACCAGAAGGGCATGGAATCTTTGGAGACAGTGCAAAGAAGGTTCACCAGGATGTTGCCAGGTCTCAAGGATATTGGCTATGAGGAGAAGTTGAATAAACTAGGATTATGTCCACTGGAACGATGGAGGCTGAGGGGAGACTGATAGAAGTCGACAAAATTATGAGAGGCAGAGGCTCTCAGAGGCTTTTTCCCAGGGTGGAAGTGTCAATTACAAGGTGCACAGGTTCAAGGTGAGAGAGGAAATGTTTAGGGAAGAACGGAGTTGAGGAGGAACTTCTTCACTCAAAGGGTGGTGAATCTCTGGAATTCTCTGCCCGTTGAAGTGGTGGAGGCTGCCTCGCTAAATATTTTTAAGAAGCGGGTTGATGGGTTCTTGATAAGAGAGGGGATTAAGGGTTATGGGGAGAGGGCGGGAAAGTGGAACTGAGCCACAACAGATCAGCCATGATCTTATTGAATGGCGGGGCAGGCTCGAAGGGCTAGATGGCCTACTCCTGCTCCTATTTCTTATGTTCTTATGTTCTTATGTGCAGTTTTTCACCCAGAGAATGATGGCTGTCTGGAGTGCACTGCCTGATGGTGTGGTGGAAGCAGGCACATTAGCAATATTTATGAGGCATCTGGATGGGTACACGAATAGGGAGGGAATAGAGGGATATGAACTGAGTAAGGACAGAAGGTCTTCTTTAGTTTAGTTAGGACATCATGATCGGCACAGGCTTAGAAGGCCAAAGGGCCTGTTCCTGTGCTGTACTTTTCTTTGTTCTTTGTTTCCTTAATTAACTAGATTTTAAAATTCAACCTCTTCACCCATAGGGTGAATAAATATTTGACATGACATGAGTTCTTTTGTGAGGCTCCCATTATCGTAATCGCTATATAGAAAGGTGTGCAGATTGCAGAGTGATTGTATTATAATGCTACAGCCCTATATCCAGCCACCTGCTATACCACGAGGTGTCAGAACCAGTTATACAAAATAATTGTTTCAATGTTAATGTGTTGAGAGACAATACTTGCATAATAGTTCTGCATTCTTACAATTGATTCAAAACAATTCAGTAATCATTTGTGGGTATCTTCATTCAATGGACCCCTAATCACATCACTGTGCCTGCTTACTAGACACAGATAATATAACCAGTCACAATCAGTCTCAAAGGGACTTTTGCTTTGTTTTGCTGATTGGATTAAAGTGAAGTTCAACCTCAGAAATACTAGCTTTATAATGGGAGCTAACATGTTTTATATGGTAATGATGAAGCTTTGTGTTTCTCTCAAAAGACATCTCCAAAGCAGGACTACCAGCATCATAAAAAACTGATGAATTGTTCGTGCGTTTTATTGCTATCTGTGGATTTTGCTTTGTGCAAAGCAGTTGTTGCATTTCTCCATATTATGATAACAACTCCACAATGGATTTTTGAACGTGAAGTATTTCTGAGAGAAACTGCAAGGTGTTTTATAAATTTACTTCTATCTAATGTATTTATTTCATGTCTAAACTTATTTAAATTTATTTTAACTTAAAGTAATGACACATTATATTATGTTATGGGAGGCGGTGGAATCAACACTGGGCTGGCAATCCAGAAACCTAGGGTAATGCTTAGACCTGGGGACAAAGGTTCAAATCCCATCGATAATGGGCAGATAGTGACATTTGATTTCAATAAAAATCTGGAATTAAAAATCTAATGCTGACCATGAAACCATTGTTGATTGTTGGAAAAACCTACCTGGTTCCCTAATATCCTTTAAAGAAGGAAATCTGCTCTCCTTTTCTGGTCTGGTATATAGACCCGCAGTGGTTGACACTCAAATGCCCTTGGAAATGGATGGTATTTAAGGATGGACAATAAATGCTGGCCCAGCTGCATTCCATAAAAATGATCAAAACAAATATTGAGTTTTCTATAGCACACACAATGATTTGTGTTGCAGCAGCTACTGGGTGGACTGGGATTGAGTAGATTTGGATAATTACAGCACACAATATCTTCAATGAAAAATTTCTCAATTCTGTTTGATTAGCTGATGTACCAACAGAGGCACTTTGACAGGCCTATGTTTCACAAACGTGAAGCTGGTGGTTGTAGGAACGGCACTGGAATACTGTTGGATAAGGCACTGAGTCACCATTGCCTAATTCTAATAACACTGGGCCAGCAGTTGATGATTGACACCACATCACAATAACAACTGAATGCCACAGACCGGTTTCAGGGCCTGATGCTGACTGGGAGAGGAAACCACACTCAGGGGACACTTTATCTTGGATATTGGATTTTGTTTAGCATCAAGTGTTAGATTATTTAAATGTGTACCTCAATGGCTATCTCCACTTGCTCACCCTGATTTAAAACTAATTGCTCAAGTATAGATACTCTATCGGTTGGAGGTAAGCATGTAACAAAAATGCAAATGGCATGTGAGCATTTACCGCAAAAGGACTGGAGTATCAAGAAGTGTTGTTGCAATTGTACAGGGTGTTGGTGAGACCACATCTGAAAAATTGTGTCCAGTTTTGTCTCCTTATTTGAGGAAGGATGTGATGGTATTGGAGGCAGTTCAGAAAAGGTTCACCAGATTAATTCCGGAGATGAAAGGGTTAAGGTAAGAGGAGAGATTAAACAGTTTGGGCTTATATTACAGGAGTTTAGAGGATGAGAGGGGATCTGATTGAGATATATAAAATACTAAAAGGGATTGATAAAGTAAACGTAGACCAAATGTTTCTTCTTATGGGGCAATCTAGAACAAGAAGTCACAGATGTGGGTTGAGAGATGGTAGATTTATAACCAAGATGAGGAGGAACTACTTCTCACAGAGGGTGGTGAATTTGAGGAACTTTCTTCCGTATAGTGCAGTGGAGTCTGAATCATGAAATGGTTTTAAGAAGAAGATAGACATACTTCCGATTTTAAAAATGGGTTAAAGGGATACGCAGAACAAGTGGTGTGGTGGATTTGAAACCAGGAAGTGATCAGCCATGGTCTGATTAAATGGCAGAGCAGGCTCGAATGGCTGAATTTCTATGTTCCTATGAGGGTGTATTTGACTCAGTTAGGGATCAGATCTGACCTGCCAAGCTATTTCAAAGGCATTTTACTGGACAGATCTGATTCAATTGAAGTGTTTTTCACAGATAATCCGTGATTGCAGAGGGGATGAAGGAGTCCACTTATTGCCCAAGCAGATTAATATTGCAGTTCGTTAGGAGGATGGTGACTTCCATGGATAGATCAGTCAACTCTGTAGAATGTTAATCAAAACAATTAAATGAGTCCATGTAGACCTCGATCACGACCAAGCAGATTCCGGATACCAACATATCTTTCACTTTGAATATAACAGGCACCAGGAGGGACCCCCCTCCCGGACGGTCTTGCATTGTACATAAAAATTGTTAGGGAAGTCTTTCGGTGCAATGAATAGCTTCCCAGCCTCTGGGCTAGAAGCTTTGGGTTAAAATCCCACTTCAGCACGTGAACGCCACGAAAAGTGCATTCATAATGCAGTCAAACAGATTGGGTGTCAACCTGCAAATTCTTCCAAACAAACCACTGACAGACAATTAGAACACTCCATGTCAACCAATGCTTGATGCAGAGTTATGCTCTTCAATTTATAGCCTCTGGCTTCAGGACAGCAACCTGTTCCAGGAAAGTCAAGGGGCGGGATTTTCCCAACAAAATTCTAAATGCCAAATTTATGTGAAAATGAGAGTGAATCCTGCTGGTTCTTTTAGCAGGATTTTCAAAATGAATTCCCACATTCCGAGCACTGCAGAGTGCCCTAGCAAGATTCACACTGAAAATCAGGAGGCTTGAATAGCTATTCCCGCTATTCAAGGCTGGCAGCATTGCACTGACTAGGCCACTGTGAATACACCAATCTGTCATTGCCAAGATCTGGGCATGCATCATGGCCCCACATTGCCAGCTTCCCACTCGCTGACCAGCTCCATGGCCCCACATCACTGGCTGTGAAACCCACTCACCCATCTATCGCTGGCCTCTCAGACCTACTCAACGTTCCCTTAACCCTCCACAGCCCCGACTACCTTGGTAGTCCCCACCAACACCCTCCCCGTCCCACCTTGATGACCAGCCCTGATCAGCCCTTCCCTTCCTTTGCCAATGATCCCAAATGCAGAATGGCAGCTGGACTCCCTGCCCCCACTGATCTTTCCACATAGGCCCCACTCCTATTAGCTCCCATCCCTCTGGCCTCACCTCCTTGGCACTGCCCAATGCCCATCAGGCAGTGCCAGTGGGCCAACTGGCACTGCCAGGTTGGAAATGCCTAGGGGCCACCCCCCCCAACCCTCCCCTCCTGGGGGCGGGGGGGCCTCCATGGCCACCCTTCACTCCAGGAGGGTCGAGCTGTCCGCCAGTCCTGGGCCCACTAACTGGATTCAAATTGGAATTTAAACATTTAAACAGCTCCACGCCAATTTCCAGCGCAGAGCTGATGATGCTGGAAATCCGGGGTCCGGAGATGCATAGAGGCCATGGCGCCCAGCAGGGAGCCCGCTAAACGGCCATCTTTGATGTCTCCTGGCAGCACAGCAGACTGGAAAAATCAGCCCCAATGCAGGGAAAGATGTAAGCATGTGCTTTGACTCACTCATGCTGCTCAGTTGCAGGAAGAGAAAGAAGAGACAATGATTGAGAGTGAACATTGACAGAAAGAAATGACTGCACAATGACACAATAAATACCAGAAGCCTAAAGGAAAGAAAGGACAAGAGAGAAAGTCAACAGTGCAAAGAAAGTCTAAAAGAGAAAGGAATTAGGAAAGGAGCAAGACAGTTGCTGAGAGAAACTGCAAAGCAGTATGAGGACTGGGGGGTTTCAGTTAGATTATCCAGTACCTTCAGGAACAGAACTGGAGACTGTGTAAAGTGAAGGTTAAATGCTTTCTACACAGTGGTGGAAGGTCGATCAGTCGGGAATTGACCCTACGCCATTCTGTTTGACCTCTTAAGATGAACTTAAGTGGCGTTCATAATGCATTTGTTCCTGCATTAAGAAGTGTGGAAAATGCATTCTGACACCTTCAGGTTAAAGCACTTGTGCTCCATTACTCCACTGCTTCAAAGTGTCACTTTGATTTCTTACATTCACTAAACTCCTGTCCTCTCAAAACAAGACTGCCAAATTAGAATCAATAAATGTGGAGTCTGAGAGAAATGTTGGGCTGTGAAACATTATCATCTGACAGGTGGGTTGACATTGCGCAGGTTAATTGCACCTACATTTCCGAACAATCTTTGCAAGGTGGAGAGTTTCATTCCATCTGTCCGAAATGGACTCTCATCAAGGTGAACACATATTGTCAGTGTTGTACCCAGTCTTACAATTCAACGTGCATTGAATAATGATTTGAATAATTTGGACAGTCTAAAAATGTTGCTCTTATTTCAGTAGCTGTTTTCTCGACTTTACAGTATTTTGCTAGACTCAAAGGCAGGATATTGTTCTGTCTTTCCATTCTGGTGCTGAACAAGTGATTCTCTGCCCTAATGAAGTGCATGAGTGCCAGGGCTGGGAAATTGGAATATTCTGGTCACTGATGGACAGCAGTCAGAAGTGAAAAGATGTAAATGTTGCCTGCATTATTTCTGGGCTGCCCACCACCCCCCACACTGTCCTGTCTCCACATCCCACTCCCTAAGCCGGAATCCCTCCAGACATTGGCTCCTTTGAGCTCCTTGTACTAGCCTCAAGTTATAGTTTGTTCCAGTGCCAACAAAATTATGTACCTAACAGATAGACTGAAGGAAAGTGAGGCTAGGGAAGGTAACATTACCTTGACTTTTTTTTTTGACATGTCTCTTTGATGAGCCTGCACTTACTAGAGGTAGACATGGAAAATTCCTGCACCAATTTAAAATGGGCAGAAATGCTGTGAAATAACACTCTGCCCCATTTTTCACAGATTTCTGGCTGTAATAGGTTGTATTCCAAGGCAAATATCAAGAAAGCTAATCCCATAACTTTAGCTATAAAGTAGACAGTGTCATTTGAACATGAAAGTACTATGGGCACTCCCATGCTTGATGGTGAAAGAACACAAGAAATTGAAGCAGGAGTAGGCCACTAGGCCCTTCAAGCCTGCCCATAATTCAGTACAATCACGGCTGATCTATACTGGTTTTCTGTGCCAATTCCCCATAGCCTTCTACTCCTCAATCTATCAAATATTTATCCACTTCCACTTTGAATACTTCCAGCCACCATGACCATTAGGGGTAGAGAATGCCAAAGATTCACCACCCTCTGCGAGAAGAAATTTCCACGCATTTCAGTTTTAAATGACTGGCCCTTTACTTGTAGCTACGTCCCCTTGGTGATTTTGACTTGATTTATTATTTGATTTGATTTGTTATTGTCACATGTATTTGTGTGCAGTGAAAAGTATTGCTTCTTGCGCACTATACAGACAAAACATACCATTCATCGAGAAGGAAAGGAGAGGGTGCAGAATGTAGTCTTACAGTCATAGCTAGGGTATAGAGAAAGATCAACTTAGTGCGAGGTAGATCCATTCAAAAGTCTGATGGCAGCAGGGAAGAAACTATTCTTAAGCTGGTTAGTGCGTGACCTCAGACTTTTCTGTCTTTTTCCATCAGAAGAAGGTGGAAGAGAGAATGTCCGGGTGCGTGGGGTCCTTAATTAATTCCGAGGCAACAGGAAACGTAGACATAATCAATGGATGGGAGGTTGGTTTGTGTGATGGACTGGGATTCACCCACGATCTTTTGTAGTTTCTTGCGGTCTTGGGCAGAGCAGGAGCCATACCAAGCTGTGATACAACCAAAAAGAATGCTTTCTATGGTGCATCTGTAAAGGTTGGTGAGAGTCATAGCATTCATGTCAAATTTCCTTAGTTTCTGTGAAAGTAGAGGCATTGGTGATCTTTCTTAATTATAGTGGCAGCAAGGAGGGACGAGGACAAGTTGTTGGTGATCTGGACAGCTAAAATCCTTGAGGCTATTGACCATTTCTGCTTCATTCTCATTGATATAGACAGGAGCATGTTCTCCTTTATGATTCCTGAAGTCAATGAAAACCTCCTTCTCCTTGGGTTGAATTGTATGCTGTGATATTTTACGGATTAAATTTCATGGGTTAATGACTTGGCCCTCCAGAACCCTGTAACTACTTGATGTGTTGAGCTAGCACAGCCCTGCCAGTTTTGAGGCATTTTAAGATATGAGTGGGCTATTCTGTACTGAATAAAAGAATGATAGATTTTCTTTTCAACAATCACTTACAGTGACATCTTGATCCATGAAGTATGTTCCCCTCATTTGTCAAAATTCAGCAATCGAGAGCGCATCAGGGAAAATGTAGGGAGTTGTTGGATTTCCTGAAACAATGCTTTAACAAATAATCAATCTTATTGTCTGCAGGATTTTCAGAAAAAGTAATAAGATAATTATAGAGACAAATACACAAACACGGCTGTTCTAATCATTTGCTGCGCAATTACTTCTTTCAAGATCAAAATATTTTTTCCACAGCACTCCTTTAAAGCCCAGAAATCCACAAAATCATAATAAGAGGCTTGAAGCCAGTTCCCATAATGAATTCTCCTGTGCCAACTGATAGCAGGCTGCTGGCAATGCTTCAGAAATGATTAGCATTTTTAAGGTATGTTACAATTGGAGTAAAGTGAACACTAGAAATGAATTACTTCACAAGCAGCACAAGGAGGCAAGAAGCTGCCACATTTTCATCCCTATTTGGAATCAGTGATTACAAGTTGATCAAAGCCAACTCACGAAATGACGTGCATTTTAATTTTTCAATGCCGTAGGAAGCCTTGTCTGACTCGAAAGTGGGAATGAAAATGCTCACAAATTTAAATTCTTCTACTACTTCATCAGAAACTAATTCCTTATGATTTAATTCACTGATTATCTGAGAATTCCAGGAATGTTATGTCATTTTTAAACAATTTTAGATACCTTGTTGTAGATGGGGCTTTATAAATACAGGAGATACTCTGGCGGTGCTTCATATATATAAAACAGGAGCACAAAGTATAAAAGCAAGGAAGTAATGATAAATCTATATTAGACATGGTTTGGCTTCAACTGGAGTATTGCGCTCAGTTTTGGGCACCACATTGTAGGACGAATGTGAAGGTGTTAGAAAGAATGCAGGGGAGATTCAGGAGAATGGATTTAGGAATAAAGAACTTCCATTACATAGCCATTTTGGAGAAGCGGGGGCAATTTTCCTTGGGATGAGACGGCTGACAGGAAATTGGATAAAGGTATTCAAAATTGAGGGGCCAGGACAGAGCAATTAGGGAGAAAGTGATACAGAAGACATTGACTTAAGATGATTGACACAAGAAGGATCAGAGACAGGAGGAAAAACCTTTTACACAATAATTGGTTAGAATCTGGAAGGCACTGCCTGAAAGTATGAGACAAGCGCGTTCAACTATGGCTTTCGAATGAGACTAAGAGCAGACTTCACCAGCCAGTCATGCCAGCAGGATTCTCTGCTCTTGTGACAATGAGCAGAGATTTGGTTGCATGCCAAATTCTCCATCATCACCAGTAGCGTCAGCAGGGCGTGAACAGCTGGAGAATTCCAGCCTTGGTTTATTATTTAAAATGGAAATATTCGCACAGTTACAAGCAAGAGGCAGGGGAGTAGATGAATCGCTCTTGCAGAAAGCCTGCACTGATATGGTGAGTCCAATGGCTGCCTCCTGTCTGAAACCATTCTTTGGTTCGATAAGTATAATTTGGAAAATAGAAAGGTGATTTATATGAAAGATTTACAACCCATTATTCAAATAACTGATTCTTTATTTGGAGTTTAGATCAATTTTTGTGTTATTTGTGTTGAAATTTCCAGAATATTCCAAGAGTTACTTGGGAGTTGGCCCCAAAGCATTAATTGTGTCCTCTCTGTATTTTCTGTACTTATTTTGAAATGACTGCATTTATTGACTTGATAATACTTTTCTTTATTATCCTACCCGGGCCCTATCCCCAAAACCCCAAGTATTTACCCTGCTAGTCCCTTTGACACTAAGGGATGATTTAATATGGCCAATCCAGCTAACCTACACATCTTTGGATTGTGGGAGAAAATTAGAGCACCCAGAGGAAGCCCACACAGATACGGGAGAATGTGCAAACTCTACACAGACTTGAGGCTGGGTTCCTAGTGCTGTGAGGCAAGAGTGTGCCACTACGCCATCTCAATGTGTTAAATACATAAAATAATTGCAAATTATTAATTACCATTTTGAATGAATCATACACTCATCAAGGTAAAGGATGCATATGTCAGGAAATAAAACATTTGCCCAGTTTAGAAACATAGAAACTGGAAGCAGGAGTAGGCCATTCAGCCCTTCGAGCCTGCTCCATCATTCATTTTGATCATAGCTGATCATCAAATCAGTACCCTAATCCCACCTTCCCCCCGTCACCCATGATCCCTTCAGCCCGAAGAGATATATCTAATTTCTTCCTGAAATCACACGATCTTTTGGCCTCAACTATTTTCTGTGGTAGTGTGGACAGTTTGGACAGTGTGCTGAATTTTCCAGGCTCTCAGTGTTGGCTTAAACTCCATGTCTGCCTCTCAAAATTGGCCATGGTGGGACAGCGATCGTCATCTTCCTGGAGGCAGTGAATTGGGAAATGACCTCCAGTTGACCTGTTGAATTAGGGATGACAGGTGGACAATGGAATAGAATAGGTGGGGCATGCAGTTAATTATGTTGGCATTGCCACTGGGACAAGCAGAAGAACATGTGGGTTGGAGATGCTGTCTGAAAAAATAAAAATGTGTCCACAGCTTTCAGACCATTAGTGTAAAAGAGAAACCCTTCCACAGGATGGCATTAGGCAACAGCTGCGTGCTGCTGGTCCCTGTGACTCCAGGAAGTGCGGGTTAGTGGTTAAGGGAGACATCAATGGCTCATGACCATCCGCTGACCTGCTGCTTCCAGACAACTTTGCCTCAGAGTCTTTTGGATGACCCTAATGACATCACCATTTTACACTCAGCTGGGGAATTAATTTAACTGGCGCCTACCTTGCCACTGCCAGGTGGACAGCAACTTCCAGCAAGACCTTTCAGAGGTTGGGCCAGAATTCTCCAAACTCGCCCACTGCTGGGATTTTCCGGTCTCTCTGCAGTGAATGGAGTTTTGGCTGAGCGCCAAATTTTCCGTTCTCACTGGCAGCGGTGGTGGGGTGGACGAGACCAGAGAGTTCTGACCTGGATGATGTCGCGCAGGGTGAAGGATCTGTCATTCCGATCCACGCTTGCCTCCTATGGCATCTCTATGAGGCTTTGAAGTGTGACCCCAGTTTGAGCAGCAGGCAGCCTCAGATGAAGCCTAGCATGACTTGTCTTGCTCTTCTGCTTCAGCTGAAACATGAATCTGTTCCTGCACCAGAGAACTTTCCTGATTGTGTGAACTCTTAGCTTTTAACCTCTCTGCGATTTAAATATGGAATTCATGTATCAGACGCAGTATCTTCAGATTTCATAACGCCGCCCAATGTATTTGTTGAAGATTTTTTGCACTTTGACACCCAGTAAATTAAAGAAATTCTGAAAATTCTAATATTGTTCCCATTGAACAAATGGTTTCTGTATGAATTGGCCTTGAATTTTACTCTTGTAATCTTATACAAGAAAACCTAGAATGGTCACGACCAATGCTCCCTTCAAAATTTGTGGCCATGGAAAATTGGGCCCTTTATGTTACAGTGCACGGACTATTTAAACATATCAAAGGACTTCTCATTTAAACAAATTGCTTGTGTAATCCAAGAAAAAATAGAGGGAGGATTGTTCATGAATGCAGAAACTGCCTCCACTAACTTCACCAGCTTCTTGTCCTTATTAAATCTCTCTCACTAGTTAAACTCTCTTCTCTGGATACAAGGCCACTCCCTCAGCTGAATCATCTTTATCACCCCCTGGGTGAAATCTTAAAAAGATTCTGCAGCAATGCATGGACTGTATCGCACCAATGTGTTTTCGGGCCAAATCTTACGGCTCACTGGTATTAATTTCTATTCCCACGGGTTTCACTCTGCTCCAGTGGCCCTTCCCCTCTGATTCCCACCACGGAATGACTTGACTGCTGCAGGCACTGGCGAACTCCACTCATCAATACTCCCAGGACTATGAGATGCATTACTTAAAAAATAGGGAAAAATGAAAGATGCCAATGACTGACCTTCTGCCAGTGTAAGCACAGGGTTTCTGATAGTGATCCTTATTGTCTCAGATCCTTGTTGTGGTCTTTACATTACCTTAGTGATGGCCAAGGACAGGCCCCTGCACATAAGTAGGCCTGTGATCACTGGACCTGTAAAGGCCACAATATAAGACATCTGGGGCGACCAGAGTGGGGTTTTGTTGTGACACTTGAGTGTAATGGATCCCAGGGATGCAATCTCCAAGTCATGGAATGTGATGAGTTTGCCCTTTGTTGATTGAATCGTCACTTCTGTGTGTACATACATTTCATTGAAGAATGTTTGAGCCTGCGTCACAATCCAGTTTTGCATATAGATTATGCAGTCCCTTAACTGTAGACATGTAATTTGAATGATGGCAATGGCTTCTGGTGGTATCACTGTGTCAGTATGTTATTTGATGTTTACCATGTTGAACATCAGCTCACTTTGTATGCCAATGGTCTGGTTACCCTCATTATCTGACTGCAAAAACTAGGAGGCGTGTCGGTCCATTTGACTCTTCAATCCTGCCCTGCCATTCAATACGATCATAGCTGATCCTCTATCTGAATGCCATATTTCTGCTTTCTCCCCATATCTCATAATGCCATTAAAATCCAACAATTTATCTATCACTTTCTTGAATATAATCAGTGACTTCTCCTTCACAGCCTTCTGGAGTAGAAAATTCCCTAGGTTTACTTCCCTTTGAGTGAAGAAAGCTTTCCTCGTTTTAGTACTAAATGGTCTATCCTGCATCCTGATACTATATCCCCTGATTCTAGATTTCACAACGAGAGAAAACATCCTTCCTGCATCTAAACTGTCCAGCTCTGTTAGAATTTTATAGGTTTCAATCAGATGTCCTGTCATCCTTCTAAACGTGAGTGAATGCAGACCCAACTGAACCAATTTCTCCTTAGGACAGTCCCGCCAACCCCAGTATCAGCCCAGTGAACTCTGCTGGACTCCCACTATTGCAAGTATATCCTTTCTTACTTAGGGAGACTAAAACTGCACACAATATTCCAGGTGTGCCCTCACCAAGGCCCTGTACAATACAATAAACCATTCCTACTTCTGAACTCAAATTCTCTTGTAATGAAGGTCAACATACTATTTGCCTTCCTAGTTGCTTGCTACACCTACCTCCCTGCTATCATTGACTGGTGTACACGGAAACCCAGATACCTTTGTACATCCACTTATATAATAAAGTATATCACTATTTAAATAATACACTTTCTTTCAGAATTTTCCGGCTGTTCACGCCCTGCCGCTGCTGCCAGCGAGAATGGAGAATTTGGTGCTCAGTCGAATCTCTCTTCACTGCAGCGAGACAGGAGAATCCCAGCTATGACTGAGGTTGGAAAACCTGGCCCCTGGAGTTTTTGACAGCTGTGCAAGTTTCTTTTGGCTTGTTTAGAGTTAATTTAGCTTTGAGCTTCAGTACCTTTAGTAACCGCTGCCTTAGTTAGTCACGAGCTATTGCTTGACTGCAATGGTGGCACTGCTGTGCTCTTTTTAATCTTCTCTCAGTTTTGTCTGTACCACCCATGAAGTAGTGATTTCAGCAGAAAAATGACTGTGGACTTAAAAATGAAATGGAAGTAAGAAAGGCTTTCTTTTACAAACCTTTTTCAAGCTGTTAGGAGCTGTTGCTGGGAATTGAATCTTCTGTTCCCAGCAACAGCTACTAACAGCATGGTGGCACAGTGGTTAGCACTGCTGCCTCATAGCACCAGGGGCCAGGGTTCAATTCCCAGCTTGACTCACTGTCTGTGTGAAGTTTGCACAATCTCCCTGTGTCTATGTCAGTTTCCTCTGGTGCTCTGGTTTCCTTCCTCATCCTGGGTTGTGAGTTAGGTAGATTGGCCATGCTAAATTGCCCCTTAGTATCAGGGAAATTAGTAGGGTAAACACATGGGGTTACGGGGATTGTTATCAGTGCTCAATGGGCAGAATGGCCTCTTTCTGCACTGGCGGGATTCTATGATTCTCAGTCCAGTCTGCAGTCCTTCACCAATAATGAATTCTCCTGTCTGTGAAGTACTAATTAAAGTGAGACTGCTTGCAGTCTGCTGTTCAATTTCACTTCCTGCTTAGACTTTGCAGAAGTTCAACTCTTACTAAATTAAGGTCACCCAAATTTGAGCAATCTTACCAGGACCTGATACTTGCTACCAGGAACGAGGTGTGATCCTAAAATGAACTGACAGTATGTGTAGAATCACTAGAAAGCTGCAGAACCCTGATACAAGGCAAGGTTTGATGGTTGTTTCATGCACACACCAGGCCTTTTGTTCTACTGGATGTAAAATATTGCAGCTTGTATATTTTGCATAATCATAGTTCCTACCACCCTGTCACTACATTACATTCTTCTTTTAGACATAATGTACTTATTGTACACAAGGACTGGTGAGAAAATAACATGGGTTCTGTATTTGAAGATAAGACTATACACAGATGATATTCACTGGGACATTAAGTATAGTGTATCTGATCTCTATCTTGCTACTACTAACTGACTTTAAGTCATGGACTGCCACCTCACAGCACCAGGGACCCACTTGGGGAGGCAGTGGCGGTGACTCACTCACTCCCCAGGGCAATGTATAGATTGTTAGGTTGACTTACACCTTCAAATCCATTCGCCTCAGGCACCGCTGAGATACACCATGGTGATATTGGCATTGCCACTCATTTATTGTGTGAGCGTAAATCTCATCTCCTACGTGACTATAAATGTTTGGATGGACAAGATCATATAAAGGAAGAAAAAACAATCAGGCTTTGCATTTCCAACAACCCAAAGAACTTTACAGCCAATTTAGTACTTTTGAGGTGTCGTCACCATTGTAGTGTTGGAAACACTGCAGCCACTTTGCGCACAGCAAGCTCCCACATCAGCAAATTGCTAATGACCACATGGTACATGGTATATCTTTATGATGCTGGGCAGAATATTCCGGCACTGTTTCAATGTGTCAGTTTCAGCAGGAAAACAGGCCCGTTGATCTCCAGCTACTGAGCCGAATTCTCTCTCCAGATTCTCTGGAACTTGGTGCACAGAGAATCTGGGCTGAGGTTTCCACCATCATTTTAGCAGGAAGGGATGTGATAGGGACTGCAACGCAGGGAGGGATTCCTTACCTGGAGGGACCATATGGTGGGGATGCCTTTTAAATAGATTTAAACAAGGGCAGGAACCCTGTTACTTCACCCGTGATGGACGGAGAAAATCAGAAATCAAGATCTCACCGGCAAGAATCTCATTTTCCAATCCTTGAGAGATTTTGTGCCATGTCATCTTTGCAAAGAATCATCAAATCTCTACAGTGCAGAAGGCCATTTAACCCATCAAGTCTGCACTGACCATATTCCCACCCAGGTCCAATCCCCGTAGCCTCACCTATTACCCTGACACTGAGGGTCAATTTAGCTTGACCAATCAATCTAATCTGCACATCTTTGGAGTGGGGGAGGAAACTGGAGCAGGGGGGAATATGCAGACACCACACAGACAGTCACCCAAGATTGGAAGTGAACCCCAGTCCCTGGCACTGTGAGGCAGCAGTGCTAACCACTGTGCCACTTTTGTGATCGCAGTGAACGCAGACACAAAATCATCCCTGTTGTTTGAGGGTTAAATAATGGACAGAATACTGGGGTAACTCCACTGCTCCTTTTCAATATGCCATGGATCTTTTATACACACCTGGGGACATATTCCTGTCTGAACACACTTGTTAAAAGAGCAGTGAGAATCATATTACACTTTTTAGTAGATGCATGAGTGGCCCTCTTGAAGGGAAAGGCAGGAGTGTACAGATGTATAGCAGAATAAAACTAATACTCGAAAGGAGCCTAATTTATTGTTTGTGCAACTAATAAATGTGAGGGCAATGTGTATTTTATAAAAGCGTAACACTAGACACGGCTTTTTTGTTTTACTGGAAAGGATGTTTAACCGTTGAAAACATCTGACTTTGTTGAAGAGATTTTATTTGTGTTCATTCATGTGTTTTATGCATGGATGCTGCATGATTTTAAAACCTGGTTGCAGTAAGGGAAGGGGCAGTGACTAAACAATCACATTTTCTGAAATGTAAATAGATTGACACGTTTAGATTTCCAACTCAAATCATAGAGCTGTTTGTAGACTTTTAATAAAGGTACAGGAAGTTACCATAATTATCTATTAAAATCCCTACCCAGACAACCCAATGATGTTTAAAGCAATCTTTCCATGCTTCAAAATCCTCTGACGAGTTGAATTGGCAGTAGTCAGTTTCCAATTTGATGAAGGAAAGTCCCTACATGTAAGGCATTTCCAGGTATTCATAAACTATACCTTTCAGCTTGGAAATCCTAGAATCCCCACAGTGCAGGAGGAAACCACTTGGCCCGTCAAAACTGCACCAACAACAATCCCACCCTTTTCCCCTTAACCCCACATATTTACCCTGCTAATCCCCCAACACCAAGGGTGGGACTTTCCAGCCACACTCACCGCATAACTGGAAAATCCCACTGGAGGTCAACAGACCTTTCCATGGTCCACCCCTCACCTGCTCTGATTTCCATGGGGGCAGGATGCTGAAATTCACCCCTGAGGGGTAATTTAGCATGGCCAATCAACCTAATCCGCACATCCTTTTACTGTGGGAGGAAACCGGAGCACTTGAAGGAAACCCATGCAGACACAGGGAGAATGTGCAAACTCCACACTGACAGTGACCAAGCCTGGAATTGAACCTAGGTCCCTGGCATTTTGAGGCAGCAGTGCTAACCAATGTGCCACCATGGGTTTGATAGTTTCAGTCTTAGGGGGTTAAATGCTATCCCAGTTGGCAACAATGACAATGACACATAGGTTATAAATGTCTGTCTGCGTGTGTGTTACTGCATATCATTAAATTGTAAAAGCTTTCAGGTTAGCTGAAGCTGGAGGTTACAGAGGGAATATTCCACAAATGTTCAGCTTGACCTGAAAAAAAACAGATGGCTGGCAAGGGGAATTGCTTTCAGCACAGTTGCTCCAAAGAACGGTGTAACGTTTTGCTAAATATTGTTGTGTCAACCTTTGGTTTAGTGGCAATGGAGTTAAAGCTTAATTCAATGACTTGAACTCATAAGCTAAGCTAATTCTTTAGCACACTAGTGGGTGCTATCAGAGGTGCCATTTTCAAATAAGGTAAGGCCCTGTCTGTTCTTTCAGAAGCATGTAAAGGATCATGTGGCCATATTCAAGGAGCAAAGGAAATCTGGTACATGGGCCAAACATTTAGCCCAAACATCACGGCTAGAGACTGGTTATTTATCTTACAGTTGTTTTTGGGGCCTTGCTATGTACAATTAGAGGATTGCATCATTTTTTTAATTTGTCCATGGGATGTAGACGTCACTGGCTGGGCCAGCATTTATTGCCCATCCCTAAGTCCGTTTAAGAGTCAACCACATTTCTGTGGTCTGGAGTCACATATAGCCACACTAGGTAAGGACGGCAGATTTCCTTCCCTAAAAGGCATTAGTGCCCTGAAAAAGCAGCCAGCATAATCAAGGACCCCATGTACCCTGAGCACACTGTCTTCCATTGGGAATAAAATACAAAAGTCTGAAGACACATATCAACTGACTCAAAAACAATTTCTTTTCTGCTGCCATCAGACCTTTGAACAGACCTATATCATATTAAGTTGACCTTTTTCTACTCCCTATCTATGACCATAGCACTACATTTTGCACCCTTTCTTTTCCTTCTCTATGTACTGCATGCTTTGTATAGCGCACAAGAAACAATACTTTTCACTGTATACTAATACATGTGATGATAATAAATCAAATCAAATCAAATCAACAATCAACAATGGTTTTCTGGTCATTATCAAATTTTTAATTCTAGACTTTTTATTGAATGCATATTTCATTATCTGCCATGGTGGGATTTGAACCTGGGTCCCTAAATTTATATATGGCTGAGGTATAAAACAAAAAATATGAGTTGTTATGTTTTACTAACAAAGAGAAATTTCTCATGCAATGATTGGGTACACTGAAGAGATTTGTAGGGCTACAAAGGAATTGTGGCCAAGACTAAAATCTGAAATGGAAGAAATGTATTGATTAGTATTTATCTGGTTTAGCATTTACCCGCAGAACCAGCTTCTACTTCAGAACCAGCTATAATAATAAAGCACATAATGTATTGTTGCTCAATGAAAGATATTGCAAACAATGAGACATTACTGAATAGAATGATGTTTTATTATCTTGGAATGAGTTTCGGAGGGATAATAATTACATAGAGGAAACAGATTAACAAGGAGGGTCTGTACATCAAAATTATATTAGATGAAGTTAATTCACCTGACAGGTTTACTGGCAAATTCAAGTGTAATTTCTCTATAGAAACTGATAGACATATTTAAACCTCTGGAGCTGTGTGCTGTCTAAATATGTGTAAGTCAGTAAGTGGGCCGCTTATGGTTATGTAAGCCCCCAGGTATATAAAAACTACGAAAGTTCTGTATAGAAAAAGGAGATCCATCGATGTCCTCAAAATGCACAAAAACTGAGGCCCCTCTATAAAATGTGAACTCCACCTCAGATTCCCTCCAGATTTTAAAAAGTTGGAAACTTTAGTTATTTGAAATTCCAAGATCGGGATAGGAATTAGGAGCAAAAGTATGCAAATTCAGCTCTTCGAGCCTGCTCCGCCATTCATGGCTGATCTCTCTCTAGTCTCAAAACCACCTCCCCATCTCTTCCCCATATCCCTTTATCCCTTTTTTTATGAGAAATATATCTTTCTCCTTCTTGAAAATCCTTGGAAATTATAATGGTTACTCCCCAGCATGCTAAAATTCACCAAAAGGAACAAACTTTCTTCCATTTTCCTGACCCAGCAACTTTAAAATATCCATATCCAGAACTGCTGAGGATGTCTTTAAATGTGGAACTGGAAGGAGTTTCAGGAGCTGGATGGAGGGAGCATGTGGGGCACGTTTGGTCCATGGGCCATCCCCAGTATGGGAGATATTATGAAATGAAGATTTAACACTGTGGTAACTCCAGACAAATAGTGAAAGAGGCCTTTATTTTCCATATATTAATTCAGATTATTGTGGAACACTGCAGATACAACAAAAATGCAAATGACAACAGTTATTAGAAGGCAGATATAATTAACTGGCAATGTAAGTACAAACAAGTGAGCCAGTGTTTTGGTAACTAATTTTAAAGACGGGATTTAAGTCTAGAAGAGGAATATTGCTTGAACTGGAGCTCATAAGGATAAGTGAGCTGTTAAAAATTGTATATTGTCACATTTAAGTATCATTCAATTGTTAAATGTTAAGCTAATTTATTTGTTCTCATTAAGCTGTGTTGTTAAATAAAGCTTGTTTTGATAAAAGCTCCCTAGTTTGTCAGTGTAATCATACCTGGAGTGAAACGTTGGGCCCAATGTTACCATTTTGATTCTAAGTGCTGAATCTGAATCCGACTTGTAAATCCTTTCTGCGGTGCCCCCATATGCACTCAGCCTGAATAAAAATCAGCGATTCTGAATCACACTGCAGAAGCCTGTGGGTGGGTCTTATTGCGCCCAAAACACTGCTGCTCTGATAAAAACCTTCAACTGTACATGCACAGTAAAAAAAAAGTTGAAAACGCTCCTTGCCATATTGCTCTCGAGCTGCACAAATGTATGGCCCCCATAGACATTGCCCCACCCCCACAACATAACTGTCCCCCTTATCCACCCAACCCCCTTTACTACCCTTAACGATCGTGCCCACTGCCCTACCCCCCCGCGCCAATAGCACGCAAAGTGGCAGCGGACTCACCTTGATCTGGCCCAAAATAGCAAATTGTTGGGGTCTGGCCTGACTTCATAACATACCTTGTGTTTCTGATCTGGCACCCTAATATGATGATAAAACTTTCAGAGGAACATACTTTATTATTCCTCTGCATATCTTTGTATCATCTGCAAACTTAGCAAAAGTGCCTTTAGTTCCTTCCTCCAAATCGTTAATGTATATTGTGAAAAGTTGTGGGCCGAGCACTGACCTCTGAGGCACACCACTAATCACCAGCTGCCATCCTGAAAAAGACCCCTTTATCCTCACTCTCTGCTTTCTGCCAGTCAGCCAATCCTCTATCCATTGCCAGGATCTTACCCTCAACACCATGGGCACTTAATTTTTTTTAACAGTCTCCTATGCGGCACCTCATCAAAGGCCTTCTGGAAATCTAAATAAATCATGTCCACTGGTTCTCCTCTATCTAACTTCCTTGTTACCTCCTCAAAGAACTCTATCAGATTTGTCAGTCATGCCCTCCCCTTGACAAAGCTGTGCTGAGTCAGACCCACTCCATCATGCCCTTCCAAATACTCTGATTTCATCTTTAATAATTGACTCTAAAATCTTGCCAATGACCAAAGTCAGGCTAACCGGTCTATAGTTTCCCATCTGCTGCCTCCCTCTCTTCTTAAACAGCAGTATTACGTTAGCTACTTTCTAGTCCTCTGGTACCCTCCCTGCCTCCAGTCAGAGGAACACTCACCGTGCGGTCAGAGCAACACTCACCGTACAGTCAGAGCAACACTCACCGTGCGGTCAGAGCAACACTCACCGTGCGGTCAGAGCGACACTCACCGTGCGGTCAGAGCAACACTCACCGTGCGGTCAGAGCGACACTCACCGTGCGGTCAGAGCGACACTCACCGTGCGGTCAGAGCAACACTCACCGTGCGGTCAGAGCAACACTCACCGTACGGTCAGAGCAACACTCACCGTGCGGTCAGAGCAACACTCACCGTACAGTCAGAGCAACACTCACCGTACGGTCAGAGCAACACTCACCGTACGGTCAGAGCAACACTCACCGTGCGGTCAGAGCAACACTCACCGTGCGGTCAGAGCAACACTCACCGTACGGTCAGAGCAACACTCACCGTACGGTCAGAGCAACACTCACCGTGCGGTCAGAGCAACACTCACCGTGCGGTCAGAGCAACACTCACCGTACGGTCAGAGCAACACTCACCGTGCGGTCAGAGCAACACTCACCGTGCGGTCAGAGCAACACTCACCGTGCGGTCAGAGCAACACTCACCGTGCGGTCAGAGCAACACTCACCGTACGGTCAGAGCAACACTCACCGTGCGGTCAGAGCAACACTCACCGTGCGGTCAGAGCAACACTCACCGTGCGGTCAGAGCAACACTCACCGTGCGGTCAGAGCAACACTCACCGTGCGGTCAGAGCAACACTCACCGTGCGGTCAGAGCAACAGTCACCGTGCGGTCAGAGCAACACTCACCGTGCGGTCAGAGCAACAGTCACCGTGCGGTCAGAGCAACACTCACCGTGCGGTCAGAGCAACAGTCACCGTGCGGTCAGAGCAACAGTCACCGTGCGGTCAGAGCAACACTCACCGTGCGGTCAGAGGAACACTCACCGTGCGGTCAGAGCAACACTCACCGTGCGGTCAGAGCAACAGTCACCGTGCGGTCAGAGGAACACTCACCGTGCGGTCAGAGCAACACTCACCGTGCGGTCAGAGGAACACTCACCGTGCGGTCAGAGCAACACTCACCGTGCGGTCAGAGCAACAGTCACCGTGCGGTCAGAGCAACACTCACCGTGCGGTCAGAGCAACAGTCACCGTGCGGTCAGAGCAACAGTCACCGTGCGGTCAGAGCAACACTCACCGTGCGGTCAGAGGAACACTCACCGTGCGGTCAGAGCAACACTCACCGTGCGGTCAGAGCAACAGTCACCGTGCGGTCAGAGGAACACTCACCGTGCGGTCAGAGCAACACTCACCGTGCGGTCAGAGGAACACTCACCGTACGGTCAGAGCAACACTCACCGTACGGTCAGAGCAACAGTCACCGTGCGGTCAGAGCAACAGTCACCGTGCGGTCAGAGCAACAGTCACCGTGCGGTCAGAGCAACACTCACCGTGCGGTCAGAGCAACACTCACCGTGCGGTCAGAGCAACAGTCACCGTGCGGTCAGAGCAACACTCACCGTGCGGTCAGAGCAACAGTCACCGTGCGGTCAGAGCAACACTCACCGTGCGGTCAGAGCAACAGTCACCGTGCGGTCAGAGCAACAGTCACCGTGCGGTCAGAGCAACAGTCACCGTGCGGTCAGAGCAACAGTCACCGTGCGGTCAGAGCAACACTCACCGTGCGGTCAGAGGAACACTCACCGTGCGGTCAGAGCAACACTCACCGTGCGGTCAGAGCAACAGTCACCGTGCGGTCAGAGGAACACTCACCGTGCGGTCAGAGCAACACTCACCGTGCGGTCAGAGCAACACTCACCGTGCGGTCAGAGCAACACTCACCGTGCGGTCAGAGCAACACTCACCGTGCGGTCAGAGGAACACTCACCGTGCGGTCAGAGCAGCACTCACCGTGCGGTCAGAGCGACACTCACCGTGCGGTCAGAGCAACAGTCACCGTGCGGTCAGAGCGACACTCACCGTGCGGTCAGAGCAACAGTCACCGTGCGGTCAGAGCGACACTCACCGTGCGGTCAGAGCAACACTCACCGTGCGGTCAGAGCAACACTCACCGTACAGTCAGAGCAACAGTCACCGTGCGGTCAGAGCAACAGTCACCGTGCGGTCAGAGCAACACTCACCGTGCGGTCAGAGGAACACTCACCGTGCGGTCAGAGCAACACTCACCGTGCGGTCAGAGCAACAGTCACCGTGCGGTCAGAGGAACACTCACCGTGCGGTCAGAGCAACACTCACCGTGCGGTCAGAGCAACAGTCACCGTGCGGTCAGAGCAACAGTCACCGTGCGGTCAGAGCAACAGTCACCGCGCGGTCAGAGGAACACTCACCGCGCGGTCAGAGCGGCACTCACCGCGCGGTCAGAGCGGCACTCACCGCGCGGTCAGAGCGGCACTCACCGCGCGGTCAGAGCGGCACTCACCGCGCGGTCAGAGCGGCACTCACCGCGCGGTCAGAGCGGCACTCACCGCGCGGTCAGAGCGGCACTCACCGCGCGGTCAGAGCGGCACTCACCGCGCGGTCAGAGCGGCACTCACCGCGCGGTCAGAGCGGCACTCACCGCGCGGTCAGAGCGGCACTCACCGCGCGGTCAGAGCGACACTCACCGCGCGGTCAGAGCGACACTCACCGCGCGGTCAGAGCGACACCCACCGCGCGGTCAGAGCAACACCCACCGCGCGGTCAGAGCAACACCCACCGCGCGGTCAGAGCAACACCCACCGCGCGGTCAGAGCAACACCCACCGCGCGGTCAGAGCAACACTCACCGCGCGGTCAGAGCAACACTCACCGCGCGGTCAGAGCAACACTCTGAGGCCTTTGGTTTGTGTAGTCATATGCAATATTTACAGTTCTAAAGTACTCTATTGGCTGTAAAGCTGTAAAGCACTTTGGGATCTTCAGATTGTGAAAGGTGCTACATAAATATAAGTGCTTCTTTCTCTCATGATGAGCTAAGGTTTAATAATGTCACCACTGCAGTT
Organism: Carcharhinus amblyrhynchos; assembly: GCF_965287045.1. Classification (NCBI taxonomy): domain Eukaryota; kingdom Metazoa; phylum Chordata; class Chondrichthyes; order Carcharhiniformes; family Carcharhinidae; genus Carcharhinus; species Carcharhinus amblyrhynchos. The sequence continues at coordinate 42,819,595 of NC_137327.1, read as the reverse complement.
TCTCTCGTTGCCACGTTTCTGAATTTTGAAGGGTGTCCAGTTAATTATGTATTCATTCACCTATGGTCAAGTGGACTTTGCAGCAGTGGAGAGTTGGAGAAAGGGGAGATAAATTTAAGTTTCCAGCGCAAGAACAAATGAATTTTCTTGATTGGACTGCAAAGTGCTCATTAATTTAATCTCACCGAGAATGGATTCACTGAGATCTGCCATGTATTGAATGGCTACAAATAATCACCGATTTTGTTGGTGATGGCATCACCCATTACTGTAAGGACAAGTGCAGCTATTGGCTTTTGAACTGAGTAAAATTTGGTGACCTATGACACTTGGTCAACAATCACTGAATAGCCTCCTTCTGAGTGTTCTATCAGCTTGATATTTCTCTTGTTCTGTAAATTGAGGCTTCCATTTTCTTTTATTACTTTAGTCTTAAAAATATCAGTAGGACAGCAATACTCATTCGCAGTAACTTGTAGATGATTGTCAAGTTAGTGAAAACTGTAATGTGCTGATAGTTTACAATTCTGTCACTGGCTCAATTGTAAATATGCATTGTTGATACCTACTTACTGACTTTATGCCAAGAATGTCGATCTTGACATTACAAGCTGATAGATAAATGGAATTGTGACCAGAAGCTGTCAGTCAAACTGTATTTGAAATGGAAATGAATAAAATGGTTTATTTGATAGCAATTTGTTCTTACCATGTGTAAGATGTCATGGGTCGATTTTTCAGAGTATAACAAACAGTGGAATTGGCTGGGCAAGAAATCAAACATCATATTTTTATGGATGGAGAAAGCGCACTTTTAAAAGATTGTTATTTTAATGTTTAAGTCTGTTGTCTTTGACCCTAATGGCTCAGAATAAGACAAATTTAATCAGAGTTGATAACATTAACTAAGGTCTAGGAGTGACCTCAATAACTGACTAATGCAGCTACAATAAGATAATAAAGTATATTCCTCTAAAAGCTTAATCATCATGTTAGGGTACCAGATCAGAAACCCCAAGGTAAATTATGAAGTCAGACTAGACTCCAACTATTTGCAGTTTTGGCCTTAATGAGAGGATTTGATGTTTCACTCCAGGCACGATTCTACTGACAAACCAGAGAGTCTTTATCAATGTAAACTTCATTTAACAACACAGATTAATGATAATAAATGAATTAGCTTAATGTTTAACAATTGAATAATGCTTAAACATGACAAGATACAATCCTTAACTGCTCAACTATCCCTATGAGTTCCAATTCAAGCAATATTCCTCTTATGGACTTAAACCTCCTCTTTAAAATTAATAACAAACCACAGGCTCATTTGTTTGTACTTAGGTTACCAGTTTTGCAGCTTTCTAGAGAGAGAGAGATACGTCTTGCTTATTTTAGAATCAGACAGTAACTGCGTGTTCTAAAAATGAAAGAGAAACTTAGAGTCATAGAGTCATAGGGGTTTACAGCATGGAAACAGGCCCTTCGGCCCAACTTGTCCTTGCTGCCCTTTTTAAAACAAAACTCCTAAGCTAATCCCAATTGCTTGCATTTGGCCCATATCTCTCTATACCCATCGTACCCATGTAACTGCCTAAATGCTTTTTAAACGATAAAATTGTACCCGCTTCTACTACTACCCCTGGCAGCTTGTTCCAGACACTTACCACCCTCTATGTGAAAAAACTGTCCCTCTGGACACTTTTGTATCTCTCCCCTCTCACCTTAAACCTATGCCCTCTAGTTTTAGACTCCCCTACCTTTGGGAAAAGATATTGACTATCTACCTTGGCTGTGCCCTCATTATTTTAAAGACTTCTATAAGGTCACCGCTCAGCCTCCTAAGCTCCAGAGAAAAAAGTCCCAGTCTATTCAGCCTCTCCTTATAACTCAATCCATCAAGTCCCGGTAGCATCCTAATAAATCTTTTCTGCACTCTTTCTAGTTTAATAATATCTTTTCTATAATAGGGTGACCAGAATTGCACACAGTATTCCAAGTGTGGCCTTACCAATGTCTTGTACAACTTCAACAAGACATCCCAACTCCTGTATTCAATATTCTGACTGATGAAACCAAGCATGCCAAATGCCTTCTTCATTACTTTGTCCACCTGTGACTCTACTTTCAAGGAGCTATGAACATGTACCCCTAGGTCTCTTTGTTCTGTAACTCTCCCCAATGCCCTACCATTAATTGAGTAAGTCCTGCCCTGGTTCAATCTACCAACATGCATCACCTCGCATTTGTCTAAATTAAACTTCATCTGCCATTCATCAGCCCACTGGCCCAATTGATCAAAAGCCCGTTGCAATTAGAGATAACTTTCTTCACTATCCACTTTGCCACCAATCTTAGTGTTATCTGCAAACTTACTAACCATGCCCCCATATTCTCATTCAAATCATTAATATAACTGACAAATAACAGTGGGCCCAGGACTGATCCCTGAGGCACACTGCTGGTCACAGGCCTCCAGTTTGAAAAACAACTCTCTACAACCACCCTCTCACTTCTGTCAAGGAGCCAATTTTGTATCCATTTAGATACCTCACCCTGAATCCCATGAGGTTTAACTTTATCAACAACCTACCATGCGGTACCTTGTCAAAGGCCTTGCTAAAGTCCATGTAGTCAACATCAACTGCACTGCCCTCATCTTCTTGGTTACCCCTTCAAAAAACTCAATTAAATTTGTGTGACATGATTTTCCACTCACAAAGCCATGTTGACTGTCCCTAATCTGTCCTTGCATCTCTAAATGCCTGTAGATCCTGTCTCTCAAAATATCTTCCAACAATTTACCCACCACAGATGTGAGGCTAACTGGTCTGTAGTTCCCAGGCTTTTCCCTGCAGCCCTTTTTAAACAAAGGCACAACATTTGCCACTCTCCAATCTTCAGGCACCTCACCCGTGACTATCGATGATTCATACATCTCAGCGAGGGGACCTGTAATTTCCTCACTAGCCTCCTACAACATCCTGGGATATAGTTCATCAGGTCCCGGGCAATTATCTACCTTGATGCGCTTTAAGACTTCCAGCACCTCCTTTTCTGTAATATGTACAGTCAAGACATCACTATTTATTTCCCCAGGTTCCCTAATATCCATGCTTTTCTCAACAGTAAACACTGATGAGAAATATTCAATTAGGAAAAACAACTCCTCCCATTAAGCACACAACACTGTTCTTATCAATCAACCTAATCAAACCTCCCTCTGAAACCCCAGGAAAAACCTAAGTAAACACAAAGGCCTTAGCCCTCCTTAAACAAACATTTAAAGTACTTATCCAGTTCTCCTGGCTACCAATTTAAATGATTTCTTAGACAAGTCAGCAGCCTGCAAAACAGATCTAAATTCTAAACACATGCCTTACATAAAACATGATACACTTATATTTATTAAAGGCACAGTATCATCACAATCAACAGCTACAGAATTTATCCCTGGCCTTAGCTCAAAGGTAAAGCTCAGTAATTCCTCCAGCCACCCCAACCCCCTCACCGTTTCATTCCAATATCTTGTAGTACTGATGAATGATTTACAACCTGACCCAGTCTAACTTAACATTACTTGAGGCTCATACTTATCTAATGATACTATTTCACCCTAATTCAGTTAAACTAAACTTCAAGAGTTATACTGACAAAAGCTAAGGAACACCCACAGCAGAGAGATATAAAAATAAGGATTTCCTTTTTAGAACTTGTCCAGCAGGAGCCTTGTCCATCAGAAACACAAACTGGAAATCTACATGCATTCATGCCAATTATTATACATAGTTGGAAAATCGTGTTCTAATGGGGAACAAAGTTCCCCTTTTTTGTGAACTGTTAGAAAATTACTCCATACTTCCAATTCATTCATATTTTAGCATGTGTATATTTTAAAAACTGCCAATGTATTAACTGAAAAATATAATGTCTTCCTGTCAGTGAAAACCCTGATCAATGTGGGTGCACTTGCCTTAAGATGCCCAAATTTAAAGTAAGCAGTCAGTCAAAGTGCAAACTATTTTCCACTCTAGCCGATTACAGAGTGACTATTTACACTGCGTTATATACTTTGTGTATTTCAGGCAGAAACTGATAGCCATTCAACATTTACCTACTCCAATAATAAGCTCCTTGAATAAATGAATAAAAATGCCCACTAATGATACTCATTCATTAAGTTATCCAATCCTTTGACAGCCATTAGTTTTTCATCCCTCAGATCTCCTGGCTCAGAATTCTTATCGGTAGTATTCTCTCAGAACAATTGTGACTTTCTTCCATTTGAGGACACTGCTTATCTCCAATGCCCAGATATCTTGGTTCTCTGAGCCAATTCTTCCCCTGTGGTTCTGTCTGTGTTCCTCTGTAACTCACAGTGACTGGGATTTCAGCACCTGTTTGTGGGTCTGTGCAGTGTCCCCACTGCAAAGTACAGGTATGTGGACCTCTTGTGGCATCACTGGAAGATTCCTGCACTCAATTGTTTTGTCACCATTTGTGACTTTGTGGCCATAAAGTTTCCCTTTTATGGCTTTCCTTTCCCTCCTGCCTCCATTGCTTCTATATGTGTTGTTTTTTTCTGTTACTGAACATAGAACATTACAGTATAGGACCTTCAGCCCTCGACTTCGTGCCGACCTATGAAACCAATCTAAAGCCCATTTAACCTACACTATTCCAATATCATCCATATGTTTATCCAATGACCATTTAAGTGCCCTTAATGTTGGCAAGTCCACTACTGTTGCAGGCAGGGCACTCCAAGCCCTTACTACTCTCTGAGTAAAGAACCTACCTCTGACATCTGTCCTATATCTATCACCCCTCAGTTTAAAGCTATGTCCCCTCGTGCTAGCCATCTTCCTCCAAGGGAAAAGACTCTCACTGAAGAGGTTATATAATGGGCGTAAATTATAGATGAGGATGAATGAGCTTGGCAATGCTTGAAAGCTCCATTTAGGGAAAATTGAATCATGTGAGTCACTTTTCACAAAGGCAACCATTTCCAGTAATGATGTTGTTTCTCCATCAAGCGAATGAAAAGTGTGCAAAGATCCTGTTATGTGTTACTCAGATTCATCAAAGTTCCAACACGCAAAACCACTTAAATCTGAAAGCTAAAATCTGAAACTTCTTCCAGCCTTCCAGAATTTCATATTACACTATAACAATGAACCTACCACATAAAGTCAACACCCAAATTCAATCCACACATTTTGTAACCTGGCAACAAGAGCAGCACACAGTGGAACTAAAAGTTTATGTTGTGTAAGGACAATATGAAAAGGATGAAGGTTAGTTCTGAATAAAGCTGAGAGACAGTGTGGCTTAAGGCTGTTTTCTATTCATCTGTAGGATATGTTGGAATTCTACTGGAATCTAAAGGGATGTAACTCTATTCTCTCCCCTCTGAAATGAAGGGCAGTTAGGGATGGGCAGTAACTGCTAGCCCAGCCAGAAATGCTCAAATCCTATAAAAGGTGACATTGGAGGCAGTTCAGAGGAGGTTTAACAGATTGATTCTGGGGATGAAGGGGTTGACGGGGGAGGAGAGATTAAACAGTTTGGACTTACACTTGCAGGAGTTTAGAAGGATGAGAGGGAGCCTGATCGAGGTATATAAAATACTAAATTGGTTTGATAAGGTAAACATAGACCAAATGTTTCCCCTTGCAGGGCAATCGAGAGGCAGTGATGAGGGGGAACTACTTCTCACAGAGGATGATGAATTTGTGGAACTTGCTGCCTCATAGCGCAGTGGAGTCTGAATCATTAAATGGTTTCAAGAAGGATATAGAAATATTTCTGATTTTAAAAATGGGTTAAAGGAATATGGGGAACAGGTGGGGAGATGGATTTGAGACCAGGGAGAGATTAGCCATGATCTGATTGAATGGCAGAGCAGGCTCAAAGGGCTAAATTTGCATACTCCTGCTCCTAATCCCTAAATTCCTATGAATTAATTTTAAAGATCAAACTGACTCCTTCAAGGCTCTTGGTCCACAGAAGCAAAGAGGGTTGAGATTTTATATTAAATTGGCATTTAAAGACCATAAGGATAAATGAAGGCTGTATATTTATCCAATGGTAGGTGTGCTTCCGAGGCTGGAGAATGTGACACACAATTTTACCATGAGAAGCTTCATTTCACAGGGAAACACTGGAAGTGCTTTGGCCTACCACCTAGTGGAAACATTGAAATGTGCTCTATTCCTCACACTGACAGCCTCAATCAGCATCCTGCACATACTGTGTAGATTTCACTGCAAAGTATGCACTGGGAGGAAAATCAGAAAATTGATACATATACTGAGGCAAATTTCTCACTTTGGTTTCAGTATGCTTGCAAAAATTACCAAAAGTCTCCTGGTCAAAATTAAAATGTCAAGATGAGAGTGGCCATCACCCATTGAGGCGGAATTGCTCAAATCTTACTTTCACCCATGTTGTGTTGCATCTATTGTGTGAGAGTTCAATGTAGATGCTGGTGGCTAAACAGGAGAAAGTGTTCCATTCTCCAGCACTAACACCCTGTGTCTACATCAGCATGAAATCCAGCAAACCAAGAAGATTAAAAGTTTGGAAAGGATTTAGATTTGATTTGATTTGATTTTTTTTATAGTCACGTGTATCAGTACACAGTGAAAAGTATTGTTTCTTGCGCGCTATACAGGGAAAGCATACGGTTCACAGAGAGGGAAACGAGAGAGTGCAGAATATAGTGTTACAGGCATAGCTAGGGTGTAGAGAAAGATCAACTTAATGTGAGGCAGATGCAGTCAAAATTCTGATGGCAGTTAGGAAGAAGCTGTTCTTGAGTTGGTGACACGTGATCTCAGACTTTTGTATCTTTCTCCCGAAGGGAAAAGGTAGAAGAGAGAATGTCTGGGGTGCGAAGGATCCTTAATTATGCTGGCTGCTTTGCTGAGGCAGTGGGAAGTGTAGACAGAGTCAATGGATGGGAGGCTGGTTTGCGTGATGGATTGGGCTACATTCACAACCTCTTGTAGTTTCTTGCGGCCTTGGAAAGGAATGAAGATCAAGAGGGGTGATCTCTGGATAATGCATAGTAAAAAGCTGCAGGCAGAGAGGAATACTTTTGGAAGATTGAATTAGCTAATTTGATCCTTTGTAAATCACATTCAAGGCCTCAATTCTGTACAAGCTCCCTAATTGAAATGAAACCGATTACAAAGCACAGAATCATTAGATTAAGATTTCTAGGCACCATATTACAATAATGTTCTTTTCAGCATTCTGAAATCTATAGCTTTGTCATCACATCAAAAGGTTTCTTGTGAAATTTCTGATTGATGTTCAGAATTCAATCCTGATGAAGATAATAATTGAGTTGATTGCATGAATGCAGAGTCAACTGAAGCTCCTCCTTTTGCCCTGAGATGTATTCACATTATTGACAGACAGGTATTTCAGCTATAATCATATCCTGCAAAGCCCAAAACTAACAACGTTATTACACTTTACAATAATGTAGGAAGTGCATGAATGCTATCTGACACCTTGCTATCGAGATCATAAGTACCAAGATTGTGTAGCACACACTGCCATCCTGGACATTCAATTCCACATATCAAGTTGACCCCATCAGCTTTGGCTACATTCTTCTCATTAAGATCCAAGTTTTCTGTGATTGGGACAGCTATTCTGAGAATTGTATTATTCTGGCACATACGCATTTAAGGGCTGATTCCAGATTGTCTGTTCTGAGGGAGGATTGACAGAAAACAGTCATCAGAAAAGTTCCGATCCAGAAGCTGTAATTTCCATCCATTTAGGTTATAGATGGGAGATGAGTTTCTCTGGAATCTCAATTGCAGGAGCAGTGAATCCTGTAAGTGTCACTCCTCTCTGGTCAATAAACCCTCTAATGAAATAAAGTCACTATCAACATCTTGGGACAGCGTTCAATTTAATCCCCACGCTTCCTGGGAGTGGGCTTGGAGGTGAGGGTGGCATAGAATTAGGTGGATGGTATAGGGGAATGATGTGCCCATTGTCTTCCCATTTCCACTGGTATTTTATCAGTAGCTAGCTAGTGGTTAGCAGCCATTCCACTCTTAGGCCAACTGAGGCCCTTAAGTACAGAAAAAGAAAATGCTGGAAAATCTCAGCATTTCAGACAGCATCTGTGAAGGGAAAGTGGGCAGGATTTTCCTCCTCTGTGCGGTGTGTTTTGTGACAGAAGGAATGGTGCGCCACTTGCTGGCGGAGGGGTCTTATGGTCCCACTGTTGTCAACGGGATTTTCCCTGAATGCACCCCTTGCATTCTATTATATTTTAATTACATGTGTATGACTGGAGTGTTGGAGTGTTGGGTGGGGGCTGGTGACAATCCTTATTTTGTTAGTGTAACTGCTTGAATGGCAAGTGGCAAAGCTAAAAGTTCTCCCAGCAGCATATTAATAAGTGTTAATCCACCAATGGTACAAACCCAATTAGGAACATTCTCTGAATTTTATTAGAAGCTTGCTATCACCCATTATTTCTTTCTCACTTTCCCTTTGCTCCTTTACTGTCTCCAGTCTTGGCAGGCCCTGAACTTTCAATTTACCATTTCCGCACAGAAGGAGTTTATCAACTGTCAAATGCTGTTCAAATATGGAATGCCATCACATTTTGATTCAGAAGCATAATTCACTTAGCTTTGAAGCCAGAGGAGAAAAACATGTAAGTCAGAATGTTTCCTTCTTTCCAAACACAATTGCATTTTCCTTTTTTGGTCATTCAGTCGATTGAAATCATAGAGTACATAAGAAGATGATTCAGTATACTTTGTTCTCGCCAGCTATTTAATTTGAATTAATCCCATTTCTTGGCTCTTAAATCCACGTAATTCATTATGCTTCGGGTATTGAATCAGTTTCTACCACCCTCTCAGGGAAAGATTTCCCAATCACAATGACTCAGTGACCCAGAACGTTCATCTGTTGCGCGTGTGCGCTCAGCAGGGTCGGAAGCAGGTGTGAGTTGACTTCCAAGAAATGGTCACAGCCTGGAGTGCAATTTCCCACTCGCTGGGCAGTTTACGGTCAGTCAGCACGTGAAAGGTTGCTGGGGATGGGGGAGAAGGGGACAGACACTGACGGAAGAGACCATGTGGGCTGATGCTTCCACTGTGCTCCCTCAGGAGCACAGCTGCTGTGAAACTGTTTGAGGGAGCTGCAGACCTGTTATAAATAAACATTAATGTTAAAACTATACCATTATTGTCTGGGCAGCACAATTACACACAGACCTCAGATCTCAGACACATTTGCTAACTTTATCTGAGCCCTGACTTTCATCTCACCCTGGAATGAACATAGAACATAGAATATTACAGCGCAGAACAGGCCCTTCGGCCCACGATGTTGCGCCGACCAGTTAAAAAACAATGACCCTCTAACCTAAACCAATCCCTTTTCATCCATAAATCTATCCACGGATCTCTTAAATGCCCCCAAACTAGGCGCATTTACAACTGCAGCAGGCAGGGCATTCCAATCCCTCACCACCCTCTGGGTAAAGAACCTACCCCTGACATCCGTCCTATAACTACCCCCCCTTAATTTAAAGCCATGCCCCCTCGTGCTAGCTTTCTCCATCCGAGGAAAAAGGCTATCACTATCCACCCTATCTAAATCTCTAATCATCTTATATGTTTCAATAAGATCCCCTCTTAGCCGCCTTCTTTCTAGCGAAAACAACCCCAAATCCCTCAGTCTCTCCTCATAGGACCTCGCCTCCATACCAGGCAACATCCTGGTAAACCTCTTCTGCACCCTCTCCAAAGCCTCCACATCCTTCCTATAATGTGGGGACCAGAACTGCACACAATACTCCAAGTGCGGCCGCACCAGAGTTGTGTACAGTTGCAACATGACGCTGCGACTCCTAAATTCAATCCCCCTACCAATAAACACCAAGACACCGTATGAACATAAGAACATAAGAACATAAGAAATAGGAGCAGGAGTAGGCCATCTAGCCCCTCGAGCCTGCCCCACCATTCAATAAGATCATGGCTGATCTGTCGTGGCTCAGTTCTACTTTCCCGCCCTCTCCCCATAACCCTTAATCCCCTCTCTTATCAAGAACCCATCAACCCGCTTCTTAAAAATATTTAGCGAGGCAGCCTCCACCACTTCAACGGGCAGAGAATTCCAGAGATTCACCACCCTTTGAGTGAAGAAGTTCCTCCTCAACTCCGTTCTAAACCGCCTCCCCTTTATCTTGAGGCTGTGCCCCCTAGTCCTACTGTCTTTTTTGAGCGGGAAGAGCCTCTCCACCTCTATCCTATCCATCCCATTCATCATCTTATACGTCTCAATGAGATCTCCCCTCATTCTTCTAAACTCTAACGAGTACAAGCCTAGTTTATTCAGCCTCTCCTCATAGCTCAATCCCCTCAACTCCGGTATCAGCCTAGTAAACCTCCTCTGCACTCCCTCCAGGGCCAAAATATCCTTGCGCAGGTGCGGCGCCCAAAACTGCACACAGTACTCCAGCTGCGGCCTCACCAATGCCCTATACAGCTGCAGCAAGACCTCCCTACTTTTATATTCAATCCCCCTCGCTATGAAGGCCAGCATCCCATTCGCCTTCCTGACCACCTGCTGCACCTGCAAGCTGGGTTTTTGCGACTCATGCACATATAGATGATCTGGAGGAGGGAACCGAGTGCAGGGTGTCGAAATTTGCTGATGACACCAAGATTGGGGGAAAGGCAAATTGTGCGGAGGGTGTGGACAGTCTGCAGAAGGATCTAGATACGCTGGGCGAATGGGCCAGGAAATGGCAAATGGAATTTAATGTTGGCAAGTGTGAGGTGGTCCACTTTGGTAGGAAGAATGGTAGGAAGGACTATTACTTACGTGGCGAAAAACTGCAGCAGGCGACGGTGCAGAGGGACCTCGGGGTATGCCTTCTTAACAACCTTATCTACTTGATTCCCAACTTTCAGGGATCTATGTACACATACACCTAGATCCCTCTGTTCATCCACACTATTCCGAGTCCTCCCGTTAGCCCTATACTCTACACATCTGTTATTCCTACCAAAGTGAATTACCTCACACTTCTCCGCATTAAACTCCATCCGCCACCTCTCGGCCCAGCTCTGCAACCTGTCTAAGTCTCCCTGCAAACTATGACACCCTTCCTCACAATCTACCACACCTCCGACTTTGGTGTCATCAGCAAATTTACTAATCCACCCAACTATACCCTCGTCCAGATCATTAATAAAAATTACAAACAGCAGTGGCCCCAAAACAGATCCCTGAGGCACACCATTCATAACTGAACTCCATGATGAATATTTACCATCAACCACCACCCTCTGTCTCCTATGAATGAGGTAGCAGCTTAAACATTTATTTATTAGTGTCACAAGTTGGCTTGCATTTCTGATTTGGTTTGATTTATTATTATCACATGTATTAGTTTACAGTGGAAGTGCAGTGCATTAACACTGCACGCAGTTACTGTGAAAATCCCTTAGTCGCCACACTCAGGCGCCTGTTCAGGTACGCAGAGGGGGAATTTAGCATGGCCAATACACCTAACCAACATGTCTTTCAGACTGTGGGAGGAAACTGGAGCAACTGGAGGAAACCCACATGGACACAGGGAGAATGTGCAGGCTCCGCAAAGGCGGTGACCCAAGCTGGGAATTGAACCCGGGTCCCTGCTGTGCCACCATGCCACCCAGGTAAACATAAAGACCATGAAGCCTTTCAGCTCACTTGTCAACCATAAAGGCAGACGGGCAACGTAAAATCCCGATTAACTGATTTTAACTAATTTAAGTTAGTTTCTTGATTGCCAGCAGGCATGCTTCTGATTCATGCCAGGGAGCAAAGACATTGGGGCATGCAACCGGTGTTTTCTTGCATAATTTTACATGCTTCTGAGTCGGGTGTGCTTGAACTGCATACATAAAATTCTGGCCAGTGTGATTTGAAAAGAAAGTTTCCTTTTGAAGCCTTTTGTTCTTTTGCCACTGTCCTCAGATCTGTGTCATTGTGAACTATATCTCCTTATTTACTCAAAACAAAACCATTCATGATTTTGAATACCACGATCAAATCTCCTCTTAAACTTGTCTGCTCCACAGAAAACAATTCCAGTGCTCCAGTCTACCCACGTTACTTGCTTCTCCCTGACCCCATTCTAATAAATCATTCAGCACCAAGATCTTGGCATTATTCTTAAAATGTTAAGCCCAGAATTGTACATGATACTCCAGCTGAGGTCTTCAGCTCATGTTTTATAAAGCTACAATAAAACTTCCATGTTTTTGTACTCCAGTCATCCATCAATAAAGCTAACTATCCCATAAACCTTTTGAACATTCTCCATTTGTCTTGCCAACTTCAATGATTTATTCATCTATAACACCAGGCCAGTTTCTTCCTGTACCCACTTTACAGTTGGATCGTTTAGTTTATATTGTCATTCCATGTTCTTCCTCCCAAAACATATCACTTCTCATTTCTCTGGGTTAAATTTCATCTGCCTTCTGACTGCTTCTTTACCAGTCTTTCAGTGGCCAGCCTCACTACCCCCACAATGCTGACTCGCACCCCCTCACGGCCCGATCACTGACCCCCCGCCCCTCCCATGCATGCCCAGGCCAGTCTCAACCCCACCCCGCAGCCCCAAGCTCCCGCCACACCCCCCCCCACTCCAGTAGCCACACCCCACAGTTCTGACTCCCTCCCCGCCCCCGATGCTCGGCCCTGATTGCTGGCCTCTCTCCCTCTGCTCGATCCCAACGGGGTGGACACCCCCACCCGCACTGATTGCCCCCGGAGGCCATGTCCCATCAGGTCCTGCTTCTAATAGGCCCCGCCCCCTTGGCACTGCCCAATGCCAGGTGAGCAGTGTCAAGGTGCCCCGGGCATTAGCACTTTGCCCCTTGGGGAGTGCCAAGGCACAAGCTGGTACTGCCAAGGTGCCAATGCCCAGGGTGCACCAACCCCTGCCCCCCGCCTGACCTCTGACCCTCTGGGGAACATGCACCCCCCCCCCCACCCCTTACTCCAGTGGGGCAAGGCAGCTAACTCCCTGGGAGCTGTTGTAAACCCCGCCCAAGTGAACCACACTGGCAGGAAGGAAATGCTAGTGGGCCTGGAGACTTCAGTTTTGGACCTGCTAATTGTATTTAAAATATATTTAAATTAGAATTTAAATGAATTATGCGCAGAGCTGACACCGTCAGAAATCTGGCGCTGGGAGACGCTATCGGGATGGGACGCCCAGTGCGGATGTCACGGTTTGGGTGCTGCTGGAATTTCCTGACCCGCTGCAGCGGGATGGGAAAATCGCCCCCTCTCAGTTTCACACACTCCTTCAGCAAAATGATGATGACGAAGCCTTAGATCCCCCATTCCCAGATCACAATGGCAAGGCTGAAACGTTTAAGGCTAATCTCAGCGTGGCACCTGTACAGCCTCCACATTACAAATCTCACCTTCTACAGTATGCCAAAGATGAACTTGTTGAGTTTCAAAAGAAATCGGATGACGTGGAGACCTTGGAGTTTTTGCCTGGCCTGAAGATGTAGGGATCACTGTAGAGCATCTGAACCCATCACTTCCTGTAAAAAAACAGTTGAACGGGGGTTGTCCACTTTCCACAGCATTCCCGCAGTTTGGATGCAACAGTAAGCCACAATCTCACACATTACAACAGAACTAACCCATGCCTCTACTAGATTCCATTCGGTACTGTGGAGTGGGCACATCCTGCAAAGGTGTTTGTGTATACAATCATCATGGGCATGCTTGGGTCTGAAACTGTTTGAGGTGATCTTTTAGAAGAGGGCATAGTTGTCAAGCCTAAAGACCACCTCTACTGTGAACTTTTTCACAAATGGCAGCATATACCACATGCATTGGCATAATGTATTATGTGCCTATCTGCCCCTAAGACTGTTATCTGCCCTAAAATTGTAACTATTCTGGGATGGATTTGCTTGATGGCACCTTGCAAGCTAGCCCTCACCACATAGCCACCTCCCTATTAGCTCTCCACTGGAGATCATTTTCACCCACTGAATAGTTCACTGGATGGTTTCATCCCCTAGGCAGTTCAAAAGTTATCACCTGGACTGGGTTTTCTGCACTGTCAGGAGACAAGCTACGTCAAGATCATAAGATCTCTGCAGTACAGAAGGAGGCCATTCAGCCCATTGAGTCTGCACTGGCAACAATCCCACCCAGGCCCTATCCCAGAACTCCACATATTTACCTCGCCAATCCCTCTAATGTACACATCCTGGGACACTAAGGGGCAATTTAGCGTAGCTAACATCTTTGAACCGTGGGAGGAAATCAGAGCACCCGGAGGAAACCCATGCAGACATGGGGGGAATGTGTAAACTCCACACATACAGTGACCCAAGCCAGGAATTGAACTCGGGTCCCTGGTGCTAACCACTGTACCACCGTGCCACATTGCCACTGAACTCAGTAGATCAAAGAATTCAAGGAGAATCAGGTAGCCGGGAAAGCAATAGGGGAACTGGAGGGTGAGTTTCTACACCAAGAATGACATTGAAGCCCTGTCAGATCTTTGATCCTGTCTATTGCCACTGTACAATTCAGCAAGCACCTTCATTCCTAAGGCCTTCCTGTGAAAGAATTATAAACAGCCAGAGAACCATTCACCAATGTGCATATTCCCTATTTGACCAATGACAGGGCTACTGAGATGCAACATTGCTCTGACTGATTAATCACTCGAATAGTCAGAAATCCAACACCCCCTAGAAATGCAACTAACACTCACCTCAATGGACATTGGCAATTAGGTCTTCCTTCATACTGATCACAATGAGTCATAGTCCTGCCAACAGTTCTTGGTTATTCCTATCCATGACAGGGTAATCATCGTTCATCAGTTCCCAGCTACATAGCACAAATTATTGAGAGCAGAGATTGGAATTCTACAGGACCTTCTTCCTTCTACACAGGCTTTGTGATTTGATGTACTGCTGATTATCCATCCAGCCTATTCCTGCAAACCCTTACACATCAACTGAGCTGTCTACACTTCCACTGTTCCAGTGCTATCAACTATGGGATCAAATACACAACCTCCATAGTCCATAATGGGACCCCTGGTCCTGTCCCAATCACTGAATTCAAGACAAAGCTCTAGGTGGCACACCATCCCGGTGCAAAGATACCAGTGCCTCTGTGGTTTAGGGAAGGAAATCTGCCGTCCTTACCTGGTCTTCCCTACATGTGACTCCAGACCCACAGCAATGTGGTTGACTCCCAACTGCCCTCAGGCAACTAAGGATGGGCAATAAATGCTGGCCAGTCAATGACGCCCATGTCCCATATATTAAAAAACAAAAAGATCAAGATCCACTGTCTTAATCCCTTAGTCCCATGTTGTGGTCCCCAGTGCAGGCCCTGATCTAATGCAGCATCTGATCCAGACTCCAACCCTGCTCCTCATCCTATAATAGCACCACTTTTAGCACATGTACCCAGCCGTCCACATGTACCACTGGCCCTCGTCCCACACTGCCTGCTTTGAAATGTCCTAGTCTGCAGAAACACCATCTGGAATATCTGGTAGATTCTGTACTTTAGAGTTAATGCTAACATTTGGGGACAGAATAGGTACCAGCGGCAGAAGCCTCATTTTCACAATGTGTATATTCTGCTCAATTGGGTGGATTTCTAAGCAATTGCAGTTCTCTCTTTGAGATGCTGCATTCCACAGATTCTCTGTGAAATGTCTTTGTCTGTCCAGAGTGATGTCCATTGTGCACACCATTTATTGTGATTCCTTCATTTGGATTGCCTTTCACAAAGTCATTTGCATCTTTTCCATTTATGATGTTACATTCTTTGAACAGTTCTGTTTGCTTGAGGTTTCATTTAAATATGAAGGAGCTCTTTGCATATACTCAGCGTGGTTAGTTTTTGTGCTTTATTTTGCATTGTTAATTAATGCAATAAGGAAATTTGATGCAAAGACAAAGAAATAAAGAAAGAGATCATTTCCTCTTGAGGCTAAGGGCCTGTTCCTGGATGGATATGATGTTTTGGGTTCAAACTCAATCTTTTCACAGAATCGCTGTTGATATTGCCATTCCATTTATGTGCCAACTTATGGGTAAACATAGCTCACTGGGTGCGTTATTCTTCCATCCAAATCTACAGCTTATCATTGCTCCCTGCTTTCTGTCAACTACAGTAAAAAGTCTCACAACACCAGGTTAAAGTCCAACAGGTTTATTTGTGGCAAACACCACTAGCTTTCGGACCTGGCTGTTCCTTCGTCAGTTGGGTGGGAGCTCTGATCATGACTACCATCCACATCCTGTTGACTAGCCATTTATTGTTGCTACTGTTGCTTTAATCCCAAGGCTTTAATTTACTAACAAGGTCTATTATGTGCCATCTTATCAACTGTTTCAGTTGCAGTTCTGCAATGTAATGTTGCTGGTCCATTGGATTATCCTTAAGTTGCTATATAAATGCAAATTGTTTTTGCAGGTTTTGCAGGATTTACATCATATGTCATTCACCATTTTCAAATATTGTGCAGGCCATGTGGTTAAGTGATAATAAGCTGTTTTAGTTCCCAATATTTAATTTAAACTATTACGTTGAGGACATAGTGTAACTTGCCTGAGAGCACATTTCGATATACATAATTCACAGGATAAAGTTTCCTGTGTGGAATTCAGTAAATTTGTATCATAGTGGCATGAACAACTTACTGTCAATCTTCTGTTTCCTTCTATGAAGAGCACATTAAAGGGTGTGCATCTCCACTTGAAAGGTCTTTCCACTTAGCAGATGTGTGTGTAATTATGAAATGTAGCGAAGATATTAGTATCACACAAACATCAAAGCATGACTTGGTTGTAACAGTGTGATAGGAATAACTCCCACACGTTAAGTGGATCATGAAGCTGTTTTCTTAATTTCTCACCAAATCAATTATTTGACTTATAGCTAGAGACTGAATTGATTTGAATCTTGGAAAATCACACATGCTACACAGGCACATCACAAGGGCCTTCCCAGTGACAACATTCTATCAGCATATGCTGATTACATGATTCAGTTAGCAGATTAATGGTCCTATCAACAGTGAGACTTTGATGAATGCTTTAATATCAAATCACCACTTTTAATTCTTTTCTGTATCAAACAAGAATAAAATGTTAAAATATCAGACAAGGGATTTAGAATAATGTTTCTTCACAATCTTATTGCTTGATGATCATAATGTGACATTGTTATCGATCAATAGTGATATCACAAAGTGTTTTGGCTCCCAATGCATCAGTTGAGATCCTCAATCCTGTGTGGCTCATATCAGTCATGGGATTTTGGCTGTATATTTTTACATGTTGGATATTGTTTGTATGACTGTGAGTTTATCATACCAGTTTATTGGTTGTATTGTTATATTTTGTCATAAGAATATTAATCAACAGACTAGTATGCACCACACTTCCACTGAACAGTTCACAACCTCCAATAACCAACAATAAATTCAAAATCAGCTTCATTGACTGCTCTTGCAAACTGAAACATTGGGCTGAATTTTACCCTTTAGACCAGCTTGAAGTGGGTGTCAGGCTGACAGTACATTGGGAACCTGAAAGTTGCCGCAATGTGTTTGTCTGCAGGGCTTTAACCCAGCCAATGACATCCAGGCTTTCCAACCAACCTGGGCGGTCTGGGATGATGATGACGTATCTCAGCCCGTTTCAGCTCCAAAGGGATCCTGTAATAGTCAGAATTGTCGAAGAATCGCGACAGAGTCAGGAACACACAGATGGTTGCAGCATGGAAAGGAAGTACCGTGCTGTTTGGATGTGCACTTGCTGTAGTGGTTAAAGAGTCAACTTATTCAATCATTGCAGTCCATGTGGTGTACACCCACACTTAGAAAGGGGAAATTATGGAGAAGCAACAAATGCTCGTCTTGCCAGCAAGGCTTACACTCCACGAAAAAACAAATAAAAGGTTTGTCATTTGGGTGGGGCCTTCCCTGAAATATAAGATTCAATTGTGATTGTAGCTCTTTCCAATATTTGCTGGTGACATGTCGGCTCATCCTTACATGCTACATGCTCCCATTCCCATGATTTTAATAGTTTGAAAAGGTCAGATCGACTACAATTTGGAAACAATCCCAGAGCTCATTGCACAGCTCGGATGACTCACACCAGGTTTCCCAAGATATAGCTTGTAGTAGCGAGCCCTTTTAAGGAGCGAGTCTCTGGAGGGTCGTGTGACCCAATCATCTAATGGGGCAGGAACACGGGAATCATGTAAATCCCCGCGCTTAACATCAGAATCGATCCTAAAGCCAAATGGAGATGGCAAATATTGACACCCTCTGTATGTAGTTTGAACATAAGAACATAAGAACATAAGAACATAAGAAATAGGAGCAGGAGTAGGCCATCTAGCCCTTCGAGCCTGCCCCGCCATTCAATAAGATCATGGCTGATCTGTTGTGGCTCAGTTCCACTTTCCCGCCCTCTCCCCATAACCCTTAATCCCCTCTCTTATCAAAAACCCATCAACCCGCTTCTTAAAAATATTTAGCGAGGCAGCCTCCACCACTTCAACGGGCAGAGAATTCCAGAGATTCACCACCCTTTGAGTGAAGAAGTTCCTCCTCAACTCCGTTCTAAACCGCCTCCCCTTTATCTTGAGGCTGTGCCCCCTAGTCCTACTGTCTTTTTTGAGCGGGAAGAGTCTCTCCACCTCTATCCTATCCATCCCATTCATCATCTTATACGTCTCAATGAGATCTCCCCTCATTCTTCTAAACTCTAGCGAGTACAAGCCTAGTTTATTCAGCCTCTCCTCATAGCTCAACCCCCTCAACTCCGGTATCAGCCTAGTAAACCTCCTCTGCACTCCCTCCAGGGCCAAAATATCCTTGCACAGGTGCGGCGCCCAAAACTGCACACAGTACTCCAGCTGCGGCCTCACCAATGCCCTATACAGCTGCAGCAAGACCTCCCTACTTTTATATTCAATCCCCCTCGCTATGAAGGCCAGCATCCCATTCGCCTTCCTGACCACCTGCTGCACCTGCAAGCTGGGTTTTTGCGACTCATGCACAAGGACCCCGAGGTCCCTCTGCACCGTCGCCTGCTGCAGTTTTTCGCCACGTAAGTAATAACTAGTTGTTATTGTTAACTTGGGGGCCGCCAATTATTATGATTATTGTATATATTGCAAATCAGTTGTGTCGGCTATGCTAAGAGAATTGATGTTAGTACCCAACTAAGTTACCCATCATGTCCCAAGAAAAAGTGTTGAAGATATAAATTCTTGTTTTTAGTTTTAAAAATTTAAACCTACTAAACTGCTGTAAGCCAGCAAAACTGGGTGCTGGCATCAGGAAAGAACAGATTTGTAATTTAAGGCAATATTTGCAGTTGAAATTGGTCTTGAAGGTTCTGTAAAACAAGATGGCATGGGATGTTGTGGTCTGTTGATTGTTTCCGTAAATAGCCTGATGCAGAGATTTGCTAACTCAGTGGTAAAGATGCACAAAAATAATTCAACCAAACTGCAACCCCAACCTGAACTTTTACCTCCACCGAATGATACTTCATTGATTGAGAAAGATTGGAAATGTTGGAGTGAGCTTTAACTCTTTGCTTTTATTATGGACTGGAGTGAGAATAATTTAAACAGTCCATGGACCGGAGTGGGAGTAATTTAAAGAGTCCTAATTTCTCCTCTCACTACTCGTCTATGAACAGAAAGGTGTTTTCTTGATTCTTGACTTTCCTTTTTATTAGTGGTGGTGCAATTCCCCTAACCCTTAAATTTGAAGTGTTCTAGTCATTTATGAATAACTCATACAGTGACCCAATCTAAGATAAAACAAACTACATTTCACACACAACATGCAGGAAGTGGATTTTGTAATGCCTGTCCCTTTTTACACTCATACAATACAAGGGAAATAAGGGAAAAGAAGAGGGTTCAAAGCAAGAGTACGGTAAAATACAAGTTAGGATTTTACCTGTCCAGAGTCCAGAATCAAAAGCATAATAGAATGTTCCTTCAGAAGGGATGTTGACTGTTGCGGGGTGATCTGTCATTCCAGAAGCAAGACTTCCACAAGGGGAAAAGGCACATTGAGTTGAATTAGATTTGAAGACACCAGTTCTCATGTTCCAGTAGTTTGCAGCTTTGACGAGGGTTAGGCAATTGTACCTGATCAGAGCTCCTTCCGCTGTTTGATGGTAAGATGGTAGACAATGTAGGCTTTTGCTTGGAACACTGTTTCCTTCAGAAGTCAAACAACTCAAGATTACATCAAATAGCTTATCAATTAAAGGAATTCAGACAGCTCACATCTCATTAGGTATATAGGGCCCTCCTGGTTGAAACTAATTGTGTTTGGGAGCAGGTAACATTAGGCTATTAATACCACCTTGGGATTTTGGGATTCACAAACAAATATCTTTGTCCATAGCTGGTTGTGACAGACCCATTATCTCTCAGGCTGGAATTCTGCCTTAGAAATGCAAAATGGTTGATATATTTCTCTGGAATTTGATTGTCAGCAGTCATAGAGGGCATTAGTATCACCTTACAGAAACCGAGTCTCTGACGGCTTGGAATTTCTTCGCTGTAAGTCACAGCTAGTCAAGAAAAGCCTAGTCCATTAAAAAAAAGACAATTTTTTGCAGAGTAGTCGGGGTGACATAGATATGTATTTATTTTCTGTCCTGTCTCGACTGGGACATGTCAGATAACAAATTCAGCATGTTATTGGACATTATGTCTTAAGGTAGATGTTATTGGATAGTGGGGTCCTATCATTTCAATGAACCAGGTCCACTTCAAGTGATTAGAAATATAGATACCTGTGATACAGCCAGGAAAAAGAGAACTTGATGAATTGTTAGAAGGATATATAATATGTAATGAACCTGATCATTTCAAGGTGATTACCTGACCAAATCTGAGCATCTAGTGGGATTTTGGGAATTGCATTTTACCTGCACCATATTTCAACATTGTTTTAGTACTAAGTAGTTCAACTTCTACTAGAAGTTGCTCAATAGCATTTTTGATATCTGGATCAACTTAATAAAATGTAAAATCTGACTCCGTACATTGAATGTTCTTCATTATTTTTGTAATTTTCACATGCAAGCCAGAGTGGATGGGCAAAGTGTCTTCAAGTTTTCAAGCTATGCCAAGTAATTCTTTCAAAACAAATTAATTTCACTTCAAGTGGATTAAGGGAGAGAACAGAATCAATATCCACTTCAGTTGAAAAAACCTTCCTCATTCCAGAGTGAATAAGCTGCTCAGAAATTTTTAACAACCTTGTATACATACAATTCGTACACTGAGATGAGTTCAAGTTCCAGGTCAGATTTCCATTTTGAATTCATTTGTCACATCATTTTTTTGTGTTGTTGAGCAAGGGGTGACACAGTGGTTAGCACTGATGCCTTAGAGCTCCAGGGACTTGGGTTCGATTTCCGACTTGGGGTCACTGTCAGTGTGGAGTTTGCACATTCTCTCCGTGTTTGCATGGGTTTCCTCCGGGTGCCCCGGTTTCCTCCCATAGTCCAAAGATGTGCGGGTCAGGTTGATTTGAGATGCTAAATTAACCCTTAGTGTCCCAGAATATGATAAATTAGAGGCATTAGCAGGGTAACTAACCAGAAAAGGCCAGGGTGGGATTGTTGTTGGTGCAGACTCGAAGCGTTCTATGGTTTCTTTGTTTGATTACACAAATCAATATTGCCTAATCATGAACAAATACATTGCAAACTGAACAACATTGGTATGATACTAACCCAAGGGTACTGTCCAAAATCTTACCCAATCTTCCACTTTCCGTGGTCTCCTAAGCTTCTCCATATGCTTGTTTTCTTACTTTTTTATTCATTTATAGCTGGAATAGCATTTACTGCCCATCCCAAATTGTCCTGGTGTAGGTGGTGGTAAACTGCCTTCCTGAACAGCTGCAGTCCCTGTGGTATAGGCATACCCAGAATTTTGCATATCTATTAAAAGTTGTAAACTGTTGCAAGAATAAGGACAGCTGTACTTTAGTCTGTTTCTGTGAGAGGCTTTAACTGAACCAATCTGAAGATATCTGCCTTCTGAAGCAGAATCTTCATGATCAAGTCACATGACTATGGCAAGCCAGTTAGTCAGTACAGCATTGCATTTCCAAAACTCAAACATTTTCTCCCCATTCATGCTTTCCCAGTCCATCAATGAACTTTTTCATCTCTGCTTTCTTTTTGCACATTTATGATATGCCTTTGTGAAAAATATCTGAGAGGTTTATGACTCAAGTACAATCGAGGGAATGGCTAATTGTATCACCGTAAGACAATGTTTACGGTTTTACATTTGGGCTGACATCGTATGTTCCTGTTTTGTGTGGCAATTTGTATTTGCATGTTACTGGCTCCACTGATCCAATATGGGAGCGGCACGGTGGCACAGTGGTTGGCACAGTGTAACCATGGTTGCACTGCCACCTCACAGCACAGGGTCCCAGCTCAATTCCAGCCTTGGGTGACTGTCTGTGTGGAGTTCCCCCTGTGTCTCCTTGGATTTCCTCTGTGTGCTTTGGTTTTCTCCCACAGTCCAAAGATATGCGGGTTAGGTTGATTGGCCATGTTAAATTGATCTTAGTGTCAAGGGGATTAGCAGGGTAAATGCATGGGGTTATGGGAATAGGGCATGGGAGAGAATGTGGTCGGTACAGACTTGTTGGACCAAATGGTCTCCTTCTAAACTGGGATTCTAAATTTATATAGTGCAGCTGGTTGATTTTCCATTCAGAATATCACATAAAAGCAGTGTTGTTCCCCTCCTTTTTTGTGGTTAAAATGTCCTCCATCATACTTCTTTCCTTCCTGTAGATTATTCTAACAACATTATTTTCTTCAAATTCAATGTCCTTCACAAATGTAGTTTCAATTTCTGATAGTTATCTGTGCCCTTAACTCTGTTGTGCTTGTTGTATTAAGTTGTATGTGAAAATCAATTTCATAAGTGCCTTGATTGAAAAATTCATATCAGAGGTTATCCCACTCTCCTGAGCCACGCTGACTGTTTTCAATGCGACTTATCCTGAACTGGACAAGCTGAGTAATCCAGACGGTAGATTGTTGAAACAGTTGGTAATTCATATTTGTTTCACCTTTCCTTTGGAACACTACAAACAATGGTGCAACCCTCTACAATATCCAGGAGTTCACCTTGCACCAAAACAGAAATCAATAGACAAAAGCATGTATGCTCTGAATGCTGAACAAATTGTTGATGCATTAACCAGTTTGCCCACACATTTTCATATTGATACAGTTTCTTTATGATCACCAGCTCAGCACAATTCAAAGTTAGCATTCCTATTTTGAGCAACTCCACCACTTGAGTATCCCTGTGACTGGAAGACACGGTGGCACAGTGGTTAGCACTCCTGCCTCACAGCGCCAGGGACCTGGGTTCTATTCCCACCTTAGGTCATTGTCTGTGTGGAGTTTGCACATTCTCCCTGTGTCTGCATGGGTTTCCTCCGGGTGCTCCTGTTCCCTCCCATCGTCCGAAGATGTTCAAGTTAAGTGAATTGGTCATGCTAAAATGCTCCTTAGTGTTAGGGGGACTAGCTAGGGTAAATGCATGGGGTTTTGGGGATAGGGCCTGGGTGGGACTGTGCGCTGATGTGATGGATCAAATGGCCTCCTTCTGCACTGTAGAATTCTATGACTGGGATAAAGGAATAGATTTCCTCTCGTTTGCAACCAGGGGTGTATCCAGTGAGTGCACTGGTTTTACTCCATTTGAATTAGTTTATGTGCACCAAGAGCAAGGGCATCTGAGAGGTGTTTCGAGAAGAAGGAGCAATCTTCCATTTCAGACAATGCAACTTTGTTCTGGGAGCAGCTCAGGAGGACCTATGAGGTGACCTGAGAACATTTGAAAATTCCAGGCAGATCATAAGATGTAGGAGCAGAAGTAAGCCATTCTGTTCTGCCATTCAATGAAATCATGACTGCTCTGATATGATAATCCTTAGCTACATAGAGTTAACCACCGAGGCACAAAACATCATCTCATGAGATGGAAGGCTGCCAATGAAAGAACAAAAATAAGCCAACACAATTGGCCCGAAGCATCCACAGATTAGGAAGAGACACGTCAGTCAGGATTCCTACTCCATATTAACTATTCGGTAACCACGCATTGTTGGAAAAGCGCTGGTGTGTGACTATTGGATCAGAACAAGATTGGGGTAAGGCTGCTGATTTTTAGTAGGCAGCTGATTCTATACTATATACTGTTAGTATACATTGATTGACGTGAAAGATGAGGTAGGATAGGATGTGTTATTTATTCTGGAGTAGTGTAGACATAGAGGTGACTTGATCGAGGTTCATGCAAATAATAAAAGGGTTGGATAATGTGCCTGTTGAAGATTATTCTGGTTTGATAGATTGATGAGGATGTAAGGACATGAGTTTAGATTATGTAAGTGTAGGAATACACTGGATGTTGGGCTGTTCTTACCCTAGAGAGCAGTGAACTTCTGGAGCGTTGGGTGCTGACTCTCTTTAACTAGGGCAGGAGTCAGATTGGATGGTTGTGTGGAGTAGGCTTGATGAACTAGCTGACCTCTCCATTCCAGTTATTTTCATATGTTGATAGAGAAGTGGGGCTGCTGCTGAACATGGAACAATATCATCTTCCACATGTGGGAGCTGGGTGGAGAGGAAGGGGGTCAATTGAGATTGGTGAGGGGAATAACAGAGTTAGGATTTGAACTGCAAATTTGATGTTTCTCATTCTGTTACACCCTGTAATTAAGAAGGCCTTTTGGTGACCCACCTTTTTCAAGTATCAACATATCACATAGGAATGCAGAGAAGTATTTAATGTATTTCAGGATATCACATTGATATAATATACCTATCTTCACAGCAGGCTGACATTGACTTTTCGTGTTTAGCAGATAACTACAGTAGCTGGGGTCTCTTGTCTTTCATTACTGATACTGTGGGTGCAAATTACTTATTGTCAGCCATAGACCACCATCCCAGCAACATGCTTCACGTACCATCATCCCACGTCTCCAATTGAAGAGTCAGTAGCAAATTCTGCTCTCAAAGCCTTTCCCTAGTGTACTGAGCAACAGAAAGGCTTGTGGGAAGCAATCTCCTTCTGATTATCACCTCAGGTATCCCCATGGTGGCATGGCTGAGATGGGGCATCTAATGTGCAGAGGATAAACCTGTACCTCCAGCCCTCTGTATTAGTGCTGTCGTGTAATTGATGAACAGTATTTATCATATTTTGAAGCTCCACTGATTTTTGTTGGGTAGGGATACTAAAGGTTATGGAACTAAGATGGGTTGAATGGTGGAAAGCCTGGAGGCGATGAATGGACTTCTCCTGATGTCTAAGTGGCTAAATGCACCAGCCACTGATGTATCAAAACCACAGAGCAGGTGGACCCCCACACTCATCTCATCCGGGTGCTGCTCCGGAGGGCATGGTTGACATCAGCCTGTTTTGGTTGGATCTGAGGAGGTAAGCCCTGGGGTATTTCTCCATATCATCCCTTACCCTGCAACACCTGCAGGAAAGCTTATGTGTGTATGGTGATGTGGGAACAGTGTCAGGTAAAATGTCCAATGCCTTTCTGCAAGCAACATACCAGTACAGCTGCAATGTGAAGAATGCCTTCTTGGACGAGACAGCAGCACGGTGGCACAGTAGTTACAGTACTGTTGCCTCGTAGTGCCAGGGACTTGGGTTCAATTCTGGCTTTGGGTGACTAGCTGTACTGAGTCTGCAAATTTTCTTTGTGTCTGCATGTGTTTCCTCTGGGTGCTCCAGTTTCCTCCCACTATCCGCCGTCCAAAGATGTTTGGGTTAGGTTAGCCATGCACAGTTGTCCTTTAGTTAACAAAGATGTGTAGGTTAAGGGTGAATACATGGGGTTACACAGATGGATTCTGGGTGGGATGCTATTTCGGAGAAACGGTGCAGAATTGATGGACCAAATGACCTCCTTCTGCACTTTAGGGATTCTATGATTCTAACTCTGGGTGGCATAGTGTCTCAGTGATTAGCACTGCTGCCTCACGGTGTCAGGGATCTGAGCACAATTCTGATCTTGGGTAATTATCTGCAAGGGTTTCCTCCGGGTGCTCTGGTTTCCTCCCACACTCCAAAGCTGTGCAGGTCAGGTGGATTGACCATGCTAAATTGCCCCTTAGTGTCCCAAGTTGGGTAGGTAAGGTGGATTTGGGATAGAGAGATCAGGCAGGGGTGAAGGGTGGTGCCATGGGTGTCCGTGTGGGCCTGGGTAAGATATTGAGCCAGTGCAGACTCGATGGGCCAAATGGCTTCGTTCTGCACTGTAGGGATCCAATGTCTCTACAATTCCACTTTTCTGCCTTATGTCCATAATTCCCTTACTGGTTAAATATCTCAGCCTTGAACACACTTAATGACCCAGCCTGTCCGGCTCTCTGCGGTAAAGATTTCCACAGTTTCTCAAATTCCTCCTCAAGCTATGAAAACAGAAGTGGCCAAGGCTCAAATCTTTCCAGCTAGGATCCTCTTTGCTTTAATACTCTTACCAATACCTGTTGAACCCTTACAAGCCCAGTTCAGTGATCTGTACACAGAAGCAAAGAAGCACGAGGAACTGAACTATCTAATGGACACTCCAGATTGAGGGAATAAGTAAAGGCTGTGTCAACGTGATAGAGCAATGTCAAGCTGAGAATGAGACAAGCAAGTAACAGTATGTCCCATTTCCACTGACCATGAGGGTGAGGGTAGTGCTGGAAATTAATTGGAGGGAGATGTAGGTGAGGCTCACATTAAACCCTCTATCACCCTGCTAACCAATACCGAAATACTAACCAACTTAGACTCCTTGTCCTCCCACCTAGGTGCACAGCAGTGAGCAGAACTGACAAAGCTGCTTACTGCAGTTAAATGACTTGTGAAGAGACAAGCTTGGCCGCTCCACCCTAGCCCTACTTGATCTCAGTGTGGGAGAGGCCCCTCCTATAAGGCAACATCCCTATTATGTAGACTCAGAACAGCTGGCTCAGAGCCAGGAGGAGATCAACGACATGCTGGAATACCAATGAAAGAGCATAGCAACAGTTGCTGGAGTTCCTCAGTTGTGCTCGTGCCCAAACCGAATGGTTCCGCAACGTTCTGCTTTGACTACTGAATTAAGCAATGTAAAGTTTATTTATTAATTACGCTTACATTAACACTGCAATGAAGTTGCTGTGAAAATCCTCTAGTCGCAACACTCTGGCACCTGTTTGAGTACACTGAGGGAGAACTTAGCATGACCAATGCACCTAATCAGCACATCTTTGGACTGTGGGAGGAAACCAGAGCACTTGGAGGAAAGCCACAAATAGTTAATTCAGTAAACTGAGCTATTCTTTTACAATAGCCTAGTTAGATAGGATAGATAAAGCAGCCTATATCACACAAAGATAGATTTACTCGATGGATATTGGCATGTTCCCTTGACAGCCTGTGTGAAGGATCTCTCTGTCTTAGTAACACCAGACAGATTATGCC
The DNA here is from genome assembly GCF_965287045.1 of Carcharhinus amblyrhynchos. Taxonomy (NCBI): domain Eukaryota; kingdom Metazoa; phylum Chordata; class Chondrichthyes; order Carcharhiniformes; family Carcharhinidae; genus Carcharhinus; species Carcharhinus amblyrhynchos. The sequence continues at coordinate 42,791,974 of NC_137327.1, read as the reverse complement.
AGTGTCGAGCTATGCCCGGGGGGGGTGTGTTTCGGGTTTGAGCTATGCCCTGGGACTCTGAAATGCCCCAGCTACCTTTCAAAGGCCGATCAACCAGGTAGTGGTCAGCTTTTCCAACTGCGTATTGTACCTGGATGACCTCCTAGTGACATCTGAAAAACCACATAGAGCCACTGGAAGCCCTTTTCTAGAGGCTACAGATAGCTGGCTTTGTGTTCAGTCTCGCAAAGAGGGAGCCTGCTCAAGGTGAACTGGATTATCTAGGACACAGACGGTTAAGGACAGATACTGCCAAGGGCTGTGAAAGTACAGGTCATAACCCAGTTCCCAATGCTGACCATGAAACACGAGTTCATCAGGTTCTTGGGAATGTGTGGATTCTACCACAAGCTCATCCCAAACTTTAACACAATAGCTGCCGACTGAAAGACATACTACAGGAAAAAGCAAAGGTAGTATGGACTGAGGAATACCAGACAGCTTTTACTGAAGGCTGTTCTAAAAGGCAAGCCTGAGCTTGCAGTTCTGAATTTTAACCAAGCATTTAAAGTAATTATTGATACGAGTGACATCAGAATAGCGACTGTTCTCCTATAGGAGGATGGATTCTGAAAAGAGAGACCAATTGGCTACTTCTCGGAAAAGTTCAACAAGATCTAGAAATAGCACTCCAAGAAAAATCTCAGTTGTTACTGGCCTTTACAAAGTTTAAGATATATTTCCAAAATGGATACAGAGAGCCCTGTTGCCTGCCGCAGTCTGTTTTAACCCTTATACGGTGTACAAATAACTACAAGTAGATGTCTTGTTAGTACAACCAATATTTATTTAAACCCACACAATCAATAAACACCCACCCGACCAACAATAAGTTATCTTACAGAAAATACTAGAATTTGAGTCCAATACAAGACCTTGACTTTGTGTGACTGGCAAGTACCCAAGCAGATATTGGCCTTTATCTGTGTGTCGGTCTCGGTAGTCGTCTGCGTAGCCTGGTTCTTTGGTCTGGTCTGGCACTCTGGCTCTGCTCTTTCTTCCTTCCTTCTCGGGTGTGGCGGCTCTCCTCTTGCTGGCGATGTTCACCATTGTGTTGTAGCTTGTTCGTGGGGTCAGAGAGAGAGAGAGAGATTCTTGGTTGTACAGCACCTTTTATACCCCGTTCGGTTTCACGCCCCTTTTTGGCCATTGCCAATCAATCAATCAGGACTTGATCCCTCTGATCGATAAGAGTCCATGATGTGGTCCATGATGTGATAAAAGTCCAATCAGGTGCTACCGCACCGATCTCTGGGTGTGTCCCCAGCGGTCATGTCTGTAGGTGTTGGAGGCACATAGGTCACACACTTTCCTCCTAAATAAGGATTCACGGTGCCCCTATGTCTGGCACACAATCCAGTGTGACCAGAAAGTCTTTCATCCTGGAGATGAAACAAGCCAGTGTGAATGTAAAGTCCCTTTCATCCTGGAGATGACCCATATTCTGTTTATTCACTCGTCAGGGTTGTTTGTCTCTGCCTTTAAACTGCAGCCTGTTGGTTTATTTTCTTGCCCGATTGTCCCAGACTGCTTTACAAAACGCCATTTTAGCTGGCCCGTTTGGTTACAGGCCACTTTCTGTATTGACCGAAATCCGTCAACTTGTGTAGAAATGTTCGAGACCCAGAATGCCAGGTTATTCTGTTAGAGTTTACTCCTCCAACCATGTCACTTAAAAATCACTCACATTCCGAGGATATCAAACCTGATTATGGGCACCCAATCCAGAACCTAAAGAAGACTAGTTAGAACTAAAAAGGATAAAATTGGCCGTTGCTAAGAGAATGAATGTGTATGTGAGAGCGTTTGTTGTTTTCTGTTTCTTTTTCCTTTATGTAATGAAATGAGAATGTGTCAACTGGTGTTGGGGAGGGGCGGTGGACGTCGGAATGCGAATGGCACTGAAACAAAAAGCCAGCCAGCAGCAGCAGCACCCCTGCAGAAGCTTTCCTGCAGAAAAACTGCTGGTTTGTTCTGCAGGATTTTGAAAATGAATCTACCACTCTCTGCATTACAGAGAATCCTAGTGTGAATCTCATTAAAAAGCTGTAGATGGGGCCTATTCTCGCCGGAGACGCTGGCAGCACAGCCCTGAGTGGGCCATTGTGCATGTACAGATCTGTCAAAACAGAGATCGGCGCATGCGCACTAGCCCCACACTGCCAGCCTCCCAACTGCTGACTAGGTGGCCGGCCCTGAAACCCCGCAACGCTGGCCATGCGACAATCCCTCCCCCAACACCCAATCGCTGGCCTCCAGATGTGTCTGGGCCAGTTTTCTGCCCCTTCGCCACCCCCACAACTCCCTGCTTTGATCTCTGTCCCCCTCCACTACCCCACCCTTGGAATAAAGTATGAATAAAGTATGAAGAAAACAGATAGACATGAAGCAGGATATGGTACAGAATGACAAAAAGAATGTATGGTAACAGGATTAGTTTTTTGATTGCCCGAGCAAAAGCGAAACAGGGAGTGAATGGCCTCTTCCTATTTTGCTGAGTATCTCTGAGATTCCATGAATTAAAATACTGGTTGCATATGATTACCATGCAGACTGTATTTACAAACAGGATATAGAAATCATAGAATCCCTACAGTGCAGAAGTAGGCCATTCAACCCATCGGATCTGTACCGACTCTCTGACTGAGCATCTTACCCAGACACTATTCCCCTAACCCTTCATGTTTACCCTGTTAATCTTCCTAACCTACACATCTTGGCACACTAAGGGGCAAATTAGCATGGCCAATCAACCTAACCAGCACAACTTTTTCAATTGCTCTGGGGGGTGGTGGGGGGGGAGGGGGGGAGGTGGTGGTGGGGGGTTGGTGGCGGGGGGCGCTTTCGGGGTTCAATTGCTCCAGGGTAATATTATGTTTCATAGAAACCCTTACAAGGGCAGAAAAGACCATTCAGCCCATTCAGTCTGCACCGATAATAATCCCACCTAGGCCTTATCCCTGTAACCCCACATACTTACCCTGCTAATCCCTCTAACCTATGCATCCTGGGCACTAAGTCACAATTTAGCTTGGCCAATTAGTCTAACCCATACATCTTTGGATTGTGGTCGGAAACCAGAGCACCTGAAGGAAACCCCTGCAGACTTGGGGAGAATGTGCAAACTCCACACGGACAGTGACCCAAACCAGGAATTGAACCCAGATCCCTGGAGCTGTGAGGCAACAGTGCTAACCACTGTGCCACCGTGCCACCCTTAAAGGGGCCTTAAGGGGTAGGGCCATGATGGGGAGGTGGGGCAGGGGGTGCCATTGTGTTTGTTTTGGACTTGCTTTTGTTGGGGCAAATTTTATGGGTCAGGATAGTGGTTCCTCCTTGCTAAGTGCTCGTCCCAATGTAGAAAGCATACTTCAAGTCCTCGTATCAAAACATTAGATCTTCATAGATTGGGAAACATGCACCAAAGTTCTTTTGCAAGGGTTTTAAGATGATAAAGAAAATTATTTTTCAAGTTGGTGATTTTTAATCAAAAAGATTCCCTCTTATGGGGGCCATTGGGCCTGATTCTAACTGTCTCGTCAAAATTGAGTATTCTCAAAATGTTGAAGAATATTGAATTAGAATTTGATTGCTCAGCACAGGCCAATGCTATTGGTCACAATGGGTCAATGAGATATGGTAAGAACCTCCCTGATACCAAATGCTTTTCATGAGGTGTCACTTTCCTGAACTGCTGCTACTTTTCATTCAAAGTTTTCATTTTTGTGTACCTGTAATCCAGACTGTGGTCCTTAAATTAATTTTCTCAATAAAACTGTGCAATTGGGATATAGCATTGATCAAATATTAATGATTGCATGGGGTAAAGGAGGGAGAGGAATATTCTCTATAAAACTAGCCTCTAGAGCAGCAAGGTTTAGATTCAGAGCATTGCTATGGAGAAATGAGCCAAAGCAGCAAGCCATTATTAAAAATGTCCAAAGCAAATAGGATAGATTATAGTGTACTGGACTTCAAAGGACAGAGTTTCTGCCAGAGAAAGGATTTGTTTTCAATATGATCTGAGATACCATTTTGAAAGAAATTGAAATGAAAAACAAACAAATATTTCACATTGAAATATTTATTTTCTGTGTATTGTATGTGAAACAACTCTTTTCAGTTCCTTGTCTTCCTAAAAATTTAACCACAAATAAAGGTACAACATCTTGCAGCAAATCAGTTCTTGCATTTCTTCCTGTTTTACTTTTAAAGCATCACTGCCTATTAACTATCTGGAAGTTGTGCCACGATAACAGGAAACTGTGACTGAATGAGATCCATGAACAACTTTGCCAGTTAATCACAGACATATTTAATTGTTTAAAAAAGACCTGTCTTAAAAATATATATAGGAAAAGACACAGGGTGGGGGGCAATCTTCCCAATCTAAATTTTAAGTGCTGAATGAGTGAAAAAATGGGACAGTTTCAGACTTGTTTTTTGGCAAGTTGGAAAAATGCAATCTTATGGCATTCAGTCAAGTAAAAGTATCAGAATGTGATTCCTGTAAGTAGGGGGCGGAACAGAGTCTAATCTCACTAGGAAGCCGGCTGCTGAGCTCTAGGTGCACCATTGTGGGGGTGCCCCGATCTCCCAGTGCACTTTGTATACACATGTACACAGCATACTGGGAGATCTCCTGTCATTCCCCCCACCCCCTTCCCACACCCCCAAGTAATCAGTGGTTCCACCACTGATTACTCCCAGTGCTGGTCTCTCCCAATCCACCTCCGCTTTCCTGCTTCCCTATGGAGCATGCCCCCGCTTCCCTGTCATGGCCTTACCCCCTAAGGCTCTGCCTACCTTAGGCCCTGTCCCCCTCAGACACCCCATCAGGGCGCCTGGTGGACACTGTCAGGTGCCCAGTGGACAGTGCCAAGATACCAGGTAGACACAGCTGGGGTGCCAGACTGGCATTGTCCTCAACCACCTGGGGGGCTACAATGACCTCTGTTCCCACCAGTGAGGCCATCACATCTGGTCCCCGTTATTAAAGATATCCAAACAAAATAAAATAGTATAAACTATCCTATTTGGTTTGGACATCTTTAATAATGGCTTGCTGCTTTGGTTCATTTCTCCACAGCAATTTTCTGGATCTAAACCTCGCTGCTCTGGAGGCTAGTTTTATGGAGAAAATTCCCCTCCCTCCTTTCCCTCATTTGTGAAGACCTCGACCGATGAACAGATAATGGTTAAGTCTGGGATTGGCTAATGATATTTAAATAAAGTAATGAATATTGGAATCGGTTTTGCATTTTGTATGGATGCAAAGCTGATTCTGCCAGAGAAACAGTGCCCGTAAGATTGCAAGAGACAAGAAGATCAGACGTGAACCAGATTTTCGCCCAATCTTACTGCTCGCCACACCAGTCACCAACTAAGCCAGTAAGATCACCCCAGCGAGTTTAAAAATGGCTGTCATTCAGTCACCTGATACCTGATACTGTAACCAGACCATTTTTCTGTAAAGTTTCTATTCCTACATCAACTGCATTATCAGCAGTGAAACCCCACTACCAACATCCAGGGAGTTACCATTGATCAAAATCTTAACTGGAAAATTTAAATAAAGACGGTGGTTACAAGAGCAGTTCAGGGGCTATGAGTGACTCACCTCCTAACTCCACCATCTACAAAGCTCAAGTTAAGAGTGTGATGGGAGTGGCACAGTAGTTAGCACTGTTGTCTCACAGCACCAGGGATCTGGGTTTGATTCCCAGCTTGAGTCACTGTCTTTGTAGAGCCTGCACGTTCTCCCCGTGTCTGCGTGGGTTTCCTCTGGGTGCTCCGGTTTCCTCTCACAGTCCGAAAGACGTGCTGGTTAGGTGCATTGGCCATGCAAAATTCTCGCGCAGTGTATCCTCACAGGCACCAGACTGTGGTGACTAGGGGATTATCATAGCAACTTCATCGCAGTTTTTATGTAAGCTTAATTGTGACACCAATAAATAAACTAAGCTAAACTAATATACTCTCTACTTGTCTGCATAAGAGGAGTTCCAACCAGACTCAAGAAGCTTGATGCCATCCAGGGCAAAGTGGCCCATTTAATTGACACCCCATCCACCACCTTGGGAATTTACTCCCTCTACCACCACCACACAGTTGCAGCAGTAACAAATTCCTCTTTAGCAAGTTGTCAACCTTTCTTCCCAGCAGCTTCCAAAGCTGCAATTTCTGTGTATTGCAATTTCTACAATGTTGCTTATATCCTCAACAGCGCTCAGGGAGGAGCCAGGTGAATACAAATTCAGACCAATTCACCTTGAAAGCCATTGTAAATGCTGTTCCAGTCCTGCTTTGAGGTTGTAATTGTGGTTGAAATTGTTCTTAGACTGTAGTCGACATCTATTTTTCTCATGTTTTAGTCCTCATTAGAGTTCAGTTAAAAGTATTGCTCTCTAAAGCCAGATACCATCAGCTGCTGAGAATTCTTTTATCCCCCACCTCTTCCCATCTCAAACAGCTTATCCTAGTCTATGTAGCTTCTCTTCATTCTCCCAGTTATGTCCAATTCCCAGAGGGTGGTCTACCAGGCAATTGCCCTTTTTGCAAGCCATTTATTTCGGCGTGAGTTTTAACTACACAAACAAGTGCACCAGCATTAGTGGGATCTGGGGGAGTGGGAGGGGTTCTTTGTTTTGTCTTTGGCAGCATGAGGCTGATTGGAGTATTAGAAAATGGTAGCACTGGTGTGAAATCAGCCTTGTATACAGATGGACATGGCATTGTAAACTGTTTGCTCTGCATGGTACCGGCAGTCCTTCAGTGCATGCACATAAACCCATTTACCAAGATGGCACAGTTCCCATTGGAAAGTATGCAAGCAGATTTTGAGCTCCAGTTTTGAGCATTAGTTGGTCCTGGCCAAACTGTGTAGGAGGATGGTGTGGGATTGAGGGAAATCCAAATTCCAATCAGCCCTGATCATGTTTAAAACAGACGACCAAAGCCCGTGAGCAGAAATGTCTTGATGCCTCTATGATCTGTTTAACTTCACTACTGATATTCAGTGGCAAACTGATTGCTGAGGACCATTCCTTCAAGACTGCACAGATCCATATTATTCACCAGAACTTGCTGTATTTCCACACACTCCAGTGACTTGTAAGTGATCCTATTTTGGAAGCTAATCAATTGAGGTCTAAAACCCGAGAAACATGGATAGAAATTGCTTTGGACCTCCAGACAACAGACAGCACATCTTACTCCTTCCCCTCACATCTGTGTTATGACTCACTCCTGTCTTCTTCCTTAACCTTGCTGTTTTTAAGCCGTTGAGTGCATGTAGCTGTTGGGATTCTTGACAGAAACACTGATGGTAATGCTGGCAAGGTTTTAATTTTGGACAATCAGCTCTTCTATTTATAAGAAAACTGAAAGAACGTTGACACACTGACTCAAACAAGACAAAAAAAACATGTTCCCGTTGAATGAAGCTTCATTTGAAGAAATTTTTAAAAGCCGCATCTTGGCCTTTTGACTAAGATGCAAATAAGATCAAGCTTTCGAGGAGGAGCTAAGCCGACTCCAATCTGCTTGGATTATGTAGATCAAGCCCAAGACAGGAGGTGAGAGCCCTGTCGTATCAGCTTGGATTGGGAACGGCTCAACTTGTTGAGACTCTGAATTAGACTTGATTTTATTGAATTGGAATAAAAACAAAGTACCTGTGCAAAATAGGTCAACACAAATTGACAGAACAACTGGTCACCACTGAACTACATACCTTTGGTTCAATTTACTGTCCCCAGCCATTCATTGCTCTTCTGACCTACACTTCTCCAGGTAGTCCACTCAAAAAATCTTTGTGAGAAATTAAGACTCTGATAGCTGCCATAATAGGATTCAGTACAGTTATAGTGGAATCATAGAATCCCTACAGTGCAGAAAGGGGCCATTTTAGCCCGTTGAGACTACACCAACAACAATCCCACTCAGACCTATCCCCATACCCCACATATTTACCTTGCTAGTTTCCCTGACAAGAAGGGACCCTAACCCACACATTTTTGGACTGCGGGACAACACCAGAGCACCCAAAGGAAACCCATGCAGACACAGGGAGAACGTGCAAACTCCACACATTCAGTTACCTGAGACCAGAATTGGGTCCCTGACGCTGTGAGGCAGCAGTGCCAACCACTGTGCCACCGTGTTCCTCGAGTAGTAGATAATGTAATTCACATCTTCATCAGAATGCTAAATGAACATCTTTGCACAGCCGATCTGTTTTTAAGTAAGCCAGGAGAATTCCTCTTTAAACAAGATCACTATAATTTATGTATCACATGCGTGCATGCGCGTACATACGCGTGCAGATGTAAATAAGAATGAGGATCAGAACGCAATGTTGGTTTTGTCTAGAAAAAAATTAAAAATCAAAGTTGCAGACAGAGGAGGCACCAGGGTGGGCATTAATATCCTATATTTCTTAATGCACGATTCATTAGTCAATTGTTATCAGAAAAATTCTACCTGATTTTCCAGAAAATGGATTATTTTGCAATAATATGGTATTATTCTTGTTTTATTAGTTTTATAAATAAATTGTCCAGTTGTTACCTGATTATTGGATTAGTTTGAGTGTTGTCAATTCTAACTTTCTTTGAATGTCCCCCCCTCCCCCGCTCCCCGCCCCCACTCCCCATCACAGTCCGAAGTTTCTAACTCTCGCAGACACTTGTTATCTGCCAGTCTTTCAGTGCATTGTAAACATTCTCCATGTGTGACTTTGAGTAGCTGGTGGGAAGTATCTCAGTCAGAAGTTGTGGTCAATCTACTCCCGCCGCTTCACACAGGCTCCCTGATCCAGCAGGGTGTGGGGAAGGGATCCCGGAATGTGAACCCAGGATAAGTGTTCTTTCCCCTGCCGGGAGCGCATCATCAGCAACTTAACTCGTCTTAAATAAAATGCCCATCAGGACGCTCCAGATCACATATCAGAGGCACTGATGCAATAGATCTCGCTCGGGGCAGGGCCTGAAGTGATGTCAATGGAAATGTAGGCGTTTTACACCGCGAAAAGTCGTACAGCAGAGCCCCAGGGTCAGTACCACAGCAGCAGCGGCCGGGATAAGGTAACAGCGAAGCGTGCAGCCGGTGTGTGAGCGGGTGCTGCAGCGGAACAGGTACAGAGAGGGCAGTGTAAGCTGTGCCTGGCTATCTCTTTATCAAGTGCGGCGCTATATTTAACATGAATGTAATTGTCTCCCTCTGAGGGTCCGGCTTCATGTAGACTTGCCAGCTTTCCAGGACTGCACTGGAGCCTTTAGAGAACCTATGTGGGGTATTTTAAAAATTATGCTTTATAGTAATAAAAATTCTTCGAACTCTTCAGATTGTTAGATATAAAAAATATTGGAGAAGGGAAAATGGTATTTGACTGGGCAATGCAGAAGGAAGTGGAAGGTTATCTGATGAAATACATCCAAGCAGAGTTAGCAACTTCACAAACCAAATGAGAAACGTTAACCAAATCCTGCTGCTATACCGGACTGAAAAGATTTTGCGATTTGACCCCTTTCCTCAGTGAAACACTTGTCTGCCTGGTCCTTAGTTTGTAGCATTAACCCAAAGAGCAGTGGTGACTTTAAAAGGGAAGAAATGAGTGGTGGAGCTTAGTGTGGTGGTGCTACTGAGCCCCTCTTAATGAGGGACATTGGAGTCCCCCACCCTGACTACATTCTGTTCCTTTGCCACCTTCAGTGCTTTGCCCAAGTGATGCTTAACATGAAGGAATACTGATTCATTGGCCGAGGGAGAGTGGTAGGTGGTTTAAGTAGCAAGTTTCTTTGTCCATGTTTGACTTGCTGCCGTGATCTTTTGTGGGGTCTGGAGTTAATGTATACCACTGTGCTACTACCTCCACTGGGTCTATCCTATTGATGGGACAGAACAGACCTGAGGGTGGCACAGTGGCTCAATGGTTAGGACTGCTGCCTCGCAGTGATAGGGACCTGGGTTTGATTCCCAACTTGGGTAACTGTCTGTGTGGAATCTGCACAGCTGCACTGTGTCCGTGTGGGTCTCATCCGGATGCTCTGGTTTCCTTCCACAGTCCAAAGAATGTGCTGGTTAGATGGATTGGCCATGCTAAATTCTCCCTCAGTGCAACTGAACAGGCAGCAGAATGTAGTGATTTGGGAATTTTCATAACTTTATTGCAGGGTTAATGTAAGCTTACTTGTGACACTAATAAATAAACTTTAAGATCCAGAGAAGGTGATGATGGTGTCTGGGATATTTGTCTGTAAGGTATGATTCTGTTAGTGTGACTGTGTGTAGCTATTGCTTGACTGACCTATAATTTAGCTCTCCCAATTTTGGCAGAAGCCCCCAGATGTTAGGAGGAGTTTGCAGGCTTGGCAATGCTGGACATGCCAAAGTCATTTCTGATGTCTAGGTTGATGCCAGTTGTCTCAGCTGATTTTATTCTTTATAACTTTTCCATAGCATTTTGATACAATTGATTGGCATGCTGGATCATTTCAGAGAGTATTTAAAAGTAATCCACATGGCCAGATGTCATTAATGATTACAAAGGGTGGGATTTTATGGCCTCACTTATCCTGAAATTGAAAAAGCCCGCCCAAGTTAAATAGACCTTTCCATTGTCCGCCCCTCACCTGCTCCGATTCCTGTGGCGGGCAGGGTGGTAAAATTCCAGCGAAGGAGTTTTTGTAACAATCTAATAGCTTCACGGTCACCCTTACTGAAACGCGCTTTTTAAAATTCCAGATTTATTAACCAGTTGAATTTAAAATTCTACCCATGTCCCTCACGCATTCATCTGAGTTTCTGGATTACTGCTGCCTTCACATTATCATGACACCATTGATTCCTAAGATGGTTCTAAAGTCTTGTCCAATATTTATCCTTAAAATAACATAGCTAAAAATACAAATGACGTGCCCAGCTGCTGTGTTTGTGTGTCATTCAGCTGTCGCGTTTTCTACATTACAAGTGAGGCCACTTCATACGACTTGATTGGCTATAAAATGCTTTGAGTCACGAAGAGAGTTATACAAATGCAAACCTTTCTCCCTCCTTCTCTGACTTTCTCTAAAGAACATAAGAACATAAGAAATAGGAGCAGGAGTAGGCCATGTAGCTCCTTGAGCCTGCCCCACCATTCAATAAGATCATGGCTGATCTGAAGTGGATCAGTTCCACTTTCTCACCTGCTCCCCATAACCCTTAATTCCCTTGTCTATCAAAAACCTATCTACCCGTGACTTAAACATATTCAACAAGGTAGCCTCCACCACTTCAATGGGCAGAGAATTCCAGAGATTCACTACCCTTTCAGTGAAGAAGTTCCTCCTCAACTCTGTTCTAAACTGCCCCCCTCTTATTTTGAGGCTGTGCCCTCTAGTTCTGGTTTCCTTTCTAAGCAGAAAGAATCTCTCTACCTTTACCCTATCCAGCCCCTTCATTACCTTGTAAATCTCTATAAGATACCCCCTCAGCCTTCTAAACTCCAATGAGTACAGGCCCAGTCTACTCAATCTCTCCTCATAAGCTAAGTCCCTCATCTCCGGTATCAGCCTGGTGAACCTTCTCTGTACTCCCTCCAAGGCCAATATATCCTTTCGCAAATAAGGGGGCCAAAACTGCACACAGTACTCCAGTTGCAGCCTTACCAGTACCATGTACAGTTGCAGCAAGACCTCCCTGCTTTTATATTCTATCCCCCTCGCTATAAAGGCCAACATTCCATTCGCCTTCTTGATCACCTGCTGCACCTGCAGACTGAGTTTTTGCGATTCGTGCACAAGGACCCCCAGGTCCCTCTGCACAGTAGCATGCTGCAACTTTTCACCATTTAAATAGTATTCCATCCAACTATTATTTCTTCCAAAGTGGATAACCTCAAATTTGCTAACGTTATACTCCATCTGCCAGGTCCCCACCCACTCACAGCCTATCCAAATCTCTCTGCAGACTTTCCACGCCCTCCACGCAATTCGCTTTTCCACTCATCTTCGCGTCATCAGCAAATTTTGTTACCCTACACTCAGCCCCCTCCTCCAGATCGTCTAGGTATATGGTAAACAGTTGAGGCCCCAGCACCGATCCCTGCGGCACGCCACTAGCCACCAACTGCCAACCAGAAAAGCACCCATGTATTCCAACTCTCTGCTTCCTGTAAAGTGCGCTGAGACTTCAATGAGGTGGATTCCTGAGGTAGCGTCAGGCAGGAATATCTACTGCTCAGCTGGGTTCTTCAGGAAAGCCCTGTGGTTTGTAAATCCACCCACCCCAACCCCACCACCCACCCCCAACTACCCCCAACCACCATCAACATGAAAGAAAAGTGAAAATGTTTCCAACACACCCTGTGTAGTAACTAAGTTGAATTGTGGCACTTGTTAAATTCTACGTTTTGTTTTTTTTCTCTTCCAGAAGCTGTCTGTGTTTTATTGTCATCCGGAATGTTTATCACATCTCTACAATTCTGAGATATAAGCTCGTCCTGCAAGATGATTTTCCGGGCATCATTCCACCCAGTTTTGTTTCTACTCTTACTACTGTCCAACACACTGGTATCCCAAAGAGACAACCGAGTAAACCAAATAATGAAATCTGCACCATTAATTGATGGGTACGTACTCCATATTCACCTTACTTCTTTGCTTAGTGTTCACTATTTGGAAGACTGTTTATTTATAGGATGGTAAAAGATTCAGAAATGGAAAGCAAATTGAAATCCAATAACAGAAAATGTTAAACTAATTAAACTAAGCAGTGGAAGCAAGAGGAGGCAACACAGGCTCAAACCAATAAACCTGGCGGAAATAGGTGCTCTTTGTGATGGAGTGTATATGGAATCAGAAGCATAGCTCACAGTCAAATAAGCCACCAAGGCTGCAAATGGTTGGGTTCAGCCAAAGAGATTGGCACACAAAAGGGATGAAATCAGTAGATAGGGAATGGAGTTCATGGCAAGGATCAAAGACAATGGGACTTGGGTTTTCCAATATCCAGTTGAAGGAAATTATTGCTCATCTTGCATTAGGCAAGAGTGAGATGAATCAGAAGAAGTGAAGGGGTTGAAAGAAAGGGTGACAATGCTAAGGTGAGCAGATGTGGAAACTGACATTGTGTTTTGGATGATATTACAACATGTAGATGAAAGATTGGAGGGAGGAAAGGATTGATCCTTGGGGGACATCAGAGGGAATGGTGTGGGTGTGGGAAAAGACCTCAGCACTTATTGTGGAGTCCAATAGGCGTAGAGAAAGGTCATAGGTAGAAGAGGGCACTCACAATGTTAAAATGGCTTGTTGGGCCGAAGGGCCTGTTTCCTGTGCTGTGTTGTTCTTTATTCTTTGTTCACAGGTGATTCTCTAGCTGTAACTCAAAAGATGGGAATGGATCTCAATGTGAATGACAAGGAATGATCAACACATGAACTATATTTCTGAGTAGAATACGAAACAATTGGGTTCAATAATGGGAGACTGCTTTGGAGGGACAATTACTGGTCAAATAGCGTTAACCAGAATCAAAACAATTTAACTTTCATGGGTAGTGTTTAGAATAAACTGATAATCATTTGTTATTGTTCTTAGCCACAATGATTTAGCACTACAGCTGAGAAGATACTTTAACAACAACCTGACTGCAGTTGACTTGAACACTTTGAACAAGACATGTACAAATATTAACAAACTAAAAGAAGGAAATGTGGGAGCCCAGGTATATTTTCTCAATTTTCTTTTTTAACTCTCCTTTCTTCTCCTCTCCCCCCACCTCATGTCATCTGGGTACATTCTGTAAGGTACCAATTCCTGAGAGGATGAAGTGGCTGAGAGAGTACATAGAACTTTCACAATGAACAGTAATTTTGTAATTTAAAATTAAAAGGTGCTTTAGAGGTGCTGGACGTTGTAGATTGGTGTTACAATTTGGTCAAAGCCATCGTACCCTTGGCTCTTTGAATTGGCATGCTGCAGTTTCATCCCATGCTGGGATTTTTGTTACTATTCATCACTGGGTGTTACTGGCAAGGCTAGCATTTGTTGTCCCTACCTGATTGCACTTGAGAATGTGATGGTGAGTTGCCTTCTGCATCACAACTAAGTGGGTTGCTCGGCCATTTCTGAGGGGCAGTTAAGAAATTGTAAGGTGAATCTCTTAAACTGCCAGCTGCTGAGCTGATGGTAACTGCAGTATTTAAAAAAAGGGTGCTGACCTGAAAATCTTGTAGAATCACAGTTCTTTCACCACACAAGAGGGAATATTCATGCTAGGCGATTAGAAGTGGAAAATCTCCAAATGTTTTCTGCATGTTCGTTACATGTGTTTATTTTACTTAAAAAAAATACATACCGTAATGTTTGTATCAACCTGACAGCTTCCCGGTCTAGCCAACCACATGGCACTTCTGAAGGTTAAAAATTTATTTACAAGACGTAGATGTCGCTATGGGCATTTCTTACCCGCTCCCTAATTGCCCTTGAGAAGGTGGTGATGAACTACCCCTTTGAACTGCTCCTGTTCATTTGGTGTAGGTACACTCACAGTGTTGTTAGGAGGGTGTTCCAGTATTTTGACCAAGTGATACTGAAGGAACATTGATACATTTCCAATTCGGGATAGTGAGTGACTTCGGGAGGGAACTTCCTAATGGTTCGCAGGTATCTGCTGTTCTTGCCCTTCTAAATTGAGACTCTCCAAGTTAGTTCTAAATCATTGGCAGTTTTGGACTGTGGATTTGCACCTACTCAGAGGTGGTGGGCTAGTGTTATACAGCTTTGATAGGTTTTACATACGAGACAAAAAAGCGTCAGAAATCTACTTTAGTTCAGCAGTTCAGGAGGATGTATTAAGCATTACCATATGGCAAAAATCAACAAACCATGCAGTAGGTTACAGATTGCTGTAGGCTTTATTTTGCATTTTGGCTTTGATCTGTGTAGCATGCTAGGACTTGTCTTATAGTCATACCTCTATGAGGTTGGCCTTTGTAATGGTCTCCACCACGTGAGAAGGGTTTTGGACTTGTTCCATTTATGAAGTTTCCAGTGCCCAGGTCTCCTCGCTGTGACATGATTTGTACTTGATGTGATTAAGTTAGTGTTGGCCACCTCCAGGGCTGATGTGATTTATATACACTACTAGTTAAAGATCAGTTGAACTGGTTAGATTTGTCCTTCCAGTTATATGAATCATCCTTTTAAGATACCATGAGCTATTTCAGTTAAGCGTGCAAGTTGTAGCCAAAATGATTTATCCAGAGCTTAAAATGGAACATTTAAAATTAAACTCTTTTGGAGAGTCAGTGCATACTCGATGGGCCAAACAGTCTCAATCTGCGCTGGAGTGATTCTATGGTTCTATGATAAATATATTGGCTGGGATGTTCCGAACAGCAGCAACGATCACCAGATTTCCATTGTGATCAAAAATTCCCCCGGATTTGACACAGCTACACATTTATTCTGGGGTCTTCCAACCCCAGCTTCTAAAGAAATACTGAGCAAGGGACTCCCATCAGAGATGAGAGGAGTTGGGGAAAGATAGGATGTGCTTCCTTTTTACTGCATTCGTTTCCATATGGCAAGTTTAAAAGTCCAGTTTGAATGTTAATGATTGGATGAGTGAATGGATGAGTGAGCAAGTGGGGAGGTGGGTAAGTAGGTAGAGGGTGGGTAGTTAAGTGGATAGTGGGGAGGTGGGTAAGTGGGTAGAGGGTGGGTGGGTAAGTGGGTAGAGAATGGGCGGGTAAGTGGATAGAGGCTGGATGGGTAAGTAGACAAAGGATAGCTGGGTGGGTGGGTGGATTGGTGGATAGAGGGCAAGGGGGTAAGTGGATAGAGGGTGGATGGATAAGTGGACAACGGGTAGCTGGGTAAGTGGACAGAGAGTGGATGGGTGGGTAGGTGGATAGAGGGCAGGTGGGTAAATGGGTAAGCAGTAAGTGGGTGGTCAGTGAGTGTTAGTGGGTGAAATGGGTAGACATGTGGAAACAGATCGAAACAGTAGACTTCAGTTTAACTTGGCCTTTTCTAGGACATTTTCACAGTATATTCATTGTACTAAGCCAAAACTATTTTGCAGTGGGCCAAGTAAGCCATTTTGTATCTATACTTAACAATCTTTCATGTGGGGATTTTGTAATGCCACGGCCCAGACAGCCACCAGCTCAGCCGAGATCTCAGCCACTGCCTGTCCAGTTGCCCTGACTTCTGTTGCTGTTATGTTTTCCAGTTGTTCCATTATAGGCTGTAAAATCATCAGCCAATGTCATCCAGGGTGCTGAGGAAGTATGTGCTCATGAACTATTAGAGGTTATATTCCCTACCCTGGACCAATGAAGAACATAGTCTTGTTAGATAGATTTGCTATTGGTTCTTGCCACTCAGTTGTAAGGTTGCACCTACTTTGCCTCATTAACTTTCCTTTCCCTGATTTACTAAAACATGGGGAACCTTGCACATCACTCGAGGGGGCGATAAGGGAGGGTGGAAGCAAGGCATGATTATACGCAGGTTGGTACCAAGCTGAAACGTAGTCATTTCATAGCCAGCTGATTTCCATTTTATCATATCTCCCCCGCTGTACGGTTTTGACGTAGAATCCATTCAGCTGTCTCTGCTATGTGGAATGGGAGAGATTGGAGAGGTATTCCTTCCCTCAAATGGACAGGGATGTGGGTACAAACCCAACACCTTGCTTACATTCAATCTTTCAGTGTACATATATGACATATATAAATAAGTATTGGCATGCAGTCCCGGGTAGTTCGCTTTTTCACTACTGAGTGGCCATTAAGGCCAAATAGTCCAGAAAGTCCAAAAAATATAGTGAAGATCTTCATCCTGTGTTCATATCTGGGTTGGAGACAATCTTCTTGCAGTCGGGTAGATGTATCCAACTTGAACGTCCTTCGAGCTTGATGGAAGATGGTGTGGTCAGTAGTACTTGAAAAGGACAGCTCTAGCTGTCTAACAGTACTAGTTTCTTTCTATCCCAGTTCTTCACCAATAGGTAGTCTCCGGGTTAGATCACTGGATATCGAGAGGTGGCTGTCCCTGCTGCCTGTGGGAGATGTGCCTGTTTTACCTATGAGTGGAGAAACATCAGAGAAAGTGTTAATTGCTTCAAATAATTCTGCATCTGTTCCCCCATCACATGGAGGTCTACTCCTTCCAGGAGTTTCTCGTGGGCATCCCAGGGGAGTCCTCATTGGCCGACCGTAGACTATCTCTGCAGCTGACAGTCCGATCCACGAAATGTGGAGTCACCTGCATGCAAAACAGTGCCAAGGGCAATAGCTTTAGCCAATTTAATCCAGTTTCTTCAGTCAATTTAGATAATTTTTCTTTTAAAGCCCCATTGACCCTTTCCACAATTCCTGCTGCCTGCAGGTGATACACGCAGTGCTGTTGTTGTTTAATTACAAGTGCTTCGCACAATTCAGTATTGATCTGGGCCACACAATGTGGTCTATTATCTGAACTCACTATTTTGGGTACCCCAAAACGAGGAATAACTTGGTGACTGGTGGAGTGCCATAGGGATCGGTGCTGGGGCCTCAGCTATTTACCATTTATATAGATGATCTGGAGGAGAGGGCTGAATGTAGCATGACAAAATTTGCTGATGATATGAAGATGAGTGGAAAAGCAAATTGCGTGAAGGGTGTGGAAAGTCTGCAGAGGGATCTAGATAGGCTAAGCGAGTGGGCGAGGACCTGGCAGACGGAATACAATGTTAGCAAATGTGAGGTTATCCACTTCAGCAGAAATAATAGTAGGAGGGATTACTATTTAAAGGGTGAAAAGCTGCAGCATGCTACGGTGCAGAGGGACCTGGGGGTTCTTGTGCGTGAGTCGCAAAAACCCAGTCTGCAGGTGCAGCAGGTGATCAAGAAGGCGAATGGGATGCTGGCCTTTATAGCGAGGGGGATAGAATATAAAAGCAGGGAGGTCTTGCTGCAACTGTACAGGGTACTGGTGAGGCCGCAGCTGGAGTACTGGGTGCAGTTTTGGTCGCTGCACTTGCGCAAGGATATTTTGGCCTTGGAGGGAGTGCAGAGGAGGTTCACTCGGCTGATACTGGAGATGAGGGGGTTGGACTATGAAGAGAGACTAAATAGACTGGGTCTGTACTCATTGGAGTTTAGAAGGATGAGGGGGGATCTTATAGAGATGTATAAGATAATGAAAGGGATAGATAGGGTAGAGGTAGAGAGATTCTTCCCGCTTAGAAAGGATAGCAGGACTCGAGGGCACAGCCTCAAGATAAGGAGGGGGGGGGTGCAGTTTAGCTCGGAGTTGAGGAGGAACTTCGTCACTCAAAGGGTGGTGAATCTCTGGAATTCTCTGCCCGTTGTAGTGGTGGAGGCTACCTTGCTAGATATATTTAAGTCACGGGTAGATAGGTTTTTGATAGACAAGGGAATTAAGGGTTATGGGGAGAGAGCAGGAAAGTAGAACTGATCCACTTCAGATCAGCCATGATCTTATTGAATGGCGGGGCAGGCTTGAAGGGCTAGATGGCCTACTCCTGCTCCTATTTCTTATGTAAAAAAAAAGAATTACTGTATAATTAGTACTCAGCCAGAATCAGATGATAGAATAAGTTGCATTCCTCAATGATGTTGTGACTGAATAATCAAGTCGATATTAAGGCTGGGAATATACTAATGTCTGTAAGTTTAGAAGTGTTAGTTTGTGGTTGTAAGCTCTGTGGGAAAGGGAACAATCCGATACCATCCAGCATGACTCCTGTCCTTGAAATTGGCAGCTGATGTCAGGGATAAAAAATAAAAACTTGTATAAATTTGGTTGAGGGAAACATCATGTACACTCATTGTTCCATTTCATGGGACAATATGCAAAAATGGCTGAATCGATTAAATTTACTCAGAAAGAAATTAATCCAGTAACAATTGGCTAATTATAACAGACTCGATCTAAAATGAGGTAAAGCTAAGTATAGGTTATAAGAGAAGGTTTCGAGAACCAATTTTGCTAATCAATCAGGATAGAGAGATGTGGAGGTGCTGGCAGTGTACTGGGGTGGACACAGTAAGAAGTCTCACAACACCAGGTTACAGCCCAACAGGCTTATTTGGAATCAAGAGCTTTTGGAACACTGCTCCTTCTTCAGGTGAGCCATTCAGCAACAATCCGAAAGCTCGTGATTCCAAATATACCTGTTGGACTTTAACCTGGTCTTGTAAGACTTGTTACTGGGGTAGAGAGAGAGAGAGACTATAACAGGTATTGAATGTTCTCTGGGGCAGGAGTTTGGGGTAATTGGAGGTTGATTTACACTTCTACCTGGATTCATCACCCAATTGAAATTGTAAAAGTTGTCATGTATTTGATAAATATATCTTTCATCTTCTAAAAATAAACTTCTTTTAAAATTTATTTTCTTTTTTGGCTTTAATTGATTAAAAAGTCAGAACCAAAATGAGTCTTTCGGTTGTAGAGGAGAAAGTCAGGTAATGTAAATCTTTTGTAAAAGTTTACAGTTAAGCGGGTATGTGGGTGAGGTGGGTAAATGAGTAGCGGACAGCTAGGTGAAGTGGGTAGATTGGTGAGGTGGGTAGTTGCGTAAATGTGCATGATGAGTAAGTGGGTAAGATGGGGAATGTGGGTAGAGGGAGTTGGGTGAGGTGGGAAGTGGGCAGGTGGGTGAAGTGGAGGAGGCAAGTAAATGGATGAGGTGGGTAAGTGTGATGCAGTTAAGTGGGTGGTCTGTTCGAAGATAGTTAGATGGACAGATGGTACTCACATCGGGGTGGGTTGGTAGTTGGATGGTCAGGCCTGGTGGGAAGGTATCTGGCTCATGGGTGTAGTCGATAGGGAGTGGGGCAGTGGGTGGTATTGGACAGTGTCACTGGGTAGATTTTGGGAGTCAGGAGGTAAGTTATTTGCCACAAGACCCCTAGCCTCTGACTTGCTCTTGTAGCCACAGTATTTATATGCCTAATCCAGTTCAGTTTCTCGTCAATATTAACCCTCAGGATTCAACAATAGTTATGCCACTGAATGTCAAGGGTAATGGTAAGATTCCTTTTTGTTGGAGATGGTCATTATCTGGCACTTGCGCAGTGCAAATGTTACTTGGCACTTCTAAGCCCAAAACTGGATATTATCCTGATCTTGTTGCATTTGGACGTGGACTGCTTTATATCTGAGGAGTTACAAAATGTGCCAAATATTGTGCAGTCATCATTGAATATCTCCACTTCTGACCTTATGATGGAAGGTAGGTCATTGATAAAGCAACTGAAGATTGTTAGGCCTAAAACACTACCCTGAGGAACTCCTTCAGTGATGTTCCTGAACTGAGATGATTGGCCAACAACAACTACAGTCATCTTCCTTTTTTAGGTTGGCTCCAGTTCATAGAATTTTCCATTTGATTTCCATTGACTCCAGTTTTGTAAGGGTTCCTTGATGCCATACTTGTTGACATTTCTTTCTATTAGCCTTCCCCTTGTCATGCCCTACCTTTAGAAGCCTCCCTCCCCCAGGTTTAAGTGAACCGCCAGTTCATAATGACTTCCCACCCACCCACTCACCGCACTGCCCCAGGCTTCCCTTTCTCTGTGAGAGTTTTCCAGGAATAATGTGGCCCTGCAGCAGAAGGCAGCCTCAGGAGCAGCGTTTCTCATGCTTGATAGTCTTCATTCTGGTACCAACCCCTTCCCGATCTCCCTGAGTCAAACGGCCAGTACCCTGGAGTCTTTCCCCCAGGTCTTCACCGTCTAGGCCCATGGTACCCTGTTGTCTTCCCCTTGCTCCCCCATTTCCCCTGACTAGGGTTAGGGTTAGCACTATGGAGCCTTCCTCCATGGTAGACTGGAATTAACTCCCGGGTACCCTTCCAGACTTAGACCAGTCTTACACCAGTCTCACTCCAGTGTTACTCTGGTCTGCCTCCAGTGTTAGTCTGGTCACCCCAAGTCAAGTTTGATTGCCATTGTCTCAAAGGCTAGTCACCCCTAGTCAGAGGCTGGACACCCCCGAATCAGAGCCGGTTTTCCTGATTCAGAATCAGTATCCCTGAGTCAACTTCCTTAATATGTGGACTCATTCCACGAGCACTGTGCTCACCTCTCCTCAGCGGTGTGCTTGCCAGATGCACGCATTTTGAAGCAGTTGTAATTTGCACTGTTCTGGCATCATATTGCTGTGGGCGGATTTTTTGATGAGGGCAGGGTATGATTCTGGCATACGGAGCTGATCGTCACACGCAAATGTATTATAATGGTGTTCGAAGTGTGGGAAATGCGGCCTGCCACTGATTGGGAGTGGAGACAATCGTCACAAGCTTTCATACCAATGTAAGACGTAACTTTGACTTTCTTGCAATATTTTCTGCTTTTCTCACAATTCTGCCCGATGCTAATGGGAACAGAAAATCCCAGCCAATGACCTTGGTCTTCCCAATATTTAACTCAACTCGTTTTTCCGAGTGCCTGCCCTACACATGCAACACAGTAAGAAGTCTCACAACACCAGGTTAAAGTCCAACAGGTTTATCTGGTAGCAAAATCCACTAGCTTTTGGAGTGCTGCTCCTTTGTCAGGTAAGTGGGAGTTCTGTTCACAAATGGGGCATATAAAGACACAAACTCAATGTACAAAATAATGGTTGGAATGCGAATCTTTATAGGTAATCAAGTCTTAAAGGTACAGACAATGTGAGTGGAGAGAGCGTTAAGCATAGGTTGAAGAGATGTGTATTGTCTCCAGACAGGACAGTTAGTGAGATTTTGCAAGCCCAGGCAAGTCATGGGGGTTACAGATAGTGTGACATGACCCAAGATCCCGGTTGAGGCTGTCCTCATGTGTGCGGAACTTGGCTATCAGTCTCTACTCAGCGACTCTGCGCTGTCGTGTGTCGTGAAGGCTGCCTTGGAGAACGCTTACCTGAATATCAGTGGCCAAATGCCCGTGACCGCTGAAGTGTTCCCCAACAGGAAGGGAACAGTCTTGCCTAGTGATTGTCGAGCGGTGTTCATTCATCCGTTGTCGTAGCATCTGCATGGTCTCCCCAATGTACCATTCCTCAGGACATTCTTTCTTGCAGCGTATCAGGTAGACAACATTGGCCAAGTTGCAAGAGTATGTACCGTGTACCTGGTAGGTAGTGTTCTCACGTGAGATGATGGCATCTGTAGCGATGATCTGGCATGTCTTGCAGAGCTTGCTGTGGCAGAGTTGTGTGGTGTCGTGGTCACTGTTCTCCTGCAGTTGGACCTGTTGGACTTTAACCTGGTGTTGTGAGACTTCTTACTGTGTTTACCCCAGTCCAATGCCAGCATCTCCACATCATGACCACACATGCAACAGTCAGGGATAATGTTCCATCCTGTCTTTCACTGAAACTTATTATTTTTGATAGTCACAATTCATGCAATAAATAAAACCATGTTTTATTATTCATTCCAGTTCTGGGCGGCCTACGTACTGTGTTCAGCCCAATATAAAGATGCGGTCCGCCTGACTCTGGAACAAATAGATGTCATCAAACAAATGTGTGGAAAGTATGAAGACTTTAAGTTGGTTACAACTTCAGAAGGTATCAGCAGTGAATGTCCCAATAAAGCTTATCTGTAAATTGAACATTTCTGAGTTTATGCATACAATAAAATACATTAATGTCAATTTGTGATTTCTTTAAATCTAGACATTAGAAATAATGTCGACAAAATAGCTTGCCTCATCAGTATTGAGGGAGGACACTCAATTGACAGCAGTTTGGCAACCTTGAGGATGTTTTATGATCTTGGAGTACGCTCTATGTCTTTGACTCACGACTGTCACACACCATGGTAATGAACTTTCTTAAATATCTCTTGTGTTGCAAAAGAGGAATGATTTTTATGTGCTCAAACTGGAGATGGATATGATTTGAAGGCTTTCCAATCTTAGAACCCATTGTCAGCATTGAGCACTCCGTTGTTATAAGTGATGTAAGACAGAGTTATACTCCTTCTATACAGATAATAGCACATCTTAACTTCAAACTCATCAAATCAAACAGCCTGAATTTATTTTCATTTTTCTAAATTTGAAAGCAAATTTTCCCAAATCATGGGCAGATTTATGCTTTGAGCTTGTGCTGGGAACTAGGTTCAGATTATTTTCCACAGTTCTCAGAGGGGAGATTGTCTTATTCAATTCCTCTGAGCCGAATTTACAGTAAGTCTTTTCCTCCATTCTTCCTCCCTGACCAATCCGAATGGAAAATCTCTCCTATAGATTTTATTACTGGTGATGCATGAAATGATAGGAAGGCTGCAGAAGATCTTATATCACAGATGTGATGTAACACAGATGTAACAGAAGAAACATGGCTTTCAGCCATGATCTTATTGAATGGTGGGGCAGGCTCGAAGGGCTAGGTGGCCTACTCCTGCTCCTATTTCTTATGTTCTTATAGGTGCTGAGTTCAGTCACAATCTGATTAGCCCTTCAAATCTTCACTTGTTTCCTGACAATAGCCCCACCTTTTAAGATCATTGGCTCTTTCTGACCTTCATTCTTGGTTTTATGCTAACTTACATCAACTCAGCATTCCAGAAAGTGCATCATTTTACAAACGTTGTTCTTACAAGTGCAGAAAATGTCAACATATTGTTGCCAACAGACTAAAATGTTTATTAGAAATATATGCCAAAAATAAGTAAAATTTTGGAAATTTGAGCTTCTTTGTCGATATTCTACAAAGTTCACTTGAAAGAACTGTTTGTGAACTGCAAAATGGAGCTCTAAACATGAAAATGCATTCTTCAACACCTGCTAGTATTGCAAACAGCAACCTCATATCTGGTTGTGGTAAATTTAAATATATATTTTTATACTTTCCATTTTAAACACTGAATGACAGAATGTGAGTGAAAACTGACCAATTGAGGATCAGACTTCAGATTAATTTGATGGGCGAAGTGCCAGTAACTTAAAAAACTGATTAGGCCCTATGATGGAAATATTGGTCAATAGCTTGTTTATTTCTGCTGAAGAAACATGAAAAAGAAAATGATGAGGCAGTTATTCTCCTAAACAATTCCATTCAGTCTGGCCATTTTCCTTTTCTGAGCAATAGCTGTTGCCCTTACCTTGGAAAGAAGAGATGAAAGGTACCCAATTGACCTACCGGTGGTGGCAGGACAATGTGTTAGTGGAGTGGTATTGTCACTAGACTCGCTATTCAAGGGCTCCAGGGTAATGTCGGATTCAAATCTCACTATGGCAGATGGTAACATTAGAGTTCAATAAAAATCTGGAATTAATGTCCAGTGGTGACCATGAAACCATTGTCAATCTAGTTCACTAACATCCTTTAAGTAAGGAAATCTGCTGTCCTTACCTTGTCTGCTGTCCTTAACTCTATATCCAAAGCAATGTGGTTAACTCCTTCAATGACTTCTGAAATAACCTAGAAAGCCATTCAACTCAAGGGCAATTAGGGATGGACAACAAATGCTGGCCCAGCCAATGACACCCAGACCTCATGAGGAAAACTTTATAAAGTTCATAGAGAGATGTAGCAGCACGACTCCATGTACAACAAGGATGAACATCCTGTTCACATCTGCTGGGACACCTGGTTAGGTTTTATTTCAAACACAGTGTATCATGTTGGAACAAATAGGCAGCCATGCCAAATTTGAAACCATTTCCTTTTTAAATTAGTTAAGACACGGTATCTGCTGATGGGAGACATTGCCCATTGAAGGACATAAACGGCTCAGGTTAAGATCACCTGCATGATAGTGATTAATCAACGCAATGGCCTGTAAATCTGGTCCATGTTTTCTCCAGATGTGAGACAGTTGTTCGCTTTCTTCCATTCTATTTATTCCTAACTTAAAAAATTTGAAAATGATCAGTTCAATAAGCACACTGCATTTAAACACTCACTCCCTTCCCCACACTCCAGCTTATAGCCTTCACATTCACTCATTGATTTGACGTAGGTTTTTTTCTAAGATATATTTAATATCACATATCACGTACAGCAACAAAACAGGCCATTTGGTCCATCAATAGAAATGTTGTTCCAGATTACCTGTCTGACTTCCAAACCCTCTGGAATGTTTTTAAGGTGAGGGTGGTGGGTGGACATTAACCCTTTCACCTCAAAATTTACAGCTTGTTCTGCTTTTTTTGGCCAATTTTTAAATCAAATTTTGGAAAATGCAAATAGCCTGGTGCATGTTGCTGCACAGTTGTCAGGAGCAATGCAGTGAGCCATTAAGTGATGTTTCTGCTGCAGTGGCATTGTTGGAAAAAAAGGAACATTCATACTGTTTCATAGTACCTTTTCACTGACTGTTTGATCACTTGTCTGAGCCATGATTCTACTGACCATCTGGTCTCCTGCTAGCTCTGTTCTGCAAGGCAACAACAAACCATATAATGACTGCCATCTGCCTTTGTGAACTGTACTTTACAGCCAGTTCCTCCTTCTTGGCAGTGCTGCAAGCCATTAGCTTGCTTCTGGCCCGATTAGGAGGATCTGCATTTTAAAACAACATTGTATTAGTGATGAAAACCTGGCTCAGGATTGGGACCTGGACACGAACCATCGGATTCCAGACACCAGATTCCCACCGAAGTCAGACTGGATAGATTAAATTTAACAAGAAATTATTTTCAAAGATCCAAATGAACGATTGGTTAGTGCTTGAACATTTCTACTTGTTCATAAAATGTTTTTATGTTAGAGGTATCTGCTTTTGACAGTTTGATAAAATACAGATGTAATAGGTTGTTTCAAGTCAGCAGTTTCTGGGACAACCGGATGGTTCCTGTAATGACGCACATTCACAGACTTCATTAGAAACATGAGAGGTGTTGGTTAACAAGAAAAACTGTACAGAGGCCAAAGTACATGGTTGCTCCAAAGCAGCCCACGCGACTGCTTGAGTCTTCTGTCTAAAAGAGGACTCCACCCCCTGGGGCAATTACTTACTCTCAGTCCCAAATGATCCTCAAGCCAGATGAGCCTCTTCTGCTGTGTTACCCTTAAAGGAACAATCAGCACAAATCACCACAATTCCCTATTACTATATGTTTCATCCTTCAAGGCCAAGATGACCACTTTCATTATCTGGTGTGTTTGATAGGGTTCTTTGATTTGATTAGATTTGGTTTATTATTGTCACATGTATTAGTTTACAGTGAAAGGTATTGTTTCCTGCATGCTATACAGGCAAAACATACCGTTCATAGAGAAGGAAAGACAGTAGGACTAGGGGGCACAGCCTCAAGATAAAGGGGAGGCGGTTTAGAACGGAGTTGAGGAGGAACTTCTTCACTCAAAGGGTGGTGAATCTCTGGAATTCTCTGCCCGTTGAAGTGGTGGAGGCTGCCTCGCTAAATATTTTTAAGAAGCGGGTTGATGGGTTCTTGATAAGAGAGGGGATTAAGGGTTATGGGGAGAGGGCGGGAAAGTGGAAATGAGCTACAACAGATCAGCCATGATCTTATTGAATGGCGGGGCAGGCTCGAAGGGCTAGATGGCCTACTCCTGCTCCTATTTCTTATGTTCTTATGTTCTTATGAAAGGAGAGAGTACAGAATGTAACGTTACAGTCATGGCTAGGGTGTAGAGAAAGATCAACTTAATGCAACGTAAGTCCATTCAAGAGTCTAACAGCAGCAGGGAAGAAGCTGTTCTTGAGGACGTTGGTATGTGACTTCAGACTTTTGTATATTTTTCCTGAAGGAAGGAGATGGAAGAGAGAACGTCCAGGGTGCATGGGATCCTTGATTACGCTGGCTGCTTTGCTAAGGCATTGGGAAGTGTGGACAGAGTCAATGGATGGCAGGCTGTTTTGTGCGATGGATTGGGCTACATTCACAATCCTTTGTAGTTTCTTGTGATCTTGGGCAGAGCAGGAGCCATACCAAGCTGTGATACAATCAGAAAGAATGCTTTCTATGGTTCATCTGTGAAAGTTGGTGAGAGATGTAGCTAACATGCCAAATTTCCTTAGTCTTCTGAGAAATTAGAGGTGCTGGTGGGCTTTCTTAACTATAGTGTCGGCATGGGGGTACCAGGGCTAGTTGTTGGAGATCTGGACACTAAAAAACTTGAAGCTCTCAACTCTTTCTACTTTGTCCCCGTTGATGTAGACAGGGGGCACTTTCTCCTTTACGCTTCCTGAAGTCGATGACAATCTCCATTGTCTTGTTGACATTGAGGGAGAGATTATTGTTGCCACACCAGTTCACCAGATTCTCTATCTCATTCCTGTACTCTGTTTTGTCATTGTTTGAGACACAACCCATTACAGTGTAGTCATCAGCGAACTTGAAAATCGAATTGGAGGGGAATTTGGCCACATAGTAATAGGTGTACAAGGAGTATAGTAGGAGGCTGAGAGCACGCCGTGTGGGGCACTGGTGTTGAGGATGATCGTGCAGGAGGTGTTGTTGCCTTGTCTTTACTGATTGTGGTCTGTGAGTTAGGAAGTTCAGGTTCCAGTTGCAGAGAGAGGTGCCGCGGTCCAGACCTCAGAGTTTCGAGATGAGTATGTTTTGACGGGTAGTTGATGCCCAGCTGATCTGAACTCATTGCAAAGAGGATAAGACATTGCAGACAATTGAGTTTTGGACATGTTGCTGACTCAGCATTTTCTCTGCTTGTCTTTTCTTTCTGTCTCTGATATTTGTTAGCTTGAGAAGGACGGCGCATAAGCTACTTTTTATTTGGTTGTGGCAGGTGCAGAGATGCTGAGTGGGCTTCCCTCAGGACTTGAAGTCAACATCAAGACTTCTAAGTGAGGCTTGCAGTTTGGCCTTGCACTTCCTTTGAGTACCATGCGAGCACACCCCAGACTCATGCTCTCCATAAAAGATTTGCTTTAGTAAGGACATGTCAGGCATTCTGGTCACATGGCTATCCTAACTCAATTGTGACTCTCTTTCTCATGGAATCCGTACAGTGCAGTAGAAGGCCATTCAGCTCATTCCACTTACCAAGAGAACATTTTAGCCAGGCCCCATCCCCTTAACCCCACAAATTTACCTTGCTAATTTCTCTATTCGCCTAATCTGCGCATCTTGAGACACTAAGGGGCAATTTAGCAAGGCCAATCTTTGGAGGAAACCCACACAGACATGGGGAAAACATGCAAACTGCACACAGACAGTCTCCCAAAGCCAGAATTGAGCCCCGATTCCTGGCGCTTTGAGGCAGCAGTGCTAACCACTGTGCCACCGTACCACCCTTGAATATAATGTGGATGCTTGGCATGCATTACTAAAGAAAGTGCAAAATATTTGCCTTCAGATATAGCACATTTCTTAAAAATGTTTTAAGGTACTTCTGATACAATTAATTTCCTAGAATTGTAGTTACTAGTGTTCTATAGTTAAGTGTAACAGCCGTTTTATGTACAGTAACATTGCACAAACTACTGTGGTATGAATAATTTGTCTGTTTCAGTTGTTGGTGGTTGGCAGTGGAATATTGACAAGGACACTCATTCTGTTCTGTGTGAATGTATTGTCTGAGGGTATGAGAGAAATCAATAGCATTCTCAGTAAAAGGTGTGTCCAATTCTGTCCTCAAATTTTACAACAGAATTATACCGAGGAGAAGAAATAACAAAATTAACGGGATAAATTCAGAAAAGAAAAATATTCCTGAAATTTAAAATTAAG
The DNA here is from genome assembly GCF_965287045.1 of Carcharhinus amblyrhynchos. Classification (NCBI taxonomy): domain Eukaryota; kingdom Metazoa; phylum Chordata; class Chondrichthyes; order Carcharhiniformes; family Carcharhinidae; genus Carcharhinus; species Carcharhinus amblyrhynchos. The sequence continues at coordinate 42,763,275 of NC_137327.1, read as the reverse complement.
AAAATCACAGTTGTAAACCCATGTATTTATGCAACAATTTTCACCATAGAAAATATTCATTTTATGTCTAACCTGAAAAATATTCATTTAATTTCTGGTCTAGAAGTGGAAGAGGTGTGTTCATTGAAAAACATAGTTTTTTAAACTAGAGAAATTACATCAGTAATAGTTTAAGCCTACAGGGTGTCATTCATTTGTGAATATTTGAGGACATGAGGGTACAATTAAAGGGGGGGTGGATGACTTTGGGAGAGAGAAAAATTTACTAAAGATGACAGAATATGTGCTCCTATTGTTTGTCAGAACTAAGTTCAGGAAAATTAATCTACAAATTTTACATCTAGTCACATAGTCTTTCAAGGGCATTGAATGGATAGCCAAAGTAAACATCATGTTACAAATTTCATCTTCTGGTCATCTGGAAATAGCAATAGCAGAGCTCGTTTGGGGAAAAGTGCAATTTAAACACATCTAAGTGGAAGTGGCTGTTATCTGTGGATTAATTCTATACTGGAACTGTAAACAAATGCATATATCTTGAACTCTTGATCAAATCTAAACCAATTGACTAAAAGCTGTGCATGGTAATCATACCCAATGGTTTTGTGGATGTGACAAAATTTGTCAATGGCACTCTGGTGATCATTTTTATGTCTTCTCTTGGACATAGTGTTTGAACTAGAATATTTACTGTTTCCATGCAACGAGCCCCAGGCCTCCAACTTAAATTGAATCTGTAAGCATGGAAATAATCTTAATGCTGGACCCTGCACCGCTACATCTCAAACCTGACCATAGAAAGAGCTTTGTTCTGAGGCAGAGCTCAAAGAGAACAGACTCACACATGCGATACTATTCACATCCTCAGGAAATCCCTAAATAGAGCGTAGCTGTTTGTCGTGTAGTTCATTAGATACTATATTCTGGCAAAATCTGGTTGTAATATACTTTGGTTTCAAAATAATATTTGTATTGTTGGGTGTCTACGTATCCATTAATACTTTTAAAAATATATCTGTTCTGCTTTTGCGAAGGGTCAATGTTCTGGCTTACATTTATGTGGTAACAGTCTAGATGTGAGGGTAGTTTGAACTGTACTAATGTCAGTTCACACAGAAAGGTCAATGTTTTGTTCCAGCAAATCATTTAATCAGTTATGGGAACTAAATGAAATGGCAGCTTGAATTCATGATCAGCACTCAGAAATACGTTGTTTTCGAAAATAATACAAGCCCTTTGCACTTGAGTTGCTGCTTAAAAAGTGATTTCAATATATGGTTGCAGCCACTATCCTGAGGTCTCTACATTGAAGTTAAAGTTTATTTATTAGTCACAAGTGAGGCTTACATTAACACTGCAATGAAGTTACTGTGAAATTCTCCTAGTTGCCACAATTCATCACCTGTTAGGGTCAACACACCGAACCAGAATGTTTTTCAGACTGCGGGAGGAAAGCAGAGAACCCAGAGGAAACCCACGCAGACAGAGAGAGAGAGTGTGCAAACTCCACACAGACAGTGACCCAAACTGGGAATCAAAGCCATGTCCCTGGCGCTGTGCTAACCACTGTGCCACCCCTAATGGATTGCATTCATAGATTTGAGAATGGTTACAGCAGAAAAGGAGGCCATTCAGCCATTCAGGTCCATGTCATCTCTCTGCAGGAGTATTTATCCAGTCCCACGCCCCAATAGATTGGGGTGCTTTATGTGGAATCTGTTGTTGTGGTGTGTGTATTTTTGACTCCAGGTGATCATTACAATATAAGTAAGAAAGCCTAATGGATAGAAAACATGCAGTGAATGGTCACAGAGTACAAATTAGCAGCCCTCTCACTAATGTTAGGATTGATTATCATTCATTAGTTTGAAATAAGTGATGATATAAAGAAGATGCATTGTCAAATAAATATGCACGCATATTTCAAGTAAAATATAAGGAACTGAAAGAAAATATTAGTTAAATCTGTTTAGGCTACAAAAACAAGAAACGTAGGGCGAGATTGTCTGGGCTTGCTCGCTTCAAGGTCGGAAAATCTTGCCCAAAGTCAACAGACCTTTGCATGGCCCACCCTTCGCCTGCTACAATTCCTGTGGCAAGCGGGACGGGAACATTTCCCCCACAGCGTCTGACATAAGATTGCACAATAAAGCCAGAAATGTTGCTGGATAAATGCAAGTGTAAGACTTCTCCAAAAATATGACTGGGCCACGAGGTGAATCTGACTAGGCTGTAACAAATAGGAAATGAGTACAATTCTGATTCCAATCTTAGTGAATTTGGGTTAAATATAATAAATATTCATTTTGGAACTTTATCAGTTAATGTATTTGCGTGGATGAGATCTCGGAGTCCTGCCTGCTTTCAAGTAACTGGGTCCAATCCTCCCCCACCCACTCCTTAACTTGAAGAACTGGAGGCATGACTGCCTTAGCACATTCCAGCTACAGGGTCCAAATGTACAACAACTTTATACATTATGATTGTGGTTTAAAGAACACCATATGGGCGGGTTATTAATGCCATGATCCTGATAATTTATGGGGATCATGCAGAGAATAGGAATGAGGAATAGGGAAGGATTCCCAGAAACAAACCCAGAAGAATGAGTTTGTCAGATGTCCTACTGAAATTAAAATACTGGTCATATTAACTGAACAGAAAACAGATTAAGGATATTAAATAAAAGTGGCAGATGAATACTGATAACAGATTTTCATGTTTCTTTTTGAATAATTGAGAACAAAATGTTTCTTAATGTAAACTGGACTGAAAGTATCACCCCTGATGACTACTCAATGGGGATTGTTTGTCAATTAATTAATGTTCTGACCTTTGTCAGAATGACTGCTGAATGGGGGTAAATCAGTTCCTGATGTAACAACATTCTTCAAAGTTCTGCCAGAACAAGAATTACTTCATAGAAACGCAAACAAATTAAAGCTGCCAATCAAACATTTGCACCGCAAGATACCTGTGCCAAATTGTGTGGGAGAAAATTAATTTGTCCCACCTAAATGGTGCGAGAGGAACCCAACCAACAGCTATTAGTAACTGTGCCTTGAAAACAATAACGAGACAAACAGGCACAGAGTTCCAATTTAATATCTCTACATATTATTACCATTTATATTGTACCTTATATGCAGAAGAATGTCCCAAACTGCTTCACAGGATCACATGGCCATGCCAAGCCAAAGGAAGTAGTGAGAGGAGTGACCAAAATATTGGTCAGAGAGAGGGTTATCTTAAAGGCGGGTTTTGGAGAATGGGGTAGGGGACTTAGAATCAGAATCTTGATGACTGAAAGCATGGCTGGTACACAGTGAGAAAAGGGAAGACAGAGGATGAGGAATGTATGGCAACATACAGCATTGAAGAAGAATGCAAGGATAGGAAAGGATTAAGCCATTTATGGAATACACATAAGGGTAAGAATTTTTAGCTTAACAAGGAGTCAATGTGGATAACTGAGAACAAGGGGAATGGGTGAATGGATTGTGAAAATATTTGTCTCCTTATCCTTTACATTAGAAGATATTCTCCCGATATTATTTTGAGTAATAAAAATATTTTCTTAATTAAAACTCTGTATTTACATTCGAATATATGAATTAGGAGGAGAAGGACATTTGGCCTCTCAAGACTGCTCCACCATTTCATGGCTCATTTGACTGTGGTCTCAACTCCACTTTCCTGTCTAGTCACTTTGATCAGCTTGTCAATCGACAATCTATCAAACTCAATCTTAAAAATGACCCAGCCTGCACTGCTCACTGCGAAAGAGAATTATAGCCAAACATGAAAAGAGAACCAAATAATGTATCATGGATTTCATTTTCACTGCACTGTGCCTAATCCACTAAGCTCTCAGGGGAGCTAGCTGGAAGCAAAATTGAAAGTCTCTCTGTGTAGTCCTTTCCAGAATCTGTTGTTTCTGTCGATATGTTGCCATACGGGACTGTAAAGCTTACTGTTTCAAAAAGGGCATTTTGAAATGTGTACAAGTTCTTTCAATAAGTTGGTAATCTTGTAGATTTAAACTCTGGTTAAAATTGCAAACTACAATCGTTGCTATTTACTTTTTCAGGGCAAGGAGTGCAGTAGTGCGTCATAAGAATGTGCCTCCCAAATCCAGCTTAACTGATTTTGGTCAGGTAAGGTTTCCATTTTAAATTAATCCTTTTTTAAGTGTTGCCCTCCATGGACAGTGGCCTGTGCAAATTCATCTGAAAACCAACAGCATCCTGAAATCAGACTTCCTTTAAAAGCAAGCCATACAGGAATTTTGGAAGTCTAATGGCACAGAGAGTATAGAACAAAGAACAAAGAACAAAATCAGCCTGGGCAACAGGCCCTTCGGCCCAACGAGCCCGCGCCGCCATCTCAGCACCACCAGTCCCCCTCTCTACCCACGACCCCTGTCTAATGTTTTATGGCCATCCAGATTGAGGGAATCTGATTTAGGGACAATTTATTCCTGCCAATCAGCCTAACAACACATCTTTGGGGTGTGGGAGGAAACCGGAGCACCCGGAGAAAACCCACGCAAGCACGGGGAGAATGCGCAAACTCCCACAGACACTGGCCCAAATCCATTTGTCAGCACAGCAATCAGCGATAGTCACTGAGCTGTCATCTTGCCCAGTATCTGGTCCAGTTTAGGCACACACTAACGACATGAAGCACTAGGCCAATCTCGAACAACCAAGAGCAGCCCCAGTACGACCCATCGTGTGTATGCCCCTCGTTGGACGCGAGGGGACACTTAAAACCTGTGAATGAAAAGAGAAAAAACATTATTATCATACTATACCCATTTACATTACCAGGGACGCCCCAATGCTAATGACCCTTATTTAAAAGGATCTCCTATATCCACCCATCTCCAACTCAGTCATGTGCCTGTGTAAGTTACTCTTAACGGACTCTAGTGTGTTTGCCTCCACCACCTTACTTGGCAGAGCATTCCATACCCCCACTACCCTCTGTGTGAAAAATCTCCCTCTGATATCTGTGTTGTACCTCTCCCCCCTCACCTTAAGTCCATGGCCCCTTGTCCTACGTGTCTCTATCATAGGAAATAGCTTACCTCTGTTTACTCTATCTATACCCTTCATAATCTTATATACCTCGATTAGATCCCCCCTCAGTCGGCGTCTTTCAAGGGAAAAGAGCCCCAATTCCTTTAATCTTTCCTCATACCCCAGTCCTTCCATACCAGGCAACATCCTGGTAAACCTCCTCTGCACTCTCTCCAGAGTCTCCACGTCCTTCCGGTAGTAAGGCGACCAGAACTGGACACAGTACTCTAAATGCGGCCTAACCAACGTTCTGTACAACTGCAGCGTATCCACTGTATAAGCGTAGACACGGGTCAAGGGAGGTGTAGGAAAAATACGTTGTTAAGATGGCGGCACAGGCTTGTTGGGCCGAAGGGCCTGTTTCCCGTGCTATGTTGTTCTTTGTTCTTTGCCTCTGCCTCTGAGCCAGAAGCTCTATCTTCAAGTCCCAGCCCAGGACTTGATGGCCAAGGAAGGAGCATTCATAACGTGGCCAAACAAGCTGAGTGTCAATTTACAAATCCTTCCAAACACGCCGGTGGCTGATGGTAAGAGTGGGAGAGACTCCTGGTCAGCTATGCTTGGTGCAGAGCAGCTTCCCTCAAGCTTTAAGCCCATGAGCTAGTGACCTGTTTGAGGAAAGAAACTCACTATGGAAGCAGGTGAAAGTTTACCATGTGCACCAGTAGTAATGGGAAGACAGACAAGCGGTGCAAACAATTTATATGAGTGAAGAAATGTAACTAGGTGAGATTTTTTGCCCCCTCCCCCACCTCCTACCCTCCGCCCAGACCATCCCGCCACGACATAGTTTGTGGCAATGGAGCCAGCCTGCCATGGTCCGTTGATGGCAGGACCAGAAGATCCCAATGTCCATGGGTTTTGTGTGCCCGGATCCTCGGTCATTGCGGAACACATTGGGAACGGCTGGGAAGTCCTGACCACTGTCCTGTTTGGGGAGTTGCTGCATCGGAACAGTGGCATCCTGAATAGTTACCCATTTTGCATACCTGATATTTTGAGTGGCTTGTTAACCCCACTTTGGAAAAGTTTGGGGAGTTGCTCCATTGACACGCATCCATGCCTGTCATTTCCTGCGCTATGAGTAGGTTGAAGATGTGACAGCGACGGCAAAATCAATAAATTAAACATTTAATTATTTATTGTACTTGGGATCAGGTTCTCTGCCTGTTCTTACTACAGTATCGAGTTTTGAGGCCATCTAGACCGTTCAAATAGAAAGCCCTTTGTTATAGCTTCAAAAACTCTAGCAAGTTGGTTAAACACAGCTTTCCATTAACAAATCTCTGCTGGCTTTCCTGCATTAACCTGCAGGAATTAACCTGTATTTGTCGACATGACTATAAAGTTGCCCTGAATTATAGCTTCCGGAGATTCCCCACCACCAAAGTTAAACTGACTGGCCTGTGGTTACTGGGCTTATTTTAATATCTTTTTTTGAACAAAGGTGTAACATTTGCAATTCTCCAGCCCTCTGGCATCATTCCTGAGTCTAAGGAAGAATGCAAAATGGTGGCCAGTGCCTCTGCGATTTCCACTCTGTCTTTCATCAGTGAGGGATCTTGTGCATGCTTAGCCTTGTTTGCTTCACTCTGTGCAAAGACTTCATTTTAAGATATTTCTGCCTATAAGACATGACTAAAAGGCATGGCTAAAAATTGACTGCATTCCTGAAGGGTACACAGTGCAGGCAAACAACAGCATAACAGCAGCTGCAAGGATTGTTTTTCTAGATGGAGACAGCATATGAAGGACACTTCCAATAACGAGATAAGAGTTAAAATATAGTTTGGATTTTAGAGTGTTTCAGTTCAGTGTGTTCAGGTTCAGCACAGTTTGAGGACCTGGCCAGAAGCCAGTCTCCAAGCTCGCTTTTTACTACTTCTGTCATGTTAATTTTTTTAAAAGCTCTTTTCAAGAAAAGAAAACCATTTTAAAACTCATATCAGTGTTGACGCCTCTCTGTTCAAATGAATGAACGGGCCCAACTATCAGTATCCTTGGATGCATCTCATTCAGTCCAGATGCATTATCAACTTCAAGTGTAGACAGCTTTTCTAATACTTCCTCTTTTTGAATCTTTGTAAGTATATTAACCATTCTAATTACCTCCTCATTCACAATGGCCTGGATAGCATTTTCTTCCTTGGTAAAGATATGAACAATATTTATCATAGAACTCAGCCTTGTCCCTGCATCTAGGCTTGAATCTTTGGTTCCTAATCAGCTTCATTCCTCCTTTTGCCATCCTTCTACTATTCGTATACACATATAAGCCAGTTGGGATTCCCTTTAGTGTTAGCTGCTACTTTGGTTTCATTTCCTTTCTCTGTTTCTCTTATTTGCATTTTAATAAGAACATAAGAACATAAGAAATAGGAGCAGGAGTAGGCCATCTAGCCCTTCGAGCCTGCCCCGCCATTCAATAAGATCATGGCTGATCTGTCGTGGCTCAGTTCCACTTTCCCGCCCTCTCCCCATAACCCTTAATCCCTTCTCTTATCAAAACCCATCAACCCGCTTCTTAAAAATATTTAGCGAGGCAGCCTCCACCACTTCAACGGGCAGAGAATTCCAGAGATTCACCACCCTTTGAGTGAAGAAGTTCCTCCTCAACTCCGTTCTAAACCGCCTCCCCTTTATCTTGAGGCTGTGCCCCCTAGTCCTACTGTCTTTTTTGAGCGGGAAGAGTCTCTCCACCTCTATCCTATCCATCCCATTCATCATCTTATACGTCTCAATGAGATCTCCCCTCATTCTTCTAAACTCTAACGAGTACAAGCCTAGTTTATTCAGCCTCTCCTCATAGCTCAATCCCCTCAACTCCGGTATCAGCCTAGTAAACCTGCTCTGCACTCCCTCCAGGGCCAAAATATCCTTGCGCAGGTGCGGCGCCCAAGACTGCACACAGTACTCCAGCTGCGGCCTCACCAATGCCCTATACAGCTGCAGCAAGACCTCCCTACTTTTATATTCAATCCCCCTCGCTATGAAGGCCAGCATCCCATTCGCCTTCCTGACCACCTGCTGCACCTGCAAGCTGGGTTTTTGCGATTCATGCACAAGGACCCCGAGGTCCCTCTGCACCGTCGCCTGCTGCAGTTTTTCGCCACGTAAGTAATAGTCCTTCCTACCATTCTTCCTACCAAAGTGGACCACCTCACACTTGCCAACATTAAATTCCATTTGCCATTTCCTGGCCCATTCGCCCAGCCTATCTAGATCCTTCTGCAGACTCTCCACACCCTCCGCACAATTTGCCGTTCCCCCAATCTTGGTGTCATCAGCAAATTTCGACACCCTGCACTCGGTTCCCTCCTCCAGATCATCTATATAAATGGTAAATAGCTGAGGCCCCAGCACCGACCCCTGGGGCACCCCACTAGTCACCATCCGCCAATCCAAATAGCACCCATTGACCCCCACTCTCTGCCTCCTATTTGACAACCAATCCTCTATCCACGCTAACACCCTACCCCCAACTCCATGTCCCCTGACCTTCTGCAATAACCTCTTGTGAGGTACCTTGTCAAACGCCTTCTGAAAATCCAGAAAGACCACATCCACCGGCTCTCCTCTATCCACTGCCCTAGACACATCCTCATAGAACTCCAGTAAATTTGTCAGACACGACTTCCCTTTAATGAAACCGTGTTGCGTCCGCCCTATCAAGCAATTCCCTTCAAGATGCCTCGCAATTTCCTGCTTAATGATGGATTCTAACATTTTACCTACCACAGACGTTAAACTAACCGGCCTATAATTCCCCGCCTTTTGCCTGGCACCCTTCTTAAACAACGGCGTAACATTAGCCGTTTTCCAATCTTCCGGCACTTCCCCGGAATCCAGCGACGTCTGGAAAATAACCACCAAGGCATCCACTATCACCTCCGCCATTTCTTTCAGAACCCTCGGATGCATTCCATCCGGTCCTGGGGACTTGTCCACAATCAGCCCCTCCAGTCTGTCGCGCACCACCTCTCTAGTAACAGTAATGTCATTAAGACCCTCCATTCCTACCACCTTTCCATCGCTAACACCCGGCAAATTATTCACGTCCTCCTCCGTGAAGACAGAAACAAAAAAGTTATTCAAGACCTTCGCCATATCCCCATCCCCTACCACTAGCTCCCCTTTCTCATCCTCTAAAGGACCAACGTTCACCCTAGCCAGCCTCTTCCTTTTTATATATTTATAAAAACTCTTGCTATCCTTTTTTATATTAAGTGCTAGCCCAGCCTCATAGCTTCTCCTACCCTCCTTTATCAACTTCTTTGTCAATCTTTGTTGACATTTAAACCTTTCCCAATCCTCTTCTCGCCCACTGCTCTTAGCTACTCTAAATTCCTCCGCTTTTAATTTAACACTTTCCTTCACCTCCTTTGTTATCCACGGCTTATTACCTCTCTTCCTACTGTCCTTTTTAACCATCGGAATAAATTTCTGCTGAGCACCAAGAAAGATCTCCTTAAAGATCCTCCACTGCTCCTCAGCAGACCTACCTTCCAACACATTCCCCCAGTCCACATTCGCCAATTCTTCTCTCATCCTACCATACTCCCCTCTATTCAAACAAAGGACGCGTGTCCGGGAACCCACTTTCTCCTCCTCCATCTGCACCAGAAACTCCACCATACAATGATCACTCTCTCCAAGAGGATCCTTCACCGCAAGGTCCCTAATTCTACCCGCCTCATTACATAGCACCAGATCCAAGATAGCTTGCTCCCTCGTCGGCTCCAACACACACTGTTCAAGGAAATTATCCCGGCAGCATTCCAAGAACTCCTCCTCGAGCCCACCTCGTCCAACATGGGTCGACCAATCAATATGCAGATTGAAATCCCCCATAACTACTGCCGTCCCATTCCTGCACGCCGCACTTATTTGCGTGTTAACAGCCCGCCCCACCTCCAGATCATTATTCGGGGGCCTATAGACGACACCCACCAGCGTCTTCCTCCCTTTGCTGTTCCTAATCTCCACCCACAACGATTCCACGTTCTGCTCTTTGGCTCCGATATCATCCCTTGCTACCACCTTGATACTATCCTTAATCAGCAGAGCTACGCCACCCCCTCTTTCCTCCTGCCTATCCTTCCTAAACACTTGATAGCCCTGTACATTCATCTCCCAGTCCCTGTCACCTTGCAGCCACGTCTCTGTAATGGCCACCAGATCGTATCCATTTGTGTCGATCTGCGCCACCAGCTCATCCACTTTATTCCGAATGCTTCGTGCATTCAGATAAAGCGCTTTCATCCCAGCCTTCACCTGGACCCTATTTGCCGTAACGCCACCAATTGGGACATCCTCGGCCTCTTCCCTTACCTGTACCCTATCCTTAACTTTAGACCTCGTAGCGTCACCTACCCTCGCACCCTCCCCCCCCCTAATTAGTTTAAAGCCCTGTCTACAGTCCTCTTTACTCGATTCGCCAACACTCTGGTCCCAGCACGATTCAGACCAACCCCATCCCGCCCGAACAAGTCCCACCTACCCCAATACTGGTGCCAATGCCCCATAAATTCGAACCCATTCCTCCCACACCAATCCCTGAGCCACCCATTCACTTCCTTTATCCTGTCAACCCTACGCCCGTCTGCACTCGGTTCAGGCAGTAGCCCAGAGAAGACCACCTTGTCGGTTCTACTTTTTAATTCCATTCCCAGCTTCTCATACTCCCTCCGCAGATCCTCAGTCCGCACTTTGCCTACGTCGCCGGCACCCACATGTACTACAACGACCGGGTTCTCACCCTCCCACTCCAGGTTCCTCTGCAGCCCAGCTGTGACATCCTGTACCCGAGCACCAGGCAGACTTTCACTTCTCCTCTGAAGGTTTTATATTCAATTGGGTTCTCCCCTGCATTCTCTATCTGACCACTATCTCATTTGTTAACCAGGGAGTTCTGGATTTATTAACTCTACCTTTTTCCCCGTTTTTTGTGAGTGTACTTGACTGTGCCTGAACTACCTCTTCTTTATCCATTACCTGTACCCATAGAACAGGTACTAATTTTCCTGCCAACCTCTGCATCCCAGATTAATTCTAAAGTCTATTTATTAGTCACAAGTAAGGCTTACATAAACATAACAATTAAGTTACTCTGAAATTCCCCTAGTTGCCACGCTCTGGCGCCTGTTCGGACCAGCACGTCTTTCAGATTGTGGGAGAAAACCAGAGCAGCTGGAGGAAACCCATGCAGACATGGGGGAAGGTGCCAATTCCACACAGATAGTGACCTGAGCTGGGAATCGAACCCAAGCCCCTCGCACTGTGAGGCAACAGTGCTAACCACTGTGTCACCATGCCGCTCATTCTTAACCCATTGAAGTTATCATTCACCCAGTTAATTATTCTTATCCTGAATTGTACGTTGTCCTTTTCCATAACCAGCGCCCCATATTACTGACCTACAGCACTTCTCAGAGAGTTGCCTTCGTGATTGCTTTTCTATCTCTCTTTGTTGGAGATCTATAGTACACTGTCAGTACTGTGATTGCCCTTGTTCTTCTCTTCAATCTATATGGCTTCATTTGAGAATCCTGTTGTATCTTCCCTCCTCACAACTATAATGCTTGCCATAAATTGGTGAAATTTGAATTCAGTAAAAAGAAATCTGGAATTAAAAAGACTAATGATGACCATGGACACATGGATTTGGGCCGGTGTCTGTGGGAGTTTGCGCATTCTCCCTGTGCTTGCGTGGGTTTTCTCCGGGTGCTCCGGTTTCCTCCCACACCCCAAAGATGTGCTGTTAGGCTGATTGGCAGGAATAAATTGTCCCTAAATCAGATTCCCTCAATCTGGATGGCCATAAAACATTAGACAGGGGTCGTGGGTGGAGAGGGGGACTGGTGGTGTTGAGATGGCGGTGTGGGCTCGTTGGGCCGAAGGGCCTGTTTCCCGGGCTGTTTTTGTTCTTTGTACCACAAAACTATTATCAATTGATATAAAAGCCCATCTAGTTCACTAATATCCTTTAGGGAAGGAAATCTGCTGTCCTTACCGGGTCTGCCTACACGTGACTCCAGATCCAGAACACTGTGGTCACCTCTCAAATGCTTTCTGAAATGGAGGACAACTAGGGGTAGGCAATAGATGTTGCCCAGCCAGCATTATAAACTCCCCTCCATTTTGTTTCTCTCTCTTTCTCATCAGAAAAACCTGTTAGAAAGTATCTGTGAGCTATGTTTCAATAATACCTATCATACAGCTACATGTCAATCTGTACTCTCAGTACATCTGTCTTATCTGTTAGGTTTTTTGCATTGAATTACAAACCAGTTAGCAGTGTAACCTTCCCAGTTATCTCTCTTTGTCTTCTAAACACTTACATAATTTTCTGCCTTCCATATCTTACTTTTCTTTTCTCCCTCCTGAATCAATTCTCAGATTCCTATCACGCTGCCTAGCTAGTTTAAGCCCTCCTCAACAGCAATAGCTAAAACTCCCTGTGAAGAAATTGGTCTCAGTTATTTCTTGATACCACATGGAATGAATCAAGTTGGCTGAAGACTGGCATTTGCAATGGTGGGAACCACAAGAAGAGACCAAGATGGATCATCCACTCTGATGATTCTGGCTGAAGGTGGCTGCATATGCTTCAGCCGTGTATGTTTTTTTGGCAAAACACCCCCAAAATCAATTTTGATGGACCAAACACTGGGTCCAGTTGGCTAAAAAGCAATTCTCCCATCATGTCCTCTTTTCTCAACTGTCAAATGGCCAACTTTACAGGGGGGGATGAAGAAAATGCATCAAAGACACCCTGAAGCTCTCAACAAAGAACAATACAGCACAGAAAACAGGCCCTTCGGCCCTCCAAGCCTGCACCGCTCATTGGTCCAACTAGACCATTCGTTGGTATCTCTCCATTCCCAGTCTGCAAATGTGACTATTCAGATAAGTTTTAAACGATCCCAGTGTGTCTGCCTCCACCACTGTACTTGGCAGTGCATTCCAAGCCCCTATTACTGTCTGCGTAAAAAATGTCCCTCTGATATCTGAGTTAAACCTCGCCCCTCTCACCTTGAACCTCTGACCCCTCATGATCGTCACCTCCGACCTGGGAAAAAGCTCCCCACTGTTCACCCTATCTATACCCTTCATAATTTTATACACCTCTATTAGGTTTCCCCTCATTCTCCGTCTTTCCAGTGAGAACAACCCCAGTTTACCCAATCTCTCCTCATAGCTAAGACCCTCCATACCAGGCAACATCGTGGTAAACCTCCTCTGCACTCTCTCTAAAGCCTCCACGTCCTTCTGGTAGTGCGGCGACCAGAACTGGATGCAGTACTCCAAATGTGGCCTAACCAACGTTCTATACGGCTGTAACATCAGACTCCAGTTTTTATACTCTATACCTCCTCCTGTAAAGGCAAGCATGCCATATGCCTTCTTCACCACCTTCTCCACCTGTGCTGCCATCTTCAAGGATCTGTGGACTTGCACACCCTGGTCCCTTTGTGTGTCTATACTCTTGATGGTTCTGCCATTTATTGTATAAGCCCCCCTACATTAGTTCTACCAAAATGCATCACTTTGCATTTATCTGGATTAAATTCCATCTGCCATTTCTCCGCCCAATTTTCCAGCCGCTCCTTGAAGTTCTAGAGTATTGATAGAGAGGAACTTGCTACCAATCAGTCAAAATGGCCACAACTCATCCATCAAGCTGCATCATGCTTTGCATTACAGTGTCATAATGATGAGGCAAAGTAGTGGCAGAGAAGGAAAGAAAAGGAAGGAAATCATGCACTCCAGACGCCACCACCTCATAAAATGTCCTGTCCTGCGTGTCCAATGAACTGAAGATCAAAGATTAACCTGCTGAATCACATGAAGACCCTGGCAGAAACCTTCCACCCTGAGTGGGAGTCATCCTCGAGTAGAGGGCTAGCTGACAACGACAACGATGTGCTGGCCTCTGCCATTATTGAGGATTGGGATGTTTGTGAAGTCTCCTCCTCTGATTCGGGTAGCACAGTGGCACAGTGGTTACCACTGCTACCTCACGGTGCCAGGTTCAATTCCAGCCTTGGGCCACTGTCTGTGTGGAGTTTGCACATTGTGTCTGTGTGGGTTTCCTTCGGGTGCTCCGGTTTCCTCCCACAGTCCAAAGATGTGCAGGTTAGATTGAGCGGCTATGCTAAATTGACCCAAGTGTCAGGGGGATTAGCAGGATAAATGCATGGGGTTACAGGAATAGGGCTTGGGTGGGATTGTGGTTGGTACAGAACTCGATGGGCTAAATGGCCTCTTTCTGTGTTTACTTGCTTCATTGCCTGCCATCAATCACAACTGGTTATGACAGCATTGCAGAACCTGTCGCAGCATCTTCCCAACTATTCAAATGGTTCAGACTCCTACATCGCTATGACATTATATGGTGGATCAGGATATTGAATTTGATGATCGGCCATGATCAAAATGAATGGCAAAGCAGGCTCGAAGGGCCAAATGGCCCACTTCTGTTTCCAGTTTCTATTAACAAAGATAATGCGCAATGTGAATGGTTCGCACATTTCACAGAAGTTCTTTATCTTTCCCGCAGATCAGTTGACATTTCTTTCAAATGTATCACTGTTCCTGTTAAAGCAGCAAAAGAGAGAGAAATTTCAGAGAAACATTAACACCATTACTCCACAGTCTGATACTTACTCATGTCAACAAAGTCATCAAGTTCCTACAACATTATTTGTAAATTGAGTTTGTGTCTTTATATGCCCTGTTTGTGAACTGAAATCCCACTCACCTGATGAAGGAGCAGTGCTCTGAAAGCTAGTGGGTTTTGCTACCAAATAAGCCTGTTAGACTTTAACCTGGTGTTGTGAGACTTCTTACTGTGTTTACCCCAATCCACATCATGGCTAACTCATGTCTCAGACAGAGCAAATCAGTATGTTTCTTCCCATTCATTATCTTCCCCATTAGTCAAGGAGTGCCAGTCTGTCTGACATGGGAAAAATAAACATTTCTTTCCTCAACAGCCAGTCTGTGATTTATCCTGAAATAAAAAAACATTAAGCGTGGCTGGAGAAATCATCAGTTCTGGCGGGATTGTTTTATCCTCCATTTAACTGGTCTTCTTTAACTTCTCCAGCTGGGTGCAGTCTGACTGGAGAAGAATGAATTTACTGATATACGCAATTGACGTTTTCAAGGATTGCCGTACTCAAGAGAAATGTTTGGTGGAATAAATCTAAATTGGGAAGGAGAAGGTGAAGGCAGGAGATCCGGGTGTCTTTTTTGTTGTGGCGATTCCATCCGGGTGACTGAATGATGTGAATCAGTGGCATTTCATGAACTGTCCACCAGGGAATGGTTGGAGTTGGTGAACTGGTGGAGTCAAGGTGCCAAGGCAGTGAAGGCACAGGACAGGGTGACCTGCAGGATTGATGTTCTGTGATGTGACTGCAATCTTTAACAAGTTATTGAAAGTTTAAGAGGTGGAATTACCAGATTTTTGTTAAGTGGGAGCTCAGGCAGGAAAAGCAGAGTGTAGCACTCTACCGCTTTTCCTGCCATTATTTTTTGACACTTTGGAGAAATAAAGTTAAGGAACAGCTGATATGCCCTCATGCTGGTGGAGTGGGTACCAGCAATTTAAAAAGGACGCATGATTAAAAATAAATAAAGGAACATAAGCAGGGAAACCCTCCTCAACCATGGAACCTCGCTGAGCCCATACCCATGGAATACCCACTAGTACTGCCCCCTGGCACTGCATGGGCACTATCTCTGTGACAGTGCTGGGAGAAGAGCCACGGGGTAGTGCCAGGGTACTGCCTGACATGACCTTCTTCCCTCCTGGGGGCTATACTCATCTTTATAGCTCCGGCAAGTTCCATTCGCCAGGTCATGGGGGTCATCACTGTTATACAGTGTCATGCAGAGCTCAGAATTCACACTTGATTTGGAAATGTCTTCATAATGGAACTATTTCTCAGTCAAAGAACACGTGCTTTCTTCTAGCCTCTAACCAGCTATCTTAGGAACTGCAACATGGTTAATAAGTGGTCATTCAATACTCACATTTTCAATGCCTTTTAAAATTAGCTTGACACATTGTATATACTTCCATTCTTCCAAGGGATGTGGACATAGCTGGCTGGACCAGCATTTATTGCCTATCCCTTAATTGCCCTTGAATTGAGTGTCTTGATTGGCCATTTCAGAGAGCAATTCAGATTCAACCACATTTCTGTGAGTCTAAAGTCACATGTAGGCCAGACCACGTAAGAATGACAAGCTTCCTTCCTAAAGCACATTAGTGAACCAGATAGGTTTGTATGACAATCAATGATAGTTTCACAGTCACCATTACTGAGTAATGATAGAAATTTAAGCATCACTGTAATAATGAATTTTTTTTCCTGCACTGCCTCTCAGTTCCTCAGAGGTCAGAAACAGCTTTCAAAACCACAGTTGCTAGAATTTAAAATTGTCTCTTATTTCCGGAAGAGTAGGTTTACGCTGCACACTTTAATGCTGGTGTGCGATGATTTCCACCAGGGATCTGAGGACTGAGTGCTTTGTGTGCTCATACAATCAAAGAAACCCTATAGTGCAGAAGGAGACCGTCAGCCCATCAAGCTTACACTGACAGCAATCCTACCAAACCGACAACATTCCCAGTCTTGAGTTATATTATCATTGTTCATTAATGTAGCTGGATTGCTTTGGGAAGATTTTAATAGGAGGAAATAAATTGTAAGTGGAAGAGGAAAGAGTGGAAACACTGTGACGCAGGTTATCAGAAATCTATTCCAGCAGCACTATCTTTATAATGGGAGCAAAAGGTCATATTTACTATAGACAGAGGTTTCCAGGCAGGGCAAAACAGCCACAATCATGAACTGTAACCTCACTTTCTCGGAACCTAAGTAGTAATCAGCATCATTAAACTTTGCATTCACAAAAACACTGCAAAATGGCCAGTGGTATTTCTACAATACTATATTTTCACACTTCATTTTTCTATCTTTAACTCACACACTTTGTGAAAACTTCCTGTCTGTTTTTCAATCTTGCTGTAAAGGGAAGGTTTAATGGTTTAGTTGTATCCTGTAGGCTGCTTTGCACTCCTTTATTGCTGAGTTCAAACTTTGTATGTGTAATACTGAGTACATAATTTAGGGCAAAGAAGCAACCAATGTGTTTTCAGCAACACATACTTCAAGCTCAAAGTTTGAAAGTTTTTAAAGTTTACTTATAATTGTCACAAGTAGGCTTGCTGTGAAAATCCCTGAGTCGCCACATTCCAGCTCCTCTTTGAGTACACTGAGGGAGAATTTAGCATGGCCAATGCACCTAGACAGCGCATCTTCCAGACTGTGGGACGAAACCGTACCACCTGAAGGAAACCCATGCAGACATGGGAAGGGTGTGGAGACTCCGCACAGACAGTAACCCAAACCAGGAATCGAACCCAGGTCTCTGGCGCTGAAAGGCAGAAGTGCTAACCACTGTGCCACTGTGCCACCCTCACTGTGGCGGGCTCAAAGGGGTAAAGCAGGAAAATTGAGTAGCAATATCAATTTAATCTATCAGTTCCAGTCTTTGTGATTGATACTTATTTTTAAAACTCTACAATTTCTGGTGAACAAATGCTGGAATATAACAAAAAATGTTTTGTTACTTTCCACACCTAAACAGCTGAATATTAATGCAGCTCTGTGAGGTATTTGTAAAAAACAACTTTCTAGCAGGAAAAAAGAGTAATCTCAGACTTTTTTTTAAGGATATAGCCTGTCCCATATCAATCCTTCCCTTTTATTTTGTACTTGTTGTGGTCAGGGTGTTGATGAGCTCTGTTAAGCCTTTGTAAAGCAAACCGCAAGCATGTGCATACCAGTGATGACTGATGTACTGGGGAGATGGGGAAATGTTTGGTCCTTCCCAGGAATTCAGTGATATGGAGAATGTCACATTTTGGATCCCATGGCTTTTCCAGGATTCCTTATTTATTCTAAAGGGGGATGTTATGAGCTTGCATAACTGAAGTACACGTCGAGATAAAAACAAGTGATTCAGTGTAATGGCTCTGGTCAGATAGACAATGAACAGCTTGAATGCACTTCTGTGCTTTCTCTGAAGACGATAGTGAAAGTCTCTGCTGCTATTGCTTGGTTTGTCAGTTGAGAAATACCCTGTGGAATCTTAACCTTTTATTCACTCATTCCACTCTTACAAAATCAAAATCAGAAATCTAAATGTACATAAAGCACATTTTAGTAATGGACACAAATTCATGTTTCACAGATTCACAGGGCTGTTAATTGTGCTCTCCACCACAAATTTCCCTACAGCTATTATGACTCAAGATCTTGATGA
This sequence comes from Carcharhinus amblyrhynchos, assembly GCF_965287045.1. Taxonomy (NCBI): domain Eukaryota; kingdom Metazoa; phylum Chordata; class Chondrichthyes; order Carcharhiniformes; family Carcharhinidae; genus Carcharhinus; species Carcharhinus amblyrhynchos. The sequence goes on along the minus strand of NC_137327.1, from coordinate 42,744,847 downwards.
CTTCTCTCGTGCTTCTAATTTGCAACATTGACACTAACACACTTTCCTGACCCAGAATCTTTGTCTAATTATTTCTTCATTGGAAGCGTTGTGGGTTCGCGTCCTACTTTAGGACTTGAGTATAAAATTCTAGGCTGACATTCCAGTACCTTAATGAGGGAATGCTGCCCTGTTACAGATGCCGTCTTGCAGATGTGATGCTAAATGAGATCTTGTCGTCCCTCTCAGGTGGGCATAGGCCTGGATTCTCTGAGCTCACCTGCAGCTAGGATTCTCTGGTCCTGCTGCAGAGAACGGAGATTTGGCTGAGCACAGTGGAGCATGAACGGCTGGAGAATCCTTGTCACAAAAAAATTCTGTGGCTCTATTTTAATGAGTAGTGGATTTATCCCGTGTCCTGGCAAATATTTATCCCTCAATCCTGTTGAGGAAGCTTGTGTGTTAAATTGGCAAATATTCTACATTACAGCAGTGATGGCACTTCAAAAGAACGTTGAGCGTAAGGAAATTTGGGGTGTTCTGAGCTCATGAATGGCACCATATAAATATAAGATTATTTTCAGACAAGCATCTGTTCTATTTGCAGTGTAATTGGAGAAGGTAGAAACTCATTGTGGACCCTTACTGGAGCAGAGTTGAGCAGCTGTATTGAACAAGAAGGGTGGAGGATGGACAGGGAGGGTGGAATGGGGATTTATGAAAGAGAGCAAAGGAGGGACGGGAAGAGGAAAATGAGGAGATGAGGAATCGAGGAAGGAAAGATGGGTGGAGAAGTGTAGGAAAAGGGAAGGAAGATGTTAAAAAAAAAGCTTGTCACCTTTACAATTTTACAATAATCATAAAACATAAGAAAAAAAAAATCTCGGCTCCAATATCTGGAATTAAGAATCTGCTGATGACCGTGAAACCATTGTTGATTGTGGGAAAAATCCCATTTGGTTTACTAATATCCTTTAGAGAAGGAAATCTGCTGTTCTTACCTGGCCTGGTCTACATGTGACTCCAGGGCCATGGCAATATGGTTGGCTCTCAATCGCCCTGCGGCAACTAGAGATGGACAATAAATGCTGACCTGCCTGTGACACCCATGCCCCACAAATGAATAAAAACAAATACTCAGTCCTCCCAACAGCATCCCTCCACCTGAACCCCACAACCTTAGGCCACATCTGAAGTACAGCCAGGAGGCCAGATAAAATCGATTTCTTTCCTCGGTTACTGTAGTGTTGTGAACTGATACCGGGACGTGTCAGCAGTTTAACAACAATCTACTTACATTTGCTTCAAAAGAAAGCACTTGGCATCAACTGAATGTATCCTGACAATAAAAGAACTGTAAATGCAAAACTGTGTAGCATAGTGATTCTGTTTCCCTATGAGTGGGTAAGCTAATGGTGCTATTTTTGGCCTGTGGAATGTCATTTTTTCTTTATATTACCCTGATCCTGGTGTCATGGGTTCAGGAATAGGGTGTGTAAGTTTGGATTCACTGAAGATTTGCCATCATTGTTACAATGGGAAAAAAATCACTCTTTTTGATGTATTAAACTTAAGAAGAGAACTGAGGAACTGGGCGACACAATGCATTTGGGGGAAAAACAGACTTGGAAAAATAAGGCCAAATCCTTAATATTACTGAAGTGTAATGAAGGAAACATAGTGAAAAACTTGTGCACAGCAAACTCCTACGTGGAACATAAAGAGTGAAAATGATGGGTTTACCACTTACTTACGTATTAGCTGAGGAATAAATATTGGACGGGGCAGCAGGAAAAGCAAGAATTAGTAAGCAACACGGGGGTGGGAATTTCCTCTGAGCTTCTCCTGGCCTCCTGCGGTATTATTAGCACAAGTGCAACAAAACCTCTATTTACGCTGTTAAATCTGGGATTTGATGGCAACTTGTGCCAGGCCAGCTATTAGAACGAAGCCATTTATTCTTCTGGCTTCCCGAAAGGGGATATGTTAGGGTTGGGTGACAGACGGTTAACGTCATCGGCTCTTATTGGAAATCACGCCACTGAGTCGTTCATACCCACCTGAGAGGATTAGACAAATGCACTTCCATGAGGCCCAGACTGCTATGGTTGCTTGGGTAGTCTTTGTCCAGATCCTTCTGGGAAACAGCCGATCGCACGAATTAGCAACTTCATTCAGTTAGGCTGAAGAATCATTGGCGGGGCGACTATAAAACTGCCATATTGGAATGGGAAAGAATGGCCAATCTAATTTTGGGATAGAGCTGTATGCTAGATACAGCTCTATATATAGGGCGGCGTGGTAGCACAGTGGTTAGCACTGCTGCCTCACAGCACCAGGGACCCGAGTTCAATTCCAGGCTTGGGTCACCATCTGTGTAGAGTTTGCATATTCTCCCCATTTCTGCGTGGGTTTCCTCTGTGTGCTCCAGTTTCCTCCTTTAGTCCAAAGATGTGTGGATTAGATGGCTTGGCCATGCTAAGTTGCCACTTAGTGTCAGGGGGACTAGCTAGGGTAAATACATGTGGTTATGGGGATAGGGCTTGGTTGGATTGTAGTTGGTGCTGACCAGATGGGCTGAATGGCATCTCTTTGCACTGTAGGATTCTATGATTCTATCTCTAGCTGGTATATACCTGGTCTGAGAACATGACGCATGAACTGGAAACTGTTTCATTCTCGTCAGCACCTAATGAGCAATGAGAGAATAAGTTAGCAGTTAAAAAAGTTGAAAGCGATCCATTTTTCTTTAACCTAATGTCAGTCAAGCACTTTAGTTCTAACAGCAGTTTTACATGTGAGCTTTCAATGAAAAGTACGGCACTAAACTTTCTAACTACAATGTTGAATTTTCAGGAGGTTGTGTGGGAGATGAATCGATTGGGAATGATAGTAGATCTGTCACACACTGCCGCTGACACAGCCAAAGCTGTCATTCAGATCTCCAAGGCACCGGTTATATTCAGCCATTCCTCTGCCTATGCAATCTGCAAGCATCCCCGGAATGTTCCAGATGAGCTTCTTAGAATGATTGTAAGCAATTTAAACTCAACTCTGGTCTGTGCTTCCTTTTATAGAACACATTAAATGATAAATTACTGATCTATATCATAGCCTTCAAGGAGCAGTGATGTCCATTGACACAGGAGAACCTACCGTTGTGTCACAATGCTGGGGGTCAGTGTTAAATATTATGCGATGCGGTGCAGCAAAACCGTTAACTCTGTTCACACTGTTAAACATGGGATTTTATCACAGTTCATTTGTGTTGGAGCAGATACTAGAGCCAAACCATTTATTCTTCAGGTGTTATGAAATGTGGCAACATTGGTATTGGGTGGCAGATGGTTAGAGTCTGTGGACTGGATTTTACCACATCCCCACTTGACGTGTTTTTGACAATGTAGAGATGCCGGCATTGGACTGGGGTAAACACGGCAAGGAGTCTCCCAATACCAGGTTAAAGTCCAACCGGTTTATTTGATAGTAATCCCACAAGCTTTCGGAACGCTGTTCCTTTGCCAGGTGTGTCGTTTCCAAAAGCTTGTGGGATTACTATCAAATAAACTGGTTGGACTTTAACCTGGTGTTGTGAGACTTCTTGCCGTGTTTTTGGCAGACATGGGGGCATCTGATATACATCTTCCTGCCCACCTGTCAGCACGCCCGCATAACACAATGGGTGGGCACAGACATTGGCAGCCTGCTAGTCATATTTAAATACATAAGTGAGAGTCAGTGGAGCTTATCAGCAAGCCAACTCTCCCCGATAATCTGCTGCCCCTGCCATTAAACGATTGGCACGGATAGTTAGCCGGGAACGGGCAGACCATTTTGTAAACCGTTTTTAAAAGGGAAGGAAGGGGAATCACTATCTTCGGAGGTTGCCCTTTATGCTCTGGGGAACAGACACCCTCAGGTAGAACCATCCCCCCCTCTTTTTTCTTCCCACCTGCCTGCTCTCTAAAATACACCACCACCACCCCCACCTCCCCCAACCCTTCACCACCTCCCACCACCCCTCCCCAACGCTATCCAATAAATATCCCGGACATAGCTTGCTCTGGGATCCGTTGCCCCTTCTCCTTGGACCTACACGCAGTCCAGGCAGCAGTCACTACTGCGTCCCTGGTTCTGCTGCTGGGACGGCTCACTGACCAATAACTCCTCAGAGTGAGACATCCTTCCTCAGCGATGGGCAGAGGTACCACTGGGCAATCTAGCCTTTAGTTTTATGGCTATGAAGTGGGTCAGAATGCACTGGAGTCATAACAGCTCAGAAGACAGACATTCTGCCCATTGAATGTGTAGTAACTCTCTGTAGAGCAACCCAATCAATCCCATTCCCCTAGCTGTGTTCCTATAGCCCTGAAAGATTACTTTGCTCGAATGCCTATCTAATTTTCTTTTGAAACCATTCGTCTCCTGCTCCCACCAATCACAGAGGCTCTAAGCCATTATCGCTCACCACATAAAAAGCTTTGTCCTCATATCACTCCTTATCTCTTGCCCAAAACCTTAAATCTGTGTCTGCTCATCATTCTGCCTTCAGCTAACGGATACAGTTTTTCTCTGAATAACTGAACTAAACCTGTCATTAGACCTTTCCTCAACTCCCAACAAGGACAGCCCCAGCTTCTCCAACCTAACCTTGGAATTAAAATCCTTTATCCCTGGAGCCATCCTGGTAAATCTCCTCTGCCCCCACTGAAGGACCCTCACATCCCCCATAAAGCACCATCAGGTTTCGGTGAATTTGTACTTCAATGTGTTGTGTCAGAGAGGAGAAGAATTTGTTCCTGCGCTGGCCATGTCCCCACATGGTGAGTTCCTGATCTCAGCTGTGTTATCAAAAAGCAAAATACCAAACAGAAGTCAAAAGACTCTTCGAATTGAATGAAGAGGAATCATCCAGGCTGTTCCTCCTTTAACGACAAGTTAAAATAAAGTATTGGCAGAAGCCTGGAACTGGGTTATCTGCCTGATCTCTGAGCCAGACGCCGGAGAGGAAGATCTGAAGATCAGATGGAAAATAACTACAGCTTTAAAACTGAGGTTAAATTAAATGATTTTCTTTTCCACATTTTGTTTCAGAAGAGGACCGGGGGCCTTGTGATGGTGAACTTCTACTCTGGCTTTGTGGCCTGTCAGGGGACTTCCAATATTTCTATAGTTGCAGGTAAATGATTTGAACAGTTGTACTTGGATAAAGAAATCATGTTAGGCTGACCTACCCCTTTTAATAGGGAGAAAATATTTAATGTTTTGATACATTCAACTTTTTTTTAATGCCTTCTGATTAAATAATTTTACTTTGCACTTGTACACAAAATGTTTCAAGGTGAAAGTACTCATAATGTGTTGTGGGGATGTGGAGAAAAGCAATGTCGAAGGCCACATCCTTGAAAGATTGGAACAGAGCCTCTGTTGCTTGCATGTCGACAAGATTTTTTTTAACTCAAGTGAATATGATTTAAGTCCCTGATCAGATAGGAAACCATGTTTGAGCAATGGATACAGAATGCAGTGAACAGCTCAGGAATATGTAAATATAGATAGAAACACAGGGTGGAATTTTCCCAGCCTTAGGCAGAGTTTCACAGTGGGAGGGAAAACCAGTGCAGAAGTCGGAATCTTACCTCTCTTACCGGCAGGACTTTCTAGTCCCACTGCAGTGAACGGAGATCTGGCTGGCTGCCAAATTCTCCATCCTCGCTGCAGTAGGAATGGGCTGTGAACGGGCGGAATTTTACCACCTTGCCCGCCTGAGGCTGGTAAGATCCTGCCCGAGGCCAACAGAGAATGCCATTCTGCGAGTCTCACCCGCCCCAATTCTGGGGCAAGCGAGGCGGTAAAATTCCGGCCACAGTGTTTAAAAAATCAGGGCACCCTTTTAAAAGATAAAATCGAAACATCCTCCCTCCCGCTGTTGGAACAGCTGGGGCAGTGCCAGGGACTACCCTGGGAGGTTTACTCACCTGCATGACTCTGGTGCACATTGTGAGGGACCTGCTGTTATACACATTGATGTGAAAGGACAATCCACTGAAGGGGCAGGGCTATCAGATGTTAGGCCTGATCATCATCCAAATGGGGATCCCAACGTTCAACGTTGGCATTCCCATTATGTCATGGGCGGGGTCAATCAGAATCCCACTGGCATTTTGGGAACCCCAGGGGATTTCCTGTTCCTGCTCCTGTGCCTCCCCTCTCCAAAAATGGGAGCGTGTTATCTGCCCTCCCCACTTCCCTTTTCCCTGTAGAAATATTTAGGAAATTGCTGTAAAAGAGTTATCCGTCTAAACCCAGCTTCTAAAGAAACATTAACATGCCTCAGGTACGAGGCTTCGGCAGTTCAAACGCCATGAAAGATAAATGATTGACTGTAATGAATGATTGGGACCATGTCTTTAAACAGCAACTGACACTTACAGAGCTTCCGTCCTTAGAGAGCTGTAAGTACTCACAAATCAACCACAAGAGTATTTCACCACGTCTGACATTATCACCTCTGCCTCAGTAAAGCTAACTGAATGGGTATTTGGAAAGAGAGTTTATGAACATGTTGGTTGGTGGGGAGGGCGAGGGGTGGTGGGGGGGGAAGGTAGGGTAGGGTTTTAACTGGACTTGAGGAGTCAGCAATGGGCTGAATGTTTCCTACTGTGCTGTAAATTATTTTAAGTTCAGAATCCATTGTACAGCTTAAACCAACACAAGCAAAATAAAAAAAATCTGAATTTCAACAACTGACATAAAATAGCATGTATTTGTGTTTAAAAGAATGTTTAATTGATATAGATTTCTTTGCATAAACAAGTTGAATTTTGAACCTCAATGAGGATAAAACTAGGAGCATATTGAAGCTTCTTGTTGGAGTTGGTGTTACAATTTGCGCCTGCTGTTACAGATCATTTCGACCACATCAGGAAGATTGCTGGTAATGAGTCGATTGGAATTGGTGCAGATTTTGATGGGGCCACTTGGTTTGTATGCAGTGTTATTTTAAATGTTACTCCCTTTGATTACGTTGCCCAATATTTCCTGACATTTGTGGTGGGTTGCAGGTTCCCACAGGGTCTAGAAGATGTATCAAAATATCCTGCACTCATTGAGGAACTGCTGAGGCGCAACTGGACAGAGGAAGAGTTAAAAGCCATACTACGAAACAACTTTCTCCGGGTGTTCCGCAAAGTTGAAGAGGTGAGAACGCTAAGTAGGGGAGTTTGGCGGGTATGCGTTACATTATTGCCTCTGTGTTTGGGTTAATTAAGTGGTTAGCACTTCTGCCTCATAGCGCCGTGGGACAAAGGTTCAATTCTGGCCTTGGATGACTGTCTATATGGAGTCTACACATTCTCCCTGTGTCTGTATGGGTTTCCTCCAGGTGCTCTGGTTTCCTCCCACATTCCAAAGGTGTGAAGGTTAGGTTGATTGGCCATGCTAAATTGCTAAAGATGTGTAGGTTAGGGGGATTAGCAGGGTAAATATGTGGGGTTACGGAGATTGGGTAAGGGGTTGGGCCTGGATGAGATACTCTGTCAGAGAGGCAGTGCAGACTCAATGGGCCGAATGTCCTCCTTATGCTTTGTGGGGATTCTGTGAAATTTATGAATTAAAAATGAGACAGGCGTCAATAGTCTGGAGAAAATATTGTGAGTAAACCTCAACAATGAAAACAATCCCTCCCCACCGCAACCGCTCTCTTCCACTCCCCCTTCCCAATCCCCCAAATATATGCTTGTGATTAAGGTAGCAATGTGTGGTAGTATATCTGTGCTCTCAGTAATGGGACTGGAGCTGCAGTCTGAGCCATAGCAGCAAATAAATGAAGTCATTTTCCTTCAAGTTTTCATCGCGAGGTGGTATTTTCAGCTGCGTAGCCTCATGTCAGACAGTGAGACATATTCAAATACTTATTTGTGAAAGGAAATGAATAAAATGACGGGATAAAAACAACACATCACTTTCAATCCACACAGGAAGTATTTTGGATTTGGCCCCGTCTGTACAGACAGCCGTAAAGCTGGGAACACCAAACACATTCATCAATAGAACCAAGGCAAAATTCACACTCAGTTATTTACCATTAAGAATATGGGGAAGGATCCAAAGTAAAAGGTTACCCACTAGCAATATTTTAAGATGAGAGGTCAACATTTTTCTGGGAACATAGCTCCAGGCCCATGCTTCATTGGAAGGAGGGTGGGCAGCATGAGAAGGTTAGAATGGGCCAAATGGCCTCTTTCAGCACTGTAGGGATTCTATGATTCTATGAAGGTCTATTTTACGTTCATAAATTTGGGCCGGAATTCTCCCAAAACAATTCTAAATGCTGAATCTGCTGGAAAACTGGGGTAATTCCGGCTGTTTTCTTCAGTCAGAGAAGACTGTCCCATACTCTGTGCACTGCAGAGACCACCAGCCTGGGTATCATTATTAATCAGTAAGCAGGGCCTATTCCCACTGGAGAGGCCAGCAGCATAGGACTGAGCAGGCCACTGCGCATGTGCCAAACCGTCAGTGCTGCGATCAGCGCATGTGCAGTACCCTGCTCTGCCAGCCTCCTGATTGCCGGCCAATGCCATCCCCCCCCGCCCTTCCCCCCAACGGCCTGATCGCTGGTGCCCCTACCATCCCTGGGCCAGGCCCGAACCCTCCCCCCCAGCCTATCCCAATCTCTAGACGCCCCCCCCCCCCGTTTCATCCATCCCTCCCATCCCGCAGTGCAGACCACCCAGCAGGCTGAACCCACCCCCACAATCACTCCGATCGCTGACCTCCCTCCTCCCCCCACTAATTCAGATTGCAGAGTGAAGCAGGATCCCCTCCACCCCCACCAAGCGCCTCCATCAGGCCTCACCCCCAGAACTCTCCCCAAAGGCCCAGGCCCCTTGGCACTGCCCCATGCCCAAAGAGCAGTGCCAAGATACCCCTGGGTACTGGCACCTTGCCCCTGGGGCAGTGCCAAGGGGCACAGACTGGCTCTGCCAAAGTGCCAATGCAGTAAGAAGTCTCACAACACCAGGTTAAAGTCCAGCAGGTTTGTTTGGTAGCACATGCCACTAGCTTTCAGAGCGCTGCTTCTTTATCAGGTGAGTGGGATTTCAGTCCACAAACAGGGCATAAAAAGACACAATCTCAATTTACAAAATAATGGTTGGAATGTGAGTCTTTACAGGTAATCAAGTCTTAAAGGTATAGACAATGTGAGTGGAGAGAGGATTAAGCACAGGTTAAAGAGATGTGTATTGTTTCCAGACAGGACAGTTAGTGAGATTTTGCAAGCCCAGGCAAGTTAGTGAGATTATGCAAGCTCTTGCAAAATCTCACTAACTGTCCTGGCTGGAGACAATACACATCTCTTTAACCTGTGCTTAACCCTCTCTCCACTCACATTGTCCGTACCTTTAAGACTTGATTACCTGTAAAGACTCACTTTCCAACCATTATTTTGTAAATTGAGTTTGTGTCTTTATATGCCCTGTTTGTGGACTGATATGAGTGAAGGAATGCTACATAAAACTACATGAACTTATACAGCACAAAAAGGCTGTTTGGCGCAGTTGGTCTATGTCGTATATTGCATTCTTTAACTAACCCTATCAGCATAACCTTTGGTCGCTTCCCGCCTCATGTGTTTATTCAGCTTCCTCTTAAATATTCTTTGCCATTCAGCTTAACTGCAGCTAAAGGTGGTGAGTTCCACATTCTGATCACCCCCTTGGTCAAGAATCCTCAATTCCCCATTTGATTTATTGCCTGGTTATGCATACATTTCAATGACAGCTCCATTTCCCACTGCACTCGCAGTACTCTCCCACAGCTGATTTACATTCAATATTGTTTCTGAGTACTTAGCTTTTTAGGACGCTGTTAATGAACTTTTGCTTGTTTTCACCCAGGGGGTGATGAATGTGTGGAATTCACTACCACAGAATGTAGTCGAGGACAAGACATCAGATTTAAGAAAAAGTTAGCAATAGCCCTTGAGGCTAAACAGATCAAGGGGCATGGGGGGAAGGGGGGAATCAGGATGTTGAATTTGATGATCAGCCATGATCAAAATGAATGGTGGCGAAGGATTGAAGGGCCAAATGGCCTGTATCTGCTTCTAGTTTTTACATTTCTATGCTGCAGTGTATGCTGGCTGAATCCATTCTGGGCAATTTTAGTCTTTTAGATAGCTCTTCCTATGGTATTAATGGACTGTTATCATGGGAAGAACATTTGGGCCAATTGGAAAGTTCTATAAACTTTGATAGAAATCTGCACTTGAAATCTGCCTAAAGCATTTAAAAGGTTATTCTATTCTCCTGATACTATTCAAGGTATTATTCCCAGCAGCTCACATCGGCCACCTAGCTGTCAATGGTTTTAACTTAGCGCTCGTGTGACGATTAATCAAGGGAAGCTGAAGCTATGGCAATTTTCCATTACTGCCAGAGATAAGAAATCAGAGGATGTGGTAATCCAAGCAAATACGTATTACAATCCTCGATGAAGAACTCGATAATGTTATTCACAGAAATAAAAAGGATTCACAGCACACAAGGCATCGGTTATGTGCACAGCTAATGGTAAATGCCAGAAGGGAAACTTGAAACAACTGCTCACTGCTATATCTCTTGCAATTTGGTACAATGTGACCAAATCCACATGTGGGTGTCCTAGACGTTTTGCGATGATTTTAAATAAAATAAATTGGGCATTAAAATAAATGACAATAAACATAACAAGAAGTACACTTAACTAAGACAATGAATATACACAGTATGTTACACAGTTCTAAACAACCTTTATTTCACTACCTTTAGTGCAAAGAGTTCCAATAACACCATATAGATTTTAAAACTATAAGAATCCAGTAACACCAGGCAGTTACATCTCTTTGGGGTTGCTTCTGAGATAGAACAAACAGCTGGCTTTTCAAAACAGGCTTTCTTCACAGGCACTGTTTGTGGGGAGACACACGGCTATTGGTTGAGGTCTAAATAACAGCTTCCTTTGCATAGCTTTAATCATCTCCTTATATCCTGTTTTCCATTTGGATCTTCCTTTTTTGAGCTAACGGGCAAAATTTTCCATATATTTTCTCTAAATGCTAGCTCTAGTGAGAAAACGGGTGTGCAGCTCCCAGATTTTCTCACAGGTAATGCAGAACTTATAGTTAAAAAAATGTTGCAGGCAGCTCCAAACCGGCAAGAGAAAAATCATCTCCCACCACAACCCCCAGATAAGGGGAAATGTGGAAACCCATCCCATGGATAAGGGCACCAACCCAACTGAGATCCCCATAGGATGCCCCCCGACCCTAGCCCCATGGGGGCAGTGCCAGGATGACGCGGGTAGTGCCAGGGTAATGCCCAGGAATGTTCCTTTCCCTCCCCCAGGAGCTTTACTTACTTGCGCATCCCTAGTGGGTTCTCTTTGCCTGGTTCATGTTTTGCAAAGGCTGTTGTAAACTCCGCTGACATGACATCCGCACCAGTGAGGGAGAATTCCTAATGCGGGGGGAATACACGGCAGGGAAACCCTTCAATTCAATTATAGTTTGTGGAAATAATAGGAACTTCGCTATGTCACTGGCAAGGGATGGGGAAATCAGAAAACTAGATCTTGCTGCCAAGGTTCTTGCTTCATTGGTCTTGTGGGATTTTCCACCGGTGTTTCAATTTTCCTGCACAGTGAACGCCAGCAAAAGATCCCAGTCAACATCTTCAGAAGTCAAACTTAACTACCTTCATCTATTAACTCTATCTTTTAGAGTATAAATGCAAATACTTTATGATCCTCTCTTCACACCTTGCCCCGTCCTTTGAACCTTTACTACTTTAGTCCAATCCCTCCATGTTATATTGCCCCATTGTTATCAACTTGCCTTAAGTAAATATCTGTCTGCAGTGCTGCTAAGCTCATCAATATACCTAAGGCAGTGGTTTCATTAACATAACCAAACTGTACCTAACCCACGCAACTTATATTTTCCCACAGTTTTAAAAATATATAGCAAGCAGACAATATTCCAATTTCTTGCATATTCCTGATATTTTCATTTCACCACTATTTTCCTGAGAAATCGTAGAAGTTATAAGATAAAATTGCTGTGATTTATTAAACAGTCACTTAGCCTGTATTAAAAATACATTTCCCTCAAGTTCTTCTGATGGCTTAGTTGGTTAAGGCAGTCGGAAGTTGACCGTGAAGATTAAACAAGTGCTATGTCTCATTACAATCACCAGGGAAAGGGTGGGTACTGAGAAAACTCTTAGAATAAAAGTTGACAAGTCCCTAAGTCTTGGTGCACTCCATCCTTGGGTCTTAAAGGAAACGGAAATGGGACTGGTGAGTTAGTAGACACATTGTTTTTATTTTTCCAAAGTTCCCTGGATTCTGGAACAGTCTGATCAGATTAGAAAACAATGTTTTCGAGAAAGGAGACGGACAGAAAGCAGGAAGCTACAGGCCAATTAGCCTCATATATGTTCTCGGAACATCATTGGAATCTATTATTAAGAAGGTTACAGCAGCTACCTTAGAAAATCTCAGTGCACTCCAACAAAGTCAATGTTGTTTTGTGAAAAAGAAATCATGTTTGACGAAGATATCAGAGTTCTTTCAGGAAGTAACTAACAACATGGATAAAGGAGAACCTGCGGTTGTGGTTTTTAGATTTTCAGAAGGCATTTGACCAAAGTTCTGCTTCAAAGATTCCAACGTAACATAAGAAGTCATGGTGTAATGGGTAACATATTAACATGGATAAAAAACTGGTCAGCTAATAGGAAACAGAGAATGGGTATAAATGGGCCATTTGCAGGTTGGCACAATGTTAACATGTGGAGTGCCACATGGATCAGTGCCAGGGCCTCAACTACTTACAATTTATATCAATGCTAAATTTCCTGATGACACATAGTAGAAAAGCAAGCTGTTTAGAAGACACAGGGGTTTGCAAAGAGATATGGATATTAAGAGAGTGTGCAAAAAATTGGCAGATGGAGTATAATGTGGGAAAATGTGAACTTGTCCATTTTGTCAAGAAGACTGAAAAAGCAACAAATTATTTAAATGGAGAGAGATTGCAGAACTCTGAGAGAGAGAGGGATTCAGGCTTTTTTTTATTCATTCAACCTGGGCATCGCTGGCTGGCCTGCGTTTATTGCCCATCCGTAGTTGCCCTTGAGAAGGTGGTGATGAGCTGCCCCCCTGAAACACTAACACAGCTGACTGGCTTGCTAGGTTGTTTCAAAGGGCATTTGAGAGTCAACCACATTGCTGCAGCTCTGGAGTCACAAGTAGGCCAGACCAGGTAAGGACGGCAGATTTCCTTCCCTGACATCAGTGATGGGTTTTTCCCCACAATCGTCAATTGTTTCATGGTCATCAGTAGATTCTTAGGCCGTAATTTTACTACCCCATCTGCCCTGATGAGAGCGGGTGAGGGGCGGACAATGGAAAAGTCTATTGACCTCGAGCAGGATTTTACAGTTTTGGGTTGAGAAAGACTATAAACTCCCACTCTAATTTCCAGATTTTTTTTTATTGAATTCTAATTGTACCAACTGTTGTGCTGGGATTTGAATGCAGGTCACCAAAACATGAACTGAGTTTCTGGATTGATAATATCACTAGGCTATTGCCTCCCACTAGTACATGAATCACAAAAAGTAGGTATAGCAACTGAACGGAATATAAGATTCAGGAAGTTTTTGCTACAGTTGCATAGGGTATGGGTAAAACCACATCTGGACCACTCGTCTCCTTTGGTCTCCTTATTTAAGAAAGGACATCATTGCATTGGAAACAGTTCAGAGAAGGTTCACTTGATAGATTCCTGGGATAAGAGGACTATGAGGAAAGGGTGGAAAGATTGAACCTGGAAGCAGCACGGTGGCACAGTAGTTAGGACTGCTGCCTCACAGTGCTGGGGACCTGGTTTCCCACAGTTCTAAAAATATATAGCAAGCAGGCAGTATTCCAATTTCTTGTATATTCCTGATATTTTCATTTCACCACTGACCTTGGGGAGTATTTAAATATGCACAGCCCATTAAAATCTCAGCGCATGCAATTCACCAGCCTTTGAGCTAGGCATAATAACGGCGAGAATCACTGATGGTCTCCACTGGCGGAGACCCTGTTGTGATGAATATGCCGGGCTTTTGGGAGCTAGTGAAGCCAGTGGGTGGTCTGCCCAACTGGCATATCAGCAGTGCCCACTTGGCACAGCGGTGGTGGTAGTGACTGACACTGCACAGCCTGGTGGTGTCAGTTGGGTACTGTGAGTCCACCAGTTGAGTACTGTCAGTGTGCCAGTTGGACACCGCCAGTATACATGGGCAGTGCCAAGGGAGTAGACCTGAGTGGGGGGGCCATGATAGGTCGTCTATGCAGGAGGGGGTGGTCATGTAGGGGTAGATCATGAAGGTGGCCTTGTTGGGGGATGCATGTTGGGGGTCTTGGTGGGGGGGGACATATCAGGGGTCTTGTCAAAGGGCATGTCAAAGGTCAGGAGGGGGACACATCAGTTGGGTCTCAAAGCCAATGACCTGTGTTGGAGAGTGGGTGGAGCAACATGCCACCAGTGAGGGGTGGGGCCCCAATGTCCATGGGGTGAGGGAGGGGTCTCCCAATGCACTCTGAGATTGGGGCGCCCTTGAGAAATGGTGCCCGAGCACTCAGAAACCGGGCTCACCAGCATATTTAAGCTCCGCCCCCAGCGCCTTAGTACTGACGTGAAACCCCCAACTCTCAAAAAGAATGACTGAGTGTGGGAAGATTGCAGTGTGGAGCGTGCCTGAGAGACTGGCGAGAATCATTCCTTTATCATCACTGGTATGACACTTAGAAATGTTTTGGGAGAATCTTCCCCAGGATATCCATTTCTCTCTCCTCAGATGCTGCCTTATCTCCTCAGCATCTCCCCTTCTATTTTTATTTGAACTGTGGACCCTTGAGAACAGCTGTGAAGTAGCTGGTTGCACAAAATGGAAAACAGACAAATAGCAATTCCACATCTATTAATTCGTGCAGAATGGTTTTAATGGGGAATTTTAAATTTCATTTAGATTGGGATGAACAGTCCAGTACAAGTCAGAAAGTTAGTGGATTTCTGGAATGTACCCGGAATGTCTTTCTGAGAAAATTGGGGGGATGATAACGTTGTGATACTTCATTGGTCTTGTAATCCAGAGGCCCAGACTAATGTTCTGGAAATGTGAGTTCAGATCTCACCATGGCAGCTGGAGGCATTTACATTGAATGAATTAATAAATGCGGAACTAATGATCAACAGTGACCATGAAACTACCAGATTGCAGTTAAAAATCTGACTAGTTCACTAAAAACCCTCAAGAGAGAAAATCTGTCAAATTAGGATGAATAAAACCATGATTTTGTGGGCTTTCAACTATACCGATATTAATTAAACAAGAGATGGGAAAGGGGATAAAGAAATGTAGTTATCATACCGTGTAGAGAAAACTCCTTTTAACTTGATTTGATTTGATTTATTGTTGTCACATGTATTGGGATTCAGTGAAAAATATTGTTTCTTGTGTGCTATACGGACAATACATACTGTTCATAGAGTACACAAAGTGGCACCGTAGCACAGTGGATCACACTGCTGCCTCACAGCGCCAGGGACCCAGGTTTGATTCCCAGCTTGGGTCACTGTCTGTGCGGAGTCTGCAGGTTCTCCCCGTGTCTGTACGTCCAGCTGCTCCAGTTTCCCCCCACAGTCCAAAAGACATGCTGGTTAGGTGCATTGGCCAGGCTAAATGCTCCCTCAGTGTATCCGATCAGGTGCTGGAGTGTGACAGTTTTCACAGTGACTTCATTGCTTACTTGTGACACTAATAAATAAACTTAAATATAAGGGAGAAGGAAAGGAGAGGGTGCAGAATGTAGTGTTACAGGCATAGCTAAAATGTAGAGAAAGGTCATTGTAGAGAGGTGGATCCATGTAAAAGTCTGATGGCAGCAGGGAAGAAGCCATTCCTGAGTTGGTTGATACTCAGATTTTTGTATCTTTATCCTGATGAAAGAAGGTGAAAGAGAGAATGTCTGGGGTGCGTGAGTTCCTTGATTATGTTGACTGCTTTTTCGAGGCAGTGGGAAGTGTAGACAGAGTCAATGGATGGGAGGCTGGTTTGCTTAGTAGACTGGCTTTATAGTTTCTTGTGGTCTTGTCAGAGCAGGAGCTATGCCAAGATGTGGTACATCCGGAAAGGATGCTTTCGATGGTGCATCGGTAAAAATGTCCTTTCGCATGGGAAGATTCACTATTGGAACTAGTGCTAGGAATGAACCAGTTAAAAGAAGTAAAAGTAGGGGAACGCCTAGGAAACAGTGACGATAATATAAAGCACTGGAAGATGACAATGGAAATGGATATGGGTTTGACAAAACCAGTGTAATTGAGAAAAGATGATGTTGTGGGGATGAGCATAGAATCTGGGAAAATAAAAACAAACAACCACATTGGCAAAGAACAAATAGACCAACAATGGGAAATATTTTAAAAAGATGTCTGTAATACAGGAAAGATATATTCCACTAAAAGGAAAGAACAAACTAAATACTAATGAGCTTCTAGTGATGAATAAGGACATAAACGAACAATTGAGGGTAAAGAAAGAGACATGCATTAAATTTACAGACAGGAGAGGAGTACATGAAGTAAGAGAATACAAAGAGATTAGGAGAGAAGGCAAAAAGGAATTAAGAAGCACGCACTTAGTTTTAGTTCCAACTCTTTTAGCTATCACAATGACCTGACATTTTATGAAATACTGTACAGTGCAGGGTAAGTTACCAGTCACCCAGGTTAATGATATCCCTGTCCTCCAGTAGCTAGCTGAACCATATGGCCCTGTATCTGCTGGCCCTCCAGCCAGCCTCTGCTCTTCTGCTTGCTCAGCCAGGTCACCAACTCCAAATTACCTCCAGGACAGGGCTGTGGCCTTGGTTTGGCGTGTAGTCATGACCTTGAAGTGGTGCAGGCCATCTGAGTGGTGAGACACGTCTTGGAGCCAGTCAGGCTGGCACAGTGGAGTTAATCAGGGAGGTTGCTGGGATCCAGGCTGGTGTCTACCAGTGCAAGCCCTGCGGCAGCCAGATGTTATCCCAGTTTCCTGACTCAAAAAAACACTCCCAGCTCAGATATGATCAATCTTTCTTCCTAAATGTGAGTATTATCTCATCTATCTGCCAGCTCTCTGGCACTACACCTTTTTGTTTAACTATTAAGTCGATGTAGTTATGCCTCTGCTATCTCTAAGATGGTGGCGGAGCGAGGTGAATTCTTGCAAGCTGTGCTCAGCATACCTTCTGATTCTATCTCTTACTCTCATTCCTACAATTCAATTACCTCCACCTTTAGCTAGTAGATGTGCAGTAATAACCCCACCACACTAAATTGAAGATCGAGATTATGGCAGTGGGAAACATTCAAGAAAGTTCTCTCCTTTCAAATGGCTCCAAAATGAAAACGTCATTAGGAAGTGTTCTAAATGGGATATCTGTAACCATGTTGTGATGCAGGAAGTGCAAAGACCAATTTACAGCAAACTCCCACAAACAAATTGATAATAATCAGATAACTGTTTTTGTAATGTTGAATGAGGGCTGAATATAGTTGCCTTGGTTCTTTTCCATCCACCCAAGCAGACAGCTGGGATCTCAGTTTCATGTTTGATCCAAAAGATAGCAACTTCCAAACCCACAACCGCGATCATCTGAAAGGACAAGGGCGGCAAACACCTGGGGGTGCCACCACCTGCCAGTGCCCCTCCGAGACACACACCATCCTGGAAATGTAGCACCGCTCCTTCACTGTCACTGGGTCAAAATCCTGGAATGCATTCCCTAACAGCACTCTAGGTGCACCTACACCTCAGGGATTGCAGCAGTTCAGGAAGGTAGCTCACCACCACCTTCTCAAGGGCAATTAGGGATGGGCAATAAACTCTGGCATAGACAGCAATGTCCAGCTCCCACAAATGATTTTTTTAAAAACCTCCAACAGCGCAACGCTTTGCAGTATACTGCATTTGAGCATCAGCCACAGTTTTTGCTTCAACTTGGGGTGGGACCTTGTGACTGCGAGACAAGAATCTAAATAATTAAACACAATTGACACAAAATCAACACATTTTAAATCATGTTAAGTGATCAAGATAATATAGTTAAGAAGTAATCCCCTTAAGAACTTATAATGCTGAATTGTCAATGAAAATAAGGAAATGGCAGACATTTAACATTTAAAGTCCTGCCATGTTAAATGGCTGCCATAAACTTTGTTTCAGTCTTTACAGTACAGGAAGAGGTCAGCACCCTATTGAATCAGAGACAGGGACTTGTCAAAATTAATGTCAGGAGAAAGAAAGTAACAATACTCAGGAGTGGCAAATCTGCAGATGGATCCAGTTGGATTTTTACCAGGGTTTAAAGGAAGGAGGTGGGGATATTGTCGTTACCCCAAACATAACCTTCTAAAGTTCTCTCTATTTGGGAACTGGTCCTTTAGATTGGAAAATTAAGCATATCATTCCACTATTTAAGAAAAATGAGAGAAAACAGGGAATTTTAGACAGTTGCTTTACACCTATTGTCAGGAACCCTCTGGAATCTATTATTAAGGGTTGGATGACTGAACACCTTGACATTTTTCAGCTGATTAAGAAGAGCCAAGATAAGTTTGTAAAGGATTAGTCATCCCCATGCTGCTGGTTATGTGAACTTGCGGGAAGCAGTTGAGAAAATCTGGTATAGAGTCTATTAGCTAAAGGTGGAGGAAATTGAATCGTAGGAAAATGATTAACCTGGTTAGGAAATTGGCTGTGATTCTGGAGACAGGAAGTAGGGCTAATGGGTAGGTAATCTTATTAAAAGGATGTGACTAGCAGTTTTCCACAAGGATATGTTTTGGGGCCTCATTGTATTTGTCAACAACTCGGATAATGGAATGTACCGTATTTCAATTAGTGGAAGGCACAAAGGTTTGCCACGTTGCTAACAATGCAGATAAATGCATAAAATTATAGAAATATTGACTGAGTGGATGAGCAAAACTCCAGCTTGATTTCAATATAGACAAACACGTGGTTATCTACTTCAGATTTAAATAGGAATGAACAGGATTCTTTCCAAATTGTGAAAAATTAGAAGCCATTGAGGTCCCAAGGAACCGGGAGGTCCAGTAATATGGATCATAAAAATGACACAAACAGGATATAGAAAATGGTTAAAAGATCTAATAGAATACTAATGGAATATCTGCAAGGGGAAAAATGATCATGCTTCAGCAATGCAAGGCCCTGGTCGCTGCACTTTGAGAAATTCTGGGCTCCACACTTTAGGAGAAATATACTGATCTTGGAGATTTACTAAACGTTATTTGGTCTCCAAAGGTTAAATTATGAGGTGAGATTGTGAGAGATTTACTCATAAATTGTTCCTAGGATAAAGAGTCTGTCGGTGGGAGGATAAAGTGTTTCTCTGCAGAACCACACAGTACAGGTTCTCAGACTGAGCTTTGTGCAAGGAAGTTACTGCAGCTGACTCCCCAGCCAGAAATTTACTGCATCAAGCATCCTCCCTACAGCCTCACCCATCCACAGGATGTGGGGATCTATATCCAGCAGGAGCTGAGGAAACTCCTCCATCAGGTTTGAACTCTGTTTCTGCATGTAGAACACTCTTGGGAACTTAGAAGACTAAGAGGTGACTTGATTGAAGTTTTCAAGGTATTAAGAAGAACCAATAGTTTCTCTCTAGATACCCTTTTTCGTTGGTTGGGGAGCCTAGGGGTGGGATTTTCCAGCTGCGATTGCCCTGAAACTGAAAAATCCTGCCCGAGGTCAGCAGACCTTTCCATCGTCCACCCCTTGCCCGCTCTGATTTCCGTGGCGGGTAGAATGGGAAAATTCATCCCTAGGGCTAGGGAGCATTGAGTCAGACCTTTCAGGAGTGAGTGTAGGAAAAATACAAATGCTGAAGGAAGTTCGGAATCCCCTCTCTCCACAAATGTCAATTGATGTTTGATCAAATGGATTGATTTTTTTTTGAACCAAAGATATTAAGGGATGTTGGACAAAGGGAATTGGGTTGCAGATCAAGCTATGATCTCAGGAAAAGGTGGATAGGCTGAGGGGCTAAATTGTCAACTCTTGTTCCTATTTTCTGACATGTCCTAATGAAAAAAGTGGGTCATTTGATTGCTTTCATGTAGATGCTACACCAGGAACTTTTTGTTCGAGAACTTCTGCGTGTCTATATTTTAGCAAATTAGTATGGTCTGTCAAAAAATGGGCCGGAATTTTACCATCCCGGCCACCATCAGAGTGGGTGAGGGGCAGTCCACGGAAAGGTCCGTTGGCCTTGGGCAGGATTTTACGGTTTCAGGATGAGCGAGGCCGTAACACTCCACCCGAGGCGTCTATTTGACCTAAAATATAAGAGAAAATTTAATTCAAGTTCTAGGTTAGAGTCATAGTGGTTGACGGCACAGAAAAAAGGTCCTTCGGCTCATTGCACCTGCACCAGTCAAAGACAAACGCCCAACCATTCTAATTCCATTTTCCAGCACTTGGTCTATAGCCTTATATTCCTTGGCGTCACAAGTTTATATCTAAATACTTATATATTGTGAGGATCTTTGTCTCCACCACCCTTTCAGGCAGTGAGTTCCAGGCTCCCAAAACCCTCAGCATGAAAAAGTTTTTCCTCACATCCCCTCTAAACCTCCTACCCCTTACATTAAATCTATGACCTCCCCACCCCAGTCATTGATTCCCCCACCAAGGGGAAAAGTTTCTTCCTGTCTGCTCTCTCTCTGTCTCTCATAATTTTATACATCGCAATCATGTGTCCCCTCAAGTTTTATTGATTGATGTTAAAAACTCCCCACTTCAGCATGGTTTATACATTACATTTTGTCTGAGGACAATATTTGACCTGCACTCAAGTCTGAGAGTGGCTTGGGTGACTTCCAACCGTACACCCCTTTATCTGATGGTGGGGACTGTCCCAAGGATGGTGTGGTTGGGAATCAGAAGCTCACTGAATAGAAACTGGTTGGGTGAACCAGTACAGCTCCAGTACCACGCCATTATCCTGCTGGGATGTGTTCAACAATGTGATCCAATTCATGGGGGTTTAAGTCATGTGTTAACCAATTAATTGCATATATTGGTCTAGACAGGGTGTTATATAGGAGCAGCAAAGTGGCACAGTGGTTAGTACTGCAGCTGCACATCACCAGAGACCCATGCTCAATTCTGGCCTCAGGTTACTATCTGTGTGGTGTTTGCATATTCTCCCCATGTCTGCATGGGTTTCAAAGAAGAACAAAGATCAACACAGCACAAGAAACAGGCCGTTCGGCCCTACAAGCCTGCGCCACCCTTTTTAACAGTCAGTGAGTGCCTCATTCCAATCCTTCCACCTACGACTTTTGTCTACACCTCTTGGACTCCGCAATAAAGGTGTGCAAATTTAGAGAATTATATGTGTGCCAGATTAAGGGAGGTCTAATTTAGGGACAATTTGTTAACACCAATCAGCCTAAAAGCACGTTTTTGGGGTGTGGGAGGGAACTGGAGCACCTGGAGAAAACCCACACAAGCACGGGGAGGATGTGCAAACTCCCACAGACACCGACCCAAGTCGGAGATCCGACCCAGGTCCATGTATCTGCACAGCAAACAGTGATAGTCACTGAGCTGTCATGTTGCCCGTCAGTTGGTCCAGTTTAAGCGTACACTAACGACGCAAAGCACTAGGCAACTCTCGAAGCAACATCCAAGAGCAGCCCTTGCACGCCCCACCGCGTGTATGCCCCTTGTTGGCCAACAAGGCAGACCGAATCACCTCTGGATGTAAAAAAAAGACATCAATAAACATACACAGCTTATACAGACATTCACGGAAGATCCCCAGAAGCTCAAGCGTAAGAGACAGGTAGGTGAGCCATAAAATACATTGGACGGCCCATAGATAACCAGCCATGGATATCTAAGGAAATAAAGGAGGGTATCAAATTGAAAGAAAATGCATACAAAATGGCAAAGATTTGTGGGAACCTAGAGGATTGGAACATCTTTAAAGGTCAGCAAAAAGCCACGAAGAAAGCTACAAAGAAAAGTAAGATGGATTCTGAGAGTAAAGTAGCTCAGAATATAAAAACAAATGCAAAAGTTTCTACAAATATATAAAATGAAAAAGAATGGCCAATAGTAAACATTGGTCCTTCAGAGGGCGAGAATGGGAATGTAATAACCGGAAATGAGAAAATGGCTGAGGCATTGAACAGTTATTTTGTGTCTGTCTTCACAATGGAAGACCACAAATAACATGCCAAAAATTGATGACAGGAAGGCAATGGCAGGCGAGAACGTAAAAACAATCATTATCACGAAAGAGGTAGTGTTGGGCAATTTGATGGGGTTAAAAGTCTTCTGATGGAATGCATCCAAGGGTACTAAAAGAGATGGTGGGAGAAATAGTAAATGCACTAGTGGTAATTTACCAAAATTCGCTGGACTCTGGGGTGGTTCCCACAGATTGGAAAACAGCAAATGTGACACCACTGTTTAAAAAAGGAGGTAGACAAAAGGTGGATAATTATACGCTGGTTAGCTTAACTTCTGTAGCAGGGAAAATGCTTGAATCTATCATCAAGGAAGAAATAGCGAGACATCTGGATATAAATTGTCCCATTGGTAAGACGCAACGTGGATTCATGAAGGGAAGGTCATGTTTGACTAACTTGGTCGAATTCTTTGAGAACATTACATGTAGATGTGGTGTATCTGGATTTCCAGAAGGCATTTGACAAGGTGCCGCACCAAAGATTTCTAATAAGATAAAGGTGCACGGTGTTCCAGGTAATGTGTTAGCACGGATAAAGGATTGGTTAACTAACAGAAAGCAAAGAGTGGGGATAAATGGGTGTTTTTCTGGTTGGCGATCAGTGACTCGTGGAATGCCTAAGGGATCAGTGTTGGGACTGCAATTGTTTACGATTTAAATAGATGATTTAGAGTTGGGGACCAAATGTAGTGTCTCAAAATTCACAGATGACACTAAGGTGAGTTGCAGAGCAAATGTGCATAGGATGCTGAAAGTCTGCAAAGGGATAGAAATAGTCTAAATGAATGGGTGAGGGTCTGGCAGATGGAGTACAATGTTGGTAAATGTGAGATCATCCATTTTGGTAGGAATAACAGCAAAATGGACTATTATTTAAATCATAAAAAATGGCAGCATGCTGCTGTGCAGAGGGACCTGGGTGTCCTTGTGCAGGACTAGAGGACACAGCCTCAAGGTAAGCGGGGGGGTGCAGTCTAGATCAGAATTGAGGAGGAGCTTCTTCACTCAAAGGGTGGTGAATCTCTGGAATTCTCTGCCCATTGAAGTGGTGGAGGCTACCTCACTAAATATATTGAAGTCACGAGTAGATAGGTTTTTGACAGACAAGGGAATTAAGGGTTATGGGGAGAAAGCGGGAAAGTGGAACTGATCCACTTCAGATCAGCCATGATCTTATTGAATGGCGGGGCAGGCTCAAAGGGCTAGACGGCCCACTCCTGCTCCTATTTCTTATGTTCTTATGAATCTCAAGGGGTTGGTTTGGAGGTGCAGCAGGTAATTAAGAAGGCAAATGGAATTTTGTCCTTTATTGCTAGAGGGATGGAGTTTAAAAACAGCGAGGTTATGTTGCAGCTGTATAAGGTGCTGGTGAGGCCATACCTGGTGTACTGTGTACAGTTTTGGTCTCCTTACTTGAGAAAGGATATACTGGCATTGGAGGGGATGCAGAGGAAATGCACTAGGTTGATTCTGGAGTTGAGGGGGTTGACTTATGAGGAGACAGAGTAGATGGGGGCTATATTCATTGGAATTCAGAAGAATGAAGTGAGATCTTATAGAAACATATAAGATTATGAAGGGAATAGATTAGATAGAAGCGGGGAAGTTGCTTCCACTGGCAGGTGAAAACTAGAACCAAGGGGCATAGCCTCAAAATATGGAGAAGCAGGTTTAGGACTGAGTTGAGGAGGAACTTCTTCACACAAAGGGTTGTGAATCTGTGGAATTCCCTGCCCAGTGAAGCAGTTGAAGCTACCTCATTGAATGTTTTTAAGGCAAGGATAGATAAATTTTGAATAGTAAAGGAATTAAGGATTATGGTGAGTGGGTGGATAAGTGGAGCTGAGTCCACGAAAAGATTAACCATGGTCTACTTGATTGGTGGAGCAGACTCAAGGGGTAAAATGTTCTATTCCTGCTCCTAGTTCTTATGTTCTTATAATCCACCAGGGCAAGCAGCCAGTACCTCAGTTTAACATCTTATCTAAAAGAAAGGCACTTTGTACAAAGACAGTCTGCCAATATTGTACTATGCCCTCACATTTTGTGTTGAGATTTAAATTGATGCTTTTTGGACGTAATGCTTAAGGCTTAGCTGTCTCCCAGTGTTGCCAGAATTAGTCTTTAATGTTAAAAAAGATAATTATGGACAGGATTTTCCAAGCGTTCTTCCCACTGGGATCTTCCAGCCCCGCCGATGGCGATCACCTGCCACGGGCTCCTTGGCGGTGAGGATGTGAGTATGGGGAAACCCCATTAACTGCGGGGGCAATGGAAGATCCTGCTATGGTGGCGGGCACAAAATCCCACCAAATTGTCATGATGTCCATTCTGCTGAAATGAGCAAACAACATTTGAACATTCCAAATAGCTTCAAGGATAGAAATCAAAAAATAAACTTCATCTTGCTAACACCATTATTTATTTTGAACAGGTGAAGGCGAAACTGAAGCATGTTACAGCCAGTGAAAAGGAGATTCCCTTGAAAGAGATTGCTAACAAGGCCTGTCGCTTGAATCTCAAGGAACCATTCCCAGTTCCCAGTATAGGACATTCACTCAGCAAAACCATGTATCCCGTTTTGTCCATTATCTGCACAATCATGCTCTACAACATTCTTCTTATTTAACTGGAGAGTGAATCTGGCCCAAGATCATTCAGCTGCAAAGCTATCTCCAAACAATTATGCAGCTGGGACAATAACAACCTCGTACGTTCACACAGTGATAATTGATGGAGATAAATTAACTTCCGTCCCAGCATAAAATGGATGACTTTGAATTAATTTCTGACTTCCAGAATGAGATGTGATCTTTGACAAAATTGAACACAACTGTTTCTGGGACCATAAACTGGCTTGTTTATTCTTCGCATTTCTGACCAAACTGGATATTCTTATAAGTATTCTAATAAATAGAGGTGGCGTTCGAGTCATTGCGCCAGTCATTAAGGACTCAATATTAGAGGTAAAATCCCTTGACAAGAATTGGGTTGAAGGTTTGTGTTTTTCCTTCATCTCTACCACATTTCTACTTTAGGTCTTTAAGACATTGTTAAATCCCACCTCTTTAATCAAACCTTTGGTCATTTGATCTAATCTCTCCATATATGGCTTGATGTTTATTTTATTATGTGCCTGTGAAATACCTTACATATTTTATTACTTTAAAGATGCCATATAAATTGTTGTTTGTACCAAGAATAAGTATCGTCATGAGCTGCTTGCTTCTGTTTTGTGTCTTTTTCATCTGCCTATTGTCATTTTTTTTAATGAGTACACTATTGCAAAAAACATTTGAAACCCTTAACAATCATACTTATTTTGCCTATGGAGTCAACCATTTTAAGAAGCAAAAAACCTTCCCCTTTTCCTATGTCACTTGTATCTCTGCTCCACGCATCCAAATTAAGGAGGGAAGCAGGTTGGTGATCAGGGTTAAGACCCCTGACAAGGCTGTTCAAGGTAACTTGGGGTCTTTGATTTTTTCCCTTTCTGTGAGACAATATTTAGCACCATCTCATGGCTGCATGGCATTGATAGGGAACTCAGTTCACGTAAGAGGGAACATGGGAGTTGCACATGAACTTGTACCCCTGTCACTGGACAATGCATTGAGCTGCATTTCAACAATGTCATCCACTTAAACTGCAACTCCATGAAGGAAGAAGAAGAGATGAAGGAAGAAGAAGAGATGAAGTCTGTTGCAACATTGCCCATTGGCCAAATGGCCGTCACCAACCAGTCTTCTTTCTTCTGTGTGGCTTTAGGAGCAGATGCTGTTGTCACATTTTAATTTCAGGTTCGCTGACCAGACCAATGCTAGACTAGAGAGCAGGTATAACTCCAGGATCTCGCCTTCAGGAGTAAGATGTTATCAAATGCTCCATGGTTTGGTCAGGATCACCACAGTCGCAGCCGATGGTGTTTTGAAATGTCACTTGTATATCAGGTAGCCACATAGGCCATATCCTGTCCATGTTCTATTGAGGGTTGACCACATGCACCAAGGGAGATTAAAGCCTGGTTATTGAGATGTTGGATCGGAGACAAAGGCCAAAGTTTTCAGGCCCTCCTGCTGATGGATCTTCTGGTTCTGCCGAAGTCAATGGGCACTTGAATGATCTGTCATGTCTGGGGTGGACGGGGGGGCGGATTCTGCCAGGATGGGATAGGAAAGTTTCAGCCAGTGGGATTTTCTTTGCCTCCATGGTGTATTTCGTGGTGGTAGAGGTGGCCTGCTATTGGCCGATGGTGAGATCTTCTGGTCCCATTGCTGTCAATGGGGTTTCCCATTGTATACACCACCCCCATTGCCGGGAAACCCATGGTGGGGGTTTGCCATTGGCAGGACCAGAAGATCCCACTGGCAAGAATGACTGGTAAAGCCTGGCTAATGCGCTTACTTGGGAGTTTCAGTGTTTTCTGTGTAAGCTTTCCTCCAGGTTTCATCAATGTAATGGAGTTGGAAATGTTCATTCTGAGTCTAGGTTGGGTTTTGTTGAGACACGTGGTGAGTTGAGTGGGATATTGAAGCTCTCTATGGATGAGAAGGTTCACGTTGCTGCTGATTCATGTTATTTTCTCTGCACAATGCTGAGTCCTGTCAAACGGAGGGAGAGACAATATTTAAGTGAACTGACAGCCCCTGAACTGGAGTTGCTTTCAGAGTTCCAAAGATTATCCTCATCACTGAGTGAAGTCGTGTGTCTGAATTTGGTGTGATCATTTGAGGTTCACACAGGTGCACAGTACTCAGCTGTAGAGAAGATCAGAGCTACGGCACGAGCTCCAGCTTGTGGGATCAAGCTTGTAGATGATGTTACTGAGCATATTGAAGTGCTGACCTCATCTCGTAGGTGGACTTCACCCATCTGTGGCTGAGAAATGCCCACAGCAGCTGGCGTTGCCTGGCACTTGTCTGGCAGCTGCAACAATAGTTTGAGCATCAGTCCATGTTTCCACACAGTATTGCAGGCTGAGGGAAGATTGATGAAAGTGGCTCAAGCCTTGTGCTTGTGATGAAAACCAGCCTCAATGTTTGTAGTGATAGCAAGGGCTTGTCCACAGCGAGCGTACTGGGGCCTAAAACCAATCTACTCCTAGAATCATAGAATGTACAGCACGGAAACTGGCCCTTCAGCCCAAACTGGTCTATGACAACCAAAAAGCCCATCTAAGTTAACCCCCTTTGCCTATTGAATCAGAGAATGTACAGCATGAAGACAGGCTCTTGGGGAGGGATGAACCTGTAATAGGGCTAATTCTTAAAAGAATGAGTCACTCCAGACTAGAGGTTGCACAGAGTAGTGAATAAGGTCCCCAGAGACATTTATTTAGGAATTAATAATCCATGACACATCTGTTTCAACTGTGGTTCAAGTGGTAGCGCACTCTCCTTCCTCTCAGTTATAGGGCTCCAAGTGCAAGACTTTCACAGAAGCACACAACTCTAAAATGATCTTCCCGTGCAGTACTGCGGGCGTGCCACACTGCTGGAGGTGCCATCTTTCTACTGAGATGTCAAATTCAAATCAGCATCACAAAAGCAGATCATCTGGTCATTATCACTTTGCTGTTTGAGAAAGCTTGCTGTGTGCAAATTGACTGCCACGTTTCTTACATTACAACAGTGACTGCACTTCAGAAGCATTCCTCTGGCTGCAAAATGCTTTAGGACGTTCTGAGGTCATATAAATGTGAGTCTTTTTTACATTGGTCAATGTTACTCTGCATAAAGGCATTGTTCAGCCAATTCCAACATTTCAGCATTCCATAAAAACTGTCATCGCTTGAGGCACATCCACATATCGCAAAGTGCCTCAAGATCATTTTATTTGTGAACACGTAGAGTGCTTACAAGATGCAATGATGTCCACTGCAGAGCGAATAAGAAGAACAATTCACAGTATATTGCTGTATTATATGTAGTTGAACATATAGCTGGTCTCATATGTGGTTGCTTTAGATTTTTTTTCCATGCCAAACAATAAATACTATTTCAACAGACAATGTGCTCCTTATGAACAGAAACATGATGATGTGCACAATGCTCAGTATAGATGGTAGCAGGTCAAACACTTTTTAAAGCATTTAATTGTGCACCAGAAATAGTACAAGATTATATCATACATTTATCTCACTGAATAAACAACTCTATAAAAGACCACAAAGTAAAAACATTCTGTGTGTCAAGATTGCCTGAAAACCAGCCAGTTTGAGTATCCGATCTGTCCACTTAAAACAAGCCTTGATTGCCTGGATAGAGTGGGCGTGCGGAAGAAGTTTCTGTTATGAGGAGAGACTAAGATCTGAGGGCACAGCCTCTGAATAAGGAGGCGACCTTTTAGAACCAAGATGAGGAGGAATTTCTTCAGCCAGAGGGTGGTGAATCTATGGAATTCACTGCCAAGTCATTGAGTACATTTAAGACAGAATTAGATAGGTTCTTGAGTGGTAAAGGGATTAAAAGGCTACGGGGAAAAAGTGAGAGAATGGGATTGAGAAACTTGTCAGCCATGATTGAATACTGGAAAAAACTTGAAGGGTCGAGTGGCCTCATTCTGGTCCTATATCATATGGTCCCTTTACATATCTTAATGAGAGGCCTTATAGACAATAATTTTCGATATAAAGCATGGCTTCACAACAGTATGTTGAATTCTTTTGTCCAACATTGATATGGACCCAAGAGGAGTTAGCCTCACATTATTCCTGAAAGGGCCTGCCCTCTTTGATCAGATGCTTGTTAAAAATCTTTCATCCATGTCCAAGTAGAGATGTAATCGGAGATAATTGGAGCTCCTTGTTGAGAGATTTACCACAGTTAGTGTCAGATGTAAAGGCTTGATAAATTAGTGCACAAAATCTGGGAAGATAACAGCCTAGTGATCAATGGAAACTGCATTAATCATTTTTTAATTCTTGGATAAGGGAAAGTAACTTTTATTCCAGAGGGCTGACATCAGCCCTCAAATATAATTAAGAATAGAAAAGTGCAGGGACTCAAATTATAATATGTTACATAGAAATGAGATACTGGCGTTGAGAATTTTGGTCCAAATAACATGAATATTCTCTCAAGATTGACAATTCCCAGTAGGCGGTTATCAACCTGAAGTGGTTACAATAGTGCCAGTGGGTATTGTGGCACACTGTCTCTGAGCGAAAAGCTCTGTATTCGAGTCCTACCTGATGGCCAAGGAAGGAACATTCATAATGTGGCCAAACAGGTTGTATCAACCTGCAAAATCCTTCCAAACACGCTGATTGGCAGGCGGTAAGAGCAGGAGAGACTCCTGGTGAGTCTGATGTGGATGGGCACCCCTCAAGTTATAAGCCCCTGGTAGTCACCTTCTCTTTTGGGAATTACTAGTGCACCACTGGGTCTGTGACGACAAAAAAGATGATACTGCCTGTGCTACAACCTCTTTCCATTCCTTACAAAGAAGGATATTTAACTAGACATTCCTTCAACTGCTCTGGTGCAAGAAACAAGAAATTTGAGCTATAAACAAAATATCCTTTGCTCAAAGGGTTCCAAAATAGTTCCAAAACACGATTGCACACTATTTGCACTTGTGGCATTCCAAGCAGTAATAAACTACATGATATGTTGACAAATTAAAACCGCAGGTATAAGTTGAATTGAGTCTGCATTTACTAATCAGATATTTTCAGTATCTTCATCTTCAAAGTACATTTCAATTTCACTTCAAATCTGCGCCTAATTCAAATAATGTAGAATTAATATTGTTGATGTACGATGTAAAGTACCTTGTTTTCTTTTGTTACGTTTTCCAGCTTTGTTTATCAGTTTAAATGTGTAACTGACAGCCAAGAGTTTTCCTTTGTAAATGGTTTGCTTACTTTAATTGTACTCAGAGCCTCTCAATCTTTTCAAAAATGTTCAACTTTAGTTCCAATGCAGCTTTTTAAAGAGAGAAACCAAGAAAGGTTTGGTACTGAAGTTAGCAGATCTACAAGATAATGTTTCAGTTCTAGGGCAGTCACAGCAACAGCTGCAAAAAAGGGCAAAATCTTTAAACATCAATCAGTAACTCTCGCTTGCTCTTCTTATCATGAAAGCTTTTGGAAAGGTGGACAGTAAATGGCACAATGTTACAATAACAGTCGATAAGAGATCTATGAAAAAGCAATGCTCGGTCCAAGATACAAACTTTGAGGCAAATTAGGAGATGCTACACTATTCGAAAAGGGGAAGGTGATAGCCTTGTGGTATTATCGCTAGAATATTAATCCAGAAACTCAGCTAATGTTCTGGGGACCAGGGTTTGAATTCCACCATCTGCAATGAATCCACTGATGACCATGAAACCAGTAGTGCTTATTGGAAAACCCATCTAGTTCACTCATGTCCTTTAGGGAAGAAAATCTGCTGTCCTTACCTGGCCTGGACTAAATGTGACTTCAGAGCCACAGACTCTCAACAGCCCTTGGGCAACTTTGGATGTGTAATAAATGCTGACCAGCCAGCGATGCCCATATCCCAGGATTGAAGCAAAAAAAAAGATATGAACAAGAGTCATCCTAGATTTCGTTTTTTTTCCCCATGATCTGCCTGGCAGAGATGTGATTTTCCCAGGCTAAGAATTAATCCTGTAAAAACAAATTATGAAGATTAAATGTCTCTCCTTTTAGCTGCATTAATCTCAATCCTGCATTTCATATGATAATGTTTATTATGGCAATAACGTACATTTTGGCAAGTAGTATTTTTGAACAATTGCCACATGTTTGTTTTGAAAAATGATTTGATTGCAATGTTGGGATATAAAACGTATGTTCCATTTGTGCTGTCAAATGTGATTCTGTTATCTGTGCTTGGGGCAATGTATCTTCGTGAAATTTGAATACAAGGCACATAGTTGAGATTTTATATGTGATTCCATTTTACTTCATTTTGATTTGATTTATTATTGTCACATGTATACGTATACAGAGAAAAGTATTGTTTCTTGCATGAAGGGAACAGGGGAGTGCTGGGGTTGGGGGAAAGATGATAGGCAGAGGGATAATTGGCAGTGCGAGAGCTGGGGCCCAACATGGAAGGGATGCACACATGCATAGCAGAGTTGGGGAGGATCAAGTGTTGGTATGGCGTGAGCAGGAGGGAGTACCCAGACAACCAAGACTAGAGAAAGGGGGGGGCAAATGTAGTACAAGAGGGTTAAACAGATATTCATGGGGGATAGGGGGAAAGCAGTAGGGGGCAAGCAATGATGTACTGAAGGAGAGGGTGCAGGTGAATGCAGTGACAGGCCTTCATCATTTTCATTTTCAGCATCCTCCTCTGTTGTGGCTGGGGCTGATGGTCTTGCTGGGCCTCTGTCCAGGCCTGCTGGTGTCTGTAAGAGAGCAAAGAGCAATCAGAATACAGCATTGCATAGAAACATAGAATCCCTACAGTGCAAAAAAAGGCCCATCGGGCCTGTAGCAACAATCCCTTAACCTTGTAACTCCACACATTTATTCTGCTAATCCCCGGAGAATAAGGGGCAATTTAGCATAGACAATCAACCTAACCCGCACATCTTTAGACTGTGGGAGGAAACCGGGGCACCCAGAGGAAACCCATTCGGACACAGGGAGAATGTGCAAACTCCACACAGACAGTGACCCAAGGCCAGAATTGAATTCGGGTGCTGGCGCTGTGAGGAAGCAGTGTGAACCACTGTGCCCTGAATTTCAGGATGTAATTAAATCATGGACAGCTCATCCATCCTGGCTTGCTGGGAGAGGCCAATCTCTCGTTTGTCACAGGAGTGATCCCTGTTCTCCCCTACCAACTCAGTGGCATCTTCCTCGAACCCAGTTGGTGCCAGGATATCATCTGTGCCCCTCTGGTCAGGATCTCCCCCTCCCATTGTGTATGAGTTTGGCTTGCATGAAACAAGTGGGTGGAATATGATGGCACAGGATGGAGCAAAGTTGGGTAGCATGGACAAGCCCTCGCCAGTAAGTTTTGAACTTACTGTTAGCACATGATGATTGATGAGATGCTGGTGATATTAAAATATCCATTTGAAATTCGTTGCTGAAGTCTCCCCAATTAATGTTGGGAGAGATCCGAGAAGAGTGCAACCCTTTGAGTGTTTGATGCCATTATGAGAGTGTGAGTTTAGAGTGGGCTGAAGATTGACTTACCCTGACGGAGCTGATAAAATCATTCATCCACTTCCTGCAGTGCAGGCTTTTTCACTGGTGGCTGCCTGATGCGCAGACCTCCGTTGCAACTACCTTCCAGGCCAGCGAGGTGACGTTGGTGGACCTACTGGGATCATTCCTTGGGAAAAGGACATCGCAATGTTGGTGGACATCTCAGAAACAGAGCCTCAAAAGAGTGCCCTTCTTTAAGTTGTGTCATGGAACCTTTTATTCCCACTTAAAACAGATGGAACCTCAGTTGATCTAAAAGACGTAGGCCAGAATTTTCACCCGTGAGGTCGGAGAGATGGATCCATTAAGTCTGACAGTGCATATTCCTCTGATGTTTCAGCTAAGATTAAGTGCTAACATTTGTAGAATGAGGTTTGAACCCACAATTGTCTGACTCAGATATGAAATGGAAGCAAGCTGGGTATCCTCGGACATGGCCGTAAGTTTCATTCCTACCTGTATAAATGGGATTCTAACTTATTCTAATAGATGAGCATTTTGCAACTCAGTTTGTCTGCTCTGACTTTACACAATGACATTTCTCTATTCTCTGATATGTTTGGCATTCTGTAATGCAGAGAGAAGATTAGAGAGAAGAATAACTGACAACTCTTGTGATTCAGAATGAGCATCACCTACAACAGAATTGTCTTATATTTTATAGTTTATAATACAAATTGACACCCAATTCTCTTCCTTTATTTCCAAGGGTATTTGTGTCCTTGATGTTTAGAGAAAACCAAGTGTGGATGAGACAAAATTTTCTTCAATTCAATACTGGCATAACCATTTTGTTTTAAGTCTTACCAAAAGTTTAATGCTTCTAGATCTAATCCAATTCCCTCCACTCGTGCAGCTCAATTCAGAGACAAAATGCTATTAGACATATACAGTCCCAAGCTGAACATGACTGGAATTTTACCGGCACGCCCACCCCAATTGCGGGGGCAGGCGCAGCTCGGAGAACGGCATTCTCCGTCGGTCTCAGGCAGGATCGTCTGACCCTCAGGCGGACATGCCGGTAAAATTCTGCCCTGATTAGTGTCTTGTCATGACTGTTTTCTTCTGCCAAGACACTGCACATTTATATTTTTCCATCTCAACATTACTATTAATAATCCTGCCTTTATTACGTTGAGAATAGATTTCACACTCTACAGCTCACTCTTCCTTCTCCACAATCTTTAATTTGTAAGTCCATCGTTCTAGAATTCTCCTCCATATTTTCAGGACTCATGATTATTCCAGGCTCGGTCTCCTCCAAATCAACTTCAAAAAAATAACTAACTGCCAATTACATTGCCTCCTTATTTTCTCAGTCAGAATTCTCTACATAGATCCTACGTTTCTCTGTCACTGGATCAGTGCTTCATTCTACAGCATTCCATCCATTGCATCCTCACGTTCTACACATTTCCCCAAACAAAGAACAAAGAACAACACAGCACGGGAAACAGGCCCTTCAGCCCAATGAGCCTGCGCCATCATTTTAACATTGTGAGTTCCCTCTTCCACCCGTGACCCTTGTCTACGCTTATGGCACTCCACACTGGAAACCAGACTGAGGGGAGAATAATTCAGGGACAACTTGTTACACCAATCAGCCTAAGAGCACATCTTTGGGGTGTGGGAGGAAACCGGAGCACCCGGAGAAAATCCACGCAAGCACGGCGAGAATGCGCAAACTCCCACAGACACCGGCCCAAATTCATGTACCTGCACAGCAAACAGTGATAGTCACTGAGCTGTCGTGTTGCCCCTCTGCTTATTTCCTCTCCATCATTAGAAGTCTATTTAAAACCTCCCACTTTGACTACTTTATTTTTTCCCCTTTTCCCAGTTAGGGTTGCTGCTTCTAGTGCATTGGATATTTTTCTTTCCCCAAGAGAAGCTACATGTGAAAAATGGTGCTAACAATTAGCTGCGGTCGTTTGAGAAATGCAGCATTAAATGTTAAAAGGATTCAAGAAATTGTTCCTTTTACTGATAATTTCAAGCATGCAAGTGAGATTCACAAAGTTTAGTCAGTTATTTGTGGTTGTCAAGGGATTTATATTTTATATATTTTATTCAGTATTCAAATGTTGGTATAGCATTAAAAAATAAACATCTGGGCAATTTAACAAGGTTGTATGAATTCCAACTGAACAATACAAGCTTAAATAAACTTTGGCACCGGACTCTTCATTGAAGCAAGCTGATCAGTCAGTGTTAGATTTCATCCTACAACCATGTGTGAAATGATTAGTTTCAATGCCCACTGGATGTGTAAAGAAACTCTAATTCAATCAAAGAAGTCTGCCAATTGTCAGGAGATCGTGAGGACATGAAAAAATAAGAAAATCTAATAATTGGTCAGTGTTTTGATGGGTTCTGTGTTTTTTTTTAAACTGTGTAGTAGAAAAGGAAATTTGACTAGGTTTGTGGGGCTCATGCTTTAGATATGTTGATAAGCCTAGCAATACTGTAAATAGATTTTGCCTG
Organism: Carcharhinus amblyrhynchos; assembly: GCF_965287045.1. Classification (NCBI taxonomy): domain Eukaryota; kingdom Metazoa; phylum Chordata; class Chondrichthyes; order Carcharhiniformes; family Carcharhinidae; genus Carcharhinus; species Carcharhinus amblyrhynchos. Next base: position 42,709,830 of record NC_137327.1, on the reverse strand, counting down.
AAGCAAGTTGGTAATGACAGACAGTCGAAAGAAGGAATCATAGAATCACTACAGTGCAGAAGGAGGCCATTTGGCCCATCAAGCCCCACCCAGGCCGTATCCCCATCACCCCACATATCTACCCTGCTAATCCCCTGATACTAGGGCCAATCAACCTAACTGTCACATCTTCGGACTGTGGAAACAAACAGGATCACCCAGAGGAAACCCACACAGACACAGGGAGAATGTGCAAACACTAGACAGTGACCCGAGGCTGGAATTGAACCCAGGTCCCTGGTGCTGTGAGGCAGCAGTGCGAACCACTCTGCCACACTGAGATGAGGTGTGAACTTCACAATTATGGCTAATAGATGGACTTACAAAATGAGTGGCTTCTGAGGAGGTTAGATCAGATATGGGAAGACTAAAAGGGAAAATCAGGATTAATTTTAACCTTTGCGAGGGATTACTTTGCCAGTGCTCTGACAAAGGATCACCCAGACTCGAAATACTGGCTCTCTCCTCTCCCAACAAATGCTGTCAGATCTGCTGAGATTTTCCAGCATTTTCTCTTTTATTTTTCAGATTCTAGCATCCACAGTATTTTGCTTTTATATTTGCAAGGGAGTTGTTTTGAGAACCAAGCCCACAGCAGGATGAGCTGTATGAACTCCCAGTAAACTATGTTTGTAAAAAAAACCTTGTTCAAAAGACCAGATGTTTTGCCTGATGTCAGAAGCAACCCCTAGGGATACCCTGGTATGGTTACTTAGTGAATTTTGCCATTAGTTTTTAAAAAGATTTAGGATGCTGTTTGGGGAGGATTAGTTCTGATCTTAGGGAGCTGGGTACTTTAAAGATACTGGGGGTGATCTTACCATTGTGCTTGGCCGGCTGATGGGCAGGATGAGCTGCTAAGATCGCAAGAGAGCCGAGAAATCAAGTTTGTGCCTGACCTCACCTCGTGATCTTACTGGCACTGGATATCCGGCAAGGTCAGCCTCACGCCCTTCTCTGGTGCGAGGCTGAGTAATTTATTAAACTGAAATAGTAATCTTACTTTACAGTGATTTAATGAGCTTGGGACAGAATTGCCTGTGCCTCACCGGGAGAGGCTCTCTCTGGCAAGGATCACAACTGGTTCCCCAGCAATGGAGACCAGTCGTAATGGCCTCAGTGGCAGAACCAGAGGCCACTAAGGCTCCAGGGCAGTTTGAGGACAGGGGAAGGTGTCCCTTTGACAGTTCCAGCCTGGCGCTGCCCACAGGGCATGCTGACACTGCCCACTGAATACCAAGAGGATGGAGTCAGAGAGGGTGGGACCAGGCTGGGGTGAGGGGGGGTGTGGAGCCAGTCCGTGGTTGGGAGGGCGGCGTGGGAGACCCACTGCCACTCTTCATCAAGGATCAGTGAGTGGAGGGAAGGGGACAATCAGGCTTGGCCACTGGGGCGAGGGGGGGTTGGTCAGCAATTGCAGATTGGGAGGGAGGGAGGTGGGAGTTGATCTGGGACGGGAGACAGGCGTCGTGGGGTTAAAGCAGTTTGGGTGAGTGCAGGGATCACGATAGGCTGCAGGCCCCCGTGGTAGCTGGGAAGGGTGCTATTTGAGAGGATGGTTGCCAGCAACTGAGGCTGAATGGCATGTTTCTGCTGCTGGAGACCTGCACATGCACAATGGTGCCCTCTGCTGCTCTCAGCCAGTATTCTGATGATTTAAGCTCTGCCTTCTTCCCAATAGGTGAGAAACCATTTGAGGCTCTTTTCTTCTTAAGCACATAGTAGAGCAGATTTGAACTTGCCCAAAAAAATGGATTGTAAACTCCTCCGTCTTCACGCCCATCCTGGACTTAGAATTAGTCCTCACCGTGTATAGATATTGATTTAGTCAAGTGTCTTTCCAGTTGACTTTCTTGTTGTGAATTTGATTGTTTAATGAACCTTTACTTTATTTAAAATGCTTAGAACATCCTTCTCTGGGTTTCACATCTTACATTATACCAAATTTAAAAATGCAGTTGAGAGCAGCTGTTTCAAGTTTTCGTCCTGGGATTTGGAATGTCCTGGCATTTAACAGCAGCTATGGTCTTAACATTCATTTCTGAAGGACTTTGCACCATCTAAGGATAGATAATTTGTATAAGCACATTTGCTCCATTTGAATCCCTAAATAATGAACACAATAACCTGAGCAGGTGTTCTAATCCCAGATCTAATACATTATACATGCAGCTTTGTTAGATCCACCTATTGTATCACGTATCAGATGCATATGGTCCTATGGATATTGAACTGATCAGCATTTCACCAGATTTAAGTATCCATCAAATTTATTTTTGAGTAGATTCATATCAATTTAAATCCAGTGTTCAGGTATGTTACATATGCTTTAGAAGTTTAATTAGAAAGTAAAAAGATCTGATAATAGTTGGAGCAAACGTATGCTCGTCATGACAGAAGGCTACATGAAGCATGAAAATCTCTCAATTGTCAATATATCAAAAGCTAGTAAGGCATTTAGGGGACATTTGGCAATATATTAGGAGCCAACAAGTCAGTGCAATGGTGCACTAACGATAAGTTCGTGTTGAGCCTCAAGCAGCCCTAAGGTGGCTCTCTGCTGATGTGGAAGAGATGGGTGTGTTTGCACTGGGAAATTGTCTGCTTGTTATACCTGCAATCAGAAAGGTGAATGTTAACCTTTACTGCAAGGGGACTGGAGTACAGAAATAAAGATGTCTTACTACAATTGTAGATTTTTGCTGTGATCACCTATCTGGAATACTATGTGCAGTTTTAATCTGCATACTTAGGGAATATACTTGCATTTCAGGCAACATAGGGAAGGTTCACTAAATTGGTCCTTGGCATGAGAGAGTTCCCTAAGATGAGAGCCAGATAGATGGCCAATCTTCTCTAGAGTTTGAAAGAATGATTATCTTACTGAAACATGCAAGATTTTACTGGGGCTTCCTCGCATAGATGCTGGTTGTTTTCACTAATTAGGAAATCTCAATCATGGGGACAGTATCAGGATAAGGACCGATCACATAATACTGAGATGAGGAGGAATTACTGCACAACTTTTGTGAATCTCTGCAATTCTCTACTCCAGCAGGCTTTGAATGCTCCATTCTTGAATATATTTAAGACCAAGGTAGACACTTTTGGTCTGTTGGGGTATCAAAACCATAGTGTTGAGGCCAAAGATTAGCTGCAATTGTACTAAATTGCAGACCATGCTCAGCTGGCCATATTGGTATATGCCAGCTCCTTTTTTTTGTGTTCTTTTGTGTCATAAATTTAACCCCCGGTAAATTGTACTTTCAATGGCTGGAAGTATGGTGACAGTTATGGTTTTATTTAAGCATAAGTGGGAGTTAATACATTACAATATTTGATTTATTGTCACATGCTGGGATACAGTGAAAAGTATTGCATCTTGCATGCTGTACAGGCAAAACGTATCTTTCCTAAATTACATAGCGTTGCAGTTACAGGTAGGGTGAAGAGAAAGATCAGCTTAACATATGATAGGACTATTCAAAACAGCAGAGAAAAAGCTAGTCTTTTGGTCCATGGTTTTAGACCTTTATCTTTTCCCAATGGAAGACGAGGTCTGAGGTTCATGGGGTCCTTGATTATGCTGGGTATTTTCCCGAGGCAGCAGAAAGTATAGACGGAGTCAATGGAAGACTGGTTTGCACAATGGACTGGATTATGTTCACAACCTTTTGTAGTTTCTTGGGGCCTTGATCACAGCAGGAGACATATCAAACTGTGATACGTCCAGATAGAATGAGCAGCAGTTTATAAAGAATTGAGGATTATCTGAAATTGTCCCTTGGATAGAATATATGATCCATTCGCTGTACCCTCCACACACATGCATTCACATCTCTCTGGTGTACTACCTGAAGAACTGTAGATTAATCCATGGCATCATATGCACAGGAAGTTCTGTTACAAAAATGAATACAGCAAACACTAGAAATCTAGAGCAACAAACAAAATGCTGGAAATATTCAGTTCAAGCTACTTAGTGGATATAAATAGAACTAATGTTTAAGATGGATGACCTTTGTTATCAATACAGCAAATACTGTGCTTAAGCACATATCTTAGGCATTGCTCATCTACTTTTCAGCTTTAGCACAAGCTTTTCCTGTGCTTTTTCTTTTCCATCAGCAATGATGCAATTCAGGACCTTGAGGGTAAGATCTTGAACTACAAACAAAATCTAGATTTTAAGATTTTTTCCTCAAGTTTAACTGATGAAAATGAAGACTAAGAAAACAAATGTATAAGCAAGCAACCTTAAATTCAAACTGCAATCTAGCAAAGTTTGATGTTTTTAAAAAATAGCAGAATGGAAAAAAAGGGGATTTATGTTTGATTATATTTCAGCAACTTACAAAGTTTGGTGCTTTCCAAAGTGACAGGAGCTAAGTCTGTAGATAGCTTTGCATTTCATCCCGTACCACTTCCCTCTTCTAATAGTGGTTTGTTTGCATTTAAGAAGTACACTGTGAAGTGCCTCATCTCAAGTGTCAAGTTATGAATTTTGCAGAACAATTCTTGCAAAACACTAAGGGTCATTTAACTTTGCAATGCCTAATTATTCTTCAATTTAAATCTTTTTGCAATCTTCATTTGCAGCTATTTCTCACTTTCAAGGATTGCCTTATGGTACAGGTTTGTGAAGTGAACACCTTACAGATATATCTAGCAGCTGGGGATGGGGTGGCAATGAGATGGAAAGGAAAGAGTCGCTCTATCTGACAGCAAACACAGACTGAAAGTCATTCCCGTATTTTTTTATTTTGGAAGTGAAGAGGCCAACTGAAAAAAAAATCACTCATCGTCTTTACCTGCAAAAAAGAGACACAAAAATGATTATTTTAATGATATTCTATGAATATCAGAACAACAATCCAACACTGTCCTCACAGCCTCCCCCCCGCCCCCGCTGGTGAAACATCAGACTGAAAGACCACCCAGGCTGGTTATCATTTTTCCATGATTAGGAAAAGGGAACTCGAAATTATACTTTTTAAAAAATTTCCTTTCCAGATAATGACGATTTCCTATCATTTGCTCTTAGAAACTGACATTGACCACAGCATTCCCAATTCTCTCTCCATGTCACAGCTGAAACATGAGGCGGGATCTTACCAGAAATTGGCAAAGTCTCAGGATCTGACTGAAAACCAGAATGTTGGCAGGCATTCTCGCCAGATCTTATAGCACTTTACCAAAAGAAAAAGCAGCAGGGGTGTGTTCCACACCGTCATTTTGAGGGCCGGGGGTGGGGGTGCTAACCACTCCGGCAAAGGGCTGCTCTAAGATTGGGGTGCCGTTTTTAAAGGGTGCCCCTATCTAAAGGAAAAAAAACATTTCCCACCCCAAAAGTCTCAAGGGCTCACCCCTCCCCCCCAACAACATGATCAACACCAGCAGCTTTTCTCACCACCATCTACCCTGCAATCAATGCAGGCACCTATCTCCCCCCAGCCACCCCTCCGTGATCAACACTGGCATATCTCCCCTTCCCCACCATGCAATCACTACTGGCATCAGCCTCTCTACCCCACCAGCAGTCATCGTGAGCACCTCCCTCTCTCTTCCCCGTGACAGAGAGCAGTGCCTGGACACTCCCTGACTATGTCCTTCTGGGGGGCTAGATTATGCCGCTTTATGCTCCTGGGGGATCACCGTGACAAGTTCACATCTGGGTGAATCTAATATAAAGCTCACTGATGAAATCCGGCTTGCGGGGGGAATAAATGGTGGGGGGCTGATAATTATATTTGAATTTATTAAAAGATTTGAATGTGGTCCTTTGTTGGCACCGTGCCATCTGTGAGATGCACAGAGAATCGCAGAATGCAATCTCTGTGAAGAGAATCATGTTTCCTGATTCTGTCTGAATTTTCAGCCTGCGTCGCTCCATCTGACAGCAAACACGGACTGAAAGTCATTCCCTTGTTTTTATTTTGGAAGGTAAGAGGCCAATGAGAAAAATCACTCATGCTGTTTACCTGCAAAAAAGAGACACAAAATGATTATTTTAATGATATTCTATGAATATCAGAACAGTTGCCTCTGTTCGCAGCAGCTTTTGTCACAATGAAAATCCTTCCAACACTGTCCTCACAGCTCCCCCTGCTGGTGAAACATCAGACTGAAAGACCACCCAGGATAGTTATCACTTTTCCATGATTAGGAAAAGGGAACTCGAAATTTTACTTTAAAAAAATTTACAAGTATATCTGCTAGGTTTACACCACATCTGCCCAGCTCTGCTAACGCAGGGCCATTTCTTACCTGATCCATATTTCAAACACTCCTGCAGTGTTAGATTAGCAGTGATGTTGCAGTGTAGGATTTGGAGTTACAACAGTGTAAATGACCAAATGAAAGGAGAAAATGGGATGTGATTAATTCCTTTCTTTGAATTAGGTTGCACACAATTGCTTTATCCAAGATCATAAACCTATTGCATGGCTTGTAGGTTTGAACATTATGTGATACCAGAACACATGACCAATGTCACTTGGACAGCAAGCAACAGTCTTGACATGGAGACAAAGTCAAGTTTGAAAAACCTTGTACAGTGCTTTGAGAAAAATAACATTTTATTTTACTTTTAATATGGTAAAGGAAAAGCTCCAAACTAGTAGAATAATTTAACAGCTGACAATAGTTCTGCAAAAATGTTCAATCAAACACATAGCAGCGCCTTTTCTTGTGCAATTGCAGGCTTATCCTGGTTGGAACACCAATTTTGGAGACTGCATATGAGGCTGCAGTACATTTATTAAAAAAACGTGGTCCTAATTATTTTCAGTAATATTACAAGAAAAGCCATATGGTGCTTATTATTCTGGACAACATGGAAAAAAAAACTAAAATCAGTTTTTTTTCATGCCAATTACACAATCAAGCTTTGCAAGATACAGCGAGACAGTTTGGATCCCACTATTTTCATAATTAGTGTCTACTGTGAAAAGCACTGTTAGAAGCTATCCAAACAGTCAAACTTGCCAAAGTATCTTAAAATCCACATTCTACAAAGCAAGGGATGTAGTTTTGGAGACAGCACTCCAATTTGAGTCTCTGCCAGAGTCCATACATACAATAGTATAAAGCTGCATTACAATAAAGCTGCCATGGCAGCTCATTTCAATAAATGTATTCTTAACTGACCATAAAAAGCAGTGTAAAGCTCAGTACTGACTCTCTAGACGTGGATTCCAAGCCCAAAGTCCAAGCTTATTTTCAGCACAGGTAGAGAATAGTGTACCTTTGACACAATTTTTCTTCTGCTCATTTGTACAAATGTCACATCTGATCAGTTTGCTTATACTGTCGATGCGTATGCTAGCCATTGAAAGGTTATTGCATTTAATTGGAACAGCATTTAATGCCTCAAGCAGCACTGTGCTTGGAAGATGAACCATGGGAATCTTTGTCTGAAAGATTGACCAACAAAAGGAGTGCTTATTAGAACACAAGTGTTTGGAATATCTTCTGTGGTCAGGTTTCCACCACATACGTCTTCAGAAAGTAGTCATGTTCAAGAATAAATAGTGATGACTTCACAACCACCACCTCGTACCAGCAATACCCTCTCCAAACCTTCTGTAAGTACCTCCAGAAATTCCATATCTTTAAACAATATGTCAAGGATACTTGATAACACAGTTCACTGGAAAACATTTTCTAATATATCAATGCCTTGTGGCACTGTGCTTTTAGGTGTACATAATTTGGCACTTTTCGATTTCTAGACAACTATACGAAGCAACTAGGAAGGAATATTAGTATTCACGATCCAATGATGGCTAGCCATCTAACTATGGGGGTAACTTGCCTGTCTTGTGCACTCAGGAGATCACTCCAGGAATTTTTCATGACAGTGTTCGAAGCTCAACTATTATCAGCTGCTTCATTAATGACCTTCCCTTCATTGTTGTGTCAAACATGTTTGTTGGTGATTATACAGTGCTTAGTTCCATTTGCAACTCCTCAAATAATGAAGCAGTCAGCACTCACACGCAGAAGATGTGGGCAAAGTTCAGGCTTGGACTGATAAGTTGCAAGTGCCAACAAAGTACATCTCTACCAACAGGGTCTAAAAACTTTGCTCCGCACTCAACAGCATCATCAGCACTGTATCCCTCATCATTATGTGGAGATGCCGGTGTTGGACTGGGGTAAACACAGTAAGAAGTCTCACAACACCAGGTTGAAGTTCAACAGGTTTATTTGGTAGCAAAAGCCACTAGCTTTCTAAGCGCTGCTCCTTCGTCAGGTGACTGGGATTTCAGTTGACAAACAGGGCATACGCAGACACAAACTCAATTTACAAAATAATGGTTGGAATGCCAGCCTTTACAGGTATTCAAGTCTTAAAGGTACTGACAATGTGAGTGGACAGAGGGTTAAGCACAGGTTAAACAGATGTGTATTGTCTCTAGCCAGGGCAGTTAGTGAGATTTTGCAAGCCCAGGCAAGTCATGGGGGTTACAGATAGTGTGACATGAACCCAAGGTCCTGGTTGAGGCCATCCTCATGTGCGGAACGTGGCTATCAGTCTCTGCTCAGCGACTCTGCCTTTCTGTGTGTCGTGAAGGCTGCCTTGGAGAATGCTTACCCGAAGCTCAGAGGCCGAATGCCCGTGACCGCTGAAGTGTTCCCCAACAGGAAGAGAACAGTCTTGCCTGGTGATAGTCGAGCAGTGCTCATTCATCCGCTGTTGTAGTGTCTGCATGGTCTCCCCAGCATACCATGCCTCGGGACATCCTTTCCTGCAGCGTATCAAGTAGACAACGTTGGCCAAGTTGCAAGTGAATGTACTGTGGTACCTGGTGGATGATGTTCTCACGTGAGATGATGGCATGTGTCGATGATCCGGCATGTCTTGCAGAGGTTGCTGTGGCAGGGTTGTGCATTGTTGTGGTCACTGTTCTCCTGAAGGCTGGGTAGTTTGCTGCAGACAATGGTCTGTTTGAGGTTGTGTAGTTGTTTGAAGGCAAGAAGTGGGGGTGTGGGGATAGCCTTGGCTAACCCCCATGACTTGCCTGGGCTTGCAAAATCTCACTGAGTATCCTGGCTAGAGACAATACACATCTCTTTAACCTGTGCTTAACCCTTTGTTCACTCACATTGTCTGTACCTTTAAGACTTGATTACCTGTAAAGACTCACATTCCAACCATTATTTTGTAAATTGAGTTTGTGTCTTTATATGCCCTGTTTGTGAACTGAAATCCCACTCACCTGACGAAGGACTAGCACTCCGAAAGATAGTGGCTTTTGCCACCAAATAAACCTGTTGGACTTTAACCTCGTGTTGTGAGATTTCTTACTGTGTTTTCCCTCATTATTGACAATAAAGGGGAATGGGGGTTTCATCATTGACCATAAATTTTAACAGGAACTGGCATATAAATACAATGGTTACAAGAGCAGATCAGAAGCTGTGCATTCTGTGGTTACTAACTCACCTAACTCCCCAAAAACTTTCTTTCTCCGATAAAGCACAAGACAGGCATGTGATGGAATACTCTCCACTTGCCTGGATGAGTGCTCATCCCAAACCCCAAATCTCCACAATAAAAACAGAAAATCTCAGCAAGTCTGATAGCATCTTTGGAGAGAGAATAGACCTGAAGTTTTGTGTCCTAGTCTCCACAGACTGGACTGACAATGGCTATTTGGACTATGACATCTACTTTCCCTCTCTATGACACTCAGCAAATATATTGTTATTTCTTCAATGTCATGGAGTCAAAATCCTGGACCTCTGTAAGTAATAGCACTGATGACAAGTGTTGAGAAGGTGGTTCACCACCACCTTTTGAAGGGGGATTAAGGATGGGCAATAAATACTATTCTTGCAGTGAGGTCCACATTACACCAGTGGGAGGGGAAGAGAGTTTGGTGGAAATAGGAAATTGTAGGCTTCAAGGACATTATAGAAAGATGAAGTGGAAAGGATACGAACAGATTTAAGTAAAGTGTATTTTAAATTCAAATGCTGAGGAACTAAAAGCCATTAGAGGTCAGTTAGCCAAGGGGCAATAGCCTAGTATGACTTGCAGCAGGGTAGATCACTGGCAGGATATTCTTGGATGAACTTAATTTACAAAATATGAAGGATGGGAGGCCGGCAAAGCAAACACTGGAATGATACAGTTTATAGATTGCATAGTTGAGTTTACATGAGGGTTTCAGGTGTAGGTGAGGAGGGATAGTAATGGAGGTGGGTGATGTCAGAGCTGGCAGAAGAGGCCATCTTTGTAAGGTGAGATTATAGTCTTTTTCAGCTCAGAGAGTCAAACTGTATGTGGAGATTGCAGACAGGTTCAGCATAGCGGCGGAAGCCAAAGATGATGGCTTTGATCTTTCCCATGTTTAACTTAAGCAAATTGGGTCTAACTTAAGACTGAATTATTATGCAATTTTTGACATCACTTAGACAATGGCCAGGTTGACAGAGGTAGGGCTGATCACTGTCAGTGTCCATGTAGATGCTGAACAGGTGTGAATATGGTGTCAGATGAAGAAATGTAAGCACAAAGGACTGATCCTTAATGGACCCTACTGTAAAGGACCAGGTATTGTGTGTTGGGAGTGTGGTGGTGGAGGAAGAGAGAGAAGTTGGTTCTGGAAACGCTCTGGACACTGTTAGATAGTTAAGACTGGAATCAAGCAAGGGCTCCCACTGACCTGGACAGTGGGAGAATGATATTGGAGCATACTGAATTAGTTGACTAGAGAGAAATTGGGGATAGTATCAGTCACAGTCAATGATCATTTAATTTAAGGTTATTCAGCTCTGTCATAGGGGTGGAAACCTGATTGGAGAGATTCAAACAGTGTTGCAAGGAAGATGTGGATTGAAAAACTAAACATTTGAAAAATAATTGCAGGAATATGGGAAAGCATCAGAAGAATTGGATAGCACAAAGTTGGATCGGGAGTTGGATCAAGTCATCACTCCCAAATTAAAGTACAATTTTCACGATCTGCATCTAAATCTACTTTAAATCCATGGCCAGTAGTATAAATGTATGAAAATATGGTTGTGTGATTGGTGAAAATTTCAAACTAGTAGCAGCAGATGATGCCTTACTGAAGTTGATCTAAATAAAGGTTATTGAATAGAGCACAAGCAATTTCACATTGAATTTCTTGAATTGAGAAAAGTGAATAAATATGGACACTGAATGCTAGTAATTTGGGAAACAAGAACAACATTCCCTGGCATCATCAGCCCTGATAAGAACATTCCTGACGAGTTTGGCACACTTTACCAGTTCGTCTTCCATGCAAGTATGGAGCCAAAAGTTAAGTACCTCTCGGCTATTTCCAAGTCCTGAATTTAAAATTGTGGACTTAGCTTTGTGAGGAGAGGAGGCGAGAAAAGGTCAACTCAACCTAGAAAAACACGCCAGCATAAATTATTAGAAAATTTTCTGATGAAAAAATACTGAATTGTACTGATGTTAAAAGTTACAGATCTGGCATAAGCTTTGATTGCCAAAATAAGTTGTTGCTACATTCTAACTGGAACTTTGCCATTCTTTCTCTGGCTAAATATTCTAGCAGGCTATTTGAAGAAAAAATGTTTGATAAAGGATACAGTTTTCGTCTCCATCCTGGTTTTTTGGTGGTCCAGGCATGTTTAGCAAAACCAGTTTGGCATCATGGGACCTATTTACAATGACTTCGTTCAGCTTCACTGCTGTATGCATTCTCCTAACGTTGGACTGGTCTCTGAAAAAGGTAATCAACACATTAATTGGTTTAGACACAATATCAAGTTAAGGCTAAGTTAAGAAATTATTTCAGATAAAAGCAACAATAGCTCTGAAGACTGAAGTGAAAGCTTAACTTCTGACAGTTACCACATCTTGTATTTATTTATATAGTGTAGTAAAATGTCCCAAGGCATTTCATGGGAGCGTCATAAAACAAAGCACAACACAAGGCCACATAAGGAGTTATTAGGTCAGATAAGAACATAAGAAATAGAAGCAGGAGTAGGCCATCTAGCCCTTCGAGCCTGCCCCCGCCATTCAATAAGATCATGGCTGATCTGAAGTGAATCAGTTCCACTTTCCCGCTTTTTCCCCATAACCCTTAATTCCCTTGTCTATCAAAAACCTATCTACCCATGACTTAAATATATTCAGTGAGGTAGCCTCCACCACTTCAACGGGCAGAGAATTCCAGAGATTCACCACCCTTTGAGTGAAGAAGTTCGTCCTCAACTCCGTTCTAAACTGCGCCCCCCCCTTATTTTGAAGCTGTGCCCTCTAGTTCTGCTATACTTTCTAAGCGGAATCTCTCTACCTCTACCCAGCCCCTTCATTATCTTGTAAGTCTCTATAAGATCCCCCCTCAGCCTTCTAAACTCTAACGAGTACAGACCCAGTCTATTCACTCTCTCTTCGTAAGCTAACCCCCTCATCTCCAGTATCAGCCTGGTGAACCTTCTCTGTACTCCCTCTAAGGCTAATATATCCTTTTGCAAATATGGGGACCAAAACTGCACACAGTACTCCAGTATGGCCTCACCAGTGCCTTGTACAGTTGCAGCAAGACCTCCCTGCTTTTATATTCTATCCCCCTCGCTACAAAGGCCAACATTCCTTTCGCCTTCTTGATCACCTGCTGCACCTGCAGACTGGGTTGTGAAAGATTCCTGTGAATCTCCTCTGTACTCTCTCCAATGCTTTCACATTCTTCAAGTGTAGCACCCAGAACTGGATGTAGTATTCAGAAAGAGGCCTAATTAATGTCTTATTATAAGATTCAAAGTGACCTCCCTATTCAATGTCCTTATTAATAAAGCATAAGATACTGTATTCTTTAACTATTCTCTATATATGTCCTGCCATCTTCAATGACTCATGTACATATACACTGAGGTCCATCTGTTTCTGTACCTCCTGTAGAGCTTCTCCCTTTGTTTTATACTATATCGCCATATTCTTCCTGCTAAAATGAATTGCCTTACAGTTTTCTGCATTGAACTTCAGTCCATGTCCTTTTGAAGTTCAATACTATCCTCATCACAGGTGACAGATTGTAATCTGTGTACCATCTTCTTGCCCTGAACACTGCAATCTAGGTTATTAGGATACATCAGGAAGAGCATGAGTCCCATCACTGACCACTGGGGAACTCCACTACATTAGGCTCATTAATAAGACAACTGACATCATCACTGAGCCTACTGCAATTCAGTGGTGGCTCAGCAATTAAATATGAACCTAATGGCTCCCTGAACCTTCCAAAGGTTGCCCAGCCAACCAGGTCTGATTAGCTGGTAGCCTCCTGTGGGGGCTCCCTCTTTATCAGCCATTGTCCAATTGAGAGACCTAACATCTGGAGGTATGTGGGTGCTGAAAGCCAACCATTGGGCAGCCGCCTTTTCCCCTCACATGTGGCCTCTTCCTGTGACCTCACTCACTTTTGGCCTAGAATCCTTCTTCATCTTTGGCCTCTGGTGGGTTCATTACCAGCAGCTGCCACCTTTTCTGATGGCAAAGAGGCGCTGCCAGTTTCTTATTGGCCAACAGTACTTGATGAGCAAGACATCAGCTACTTGCATGTTGGATCCTGAGGAAGGTCTTATTAATACCATTGGGCCCCTCCTCGCAATCAAATTGATGGGGGTTCCCCACTGGTTCTCCTCCGTTGGGTTGATTAACTATGTCCAGCTTAAAGCCTTGTAATCCATTACAAGTATATATTTATGTTATTGCTGTCAAGTTTCTTTGTGAAGCTCAATTAATCTTAGTAATCAAGAATGATCTTTTCAATTGGCCTTCAGGATTTACAAATCATATCCAAATGATAATGTGTGAAGTATTGTAGGTCTTATTATTATTTCAGAATCAGAAGTGTGAGGATGGATGTTATTTTTGTTAATATTTTTGGGGAATATTATGTTATTCTGTAATGAAGATTAAGTGTGTGAATGTGTATTAATGATTTAACCAAGCTGGGGAAAAATTAATGAGGATAACTTATCTAGGAGATTTGAGAGATAAAAGAATTAAAAGTGCTAAATACATACATTTACAATAGGAGACCATAGTAAAGTGGATTTATACATAAATAGGATGGGTTTAGAAATTTTTATTAGGAGATAGACAGGGACTTGACTTTTCAGCTGTTAAATTTTGAAGGGAAGTAAGGGACTTTCATAAGTTTCATAAATAAATAAAGGTTAATAAATTTTATTTGATCTTAAAGGGGACGTAATTGGAAAACAAGAAAGTTCTTTACATTTTGGAAAAGTTGAATTCAAAAAGGTATTGAGGACAATATAATCAGAAGGAAAAGAGGTGTCAACTGTGTGGGGAAGATGAACTGAAACCAGATTTGTGTTGAGAGAAAGTGTAAAATTTGAAGCAGCCACTCAGAAACCAGAAAAGTCTTTGGGCCTGATTTTACCATCAAGTTGTGCCCATTTTCAGGTGCAAAAACCTGGTAAAGTCAGGCATGAGGCAAGTAGCGTGATCGGTACCTACCTCCATGTCGGTTCATCCTTTACCAAGGCCCGAAAATGGAAAAGGTTGGGACTGTACCTAAAACAGGCACGACGGCCATTTAAATGTATCTGCATGCATTCGCATGCATTTAAATTGATTTAATGGGCCGCACACCCAACTTTACCAGCACTTCTCCCTCTACTACCGCATTCGCTAATTTGGAATCGGTGCGAAACAGACATGCTCCATAAAAGTCCAATTCGGGCACTCCATCAGTGAGAGTTAGTGACGAAGTAAGTGCATGGCATCCGATAGTCTCACAGTATCCTGTAAGTTTCAATAAGATCCCCTCTCATCCTTCTAAACTCCAATGAGTACAGATCCAGAGCCCTCAACTGTTTCTCATACGACAAGCTCTTCATTCCAGGGATCATTCTTGTGAGCCTCCTCTGGACCCTTTCCAAGGCTAGCACATCCTTCCTTAGATATGGGCACAAAACCGCTCACAACACTCTAAATGGGGCCCGACCAGAACCCTATACAGCCAGTACATAGGGTCTCCAATATCTGACTTGCAGCACGGACTCAAGTCACAGCACTGACCTTGGGTCTTGTGGTGCTGCTGGGTCCTAATGCACTAAGCACCCTTCAGCTGAAGAATGTGCAGAAAGCCCTTGAAAATTGCACTGTTCAGCCTCCTAACTTTTCAAGGCACTGTGATTTTGGGGAGCATGTGGCTGGGTGAATTGGGGGTGTGTGGACAGCGAGTGTTGATGGGCTGGGGCAAGCAGTGTTTCTTAACTTCTTCATGTGTTCCTCTCCATCTCCGACACCTCTCCCCCCACCCCTTCAGAGTGATGAGATGGCTTTTGCGATGCAACCAATCGATCTCGCTATTCTTTTGGTTGCTGCTGAAGCTGAGGAGGAGGAGCTGGAGAAAGAATTTCAGCACATGGGGCACAGGTCTTACCATTGCAGGAGTAGAGGGAGATGACTACCAGAGGCAGAGGTGGCTGCTGTTCACTTGGGAATGTTGGGGGAGGAGGAGGGCGCAGGAGAAGAAAGGAGCAAAGACCCTGACAGTTTTGTGCACGAGTGTCATTTGAACAGATTTCGGACAGTGTGTGCTGCTGACATCTCTGCCTCCGAAAGGAGACAGTGCAACACCCGTGCAACCTGTTGCAGGACTTGACACCTAAAGGTGGGGGGAGGGGTCACCCACTTTCAGAGGCTGGCAAATTGATGGCTGCCCTAAGCTTTTATGCAATTGGCTCCTTCCAGACCCCTAGCGGAGATATCTATGGCATTTCCCAGTCAGGCAGGTCACAGAAACCCCGTATGCCCAGGCTGGGCAATACATTAAATTTAACCTGGACCAGGCCCATCAGGAGGCTCGGGCTGTAGGGTCACAGCCATTGCGGGGATGCCTAATGTACAAGGGGGCCATCAACTGCACACACATCACCCTCAAGGTCCCCCTACAGAATCCATGAAGATTCATCAACAGAAAGAGGTCCCACTCCCTGAATGTTCAACTAGTGTGTGACCATAATTTGAACATTATGCACATGTGCGCAAGAAACCAAGGCAGTGTGTACGACAGCTTCATTGTCAGGAGATCTGATATCCCGGAGGAATTTGAGAAGGACCCCATGCTGCTGGGGTGGCTCGTGGGTGATTTGGGTTATCCACTTCGGATGTTGCTGATGACGACTGTGCAGAGGCCTGTGTCTGGAGCGGAGATCTGACATAATGAGGTCCATGTAGCCACCCACGTGAGAGTGGAAACCTGCATTTGGCTCCTCAAAATGTGATTCCGGTGCCTGGACAGCTCTGGCGGGGCTCTCCAAAACAGCCCTGTGATCTGTTCCTGCATTGTGGTCGGTTACTGTACCTTGCACATCCTGGCCCTGCAGAGAGGTGACCTACTGGAGGAGGAGAAGGAGGAGGATGTGGAGGCTGATCAGCCGGGCATCACTGGGGTGGATGACCAGCAGAAGAAAGAGGAAGAGGAGGAGGAGGAAGCCGAGGAACATCAACCAGATGCTGGAGGACTGGCACTCAAATGAGGCATGCGAGGGCAGCTAGGGAGGACCTGACCACCAGGAGGTTCAGTTGTTAGGGGCTTGTGTCTGTGGGTTCCATCTCCCACCCCCAAAATTCCTTCAATCTCCTGCAACATTGTCACACCAGAGTGGTGGGCCTGGGTTCACTGCGTTAGCGAGTTTTTGGCAAGCAGGAGGGTGATGATGACTCACGAATCACCATTGTGATGATGCTCTGGTGCAAACTATCTGAACTCCGCATGCACGCTGGCACCTGGGCCCACGTCTGCATAGTGGGTAAGAGATCTGAAACCACCATACTGGGCCCTGGGGCAGATGGGGTGTGTGGGATGGGAGAGAATCGCTCATTGGTTCTCGGGAACCAAAGGCTTCCTTTTCTTAGTGACACACCATTGAGGAGCCTCCCCAACTAACATCAACATGAGGCATCCCTCCAGAGATCATCAATGGAAGAGGATTCCTATTTGAGACAAATTAGTCACAGGTGGGTGGTGAAAAAATATTTAATTGCGATAAAGGTGTTTAAATAATACGTTCTAACATAAAAACTTGTGAACAGAAAAGGTGCTTAAATATCTTTCTAATTAGTGCAGCCCTTCACCCATCTCAGTGCAACTACAACTTCCTACCTTTACGTGGCCTACCACAACGTCTCAGTGGCTCCACAGAATTTCCCCTGAGGCCTGTGATGTGTGTGGTGGGCATCCTCTGGAGGCCTTGGACCTTGAGGGCCCTGGCCGGCTTCCAGGTTCTGGGATGTTTCCCACTTCATCCTGCTTACCCTGAGATGCCCTAGTGTCAAGAATAGGGGAGTCAGAAGGTGTAGCCACAGCCACAGTCTCCTGGATGGGAGGCCCTGGCACGGGCTCGAGACCTTCCTCCTCCCTGGAGTTCCTGTGGGCCCCTGGGTCACTCCATGGGACGGCTGTGCTTCTGCAGTGAGCTTCAGCAGCTCCAGCGTCCCCTGATCCTGCCAGTCCTGGAGGACCAACTACGTCCTATCTATAGTTGTCGAGCCCTCTGTGATGGCCACCTGAGTTGGGGGCCACCTGTCAATGGCCGCAGTAAGTGACCTCTGAGACTGGGCCATGCTCTGCAGCTCCTCAGCCATGATCATCTGCCTCTGGGCCATGTTCTCATAGGCTGTAGCCATAGCCTGCTGTGTCTCAGCACTGAGCCGCTGGGTCTCCTGCTAACTCTCGAGCCTCAGCCATGGGCCACAGAATCTCGAGAAGGCAGTTCAGTCCCTCAGCTGCTGCTTGCTGTGACTTGGCTGCAGCCCTCTGGGACTCTGCTGTGGCCCACTGTGATGACCAAAAGTTTGGTCAAAAAGACAGGTTTTAAGCCTCGTCTTAAAGGGGAAAGTGAGGTAGAGAGGCAGTAAAGTGTATGGAGGGAATTGCAGAGCTCATGGAGCCTATAAACAACTGAAGGTGTCCCTCCTCCCCAATGGGAGTGATTAAAATCAGGGTGTTTAAGAGGCTGAAATTGGTAGAGTGGAGTTATCTCAGAGCACAATGAACTGAATAACTAGAGTTTTAATGCAAGTGGCTGCAGAAACGGTGAACCCCTTGGTTAAAATGTTTCATAACTCACTAAATTCCAGGAGGGTAGCAGAAAATTGGAATGTGATGACCTTGTTCAAAAAGGGAGGAATCAGAAAATGGGAACTACAGACCAGTTAATTTAACATTTATTATTGGCAAGATGCTACAGTCAATAATTAAAGAGGAAATAGCTAATCATTTCAGAAAGCTGAAAATAATTAAATCTAGTCAACATGATGAAAGGTAAATCATGTTTGACAAATTTGCTCAAATTCATTGGGGATGTAACAAACGGAATAGATAGAAGGGAATCTGTAGATGTGTATTTGGGTTTCCAAAAGGCATTTGACAAGATGCCTCATTAGAGGCTGGTGCATAAAGTAAAAGCCCATGGAATTGGAGGAAGTGCGTTGAAAACCAGCTGTTTGTTACAGAGTTGGAATAAATGGGTCCTTTTCAGAGTGGAAAGATGCAACTTGTGGAATACCGCAGGGATCAGTTATTGGCCTGGAATTGTTCAATACTGAAAGCATCAGAATGTAAGGTTTCCAAATTTGATGATACGAAGATATGTGGAAAGGAAGGTTGTGATGAGAATATTGTAATTTTGCAATGGGATATAAATCAATTGGGTGACTGGGCGAAAACCTGGCAAATGGGACTTTAATGTAGGGAAGTGTGCATCCATGCAATTTGCTAGGAGGAGACTGCAGGTGAGTGAATTACAGAGGGATTTGGGTGTTTTCGTGCATGAATCACAAAAAACTAGCAAGCAGGTCCAACAAGTAGTTAAAAAGGCAAACTGCATTTCAGTCTTTACTGTAGAGGTGATGAAGTTTTAAAATAGGGAGGTTTTGTTGCAATTGTATAGGGTGATAGTGAGGTCTCACCTGGAATACTGTGAACAGGTTTGGTCCCCTTACCTTAAAAAGGATTTAGTAACATTGGAGGCAGTCCAAATGAGGTTCACCAGGTTAGTTCCTGGGATGAGTTTACTGTGCTATCAAGAGTGACTAAATAGCCCGAGTCTGTATTCCTTGGGATTTAGAAGAGTGAGAGGCGACCTTATTCAAATACATAAAATCCAGGGAGGGCCTTGACAGGGTAGATGGTGAGACGTTTTCACTAGTGGAAAAGTCTCAAAGAAGGGGCACTGCTACAAGATAAAGAGGCGTTCACTTAAAACTAAGATGTGTGGAAATTTTTTTTCTGGTGAAACTCTGGAATTCTCTGCCCCAAAGGGTCGTTGTGGCTGGATCATTAGAAATATTTAAAATAGAGGTGGGATTGAGGAATAGAGGATGATGGAGAAATGGCACAGAAAAGGAGTTGAGGCCAGCATAAATCAGCCATAATCGTATCGAGCAGTGGGCAGGCTTTTAGGGTCTGGTAGTCTACTTCTGCTTCTATTTCTTATGTTGAGCTGAGATAGAGGTGAAATCAGGTTAGGGAGCTGGAAGTAGATGGGCTTTGTGATGGTTTGAGTAGCAGAATTAGGATAAATCTCTGATTATTGCCAGGGGAAAGGTTGGAGTTCGCAGCCAGAGAGCACGGTTTGAAGCAGTGCCCAAAATCAATGGCTTCAGATTTCCCAATATTTAATTGAAAGCAATTCATGTTCATCCAGTACTGGGTGTCAGATGAACAATCTGATAATTTAACAACAGTGGAGGACTGAGGGGAGGTGGTAAGGTAAGACGTGATTTCATTTAATATTGATGAAACACAAAGTTGAATGAATACATTCAACTCATTATTTGGGTGCAGTAAATTCTGCATGCAAGGAAATGGTTAACAAAAAAAGGACAGCGGGACAGAGTTTTTTTGTGTAGTTCAAATGCCTTCACTCACCGTGAAAGTAAAAGAAAAATACTAAGAGACACAAGGGCTATAAATTAAAGCAATGTGTCTAGAAGCTCAGTGAACCACCCTCCTGCTTTGCAAGAGGTTGTAATTGGAACTAAACTGAGTTGTCAACTGATCTTCACAGAAGGACTTCCAAAATTTTTTTCATTGTTATTCAGAAACTAAGTATAATTATTGCATTTTTCACGTAGAGATATCATTGGCAGAGATATTAAATGGCAAAGAAAATTTGGTCTGATTCCAAAACCTTAAATAAATGGTAACAATCATTGGCGCATTACTGACTTTCCTAAACAGATGAGCTTTGTAATTTTTATCAGTTTATTAGTCAGATTGTGTACTATTTTGGGGACCCCCTTATGGAAAGAATGTTAAAATAAAGTAAAAGGTATTGATTATCAAGTTGTTACCAGAAATAATGTTCGGTTAAAACACAGATGTGAGAAATTAATTTTTCTTCATTACAGCCAGGAAGTTTAAGGAATGACTTGATGGAAATGTTCAAGATTACAGTGTTTTTGATAAAGGTAAATAATAATAGATTGTTGATCAGCCAGATGATAAATAGAAGCCACAAATTCAAAGATTCACACAATAAATTAGAGGGGATTATATATAGATGACCTCTTTAGGCATTATGAAGTGCAATTCTCAGATAAAAAAAACTGTTGAAGTGGAGTACATAAATGTTATTTACCAAGAGATTTAGATCATTACTCATAAATGGAAACAAACGTGGGAATGAGATTCGATGAAATGACTTGTAGGAAAAAAGGTAAGCTCAGACTTGATAAACTAGATGGCCTGTTTCTGTACAACCATTTTCTTTGTTTATAACTCCCAGTGAGAAAATAATGTAAAAAGCATCTACGATCACATTACTCAGCTTTTACCAGCAGACCAAACATCAGTCACTAAAACAGGGCCATGATCTAGAACTTTACATTCAACAACTTAAGGATCAACTGAATGAAGAAAGTAAAAAAAAAAATCAAAGCATTGTATGTGACATAATTCCTCAATCTCCACCAACCACACTTTATCAACTAATGATAATTTAAAACTGACCTATGGGTCAAAATCACTATTTGGAAATGTACTTTTGAGTTTTAAGGAGGATCATTTTTTCCCCCTAACTATTATGGTTAAATACAATTACACTAAACTACAGCAATCAAACCTTATACAATAACTAGTTTATGAAATTTGGTTCACTGTTGAACAATATATCTATTCTGTTAAAAACTTTGAGCCTACTGGAAGTAAACATGTATTATGGCATTTTATTTCTTACAATTGTAAAACAACTGTCAGAAAAAAGTAACAGATAAATAACAGAGAGCAATGGTTCCATAATACAGCAGGAGGAAACATAAGGGGCTGGATTCTCTGGCCGTTCACGCCAGCAGGATTCTCTGGTCTCACTGCAGCGAATGGAACTTTGACTGAGCACCAAATTCTCTGTCCTTGTTTGCAATGGTGGTGGGAGTGAATGGCTGGAGAATTCTGGCCAACATTTATTATTCCCAGAATGTGGTTCTTCAACAGAGGAGGGTTCACACTTACGGTTTAATACTGATTAGTTCTCTGAAGCTGTTTGGGGTGGTGGCTCTATTGCGGTTTCTCTCAGTTTCACATTTTTCTTTTGTCCACGTCATCTGTATTTTGTCAGGGTAAACATGCACCTCTTCCTCTTCATCCGAGTACACAGTTCCTTGATGAATTATAGAATTCCTGTCTTTTATTAACTGAGCCTGGAAGAAAGCAAAAGGAGATTTCTGAATAACGAGTCAGAAAGTCAACATTTATTACTCATTCCATTCACCAATTTTTCACAGATGCACCATAGAAAGCATCCTGTATGGCTCCTGCTCTGACCAAGACAGCAAGAAACTACAAAGGGTTGTGAGTGTAGCCCAGTCCATCATGCAAACCAGCCTTCTACACAGTTCATCTACACTTCCTGCCTTGGAAAAGGAGCTAGCGTGACCCAAGACCCCATGCACCCCTCCTACCTTCTATGTCAGGAAAAATATTATAAAAGTCTGAGAACATGTACCTTCAGATCTTTGAATGGACCTAACTTATATTTTCAGCTCTGACTGTAAGACTACATTCTGCACCTTTGTCTTTCCTTCTCCCCTATGTACTGTATGAACGGTATGCTTTGTCTATATGCACACAAGAACATGGCAATAATAAATCAAATCAAGATCCCTTTGAGAAGGTAGTAGTGTGCCTAATGAACTGCCATCAGTGCTACTTGAGAGAAACCCTCAGCCTTTTGAACCAGCAACAGTGAAAGAACAGCGATACCATTGAGTCAGGATGGTGTGTGGCTTCGAAGGGAATTTGCAGGTGATAGTACTCTTACGTGCATCATTTCAAAACTTGCAGATGATATGAAGAATGGAAACATTGTCAACTGTGATGAGGATAATCTTGAACTTCAAACTAACAGACATGTTGTCACACTGGCAGATAAGTGGCAGATGAAGTTCAATGCAGAGAAGTGTGAGGTGACTCATTTTGACAGGAAGAATATGGACAGACAGTATAAAATAAAGGGAGAAACTGTAAAGGAGTTTCTGGAACAACACCTAAGTAATTGAAGATGTCAGGGCATGTTGAGAGAGCAATTAATAAAGCACATAGTATCATCAGCTTTATTAATAGGTGTATTGAGTACAAGAGTAAAGAAGTTATGTCAAACATTTATAAGACACTAGTTGGGCCTAATCTGAGGGACTACATCCAGTTCAGGGTGCCATACTTGAGGACAGATATGAAAGCAACAAGAGATAGTAGAGGAGACTCACAAGAATGATTCCTAGGATAAAGAACTGTAGTTATGAGGATGGATTGGAGAGGTTGTTACTGTTTTCCTGGGAGAAAAGAAGGCTGACCAGAGACTTGATAGAGGCATTCAAGATCCTGAATGGTATGGACCATCAGTGCAACAGGAACTGATGGTAGATTTTTCAATTGAACGCTTTGCATTCTGGGCAGACAGCATACTTGATTTTAATGAGAAACTGTTCTCACTCAAGACAGCATCAAGAACTAGAGGGCACAGATTCAGATAATTAGCAAAAGGAGTACAAGTGATGTGAGGAAAATTTATTTCACCTAAAGGGTGCTTGGAGTCTGAAACAAACTTCCTGAGGGTGGTGCAAGCAAGTTTGATTGAGGTGTTCAAAATGGAATTGGATTGCTTTCCGAATAGAAAAAAATGTGCAGGTTATGGGGATAAGGCAGAGGAGTGGGACGAAGAGAGCCAGTGCACTCGATGGGTCAAATAGCCTCCTTCTGCATACGGAATTGAAATTAAGCAGCAGTCATGTAATTTTAACTCATTTTTCCAGATCATTGACCAAAGCCTCTGGATTACTTATCCAGTAATATAATAATTATGCTAACATATCCATAAAAGATCACGAAGAGGAGTATGGGCAAGGAGAGATCATACAATGGAGTGCCTTGACCTTCCCTACGCTACTAAAGATGAGATTCCTGCATGTTTACCGAAGAGTTAAGGCAGAGAGACAGGAATAGCTAAATTGCCATGTCTGTTCATTTAAGAAGTTTTACTTGATAGGACTTAATAGACAGAGCCTCATGTTCAGCTCTCCCTTCAACGGCTGCACTCCCGAGCACAAAGGAGGTTTATTATGGGTGCTGACAGGATCACAGTTTCAAAAAAGTATACGTCCAAGAATATTCCATCAAATTAAGGGGATTTATATCTGAAACAAAGCGATCCTGTCCCTTCACTCAAGGCTCCACATTATGCAGCAATGCTCTAGAGACCCATGGAGGTTACTCTGCTGGAACAGAATCTTGTAACACGTGCAAAGTATTCTGCTTATTACATCCCATGTCAGTGTAGAGACAGGAGCTGATAAACATTGCCAGATTGCAAACAGGAACTGATGGTAGATTTTTCAATTGAACGCTTTGCATTCTGGGCAGACAGCATACTTGATTTTATTGACATACAAAGAGGCTGCTGTCCTTGATTGAGACAGCCCTGGGTTTAACTCCTGGTCTTATGCTGTGCTATCGTTACCTGTGAAGTGTTCTCTTGTTGCCACATTGGGATGAAATGCTCAAGAACTCCCCTGAATCCCTGAAACGGAAACTGCATAAGCAGAAAGTTGACATTACAATGATATTTGATGAGAGGATAGGTATGTCTTCTTGAGTGGTGCTTCTAGAATTGAGCAGCTGTGCTTACAAGTGAGCATGAGTGACTCGGCGTACGGTTGTGCTGACCTGATCACTCTCAGTTGCTTGCTCACTGAGACCACACTATGATCATAACAATATTACACAGAAGCCGTCTGTCTGATTTATACAGGACTTACATACTTCTGAAGGTCAAGAAGACATACCTATCCTCTTATCAAATATCATTGTAATATCAACTTTCTGCTTATGCGGTTTCCATTTCAGGGATTCAGAGGAATTCTTGAGCATTTCACCCCAATTAAATCATGTGTGTAGACTGCCTAAAAGCACAAACACCATGTACAATGCTAAGTCAAAATTAATTCATATTATCATTCCAGCAGTGACAAAATCAAGCAATGTTCTCTCTTCTCGCGCACAGCATCCAAGTTTAATGAAACAAAGCTTGGCTATATATTTTTATTTATAATTTGAATAGTGACAGGACCTAGAAGCAGAATCCTAAATTTACCAAGACATGCTTAACTGGGTTCGATTTTGGCTTAGAGTGGCTGTGTGGTGTGTGCATATTCTCCTCATGACCGTGTGTGTT
Organism: Carcharhinus amblyrhynchos; assembly: GCF_965287045.1. Classification (NCBI taxonomy): domain Eukaryota; kingdom Metazoa; phylum Chordata; class Chondrichthyes; order Carcharhiniformes; family Carcharhinidae; genus Carcharhinus; species Carcharhinus amblyrhynchos. The sequence goes on along the minus strand of NC_137327.1, from coordinate 42,685,074 downwards.
TCCTCCAGGTGCATGTGCATGCATGTGATAGACTGCCATTCCATCCAGGGTGTATTCTGCCTAGCACCCAGCATCTGGCAGGATAGGCTCTGACTCCCCATGGCCTTACATTGGAATAACTGGTTAAGTGAAAGTGAAGAAGGTATGCTTATTCTGAGGAATACAAGATTTAGGGTTATTTCAGATTTCCTTAAAATATAAACATGCACATTTATAGGAAATATTGAGTTTGTTAATATGTTGTGAAGTAATTGGAAAATTAAGCTACCAAGGTGTGATATATAATGATGTGACCAGAAAGTCCATGACTAGAGAATGCAAGGATACAACCAAAGTGGATATCAGAGGGCAAACAGCTTAAACAAGTCAGAAGGTAAGAAATTTCAAGATACCTTTAAAAGGATCTTTTTTAAAAATTGGTTTGAAAATTTGACACTCATGGAACAAGTCAAGAACAAAAATGATATTTAATGAACTCAATTTGAGAATACTCAATTTCTAATTTAGGTTAGTCTGTTGGAACAACTAATTTGATGATACATAAAATCTGTCAAGATCTAGAAACTTAGAATGATAAGATGAAGTTTTTGCAGTTTACCTCTCTTTCTCTCTCAGTCTTGGATAGCCTCATTTGTCTTAACATCTGTGACCTTTGCTCCATCATGAGGGTCCTTTCATACGTGTAGGCTGAAATATCACTGCCATGCTGAGGACAAAACGTGATGCCATTATTGTAAGAAAGCATTTTTAACAATATATAAACTGTACGTCCTACCAGGCGCTCTACTCACCATTTCAACAACTTCAACTTCTGCTTCAATGCGTAAATGATAAAGAAAGGTTGCAAGATCCTTTTTCATTTGAATACTATTGTCATCCATTTGGGCTACAGTAAAAATGCGCGTCTTGCACTTTTTCCAGACCTGTACAGAATTTCAAGATAATTGTTTTTGAGTAGTTACTGAAACAAAAATCCAATATAAAATAAACATTATGAACACTATTTCCATCAATTGACCTAAATTCTCCTTTCTGAGAATACAAATTTCACTTCTGATCAGATTAAGTGATTTTTAAATCTAAAAAAAAATCAATCCAGCATCCTGTATATCATCCTCGCTTGGCTACTTTTTCATCTTGTACTTAGTACAATGCAGTTAAACATCAATTCCTTATTTCACTGCCTCCATGAATATATTTGCTATGATTTAAAAAGTAACGACGATTGGTTGTCTTGTTGGAGAGTCTTTATGCTGGATGTCCTATTTTTCAATATTTTTCTTCAGGAAATAATTTTATGCTGCTTTTTAAAACGTCAGATTAACTATGTTTACACTATTTGATGGAAGGAAGTAGTAATGAATGAGTCACTATACATTCCAAATTGACATACATATTACCAAATTTCTCTCAGGAAGTGGCAGCTTTCGATATCAGTGAATTGCAAGGTTGGCACCATTATAAGCGGGGAAAAGTTTAGAATTGCATTGTATACAGTCTCTTCGGTCTTTTTCTAGTTACAGTCTTTTATATTTCTATTACCTGCGTATGTATGACAATAATTTTATACTTCATGCACGTAATTCATACCTTGTGCTGTCGAAGAAGAAATGGAAGCAGCATCAACATGCCTCCATCGTGCACAATCCACCAAATATCAATGTGGCCTTCAGTAAAACGCTCGTGGTTACTTGGGTAGAAAGAAACATTTTTTGGCACCAATAGAGCTAGACGACTAGCTGTGGTGACTCTCACAGTATCTACAAAGTAACGATCAATATTAGTAATGTTGAGATTATTTAGATTAATCAGCTTTAGGTTTGTTCATTAATGATAGAAATCTAGAGTTAGTGCATGAAAAATACATATGCACTCATTTCAGATTTCTGGAAAATACAATTATGTTAAAATGTGCTTGTAATCCAAGGAAGAAAGAGAAATCGCACAGGATACCATGGGCTCAGTTTACCTTGACTGGTAATACAGAAATCCTAAAATATGAATTTATTTTGGTGAGTAAGGTTTTAACCTCATATTGGCCAGAATTTTTGAGCTGTTCTCGCCAGGGGGATCTTCTGGTCCTGCTGATGTCAATCCCTGCTGGAAACCCCATTGACATCAACGGGATCAGAAGATCCTGCCACAGGCAGGCTGCCTGTGCAGCCACAGAACAGGCTGCATTTCTGTTTAACTACGTAGGGCACAAGAGCCATACCTAATCTGCCATGTAGAGGTTATAATTAGAAAGCAGTCTGTGGTTATCATCAATCGGTTAGCACAGATACACTGTAGACATCAAGCAGGCTCCTTTCCACTTCTGTGATGTATAATCCAGGTTTATCATTAACTTGATATTGTATGCATCTCAACTGATCTTTGCTGTCTGATCCGCTCTAGTTGATACACTCTCTGAAGATTGCTCGTTAGCAAAGGTCAAGAAAGTTACTTCCTATGAGGAAATGCTTCTAGGTATTTTTAAGGTTGTTTTATATTTGAATGTTTTCAGTTATGCCCATCTGAGGTTCAAGTTGATTTATTTATTGGCATATTTAACATGAAACTCAAAAAATACTGTAAATTATACTACCTTTCAATTGGCTCAATCCCAGATCTACTACCTGTTTAAGAGGGTGGAACCTACCCTGTGGTCAGCTTTCTCACATTTTGGGGCAAATGCATCCTCAAATTTATCCCTGCCTTCTACCCTGGAAAAGTCTTTCACTTTGTAACACTGCTCTCCACTGTAATGTCCTAGCTATGTGAGAGGTTGTGGGTTTTAACAAAAAGAAAATAACATGGTTTGCACACGTAGATTCAAACCAACACACAACAGGTTTTATTGAAAGAGATGTTCCCTACACTGCACCAAATACAAAGTGAAAGTAAAACAGGAGCTTGTACCTCAACCTAATGACATCACCATCAAATCATGTGATCGGTTCCTCAAGCAACCTACAACCGTTTTAAATATATAACATCCCCCATTTCAAAACTGAGCAAAAACAACACATTCTGGGAATTCCCCTGTACCAGGGTTATAGTTGTTAAGGCAAAAAACATCTGCATACCGTGGCACCATCTGACATCATAAATAATCAAATTCAAGTGGATAAGTTTACATGCTTGGTAACAGCACAAACTGGAAATTTGGGCATGCATAATTTCAGTTTTCTGACAGTTAAGGTGTGAAAAACTAGTACATTTTTCTACTTCTTTTATTTCAAAAATATACTTGTCTACATGGCTATGAATTGCAAACAGTGCAGAATTAAAACTTTTTTTTATAGTTCTATACAAATTACAATCATAACATTTCAAAACTTCAAATTATACACATGCCTCAAAAATTACTGTGTGCCGTTATTGCTCAGATTGGCACACAGTTATGTGCAGGTCGAGGGTTTTCTGCCGTTCCCAGGCCCTCAGTCTGCCTCCGTTAAAAGGCCTTATAGTATGGTCTTTTCCCATTGTGCCTTTGCGGCGGCTGCCCCAAGCTTCAGCGCGTCCCTCAGCATGTAGTCCTGGACCTTGGAATGTGCCAGTCTGCAACACTCAGTTGAGGACAGTTCTTTCAACTAGAAGATCAGCAAGTTTCGGGCGGACCAAAGCGCGTCCTTCACCGAGTTGATGACCTTCCAGCAGCAGTTGATATTTGTCTTGGTGTGCGTCTTCGGAGACAGCCCGTAGAGCACAGAGTCCTGTGTCACTGAGCTGCTCGGGACGAACCTCGACAAATACCACTGCATCTCACTCCAGACCTTCTTTGCAAAGGCACATTCCACAAGGAGATGCGCGACCGTCTCATCAGCCCTGCAGCTGCTTCGAGGGCAGCGTGCGGTGATGTTGAGACCTCGGGTGTGCATAATGATCTGACAGGGAGTGCCCTTCTCACCACCAGCCAAGCCAGGTCTTGGTGCTTGTTTGAGAGTTCTGGTGATGAGGCGTTCTGCCAGATGATACTGACAGTCTGCTCAGAGAACCATCCGACAGGATCCGCCATCTCTTTTTCTCTCAGGGCCCCCAAGGACGTTACGTGCTAACCACTGCTTAATCGCCATGTGGTCAAAGGTGTGTTTGCAGAAAAATTTCTCCACGAAGGACAGGTGCTGCGGTACGGTCCAACTACTCGGAGCGTCCCACGGCAGTGTGGCCAGAACCATCCTTCGCAACACTCGGAACAGGTAGAACCTCAAAAAGTAGTGGCACTTGCTGTTAGTTTACCGAGGATCTACACAGTTTGATGCAGCCACACACAAAGGTGGCCATCAGGATGAGGGCGGCGTTGGGAATGTTTTTCCCTCCGTTCTCTGGAGATTTGTGCATCGCCTTCCTCCGGACGCGATCCATCTTTGATCTCCAGATAAACTTGAAGTGGCCTGTGTCACTACTGCAGCACAGTATTTCAGGATAGGCCACACCTGGGCCACGTACAACACGGACAGCACCTTGCATCGGATCACCAGGTTTTTTCCTGTCATGGAGAGGGAACGTTGCTCCCACAAGCCCAGTTTCTGCCTGGCTTATTGCTAGAAAATTATATTAGTTAAATATTATTCTTTAACATCTATTACATTATATTATTAAGTTTTATATGGATATTTCTTTCACTTTTAGGTTGCCATGTCCTAACAGTGGTGATAAAATGTGAATTACTAATTGCATAGTAAAGGGCAGAGTTCCCAATTTGGGGATTAAGAATCTGGGTGTAAATTGCAGTAGTTTTTCAAAATGAAATTCTCGTTCAAGTTACTGTTTGAATTAATTTGCATAATTAAACAAAAAATTTGGCAGGAACCAAGGGAACTGGGCAGTGCTTTTGAATATATATTTCTTTTCCACATTGCTGGATATAATTAAGAATGGTAACCAGGTGCAGTTTTTTCTATAAAAGATGAAAACAATTTTGAAAAACTATACAGAACTCAGTTTAAGAGCATAAGAAATGGGAGCATGAGTAGGCTATTCAGCCCCTCAGGCCTGCAATGCCATTCAATAAGATTGTGGTTCAACTCCACACTGCTGCCTGTCTCCTATAACCTACAGAGGTGCAGATCTGTCTAACCCAGCCTTGAATATATTTAATGATCCAACCATCACTCCATAGATCAGCAACCTTCAGAAAAGAAATATTTCTGTTTCTCTGTCTTAAATGGGAGATCCCTTATCTGAAATTGTGTGGCCTAGTTCTAGATTCTCATATATGGTGAAACATCTGCTCAGTATTTCCCTGTCAAACTCCCTAAGAATCTTATATGTTTCAGTAAGATCAGCTTTTTTGTAAATTAAATATTTTAAAATATTTAATCTTTTAGAACATTCAATGCCCTTGTGCCTAAAAAAAATCTAAACTTTAGGAGCCTTTTCACAGAACGGCAAAGGGGTGCAGTAAGCAGAAACTTGCCATGGTAATTTATTCAATTTGAGAATATGTCTACTTTTGGGGGCAGTGTCAGCTTCCCACAAGATATTTGTAATCCATCGCACAAAATGGTAGAAATTGAATTTTGGCAAGATTTTGGGGCAATTTCCCAGCCTTGTTAATACAGGCACAAATCCTGTTATGGCCGGAAACTCTTGTGATAGGGCCAAAATGGGATTTGTGCCAAGGAGATCTCAGAATAAGATCTTGTCCACCCCCACTGGTGATGTTAACAAGATCACCTCCAGTTACCATCCATTTAAAAATATATAAATATTCAAAATTGGCTTAACGCTGTATCTTACAGGAACGTATCTTCCACTCCACCCACCGGAGTGACATAACACCAGTGGGAATTACTACTGGTCTCCAAAAACACGATGACCACTCCAGAGGCTCGGAGGCCAGGGGTATGCAGGGCAGTACCCGAGGCCCCGATAACTAGAGGTTAGGGGATGGCTGAAAACCCAATATTGGTAACTGGGAGTGGGGCGATACCGGTGATGATTGTGGAGGGACGTCTTTAATATGGTTAAAGACACCCTGATCTCTGTGGTGTCGGGCATGCCAGCATCTTTAGGTTCCTCAACTCACAAAACATGTCCCCTTGCTTTAAGTAGCAAAACGTGGTAGGATCTAGATGGAAAACCTGCTAGAAACATGCTGGTTTTGTCTGAACCTGACACTTTGTTGATTTTTGGGAAAATTTCACCTATCATTTTTGTTTGAAATTCCTCCATCTTTTACATGGAATGGAAACTCCACCCTTTTATGTCAAAGAGCACAGAATGCTCAAATCGACATGATAATATAAGACTCGAGGGGCTGAACTGCTTACTCTTGCTCCTAGTTCTTACGATTCTGTAATTACAAATTGGTGATAAAATTCTCTAACTGGGATGATTTTGAAAAATACCGCATCAAGAAAATATGATGCTAGTAAATCTTACCTATGAATGTTTTCCAGGCTCTGGGATCTTCACTCTGCCTCCAGCCGTAAGGCCAACCCATAACAACTGAATTATGCTTCATTCCACCAAGTCCACATGATTGAATTAAATGTGCAATACCTTCTCGTACCTTTGAAGAAACTACAACTTGGCAAAATCCTTTGACCTTTTCAATTGCCATCATGTTTTTGATTGTCTAGATTGAGAAGTGAATGATAATTAAGTAGGTAACTTGATTCCAATGGTCAAGTAAATTATAGAAACCTTGTTATAAATGTAAATTGCTGTTCTGATATTCTATTGAGCTTTACCACCAGTAACAATTCTACATTGAAATGAATGGTTAATCAAATTCATTTTTTATATTTGGTGCACTTAATTACACAACCTCCAACTGGGAATTTACCTGAGATGATAATAATTGTCTTTTCTAGAGAGGTTTTGAAGAGTTTTTCACAATTACAAAATATAGATGGATTTCAAAGAATCCTAGGAAATTGCAGAAAGAATGATACTTATTCTATGAAGTTAAAAATATCAGACTTCTTACTTCTGCACAGAGCCCATTTCCAGCAGTGTTGTACCTATTATGCACTGTGGGAGAAACAATTTTTCTAAACGAATTAATTTAAAGGAAATTAATTTTAAATTGATTTATTCCCCACTTTCAACACACATCCAAAAAATGTTTTTGATGTATACTCCAAAGACAAATCCAACCCTACCAAATACGAGCTCATCAATCTGCTCTCAACTGCCAAAGTATTGGAAGTTGTCACTTTCAGCCTATTAAGCAGCACATAACTTGTTCAACAATACTCAGCGTGGATTTCACACGCTGGTACATCTTTGCAGATTTTGCAGCGATAACACTGAAACCCTCCTCGATGGTTTGCTGGCGATGGTTCTTTTTCCACCAGCTGAATGGCCTGAATTTTGATGTGCAGCTCCTGTTCGTAGACCTGAGGGGTCTTAGTAACTCTGTGCAGGAGTTGCCTGTCTTGTACCAGCACCTGCTCATAGTTAGGGACATGGCAGGTAGCCAAGCACCAAAGACACCAAGATTGGGGGAAAGGCAAATTGTGCGGAGGGTGTGGAGAGTCTGCAGAAGGATCTAGATAGGCTGGGTGAATGGGCCAGGAAATGGCAAATGGAATTTAATGTTGGCAAGTGTGAGGTGGTCCACTTTGGTAGGAAGAATGGTAGGAAGGACTATTACTTACGTGGCGAAAAACTGCAGCAGGCGACGGTGCAGAGGGACCTCGGGGTCCTTGTGCATGAGTCGCAAAAACCCAGCTTGCAGGTGCAGCAGGTGGTCAGGAAGGCGAATGGGATGCTGGCCTTCATAGCGAGGGGGGTTGAATATAAAAGTAGGGAGGTCTTGCTGCAGCTGTATAGGGCATTGGTGAGGCCGCAGCTGGAGTACTGTGTGCAGTTTTGGGCGCCGCACCTGCGCAAGGATATTTTGGCCCTGGAGGGAGTGCAGAGGAGGTTTACTAGGCTGATACCGGAGTTGAGGGGATTGAGCTATGAGGAGAGGCTGAATAAACTAGGCTTGTACTCATTAGAGTTTAGAAGAATGAGGGGAGATCTCATTGAGACGTATAAGATGATGAATGGGATGGATAGGATAGAGGTGGAGAGACTCTTCCCGCTCAAAAAAGACAGTAGGACTAGGGGGCACAGCCTCAAGATAAAGGGGAGGCGGTTTAGAACGGAGTTGAGGAGGAACTTCTTCACTCAAAGGGTGGTGAATCTCTGGAATTCTCTGCCCGTTGAAGTGGTGGAGGCTGCCTCGCTAAATATTTTTAAGAAGCGGGTTGATGGGTTCTTGATAAGAGAGGGGATTAAGGGTTATGGGGAGAGGGCGGGAAAGTGGAACTGAGCCACAACAGATCAGCCATGATCTTATTGAATGGCGGGGCAGGCTCGAAGGGCTAGATGGCCTACTCCTGCTCCTATTTCTTATGTTCTTATGTTCTTAAAGCTCTCCCCCATCTGGAGTAGCAGCTATCGTCAGGGAGTCACTGCTCAGGAATCCGCTCCTCCCCCAGTACCATTTCAGGCTGCTGGCAGAGGGACAGGCTGTGACTGCCATGGTGACCAGGGTCGGGAAGTACTGGGTGGAGGAGGAGTGGGCTGGATGACATGCCATGGATTAGCTCAGTGAACAGTGGTGAGCATCCAGCTCGTGACTGATGCCATCCACGAGCTCAAATCAGTCATGCTCAGACTCTACGGCACACATGGTCTTGAGGAGACACAGATGTGTGGTGGACTCCCATCCGAGTGTACGCCTGCTCGGGTGGAATTTCACATCAGCCCTAAGCCTCGTCCCATGCCCTGGGGGCTGGAGCTTCACAGTTTGAGCCACATCATGTAAACACCCTCCCTGTCCTTTGCTGCTGAATAGAGAGGGTTCCTGTATGGGTTGCTGCACATCTTTCACTTTCTTTCCCTCCCCCAGACAGTTCTTGTTGCCGTCTGATGGCAGAGTCCCCAGTGGAGGTCCCTCTACTGTTGGGGTTCTCCCCATTAACACTGGGGACCTGCACTGGAGAGTGTTGCATGCAGCAGTCATGTACAACTGTAAATTGCACTGGTTCACCAACTCTCAAGAGACCTGCCGTTCTTGTGGAGTCTGGCCCACATTTATGTGGGGTGGCTCAGATTATATTTCCTTTTGAATTATTTAAAAAAACGTTGTTTGTACTTCAAACCCACACTCCCGACCTATGGAAACCTGGTGCAGAGGGGTCGGGGAAGTAGAAGGATGTCTTTGTGAACCTACTCCTGGACATTACCAAACTTGTCATCAATAAATTCAGGCAGCGGCCAATCAAGTGGATCATCCAACCTGACTGTCTGCCACTCTACCGTGGTTATATTCGTGGATGGGTGTCCCTGGAGAGTGAGCATGCAGCGTCCATGGGCACCGTTGAGGCCTCCCTGTCTCATTGGGCACCACAGGGGCTGGGTTGCCTTTGACCCTTTTAATCAAATTTTGATTTAATATTTTAAATTTCATTTGTGATTTGATTTTGTTTAGGGTGGTTTCCCTTTCTGGAACTGCCCTTTTATCTTGTCCCTCAGTATATTTAATTTAGTTTATTTGGTGAATTCAGCATGTGATTCTTGTTACCCCAAAGTCTATCATCTTTGAGGTAAAAATAATTTATTTTTAAATAGCAACGTACAAAAGCAGCTTCTTCTGTGAAAATACAAACACTGTTGAAAGAAGCCTGAAACATTTTTATTCTTTTCTGTAACTGTCTTGGCAGATGTGATAGATTTCTGAACTACCCTTAAGCATTTTGCCATCTAATACAACAATGGTCTTTATCCCAGTCTCAATATATGATTAAAGAAATATTTGTAGATGACACCGACTGTCAACAATGAAAAGGATTACATTTTCCAGCATTAAAATTTTTCTCATTGATAAGCACAGGAAGTTAAGCAAAAATACAAAAATCATGAAACTTTCAGTCGTACTTGTTCAGCAGCCTGTGCTTCTCCATAATTTTCCAGAAAGTTTCCTTGGATAACAGAACCAACAATAGTAAGACCTTTGCCAGCTTTTAGCTGTGAGGCAAATGTTAGTAATCTGGGAAGCTTCACATGTAGATCTTCATCTAGCTTCAGCATAACTAGCAATTGAGGCCTAGGAAAGGAAGCATTGTACAATTACTGCAATAATTCAACATAACTTCAAAAGCTAAATAAATTCTTAAAAAATTCTGACAATTTCGGACAGCTGTGGTCGGTGCTTAGAGATGTAATTTGGAGGCTTTGTGCATACCAGTATGGGGGGCCTGAAAGCTAAATACAGAAAAGCAACATTTTGTTTAAAATTACTTTTCAGATATTATTCTGTGACGCAGAAGGATGAACTGGTTTCAGGTTAAATAAGTACACTTATTTTTAAAAAAGCTGACAAGTCCTTTAAAAATGATCCAAGTTCAAATATAAGAAAAAACGTAAGTCATTGAGTGGCTCCTCCCTCCAACTTGCTTCCACAAGTTTGTTCCATTATTCAATAAGATCATGGATAACCTATGATCTAACTCCGCATGCTCACCTGTGCCCAATATCCCACAAAATGTTTGTTAACCTAGTAGTTTAGAACTCCCTTCCACAAATGATAATTGATGTCAGATTTATAATTAGCAATTGATCAAATATCTATTGACAGCTTGTGGGATAGAGTTCAAAACTTCTCCCACCCTTGGTGTGTAGAAGTCTTTTCTAGTTGAACTCCTGAATGGTTTGGCTTAATTTTTAGAGTATGCCTAAGTAAGAAGCTGACACAATGTAAAAAGACCACTGGCTCATTTATTAAAGAATGAATAGTCTTAATTAGTAAGTCAAATTAACTATAGCTTTGTATTAGCTTACTAAGTAATTATCAAAAGAAAGGTGGTAACAATTAAGTATTTATATCAAATATAGCAGAACACTTGCAAAAAGACATGGAATATAGCAGTGCTTAAAGCAACACACAATCGTTACAATTCAATATTGATTCAGATTGGGTTTATGAACCATTCACTGACAGGATATCTGTTAGGTTTAAAATGAATTTGTCCATGTTTATTTAATGCTGCTATACAATCAAGCTTCATACCATTTTATTAGTCAGTCTGTGGTTTCATAACACAAGCTCTAAACTGAATGCATTATTTTACCTCCAATTCTTGGTGTGTGGAGGACCTTCTTCCAATCTCAGCAATGCATAACGAGCTGCACTTAATGACAAGCCTCGAATACCGTCACCCCATTCCTTCTCTGCACTGTTAAAAAAGACAATTTATCAGTTTGTCATAATATCCAAATATCATTGAAATATCCAAACTTGCAACAAACTGACATTTACATCATCCTTTAGCTTCAATGTTTAAACGTAGTGAAATATAAAATTTGTAGTGAAGTGATCCAGTTGCTAAGATGCACATGGAAGAAATATCCACCACCTAATGAGATCATGATGCACCAGGCTCTAGTTGCTGGCATAAGACATTGATGCAGACTCAAATATGTTTCTCATGTTACAAGCTTCATACTAGGAAGTTGACTTTAATTTAGCTGCTAATCTCATGGATACAACTCAAAAAAAGATCCATTTAAAATATACACATTTGCAACTGGAGGGTTCTCCAACTTCCAACTGAGAAACTGCCTTCTATGTTAAAGGGGCAGGACCAAACGTTAAGTTCACTTTAACAGCAGTAAAAGCCATCCACAAAATTTATTTCTTTCCTCAAGGTGGACAGCTCCTTGGCACCATAAATAGTTGAATTCCTCATTCTGGGAAACGAGACAGTTTCAAGTCTGTGCCCTCGTGGCAGATGAGATTCTGCTCACTTCCACATCTCTCCTAAAATGTCTCTTCTCGAATTTGCGCTATTCTCTTTTGAACTTGTATTTAAGAAACATTTGCTGCCAATACATATGCAGTTGTATTGATTCATTCCATGATGTGATTGTGAATGACAGATCGGGGGTGGGATTTTACAGCCCTGCTTGGCCCAAAACCATAAAATCCCACCTGAGGTCAATGGACCTTTCCATGCTTCACCCCTCACCTGTCTTGATTCCCAGGGCAACAGAGTGCTAAAACTCCAACCCAAAATTCTATTCATTCCCCAACCTCAGTGTGATATTTATCCTCTCCAGTTAGTTTCTCATTTATTTTTAACTTGTGGAACTGAGCCACTTCAGATCAGCCATGATCTTACTGAATGGTGGGGCAGGCTCGAAGGGCTAGATGGCCTACTCCTGCTCCTATTTCTTATGTTCTTATGTGCTTAACCAGAAAGGGCTATTTTATTCAGAGCAAAATACAATACCTATTTCACCTAGATAATTTCCTTTAGCTCCAACTTTCTCTATGACAGGCACCCAAACAGAAAGGCAGAGACTGGAGACTTCAAACTCCCTTGCAAATACAATGAAGCTGATTATCATGTCACTGCTTCTGATGCTCCAAGAACACCTGGATACAGCCACAAAAATTACAAATGGGTTGGGAAATTGGCTGACTCTCCCATATGGATTTTTTCAATGCCCTGTACCTGGATGATTCAACGTGCCCAAGTCAGGAACACAAAACATCTGCATCAATTTTTTAAAAATTCAATGAGAATACTAAATAGCTCAAGTTTTATCCATCTTGAAATTCTGAGTGACAATTTAAATTTGTGCATGCGTTTTCCATCGTCATCAAAACTCAGCTTTAAATTATCTGCTTATACACAGATAAGTACATGTGAACAGATGGGTGTCAGTGGCCATCTTGGGGTGACAGGAGTTACAGAATTTTACCAGCATTCACCAAAATCGGGGCTGGCGGGGCTCACAGAATGGAATTCTCCTTGGTCTCGGGTAGGATTTTACAAGCCTCACCCTAGCGAGGTTGTAATATCCCGGCCACAGTGTTAAGAAAAAAATTCTTCTCAACACCACCATAATCTCCAATTGTCAAAGGGGAAATCACAAAACAATAGTCATCACAGCAACATTTACAATGATGCTAATCTGCTCCTGGGTTTGGTTCTACAAGAGAATTAACTGTAAGAGCTGGAATTTCCTCCTGGAAATCTTCTGCTGGTATGTTGCTTCTTAAATTCCTTTGGGATATACTGGTTGGCCTACTGAGTTGGCAACGCTTGTACATAATAAGCTAAAAATGCAGTATTGACGACAAGTGGCACCGTTAATACTCACTGCTTCTCCGTGGTGAATTACTCCACAACTTGCTTGAAAAATGACACATCCATACCACAGCAATACAGCAGTGGATCTGGAAGGTGCATAGCTAAGAATGTACTTTGCTTGTGGAAATTTCAACTTAATGGGCAGAATCTTGCATTCTGTACACAGAGCGGTGCTGGTTGGTATGAGAAAACTGGCAAATAGCACAAGTGCAGCCAAGTTTTCTCTCCATATCCATTGGCACTCTGTGCACAGAGAATCTGGAGACGTGGTTTCTGCTGGTAGGACAGGGCCAGATAGAGCTGGAAATGCCTACTCCACAGAGATCAGGGTGCCATATTTAAAGGGCACTTGCATTACAAAGAAACTTTTTCCCTCATCCACACCCTGTGCCCCAAGCAAAAATACGCTCCCCCCAACCCCACTTCACATAAGCAGCACCCTGGTAACCCCCCCCCCAACCCCACACAAGCACTGGGGCAACCTCCCTTCCCCCTGACAAGCACTGCGCAACCTCCCTTTCCCAGGCAAGCACCGGGGCAACCTCCACCCCTCCCCCCACCCCACAGGGCTCCCAAGAGGGCCTGCCCGCACAGCCCCCTGACAATGCTGCCAGGTTGGCACTGCCCTGCCATGCCCTCTTCTCCCAGAGGCTTTACTTACCTCTGTGCCCTCAGTGGGTTCCCTGCGACAGCTTCCCGATTTGAAACAGCTATTGTAAACCTCACTGATGAGGAAATTGTTTCTCGGGGGCGTGAGGGGAGGGTTGCAGACATAAAGTGGGAAGCCCTTTAAATACAATAAATGCACTTAATGAGGTTCCGTCCTGTCTGGGTGTGAACTTCGTGACGTCACCAGTGAAGGACAGGGCAAATCAGAAAACAAGATCTGGCCAGCAAGGCTCTCATTTTCTGACTCTTGTGAGATTTTGTGCCCACGTCGCTGTACGCATTCACGGTGAATGTGGGCACAAAATTACCTGCCAATGTTTCTATTTATGGTCAACAAATTACAATAATAAATATTGCCAGTAGGGTATGGGTAGCAGGATTATGTTACTGGACTGTAATCCAGAGACCTGAACTAATGATCACTTGAGTTTACTGAACATGGCCGCAGATGGAAAATTTAATTTCAGTTAATTAATAAATTTGGAATATAAAGCTACGATAAAACTACCAGACTATCATAAAATTTCATCTGGCCCTTCAGGGAAGAAAATTTACTGTCTTTACCATCTCTGACCTATGTGCACCTTCAGTGTGATGTGGTTGGCTGTTAACCAATTTCTGAATTAGCCTCGCAAGCCACTCCATCACAGTCACTGGAGTGGCTCACTACCAACATCAAGGCCAATTAGGGATAGATAATAAATACCGATGGGCACTCACATCCAGTGAATTAATTGAGAAAAACAAGAACAGATCTTCAGCAACTCGCACTGTATCAGGCTCTGGCTGGGAATTGTGTATTTTAGAAAGAGTGCATTACTCCACTCCAATTGACATCAGAAAGCAATTGCAGAAATAGTTCAGAAAGTTGTTAGCACAGGATACAATTTCACGATGTTTCAACGATTACCCAATTTTCCTTGATGTAGTGTGAGAAAAAAATATAAACATTTGTATTAGCATTATATTAAACTTTCAGACGTGCAAGTTTTGCTTTGATCAGACTGATCAAGAAAATGTGCAATTGAGATATTAACTATATTTAAATTCCCCAAAGCAATGTTACTTCTCCAAATCAGATGTACTCAGTCCACCACCTGCAATGATTTGATTGGCAGTGGTGACTTCTGTGGCTTTACTTCAGAAAATCTGATCTTGCCATCAATTTTAATGGAACGTTAACTCAGAAATTTTACAGTTGAAATCAAAGTTAGGTGTTCAGCAAAGGAAAAGCAGAACAAAGCAAAATTTTCAAGATATTCTGGTGTAGTGCTGCTGATAGTTCTCATTAGCAAAGTCACTCACTCCCTAATTTGCTGAAAATAGAAACAGTAGGCATTGTTGGTGCAAATTCTGACCCATCATTTTAAGAATACGGCTCCTGAATTAAATTGTTTTGTTCCTTAAAGTTATGTATCTCTTCACAACTCCACAATTATTCAAAAATAAGACCGAGGATTTAAACTTGAGGAATTAAGAAAATCACAAGCAACACACGGTCAAGAAAAACCTCCAAACATTTTAATACTCACCCTTGATATTCAATATATTTGTATATCATTCCTGCAATTAACATAGCCACAAGAGCATAATACCACGAAGAAATGAACATTAGGGCAATGCACATGCTCATACCTAAAAATGACAGAGCCCTACAAGAAAAACAAAAAATTAAAATTTATCTTTATAAAACTGTGCATTTTAAAGACTTAGATTTAACAAGCAGAAAAAAGTCATGATCCAAGAGAATTTTAAAATTATTTCTATTAAGCATCTATTGTGCTGTGATCAAATGACAAAAAACAAATCAAAGCCATTCCCATCCATGTGCACTCATAACTGACTGCATAAAACTGTAGGTTTCTCTCTGCATATATCTGAATGGTGTAATACTTCATAATCACCACAAATCATCTTCATCTGTAAACTGAGGTTAACAATTCAAAAAATATTGATTGAAGGGTAAAAGACACAAATAAAATGCTCATCTGGCTTTTCATTTCATAAAATATTTAAACATATATGGTGGAACCCCACAGTATGATGTGTTTTCTGATAGCAGCCCACTGCCACTGCCCAGCAGCAGGACCGGAAGGTGCTGCTGGCAAGAAGGGCTGGGAAATTTTGCCCATGGAGTAGAATATAGGTTTAATGCCTTTTAATTTGTTCTTACCAATGGTAGTATTTAAATCTTGGACGCCAGTTGGGAGTCTGTAGAAGTGTCTGCACCGCACAGGCCAAGTTAACAAACAAATAGCACATTAAGAAAAACCTGTAAAATATAAATACAAACATTGCTCGTTACAGTTATTGAATCAAGCACAGAGCCAAATACTTTAACCGTGGTTACCGCTTTCAGAACTGAAAACTTTAGGGTTGTCTTTTTCCCAGAAAACAGTGAACAACTTTTCAAATAAAACCAAAAAATGTGATACATAAATGTTGTTAAATTAGAAGCATAGACTAGCTACAGCACAGAAAGAGGGCAGATGGCCTGTTGTTTTTCTGCAAGAGCAATTCAGCTCATCCCACTACCCTGCCTTTCCCCAAATTGTTTTTTCTCTATTTAGATAATAATCCAATTCTCTTTGAAAGACGCAACAGAGGCTGCCTCCACCACACACTCAGTCAGCTCATTCCAGATCCTAACCACTTGCTATATAAGGAAATTTTTCTTCATGCTGTCTCTGATTCTTTAACTACTCACCTTAAGCCAGTTTCCTGATTCTCAACCCTCCATCAATGGGAATAGTTTCCCAATACGTACTCTATCCAGGCCACTGGTGATTTTGAAAACCTCTATCAAATGTGCCCTCAAGCATTACTTCACTAGGAAAACAGCCCCAGCCTCTGCAATCGATCCACATAACTGAAATCCCTCATCTCTGAAATGATGCTTGTAAACCTTCATGCATGCCTTCACAGCCTTCTTAAAGTTTGACGTCCAGAATTGGACTCAATACTCCAAATGAAGCTGAACCAGAGTTTTCTAAAGTTTCATTAACATCCTTGCTTTTGTGTGCTCCACCTCTCTTTAAAAATCCCAGGATTTTGTTTCCTTATTAACCACTTTCTCAACCTGTCCTCCCACCTTCACTGACTTGTGAATGTGTATCCCCATATTCCTATGCTCTTACTGCCCCTTTTAGATCCATACTTCACATTTTATATTGCCTCTCCTCATTTTCTTCCTACCCAAAAAATTACTTTACATTTCTCTGCATTAAATTTAGTCTGCCTATTCTACCAGCCTGCTTATGCCCCCTTGAAGTCAAATCACTAACCTCCTCAAAATCCACAATACATCCAAGTTGTGTGGCATCATTTTAGCTATAACTGTTAATTTGGTAAAATTACTTTCCATTTGAATACATTTTAATTATTCAGCCTTAGAGCTTGGTTACTTTCCTTTAAGTTTATTCCAATTTAATTATTCTGTTTTCACTTTCTTCACAGCCATTGTTCTACAAATTCAGAAGCTCTAATTTCATTTTTTGAATACTTTATGGTTTTCTTTTTACAACAATTAAAAAGCTAAGTTAACTGGAGCAAACCATCCAAAAATTCTCCAACGCATCAGGAACTAAAAAAATGTTGGTAGACAAAACAAACAGCTGAAACGACTGCTCAAGGAACATAGGTCAAGCACAAATCAACAGGTCATTCGGAGAGTTTCTCAAGACATGAAACTTAAAAAAATCAAAACTAAGTGAAAAAAAACAAGGTAAAGAGGTTGTGACAGAGTAGTGAGGATAAGCTAGCCATCAGAAGGATAATGTGCAGTCTTCCGTGAAGTGCAATGCACAAACTGAAGTGTTACTTAGGGGCTAAATCTTTATTGCATGGTTTTTTACCTCATACTCTTCACCTTTGGACTATTTTGCCATCCATTCATGTTAGATTGAAAAAATCCACAGTCAAGGGCGTAGGCGTCGTCAGTGCAGTAACTAACTCAATTTGTTTAGAATCACATGCTCCAGAGTAACATTTGAATTCCAATATATCATTGTGGAAGCAGGAAAATAAATGTCATTTGAAGGAAAGTTCAATTTTTTTCCCCTTCTAATGTGGATTCAACATTTCAGTACTCTAGCTTTTAGGGTCCCCTTTCCACAATCCTCCTTGTGCTGTATTCACTTTCCCTGTTTTCTGTGTTTGTTTACTCACTCTATTTAACCCAAAAAATCTTTAATTTTCCATTCTTTCCTGGATTTCTCTGCTTTCTCGATTCTTTAGTTTTATTTTGCAGCTTAACTTCAATATCATAACTATATGGTTTTCAACAAGAAATGCCCACGGAAGAAATCTTTCATAAAGTGAGAGCTGAAGTAAAGGGGTTCAGTGCTTAGTAGCAAATTGAAATTGCTCTCCAAATAGAATCAGAAGCTATGAAATAATTGTGAAATATATAGTTAAATTTGGCGTAGATTTGTACGTCGATTGATTGCAAGAAGATCTGTGAGTTCAATAACACTAAGGCAATTAAAGCTGTAAGATTAATTACAATGCTTTCGATACAGTCACTCATCTGGATTTGACGCTGATCAAAGATGATCATATTGCATAGGAACAGAAGAAAGCCATTCAGCCCATCAAGCCTGCTCTGCCATTCAATTAGATCATGGCTGATCATCTACCTCAATGCCATTTTCCTGCACTATCTCCATATCCCTTGGTGTCATTAGTCTCCAGAAATCTACTGAATACTGCCTTGAACATGCTCAATAATTGAGGTTCCCACAGCCCACAGAGCAGAGAATTCCAAAGATTCACCCTCTGAGAGAAGAAATTCCTCCTCATCGCAATTTTAAATTGCCGTGGGCTAATGGTCTAAAATACAGAATAGAAAACAGGAGGAGTTTCTCCTGTTGCTGCCATTTATGTAGTTGTATTGAGTACTCAGACCAAATTGACCACGAGAACAAAAGGGAAAATGCTGGAAAATCTCAGCAAGTCCGGCAGCATCTGTAAGGAGAGAAAAGAGCTGAAGTTTCAAGTTCAGATGACTCTTTGTCAAAGCCTTCGCCAAAGCTTTGGCAAGCAGTCACCTGGACTCAATACGTCAGCTCTTTTCTCTCCTTACAGATACTGCCAGACCTACTGAGATTTTCCAGCATTTTCTCTTTTGGTTTCAGATTCTAGTGTCTGCAATAATTTGCTTTTAATTTTGACCAAAAGAACAAATGTGAACAAGAAATGTGTATGCAGTCTTTTATTTACTCACACAGTAATGGACATGTTCTGCCTAGTGCCCAAGACTAGGTTTTGGATATCTCGCAATTAAACTTGAAAGTGATATAGATACATTACTTTTTAAAAATAGAGGGGAGAAAAATATTTTTAATAATGGAAATGATGAGATGCAGAAGACAGTGAAAATGAAGACTTCTGAGAAATTAAAATTTAAGATAGTGATTGATTCAAAATGGAAAACTTTACTTACATTGAGAGAATGGGAGCCACCATATCAAGAGACGCTATAAGAATTCCAAGTTCAGCAATGATTGCTGTTAAAAGAAGGGCCCATGTTGGCTCACCATTGACTTTTCCATTGCCAAACACCTGCAATATATGAGGTACCAACAAAATCTTAAAATTCAAAATCATGAATAGAAAGTCACATTACTATTTCTGATTCATTTCATCACCTTATCAAAAGAAGTCTCAATTAAAAAAAAAGCACTTTGTTTTAAAAAATACTATTACCAAAATAGAAGATGTCAAATACTTTGAGAAATTGTGGAAAGCATTAGATAAACGGACACATTTTCTTTACTGAGGCTATACATTCTGAGATTTACTATCTGGAGTCTACACAGGTATTAAAAAGAGCTACATTTTATGCTTTGAAAATTCTTTGATGATTCTAAAAATCTCTATATTTCTGCAGAGAAACCAAAATGACAGTGAGGCAGACAATGACCACACCAAGAGAAAGAAGTGAATTTAAACAGCTTTCAAAAAATGTTCTGCACCAAGATTTCTATACCTAATTATTAATCACAATTATGGAGATATCTGCTGAGACAAACCTATTACTGACAGTGGTTTATTTCTTTGATACAGTCAAATAGAAATGGGAAATAAGCTCTGAAGGGAAAACTGAAAGTTGTGTGACTGAAATATTACAATAATGCTCTGCTGAACATTTCTGTTTAATTAGAAATTATAAAAAAAAGACACTGAAGCTGAAATTCCTACCTCTACAAATTATAGTGATAAGGCAAACACAAGCTGAAACATTTTGAAATATCGCTTTTCACATGACATTTGTTCTTATTAAATTTTGTGATGGTAGCTAATGAGCACTCTCTGCTTCTACTCAGTCATCAGTTATACAGACAAAATCAACAATTAACAATGGAAATAGAGATAACTCTCTTTCTCCAATTAATTTTGTTGGGAATGAGCAAAGATTTACTGTCATCTGGTTTCTTAACTTTTTCTTATTTTAAAACCTGAAATTTTTGGAATGATCTATCTTTCAAGTATTTGAACATGTGGAATGAAGTGTAATGTTAGAGTGTACACAGAAGTAGCCTGAAGATACGTTAAGGAGAGGCAGCCAAAAAAAATTCTCCAAAACAAACAATGGCTAAATCATTTGTACAAAAATTGCCTTAAAAATATACAGTAAGAAGCCTCACAACACCAGGCTAAAGTCCAGCAGGTTTATTTGGCACCATGAGCTTTCAGAGCGCTGCTCCTGACTTAAGTGAGTGGAGAGTTGGTTCACAAACATGGCATATACAGACAGAGGCGCAATTGCAAGATAATGGTTGGAATGTTGCACTATCTTGCAATTGTGTCTCTGGCTATATATGCCCTGTTTGTGAATCCAGCTTTTGATTCACCTGAGGAAGGAGCAGCGCTCCGAAACCTCATGCTACCAAATAAACCTGTTGGACTTTAACCTGGTGTTGAGAGACTTCTTACTGGGCTCAACCCAGTCCAACGCTGGCATCTCCACATCATAGCTAAAAATGTACGATGTAGCAGTAAGGAGGTTTAACCAAAACAAATATATAGCTGTACTAACCTGCAGGAAAGGAATGATATTATCTTTAGCTATGGCTTGCAACAAACGTGGAGCACCAGTTAAGCTCTGTAAACCAGCTCCACAGGTAGAGAAAAAGGAACCTATCACAATAACCCAAGGAGAAGGCCAGGCCAGAGTACCAACAACTAGATTATTATTCACTGCATCACCATACCTGGGGACAAAAAAGAAATACAAAAATTTATTACATATAGAACTTTTCCAATAACAAAAATGAAACTGACCTTGAGTGTTAACTGCAGTCAGGCCGGCGGTCGGGCGAAGGGGCGCGAGGGCGGTTGGGCGACAGCAGTCATGCGGGGGCAGTTGTGAGAGTGTGTGAGGTCAGTCAAACGAGCAAGCGAACCAGGAGGGGAGGGTGACTGTGTGAGCACAAGAGAGAGTGGGCGTGAGTAAACAGCAGAGGGCAAGCGTAATAAGAGGGCAAGAAGGTGGGCATGAGAGAGAAGACAGGCACGTGGGAGAGCGGACAATAGGATGTGTGAGAGAGTTGTTGTCACAGGGTGCGCATATGAGAAAGAATACAGTTGAGAGAGAATGTAAGAGTATGTGCGAGTTGTGTGAGTGTCTGTGTTTGTGTCAGAGTGAGAACAGCAAAGTTAAAACTTGTTTTTCCATTTTCAAAATATCCAACAATTAGGCTTCACAGCAAATAGCACTTCTGAAAATTGTTAAAAGAGACTCTAGCAGTGAATCCAGATTGAATTTAATATACATAGGCGTTAAATGGATTCAAAACAAGCTCCCTGTGACTACATCAGAGCATCATTTTGAGGAGAGCTTAGTTTAATTTACTGATCCCTTTTGGGAAGGGAATCTGCCATTCCTATCTGATCTGGCCTATGTGTGACTCCAGAACCACAGCAATATCATTGACTCTTAGTTGTTCTCTGAAATGGTCAAGCATTCAACTCAGTTCCAGGGTAATTAGGGATGGGCAACACATGCTGGCCTTACTCGTGACTTCCACATTCCCCAGAATAATTAAACAGTTTATTTATCCATTAACGTTCTTGTTCCAATCACAGACTTCTTTTCTTAAAATTGGTTTGCTTGCAAAGTGTTTTAAAAATATTTATGTTCCTTATGAGACCAGACAAACAAAGAAAATGCAATAAATGATACTTTGCACAAAAAGAACTTTGGAACCAGCAAAGGAATCATTATATTGACAGCATGAAATACCCAAGACTGAGTAGATAATTGTAGATTTAAGTACACTGGAGAACCTGAATAAGACACTTATGTTAGACTCATATTTATTGACTACAGCTCAGCCTTCAACACCATTATTCCTACAAAACTCATCTCCAAACTCCATGGCTAGTGCTTGGCTCCTTCCTCTATGACTGGATCCTAGACTGCCTAACCCATAGACCGCAATCAGCAAGAACAGGCAGCAACACCTCCTCCATGATTATCCTCAACACCCGTGCCCCACAAGTCTGTCCCCTCAACCCCTAACTCTTCTCCTTATACACCCGAGTGTGCGACCAAATTCCACTCCAACTCGATTTTCAAGTTTGCTGATGATACCACTGTAGTGGGTTAGTTCTCAAACAATGATGAGATAGAATACAGGAAAAAAAATAGAGAATCTGGTGAACTGATCCAATGACAATAATCTTTCCCTCAATGTCAACAAAATGAAGGAGACAGTCATCGACTTCAGGAAGCGTAGTGAAGGACATGCCCCGGTTTACATTATGTGGTGATGTGGATATGCCGGCGTTGGACTGGGGTAAACACAGTAAAAAGTCTGACAACACCAAGTTTAAGTCCAACCGATTTATTTGATAGTACACTCACTAGCTTTCGAGGTTAGTCCCTTCGTCAGGTGAATGGAGAGTTCTGGCCAGAACTCTCCAATCAGTTGGACTTAAACCTGGTGTTGTCAGACTTTTTACCCTGTTTACATTAACAGGGATGAAATGGAAATAGTTGAGAGCTTCAAGTTTCAAGATGTCCAGATCACCAACAACCTGCTGGTATAGTTAAGAAAGCCCACCAATGCCTCTATTTCTCAGGAGGCTAAGGAAATTCGGCATGTCCACTACAGCTCTCACCACTTTTACAGATGCACCATAGAAAGCATCCATTCTGGATGTATCACAGCTTGATATGGCTCCTGCTCTGCTCAAGACCATAAGAAACTACAAAGGCTTGTGAACATAACCAAGTCGATCATGCAAAATGCTTTCCATCCATTGATTTGATCTACACTGCCTGCTGCCTCAGAAAAACAGGCAGCATAATCAAGGGCCCCATGCATCTCAAACATACTCTCTTCTGCCTTCTTCCATCGGGAAAAAGATACAAAAGTCTGAGGTCACATGCCAACCAATTCAAGAACAATGTTTCCTGCTGCCATCAGACTTTTGAATGGACTTACCTTATATTAAGTTGATATTTCTCTACACCCTAGCTATGACTGTAACATCACATTCTGTACTTTCTCCTTTCTTTCTCCTCTACGTGCTCTATGTACAGTATGCTTTGTTTGTATGGTGTGCAAGAAACAATACTTTTCACTGTATACCAATATATGTGACAATAGTTAAAATGTATTTCTCCATTATTGAACAATGTAAAATGGAGCTTTTAAAGGTTTGAAAGAATTATCAATTACTTAAAAAGATACTTAAAGACTGTGGACCAATAAAAACATTAAACAAACCAAACACATTTTCATCAATAGACTTTAGTTCTTTCCAAAATGATTTAGTACTTACTTATCTCTAAGTACAACACCTTCAATACATGCTCCAAACAACACCACACTACTTAAGTCTGAAGTTCAGTCAAGTGAAATAAAAGTCAATTCAATTAAACTTATGGACTGCTGAAAGTATAATTAATTAACAACAGAATCGGTTTTACAAGTAAACACCATTAGACTTGAGACAATATTATGATGTGTTTTTTTTGCCAAAGTGCTTATAATTAGAAAATATACATACAACCTTTTCATAAGCAATTCCCCTTGCTCTCCAATTAAATTGTGCACAGCTGTCTCACACGATCAATCTTTTTTCAACCAAGGAAACTAGATGGGGCAAATTAGCATAGCCCAAGAACAGTTGCGACTTTAGTCAGATGTTCTTTGTTGGTTGGGAACTTTAATAAGCTCCAAAGATGTGTGGGTTAGGTTGATTGACCATGCTAAATTGACCCTAGTGCCAGTGGATTAGGATAAATATGTGGGGTTACGGGATAGAGTATGAGTGAGTTTGTGGTTGGTGCCGACTCGATAGGCTGAACGGCTTCCTTCTGCACTTTAGGGGTTCTACATTCTAAGACAAAGGAATAGGCATGGAAACTGTTTCCACAAACTGCACTAGTGTTAGTTATAAAATTTCAAGACACCAGGTCTAATTTTCTTTTTCATGTGGAAATGTACATACTTGAAATGCTTTACCTGGTTTTGTTGTGAATGCTGAAAATGTAGCGACTTTTAGAAAACTTGTCAGGAATACAGATGTACGTATTGTTTTATGCTGCGATTCTTGTTTGTAACACTGTGCTCATGTGCAAAAGATAAATCAGATACTGACGAACTATAGCAGATCTTTTCCAGTAATGCTGCTCTGTAACTAGTAGAAAATTATATGTTTAGAGAGCCCACCTCCTCTCAAGATGGGCAATCAAACTGATATCCTGTTTACGGCATTCAAGCTCCAGTAAATGGATGGAAGTGCCTGGGTTCATTTCCCCTGAAGAAAAGGCTTTGTGAAGATAGCATTCAACATGCTTAGGAGAATAAATAAATTGAACTCCATCGGCACCTTGAAATCCATGAATTCAAATCTGTGTGTTCTCCAAATTAAAAAGGCAACGTACACTAGATTATCCAGGGAAATAACGGCTCAGATCTTCCAATCAGCATCAGGGAGGGCACACTCGTCACTGACTGCAATTTAATCTGCCCATGTACCATTTTAAGATGGAGCCTTTGCACTTTCCAGTCAAGCTCCAAAAGGGATGAATAGGGTCAGGTGGCCAAATGACAATTCCAGTGAAGCCATGCTGCTCTTTTGCGTCATGAAGGTCTGTCTTCAGTTTATTGACTTACAGTTTAAATGGAGTATCATCCCTAACGTTGCACAGCCTCCCCTCACTGACTGCATTAAACTCATCCTTAAATAATGCTCAATGTCCCCCAACCTAAACAATGCTCAAGCCCCCTCCCTTGTCTCTCAAAAATATGCAAATTTTCTTTCTTTTTCCTCCTCCTCCTCACCACCCCCCACAAAAGCGCTCAAGTCCCTTCCCTGATGCCCAACGGTGCTGATTCTCGTTCACCAGCAATCTCCACACAATGCTGACTCTTCCAACAGGACAGGAGCTACGGATTCCAAAATATGGGCTGGGAACATGGGTGAGGATGACTAGAGTCCAGAGCAGAGGGGAGAGAAATGAGCAAGCTAGAAGATGGTGAACATGATTGGGACAAGGGTGACCTTTATTGGGTGGGGCTTGAGGGGTGTGGGCCAGGAGTTATGGTCAGCAGGCTGTACATCTGGTATGAACAGCTTCAAGTAAATTAGTGCAAAAATCTGTGTTTAGCATATGGCAATCAACCCAAGTCTCTGCGGTTCCGGCTATTTGCTCCCACTACCACAGGCCATTCTGTAGCAACTCAGACGGGGCAAAACAGCCATCGAGAGTTTAAACTTTCCATGTGAGAATCATTGGAACTTCCTCCCTCCTAATGGCATTGTGGATCAACCTACGGCATATGCACTGCAGTGATTCAAGAACGCGGCTCACCGCAACCTTTATAAGGGCAACTAGGAATGGGCAATAGTGCTGGCAGCCAGCGATGCCCATATCCCGCGAATGAATAAAAAAATGGTTCATCAGGTTCATCAACAACTTAAGTTGAGTCATTCACCATTCCTAGTAATGAAAGATTTAGGCCAAAAAGCAATGACTTATGTTATGACCTTCAGCCATCCCAAAGTGCTTTACAGCCAATGTGAGTATCTTTCAAATGCAGGCATCTGCTATCATGCCTATATAAAATATTAATTTGCATGAAGATCAATGTCACAAACAGTAATATAAAATAAACAAATCACATGTTTTAGTTACTTCAGTTGAGGAATAAATATTGACCAGGACATTACCTGGGATTCCCTGCCATTCTTCAGAACAGTCCTACCTGACGGGGTAGAAGGAACTCCCTCAACACTGCATTGGAGAGTCAGCCTGCAAGTTTCAAATTTCCTCCTAACCTGCAGCTAAATGAACTGTGTGATGTCTGCGAGCAGTTTGAGCTGGCCTCAGGAGCCAAAGTCAACCAGGGTAACAGCGAGGCCATGTTCTTTGGGAACTGGGCCGACAAATCCTTTGTCCCCTTCACCAACAAGGCAGACTACCTGAAGGTGCTGGGGATATGGTTTGGAGTGGCAGGAGCATGCACCAAAAACTGGGACGAGCGCATCGCCAAAGCCAGGCAGAAACTGGGCTGGTGGGAGCAACGCTCCCTCTCCATGACAGGAAAAAACCTGGTGATCTGGTGAGAGGTGCTGTCCATGTTGTTGTACGTGGCCCAGGTGTGGCCTATCCCCAAATACTGCGCTGCAGCAGTGACGCAGGCCATCTTCAAGTTTATCTGGAAATCAAAGATGGATCGCGTCCAGAGGGAGGCGATGCGCAAATCTCCAGAGAACGGAGGGAAAAACGTTCCCAATGCCACCCTCATCCTGATGGCTACCTTTGTGTGCGGCTGCATCAAGCTGTGCGTAGATCCTCGGTACACTAACAGCAAGTGCCACTACTTTATGAGGTTCTACCTGTCCCGAGTGTTGTGAAGGATGGTTCTGGCCACACTGCCGCGGAACGCTTCGAGTAGTTGGACCGTACCGCAGCACCTATCCTTCGTGGAGAAATTTTTCCACAAGCACGCCTTTGACCACATGGTGATTAAGCAGTGGTCAGCACGTAATGTCCTTGGGGACCTGAGAGAAAAGGAGACGGCGGATCCTGTCGGATGGTTCCCTGAGCAGACTGTCAGTGTCATCTGGCAGAATGCCTCATCACCAGAACTGACAAACAAGCACCAAGATCTGGCTTGGCTGGTGGTGAGAAGGGCACTCCCTGTCAGATCCTTTATGCACGCTCGAGGTCTCAACAGCACCACATGCTGCCCTTGAAGTGGCTGCGGGGCTGATGAGACGGTCGCACACCTCCTTGTGGAATGTGCCTTTGCAAAGAAGGCCTCGAGTGAGATGCAGTGGTATTTGTCGAGGTTCGTCCCGAGCAGCTCGATGACACAGGACTCTGTGCTCTACGGGCTGTTTCCGGGGACGCACACCAAGACAAATATCAACTGCTGCTGGAAGGTCATCAACTCAGTGAAGGACGCACTTTGGTCCGCCCGAAACTTACTGATCTTCCAGTTGAAAGAACTGTCCTCGACTGAGTGTTGCAGACTGGCACATTCCAAGGTCCAGGACTACGTGCTAAGGGATGTGCTGAAGCTTGGGGCAGCCGCCGCAAAGGCACAAGGGGGAAAGGTCACACTATAAGGCCTTTTAACGTAGGCAGACCGAGGGCCCGGGAACTGCAGAATACCCTTGACCTGCGTAACTGTGTGCCAATCTGAGCAATAACGGCACACAGTAATTTACTGAGGCACGTAAATAGTTATAAGCATTGAAATGTATTGTCTGTAATTTGTATAAAACTGTAAAAATGTTTTGATTCTGCACTGTTTGCAATTCAAAGCCATGTAAATTTGCAACAGTTTATTTGAGATTTTTATGAATAAAGTATATTTTTGGAATAAAAAAAACTGTGATAATTGGCAAAATCTGAGAAAGGCACACAAACTGCACCAAACACGCCTTACAGGCATCCCAATATGGAATCACAGGAATTAATTCTATGCCATCTATTTTGACCTTCAGTGTTGTATGTTTTGCAAGTACAACTACTTGCAATGAAATAAAAAGGATACAAATTAGTGAAGTTGTAGCAATAGCCAAGATTGTACCAATAGGAATTGACTTTTGTGCATCCTTCAGGTCTCCTGATCTATTAGAGCCAGCCATGATACCTAACAGATAAAAGCAGAAAATTATATTATATATAATTATATCCAATTCCCTCTTCATCTTAATTTACATAATTGTTATCACAATTTTCTATTATATTTGGTGAAGCACAATGCTAAATATGATACAGAAGGATAGAAATTACAAATAATTTAGTACAGTTTATCAAAAAAAACCAGTGTTTTTTTTATTACCACATTAAATGTAGAGCAAATTTACTACTTACCTTATGGCAATATGCCAAATAGTGTTCCAATGCACAACAAATTAAAATACTCCACTTGCCAGTGACAGCTATTCTCCCCAGCGAAAAGAAGAAATTAAGAAGAACGATTTATACCTCATTTTATATTGCAGAGCCACTAAGTCAATGAGTGACAAGAACAGAATGTTAATCCTAGCAGTTCTCTTGGCCAAGAGACAGGGAACTACAGTTTTGTCAAAGAGCTCTGACCTGAAGCATCAACCTGCCTGTCTTTCACTCAGATGCTGCCTGACTTGTCAGTTTCCAATATTTCAGATTTCCAGCATTTGGGAATGTTTGCTTTTTGTTCTTTGCTTCCTACAGAGACACTGTTGTAATATAAATAGGATATTAAATATTGGGTTTAGCTTTTTTGCATGGAATATATTTCTAATTAAAAAATACACTAAATATTCACAGAAGTTACATTCAAGCAGTCTTTGTATTGTGTTAGGAACCATAATTAGCATTATAACAAAACAAATTTAATTATGTGCAAATGTTTACACTGGTGTTAGTTTTATTATTTGCTTTAGTACTAGCACCAATAGTTTACTTTATGAAGTCACTGCAAATGTGTTTAGATTAGAACACAAAAGAAAATCAGAACACAGCTCAAATTGACCTGGAGGATGAACAGAAAATGTTTTGCTTGAAGAATACAAGTTTGGAAAATAAATGAAACATAAATTGCATGAACCAAGGATAATGGCTATTGTGAAAATAAACAAACTTTAAACAGAAAGTATAAATGCCATTGCTTCTTAACATACCAAATATATCTCATTAATTAAACCCAAGTATAGCATTCAAAGCACTAGCTGATTGAAGTGTAGCACAGGCTTCCTGGACAATTAGCATATACGCTCAGCCTGCAGTCAAGATTTCCTTAGAAGCATAGAAGGGATAGGAGCATGAAGAGGCCATTTGGCCCTTTGAGCCTGCTTTGCCATTCATCATAATCATGGCTGATCGACCAACTCAATAGCCTAATCCTGCTTTCTCCCCACAACGTTTGATCTCATTCGCCACAAGTGCTATATCTAACCGCCTCTTTAAATATATTCAATGTTTTGGCATCAACTACTTCCTGTGGTAATGAATTCC
This sequence comes from Carcharhinus amblyrhynchos, assembly GCF_965287045.1. Lineage (NCBI taxonomy): Eukaryota > Metazoa > Chordata > Chondrichthyes > Carcharhiniformes > Carcharhinidae > Carcharhinus > Carcharhinus amblyrhynchos. The sequence continues at coordinate 42,655,848 of NC_137327.1, read as the reverse complement.
ATAGGCTCATCACTCTGTGGGTGAAGAAATGTCTCATCTCCGTCCTAAATGATCTATCCCGAATCCTGACTGTGATCCCTGGTTCTGGACCCTCCCACCATCGGGAACATCCTTCCTGCATCTACCCTGTCTAGTCCTATTAGAATTTTATATGTCTCGATGAGATCTTCTGATGTTTGAGCTCAGTACCAGGAAACATAAGAAATTATTGCACAAGAACGTGTGAAACAATCTCCAAGTGTCAGCCCTTGAAAGTATTTAGAAATTATTCACAAGTTAAATTAAAACTACATTTCTGTGACATTATAAAAATTATAGGGCTATCTGCATTTCAAAGGACTTGGCAGTAGCAGACTGTACTGTGCGCAGTCACTAGCTCTGACCATTAAATTCAACAGGGAGAAAACTGCGGTGAAAAGGGAATAAAATGCTTCAGTATTATGAAATAGAAGAGGTCACACACTGACGTAACACCCTATATACAATGCTTGGGAGCACACTAAGTGAAATGTAATGGAAGTGCATGGATTGAAGTGCGTGTTCAGTAGCACTCATCAACATTGAGGGGGCAGACTTTAGACTCTGCTGGAGGAGGCCTTCCAGACAGCAGCATCATTAAAGGGGCAAGTGCAGTTAAAGCTCTATGGAAGAGTCAGATGACTTTGGCTTTTTGAATTCAGAAGGCCTGGGTATTTAATTCGATTTAAGACGTATAAGATGATGAAGGGGATGGATAGGGTAGAGGTGGAGAGGTTCTTCCCGCTCAGAAAGGACAGCAGGACTAGAGGGCACAGCCTCAAGATGGGGGGAGGGGGGAGGAGGGAGACAGTTTGGAACGGAGTTGAGGAGGAAATTCTTCACTCAAAGGGTGGTGAATCTCTGGAATTCTCTGCCCGTTGAAGTGGTGGAGGCTACCTCGCTAAATATATTTAAGACGCGGGTAAATAGGTTTTTGGTAGGCAAGGGGATTAAGGGTTATGGGGAGAAAGCGGGAAAGCGGAACTGAACCACTTCAGATCAGCCATGATCTTATTGAATGGCGGGGCAGGCCCGAGGGGCTCGATGGCCTCCTCCTGCTCCTATTTCTTATGTTCTTATGATGGTTTCAGATGATTTACATAAATTTTAAATGTATTTTGTGATTTGCAGATGAGTGCTCTCTAAGTTAATTTATACACCTGGAACCTGTGGGTAATTTTGAACTAGTCGTCAGTCTAGAGTGGCAACAGAATGCCAAAGAAGCAATCCAAATACCTGTATAGTCCACCGTGGAGAGAGCTGATAAAGTGATGGCACTGTTAAACCAAGCATTACATCATGAGAAATGGGAAACAAAATACATAAACAATAAGATTAAAGATGGTGTAAGTTAAGTGTTGGTTTAACAGGTCTCTTATGTAACTACATATAGAACTAACATGCATATGATTGATGAGAGCAAAAATCCCTACTCTGTTTTCAGGAATCAATTTTCAGTAGCTAGGGAGAGGCCTAGGTAAATATCTTCAGCAGCTATCAAGAAGGTTTTGGTTGTTTTCCCTTCCCTGTCTCTAAACAGTTTAGATCACAAGAGAAGGGGTGGTAGAATTCTGAGCATGTCAAAAATCAGTAAATGAATGGACCAACAACGTTCTGAATAAACACAGAAGAGGAAAAGCTATTTTTTAAAAAAATCCATCGAAGATCTTCCTTGAAAATACCAACCTACTGCTGCTGAAGGCAGAAAGTGCAAACAATGGACCTGGAAGGCACAGCACTAAATTCTTCTCGAAATTCCAGATTCCATCTGGAAGTAAAGCAGACGTCTGGCTTTTGTCTGCAAGCAATTTCTGTGGGATTCAATCACCTGAAAAGCTGTGCAGTAAATCCTGCTGTAGATTTGCTTAGGTGTTAAACAGAATCAAATGAGTAGCAGTCATTTTCTTGTGCATGACACCTATTTTTCAGACACTGGTTGCTTAACCCAGGAAAGAAAATATGCTTTTGGTCATCATTACGAAAAATTTCAATATTGGAAAATGAAACACTTTTTACATTTTGCATCAGCATCCAACACTCTCTCTGCTCTAACATATCGCGATCCTAGCCTCAGAAAGGCACTGTCTCTTCCCATTATGTTAATTGCCCATACACTTCTGTTGATCACACTTTAAATTTAGTGGCAAACCATGCTGTTTTTGTTGTGCCATGTTCTTCAGAAACTGAACTTTGCCTATCTAATCCTATTTCCCACAGACCTTTTTGGTCAGCAGGGGAAAGAAATCTTCATCCCACCAGTCTAGATAGGATTTGGTTCTCGACGTGATACTGTGCTAATTCGCTCTGTGATATCAGTCTTTTCAAGTACATTATTATATGTTATTTATTATAGTAATTCAAGTTTCCTCACCAGTTACTGAGGGGAAGAAGATGCCAACCATCATTGTGAAGGTGGTCGTTATGTCTGCAAAAACATAGACTGGCAGATTTCTTTTTGATCCAGCAGCTTCAACAGATAATAAAGAATGCTTTTGGAGTATCTCCCCTTTCGTCATGTAGCTGCCCCATAGATTTTCTACATGAAAAATTGAACAAGATTAAATTGTGAAATTTTGATTGCAGCAATTGAAAGGAAGTAAATTCATCATGTGCAAGATATAAAAATTAAATTCTGCCCATCATGTATTATTAAAAGGTCAGACATTTAAAAAATTGGAAGTCTGTGCGATTTGAAATATTTAAATGATGATTTTATACAAAAGTCACTTGGAATACTGTTGGGTTCAAGGTTCAAATCTAGATTTTTGGAAGTTTTTGAAGTTAGTAATGAATCCAATTTTTAGCAGTACTGCAAAAAGTACAGCTGCTATATTAAATATGTTTAAATAAACTTGGACTGTTAAAAAAATACACAATATGGTACTGTGTAATTATTTGTACATTTACATTATTATCCAAAATACAGTATTTGAGAGTTACTCATCTATTTGACAATTATTCCCAGAAAGAGTCACAACACCAGGTTAAAGTCCAACAGATATATTTGATAGCAAACGCCACTAGCTTTTGGAGCGCTGCTCCTTCGTCAGGTGAGTTGGAGTTCCTTCATGCCAAAGGGATTTGCATGGTAAATACATGGGGTTACGGGAATAGGGCCTGGATGGGATTGTTGTCAGTGCAGGTTCAACGGGCTGAATGGGCTCCTTCAGTACTGTAGGGATTCTATGATTCTGTGAGTCTATGACTTTAAATCACTGAAAATGACATTTAAAGAAAACTACACAGAAATGTTTACTAGTCTCATTTGCTTAGACTAGTTAGTTTCTTGCCAAAATCCCAATTTGAAGAGGGTCCTTGAAAGGTCACAAACAGGTATAATCTCGACGTGCTCATTATTTTGATTTGGAAGCACAATTAGTTTCTTGGTTGGGGTCAATTTCCAGAATTACTTTTTTTAATCCAATGTTCAAGATCATGGAAATATTATTCATGCTCGATGCAACATGCAAAAATGTTGATTTTGCTGATTTATCAGACGAATTACACAGGACCAGTGCAAGCTAGCAGATATTCTCGGCTGTCGAGTGAATTACATCTAGGTTTCAAGTATTACCGTGTCAGAAGTACGAAAATAAGCAAAAGTATTTTAGATAATTTGATGTCATTTACTTGGGTGGCACGGTGGCCTCACCGTACTAGGGGCCCAGGTCTGATTCCTGGCTTGGATCACTGTCTGTGCGGAGTCTGCATGTTTTCCCTGTATCTGTGTGGGTTTCCTCCAGGTTCTCCGTTTTCCTCCCACAGTCCAAAAGAGACGCTGGTTAGGTGCGGTGACCACACTAAATTCTCCCTCAGTGTACCCGAAGAATGTGGCAATTAGAGGATTTTCACAGTAACTTTATTGTACTGTTGATGTGAGCCTACTTGTGGCACTAATAAACTAACTTAAACATCAATATAGCCTGGTTTAATAAATTCTGAAAGTCATAATTTGCTGCACAAATGAATCTAATTATGCTATTAATTAGACTTGGATTTACCTGTTTAATTTTAGTTATATTTTACATCATAAACTAGTAATCATTTTTAGGATAGTGGAGGTTCCTTATGCCATTTGTGTTAGTTGTGGGCACTCCACCCCCCGACACCCCAGTTCTGGCTGCCCAAGACATCTAGGCTGCAATTCTCTGATCCCGCTGTGAGGGTTTGCGTCCCCTTGCATTTCCCAGTGCCGGATTTCTGTGAATGGTTGGGGAGGCCAGTGATTGGGCTGTGGGGAATGGAGAGCCGGCATTGTGGGGGTCACTGGGCTGGCCAGCCATTGGGGGGGATCTCAGCACTGACAGATCGGTGCATGCACAGTAGCCCGCTCAGTGCTCTGACTTCAGCCTTTCCAGCAGGGATAGTCTCCACCCTCTGAAATTTAATGTTATTCATGCTGGTGGTCTCTGTAGTGCACAGATTGTGGGAGATTCTTCTCTGGACTCCCACTGAAAAAAACAGCATGAATTATTTCAGTTTTCATGCAAATTTGACACTTAGAAGCTTTTTTGGGAGAATTCTGCCCCTATGTTCCAATGAGCATTAACTGATTGGAGGTGGCACTTCCTTCTCTCAGTCAGGGCATGTCCCACCTCAGGGAAGGGGCAGAGGAAGAAATGGATAGTTGGTGGAAAGGCCTGGGGGTAGGAAACACACACTGAAGCCAGAAATGATTCAGGGCAATCCAACGTTGAAAGGAGGCTGTCGACGGAAGCATCTCTCACCCCTTCCTGTATCAGGGAAGAGTGGGGTCAGTTTCCAGGCATCCCCTTATTTCTGGACTCCTAGCTGCCTGAAAATTGAAGATTGGCTGGCCAAAGCCTTGCCTGCCCCATTGTAAAACTGCAGAGAAGTCAGGGTGGGAGAGAACCTGATGAGAAGGCCATCCAGAAAATGTTGTGCCTCCCGCCTGGAACCCAACAGCTCAAAGACTGAGAAGGAAGCGTAAATTAAAGTGAATGAGTTCAACAGAAAATTACATATAGAAAGGAAAATAATGAGTGAAAGAATGATTGAACTGAAAGACAAGAAACAGTAAAGAAATGGTAAGTTTTTAAAAAATTTAAAAATATTTAGTAATTAGACAATAAGGAAGAAACTACAATTCCATTAGTTCGTATTTGGTGCCATAGAGGTCCATTGGCACTAATTAACACTTAACACAATGTTGAAAGAATGTACAGACCTTACATGACTCCAAACAGGCCCCTTGTGTCACTTCAGACCAATTCCTAGCCTTCTGTGCCACATTTAGTACCTACCGCAGGCAACTACAGCAATTTCACATATCCAATACATTACAACTGTAAGACAATCCTCAAAATGTTGCTTTTGCAATATTAATAATGGGGTGTCCTAAACAACAGCTTTTATAGATTTAATCATGCTTTAGTTTTTGCCTGAATTTGCTGTAGCTTTTGTGCATGAGTAATGAGGCCTGTTACCCTTGCCATTATTCTGCCTGTGGGTTATGGACAACTGTGACAGTTAAAAAAAAACAAAATTAACTCAACAGTAGCACAACTTTGGGACAGGGTTAGTATGAAAATAAAAAACAGAAAATGCTGGAAAAGCTCAGCAGGTTTGGCAGCAACTGCGGAGAGAGAAATTTTGAGTCAGTTACTTCTACAGAGCTATTTTAGTATGTAACTGTTTGATTTACATTTGACAAATTTGAATTTGGCCATAGCAGACAATAAGAAGTTGTTTTCTTTATTTGAATGGCAAAATACGCTGACATTGTGCACATATGTCCAGCAGGCTGCTTACGGTTAATTTGAAACAAGTATTTATTTTAGTTCATTTGACTAATGATGAGTGGACTGTACTATAATTGTCATCTTATGGGACTTATGCATCAAGTAAAGTTTGCAAGATAAAAAGAGGCCCTCTAGTGGATCAACACATATTAAAATAAATAAGGCAACTATTGGGCAAGAAATTATACTTATTACAAGAATCTAACTTTGAAAATATGACATTCTTCACCATTTCAAGTATACACAAATCATTAATTTCCCTTAGTCATAAAAATAGAGTCATAGAGGTTACAGCATGGAAACAGGCCCTTCGGCCCAACTTGTCCATGCCACCTTTTTTTTTTAAAAGCCCTAAGCTAGTCCCATTTGCCTGCATTTGGCCCATTCCTTCTATACTCATCTTACCCATGTAACTGTCTAAATGCTTTTTAAGAGCCAAAACTGTACCCGCCTCTACTACTGCCTCTGGCAGCTTGTTCCAGACACACACCACCCTTGGTGTGAAAAATATGTCCCTCTGGACACTTTTGTACCTCTTCCCCTTTCACCATAAATCTATGCCCTCTAGTTTTAGACCTTTGGGAAAAAGTAGAGGAGTCTAAAACTAGAGGGCATAAGTTTAAAATGTTCCATGAAATGCATTACTAATATAACCAGTTTTATACAAACCTTTTATTCTCCCACTTGCTACACCTGGAATTCCTTGGATTTCTGAGACATTATTTTGAACAAAGTACTCATCACAAGTCGCTGTTTGATTTTTAGAGTTGCAGAACAGGTCCCACAATTTAGTCGTTACCGTCACGTTGTTTTCAATTGTGGTTTTGGCACAAACATCAAACAGATTTCTGGAGAGAGTTCGATTTCCCAACATGCAAATCCTAAAAAAAAACACAAGATAGCATTTTCTAATGTTGCAATACAACTTTCATTAAAGTTGGCTCTTGCTGAAAGTACACTAGTATCAAACACAATGCAACATCAAATTTATGCGCACAGATATTTTTACAAATTCAAAGCTTTTGTTCTTCTGTCAAAGACAAATGTTATTTATTTTTCTTTAAACTAATTCCAATAAGTAAATTATATGTTGTTCGTCCATCGTCGTCGATGACGACCTCGACGCCATTAGGCATTTTGAGGCTGGATGCGGTGTGTTCGAAGATGACTGATCAGGTCAATTCGGGCACGGAATGTCCTGGCACATATTGGACAGGCTTGGGTAGGCACTGTAGTTGTTGCACTGGTGGCTCTGGACTTGCACAGCTCACGCTTTGGTTGTGCTTCAGCAACGCACTTTGCTTCGCAAGCTTGACAGCCTGGATGAGGCAGCGCCAGGTAGGGTGGTTTTATGCCAGCGTTTCCCAGGTGGTTGTGGCTATGTCAAGCAACTTCAGGGAGACTGTGAATGTGTCTTTGTAATGTTTCTTCTGCCCTCCATGCGAGTGTCTTCCAGCAGAGAGTTCCCCAAAAAGGAGCTGCTTGGGTATGTGCTCATCTGGCATACGAATGACATGATCTGCCCACTGGGTCTGGGCTCTCATCAGCAGTCTGTAGACTGATGGTAGACTTGCTCTAGAGAGAGCTTCAGTGTCTGGTACTTTGTCTTGCCATCTGATACGTAATACTCTGCGAAGACAAGTCATGTGGAAATGATTGAGCTGTCTTGCATGCCTTTGATACACAGTCCATGTTTCACAGGCATAAGGAGGGTAGTGAGTACTGCGGCGCTGTAGACCTTCAGTTTTGTTGCTGGGCCGATTCCTCAACGTTCCCATACAATGGGGTGCAGTGTACTGAAAGCAGAACAAGCCTTTGTTATTCTGCAGTTAACTTCCGTAACAAAAGTCACTTCTTGGGAGAGGGTGCTGCCAAGATAATTGAATTGGTCCACTGCCTGTAGTTTCTGCTCTTTGATCGTGATTATGGGTTCTGTGTACAGTGCGTGAGGAGCAGGCTGGTGCATGACTTCAGTATTTTTAATGTTGATGGCGAGTTCAAAGTTGTCACAAGCCGTGGAAAATTTGTCCATACTGACTTGCATCTCTGGCTCTGATCCAGTAAAAAGTCTGACAACACCAGGTTTTAGTCCAACCTATTTATTTGATAATACTCTCACTAGCTTTCGAGGGGACAGCCTCTTCGTCAGGTGAATGGAGAGTTCTGGCCTCAGACAGAGCATATAAAGCACAGACAGTTTAGAGATTACTGATATGCTCTGTCTGAGGCCAGAACTCTCCATTGACCTGACGAAGAGGCTGTCCCCTCGAAAGCTTGTGAGAATATTATCAAATAAATAGGTTGGACTAAAACCTGGTGTTGTCAGACTTTTTACTGTGTTTACGCCAGTCCAACGCCGGCATACCCACATTCTGATCCAGTATACAGGGCACGGTCATTGGCAAAGTCTCAGAACAGTTTCCTTCACTTTGGTAATAGCTTGAAGTCTCCTCAGGTTGAAGAGGTTCCCATCCACTCTGTACTTGAGGCTGATTCCAGCAACACTGTCGTGGAAGGCATCATTCAGCATGGCAGTAAACCTAATGCTGAACAGTGTGGGTGCGAGCACACAGCCATGTTTGACGCCATCGGTGACTGGGAGTGCCTCAGAGGATTCTCCGCCATCCAGTATTCTGGCCATCATGGAACTGGTGTACCATCTGAATCAATTTGGGGGGGGCAGCCGAACTTTGACATGGTCCTGCACAGGCCTTGTCGGCTGACAGTGTCAAAGGCTTTCGCAAGGTCAACAAAGGTTGCGTAGAGCTTGCGATTCTGCTCCTGACACTTCTCCTGAAGTTGGCACGCAGCAAAAATCATGTCAATAGTTCCGCAACTTTTGCAGAAGCCACACTGTGACTCTGGAAGCAGGCCCAGTTCCAGATGAATGACCAGACGATTTAGCAGGACTCGAGGGTTTTTCCTGTGATGGAGAACAACGAGATTCCTCGGTGGTTGTCGCATTCTTGCCAATTGCCCTTCCTCTTTCAGAGATGTACGATGGAAGCATGTTTAAGTTCCTGAGGAATGGATCCTTGCTTCCAAAAGAACTGGAACAACTCGGTAAGCTTGTCAATAAGTACAGGACCAGCATCTTTGCAGATCTCTGTGGGTATGGCATCTGCCCCTGGGGCTGGCTGACAGCTATGTAAGTTATATAACACAGCATCTAAAGGAGGCTATTTTGCACATTTCTTCAAATTGTTATTCAATTTTTCACACTCCCTACACCTCCCCCATAGCCCTGTCAACCTTTTTTTCCCTTCAAATATGTTTTCAATTGGCTTTTGAAGGCTAAAACTGCTTCTACCACCCTTTCAGGCAGCGCATTCCAAATCACAACGCGTCACCTTGTAACTTTTACTCCCCTTTATGCTGCCTCTGATTCTTTTCCTGAAAGCCTCCAGTCAGAGTCCTCCGCTTACTGACTGTTCTGCCTCTAGAAATGGTTTATTTATGCTTATCCAAATGGATCAAGATTTTGAATTCCTCTATCAAATCTATCTCTATTAACGAAGAAAAACCAACTTCTCTATTCTCACCATGTAACTAATCCTTTATTGCCAGAACTATTCTAGTAAATGTCTGGATGAGTGCAGATCCACCAACACATAATCATCCAGAAGAAGGTAGCCTACTTGATTAGAACCCCAACCTGGCCAACACTTTGGCAATCACAGGCCAAAAATGACTTTAGTCATTTTAATGACTTAAAAAAGGCAAAAAAAAACAAAAAAAAAGGCCAATCAAAACCCAACACCAATCACTCCTTTCATCATTGCTGCACTGTGACTAAAGTATGTACCACTACAAGATGCAGTGCAGCAACTCATCAAGGCTTCTTCAAAAACACATTCAAAATCTGCAACCTCTAATGTTTAGAAGAACAAGAATGGCAGACAAAGGGGTCATCACTTGCAAATTTCTCTTCCAGTCATATAACATCATGACTTGGAAACATATTGCTGTGCCTGAACTGTCGCTGGGCCAAGGTGCTAGATATCCCTCCCAGAGTATCCCCTCTAAGAGTTGCAAGACTAGTTCATAAAGGCAGCTCAGCACCAACTGAAGGCAATTTGAGATGAGCAATAAGAAATCCTGGACTTACCAGTAATGTCCAACAAATACAAAAAACACTTTTGTACCCTATCCAAAACACTCATCCTTTCTAAAATGTACTGCCCAGAATTGGACGTAACAGTCCAGCTGTGGCCAAAGAAATATTTAGTATAGGTCTAGTATACGTCACGCCTTTTGTACTCTATGCTTCTATTTATAAAATCTGGATTCCATATCCTTTATTAAATTGTTCTTCCACCTTCAGATATTGGTATACAAACACCCCCATGTCTATGCTTGCATTCCGTTTAAAACTGCACTCTCTCATTTTTCCTACAAAAACATATTACCTCTTTTTTGCATTGATTTTATTTACTTGTGTCCACCTATTCCATCAATTCATCTATGTCCTCCTGAAGTCTGTTACTTTCTTCTCCACTATTGCACTTTCAAGGTTCAAAGCTGCAAATCTGTGCCCTGTACCAGCAATGGTACAGAAGCATGGGGAACTTGACTGTACCTCCCCTTCAGAACAAAAGTCATTCACTATAACCGTCTTCTTTCCCATAGGCAATTTTATATCCAGCCTGCCTCTGTCCATTTATCCCACATGCTTCGGTTTTGCTAATAAGCCTAAGATGTGGTACTTTATCAAATATAATTCTAAAGTTCTTAAAATAATGACTTTAAAAAAATTCCATTCTGGGATATTGGCAATATTAGCAAGGCCAATTTTTAATGACCATTCCTTACTGACTTTAAGAAGGTAATGGTGGGTACCTTCTTAACAAACGAAAAACTTGCTAGGCTATTTCAGCAGGGAGCTTAGAATCCACATAAAGCTATGGATCAACAGTTACATGCAGATCAGGATAAGGATGGCAAACTTCTTCCTTGAGGGACATCAGTGAACCAAATAGTCTTTTTTATGATTATCCCATAGTCCAAATTTATTTAACTAACTATATTTAAACACCCCAGCTATTGTGATAGGATTTAAACTCATGCTTCTAGGTCATCCAATAACATAATCATTATCTGACTGTTTCATAAGAACATAAGAACATAAGAAATAGGAGCAGGAGTAGGCCATCTGGCCCTTCGAGCCTGCCCCGCCATTCAACAAGATCATGGCTGATCTGTCGTGGCTCAGTTCCACTTTCCCGCCCTCTCCCCATAACCCTTAATCCCCTCTCTTATCAAAAACCCATCAACCCGCTTCTTAAAAATATTTAGCGAGGCAGCCTCCACCACTTCAACGGGCAGAGAATTCCAGAGATTCACCACCCTTTGAGTGAAGAAGTTCCTCCTCAACTCCGTTCTGAACCGCCCCCCCTTTATCTTGAGGCTGTGCCCCCTAGTCCTACTGTCTTTTTTGAGCGGGAAGAGTCTTTCCACCTCTATCCTATCCATCCCATTCATCATCTTATACGTCTCAATGAGATCTCCCCTCATTCTTCTAAACTCTAACGAGTACAAGCCTAGTTTATTCAGCCTCTCCTCATAGCTCAACCCCCTCAACTCCGGTATCAGCCTAGTAAACCTCCTCTGCACTCCCTCCAAGGCCAAAATATCCTTGCGCAGGTGCGGCGCCCAAAACTGCACACAGTACTCCAGCTGCGGCCTCACCAATGCCCTATACAGCTGCAGCAAGACCTCCCTACTTTTATATTCAATCCCCCTCGCTATGAAGGCCAGCATCCCATTCGCCTTCCTGACCACCTGCTGCACCTGCAGGCTGGGTTTTTGCGACTCATGCACAAGGACCCCGAGGTCCCTCTGCACCGTCGCCTGCTGCAGTTTTTCGCCACGTAAGTAATAGTCCTTCCTACCATTCTTCCTACCAAAGTGGACCACCTCACACTTGCCAACATTAAATTCCATTTGCCATTTCCTGGCCCATTCGCCCAGCCTATCTAGATCCTTCTGCAGACTCTCCACACCGTCCGCACAATTTGCCTTTCCCCCAATCTTGGTGTCATCAGCAAATTTCGACACCCTACACTCGGTTCCCTCCTCCAGATCATCTATATAAATGGTAAATAGCTGAGGCCCCAGCACCGACCCCTGGGGCACCCCACTAGTCACCAACCGCCAATCCGAATAGCACCCATTGACCCCCACTCTCTGCCTCCTATTTGACAACCAATCCTCTATCCACGCTAACACCCTACCCCCAACTCCATGTCCTCTGACCTTCTGCAGTAACCTCTTGTGAGGTACCTTATCAAACGCCTTCTGAAAATCCAGAAAGACCACATCCACCGGCTCTCCTCTATCCACCGCCCTAGACACATCCTCATAGAACTCCAGTAAATTTGTCAGACACGACTTCCCTTTAATGAAACCGTGTTGCGTCTGCCCTATCAAGCAATTCCCTTCAAGATGCCTCGCAATTTCCTCCTTAATGACGGATTCTAACATTTTACCTACCACAGACGTTAAACTAACCGGCCTGTAATTCCCCGCCTTTTGCCTGGCACCCTTCTTAAACAACGGCGTAACATTAGCCGTTTTCCAATCCTCCGGCACTTCCCCGGAATCCAGCGACGTCTGGAAAATAACCACCAAGGCATCCACTATCACCTCCGCCATTTCTTTCAGAACCCTCGGATGCATTCCATCCGGTCCTGGGGACTTGTCCACAATCAGCCCCTCCAGTCTGTCGCGCACCACCTCTCTAGTAACAGTAATGTCATTAAGACCCTCCAGTCCTACCACCTTTCCATCGCTAACACCCGGCAAATTATTCACGTCCTCCTCCGTGAAGACAGAAACAAAAAAGTTATTCAAGACCTTAGCCATATCCCCATCCCCTACCACTAGGTCCCCTTTCTCATCCGCTAAGGGACCCCCACTGCCTTCATCTATCCTGTTACTGCAACAAAGAACTCAATGAAGTTCATCAAACATTTGCCTTTAATAAACCTATTGCAGCTTTCATTTAAAAAGTGCATAAAAACACAATTTCACCAAAACTAAACCTGTGTACACAAAGAACAGCATTAAGAAAATATTCTGCTATAATTTAATTACACAATCCAAGAATGATTCATAAAGTGATTTAGGCAAGTCAAGTCACACCTGTAACTGGTTCCCAATAGCGTGGGTGAACTTTGTTAAGAAATTAGCTATATACCTTGTATACATATACAATTAGTTTGAAATAGATGAAGGAATGTGCTAGCGCTTTAAGTTCATTTTCACTATTTCAGAGTTATAGAAACCAGGTGAGAGAAATGATATTCTTAGATAAAGATGGCTAATTTGAATGAAGAGCCATATTTGGAAGAGATTACAAGTGATATGAAGAGGTGTTAAGATTTTTCATTTAATCTAGCTTGCTGAGGTACACATATTCAGTAATGTATGGGAACATTAGACATGGCTGCAGCAAATATCCCTGATCAGGCTGGTGACCCAGGCTAAAAACAGTTGCATTGAAAAGCCATTGTGCTTGCTTGTCAGCAGCCTCACAAACAGGCTTAGTCATATATAATTGATAGTGAGATGAAAGAAACCTTTTGGGGAGTTAGTGTGGTACCAGAGATGGAATGTTATGAAATAATTGAAACTAGTCTGGGAAACACAGCTTGAGAGGTGATAAGAAAAAGATAAGATCGATCAGATATGGCCAGAATGTGAGAGAAAGGTCAAGGAGGCAAATAGTGGGTAGCCTGACAAAGAACTTGACGGCAGATAGGATACTTTGCAATAAAGTAAACCTTTGTAGGACCAAAAGGCTGCATCAATAATCAGGCATCCATCTTGGAAAAATCGGAAGGATCATCACAGTAGGCAGTGGAAAAAGACTCTGAAGGGAGACTCCAGTCAAACATTCCTGAGGATCCAAGAAGCCGAGAAGACCAGAGTACTGAGAAGAAATGTGGAAGGATAAAGGAAAAGCTGTGTGTGCTTACCAGCTGTCTGGACTGGTACGTGCTACCTGTCATGGCCATTTGCTTTTGTTGGATAACTAGAAATGTCATATCCATTCTTCAACAATTACTGAAAACTCAATATGCCAACAGAAATAAAAGCAGAAAATGCTGGTAAAACTTAGCATGTCTGGCAGCATCTATAGAAAGGGAAACAGAGTTAACATTTTGCGTCTGTATGATTCTCCTTCAGAGTCATATGGCCTCAAAACATCAATGCTGTTTCTCTCTCCACAAATGCTGCTAGACCTGCTGAGTTTTTCCAGCATTTTGTTTTTATTTCAGGTTTCCAGCATCTGTAGTATTTTGCTTTTATACCAAAATGTCAGCATATAGCGCACTCGAATCCTAATTCATTGGTTAATTGATTGGTTAGTGATAGCTCTTAAGTTTAACACAGTATATTTCAAAGAGTAAAACTTTCACAATATGCAATAATGAACTACTATTTTTAATTTGACTGATCCACTTATACTTTAAAAAATGCAATGATGCTTGACAATACTGCCAGCTTATTAAAAAGATATTATGATACTGCATTGATAGGTTTCCAGTGACCTTAAATACCATAATATTCAAAGTAACATAATAGTTTAGTAACACAGTTGTTTTGTCAGTATTCAAAATTGAAGTATTTATTGCTGTTTGTTACCTGGTACTTCTGGTATTAGAAAAACTCCACTTATCCTTACAATAATCTTTCTTGAATTATTAAAAATCTGCAATTATATTAATAGTATAAGTGCTGCAGGTTGCTATATTTTCAATCTTTAATTTCACAAGTATATGCAAAGAACGTTCTAACATTAGCAATTAAGTACATATATGCATATTAAATAATATTTAACAGCTATAATACTGTTATAAATTACATCTCATGACCCAAGAATGATAATTGAAGTGAATTAAACAACTCAAGTCACATCTGTAGTTGGTTCCTAATAGAATGGATGAACATTGTTAGAAATCAACTATATACCTTGTATATGTATAACATACAATGACTTCTACATATTATAACATAATACATTTCATACATATGTTATATAAATAATGACTAACAGCAATACTAATACTTACTGAAATTCTGGAGGACGGATGGCTGATATGATCACTCCCACATAGATGGACAATATGGATAGGATCACACAGATCAAAAACAAAGAGGCAAACTTATTAACATATTTGACGCCAATGAAAACAACCAAGCACATCAAAGTGAGGAAAATTGTCCCATAGATTCTCATGCTGTTAAGCATAGCACTGGTTTCTTCATGCGGTTCAGATGGTGTAAATATAGCTGCTGAAGGAAAGATGTAGGCCTGCAAAACAAAGTGACCAGTCAAGTTAAGACAAATAACTTGCAGGCAATGGAATAAAATAAATAAATTAAAAAAAAAACTGAACAACTGATAAGTTAAGATGGGAAACTGGACTTGCATCCACCACTGGCAAAGACCAGGTTACATCACAGATAAAGCTCCAGAAATCAGTGAGCAGAATAAAGTGAACTGAGATGCTTGTTACAGTAATCTGCTTTTTCCGCCTTCACAGAATTTAGATTTTCAATGCGTGGTGAGGAGAAAAATCTACCCTCAGATACTTCCTAAATCTCTGAAGCTAACAATTAAAAAAAAACCCCAGTCCAGATGAGATTAGCATAGGCTACACTAACCCCCATCTTAATTTTGGCAGAAACTGACAGCAATGCAAGTGGCTATCAGAGCATCTATAGTGTAGACTCCACGGCACAGTGACCTCTGAGCAGAACAAAATTAGCTCAATATATCCAAGCAAAATTCAATACAAATAGATTCAATGGGACAAATTCCAAATCAAAACTTCAATATAATGAAATTTAACATGTAAAACTATACTGTTACCCTCTGGGGAAATGGCTCTCTAGCCTTAGGTACAGGAATGGAGATTTTATTTTATTTAAGGTCTCTCTCCCTTTTCCGTCTTCATAGACAACAGATTCTCCAGATAGAAAGAGAAGGGAGGTCTACCCTCAAATACTGTCCATGCTTTTGAACCTGTCTTTTTAGAAAATACCATCTAGCAATGCAGATAGGAATAGCAACTGCACCCGTCTCCAACCACTAACACCCCTTCACCCCGTGAAATAGCCAATATTGCATTTATCTCAGCTGGGTTTAATCTAAAACATAAGTGGCCATTCTTAAAATACTCAGCTGTCCAGTAAAGCAAGACATTAAAGCTGTGGTCAATCTTGTTCTTATCCAAAATGCACATGATGAGCGCTTGAAATATCATAATATTAAAGGATATAGGACAAGTGCAGAAAAAAATGGGATCAGCGTGCCTTTAGTGGTAGGTATTGCCTGTGCAGACTCGATGGGCTGAAGGGCCTTTTCTGCACTGTACGAATCCATGATAATACACAATTTCAACAGGAGCACTGGGTAAGATCCTCATATCCACCCCTCCACTGAGACCAGCTGTAGTAATCACATTGGCTGAGCTTAGCCATTGTATTTACATATCTGACATTCCTCCTGAGAAGAAATGTCACAGGAATTCTCCGTTATTTTCCACAGCACATTAAAAAATATGCTCAAATCTGCTGAGGCCAGTGCTGTCATTTAACAACAGCTTTTAATAGGAAGTCTAATACTATACCATGTCCAACTACAGTCACTTTTTGCTGGAAAAAATATGATCAGAAAAAGTAATTAGTCTATTCTGTGGAAATTCTGTGTTGAACTATTTTCATTTCCAATTAAATTGTTAAAACGTGATTACTGGGAGGCACTGAAGGCATGTTACAATATCAGATGTGTTATTATTCAAACAAGTTATTAAACCAATGTCCTGCTCCTGGAGCTACAAGTGAATGACAAACTCAGAGCATGATGCAAAGAGCATGTAATTCTGGTATCTTAGCCAATACTGTTTCCCAATTCACACCAATAACAGATTAACTGGTCATTCATCACATTGTTTTTTGTAGGGCCCTGGAAGAAAAAGGTCCACTGGATAGTGATTGTATTACAACACTAACACACTTGAAATCAATTCACTGTCCCAAGGAGCATAAGGGCAAGTCTGAAAGCAGAAATAAGCTGTTTGAATGCAAGTCTTATTTTAACTGAGGCCACTGAATGTCTATGGCTTAAATGTTTACACACGTAACTGGGCATGTCAGAATTATACTGATTTCTATAAAGGTAACTTCACTGTCATTTCAACATTAAACGTTCAGAAGATCAAACCACGGGAGTTTAAAGTAAAGTTTATTTATTAGTCACAAGTAAGGTTTACATTAATACTGCAATGAAGTTACTGTGAAATTCCCTTAGTCGTCACAGTCCGTTGCCTGTTTGGGCCAATGCACCTAACCAGCACGTCTTTCAGAATGTGGGAGGAAACCTGCACAGACACGGGGAGAATGTGCAAACTCCACACAACAGTGACCCAAGCAGGGAAACGAACCTGGGTCCCTAGTGCTGTGAGGCAGCAGTGTTAACCACTGTGCCACCCATCTTGAAGTAAATGTAACATTATCAACTTAAATTTGACATCAAAATTTAAATTTAACTCAACATTATCCTCACAGCACTGATTTGAGCAGAGCTAACTCTTAAAGCAGCACAAAAGCAATATGATTAAACATTCCTTTTCATAGAACAACACCTTTGGGTTTCTTAGCATGGGAATTAAAACAAAGACAATCATCAAGAGCTTGTTAAAACCACAGTTTACAGTCTACTCACCAGTAGAATTTCAATGGCACCAAGTATATACATGGCTCCTGCAAAAGTTGTTCCAAGATAGAAACACAGACCCACGGCACCCCCAAATTCAGGTCCAAGGGACCTTGAGATCATGAAATAAGAGCCTCCAGCTGCAAAAAGGATGCACAATGAGAGAAAAAAAAATTATTGCAGAGATCAGGTGAAAGCAGTCAGGGCACTGAAGAGGAGGTTGAGGGCAGCACAGAAGTTAAAGAGAGCACATTAAATAGTAAAGGCAGTATCAGTAATCCTAGTACTAGCCAGATCAAGCAAAAGCAAGACAGGGAGCAAGGGAAGTCCAGATTAAACTGCATTTATTTAAATGCAAGAGACCTGACAGGCGAGGCAGATGAACTCAGAGCATGGATAGGTACATGGAACTGGGATATCATAGCAATTACTGAAACATAGCTAAGACAGGGACAGGACTAGCAGTTCAATGTTCCAGGTGACAATGCCATAAGAAAGATAGAACAGGAGGTAAGAGAGGAGGGGGAGTTGCACTTTTGATTAGGGAAAACGCCACAGCAGTACTGAGAGGGGATATATCCGAGGGTTTGACCACTGAGTCTATATGGGTAGAACTGAGAAATAAGAAGGGGAAATCACTTTGATAGGGTTGTACTAAAGGCCCCCAAATACTCAGCAGGAAATTGAGGAGCAAACATGTAAGGAGATTATAGATAACTCCAAGAAAAATAAGAGATCTAGGGGTACAGGTTCATAGCTCCTTGAACGTGCAGTTACAGGTGGACAGAGTGGTGAAGGCAGCATTTGGCATGTTTGGTTTCATTGGTCAGAACATTGAATACAGGAGCTGGGATTCTTTTTGAAATTGTACAAGACATTGGTAAAGCCACACTTGGAATACTGTGTATGGTTCTGGTCACCCTATTTCAGAAAGGATATTATTAAACTAGAAAGAGTGCAAAAAAGACTTAATAAAATGCTACCGAGACGTGATGGTTTGAGTTATAAGGAGAGGCTGGATAGACTGGGACCTTTTCCTCTGGAGTGCAGGAAGCTGAGAAGTGATCTTATAGAGGTCTATAAAATAACGAGGGGCATAGATCAGCTACATAGTCAATATCTTTTCCCAAAGCTAGGGAGGGGGAAAAGCATTGGTTTAAAGGTGAGAGGGGAGAGATAAAAACGGTTCTAGAGGGGCAATTTTTTCACAGAGGGTGAAGAGTGTCTGGTGAAGCTGCCAGAGGTAGTAATAGAGGAGGGTACAATTTTGTCTTTTAAAAAACATTTAGACAGTTACATGTTAAGATGAGTATAGAGGGATATGGGCCAAATGCAGGCAGTTAGGACTAACTTAGGGGTTTAAAAAAAATTGGACGGCATGGACAAATTGGGCCAAAGGGCCTGTTTCCATGCTGTAAACCTCTATGGCTCTGTGACTCTTAAGTGAATCCTAATAAGTGGATTCTCAATTGGACAAAACAATAAATTATAGTCACATATTCTTGTAGCCTTTCAACAGAATTCCCCAAGTCCACGTCAGTGGATTTGATGGTGGGTTGGAAAGGGAATATGGCGGGGAGGCCCGGGAATCGATTTGCAACAATGTGGCATGAAGGTGTCACCTGAACAATGCCTCCAGTGTTCAGGTTGGAGACTGCCCACAACTTTGGACCCTGGAACACCACAGCAGGGGTCAGGTGGTGACCTGCAAGTGGATCTTCTAGGTTAGGTGTCATGGATGGGGGTCCATCTCTCAGCCTCAGAGAGCTCCTGGAGATCCAGCGACATTCTCAAGAGGTCCATGTTCCAGTCTCACAGTGCTCCTGGGGGTTCACCTTCTTTCTTCAATAGTGCATCAGTGATGTTGGGTGCCTTTTCAATATGGCACCCAGTTATGACGGCAGACTGCATAATAAGTGAGATTGGGCTGAAAGATGTGGCATATTTTCCTGCCAGCCTCAGCAGTGGTAAACGCTTCACTTTCCCACTATGATGGTCTCAAATTGGGAGAATTCTGCCCTTTATGTCAATATAAATCCCTATTAAAACAGTCTCAGATATAAGCTTTACTCTAGGAGCTAAAGCTAAATTCTGCTAGTTTTTAAATATCCATTTTCATTAAAATAACGGGATGCATGTCAAAACGGATGGTATATACATGGCTAAAATAAATTCTAATGTTTCTCTACAGAACATGTTTGAAAATCAACAACCTCAAAAATTAAAACCATGTGCTGAAAGTGTAGATCATCTATTTTTGTCAACAGACTTTTCAAAACAAGTTCATTACCTGGTACAACTCCATTTGTTGCTATTGCACTCATTGATATGGCTGTTAACATTGTCTGAAAAACATAAAATCTAAATTATGAACTTCGTCTTTTCAAGCATTCCACTCTGAATTTGTCTTACAAAGAGTTCACACACAATTTTAAATTATTTGAAAATCTTGCTTTGGCTAAGTATACAGAAGCCAGCAGCACAATGCTAAAAAGAACTCTACATTAATTAATAATTCCTTACTTTAGCTGCTGAGGGCACCAAATAATCATTACTGTGAAGCTTAAAATTCTTATTCTTTTCCCCTTAAAATGTTAATTATTGTAGTTTATACATTTAACTGCACAAGCATTTATTTAAAATGTCTGAGATGGTCGAGCCTACTAAGATGTTTAATGGAATTATTGAACACAGAGCTGGCTCTGGTATTCTCAGCAACTTCAGACGACCAAACCAAACAAGCTACCTTTGTAATGTCTGTCTGCAGTCAGGTCAAAAAAGGAAACCCTACGTCAGAGGGAATCATTCCAACATCATAAACTGAGGAATACGCATAACTACCTGGTATCACATTCAACATAGACTAGTTATTTTGTACTCAAACATCGGCATTTTAACTGCAGGCAGTGTACGGATCTTTCGTGTGTGCTGAGTGAAGTTACTGTGACTAGACCAAGCAAAAGTCATTACTTGGCTTGTGCTCCTCTAGATTGGATTTTGAAGGCTCAGCATTTCAGAGAAGTAAATCAGTCTATCTTTTCATCCAACAGGAACTGTGGTGCATTGGAGCGAAGTTGATGGCTCAAAACCATCCTTTGCTTTAATATACTTAGGTGTCAGTCATGGTTCAGTCAGTAACACTTTAACCTCAGAAGATTGTGACTTCAAGTTCCACTCCAGAGATTTGAGCTCTAAAACAAAAATCAAAACTGACAATCCAATTTGGTACCAAGGATGTTCTCTGCAGTATCGGAGGTATCTGAGGTTATATCTGTTTTCTCACGTGGAAGTAAAAGATCACAAGTGCTTTGAGTTGTCATGTAGTCACGAAAGATAGCACATAAATACAAGTCTTTCTTTTTAACAGCAGAGTTGGAAAAATAAACCAGACTTGATTGTGCAAATATGGTGAGCTGATTCAACTGAATGTAGATTCCATGAATCAAGCTCGAATACACAAGTAGTTAAGGCAGATTAAACAGTACATTGAGATAGCAAAGGTAGTGTAATTGGCGAGGGTCACAGTGGTACTTGAGTGAGAAGATATTGAAATAGTTTGTCTATTTGAAACAGGTAGTATTTAAGCAAATTACAGATCTTATGATATAGGAGTAGAAGTAGGCCAATCAGACCATCCATTCTGCTCCACCATCTTCTGCCTAATCCCCATAACTCTGGATTCCTTACTAATTAAAAATCTGTTTATCTCAGCCTTGAACATATTTAATAACACAATCTTTACAGCCCTCTGTGGTAAAGAATTCCTCAGCTTCACCACACTCCGAGAAGAAATTCTTCCTCATCTCTATTTTAAATTTTTATTAGTGAATGACCAGTTTTTAAAATCTTTGCATGAAAATGGTGTGCATTAAACAAGGCTCACCAGCAAATGAATTCACGAAAGAATTAGGATTCTGGAAAAGTTTACATTTAATTTTAAGTGAGCTCCATTGCACTTGTTTTGTGTGGTATTGTGTGCTTGGCCTTTTTTTTCTGATGAGGGAAGGTTGCTGCTGTTAATCTTGATTTTAATTGAAGTAGGACAGCATCTCATGTTGGATAATAGAGAACTGAAATTGTACAAAGGAATCACAAATATTACAAATACAGTTTTATGTTGGTGTGCTCAAGAGTGATGTTCTTGTACAAACCACTTGCATTTCAATTGTTGATCCATTTCACAAATTTAAAATTCTGCCACAAGGATAAGGAAACTGGGTTTTAGCAAACACAGGAAACCAACACAATGATGTCAACCACCCATGTGGAATTATGCACCCTGGCTACTAAAGATATCCTTGGGCCTGGACCCATTAGCTGATACATAAGCAGCTGCTAAACACAGAATCATATTCAAACTAACATTAGTTAATTACTTTAAAGTACCCTGTGGGACTTTGTTAAATGTATGGTCTTTGAATTGTCCTCAAAATCTACACATATATTTTGAGACTACAACACTTGCATATTAAGGGAAGTTCAAGGGAAAGGAAACCCGTGAGTGTTCTTGGTAACAGTAGTAAATGAGTGACCAATTTAAATTATTTTGAGA
This sequence comes from Carcharhinus amblyrhynchos, assembly GCF_965287045.1. Taxonomy (NCBI): domain Eukaryota; kingdom Metazoa; phylum Chordata; class Chondrichthyes; order Carcharhiniformes; family Carcharhinidae; genus Carcharhinus; species Carcharhinus amblyrhynchos. The sequence continues at coordinate 42,633,791 of NC_137327.1, read as the reverse complement.
AGAAAATCCCAATAAACTAAAAATGCTCTAAAGGAATTTGAAATACAGATGGAGCATGAGAAGGTAAAATTCAATACCAGTGTCTTGTGCTTAAACAAAGGAGAATACAAGGGATGAGGGAGGCGTTGGCTAAGGTAGACTGTGAGCAAAAACTTTATGGTGGGGTAATGTGAGGAACAGTGGAGGACTTTCAAAGTGATCTTTCACAGTGCTCAGCAAAAGTATACACCAGTGATAAAGAAGGACTATACAAAAAGAGATAACCAGCCATGGATATCTAAGGAAATAAAGGAGGGTATCAAACTGAAAGAAAATGCATACAAAGTGGCAAAGATTAGTGGGAATCTAGATGATTGGGAAATCTTTAAAGTCAACAGAAAGCAGTGAAAAAAGCTATAAAGAAAAGTAAGATGGATTACGAGAATAAACTAGCTCAGGAATGTAAAAACAGATAGCAAACGTTTCTACAAATATATAAACAAAAGAGAGTGGCTAAAGTAAACATTGGTCCTTTAGAGTATGAGAAGGGGGATGTAATAACTGTAAATGAGAAAATGGCTGAGGTATTGAACAGGTATTTTGTGTCTGTCTTCACAGTGGAAGACACAAATAATATGCTAAAAATTGATGACAGGAAGGCTATGGTAAGTGAAGATCTAGAAATATCACGAAAGAGGTTGTGTTGGGCAAGCTAATGGGGCTAAAGGTAGACAAGTCTCCTGGTCCTGATGGAATGCATCCCAGGGTATTAAAAGAGATGGAAGGAGAAATAGCAAATGCAATAATGGTAATTTATCAAAATTTACTGGGCTTTGGGGTGGTTTCTGCAGATTGGAAAACAGCCAATATGACTGTTTAAAACAGGAGGTAGATAGACAAAAGGCGGGTAACTATCAGCAGGTTAGCTTAACTTCTGTAGTAGGGAAAATGCTTGAATCTATCAAGAAAGAAATAGCAAGACATCTGGATATAAAATTGTCCCATTAATAAGATGCAGCATGGCTTCATGAAGGTAAGGTCATGTTTGACTAATTTGGTGAAATTCTTCGAGAACATTACATGTGCAGTGGACAATGGGGAACCTGTGGATGTGGTGTATCTGGATTTCCAGAACGCATTTGACAAGGTGCTGCACCAAAGATTGCTACCTAAAATAAAGGTGCACAGTGTTACAGGTAATGTATTAGCATAGACAGAGGATTGGTTAACTAACAGAAAGCAAAGAGTGGGGGTAAATGGGTGTTTTTCTATTTGGCAGTCAGTGACTAGGGGTGTGTCTCAGGGATCAGTGTTGGGACCGCAATTGTTTATGATTTACATAGATGATTTGGAGCTGGGACCAAATGTGGGGTGTCAAAATTCACAGATGCTACTAAGATGAGTGGCAGATCAAAGTGTGCTGAGGAAGCAGAAAGTCTGCAAAAGGATATAGATAGTCTAAGTGAACGGGCGAGGGTCTGGCAGGTGGAGTGCAATGTTGGTAAATGTGAAGTCATCCATTTTGGTAGGAGTCGCAGCAAAATGGACTATTATTCAAATGGTAAAAAAATTACAGCATGCTGCTGTGCAGAGGGACCTGGGTGTCCTTGTGCAAGAATCACAAGGAATTGGTTTGTAGGAGCAGCTGGTAATTAAGGCAGCAAATAGAATTTTGTCCTTTATTGCTAGAGGGATGGAGTTTAAAAACAGCGGCGTTATGTTGCAGCTTTATAAGGTGCTAGTGAGGCCACACCTGGAGTACTGTGTACAGTTTTGGTTTCCTTACTTGAGAAAGGATACACTGGCACTGGAGTGGGCACAAGGGAGATTAACAAGGTTGATTCCAGAGTTGAGAGGGTTGGCTTATGAGGAGAGACTGAGTAGACTGAGGCTATACTCATTGGAATTCATAAGAACGAGGGGAGATCTTATAGAAACATATAAAGTTATGAAGGGAATAGATAGAAGTAGGGAAGTTGTTTCTTTTGGCAGGTGAAACTAGAACTAGGGGCATGGTCTCACAATAAGGGGAAGCAGACTTAGGACTGAGTTGAGGAGGAACTTCTTCACACAAATGTGTGAATCTGTGGAATTCCCTGCCCAGTGAAGCAGCTGAAGCTACCTCATTGAATGTTTTTAAGGCAAGGACAGATAAATTTTTGAACAGTAAAGGAATTAAGGTTATGATGAGCGGACGCCTAAGTGGAGCTGAGTCCACGAAAAGATCAGCCATGACCTTATCGAATGGTGGAGCAGGCTCAAGGGACCAGATGGCCTACACCTGCTCCTAGTTCTTATGTTCTACCATGACAGGAAACTATGCTCACATTTTATCCCCTATTCTCTAATCTAGTGATACTGAATTCAGGAACTGTCTCTCCATTAGCATCCCAAAATATCAGGTAATAAAGCTCAAATTAAACCCAATCCTGGGAACTGCTGAAGCTATATAATTTTGCAAAAAACTGGTACACATACAAATATTTGAAGTCAATTGAACATCCTTGCAATTTGCGAATCAAATCGGTAAACAGAACTCAAAACACGAACAAAGCCATACTCATGAAAGTTTTCCAGTACAAAAATTATGGATATCTTTAGGGTTTTAACAGGATTAAATAGCATTAAAATATATAGAAAAAACATTCAGAACGATTAACACTGCATGCATCCCGACTAAATCAGAATCATAATATAATTATTCATATTCATCAGTTTGCACTACCTTTATAGAGATCTCTATTGCCACTCAGTATACAGCTGACCCATTGAAGACCCATCAGCTTCACACCTACTTGGTTTTCAGCAGAAGCTATTCTGATGCAAAAATTTTACTTCTCCTGGACTAGATAAGATTCCTTACGTTTTGAAACTTAGGTTTTTTAAATTGAATCTGTTTTATCTGCTCTGTAAACACTGTTTGGACGATGGAAAACCACCAAAAGAATGAAAAACTGCTCTTGTTGTATTCTTTTTTAAAAAAGGGAGCAGAAAGGATAGTTTGATTTGCCACGTTGTTATAGTTGACAGAAACCAGTTCTGTTACGAAATTTACCTGGATTTTTCATAAACCTTTAATTCAGTGTCACATATGTGGTTATTGAGCAAATTATCTGTGTTCAGGATTAATGGCAAACTTTACCAGTGAAAAATCATTTTTGTTGGACTGTCTGAAAGTGGTCACCATTAATAGGCAATATGAAATCTAACACATGGGGACAATTTTCCCACCTCACAATGTCTGGTGCAGATCCAATCGATCCTGGAAAATAGCGTGGGCCAAAAAAATTGGCTTTGTGCCTGATGCCAAACAGTTTTCAATCATCCCAGTCCCTTTCTAATGGCGTGATCAGGTTGTGACAATTAGCATATTTAAAGAAGCATTTAAATACACATAGCCTGTTCGACACTGGGTTCTCCCAACTCGTGGGATCTTCCGACCTTCGAGTGTGGTGTGAGAATCACTAATGGTTTTACTAGCAATGGCCACGTCGTGGGGCTTGGAGGCCATTAAAGCCCCTAGTTGGTTGGGGGCATAGCCAGACAGTGCCCAATTGACACCTTGGCAGTGCCAATTGGATCCAGCCAGAGTGCCAGGGCAGTACCAAGGTAGTCAGGCCTGAGTGGAGGGCTATGACCAGTGGAAGGGCTAAGAAAGGGGGGCAGGGGGCAGCTTCGTGCAGGGGGCATGATGGATTTCATATGGGGTGGTCATGATAAGGGGGAAATGGCGGAGGTCATGCAGGGGATCCATCTGGAGGGCCCCCAATGCCCGTGACCTGTGCTAGGGAGGAGATGGGAGGACATGCCATTGATGTGGGGAGGTTCCCGATTTCCATGGTGGGAGGGGGGGGGGTCTCTAAGTGCAGTGGAAGATTGGGGTGCCCTTGCGAAATGGTGCCCGAGCACTCTGAAGCCAGGTTCACCTGTATGTTTGGGCCCCAAAGCCAACCTCTCTCCTCCCGCCACAAGTACTGCCGCGCAACCCACCACTCTCCAAAAGAGTGACTGAGCGTAGGATTGTAATGCGCAGTGCACCTGAGAGACAGGCGCGGATTGCTCCATTATTCTCACCGTTATGACACTTATGTTTTGGCAAAATTCCACCCATGATTTCTTGCGTCCCTCAAGGAAGTGTCTTAGGGCCCTTTTTACTTGTGGCTTATGTTAATGACACTGATGGTCAGATTCAGCTCCAGGATGAATTTTCTACTACAGTGCAGCACTCCAAGGATTAGCAACTTACCTTTAATGTGGTGAAGTGTTCAGTTCTCCATTTCGGCCACCTAATTCACAGTACCACATCGAATGCTAGTTGTAAATACATTCAACCATTGAAAAGAATTTGGGTGTAATCTGGAGTTTATGAATCATGTGACTCAGGCAGTGCAGTGAGCAGAAAATGTTTTAAGAGCGCCGAATGCATCCTTTTTGAGTTGCATGTCAGCATTTATCTTAAACTCTATAAGCAGCTGATAATCAGACATCTGGAATTTGCAGCCACAGTTTGGAATCCACACTTTCAGACCAATATACAGCTTATAGAGAGTGCAAAGACCCAGGAAAATGGATGGCATAAGGGCCAATCTTCTCTAAAGGTTACAATCTTTAGAGAAGACTGAGTTTTGATTTTGTTAAAGCCTATAAATTGATACATGGGTTGAAATTCTTTGGCTGCTCATGCCTGCCGCTGCTGCAAACGAGGACCGAGAACATGGTGCTCAGCCAAATCTCTGTTCACTGCAGTGGGACCAGAGAATCTTGCTGGCGTGAACAGCTGCAGAATCCCACCCATGGCCTTACTACCTCCAAGCCGGAAAAGTTCTTTACTTGCAACTGCAGTATTTGGCATGGTCATCACAATTTATTGTCACATAGAATTATTGATACTTGGAAAAGTTTGCCTGATTTTATTGCGAATGCTGAAAATGTAGCGACTTTTAGAAGACGTCAGAAACAGAGTGTGATTTACATGTATGTATTGTCTGATGTTGTTGTTGCTGTTCTTATTAACACTGTGACTATGTGCTGGCACATATGGCAATAAAAATGAATAAACAAACAAATAAATCTTACCAGTTATATCCTAAAATATTAAACAATCATGTTTTGGAAATTAGTTCAGAATAATTACAGCCCTTGGAAAATCACAAGCACAATTTGCTGGCATATGCAGAGGGAAGTACACAGTAATTTACTTTTATGTTATATAGAAATTAAGAATTTAAGTCACTCTAACGCAGTATGAGCAACTGGCACTTACACAGCAGCAACACATGAAGACAATACAGAAAGACTGCAAGACGCCTGCGATTCCAACAAGCCATGTCAAACGTAGAAAAAGAATCACTCCAAAGATATTCTGTAGGCAGGGTAAGTAAACTCCCATCAGGGTTCCCATACTGGGTGACTAAGGAGAGAGGAAAAAACAATTACAGTTCCAAGTATGTTGAAATCACAAACTGTATATTTTAATAATTGTTAATTTATGACTTCCATAAATCTTATAGAACGATCAAAAAAGGCTTGTATAAATATAACACCTTTCACATAAATAAAGAGCAGCACAATTAATACTACTTTATTATAATAAGTGTACAATGTGAATACTATAGGCAACATCTGTAATGCTGAAGAACATTAAAAACAAATGACATTTGTTCTGTTCAAGTAACACTAAGGAACATATTTTGACCATTCAGCTCATTCATGGGTAGCTCAGGGGTTAGCACTGCTGCCTCACAGCATCAGGGACCCGGGTTCGATTCCTGGCTTGGGTCACTGTCTGTGTGTAGTTTGCACGTTCTCCCTACGTCTGCATAGGTTTCCTCCAGGTGCTCCGGTTTCCTCCCATATTCTGAAAGACCTGCTGGTTGGGTGCATTAACCCGAACAGGCGTTGGACTGTGGCAAATCGGGGAATTTCACAGTAACTTCATTGCAGTGTTAATGTAAGCCTTATTTGTGACTAATAAATGAATTTCTTAGCATATTATGGCAGAATTCTCAAAATCATGAGTGGCTACAATAATTATTTATAATACTTCAGTAAAAAGGATTAAAGCCAATAAAATAACATTAATAGAGGCATCATTCCTTGCCTTGGGTGGTCTTTTCTTGGAAATTTCTGCATTTTCTGCTTCCTCATGTTCCTTTGCTCCCTGAGTGATGTTTGTGTAATTAGCCAATCTGCTAAGGAGCGATGATACCTTTGGTCGAATGTCCAGTTCCTCCTGTAAAAGATTTAGACCTTGGGTATTTGAACCACAATAAAACCGAAGGTATAAACTGCGCCTTTTCAAATACATTTTTAAACAACCTACAGAATGACAGTGAGGTGGGAGATTGGTGCAAGCAATGCTTCGCCATTGCCTTTCTAGGCCTGATTCTTAGATTGATATTTGTTATTTTTTCCCACATTTTTTGGTGATTTCTTGATAGTAGATAAACTACAGTCATGTGAAATGAGCTTAAATTTTTGAGGTTCAAATTTTTGACGAATCAAAATTTCTCACATTACATAATGAAATTCAACTTCTTCCATTTTATAAAAAAAAAGTGCTCTGTCATAAGAAAAGCTTTGAGTTGTTTGCTGGCCAATCAATAACTGCAATCGTGAAGAGAATAGAACACTGATCATGCTTCATTACAATGGATTTATGGGATGTTATTAGAATAATATCCAAATAAATATCAGCTGTTCTCTCATTATTGGATATTAGAAAAGTAAAAAGTCTGCTAGTTATGGGTGGAGGCTCTAGTCTGATAACATTGGCAGCATGCACTTATTGCAAGGCAGTCAGATCAGATTACAACTGAATAGTTCTCGGATGTTAAGTACTCTGGTTAGGCCACAACTAATATACAGAATCACAAGTGTTACAGCACAGAAGGCTATTTGGCCCAATGTGCAGGCCTGGGTACTGCACTCAGTTCTGGTCACCATATTTTTGGAAAGATGCAAAGGCCTTTGAAGAGAAAACTTGTCATAATGGCTTCAAGTATAAGGGAACTCAGATCCAAGCACAGGTTGAAGAAGCTAGGGTTGGTCTCTGTAGAACAAAAGAAGTTGGGGTAGCCTTGATAGAGGCATACAAGACTACAGAAGGTTTAGAAAAGGTAGACAAAGAAAGATTGTTGCCATTAGTTGGTAGTACAAGGACTAGGGAGATAGATTGAAGGTCTTGGTTAAAAGTTGCAGGGGGGAGAAAAGAGTTTTTACATATCAAGTGGTATAGACCTAGGAATTATTGCCTAAGAAAATGGTGGAAGGGGGACATTTTCAATGATATCAAAAGGAATTTGGATAGGCCTTTAACAGAAATAAACTTGGCAAGGCTACGGGGATAGAATGGAAGAACTGGATTGCTCAAAAAGGGAGCCAGCATGGACCCGATAGGGTGATTGGTCTCCATCTGTGTTGTAATATCGCCATAACTCTATGTGGAAATATCAGACTAAAAGAAAGCATTTTAAATGTTAAGCACAGTTCCTCACTAAAAATCATTACCTCAAATAAGGCCAAATTTCTGTCATAATACTCATTTCCTTTTAAAGTGTCAGTTTTGTTTAGGAAAGGACTGTCTTCTTTGTGATATCCATGACCTGAAAAAAAAAAGTTATGCTGATCATGGAAGAAAAGTTAAAATATAGATTGACCATGTTAAATATACTCCATGGGGTACATAACATAATGTACAGCAATTAAACATTTTACAAAGTAATTTATAGCAAATCTTTAATCTATTTTAACTGCAGTCTTTTGTCCTCAACATAGAGGAAAAGGAAGGCAAGTGAATAAATATAAACCAAGTAGGAGCACACTGCACTTGGCCATAACTTAGAAAATTGCACAATGTGTTTCCAGTTGTTCTGCGTATCATGCAACGAAATGCAGTTGTCAAAGCTCGTACATGCATAGCATCCCCATCTTTGAGTTCACAGAGAAACATTTCAAACTTGTTATATACCTGTGTAAACATTGAGATCGGTTTTTAAGGCAAAGCATTATAGGATCAATTTTTAAGCAGGGAATGTTTGAGGGTTTACTTTAAACTAAAACAACCACCCAGCACAAATCTCAAAAAAATCCACAATGTATTGAAGGATGTGATGCCCACACTAGTCATTTATTATCTTTCTCCCTAATGTATTTTTAATTCAGGAACCACCCTATCCCAAGATAGGATCAAGCAGATATGCCCGTGGTTTCAATATATCTCAGGGTCCGAGAGTAAGGGAAGAAAGGGCCAAGCCTTTAGAAAACAATTCACTGTTAGGCCCAGCCCTTGACTCAACTTAGGTCTTGGTGCGCTCACAAGTGTCCAATTAACAAGGACTGAGCCTTCACTTTAGGAAGGCTGAAGGTTCAATACAAGTCCTGGACATTCATTTATTTAATATTTGCTTTGGAAGTTTGTTTCTGCATCCCATTTCCATGTGCACTGTTCACTTCTTTTCTCTGATCAGTCAGGTTCTGCCTCTCAAAAGTCAAAAATCAATCCATATTTTTCCTCTCTTAATTGACAAATAGGAATTGGAGGAAATACAATTAGTATATTTTTTAAAAAAGTAAGCATTGAGGTAACTGATGCAATTGTTCAGATTATACTTTAGTTCTGTAATTTTGGGGTTTTTCTCCCATGTAAAAATTGACCCGAACTTTACAAAGGCATATGAAAAATTAGGCTTTTTAGGCCAAAAATCACGGGGTTGACTTTCACGCAAGATTGACTTTGACACAAGTATGTATGCTAATTGAACCTCTGGGCAGTTACATGCTTGGCAAGCCCCTGTTAATACTGAACTGAAAATGGACAAACTGGTTTCAAATAGGATGCCAAAGCGAGAAGATCAGAAGTTGCGAAAAGTTTGCAGTGAACTAGGATCCAAATCTATAGTGCATTTTGTCATTTGTAAAGTTAAAACGTACATCATCTTTTCTGCATTTGTGTTGTCCTCAATTATTTTTAATCTGGTGTAGTGTACAAGAATTGCACTGTACAATTGAAGATTCTTTTAAACAGAAATTTATGGAAAGATGACCATTCTTTCTACAGTCATTGTTTGTTTAGTATGGGTAATTAAATGAAGAAAATATTTTAGTGCTGAAATTGGCTTAGAACCGAATAGTATTATTGATAGTGAAACCCAACTGGCTCAACAAGCAGTCTCCATTTAAACTGGCCCAAATTGACATCAAGGCCAGAGTGGCAACAAACCTCTTCTGGGACCAAAGAAGGGCCCCAATAAAGTAATTGAGATCGGGGACCAACACAATCTCAGTTGGTAGATGAGAAGTCGAGGCAAGATGAAGCTCAAAGTTTTCTTCAAGGGTAGAAAGATTGATGGTATGACTAACTTTGAAGGTGTGATTGGCCACGTAAGGGGCTACGAAGGAGGCAAACAGAGCAAGTGGAGGCCTGGAGGGAACATTTGGCATGGTGGGGAAGACGAAAAGGTGGGGAGAGGGGTTTCAGAAAGGTAGCTGACACAACTGAATGAATGGACTTTATCATGGGTGCAGAAAAATCAACTGCTGCAAGAGATTACATTGTGACAAAGACAAACACAAAATTAACAAAAACATGTTATTGGAGAATGTGTGCATTTGATAGTTATACATTAGATTTTAATTCTTAGTGAAGATAGGCAACCTTGTTGGTTTCTCCCACATCCCCTCTTTACAGTTAGCCAAACAGAAGGACTGGGCTATGGCAGGGTTACGGGGTGGAGAGAAATATTCCATGTATGAAAGGAACAGATCAGAAATCACAAGGACTGGATTGCCTAGGATTCTGAGAGATAGTTGCAGTAAATGTGCTGGTTACGATTTCCTAAAATTCCCTAGATCCTAGAACAGTCCCATTGGTTTGGAAGTTAACAAATGTAACTCCGCTATTCAAGAAAGAAGCGAAATCAAATCAACATCAGCACTAAAATATTTCCTTCAGTTAATTACTCGTACTAAACAAATAATGGCTGTAGAAAGAATGGGCATCTTTACATAAATTTCTGTTTAAACGAATGTTCAACTTTACAGTGCACATCAATTCTTGTACATTGTACTCCCACATTAAAAAGACTTGAGGATAACACAAGTGCAGAAAAGATAATGTGTGTTTTGACTTTACAAATGACAAAAAAAACCTTAGATATAGATGAAACAGTGAACTACAAGCCGAACAGGCATTGTTAGCCGAATAGACATTGGTAAAGTGCTGGAATTTATTATTAAGGAAATCTTCATTTAGAAAATTTTTCTGTAGTGTTATCAGACAAAGCCAACATGATGTTTGACAGTTATTAGAGTTTTGAGGATGTAACCAGCGGGGTAAATTAAGTGGAACCAGTAGATATAGCATATTCAGATTTCCAAAAACCATTTCCAAGGTGTAAGGTTACTATGCATAATAAGGGTTCATGGAATTGGGGATAATATATTCTCATGGATAGAGGATTGGTTGTTGGACAGGAAGCAGACAATCAGCATAAACAAGGCATTTTCAAGTTGACAGGGACTAGTGTACATGGTCAAGAAACACATAATTAGCATGCAAATAGCATGAACAAACAGAAATACAAATCACTGAATCATACACTGCAGGAGGCCATTTGGCCCTTCAAGTCTGCATCGACCACAATCCCCCCAGATCCTATCCCCATAACCCTATGTGACTATTTTAGCATGCCCAATCAACCTAACTCACATATCTTTGGACTGTGGGAGGACACCAGAGCACATGGAGGAGACGCACACAGACATGGGGAGAATGAGAAAACACACAGATAGTGACCCGAGGCCGGAGTTGAACCCAGGTCCCTGGTGCTGTCAGGCAGCAGTGCTTACCACTACGCCACCCCAAATAGCATACTGGTCTTTATTGCAAGGGGATCAGAGTAAAGTAATAAAAAGGCAAACTGCAAATGTACAGGGCTTTGGTGAGTCCACATCTTAAGTGCTGAGTGCAGTACTGGTCTCCATATTTAAGAAAGGATATACATGCCTTGGGGGTAGTAAAGGTTCATAAAATTGGTATTTGGGATGAATAGGTGGGAGGCTGAGTAAATTGGATCTATAGACTCTGCAGTCTAGAAAAATTAGAAGTCAGTGCATTGATACACACGAAATTATGAAGGGGCTTGATAAGGTAGTAGACATTGAGATATTGGTTCCCTCGGCTGGAGAAACTAGCTGGGGTGGGGGGAAGCATGTTCGAGATAAGAAGCCAATGATTTTGGACCGAGCTGAGAAGAAATTATTTCACCCAAAGGGTATGAATCTTTGTAATTCTCTACCTCAAACAGTTATGGATGATCCTCTGTTGAATATATTTAGGGCTGAGATCAGACAGATTTTTAGTCTATATGGGAAGCCAAAGCCAAAGATCAGCTGTGATTGTATTGAACAGCAGAGTTGGCTCATTGGACTGCATTGTCTACTTCTACTCCTCTTTCTTGTGCTATGTTAACTTGCAGTTTCAGAAGTTGGACCAATTCTCTTCTTGAAAGATGATGATTTATGACAAATTCCCAACCCATTTTATGTACACAAAATACTGTACATACACTGTCACAATCTATACTAATATTTCTACTTTTCTAATTTTATATCGTGAGTGCACATGTATGTAAGAAGTAGATCTATATAAAATTAAATAACAGCAGTTATTAGACCTTGTAGTCAAACCGTGTAGTCACTGCACCAAAAGGATATCAACTTGGATGAATGAAAACTTCTTTCTTTGCTAAAGCAATTTCTGCTGCCTATGAAAAATACTTGCTTCTAATAGGACAAAAAATGTCCAGTTTTTCACAGCCATCATTTCCTTTACATTGGCTTGCAAAAAGGGTGTTGGGAATGAACAAAGGCCAAAAACTATCAAGAAATATTTGTCTAGTTACAGGAAGTTTGCTCAGCTATTTCTGAAGATTAGGAATTTTCCCAACTAGATATAGCTTGAACTAGGGATAATGACAAGAGCTACATTAAGATCAATAACATACACAACATTGACTGTTATTAACATCCATTATGCTGCGTTACTGCATGCTGACACAGCTCTAACGTTGCCGAAATAGCAACCATTTTAAGCCAGCGTCCAGCTTAACATTGGCATGTAGCATTAGTCAATTCAAAGCAAGAAGGCAGAAACAAAAAGGTGGATTGAAGATGTTATTGACATTCTTTTCAACTAATGATTCTAATCATAATCTCAATCCTCAAGTCGCACCTTGCATCCCTCATCTTAGACTTTAGGGACTTCAGACATTAGCTACACCCTTAATTTTCTCATGACAGTGCATGCTTGTGTTATGGGAAGTGTTTGTGACTTAGGCAAGGGGTTGACGGATTGATATTTTGGTTGGAGACTTTTCGTCAGACCATTGGTTGCCTAATATAGAAACCGATAGAGTTTCATTTCCATTGCAAATCAATGGGCATGATCTGCAATTTGCACTTCCTGACAAATTGAAAATCTATTCTTTTTTTTGCAAATGATCATACAGTACTAAACACTACTCTCCAAAGTACAGATGCCTCTCATTTTTTTTAGAATAGCAATTCCTCCCTTCCAGTTATTTTGGTCACTGTTCCTTTTGTCATCAGGTTAGCGCATATTCTTATTTAACTGCAAATTTCAGGGCAATAGAAGGCTAAGCCAGTCTATGGGTGTAATCTTTATAATACTGGCAGATAAAATGCCAAACTAATCTGCTTCACTCCCCTAATTAATAATTTCATTCAATTTTTCATGACCTATAATGGCAAGGATACCATGTCAACTCACACTGCACATGTAAATCTTTCAAAAAATAAGGTACAACTTGAAGAACAATAAGCTATATTCATCAGAAACAATTATCAAAATACCTAATAAAATAAGCACATTATCAAAAGAAAATTTAAAAAAAATTTTGAACATTGTTCCAGGAAAGTGACCCAAAATGGCTTAATCTGCGTCACAATGGTTAAAGAGGAAATTAACACAATAGTGAGAAAGGATATTAGGTCTGACAATGTGGAGTTTGTATGGGTAGAGTTGAGAAACACCAAGGGGCAAAAACATTAGTGGGTGTCATATATAGACCCCAAACTGCAGTGGTGATGTCAGGAATGGCATTAAACACGAAATTAGAGATGCATGTGATAAGGGAATATCGGTGATCACGGGTGATTTTAATCTGCACATAAACTGGGCAAATCAAATTAGTCACAATGCCGTGGAGGAGGAATTCCTTGAGTATATACGGGATGGTTCTCTTGGCTAATATGTGGAGGAACCAACTAGAAAGCAGGCCATCTGAGACTGGGTACTGTGTAATGAGAAGGGAATCATTGCCAATCTAGCTACACAAGATCTCGAGGATGAGCAACCATAACATGGTAGTTTTTTTATCAAGGTGGAGTGTGAAGTAGTTGATTCAGAGACTAGGGTATGGAATCTCAAAAAAGGAAACTATGAAAATATGAGGTGTGAGTTGGCCTTAATAGTTTGGGGAGAGTTACTTAAAGGGATGACAGTGGATAGGTAATGTCAAACATTCAAGGAATGCATGGAGGAACTGCACCAACTGTTTATTCCTGTCTGGCACAAAAGCAAAATGGGTAAAAGGGTCAACCCATAGCTTACAAAGGAAATTAATGAGAGTATCCAATCTAAGGAAGAAGCATACAAATTGGCCAAGAAAAATAATAGGTCTGAGGATTGGGAGCAAAGTTTAGAATTCAGCAAAGAAGGACCAAGGATTAAGAAGGGGAAAATACAGTACAAAAGTAAGCTTGTAGGGGACATAAAGACTGACACTAAGAGCTTCTATAGGTATGCGAAGACAAAGAGGTCGATGAAGACAAATGTAAGTCCCTTACAGACCGAAATGGGAGAATATATAATAGAGGACAAAGAAATGGCTTAATTACTGAATACATACTTTGCTTCTGTCTTCACAAAACAGTACACAAATCAAATGCCAGAAATGTTGGAAAAAGCAAGATTTATTGGGAGGAAATAACTGCGAAAAACCAATATTAGTATGGAATTGGTGCTGGGAAAATTGATGGGGTTGAAGACAGATAAATCCCCAAGGCCTGATAATCTACATCCCAGAGTGGATGCATTGGTGGTCATCTTCCAGGATTCTATGGACTCTGGAACAGTCCCTGCAGATTGGAGGGTAGCTAAATGTCATTCCAATATTCAAAAAGGGAGGTAGAGAGAAAACAGGGAATTGTAGACCAATAAACTTAACATCGGTACTGGGGAAAATTCACAATCAAGGACTTTATCGCAGAACATTTAGAAAACGGTGTCAGGATCAGACAGGGTCAGCATGGATTTATGAAGGGGAAATCATGCTTGATAAATCTGTTGGAATTCTTTGAAGATGTAACTAGTAGAGTTGACATGAGGGAACCAGTCAATGTGGTATATTTGGACTTTCAAAAAGCATTTGACAAAGTTCCGCACAAGAGATTATCATGAAAGTTAAAGCACATGGAAATGGGGGAATGTATTGAGATGGGTAGAAAACTGGTTGGCAGGGAGGAAACAATCCTAGGAATTGATGGGTGTTTTTCAATTGATAGGCAGTAACTAGTGGAGTGCCACAGAGATCGGTCTGGGACTCCAGCGATTCACAATATATATTCATGATTTGGATGAGGGAACAAAATGTAACACCTCAAAGTTTGCAGATGCTACCAAGTTGGGTGAGAGGATGAAATGTGACGAGGATGCAGAGATCCTTCAGAATGATCTGGATAGGTTAGGTGAGTGGGCTAATCAATGGCAGATGCAATATAATTTGGATAAGTGTGAGGTTATTCACTTTGGAAGCAAAAACAAGGCGGATTATTACTTGAATGGCTGCAAATTGAGTGAGGGGAGTGTGAAGCGGGACCTGGATGTCCTTGTGCACCAGTCACTGAAGGTAAGCATGCAGGTGCAGCAGGTGGTAAAGGCAGCAAATGGCATGTGGGCCTTCATTGTGAGAGGTTGAGTGCAGGAGCAGAGATGTATTGTTGCAATTATATAGGACATTGGTAAGGCCACACCTAGAGTAGTGTGTGCATCCTTTTTGAGGAAAGATGTTCTTGCTCTCGAGGGAGTGCAACGAAGGTTTACCAAGCTGATTCTTGGGATGGTGGGACTGACATACGAGGACAGATTGACTTGGTCTCATTGGAGAATTGAATCTCTTGAACAATGACTCCTAAGTCTCTTTGTGTTTCTGATTTCCTAAGCGTTTTCCCATTTAAAAAACAGTATTCCATCTGCCACTTCTTTGCCCACTCTCCTAACCTGTCCAAGTCCTTCTGCAGCTCCCCCCCCCTCCACTTCCTTAATATTAACTGTCCCTCTACATATCTTTGTAACATCTGCAAACTTAGCAACAGTGCTTTCAGCCCCATCCTCCAAATCGTTAGTATATATTATGAAAAGTTCTGGTCCCAGCACTGACCCCTGAGGCACACCACCAGTCACCGGCTCCCATCTTGAGAAAGATCCTTTTATCCCCATTCTCTGCTTTCTGCCAGTCAACCAATCCTCTATTCATGCCAGGATGTTACCCTTAACAACATGGGCACATAATGTATTTAACAGTCTGCTATGTGGCACCTTGTCAAAGGCATTCTGGAAATCTAAATAAATCATGTCCACTGGGTCTCATTTATCTAACTTCCTTGTTACCTCCTCAAAGAACTCTAACAGATTTGTCAGACATGACCTCCCCTTGACAAAACCATGCTGACTCAGTCCTACTTTATAGGGTACTTCTGCAATCTCATCGTTAATAATGGACTCTAAAATATTGCCAGTGACCAAAGTCAGGTCAGTTGGCCTATAATTTCCCGTCTGCTACCTCCCTCCCTTCTTAAGCAGCAGTGTTACATTTGCTGCTTTGCAGTCGTCTGGTACCCTCCCTGCCTCAGAGTCACTGAGCAGAGACTGACAGCCAAGTTCCACACATGAGGATGGCCTCAACCGGGATCCTGGATTCATGTCACACGATCTGTAACCCCCATAACTTGCCTGGGTTTGCAAAATCTCATTAACTATCCCGGCTAGAGACAATACGCATCTCTAACCTGTGTTTAAATCCTCTCTCCACTCACACTGTCTGTACCTTTAAGACTCAACTACCTATAAAGACTCGCATTCCAACCATTATTTTGTAAATTGAGTTTGTGTCTTTATATGCCCTATGAACAGAACTCCTACTTACCTGACGAAGGAGAAGCGCTCCGAAAGCTAGTGGCTTTTGCTACCAAATAAACCTGTTGGACTTCAACCTGCTGTTGTGAGACTTCTCACAGTGTTTACCCTCCCTGCCTCCAGTGATTTCTGAAAGACACCAACAATGTCTCCACAATTTCCTCAGCTATCTCTTTTAGAACCCTGGGGTGTAGTCCATTCGGTCCAGATGATTTCTCTACCTTCAGACCTTTCAGATTCCCCCAAACCTTCTCCTTAGCAATGGCCAGCACTCACCTGTGCTCCTGACTCACCTGGAGCTCTGGCACCCCACTGGTGTCTTCCATGTGAAGACTGATGCAACGTAAAGAGACTGATAAAATTCTAATCGGACTACACAGGGTAGATACAGGGAGGATATGCCCAATGTTAGGGGAGTCCAGAACCAGGGGTCACAGCCTGAGGATTCAGGGTAGATCATTTAGGATGGAGGCAAGGAGATATTGCTTCACCCAAAGAATGATGAGCCTGTGGAATTCATTACCACAGGAAGTAGTTGATGCTAAAACATTGAATGTATTCAAGAGACAGCTGGATATAACACTTGGGGCGAAAGGGATCAAAGATTATGGGGAAAAAGCAGGATTAGGCTATTGAGTTGGATGATCAACCATGATTGTGATAAATGATGGAGCAGGCTCGAGAGGCCAAATGGCCTCCTCCTTCTCCTATCTTCTATGCTTCTGTGTAATCCCAGCAACACCACAGTCCTGTTAGGCAGCTTGATAATTTCACGATAAAGCAAACAAAATCTCTTAAATTGTCAATTTGTGCAATGTGACTTTCATGTGAAGTCATTTTATTTAAAACAAAGGTAAATCTGCACAAAGTAATCAGATAAATATGAAAAATAATCAAATAATGTATTTAGTCATCTCTCTGTCATGCTATTCTTAACAGAATCTAATTTGAATGAAACAGAGTGATTATTTATGGCTTGTGTTCCCTTTACATTTTTTTTCATATTTAGAAAGGTGAAGAACTTCAGTATTGTGGAATGGATTACTTCTTTATTTTGCCACATCTATGCACCAGTGCCAAATCTTCCATTTCCTAAGTCATCCTAACAGTCTGACATTAGAATTGCTGTTGAATTATGAGCTATTCTAAGCCACAGAACCAGCAAGAACTAGGTGGGGTAATTCATCGCCCACATGCTTATCATAGGCATCTTTCACGTTTCCCTGTTTCTTGAGTAGTGCATCGTGCATTCTTGGGAGTATATGTGAATGACTGGGGAGGGTTGTCTGCTGAATTTTAGTTCCACATTGGTTCTGCAGTAGGATGAAGTGTACCTCTTCACATTGGGAAAGATATTTAGTTCAGTTCATCACCTGTTGGCTGATTAGCATTACAGAGTTAGTTAATCTTTTCCCTGTGTAAACATGGGGTCTCTAATGGTGCTCTTTGTGGTCTGTGGTCTTCACCATTGTCTTGACAATACCATGAATGGTGACCAAGGGCAGATTCTTGCATGCTGGTAGGCCTGCAATCACCAGACCTGTGGTATTAACAAACATAGCACATACAGGGTGAGCATATAGGGTTTTTGTACAACACTTGAGTGTAATGGATCACAGGGATTAAATCTGAGCCATTGTAAGTAGTAAACTTGGCAGTGGTTGGTCAACTCACCACACCTATGGGTACACACATTTCAGGGTGTGAAGAAGAATTTTTGCACCTGCATCCTTATCCAGTTTTGCATTTAGGTTATACTGACCCTGCATCAGTAGGCAAATCTGGATGGATTACATTTTTTGATGTTCAGCATGAGGAAAGTCAGCTCACTTTGTATATCAATGGTCTGGTTAGCCTCATGATCTGTTTGTGAAGCTGTTTGGTATGCACTCTTGCTTGGTTATAATGCTGTTTCGGTCTAGTTTTTGGTTGTGGCTTCTCATGATTTTGAACAACTTGTTCAGGCCTTTTCCTTCTGAACTGGCACGCCCAATGTCCTCTGCTGCATTAACAGGGTTCAAAGCTGAGCAATTTCTGGGTGCACTAAGCAGTCACAACGCCTTCAGTGTTCACTCGACTTGCCCGCATTGGCTATCATATTCATTGTCTGTAAACTCTATCTACCTTGCAGCATGGTAGTGTACTTGCATCCGCCATATAGCAGTACTTCCATGGTATTTTTTGGGAAAACTACTACTGGCTTATGAATTGCGCAATGGTCTCTGTCAGTTGTTTGAAAGACATGAATTCCAGACATTGTATTTGGAAGTTGAGCTCAACTCATAATTGATCTTTCAGTGTTTACCAAATTTGAACTGGATTTTTATGATGGTCATCAGACATTTTCAGTCCGTTGTAGTCTTCATTATCTATAGCAAATTTAGTTTTTATAGCTCATTTATCTGGCTCAGAAACAGTGACGGCCAGAAAAACAGCGCTGGTGTTTTTGGATTAAAGTAAACTGAAATAGGAAACCTGCTGCTTTCCAATTCAGGATTGGAACCCTGTGGTAATCTTTTAGCATTAAAAACCCTGTAAAAAAAACTATCTGGTCTGTTGACAGCTATTCAGGCTGTTATAGTAGATTGTACATATTTTGTGAAAGGAGACAAAAGTCTTTTGATTTTGTGCTCTTGGAAAAACAACTGGTTTACAACTTTTTCCCCAATCTGATTGTGGTTACGTTCCATAGGACAACTTTATAGATGACTATGAACAAATCAACACTAAAATAGAACAAATATAGAAAAGCTGATGTAACATTTCACAAGACAGCGAAGCACATTTATGACAAAGGGGCACTATAAGCCTGTTAAAAATTGTACTGTTTTAATGCAATATTGCTACTTTATCACTGATACTGAAATAGTATAGGAACAGCCTTTGCCCCTCACTATTTACTACATTACCAATTTACTTGTCATCTGCAAACTTGCTTATCATACATATCTCCTACATTCAAATCATTAATGTACACTACAAACAAGGGATCCAGCACTGATCCAGGCAGAACACCACTGAACACAGGCTTCCAGTCACAAAAACAACTTTTGTCCATCACGCTGTGCCTCCTGCCACAAAACCAATTTTGGATCCAGTTTGCCAAATTACCCTGGATCTCATGGGCTTTTAACTTCTCATCAGCCTCCCAAGTGGGACTTTGTCAAAAGCCTTCCTAAAGTCCATGTAGATTACATCAACTACACTACCCTCATCTACACAGCTACTCACTTCTTCGAAAAATTCAGAAATGCATGGTATTGCGGGTAGTCTTGAGATGGGTAGAAATCTGATTAACAGACAGGAAGCAAAGAGTTGGAATAAATGGGTCTTTTTCCGATTCGCAGGTTGAGAGTACTGGGGACCACAGGGATCTGTGCTAGGACTCTAACTGTTCACATTACATATTAATGATTTGGACAAAGGACCTAAATGTATTATCTCCAAATTTGCAGGTGACACAAAGTTGAATGAGAGGGTGAGCTGTGAGAAGGATGCAGGGATGCTTCAGTATGATTTGGACAAGCTGAGTGAGTGGGCATTTGCATGGCAGCTGCAGTATAATATGGATAAATGTGAGGCTCTCCATTTCAGAGCCTATTTAGCAAAAATAGGAAGGCAGATTATTATTTGAATAAGTGTAAATTGAGAGAGGTGGACACTCAAAAGACCTTGATGCCATCGTGCATCAGTCGCTGAAAGCAGCGCGTAGGTACAGCAGGCAGTAAAGTAAGCAAATGGTATGTTGGCCTTCATAGCGAGAGGATTTGAGTATAAGAATAGAGATGTTTTACTGCAATTGTAGAGTGTTAGTGGGCCTACACCTGGAATACTGTATACGATTTTGGTGTTCTTATGTGAGGAAGAATGTTTTTGCTACAGAGTGCAGAGATAGTTTACCAGGCTGATTCCTGGGATGTCATGAGTGTCATATGAGAAGGGATTAAGTCAGTTAGGACCATATTCATTGGAGTTTAGAAGAGAGAGAGGTGATCTCATAAAAACTTATAAAATTCTAACAGGATTAGAGAGAGTAGATTCAGAAAGAATGTTCCTGAGAATAAGGGCTAAACTTTTTAGAATTGAGATGAGGAAAGGTTTCTTCACTCAGTGTGGTGAATGTGTGGAATTTGCCACCACAGAAAATAGCTGAGGCCAAAACATTGTGTGATTTCAAGAAGAAATTAGATATTGCTTTTGGGGCTAAAGGGATCAAGGGATATGGGTGGAAAGGCAGAATCAGGGATTTGAATAATAAATGGTAGCGCAGGCTCAAAGAACTGTATAGCTCAAAGGACTGAATGGCCTCCTTAATGGCCTCTTCCTGCTTCTATTATCTATGTATGAATCATATTAGCTGTCCTTCAGTTCTCTGACACCTCTCCAATGGTCAAAGCCGCTGCAATCTCCTCTCCTGCCTCCCACAGCAGCCAGGGATACACCTTATCTGGGCCTAGGATTTATCCACCTTCAGGCCAATTAAAACCGTAAAGATCACCTCCCTCTCAATGTTAAGATACAGATCACAGAATTCCAACAGTGCAGAAGGAGGCCATTCAACCCATTGAGTCTGCACTGATTCTGGGTAAGAGCATCTTACCCAGACCAACCCTCTTGCACTATCCCCATAACCCTGTGCATTTACCATAGTTAATCCACCTAACCTATACACTTTTAGACTGTGGAAGGAAACTAGAGCACCTGGAGGAAACAAACGCATACACGAGGTGAATGTACAAACTGTGCACAGTCACCAAAGGTTGGAAACAAATCCGGGTTCCTGGCACTGTGTGGCAGCAGTGCAAACCAGTCTGCCAGCATACCTCTCCATGCAACAGTATCATGTGACTAAGACACATTCAACATTATCATCCTTGTGAATCGATCACCACCTGAGTATTCAAATAAATCACCATGTCCCTACCTGATTTTTACACCCACATCATCCTTCTCCATAGTAAACACAGATGCAAAGTATTCACTTTAAACCTCACCTATGTTTTCCAGTTCCAAACACAAATTGCCACGTTGGTCCCCAAAGGGCCGTACTCTTTCTCTAGTCATCCTCCCGCCCTTGCTATACTTATAAAAACACCTTTGGGTTTTCCTTTATTTTACCCACCAGTGTTTTTTCACGTATCCTCTTTGTTGTCCTCATTTTTTTTTAAATTCCCTACACTATCTATACTCCTCTAGGGCTTCTGCTATTTTGAGCCTTCCTTTTCTTTCTGATACAACTTTATCTTATGTTGCTGGCATAGGGGAAAATTGGTTACTTTCCAAAACAACAATCTCAAGACTGCTGAGGAAAATCACAAGGATGGAATCTGACACCAGTGTTCAAGACAAATAATAGTTTAAAAAAAACAAGTGGTGTGTTTGTACTTCACCATGGTTTTAAAGTTTAATTACAGCCAGGAATGTATAAGTGACCAGCTTTATTTCCCCACCATAAACCCTTCCACCCCTCTTAATTTAATACCAAAAAAACCTTTGCTCATCCATCCATCATTTGTCCATTTTCTCTCTTTACTGTCCCAGTGCAACATTTTACTATTAGCTTTTTACTGGAAAATAAACAACTTTCTCCTCTGGTAACAGCACGTCTGTTTATTTCTCCAATATTTTATTTCTCTTTTCCTGCCATTTTCTAATTCTTTCTGGCATTTTTAGGGCATCCTTTATTGAAGCGATGCATACAAAGCCTTAATCTACCTCATGACTATTACAGAACCATTGACAATACCACTTCGTCCATCTTAATTCATCTATCCAGAGGGTCCCTTTAGTTCCTCATTAAAACATCCAATTGTCTCTGATAATTCCAGGGTACCACCCCAGCACTATATCAGGAAGCCCATTCCACGTGTTGATCGCGTTGAAGAGTTTTCCAATGTCAGCACTAAATTTGTCCTTTGCTAGTCTGAACCTGCTTCTTCCTTGTCTAACCTACCTTTATTCTTACTCATAACAATCTTATACTGCTACAAGATTGCTTCCTTTTCGACCTTAAGAATTTGATTTCTCCAGCTTTAATAACTCAACAAGAAACAATGCAGGAGATTTGTTAGCTTTGATAAAAATTGGCTTATTATAATTACTGATCCTCATTTTTAAATTAAACAGAATTTATTAATTCACACACCATGCTAGTTGAAAATAGTTAAATTAACTTGGATGTGTTACCGGTAAGCCAAATCATGTACATTTACACCTCCAATTTAGATGTTTTAGTTAGTATTGAGAACACTGGACAAATTGCAGTGTATATGTGCAGATGTGCCCTTTATACATTTTGCTGTCGAATTTGGGATTTGTGATCCATTGTGCTTATATTTAAATAAGCAATCTAATTTTCATATGCTTTTGCACCG
This sequence comes from Carcharhinus amblyrhynchos, assembly GCF_965287045.1. Lineage (NCBI taxonomy): Eukaryota > Metazoa > Chordata > Chondrichthyes > Carcharhiniformes > Carcharhinidae > Carcharhinus > Carcharhinus amblyrhynchos. The sequence continues at coordinate 42,611,222 of NC_137327.1, read as the reverse complement.
TGTACTGTTTTTCAGACAGAATTTATCAGTGATCGAGGCACTGGTCACGAAAGGACTGATGTGATCAATAGTCATGAGGAATTTAGAAATGCTGCCATTACTTAGATATTGGCTGTTCTTTAATCTGGGAAGGATTGTAAAACATGAACTTTTGGTGAAATGAACGCCAATAAATAACAGCAAGGAATTGGAAGCAATGGCGTAATGGTATTGTCACTAGACTAGTAACCCAGGCATCCATGGTAACATTGTTCAAATTCCACCGTGGCAGAGATTTCAATTAAAATGTGAACATAAAAAAAATTCTGACTAGGAAACCACTGCTGGTTGTTGTAAAAACCCATCTGGTCCACTAATGTCCTTTAGAAAAAGAAACCTGTCCTTTATCTGGCATACATGTGACTCCAGACCCACAGCAATGTGGTTGACTCTTAACTACCTGCTGAAATGGCCCAGCAAGCCACTCAGTTCAGAGGCAATTAGGGCTGTACAATAAATGCTGATCTTGCCAGTGATGCCCACATCCATGAATGAATTTGTTACATTTGGGAATATTCTGAAAATCTTGTATTCAAGTTAGTATACAATGAAAAGTTGTTAACCGAACAATAATCCTTTATGACCCCTGTACATATCCTCATCCAAAAGCCTTGGCATTTGTTCAGTACACAAAACCAAATTAATATCATATGGATCAAGCAGAAAAACAAAACTACTTAACCAGTAAAAGGAATTCTATACATAAATAAATTCCTTGTCAAATGCCTAATTTGCTTAAAAACCCCATTGTCACAGACAATTTAAAAGGCATTTGCCCCAAGTCACCTGTGAACAATGTATTTGTGTGGACGTGTACATCTTCTAACCTGAGGAGTGCAAAATTCAATTTAAAATAACTCAACAGCAAAGCCTTTTTAGTTAAAAAAAGGAAAAGGTTAGTTTATTCACTCCATTGCTCTGGAAGTTACTTCAGATAAAGTTACTTTTTAAAAAATTCATTCAAGGGCTGTTGGCATTGCAGGCTGAGCCTGTGTTTGTTGCCTATCCCCAAATGCCCTTGGACTGAATGGCTTGCTAGGCCATTTCAGAGTCAACCACAATGCTGTGAATCTAGAGTCCCATGTACGCCAGACCAGGTAAGGATGACAGATTTCCTTTCTTAAAAGGACATTAGTGAATCAAATGGTTTTTATTTTAAGACAATTGACAATGGTTTCATGGTCATCATTAAACTATTAACTCCAAATTTTTATGGAGGTCAATTGCTCATCTGCTGTGGTGGGATTTGAACCTAGGTCTCCAGAGGCTTATCTTGGGTCTGTGAATTACTAATAGTGACAATACCACTACATCATCACCTCCCCTTTAATGCATGTACATGTATAAAGCTTTGTCACATGAAGATACTATGATACTTTAAAAAATTGGATCAGATTAGTCCACAGTCAGTGCAATCCTCATTTTTTGAAGTTGAGATGTTGTATTGTCTGAAATGAAGGTTTGAAAATTGTAGGATTGCCTTTGCAGTTGCGATGGCTTCCACTGTTGAATTGGCAAAGGTTGCTTTCAGAGGTAAGCTTAATAGGTGGAATCAGGTTTATCAGGAGGAAAGAAGGTTCTTTTCTCTGTAGGCATGGCACTTACAAATTGAATTTTTACTTGAAATAAAAGCTGTGTGTGTTTCTAGAAGCCTTTCTCTGTCTTTTGCTAGGGTGAAGCTTCAAGATAGTTCTTTCAAGTTTTTTTTGCATAAGCATGAAGAAAAAATGGCTGCTGTCATGCTCATATGTTCCATATAAGGCAAATAGCATTTCCATTACAGTTGTCCAAAGTCTCGTTACATCCTGGGAAGGGTGAAGGCTGTTCACACTTCATAATGGCTTATCAGTTAATGGCTTACTGTTTGGAGAAAAACTCAAGTTAATGAGTTTCAGTTTACAGTTTTGGAACACTTATTAAATTTTAAATGTTAATACCTGAGGATGCCTTTTCTTTGGCTGAAGGAGTTCCAGCCAGATTCTACAAGGTGAAAGTTAAGTCTGCTTTGGAGTCCATTTTGAAAACAAGCTAAGCCCACTAAATGAATCTCACTCCCAAACTCTAGAGCCATCCTTCCACGTGGGCTACTCAAGCCTCTATTACTGCAAAAACCCACTTCTTCATGCCCTCCTGGAAGTTAAAATTAGCCACAAACATTCAGTGATAATCAAGTTTACTGATTTACTGTTTCTGTATTATTACAATTAGGTGAGGGGAGAAAGAATGACTCCCCTTTCTCTTCCCAATCTTCATTTAACTGTAACAGGATTTTAAAAAGGATGGGCTCGCCAATTTGTAGTGACTCTAAAAGATACACACAGATGGGTTGCCTCAAGTTTTTTTTAAAGAAAATATTATATTTATTGTCCTTAACCAGGTCTGTTAAAATTTAAAAATGCTTCGACTTTCATGCGCATATGCACTCAAATTCACATTAAGAAATTACAGAGTGGGGGGATAGATTAAGTGATATTTTAAAGTTCAATAAAGATTAGTTATATGGTACTTGTGGATTGATAACTTGGTGGACCTAGTGGTCCTCTGATTTCGGCTTTGAGATGGGTTAAAGATATAGATGGATGATTTATCAGTTCTTCTTGAGACAACAG